>NW_027555625.1:400499855-403454855 GCF_003287225.1 Phascolarctos cinereus | reverse complement strand
ATCAAAAACTCTGACATAAGGTCTCATTATTTCCTCTGTCCCTCTACCTCACCCCTCCAAATCCTCACTGAGACCTCCAATCCCTCCTCCTCTTCAGCATTTTCTCAGGCCATTGGCCTTGTTCTAGCTTCACTTTCCTCCCACTGTTTGTAGAATCATGGGGTCACAGATTTAGAGCTGTAAGGGACATTAGAGGTCATCAGGTCCAACCCCCTGATGCATGAACTGAAGTATGGAAAGATTAAATAACTCGTCTAGGATGACATAACTAGTAAGCGTCTGAGGTGGGATTTGAACCCAGCTCTTCCTGACTCCCAGTCCTGTGCCCTATCTACTACCCCATGCTAACTCTCAAGTCAACAGTTTCCTCTGCTCTTGAGCCATTCCCCCAGTGTTCCTGTCACTGCTCATTTCCTGACCCACCTCAACCCTAGAGTACTCCCATTAACCACATTCTCCATTCCCTCTCGTGGTCTGCCGATGAGAGCCGGAGAAAGTCACACAGCCACGCCGACGAGGCACCTGATAAATTCAAGTGAACCAGCTTCAGCCAGGCCCTCACAGCAGCAAAGCAGCCCTTGGGTCCTGCCGTACTGACTCCCTGCCTCGCTCCCCGCAGAAGCTCTTCTAAGCCTGCTCTTGCCTTCTCCAGCCTCCCGCTTTTCCCCTGCCTGCTCTCTCAGATGAGGACCTCCCCTCTTTCCTGAGAAAATGGAGGCAATTCAACAGAACCCCTCTTGTCTCTGATTCTCTTCATCTCAGAAGCCCTCGATAATCCCCAGTCTCTTCTCCTTTCCTCCAGTCTCTACCAATGAGATGATCCTTGTCCTTGCCACCTGCATAGGCTCCACACACACACTTCATCCTATTCCCTCCTGCCCGCTCCAGCAAACTGCGACCTTAATCGTCTTTTTTTCCTTTTGAATCTTCAACCTCTCTCTGTTAGAGGCAGCTAGGTGGTGTAGTAGAGACCTCCCTGGACCTAGAGTCAGGAAGACCTGAGTTCGAATCCGACCTCAGACACTTTCTAGCTGTGTGAGCTGAAGCAAATCACTTGACCTATTTGCCCAAATTTCCTCATATATAAAGTGGGCATAATTGTACCTTCTTAGCAAAGTTGGTGTGAGGTACAAATGAGTTAATATTTATAAAAAGTATTTTGCAAAGCTTCAAATGCTAGCTATTTTTATCTATTGATCCTTTCCTTACCGCCTCCAAACATGCCCTCCAAGTCTGTCTGATCCTTAAAAAACCTTAACTAAAATCTCTTGGCTCCTGTTTTCAGCCAAATTCCCAGAAAAAAAAAAGCAATCTACAATCACAGCCTCTACTTCTCTCAAACACTTCTCAACCCCTTGGAATAATCTAGCTTTTATCCTCATCACTCAACGGAGAGTGATCTCTCCCAAATGACTAATTATCTCTTAATTGCCAAATCTGATGTTCTTTTCTCAGTTCTCATGCTTCTCACCTTATCTGCTACATGTAAGTAAGCTGGCTACTGTCTCTTCCTAGGTACTTTCTCCTCTGTGTGATACTTCCCTTCGCCTGGTTCTCTTCCCTTCACTCTATAGCCACCCCTGCTCCATCTCCTTTGCTGGTTCATCATCCATATCATGCTCCTTAACTGTGGCCATTCTGTCTAAGGCCCTCTTATTTCCTCCCTCTCTCTCTCTCTCTCTCCCTCCCCCTCTCCCTCTCTCCCTCTCTCTTTCTCCCTCTCCCTTTCTCTCTCTCTCTCTCTCTCTCTCTCTCTCTCTTCTCCTCTCTCTCTCTCTCTCTCTCTCTCTCTCTCTCTCTCTCTCTCCCTCCCTCCCCTGTCTCCTCCCCTGTCTCCCTCCCCCTCTCCCTCTTTCCCTCTCCCTCTCTTTCTCTCTTCTCCCTCTCTTCCCCCCTTCCCCATTCCCATAACCTCATAGGCTCCAATGACTTTATCATCTCTATACTTAAGACTCAGATGTGTATATCTGGCCCCAGTCTTCCCCACAAACTTCAGTTTCACTATGTCACTTACCTATGGAACATTTAAACTGGATATTTCTCAAATTCAGATATGAGACATCTCCAATTCAACATGTGCAGAAACAACTCTTCCAATCATCCCTGTTTCTGTCAAAGGCACCCCTGTCCTTCCGGTCATCCAGATTCATTTCCTCAGTGTTATACTAGACTCCACTGAGTTGTCATTTTTATCTCCACAACGTCTTACATCTGATCCATTCTGTCTATTCGCACAGCGCCATCTTAGTTAGGCCCCTCTACAGCTCTTACCTAGATATTGCAGCAGCCTTCTGATTGGTTTCCCTACCTCATCTCTCCCCACTCAAGTTCATCTTGCACACTGCTGCTAAATTTTCCTTATGTGAAGATCTGACCATGTTACTCCCCTACCTAATGTACTCCATTAGCTCCCTGTTGCCTCTAGAATCTATAATTCCATTTGGCTTTGAAATCCCCTCACACCATGACCCTAACCTATCTTTGCAACGTGATTGTATATTATTCCCCGTCTCATGCTCTACAACCAGCCACATTGGCTTTGTCTCCATTCTTCTCATGTCACTCCAAGTACAATCTCTGTCTCTGCCTTTACATGAACATCCTCATGGCTAGAATGCCCTCCCTCCCATTTCTATCTCACAGGATCCCTCTCTTCCTTCAAGACTAGTCTCCAAAGCCCCTCCTCCATGTAGAAGGTGGTCCCTCCAACTGCTAGCAGCCTCTCTCCCACACCACCTTGCATTTAACTACTTTGCATTTATTTTAATTCATTCTCTTTATATTTATTCTGCATGTGTGCATATATGTGTGTATCTATATGTGCATTAATTTGTTTTTGTTGTTCATCTCATTTGAATGTAAACTCTTTGTAAGTAGGGCTTGTTTTATTCTTTATTACTTGTTTCCCCAGCACCTAGTAGGGTAGCTAGGTGGTATAGTGGATAGAGTGCTGGACCTAGAGTCAGGAAGACCCAGTTCAAATCCAGCCTCAGATACTTACTAGCTGTGTGACCTTGGGCAAGTCACTTAACCCTATTTGCCTCACTTTTCTCATCTATAAAATGAGCTGGAGAAATAAATTGCAAATTACTTTAGCATCATTGCCAAGAAAACCCCAAAGGAATCACAGAGTCAGATGTGACTGAAACAACAGAACAACAATAAATACTTGTTGATTAATTGCTATTGATTAATAAGTATACTTTCTAACATGGGTCCAGTGATTGACTATATGTCTATTGTCTGAGGCGCAGCTAGCTAAAGTCAGAGAGGTCCATCGTCAATTGACTCCAAGGTGGTTATTTTTCAGCTATGGCCACTCAAAGACAATCTGGTAAGAAAAAGAGGAAATGTGATACACAGGGAATACTCACATGACAGAGTTACAGCTCCTAGAAACACTGAAATATAAATGCTAAGTGCTGTCAGAGTTTGGAGAAGAAGACAATCTCAAAGGGCTGGAAGAGTCAGGACAAGCTCTGGAGGGTTTTAACAGGTAGAGGAAAGGTGAGAGTAGGGCCCAATATTCCAGCTCAGGAGACAAGTATGAGCTAAAGCTTATGTCAGAAATGGTCTCCTCTTTTTTCCCTTGGGGAATTCCTATCCATACTTCACATACCACCTACTTCCCTGATGCCTAGGACCTGACTTAACACTTTACATTATAATCTTCTGACACCTTAATGTGATGTATAATTATATATATATTTGTTCTATCTCCCTTTTGACTGCAAGCTTCATGAGGGCAGAGATTGTGTGTTATCTAAACTTTGTTTCTATTCTAATGCCTAAGACATACAGTAGAAAACAAATACTTATGGAATTAATGAATGCAGTTACTTAAATTTCTGGTTTAAATAGTGACCTCTCTGTAGGAGTTTACACCGCTGACCACCTCCTTCTTGGGGACACTTTGTCCTCCTTAGATTTTCAAGATATCATTCTCTTTTGGTTACGCTCCTACCTGTCTAGCCATTACTTCTCATTCTTCCATAGTGGGTCATCATCTGTGTCCCACCCACTAATGTTGGGGGTCCGCCTGGTTCTGTCTTTGGCCTTCTCTTTTCTCTCAATAAGCCCTTGGTGATTCCATCAGCCCCCGTGGTTCAGTTACCATCTCTATGCAGATGACTCCCGAATCTACATATTCAGTCTATCTCTCTCCTACGCCCCAACCCCTTGTCACCACTAGCCTATTGAACATTTCAAACTAGGTGTCCCAGAGGCCTCTCAGCCTCGATCTGTCCAAACTAGAGCTCTTTTATCTCTTACCCAAATCCATCCTTCTTCCTAGTACACCGCAGCTTTCCAGATGCTTAGCCTGGCGACCTGAATCATCCGCAGCTCTTGACCCTTCCTCGCCCTCCCTATACGATCAGTTGCTGAATCTTGTTGGCTCTGTCCTGACAACGAGTGTCTTTCTGGCATCTCCCATCTCTTCATCCACGTGGCCTCTTGCCATGCATAGGCCTTCGCGATCTCTCCCCCGGACTGCCACAGCCTCCTGACTGGTTTTCCTGTCTCCGTCGCTCTCCTTCCTGCTCCATGTCTCTTCCACCCAGCTGCCAAATTGCTATTGCCCCAGCCTCTATCTGACCACGTCACACCCCTGCTCAAGAAGCTCCAGTGGCTCCCTGTTGCCTCTAGGATAAGATTCAGATTCCCTTGCTTGTCGTTTGAAGGCTCTCCCAGTTTGCTTCAGCCTCCATTTCTAGGCTCATTGTTCATTACGCCCTTTCACATACTCTGTGCTCAGCCTAGCTGTCCTAGGATGTGATGTTGCCTCTCCCACTGCTTTGCCTTTGTGTGGGTTAGGCCCTGTGCCCGGGAAGCTCATCCCCATCCTCCTTTCTCTCTGCCTCTCAGAGGTTCAGTCCCTCCAAGGCTCCATTCCAGTCCCGTTTGCTAAAAGAGGCCTCTTCTGAGGCCCCAGGTCGTAGTGCACTTCCCCACTGAAATTACTTTCTGTCTACTTATAGGTTGTCCCCCCACCCACCCCCACACCCCCACTCCCACCCCGGTAGCCAGAAGCTCCTTGAGGGCAGAGACTGGGGTGTTTCAGTCTCAGTGTCCTTAGCACCTAGCACAATGCCTGGCACCTGGAGGAGGCTTACCACTACGAGCTTATTGTATTGAGTGGACTGACACCACTGACCAGCAGGGCGTGGCCTGTTTTCTAGGTGCGAGTGTCTGCCTGGCTATAGCGGGAAGCTCTGTGAGACCGATGATGATGACTGTGTGGCCCACAAGTGCCGTCACGGGGCCCAGTGTGTGGACGCGGTCAATGGCTACACGTGCATCTGCCCCCAGGGCTTCAGGTATGTGTGGAGGAGTGTACTGTGGGGAGGGAGAAGATCAGGCCCAGACTGGAAGGGGCAGTGAGGCTTATTAATGACCAAAGGAAAAAATCCTCCTGAAGAAAATGCAGTGACTCTGGGGGCTATTACCGTAACACCTTGTGTTCCTATGCTGTGCTTATTCAAAAAGGATCCTCACAACAACTCTGTGAGGAAGGCAGGGCAGAGCTTGTTAGCCCTATTTTGTAGCTATGTAGACGAGGCAGGGCACATGCTGGGCTTGACGTCAGAACAGCCTGAGCGCAGATCCCACGCCTGCTGCCACTTACTAGCTGTGCACCCTGAGCAGACTGGGTCCCCTGTGTTGGTGCCTCAGGCAACTGTCTGGGACCTTCCTGAAAAGTCAGAAAGAGGTTGTGCCTGCAGTGACGGAGGCAGTTCCACATACTGATGGAAATCCCAGAGCCTTCATTTATCCATGTATTTTACAGCTGGTGAAAATGTTTTGACCAAGCGCATAGCAAAGAGATATTAAAGCTAGGACTGGAACCCCTATTTTCTGACTATTAAGCCTGGGTCACATGGTACCATATAGTGGTACTGTCTGGGAGTCTAATAAGGACAAAGACAGGATGACATACCCAAGTTTCTCACTAAAATGCAAGCTCGCTGAGGGTAGGGACTGTCTTGTTTATTGCACATATATACATATATATATATATATATATATATATATATATATATATATATATATATATATATATATATATATATATCTCCAGAACTTAGCACAGTGTCTGGAACATAGTAGCTACTTAATCAATGTTTGCTGATAGATTGGCAGAAGCCATTCTCCCAGTCCCATGAGTGAGAGTCCATATTTCCATGCTTCCTTTCTATCCAATGACCACAAGTATGTCTGTCTGTCTCTGGGACAAAGGAAGTAATAAATGGGAAGGGTAACAATTAGGAAAGCTCAGACCTTAGAGATGGAGCAAGGGTCGGGGCAGTTCACTTTGGGAAGAAGCAGAAGTTGAGGAAAGAAGAGGGGCTCACACAGCACTTAGCAGAGGGTTAGAGAAGACTAGGAATGGCAGCATCTGAGTGGGATGCAGAGATATGCAAATGTGCATATAAATTAGTATCATCCAAGAATTGAAGAAGAGTAGAGCTGGAAGAAGGGTCACTAGAGATCATCTAGTCCAACCCCTTCATCTTCAGAAGGAGAAACTCAGGCCCAGAAGGTAAAGTGATTTGCCTAAGATCACATAGCTGGGCAGAACAAGGAGAAGAAGGAACTAGGTGACCCACAGTGGATAGAGTCAGAAGAACTTGAGTTCAAATCCAACCTCAGACATTTACTAGCTGTGTGACCCTAGGCACATCACTTTTTGAGGCAATCAGCCCCCCCCAAAAAAAAAGCAGGGAGAAGAAGCCAAGTGTGCCAACTTCCTATTCAGAGGTATTTCTTTTCCACATGGGGTTTCTGGTTGTTGTTTGGTCTAACTTTGTAATTTTGGGTGGCGTAAAGACATTTCTACTGCAGATCAGTAACTTAAAGTCTTAAAAATTTCCTAGGGCCCTTAGAGGTAAAGCAACTTGCCTAAAATCACACAGCCAGAATGTGTCAGAGTCAGGACCTGGAACCAGGGCTTCCTCCCTCCAAGGTCAATTCTCTGTAGCCGACACCCCACTGTCTGTCGCTTCACCATCTTTAAAGCCAAGCTCTGGGGTCACTGGGCAGAGCTTCCTGACCTCAAGCTCCTTCCTCCCCCGCAGCGGTCTATTCTGTGAGCACCCACCACCCATGGTGCTGCTGCAGACCAGTCCCTGTGACCAGTACGAGTGCCAGAACGGGGCCCAGTGCATCGTGGTGCAGCAGGAACCCACCTGCCGCTGCCTCGCCGGCTTTGCAGGGCGGAGGTGTGAGAAGCTCATCACCGTCAACTTTGTGGGCAAGGACTCCTACGTGGAGCTGGCCTCTGCCAAGATCCGACCCCAGGCCAACATCTCCCTGCAGGTAGGTACATACCCTGGAACTTCTGCCCCTTCCACTCAGCCTCACCCCATCAACGCTGAGCCTTGAGGGGAAATCGGACCTTTCTACAAGTGCTTGTCAAGTACGTGCCTGCCTGCCTCATGCCAGGCCCTGAGGATACAAAGGACAAAAATGTCATTCCTTGCCCTCAAGGAATTTACATTCTCTTGGGAGAGATAGCATGTAGTTGATTCAAGGTAGATTGAAAGCAACAATATGGGAGAGGGAGCCCACTAACCACAGAAAAAAGGTCTTACGGAGGAGGGGACGAATGACATGAGCCTAGAAGAAAAGTCAGGATTCTAAGAGACAGAGGTGAGAAGGAGTTCATTCCACAAGTGGGAGAATGTCTGAGTAAAGATGCAGAGATGGGGGAGGGCTGGGGTAGTGGAATGTCCTCAGGCAAGTGTCCTCAGCTTTGCTGGAACACAGAGTGTATGAAGGAGAACACTATACAGTAAATCTGCAGGAAGCCTGAAGCTAGATTGTAAGGGCTTTCAATGTGAAACTGAGGCATGGATATTTTATCCTAGAGGCAGTAGGAAGCCCCTGGAGCTTCATGACCTAGGCAAACACAAAATATCAGGGAGCCAAGACCCAGCAGGGCAAGAACCCCAACTTACTGCTAGTCTGTCTGGCTAGATCCTCAGGGACTCAGCTCTGCCAATCCTCAGTGCCCCCTTTCCCTCAAAGTGCCACCAGGGAGCCACCGTTTCATATACAACCCTCTTCTTGAATTCTGCTGTATCTGTGAAAACATTCCTTCTTTGTTGCTTAAGTGAAGAATCAAAAATAAAGAGTCATCAGGGACAAGCTAGTCAGAGAGGCACAGGGAAGATTCTCAAGTGAAATACTTCTTAACACTGGAAACGACTGGTAATCCTCCTCTGCTGATTCAAGACTTCTTCTACAACCAAATTGCTTCTTGTCGGCCAAGGATAGTTAGGGCCCAGCGGTGCATGTTAGAGAGAGATTATGAGGAACGTGGCTGGACTGACCAGCCTCGTGACAGAACACAATGTGTTTTTCACAGGCAGGGAATGGGTGTGAGACCCCAACCAAAACATAGTTCATGCTACAATGGAGGTGGAGGAATTTGGGGTCTGAGCTGCTGCTTTAAAACCAGAAACCTGCTCTGAAAACACCTCTGGCTAGACTGGCCACTTCCCTGGCTAGGAAAGGGGTCAGGGCTCTTTTCTGAAAGAATCAGAGCACTGGAAGGAGTCAGGAAAGGAGATGGGAGAGGGAGGGGGGATGAGGATGGGCATGGGGATAAAGAAGGGGATGGGGGTGAAAATACGGATAAGAATAAGGAAGGGGATGGGAATGAAGATAGGGATGGGAATGGGCTTAAGGATGGGGCTAAGGAGGGAATGGGGATGAGGATAGGGATAGGGATGGGGATGAGGAGGGGGATGGGGATGAGGATAAGGATGGCATGGGAGGAGTGGCAGCCAACTCAGACTAGAAAAGAGAAAGTTTGTCTTGTCAGCCTTGAGTTTGAATACAATTTAGCAATTAAGATTTGTTGGGGCAAGGGGAGAGACGGACATGGCTCAGTGGAAAGATTGCTGGATTTGGCATCAGGATTTTAAATTTGAATCCAAGCTTTGCTATTTGCTACCAGTATGACCTTGTGGAAGTCACTTAACCTTTCTTGGCCTTGGTATCCCCATACATAAAATGAGGGCATTGGGCTAGATGCTCTCTGAGGAGCCTTCCAGCTCTCAATCCATGGTTCTATTCCTCTGTGGCATGTTCAGAGGGTCTCAGCATAGCTCACATCCTTTGGGGATGGGTCTCCTCCTTGATACTCTCTTCTGTCTCATTTTCAAGACACTGATCCCTCTGATTCTCCTACCTGCCTGATAGTTCCTTTTTGACGTCCTTTGCTAGCTCTTCGTCCAGGGTGAGGTCTCTAACTGTAGGTGTCCCCCAGGCTCCGTCCTGGGTCCTCTTCTTTTACCCCTCAATATAGATGACTCTTAGCTCTATTCATCCTTTCCCTTTGAATCTCCAACTGCCTATTGGACATCTCGAACTGGATGTCCTGAAGACATCTTCATCTCAACACTATGTCCAAAACCGAACTCATTATCTACCCCCAACACCCAGCCCTTCTTTCTCCTTAACTTTCCTATCACTGTGGCAGGCACCGGTATTCTCCCAGTCACCCTGGCATGCAACCTAGTTGTTATTCTCTGCTCTTCACTGTCTCTTGCCCCCACTGCTCATTTTCAATCCGTTTCTAAGTCCTGCCAATTCTGCCTATGTAACATCTCTTGTATATGCTCCCATCTTTCCTTTAACATTGCCACCACCCTGATGCAGACCATTATCACCTTACACCAGGACTATTGAAATAGCCTGCTGGCTGGTCTATCAAAGCACAGATGTGACGTGTCATTCCCCCCCCTTCAATAAATTTCAGTGGCTCGCTATTACCTCCAGGATCAAAAGATCTTCTGTTTGCCTTTCAAAGCCCATCACAGCCTAGCCCTTACTCACCTTTCTAGTCTTCTTACATCTTTCTTCCCTCTTTATCTTGCTGTTTCTCACACATACAACATACCATATCCCAACTGCATTTGCACTGGCTCTCCGCCGTGCTTGGAATGCTCTCCTTTCTCAGATCTACCCTTCTGGCTTATTGCAAATCTCAGTTAAAATCCCACCTTCTGCAAGAAGCCTTTCCTGGAAGAGTCCCCTTTAATTGCCAGTGCTTTCCTCCCGAGGTTATCTCCAAGTTATTTCGTATAAATCTTGCTTGGACATCATTGTTTGCATGCTGTCTCCCCTGTTGGATTGTCATCTCCTTGAGGACAGGAACTGTTTTTTCTTTCTTAGTGTCCCCAGGGCTGAGCACAATGCCTGGCATGTGGTAGGCACTTAATCATTCGTATTGCCTTGACCTGATTTGACCCTGGTTTCCTTGACTCACCAAGTGCTCTTCCCACTGTATCCTGGGCCTCTCAAGTTAAGGATCCTCTAACTAACTCGGGTTAAAATTACCTCTTTGACTCTCTCCTCTGAAGTCTGTGAAATGCTCATTCCACTTCTCTATTTGGCCCTTGACCATTACGGTCTGCAGTCATGCCCGTCTCTCTCCCTTAGCCTTCAGGCTCTCCAATGGCAGATACCATGCCTTTTTTTTTCACTTTTGCATCTCGGCCACCATCTAGCACCAGACTTTTTTCTTAGTAAGCGTTTATTTTTTAAAAAACATTAGTTCTGGGGGCAGCTAGGTGGTGCATTGGCTCTGACCTTGGAGTAAAGAGGACCTGAGTTCAAATACAGCCTCAGACACTTGACACTTACTAGCTGTGTCACTTAACCCCAATTGCCTCACCAGAAAGAAAAAAAGAAAAAAAAATTAGTTCTGTTGGAACAGAGTAGGGCTCCCCCTACATCCACCCAAAATGACCCAGGTACATACCCTAAAGGGCAGAGGGCTGGGCGAAGGATTATACACTCTGTGAATCGAAATAGTACCAGTTTCTCCCCAGGTCCATTCCTTAGTGCTGGCTACCTTTCCTGGAAATCTGATTGAAGGCCAGGAGGCTTGAAGAGAGAACATGAAATAATGGAAAGTATGATAGATTTGGAGTCAGAGGGTCTGGGTTCAAATTCTGTTACTACCTGTGTAACCCTGTGTAACATTGAACTTAACCTCTCTGGACCTGTTTCCTCATCTGAAAAATAAGGGGGTTGAAATCAGGGACCTGTAAGTTCTAAGCTTCCTCACAGTTCTGTGTCCATGATCATTGTAATCATAATCATAATCATAATCATAATCAAATTTGTTGAACATCTTACTCTGTACTGTACTAGATACTAGGGAAAAGCCAACTCCAGTTGAGACCTCTTGCCTGCCTTCAGGATGATGTGTAGTTAACTAACAAGGCCAGGTGCCCACTGACTAGTATAGACTGTGAGTGCTGTGGGTCATCAAAGAAGAGAGGGATCACTGGGCTCTGAGCATCAGGATGTCCCTGCCCTCGGGGTCCTCAATGAGTTAACAAGCTTTTTCCCTTCTTGATGCCCCCTTACAGGTGGCCACCGACAAGGACAACGGCATCCTTCTCTACAAAGGAGACAACGACCCCTTGGCACTGGAGCTCTACCAGGGGCATGTGAGGCTGGTCTATGACAGCCTGAGCTCTCCCCCCACCACAGTGTACAGGTGGGTGCAGCCTTCCTACGCAGCCGCTTCCAGGCAACAGCACCCAGGGTAGACTGTGAATGTGGCTGTCCTCACTGTACCTCTGACCTTCCCAGGGAGCCAGAGGGGGAAAGGAGATGGAGGAGGAAAAAGAGGGAAAGGAGGAAGAGACTCTCCTTGAAAGATGACACCTCATTACCATAAGATTAATGGCCAGCTGGCTACCTTTGCTCTGAGTGATCTGTTCAGGTGGGGGAAGAGGCTGCTTAATGAGCTGCCCTTTTCAAAATGTCACCCTAATCTTTTATTAGTTTAAAGAAGAAAGCAGGATGGGATTAGCATGAAACTCGATGGGAAGAGATTAGAGGGAATAAGGGGCCAAGGCTGCTCAAGAAAACCTGGGAGTGAATTTTAAACACTAGCATGTTGCTCAAGGACGGTCTTGCCGCCCGCCTTCCCCCTTTGAAAGGAGGAGAGCAGCATGTGTGTGGAGGGTGAGGAGGTCAAAGGGGAAGCTTAGCACCGTCTGTGGGTCCCTTGGCCTTTGGACAATCGCCATGAGATCATCCTGGGCCTGGGAACTATGGCTCATATAATAATACCACTCTTAAAGGAAGGGGTAGAAGAGGAACCCATATGCTTTTGCAGAAGGAATGGTTATGGTGATTTGTGGGATTAATACAGTATTTTTGAAAGAAAAGGAAAGAAAGAAATACCTCTTCTTGTGTGGCATTTAATACACATCTTTGAGTAGAATTAAAGCAGGGTGGGTGTCCTGTTGCCAGGATCTACCTGCCAATCCAGGGCTCTTTCCATTTGCTTTTATTGCTGGTTTTCTCCTATGTTATGATTTCAGTCCTCTAAGCACGGGACTCATGTCACTCAGGAGAAGCTTCCCAGGAATTCTCAACAGGACAATGCCTTTGCTTCTGTCTCATCCAGACATTTACTAGCTGTGTGACCCTGGGCACATGATGTGTAAATTGGATTCAAGGCAACAAACGTTTGTTAGGCACCTACTATGGCCCAGGCACCGTGCCAAGCCCTTGGGGTTCACCAAAAAGCAAAAACGGTCCCTGCCCTCGAGGTGCTTGCAGTCTTACTAATAGTGGAGCTCTCAGGTTCCTTCCAGCTCTAATTCTGTGATCTCACGAATACACCGTTAGTCCGGGCTGCCCCATCTATGGCCCTGGTCACTTGTGTTGTCCCCAGCTCTCCATAACAAGCCCATTAAACGGGTTTCAGGGAACAGCACTGTCTGGGAAGGGGAAAGAAGGAAGGAGTGCCAAACATGGTGAGGACGTGATGTGAAAGCATGGGTCTAAAGGGAGCAAGTGGCGTGTGAGGAGGAATGCTATACCCCCTAAAAAGACCCAGCACGAGCAGAAGGAGCCACCCATGGTGGTGTGCCCAGTGGTAACCAAGCACTCTGGACTAGTATTAGCAAACTTCCCCCACTGAGATGGGTCCTCCCAGCCAGTCGCTCTCTGTAAATGCGAAGAGCATAAAATACAAAAATAAAAAAATAAAATAAGCCCACCTTCAGAATGCATTTTAGAAGCTTCAAGAAATGCTAATGGAGGCTTTATCCCAAGTTTCCAACAGAGAAGTCTGGTTTCTCCTGGTTTGCTCACCAGCTTCTCTCTGCTCATTCTTTCCCAGAACTCATCAGGGTGATGGGGAATGTCATGCTCCTACTCCACTTCCCTGACACTAATCCCACCCTCTCTACCATCCGCACCTCAGAGTCTGCCCTGGGCCACCAGAGGACTTTAGGGGTGAGGGCTATTACAATTCATTGACTTCCCTAGCCTGTTTACCAGTATCGTTTGTGGCGCTGCAGGCCCACTCACCCAGCATATATGGCAGCCAGTGCCAGAGAAAGATGAGCTTCTGCTGGTTTGACGTCACGAAATCAGAATCTCAGAAGCAGAAAGGGACTTCAGAGGTCATATAGGTGATTTAGGTCAGTCTCCTGCAAGAAATAGAGTCCATGCTACTGCACCCCCAGCAGGTGGCTTTCGTCTAGCTTTGGCCCTCCAGTGAGGTAGGACCCCTCCCTCTCCCTCCCAGCCAGCCTGTCCTACCTTGGGAAAGCTGGTTGTTAGCAGGTTTTGCTTTAGAGTGAATCTAAACCACCACCCCCCCATTGTTCCCGATTCAGTCCTGGGGAACCAGACAGAACGAACCGAGCCCTTCCCTGGGGCAGCCTTTCAGGTACCTCCGAGCCACCCCTGTTATGTTCCTCCTGAGTCCTCTTCTCTCGAAGCTGAACTGCCCCACTTTCCTCAGTGCTCACATGGCATAGACAATGCCCTTCACTTTCCTTCTGCAGTGGTTGTCCTGCTCTGGACATCCTCAAGACTGTCAGGGTCTTTGCTGAAGTGTAGCGCTCAGAAACAGTGGAAAGGGCACTGGCTCTGAAATCAGGGGACCTGGGTTCAAATCCTACCTCCTACTTATTACCTGGGTGACCCCTGAGCAAGTCACTTGACCTCCTTCAGCTTCAGTCCTCTCAAATATACAAAGATGGGGTTGACTAAATGGCCTCTGTGGTCCATTTTGGCTTTAGATCTATAATCCCATAAGAACCTAGCAAAATAGATTCTATTGGTCTATGGTCTAACCAGGGCAGGGTGGAAGAGGGTATATGGTTGCCTAATCCTTTCACCTTAAGTTTTTTGGCTGCCATGTTACGTTATTGACTTCTCTGACCTTATAATCCTTTAAAACCCCAAGATCTTTTTCAGACTAACTGCTCTCTGATCAGGCCTCCCCATCCTGTGATTGTAGAGCAGGTTTTTCAACCCCAATGTAAGAAATGTTATTCGTATTAAATTTCAATCAGTCAACAAGTAGTTCTTAAGTACCTGATATGGACCAGGAACTAACTATGCCTACACTGCAGAAAAAGAAAGAGATGCCATCTAGTGTATTAGCCATCCCTCCTAGCTTTGTGTCATAAGCAAATCTGATAAGGATAGAGATTATGCCTTTATCCAGGTCATTGAATAAAGGACATTAAATAGCACAGGGCCAAGCCCAGATCCCTGGGGTGCTTCACTGAATACCTCCTTTCAAGCTAACATCTAACTCTCTGAATCCAACCACTCCACCAGTTCCAAGTCCACATAGCTATACCATTGTCTGTATCCCATATCTGTCCGTCTTTTCCACAAGAATAGCATCAGAGACTTTATTATCAACAGTCTAAGATACTTCTCACAGGCCGCACAACAGTTCAGGCAGTAAAGCACCAAGCATTTATCGATTTCTTACTACATGCCAGGACCTGTCCTAAGTGCTAGGAATACAAACACAAGCAAAAAGAAAGAGAATCTTTGCCGCCAGGGAGCTTACATTCTAACGGGGGAAGACAACACGTAAAAGAGAGCTGAAAAGGGAGGGAGGGCCGCATCCATGATGGGACGAGGTAGCAAAGACCTAAAAGTCTGAAACACAGCTGAAAATGAATGAAGCAGGGTTGGCTTAAGACAGGACCCAAAATGGAGGCCCCTGGAAGGAACTTGCCAATGGGAGAAGTGGTTTAGCAAGGCAGAGGCATGTACTAGAGTGAATAGTCAGCTGACTCATAGTGTCAAAATTTAAGGAAGTCCAGTGAGGTAAGGGTGAACCTAATTTCACTGGTGAAAGAGTTCCAGGTTAACAAAAGACCTGTGTGTATATCTTCATCTCACCGTATGAACTTAGGGAAGTCACATACCCAGTGTATACCTCAGTTCCCTTAACTGTAAAATGGAAATAATACTTGCCTACCTACCTCCCAAGTTTTGGAAGAGGTTCAAGAGAGGAAATAATTATGCGCTTTGAAAAGCTGAGAGCATAATGCAAATGTAAAGGATTAACGTTGGCTAGAAAGAAATGAACCTTCCTTCTCCTGACTCTGGGGCAATGATGACCGTTTTCCGTTTGCCAACCAGGTACTGCCATGTTTGAGGCAAGTCCTTCAGAAGTTTGACCCCAGAAAGGCTCAGCCTTCCACTTATTTGAGCTAATGACTAGTTTCTGTATTTTGGGGTCAGAAATTGCTTAGAGCAGCCACCAGTGCCTCTTCCTGAAGCATGGCCCCCCCTTCTCTAGCTAGACTCCTTTAAGACAATTCCCCCTGAGTGGTTTTAGAGGTCACACCAACTACAGCCCTCGCCTGCAAAGAGGCTGAAACAGACCTGAGAGCACGTTTGTCTGCCTGGGGAGACACTAGAGAGAGCCCTGAATTCAGAGTTCTGAGTGACCTTAAGGATCTGGATTCACACCCCACTTCAAATCCTTAAAACCTCTGTGCCTTTGGGCCTCAGTTTCTTCATCTGTGAAGTGAGATTTGGGGCCAGATGCTCTCAGTGGGGCCCTTTGAGCTCTAAATTCCCCAATCCTGTAAATGCTTTCTCTACCACTTAGCTTTCAGAGTGAGGGAGTACCTGCTTTTGTGTCTCTTCGGGGAGCCTCTCGGTTCATTTCACTCAGGAACATACAGTGGGAGGCAGAGGCTTGGCCACACAGGAGATTTCTGCCTAGGGGTGGTGTAGTCCCTGTTATTTCTAGCTAAGGACTTAAATGAACCATTTTATTACTGATACTCCAAGTCCTCAACCCTTCCTCTGCGGGGCTTTCTGAGGAGGACAACCCCACTGGATTCACCATTAGTCACAAGCTGCTTTGCAAATCTATTGCTAGTGCTTTCATACTGCTGCTGCTGCGGGGGTGAATCTGAAGTCAATGATGGAGAGGGCGTCTCAGGGCTACGTTAGTGGCCTCCCTGCCTCCAAGCCTCACTTGGCAAAGGACTGCAGGGAGGAGGAGGGAGCAGAGAACTGTGTGTGGTCTGTGTAAGGAAAAAAATGGAAATGTGAAGGCTATGAATGGAAGCCATGAGCAGAAAGAAATCAGGGGCATACCCCAGGTGTGATGCATTCCCAAGGACCGCTGTGTTTGTAGAGGCCAGTCCCTGACATGTAACAAGCGTTTCATGAATGCATGTTGACTTGACTTGACTTCACTTACTCTGCTTCAGCCTAACAAGCTGAATGACCTGAAACAAATCATTTTTCTACTCTGGGGCCTTGGTTTTCTTGTCTGTAAAATGAGGGTGTTGCACAGAATGAACTCTTTCCAGTTCTGAGGTTCATTTTGTTCAGTGAAGTATTTCTAGGGGTGATCAGGTGCCCCTGCTGGACTGGGGTACCCAATAAAGAGACTGCCTTGAAAGAGACCAGAAGTCATCTTTTCTCATTCCTTATAGCCCCAAAAGGAGGCGTATCCTGGCTCAGTTGCCAATTCTCTTTGGCACAGTCCTCAGACCCCAGGACACATGAGGACCAGGCAAGAATCAATGGTCACGTATGTTCTTTAGCAAAGGGCCAGAGCGTGTGTTCTTCCCACAGGGCCAAAGTGTGTGTGCCCAGCCCCAGGGGAGGTGCCCCCCAGGCCAGCTGATCTGGGGATTCTCCCCATCACCTGTTAGATGAAGAACAACCATAGAGAAAGTTGTGTGGAGGAAACAAGATGAGAAGAGGGTATGGCTGGATTGCCAGCATCCTGCTTACCTCGGACCATAGCAGGCTAGCTGGCTAGCACCCCAGCCATTTTAAGAGTTGAGGAAACGACTTCAGAGACCATATGACTTTGTCTCTCCTGTGCCCAAGACCAGCCCTGGAAATTAATGAAGACCATGGTGAAGACTGAATGCTGCAGTCTGGATGGTTTGTCAGCATTAAGTAGTGAACTGTCCTCCTCCCTAGGATTCCTACAGAACCGCCACTGCCTGCAGAAAGCTGAGCCCAACCTACCGGGACCAGACTGAGGCTAGCTCACCCCAAGGCTGGGGCCTTCCCCACGCAGGCCCCTAAGCTGCTCTGGGCAGTTTCCAGGTTCGTTTCAGGGTTAGAGCCTCTTCCCTTAATCTTCTCACCCCACCTCACCCCCTTGTTCTCACTGGGCAGGCACCCTAGGACCTGCTGAGAACAGCAAGACCCCACCCTGCCACCAACATTACCTTTAAGAGAGATGGACTTGGGACCGGAAGGCAGTCTGCTCATGTTCGCTAGTAATCCTCCTGAGGACAGCGTGGAATAGTACAAAGAGTCAGAAGGTGGATGTTCAAATCCTCCCTTTGATGCTTACTGCTTATATGACCTCGGGCAATTCACTCAGCCTCGCTGGGTCTGAGTGTCCTCATCTGTGAAAGGAGAGTGTTGGACTACATGGTCTCTGAGGTCCCTCCCACTTCTCAATGGATGGTCTTATGTAGGATAGACCGATTTCACACTCGGGGGCCTCTTTGAACCTGCTAGGCTGCGTCATTCAGTGGTGGTGAGGGGCCAGGACAGGGGACCTGGGATAAAGAAGAGGGAGACGTGCCCCCGCCGCTGCTCTGCTCACCTCATCTGCTCCCCAAGCTAGGAGGCGGCTAGCTTTATTCTTGACCTTCCCAGAAAATGTCCTTTCTCAGATCTTCTGAAACAAGGCGTGGAAGTCCATGTCCAGATGGGGTGAAAGGAGCTGGTCATGGTCCTGATGATGCTGTGTTTTCACCATTAACATCGAGCTCCCAATCAAGTTTGTAGGCAGTGGTATTAATTAACTTTACCTTAGACAGCAAAGTCCTCCTTCTTAGTGAATCTCTATTACCACCTAGTGGTAGGAACTTAGAGTACCCAGAGCCAGAGCTCACACAGAAGGGAAAGGGAACTGTGGGCCTGCCCCAGCCCCCCTCCCCTGACCATCATCAGCCACCCACACTTAATGAATAATAAATCCAGAACTACAGCATCAAAGAATCATGAAATCTTGGCATCCTGATGTCTCCACATTGTATTGAAGGTTCTGTAGATCTCATTTGCTCAAATTTCCTATCCAGTGCAACAATACCGTATACATTGTCAAGCCTACAGCACCCTAACAGGTGGTTATGCAGTCCCCACTTGAATATTTAAGGTAATGAGGTTCTCACTACCTCACCAAAGGGCGCCTAGTTCATACTTGTTGCTAGGCTGGCCCTCATTGTAGATGGAATAGATATCGTTTGTACGCTCTAAAAATCTCCCTCTGCCCCCAAACATCTACCCCATTGAACTAAGATGGTATCCAGAATTCCCAGTGTGAAATCACTTCTTTCAGATAAGGCGTTGCCTGTGGAAAACTCCTATTCACATGTTACCTAGAAATAAACCAGGCACCTTTATCACCTGTTACCACACATTTGTGATGATCTGTCATCAGAGAGCAGAACCAGGCCAAATGGCTGCTCAGTGTTTTCATGTTAAGAATGCCTGCCTGCCCCTCTCCCCCATCCTCAGTGCCTGGCAGCCCCTATGTCTTTACCGTAATGCATTGGAGGGAAGGAAGGTAGCATGCTGCAGAAGGAAGCTCTGGGTTTGAAACCTACATCGACCCCATGCTGCCTGTGTGGCTTCATTTAGGCAAGTCATTTCACTCATCTAGACCTTGACATCCTCATTTGTAAAATGAGGGGGTCTGAAGAGATGATGCTTGCCTCAGGTCCTTATAGCTTCAAATCTATGATCTAGAAGTCAGAAATCTTGAATTCAATTCCCTTCTATAACATTTGCAAACTGTATGTGCTTAGATAAGTGGTTTAACCTCTATGAGCCTCAGTTACTCATTTATAAAATGGGGACACTGACTCCCTTGGCTCCCTCACAGAGCTGTTGTATCAAATGCATGAAAGCATCATTTATTTGTCAAGCATTTAGTCACTATATGTATGGTGGGAGCCCCAAAGATGCATATGATTTCATCTCTGGCCAACTTACCATACTGTAAGGACCTGACTGTGATGAGGTTTAGGGGTGCTGGAACCCCAAGATCGTGACGTGGGCCCTGCCTGAATGAATTCAACCCAAATCTTCCCGTCAGAGAAAAAGTTTATTAGAGATAAACTATATAGGCCAGACTCTTAAGGAGTCTGAACGTTAGTAACATCCTGCAGGGAGGAGCAGGCATGAGAGAGTCTCAGTGTTTGAATGGGAGCAGGGTGGATCTTATAGACACTAAAGTAACTTTGGGTGGCCAGAGGAGGGGGCTGGGAAAAGGGTCTGAGAGATTGAATAGACAATGGGAATAGATAATGAAGGGAACTGGAAAGAAGAAGTTTGAAAGTCATCTGCATAAGATCAAAAGGTGGGGCTAGGGCTTTCAGAGGGAGATAAGGGGAGGTGATAAGGTTTGAGACCAGAGAAAAGTTTAAGGGCTTTCTGGGGCCCATAGACAAAAGGGAGCCAAACTCTTTCTGGAGCAAAGGGCAAAGGTCTGGGCTTGGGCCCATACCCCATCCAGTGTGGAGAAGGGAAAGCATCTCCCATGGAGAGGAGACCACCTGTCCAGGGCTCCCATACCCAGTAGATGTGAGGCTAAGGATCCCCTGAGGTGACCTGGGGGTAAAGAGGGAGGGAGCTGGGAGGACGCAGCAGGGGAAGAACAGATTACACACAGGGACTCTGGAGGGGGGGTAGGAAGGGGCAGCGGCTCTCCCTCCTTCATCTGCCAAGCCACTGGCTCCAAGCAAGAGGCATCTGCCAAAACTGCAGTGCCCTGGGTCTCAGGAAAGAAGCAGGGAGGGGGAGAGGATGCTATAAAATGTGTCTTGGAACTAGAATTGGAGAAGTGTTTCGTTTTTAATGTGTGTCTATCTCCATATGTACTATTATGAGTGTCTGTTACCCAGAGAATCTTGAGATTATAAATTTAGAAGGACTCTAATCTCCTCGGACACAGCCCTGACTCTATGGTTATCCAGCCTCTGCTCAGACATCTAAAGTGATGAGGAACTCACTACCTCCTAAAGCAGCCTGTGCCACTCTGTCTTTCTATGACGGTATCTTTTTGTGACTGTGTGCAGTATATGTATGTGTGTGCATCTCTGTGTGTGTATGCATCAAAAACAACTTTGCTGAGTATTTGTATACGTGTTAGGCAGAGGAAAGAGTGTTTATGGGTGTATGTGAATGTTCACATAAATATTTAAGATAAGGGATAAATGGTCATCCCCCTCTTCCAACGCACCTCCAACATTTTCCCAGGACCTTGCCACCTTCTCTCAGTCATATTTTCCTGCTCCTCTGTATTACTCAGACTCTTCTTAACAATAAATAATAGCAGATTTGAAGATTTGCGGATCCTCTTTCATCGAAGAACTTTCTTAGTGAGAATTAAGTAATGACTTGCTGGAGAAGTCTTAGTCTGAATTAGGTAAGGCTGGTCACAAGTGTTTGGGGTCATAAGACCCATCTTAAAGCATCCACTACCTCTGAGGGGTATCCCCTCAGCTATTCCCAAGTCCATTCCATTCAATTCGGTATGTGTTTGTTAAGGCCTTCTGTGTGGAAAAGTTTTTACCATATTCCTCTCTTAAGAAAGGTCAGGATAATGAATTGGAATAGCTCTTTCCATTTGTCCCCAAGCCTATTCTCCAATCATCTAACTGCAGGGATTTAGAAATGGGACTCATACCTTGGGAAAGGCAAGGCAGCAAACATTTATTAAGCATTTACTTTGTTCCAGGCACTACGACAGTGCTGAGGATACTAATCCAAGCAAAAAGAAAGACAGGGCCTGCTTTTAAGGAGCTCAAAAGACAACACATGAAAGAGAGCTGGTGAAGAGGTGTTCCAAGGGTCTCCCCTGCAGAGGAGGATGGTTATTCCAGGGTGAGAAGACAGTGGAGTCATGGTGGAATTTCTAGAGAAAGTCTTGCTTGGGTCAAGATGAACCTGAATCTCACTATAGAAAGACCAGCAGGCTAGTAGTGAGAAGGGCTGTGTCTTCATCTCACCATACAAACATAAGGAAGTCATTTACTCAGGCTGTTTTCTTATCTGTAAATGGAAATTGTCTACCTACCTTGCAAGGTTTAGGGGAGGATTGAGTGAGATAATACATATGAATGTGCTTTGAAAAAGCTGAGAGCACAAAACAAATATAAAGGATTGGCATCTGCTAGGAGGAAGAGAACCTTCCCTTTCCTTGCTGGGGAGCAGTGATAATTAGTTCCCATTTGTTTTCCTGGTATGCCCAGTTTGAGGTAAGTACCTTCAGAAGTTTGGCACCAGAGAGGTTCACCTTTTGGATTATTTGAGCTGATGACCAGTTTGTTACTTTGGGGCCAGAAATCAAAAACTGGGCCTGGAGTAGCCACTAAGGTCTCCACCTAAAGCCTGGCTCCTCCTTGTCTAGCTGGACCCCCACAAGCCAATACCCCCTGCACAGTTTTAGAGGTTGTTCCAACGATAGCCAGCCCCTGCAGAAAGGCTGAAGGAGATCCGAGCAGATTCTGGGTCTGGGTAGATACTGGAAAGAGCCCTGGATTAGGTGTCCAAGGATCTGGATTCATACTCCACATGAGGCAAATGTCTGGGTGTTTCCTACCCTCTCTGGGGAAAGGAGTGGATGAGTGGGAATACAAAGGCCAAGGTAAATGTCATTGCCCTCTAGGAGCTTATGTTTCACAAACAAATGCAAAAAAAAACCAACCCAATTTCCTTGTACCCAACAGTAGGTGTATAGTAGGTGCTTAATAAATACTTATTGACGATGTATTCATCAGTTTAAGGACCTTATTAGTTGAGAGCATGGGGGGATGGGCAGTAGGAAAAGAACACTAGCCTGGCTTCTGAGTTTCTGGTTTTTGCCACTATGGTGTCTAAGCTGCTTTCTCTTAACTATCTTTTTTTCATTTGTATTCTTTTCTCTCCCATCCCTTTCCTAACCCAGCGTGGAGACTGTAAATGATGGGCAGTTTCACAGTGTGGAGCTTGTGATGTTAAACCAGACCTTGAACCTGGTAGTGGACAAAGGAGCCCCCAAGAGTTTGGGCAAACTCCAGAAACAGCCAACAGTTGGCACCAACACTCCCCTGTACATTGGAGGTAAGAATCTCTCTTACTCCCGTCCCAAACTCTGATTGTCGGTGAAACTTCCCTGCCTCAGCTAGCGACTCACCTTCTCCCAGCTCCTCACTCCCAACCAGAACGAGACAGCCCTGTACATTACGGTACAGCTATTCCCAGGAAGCCAGGCCACTAGGCCAGGGATGGGGAAACCTATGGCCTTGAGGCTGTGTATGGCCCTCTAACCTCAAGTGCGGCCCTTTGACGGAATGCAAACTTCACAGAACAAATCCTTTTATTAAGAGGATTTGTTCTGTGAAATTTGCATTCCGTCAAAGGGCCACACTTGAGGACATGGAGGGCCACACACAGCCTCGAAGGCGCAGGCTCCCCACCCCTGCACCAGGTAGAGTGCCCAGTGCCTCAGGCCCCTGCTGCTTCTTTCTTCCTTGTCAGGAAAAGGACAAGCAACATAGATTGTTACCTGATTTTAATACATGACAATATAAAACATATATATTAATCTAAAATCCTTGCAAGTAGGATTGTTTCATTATGTGTGTATGGGATGTATATGGAGTATACGTATACAACATGAGTGTATGTGTGGAGCATATGTGTGTGTATATATTGTTGTTGTTCAGCCATTTCAGTCATGTCTGACTCTTCTTAACCCCGTTTGGGATTTTCTCAGCAGAGATACTGAAGTGGTTTGTCATTTCCTTCTCCAGCTCATTTTACAGATAATGAAACTGAGGCAAACACGGTTAAGTAACTTGCCCAGGGTCACACAGCTAGTAAGTGTCTGAAGTTGGATTTGAACTCAGGAAAATTGGTTTGGTGCTCTATCCACTGTACCACCTAGCTGCAGTGTGTGTGTGTGTGTGTGTGTGTGTGTGTGTGTGTGTATGTGTGTGTTTGTATACACACACATACACACAGACACACACATATATACATATATATTCTCTCTCTCTCTCTCACACACACACACACACACACACACATATAAATCCCCATATCCCCATTGACTGACACAAAATAGACATTTAATATATGCTTTTTGATAGATGATTTTCATTGAATGGTTGAGCCCTTACTATCTGCTAAGCACCTGGGATACAAATACAAAAAGCAAAGGCATTCTGTGGGGAGAGGCATGGAAGAAGGAAAGGGGGCAAGGCTGAGGGCCAGAAGGAAGAGATACCAGAGAAGCTAGAGCCAAGTGCAGTATGGCTGAGGCTTTTCCTGAAATAGTGGTCTAGGAGAGGCAAGCTCCCAGCTGAGCAGGACCCCCAGACGAGTGCTTCTCTAGGGCCCAGGAGGAGTACAGCAGCATGCTGGGGTAGATACAAAGTTTAAACAAAGTACAGCCTCTGCCCCTTAATGAGTTTATAATCTAAGAGTTTATCCCCACACTCCCTCAAGTTATCCACCAGGGTATCCCTCAGACTCAGTCCAGACATGTGTGAGCCATTGCTCTTTGGGGGGGGGGGGGTATACTCTGCCCCTCCTCCTACCTCCTCCGTGTTTCCAGCTTCCCCTGTCATGATCTCAGCAGCTACCAGAAGTAATGATGTAAGAGCAGATCGCTTCTGCACTTCCATGAAGATGGTGAAAGAATGAGTCTGGAAGGAACTGGCCTGGAGCTACTTACTAGTAGCTAGTAAGCTTTCTGACCCAGAATCAACATCAGACAGATTTTCAGCTAGGATCTTGATAATTGGGAACTGCTAAATTCAGTTTCTGCTTTTTCCTCTTAACTAGTCCTTTATTCTGGCTACAAAAGCCCCATGATGTAGCAGAAAGGGCACTGATCTAGAAGTCAGGAGACTATGGGCTCTTATCTCAGGTCTAACACTAACTATAAAGGTAAGTCATCTAAACTCTCCAAACCTTAGATTACTTATCTGTAAAATGAGAATAGTAATGCCTCTCTTGCCTACCTCAGGGGTAGAATTAGAATTAGGGTGAGAATTAGTTAAGATAGTGTATGCAAAAAGATTTTGGAAGGTTGGAGACAATACAAAGGCAGGAAACAGTACAAGCAGGGAAGTTGCTCAGATTAGAGAATTAGCCCCCAACGGGCTTGGTGATACAGTTTGTGACCCTTTCACTGCAATATTAGTCTGAGTGAAAGGTAGCATGGATAAGTGGATAGAGAGCTGGCCCCCAAAGCCAAGAACACCTGGGTTCCTTCCAGTTCTGCCTCAGACATATACTGGCTATGTGACCTCAGGGTCACTGAAGAATTCACTTATTCTCTCAGTGTTTTTGATGACTCCCTAAAACTGTAAATTATAAAGAAAATGTGATTGGTAAGAGGCAGTTTCCTCATCTGGGACTTCCTTTTAACAATGAAATGCTAGGTTCAATCTGTATTACCATGAGTGCCTTGGAGCTGCAGGGGCTGGGGCCAGGTGTGAGGAAGCTATATCTCTGCTCTCTTTCCAGGAATACCCACCAGCACAGGCCTCTCAGCCTTGCGCCAGGGCACAGACCGAAGCCTGGGTGGCTTCCATGGCTGTATCCATGACGTCCGCATCAATAACGAGCTCCAGGATTTCAAGGCCCTGCCCCAACAGTCCCCAGGTGTCTTCCCTGGCTGCAAGTCATGTACCATCTGCAAACATGGCATGTGCCGCTCTGTGGAGAAGGGCAGTGTGGTCTGCGAGTGCCACCCAGGCTGGACGGGGCCATTGTGTGACCAAGAAGCTGGAGATTCCTGTCTTGGCCACAGGTGAGTCTCTTGGAGAGCAGGTGCACTGGACCTGGTGAGTGCACTCCCCTTTGGTCCCACAGTTCTGCTTGTCTCCCTGCCTGTGCAAGACCCAGCCCCTTTCCCTCTTCAGGGCTCTTAGGCAGACTGGAGAGGGAAAGGGGAGGAGGGAAAGAGAGGGGGGAGACACACAGAGAGATAGACATAGAGACAGAGAAAGAATGCTCTTTGATTATAGTGGAAGGTACTGAGATTAGAATTCAGGAAAAACTTGTTCAGAGAGTTATGTACTGAGGTAATGAAGCTGATTCTTTAATGAATGGTCTAAAAGTTATCTATCTAAATGAACGTTATCTCTTTCAAAGCAGTCCTTGGAGGAGGATTTGGAGGCACCTTAGATTTTTTCAAAGATTCCATGGCTCATTGTTTCAGATAGATAGACAAACAGGAACAGCATGATAGATAGATAGATAAACAGACAGATAGGTGGATATGTATATAAATGTATATGCCTGTGTTTATACATATACATACAGAGCCACTCTGTGATAGCAAAATGTCCCCTTTTAAAAATGAATTAAATGTTAAGAAATAGCTAGAAGTCATTCAGAGCCAAGTCTAATGAATTGATATGGCTGGTCAAAGTGAGGCATCCAGATCTGAGTTTAAAAACTGATCAGATCAGGCACTTCATGTGACTTTTAAACCGGCACTGCAAATAACTGTAGAAGAGTCTTCTTCTCTGGTGTTATTTAAAAATAAGACAGACACATCTAGATGTTATTTTTTATGGCCATGAAGGGTTTTGGTTTGATTTTTTTTTTTTGCTGGGTATGCAATGCTAGTTCAAGAATAAGGGGAAGAGGGGGAACTATTAACAATATAAAATGCAGACACTAACAAAATTTTTTAAATATGATTGTTAAAACATGAATATATGTAAAAATGATAAAAAGCCAACATTTATTCATTATAGGAAGTAAAGGAATATTGGAATTTTTCCTCAACACAGTAAAACATATCTACCTTAAACCAAGAGCCAACATAATATGCAATGGACAAATATTAGGAGCATTCCCAGTAGCATAAATACAAAGCAAGACATCCACTTCCAATGCTTTTATTTGACACAGTACTAGAAATTCTAGTCATTTCAATAAGACAAGAAAAAGATAACACTGGAAGAGGTCAAAATATTATTTGCAGATATCATAATGGTATAGCTATAAAATTCAACTGTTTCAACAAAAAAATAGTGAGGCCAATAAATGAGTTCATCAAGGATCCAGTATACAAGATTATCATGAAATCATTTCAGTTCTCGTGTACTAGCAAAAAATCATAAAATGAAACCCCGTGTACAGTAACAACAAAAATATTTGAGAATTATCCTACCTAGAAATACACATGACCTGTATAAGAAAAACTTGAAAAGTAGTGACTGAAATACAGGAAGACTTAAATAATTGGTGAGGTAGTTAATGTTCATAGATGAGTAATATTAATGTGGTAAAAATAACAATACTTCCCTAACTAGTCTACATATTTAATGTGCTGTCGATTAAAATACCAAGGAATTTCCTTATTAAACTGGGAAAAAAAACCAGTGATTTTCCTTTGTGGGGAAAAAAACCCAAACACATAGGAATATTAAGGGACATTCTGGGAGGATGGAGAGGGTAGGGGGAGCATAGGGAGCTGGTGAAGAGTGTCTTGCACTCTCAGATTGTAACACATATTACAAAGAGATTATCAGAACTATGTGATATATAGAACAAACAGTAAAGAAATAGATCAGTAGAATAGAATAGGTGCTACAGATATCTAAACAAATATGAGCGAGAGGTTAGCGTTTGATAAGCCTATAGGAAATAAAATCTGGGGAAAAGAATCATTTGATGTGTTGGAAAAAATAGGTAGTAATTTGGTGGAAAATGGATTTAGACCTGTAGTTTACATTTTTACATCTGAATGAATGACAGCTGGATGATGTACAAACATAAAGGAGAACTCTAAAAAGATGAAACAAAATAGATAAGAATGTATTTATCTCCATTAAGGCAGATGATTTTTTTTCTAATCATTAAAATTAAGAAATAGTGTACAACAAAACCCAATATGTTTAAAAGAAAACAGATTGGGGAAAATATTTATGGTAAATATGGCATATAAAAAATTGACACCTTAAATATATAAGGAACTGTTAAAGATGAACAAAGGTATCTCCTAGTTCACAATGTATAAATGGTCAGAAGATGTGAACAGTTTTCAAAAGTAGAAACACAAATTGATAGTATTTTCTTGAGGAAAAAAAAACACAACTTCACTAATAACCAGAGACACAAATTAAAATGACTTCGAGCTACCATCTCACACCCATCAAATTCACAAAAACAAAAATAATGAAAAGTAATGAAACAATGCTAATAGGGTTATGGAGAGACAAAGTATATTCTCATTCGTTGCTGGTAGAATTACAAACTTATAAAATTTGGAGAGTAATCTGGGAATACAAAGTAAAAGTTACCAAAAAATCGTCTTACCCTTTGGCCCATGAATACCATTGTTGAGAATATATTCTGAGAGAGAGAGAGAGAGAGAACGCCATTCAAAGATTTTACCAGCAGCATTATGTGTAACTACAAAAACCTGGAGAGAGCCAAAATATCTGTGCTTGTAAGTATAGTGCCTGGCACATAATATGCCTTTAATAAATGTTTGTTGACTGACAATGGCAGGAGATTAGTTGAATAGAGTTTAGTGCATTAATGCTGTGTCATTAAGACTTACAAGTATGAGGAATACAAAGAAATCTGGAAAAATCTTTATGAAATCATACAAAATGAAAACAAAACGAGAAGCCTAGAGGACACACTATGAGCATGTAAGGGGGAAATCAGAGAAGAATGAATGAACAACGAACCCTGCTGGGGACTGAACAATTGTTAAGAAATTTCATACATTGACATGAATTCATTTAAATGTAAATAGTTATAATGCGTGTTTAAGTAGTTGTATTGTTGTCTGGCATTAAGTTTTACTAAATTTTTATTTGTTTTAAAGAATGGGAGACATTCTCATCTATGAGTCTGGGGAAGGAGTTAGGCACCCTGGTTGTGCTCACTCCCAGTTCTAGTATGTAAGCGTATATAACAAATTCCTATTTAAGGAACTCTTAAAGCTTCATTGTGCTTAATTTAAGGCCTGTCCTTGTCCCAGGGATTGGTCTCCAGGACTGAGCAGTTTGCTCTCTGAGAGGCCTTCAGAGTGACTCAACCTATGGAGGGTCGTCACTGGTGCTAACGCAATATCTGTTCTCTCATTCCCAACCCCCATCCTTCTCAGGTGTGTCCATGGAAAGTGTGTGGCTTCAGGCTCTTCATACACATGCAAGTGTGCTGAGGGCTACGTGGGAGCCTCTTGTGACCAGAGGAATGAGTCAGTCAGCCCCTGCTGGGACTTCAAGTGCCACCATGGGCAGTGCCACATCTCTGAGAGGGGGCAGCCCTACTGCGTGTGTGAGCCCAGCTTCAGCGGGGAGCACTGTGACCAAGGTGGGCTGTCCTCGAGCTCCTGGGGTCTGACAGGGGGGCATCACTAGGAATAGGGAGATGGGGAGAGCATCACTCAGGACACACTGCCCAGAAGAATGAGGAGCATCTCTTTTGCATTTAACTCTTTTTTAAAATGAATTATCATGGCTATCTTTTGTGTTTTTTATCACCTTTATTTCCCACTGTATCCATTCCCACCACACCCATCCCTTATAATAAAGTATAAAACAAGAGAAAGAAAAAAAAGTTTAGCAAGCTAAACCAATCAAAAACCTCTGATTTATATGCAGTATTCCACACCCATGGTCCTCCACTTCTACAAAGCACTGGGAGGAGGTGTCTTTTTATATCTCTTCTTTGTGGCCAGGCTTGGCCATTATGGTTTCACGACATTCAGTTTGGGTTGTTTTGTTGGTGATATTCTTTCCACTTTCTTTGTTATAGTCATTGTGCATATTGATTTCCTAGTTCTACTTACTTCACTTTGTATCAGGTTATGTATAGGTCTTCCCATATTCTCTCTATTCATCATTTCTTACAGCACAGTAATAGCCCATTACATTCAGGTCCCTGCATTGGTCTGGCCGTTCCTCAATCAGTGGGCATCCATTTGGTTTTCCATTCCTTGGCACTTACTGTTTTAAGAGTTGGAAATCCTTGCAAGCTGTTTAAAATCCCACCTAAAAGCTTACCTCAGGATCTAGGATTTCACTGCCCTTCTGGAAGCACTAGAAAGATCTGAGTATTAGGTAGTCTCAGAAAGACATAACATCAACTTAAGAGTGCCTTCGAGAAACATTTATCAAGTTCCCGATTTGTGCTTTAGATACATATATACCACAAGGAATCCTCTGGATCCTTAAAATTTACAAATGAAATACAATAAAAAATAAATACAGCAAAATATAATATAAAATATATTATTATGACATAATATATTTTGTTATATATAATATAGCATATGCA
Organism: Phascolarctos cinereus; assembly: GCF_003287225.1. NCBI lineage: Eukaryota > Metazoa > Chordata > Mammalia > Diprotodontia > Phascolarctidae > Phascolarctos > Phascolarctos cinereus. The sequence continues at coordinate 403,425,257 of NW_027555625.1, read as the reverse complement.
TGCAATAATATATAATAATAAATGATAAAAATAAACAAACAAAAACAAACAATTCACAAACAAAAAACCAAACAATTTATAAGAAAATAATTTATAAATAAATAAAGCCAAGAAACTTGCTGAATGACACAGCTATTAAAGGAAATTTACTGAGTAAGAATGAATCTGAACTTCTAACACACCCTCCCTGAGGTACCAGCCTATAGCATCTCTGGATCCAATCCCAACTGCCATCAACCCTCTCAGAATACGACAGTTGACCGGGTTCTCGCTCCCTCTTCAAGACTCTTGTCAGTTCATTTTTGTGTGTTCCTTCCACCAAAACAGACCAGAACACATCTCTGTCTGAAGACACTGTTTTCAAATCACTGAGTAAGGTTAATACGTGTGCTCAAGCCTCCTGGTGAAGTCTCTCTGAAGTTAACTAGGCTGGCCCATGTTTGGGGCCTTTCTGTGTGGTCCGTGCCAAGGCTTATCCACTGCCTTATCCAGCTCCATGACAAAGAAACAGAATAGCATGTTCTCATTAACAGTAAATTGTTTCTTTTGGTTCGTGCCCCTGATTATCGGAACTAATTTAGAGATATCCTGTCTCTAAAATTGGCCTCTCTTATTTCAGGATATGCTCTGCCTCCCAGAAACTCTGATAGCTTCCAGAGGACTCTGTCACCATTTTTCTTTGGTCAGACAACCTCCCTCTGCTAAGACCAGAACCAGACCCCTATTTCCTACCCAGCCTTTGTACATAGCAGAGAAGGAGTGTAGCATAGGATTGGAGTCAGGAAGACCTGGGTTCAAATCTTTCCTCTGACACTTATGAAGTATGTGACCCCAAGCAGATTACTTCACCTGTGTGTTTCCTATGTAATCTGCATTGATGGAGGGAATTCCTACATCTGAGGAACTCCCCAGGAAATCACAGATTATTTGCATAAATAGTACAAAATTATACTTTTTAAAAAAATGTATCTCTCCTCTCCCCTCTTGGGAGAGAAGGGTTTGGGGTAGAAGATGGCCTTCAGTGCCAGATTGATGTGGTCATTAGTTTTGTCTGATATTTTTTTCTCTTTCTTCTGTCTTCTTTGACTCACTAGCCAGGGCATCGAAGAGGACTGTATTCAGAGTTGAAAGTGATATAATACAAAAGATGTCAATGAAAATAAGATTTAAAATGTAAATTACTTGGAAAAAGGGGGAGAAATTTATTTATAGCACACTTAATGGAGCTTGAGTTTCATGACCATAGATGGTCTCCTTAATTCCCTCCCCAGTGCCATGATTAGGACACTGACTCCATCTTACCTTGACTGTCAGATTAAGCTTAAAAGCATAGGAGGCGTGGGTTGTTTGATGGCAGGCAGGTTGGTCAAAAGATGAGGCGGAAGAGACAGATGTGTGCCCTGCTACCCACAAATGGCAATTACCACCCCCAGGCATGCCACCGTCTCCAAGAAAGAATGTGCAGAGCTTCAGAGTGTCGTTTCAAAATGATTATCATGCCCGCCTGGGCACCCTAACCAACCTTGTGCCCGCCTCCTTTGTCCCTACAGAGAGCCCATGCCAGGGGCAGGTGGTTCGAGAGGTGATCCGCCGGCAGCAGGGCTATGCATCATGTGCCACCGCCTCTAAAGTGCCCGTGATGGAATGTCGTGGGGGCTGCGGCTCCCAATGCTGTGCTCCTATGCGCAGCAAGCGGCGGAAATATGTCTTCCAGTGCACAGACGGTTCCTCGTTTGTGGAGGAGCTGGAGAGACACGTGGAGTGTGGGTGTCACAAATGTTCCTAATGCCATCTTCCCCAAGCATCCACCACTTTGAGGAGGCAGGCACGGCCAGACATCAGCTTGACAAAGACGTGAAACATGGGACTTTGTTACTTTGAATGGAGAGGAGGAAGGAGAAGAAGAAAAAGAAGAGAAATATTAAGTATATTGTAAAATAAACAAAAAATAGAACTTATTTTTATTATGGAAAGTGACTATTTTCATCTTTTATTATATAAAGTATCACACCATTTGGGTATATGTACCATATAGTGAGTTATTTTTTCTGAGGTTTTTGTTTTGTGGTGTTGTTTTTTTAATAGTTGTTTAAAATTTTAAGAAAATAACTAATAAAAAAATTTTAAAGGATAATAAAGAAATTATAGCCTGCCCAAGAAATAGGGGAAAGTTTATATGTTTATACAACAATACCATGTTAGAAGAGACTTGGGCAGTGCTGAAGCCCTAGGTGGGAACCATGTAGGAGAACAGAAGGGAAAAAAAATCTTTCCCTTCCTTCCTTGTTTCCTTCCTTCCTTCCTTCGAACCACCTAGATCCCAAGAGAAACCACGCTAACAGTGATCAGTGTCCATGCCTTTGGCCTAGTTATCCTCCTGAGTTTTTTCCTGCTCTCAGCCTTTCTAGACATCGTATTCTGACCTGGCCTCAGTCCTTTCCCTCATCTCCTCACGTCAACTCTAGACCCCCAAGTTTAGGCAGATCTAAGAGGCATGGTGGCTTGAGATCCCTCTCCTGCTGTGTGTAGAGTTGAGCTCTCCCATACATTCCTTGTTTCAAGCCCTAGGCCCAATGGTTGTCAACTAACAGCCATTTATTAAATGCTCCACAGTGCCAGGCACTGCACTTAGTAACCACTGGAGATCAAAAGATAGGACCAAGTGTGGATCATGGGGCCTCAGATTATCTCCCTGAGGATGAGCTAAGCATACATTCTGTCCCAGCATCCCCAAAGAGCTCTTTGTGCCAATGTCCGGTGTTTCATGTATTGGGGAGTAGGCAGCCTACATGGCTGCTATGGTATAGAAATACCATAGAATTATAAAACTTTATAGCTCTTTTATTCCAACCTCCTCATTTTACAATAGGGAAACTGAGAGCCAGAGAGGGGGCAGTAACTCACTCATAATCACACAGCTAGGTGGCAAAAGAACCCAGGAGCTGGGACCTAAGTCTCTAGACCCATCATGCTTTTCCCCTTTGCCAGCTGACAGAGCAACCAGAAAAAGCAATGGCCTTAGACACACCCCTTTTTCTTTAACACACACACACACACACACACACACTCCTTTCCTTCACCTCACATCTGTCTCAAAATGTTTCTGTCATAGGTCCAAGAAGCTACCTGGAATGCTTAGGGAAGCAATACCCCTGAGATACTCAGCTATGTCTCTAGTTTAGCTAAATTATCTATGACAAACCCTCTGAGAAGGTTAACAAGAGGTGCCAGGTAATTTTGGAGTTTAGCAATTGGCCCAAGCCCTAGAAGATCTTGAACCAGGCCATCTTTAAAGGCTTTCTCTGGCTCAGTAACTAATTCTAATATAAAGAAGGGGAGAGGGGGGAGAAGATGCTTTATAAAAATTATATAATGGTGCCACTGCTCCATATGAACTGGTGGGTTTTTTTTAATTAATGGACTGTCATATTCTGATGTCATTTTAAAATAAATGGTTGGGTTACAGAGGGGCCATCACATGCTCTGATGAATACTGTGACTTAGTACTGTCCTATGGTGTGATTTTCTTATTAATCTTATTCTTACCCTACCCTGGAGCTTCTGAATTGGTTTGTTTTCTGGGGTTAAGGCTGTTTCCCTCTTTGAAGGACTTTGGCAACCCTGATATGGAAGAAAATCAGGAAGAAGCTGATTGCTTGGCTCTGAGACTAGGGGACTGGGAATTGTGCCTGGCTGTTAGGAAAGAAAGCTCACGCCCAGAGCAAATGAAATATCTATGAAGCACACGAGTCAGCCTATCCCCATGGTCTCAGAGATTTCATCTGCCCACCTCAAAGACATGCAGATGGTGTGACTAAAGTGAACACTGCCAGACACTACAGAAATAAGTGGTAGGGGAGATACTTAACGTGGAATAAGTTTGTTGTGGGAGTGGATTGGAGTTGACAGTGAATAGAGGAGAAAGTTGGAAGAACAGGTTGGGGCCAGGTTCTGAAAGAACTTGAATGCTAAGGGTTTTGTTTTTCTTTTTTTGGGGGGGTGGGGGAGGTGTTTGCAATACTCTCCAGTGCCTAATGAAATACATTTTAAATTCCTCTCTCATCCTGGAGTGGGAGATTCAGTAGCGGCTAGTTCATGACTGGAGCCTGGGGATAACTTTATGGACAGGAGACCTACTTGTATTGTCACTAGTCACTGATGTCCTGCAGACTGAATTGTCCAGTGGTCACTGGCATGGGTTCTAGGACTAGCCCAAAAGAAGCAAGGATGCATGAGCAGACAGTGGGTAGCATCACCTCCCCTTGAGCCCTCTTCACAGTACTAGAAGGGAGATTTTTGAAAAGCATCCATGTTCAGGGTTAGAGGACACCGATGAAAACTCCAAGCTTGCAAAGGCTGCAGCTTAAATTCTAAAGGCTGTTTCCCAATACCTTGGCAGATGGGCTTATTTTAATTTAGTTCAATTCAGTAAACATTTATTAAGTGCCTACTATTTGCAGAGCACACATTGATATAAAAAGAGTAAATAAAACATGGCTTCTGTCATTGAGTTTATAGAAACACATACACAGATAACTGTAACATGTTAAGTCCATGAGAAATGAAAAAGGGTTACATGAGATCTAAAGAGGAAAGGAGCTGCAGCCTGGGGTTTCGGAGAAGGTTTCATCAAGGTAGTCTGGCATAGTTAAAAGAGAGCAGAATTTTGAGTTAGAGCACCCAGGTTTGAATCTCAGATCTGACACATTAGTTGGTGTAACTTTGAGCAATCACAGTGAAGCTCCAGTTCCTCCCTCTGCAAAGTAAGGCAACTGTAACTGATCTCTACATGTTCTTCCAGATCTAGACCCTATGATGCTAAAAAGGGCATTTGAGTTGGGCTTTAAAGAATATGGAAGATATCAACAGGGAAAATTCCAGTTGGGGAAAAGACAGCATTCTACAGTATAGGGAGGAGTATAAGAAAAAATCCAGAGATTGGACAGTACAAGGGGTGCACAGGAGAGAACAGGAAGGGAGATGGCTAATTGTCCAGTTTACCTGAGGGAATAGAGGATAATAATATGACAAAAGAATGGAAAAGTAGGGTGACCCCCAAGGCGGTAGAGAGCTTTGGATGTCAGTCAAAGGAGTCTAAACTTCCCTCAGCTTAATAGGGAGCCACTAGAGATATTTGAACATAGAAGTGATATGACCCAGTTCTACGAATGTGGAAAATTAGTCTTGCAAAGATATGTTTTTTTCTTACTGAAGCAGGAACTCACTGATCCTAGTAGACCTAAATTCCAGAAGCTGGGAAAAGCTCTAATTAAGTGTCCTTAGGGCACTAGTTAAGAGCCCTAAGGATTACTTCTTTAGGCCAATAGTTTTCAGACTTTTTCATCTTAGGATCTCTTACATTTTAAAAAATTATTAAGGGGGGCAGCGAGGTGGCGCAGTGGATAGAGCACCGGCCCAGGAGTTAAGAGGACCTGAGTTCAAATGCAGCCTCAGACACATAATACTTACTAGCTGTGTGACTCTGGGCAAGTCACTTAACCCCAATTGCCTAGCCAAAAAAAAAAATATATATATATATATAATTAAGGACCACTAAGAGCTTTTGTTTATATGGGTTATTTCTATTGATATTTACCATATCAGAAATTAAAACTGAAAATTTTTAGAAATATTAATTCATTAAAAAAATAACAAGCCCATTATATAACTTTTCCAAAGCAAAAACAATTTAAAGAGAAGAGGCATTGTTTTATATATTTTCACAAATCTCTTTAATGTCTGGCTTAATAGAAGATAGTTGTATTCTCATATCTGCTTTCTGTGTTCAATTTATTGCTATGTTGTTTTGGTTGAAGTATTTGAAGAAAATCCAGCCTTATACAGATATGTACTTTGAAAGGGAAGTAGTATTTTAATAGACAAATAATGTGTTAGTATTATTGTGAAAAGAATCGTGATCCCACAAACTCCCTGACAGTCTCAGGGACCTCCAGGGGTCCATGGAACACACCCCTAATATAATATTACTTTACATCATGCTGTCATTACCCTGTATGAACTTGTGTTTTGAAAACCACTTCTTGAGGCCATGGCCCATTGCTCTATCCCTAGCTGTCAGGATTCTCACAGAGACTTGCAACAAGGAAGGAGGCGGGTAGAGCAATTGTCAGGGGTCGTGGGGACCATGTTTTCTCTACATGAGCCTTTTATTGGCTTTGCTTGCAGTGAGTCCCACCTCCATATTGGTTTTACTTTGTATGCCTCATGCTGGATAAAAACCAGAGATAAGCCATTGCTAGCCATGTTCCTTGCTCAAAGAGTTATAATGGTTTCTCACTGCCTGTAGGATAAAGCCCAAACTTCTCAGTCTACCATTCAAAGTATTTGACAATATGGACCCAAGCTGTCCTTACACCCTCACGTCTCACCAAACCCCTAGGAAAACCTATCCCATTCAGACCAATCTTTTTATTGTCCCCCCAGACTGACCTGCCCGTTTTCTACTTCTACATCTTTGCGCTGTAGAGAAGCCCTGTCCCTCCTCTGGGCCTATTCAAATCCTACCGGTCTTTCAAAGCCCAATTTTAATCCCACTTCATGAGAGGGTACTAGAACATAGATTTAGAGCTAGAACCTCAGAAGTCATCTAGTCCAGCCCCTCATTTTAAAGATGAGAAAACTGAATCCCAGAGAGGTTGCCACTTGTCCAGAGCCACACAGGTTGTAGGTGGTTGAGCCAATATTAGAACCCAGGTTCCTGGCATCCAAACCTGGGCCTTTTCCCATCATGCCATGCTTTCCTTGACCACCCTGAACCAAGTCACTTTTTTTCTCTGAATTCTCATGCAGTGTAATCACATACTGCCTTGCTCTGTTATTCAACTATTTCATAGATGTTTGTCTTATCTCTCCACAAAGACTGTAAGTTCTTCAAGGACAGGGAACTTATACTTCTCTTTTACTTCTTATAGCACCTGGTACAGTGCTGAGCACATTATAGGTGCTTAATAAAGATAAATTGAATTGAGCTGAGTTGACTTGAGTTGAATTGAATTTAATTGAATTGGATTACACTGGAAGATACCAACAGATCTTCCTGGGAATGACTTGGGCACACATGGAAACAACAGTGTTTGCTGTAGTTTAAAAAAAAAATAGAGATGACTTTTTTTTTAAATCAAAGCACCCACATCAATCACTAACTTCCTGAATCCTGTTGGAAGAAATCTTCTCTGGGCCTGATGGAGTGCTGGGCCTCCCACCACGAGGATGGGGTGCTGTGTTACTTTGCTAAGGGAAGCTGTTTGCCCAGAACCCTGGATTTCTGTCTCCACGTGAAGCCAGTGTCACTTACTTTCCATTTTCCCAGACATACATGTTCAGATGCTTTTGGAGGTAGAATTGGGGCAAATAGGTGTCCAATTTCTTCTCAAAAATCCCTTCTTTGGGAGGGGCATATCATTGATTTAGAGCCAAAAGGGACCTCAGAGGCCAGAGGATGATAGATCTTTAGCTAGAAGACACCTCATCTAATCCATAATTTTATAGATGAAGAAACTGAGACCCAGTGAGGTTAAGTGGCTTGCCAAAAGGTTTCAAAGATAGTAAGCACAAGAGGCAGGATTGGAATCTAGGTCCTCTGACTCCAGAGGCATTAATCCTATAACGCTGAGGCCAGGAGCCCCAAGCTTAGTATTTGCCAGTGGCGGAAGCTGAATGGGCCTTGGGACTTTTTTTTATTGCATCAACACCATTACTGGATCAAAATTTGGAGAGAAATGTTTATGGCTAAGAGTTACTGACTCGCAATTTCTACTCCCATTCTTTGCCCTGGAAACTCCATCATTTGGCACATGAAGCTAGGTTCTGTGATTAATAAAGCACCATTTAGCCCTATGTAATAAAGCAATATGCTTGATACATACAAATGAAAGAAATGCAGTATGGCATGAGAGGCAGGGCACGTGGCAGTCTCACTGAACCCATTATTAACTGAGACTTAACTAACACTAGTCAGAGAAGACTGTGAAGTACCTGTTTCCCAATACCAAACTTTTCACCTTAATTGTGACAGGTTTTGCTTGCAACATCTCCAGATTATGAAATCAAAATGTCTGTCATAGTCTCAGCATTCCAAGCCTGAGTTTGATCCCGAAGCCCTATCCTGCAGTAGTGTAACAAGAGTCAGACAACAGGAGAATTCACCCTTCCAGTCCGGGCATAAGGTTTCTGTGTTCACAGAGGTATGGCGTAGTAGATAGGGCACTGAACCTAGAGGCTGGAAGACCTGGGTTCAAAATCTGCCTCAGATGCTTATTCTCTGTTTGTTCCTGAACCAGTGCCTTAATATCTCTCAGGCTCAGTGGCCTCTTCTGTAAAATGGGGGGGAGATATTAGACTCAATGGCCTTATAGGTCCCTTCCAGCTCTAAAATACATGATTCTGAAAACCAAAGGAAAAATTAAGAAAAAACTATTGAACTAATAAATAAAACTAAGAGCTGGTTTTATGAAAAAACCAATGAAATAGATAAACCTTTGGTTAATTTAATTTAAAAAAAAAAGAAAGAAAGAAGAAAACCACATTACTAGTATCAAGAATGAAAAGGGTGAAGCTACCACCAAGGAAGAGGAAATTAAAACAATAATTACGAATTATTTTGCCCAACTATATGTCAACAAATTTGACAATCTTAGTGAAATGGATACATATTTACAAAAATATAAATTGCCCAGATGAACCGAAGAGGAAGTAAAATACTTAAATAACCCCATCTCAGAAAAAGAAATTGAATAAAATATATGATTCTGTATTCCTATAATTCAGGGCGATGAAAATCAGGCTGACTTCTCTGACACACATGTGACATGTGTATTCTACTCACTCTGGAATTCCTGTAGGGTATTGGGTTCCATGCAGGAGTAATATACAGCTTGAGTTCCCATCCCAATGCCTATTAGATTAAACAGACCAGGCAGAAAACATAAGTCAAGTCGCAAAGTATTTAAATGAGACAGGGTAGAAAAGTAAATAACAGGGAAAAGTCAAGCAATAGAATCATTCATAGTCCCACACACAAGTGGGTACAGTCTCCCACAGACTTATGTGCCAATAGAGAAGGATCTCCTCTCTGAGCTCTTTTCCCCAGAACTGACTTTCTAAACCACGGGAGCATGTAAGCTTCCGTGATGGCTGCAAATGAATTGCTTCTGCCTGCGAATCCTCATGGTTCCATCTCCCAGTAGCTAACTCCACCTCTTCTTGGCTCCACCTCCCACAGCTCCTTGGCGTGGTCCAGAAGCCCCCTGCTCCTGCTGCCCCACCTCACATCTGTTCCTGTCGAGGCCTGGAAGCTCACTGGCCTGCTGCCACTTTAGTTTTCACCTTTTTCTAACCCTGGGTCACTGGGTTACTACTACTCTGCAAGGCTTCCATCCCTTGAAGCTCCACAATGTGGTAGGTACCACTGCTGCTGTTTCTTCCTCCAGGAAACATTATCACTCTTTTAGAGTGATGCTCCCTGGGCCAATATGCCTCAGGGCTAGCCAACAGCTTTCAGCTGTGAGTTAGCCTCACCCCCTTACCAGTTTCTAACTAGGCAGCATAAAATAGGCTCGAGATTTTACCCTTCTCAACAGGGGGTCACCAGGCTTATTCTTAGCTGAGCTGGGACAACTGAATTAGGTTCATTTCTTCCATGCCTCAAGATGCATGTAGTATGCCGCCCATGTGGTCATCTCCTCCCGTGGAGTCTTTCTGAGGCTGGGGATTACATGCCAGCATCCCTTTCCATTTACCTTTCCAGCTGCTGTCACTGGTAACCAGAATCAGGCCAAGCAAATTTCCTCAAGGGCCTGAAAAGCATCAGTAGGGAACTAGAAAGACTAGCAGAAGGTTAAATGCTGGTAGCCTTTGCCAACATTCCTATCACAGCAAAGCTCATATCATCTTCTCTTACCTTATCAGCTCAGAATCCTTGTTTTATGGTCACTGTGAGGCTTTAGGCACTGTGCTTAAGGAACTTGGAAGGGTCACTAGTTCTAAGTACCAGAGAGGACTATAGGGCTGAATGGTTATAAAAGGAAGATGTTTAGTGTTCAGGGAAAGGTTCACGAAGGGCCCAGTTTTCTCCAGCAAGGCTCTGAGCTGGAAGGGACCTTAGAAATCATCCAGTCTGTCCCTTCATTTAACAGATTGAGAAACTAAGGGCCAGGGAAATAAAATGGCTACCCTAACAATTACTCAGCCAGTTAGTTATTTTGGGGGGTTAAATTACTTTTGTCACCTGAAATTCATCAGTTTTTTAAATTTAATATTTTATTTAAACTTTAACATTGAACCTCATTAACACCATTAACTCATTTACACTTACACTTAAATGAATTAATTTCAACAAATAAATACATTTTAATTCGCTTCCATTGGGATTCTTTGTTCATTCTCATTCACTTTTTCTTTCTTTCTTTCTCTCTTTTTTTCTTTCTTGACTGGCTAATGACAGAAATTTGTTTTGCTTGACTATACAAATGTGTAATGAGTTTTGTTTTACTTGCTTTCTCAGTAAGTGGGAGGAGAGGAAAGGAAGAGAATTTAGAATTACAAAAATAAAATGAAATTGAGAATTTTATTTTTGAAGAAAGAATGGATAAATTCTTCCATTTCTTTCCATTTTTTCTTTCCTTTTTTTTTTTAAAGTATAAGCCTATCACATATAAAAGGCTTCACAATGTGTAGGAGAGAGGGCTGGCCTTAGTGTCAGGACCTGTATTCAAGTCCTGCTGCTGCCCGGCTATGGATCATGGGCAATGGTCTGAATGCCTCCAGGCAACTCTAAAACTTTAGGTTGCAACTGGAGGTCAAGTAAATCACTGATTCAAAACATCTCCATTCCCCACCACTCCGCCCCCTCCCCCCAAAAAAGTCTACCATCTACCTGGGATATTTTGTATAAGACTGAGAGGTAGGAGTGTCTAAATCATTTTTCCATGAAATGACCCATCAATTTTCTCAAATACATGACAGGTACCATCTTTTAATGTCTGTGTAATATATTTCCCTCTTGCAGTGAATCTGTGAGCTCATTTATATGGACCCTCCTTCCACAGCAATTCATCACAATCCATCCATTAAATGTCATCCTGAGTGTTTTTATACCCTTCCACAAATTCTGCATAGAGAACTTCTTCATCTTTTAGTGCTAGTACAAAAGTCTGTTCATACTTTGCTCTCATTGTCTGTTCATACTTTGCTCTCAGTGAATGACTGCCCACCTCCTTTTATGGCTATGTGAGTCTTTGACCACATGTTTTATGGGCTTCTCATGTACAGTTCCAGCCTGGCACTAGAAGTAGGGGCAGTAGAGCCACAGAATCTCCTCTGTTCCCTTTTACCTTTTCGCAGTAGACATAGGAGGCTTAGTACTTGTTCTAGGAAAACATTAATTCTGTGTCCCAGTAACAATGTAAGCACCTGCTCATTTGTTCCGTCGGGCATGGTCTAATACATCCTGTAGCTAAACATAGGCCCTCTTTTTCCTTCTCTGCTTTGTGAATGTGGGCTCTGTAATGCCTGTACAAATCGATTATATATGCTAGAACTTCCCTTTTTCACAAGGGAACCAGACAATGGAGTAGCACAACAATTAGCCAATAGGGAGGCTTTCTGATGCCCAGGGCTGCTTGACATACCAGTGATTCTCTGTGAAGTAAACTTTAGCTAAACTCAGAGATATTTATTCACAACTGCTGAAATTAACCTTGACCAGCTCAAAGAGGACAGCAAACATCTTGGGTTCTGACTTATCCTTATCTAAGGGGAAACAGACACTTTGGTTCCTGACTTATCCAAAGAGCAGCAAACCTCCTGCTTTCTGATTTATTTTATTTGCAGATATCTTCTCCCTAGAACCCCACTTCCCACATGATCTTCCAATTTATTCTGTTTCTCCCTTAATCCTGACTTAGCCATAAACCTCAAATGTAGATAAATGCCTTATCTTTTCCTATTCCCCTTCAAGCAGATGTGAACTTTGTCTCACTGCTCCAGCTTGAAAGCCTCTTCTTCTCAGGCAATAAATGCATTTATAGTCTTGGTAAACTCTGATCAGACTCTGGTTCATTCTAGGTCCCTTTTTGGACCTGGGATTTCTTCCATTTTAACAGTTCACAGGGGTTTTTACTTTAACAGCTTCCTCTCCCTCTCCATCCTGTCTTCCAAGGATTTGTCAGGAAAGAGCATGGGAGCACTGATTTCCCAATAGAAATCCAGCCCACCCTCTTCCCCCTCCTCCTATTCAGCTGTGAGCCCAGTTCAAGGTGTAATGACAAGATGTTTACTGATGGATTCAGTCAACAGACCGCCCACCTAACTGCATGTCAAAATCTGGGCAGTGTTTATTGTTCATACCCTTGATTTTTCCTGTTTAGTCATGGACCTCATTGAAGAGGCCCAGAAATGTCGGGGGGGGGGCTCAGTGTTACTTATATAATAGCATCTCCCAATCTCCAGAGATTCCCTTTTCCATTTGGACATAGCACAGCACATCTTCCATGACACTAAAGCAAACATCTATGACATGCATATGTCTCCCTGTCTGATGCCTCATTTGGTATTTATACTCAGAGGAATAATTAACAAAGTTCCTCCTCTTAAAGGAAATCTTGTTGACATCCTACTTATTGAAGTTGTGATCAAACAATTTCAAATTAATAAAGCATAGGTATTTTTGGAAGTCTTTCTTTGATATTTGAAAAGAACTGTATTGACATTAATTAGGAAAAGAGAAGCTCTTACTCCTACCTCCATACGACTTTATATACTGTTTTCATGCACTCATCATCTCTACCTGCGTGTATCCTCTAAATCCGTCCAGGCCCAACCCAAGATGCGACTCCCTAGGAAGTCTTCCCTGACTACTGATATCACAGTAACATCTCACATCTCTTAACTTCCATAACTAACTTCAATCCTGTTTAACAAGCATTGATGGAGTACCTGCTGTGTGCCCGGTGCTAGAGATACAAAGTCAGACAGGAAATAGTCCCTGCTCTCAAGTGGCCTGAGTTCCACTGGAAAAAAGCCAGTCCGTAGAGAAGTAAATGCAAATACACTGGAAAGCGATGTCAGGTTTTGGAGACTATCATTCGCTAACAACTGGGGGCCTCCAAGAGGTCTCTCATAGAAGATGGCACTTCAGTTGGATTGCAAAGGGAGCTCGGAGTCCCAGAGGTGGAGAGAAGGAAAGTGAGTCTTCCAGCAATGGAGGTCAGCTTGTGCAGACACCAGGGAGGGCAGGCGCAGTGTCATGCAAATCAAGCAGCCTGGCTTAGCTCTCACAAAGCATGGAGGATGTGATGGGGAGGGATGTGCAATCAGAATGGAATGATGTGTCAAAAACAAATTATAAAATGCTTTAAAAGCAAAACAACGATGTTTTTAGTTTTGTGGTAGTAGCAAGATGGAGCCAATAGGGCCTCATAATGCTGATTTAAGCTAAATGAAAATGCTGGGAATGGGTGGGAGAGAGGGCCACATTTTGACCTATGTGATAGAGATGAATCCCTAGATATGGACCTAATTATATCACCCATTTGGTGAGTTTATCTGTGTGCCTATGCCCATCACCAAAGCATATCCCAGACCTTGGAAGGCCTTGTAGAGAGTCTTCGTGGATTGCTATGGCTGAAAAGACAAATCATCAGCCAGACATAGTAGAAAGGGCAGTGGATCTAGGCTTGCTTAGAGGGCTTGGTTCTCAGAGGAGATTGGTTTCACAGCTTGACCATGTACTACCTGCGTTACCGTGGGCAAGTCACTTAACATCTTTGGGCCTAATTTTCTCCTCTGCAAAATGAGACAGTTATTTTGATGGGTTGGTAAGTTGGGGTAATTTTTTCCTCTTTTTCTTTTCTTTTTTTGTGTTTAAATAAATACTATTTGTTATGTGGGGTGGCTGTCTGGGAGGGGAAGGGTACTGAGGAAAACTACTGATGATATAAAAAACAAAAGACCAATAGAATCTTATTTTAAAAAATAAAATTTAACAAGGCAATTACACTAGATTTCTAAGGATCCTTCTAGGTCTAAGACACTTTATAATTGTGAGGTTCTCTGACTCAGCAAGGCTAGTCCTCAGATGATGGGTACCAGATCTACCTTTGAGTATGTACTCAAAGCCATTCCAACTCCTCAAAAGGCAGAGAAAATAAAACCTGCCAAAGAAACAGGGAGCACCATTGAAATGGAAGTGAAAGGCTCTTGACTATGGATAAGGAATTTCAATAAAATACAAGGAGTGCTAAGTGATGCAGTAGGTGGACTTCTGAACTTGGAGTCTGAAAAACCTAAGTTCAACTCCAGCCTCAGACACATTGTGTGACCCTAGGCAAGTCACTTCACCTCTGTCAGCCTCAGAGAGAATAATAACACCTACCTCTCAGCATTACTGTGAGGACCAAATAAGAAAACATGTAAAATGCCCAGCAAACCTTAAAGTGCTGTATAAATTTTAGCTATTATCATTATGAGGGGTAGGCTTCCCACTTAAATACAACAAATGTGCTGCATTCTGTGAACTCTGCCCCTTCATTAATCCTGGCAGTGATGTGACCCAATAATATTGGGGTTAAGGCAAGAGGGAAAAACTGAAGCAAATAGCAGTGTGCTAGCCAGCAAGGCCCCCTGACTGGAGAAGGACCAAGCTATGAGGACCCCTATCTGCAGTTTTCTAAAGTGCCTACCAGGCTAACTTAATCATGCCAGCTTCCTCAGCTCATTCCCATTTTCATGTCCAGGTATACGCACTTGGAATTTAATGGGCAAACTGAGCTACTATTACTTCACATTCTTCCCCCCCCTCCCATATCATTCTGCTTGGTTCTAAATAGTTTTGTGAAAATATGATTATCCTCCATTCTCAAACTGGCTTCATTTGAAAAAAAAGAAGTACAACTTTTCTTCAAGGGCAAAGAGCATATGTTTCAAGTCAAGTGCTGGATAAGAGGGCCTGGGAGCATGAATGGCCCCCAAAGAAGTAGCAATTTCAACAAAGGGAACAGGGCTACAGAGAATGCTGGGGATGGATAAGGGCTGATGTGCAAGGAAGCAATGTATGTAAAGGGGAAATTTTCATAAGCATTACTTCTTCCTCTGCAACCTAAAAATACTTTAACAATGGCCTTTTAAATGATGAAACCTCTCTTGCCCCTGACCTACTGTTTCTGCTGCGATTCTGGGAGCCCTTAGCCCCCACATCTACTCTGCAACTAAGCAATTCCCTTTCCTAGTCTAATGTGTTCCATAGGATTCTCCTCTTTAGTGGAGACTGATGACTCAATACTTCTCACCTACATGACCGATAGAGTTGGTAACAGTTTAGAAGAGAGATACTGGTCTTCCGGCTTCCACCATCAAGAAAGAAGACATGCCATTCCAGATTCTTTCAGTTCCCTGAAGGAAGAGAAAGACTCTGTGAAGAAGCTGACACGTAGTAGAGCTGGTACCTCAATAATGTCCCTATGGTCAGTCTGCTACACTCAGAATTTTGGGGAATTTCCCTTTGGGTAAGAACTGGGTCTCAATAGCTCTCTCTCTCTCTCTCTCTCTCTCTCTCTCTCTCTCTCTCTCTCTCTCTCTCTCTCCCCCCCCCAACCGGGATATCCCATTTCCAATGGGAAGGTTCATTCACTTCATGTATTATCTGGTATATTCTCATCTGTAAAATTTCTCTGATTTCTGATACTATCAGCTTGGATAAATGGGCTTATTTGCTATTCACTGTATGTGAATCAGGCACACACATGAGGCAGCTAGGTGGCCCAGTGGATAGAATTCTAGGCCTGGAGTCAGGAAGATTTGAGTTCAAATACAGCCTCAGACTTTTAGTAGCTATGTGACCTTGGGCAAGTCACTTTACCCCTGTTTGTCTTAATCCACTGGAGAAGGAAAGGGCAAACCATTCCAGTATTTTTGTCAAGAAAACCCCATGGAAAATATGGTCCATGGGGTCAAGAAGAGTTAGACGTCAGCGACAACAAATATGTGTGTTAATTGTGGAACTGGCATTTGGTGGGAAGAGAGTCAAGCCTCAGATATATAGCTGGGGCCCACCTTCCTCATTGAACCTAGAAATTATTTCCCTAGACTAACTATCTAAGGGAGAATTCTCTCCTGGTACCTCCTTTCTCTGAGGAAAGCCAAGTAGTCAGCCTCTGGCCCTAACCTCCTGCTTCCCATCCTGGAAAGAATCAAAGTCTCTTTTAGAGAAGGTTGGGTGGAGGATTCTAGAGATACCTATCCTGCCACTCTGGGAGCCGCATCTAGACAGACCTTTGTGGACACACATAACTTACATGAGCAAGACTACAGAACTCCCCTCAAACTAGAGGCAGAGACATTCAGTGAGAAAGATAGCCCCATGCCTCCCCAAAAGCTGCATTCTTGAGGGGTGACATTGGGGTGGGGGAAAGGTTGGAGAGGGATGGATAGATGTTTTCATTTTTAAATAAAGGCTAGGGACTTTTATTCCTAATCCCAGCTGGGATTAAGCTGCTTGATTTCTAAATAATAGAATCACATGCAAAGACATTCCCACAAAGGTACAGAAATAGGAAAGAAATTAATCTGGAAAAGCTCAAGAGGATCTTGCTTCCAAAGTAGAATTCCACGTAACAGGTAATGGGCATAATATGAGGACTTAATTTCCTACAATGTTTCTGTTGGCCATGGCTTGGGTTATCACCAGGTAGGAGCTCATTGGAGGAGGAGTACTCTATGAAGCAGAAGGTTTAGGGTTGGGATGCTGGAGCCAGTATTGCTGTTCAGGCATTTCAGTCATGTCTGACTCTTCCTAACCCCATTTGGGGTTTTCTTGGCAAAGATACTGGTGTGGTTTGTCATTTCCTTCTCCAGCTCATTTTACAGATGAGGAAAGTGAGGCAAACAAGGTTAAGTGACTTGTCCAGGGTCACACAGCTAGTAAGTGTCTGAGAGCACATTTGAACCCAGGAAGACGAATCTTCCTGACTCCAGGCCTGGCCCTCTATCCACTGAGCCACCTGGTTGCCCAGTGGAGCCCAGTAGGACTGCTCAAATAGGGAAGTAGAAGACAGGAGAGTTAGAACAGAGAGAGATGCAAACTAACTTTGGAGAGGCAAGTGCCAGGGCTGCAGAGCTGTGTGGCCACTGTATTCCCAAACTCAGGAGTCACAGCTGGACCCTGATCACTTCAGAGCTAAAGAGGATTCATTTTGCTCTAAGACTTACTCTGTTCTGCAGTCTTCCTTAAGATACTCCAGCAAATACCACAGGACATAAGCAACATGGCATCTTAAGCATTTACCCCTGAGGGTATGAATTTGGAAGTGACTGTGCCCTCCCATTGGGCTGGGGAGCTAGGGGTGTTAAAGAGGAATTGTTTTGAACAGAATATTGAACTTGAAAGTAGAAAGATCTGGCTTCAAATTCTGCTGCTGTGTTACCCCAGACAAGTCACTTACCCTCTGAGTCCTGTGTTCTTCCTCTGTAAAATGAGGGGATTGGATTAATTGAATCCTAAATCCCTTTCTAGCTCCACATCTGTGATCCAATGATCCTACTCTTCCCATGGAGGTGTAGGAGATTGCATCCATTTATGTATGGCTGTTGAGAATGCTTCCTTGTCATTTTCACTGCTTCATGCCTAAATTCAATATTTTGGCTGTTAGATTTATGTGTTCCTTGTATGCCTTAGTAAAAGAGAATGCATCAGATGGAGACCTGAAGTATAAGTTGAATAATGAATCACCCCAAGCAGCCACACTGGACCTGGAGGTTACCTGAAGGTGCTTCATTGTGTATGTTCTCACTTGAGCTCAGAAGTTATGAATCCAGGTACCTAAGCTAACATGAAATCGAATAGGGCATTCCATGTAAGGCCAGAGGTGGCGGAATACAGACACATAATATGTTTTGGGCTTTTTGTTTTGTTTTGTTTGGGTTTTTGGCACCTGTCTGTGATTCCATTGCTGTAGGAAAAGCCTGGTGAGGAAATGTTCTTCCCGTACAGATGTTCTGCATTTCTTTTTCCCTTAAAGTTACCTAGAACACTGAGCAGAGCCACAGTGTGTCAGAGGCAGGACTAGAAGAAGATCATCCATCTGCTTTGCTAAACTGCATCTCATAATTAAGGGCATTAAACCAAGCCACCTTACGACAGCCAGTTTTAGAAAAGGCAAGGCAGAATAACAGAAAAAACCTCACACAGACAGGCCTTCAGAGACATTCCCAGCGAGACAAAGAAAAGAGAGATCTGCCCCAGGAATAGTTGCTCTTACCTGCTCTGCTCCTCTTCTCCTCCAAAAACTAATTACCCACCTATGGTCTCCGGCTTCCTTTGAGAAAAATTGATAAAGGAATTAATTCAGAAAAATCCACAAGACCAATGACTTGCAGGAAAATATCTAAAAAGATTTCTGGTTAGGATGTTGACATGAAAGGTCTTGAAGAAACTCAGCTTTCCTACATATGCTCTGGCTAATACCTAGGAGGTCACCAGAAGAAACAACAACTGGGAAGACTAAAGAGAAACAGCAGCCAGCTCTGCTATCCAGAAGTCCAGAGAGCCAAAAGTCAGAAGGGTCCTAGAGGGGCTGTGATAGGGAAAGTAGAAGCTAGTGCAAGCTTTAGTAAATGCCTGACATCTACAGGAGAGCTGAACAGGGATGTTTAGCCCAATGTCATAGAGCCCAAAAAGTGATGGCCTGAATGGGGATGCATCATGGGAAACTGAGTGAATAAATGCTCAATTTATTAAGAGCTTACTATATGCCAGGTACTACAGCCAGGCAGTAGGAATACAAATATAAAAATAGAGACACTCCCTGCCCTCACAGAGCTATGAGGGACTAAAACCAGCAAAATCTCAGCTCTAGTCTTTTAGGAGCAGCATCAGGGTTCAGAGCCAGCTCTCACAGGTAACTAGCCAGGAAGCTGGGGCAGGGCAGTAAGTTTCTGTAATATTTGGAGGCACAAAAGGAGACAAATCAACCAGGGGCATGTGAAGGGTGGTCTTACCAAAAGCCTGAGACCAGTGCTATATCCGTTATCTGACTAGGGCCTCTCGGGGCCATAGCAGTGGATGAAACCACCTCCCAAATGGGAATTGCAAAGGGAAGGTAGTCAGAGTAGGGGTGAAAACAAGACAAACATTGGGAAGCAAAAAGAGGAAGCAAAAGCCAGGGACTGCAACAAAGATCAAGTCCTGGTCCCTATCTGCAGCACAATCTGTACTACAGAGGAGGCAGGATCCAACAGGTCATGCTCACCCCATGCAATCATGCTAGAGGAGACAGTCTGGCCCTAGCACTAAAGTCCCAACCCAAAAACAGGCTGGAGAGAAGAGCAGAAAGAAGAAAACATGGAATACAGTAAAGAAATACTATGGATTAAGAGGAGCCGAGGAGATTGTCCCAGAAGAAGAGAATAATTCCGTAACAAGTGCAGGTAGAACCTTAGAGAAAAGAGTAGCTTGTCCACAAGAACTCCTGGCTGGAAGAAATGAAGCCCCCCCTCTTAAAAAAAATATCTTTGAATGAAATTAGAGTTCTTAAGGGGAAAAAATGGGAAAAAGAATATATAGCTAAGGTAGAAAGACTTCAGCCCAGTAGTAAGCTCCCTGAAAAATCAAATAAAGCAAATAGAACTCCATTATTCCATGAGATAATGAAAACTATTAGGGAAAAGTCAAAAACCTGAAAAATAGAAGAGTATGTAAAGTACCTACTACCAAAAACAAGTGATCTGAAAACTGGGAAAGCAGAGAGAACTTTAGAATCATCAGATTCCCTGAAAACCATGACAAAACTTTTTTTTAAAAAAGCTATATACCATATTTTAAGAAATCATTAAAGAAAACTGTCCAGAACTATTAGAACCAGAGGACAAAGTGAAAATAGAAATAATCCACCAATCACCTGAAAGACAGCCAGAATTGAAAACACTCAAAAGTGACATTTAACAAAATGCAGAGCTTCCAGGTCAAAGGGAAAAAATAGAAAGGGTTCAAATATCAAAGAAATATAGTCAGAATAACACAAGAGTATACTATATCTGTATAAAGGAGAGAAAATTTTGGAATGCAATACTCCAAAACACAAAAAGATAAAGGTTTACAATTAAGAATAATTTTGTTGTTCTTCAGTGATGTCCAACTCTTTGTGACTCCATTTGGGGTTTTCTTGGCAAAGATACTGGAGTGGTTTACCATTTCTTTGTCCAGCTCATTTTACAGATGAGGAGACTTTGGCAAATGGGGTTAAGTGACTTGTCCAGGGTCGCATAGCTAGTAATGTCTGAGGCCAGATTTGAACTCAGGAAGATAAGTCTTTCTGACTCCAGGCCTGGCACTTTATCTACTACTCCACCTAGCTGCCCCCAGGAATAATTTTGTTGTTGCAAAACTGAGTGTAATCTATAGAGGGAAATGTATTTTTAATAGAATAAGAGATTTTCAAGCATTCCTGATAGAAAGTCCAGAGCTGGGTAGTGCTTGAAACACTAACATAAAGACAAGAGAAACATAGAAAGGCAGGCATGTTTGAGCAATCAGAAGCGTTTACATTCTAATAAAGGGAGAAAATACAAGAGTCCTTTCAGAATCCCGCTGTCTTCAGAAGGTCACAGAGAAAGTTAAGAAAGGTAAACACAGGGTCTAGCTACAGTTTCATTCATATTGTTGGTTTTAAAAGAAGAAAGAAAAGGGAACACACTAAAGAATAAATGAGTGAGAAAAGGTTGGAACTTAATATTTCTTGTAACTGGAATGTGCTAAAAGAGTATAAAATCATGGGTAAGAAGAGGAGCCGATATCACATGAATCTCACTCTTATCTGAATCAGACAAAAGGAGAGTTGGTACTATCATGTTAAATTTCACATTTATTTTATTTTCACCAATATATTTATTTCATTTTTTAAAATTTTGAATTCCAAATTCTCTCCCTCCTTCTGTTGCCTCCTCCCTGCCTGAGAAGACAAGTAATTTGATATGGATTATACATGTGAAGTCTTGCAAAACATATTTCCACATTAGCCATGTTGCAAAAGAAAAAAGGCACACAAAAAAAAAAAGAAAAAGAAAAAGAAAGTGGGTTTTTTTTAAGGCCTTGATTTGCAGTCAGAATCCATATGTTCTTTCTCTGGAGGTAGATAGCAATTTTTCATCATAAGTCCTTCAGAATTGTCGTGGATCACTGTATTGATCAGAGTAGCTAAGTCTTCCACAGTTGATCATCATTACAATATTGCTGTCACTGTGTACAATGTTCTCCTGGTTCTGCTCACTTCATTTTGTAGCAGTTCATATAAGTCTTTCCAGGTTTTTTTGAAACCTCCTGCTCATCATTTTTTTTTCCCTTCATTTTATTGACTTGCCCAGAGTCACACAGCTAATGAGTGTTATGTGTCTGAGGCCAGAGTTGAACTCAGGTCCTCCTGACTCCAGGGCTGGCACTCTATCCACTGCGTCCCCTGCCCCTTAATACATACATTTTCCTAACTCTGCTCATCATTTCTTACAGCAAAATAGTATTCCATCACAATCATATTCCACAGCTTGTTCAGCCATTCCCCAACTGATTTCCAATTCTTTGCCACCACCAAAAAAAAAAAAAAAACAGCTGCTATAAATATTGTATTTTTTCTTGTTCTTTACTCTCTTTGGGGTACAGACCTAATAGTGGTAGTATTGGGTCAAGGGGTATGCACAGCTTTATATCCCTTTGGACATAGTTCCAAATTGCTCTCCAGAATGGTTGGATCAATACACAATTCCACCAACAGTGTGTTACTGTCCCTATTTTTTCCACATCCCCTCCAACATTTCCAATTTGGTGTTTAGTTGGGGATTTTTAATTTGTTTTTTTTCTAGTTTTTTTAATTGCATACGCAATTCATTGATCTGCTTTTTCTCTATTTTATTGATTTAAGCATTTAGAGATACAAATTTTCTCCTAAGTGTTGCTTTGGCTGTATCCCAGAAATTTTGGTAGATTGTCTTCCTGTTGTCATTTTCTTTAATGAGATTATTTATTGTTTCTATGATTTGTTCTTTGACCCATTCATTCTTTAGGATTAGATTATTTAGTTTTTAATAAATTTTAATCTGTGTTTCCATGGCCCTTTCTTGAATGTAATTTTATTGCATTATGGTCTGAAAAGGATGCATTCAATATTTCTTCTTTCCTGCATTTGGTTGTGAAGTTTTTATGCTCTAATACATTATCAATTTTTGTGAAGGTACCATGTACATCTGAGAAAAAGGTCTATTCCCATTTTCTACGAAAGTCTATCATATCTAACTTTTCTAAAATTCTATTCATTTCTTTAACTTCTTTCTTGTTTCTTTTATGATAAAGTTTATCTAGTTCTAGAGGGAAAAGTCCTCCACTAGTATAGTTTTACCATCTATTTCCTCCTGTAAATCATTTAACTTTTCCTTTAAGAATTTGGATGTTATGTTATTTGGTGTATATATATTTAGTATTGATATTACTTCATTGTCTATGGTACCTGTTAACAAGATGTAGTTTCCTTCCTTATCTCTTTTAATTTGGTATATTTTTTCTTTTGTTTTGTCTGAGATCATGAATGCTACCCTTGCTTTTTTATAACCTTATCTGAAGCATAATAGAATCTACTCCAGCCCTCCCTTTTTTTTTAAACTATATGTGTCTCTCTCTTTTGAGTGTATTTCTTTATAAGCAACATGTTGCTGGAGTCTGATTTTTAATCCACTCTGCTATCTTAGTCTGTTTTATGGGTGAGTTTATTCCATTCACATTCACTGTTATGTATCTATCCTGTTTTTTCCCCTGTTTATCCTTCTCTGTGTGTGTGTGTGTGTTTCTCTTTCTGTCTCTCTCTGTCTCTGTCTTTCTCTGTCTCTCTGTCTCTCTATGTTTCTCTTTCTCTCTCTCTCTCTCTCTCTCTCTCTCTCTCTCTCTCTCTCTCTCTCTCTCTCTCTCTCTTTTACCCTATCCCTCCTCAAAAGTCTGTTTTGCTTCTGACAACTACCTTTCTTAATTTGGTCTTCCTTCTATCAATCCCCTTACTTTTCTTGTCCCCTTTTCCTCCTACTTCCCTGTTGGGTAAGATAGATTCTATATCCAACTTAGTGTTATTGTTATTACCTCTTTGAGCCAATTCTAATAAGAGTGAGGTTCAAGCATTGCCTTCCACCCCATCATTTTCCCCTCCACTGTAAAAACTCTTCCTTTCTCGCCCCTTTTATATGAGATAATTTCCTCCATTCTTCCTCTCCCTTTCCCCTTCCCCCAATGCATCCCTCTTTCTCACCCCTTAATTTTATTTTTTGAAATCATCCCACCATAGTCAATTCATATCTGGGCCCTCTGTCTACGTATACTCCTTCTTACTGCCCTAACGATGATACAGTTCTTAGGAGCTACTTAAATATCAACTTCCCATATGGAAATGTAAGCTGTTTAACTTTATTGAGTCCCTTATGACTTCTCTTTCATGTTTATTTTTTTATGCTTCTCTTGAGTCTTCTGTTTGAACGTCAGATTTTCTGTTCAGCTTTGCCTGAATGTTTGAATATCCAGTTTTCCCCCAAAGGACCATACTCAGTTTTGCTGGGTAGGTTTTTCTTGATTGTAATCCTAGCTCCTTTGCCTTCCAGAATATCATATTCTAAGCCCTCTGGTGCTTTAATGGAGAAGCTGCTAAATGTTGTTCTATCCTGACTATGACTTCACAATATTTGAATTGTTTCTTTCCAGATGCTTGCAATATCTTCTCCTTGACTTAGGAGCTCTGGAATTTCACTATAATATTTCTGGGAGTTTTCATTTTGGGAACTCTTTGAGGAGATAATCAATGGAGTCTTTCCATTTCTATTTTATCTTCTGGTTCTAGTATATCAGTGCAGTTTTCCTTGAAAATTTCTTGAAATAGATGTCTAAGCCCTTTTTTTTTCATGGCTTTCAGGTAGTCTAATAATTCTTCAATTTTCTCTCCTTGATGTAGTTTCCAGATCAGTTGTTTTTCAGATGAGATATTTCACACTTTTAAAAAATTCTTTTGACTTTGTTTTACTGTTTCTTGTTGTCTCATGGAGTCATTAGATTCTACTTGCCCAGTTCTAATTTTTAGGGAATTATTTTCTTCAGTGAGAGTTTGTACTTTTACCATTAGGCCAATTATGCTTTTTAAGAAAGTGTTCTTTTCTTCAGTGAATTTTTATCTCTTTTTCTATTTGACCAATTCTGCTTTGCAAGAAATTCTTCACTTCAGTGGATTTTTGTGCTTCTTTTACCATTTGGCCAATTCTGTTTTTTAAGATGTTATTTTATTCAGCATTTTTTGTGCCTCTTTCAGGCTGTTGACTCTTTTTTCATAATTTGCTTGCATCATTCTCATTTCTTTTCCCAATTTTTCCTATACTTCTTTGATTTTTTTTAATTTTTTTGAGCTCTTCCAGGAATTCTTGTTGGGCTTGTGTTCAATTTTTTTTTTCTTTGAGGTATGGCAAATGAAATTGCAAAAAAGGCACCGTTTTCTCTGGGGCAAGATACAATTTTAATAACAGCAACTTGTAAACTATTAGTAAAATGTGTCAAGCTGGCACCTCAGCCATATCCAGGGACCTGAGCATGATTAATTCATTGGTTAGGCTAGCAGTAACCAAGAAATTGAGTCAGTGGACTCTCTAAATGACCAAAAACATCAAATAAGGGCCAGCAGGGTCTTTTCAACCTAGGTGTCTCTTTCTTCTGATTCAGTGTATCACTTAGACTTCCCCTGGAAAAGGTGAAGCAATCCTGATTGGTAGGTGGGTTGGCCTTCAGGTGTGGATAATCATGCCCCTCTCTGACAACTAAGGTATGTTAATTGTTTAATGGGAGTCAACTGCCTCTAGTAATCTTGGCCAGAAAACAAAACCACCCCAATCAGGATCCCTTCCTCCCCTCAAGCCTTCCCCTTGGAGACCAAGTCACCCCTAATTTTTATGAGAAACATCGAGGACAAAAGAATTGTTTCCTGGGGAAGGCCTAGCCCAAGCTGGTTCTCTGGTGTAAAAGGAAGTGGGTTGGGGGGCCCACTTTAAGCTGGTTAATGAGCCTATGCTCCAGGAGCTAGGAGTAATCACATTCCTCAACCATGCCTTAGGTCTCCTTTTGAGCTAGGCTAAGAGATAGGGTTTTGTCAAAATAGGGGAAAAGATGGATTACAGAATAATATTAATTATCAAATGCTACAGCATAATGTTAATTTTTCTCAGGCTTTGCTTATAGCTGTTTTGATTTCATTGTCTTCTGAGTGTGTGTCTCAATTTTCCCTGTCATCTTAGCCACTTTTTATGGTCAGGCTCTTTTTGTTTGCTCATTTTTCTAGCCTATTCCTTAACTTCTAACTTTATATTAAAGTTGGGCTCTGCTCCCAGGATGGAGGGGCACCATCCCAAGCTTCAGGTTTTTCATGCTGCTGTTTTCAGAGATACTTTTAGGGGTCTGTAAGTTTTGGGTGCTTCCAAGGTATATGATCCAAGGTGCCAGCTCTGGTAACAAGTGACCAAAGAGTCACAGATGTTTTCCAACCATTATTAACTCCAAAAACACCAAAGAGCTCACACAGACTAAAAGCAAAAAGTTTTCTCTGTCCTGTTGGGGGAGGGAAATTAGGCATGTGTCAGGGCTTCCTCTAGTAGGAGACCCAAGGCAATGGGGCTAAACCTTGGTGTATATATCCGTGGCTAGATAAAGAATCAAACAGCGTAGTGTCGCAATAGTGACGTGCAGCAGCAACAATGAGGCAAGGTTGTCTAGTGACAAAACGTCCGTTCACAGCAGGGCTTCATGTCTGGACCCGTCGGTGCTTGTGCGAGCTCAGGGACCCAAAGCTCGGAGCACGAAGGACTGTTGTCATGTCGAGCTCGGGGCACAGCTTGCTTGTTAGGCCTTGGCTCCTGAAAGCAGGGTGTCCAAAAAGAGAGAGGTGGTCTTGGATCTTGACAAAGGAAAGGTGTGGTCACTGCTCTCCCAGCCGGTGCTTCAGTCTTCACCCAGGAAAGGACCTTGTTCCCTCATCACCGCGAGTACTATGGCCCTGGAGCTGTGACTAGGGCCCCCGTACCACTGCAGCCACCAGCTCTCGTGCTCCTCTTACCCCTAGAACTGTGACCCAGAACTGCGTATTGGTAGGCAACAGGGTCCCAAAGCTAAAGCCAGCAAACGCTCCCTTCCAATCTCTCTCTGACTGGTTGTCTGATCCCTTTACCATCTGTGGCCTGAGAGCTCCCAAAGTGCTGTTACTGCTGATGTAGCCACCTCCAAACCCCGCTGCTGGTGCTGCCACAGGACGACTTGCACTTTGCTCAGGGCCTGACCACCATCCTGGGGTGATAGACCTTTCCCACCAACCTGGGCTGGAAAATTGTTTCAATCCAACCCTTTGTTGGCTCTGCCATTCCAGAATTCAATTTGAGGAGCTGTTTTAAAGCTGTTTGGAGGGGAATGTTGGGAGAGTTCAGGTGAGCTCCTGCCTCTGTCCTGCCACCTTGGCTCTGCCCTCCCAAGCAACCCCTTAACATACACTTAAAAAAAACCAAAAAAACAACTGTGCATGTTAGAGAATCATGGTTTTTATTCTTTGTATATGGAAATGTTCATATTTATTTATATTTGTCAAGTTCAGTATAATTTTTAGAAATTATTTAAGGGTCCATGAAATTCCACCCAAATTAGCTAGGGTTAGGCCCAATGGCATGTTGATGAATGTTTAACAATCAGCTGGGGTGGGGTGGGGGGAGAATACATTAATCACATGCTTTTAAGTTTAATCTACATTATTAACATTTTCTTAATCACTTCCTAGATAATCTAATCTAGACAGTTAACAAAACAATAAATTAAGTCCTGTTTGTAGCATTTGATAATATCTAAGTGTAAATCTTCATAGTGAAAATTTAACAGTTGGGCTCTCAGAGAGCTGGTTAGGCCCAGTGCTCCTTTGTCTCCCCCTGGAAAGCCCCAGATAAGGGATTTAGAGGGCAGGTATTTATCTAGAAAGAGACCCTTTTCTCTCTGTCTAGAAAAGCGTCCTTGTTGAACTCTATCATCTTTCTCACTGCTCTCTCTAAGCCTCCTGTATCTCCCCAGCTCCAGACACTGTGAAGGAATTCTGCTGGCTGAAGAGCTTTTCAAGTAGCCTGGAATATCAAAAGGACCTAAAGGAATCAGTCTGAAAGGAAGTCTTAAACGACTATACCCTCAGATATAGTCATGTGGGAGATTTCTACAGCCTCTCTCTTCCAGCTGGATAAATGAGCTAGATTCTCACAAACTTATACTCAAAGAGAATTTTTTTGTCATCTGACTCAGTTTGCTGTTTCTCTGAAATTCACCCTAGAATCTCCTGTAATCTCCTGAAAGGTCCCTAAATCCCGAGAAGAGGTACTTTTCCACGGGACACCTCATGGCAAAATGCCCTCTGGGTAGGTGGAGTGTACTAGGATGCCAGAGAGTGAAATATCACTACCAAGTTGCCCAACCAGAGTTTCCCAAAATGGAGCTAGCATAGTTAGAAAGACGATATTAGCCTAAATTCCTTCCAGAGCAGAAAAAGAAACCCATTTCTTCTTTTACTGACCTAAGCAGAGGTGGAGAACCAGCCTTCACTGTCCTTTCTATGCTATTATTCATATTTGAACTGGTACCTAAGTAACCTTTACTCAGTCAACAAATACTTCCTGAATATTTACTAAGGGCACAGTTGTGTTCTGGGTGTGGGAAAATCAAAGAAGAGAAGACCATGGAGACATAGAGCTGAAGAAGCCCTCCCAGGACTCCTCTTTTTGCAGAACATGCTGAGGGCCAGGGGGACAAGATTTGAACCCAGGTTCTCCAATTCCAGAATCAACATTCTTTCCACTGTGTCATTCGCTGCCAGGTGACCAATTGGCCTCCCTTCCTCCCCACCCCCTCAGGACTGTAAATTCCGTGAGAGCAGGTATTGTTTGAATGTTTGGCCTTAGTAAATACAGCTATTGGACTAAATTGAATTGAATTGTCCAAAATGAGATTATTAACTAAAGGTACTCATGTCACATCTGTATAGGGCTTTGAAGTATTTCACACGTGTGTTATATGTGCTGGCAGCAAGAAGTGGGTAGAAGTCCAAAGAATGGCAGAAATCTTGCTATGATTTAGTTTATAGAGGTCTGGTTTGCTGTGATGTCAGCAGGAACCCTTACATGCTCCTGGGGAGATAGCGCAGGGCACAGACGAAAGCCTACCACGAGGAGCTGACCTTATGCCCCTTCCTGTGGGACCCTGAATACTGACATTTCTAGGCATTCGTTTCTTCTTTTCTAAAGTGAGGATCAGATCAGAAGTCCTTAACCTGGGGTTTATGGATAGATACCAAGGGGATTGTAAACTTTGATGGGGGAAAAAATGCATCTTTATTGTCACTAATCTCTGACTGAAATTTATCATCTCCTTCAATTATGTAAAAACCGTTTTTATGAAGAGGCTTCACCAGACTGCCAAAGGAGAGGTCATTGTTGCTCAGTCGTTTTTCAGTCGTCCGTGACTCTTTTGATCCCATCTGGGGGGTTCTTACCAGAGATGCTGGAGTGGTTTGTCATTTCCTTCTCCAGCTCATTTTACAGGTTTACAGACGAGCCAAACAGGATCAAATGACTTGCCCAGGGTCACATAGCTAATTAGGCCAGATGTGAACCCAGGAAGATGCCAGGCCTGCTCTCTATCCACCGAGCCACCTAGCTGCCCCCCAAGGGGAAGTCCATGACACACAAAAGGTGAAGAACTCCTGCACTAGATGATGTCTTGAGCTCCTTTCAGCTTTAAATCTTTGATCTATGTTAGACTATAGTTAGCTACATGGTACACATTACCTTTAGCTCAGATCTCTAAGCCCTAGCTCAACTAAGTCTAAAGGTCTTATTGTAATGAAGTTCCTTAAGTCCCTGGTGGGGGATGTTGGGCAAGTTTCTGGGAGCAGTTCTGTTGCCCAACTTCAGGGGCCATGTGGTAGAAAGAAGAAAGGATAGATCCCTGGGGGAAGGCAGGCCTGGAGACTCAGCCAGGGGAGCAGGGAGCCAGGGCAAGAGTCAGACCCCTCATAAAACTGCAGGCAAAGGTCACCAAAGGCTGCCCTGCCCCATCATTTCTCTCTGAATGTTGCAAGGCCTGAAGGAGAAGCCACATTGCTCTGGTTCTGTACTAAGCACCCGTTTGTCCTTCCAGACGAAGAGTCCTCCAGATTGGAGCTGAATACCACCTGCCAGTCATTAAGCTCTTTGAAACCTCTTTGAGCCGATAGAGACTTTTTTTTTAAGAGGGGCAAGAAGAATAAGGCAGACATAAGGAAGAGTGACCAGGGAACAAGTGAACACCTGGCCAGGCTAGTTCCCTCAAATTAATCAAAGATGGGTATACAAGACGAGTGCCAGAAATAGCCATAACTGTGCTCTGGTATAGAGACCCATGTGAGCCCATGGCACAAATAATTACCAAGAAGGAAGAGTAGAACCCATAATCCTGAAGTACATTTCCCTAAATGAATTAGAGTCTGGATTAGCAAATATTGAAAGCATTCTTTTCTATTATAAAAACTAAATCTTCCACTCTCAGGCATACCTAACACCCACAGGTACCAGGATGCCATTGCCCAGATCTTAAACTTTCTGGATTATAGAGCACACTGATGTAAGCTTGAATATTTTAGCCTGAGATTCTACCTTGGAAAGAAGTTGAATTGCATCTTAAAAGACTACAATAGGCTTAAAATTAAGAATTCAATGATATATCCCATGTTTCTATTGGCATGAAAGCATTTTTTAAGCAAAGGATCCATGGAATGTTCCAATACTGCCCTAGTCCATGCCTTTATCACTTAAAATAAATACATGAAAATGTATTTATTAGGCAAATTTCACACACACACCCCTAAAATGATAATGACAAATATTTTGAGGGGCTGTGAGAAAAGAGGAACATTAATGCACTATTGGTGAAGATGTGAATTGGTATAACCATTTTGGAAAGCAATTTGAAACTCTTCCCAATAAATTACTAAACTATCCATACCCTTTAACCCAGAGATACTACTACCAGGCCTACACCCCAAAGAAATCAAGAAAAAAGAAAGTGACTTATATATCCAAATCTATTTATAGTAGCTGTTTTTGTGGTGGCAAAGACCTGGAAAATAAGGGAGTACATCAATTGGAAAATGGCTGTAATGGAATACTATTGTGTCAAAGGAAATGATGAAGGGGACAGTTTCAGAGAAACCTGGGAAGATTTGTTTGAACTGATGCAGAGTCAAGTGAGGAGAACTAGAACAATTTACACAAAAACACTGTTGAAAGACTTAAGAATTCTAATCAACGCAATGACCAATCATGATTCCGGAGGACCAATGCTCATGAGGGCTACCTACCTCGTGCCAGAGAGGTGACAAATTAAAAGAACAGAATAAGACACATTTTTGGACATGGTCAGTATGAGAATTTGTTTTGCTGCACTATGCATATGTTATAAGGATTTTCCTTTATTTTTCCAGTGAGAAGGGAAGGAATAGAGAGAGAAAATAAATGCTGCTAATTGAAAAAGATATTAATTTCTTGAAAGAATTTACTTTTGTGCCAACTGCTATACTAAGTCCTGGGGAAAACCAAAGGTGGTCCCTGTCCTCAAGGAGTTTACATTCTAAAGGGGGACATAAAAAGCAAAAGAGAGAGGGGGCGGGGAGGGCCATTTTGGTTAGAAAGAATGGTGATCGGGGGGAAAAGAGGAACAGGTTGGAATACTTCATGGCAGAGTTACTTGAGGGTTCCAAAACTAGAGGGACTGAGGAGGAAAAGGTAAGCCTGCCACAGAAAAGCTTTGAAGAATATGGCTGAGAGGGACCTTCTCAGGAAGAGAGTGAATTGAAGTATGGTTGAGGATTTCCTGAAATAGAGGTATAGAAGCAGTCATCCATCACAAGAGCAGGACCTTATGGTGAAAGTTCCCCCAGTACAAGATCTCTTGTGTGGGTAAAGAGGTAATTGGTTCAGGGGCAGCTATGTGGCACAGTGGATAAAGCACTGGCCATGAAGTCAGGAGGACCTGAGTTCAAATCTGGCCTCAGACCAAACACCTGACACTTACTAGCTGTGTGACCCTGGGCAAGTCACTTAACCCCAAATGCCTTGAAAAAAAAAAAGAGCTAATTGGTTCCAAAGAAAAAGAATTTCATTAATACAAGCATCCCAGCTAATTTCTCTTTTTCCATTCTCTCCCCATTGCTTCCATTCCCCCATTCATTATTTCCCAGCTCATCTTCTACAAGAATTTCAGTGCCTTGGGATAATTCAGTTGAAAGGTGAGAGCAGTGGTGCTGGTAGGCACTGGGACAGAGAGTTCAGCTGAGGGTACAGTTGTGCCAAGAGAAGGGGAATCCTTTTCTCTCTTCCTCCTCCCCAACCTCCACCAGCACCACACCTTACCATCTCGGGGGTGAGAAGAAGCACACCCCTAGCATATCAACACAGGGAGCAAAGCCCAGACCTTCCTGTTCTAGTGGGAGCTTTGCCTTCCTAAAACACCCATTTCACAGGTTTCCCTCCTTTTTCCTTTTCAGGAACCTAAGTCTTCCAGTTTCCTATTATATCACGTCTAAATGTTGATCTCGGGCCAGTCACTTTCAGCTACCTGAACCTGTTTCCCCAGCTAGAAAATGAAAAGGTGAGACTAGGCGATCCCTTAGCTCCCTTCTGGCTCTGACATTATCTGTGAATTCCATTGCAATTATTTCTTAGTCCTGGTGGTCAAGTTGCTCCACAATGTGTGCTTACCCACCCATTCTTCTCTTTCTTCTTATTGCTTGCCATGAAATTTCTGCTGCATTTGGATGTTTTCTCACTTCCAGTTGTACCATGCCGTGCTCATGCCTGCCTCTCTAATTGGTGTGTGTAGTTTACATCACCTGTGACAAACCCTCCTTTCTCCCTTGCATTTATTTGTACCCTACCCAACCCTCAAGGCCCAGCTCAAGTCCCAACTCCCTCTCAAAGCATTCTCTGACTATTCTAGTTCAAGCTGATTCTACATTTCTTATTGCTCTAATTAACATTCAAGAATATTAAACAATATCTAGGATAAATCACAAAATTGGCTTATAATACTGGAACAAAATATAGGAACAGGTAAATAATAACTATGGGAAGTCAGGAAGGGGAGAAATCAGCTTTGGCTATAGATATCTAGGATATCCTCACAGGGAAGGTAGAACATTTGTGGCCAGAAGGGATTGGCAGGATTTGCATCACTGGAGAGGAGCCTGAAGGTTATTTCTGGGGGAAGCCCATTAAACATCCTCCATGAAGCAGATTCGGACAATCACCATAATGCCAACTCATTAAGGAGAATTTCTAAGACCTCAGGCCACTGTTGTTTACCTCTGGAGAAGTCTCTCTTGGACACCCTGGCAACTGGGAATTATAAAGTAGATGGGACACATAGACACACACACACACACACACACACACACACACACACACACACGCTTAGGCATCATTAGTCCTCTGGAATCATAGTTGATCATTGTATTCATCAGAATTCTTAAATCTTTCAAAATATTCATTTTTACGATGTTATTTTTTATTTATTAATTTATTTTGATTTACCAACAATCACTTCCATAAACTTTTGAGTTTTAAATTTTTCTCCCCCTCCCTCCCCACCTCCTTCCCCAAGATGGC
Source organism: Phascolarctos cinereus (assembly GCF_003287225.1). Lineage (NCBI taxonomy): Eukaryota > Metazoa > Chordata > Mammalia > Diprotodontia > Phascolarctidae > Phascolarctos > Phascolarctos cinereus. The sequence continues at coordinate 403,392,527 of NW_027555625.1, read as the reverse complement.
ACACATTCTGATATAGGCTACACATATACTTTCCTATTAAATATATTTTCACATTAGTGATGTTGTAAGGAAGAATTAGAACCATAGGAGGAACCGCTAGAAAGAGGAAACAAAACACAACAGAAGAAAAAAATAGCAAATAGTAGGCTTCGATCTGCATGCAAACTCCATAGTTCTTTCTTTGGATGTGGATAGCATTTTCTATCATGAGACCTTTGGAGATGTCTTAGATCTTTGTATTGCTAAGAAGAGTTAAGTCTATCAATGTTTGTCATTGTACAACATGGCTGTTACCGTGTACACCGTTCTCCTGGTTCTGCTCACTTCTCTCAGCATAAGTCCATACAAGTCTTTCCAGGTTTTTCTGAAGTCAGCCTGTTCATCATTTCTTATAGCACAATAGTATTCCATTACATTCATATACCACAACTTGCTCAGCCATTCCCCAATTGATGGGCATCCTCTCAACTTCCAATTCTTTGCCACCACAAAAAGAGCTGCTATGAATATTTTTGTACATGTGGGTCCTTTTCACCATTTGTGTTGATCTCTTTGGGATATAGCCCTAGAAGTGCTATTGCTGGATCAAAGGGTACGCACATTTTTATAGCCCTTTGGGCATAGTTTCAAATTCTTCTCCAAAATGGTTAGATAATTTCACAACTCCACCAGCAACGCATTAGTGTTCCAATTTTCCCATGTCTTCTCCATCATTTATCATTTTCCTGTGTTGTCATGTTGGCCAATCTGATAGGTGTGATGTGGTACCTCAGAGTTGTTTTGATTTGCATTTCTCTAATCAATAATGATTTAGAGCATTTTTTCATATGACTATAGATGGCTTTAATTTCTTCATCTGAGAACTGTCTGTTCATATCCTTTGACCATTTATCAATTGGGGAATGGCTTGTTCTTATAAATTTGTCTTAATTCTCTATATATTTTAGAAATGAGGCCTTTATCAGAGAGACTGGTTGTAAAAATTCTTTCCCAATTTTCTACCTTCCTTCTAATCTTAGTTGCATTGGCTTTGTTTGTGCAAAAACTTTTCAATTTAATGTAATCAAAATTATCCATTTTGCTTTTCATAATGTTCTCTATCTCCTGTTTGGTCATGAATTCTTCTGTTCTCCATAGATCTGATAGGTAAACTATTCCTTGTTCTCCCAGTTTACTTAAGTATCAGCCTTTATATCTAAGTCATGAACCCATTTTGACTTTATTTTGGTATATGGTGTGAGATTTGGTCTATGCCTAGTTTCTGCCATACTCTTTTCCAGTTTTCCCAGCAGTTTTTTTTTTTTAAAAGACTGGGTTCTTATCCCAGAAGCTGGGGTCTTTGGGTTTATGAAATAATAGATTACTATAGTCATTGACTACTGTGTCTTGCATATTTAACCTATTCCACTGATCCACCTCTATTTCTTAGCCAGTACCAAGCAGTTTTGATGATTGCTGCTTTATAATACAATTTAAGATCTGGAATTGCTAGGCCACCTTCCCCTGCATTTCTTTTCATTAGTTCCTTTGATATTCTGGACCTTTTTTTTTCCAAATGAATCTTGTTATTATTTTTTCTAACTCTATAAAATTTTTTTGGTAGTTTGATTGGTATGGCACTGAATAAGTAAATTAGCTTAGGTAGGATTGTCATTTTTTATATTAGCTGGCCTACCCATGAGCAACTGATGTTTTTCCAATTATTTAGATCTGATTTTATTTGTGTGAAAAGTGTTTTTTAATTGTGTTCATAGAGTTCCTGGGTTTGTTTGGAGGTAGACTCCTAAATATTTTATAATGTCTACAGTAAGTTTAAATGGATTCTCTTTCTATCTCTTGCTGTTGGGCTTTGTTGGTAATATATAGAAATGCTGATGATTTATGTGGGTTTATTTTATAGCCTGCAACTTTGCTAAAGTTGTTTATTATTTCAAGTAGTTTTTTACTTGATTCTCTAAGTATATCATCATGTCATCTGCAAAGAGTGATAGCTTTGTTTCTTCTTTGCCTATTCTAATACCTTCAATTTCTTTTTCTTCTCTTATTGCTAAAGCTAACATTTCCAGTACAATATTGAATAACAGTGGTGATAATGGACATCCTTGTTTCACCCCGATCTTATTGGAAATGCTTCTAGCCTGTCCCCATTACATATAATGCTTGCTGAAGGTTTTAGGTAGATGCTATTTATTATTTTAAGGAAGACTCCATTTATACCTATGCTTTCTAGTGTTTTTAATAGGAATGGGTGTTGTATTTTATCAAAAGCTTTTTCTGCATCTATTGAGATGATCATGTGGTTTCTGTTGGTTTTGGTGTTGATATGCTCAATTATGCTGATAGTTTTCCTAATATTGAACCAACCCTGCATTCCTGGTATAAATCCTACCTGGTCATAGTGTATTATTCTTGTGATAAGTTGCTGTAATCTTTGCTAGTATTTTGTTTAAAATTTTTGCATCTATATTCATTAGAGAAATTGGTCTATAATTTTCTTTCTCTGTTTTGACTCTTCCTGGTTTAGGTATCAACACCATATTTGTATCATAAAAAGAATTTGGTAAGACTCCTTCTTCACCTATTTTCCCAAATAGTCTATATAGTATTGGAATTAATTGTTCTTTAAATGTTTGATAGAATTCATGTAAATCCATCTGGCCCTGGAGATTTTTTCCTAGGGAGTTCATCAATGGCTTGTTCAATTTCTTTTTCTGAGATGGGGTTATTTAAGTATTTTACTTCCTCTTCTGTTAATCTGGGCAATTTATATTTTTGTAAATATGTATCCATTTCACTAAGATTGTCAAATTTGTTGGCATATAGTTGGGCAAAATAATTCCTAATTATTTGTTTTAATTTCCTCTTCCTTGGTGGTAGCTTCACCCTTTTCATTCTTGATACTAGTAATTTGGTTTTCTTCTTTCTTTTTTTAATTAAATTAACCAAAGGTTTATCTATTTTATTGGTTTTTTCATAAAACCAGCTCTTAGTTTTATTTATTAGTTCAATAGTTTTCTTAATTTCAATTTTATTAATTTTTCCTTTGGTTTTCAATATTTCTAATTTGGTGTTTAGTTGAGGATTTTTAATTTGTTTTTTTCTAGTTTTTTTAGTTGTATGCCCAATTCATTAATTCTTTTTTTTTTTTATTATGTAAGCATTTAGAGATATAAAACTTCCCCTAAGAACTGCTTTCGCTGCATCCCATAAGTTTTGGTATGTTGTCTCATTATTGTCATTCTCTTGAATGAAATTATTGATTGTTTCTATGATTTGTTGTTTGACCCAATCATTTTTTAGGATTAGATTATTTAGTTTCCAATTATTTTTTAGTCTATCTTTCCATGGCCCTTTATTACATATAATTTTTATTGCATCATGATCTGAAAAGGATGCATTTAATATTTCTGCCTTTTCTGCATTAGATTGTGAGGTTTTTATGCCCTAGTACATGGTCAATTTTTGTGTATGCCATGTACCACTGAGAAAAAAGTATATTCCTTTCTATCTCCATTCAATCTTCTCCAGAGGTCTATCATACCTAACTTTTCTAATATTCTATTCACCTCCTTAACTTCTTTCTTGTTTATTTTGTGGTTAGATTTATCTAGCTCAGAGAGGAGGTTGAGGTCCCCCACTAGTATAGTTTTGCTGTCTATTTCTTCCTGTAACTCCCTGAACTTCTCCTCTAAGAATTTGGATGCTATACCATTTGGTGCATATATGTTTAGTAATGATATTACTTCATTGTCTATGGTGCCTTTTAGCAGGATGTAGTTTCCTTCCTTATCTCTTTTGATAAGATCTATTTTTGCTTTTGCTTTGTCTGAGATCAGGATTGCTACCCTGCTTTTTTACTTCAGCTGAAGCATAATATATTCTGCTCCAGCCTTTTACCTTTACCCCATTTGTGTCCCTCTTTTCAAATGTGTTTCCTGTAAACAGTATTGTAGGATTATGGTTTTTAATCCATTCTGCTATCCTCTTTTGTTTTATGGGAGAGTTCATCCCATTCACATTCACAGTTTTGATTACTATCTGTATCTTTCTCTCTATTCTTGGCCCTCCCACCCCTGTTCATGCTTCTATTTCTCCTTTTCTCGCTTTCCCTCCTCACTAGTGTTTTGCTTTTGACCACCACCTCTCTCAGTCCTCCCTTATTACCCCCCTTTTCTTCCCTTTTCTCTTACACTTCTCCCTCCCTTTTTCCCCTCCTCTTTTCTTTCCCCTTTTCCTCCTACTGCCTATAGGCAAGTTAGATTTCTATACCTAACTGATTATTATTCCCTTCTTGAGCCAAATCTGAAAGTAAGGTTCAAACAATGCTCATCTCTCTCCCTTCTTTCCCTCTGCTGTAATATGTCTTTGTGCCTCTTCATGTGATATAATTTAAACTTTTCTGCTTCCTCCTTTCCTTTTCTCTCAGTACATTTTCTTAGTTAGATCGGATTAATCCATTTACTTGGATCCATTTAACCCACTTGATTAGATTTTTTTTTATCATTACATCAAAGTCAACTTATACCCACCCACTCTATGTATACCCCTTTAACATGATGTAATAACAATACAGTTCTCAAGAGTTACAAGTGTCATCTTCCCTTGTAGGGATTTAAACAGTTTGCCCTCATTAATAACATGTTGTTGTTTCTTTCTGTCCCATTTACCTTTTTACGTCTCTCTTGAGTCTTGTATTTGAAGATCAAATTTTCTGTTGAGCTCTGGTCTTTTTATCAGGAAGGTTTGGAAGTCCCCTATTTCATTGAATATCCATCTCCTTCCCTGAAAGATCATGCTCATTTTCACTCAGTAATTAATCCTTGGTTGTAATCCAAGCTCCTTTGCTTTACGGAATATTATATCCCATGCCCTACGTTCTTTTAATGTAGAAGCTTCAAGGTCCTGTGTAATCCTGACTGTGGTTCCATGATATTTAAATTGTTTCTTTCTGGCTGCTTACAGTATTTTCTCTTTCACCTGGTAATTTTGGAATTTGGCTACTATATTACTTGGCATTTTCAATTTGGGATCTTTTTCAGGAGGTGATTGGTGGATTCTTTCTATGGCTATTTTACTCTCTGGTTCTGGGACCTCAGGGCAGTTTTCCTTGATGATTTCCTGAAAGATACTGTCCAGGCTCTTTTTTTCATCATGATTTTCAGGTAGACCAATAATTTTTAAATTGTCTCTCCTGGTTCAATTTTCCAGGTCAGTTGTTTTACCAATGAGGTATTCTACGTTTTCATCTATTTTTCATTCTGTTGTTTCTGTTTGACTGATTCTCACTCTCTCATAAAATCATTAGCTTCCATTTGCCCTATCCTAATTTTTAAGAAATTGTTTTTTTCTATTAGATTTTGTACCTCCTTCCCCATTTAGCCAATTGTATTTTTAGGGACTTGTTTTCTTTGGTGTACTTTTTTTCCAGTTGGCCAATTGTATTTTTTAAGGACTTCTGTTCTGGAGTTAATTTTTGTCCTTCCTTTTCCAAGCTATTGACTCTCTCTTGCATACCTCTCATTTCTTTTCCCAATTTTTCTTCTACCTCTCTCATTTGACTTTTAAAATCTTTCTTGAGCTCTTCCAAGAAGGCTTTTTGGGCTTCAGATCAGTTCCTATTCCCTTTTGAGGTTCCAGATGTGGGTTTGTTGACAATGTTGTCCTCTTCAGAATTTCGGCCTTGATCTTCACTGTTTCCATAATAAGAATTTATCATACATTTCTTTTTGCTCATGGTATTTGCTTATTTCCTGGCCTTTAAAGAGATTGAGCTCTCCTGCTAGAGAGCAGGGGGCACTGATCCAAGCTTCTCGTGTTGACAGCCCAGGGCCTGGTCACTGGCTTTGTGTTCTGGGGCCTCCGATATTGGCAGTTGGAGGCTGTAGGGTTCTGGCAACCTGGTGTTGGGCTGGAATCAGAAACACTGGAACTCTAGGGGTAGGATTGGGTAGTCTGGCCCTTGGAGGTCGCCTGCTCACCTGGGCCTTTCCTTCCTTTCCCTTTCTTCAGCTCCTTCAGATCGATGTTGCAGGATATTTATCCACCTGGGGCCCCTGGGAACACTGCCCAGAGTTTTGCTGAGGTAGTGGGAGGCCTGGTTGCTGTCGAATGCCAAGGCACCTGGTGGTTTTCCAAGCTGGTTTCCACAGGTTCCCCACTGCCTCACTGAGGCAGTCGGGGGTCCTGGTGTTGGTGTTTGCCTGCTCCACTACCTGGGTTTCAGGATCTCCTCCTGGTATGCTAAGGTGGGGCTTTCTGCCAGTTTGCTGAAACATTTCCCGTTCTGTACTGCTCCCCTTCCCCCAGGGCAAGAGGGGCCTTTCCCGTTAATCCCTCAAACTACCTGGGCTACCAGACTGATGCACCTAGTCTTTCTTCTGATTCAACTGTTCCAGGGTTTTGCCTGGGGCAATATTCTCTGGGCTTTCAGAGGTTAATAAGGGAGGGTAAGAGGGACTTCCTTCTTACTCCACCACCTTGGCTCCCAATGCTGTTATTTTTGCATAAATTGTTTTCCTAGTTCTCATTTCACTCTGCATCAGTTCACACAGGTCTTAAGCTTCTCTGAGACTGTCCCGTCGCCACTTTTTAAGACACGATAGTATTCTATTACTTTCATATGCCATAATTTGTTCAGCTGTATGTGGGTATATACGTATACGTATGTAAACTAACAGAACACATGGATACACAGATACATACTCATGCATCCTATATAGTTTGTATTCATATAAGATCTGTATCTGCTGACTATTTCCAGTTTATCCTGGATATAAAACTTATTTGTACATAGTTGTTTGTTTGTTATCTCTCTCATTAGACCGTGAGCTCCTTGAGAGCAGGGACCGGCTTTTGTCTTTCTTCATATCCCCGGGCTTAGCAGAGTGCCTGGCACATCACAGGTGCTTAATAAATGTTCATCGACTAATCGATAGAAACCTTTTTCCAGATTTCTTCCAACAAACTGATATTTCTATTCATCACAACAAGCCAAATGAAAGAACCTATTCTAAGTAAGTACCTTTAAACACCATAACCGGAAGTTCTGAGTCTGAGTCTTGCCACTTCCTACCTATGTGACTTTGGGCAAATCACTTCCCCTCTCCAACACCCACCCCCAAAATGCCTGATTTATACAAGGTAATCTCATGAGCCTATGAATGGGCTCTGCATGAACCTCCAGCAATGTTCATCCTAAACTAATTTCATTAACTGCATATAACTCATTATCTCTTTAAGAGCCTTTTCATAAGAAGCCATTAATGATAAAAAGAATATAAAAAGTACTTTCGTATAAATCAGGAGAGTTATATTTACCACAAAAGGCTGAAAGATACATTCTTTGTTGCGAATGAACAGTTTGGCACCTGACATGAATGAGAAAAAAACTTTGTTTTAATATAAACTATTAAACTACAAGTATGATAAACACAGCTTTCAGATGGGGTTTTGGACGGTGTTGGAGAGAAAATCATCCACGGCATAGATTTAAGGACTTGAATCTCTTCGTTAACAATGTGGGATAATGTGTTGCTTGTGTGGGAACAGTTTAATGTTATAAAGAGGTGAGGAAGATCTTTTAATTATTAAAAACTAGACAAATATGAGTGTGAGAAACACACTTGCAAGACTACCAAAGCGAGAAACTGCCTTTTTGGAAACGTAACAGGAGGCGTCAAAGGGAACTCGGTAAATTCTGCGTTTTTGTGTTTTATGACTAAAAGAGAGTAAAAGTAAGAAAATGAGAAGTCATATCAACATGAAGAGACAGATGTTATTGAAAAAGGGGGGTTGCCGAAGAAACTTGGGAAGTTTTTGGTTTTTTAAATAAAAGGTGAATCACTGCAAAGTGAGGAGGCTCTCATTTAAATCATCAAACTGCAACTACTACCCACCTGCAACATCCTCAGGTTTCACATTCCCAATTTTGGCTATTCAGGGGTTGGCCGTCGATAATTAAATAGGAATTTTTGGAGATTTGTGGTGTACTTCGGAAAATCACAGACCACAATGCATGCGTGAAGAAAACTGAAATGAACAAACAGTAAGTCATAAATGCACACATAGTGTGTATCATTAATCTGTTTTATCATTTACTACCACAAGTATACATATGTAAACAGCGATTTTGTACCTTGGGCCCTTCGTAGAGAGAAATCCGTGAAGCGATTGTAACTAAGCTCTCTCGCAGAGAAACGAATACTTTTTTATGTTTGCAGTTTTTCTGTTATTTTACTTGTTTTTTGTGCTAAATAACTATGATAAGAATTATTTAAAAATAAAATGAAATAAAGGTTTGGGGTGGGGCCTACAGTTATCCATGGTTTTTCACATTCTCAGGGGTCCTGTGCTCCTAAACCCACCCCAACCTCTCTTCCCTGCACCCCACCCCAGCAAACATCAAGGGACAATCATACTATAGAGAGGAGGAAAAAAGGACAGAAGATGGCAAAAGACTGACCAGGAGAAGAGAGGCGCGAAAGACAAATCAGGAGAACTGAAGAAACCATTCCCTCCTAGCTACGGTGACAATCAGAAGCAATCACCCAAGAGAGGGCTTCAGGCTTCTCCTGAGTGATTCCTAATTGGCTGAGGAGAATCGGCGTCATTGGCCAAGGGCTCCTGTCACAGGGAGGAAAACGATTCAGAGAGAAGGGGTCAAATGCTTCAAAAAGTTCTAGAAGAATGGAGTCTAACGAGTCCGTTCAATTGGCTTAATTCCTCCATTCTTTCAAGTATTCCATCTCTGCAGCAAATTGGTGCCCCTATGTTCATCTCCCCAGCACAGACAGTCCTAACGTGGTACGGGGGCAGGACTTCTTTTGTGGAGCTACATTCAGCCTTCATCATTGGTGGAAGAATAGGTCATTTCAGACACAATAAATTGTTAGGTTTGTGGGTGTGCTCTGGTGAAAATATTTGCACACTACATGCCATGTATACCAATCATGCTTGTTTATAAAGAACTATCTATTTTAAGGAACAAAACAAATTTTCCTATGTAAGATGATTAAATTCAATAAGTGGGCTTTTTGGTGGGTGGGTGGGGGATTACAGTGTTTGAATGCCTGGGAGGAGCTATATAGGGTTATTTCTCAGAAAGCTGTAGATCTGTGATGGTCAAAGAAATAGGGAATATTCTCATATCTCTTCAAGGGTTGTTTTTAGCTGTTAAATACCTGAAGAGACAGGAGGTCCAGGCTTGTGATTTGACAAAAAAAAAAATTCACATTTGTTATTTGGTTAGAGTTTTATTTGTCCTAAACTCCCTAACCCTGGACTGCAAGTCAAAACATGTAGCTTCCAAACTACAAATCCGAGATTTGGCACAGGGCTGCTAAGGGTAGAAAATGTTCTCTCTCCATCATCACCCTGCCAATGGATGTCAACATTCAGGTGTAAAGCCCTGATCACCCATGATTCACAATGACAGATTGTATAGGCCATGTAGTTTGCTCAAGGCCACAGAGCTGGTAAATGTCAGAGTCTGGACTCAAACCAGGCTTCTCCTGACACCAAGCCCAGAGCTCTTTCCATTCTACTACATCACCACTCAGGAAAAGCCCAAACTCATCCTTCAAAACCTCATCGGAAACAAGGAGTTAGCATCAACACCCACAGCACAGCAGTAAGCTTCCACTGTGGAAAGGGCCAGTCATTTCACTTCAACTATTCCCTCCTTTCTTGGAGAATGTTATTCAGGGAGATCTAATATACAAATGAATTGAAACCAGAGGTGAAGAAGCAAGAGATAGTCATTGCCTGCCAAAGGACCTACTTATGTGGCCAGTATGATGTAAGAGATTATGAAGGAGACAAAGAGGCAGGAAACCTGTGCTTGCCCTCTTCGAGTATATAGTCTAGCTGAGGAGTCACAGGAAATAACAGTAGACCAGCAATAAAAGACAGCATTTAGTTAAACATTTAATGTTTTTAGTATAGACCAGAGGTACTATGGAGGGAGGTGAATAAAAGGTAGTCAGGGAAGGCACCATGGAGGAGGCAGGATTGAAGTTGCACCTTGAAAGTTGAGGAACTCTTGGATAGATGGATGAATATTTGTTTCATCACTCTGCTGGTGAAAATTAAATTATCAACTAAAAGGTGGGATTGGATTTACAATCCAATTTTATAGAATAGGTATCATATTTGCTCAAATAAATACTATATTTTCCCCAAAAATATAGCCCTACAGAATCTGAGCTCAGCCTGTCATTCTGCAGGGAGAAAACAACGAAGAGAGATAAAAGTGAATGCATCTTTATTTAAAGAAATATGTATGTATATGTACATATGTATGTGTGATATAAACACACACATTCTAGGCCAGGTCTAACCTAGGTCAGTCCAGTGATTCAGACTCAGGAATTACAATAAGGCATTTTGTAGATCATAAAATGCAATGAAAGTAATTTTGTTCATAAGGAATTAAACGAATACAACTTCTAAAGTTAAAAAGGGTATAAAAATGCTACTTTCCTCCACTTTCCACAGACACCACACAAGCAGTTGTATCCTGGAAGGCAATAAAACTCCGATGGCCTTCTGCTGTCAGTCCCCCTTAGGTTTGACCCCTTACACTTCAGGCAGCAAACAAGGCTTCCACCTCCTCCTATTAATCGCCACTCCAGTGCACGTGCAGCCCGAACCTCTATCCAAGATGCAGAGTCCTGAGTCTAAGCCAGGGAAAGGAGGAAGGGGAGAAAGGAAACAATCATTAAGTGCCAAGACTGTGCCGGGTCCTGATTAGCGCTTTACAAATGTGATTTCTTTTGGTCCTTACAACTCTGCCTGGGAGGTAGCTGCTATTCCTGTGAGGCCCGGGGTAACCCAGCTAGTAAGTGTCTGAGGCCACAGTTGAACTTGGAGCTTACTAACTCCAGGCCCAGGATTCTACCCATTGTGCCACTTAGCTATATCTAGAGAGCAGGAAAGGAGGGGGAAGCAACTATGACCACAGCCACACCACAGCAACTTTACAGTGGGCATGGGCAGCTGGCAGGCCACTCTACCCCAGTCACCTGCTGTCCGTATGCTCAGCTCGCCCCCTGAAAGAAGTAACAGCAAAACGAGCCTGACGCGAGTGGCCCACCTCTGACACTTATTCTTATCACACTTACAATTTTAATATCATTGTCTTTTTCTCAACCCATGAAATTATGTCATGCATTCATTGGTAGTTATAAATAATTTTCCTCTTGGTGGAAACCACCTTATTTGGGAAGTATAATACATATTTGGGAGTAGCCTATATTTGGACTTATACGGTACCTTGGTATCTTAACGTAAACGTTAAAGAGGAGGAGGAGGAGAAGGAGGAGAAAGGCCGAACATGAAATGCCTTTGGATTCCAGCCCACACTTACTTTCCCAGTAGACTTTTGCCAGGTCCCCTAGAGCTGTTCTCCAGACGTAGCAGAGGGAGATAGGACAAGAGGAATGGGGGCCTCAAGGTAGAACCAGTTCTTTCTGCAGATTTTGGAACACTCCACATCAAAGATCTGCAGGTTGAGAAACAGTTTTCTCTGTTCAATGATGGCCTGAGCCAACCAATCTTCTTGTGGCAAGTGATTCAATTCAACAAAGTTAAATAGAACTACAGGATTTAGGGCAAGAAGGGGCCTTAGAGATCATCTAGTTCAACCCTCTATAAGTCTCTCCTTGAACCCCTCCCCCGTCCCTTGTGTAACTATTTGGGATGAAAACTATTCAAACCATGGCTCAAGCCCGGACAGCACTGTTGCTAGAAATACCACAGATAAGTAAATTCAATATCACCAGCAGCTCAGGCATCCTAGAACACAAACAACAAGGAAGTGAATCCATAATAGTCTAATAGTTTTACCATTTATCCCCAAAGCCTGGCATCATCCATCTTTGCCTTCACCCTGACCATTTTCTTTTTTTCTTTCCTTTCTTTTTTTTTTCTTTTAGGCAATTGGGGTTAAGTGACTTGCCCAGGGTCACACAGCTAGTAAGTGTGTCAGGTGTTTGGTCTGAGGCCGGATTAGAACTCAGGTCCTCCTGACTTCAGGGCAGGCGCTTTATTCACTGTGCCACCTAGCTGCCCCCATCCTGACCATTTTCCACCATCGCTTCTGCTGCTACTCCACTGTCTACACAGGACCATGAGGAACCAACAGCTGGGGGACGAGTTCAGCCACTTGGTCTGACCTTCCTTCACCCGAGGCATTTTCTGTTCTACCAGCTGCTGTTTCTCTACTTACGAAAGAGGAGCGCCAGAGGCAAAGCCAAGATTGAAGAGTAGCAGTGACAGGTACATCAAGTTCTCCCTTCTCCAGACTCCTCCAAACGAAACTAGAAGATTCACCATATCAAATCCTGACGAGGAAATCCAAGAAAAAATCACAGTGAATCATTTTTTTTTCCAGACCAGGTCAGCAGAGGGAGACAGACAGAGAGGTCTGCGGACTCTGGGGAGAGAGTCTAGCCAAGAACACAGCCAGACCCATATCCAAGCACCAAGAGAAACACAGATGCCAACTGGCAGCCATTGCTGTCCATTACCCAATTCTGAGTCACACATCTAAGGAAGGAAAGGAAGGAAAGAAGGAATGCGCATTTGTTAAGTTACCTGCTATGTGCCAGGCATTGAGCTAAGCACTTTACAAACATTATCTCATTTGACCCTCTCAACAACCCTGGGAGATAGGTACCATGACTACCCCCATTTTATAGCTGAGTAAACTGAAGCAGACAGAGGTTGAGTGAATTGTCCAAGGTCACACAACTAGGAGGTGTCTGACAATGGATTTTAATTCCGGTCTTCCAGATTCCAAGCCCAACACTCTATCCAATGGGCCTCTTAGCTGCCTAGGAGAGGTTCTAAGTCCTAACAGCATATGGAGAGAGGAGAAAGTTCAGAAGCAAGCAGCAGAAATGTGGCACAGGGGCCTCATTACTCGCGTCTAGCCCAGGCTGAAGCCTGCAGAGGAATGACCAGAGCAGGAATCCTTAAACCAAATGGGAACTCACAGTTCTGTCACTCTGAACCAGCAGAGTTTTTTAGCTGACTGATAATAGCTAGGACCAGCCACAGTCTACTGTTCTTCAGACCTAAACCCAGGTCAGGAACTTGCAGAGTTAAGATGAGGAAGGTGGAGATGGGGGCAACAATTAGATTTTGTGCTGGATCTGACCACTTTGGAAGCACTGAAGGCTTGCAGGTCCCTAACTTGAGTTGTCCCTGAGATCGTGGGATGACACAACGCTCAATTATACCAAGAAAGCAGCAACAGGATCAACCCAAACTTTCCTTCCAGAAGTACACAGATCCCAGTCCTAATAAGTCCGAAGTCAGGAAGGAAGCTGGCAAAAAGAGAAAAAAAAAAAAGAATCCTGCCATAAAAAAGCTATTATGGCTATGGGGACACTCAAGACACAAACCCAGAAGAAGAGAATGATTCCAAAACATATATAAGCAAAGCCTCAAAGTAAAACACAACCCAGGCACAAATTCAACTAGGATTCTTAGAACAAATGAAGCAAGACTTCAAAAGAGTTAAAAAATGTCTAATGATGAAATGAGAGCACTGGAGGGGAAAAATTGCAAAAGAAATGAGAATTGTTTTTTATTTACTTTTTTTTTCTTTTTTGGTGAGGCAGTCGGGCTTAAGTGGCTTAACCAGAGTCACACAACTAGTAACTAGTAAGTGTCAAGTGTCTGAGGTCAGATTTGAACTCGGGTCCTCCTGACTCCAAGGCCAGAGCTCTATCCACTGCACTACCTAGCTGCCCTAGAAATGAGAGTTATTGAAGAAAGAATCAGAAAGGGAATTAGAAGGTCGGCAAAAAAAAAAAAGGTACAAAACTTTGCTCAGGACACAAATTCCCTAAAAATTAGAATGGACCAAATAGAAGCAAGCCAATAACTTCGTCAGACAACAGCAACAATTTTTTTAATCAAAAGACTAAAATAGAAGAAAATGTGAAGTATCTCATAGCAAAAACAACCAATCTGGAAAACAGATTGAGGAAAAAGTATTTAAGGATCATTCAACTACCTGAATGCTATAACTTAAAAATAAAAAGTCTAGACATCCTATTTCAAGAAATCTTAAAAGAAAAGTATCCACATCTCTTAGAACCAAAGGGCAAAGTGGAAATAGAAAGAATCCACTAGTCACTTCCTGAAAGAAATCCCAAAATTAAAACTGCTAGGAACACTGTAGTTAAAATCCAGAATTCCCAAGTTAAAGAAAAAAATACTGCAAGCAGCCAGAAAGAAATAATTCCGATACGAAGGATCCACAGTCTGTATCACATATGATTTAGCACCCATCACTATATAGGCACAGAGAACTTGGAATATAGTACTCCAGAAGGCAAAGGATATATGCTTACAGCCAAGAATAACTTACCCAGCAAAACTGAGTATAACCCTACGGTGGAAAAATGAATTTTTAATGAAATAGAGAACTTACAAGTATTCCTAATGAAAAGACCAGAACTGTGTAGAAACTCTGAAGTTCAAACCCAGGAACTGAGAAACATAAGAAGGCAGACACGATGGTACAATGAAAGGACTAAACAAATATAAACCACTTACATTCTAATATGGAGAGATAATATGTGTGTTCCTTCTGAACTCTATTATCATCAGCAGCCATAGCGAGAATACCATTAAACAAGGCCTAGGAGCGGCTCTGCTGTGTCTTAATGATGTTGAGAGAAGAATGGAAAGAGAAGAGAAGAGGAACATACTGAAGGGAAGAGAAAGGAAGGCTAGAGAAAATCTCACACAATCAGGGTTCTAAAGGAGACGTCTATATACATAAAGAGGAATGAAGTAGGGGAGAGTGATTGACAAGTGAATCTCACTCTCATCCGAACCGGTTAAAGAGGGAATAACACACACATACACACACACACGTAATTGGGTTCAGAAATACATTACACTCAACAGGGAAAGAGGAGGAAAAAGAAGAAAGGGAGAAGGGAAAATTAGAGGAAAAGTAGATTATGGGAGGGGTTAGTCCTAAGCAAAACAAGCTAACGAAATATATAAAAAAATATTTGTAGCTCAGGGCAGCTAGGTGGTGCAGTGGATGGAGCACCAGCCCTGGATTCAGGAAGACCTGAGTTCAAATCCGGCCTCAGACATATAACACTTACTAGCTGTGTGACCCTGGGCAAGTCACTTTAACCCCATTGCCTGGCCAAAAAAAAAATATATATTTATCACTCTTTTTTGAGATGGCAAAGAATGGAAATCTGAGGGAATGTCCACAAATTGGGGAATGGGTGAACAAGTTATGGTGTAAAAATATGATAGAAAACTGCTGTGTTATAAAAAATGATAAACAGGATGGTTTCAGAGAAATCTAGGAAGATCTGTATGAACTGATGCAGAGAGAGTGAAGTGAGCAGAACCAAGAGAACAATAAATAAAATAGTAAAGACATCTGGAAAAGTAATGTCAATGGTCTGCCCTATTTTTACCCTCACTATTTTTGTAACTTCCTTACTTTCCTCATCTACCACTGCCTTATATGTGTTGTCTTCTCCATTAGAATGGAAGCCCCTTTAGGGTATGGACTCTCTTACTTTTGTTTTTGTATCCCCAGAAGACCCGGATGTATGTGCCCACAGGTGTTCTCACAGATTGGAAACCTGTCTCCAATTGAGAGAAAAAAATATCAGGAGCTGCGCACTGCCTAATGGTGCCACAGGCCTTCCTTATACCTAGTGAAGTGCAACTCCCAGACATCCTCCCCAATCCCCTCTAGCAATGGCAAGCTTCTCACTCATCTCAGCAGAGTCAAGGCCAGATCTAGCTGTCTCAAAGATACCAGGTAAGTGGTTCTATTAGTGTTCACTATCAGATTTGGAAGAGTTACTTGTTTTTTCTTGCCAATGCAGCTCATATTCCTGTAAGACCTGCTCAGTACTAAAATAATTGGAAGTAATTATGAAGGGCTAGGCTGAGCTTGTCAAGGGGAAAGAGGGCTGTTCTATATACTTCTCTGCAACTCCGGGACTGTGAGTGCTTTCATAACCACGTCCCCCTGCTGCATGTGTGCTCTGGGGTGAAAACAATCCTACTGGAGTCAGATGTCTCAGGAAGTCTGTGGTCCCTGGCAAAGGCCACGAAGGTTGGAGATAGATGTTGTGACTACTACCGTACAGCACTGCCTGTGGTTGCAGAGGGAGGATCACAGGCAGTGGGCCCTGGAAATGGGGATGGGCCATAAGAGCTAGCAATGACAGGCTGTTCCTTGGCAACAATAGTAGGACAAATCTGGGGCTTTACCTCCTGATAAGTGACATGCTGCCAAAAGGCAGGATAGAGTAGTGAAAAGGGGATCGGACCTAAAGTCAGAAAGTGCTGGTTTAGTACTGCTAGTGTGACATGGACAAATCACTTAATCTCTTTGGGACTCAGTGTCCTCAGCTGTTAAATGAAATAATGATGCCCACAGCACCTACCTTACCATGTTGTTGCAAGGATTGAAAAGGATAATATATAAAAAACAAAAATGTTCTGAGAATGTTAGCCGTTACCATGTGTCACATACGAAGATGCATGTTCCTGAGCATCCTTCTCTAGGGATACAAGACTAGAGCTAAACTCAGTGGGTACAATTCAGGAGGGCAGCAATGTGTTAGATCTCACCATAGTTTTCAGCATGCCAGACTTTCCCAATTCAGGTGCCTGCTGTACAGAGGCAGAATTAACCCAGGATGCCAGGGCTAGGTCCTGAATGGGGCTGGAGGGAGTGAAGGGAGGACACAATTCTCCCCCGCAGTGGGAAAGTAGCTTCTGGTCTGCTTGGTTCTCTTTCAGCTGACCTGGGCAGCCACCCCACCCTCCACATAATCCTGCGGCCATAAGGAGCCTTGTCTTCCAAAGAGGACAGGACAGGCCTTGCTCCCAGCTCTTCCCCCAGCAGACAGCTGCCCAGCCTGGGGCCCCCAGGCAGCAAGCATACCCAAGGATTATCGTGGAATCAGCTGGGAAATCAGCGACAAATGTGACTTGCTACCAACTCTGCCGGCTGCACCTGCTGTGGCTCAGGCCCAGCCCTCTTCGCCTTAGATCATCTTCCTCTCGTTATCGCCGTTAGGCCCTCTGAGAACCTTCCCCTTGGTAGAAAGATGACTGACTTCAGAAACAGAATCCCTGAGTTTAAATGTAACCTAACACTTACTACCTTGGGCAAGTCCCTTTCCCCAAGACCTTTCCAAGCCTCACTTTCCCCACATGTATATAACAATGAGTTGCTGAAAGCATCAAGTATTTTCTCTTTAATTTTCATTAAACATCAAAAGAACCAAAGTAGAAGGTGGAGAGACTAAGGACCAGGTCACAGAGATTTGGTGAGATTTTTATTTTGTTTTACATATCAAATGATTTAGTATTAACTTAACATCGTACAACAATGCAATGAATTAAACATGATTTGCAATTATTTATAGTTAAATAAAATAATTCTACATATATATATTCAAGGTGATTTCTAAAGTACTGTTATTAGATACTGTTCATAAAAACAGAATAATTTTAAGGGGAAAATATCCCTTTTTTCTTTTTTTTATTCAATCAATCAACAAACACTTATTAAGCACCTACTATGTGCTTTTGTGTACCTATTACTTGTACTCTTAGACTATGCCAAGTGCCAAAGATAAGAAAAGAGATAAAAGATAGCCTCCAGGAGCTCACAATCTAATAGAGGAAGCAACAAACAAATATTTTTAAATAACATTTTATTTTTTCTAATTAAAATCTTTAACATCCATATTTTTAAAATTCTGGGTTCTAAATTTTCTCCCTTCCTCACCTGCCCCCTTCCCAAGACAGTAAGCAATTTGATACAGGTTATATATGTACAACCAGGTAAAACATAGAAAACATATCTTTTTTCAAAACTGCCGTGTTGTGATTGTTTTTTAAAAATGTTTTATTGATGCTGCTTTTTTTTTTCATATCTATCACTACCTTTCTCTCCCTTACCCTTAAGGAAATGCTGTCCTCTAGAGTAAAGCAAAAAAAAAAAAAAATAGATCAAGACATCGGCCAGATCTGATAACGCTTCTTCAGTTCAGTGCCTCCAGTTCAAGTCTTTGTTGTGTCATGGATCCCTTCAGCAGTTTGGTAAAGCCTATGAAGGCCCTTCTCAGAATAATGTTTTCAAAGGCATAAAATAAAATGCTTTACAAAGAAGCCAATTATATTGAAATGCTATTATAAAAATACTTTTAAATTAAGTAAATCTAATCAACACAATGACCAATCACAATTCCAAAGGACCCATAATGAAACATGCCATTCACCTCCAGATAGAAAGCTAATAGACTCAGTGCAGATTGAAACATATTTTCTTCTCTTCCCTCACTTTTTTTTTTTAATATGGCTAATGTAAAAATCTGTTTTGCATGACTACCAGTTGGGAAGGGGGGGAGCTTTTTGTTTTGGCCTTCTCAGTACATGGGGTAAAGGGAAGGAGAGAATACAGAACTGAAAGTAAAATAAAATTGAGTGTTTAAAAAACAACAAGCAAGTTCTTGGCCCCCAAGTTAAGATCCCTGAAACTCCTCCATCACCTCTCTATCCAGAAGTACAATGGAGGCTTCATCATTAGTCTTCAGAATTCATGACTGATCCTTGCTTTAGTTAAAGTGCTGAAATCTTTTAGAGCTGTTTTCTCTCCCGTTACTGTGGCCATTGTATAAGCTGTCCTTACAATTCTGTTCACTTCACTCTGCAGTTTGTCAAACAAGTCTTTCCATATTTCTCTAAGTCCATCATATTCTTCATTTCCTATGAAGCAGAAAAATTCCGTAGCATTCATACACCTTAGTTTGCTCAGCCCTTCTCCAATTGATGATTACATATTTTGCACCAATTCTTTTCAACAACAAAAAAATACGATTATGAGGGGTGGAACCAAGATGGCAGAGTTGCTTCAGCTCTCCCCCAAACATTTCCAAATACCTGTAAAAAAATGGCTCTAAACAAATTCTAGAGCAGCAGAACCCACAAAAGGACAAAGTGAAACATATTTCCAGCCCAAGACCACCTGGATGGTTGAGTAGAAAGATCTAGCGAGCCAGGCTGGAAGAGAAATGCAGTTCAGCATGGGCGTACACTCAGGCAAAGACCAGGCCTCAGCAAACTTAGAGCAGGCCTCAGAGGACTGAATCACAGGCAGCCGTGACAATCTCCAGACTTCTCAACCCACAAACACCAAAGATAACTTAGGTCAGTAGGAAAAATCTGTGACCACAATGAGAGAGAAGCTCAGTCCAGCCCCAGTCCTGGCGCTGCCCCACCCTTCCAGCCCATAGACTGAGGGGGAATCAAGCGGCTGATCGGAGGGGGATTGCAGCGATCTCTTTCCCAGTGCTGAGGCAGGATTATCTTGCTTTGCCCGTGCTTGCATCTGGGTCACAGTTCTGGGTGGCAGTCCTGGGGCAAGGAGGAGCACTGGCGCGGTGGAGCTTGTAGTGGCGATAGAGAGGGAATCCTCCTCACAGTTCCAAGGCAGAAAAGAGGGCTTGTGGTCAATCATAGACCAGAGCACAGGCCAGGAAAGGAGTAAACACCTTGCTCTTGATCATACCACCTTGGAAAAACTGAAAACTTATGGGTCCTTAGAACTATCTCTGAAAACAGCTGTACAAACCCCCGAAGCTTGGGACAGTACATTCTCCACGTTGGAAGCAGACGTCTACCTTAATAAAAAGTTTATAACTCAAGTAATTGGCTGGGATCATGAGCAAACCTCACAAGAAGTATCAGACCCCAGAATCTTTTTTTTGGCAGCAAAGGAGATCAAAATATACAAACAGAAGAAGACAACAAAGTCAAAGCTCCTAAATCCAAAGCCTCCCACAAAAATATGAGTCACTCCCAGGCCTTGGAAGAGCTCAAAAAGGATTTTGAGAAGCAAGTAAGAAAAGTAGAGGGAAAACTGGGAATAGAAATGAGAGTGATGCACGGAAATCATGAAAAACAAGTCAACAACTTGCTAAAGGAGACCCAAAAAAATACTGAAGAAAATAACACCTTAAAAAATAGCCTAACCCAAATGGCAAAAGAGGTCCAAAAAACCAATGAGGAGAAGAATGCCTTAAAAAGTAAAATTGGCCAAATGGAAAAGGAAGCCCAAAAGCTTACTGAAGAAAACACTTCCTTAAAAATTAGAATAGAGCAATTGGAAGCTAGTGACTTTATGAGAAATCAAGACACTGTAAAACAAATCCAAAAGAATGAAAAATTAGAAAACAATGTGAAATATCTCATTGGAAAAACAACTGATCTGGAAAATAGACCCAGGAGAGAGAATTTAATAATTATTGGACTATCTGAAAGCCACGATCAAAAAACAAAAACCTAGACATCATCTTTCAAGAAATTATCAAGGAAAACTAACCTGATATTTTAGAACCAGAGGGCAAAATAGAAATTGAAAGAATCCACTGATCTCATCCTGAAAGAGATCCCCAAAGGAAAACTCCTAGGAATATTGTAGCCAAATTCCAGAGTTCTCAGTTCAAGGAGAAAATATTGCAAGCAGCCAGAAAGAAACAATTCAAGTATTGTGGAAACACAATCAGGATAACACAAGATACAGCAGCTTCTACATTAAGGGACCAAAGGGTATGGAATATAATATTCCAGAGGGCAAAGGAGATAAGATTACAACCAAGAATTACCTACCCAGTAAAACTGAGTATAATCCTTCAGGGGAAAAAAGTGGTCATTCAGTGAAATAGAGGACTTTCAAGGATTTTTGATGAAAAGACCAGAGCCAAATAGAAAATTTAACTTTCAAATACAAGACTCAAGTGGATCATGAAGAGGTAAACAAGAGAAAGAGAAATCGTAAGAGACTTATTAAGATTGAACTGTTTACATTCCTGCATGGAAAGATGATATTTGTAACTTATGAGACTTTTGTCAGTATTAGGGTAGTTGGAGGGAAAAAATTATATGTATGTGTGTGTGTGTGTATATGGATAGATAGATTAGATAGATAGATAGATAGATAGATATAGATAGATAGATAGATATATAGATAGATAGATAGATAGATAGATAGATAGATAGATAGATAGATAGATAGATAGATAGATAGATAGATAGATAGATAGCACAGGGTGAGCTGAAGATGAAGGGGTGATATCTGGAGAATAAAATTAAGTGGTGATAAAGGATTATACTGGGAGAAGGAGAAAGGGAGAGGTAGAATGGGGTAAATTATCTCACCAAAAAAACAGAAAAGAAATGGCTCTTACAGTGGAGGAGAAACAGGGGAAGGTGAGAGGGAATGAGTGAATCTTATTCTCATAGGATTTGGCTTAAGGAGGGAATAATATACACATTCAATTGGGTATGGAAAGCTGTCTTACCCTACAGAAAAATAGGGGAGGAAGGGGACAAGAGAGCAGGGGGATGATAGAGAGAAGGGCAGAAAGGGGTAATCAGAAGGAAGTACTTCTGAGGAGGGACAGGGTCAAAAGAAAGAATAGAATAAATGGGAGGGCAGGATAGGATTAAGGGAAATAGAGTTAGTTTTTCACAACATGACTACTATGGAAGTGTTTTGCATGACTGCATATGTATAACCTATATTGAGTTGCTTGCCTTTTCAATGAGGGTGGGTGGAGAGGGAGGAAGGGAGAAAATTTGGAACCCAAAGTTTTAAAAACACATCTTTTAAAAAATGTTTTCACATGCAACTGGGAAATAAGAAATACATGAAATGAGGTACAGAAATCCATCCTGCCCTACAGGAAAGTAGAAGGGGAAGGGGATAAGAGAAGGTGGGGAGAGATAGAAGGGAGGGCAGAATAGGGGAAGGGATATTCAGAATGCATGCCATCTTGGAGTGGGGGGAGGGATGAGATGGGGAGAAAATTTGGAACTCAAAATTTTGTGGATGTGAATGTTGAAAACTAAAAATAAATAAATTAATAAATCTTTAAAAAAAATAAAGTACTGCTATGATAGTTCTTGTACATATGAGTCCTTTTCCTTTGTGCATAACCCCTTTGGGTATGTTCTAATAGAAGTACTGTTGGGTCAGAGATTTAGCAACCTTTTGGGATATAATTCCAACTTCTCTTCCAAAATGACTGAGTCAATACACAGTTCCACCATCAGAATGCCTGCCTTCACGAAATCCCTCCAACAATAGTCATTTTTCTTTTTGTCATCTTTGTAATCTGGTTGGTTGGAGGTGGAATTTTAGAGTTGTTTTAATTTAAATTTTTCTTATTAGTGGTGATTTAGAATATTTTTCATAAGGTTGTTGATAATTGACATTTCTTCGTTTGGAAACTGCTTGTTCATATTTTTTGATCATTTGTGGTCAGATAGCTTTTGTTCTTATATATTTTAATGAGTGCCTTATAATATGTTACATATTAGACTTTTATCAGAGAATTTTTCTGTGAAAAAAATTCTAAATGAATTGTTTCCTCTGATTCTAACTGCATCTATTTTTTAAAAAATGATTTTTTTAGTCTATTCAGTAATGTAACCTACAATGTAGATGTATGTACCTTGATGGGATAGGGGCTGAGCCATTTTTATAAAACTTGTGAATTACTGCTTGGAACTTTTTACCCTAGACTAAGTGAGATTGGTCTGTTTCCAAGACTCCAGAAAGTTGGAAGGTGAAGAGAACCAGGGCAGTTTGTTCCTGCTTGCACAGAGGTCTAGGCAGGAAGCCCACCTCCATGCATGTGCAAAAGGCATTGACAGGGACCTGGGAGCCAGATTTTAGAGTACCACCTGGCATATCTCTTAAACAGAGATCATATTTTAAATGCAATTTTTGCTCACCAACCTGCCTTTCCTGACTTTAATGTAAAATGAGGGGGTGGGACTAATACTTTTAGCAATAAAGCTACCATTCCATGAGCCTAAGCTTCTCACTTTCAGATTTCTTTCATCTTCTAGAGCTCACAGAAACCTTGATTTCTCCTAAAAACACATTTCTTCACAGCCTCTCTAAGGCTAGCTGCTTCTCACACCCTCTGACACACAGGGCAAGGAGGAAGAGTTGAGAAACCTCCACTTTCAGATCCTCTCTCTGCCACCACCATTCAGTAGCCAACTTTACTTCCTTAAAGTTTGTTCCCAGATGTCCAGATCCTTGCTGCTGTCATTGATGGCCCTCCAGGTCACGCTCTATCCTCCTGAAGAAGTTTATTACCTCATACCCTTCTCTCCTCCTTCTGCTTTGGCTACCCTGAGCTTAACCTACTGCGCTCCCAAGACCTCTGTCTCTAATCTCCCTCAACCACACGTAGCAATGGTCGTACCTTAGAACATCCCTGTGTGTCATTTGCACACTACACACTCCTCTCTCCAAACTCAACTAAATTTATCCCAGATGGAACTCCTAGTTATGGCTCTAATGCTGGAGGTAGAGATAGGAATCTGTGGAATGCTATGAGCCACAGTCATAGACTGACATTCATAAACACCTTCATGTACCATAAAAATCACATAAGTGAAAGAGAATCAGGACTGACTACCACAGGAACTGCAGCAAGCCCCTACCTGCCAGCATCAAACACTCCCCTAAATCTCACCCTGTGATCTCACATCACTTGGTATGGGCTGATTTAATCACCTATATAATAGCCCCCTTCTCGTTATCTGGCTCCCTTGAATACACTGGCAAAAGTGCCAGTGTATTAGTGATGTACTTGCATCATTGTCTGTACCCCATACTACCCTAGTCTTCTTAAAATACTAGCACCATGACCATTCAGAAGGTACCGCTTGAATTTCTAGGACATTGTGACACAGTGGCTAGGTTTCGGTCTTAGGTCAGTATGAATGTCAAGTTTTGTTCAGCAAGAAGATCCTGTTAGAGGGATTCATCCCAAACCTCACATACAAAGCAATCCCACAGTATATCATCTAGAAAATTCTCACAGTCGTAGAGTTGAGATAGATGATGCATCTTTGGGGCAGAGGCATAAATACTCTCACCAAATTAAAGGTTTTGTTTACAAAATTTAAATTTCTGAATAATAACTGATGGCACTAGTGAGAAATACATCTTTAATAACCACAAAAATTAACCAAGGTGTTATATTCTTAGTTGAAGAAAAGACAATGATAAGCCTTAAAATGATAGATGGGGATGTCACAGACTTTCAGGAGCTCACCAGAAGTCCATTCAGGGACTTCTATCTTGTTTACTTCAAGTTAAACCTAATTCTTCTATATAAGAATACGAAGAAGCTAGCTAATATGAAACTCTCAACATGTTCCAAAGTATCCACTTTAAGCCCAGGACCACTTAGATTTTATAGTGGAAGCCATGTTCAATTATCTGGGAAGTAAGTTACATTGCTGGCTATGGCCAACCTTTAGCAGAAACCCTCCTTTATCACGTCAGAAATGGGTACTTTTTAATTATTATTATTATTATTATTAATTATCATCAGCAACATAAGAGATGAGTAGCCCTTCAATATAACAAAAACTTATTACCACAAAAACAACATTGTACAAAATATCATCTTAGAGTAACACTGCACCTGTGAGGTAACTAACTCAAGAGATAGAAAACACTAAAGAATTCACAGGAGCAGTATTACAATATTGCACCACGCCACCTCTCAAGTATGTACTTAATAGGCTTTTCAAGGGTAAAGAATGTTGGAGGTTCTTCATAGCAAGCTGGCCAAATGCCAACTTTATGTTACTGTTGTTCATGGATAAGTGTGCACTGGGGCAAGAGGAGATTAAAAGTAGAAATTGCATATGAATCTGAACATATTAATCAACTCAATTTTGAAAACATCCTGATGCAACTGATATGGTGCTGTTGACTCATAAGATTAACCGTGTTAACCCTGAGTGATGGTGGGTGTGCAGGCAGAGAGGTTAAAGAAATTTTGCACAATATCATAGTTTGTGGGTGAGGATTCTCAGTCTACAAAGTGGGTGGGGAATCTAGCCTAATGCTAATTAAGCAATCAACAAACAATTATTCAGTATCTACTGTTGGCACAGTCCTATACTAGATGCCAAAGGAAAGAGATGACATGGGCACATGCCCTGAGGAGGTTTACAGTCAGGTTATTAACAATAATAGCTGATATTTATTTAAAACTTGGGGTTTTAAAAGTGCTTTACATACATTATTTCATTTGACTCTCAGAATATCTCCATAAGATAGGTAGAATAGATATCACTCAATTTTAAAAGTTGAAAAAACCAGGGCCAAAGAATTTAGTCTATGAGCTACAGACCAGAGACCTTGACTTCGATTCCTGGAAAAATTCTATCATGTATTATTGAATGATTACTGAGCATATAAAAAAGTTATAAATGATTAGTGAGCATATAAAAAAGTTGGTGATCACGAAGACCAGCATGGCTTCATCAAGAACTGATAATGACCTTATACATAACCTTCTTTCCTTTTCTTCCAGGTAATGAAACCAAGATCATAGATTTGAATCTGGAAGAGAACTAAGAGAGGAAAACTAATCCAGTCACCTCATTTCACAGATGAAGAATCCAAGGAATTTAAGTGACTTGCACAAGGTCATAAAGGTAAAATCAGGAAAATGCTACAGCTGTAATCTGCCTAGATTTTAGGAATGCATTTGATAAATTCTCTCACACCTATCAGATCTGCAAATGACGCAAGGTTCAAAAGGCTAGGCAACAAACCAGATGACAGTCAAGATCTGAAAAGATCTTGATACTTTCAAACATTGAACCAAATATAATAATATGAAATTTAGTAGGGATAGATTTGAAGTCTTACATTTGAATTCCAAAAATCAACTTCTTGAGAGCAAGATGAGGGAAGCATCACAAAATAAATAGAAAACAGCTCCTCTGAAAAAGATGTGTTAGTAGGGAGGTCTGAAAGAAAATGTGTTAAGTATTGGGGCAACAAGCACAAAAGAAAGGGTCTTTGCCCTCAAAGCTCTTATATTTTAATAGAGGGAAACAATACATTTAAGTGAGTGGCGCCCAAAAGAGGTTGTTTTGATTTGAAAAATCAAAGGAATGATGAGCAGAGCCATAGGAGAATTCATGGACATGTCCTTTCATGCTGTAATGGTGATACTGCCTTGATTATGATTCCAGACCTGGAAGGGCATTGCGGTGCAGGAAGGGTGTATAGCAAAAGAAAAGATGATAGCTAGGATAAAAAGTGAAGAACGATGGGGGTCAGCTAAAAATACGAGTCTATGTGAGGCACTCACTGGATTGCTAATTAATTTATAAAATTATGAAATGGGACAGGCAGGCCCAGTTCTTTGGATACTCAGCAGGAGAGACCATAATGGCAGCAGGAATTGAGGCTGCAATCACACTTCAATAAGGCACAGCTGGTGCAAACAGACATGGAAAGTACAGAGACTAGTGGCAGAAAGCGGTACCAAGGCAGACGGCATGGGGACAGGGACTGATCTGGTGAGGAAGATAAGTAGTGTAGGGAAAAGGATGGGGAAGGGCAGAGGCAGAGAGCATCACTCACATAACCATGGATTAGACGGGAGCACTCAGCCGCATGGACCCAAACAGTGCTGGGGGGCCGGAGTTTGAGGTCTCACTTTTATTTATTTTTTGGGAAACAGACTAAGTCTTCTCTGCGCCACCTTGGGGGTTAGTTCAGTAACACGTCCACATCATCTCAAGCCATCAGCACCATCTGATGATCTGAGGATCTTACTGAGGGTGTCTGGAACCCATCTAAGACTGACCTATCATGAGACCGAAGGGCCCTCACAGCAAGGCCCATATGGCTTCCCTTGATTGAGCACATATTTTCAGGATGTGATTTTCAGTTAATATATGAGATGGCTTGTAAATTATGGTCCTTTCATCTTTGGGACGGTCTGTACATGACTTCTAGGTTCCCTTTTGTAATCTTACTTCCTGCCATTGCCACTTTATACTGGCTACTTATAAACTTACTATACTGACTAGAAGTGGGGAGGGGGTGGGGTTGGTAGTCAGGGGTACCAGAACAAGATATAATTTTGACACATTCATCAGTTGGGATAGAACAGGCCCCCCAGGCCTGTCCTCTGGTCCAGAAGGGCAGGCAGAGTAGTGGGTGAAATGATGACTGTGTTTTAAAGTAAGGCATGGCTGGGGCCACCTAGATGTCATGGGCCATGTAGCTAAGGCAGCTAAGTAAGTATAATCTTAGGCCACATTAAAAGAGGCATCTATCCTAGACTAAGGAAATGGTGGCCTCGTTAAACTCTGGCTGATCATACCCAAAGCCTTACATGCTTGGAAGGGCATGGAAAAGCCGGAGAAAAGACAACAAGGATGGGGAAGGGCCTTGAGCTCATATCATCTAAGATTTAGTCAGAGAAACTAGAGAGCTCTAACTTTAAGATATCATGATATAGGAGGGACATGGTGGCTATTTTCAAGTATATGAAGAGGTGGACCTTTATTGTTCAGTCTTTTTTTTAATCATTCCAAGTCTTTGTGAAACCTTTTGGGGTTTTCTTGGCAAAGATACTGGACTGGTTTGCCATTTCCTTTTCCAGTTCATTTCACAGATTAGTCAAACAGGGTTAAGTGACTTGCCCACAGTTAACATAGCCACTAAGTGTCTGAGGCCTTATTTGAACTCATGGAGACGAGTCTTCCTGACTCCAGGCTCAGCACTCCATCCACTGTACTATCTAGCTGCCCTAGACTTTGCTCTCCCTACCACTAGGGAAGATTAGAGGCAATGGGTAGGAGATAAAGAGGCACATTTAGGCTTGACATAAGGAAAAACTTTGAAATACTTAGGCTTGTCCCCAAATGAAATTATCTACCTTAAGATAATGAGTTCTCCTTCATCTTGAAGTCTCTAAGCAAAGGATGGATGATTACTTGTGTGATATGTTGCATACCAAAGGATTTTTGTTAAGGTGTAGGGTGGACTAGATGTCCTCGGAGGGCTCTTCTGAGTTCATTATTTGGTGGAAAAATTCAAATGAGTTGCCTAAAGGGCTCAGAGCAGGTCATTGGCAGAGCCACAACTAGGATGCAGGTGTCCTGACTCCCAATGTAGGAGGGCATTTTCCACTATAACCCCTGCCCCTTTGAGTATTCTCCAAAGTTCTGTCCAAAGCTCTTTCTCTCTTCCTCTTGGTGACCTCATCAGCTCCTATACATACGACTCAGAGGTTTACACGTCCAGCCCCAGTATCTTCCCCAGTCTTCAGTCCTGCATCACCAATTGCCTAGATGATGTTTCAAACTGGACATCTCGGAGACTTCTCAAACTCAACTTGTCAAAAACTAAGTTCTTTATCTTTCTCTCACCCCACCCCAAAACTCCGTCCTCTACCAAACCCCTATTTTTTGTCAAAGTTACTGCCATCCTTCTGGGTTCTTAATCTTAGCATTATCCCTGATTCCTCACTCTTATTTATTATACACATCTAATTGCCAAATCTTGCCATTTCTCCCTCCCTAATATCTCTGGAGGTCTCCCTGCCTCGAGTTTCTGCCCTCTCCGGTCCATCCTATATCCTATTGCTAAATTAAGTGTCCTGAAGTGCAGATCTGACCACAAGACTCTCCTTCTCAGTCTACTCCAGTGGTTTCCTATTGCCTCCAGGATCAAATATAAACTTCTCTGCTTAGTTTTTAAAGTCTTTTAGAGCCTGGCCTCAGGTTATCTTTCCAGACCCCTCCTTCACTCTATGATCCGGCCAAACTACTCTTCTCTCTATTCCTCATGTATGACAATCTCTCTTCTCAGCGCCTTTGCTCTAGGCTCTCTCCATGCCAAGAATGCACTCCCTTCTCACCTCCACCTCTTAAAATTCCTCTATTACAAGGCAGTTAGATGGATGGCTCAGTAGATCGAGCACCAGCCCTGGAGTTAGGAGGACCTGAGTTCAAATCCAGTCTCAGACCAAACACTTGACACTTACTAGCTGTGTGACCATGGGCAAGTCACTTAACCCCAATTGCCTGGCCAAAAAAAAAAAAAAACCAAAGCTGGAAAAAACCTTACAAGTAACCTAGACCAAGCCCTTCATTTTGGGGCAGCTAGGTGGTGCAGTAGATACAGTGCCCACCTTAGAATCAGAAGGACCCGAGTTCAAATTTGACCTCAGACACTTGGCACTTACTAGCTGTGTGACCCTGGGCAAAAGTCACTTAACCCCGATTGCCTCACAAAAAAAAAAAAAGTTCCTCTATTGCTTCAGAATGCAGCTCAAGTTCCACTTATGTGAAGCCTTTCCTCATTTCTCCAAACTGCTAGTACCCTCCTTCACAAACCACCTTTTATCTCTTTTGTATGTATGTCCTTTATATTGAGTCTATGTATGTGTGTATACACACACACACACACACACACACACACACACACACACACATATACTTACATGTATATACATATGCATAAAATCTCCCCCATTAGAATATAAGCTCCTTGTGAGTAGGGATTGTTCCTTTCTTATCCCTTTATCCCCAGTGCCTGATACAATGCCTACAATACAATAGTAGGGATTGTTTCTTTCTTATCCCTTTATCCCCAGTGCCTGATACAATGCCTACAATACAATAGTAGGAATTTAATAAATTCTTGGAGATTGATAGTGTTCTGAAACAAAGCATATACAGGACACATGAAATGATTCAAGAACATGTGCAGAGCATCAGATATTAGTGACTGAAAATATTGTACATTAAGATACAGCTAAGATCTTTGGCAATGACTAGCACATTCTGTACCATTTTGGTGAAGTAGCAAGGCCTGGTCTAGGGACAGCTGAGGAAAGGAGGGATAATAGGTCGTAGGACAGTTCTGAGAAAAAGTCCAAAGGAGGGGCAGCTAAGGGCACAGTGGATAGAGCACCAGCCTGGGAGTCAGGAGGACCTGAGTTCAAAGCTGGCCTCAGACACATAACACTTAACTAGCTGTGTGACCCTGGGCAAGTCACTTAACCCCATTGCCTAACAAAAGCAAAAAAAAAAAAAGTCCAAAGGAGACAGTAATTTTCACTGACTCCAATTAGTCATCTGGGATTCTGGAATATGCTTCATTCTCCATTATCCTGGAAAGGATTACTTATTTTCATGAATGATTACTTATGGCAAATTTTGAATCTTGGCCACTGCCATTAGGGATTATTTGTTCAGGAAACATAGTGTAAAGAAAAACCTAGGACAAAATTTAGGAGGAGGAGGAGAATGAAAGGAGAGGAGATGAGAGAGAGACACAGATTGATGGAGAGGAGAGCAAAGGAGAGGAGAGGACAAGAGGGAAGAGGAGGGGAAAGGAGAGGACAGATCTTAAAATGTATAGTTCAGGCCAAAGTGAACCTATTTTGGGATTTTCCTCTATTTCTAAATATTCATGAGGCTGCTTCCTTTGGTTAAGTGCAAAGCTGTAATTATATTCCTGAGAGGCTTCTGGCAGAGCTATCAGTGAGAGATTGGCTTCCTGAGACCTAACAGCACAAAATTACTCCTGATGCACTAACCAGGCTGCTCAAAGGCACGAGACAACCCCATAGCTCAGGCAGGGCCCTCCATCTCAAAGGCTAGATGGCTCCATGTAGGGTACAACAACTTTTCTGGGTGGCTCAAACCTTGTGAACTAGTGACTCATTGCCCCATCTCCTTAGCCATTGCTTCCCATCAGCTTGAGCCTTCAGTCTTCTCCTCCCCAGCCAGACTGACTTTCCGGCCAGCGTGTACTGCTGTTACATCTCTAGCCAAAGCCAAGGCAAAGCCATTTTAATTGGAAGAGGCCTTGTTCTAATTGGTGGAGCCCTCGGTTAATCTTAGGGGTTACTGAGCACATAGCTTCCAGGCTAGATTCTGCTGGGTGATTCACCAGTGCCAAAGGTACTACATATACCTGTTGTTATTAATGACTAGTTTGGAGCTTTCCTTGGGTAGAGTGAACAAACTCCACCAAAATCCAATTCCAAGTTGCATCAAGAGTGCTTCAAACGGGGGCAGCTGGGTGGCGCAGTGGACAGAGCACCGGCCCTGGATTCAGGAGGACCTGAGCTCAAATCTGACCTCAGACACATAACACTTACTAGCTTTGCGACCCTGGGCAAGTCACTTAACCCCATTGCCTAGCCAAAAAAAAAAAAGAGTGCCTCACATCAAAACACTTCTTTTTTCCCCAAAAAAGAGTAGAGAACTACTTAGGCTATATCTAATTTCCTGAATCTTTCCGTTCAGTCCTTTTGGGTTAAGGCACTGAAGTCTCCAATTAAAATTATAGTTGAATATCTGGAGGAAGTAACAACTTAGGGCCTCAGGGTGAAGGGTGGAGGCTGTGAAAAATGGGGAATAGGTAAAGCAATGGTCAAAATAATTATTTTAGTGAAACTTTCATATAAATGTATTCACCCTTCTTAATGAAAACAAAAATCAAATCAAAGGCAAGAAAAATAAGATTAAGAGCAAATATGATGCAACTAATTGTGAATTCAGTCCTATGATTGCTAATGTAGCATGCAACAAATGAGGTCAAATCTGAGTTGGTACGTGTAGGCTCATGGCACAGATGAGTTGGTAGAGATAGCGAGGTGGCTCAGTGGATAAAGCACTGGGCCTGAAGTCAGGAAGGCCTGAGTCCAAACTCACTTACCCTCTTTTTGCTTTAATCCAGTGAAGAAAGAAATGGCAAACCATTTCAATATCTTTGCCAAGAAAACCCCATGGACGATATTGGTGTATATGCTCACAGTGTCACAAGAAATCAGACATGTCTTGAAGAACAACAAATGTTTGTTGCATGTGAATGTGAAGTGTGTAAACTTGGAATTACCTTTAGGATCAAATAGAAACTCCTTCGACATTTAAAGGTGTTTATAACCTAGCCCCTCCATTTACAGGCTTCTTTCACATTACTCCCCTTCACGCACTTTACGGTCTAGCCATATTGACCTAACTTGTAACTTACACAAGATATTCCATCTCTGTTCTCCATGCCTTTGCCTCATGCCTAGAATGTTCTCCCTCTGTGCCTCTGCTTCTTGCAATAGAATCCCAGGCTCAAGTGCCACCTTCTGCAAGAGGCTTTTACTAGTCCCCTCAGATGCTAGTGCTTTGTCCTCTAAGGTTACCTCTCCATGCATTGGGTATATACCTTTTTATGTACATGTTGTCTCCCCTCCCCCCGATTAGAATGAAAACTCCTTGAAGACAGAGGATATTTTTACTTTTCTCTTTACATTCACAGCATTTAGCCCAGTGCCCGACACTGTTGTTCAGTCATGTCCAATCCTTTGATACCTAATATGGGGTTTTCTTGGCAAAGGTACTAGTTTGCCATTTTCTTCTCCAGTGGATTGAGGCAAACAGACGTTAAATGATTTGTCCAGGGTCATACAGCTAGTGAGTGTCTGAGGCCAGATTTGAACTGAGGTCTTCCTGATCTGCAGGTCTAGAACTCTATTCCCTAAGTCACCTAGCTGCTTCTAAGCCACCTGGCTGCCTAGCACATAATAAGTGCTTAATTAATATTTACTTATTGATAAGTACAATACAATAAGCTAGTTTTTTTTTAATGCTTTGGGTTTTTTATCACCCTTGAGCATCTCCATAGACCCTGCCTCTAGAAACACACCAGAGTGGGCTGGAGTCAACTCAAACCAGACTGCAAGAGCTTTTTGTTAAATTTTCAGAATAACATTTACACCTTGGAAATTAGTGAATGCTATTTGCTAATAGCTTGGTTTATTTTTTTTTAATTGTCTAAACTTAAGAAAGTAATGGGGAAAATGTTAATAATGCAGATTAAACTTCAGCATGTCACACATACATTTTTCCCCTTAGATTGTCAAATATTTATTAGCACACCACTACTTACAGTCTTCAGATTAGACTTTTTATTGTTACCCACTCTACTGTTATTATTTAGTTTTTTGCCTGAGTAAGTATGTGAGGGTTGGGCTGCCTGCTTTCATTCATGAAGCCATCTTAACTGAAAGTCCAAAAAGAATTAAACACTTACTATGTGTTGGGAAATATGCTCTGCATTGGGAATACAAATTTGAAAATGACAGACCTCAAGAAGCTTGATATCTAAGGAACAGCTAGGTGGCACAGTGGATAGAGCTCTGGCCTTGGAGTCAGGAGGACCCAAGTTCAAATCCAGTTTAGACACTTGACACTTACTAGCTTTGTGACCTTGGGCAAGTCACTTAACTCTGATTGCTGAAGAAGAAGAAGAAGAAGAAGAAGAAGAAGAAGCAGTAGCTTGGTATGCATCAGATGACATTGTGTTGATTATATCAAATCCTAGATATTCCAATGTCTTCAAAATGGTGTTCATAAGTACTCTAGAGAATGATATCTATCTATGCTTAACTATCCATAAAGGAAAAAATGAATATATGAAGAATACCTATTCTCTTGATTATGATACACAGTTGGATGGACAGCCCATAGAGCTGATCCAGAGTCACATATATCTTAAATAGTCAATGTAGATAGATAATGAACTAGTCTCAGAATGAAATGGGAGGAACTGAGTGCACTGAATTGGATTTAGGAAGTTTTGCAATATTGATATTATATGACTAATAGAATATCACTCACTGAAGAATTAAAGTTCAAGGTCACTCAGAGGTCAACAGAGAAATATATGTTAGCTATGATATGTCTAGAGCACATTATCAATTAAGGTTTGTGCAAGAAAAGCAGCATAAAATATATCATCAGAAATGTTATGACCAGGTGAAAGCAGTGACTTGCTTGAGCTCTCCCCCAAACCCCTCCAAATACTCATAAAAAATGGCTCTAAACAAATTCTGAAGCAGCAGAACCCACAAAAAGACAGAGGGAAACAAATTTCCAGCCCAAGACAACCTGGATGATTAATCAGAAAGGTGTATCACGCCAGGCTGGGAGCACAGCGCAGCTCGGCGGGGGCGCGCTGGCCGCAGTGAACCTGGAGCAGGCCTCAGAGGACTGAATTGCGGGCAGCTGTGGAGATTTCCAGACTCCTCAATCCACGAATGCCAAAGACAACTTAGAAGGTCAGTGGGAAAAGTCTGTTTCTGTCGGTGGTCAGAGAGGAAGGCAGGCTTTCAGCTCCATTCGCTCTGGGGGGGGCCAGCTGCTTCCCTAGCTTCGGCCCACAGACTGGGGGGGAATCCAGTGGTTGATCAGAGGGCGATTGCAGGGATCTTTTTGCCAGTGCTGAGGCAGAAATCTCTTGCTTTGCCCGTGTTTGGATCTGGGTCACAGTTCTGGGCAACAGTGCTGGGATGAGGAGGAGTGCTTGTAGTGGCTATGGAGAGAAACCCCTCCTCACAGTTACAGGACAGAAAGGAGTACTTGTGGTCACAGGCCAGGAAAGGAGTAAACACCTCCCCTTATCATACCACCTTGGAAGAACTGAAAATTTACAGGTCCCTACAAGTATCTCTGAAAACAGCTATACAAACCCCTGAAGCTTGGGACAGTACACTCTCCACATTGGAAGCAGACTCTTACCTTAACAAAGAGTTTAAAACTCAAGTAATTGGCTGGGATCATGAGCAAGCAGCACAAAAAGAGTCAGACTCTATTATCTTACTTTGGTGAAAAGAAGATCAAAATATACAACCAGAAGAAGACAACAAAGTCAAAGCTCCTACATCCAAAGCCTCCAAGAAAAATATGAATCAGTCCCAGGCCTTGGAAGAGCTCAAAAGGGATTTTGAGAAGCAAGTAAGGGAAGTAGAGGAAAAACTGGGAAGAGAAATGAGAGTGATGCAAGAAAATCATGAAAAACAAGTCAACAGCTTGCTAAAGGAGACCCAAAAAATACTGAAGAAAATAACACCTTAAAAAACAGCCTAACCCAAATGGCAAAAGAGGTCCAAAAAGCCAATGAGGAGAAAAATGCCCTAAAAAGAAAAATTGGCCAAATGGAAAAGGAAGTCCAAAAGATTACTGAAGAAAATACTTCCTTAAAAATTAGAATAGAGCAATTGGAAGATAGTGACTTTATGAGAAATCAAGACACTGTAAAACAAATCCAAAAGAATGAAAAATTAGAAAACAATGTGAAATATCTCATTGGAAAAACAACTGACCTGGAAAATAGATCCAGGAGAGAGAATTTAAAAATTATTGGACTATCTGAAAGCCATGATCAAAAAAAGAGCCTAGACATCATCTTTCAAGAAATTATCAAGGAAAACTGCCCTGATATATTAGAACCAGAGGGCAAAATAGAAATTGAAAGAATCCACAGATCTCCTCCTGAAAGAGATCCCCAAAGGAAAACTCCTAGGAATATTGTAGCCAAATTCCAGAGTTCCCAGGTCAAGGAGAAAATATTACAAGCTGCCAGAAGGAAACAATTCAAGTACTGTGGAAACACAATCAGGATAACACAAGATTTAGCAGCTTCTACATTAAAGGACCGCAGGGCATGGAATATAATATTCCGGAGGGCAAAGGAGATAGGATTACAACCAAGAATCACCTACCCAGCAAAACTGAGTATAATCCTTCAGGGGAAAAAATGGTCATTCAGTGAAATAGAGGACTTTCAAGCATTCCTGATGAAAAGACCAGAGCTAAACAGAAAATTTGACTTTCAAATACAGGACTCCAGTGGAACATGAAGAGGTAAACAGGAAAGAGAAATCATAAGAGACTTATTAAGATTGAACTGTTTACATTCCTGCATGGAAAGATGATATTTGTAACTCATGAGAACTTTGTCAGTATTAGGGTAGTTGAAGGAAAAAAATTGTATGTATGTATATATAGATAGATAGAGGGCACAGGGTGAGTTGAAGATTAAGGGGTCATATCTGGAGAATAAAATTAAGGGATGAGAGAGGATGATACTCGGAGAAGAAAGGGAGAGGTAGAATGGGGTAAATTATCTCACAAAAAAAAAACAGAAAAGTCTCTCACAGTGGAGGGGAAACAGGGGAAGGTGAGAGGGAATGAGGGAATCTTATTCTCATAGGATTTGGCTTAAGGAGAGAATAACATACACATTCAATTGGGTATGGAAATCTGTCTTACCCTACAGGAAAATAGGGGAGAAGGGGACAAGAGAGCAGGGGGATGATAGAGAGGAGGGCAGATTGGGAAAGGGGTAATCAGAAGCAAATACTTCTGAGGAGGGACAGGGTCAAAAGAAAGAATAGAATAAATGGGAGGGCAGGATAGGATTAAGGGAAATAGAGTTAGTTTTTCACAACATGTCTACTAAGGAAGTGTTTTGCATAACTGCACATGTACAACCTATATTGAGTTGCTTGCCTTTTCAATGAGGGTGGGTGGGGAGGGAGGAAGGGAGAAAATTTGGAACTCAAAGTTTTAAAAACACATGTTTTAAAAAAAATGTTTTCACATGCAACTGGGAAATAAGAAATACAGGAAATGGGGTACAGAAGTCTATCCTGCCCTACAGGAAAACAGAAGGGGAAGGGGATAAGAGAAGAGGGGGAGAGATAGAAGAGAAGGCAGACCAGGGGAAGGGGTATTCAGAATGCATGCCATCTTGGGGTGGGGGGAGGGGTGAGAATTTGGAACTCAAAAACTTGTGGAAGTGAATGTTGAAAACTAAAAATAAATAAATTTATATTAAAAAAAAAAGAAATGTATAACCAGACAAGCAGACGAGCTGATCAGGTAGTGAGAATAAGGGATAGCCAATGGGTGGCCTATGTGTGCCAATGATATCCATTCAATGTCAAGAGCTATATAAAAATGACACCCATACAATATTCAGTGCTATGCAGAAAAGCATCCTACACATTGCTCGGGGGGAGATTAGGTTAGCAAAAATAAAGATGCTATTTTTTTCCATCCAAGTTCATAGACCCCTTGAAAGGTGCCCATGAATTCCAAATTGAGAGCCCTGCTATGAACAGTGAGGTTTACTAAGTGCTACTATTTGTGGAAGACATCCAAACTGCATCCAGTACCAGAATATTATAAGAGCTCCTCAAAAAAAGTCACAAACTTTCAAAAAAGATCAACCCAATACTACATACAGGAAAAACTACATGATCTATTGTATACAGTAGGCACAGTATGTTTGTTAAATGAGTTACTAATAGATGAATTTCTGCTCACTAGATTCATCAGCTGCTAAGTTTGTTTCTTATATCTGGTTCTTTGCATGAAACCCAATAAGCACAAAGTAACATGATATAGGTGCTTACTGAATATAAAATATTCAACACAGCATTGTCTAGATTACTTCACACGTGTGTTATATCCTTCTTCTGTTTATTAGGAATGTAATAGAGATAGGGATTGGTAAATGAGATAGCTTCTCTGCAATTTCTGGTTGGACCTTTGCCTCTTCCCTATCATCTCACTCTTTGAAATATTTTCTCTCCATTTTGTCTTTCTACTTATGAAAAGAAGTTGGAATACATTTTCCAAAGCAGATGTTAAAAGACTCATGATACACTCAGGTTTTGAAACTGAGTATCTGAAAGTAAAGGGGGTGTTCATTAAAAAATTATGGTATTGGAATATAGTACAGTATTACTGTGCAGTAAGAAATGACAAATGTGGGGAAACATGGGATTTGTATGAACAAATATTTGTATGAGCAGAATGAGCAAAACCAAAAGAACAACGTACACAGTAACTGAAACAGTAGAAACGAAAATGTCTCTAAAAGGAAGTAGGACTCTGAGTATTAGAACAGACAGTGAAAGTTCTAGATAACAGTTAATGAAAACTATCTGCTCCTTCATGGGGAGATGGGCAACTAAACTAGTAAGACAAAACACTGTAACACATTGTCAGGTCCTGCCCCATCTCCTGTGTTTTTGCTTAATTGTTTATTTGTTTGTTTTTTGTCACAAGGGAAGGTACAGTTTGCAGTGAAGGGTAGAGGGGTTAAAATGACTGTGATGCAAATGGAAAAAAAAGCATCAATAAAACAGAATTTGGTATTGGCCTATTGTTGTAGTTTTATTCATTTTTACATAAGTTTTTATTGGTCTTTTTTTTTTTTAACATCACCATTATTTCCTTCAGTATTCTTCCCTCTTCCTCCTCCCAAAGAGCAATCTCATGTGATTAAGTATTTTTTGAAAGTTCAAAAGAAAAGATGGAAAAATTCAGCATAATTGATTGATTCATAGAAAAAGTCTGAAAACAGGTGGATTGTATGATAATTGCGGACCTCCCATCTCTTCAAAGGGGTAAGGTAGGAATATCCTCCCACGTCTTTTGAGCTATGCTTGGTCTTTATAATTTTGTGATACCAACTTTTCATTTTTTTGTGTGCACATATGTATGTGTTTTTCAACCTATGTGATAGTAGTCATTGTATATATGGTTATCTTGACTCTCCTTACTTATTGCATCACTTCATGTAGACCCTCCCAAGCTTCTCTGTATTCATCACACGTCATTTTTTACAACACAGTAATATTCCATTAAATTTACATACCACAATCTGTTTAACCATTTCCCAAGGGATGACGTCCAGTTTGTTCCAATTCTTTGCTAGGATTCTGCATGAAATCTCTACACGGAGAGATGGGCTTCCAGAGCAGGTGTTGTGAGTTAAACCTCGTCACACATATTTCTTTCGTAAATGTGTGCCTCACTACAACTATGGTCTAAGTTTAAATTTACTCTTCCCATGAAGACTGTATTTACAGGAAGGAGTGAACTAGGGATAGGAGAATATTTTGTATTAATTGTGTTTACCATGTTATCTGAGAGGACTGGTCACTGCCCTTTGGGGAGCCAAACTGCCATTGGTGAATGCTCTTCTTCCTTTTCTTCCTCCTCTTCTTTTTTTCTAATTCTTCTAATTCTTCCTTTTCCTCTTCTTCCCTTTCCCCTTGTCCTTCTTCCCTTCCCCTTCCTCCTCCTCTTTTATTTATCTATTTATATTGCTTTCCTCCCCCCCTCCAAAAAAAAAAAAAGCTGGGATAATTTACTTTTTGTCCTGTGTGGTTTTCATTTTTTATTTCTTGAAACACAGCTCTGAAAAGACAGGCTTTTAAAGGCACAGTGTGTTTTAAATGGAGCTGCTTGACTCCATCTTAAAACCCAAATCACTATGGCTTTCACTGAATGGCTAATAATAGCCCTACCTAAGCCTCTGTGTTTAGGTTATGGGGGTTTAGAATGAGTGTAAATAGCAAGTTCTAGCCAGAAAATCTGAGGGTCTACCCTTCCAGACAGATATCTTTGTGATGGTAAATTGAGTAATTCTTTTGTCTCAACTTTTAGTCAGCCCTTGGTCATTGCATGGGTGTGGCCTCAGACAAGGTGAAACTTGGGAAAGACCTTAATGTAGAAAGGCCAAGGTCACCCACTGCATCCTGGGCCACCATCTTGACCTGTGTCTTACCAATGGACTTCAACGACTCTGGAGGAGAGAATGAGGCTGATAACTCTGAGCAGCTCTGCCCCATTAATATCCCATTCATGAAAAAGTCAAGACATCGCTCTCGTGATGTCACTGGTCTTCTTTAAGAACAGAGGACAAACAACAACTTTGTTCTTAGTGATAATAATAAAGATGAAACAAATTCATTTTATAACAAAGATTTTCTCCTCAAACTTGCATATCTGGTGGATTAAAAAATGACTTCTTTTAATAAATCATTGCAAGGCCTTCAAACGCACACTGTGATTCCAAAAAGAAAAAAATCGAGTGGCTGCATTTATTATAAAAGTAGAGCTATAATAACAAAGTTACAAAAACTTTTATGTTTCCCAATTTATAAAATGCCTGCCCTATAAATGAAATAAAAAATTAAAGGTCTGCTTCCTAATCACTTGACAGGTTTAAAGAAGCAATCCCTATTTTATTTTAACAGCCAAGATATT
The DNA here is from genome assembly GCF_003287225.1 of Phascolarctos cinereus. NCBI lineage: Eukaryota > Metazoa > Chordata > Mammalia > Diprotodontia > Phascolarctidae > Phascolarctos > Phascolarctos cinereus. The sequence goes on along the minus strand of NW_027555625.1, from coordinate 403,352,747 downwards.
CTTGAATATGGAACCCACTTAGTCATGGAAAAATATGGTAGTTGGTTTTGCTCTATCTGAACAAGAATGGTTAATATATTTATTTTGTGATAGAACACTGAAACGCTGGAACTTGAAAACTGTCTTATGTTTTGACAGTGGGTTAATAAAGGGTTCAATGATTTATCATACATATGTGATATATATCTGATTGCATCACAGAAAGTGATACAATTTTTATTGTTATTCATAACATTTTATTTATGTGAAAAGGAGTTTTCTGCTATCACTGTTATCAAGGCAAAATATCAATCTCCACGGGTAGATGGAAACAGAATTATAAGCAACAAGATCATGAATGACACCACCTTTTGAGAAACTTTTCACCAAATAAGGCTACCAATCATGTTAATAATACTGTTGCTATGCTTTTTGTTTTTGCTATAAATATAAAAATTATAAATTTTTCAAATAAGAGGCAACTAAGTGGTGAAGTGGGTAGAGTGCTAGAACTGGAGTTAAGAAGATTTCTGAGTTCAAATTCCTCCTGAGACAATACTAGCTATGTGAGCCTAGGCAAGTATCTTAACCTTTATCTGCTTTGGTTTCCCCATCTGAAAAATAGGGATAATAATAGCACCTACCTCCCCTGGTTGTTGTGAAGATCCATGAGATAATATATGTAAAGTGCTTTGCAAACTTAAAAGTGCTACATAAATGCTAACTACCAAATACACGTATGTAACATTTATTGTTATTTATTATATTTTAAGATTTGATTTTGTGGTTATAAAAATAACAATTTCTTAATTTCATTTCAATAAAGACCGAAATTATTTGCATAGATTGTTTTGTGGGAGTCTCCATTTTTTAAGGAGGTTGTTACATATTAAAAGTCTGAGAGAAAAAAAAGAAAGAAAAAAAGGGGCAGCTGGGGGCAAAGTGGATAGAGCACTGGCCTTGGAGTCAGGAGGACGTGAGTTCAAATCCAGCCTCAGACACTTGATACTTACTCGCTGTGTGACCCTGGGCAAGTCACTTAACCCCAATTGCCTTGCAAAAAGAAAAAAAAAGTCTGAGAGACATAATTTCTGGGTAATCAATAATCAATTTATTATCAATGGCTAGCAAATAATTAACAAAATAAGGTCAGTGGCACTCATGGAAGCCAAAGATGAACCTTGGGGGGCTGATGGGAGGTTAAATACCCTTGGAAGAGTGGGTGTTCCCAACAGTTATAAATCAACTCTGACTGGTTAACAATTAACAAGACAATAAATATTATAATGAGAGGCGGGTCTATTCTAATGAGGGGCTAGGGGACTGTAACTTTCATTATGTCACTTTTGGACAAAGAGATCTTTACCCATTTACTGCATCTGGGCAACCTAGACAAAAGGATCTCTTCTCCACTCAGTCTTATCAGAGTAGAACAATGGCGGGGTTAAGTAAGAATTCCACCTAGACAAGATGGTCTTTACCCTTTAATCAGAACTAGGCTTTCCCCGTTGGGTGGGCTCCCACCCAAGATTGAACCCAATCTCATCATCAGCCATGTCCTTCAGAGGCTGCCTTGACCCAATAACCAAATGAGGAAATAGAAAGGGAAGAAAAGCAAACTGGATACCCCCATACTAGTAACCGCTTATTAGTAATTATTTCTCTCAAGGCTATATATACATAAAGACTGAAAATCACAATCATAAGCCATTATCAGCCCTTTATATTTTACTAGCTCTCTGTTTATCAGATTAGCTCTTGCAGAGCTTGCCAGCCTCTGAAGGATTAGGATTCAGGCCTGATAAATTAGTGGAGTGGGAAGGTGGGGAGAAACATGAAGAAATTCTTCAGAATTTTTGGAGGAGCGCACATAAAGGGAAAGCAGGGCCAGAAAGGCATACGAAGGGACATTAAAGCCATCAAATATCCACCCTGTGCATAAAGGTTGAGAGATTCTTTGTATTCGATTCGGTACCGGTTTGTTTATTTTTATTGGCCGCTAATAGTTTCCTGTTTCTACAAACATTCATTCCACATATACTAGATGGTCTGCAGAGAAATGTACGACATGGTCCCTACCCTCCAAAAGCCTGAGCCTCAGTCTGGCGTTCACTCAAGCTAAGTGAGGTCGTCCTATTGAGCTACAAAGAAGTATTACTCTCAAATTTTTTCACGATTCAACACAGCAAAGAGGCATCCCCAAGGCCATTTCCCTTAAGATGGCCCTTTGAATATGTGGAAGAGCCTCAGGTGCTAAATGAACAGATATTCTTCCTTCTGGCTGGGAGGCCCGAGAAATACTCTGGCATGGCACCAACCCGCTGTCCTACATGAGGCTGATAGGCTCCCACAGTCAACGCCTGTGTAGGTTTTGTTGTTGTCCTGTTGCTGCTTTAAATAAAGTGGTTGATTATTCACAACATTCCCATCTCCTCTCTCCACACCATTGCCTGAAATGTTCTCCCCCCTCATCCCTTTCTCTTGGAATCCCCAGTTCCCTTCAAGACTGCTCAAGTGCTACTTCTTAGGTGAGGTGTTTCATGATTCCCCTAGCTGTTGGTGTTTTGTGGCAAAAGGGGAAAATCTGAATGCTGTGGATAAGTTCGCTTACCTTGGCAGTATACTTTCCAGGGATGTCCACATAGACGATGAGGTTGACACGTGCTCCGTCAGAGCTACCTCAGTGTTAGGAGGCTCCGAAGCAAATCCTGGGAGAAAAGAGGTATTAGACTACCTACCAAACTGAAGGTCTACAAAGCTGTTGTGCTGAATTTATTGTTGTGAGTCTGTGAAACCTGGACAGTTTGCCAGCACCATGCCAGGAAACTGAACGGCTTCCATTTGAATTGTCTTAGGAAGATTCTGAAGATCACCTGGCAGGATAAGGTACCAGACACTGAGGTTCTTTCTCGAGCCAAGCTGCTAAACGCTCTAACGCTACTGCAGAGAGCACACCTCTGATGGGCATTGTTCAAATGCCAGGTATTTTATGAAGAGCTCACACAAGGCAAGCATTCACATGGAGGTCAGAAGAAGCAATAGACGAATGGCCTCTCTGGAGGACTTTGGAATCAATTGTGAGGCACAGGAGACAGTGGCACAGGACTGCCCAGCACGGTGTGCCTACGTCAAAGAAGGTGCTCTGCTCTATGAACAGAGCAGAATTGCAGTAGCTCAAAGGAAACACGAGATGCAAAAATTTAGAGACATCTCCACTCCAAATGTTCACATGGACTATTTGTACCTGACCTGTGACAGAGCCTTCCAAGCCTGTATTGGTCTGATCAGCCACAGTGGGACACACTTATACCTTGATCCCAATATAATGATGTAATTTTGGTCCTCTTCAAGCATGAAGGACAACTACCAGTTGTTAGCGTCCTCTCATCTGCAAATTATTTCTTATTTACTCTTTGTAAACAAATTTAATTTAATTAATTTTTTAATTTATTATTATGTAAACTCTTTATGTAAGGTACTATTTCTTTTCATCTCTGTAGCCTCTGTGCCTCCTTAGCGTATTTACCTGGGAGAAGTATGTAAAGACTTCCCCCAGTGGGATGGGCAGAGGAGAACAATTTTTTCCAACAGCCATGAAGTGCCAAGTCCTATAATAAATCAAAACCATGAGTTGAGGAAAAAAGCGTCTTTAATTGAGACAACAGGGTAGCAAAACTGCCAACCTGGGGGATGTCCCATAAGTGCAGAGCACAATGGATTTCCTAACTCCAAGCCTCATGCAAAAGCTTCTTATACCTTTAGGAGGAGAAGGGAAGAAGGCTGAATGAGGTAGCAAGGCCTGGTCATGAGACCCCAGCGGCCTTTGGCAATCTGGACAAGGATATTCACTTCATTCTGGCTGTTTGCCCTTCGTGCCACAAATCCAGACAGACGAGGGCGAGGACATTAGAAGCTGAGATGCAGCTTAAACTAGGTTCCTTTACAAGGTGAAATCCCTGGGTAGGGGCACTTAGGGTATGGTTTAGCTCAACTTAATCAAGAGCAGATACCTTAAGAATAGGAATGTAAGGACACAACTGAAATTAAAGGATCATTAAAGGAACGGCAAGTAACATTTGGTATAAACAGTGGTCTGTCAGAAGGCAACTAGAGCAGGTACCTAGAGCCTGGTCAGACACTGAAGACACCAAGGCCATCCACTATATCCTGGGCCACTGACAGTCATCTCGACTTTTGTCATGCCACAGGACTTCAATGCCCCTGGAAGAGAAAGTGAAGCTGATGACTTTTTGCAACTCTGCCTCACTTAAATCCAGTTCTCTTGAGAGTCAAGACGTCACCCATGATGTATTTGGTCCTCTTTGAAAATGAAGGACTAGGGGCAGCTAGGTGATGCAGTGGATAGAGCACCAGCCCTGAAGTCAGGAAGGAGGACCTGAGTTCAAATCTGGCCTCAGACCAAATACTTGACACTTACTAGCTGTGTGACTCTGGTCAAGTCACTTAACCCCATTGCCTAAAAAGAAAAGAAAATGAAGGACTAAACAACAACCTGGCATGTAATGCTCAATAAATGCTTATAGAATGAATGACTGCTAGTACCTGGTTCAACTAGTGTGTCTTCTTGGCGTTGTATATAAGTGACCCAGATCAAAATATCTCATAACTACCACTTAGCACAACTCTCCAACATCTCTCTGTGTAGGCTAGTGCAGCACAAGCAAGTCCAAGAACTGGACAAGGAGACCAGTTTTGAAGTCCTCTGTTATCCTGTAAAACAAGGGTAGATTTAGAACGACTGGCTGGCTGTAAATGCCAAGTCAAATGCATGGCATCTTGGGATGCTCTTGCCACCTCCAGCAATGACTCATGTACGGCTTTCAAGGAACTGTGTCAAAGACACGTTCAAAGTAACTAACAGGCACAACACGTCCGTCCGCGCAGCAGCGAGTGAAAGAGTCACAGAACCAACAAGCCGTTGAAATGACTCCTCCAAAACAGCGATTCTGATGACCCAATCCATATTTTCAATCTTCCAGTCTACAACGTTCACGAATATTTGGCAGAATCCTCAACCGGGTCCTGGGTAGAACACAAATAGACAGTGTTACTGGAAAAATCCCTAAAAAAGGTTTATTTTTTAAAAGCCCAATAAACTGAGGTATACTTGCAAATATGGGTACGAACCCTTGTCTCTTAACGAGAGCATACTGCCCGGGCGGTGTGTGGCCGCAGAAAACAAATTCGCCAAACAGAAGTCACAGACGGCGAGTTAGCCTGTCACTTCCAAAGTGACTCCCTTTCCCCCAAGAACGGCAATAACTCATTAAGAGGCAGTTTCCATTTCCTTTCACTTCCCGTTCACGAACCGCTGGGAGCCCTGCAGAAAATCCCCAAGAGACTGGAACCAGCGGACTAGTGGGAAGAGAAGCTGGGCCGCAGGGTCTTTGTCTGCGGAGTAAGGAACTGCCGGGACAAAGCCTGAAATCCTCCGCTTGAAACCCCACCTCTGAGCGCTCTTTGGGCTGTCCTAGAAACTTACAGTGTTTCCCTTTTGGTTTCGGATGTGTTTCCCTACACTAAGCGGTAACTGACACATCGCGCGTCGAGGGGAGAGGTGGAGAAGTGAGCTGCCTGCGCTCGTAGGCAGCCGGCAACACCCGGTGGCAGCAGTGAAACAGCAGACCCAGGTCGAAACTTGGGGAACGGAAGGAGGGAGAAGTGTCTTAGCATTTAGGAAGTGGAGAAGGCAGCACGCAGCTCTGGACATTCCCTCCAAACCAGGAGGGAAGCGTGCCGACAAGCAGCCGGGAGACTTCAGCTCTAAGGCCTGTCTCTGCCCCTGCCTGGCTCTGTGACTCTTGGCAAGTTGCTTAACTTCTCCGAGTCCCATATATGAAACGAGAACTCGGGATGCCATCCAAAGACGCCTTCCACCTGTCACTTTCTATGAGAACATCCGCAGCCTCCCAGTACAGCTAGCAAGGGGAGAAAGGAAGAAGGAAAAAAAAAAAAAAAAGGATGTAAACTCCTCTCACAGAGAAGTGGGTGTGAAAGGCCCCACCCCGGGCACAAGGGAGGGTTAGACCGGACACACCTCTTCCTCCCTCCCCCACAGCCACAGATACTGTGTACACACCCACAGCCCCGCCCTCCCTTCGCCCCCATTGGCCCCCAGCTAGCTGGCGTGACTCACGCCCCGCCCCCCCCTCCCGGAAGACGCGGAGGTGATGGGAGGGGGGAGGAAAGCCCTCGGGGAACCTGTATTCGTGAAGCATCTTGGGCTCCGTAGTCCGAACACGCCGCAGCAGTCCTGGAGCGGCGCCTCGCTGTCGAGGGAACTACGAGTCCCAGCAGCCTCCTTCGCGCGCACGGAGTGGGGGCGTCACGTGTGCCTTCCGTCTGGGCGGGCTCGCTGCTTAGCGCGGCGGCGGCGCGCGGCGGCTCCCGGGAGAGGGGCCTTTTGTCTGGAGCGGCGGCGGCGGCGGCGGCGGGGCCCGGAGCGGCGAGCGCCAGCGTCTGTCCCTCGTCGCGCCCTCCGACCCCACCGCGGCGGCCGCGCCTCAGGAGCTCCTGGCGGTCCCGGTCCGGAGGCGGACCCTCCCCCCCAAGCCACCCGCCCACTCGGCCGGGCATCGCCTCGGGCGGCCGGCAGCCCCGCCCCGCTCCGAGCCCGCCCCCCCGCGGCGCCGTGGGGAGGACCCGGCCCGCGCTTCGGCGCCGCCGCCTCCTCGGGACCCGGGAGCCCTCAGGCCGAGCCGCCGCCGCCCCCCGGAGCGGGCCCCGCCGCCGCCGCCGCTGCCCCCAGTTCCCCCGGCGGGCAGCATGAAGATCAAGGATGCCAAAAAGCCCTGTAAGTCGGGGGCCGCGGGCGGGGGCTGGGGAAGCAAGGGGCGGGGGAGGGGCTCCTGCGCTCGGGTGGGCTCCGGGAAAGTTCGGGCTTGGAGCGCCGCCGCCTCCTGCTAGCCGCCGCCCCCCCCCCCCGGTGTGCACGCTTCGGGAAACTAACTTGTGTCTGCGCGTGTGCACGAGGGCGCCGGGGAAGCAGCCTGGCCCGGCGGGTCGGCCCGGCCGGCGGCAGAAGCGGGTCGCGGTGCCGCTGCCGTGGGCGAGCAGCAGCGTCGCCTCTGTTCCTCTTTCCCTGCTTTTCAGAGGGGGCAACTGAGGCAACCAAGGTTTGCTTCCCCTTTGGCTAGTAGAAGGACAGTCGGCATTCGAACCGAAGCCTTCGGGCTCCCCTGACCGAGGTGACAGCCGGCAGCGCTCTTTCCCTCCTAATCGCAGAAGTAGTGACCGGCCCGCACGCGCTTTGAAGTTGGATTTGCTCGTGGCGCTCGTGGAAGCCCGTGTTCTGTCTGCGCGGGGCGCCTTGAGACGAGCTCGGACCGACCGCAGGTCTGGTGCTTGAGAGCCGCTCTTCCGTGCCTGACTTGTTCACTCCCGGCGTCGGGCTTCCGACCAGGGCAGGGACACGGCTTCTAATGCGTGCGTGCAGCTCCTCCGTTCCGACTCATCGCCGCTGGTTTACAAGAAGGAAGACGAATGGGATTGCCTTCGCTTTTCTGGCGTGTTTGTGATGTATTTCTTACTCAGCGGTTGTGATTCTTTTTTTTTTTTTTTTGGCTTTTTGGTGAGGCGATCGGGGTTAAGTGACTTGCCCAGGGTCACGCAGCTTGTGAGTGTTAAGTGTCTGAGGTTAGATTTGAACTCAGGTCCTCCTGGCTCCAAGGCCGGAGCTCTGTCCACTGCGCCACCCAGCTGCCCCGTGATTACCTTATTTTAAGTGCCCCCCCAACCTGCTTGTTTTACAGATTGCGTTCCGGATACCATTAAGTTGATTTATCTGGAGGAGTGGAGAGATAATTAATGAAAACTGGAAAAGGCTGAGTAAATTTACCTTAACATATAAAACAATTTGATAAACCTAATAGTAATTTTCACCATTCAGCAAAATATAAATCGTGATCCACATGACAAGTAGAAGACCTAAATATGTTTGGAGCAGGTTGGGAACTTGGAACAGTAATATTGGAGACAGCTGGGTAGGTGAGGCCATGATTTGAATACCTGCGTAACCATGTGCAGGTCATTTAACTTTTTTGACCTTCAAGTTCTCTGTCTGTAAATGGAAATAATATTTTTTATCTCTGTCACAGAGTTGTTCTGATTATGTGTATTTGTATGTTATAACGACATACATTTTGTACACCTTGGCTCATTACAACGTTAGGTTGTAGGAGTAATTAAAGTTAGGAAAGCATACCATTAAGACAGGCTCTGTACCTAGTTCCTGCTTTCCAGAAGGCTTACATAAAAGTGATTGATATGAATTGTTAAAATCTGAACTGATTTTTTTTTTGAGACAGCAAAATGGTGATTGTTAAGAGAGCTGATCTCTGGGTCATGGAAAAGCTGGGTTTAAGTTCTTCTGATACAGGTTGGGTGACTCTGGGGTAAGTGACTTAACTTCTCAGTGCCTCGGGCAGCTGTTGGGAAATTTCTTCAGAGGGTGTTTTCTATACCAATGAAATCATAGGTCCAGGCCAAAACAATTTTTTTTTATCTGCTGATCTCTGTTCATCTCAGTTTTTACAAGACTGCCGTTCACTTGAATAATTTCAACTGACGTACTCCAACTCTCTTGCTTGTAATATATACATAGCTCATCTGTAGAGAACTTTGAAGTTCATAATGACAATTTTCCAAACTATAACCCTATAAGGTAGATGGTGCAGGTGCTGTTACCTCTATTTTATAGTGCTGGAAAATTTAGATTGAATGACATGTTCTTAAAACATCTGAGCTGGGACTTGAACCCACATATCACTCTGTTACCTACCTTTGGTATATATTGAATTTTCAGCTAGCTTGATTTTAATTCTAAGGAGTAACCCAACTCTACTTTTTAAAGTTTTCTATGTAAGCACTTCATGTATGGGACTTGGTGCAAATCTACTACCTTGTCATTTAATTCTATTTCTTAAGTCACCATAATTTTGTCATTGTTAGTTTTTTCTTTTCACCTAAAGAGTAAATTCCTAAATCTGTTCAGTGCCAGTGGTGTTTAAATAGCTCTTTGGTGCTGGATTCTTTCCCCCCCCCCCTTTTGCAACGTTGAACAGTATGTAAAACTTTTATAACATAGCGTGTTAGAAATTAACAGCCTTGCCTTTGTGATTCAGTGTCGTCTGTTAATCATTAAAGAGATGGTTGGACGTCCCAGTTTTTCCTTTTGCCTACATGGAACAAATCTGTACCTTAAAGGGCCCTATGAGGTGGGAGGAGGGGTTGCTGCTAATGGGGTGATGGCCTCTGGGGTAGAACCGGGTGAGGAACACAGAACAGGAGGTTGTCAGCAAAAGAGACTCTGGAGAAGATTTCAGCACTATAAAACTAGGGAGGGTATGATCGCTTTCAACAAGGTGCCTGTACTCAGTACTTTTTTGTACTTGGTTTTCCCTGCTATGTTAAATTGTTACATCGTGAATATTTTGTTCTCAGAAATGGTGTTTACAAGTTATGTTGTAGTGGTAACCTTACTGATATGTTCGTTTGGCTTTTTCAGCTGTGGGTGCTTTAAGGAACTGTAAGTTTTGGGGGTTGGGGTGGTTGTAGCTTAGTTCTTAGAGTGTATTATGCCATGTTGCAGGTATTTGCAGTTTGTTCTTATACTTGAGGTAAGTAGGATACAGACATATTCCTATTTTAGGAACTGGGGGATTTTGAATTTGGTAACTTGTGGTCTGTAATCAGACTCTTCAGACAGAAGTAGGTTTGACACTAGGATTTGTGTCTTCTTACTCCCTGTCCTGCTGTTTCTCCTATGCTTCCTTATGTGGTAGCATTATCCCTTGATTGGCAAATGTGTTCCACAACTTTAGCTTGAATTCCGGTAGTCTCCTGTAGATGTGAGGGATTTCTGGGCAAAGGGTGGGTAGCACTAACTTTTTTTCTGGGAATAGAATACATCATGATTCCTACCAGAGAGGAGCAGACCTAGTTACATTTTGAAGTCTCATAGCAGTGCATTTTCCCTGTTTTTTCATATTAAAATTAGTCACCTAAAAATTTTACAGAGTAAGATAGTAAAGACTTTATATTTAAAAAGTGAGTCCTTGATTGAGAAAGAAGCCAGCCACACAGAGTGATGTCGACTGTGAGAAAATTGGAGCGCAGAGCCTGATTTGCCTCCTTCAGAGTTCTCTGTCTTTGGGGAGATAACTTCGTTTCTCAGGGCCTCTTTCCTAATGTGTAAAATTGAGGGATTGGATTCGATGATCCATACACACTCAGCTCTGTGGTTGTGTGTGACCTAGGACATCCATATGGCCTCTCAGAAGTGTCCTTGCATGTTGGATCAGTCTTAGACTGCGTTTTAGAATGGCAGTGTCCTCATTTTCAGATAGAGGCTCAGTATGTGACAGTTAAACAGACCTTCCCAATTTAGTTTGCTGTTTTATTTGGGTGGTGTTCTACATTGAATAAAGATGAGTGGATGGATTGGATGCACTTTTTATAATGTGCTCTTTATAGAATGTTTAATTTATGGGTGCTGTTCTTTTTTTAGGTAGCTAGAACAAATTTAAATGATTTTGCAAACCTAGTGGTCATGCTCTTAAATCCTATAGAAGAGGGACAGTTCAGTTTTGAGGTTTTTCTCAATGTAAACACAATTTCCCCTCCACTTATGCCTAAGGGCTTTCCTAGCACATCAGCCTTTGCCTGAAAAAATTTCATGGAACATTAATGTTCATATGACAGTGTGAAATCATGGACGAGATTTTTTTCCCTACAGAATTAGTATACTAATCATTCCCACAGCCAGGATCATCAGTGTGTACTTTGGAATTAAATGGTGTGATCTAGGGGGTCAAAAACTGAGTTATCTTGGGTTTTCCTGTGTGGTTTTAAAAACAGTAAATGTGTTTCTTCATCTACAAACTAGAAATAACTCCCTATATGTAGCTTTTGAGAATTACAAAGATAGACAGATACATATATACATATATATGTATATATATAAATAATGCTAATTAGGGTTTTCACTTTGATGTAGGGTGGTATTGGTATTTATAAATCTTGTCCGAAGGGTTCAGGCAAGAAAAATGGCATGAGCTCTGAACCCCATAGAGCTTTCTAAGTTGCCTGCAAAAGTGATGCTTATAATTTGGGATATATATTCTTGTATGAATGCAGAGGCTCAGAGTTTAAAAAGATTTCAGATTAAATTTTTTTTTATCATTTCATACAGAGTTGAGTTTCAGAAAGAAAATATTTTATCAGGTTAATAACCCCTCCACCCTTTTTTGTAACACTGGTTGTATAGAGAGTTTTTCTCACAACCCTTCTAGAACTTAAAGCCATGGAAGTACAGATTATGGTTATGCCATGCCAGAATGGCCTCTTTGTTTAATACCCAGGGAAAAGGCCCTAATTTCACATTTATTCAGCAGATTGGAAAAATTCTTACAAAGTCTTTTTTGCTTTGTTGGATAAATAGAATTGCCCCTATTACTATCCCACCAAAGTGTGTTTATCCAAGGAACCATATTTAGTGTGGAGTTTCCCCTTGTAGTTGTTAGTTTTACTGAGTGGTACTTCTGATTTATCTATTTTTTTTAATGGAGGGGAAAAAACTCATAGGATTAATATTTTAAAGCAGTAATTTGGAACTTTTAAATACAAATCAGTGCCTACCGTTTACAATATGAATAATAGGTTTGTTTTGGTTGGAAAATGCTGGAAAATAAAAGGTTTGTTTTTAAATCTTTATTTGATCTTACATCTTTATTTAAAGCTGTGCTCCTGGTATAGCTTCTAACAAAGGGTTTTTCATGTGTAAATTGCTACCTACTACTTATTTGAGTTTTGAGCTAAACAAAATAGAGGTAATCTATGTTTTTCATTATTTATGTGAATAGAGCTGTGTGGCTTAAGCCAAGAAGGACCTAAGTTCAAATAGGGCCTTTGACACTTAGAAGATGTTTGATCCTGAGTGAGTTAATTAACTTCCGTCTACCTTAGTTTATTCAACTGTAAAATGGGTATAATAGCACCTACCTTACAGAGTTGTAAGAATTAAATGAGATTTTTTTAAAGCTTAGCACACTGCGCGTACATAGCTGGCGTTATGTGAATATTTATTCCTTTCGCCTTATACCATTCCTCTGTTTATACTGATCTGGGATAGTAATAAAACTTGTTACAATTGAATACGGACAATATATGTGTATCTTATTTTTATTTGTGAATAGAACCTTGTGTGTCTGCTTTTAAAGTCCTTAGCTCACCTGCCCTCTTTTAGTTTTAGTCAGTAGGTAGGTTCCGAAATGGAGAAGTTTAGAATCCCTTCTAATTGAGTCTTATGCTTCTATCTCCCACCTCAAAATTAATGAAAATGTATGTTTCAAGCAAAGGGAATATGAAGGAATTCCTAGGAAAGGTTAAAAAAGGAAAGTAGAGTTGTAGAAAAAGAATTAAAAGAGAATTCTCCTTAATAAATTTTCCATGGAAATTGTTAGGTATTTTAATCAGATTTAAAAGGGTACCCTAAAATACTAAAGAATTTGTAGAAAATCTGTTTCTGTTGTGTTTGCAAACTAACTCAAAAAAACCTTGGGAACAAAGGTACAATAATATCTCAAGTCTATATCATAAAAGTTAGATAACTCACATTGTGTAATTGAATTTTATAGTTGGAAGGACCCTTGGAGACCATCAGTATCAGCTTCCTTGTTTAAGGTCCCAAAGAGTAAGTTCTTCCTGACCTCCAACACAGAGCTTAAGTGGACTTGAACCTAACGGTCTTTGTGATAGATAAATGAATTTGCTAATCATTTGTGTCAGACCAACCTTGTATCCTGAGCTAATATAGTATGGTATGGCACGTTGATAATAGATCAAACTCCATTACAATGAAAAGAAATGTAACAAAAAAATTTAATTCAGCAGTATCATTTAGGGAAATAGCACTGAAGTAACATTAAGACTGGGTTCATCTTTTACACTAACTACTGTCAGACCTTGGGTAAAAGTTTTAGCTTCTCTAAGCCTCCTTTACTCATCTGCAATATGAGGGAATTGGATTTCAGTTGATCTCTAATATTCCTTCCAACTCTAGAGTTTTTTAGTTTGGAGGAAAAGAAAGATGAGTTTGCAGGGAAAACAGTATTTCAGCATAGATGGTTGATGGGTGTGGTGGCCTACAGTCCTTGAGAGGTTGACCAGAGTGGCTAGCCCTGGTGGATTGCTGAAGATGAGGAGTTCTGAGCTTCAGTGTGGTCAAGTCTGTGAGTGGCTGCTGCACTTCCATCCTGGGCAAGATAGGGAGACCTGATCTCCAGAACAAAAGGTAGATGTTGTGGCTGGCTAATGTGTTTCTTGGTTTCTGAAACATCAGCATTGATTTCTGTCATTTCTTATATTTATAGCTTTTCCATGGTTTGGCATGGACATAGGAGGCACTCTTGTGAAACTTGCATATTTTGAACCCATTGATATCACAGCAGAGGAGGAGCAAGAAGAAGTTGAAAGTTTAAAAAGTATCCGGAAATATCTGACTTCTAATGTGGCCTATGGGTTGACCGGAGTTAGGGATGTTCATCTTGAACTGAAGGATTTGACACTCTTTGGCCGAAGAGGGAACTTGCACTTTATCAGATTTCCAACCCATGACCTGCCTACTTTTATCCAAATGGGGAGAGATAAAAACTTCTCAACATTACACACGGTGCTATGTGCTACTGGAGGTGGTGCTTACAAGTTTGAAAAAGATTTTCGCACGGTAGGTAACTGTTAAAAATTATTACAAGTCTAACTAATTCTTGCTTTAATATCAAGCTGCTACCTTAACCTGGAGTTAATGCCTGAGCTACTTAGCTGCATCATTAAGCTAGTGTGTACTGAGAGAATGTCTGTGGTTTTAAAAAAGTAGAACATCTGTATAACATATTGTACAGATTTGGATATCCATTATTCAAATCACGTTTCCAAGAACAACATTCTAGACTCATTTGAAACTTGATAGGACTGCTTATTACATTTGTTGTAGTCCTCTGCCCCAACACTCGCCATAAAGGAGCTTCCAGTGTGTTTTTAAAAACCTGTTTAAGGTGGGAAATCTGCTTCAAAGACCTACCAGGCTACATAAAAATTGTCATCTCCATAATCCACTCCCACTTAATGCTGTACAGATAAATTGAGGAGTAGGAAGCCATCCCCCTGTCAGACTTCTCTTGTGCCAGTGCCTCCTGTCCTGAAAGCTTGAATGAATTTCTTTGCCATTCAGCAGGTTCCAGTTCTATTTCCTTATTGCTATCTCTACCATGCTTTCATCCCCCAGGCGGTTGGATGCTGTGACAGATTATCCTAGATTGTCCCCTCTGTTAAAATAGGTGTTGGAGGAGTTGATAGTAACTGTGGTTACTACCTGGTTCCTCAGGTGTTGCATTTGATGGGAGGTTGGACTGGATGACCTCTGAAGTTTTACATATGGCTATAAGTCCATCATTCTGATTCTGTAAAAAGCTAAAAAAAAATTTATTTACACGTTACTTTATGTTTACTGTGTTTATTATTTATATATTCATACATTTATATTTAAAATGATGTTTTATTTACATGGTATCACATATACACTAACCAATAAGCATTTATCAGGTGCCTCCTATGTGCCCTGGGACTAAAGACAAAAAAAAAAACAGTTTTTACTCTTAAGGAGGTTTGCATTCTGTTGGGGGAGATAGCATGTGCATATTTTAGTATGTGCAAAATAAGTGTAGACTTCACTTCTTTACTAATGTATTGTGAATGGAAGGTCTGTTTAAAACCAAAATAATTCATTATCTTTCTGTCTAAATTCTTTCCCTCTTCATAATTTTCTTACTGTTGTCAAGGGCACCACCATGCATAGTCACCTAGACTTTAGTGTTATTCTCAACTTGTCACTTGCACTCACCCTAAATGTCCTGTCAAGTAGGTCATCATTTTGACCTTCATACTTACACACACACACACACACACACACACATACACACACACACACACACACACACATCCTACCCCTACCTTTCTTTCTCCTTACACATTCGCCATCCTTATATAGGCCCTCATCACCTTATGCTTAGCCTATTGCAGTAGCCTTCGAATTGGTTTCCCTAACTCTTGTGAGTCTCTCCCCAATCCATCTTCCATTCAGCTATCAAATTGATTTTTATAAAAGACAGTGAACTCCAGTGGCTCCTTGCTGCCTCAGAGATCAAATATAAAAAATTTGTTCAGCTAAACTTACAGCTAGCTACAGCTTTATCTTCCTCACTTTTTGGTCTTATGATTTACACTCCTCTATGCACTCTGTGAACCAGCTACACCGACCTACTTACCATTCCTCGCGTGTCAATCTGCCCTGTCACTGGGTAGCCTTCATTGCTGGCAAGTTCTCCCTCCTCACTTCCAGTTCTTGGTTTTCCTGGCTTCCTTTAGCGCTCAATTTAAATCTAACCTTCTATAGGAGGCCTTTCCTGTCTGCCCCAACTGTTTTTTCCTTTTATATACGTGATTATTTGTATGTTGGCTTCTCTCAGTTAGAATGTGAATCCCTTGAAACAGTAGGAACTATGTTTTTGCCCTTCTTTGTATCCCAGTACTTAACGCAATGCTTGGCACATTGTAAGTACCTATACAAATGCTTGTTGACTTAGTGACATTTAAATTTCTTGGCTTTTGGAAATAACTGCTGTTAGCATGCCAAAACTATCCAGTTTGTAATTTTGAGTCAACCTTAAAGATCTACCGTTCATTTTGATAGATAATGTTGGTCATACAGTTTATTTTACTTTGAACCGAGTTTGGCCAACAAAGATAGAGACAAATATTTTATTGCATTTGCCTGGTGTTCTTTATTGCTCATTGGAATTCACTGATACCTTTTAGGTTACAAAACAAAAAAATATTGCAGAATTGACATTTTTTTTAGGGGATGGAATCTTTCATTATTGACATTTTCTTCAGATAAAAAATGTTAGAGAAGGAACACTTTTTATTGTATAACTACTTGACAATTCTATATCCAATGTCAAGACCATAAAATGACAAATCTGTTGTATTTCTTAATCTTATTGGTATTTCAGTTTAAATGTTTTATTTGCTTCTAAAATAAGGAGGATGGAGAGAATCCATATATTGTAAGACTCTAATGCCTGAGTTATTCAAGCAGACAGTAAGTGATCTGTCAGTGATGCTGTAGAAGTGATCTCCCTCCATTTGCTATATCTCCTGAAATAACCATGTAAATGTCACATCTTTCCTAAACTACTATATATCTTGAGATGTGAAAGTTATGATTAAGCATGTTGAATGATATTCAGGGAGGGAAAAACGCCTCAGATACAATGCCTTTCACATCAGCTATGTTCTAGAGCAATTCTAATGTAGTAGGGCCTACTGGATGAGTAGCAGATACAGTACCAGAAGTAGAAATTGGAAATGAAGATCAGAAAGATAACTGGGATGGAACATAAGGTTCACATTAAGATTTTTAAATGGAATAACTTGGAAATTCTGAAACAAGGCTTAATAAGAGCTTAATGAAATTTTTGGTAAGAGACCATAATAGCATAGATTTAGCACTAGAAAGAACCTCAGAGGTCATCTGGTCCAAATCTCTCATTTTATGGATGATGAAACTAAGTCCCAGAAAGGTTAATTGATTTGCTTAAAGTCGCATGCAATTCAACTCTTAGTTTAGATACATCACTCTTTCCACCCTATCTTTTCAGTTCTGCAGAGTGGTTATAGATGACAGTTTTGTTCCAGGTGTTGAAAACAACTAGTGTTGTACATGCTTTTTGAACAGACAACCAGAATCATGTAAAGTGTAGCATAAGAGTTTTGAGCTTTATTTGAATGGTTGATATATTTTGTTTTTTAAATGGCTGGTGATGTTTTCTTTTTTTAAAAAACAGATTGGAAACCTCCAGCTGCACAAACTGGATGAACTTGACTGCCTTGTAAAGGGCTTGCTGTATATAGATTCTGTCAGTTTTAATGGGCAGGCAGAATGCTATTATTTTGGCAATGCCTCAGAACCTGAAAGATGCCAAAAGATGCCTTTTAACTTAGATGACCCATATCCACTACTGGTCGTGAACATTGGTTCTGGAGTTAGTATTTTAGCTGTCCATTCCAAAGACAACTATAAGCGAGTTACCGGAACAAGGTAATAACCATTCAGTCTTGTGAATGCACAAATAAATTATTAAGTCAACATTATGCAAGGTATATGTTTTAAAGGAACTGATTTCCTTTTCCCATTATTCACTGCTTTTTTCTAGTCTCTTGAGTTATTCTGGAAAGAAGCAAAGGTATAGCAATATTGTCCTCTGTAGATTTCCATCAGTGGAAGTGCAAATTTCTTTGTAAATAGATAATACTGACCTGCCAGGAAGACACCTAACATTTATATGACAAGGAAAGCCACGTTGGTTTGTAATGCGAAATAAAATTTTTTATGTAGGGTATTTTCATTCATGACTTTTTATACATACATACACACACACACACATATGCGTGCGCTTTTTTTGAAGTATGAATGAGTTTTTCACTTGCCTCAGATTCTTAGATAGACTTATGACTTAGACATCAATTTTAGTGTCATACTTTAAACGATTGAAATTTTAATGCTGTGTTGATTATACCATAATTTATTCTAGATCTTCACAAAAAAAGTATTTATTTGGAACAAATTCATAGAACTCCCCACAGTATTTGTGTGTATTACCTCTGAGTTAGGAACAAGAAACTAATTTCCTTGGTGCTTAACTTCTCTAGCAATCAAAGCTCTCCCCACGTTTTCATTATTGTTGAGAAGGCAAGGTAGATGTTGCATCCTTTATCACTGGGGAAACTAAATCAGTGATAAATTATACTCGAAAAATTTAAAGTCTTGAGTTTTCCCCTAGGAATCCCTGTTTCAAATTAGGGACTCTGATTAATGACTTTTCCTACTCCTTGAGCATTAAAAAGTCCATCTTCAGGCTTCATTTTGTTGTTTTTAGAAAGCTGTGCTGACGTAGTACAAGCACTGGCAGCTTTGTGTGTGAGTAGGCTTTCCAGTTGGTGATAGCCCGTTCTTTGGCTATAGCAACCCATGAAACAAAAAGTTACACAATGACTCTCAGTCCTGTGTGTCCCTCTTCCATCTCTGCACTGACAGCGATGAGAAGTGTGCCAGTGTCACATTTTTTAGACCGTTTGTAAACTTTGAACCATTCTAGGATATAACCCTGAAAAAGTTTAGTTGAACCCAGGAAGTTTCTGTCAGCAAAGCAGCAAACACTGTGAACTTATTTTAATATTCACAACAAAAAATAAGTGGAATCTGCAGTCATTTGTTGAGGATGTGTTTAACTTTATTTAGAAATTGCAGCTACAGTAACATTTTCCCCGGTATATGGAGTCCTTTCCTTCACCTTCTTATTTACGTGTGCAGGTGGTGTTAGAAGAAAATTTTTTAGACTCTTGAGTCTCTTTTAGCTCTAAATTTATGAGCCTACCTGTATTTTCCTGCAAGATACAGTTATTTCAGTTCCCCCTCTAGACCCCTTTTCCAAGTTGATCCTCCTGTGTGTCAGAACTTAATATAAGAAAACTTATAATATACCTTCGCTAAGTTGTTAACCCATGTCAAGTTGGATGGTTTCTGGAATTAAAATTATTAAGCAGAGTCCCTTTCATAACTTTTATGAAAACATGTCAACAAACATTTATTAAACACTATTTGCCTGGCACTGTGATAATCACTGGGAATACAAATATAAGCAGAAAGAAAGATAACTCCTACCTTCAAGGAATTTACATTCTAAAGGGGGAAGATAACACTAAAGGAAGCTGAAAGGGGTAAGAGAAAAGTAAGGTACCTGGTCAAGGGGGCATGACTGAGAAACTGGAGAGTCAGAAGAAAGGAGGAATATTAAGATTTGATTAACCTGGATCTCTTCTTTGAAATGGAGGTTCTGGGAGGAACCAGCTAATCTGGGGGAGAGGTCACAAGGACAGAGTATGTTTTTCTTAAAAGAATTTTTCGGTGTCTTAGCTTTTGAGAAGAGAATTTATGACCCTGGGGAAAGGATATAATAGAACTCTCATGAAGTTTTTTTCTTTTTTGTTTAGCCTGGGAGGAGGCACATTTCTGGGCTTATGTAGTTTACTGACTGGCTGTGAAAGTTTTGAAGAAGCTCTTGAAATGGCTTCCAAAGGTGATAGCACCCATGCTGATAAATTGGTCCGTGATATTTATGGAGGAGATTATGAAAGATTTGGCTTGCCAGGGTGGACTGTAGCATCTAGGTAAGTTAAATTCTTGAATCACTCGCAGGGGTCATTTTTTTTTTTTTTGCAAATGAATTAAGTGTATAGCAAACAATTATGAGAATAGAATTTTATGTAGATAAGACTGATGGGTTAACTTGAGTTTTAAGAGGGCAACTAAAAATTACCTAACCATGCACAACAGTAATTTTGCGAAATGGATCAAAATATTTCCCTATTTGGAGGTCTCTAGAGCAGAAAATTTTCCTAGATCTAATGTTTTATACAAAAGTTTTACAAATAAGTAGTGTTTGATAACCTATTCCTTCTAAGAATGAGTAGTACTCTTAATTTGTATAGTCACTCTTACAGATACAGTTTTTACTTCCGATATTCTGTGTCAGTAGTTTTGTGCATGTGATTTGTATTAAAAAAGATCAACCTTAGATAATTTTTTAAATCTTTGAGGAAAAAGTGCTGTTGCCATGGCTATGAGAAGTTCTTAAGTCTGTAATAACAGGCTGCCTTATTTACAATGGATTTGACCTCCCCTCTTTGCTTCCCTCCTCTCTCCTCTTTTTCATTTTCCTTCCCTCCCTGCAGTTTTGGGAACATGATCTATAAGGAGAAGAGAGAATCTGTTAGTAAAGAAGATCTAGCAAGAGCTACTTTAGTTACTATCACCAATAACATTGGTTCTATAGCAAGGATGTGTGCTGATAATGAGGTAAGCATGCTCTTAATTAGATGAAAAATGCTGAATGAAAACTGTATGACTATGAAGTTTTAAAAATACTTACATTTTAAAATATATTTTATTTCCATTAAAACCCAAGGATCAATGTGTTTTTCCTACTTCTTATTACTGTGGCTTAATTGGCAGTCAAATAAAGTTTTGGTTAGAGAGGCCTTAGTTTAAAGCAGCATTTACATCTCCTTTTTCATCTAGGAAACAGAATGCAGAACCTTTTCAGCAAGCCTGAAATCTTACCAGCTTAATTCGAAGCTGAGCTCTGATGAAGTGCTCCTTGTCTAATAACTAGTTCATTTTCCCTTTTTGGTCTCCGTGATTGGGACTTCCTTGATTGTTTGCGTTAAAGTCGGCTGAGCGTCTGGAAGACTTCTCGCTGTCTTCGGCTTCTTTACAGTGCTGCCTTGTTGCACGTGGATCAAGCAGCATTGTACAGGGCTATGAAGGCGGCGAGATTCGCCCTTCAACTCAACCTCGCATGGCTCGGCTTGTTGATGGGGGCAGGGTTTGATTTGCAGCTTTGGCCTTTATTGTTTCAGATCCACAAACACATGGAGTTAGTTCTGGAAAGGATCAGGGTAAATTTATCATTTAGGTAAATCAAATTGTAGTTTAAACGTACTCTGCGTGTGTCTGTATGTAGGGATATGGAATCGCTATAAATGTCTTAGGTGCAAGAACTATTTTTGTTTTCTGTCTTTATAGCACAACACTCTACTATGATTCTTTACACGTAAGTGCTTAATGTTCTCAGTTCTGTAGGTCAAGAACCTCAGTGATTAGCCCAGGTCTGCACTTGTATTTGTTTAGTATAACGAACAGGTTTTCATATTATTAAAGTGTTTGGTTTTTTCCTGCTATCATCACTCTGTTATTGAAGCACCTGAAAAACTGAATTAGTAATTAGGAGGTTGGCTGGTGATGATGGCAGACCAGTTAACTTTGTTGAACCTGGTATGCACTTTTTGGTGACAATACTCTCATTGATGTGATAGAAAGTCCTCCCCTAAGAATGTAGTTTGCACACTAACAAATTCTTAATCTTTAATTCTTTATTTAAATTGCAGTATAGCTGTCATCCCCTCACCCCCTTTTCTTTTTCACTGTCATACTGCAGTATCTAAATGCATAGCTTGTTTTGCAAAGCAAACCTTGTATGTCCATTTCTAATGAGTAGAAAAGAGCGCGAGATTTTAAGTCAGAGGACCTGGGTTCAAATGCTGTCTTTGCCATTTACTTCTGTGACTTTGGGTGGTTTATTTAAACATTGATCTTCATTTATTTCTCATTATCTATAAAATGAAGAAGAGTTGATTACTTGATCTTTAAGGTCCATTTCAGCTCTAAATTTATGCATATGGAAACAGCTTAATCTCAAAAGTACCATAGCACTTTGCAAATCTGTTAAGGCAAATTTCACTTATAATTTGGTGTCTGTTCTTAAAATGGGTTATTCAGCTACATATATTTTGAGTAAGGATCATAGACACGTGTCATAAGAATCTATGACAGATCTTATAATGCTTTTCTAAGTAGCGTCTTTTTTATTTTAGAAAATAAATAGAGTCGTCTTTGTTGGAAACTTTCTACGTGTCAATACCCTATCAATGAAACTTTTGGCATATGCATTGGATTATTGGTCCAAAGGCCAGTTGAAGGCATTGTTTCTAGAACATGAGGTATGTTGTGAGATTGTCAGCTTCCCTTCCTTACTTGAGAGCCTGTTGTAAATTTCTAGCTAGATAGCTTTTTTTTCTCTTATGAAAGTTGTAGAACATACTTCTAAAAAAATTTAGAGACTACTTTATTCATTCAGAAATTCATCTGTGTGGCTTCTCCATGTGCCCGTGGAAATCCAATCTTATATGCCTCTCACCCTGTGTGATTCTTGTTCAAGTCTTTGTATAGATCCTGCACAGAGGATTCATCCAGCATACTAAGAGGCCTTTATTTGATTACTTTGCTGCTGCAAATAGACAGTCAATTTGTTATACATAGGTTATTTCTTTTTACTAAAAGTCAAATCATTTTTTAACCAGAATTAGATGTGATGTTGGGAATTGTCCTATTTACTTTTCCTTGATAAATAATATACTCATTGTTTTGAAAAACATTTGCTGTTATGGGCATTGATATTTTTAAAAAATGCTGTTTCTACAGGGATACTTCGGAGCAGTTGGTGCTCTCCTGGGGCTGCCAAATTTCAGCTAAAGCATCAAGGTCGCTGTGTCGATGCCATCCAACTGGAACTGAAAATCAGAAGGATTATTATTACATTATTTAAATTGATGGGAACCAAAGGACAAGGGGAAAAACAGCAATGTTGCTGTTCATTTTTAAATGTCAAAATGGTAAGCTACTGAATGTTGCCATATTACAGTGAGATCTTTGTAACATGAAGCATTTCCAGTTGAGATGCTTTAGGGATTTTGGTTTTACTCTTCTCTGTATATAGCCAGTATGAAATCCTTTTGATGCAATACAACCTCTGATTGAGCTTCTAAAAAATATTTCTGTTTATTTTTAAGTCGTCAGCATTACAGTAGTGTATGCTCAAAGAAAAATCTTGGAGTCCTCAGATATTTAGTTTATGAAAATAATTCATTCAGAATGTATGTTACAAGAGTCTCTTTTACCCATCTTTTGGTTACTTTTCACGCCCTTTATTGAAAATTCACCATGACAACCAAAGTGTCATAGAGAGGTTCCATTTTCATGTGATATAAAATTTCAGGCATTGAGAACCATTGGCGCTTTTCTAATAGTATGTTTCTGTGGTTTTCGACAGATCCCCAGCAGAATTCAAAGTATTTTCAAATACCACGATGTAATTAAAATATATAGCGATTTGTGAAGCTGCAGGTAAATAACCAACTTAAGCTCTGACAGTATACTTTATAAAAGTACTCTACTTTCGGTTAGTTGGTGCAGTCGAGCACTATTCATGGAGTCAAAAATCATTATGCTTATTACATTTAAAGATATCTAAAATTTAATAATTTGATAACTTGAATGATGACCTGTTTAAGAAAGACAGACATAATGGTATGAGATGGAAGTGTGTCACTCAAGTCAGGTGTATTCCCTCTATATCCCTCTCAGACCAGAGCTCAGTCACCCATTTTTATAAGGTATGAACCAACAAGGCAAAAAACTTTGTATTCTGTTATGTGAGGAAAAAAAAGCCCCGCTTAACCTTTCAGAGTGTTTTGTTAAACTGGAAGATTTAGTTATTTTGAAGCTTCATGGGATTCAGAGGCAGTATTGCAGAATCGTAAAAGGATCAGTGTTTTGTAAGTTCTGGCAATAAAAGCATTATAATTCCACTGTTTGTAAAACTTTGTTGGCCTTGGAATTTACCCTTTATTTTGTTGGAGTCGTCGTTTTTGGTAAATTTGTGGAGCTTTTCAGGTTTTTGTTTTCAAAGTAACATTATCAAAGTAGTTCAGTGCTTTAGCACAGTGTTCATGAGATTTTTAGAATTTGGAACGCTGAGAATATTAACCACTTCTTAATACACCATGATGGTACTCATTACATGAAGAGAAGTATTATGTATCTGTATGAAACCACTGCATAACTCAATATGTACTTGGTAGAGAAGACTTTCTCTTATGTTTTTCAGTAGGCTGTGATGCGCTATATAAACATTTCTCCATCATGTATCCTTTAGATATCATGCTCTCAAATGTTTCCCAGGCCCTGTTGATCATAAGATATTCCTTCTATAAAGTCATGAATTTCTGAACCATGGAATTGTGAGGGATGTTGGGAGTAGTGGGAATGTCATTTAAAAGAAAGAATCCAGATAATTTTAAACTGGACAAACTTAAGATCTTAGCTGTTTTAAAACCCCAAATGATGACATCCCACTTAATTTTTCCTATTATAGCTATTTCATATATATATTTCAGCCATATTTTGATGATTTCTTTAGTTTGAAGACTTCCAATTTGGGCTTAATTTCATTTAAACTGTAGTCAAAGGTGATACAGTTTTTACATAAGTAGCTATTAGGGGGCAGGCATCTAAATGAAAAAAGTAACAAATGTTGATTTTTCTCTCAGACTTCGAGTGGAAAATTTTCATTTAAAAATAGTGTGGATGCTGTCCCAATATGTGTGTTGGAACTGTGGTACATCCTGAATTTTGGTCTTTTGTTAATGGTGAAGTCACCTACAACCAAAGATGGATGTAGTGACCATAAAATCTGGTTACCATCACTCTGCTTTTTCCAGTATTTATCCTATTTCTCCAGGAGCATAAGGAAAATGCAATTGCTACAAAAGCTTATTAAGATTACACTTGATAATCTTTCAGTTCCCTCTAAGCATTGTAAATGATTTTAGCTCTAAGCTCAGCCATTGTAGTCCTCAAAGCTGCATGCTTTAGAAATAACAAAATGAACGTGAAGGTTCCTGAATAGGGGTTTTCCAAAGGAAAACCCACTTGAGAGGGAAGAATATATATGCAAACCTAGTTCTCAGTAAATGTCAGGAAATCCCCTCTTTTTGCCCTGGTACTTACTTCCTGGATGTTCCCAATAAATATTCTGCATCACTCTCAGTATCCATTTCCCTGTTACGAATAGAATTATTGAAGTAACTCATGTAAAAGTTAGCTTTTTAAATGGAAAAATACCTGTCTGGGCACATTTTTCTCAACAGTTTCTAAAAATTATAATCCCTTCACTAGGTTGATTTGGCAATTTCAGTGCCTTAAATTCCTTCACCTTAATGGTATTGTCAGAAGCCAACTTCAGGCACCAAAGGAGTAATTTCCTGTTGAGTCCTTAATTGATTTATTTGTTGTCTCTGCTACCTTGTACAGACAACTCATCTTCTACTTAATAACTTAATTTTTACTCCGAAGAAAATAATGGGATATACTCTGAAATTGAAGGAGCACAGCAACCTCAGAATTACTCAAAAGGGGGGTTGAGGGGAAGGGGTAGCCTTTTTTTCTGAAAAAAGGAGCAAGGTTTCTTTTCAGCACTAATCAATTTACTTGTGGCAGAGTATTAATAGATGAGCTGACCCTACTGATTTAGAGAGCACTAGAGACTTGTTTACTTTTAGCTTAGGCAATAAAAACTTCGCTGCCCTTAATCAATAGAACATCTAAAAATCCTTGAACAGACATAAATTGCTTGCCAAATATCAGAATCTATGAAGATTTCATGAACTTTCTGCCTTCAGTAATGCAAGTTTGATCGCTTGTATTGGGAGTACCAATCATTGGAATGCTTATTCCATCTCTATAAGCAATATAATGGACCAAGAAAATGACAAGATTTTCATTTCTTTATCCGTGGCATTGTTGGATTAAAAGAATGGTCCCTTGCTGTGTCCCCTTTTTCATGTGTTTGCATTCTTGGCTTGAAGATATAGCTAGGCAGTAGTTTTGAAATGCCTGTTATAACCACTGAGCTCCTCTTGGGAGAAAGTTTTTGGTTTTTTTAGCTACAAAGAATGGACTACACACTTGGTATTTTTTTTCTTTTGAGCACTTTATGCATTTTAGATATTGCACTTGTGAATGTATTTTGGTAATAAAACCCTTCTCCACTAAAAGCCATGTATAAAGAACAGAAAAGTGAGTGTTTGTTGGGTTGTATTTGTGCATTTACTCACCATTTAGTTCACGAAGGAAAACAGTAAACAGGCTTTGCCTTTTCTGGTATTACTAAAAAAAAATTTTGACAATTTTTTAAAGTGGCCGGCCCAGCAAAGTGTCAATGAAATGTTCCTGTTTACGCAGCAAGTCTACTTAAAAACTTCTTTTCAATATCAAAGAAATTGTCACCTTGGTTTTCAAAGTAGCTTTATTCCTTAAGCCCTGTCATCAAAATGAACTTAGGGACTGTGTACTTGACATAATTTTATCTTTCATTTGAGGAAATAGTTTGCTGTGATGGTAGTTTATATTGAACCTAGTATAGATTCAGTAGAGATTTAAAAGTTACTGAGTATCTTTCTTTTTGCCTGCTTTAAAATATTTAGCCTAAATTGAGTCGATTTTAAGTGACAAAAAAAATGAAATTTTTTGACATTGAAGTAAACTTAATTTGCCTTATTGTTTATATTCAATGAAGCTGTGTTGTGGTGTTTCGTAAAGAGTACTGTTACTGTCCTAACTACTTCACCTCAACAGGCCTCAGTTTTCCTCATATGAAAAATGAGGGGGAGGTTAGACTAGATCTAGGTCTCTCAAGTTTCTTCCAGCTTTTAATTCTATGTTTATTTGTGAAAGTGCATCATTAGGATCCTAAAGAGAAAGTGAGATTGTGTTTAAAATAAATAATTTGTTCTGTTTTCCTCCACATTTGAAACAAAATTTACATATATGCAATGA
Organism: Phascolarctos cinereus; assembly: GCF_003287225.1. Classification (NCBI taxonomy): domain Eukaryota; kingdom Metazoa; phylum Chordata; class Mammalia; order Diprotodontia; family Phascolarctidae; genus Phascolarctos; species Phascolarctos cinereus. Next base: position 403,326,397 of record NW_027555625.1, on the reverse strand, counting down.
ATTTGTGAAGTTAATTACAAATTCATGTCATGCATATAATTCTGTTTGCCAGTGTTAATAGGTACTAAATTTTTGCTTCTTATCAAACTGATAACTTCATCATAACTAACATTCTCAAATTTTAAAGCTATTGGTTTTACTAAGTGGAGAAATTATAAGGTAACGGTCTTATTTGAGTTGATATATGTATTTGGTTCATTTAGCAGCTATACTGTAGAAGTATGCTTGAAAAATTGTTTCCACTAACATAGTTTATTTTTTTAAATTAGAACTAGTAAGGCAGGCTTTGTGACAAAACCATGTTTTTGGCTGTATCTGACTCTAGTAGAATTTAAAATGGCTGAAGCTTGAAAAGAAGCAGTTAACTTTAGGGTTTTAATGTAAACTGAAAATCATATGAGCATTATTCTGAAATGCCATATTTGTATTGTACAAAAGGAAAATTTTCAATTTAAATTCTTGAGTACAGATCATTATAAATACAAACGCGATCCTCCAGTGATTGCCAGAAACCTATTTCTAATTGTTTTTTAGCAGTTCCCATCTTCATTGTAACAGAGGGGCAGGTGTTGGGAGACTCAGGTACTTGTACATCTCATATCAAACACTTGATCCATAAGAAAGTTTACAAAGGACAAAATGAATAACTTGCAAACATTAACATATATTATATCATAAATTGCATATATTTAATTTTAGAATTTCCACTTTTTATCTTCAGTTATTTGAGAATAATGTAATGGAAATAGCAGATATTCCCTTTCTGTTCACAATAGGATTAAACAAATATAGCAGTGAGATGTCACTGGTAACTTCAAAAATCACAGCCAGTGCTGAATGATGTATTAGAAACTGAATGATCTGTGGTGAGCAAAAGCTGAAAAAGAATTTATAGTTAGTCTATTCCTTTGGTAATCGTAATTTTCTTTATTTCTGTCTTCCATTCCTCTGAACTTTTAATTCTTAGGTGGGTTTTTTTTTTAAGTAATGAAAACTATTTTTCAATTGCTTATAAACATAAAGAAGTTTGCAAATTTTAGTTTGTGCTGTATACACCTAGAATGTAATTGTTGAATAGTGGCTATGATACTGATTTTTATATCTTTCATATCTTGCCTTGCTTGAAGTCCTGGTGCATCTTTTGAAAGTGAGTATCACTGGCATCCTCAATATTTCTACCTAGGCTTCAACTCATTGTGTTGTCTTAGAGAAAATTCTGGAAATAAAAAGTGATGCATACATTGCAGTCATTTTTCACTTCAGAATTCCACCTGGAATGAGATAGAAATATTAATCTGAAGTCTCACCTTAAGAAAATTGTAGCCTTCTGTATTTTGAGAGGCTCAGTGTATTTCCAATTAATGTTTAGAAAGTGAAAATCATTCCAAAGACCAGAAATGTATGTGCTGTTCTCTCCCTTTTTCCTCTCAGTATTTTGATGGAATTAATATTTTAGGGACATGTGCATAATTTCATCATCTGTATATATTCTGTGCTTGGATGTGTAAATTAAGCTATAGATGAAAACATTAAAATACCTGCTTCTTAAACTCAAATAACTTGTTGCCCTTTTACTGACCAAATCATTCTAAAAATAGTTACGGCATCCCTTAGAGAGAATAGCTAGTTTTATAAACATCTGATTTTTTATTTGGAGATTCACTTTATCCTTAAAAGCCATTTCAGTTTTAAATTGCCTTATTCTATTGCATTGTACTTATGTCTGAATTTTGTTTACTGTTCCGACACTGAATCTGTGATGTAAAAAAATGTATGATGGACTATAAGTTTTATTCCTAATAAACTTACTAAGTTATACAGCAATGTAAACTATAAAACATTTCTTGTAAATTGCCTAATTTATTATTTTTCATCTTGTATGTTTTTCATCAACATGTACAGTTTCTTTAATTCTCATGGTGACCTCTACTGTAAACATTCCCATACTAAAACATTCTCATACTATTCTAGATTTCCCTTAATGCTTGTTTGCATGAATGATGCCTGGGTTTTGTTTACTTACTGGTATTGTATTGCCATTAAGCCAACCTCATTCCACCCTACATACTTTTTAAAGAGTTGATTTTCCTGGTTTTGTTGCTGCTCTGTATGATCATTAGAAACCATGCTTTTTATCTTTTCCTAATAAAATTCTTTCCATATTTACTGTGTACCTTTTCCATAATTGTTTACTTTTTGTGTTTTTTACACCCTACATAGTAGGATGACAATGGATTTATGTATACATATAAGTTCAAGATTGTGGCTTTACTTTGATGAATTATAGCAAAATAACTCTCCTTGCTTTGTGTTGCTAAGTTAATAACTTAAATAGAAATAATTTTACTATATTTTCCCCAAGAGAAGTTAAAAATAGTAATATTCTAAACTTAAAACTAATTCTGTGGCTTTAGTTGACCGTATGATAGATTTTTCTCTTTAAATATGAGACTGCATTTTATCACATTCACATACTTGAAATGAGTTTCTACAAATTACAGAAACTGATTAAGGTAGGTAAAAGAAATTGAAAATGGGATATACTAGAAAGAGTATAGGATTTGGAGTCTGAGGATTGGGGTTCATTCAGGTGCTGAATGCCACTTTACTGCTTGGTGCTTGGTGACTTGGGTCAAATCGCAACTTCTGAGCCTCAGAGGCTCCTCTGTAAATGAGGGGTTGGGGGAGGGGGTGAACTAGAAGCATATATAAATTCCAGTCTTTCTGTATAGGAAGCTGAGGCTTAAGGGAGAAGCAAAAATAGTAAGTTTGTTCTGCCGTTAAGGTCACAATTTGAGGTTAGATGACCACACTCTCTGACTTGAAAACCTTGTTAATGTCGTCCGGGGGGGCAGAACACTTAACACACTTGTGGCTGCTGTCAGAGATGGGGAAAGGTACAGGCTGCCATTCACAGCTAGATCTTTTTTTTTTTCTTGACCAGTAGAAATGTTTCAGTGGAAGACTTGAAAATAAGTTAGGAATTGGATCTTCATTTCATGATGGTGTGTGTAATTAATCTATGTCCTTCAGAAGGGAAGTTAGCACCTAATCAAAAGTCCATCCCTAACGTACTTTTGAGACACATACAATAGCTTTCTTAGAACTGTATATGTAGTGTAAGTACATTCAGTATAATTTTTAGAGTTAGGAATGAAACTAGAAATCTGGCCTTTTTGTTTTATTAGGGTGCTCTGACTAGAGCTGAGGTTATGTTTGAAGGATTGAAAATACTAAAGTGAGTGTTTAAAGTGGCATACCTTTAACTGTTCTTTAACACGACAGAGTTTGTATTGCATCCTTGGCATCAGCTGTTTAATTTGAGAAGCAAGCTGTCTGGTTTCCATTTCTATTGATTCTTTTCCTACATTTAGTACATTCTCTATTGAGCATGCACACCGTGAAAATGTTTCTTGAACTAAAATCACTGAAAAGTTTTTAAGCTGCAGTAATTCCTTCCTTTGAAAAAAGAAAGGCTTTTTACCTGTCCCATTGCTTTTGCCATTGCCTTTGATTTAATGGTGGGAATGGGGAGGAGGACTCCATAGTTTTTCTTGCCAGTTTAGTATATTAATATGTTAAAAAAAAAATTACAGGGACTGCAGACATTTGTCTATTAAGTGAACAAATGTCTGACATAGGAATCTGACCATGTAACCCAGACTTGTATAAGGAGAAATGAGCTTAAGAGCATTTAAAAAAAAATTCTGTATGTACACATACAGACATGTACTGCAGAACAGAAAAGGAAAATTGTATGTGAAACCACAAACTCCATTTTGTCCTGCTGTCTGCTTGATTTCTGAACTTTACTATGTTGTAAAAAATACGTCAAAATGGCCCTCTTTTGCCATACCTTGCTAACATCTCTCTAGATCTGTCAAACAAAATGAATCTACGTGGTGGCCATGTCTAAAATTGTGTGTTTCTGCATCTTGTATCACTCCCTTCTGTCAGGAAGTGGGTAATTTGATTCATTAAAGATGCTCCAGAGTTGTGGATGGGCATTGCTTTTGATCAGAGTTCTTAAATCTTCCAGAATGTTTTTTTCTTCATGATGTTACCTATTTTGTTCTGTTTCTACTCAGTTCATTCTATCCAGAAATTAGTCATTTTTTATGTCACAATAATGTTCCATCACATCCATATGTCTTTCCTCCTTTTAATCCCCCTTTCATGATCAGAAGGGTTTTTTGCTTATGATTATTCTCCCCATAGTATCCTTCTCCCTGTTAAATTTGATGTACTTTACATCAAACTCTGTAATGGATAGGATAAGTGAGATTCATCTGCTGCTTACTTCCACCCCTTCTTCCATGTTTGAATATTCTCAGATAGGCTGTTCTACCTCTTTAACTTCATATGCTACGTATATTCCTTTTGCCCTTCCTTCTCTTTACCTTCTTCATACCATAAGACTGAACCAACTTACCTTGAGGACCTTTGCTTTCCTTATTTAATTTCCTCAATACCCTTAGGAGACTAAAAGGTTCTTAAAAGACCTTTGTTTTTTCATACCCTCAAGGTCCTAAGGGTACCATTGGGGAATGGGATACAGTCCTACTACTTAAGTGTAGTTCCTAAAGCTCCAGCAGTATGTCAGAAAGTCAGTGACGCTAAGAATAATCACATTTACTCATTAGAAGGTGAGCACGAGAATAATCAGACATCAGAGATTATAATAGAAGGCATGAGCAGGAATAATCAAAACATCATAGTCTGCCCATAAACTTAGGTCACATCCTTCCACCAGTGCACATTGTGTCTATAGAGAACAGTGGACAACACTTAATAGGAACCTAGGAGGGAGTGAGGAAGTTCTCATGCTCAGGACAGTTGACGACTCCAGTTTGCAGGCCTTGATATTCTCACTCCCTTCAGGAGCAATCTGCACCATAGGAAGGTGTCTTTGCCAGCTGGTCCCCCTTCTGGTCTTCAGGTGAGTAGGAGTTGAGAAGGACTTTAAAGGTGAGAGCTTATATTTGGCCCCAAAGGAATAAGGAGCCGCTGGAGAGTTGTTAGTTGTGGAAGGTGGAAGGTCAGATCTGCACTGATGAAAAATCCCTTTAGCAGCCATGTGGTGGATGGATTGGAGTTGAGAGAGACTTGAGGCAGGAAGATGAATTGGGGGAGCATTACTAGGATGAGGGTCTGGAGCTAAGGTCATAACTGGGTGAGCAGAAGAGAGGTCGGATAGGAGAGATGTTCTGGAGGTAGAAATGACAAGATTTGGCAAGTGATTTGATGTGAAGGGTGCTGGCAAGAGTTGTGTGTTTGTGTGTACCGGTGATTTCCTCGGTATAGGGAAGCCTTGCTGGGCAAAATCACTCCTCTGAAGAAACGACAAGCTCTTTTACCTCTCTGCCATGCTTACAGAGGGCTCCCAAAGTGTTACACACTTTTAGCAGAAACAGCAGCTCTGACTTACTCAGTGACGCCGGAGAACTGTACAGCACCTCAGGGCTGCTGCTTTGGGTAAAGCAAGCAAGCCCCAAGCCAGCTTTCTATTCAACAGGATTCTGCTTTCTCCAGTCACCCAGCAAAACGAAGCCCCTTGTCCGGTAAACGCGTTTAACTGCGAAGCAGGTATAAGGTCTGTATTTCCTCCTCTGTTTCTCTGCCGCCCCTCAGTTTCTGTGACTTTAAATAGCACGAGAGGGCAATAAGCTGAAATAATTTTGTATGCAGCAGCAGGATTCAGCTCATTTCCAATCAGCACGGTAGCTGAAGAACTCCCTGGACTCTTCCTCCAGATTTTCTCCAATCAGTTGCCAAAGCAGTACCTCTTCCAATCATCAGGTTTCTATCAATGTAGCTGGAAGTGTTAGATATTTGAGCTAAAGCCTCTCTTCTGTCCCCAGTCCATGACTCATCTGTCCCTTCTAAAATAAAATTCATCTGACTTTTTTTGTAGGAGCCCGACAACCCTTATATAATGTCATAGTCTCCAAAACATATTTGATGTGTAGTTTTGTTCATTTATAACCTTTAAAACACTTTTTTAAAAAGTTGATGAGCCACAGTGCTATGAAGCTGTCTGGTCATCGCTTTGTCTCTAAGTAGATACTTTCAATATATTTATCTGAAGGGCAGTCCTCTATGTGTTCTTCAGAATAACCTTTGTCTGGGGGGAGGGGGGAGCTAGGTGGCTTAGTGGATAGAGCTCTGGCTCTATCCACGTCAGGAGGACGTGTTCAAATCCAGCCTCAAGACACTTGACACTTCCTAGCTGTGTGACCCTGAGCAAGACACTTAACCCCATTACCTTGCCAAAAAAAAAAAAGTGTGGATTATTGTTTTGAATCCCATGACAGGCAGCCTCATGTAGATTGAGAGTTGGCCTAGGAGTCAGAAGGCTTGGGCTCTTCCTTTGACCAACACTAGCTTTAACTTTTGGGGCATGTCAAACACTGCTCCCCAACCCAGGCAACTTCCCAAGATTCTAAACAAGTCACTAATGTGCATCAATTGAGGGAGATTGCTCTCCAGTGCATTTGTGTAGGCTTCCCTACACTGAGGAAGTCACAGGTACACACGTTTTAAACACGCATACACACGAGTTCTTGCCAGCACCCTTCACATCAAATCACTTGACAAATCTTGCCATTTCTACCCCCAGAACATCTCTCTTATCCGACCTCTCTTCTGCTCACCCAGTTATGACCTTAGTTCCAGACCCTCATCCTAGTAATGTTCCCCCGATTCATCTTCCTGCCTCAAGTCTCTCTCAACTCCAATCCATCCACCACATAGCTGCTAAAGGATTTTTCATCAGTGCAGATCTGACCTTCTACCTTCCACACCTAACAACTCCAGTGTCTCCTTAATGGCTTTGGGGCCAAATATGAGCTCTCACCTTTAAAGTCCTTCTCAGCTCCTACCCACCTGCCTTCCCAGCTTCATTATACATCACTCTTCTCCTTGCACTCTACTGTCCAACCAAACTAGCCTCCCTGACCCTCATTTAGGAACTCCATCTCCTATCCCAATGCTTCTGCAGTGGCTGACCTTCATGCTTGGGATGCACGCCTTCCAGTGCCTCCGAGTCCCTCGCTTGAAAACGGCTCAAGCACCAGCTTCTACACGAAGCCTTTCCTGAAGTGCTGGTACCTTCTCTATTTTATGTTTAACTGCCTTACATTGATGTTGTATGTATTTTATATACTTTTATATTACGTGTCTCTCCCTCAAGTTCTCTTCTCTAGTCTGTTCATCTCCATTTCTTTTAAAATTTATTCCATAACATAGAATAAAAAAGATGATTGCAGATGAAACTGCAAATCTATTATGTATAACTTGCTGCTCCTTTTAAATAGATAATAAAGTGATTACGTACGATTCTTTTTTTTGCTTTTCTCATGGTTCTAAATCTTCTCACCACCCTGGTTGACCCACCTCTATATGTGTTCCACTTTCTCAATGCGCTTCCCTAAAAGGTGGCATTTAGAATTGAACCTAATACTCGAAATCTGGCCCAATTAGTGCAAAGTAGCGTGGTGCTAAAACCCCCTTGTTCTGGACATGATGCTGCAGTGAATGCAGACCATGGTCAGATTAGTGTTTTTGCCCGCTCTGTCACGCTGTTGGCAGTTCCACATAACCCCAGGGACAGATTGCATGGAGAGGCTGGAACAGTGTGAGCAAAGATGAGGGAGGAAGTCCCCTGCTCCAGGGGACAATAACTGGACCATTCTAGTGGTGGGGGAGGGTTTGTCCAGAGAAGTAGGAGGTGAGGCTGCATGGGCTGGGAAGGGCCTAATGGTGGAGGGGTTTCTTGATTCTAGAGGGGAGGGTTTGCTGTTGGTCTCATATATGATGATGAGCCAAGGAAGGTTTTGAACACAGGGTTGACACAATAGTGATATTTTAAAGACTTGAAGTGAGGCAGGCTGGCACATAGGTCAGGGAGCTGGGCCTGTGAATGAGGAAGACCCAAGTCCGAGCCTAAACCTCTGATACATGCTAGCTGTGTGAGCTCGAGCAAGTCACTTGTACTACTTTTAGTCCCTCTCCCCCACCCACTCCCACTCTTTAAGATTCAGAGAAGTGCAGACCTGAAAGGAGCTTCCTTGCTGGGAGCTCCTTATAATACCAGTGAAATCAAGACCCAGGTCCAAAAACAAGCTAATGACTTGAAACAGTGTTTAGAGTAGACCTGAGAGAATAAAGGCTTAAGACAGCTCAGGTTTGGATAGGGGGAGCTATGACTGCCCCCCAAAGTCCCCTCCCTCCTGTTCCATCACCAGATAATTCTAGGGGCAGCAGCTCCACCTAGAAAGAGGGATAACCTGAGCGAGAAGGCCACTCTTAGAAACACCTTAACACGTGTAACTGTAGGATACCGCCATATAACTATGGCTTTTACAAGAAACAGATTATTATTGTGACAGGTTTGGAAATGAACTTTTCCCCAAATTCAAAGGTTCTGTAACAGATTTGGAAATGAACTCCCCCACCCCCACCCCCACCCCATCCTGTTCAAAGTTGTTCCAGGTGTGTATGATGATAGCATCTTTTGAGTCTCTGCTCTTTAAAAACTTTGATCTCATTTATTGTCTGTTGATGGCCCTACTCCTTTTTCATGGGAATCCAGGTAGTGGGGTGGAAGGAGTTCTTCGAGTCAAAAGATCTGGGTTTGAATCCTGGCATCAACACTTTTTTTATGTAACCCTAGCAAGCTATTTAACCTCTTTGAGGCTGTTTTCGTTATCTGTAAAATGAACATTAAAATTCACAAGCTACTTCAAAGCATTATGAGAAGCATTATGTAAACCTTAAATTGTTATGTTAATGTGAGTTGCTATTCCTTCCCTTGTTAAGAGTGGAATAAAGAAACTGAGTACTGTAGTTACATCCAGACAACTTATTTAGCAGTACATGGAAAGTGGGGGAGGGTGCAGAAACAAACTGGGACCAAGGCTCTCATAACCAATGATCCAGAACCTTGGTTTCCACACAGTTAACATACAGTTTGAAAGGAGGGGAAAACAGGATAATGGGAATTGAGACGCTGGTTTCTGATTGGTGGAAGGGATAGGGAGGTACTGAGGCAAGAGGGAGAGGGGTAGTTCTGTGATATTCCTTAAGTCAGGTGATCTTTGGGAAAGGGAGTAATCTTGTGACTTCTCCAAAATCAGCTGAAACTTAGCTCCGCAAAATTGTGGATGTAGGCAAAATGGAGTTGCCAATGCTATTTTTTAATGTAACATTCCCCACTTTAATCCTGGGGTTCTCAACCCCCAAAATCACTTATCTATTAGGGGTTTCTGGATGGGCTGACAGTTTCCCTTAAGGGGCATTAAAGGGGTGGGGTGAGAGATACAAAAAGTACAAGCAGAGTCATAATCTTGATGAGGTCTAGAGGTTTAGGGATGCTGGGACCCCGCAATCATGACATGCGGGTCCTGTCTGAAAGAATTCGGTCCAAACCTTTCATCCAAAGACAAGGTTTATTAAAGATCCGCCATATTGGCCAGACCCTTAAGGAATCTGAGTGCCTGTGAGCTATTGGCTAGATTGTAAAAAAACTAAGCAGTGGCAGATTATAAGAATCTGAGCACCTTAATGAAGACAAGATGGACCTTCTATAGAGAAAGACTGTGGAGGGATCTAGGAGTGACCAAGTAGTCTGCAGGGATTGTGAGGTAATAGAATGCCAGGGACCACATGGCCAAGGGAGAATGGAGCCCAGCTAGGATTAAGGGTGGGAAGTGGCCATAGGGAGGTAAGACAATGGAGGGCTAGGCTAGGTTAAGGGTAACAGAATTGGGAGATTGGGCATAGCTACTATGAAAGGCCAGTTGATAGGACTATAGCCTTGGGCAAAAACCAGACATTTGGCCATGTGGGAAAGCCCAGGGTTTTTCCTTTTTGGGATCTAGATCCCATCCTCATCAATCTCATGTATCCCCTAAGGAGACAAACATTGTTAAATAGACTCTATAGATAAACTAAGTCAGGCTAAAGATCAAACTACTGAGAGAGCTCACCTTGGACTAATTTGAGAGAAGAGATTTACATGTCACAAAGGTAACCAGAAAAAATTAGCAAACAAAAATGCCAAGAAGCAAAAAGACCAAAGCAGTATAATGACAACCATCAATATTAAATGACGTTAAGTCTCTTTGTCACTGGTAACCTACTAGTCTCAGTGTCTATTTAATCAGCACATTTTATCTTGAGTCCCAGATTTACCAGATGTAGTCATCTGGTCCCTGGAAACCTCTCCTCTTGGATATTCTGGAGTAGGTCTCATTCTAAGGGCAGCTCTGAATGGGAGCTTCTCTTAGAACAGGAGTGGGGAACCTGCAGCCTTAAGGCTACATCCATAAGTGTGACTTTTTGACTGAATCCAAATTGTACAGAGTAAAAGGACCTGGAAGCCACATGTGGCTTTCCCGACCCCTGTGCTAGAAAATCCACTTCTGTGGTTCTGAGTCACTTGCTGAGATTCCTAGGTAATTCTGCTAAAATCTGCCAGTAACAAGACTTAATACAATTTAGTACAACCTCCTAAATTTGGTTTTCTAATAACTAGTTCATGTGGTGAAAATCGATTCAAGCCTTATGATTCCAATACTATTAACAACAGAACCACAAGAACATCAAATTAGGAACCCATAATTCACCTGAAACTTCAGAAAACCTCCATTTTTACATAACACTTGTTTTTTCTATCTTTACCTTAAACCCTGTATTTAATATGAACAATGCCATCAACAGGCTGAAGGAAGACTCTATGAGGGTCTGATTTGGAAAATGAGCCCCTGTCTTTATAATTATCAAAGACTTCAAAAATAGGAAAATTTTACTTCCTTTACAATTATTAATGCAATTTTATTTGTAAAATACTTAATCCAATTTTGAGAATTTATTGTATATCCCATTAGAAACATTTGGAAACCACCCAGATTTTAACTTGGGTTTAATTGATCCATGCATTTTTCAGCATAGTACTAAATAGCAAATGTATTTTGCATTAAGTTCTGGTTTACTACAATTTCCCTAATAGAAGAACATATCTTAATGTAAATGAGACCACATAATTTAGTTTGGGGACAAACCTTCAAACAAATCAAGTTTGGCTTTATCTCATATGGCAATATTTAGAACCTTGATTTTCCCAAGGGCCATTTACTGTTAGCATTTCAAATTTCACTGTTTTTTTAAGTAGCTCCATATTTAAGGGGGAAAAAAATCATGGTGGCTTTTGTTTCTTTAAAATCACCCAAAGAACCAAATGAATTCCTTTTGTTTTCTTAATCTAGCCCTACCCAGTACTTGACAGAGGGTAGATGAAGTGCAGGTCTGGTCTTTTCCAGAGGCTTCTATTATTCCCTGCAGTTTTAACCCTCAGCCTCATAGCCTCATCCCCTAGCTTTGGTTCTTGGGAGGCCCTAAGAGTTGGGATTTGCCCTTTCAAGAATCATTTTATGCTGCACATTTTTAATTCTAAGAGTTTTCATTTGGTAAACATTATAACTTGGTAGAATACTGCTTGTCTGAACTTTCTAACGGGCATTTCTCTAAAAGTTTCTCAGATCCTTCTTATCTCAATGGGATCAAAATCTCTCTTAAATCTCTCTTTCCAAAATTCCAAAACCGTTTACTTTCAACTCCTCCATTCACAGTGTGTCAGTGCAAACAGACTCCAACTTTCTTTCGACTTTGTACCCATTCTTCTCTTATCTCTACTTGCTTAAACTTCCTTCTTGTTTATTTAAATGTCCCTCCACTGGACTTTGATTAAAACCCTTCAAAACTGCATCTTTCTTTTTTCTTTCCACATTCTGATCGGAAGCTTCTCTTAGTTTCTTCTATTTGCTTAATTCCTCTAGTCTTCTTTTCCCGGTCATACCCCAGACTATCTATAGAACTAAGCGGTGCACTCCACCAAATGTTTCTTGTATAATTTAGCATGTTTTCATTATACAAAACCAATTAATCGCAATATTGTTGCCTTTGGGGTTCTTAAAAACTTACAAATGTGTGGTCTAATGCCTTCTGGTGACTTTGCTTCTGGTTTGCCTGAGCAAGTTCTATTATATCAATCACAGAAGAAATACAGTGGCAACACAAAACGTTCTTCAGATCACATTTTACTTTTAAGTTGCTCCTTGATTTAAACAGGCTTCTCTCTTTTCATGGTCAAAAAAGAGTTAATAATAGAAAGATGTTAAATTTAAACTGAAAACCCCATTTTTTTCTTTTTACTAATCAGTGAAATCACCTTCCAGCCTTGTGCTAAAACAATAAATCTGTCACTCTTCAGGGAAAGAGTGATAAAAGGTCTCTAAACATTGTTTCCATGTAAATTTCACAGTTTTATTCTTATTTTTCCTTAAAACAAATTCTATAGAGAGGTACCCCAAAATCCACTAAAACATTTCAGCATTTATAGGAACACAAACCATAATTTGGAAACTTACAGTAGAGAACTTACATTTCTGTTACAGATTTGGTCTTTAATTAGCTTACAATGCCATACATTTTTACAGATTGGAAACAAAGATTCCCTTCTTATCTGTGTCTTTTGCCTGCTTTTCTGACTTAGTTGGAGTTAGAAATGGAGAGATGGAGAGACAGAGACAGAGACTCTGAAAGTTCTTCAGAAAAATGCATTAAAGACATTGTTTCCTTTGGCTGATTAGAACACAGGAAGAAGTTAGTTTGATTTACCAAGACACAAAACACAGACAATATGATAAGACAGACGGATGTACTTGCCATCAAAGTTTTTCCCTTTTATCTCCCCACTGAAAGTTTAATAAAAAATTCACTGCACATAATTTCCTAAAAGTAATCCCAAAGTCTTTAGTTTGCAGTAATTGAAAGTCCCTTCCTGAGACCAGATCAGGGACCCATCTGGATTTTTGTGTATTTTAGACCAACCTTTACACAATATGAGAGTTCTAGCAACATTGTGTGATGATCAACTATGATACACTTAGCTTTTCTCAGCGATACAGTGATCCAAGACAATTCCAAAAGAGCCCTGATGGAATGTTATCCACATCCAGAGAAAGAACTATGGAGTCTGAATGCAGATCACTTTTTTTTCCTTTTTGTTTTTGTTTTCTTCATGGTTTTTTCCCTTTTGTTCTGATTCTTCTTTTACAACATGACTAATGTGGAAATATGTTTAACAATTGTACATGGCTAACCCTACATCAGATTGCTTTCTCTTGGGGAGGGGTGAGGGAAAGGAAGAAGGAAGAAAAAGCTGGAGCTCAAAATCTTACAAAAATGAATGTTGAAAACTATCTTTACATGTAATTGGAAAAAATATTAAGTGGGAAAAAAAAGGAAATTTTTAAAAACCACCACGATTTGAGAGTTCTAGTTTTAGAGTTTTAGTCATCCCCTTCTGAATGGGGAGTTTCTCCCATTCCCAGATCAATAAGAACTTCCCTAAGAGGCTGTCCATTGGCTTACTGGAGCCAGTCCCTGTGGCACCCTCATCAGGGACCCACTCACCTCTAAGGAGGTCCATCTGGATATGGTTTAGGAGAACATGGAAGTCAAGGGATGGGCAGTTCTTTGCTGAGGTAGAAATAGCACCCTAGCGTGTTCCTTAGGTAGTCAGTCGTCACATGGAGACACTCACAATTTCAGTTGCTTTGTGATCACCATAACTGTTATGGTGAAGTAAAGAAACTGAGTACTGTAGTTACATCCAGATGACTTACCAAGCAATTCATGGGAATGCAGAAACAAACTGCCAACGATCAGAACCTTGGTTTCTACACAGTTAATACACAATTTGGAGGGAAGGAAAAACAGGATAATAGGAATTGAGACACTGGTTTCTGATTGGTGGAGAGGATAGGGAGACACTGAGGCAAGAGGGAGAGAGGGGTAGTTCCATGAAGGGAGTGTATTCAAGAGATGTTGTAAAGGAATTAAGAACTCCTCTAAATTGTTGATGAGAAATTCTTTGTTGTCTTTGTAGTGTTGTTTTTAAAATAATTGAACTTTATTTTAATTTTTTCAGAATTTTGAGTTCCAAATTCCATGACTCCCCCACCCATTGACAAGGGGAGCAATACATCAATTATACATGTGAAGTCATGTAAAACATATTTCCATATTAGCCATGTTGCCAAAAAAGAAAAAAAAAAGCAAGAAAAATCAAGTAAGTAAAAAAAAAAACATGCTTTAGGGGCAGCTAGATGGCACAGTGGATAGAGCACCAGCCCTGGATTCAGGAAGACCTGTGTTCAAAATCTGGCCTCAGACACTTGATACTTACTAGCTGTGTGTGGCCCTGGGCAAGCCACTTTACCCCATTGCAAGAAAGAGAAGAAAGAAAGAGAAAGAAAGAAAGAAAGAAAGAAAGAAAGAAAGAAAGAAAGAAAGAAAGAAAGAAAGAAAGAAGTTCAATCTTCATTCCGAGTCCATCAGTTCTCTCTCTAGAGGTTGATAGCGTTTTTTCATTATTGATGAGAAATTCCAACTTCTCAGGTACTTGATTGTACTTCACCTCTATATATAGCTTCTTCTAGGCCCATGTAGATTTAGAATTTGGAAAGGGACCTTAGAAGCCATCTGGTCCAAACCCCTTATTTTATAGATGAGGAAACCAAGTGACCTACTTAAAGCCTCACAAATAGTATGAAAGAAAGAGAGAGAGGGAGAGATAGTTAGATCGATCCTGGCAGAATCAGGATTCAAACCCAGGTCTTCTGACTCCAAACCCAGTATTTCTTTGACTACATCGCAAAGCTTCATTCGATGGAAGACACTTCTGGCATCTTCCACCAGAGGGAGCAAAGGGATTTAGGTGGCCCATATTCCAATCACATTGGGACAGTCATGTACAACTCACCTTGGCTGCCTCTGACTTTGACCCATTCCTTCCTACAGTACCTTTATGAACTTCTTAATCTAACAATGTATTCTTCTCAAAATGTAAGAGATTCGCCACAATGGAGATGGACAGTGTCTTATTGGATCAGGAAAATCAGTGCTCTTTAGGAAACTCACATAGTAATTAACAACAACTTGCATTTTACAAAGGGCTCTACAAATATCTCATTTTGTTGCAACAGCCTTGGGAGATGGATGCTATTATTATCATCTCCATTTTACAGGTGAGGAAACAGAGGCAGATAGAGGTTAAGTGACTTTTCTAGGGTCACAAGTGGCAAGAATCAGGTTAGATTTGAACTCAAGTCTTCCTGACTCTGGGTTTAGTGCTCTATCTACTGAGCCCACTTAGCTGCTACGTAGTAGGGTAGGGGGACAGGTTGCGAGGTGGTGCAGTGGATAGAGTGCTGGGCCTAGTGCCAGGAATACTCTTCCTGAGTTCAAATTTGGCTTCAGACACTTACTAGCTGTGTTACCCTGGGCAAGTTGCTTAACCCTGTTTGCCTCAGTTTCCTCACCTGTAAAATGAACTAGAGCAGGAGATGGCAAACCACTCCACTGTCTTTCCCAAGGAAACCCCAAATGGAGTCACAGGAAGTCAGATGTGACTGAACAACAACAAGGGTGGGGGAGTTTTATCTTGCCTTAAATACAGTCAAAAGGCAAGACAGAGGAATGAGAAGTTGCAGCCAGCTCTCACCGTTCAATTTTAAGCCTTCCCGATAGAATTTTTAAGGAGGCACCTGAAGGTGGTTAGAAAGTTGGCCTGGGAGCCAGGGAAACTTGTATTCAGGTCTCACTTCTGAAACAAGCCTCTTAGTGCTCTGGACAGTTCTATAGGCTGTAATTGTCCAGAAGAATCTGACCTACATTGGTAGAAGTTTCTTCACCTGGGAGTTCCTTATACCAATCAAACTACTGGTCCGGACCTATCCCTGATAAGTTTTGCCCCAGCACTCCTGTTTATCTGAAAAGCAGGTGGAATAGATGTGTTCCATAAACAGGCAATAGTGCTCATTAGTGCTACACATACCACTGCTGAAGTTGGGGAGAGAGATGCTTTAGACAAAGTGGCAATATTAGTGCTCAGCATAGATTCTGATAGGGTTGACCCATTTTTATTAGAGAGTTTGTACTGTTCCCTCCCCGCCACCATCCAGAATATCTAGACATGTTTTGCTTTGAATGTTATTTCCAAAACTAAAACCTCATTTGCACATGTAAAAAATTGTCCAGGAATCAGAGTCATCAGAGAATGCCTATTGATTGATATAGTTGGTATTAAGTGGATTTTTCTTTTCTTTGAAAGAGAATCATTCCTATAAGTAGATATAAGTTTTCAGGCAGATTATTTTATTAATTAGATAATTAACTAGAGGCTGCTAGGTAGCCAGTGCATGAAGTACTGGACCTGAGGTCAGAAAGACTTGAGTTTAAATCCATCCCCAGACACCTAATAGATATATTATTTAACTTCTGCCTGCCTCAGCTTCTTCATTGATAGTATTGATGGTGTCTACCTTGCAAAGTTGTTTTGAGAATAAAAGGAGATAACTCATAGAAAAGTGTTTTGCAAACCGTAAAGTGCTGTGTAAATGTTAGCTATTATTATTAGGTAAGACACCATTCTTCAATACTCCTGGACAAGTGTTTATCATATAGGAAATTACAAAGTTTTTAAAAACATCCCATTTTCATTCTTAAGCAGTAGTGGGTTGTACAGTGAGAAGTAGTGTGGTTTGGGAGAAAGTATACCATATTACATCACAAACCTTTAAGGAAATGTCACTTTTGACTGGCTAGAAGTCTTAGAGGAGACAAAGACAGAGAAAGTCAGGCCCCAACTTTGAAAGGGTGAAAGAGATCTCTTGCTCATCTTTCCTTCCTCTACTTCTTTTTCCCACAAGTTTTCCTGTATTTAAAGTAACAGAGTTGTCTTTCTTTCAGGGGACCACTACCCAGTCTGGGCATGATGCCATATCTAGAGGCAGAGGACCTAGGTTTAAATCCTGCCTCTAATGATTATCACCTGTGTGACCTTGTGAAGGTCGTATGTCCTCCCTGGGCCTGACTTTCCTTATGCATAGATGATGGGGCCGGTGAGGCTCCTTCCATCTCTGGATCTGTTATCTGATACAATGTACTCTGTAGTTCCAGCCTTATGTCATTCCTTCCAGGAACTCTGTTCTCCAGCTGAGATTACTCTCTGCCTTCCTGAATCTGCCTTCATAGCGCCAGTGACTTTTGCTCAAGCTGTGCCCAATGCCTGGGCATTTCCCATTGTTGCCTGTTGAATTTCTTGTTGTGTTTGGTAGTTTTCAGCCATGTCCTACTTTGTGACCCCATTTGGGGTTTTCTTGGCAAAGATACTGGAATGGTTTGCTATTTCCTTCAACTCATTTTTCAGGTGAGGAAACTGAGGCCAACAGGGTTAAGTGACTTGCCCAGGGTCACACAATTAATAAGTGTCTGAGGCCAGATATGAACTCAGGAAGATGAGTCTTCCTAACTCCAGACCACTCTATCCACTGCACTTCCTAGCTGTCCAGTTGAGTTCCTACCCATCTTATAAAGTCCAACTCAAATGCCAACTCCTTATAACTATCCTGTTGTTATCTTGGACTCCTACTAAGACTGTAAGTTCCCTGAGGGCAGGGATCAAGTCATCCAAATTTCCTAACTGGCCGAGTGCCAAGGACATAGTAAGCACTTGTGATGGCATTATGAGGTCTATTCCTCTTCCATACCTTGTTATGCAAATCCAGCAACAAAATGTAGAAAGGAAGCCTAGGGTAATTAGCATTTGTTCTATTCTAAGGAGAAAGTGGGGAGAGAGGGAGTGTCCGAGTCAAGATGCAAAGCCTAAATAAAAGAAGAGCCTCACTGGAGCTTCTTGAAAGATTTGACAGGGAGTGAAAAGAGCACTAGATTAGGAGTCAGCAGCCTTTAGTTCTGCTTTTATCTGTTCAGAGGACCCGAGTTTGAATCTAGCTCTGGCCTTCTACCTGATGACATCGGACAGCTTACTTAACTAGTTTCTTCTGTAAAATGAGGGTGTTAAACTAGATAATCTCTTTTCATTCTGTGATTCTACAATAAGATCGTTTCATGGCAAAGGCATATAAAATCATAATCTTTTGAGTGACTGTGATGCTGAGAGGTAATCTAATCCATCTCCCTTTCCCTAGACAGGACCACAATAAAAGCATCTAAAATGTAGAAAGAAGAGTACTTCCCAAAAAGTTCTATGGGAACTTTGCAATATGATGTGAATTGGAGTTCCATGAAAAAATTTTATTTCTGGTGATATTTTTCCTTCTGAAATGTGAAATTGCATATGTATATATTTATATAATGCTCTCCTGTGTTTGTGAGGAATATGAAAACAGGCTGAAATTAAATTTCAGATTTCCCTCCCCCACCCCCACCTTAACCTCCAGGGTTATTTTAGACCACCTAGAACAGTGGTTTTGAATTTTGTAAAGGTGTGACTCCATGGCCAATTGGGGAACTTTGAATTATGTGATCTCCGGGGTCCCTTTCAGCTCTGTGATTCTCCAGCCCTGGATTATTTGATCATTCCTTCTCTACCAACATGCCCACATCTGCCCCACCTTTAAAAACCTTAACTTGACCCTAAAACCCTCCTCCTCCAGCTATTGTCCTATATCTCTCTTTTTCACAGCTAAACTCCTAGAAAAGCTTTCTCCACCTGTTGCTACAGTGTGAGTTGGCACTTCCTTATCTGCCCCTAGCAATCTGCGTTCTGATCCACCATTCCATCAAAATTCCTCTGTCGTCCATTCCAGTGGCCTGTTCTTAATGCTCATCCTTCTTGACCTCTCTGCAATGACAGAAACCGTTGATCATCACCTCCTCCTGGATATTGGCCTCTTCCCTGGTTTTCATGATACAGGATTCTCCCAATTCTCCTCCTCTCTGTTTGACTACTCCCCAATCTCCTTTTCAGGTTAATCATTCATATCCTGCCCCTTAGGTGTGGGTGTTACCCCAGATCTCTGTCTTGGGTCCTCTGCATTTTTTCTCAGGGATCTTACCAGTTACCAGGGATTCAAGATCGTTTCCACGCAGGTGATGATACAGTCATCAAATCCAACCTTTTTGGTAAACTGACAAGAGCATGGACTTTGCAGTCAGAAATCCTCTGCGGCAGACCATAAGAAGTGACTTCTAGATGAGCAGAGAGGTCCATAACTCTGTGTGTGTGTGTGTGTGTGTGTGTGTGTGTGTGTGTGTGTGTGTGTTTTAATTATAGGTGCTTGTTCTGGTAGCTGGTGTACAGAAAAACATTTAAAAACACATCAGGAACTGGCAGTCTTTTCCCAACCTCACCTTGCCTGACTTGAGCTGGGTGTGACTGGCGCTCATTTCTAATCACGTCCTTTTAAAAAATTCAATTAAACACTGCATTTGATCAGTCTACTCTCATTTCTTAAAATTTGACCCTTATGTTTCTTTGTGGCATGAGAGTGTAGGACAGCTCTGGGAGCCACACAGGAGAGAGAATGTTTACTAACATGAGGCTGAGAGCTCCCCACCCTGACCCCTGTCACCTGAATTCGTTAGAGAGTTTTGGTTCTCTCTGGGGAGGAAAGGAAGGAGAAGAGGGAGAGAGATCAAGCCCCCTTTCATAACTATACATTCAAAGGCAGAATTACTAGGCCATTTTAAACTTAGGCCATTATAAAATCAGAAATAAGCCTAGCATAAACGACCAAGAGTCACTAGTCCACAACTAAGGTGGCATGGGGGATAGAATTCAGGAAGACCTGAGTTCAAATACAACCTTAGACACTTACTGTGTGACCTTGGACAAGTCACTTAATGGCTGTCTGCCTCAGTTTCCTCATCTGTAAAATGGGGATAATAACAGCACCTACCTCTCAGGGTCTTTGTGAAGATCAAATGAGATAATAATCGTGAAGTGCTTGGTACAGTGCCTGGTAATAATGAGCACTATATAAGTGTTGGATATTATTATTTTATTACTATTGTTATTATAATTACAGCTATTTGACCTTGAGCAAGTCACTTCACCTATAGTGGCCTCACTTTACCCTGTGGAAGAAGTGTTACTACTGTTCTCTCCTGCTCTATGATGAGGTAATTTGGGAATAGCACAGGATCACAGGATATCAGAGATGAAGTTGCTGCAGGGGTCATATAGTCCAACACTTGAAAAGGAATAACTTCATCCAGTCCTTGTTTAGGGAATTCCAGTAAGAATGAACCCACCGTGTGTCAAATTAGCCAATTCCGCTTTAGAATAGCACTAAATCAGGAAATTTGACTTTAATGTCATGTCTAAAAAGACATTCCCTCATCCCTCTTAGATCTGCTCTCTGGTACCAAGCAGAACAAGTCTAATCATCCTTGGACTTTAACCTCCTTGGTTTTAAATATTTGATACTGCTGTCATATCTTTTGTAAACCTTCTCCAAGTTAAAAATTCTCTATTCCTTTAATTGATCCTCCAGTATCATGGTTCTCAAGCCCTTCACCATTCTGAACTCCGTCTTCTGAACATTCTCCAGCTAATATTGTCATTTCTTCTACCTTTTGAAAGATGAAATTTTCATTAAAGCAAGACAAAAAAAATTATTAGCCATAGTACTCTTGGCAGAAAGAGCATCATCAGATAGTAGGATAATTGAAGTCCATTGCATCCCTCCCCCCCTCCGCCCCCAACACTGCTTTATGATGCCTTCACAAAAGTCTTATGGTTTCTTTCCAAAACTCCTTTATTTCCCATTTTTCCCAAGGTGTACTATTATACCCAATATCAGTTCAGTTTGGGCTCTATATTTACTGATATATTTACTAATCTTCTTGAGAAGGCATCACCTATAATTGATGCCTCCATTTCCTTTCGCTTTCTTCTAAACTTTTTACACTCTGGCTTCTGACCTCATCATCATTCAGTGAAAACTCTTCTGTCAAAGTGATCTCTTAATTGCCAGATTAAGAGGCCTTTTCTCAGTCTTCGTTCCTCTTGACCTCTCTACAGCCTTTGGCATGCTCAATCACACCATGCTCCTTGATACTCTCTTCTCCCCAGGTTTTTGTGACACTGTTCTTCCTGGTCCTCCTTCTACCTCTCCTTCTCAGTTTCCTTTGCTGGCTCTTCGTCCAGATCGGGCTCATCCTTCTCCCCCTATACTCATTCTCTTGGTGGTCTTATCAGCTCCCGGGGATTTAATTCTCATTTCTAAGCAGATGATTCTTAAATGTGCTTATCAAATCCCAACCTCTTCCCTCTACTCAAGGCTGAATCTCCAGCTGCCTATTGAACATCCCAAACTGGAGATCCCATAGACATATTAAACTTAACGTGTCTAAAACTGAACACATGATCTATTCCTCCAAACTTCTCCCTCTTCCCCACTTTTGTTAGGAAAAACAGAGACTCCCGAGGTAGACGAGGCAAGCTCATTCATTGCTTTGCAAGAAGTGGGTGTGCGGCTAGAGGTAGACACACCCTACAGAAGAGAAAGCAAGCAGTCATATTCCTGTCCTGAAAGGCAAGGTCCCTCCCTTGTTTCTCCATTGGCTGGATACTTCGAGGATACAACTTCCCGGAACGCCTACTTCACATTACTCCTTAATATGTTCTCTCTGCCCTTTGCATACAACACCGTGCCTAAAATTGTGTTAATCCTTCCCCCCCATCCCCCCCGGGAGGAGAAGATAATATTCATAGACTCATTAAGCACTGGCAGTTTGAGCAATTTGTAACTTTTGTCCTGCTTTCAGCGTGCTTTAATCGCACTAGTAGTTTTGAAAAACAATTCCTGGAGATGATCTCAGAGAGAATGGACTTGCATTAAGGCAGACTGAGAAACCACTCCTTTCACACCTGTACTCAACTTTCAGACCATTTCCTCTACATTTGTGGAAACATAATTTCTTATACCTTACACTATTACCACCATCTTCCTCGTTCCCCAGGAGTACAACCTAATAAATGTCAGGTCCTGAAATAAATCAAAGCTGTGAGTTGAGGAGTAAAGAGATAACAGGGTAGCAAACCTGACATACGGGGGATGTCCCATGAGTGCAGAGCACAATGAATCGCCTAGCTAAGAGACCCATGAAAGGTTCTTTATACTTTTAGGAGGGGAGGGGGGAAGAGGTAGTATGGGTAGTGATGGGGTGATGGGACCTGGACCCCTAAAAGGAAAAGACCATGTCTTTGAAAGCAGCCCAGTCCCTCAACTTTCCCACACATTTCAGCAGCCCAGTCTTTTCCTTTTAGGGGTCCAGGTCCCATCACCCCATCAGTAGCAAGGCCTGGTCATGAGACCCAATGGCCCTTGGCAAGGAAAACCGCTTCATTCAGGCTGTTTTGCCCTTCATGCCATAAATCCCAATGGAAGGGGGCAAGGTCATCAGAAGCCTCCTTCCCCCATATCCAATCTGTTGACATGTCCTATCTATTCTCCCTTATAACGTCTTTCCATATGCCCCCTTCTCACCTTACCACAAGGTGCAAGCCCTCCTCATGCCTGGACTTAGAATGCAATAGCCTACACTTTGGTTTTCACCTTTCAAGTTTCTCACCGCTCCATTCCATCTTTCACTCTGCTGTCAAAGTGATCTTTCTAAAGTACAGGTTGGGCCGTATCATTCCCCTCATCAGTAAGCTCTAGCAGGCTCCCTGTCACCTCCAGAATAAAATCCAAAATCCTCTCTCTGGTTTTTAAAGCCTTTCATAACCTGGCCCCCTCCTACTTTTCTAATCTTCTACTTTACTCACTTCCACATACTCTGCAATCCAATGATACTGGCCTCCTGACTGTTTCTTGAACAGGTCATTCCATCTCTCAACCCTAGACAGTTACACAGGCCACCCTCCGGCCTGGAGTGCTCTCTCCTTGTCTTTGCATTCTAGCTTTCTTGAGATCTCTGCTAAAATTCCACCTTCTACAAGAAGCCTTTCTCAGTCTGCCTTAATGCAAGTCCATTCTCTCTGAGATCAGCTCCAGGAAAGAAGCAAAGAAAAAGAAAGGAGGGCTATTGAAGCATTTTTGTTTTTTAATGCTGAACAGAGAATAGAAGGAAGGCCAGAAAGCACAGATGAACAGAGCAGTTTTGAAAGCTACAAGTTGAACTTAAACACACTTAAAAAGAAAAAAGAAAGCTATATATAATAGAGTACAGCAGTTTTATATACAACTCTTTTTTATGTATATGGAAATGTCCTTTTTATTTGATAGTTAAGTTCAGAATAAAAATAAAATTATATATATCCATATATGTATATATATGTGCATGTATGAATATATGTGTACTTGTATATGTATAATAGCTAATATTTACATAGCACTTACTATGATCCAGACCCTGTGTCAAGCACTTTACAACTATTACCTCATTTGTTGTTACACCAACCTTAGAAGGTAAGTGCTATTATTATCCCCATTTTACAGTGAAGAAACTAAAGAAAATAGAGGTTAAGTGATTTGCCCAGGATCACACAGCTAGGAATGGTCTCCTTGACTCTATACCTGATGCTCTGCCCACTATGCCATCTGGCTATCCCCTCTATCTGTTTATCTACCTATCCATCCATCTATCTACACACAAGGTTACTTGCTCCTACCCTTTTAACCTATTTGAGTGAGGTGTAACTTTTCATAGCCGTATGCCAGTTATGGGCCCCATCCCACCATGTCTCAGTGATACTGATGAAATCAAATTCCCCTCCTTCTAGCAAGTTCTCAAGCCCATCTTACTTGTCATCAATACTTTGTGCATTTGTATAGATATCTGCAATCATAGATTCTATTTGTTTTCTTGGTTGTAATCTTCTGCAAATTTTTAGGTGTCTCTACTACCATTCTTTCCCCTGCACTATAGCTACACTCTGTGACATCTAGCTCAGTTAATATGTGTAAGTACTTTCTTCCTTCTGGCTTCCTTTTTGATTTGATTTGCAAGACTACTATCTACTTTTTTTGTAGCCCTCATTAGGTATACACCACTGGTGGTTTTGATTATAAATTCCAAGTTCTGTTCTCAGACACCGTCTTCTTAACCAATCATTAACTTCACAAATCTGCCTTGTTCTTCCAAAGCCTAACCTTTAGTGGGCAGAAGATAAAATAGTACCTGTGTCTCTGAGGTCTTCAGTTTTGTACCTGGGACTTTATAATCCTTAGCAATGCTTTCTAGATTTCATCTGGCAACATCATTGTCCTACGTGAAATCATCTGAAATGGATAGCAGTCACCATGTTTCACAAATCTGGGCAGGTACCCTGTCATGCCTGAGTTTCATGCCTTGTTAACACCAGATTGATAAATAGCTGTCTTGGGCCTCTTCAGCCAAGAACTCCCCAAACTTCACTACCGTCTCTTCTTCTTCTGAGCTTTACTTGATGGATTTGCTTAATTGTTCCTTAAAGCACATGAGGCTGCTCCCTCCCTCAGAAGATCCCTCCCGCTCTTCCCTCTCTCGGAGTACATGCTTAGCTCAAACTGTTCAATGATCTTTTTTTCCCATCTGTGACACTTTCTTTCCACCTCCATCATGCAACGGATTTAGAACTGAATGCTTGAGTCCAGATTCCAAATTCTCCCACAGGAGTTGTATAATGGGGTTGGACTACCTGGCCTTTAAGGTCGTTTGTTGTATGACATCATGACTTTATCTTTGAGGTACAATATCGGGTAGTGGATAGAGATATGGCCTTAGCACCAAGAAGACACGGGTTCAAATCCCACCTTGGATACATAACGATGTGTGTGACCCTAGGCAAATCAACAGACCTTTCAGATAACTCTGTAAGACAATGTAGAGAAGGTGCCTACCTGCATCAGGCCTTTTCCCTATTCATCTATAAAAATAGATCACTATTCCCCTCACCTCTTTAGTTCCCTTTTCTTCTTTGTTTTTACCTTGAAGTCCTTCTATTTTTAAAGATGGATAGATACATATATATGCATATATTTGTACATATCTACAAATCCATATATATACACATGTATAAATAAATACAGATATATAGATATATATTTGTATATATACATGTACAAATATGTGTATATGTATATATATCACTTTAAGGTTTGCAAAGCATTTTACAAATATTATCTTGATTAATCTTCACAACAACCCTGAGAGGTAGGTGCTAGTATTATCCCCATTTTAAAGATGGAAAACTGAGGCAGACAGAGGTTACATGACTTGCCCAAGATCACACAGCTAGTAAGTGTCAAGTATTTGGTCTGAGGCTGGATTTGAACTCACGTCCTTCTGACTTCAGGGCCAGTGCCCTATCCACTGCTCCACCTAGCTGCCCCAGGAGTTTGGTTGTAAAAGGAGAGATATAAGACGATAATAGTGCAATGTTGGGAGTTTTTTTAAGGATGAGGAGACCATGCCTGGGATTGTCTTCTTCCTCATCTCCAGCTTCCTATGCATCCCTCAAGTCCCAACTAAAATCCCACCTGGTGAAAGAAGCCTTTCCCTACTCCCCGCTAATGTGAGCGCCTTCGCTCTGTTGATTCTCAGATTTATCCTGTTTAGTTCTTCTTTGCTATTCCCTATGTGACCTCAGGCAGGGTCCTTCACTATTACGTTGTGAGCTCCTTGAGGCACCATTTTTGCCTTTCTTTCTATTCTCAGTATTTAATGCATGCCTGGTGCTAAAGAAATGCTTGTTGACTGACATACCTATATTACCATTTAGGTACCTAAATGGATCCATGATTTCCTCAGTGTGGATATTCTCTCCAATGACACAGTCATACAACTCATCCATACTGGTCCATCCTATGTGACTCCTGTCTATGCGTTCCCATAAATTCACTGCAGGAGGTTCATCTACCATACTGAGGGCCTTCCTCTAGTTCTCATGACATTCTGAGGGTACCAGTGGAGCACATGGATTATCCATTGGTTATCTCTTACTCCCACCAGGTGAGCAACCTGTGTTATCTTTGGCTTGTAGGTGAGAGCCACAGAGCACTTAGAGCTTGGTCAGCCACCGAAGACCAAGGTCATCCATTACATCCCAGGCCATCGCCAGGCATCCTGATTTTTGTTTTGCCAGTGGACTTTGATGACTCTGGAAGACACAGAGAGAGAGAGAGAGAGAGAGAGAGAGAGAGAGAGAGAGAGAGAGAGAGAGAGAGAGAGGCTGACAACTGTGCAGCTCTGCCTCACTTCAATCCAATTCACACACAAGTCAAGATATCACCCCACAATATCATTGGTCCTCTTGGAAATGAAGGATGAACAACATTTTTGGTTCATTCATTTCCCTGATAATATCCATTACTCTTGTTCCTCAATGAAGTCCCTTACTTGTTATACACCACATCCCACTCAGACTTGCCATGTTCCTCTGATTCTTTCTCCCTTGATATTAATTTTTAAATCCTTAGAAACTGAGTAGTATTCCATCACTTACAGTCATAAAACAACATCCATATAACTGTTTTTCACATGCTTCAGTTGTTTTACAAAGTCCTGTGGCTGGCAGTGGGAGGTGGTGGTGAGGTGGGAACAGAGGTACAAGATGAATAAAACACAGCCCCTGCCTTCAAGGAGATCATCTTCTAGTAGGGAAGGAAATGATAGAGAGAGAGAAGGAGACCTACAGGTCAGGAAAACTTTGGTCCATGTCTTGCCTCTGACACATACCGGTTTTATGGCCTTGGGTAAGTCACTTAAAAACAATTTCAAACTTTTTCAAATATACATAGATACAATTGTAATTAGCAAAATACAAGCTCCTTTAAAAAGCTTTACTGAGAGAGGCATATTGGCTAGTGGTTAGATGGTCAGTCTAGAAGTCAGGAACACCTGAGTTCATGTCCTGCCTTTGAATTCTATTTATATATGTCTATCAATCTATATGTAAGTCACTTAATCTCTCAGTGCCTCTGACACTCCTCTGGGAGTAAATGCTGATTTGTATTGGTAGAGGGAGTTTCCATACTGAGAGTTCCCTGTACCAAGAAATCACAGATCTGGTACAAAATAGTAGAAATAAATGAGAACTCAGTGTTACTGAATTCATAGTAGTATTTTGTCAAGATGTATTTTCTCTATCAACAGATGCTAATAGAATAAGTGCTATGTGAAGGTCCACAGATTTTTTTATGCTTAAAGGGGTCCCAAGAACTAGAAACAAAATGAGTGTCTGTCTATTAGAAAATGGCTAAACAAATGGTGATAGATGAATGGAGTTTTACTGTGCTGCAAGAAATGACCGATATGAGGGATTCAAAGAAAAATGGGAAGGTATATGTGTTGATACGTAGAAGTCAGCAGAGTCCAGAAAACAGTATACATAAGGACTTCCACAATGTAAATAGAAACAACACTAAAAATATAACAATACTGTGTAGTTGTAACTACCAAGATTGGACTTAAAAGATGAGTCAACACACTTTTCTCCTTTTGTCAAAAAGGACTATGGATGTGGGCAGTTACCTATGATATGAGACATGGCCTTTGTGCTGGCTCGTTTTGATGAACTGTGTGATTTTAAATTTCTTTTTTTTTTTGTTACGAGAGAAGGATCTCTGAGTGAGGGGGGGTTGCATATTCAGAATTCCATGTTGTATAAATAAAAAGAAACATCAATAAAACTTTTTTTTAATGGAAGAGGATCCTCAGACTCAAAAAGTTTGGGAGATATTGTTGTTCAGTGATTTTTCAGTTGCGTCCAACTCTTTGTGACCCTGTTTGGAGTTTTCTTGGCAAAGATGTTGGAGCAGTTTGCCATTTCCTTCTCCAGCTCATTTTACAGATGAAGAAACTGAGGCAAAGAGGGTTAAGTGACTTGTCCAGAGTCACACAGCTAGTAAGTGACTGAGGCCAGATTAGAACTCAGGAAGATGAGTTTTCGTGACTATCCACTGTACCACCTAGCTACCCCTTGCCACATAAAAATCCTGGCAGGAGAGAGTAGCACACAGTGGAATTTGCTCCAGCCTTGTAATTCATTTGTTCATTCAATAAGCATTTACACCTCTTAAGGATGGCTTCGAATCCCACTTCCCCTTTTGGGATGGCCGTAGTACTTCCTGCGCAGATCAGCAAGCTTGGGACCTCTGTTCAAGTCCAACTTAAGTTTCCCTTAGCTCAGCCAAGACCACTGAGAGAGATGATTCATATGAGGTGGAGGTGATTTTTGCTTATGCACCTGCCAACTTCTAACACTGTCCATGCATGCTTCTTGAATGCCATGCGTGGGAGAGAGCAAGTTAGTTAGTCTTTCAACAGGGAATGATCATCAGGATTTCATAGCCAGTGTCCGCTGGAGGACCAGTACAAAGACCGCTGCACGGGAAGGGGATTGCTGACCCCAGGCCTTCTGAGGGTGCCTTGAGAATGAGAGGCAGCCATTCTTCTCAACTTAAAAGCCATTTACTATTGAGCACTATGCCAGGCATGGTGATGATAAAAATGAGGCCCAGAGCATCGGGAAGCTCACAGTTCCACTGAGGGAAAAGTAGGGGTTTGCTGGGGCCAAGGTTCACTTGCTCTGGGATTGTTAAATTTTCGGGGTGAGCACGTATACCTCGGAAATCAGCAAATGCTACAAACCAGAGCTTGATGCATTGTTTTGTGGATTGTCTAGACCTTAGAAAGCGTGGGGAAAACGTTACTAATGCAGATTGAACTTTAAAGTGCATCATGAGTTCATTTTTTTCCCGGAGAGCCGACTGTTAAACATTTACCAGCCTACCTTGCTGATCAGTTAATCAGTCAGTTGTGACTGTGGTTGTGATTGTGTTTTGTCCCTCATTCTCGAAGAGGACCGTGACATCAGGAAGGTGATGCCATGACCGGCAAGTGAAGTGGATTGAAGTGAGGAAGGGCTGTGCAAAGTCACCAGCCTCACTTTCTCCTCCAGAGCCGTCTGAGTCCGGTGGCCAGATGTTGATCAGGACAGCTGGAGATGGCCCGGTTCTTGGAAGAGGCATGAGTACTGAATCACGGGCACGTCGATCAATCACCTAGTGTGTGGTGCTAAGCCCTGAGGGACACAAAGAAAGACAAAGGGCTGTCCCGCCCTCAAGGAGCTTCCAGTCTAATGGGGGAAGAGAACACATAAACAGAAGCCAGGGGAAGGTGGGGAAGGGAAGGAACATTACCTGGTGAGGATGAAGAAGTCCTGAGACCAGGTGGGAAACGTGAGGTGTCTGTTCCAGGCCTGATCTTTAAATAGAGGATCTAGGAGGAGCTCTCCTGAGTCCACCCTTCACCCACTCCTATCAGAGAGGGGGAGGGAGGGGCCCAAAAGATATGAATTTCAGAGCTGATGTGATCTTGCAGAAGGATGAGTTTCTGCAGACTGTGGTGAAGGCTGGGGAGCAGCCAGGTGGAAAGTGATTAGGTGGCAGCCTGGGCCTCCCTCTTTCTCTACTCCCCCCACCCCTTAAATAACATAACGGATCTGAGAGGAGCTCTTCAGTTTTTACCCTCCATCTTCTTATACACATAGATAAACTAATAGCTGGAAGGGACCTTTGAGGTTTGTTTGTTTTTTCCTGGTTCCAGCTCCCCCCTCCTTTTACAGGTAAGGAAACCTGTGCCTAGAAGGAGTAAGTAACTTATTGACATCACGCCAGTAATAATTGGTGGTGCCAGAATTCCAACTCAGGACCTCTGGGATTACAAACCAGAACTCTGGGATTCCAAACTTGACCCTTTCTTTGGCACCGAATACAGGGGACAATTTATTTTTTTAATGCAAGGCAAAAAATAATAAAGTGCCCCAAAGATAGTAAATGCTATGGGCACCCTAGAAGGCCAAAGATTGGCATTGCCTGAAATTGTTTGGGCAGGCTTCCCAGAGAAGGTGAGTGATGGAGGATTGGTGGACTTTGGAGGGGTTACAATGCTCAGAAGTCTTTGGGAGAACCAGAATAATTGTTTGCTGCCTTTGGCAAAAATGGATACCATCTGTACTGCAGAACACCAATCACGTTCCAACCCAGCCAAGAATGTTTGCTCTAGACTTGACTTTTATTCATCTGACCCCTGGCCAACCAGTTACCTGAGCTGCAGAAGCCCAGTAGGAATCCTGGCATTTTTACCTGAGATAGGAGTGCTGTACAAATTGGGTCCTTTTGAGCTTCATCCTAAGATGGGAGGAGGAGAAAGGCATCTCGAAACAGCTTAGGATCACTAGTTTGCCTCTGGCCCTGACTCAACACCTTTCACAGGTGACTTGGTTGTGGGGCTAGGAGAGGGACGCTCCAAAACCCATCACGAGTTTTTGGTGGTAAGTAAATTAACCTTCCATGTTTCGCTTGACCCCATCTACAATCCCCCTGGCTGGGCAGGGAAGAGCTGTCTTCAATTAAAAAAAAAATTAGCTGAAGGTAATTCACCAAGCAGAGAACACCCCCCCTCCACCTCGATGTTTTACCCTCCCCCTAGATAACCAGAAGATGATGATATTTGATGAAATGGAGTAAATTCTCAAATGACAAAAGAGCTTATTTAGGAGGAGGGGCCCAGAGCATTCTTAGGTGCATGTCCCCCACCCCACCTCTAGCGGATGGGACGGATGAGAGGAGGGCAGAATGCCGGTGCTCTCATGGAAAATCTAGACCTCTTGCTGATAAAAGCCTGGAGCCGATGCCTCAGGCCCCTCACAGCTGATGTTGCTTGATTGTGTCTCCTGATCATGCCCCCCCCTTTCCCCCCCCCCCCCCCCCCCCCCCCGCTCCAGCTGGCTTGTGTCAGGGGACGCACCAGGCCTCCGAGAGGCCGGTTTCCACACACTTGGACTCGTCTTATCATGTGTGAGACGGAGCACGAGTACTCCAAATTTTACATCAGAAAGTCGGAGGAGGGCTAGGTCTCCTTCTTAGCTGCCGTCCTCTGCCCACACCTCAGCATATGGGATGGATTAGTTGATAATCTAGTTCCTTTCCTTTATTTATTTCTCACTGATATTCATGACATGGCCCGGTTTTAGCCCAGCAGTTTGTTTACAATGGAAGCAAGACAATGGCTTTGTGGGAATCCATGAATCCTTTCCAGGACAAATAACTCGTGGTCTGGGGACCTGCGCTATGGAGATATTGGAATCTGGGCTGAACAGCGCTGCTGAGTGGTTGAGAATCAGTTTCATTTTTGCATCCTCGCCTTTTCGTCTCCCAGCTGTTGCCCTGCCCCCTTCTTGCCCCTGCTTCCCCCACCCTTGCCCCCACCCAGGATTTCCCTCACAGAGTTTATTCTATAAAGACAAGGCTGACACTTGCTCCCACTCAACCCCAAGTTTCACCCTTGGTCTTCCCACTGCCCCCTTCTGGGAAGAATTCCTAATGGAACCTCAGCATTCCTTCCCTACTTGGGCCCCACTCCCACCCCCACTTGGCCCGGAGTAAACAGTTCTTTCCCTTTCAGCAGCTGGAGAAACCAAAGGGCCGAGGAGGTTTTGTGAGTCAGCTTAAGGGTACAGAGAGTCAGGAAGACATGTGGCCGGTGATTCATGGCTTTGAGCCTCCAGTCCCAACATGTGATCCCATTGATGAGTGGCCTCAGGGGAAGAGATGCAACTGTCAGGTGCAAAGGCGTTATGGTATAGCTAGGAGCAGCAAGGTGGTCCAGTGGGTGGAGCGCTGGGTCTGGAGTCAGGAAGACCTGAGTTCACGTTCAATCAGACACTTCCTAGCTGTGTGACCCTGGGCAAGTCACTTAAAATCTGCCTCAATTTTCTCATCTGTAAAATGAGGGTAATGATAGCACCTACTTTCCAGGGTTGTTGTGAGGATCAAATGAGATAATAATGGCAAAGTACTTACCACAGTGCCTGGCATATAATATTTTTTCTCTCTCTCTTTCCCTCTCTCTCCCTCTCTCTCTCTCCCTCTCTCTCCCTCTCTCTCTCTCCTTCCCTTTCTTCTCTCCCTCTCTCTCCTCTCTCTCCCTCTCTCTATCTTTCTCTCTCTCTCTCTCTTTTTCTCTCCCCCCTCCTTCGCCTCCTTCTCCTTCTCCTTCTCCTCATTCTCCCTGTCCCTTGCTCTCTCCCTCGCTCTCCACATATACATCTATGTTATTGTTATTGTCTTATCATCATAGGGGAAAGAGGACCAGTTATCTAAAGAAAAAGGACTTTGGGGACCAGGAATCCAGAAACCTGGGTTCTAGTCTCAGCTTCCCCTGTAAAGCACTGAGCAAATCACATCATTCATCTCAGCCTGTTTCCTCATCTGTAAAATAGAAATAATATCTTCCATGCCCTTACAGGGCTATGGGGGAAGATAAAATGATACCATAGAGGGGAGAGTGCTTAGAAAAGTTTAACATGTCATATAAATTCAAGACTGGCATGTTACTTCAGGCATAGGTAGGACTAGATAACTTCTGAGGCCCATTTGATTGAGAGATTCTAATTTTTTCTTTAAAATATTACTGTTGTTTCTTGGGGGTGCCCCTAATTTCTCCAGAAAAGACCCAGAGTGCCAAGTGAGTGGTTTGTCTTATCAGAGGTAGCTCAATTAGTTACCTAAAATTTCAGGGTCCCAGCTATTCCATTCTTAGGGCCATGTTTGAGGGGGAGAAAGTGGAAAAGGGTCCCTGTGTTTTCAATGTGATTCATTCAATGACATGTATCATCTACTATATATAAAACACTGTCTTTGATGTTGATAATACACAGACCAAAAGGAAGAGTCCTGCCTTTAAGGCAACAACATTTTGTTGTTGTTCATCCTTCGTGTGGGGTGAGGTCTTGATTTCTGAGTGAATTGGACGTAAGTGAGGCAGAGGGCACAAAGTCATCAGGCTCACTCTCTCCTCCTGAGTCATCAAAGTCCAGTAGCAGGACAAAAGTCAAGACTACCGGTGATGGCCCAGGATGCAGTGGGCGAATGTGGTGTCTTCCATGTCTGACCAAGCTCTAAGTGCTTCCCGAAGGACGTTTGTTATCCATGGGAAGCCTCTCAGGCTCTCCCAGACCCTGAAATCTACATTATAAAGGAAGACAGGGATTCCGGGTGGTAGAAGTGAAGAGGTAGTGCATTGCAGGCATGGGGGATTGTGCAAAGGCATTGTTGAGATGAGAGACAGAGTACAGTGTATGAAAAAAACAGGAGAAGGCCAGTTTGGTTGGATTACAGAGTTCTGGATATGGAGTAATGTCCACTGAGTTGGGAAAGATGGTTGAGGCTAAGTAATGAAAGACTTTAAAAGCTAAACAGAAGGGTTTATGTTTTATCCTAGAGGTATTGAACTTAGGGGCAAATATCTTGCAATTGCCAACATTGGTCGTAAAAGAACAGCTGTTTCTGGAGATATATATATACATAGATAGATAGATAGATAGATATAGATAGATAGATAGATATAGATATATGTATATAGAGATATAAGTATATATGTGTATATATATGTATATATATATATATTTCTAGATCTTTTTCACTTTAACTGCTATGAAGTCATATCGCCTCATTCTATATTTGATTATTTGAACCTAAACACCTGACTTCACTTTTATCACCATTAAATTTTACCTCATTGTTTTCAGACCATTAAGATAATTTAAAATCCTAATTCTGTCTGTGAAGCATTAGCTGTCATCTGCAAATTCCCTGCCGGGTTGACTGCCACTTCAGGGAGATTCTAACCCTGACAAGGAAAGCCAAGGAAGGGTTTGATGTCCACAGGAATTCCTGTTGATGTGTTACCCATCCTATAAGACCCAGTTCACAAGCTGCCTCTTCCACCAAGCCTTCCTTGATCCTCCCCTAGTGGGAAGTGAGTTCCCCCTAGATGTTCAGTATGAGCTAACAGCATGCCATGACTAGAAAACAAACAAATAACGAATACAATCTAGGCTGAATTATTAATAGAAGCCTATTGTTCAGGAGAAAAGTAACAGTACTCCTGTACTATAGTCTGTGTTCATCAGACCGCATCTAGACACTTTGTTTTCAAAAAGGACATTGATCATTTGGAACAGGACAGGTTGAGAGCTATAAGGGTTTTATCTTGCAGGCTACCTAAATTTAACACTCTCATTTTACAGATGAGGAAACTGAGGCCCAGGGAGGTTAAGTGACTTGTCTAAAGCCATTCAGGCAACAAATACCAAGGGTAGGACTTGAACTCGGGACTTCTCAATCCAGAGCCAGTGTGTTTTCCATTGTACCACCCTGTCTCCCATTACATCCAGAAGTGGGGACCAGGATAATGAAGGGTATGGAAACCATGTCATATTTGGAATGGTTCAAGGAAGAGAAGAAGTTCTGCCCTAGAAAAGAAAAAAATTAGGGGATACATGAGAGCAGACCCAAATGTTTGAAATTCTTTCATGTGAAAGAGAGCTTGGATGTGTTCTGTATCACTCCAGAGAGAACGAGGGCCAGAGTATAGAAGTCATGATCAGTATAGGACCTTTCTAACTTATGAGCTTTCCAACAATGAAATAAGCTGCCTTGGGAGATCATTAGCCCCATGTTGCCGAAGTATTCAAGAAGGGCCTGAATGTGAGAATGTTCTCCATTTGTAAAGCACTATGTCACTTTAAACTGCGAATATTACCATGTGTAGCAGCCATGTGTAGAACTGGCTTGGAGGAGGGAGACAGACAAAGGGGGGCGACTAGGCCAATGTTGCTGTAATCCTGGCAATGAGGACCCAGTCAAGAGTGGTGGCAGTAGAAATGGAGAATTCAGTTCAACAAGCGTGAATTGAAATGATTGATGAATATAGCTGGGGTCTTAGAGGAATAATATGGAAGGAGGGGACCCCTTAAAATCAGAAGAAATAGAAGTGAAGAATGCTTTTTGTTCCTGACTCCCACAAATCCTGCAACTAAATCAAATTACAGAAGTAGCCATGAGCAATGGAAAAGTGAACAGATGAGATATGAGTAGGGAAAGAGCTGAGGAGCTGATTAAGTAAAGGGAGGGCCTTAGAGAGGATGGGGGGGGTGTTGCAGAGGAGTGCTTTCACAGAGCAGTCACCCCTTTCCCCCAAGAAATGCTGTCCTGGGGATCCCCACTCATCTGTTCTGCATAGGGCCGTGAAGGACTGGCTTGTTGATACAGTGTGCAGTGTGTACTCTGGGGCTTTGAGACCCAAGTGGGCAGCCACTTCCTTCTCAGCTCAGCCTGACCTCAGCAGTTTGGAAGGAGTTGCTCTCTCACTCCCTCATTCTCTCTCCCCAAAAGGGGTGTTAACTAATCGTATGCAGACATCTCCTCCAGAGCCTCGCACACTATCCAGCTGGAAAGGAGGGAGCCAGGAGTGCAGGACTGGGACAGGGGGAGTTTCTCTGAGAGAATCAGGGCTTCCTTCTATCCTTACCCCCCACCCCTTCCCTGGATGGAGTTCCGCTGGGCTAGAGGAGCTGGGGTGGGTGTGCGGGGATCCTCTCAGCTCCGGAGAGCCTTCAGTGAGCATGTCAAGGATTCCACCAGCAGAGCCTGGGAGGTGTTCTGGAAGAGGGCAAGGGAGCGGAGGCTAACAGGTTAGTCTGGTGGTCAGTGGGGGTTGGGGGGGGGAGGCCTTCCCCATAGGATCTTCAGAGATTTGAGTGGCTTATGGTCTCTTGAGGCCCAATCTGGGTCCCTCAACATAGGAGGGAAATGCAGCACCCCACAGACCTGTTAGACACATTCTGTAATCCTAACACCTGATTGCAATGCTCTTATCTTTCAGAACTAAAATTCTAGAGGAAGCTCGGGAATGAGATAACTTTAGCCTGGGTGAGCAGATGGGCGAAAGGAATTTGCCTTGATATAAGTGGGATGGGCAAAGTAGTAGAAAATATGTTTAGCATTTGGAAATAGGAAAGAGACACCTTCTCAAGCCAGCTGGGATGATCCTTAGGAGTCCAGGCCCTGGACTGGGAGAGGGTTTTAGCCCAGGACTGGCAGTGTGGGGTAGCAGAAAGACTAGTAGTTGGTGTAGAGTCAGAAGACTTAGCTTTAAGATTCAGCTTTGCTGCTTGCTACCCTAGGTGACCTCGGGCCAATCACTTAAACTCCCTGGGCTTCAGTCTCCAGAAGAGGTTGGACGAGACAGCCTGTGAATTCTCTCCCCTCTGGCTCTGGCCTGTGACTCAAGTACCTGCTGTTCCTTCTTCCCTCCCACTCTCTGTAGAGAGAAAAGGAGGCTCAGTTCCAGCCCCGGGGGTGTTGGGCCAGCACGGTGGGCCAAAGTCTGAGCAGGCAGGCCGTGAGAGAGTTGGGGCTCGGGTTCCTCATGCCTCCCTCCTTCTGGATCTTAGAGGAGGCTGGGAAGGTGATATAATGTGCAGTGCGTTGGCCCTCCGGGCCAGACGTCAGAGTGTGGTCCCTGGGCCTCTCTGTCCGGGAAGGATACCTGGCTAGCCCCGGGCGGTTGCTACAACAAAACCTAGAAACAAAACGTAAGCAGAGCAAGATTGAGAGCCGAGAGACCGCATTCCACTCTGTGCAGGCCAGCCGGCCAGTGGCCTTGCGGCTGTCAGGGATAGAAAGGGGTTGGGGCCCCCTCAAGAGCATAAGGTGGCTGCGTCAGCCGCGACGATGTACAGGCCCCAAGAGGCTCTGCCTGGATGGCGTAAATTGTAAGATCAACGTTTGCAAGGCAGCCAATGGATCCGATGAAGCCTTGTCCCCCCCCCCCCCCCCCCCCCCCTGTTTAGAACAGTGCTGTCAGGCACATGGCATGTTCTCCAGGAATAAGAGAACTTCCTCGTTTGGCCTCTGGCCTAATTTCCTAAAGCCAGCTCTTACTATCAGGAAGTTCTCCTCTAAGGCTAACCTAAGTCTGTATGTGATTGCAGGTTATTAGTGTGGTTGCCGCTTTCCTACCTTTCCAGTCACATACTTTGCCCTTCTCCGCATATTCTGTGACCCAGTGACACTGGTCTTCCTCGAACACTGCCTCCATCTCCCCAGTCTGAGAATTTTCGCTGACTGTCCCCCATAACTGTAACCCCCCATTTCTATGTCTCTTGCCTCTCAGCTTTCCTGGCTTTCTTCAAGTCCCAGTTAAAGTCCCACCTCCTAACCTTTCCCAATCCTTCTTAATTTTAATGCCTTCCCTCTGAGAATTACCCCTGAATTATCCTGTCTCAGGAAGTGTTCCCACCAAGTCTAAATCTGCCTTCCTGCAGCTTACTCATTGCTCCTAGTTTTCTCCTCTGAGACCAAGTGGAAAAAAAGTCCAATCCCTTTTCCACATGCTAGCCCTTTAGCTTCAATGCTTGGAGATTGCTATCAGTTCCCTGCAAAGCCCCCTCTTCTCCAGGATAAACACCCCCAGTTCCTTCAGCCATACTCACATGACATGTTCTCAAGACCCTCTTCCATCCTCGTTGTCCTCCTTTGGACTCTTCATCTTCACAATATCCTTCCTAAAATGCGGTGTTCTTAACTGAACACCATATTCCAGAAGTAGAATACAGTAGGACCGTCACCTCTCAGGTCCTAGAAACTATGTCTCTCACTCACATTTTTTGGATGCCATATTGCACTGCTGACTCATATTAAACTTATAGTCAACTAAAATTCCCAGTTTTTTTTCAAATGAACCTCTATCTAGCCATGCCTCCCTTATCTTATAATTGTTAATTGACTTTTTGAACCCAAGTGTACACATTTACATCTGCCCCTATTACATTTCCTCTTCTGAGATTTAACTCAACATTCTAGGCTTTTTTTTTTCTTTTCTGGAATCCTATCTTCTGGTGTGATAGCACTTCCTCCCAGCTTGGTGCAAATTTGTATCAATGCGGCACCTGCAAATTTGATAAGCATATCATCTGTGGTTTTATCTAGGTAGTTAAAAAATTGTTAAATAGCATAGAGCCCATTTGGATATCTTGGGTACTGCACCAGACACCTCCTTCAAGTTGATTCATGGATATTCTTTGGGTCCAGCTACTGAGCCAGCTCAGTATCCAACTAACTGTCATCTTAGCTAGCCAGTATCTCCATCTTTTCCATAATAACCGCAACTTTCAGTTGGAGAGAGTATTCTGCTTTTATCTCTGAGGTCTTCCTGGCTGCTTGGGGATTATTGGCACAGCAGTTGGTGGAGAGACTGGATGAGGGTCCTCCTCCCTGCCACCTCCCCAGACACAGAAGTTGTGGCTTTAAAAAAGGAAATCATGTCAACATGGAAGAAGACTGTCTGTAGGACTAGCTGGCCTAGGCACCGCTGGGTCCCTGGAAATCCAAGATTTCTGTGGCCAAGGCTGTACTCCTTAACAATACACCTGGGAGATCCTATTCTAGCTGCAAAGAGAGCTGGGAGTTG
Organism: Phascolarctos cinereus; assembly: GCF_003287225.1. Classification (NCBI taxonomy): domain Eukaryota; kingdom Metazoa; phylum Chordata; class Mammalia; order Diprotodontia; family Phascolarctidae; genus Phascolarctos; species Phascolarctos cinereus. The sequence continues at coordinate 403,288,276 of NW_027555625.1, read as the reverse complement.
GGGTGGGAAGAGCAATGGGAAGGACAAAGCTTTTGGATGGCTTTGCTTTGGTCCCTGCTTGGGGACCATAGTAGCCATTGTGTTCTCCAGTGTTGTATAGTCAATAAAGATACTCACATGCTCAGCTAGGATCTATGATCTATCCATTAATCAGCAGGCTTTTGCTTGGTGTCTACTATGCGCCAGGCCCAGTGCTCGGTATTTGGAGTTACAAGGACAAAAACCAAAACTATCTCTATTCTCCTGTAGCTCACATTCTATTGTTCATCTCCATGTCGCAGATTGTGACCCTTCCAGGCCAGTGCATTCTATGGGACTCTTGGATACCTCTTCCTCTAAGTATGCTGTAAGGAGTCCACTAAATGTGCTCGATATGGAGGGGATGCTAGCGATGCACAAAAGCTGTCATACTGAGAATATTGGGATTAGCTGAAGAAATGGCAATGAGTATTTTTCAAAATAATATCTTGTTTTATTTACTACCTCATACTTTGAAAAGCTTATCTGTACATATGTTTGCAGAACCTCATGACAGCCCTGTGAAGGAGCTAAGGCAGACATTGCTATCCCTCTTTTACAAATGGGGAAATGGGGAAGCAAAATGGTGAAGTGACTTGCTCCCTAGTTTAGTGACCAAGGTCTGCCTTGAACCTAGGCTTCTTGACTTTCCAAATAATACTTTTTCCATTATAACATAGAGACTCATGAAGACTAGACTCCAGCTGGCACTGAGCTGACCATCTCTTCCCTGCCCTAGCTCCTCCACTGCTCACTAGCACAGGGATTTGGGGGGTGGGATGTCCTATCTATTTGTGTGTATCTGTGTGTATGTATGTATATACACGTATATACATACACACATACCATATAGAGAGAGAATAATCATGTGTATTTTCATCCATTTAAAAAATTATTCTGAGAATAATCCTGAGGTCAATAGGTTCCACCAAACTGCCAAAGGGGTCCATCACAGACACACACACACACACACACACACACACACACACACACATACATACACACTAAGAATCCCTGTTAGTGCAATCCTTAGAGGAAGATTGACTGTGACAGTGATGAATACCTGAATTACTGAAATTGGCTAAAGGGATATTTTTCTTTAAAACACCACCGGCTGCAGCTGCTGCTAATATATATTCTTACACTAATCTTTCCCGATACCTAGAGGAGAGATTTATGTATAGTATATTTCTTCTAATTGTCCCTCTTCTGAGTCCCTCTCATAATAGAGAACAGATTATTTATTCACTCGTTCATTCATTTATTTTTGATGGGCAATTTCCCTCTAGGGATGTCTATCAGCAAGTGTCTTTAACTTTAAGTCTCAGAAAGTTGCCTGGGGGCACTGAGAAGTTAAGTGACTTGATCATGGCCAGTATTTGTCTGCCTGTTTATTGACTTGAAGCCAAATTCTGATTCCAGGCCCAGTGCTTATTTACTTGGCTACAGTGTCTCTCTGTTACCTTTCTCAAATGTTGCCTGAAGGATGGAGAGAACTGGTTCATGATCAGGCTCTGTAGTTATCACCTGATAGATAGAAAGGGTTTTCTATATTCACTCTGATCAGGGAAGACTCAGTCTACCTCATTGAATCATATTCAGGACATTGCCTTTATAGAGTATCGCCTCTGTGTAGACCAGGTATAAAGAGCTGGGGGAAAAATCAAAGAAGAGGTTCTAACTTTAGACCTTTTTTGAGCTGCTCAGGCCACCAGCTCTTCAAAGGTGTTGGAGGTACCTTAGAATCCTTCTTTTGGTACAGAGGTTCCCAGACTTATTTGGCCTACTGTCCCCTTTTCAAAAAATAAATTATTCAGTGTCCCCCTGGAAATCTACTTTCTTTAACCCTTTAATGTTTTTTTTAATTTGCATCATTTCAAAAAATTATAAAATATATTTTAAAAAATGATGCATCTTAAATTTAATAATTTGTTGTAAATTTGTGGATTTTTTCCTGCATTGAAACTTTGATGACACAATATTGCGCCATGTAACCATACAATGTCATATTGTAAACAAGTCATTACACGCACATATTCCTGCCAATGCATGCTGGACTTCCTGACAATGCACGATGGGCTTGTCTGCTAACACTTGCTTGTTAAGTGGACTGGACCACTGATGGTTTCTAACTCACATTTTGTGGTTTATTTGAAAATGATGTAATCACTACGACTTTAACTCTGTCACACAGCAGACGAAACATGTAGAAATTTTTTTTTTCAAAATTTTCTTCTGTTCCCTTCTTTCCTTATGCTTCCACAGCCCCCTTATTTTTATTCAATGCCTCCCAATTGCACCTGAGGCTACTACCACCTCCCCCCATCATTCCAATGCCCCCTAGGGGGGCTTTGGGAACCTATGTATCTAGTCCAATGCCCTCATTTTACAGATGAGTGAGGCCCAAAGGGATTAAAAGTCTTGTCCAAGGTCACACAGGAAGTAAATGACAGAGAGGGTTCAAACCCAGGTGGTCTGGCCCCAAATCAATGCATATTCTGTTGTACCATCCTGCTTTTCTTCCTTAGTCCAGTGGACTTTTGCCTTTGCCTTTGACTTTTCCCTATTTTCTAAACCTTTACTGATCATTGAATCCCAAGTCAAGGCCTAGAGCCTTGTGGCCTGCTTTTAGCTTCTTAGTTTCAGAAATCTCCTGTACCCTATACCTCATTCCCCATCCTGTTCTCTGCTGCTGTCACCCCATCTGGTGCCTGTTTCTAGCATCTACTTCCTTCCTTCCTTCTTGTTCCCACTGCTATACACTACAGAACACAATCATGCTTTTTCTAGGATTTATTGATAATGTAAAAGTATATGTATATAAAATTTAGAAACAATTCATCAAAGTGAGATCATTGGGGATATGTGGTGCAGAAGATAGAGAGCTGGGCCTGGAGTCAGGAAGACCTGGGTTCAAATACAGCCTCAGATACCTACTAACTATGTGACCCTGGGCAAGTCACTTAACCTGTTTACCTCCATTTCCTCATCTGTAAAATGAGGATAATAATAACACCTACCTTCCAGAATTGTGAGGAGCAAATGAGATAATTATGCAGTCTTGGAACATAATATGCACTATACAAATGTTAGTATCATCATTATTATTACTACTACTAATCGGAAGTCTAAATAAAAAGAAAGCTACCCAGCCCAATAATTGATGGTACTTGGCTTCTAAACTATTCCATCTAGCTATAGTCCCCTGGGTCTCTTATGGGCTATCTCGAGTCCTAGACAGGCCAGATTGTCTAACTCCCTCTTGCTCCATGAGAATACCATCTCTTGTCCCAGAACACTGAGAAGCTGATTTTAGAATTTTCCCAGAGGCCTAATTAAGAGGGTGATTGGAATTTTGCCCCAGGGCACCCTAAATTAGAGGGTGTTAGCAACACTTTCACCCTATATAGTATAGTATATATAGAAACAACCCAATTGAGCACTTAGTTTGCAAGAATAATTAGTTAAAATGAAAGGTGTAGGATGGATTTTTCTGCTGAATTCATGGTTGGTAATTGTATTGACAAGAGTTTGTACACTTATCAAAGTTGTTTTTCTTTACAATGTTGGTGTTATAAATTTTTCTCCTGGTTCTGCTCACTTCACTATGCATCAGTTGACACAAATCTTTCCTGGTTTCTCTGAAGTCACCCCTTTTATGATTTCTTACAGCGCAGTAATATTTCATTCCATTCATATACCATAATTTGTTCATCTATTCTCCAACTGATAGATACTTCTTTGATTTGCAGGGGGGATTTTGTTTATTTTGGGGGTTGTTTTTTGTTTGTTTATTTTAATCAAAAAAGCTCTCATAAATATTTTTGTATATATGTGTTCTTCTTTCTTTTCTTTTTTTAATTCTTTTGTGTGTTCTTCCTTCTTGATCTCTTTGTGGTGTGGGTCTAGTAGTGGGTCAAAGGATATGCAGAGTTTAGTAACTTTGGGTGCATTATTGCAAATTGCTTTCCAGAATGCCTAGACCAGTTCACAGCTCTGCAAATAATGCATGTGATTGTTTTCCTTTAGCCCTTCCAACAGTTATCATTTTCCTTTTTTTTTTTTTTGGTCATCTTTGCCAAAGCAACGGGTATGAGGTAGAACCTTAGAGGTGCTTAAATTTGCATTTCTCTAATTATTAGTGATTTGAAGCAATTTCTCATATAGTTATTAGTTTAGATTTCTTCCTTAGAGAACTGTATGTTGATATCCTTTAACTATTTACTTGCTGGAGAAAGGCTTTTGTTCTGATATATTTGAATCAGTTTCCTACATATGTTAGATATGAAACCTTTATCAGAGAAACTTGCTGCAAAGTCCCTACCCCCAGTTAATGGCTTCTCTTCTAATTTCAACTAGAGTGCTTTTGTTTATGCAAAAACTCTTAAATTTTGGGTTCTCAAAACTGTCCGTTTTATTTGCTTTCATCCTCTCTCTCTGTTACTGGTCATTCATTTTTTCATTATCTGTAGCTGCAAAAGGTATTTCCTTGTTTGTGCCTCTATTTTTTTTTTATGATGTGACTTTCATCTACCCTTCCCCTCTCTGTAGCTGCAAAAGCTATTTCATGGTTTGCTCCTTTGATTTTTTTTTTATGAGGTGACTTTTATCTAAGTCATGTATCTCCATTTAAAACATGTCTTGGTCTATGTGATGAGATGTTGGTCTAAACCTAATTTCTGCTTTCCAGTCTTTCCAGAAGTTTTCATTGAATACTAAATCCTTACCTCAATGTTTGGGTTTATTGAACATCATAAACCTACTGTTTGTACATTTGTATGTAGTAGTACGCTCAATTTGTTCCTCCTGGTTGACCTCTTCTTTTTAACTAATACCAAATAGTTTTGATGATTACTGCCTTGTACACTTCAGTTTGAGATCTGGTATTACTAGGTCCCCTTCCTTGCCTTTTTATTCATTTCCCCCCCTTGAGATCCTTAACCTGCCACAGCAGATAGAGTACCAACCCTGGAGTCCAGAGGACTTGAGTTCAAATCCGGCCTTATTAGCTGTGTGACCCTGGGCAAGTCACTTAACTTCAATTGCCTCTTTAAAAAAAAAAAGATTCTTAACCTTTCGTTGTAGTTGAACAGTAAAGCAGGGGAGGCTGTGAGTGGAGGGTACCTGGGTGCAGAGAGGAAGGGCGGTTCAGTGTTCAGAGCGTTCTGTGGCTTTTGAAGCCAGATACCTGGATTTAAATCTTCCCTCTGTCACTTCATACTGATACGACACGGCCTGTCTGGATCTCCGTTTCTTCAGCTGGGGGATTGGATTTGATGGCCTCTAAGATCTTGTCCAGCTCAAAATCCACGACCTTGCGTGTGTGACCTGCATGTTTCCTAGCAGCAAAGCAAATGGACTTTGGTCGGCTGAACGTTTTCCTGCATCTTTGTGAGGATAGATATGGCATTTGCTTATGCCCTGGGAAAGTGGGGCTCTCATCCAGGGGTAAGTATCTTTTCCATACTCTCTTTGTGGGAAGATGGATTTTGCCCATTTATCTCATCTCCTGTAGTAGATTCTGTGCTCCTTGAGGATAGGGCCTGCCTCATTCATCTTTCTGTTCCCTCCCAGACAAAGGACCTTGGTTCAACTTCTGACTCTGATACTTCCTGTGTGATGCTGGGCATGTGACTGGACCTGTCTGGGCCTCAGGTTCCTGATCTGTAAAATGAAGGGATTTGGTCCAAGTGACCCCTCAGGTCCCTTCCGGGTCTAAGCGTGTGATCTTATGCTTCCACCCCTTTGCACAAACATAGTAGATGCCTTACAAATACTTGTTAGGGGGCAGCGAGGTGGCACAGTATGGATAGAGCACCTGTTCTGGAGTCAGGAGGACCTGAGTTCAAATCACTTACTAGCTGTGAGATCCTGGGCGGGTCACTTAAACCCTATTGTCCTATAAAAAACCCAAACCCCCAAACCAAAAAACAACCAAATGCCTGTTGAATGAAGGACAGGCAGGTGCTATCCCTGAAGTGTCTAATAACACAACATTATGCCTCCTCAGCACGCTCAAAATGCTGGTCATTTCTTAACTGGTTGAATGAAATGCATCAAAAAGCATTAATTAAGCTTTACTCTTTACTGTGCTGAGCATTATGCTAATTGATAGGAATAAAAATATAAAAAGGAAAGCCAGCCCTGACTTTGAGGAGGCTATATTCTAAAAAAGAAAACAATACACAAAGGTGTAGTGGACAGGAGGGGCACCGTAGACCTGAAAGTTACAGGGAGTCGGGCCTTCGGGAAGTAGATTGTCATGCCACAGCTTGAAACGATGGCAGAACTGGTATTGTTCATGGTGACAATACTGAGGAAGTCAGGAAAAGAGCATTTGTTTATTAAACCCCTACTATATGCCAGGCATTAGACTAAGTGCTTTACAAATATTACCTCATTTACTCCTCACAACCACCTTGTAGATTGGTGCTATTTTTAATCCCCATTTTACAGTTGAGTAAAGTGAGGCAGACAAGTCAAGTGGCTGGCCAAGGGTCATGGAGCTAGTAAATGTCTGAGAACAGGTTTGAACTCAGGTCTTCCTGGCTCCAGGCTCAGCCTCTGCCCACTTACTGAGCTGTATAGGGAGCCGATGAGGCTGTGGAAAAGGGGTGGAATGAAGCATGGTCTAATTCACATGCACAGCCCAGACACGCACATACACACACGCACACATACATGTGCATACACACACATACACACACGCACACTCACTTCACACACACACACACACACACACTGCACCAGCCTAAGTGAGCTCCTTGCAGTTTCCTGTACACTACACTCCATCTCCTCCCCTTCCTTCCCCCCCCCATGCCTTTGTCTGGGCTATCTCCGATGCCAGGAACACACCCCCTTCTCATTCCTACCTCTTGGAAGCCCTAGCTTCCTCCAAGGCTCAGCTCAAGTGCCATCTTCTAGAAGAGACCTTTTCTGGATTCTCTGAGTAGTCAGTATTCCCCCAAGCCTCATCATCTAGGGGTGTCTCCTACTGATTTGTCTGTGAGCGTGTATCCCTCCAGTCTGCGCCTTGAACCAGAAGCTTCTTGAAGGCAAATTCTGTCTCACTCGTCCTGATGCCCTCTTAGCCCAGTGCATAGTAGATGCTTGCCGCATTCCTGTTGACTGACAGGTTGAGTCCACTGGTGAGAGCAGTAGAGGTCGTAACAGGCACATTCAAGCCAGCAATCTTCTACCCTTAATAGACTCTTAACATGGGATTCAGAGTAAGAAGATCTGGCATCTAGTCCTAACCCATCCCATTAACTTGCTGTGGGGCGTCAGGCAAATTGCTTTCTTTGTTCTGGGCCTCAGTTTCCCCAACTGTAAAAGGAAGGAGTTGAACTAGATGATTTTCAAGGCCCCTTCCGGTGCTATGCTTTTAAATAGGGTTGAGAGGCTGAAGATAACTCACCAAAGAGCCTGTGCAACAGGAAATCAGAGCCAAATTTCCCTGAGCCTCCTGGGACTATGCTGGGTCCAGACACAGGGGACTCCAGATGTTGAGTGAAGGACTTACCGCATTTGGGGCGTTCTCTGACGTTCGATAAGTGCTGGGGTGCTTTCCCCTCTTCGCTAGGAGAGCTCAGCCCGGCCCTGAACAACAGAGCAGAGCTGGAGGTGGCCCTAGAGTTACTCTGGGGGTCATTTGGGAAGGGTCAGGATCCGAAGGCTCCCTCCCCCACTCCCTTCAGCCGAGGGGAAGGGCAGCCGTGCTGCTGGGAGGCCGTGGAGGGGCTGGAGAGAGACACTTGGCGGCCGAGCCGCTTGGAAGCGTTTCAGGCAGTTGTTTCTTGGGCAGGGGCTCCCAGAGGCGACTCTCCCCACCCAGCCTGGAAGGAGGGGAAGTGGAGGGCAGACAGCTGCGTTCCCTGGTCTGCATGCAGTACAACATCTGGGCTCTCAGTACAGCCAGAGCAGCAGCGTTGGAGGGCTCTGAGCGGGGCAGTGTCTGACCAGCCCTCCGAGCCTGGTCCCCCAATGGAAGGTAGGAAGCATCTGCAGTTCAGATTCCAAGTCTGAGGGAGCATTGGCATATGGGGGCATGGTAGGGGTGAGGGATAACCATGTGGGGAATACCGTGAAGGTTATGGAGATGGACTCTGGGAAATACAAGAGAACAGAGAAAATGGCTTGTAGGATTGCTATACAGGTAGAATTGCTCTATGGGGACAATACAGAGGGGTAGGGAAGGGCTGTGTTGTTTCTGAATTTGTAAATACTCTTTCCTTGTCTATAAACACTAGAAAATATACACGTGTGGTCTGCTCTATATAGTGGCCAGGGAAGGAAGCAGATGTTAGAACAGGGAATAGGAGGGGCAGACAGCATGAGGGCCGGGCTAGGCAGGGCACACAAGCATAAGTCCTTACGATGGAATAAATAAAAGGGTCCCTGTGAAGTGTGGCAGGCAGTGAAGTGTCAGATGAAGTTCAAAACATAGCAATGAGGTGCCTCAACCTCACCTTGGCCTTGGCCATCCCCATCTCTCGAGGTCCTCAGCAAAGATTCCATATTTAATAAGGCAGGAGACCCCAAAGATTAATTCAGATAAACTTGCAGGGAATAGGGGTATTCCATTTGCTTTAATCCCTCATGGCCTAGGGGCTTGTCCCAGGAGCCTCTTAAGGAGGAACTAGAATAGGGCTGGATAAAGGTAGGCACCCCCAGAGAGGAGGGTACAGGCCCCCTACCACACCTGGTTCCTTGGACCCTGACTTTCAAGCCTCCAATGGAGAGTAAACTCTTGTGGCCCCTCTGTGAAATGGACTAGGACGTCTCGATGCAGAGTTACCGAGAACAGGGAGAACTATGTACCATTCAGGGCTATTTCTGATGCCCTGGGAGTGTCCCAGGGCCTGTGTGTGTGTATGAGTATGTGTGTTTTCCTTTTCTATTTTCTCACAGCTGTTTTCTCTCACTGTGTTCTTGGGTCTGGCAGCAAACAGCCCCAGCTGATTGAAATGTCTCTGGGACTCAAGCAAACTCGATTCATCTGGGGTGAGGTTATGGGAGTGGGGAGGGGGCTAATTTCTTGGGGGAGAGGACCAGAGGTCTGCCCTTTGGGGCTCCATGGTGGTTGCCACTCAAAGACTAACCCGCTTGATCCCTAACCCCCCTCACCATTCTCCTCTCCCTCCTCCCTCTTATCTGCTTTTCTCTCTCCCCTCCCCTCTCCTCCCTTTCTCTTTGTGCTGCACTCTCCCTTCCTAAGGTTGCCCTCACCTTTCAGTGGGCTGGGTTCTCCACTCCACAGCCACTTGGAAGAGTGTGATTAGACGGAGCCTTCGCTGGGTGGAGAATAGGGATCGTCACTAACACCGGTGATGCCGTGTCTGCGGCTGCTCATCAGCTCCTGGGAAAATGTAAACACTGTGGGAGGAAATCCAAATATTGCCCTGATGGAAAGAGACTTCCGATTCTTCATCCATAGGGAAATGGAGTCACTAGGTCCCCGAGTTATTGGAGGAGGGAAGCCTGAGTCATCCTGAGTTTAAGGGTGGGACAGCAGGGGGAATGTGCTCCCTACAACTAGTTTTTTACCCTTCTGGTCTCCAGCCTCTTACTCTCCCCTCCTCAACCCCTTTCTCCTCTCACGTTTTCTTCTTCTTTGTCTCCCTACCTCCAGCTGCATCCTTTCCCTTCTCCCACCACCCTCTCTGTCCCGTTTGGCTGTGATTCAAACCTGGCTCAGTCTCCTGATTCCTAGCCTGCTGCTGGGACACACTGTACCACCCTTGGGGTCAGAGCTTTAGTGCTAAAAGGGGCCTCAGGGCATCTAGTCCAATCTACTATTGTACCAAGGAAACAGCAACCCCAAGAGGTTGTGGCTTGTCCAAAGTCACAGGTTTTAAGTAATTGAGGCAGGATTTGAGCTCAAGTCCTGTGAATCGAAGTTGTTTTTTTTTCCCCTCCCCGCTATACTCGCCTGCCTCTTTTGGGGTCAGGATGTCATCCTGGCTGTTTAGATATACAAATGGATTTCACCCCCAGCAATGGACTGATCAGACTGGAGGGCTTCTCCATGGCCTAGCAGATGAAAGGAAACTTGGTACTCCAGTGGAGGGCAGAAGGCTTTATGTTCGTTCCCAAGTTCCACCCACACCCATCAGATTGACAAAGCAGACCAAAGAAAGAAAATAGCAAATATTGGAGGGACTGCAGGAAAACAGATACATCTGTGCACCGTTAGGGGAGCTGGGAATTATCTCAGCCATTCTCAGTTAGAGATTCCTATAGATGGTGGTACCCCAGAAGCCAGGACACATCAGGTATGCATTTTGGCCTAAACCAGCAAGACACAGAGGGAAACAATGAGAGAACTTGCTGCCTAAAGGATGGAAGAAACAGAGAAAGCTTAGCTGGACTGGAAGCCGGATGCAGGGCGGAGCTGAGAAGAAGTCATAAGCTTCTTGTGTTGCCAAGCATAGACAGACCTGGACCAAGACTGGATTCAAGCGATCGAGCAGAGGCATTCCAAACCAAGGACTCTCTAAGCAGCTGTAACTAACATGGGGCAAATGGGGCTTTGCCTCAGAGTACCAGCATGATGGAGGGAAGGCCCCATGTGGCCCTCTTGGTCCTCAAGTGCGGCCCTTTGACTGAATCTAAACTTCACAGAACCCCGAAAGGATTTGTTCTGTGAAGTTCCCCAGCCCTGGCAGAGAAATTTCCCCCCAAGATAGGTACCATTTCCCAACTCAACTAAGCTGTCTATCACAGTGGTGAAACCACTGAAAATGTAACCCCCACCCACCCAGCCCTCCTCTTCTAATTCCGTCCTGTGGAGAGGCAGGCTGACCCCTCCCCTGGCACAGCTGCATCTGCTGTGGAATGGCTCTGTGCACTGCTAAAAACTCTCCAGACCTACTGGCCTCTGCCTTGCTCAGTTCCCATCCCCTATTCCCTGCCCCCCTTCCCCGAAAGAATTCCTGGTTCCGGCTCTGTCTCCAAGATTTGTCTTCCCAGCTGGACAAAGCTAATGCTTCAGCCATTCTTTACATTTCTAGTTGCCAATATGTGTATCATTTGGCAAATGATATACATATGTATTGGGCAGCTAGCTGGCTCAATGGACAGGGCGGTGGGCCTGGAGTCAGGAACACTTATCTTCCTGAGTTCAAATCTGGCCTCAGATACTTCCTAGCTGTGTGACCCTGGGCAAGTCACTTCACCCTGTTTGCCTCAGTTTCCTCATCTCTAAAAATAAGCTGGAGAAGGAAATGACCAACCGCTCCTGTATCTTTGCCAAGAAAACCCCAAATGGGGTCATGGAGAGTTGGACATGATTGAAAATGATTGAACACAAGAACAGTAATACATATTTATCAAAATAGGCCTCATTTGATCACAAATTCAGAGCTAGATGTCACCTCAGAAAGTCTGTTTAGATGAAACAAGGAAATTGAGGTCCAGAGAGGCTCATGACTTGTCTAAGGTCGCACAGGTAATAAAAACGTGGCAGAGCCTCATGTTCTTTCTACAGACTCTCTTACAGACCCTCGTGCTGAATGTTAAGTAGTTTTGGTTGTACTGAAAACTGTGATCAAGTCTTTATTATCAGCCTTCAACCCTTCCATGAATCCACGATACGAATGGTCCCTCCAGTGATGCAGATCGAGACCCCTTCCAGCCTTCTTGGCAGGGTGGCTCAGTGGATGGAGCATTAGACTTGGAATTGACCTGGGTTTGAATTCTGGGCCAGTCCCTTTGCTGACTGAGTGACCCTCCATAAGTCACTTCACTTTTTCCAGATTTGTTTTCTCTTTAAAATCAGGGTTTAGACTAGATTATCCCTAAGGTCTCTTTGGGCTCTAAGAACCGATTATTCTATTTGGGAGTGGGGTGATGCCAGAGGGAGATTTTAGAGAAAAAAGGAGAGGTCCACTTATTGATATGTTCCTTCAGCCTCAATATTGGGAAGATTGGAAAGCTGTCAAGGCAGAAGCCAGAATCCCTTCCTCCTTTGGGGAGAGAAAGGGGGGAAGAAGGAAGCCAGTGGGTGAAGGGAATAGCACACAGCTGCCTGTCTGGGAAGGTCCCAAAACAAAAACCAAAGTCTCTGTGTAATATCAGAAGAGTAACTAACCCTTTAATGTCCTCCAGTTCTTCACTCCCATACTTTCCAGGGTGTTGGAAGCTTAGAGGATCATAGGAATTACAGTGAGAAGGGACTGTAAGGATAGTCTCATCCAATTCCCTAATTTTAATGATAAAGCAACTGAGGCCCGCAGAAGGGAGACAGCATGGAAAGAGCCCTGGTTCTGGATTCAGAAGTCCGGGGTCCTAATCCTATACTTCTCACTTGTGCCCTTGGGAAAGTTATGTTACCTCTCTGGGCCTCAGTTTCTTCAAATGTCAAAAGAGGGATGTTGGACCAGATGGTTAGCTGTGGGGCCCTTCCAGCTCTGGATCTCAGATCCAATGGTCCAAAGTTAAATGACTTGCCCCTCTTAGATCTGAGCCCAGCTCAACTGACTGTAGAGACAATGTCCTTGTACATCATGTTGACTCTTAGCCAATGTTGCTGAACTGTAGAACAGGCCTAATGCAGAGCAGGTGCTTACTACATCTTGTTCATTGATTGATGAGGTCCCTATGAGTCTATTGTCAAGTTAGCCTTCCTAAATGCCTCCTTTTTTGTTTTTAAGGTAATTGGGGTTAAGTGACTTGCCCAGGGTCACATAGCTAGTATGTGTCATGTGTCTGAGGCCAGATTTGAACTCAGGTCCTCCTGACTCCAAAGCCAGTGCTCTACCTACTGCACCACCTAGCTGCCCGCTGAGTAATTTCCTTTTGAAAAGGGGGTGGTAGGCCAAATCAGTTTGGGAATCTCTAGACTAGATGGTGTCTGAGATCCCCTCCAGCTCCAAATCGATGACCCTATAATCTGAAATTAGAGTGAGCCATCTCGCCAATGCCAGTGTCCAGCTGACATCTCCTTGGGTGGATATGTTGGCTGATCTCTTGGTAGAAAGGGAATGCTTCCCCTATTTCCTATTTTATCTTATTTTATTATTATAAATTTAATAGTTTTTTTTCCAAAGATATGTCATAATCTCCCTCCCATTCCACTCTACTCCTCTGCAATTAAGAAAACAAGAAAGACAAAATTTCGTACTACAAACACATATAATCAAGCAAAACAAATTCCCTCATTGGTCTTGTCCCTCCACACACACCCCTAATCCCCCCCCCAAAAAAGTCTTGATCTAAACTCTGAGCCCATCACCTCTCTATGTGGAAGTGAGTAGCATTGGAACGACTGGCCATTGTGTTGATCAGAGTTTCTAAGAATATTAAAGCTGTCTGTCTTTACAGTATTGGTGTCATAGCATAAATCATTCTCCAGATTCTGCTCACTTCACTTTGCTTTGGTTCATATAAGTCTTCCAAGGTTTTTCTGAAAGTATCCCCTCCCTTCATCATTTCTTACAGCACCATAATATTCCATTGTAATCACATACCACTTCTTCAGCCATTCCCCAATTGAGGGTCATGCCCTCAGTTTCCCATTCTTTGCCGCCACAAAAAGAGCTGCTATAAATACTCTTGTACATATGAGTCTTTTCCTTTTCCTTTGATCTCTTTAGGATATAGACATGGGAGTGGCATTGCTGGATCAAAGGGTATTCACGGTTTAACAGCTTTGGGGGCATAGTTCCAAATTGCTTTCCAGAATAGCTGGATCAGTTCACAGCTCCACCAGTTATGTTAATGTGCATTTCTCTAACTATGAGTGATTTGGGGCATTTTTTCATATGGCTATTGATATCTTGAATTTCTTCCTCTGAAAACTGCCTGTTCATATATTTTGACTAACAGTTGGGAAATGGTGATTATTCTTATACATCTGAATCAATTTCCTATGTAAGACATTTTCTACAAAGATTTTCCCCCATTTACTTGCTTCCCTCCTAGATTTAGATGCATTGGTTTTGCTTGTGCAAAAACCTTTTAATTTTATGTGATCAAAATTTTCCATTTCACCTTCTGCGATCCTTTCTGTCTCTTGTTGGGTCATGAACTCTCTCCCAATTCATAGATCTGACAGGTCATTTCTTTCTCGCTCTTCTAATTTGTTTATGATATTACCCTTCATGTCTAAGTCACATACCCATTTGGAACTTATCTTGAGATGTTGGTTTCTACCTGGCTTGATTAATGTATGATTGACATAGATCAATAGTCTGTGATCCTATGACTATTGCGAGGATAAAATGTAATAAGAAATATGAAAAAAACACTTTGACAAAAGCTCTAAGATCCAGATTATAGAATCATGGGTGGGTCGGAGTTATGAGGGAACTGACATGTCATTTTGTCTAAATCATACCCAAAGGTTGAATCCTAACTACAGTATCCCCAAGTGTTCGAGCCTCTGCTTGAAGACTACCAGTGGCACGGAAGTCACTGCCAAAATGCACACATACACGCGCCAGGCTGCTTATTGTTAAACAGCTGTAATTTTTAAGGGGTTTGTTTTGTTTCTTACCTTATATTTGTTGTTATTGTTATTGTTCAGTCATTTAGTCATGTTCAACTCTCTGTGACCCATCTGGAATTTGCTTGGCAGAGATACTGGAGTGGTCTGACATTTCCTTTTCCAGCTCATTTTATAGATGGGGAAACTCAGGCAAACAGGGTTAAATGACTTGCCCAGGGTCACAAGCTAGTAAGTGCCTGAGATCTGAACTCATGTCTTCCTGACTCTGTGCCCAGCCCAGCACTCTATCCCCTATGCCACCAAGCTGCCCCTTATATCTTACAAGCCTTCACGTATTTGAAGATCTTTGTAATGTCTCCCCCCAAGTCTTCTCTTCTCAAAGCTAAACATCCCCAATTTATCCAACCATATTTTTGGGTCATGGCTTCCATCCTCTTGCCATTCTGGTCCCTCTCCCTTAGGTCTGCTCTAGCTTATAGCTGTCTATTCTAAAATGTCATGCCCGGAACTGGAAACAATGCTAGAGATGTGGTTGGAGGAGGGTGGAAGACATCAGGACTAAAATATACCTCATTCTGGACAATAACTCAAATTCCCATTGACTGTGAGGTAATATTTTAACTTGTTCAAAAATAATTTCAGTGACTCTGTGCCAGACATCATGCTACATGCAGGGCATAAAAATGTGCAAACAAAAATAGTACCTGCCCTCAAGGAGCTTATACTCTCTTGGGGGTGGGGAGAGGGAACAGGTGTATACACAGGTAACTGTGCTGAAGTGCAAAGAGCACTGGATTTGGAATCAGGAGACCTCAGTTCGGATCCTGCCCCTCTCTCTACTTATGTGATCTTGGGCAAGTCACTTCACCTCCTCAGGCCTCAGTTTCCTTATCTGTCAGATAAGGAGGTTGAATTAGATGGCTTCTGAGAACCCTTCCAGCACTAGATCTATGATCCTAAGCAGATGTAAAATATGTACTAAGTAGAGAAAAGTAATTTTGGGTAGGGAGAGAACACTGGTAACATGGAGGAGACTTTTGAGTCTCTTGAAAGAGACTTGAAAGAAAGCTTGAAATGAGCTTTGAAAGAAGCTGGAGATCCTACAAAGTGGATATTAGAAAGGAGCACATTTTGGGCCTGGAGAATAACCTGGGCAAAGACCTGGGGATGGGAGACAAAGTGTGATGCATGGGGAAATGGGACAGTTTGGCTGGAGTGTGGAATGTGTTGGAAGACAGCAACGTATAATAAGCTTGGGAAGTCAGGCTGTGAAAGGCTTTAAAAGCCCAAGAGAGGGTATGCATTTTATCTTAGAAGCAATTAGGAATCACTGGATTTTCAAAGGGGTGACATGATCATGACTGTGCTTTAGAAATATCATTTTATCAGCTGGGTGGAAGATGAGTTAGAGAAAGCAGAGAATGGAGGCAGGAGAACCAATTAGGAGGTTGTTTTAACAGACTAGATGAACGATGAAGAAAGCTTGAACTAGTATGGTGGCTGGGGGAATGGAGAGAAGGGGACAGATAATGAAGATTCAATGAGAGTGATCAAGTGATTTGGACATGAAGGAGGAGGGAGAGGAAAATTATTTCAGAACTGTGAACCTGGGTAACTGGGATGGTAGTGCCCAGACCCCAGAAGTACTCGTTAATGATTCAACATCGCCGTGGCAGGAGGTGCCCATTGGAGTGCTCCAGGGATCTATACTTGGCCTTGAGCTGGTTAACATGTTTAGCAACAATTTGGATACAGTTATAGATACCTTGGCCATCAGAACTGTGGATGGTCCAAAGCTGAATGGGATAACAGAGTTGAGATCCAAAAAGACCTTGTCAGACTAGAGAACTGGGCTGAATCTAAGAAGAATTTGAATATTGATGAATGTAGAGTCTTACACTTGAATTTTTTTAAAAAAATGTCACGAGCGTAGTAGGGGGGAGCAGAAGGTTAGATAGCAGTTTGTCTGAAAAAGATCTGGGCATGTTGGTGGACAGTAAGCTCAATTTGAGTCAGTAATGTGAGGTGGTAACCAAAATAGTTAATGACATCTTGGGATCTATGCAGAGGAAAATAGCTTCCAGGAATAAGGAAATGTTCATATAAGGGCAACTAGATGGCACAGTGGATAGAGCAGTGGGCCTAGAGTCAGGGGGGCCTGAGTTCAAATCTGGCCTCAGACATTTACTAACTGTATGACCTTGGACAAGTCAGCTAACTCTGTTTGCCTCAGTTTCCTCATCTGTAAAAGGAGCTAGAGAAGGAAATGCCAAACCACTCCAGCATCTTTGCCAAGAAACTTTAAATGGGGTCACAAAGAGTTGGACACAATTGAAACAGCTGAACAACAACCATGTAGGGTTGGAGCTCAGGAGAGAAATGAAGGATCCAGAAAACTTCTGCATCGGGGTGATAGGTGAACCCAGGGGAGCAGATGAGATCATCAAGAGCGCATATAAGAGTCCTTGGGGGTCCCTGGGCAGAATGGGATCCCTCCAAGCAAGGGAATGTTCATGGTGGGTACTAGATGATGCTTGGGAAGCCTTTATTTTCTTTGTTCTTTGGATAAGGGCTTCTGATTATACTGGAGTTTGTCCAGATTTCCCTGTAAGTACCAAACATCTGACCACTTCCCTGTGTGGGAATTTAGGAAACCAGGTTATCTGATGCCAAAGCTCGAGCATGCCTCAGTAGAGAGATGGGAGGAAGAGGGAAAGGCTGCTAGGAGGTGAGCAACACTGTCAGCAATGTGATGATGGTACTGTGGGGTTACTTCTACCACAAGGGGGCACAAAAAATATAATTTTCTGACCAGGCAGAGAGGGGTCCACTTAATGTTGTTATAGGTATAATGATGACTCACTGATGTTACTAGATCATTCAACAGCTACATAGTCTCTGTTGTTTGCCTTACATTGTACAAGGGCATACAAAAAGAAGCATCCCAAAGTGAGGAATACTAACCATCCAGGAAAAAGCCAAGGGTCTGTTTAAAACTGGCTGGATCTGTCTTGGAAGTAGCAGGCACAGATGGAATTGGCCAGATTTCTAAATCTCCTGTCCTTGAAATATCAAGAAACTCTGCATTAGACCAGTCTCTGACTAAATACTCAAGGGAGGGCTCAGGAAGATGCTGAAGCCACCATCAGTTCCTGATCTGGTCTGCCTCTCTCTCTCTCTCTCTCTCTCTCTCTCTCTCTCTCTCTCTTCTCTCTCTCTCTCTCTCTCTCTCTCTCTTTCTCTTTCTCTCTCTCTCTCAGAAGTCCTTAATCTATTTTTGGGTCATGAACATCTTAGGCAGTGTGGTGAAGCCTGGGTACCCCTTCTCAAAATCATGTTTTTAAATGCATAAAATACATGAGATGACAAAGGAAACCAATTACATTGAGACCGTTATTAAAAAAAAACAAAAAACAAGTCTATTAACTGGAGATGAACAACCTCTATCTACTTCAGAGAAGTAAAGATTTCCAGGGACAAGGAGGCCAGGAGTAAACCTACACCTAGCCAGAAGTGGCTGCCACCCACTTGGGATGCTTACTAGCCATGTGATTATGAACAACTTACTTCATTCTAGTTTCAGGGTCCTCAACTATAAAATGAGGCCTGGGAGACATCATGGTGCAATGGAAGGAATCAGAGCCTTCAGGATCAAATAAAAAATCCTCTCTCTGGCTTTTAACACCTTTCACAACTGGCTCCTTCCTGCCCTTCCAATCTTCTCATTCTAGATTCTCCTGTATGCTCCAGCAACATTGGCCTTGGTTCTGTTCCTCCCTGGGGCACTCAATCTTCCCAGCACTATACCTTTTTCCTGGCTGTCTCCCATGCCTGACATGCTTTCCCTCCTCACCTCTGTTTCTTAACTTCCTTCAAGGCTCAACTTAGCTCCCACTTTCTTCAAGAGGCTCTTCTCAGTCTCTAATAGTTCTCTTCAAGTCTATGACTCTGCATCGAGGTACTGCATGCAGACTCCTTTGTCTTTGTTATATTTCTGCCTAGGACTGATCCTGGAAGTGAATGAAAGGTATTTGCAGATTTATTGTCTACAAGACCCTAGCCTGCAGTGGGGACTGCAGTGCTGAGTGTAGTGGCAAGAAGAGAAGGGACCGGCACTGTCCTCTAAGCTCAGATTCTCAGTCTGGTTATAAGGTGGTAGGTAGATAGGAAAGGGCTCCTTCCTTCAGATACCTTGCCACCATGTTTTGATACAGAGTTGTAACCAGGGTGGGATAACTTGGGCTTTGCCTAAGATGCCAAATTTAGAGAGTGCTACCGATACATAAGGTTCTGAAGTATAGAAGCTGCAGAACTTGGGACCTAGTTAGTTCAAAGAGTATGATTCTCTTTACACTCTTTTGCATATGCCATCTGTGAAACTTGTGGCATTCTGCTGTGGAAACAGTCCAAATATGGTCATGACCTGCCTGTTTTAAGTTCACAGGATGGCAGTGTGTCACTTCACTCTATTAATTATCCAGCAAGGGAGTACAACATCTGGTTGCCCAATAGGTGGTTCTCTTCTTGAGCAACAGTCCAGTGGCCACCTCAGCTTCTCTCTAGGGCAAGTGTAGGATGGATTTCCTAAAGACTGCAGCATCCTTACTGATCAGCAGGGAGCATTCAGCCTGCAAATGCCTAGGCTGGTCACCCACCACCAAGCACTCATTTTAGGGCTGTTGCTAAGCAATTCAAACTCTTGCTACTCAGGTTTGGAGTTCTCTAGAGGAAAAAATAGAATATTAATCAAAATAGCAAAAATATTAAATCTACAACTGTAGAGCTGCCACCCTGCGTCTAGGTACTCGTCTCTTTGGCTATAGCTTGCCACATTTGCAGGACTCAGAATCTCAACATATTATGATTACAACATTTCTTGAACATAGCTAAAACATTAAGAAAAAATTTAAGCGATGTTACGTGGAGCCATAGTCCTTCAGCCATCTCCCAGACCTCTTCCTACTTATCCTTTCAGATCTTCAAGGGTGGAGGGAGGAAATTCCCAAACCAACCGTACCACACCCCCAGCTCATAAAGGGGTGTGTGTATGTGTGTGTGTGTGTGTGTGTGTCTAGGACCCCAGTTCCATGTAACTGGTTACAACACGAAAAATTAGGGCAAAACTGGTGGAAGAAATTAATCTTTTCCTCATTAATTAAAAGGATTTTCAAAAGCTGCCGGTCATAGGACTCAAGATGCTACCTCTCTCAATCCCAATCATATCTTCAAACCAATATTAAGCTGTCTTCTGCCAGCTGTCTCTATAGCTTCAGGCTACCGCAGCAGTGGCCACCACAGCCATCATCCTGGCTGTTCTGGTCGACCTCATGGTAATGCAACAGTCTCAATCCAATAGCACCTGTTGCTTGACCCCACACACCCACATGGATATTGGCAAGTCTGACTTCAATAGCAGCTACCAATTGCCTCAGTCCCTGCTTGGCACTTATAACATCCAAATGTCAAGGGCAATGGAAGAAAAGAAAGAAACCAATCCTATAGTCCAGTGGAGGAATCTTGTACCCCTCCCTATCCTATCTCATGGATTCTTACCCAATTCTCCAACACTCCCAGTGTGTGTGTGAGGGCCCAATGCATTGAATTCATCATACCATTTTATTCCTCTTCTTTTCTCTTCCCTGATTCATGATCACCCCAAGCCCGGAGATTAAATATAATAGGGCATGGTATAGACCCAAGTTATGATATTAAGCTAATAGATGACCCAATGGGATGAGTTTCCTACCTGCTTTATGGCCTGGAACTAGATCTGTGGCATCTCTGTCCATGCCCTTCCCCACTCCCCACCACCCAATGGTAAACAGTACTTGTCCTGGGTAGGGTGTGTGGTCTTTGCCTCAGGTCAATGGTTCTAGTTACAGCACTCAATAGGTGAAAGGTAGAGAACAAGACCTGGTCTTATTTCGATTTCTTAGCATTATTCTCTGGACTACAGTTTTCTCAACATTTGGGGGTTAGTATGAGAAAAGAATCTGTGGACCTGTGGTGTCAAATTTGAATAGAAACAGGGGCCATTAAGCCATGCATAAAGATCCCTGTGGGGTACATATTGGCTTGGAAAACTATTAATATTATCTATGCTGTATTGATTTATTTAAATATTTCCCAATTACATTTTAATCTGATTCAAACTGCCCTTGGGAGTGTTGTAGGCTGCATGTGGGTTGTGTGTTTGATATGAGGCTTCAGTCCTTGCTATTCAGAGGAAATTATGGCCTCCAGCAAAGTGAATAAGAGCACCAGTAATAGGTGACGCATAGTGAGCACTTTGGGGTTTACAAAATACTCTCTGTATGCAATCTCATTTGATTCTCGCAGTAATATTGTAAAGTTGTTCTCTCCATTTTACAGATGAAGACACTGAGGGGCAGAGAAGCTGCATCTTGCCCATAGTCACACAGCCAGTGAATATCAGGCTGGACTTGAACCCAGCTCTTCTTGACTCTAACTCCAGCACTCTCTCTATCTCTCTATGCTGCTTAGATGTGCAGAGTAGCTTTTTTTTTCTGACAACTCAGAGGTGATCAACCTCAAGGCTGAAACTTAAGGGAGAAAGTTGGAGCTTACATTTCCCAGGAGGATAACTTGAAGGAATGAGTGATGTTTATCCTGGAGAAGAGATGTGGAGGCTGTGGGAGCCATGGTAGCTCTGTTCAAGTATCTGTGTGTGTGAAGGACTGGATTTCATGTTTGGCCTCAGAGATCAAAACCAGAGTGGAAGTTTCAGAGGAACAGGTTCAGGCCTAATGTCAGGAAAAAACTTCTGAGAAAGGGGAGCTATCCACAATAAGAATGGTGATAGCTAACATTTATATAGCACTTACTATGTGCCGGGCACCTTACATATATTACCTCATTTTATCCTCACAACCTTGCAAGGTGGGTGCTATTATTATCCCCATTTTACAGCTGGGGAAACTGAGGTTGAGTGATTTGTCCAGGTCACTTGAACTCCGATCGTCCTGATTCCGGGCCCAGTGCTCCGTTGTGCCACCTAGCTGTCGCAAGTAGAATAGGTGGTCTTGGGAGGTATAGTGGGTCCCTCCTCGGAGGGCTTCGGGAAAAGATTGGATGACCATTTGTCAAATATGTTCTAATAGGGATTCCCGTTGGACTACTTTGAGGTCTCCTCCATATCTTGAATTTTGCAATTCATTTCCCCCTCTATTTTAATGTGTATTACATATATACGTGAGGAAACTGAGGCTTTGCATAAGCCTTACAAGATTATACAGCAAGTCATAGGTAGAGCCAAAACGAGCATCAGTCTGTTTGCAGTGTGCTAGTTTACCCACTAAATTGGACTGCTTCTGAGTCTAATATCTCATCTACCTCCAAATTGGGTTGAGTTCCTTCCTGGGAATTGGCACCATTGAGACCCTCCAACTGCCAAGATAGCCCAGCACTGAATGTTCAGGGACCTAATGTCCAGCTTTTTCTGCCTCTCAGTTGTTTGTAAAGAGCTTGTGGAAAGAGAGACCAGAATAACTCCTTCTAATTGTGGGAGCGGAAACAGTCCTTCCTTCCACTCTCTAGGCACAGCATGTAAAGGAAGCTTCTAGGCGGAGTTCAAAAGGGTCAGGGGATACTGCTGGCGAAGGCAGAGGAGCAGGTTGGAGAGGAGGAGGAGGTACGTTCTCTAGCCAAACACATGGTATAATAATATAGAAACTTATTAATGGAAGGCAGCAGAGGACTTGGGTCCACATCTAGCTTCTGAAACTTCTGGGGCACATTTGTGTAAGTGGCTTCACTTCCTTAGCCTTCCATTTCCTTTTCTGTAGAATGAGGGATTTGGACCAGATGGTCTCTCAGGCCCTTTACAACTTTAAATCTAAATTTTCCAGTGATCATGATTGTCATAGCATGTCTGGGATTCTTCTGGTACTTTGGACCCAAGACCTCAGATGCTTCAATGATTATTCTCTCTCCTCTCAACTTTAGCTTCCTTCTGTTAATCTGTATGGATGTGGTCACACCCTCTCCTAAAACTAGATGAGGCTTCCATGATGCAGGTCACTGGCCCTCAGACCCCTGTTGACCCTTTTCCCCTCCCCCTCCTCAAGAAGAATGCCAGGCGTCCAGTCCCTTACCCCACCAGTATATGCCAGAGGTAGGGAAGGGGTTGTTGTTTAGCCTTAAAGGACCAAAGGTATCACGAGGGTAATGTCTTTATTTGAACGTGACTTGGATTTAAATGAGGTGGGGCGGGGCAGGTGTCTGAGACTGAGGCGGTGATGTGCTGATAAATCCTTAACCACAGGCTTTCTGGAGGAAAAACGATGTACAGAAGACACACTTGTAAGTATAATTTGGATTATCAACATTTTCTCTATCACCTTCTTAAGTCAGTCGACAAAACAATAAATCAAACCTTGATCTGTGGCACTTGCAGAGCTCTGAGATGGAGATTCTCCCCTGAAAGGCTAACAATCTCCCCTAGCCAGTAGGAGCTGGTGCCAGCATGCCCCTGGGCGGAGGGGACCAGGCCAGCTACTCAGAGAAGCATCTCGGTCCTCAGCTGCCAGTAGAAACATACCAAGGCCATGGGAAGTTTGGCCCCAGTGGCGCTTGCCTGGCACCCCCGTCATCTCCTGATTCCAGGAAACAAAGCCGCAGTGGTGTCTATACCTGCCTGCTGGGTCCTGGTAAAATGGGCTGGGACCTGCTGCCTTTGGTAGGTGTGAGAGTGCTTTTGGGAATATGATAGAGAAAGGAAACTGACTAGAACCCTGCAGCTTCCCAAAGTCTCATCTGGGGTCCTCAGTGCTCACGGCTTCCCCATCAACTTGGGGCCAAGCAAGGGAACTGCAGCGTGAGGAGGCTGACGGGTGGCTAGACCCTCCCGACCCAGCTTTTCCTCTCCTTGATGACCTGCCCTCCCCATCCTGTACTTGTGGGTGAAAGGACAAACATTTTTAGCTGTTGCTAAAAACAAAGTGGTTGCTACATCAGGCCCCGGCAGCTTTGCATGGGCCATGGAGCCAAGGCCTCACACTCCAAGTGTGGTGAGATCCGAATGGGGACGGAATGTGAAGGGTCCGGGGCCCGTCCCCAGCTGAGCGATCTCTTCCAGGCATTCGGCCAGCTGGACCACAGCGCATTTCACATCAGGGTCCACAGGATGTAGGATCATAGTTAAGAGCTATCAAGGTCATCTAATCCAACTCCCTTATCTCTCAAAAGAGGAAACAGAGGCTCAGCAAAGTTAAGTATCTTGCCCTGAGGACACACAGGGAGCGAGTGACCAAGGTGGGATTTGAACGAAAGTCTGTTGACTCCTCCAGCACGATTTCCACTGTACCACACTGCTTGTTAAGGAAAATAAATGAGTAAAACCCTTTTTCTCAAGCAGTAATTCTGAATGCTCACAAACTTCTACCTGCAAACAGGGTCCAAATCCCCCGGGGAGACCCTCAAGAGGGGTAGGGAAAGGAGAAACCTGCCCCACTCATCTCTTTCCCAGCAATCAATCATAAGCAAGCTTTAGCAAGCACCTGTTCTGTGCCAGGAGCTGGGTTAGGTGCTGGGGATACACAGACCCATGTGAACTGTCCTGGCCCTCAAGGAACTTAAATTCTAGTGGGGGAGACATCATGGGCCTACTTAGATATAGAAAAAGGTCTCCAAAATAAAAATGATGTTATTTGGGAGTGGGAAGGCATTAGCAGCTGGGGAGACCAAGGAAGACTTCATGCATTTGACAGCATTAGGGAGAGCAGTGACTGGCAAGGGATTAAGCTAAGGGCCACCCGTTGGCCGTGCCCCCTGGGTGCAGATAACATAAGCCAACCTGCCTTGGGGGAGGGGGATGCTTGGTGAATGGAATAGGGGTAGATACTGAAAAGTAACGGGTAAGGAAGGCCACAACACCTGGTTGGGCTGAGTTACCTGCCTGTAGGGAGGTGGTAAGGGGCCAGCCAGCCTGCCAGGTTCCTAGGGACTAAAGCTTTCAGTGAAGAGGCTCGACAGGCTAGCGGAGAGGGGGCAGAATTAAGGAGGTACAGTTAGAAAGGGGAATCCTTAAGGCCAAAGATCCCAAGTCCCAAAGAAAAAACAGCCACTGCTTATCATCGTGAAGGTGCCCAGGGCAAGGAGACAGGTGGTTTAACCCTTTCGTTGTCCTGCTTTTTGTGTCTCTGGGTCAAACGGGGACATGCATAGGTTGTTGCCAGGCTAAGCTGTAGGTACAGAGAGAGGCACGGCCTTCCAAGGATAGCCTTCTTCCTTCCACTTTGATGCTCTCTGAGGGTCCCAGGGATGGCCTGTTTGAAACCCTCTCTGGCCGCCTGGCCCCTTGCCGACAGTGCTTCTCGCAGGAAAGTGGCAGGAACAGAAACAAGGCTCCTTCCTCTGCAGGGAGCAGGGTGGGATCCTGAGTGTCCCGAGCCCTCAGACTGCTGTCTTGTGAGGTCATGAGAGCATCGGAGTCTCGGCAGGATCAAGCAGAGGGTGCGGCTCTACCTCCCCATGCGGTCTCAGCATCAGGGTCCTGGGTGGCCAGCGCTCGACTTTGGTGTCCTCCACAGAGGAGAAGGCCAGTGAGCAAAGAAACACGCCCCCCCTCGCTCTGCCCCCATCCCCCCCCCCAGCCAGGCCCCATGGGAAGGCTCCTAGGGACAGTGAACAGCCAGAGAAGTCACAGAGAGGACCAGCCGAATCCAGTGGGGTCTCTGACTGCTGCCCCAGAGTGTCTGATCCAGCATATGGATGATGGGATAGGATGAGGACGCAAGCCTCGGGCTTACTAAACCTGTGATTGGTCAGAGGTCCTGAGCTGCACTCCGCTTTCTGGACCCCACCCCAAGAATCACAGTCAAAGTTTTAGAACTGGAAGACACCTTAACGGTCACCAAATCAACTATTTCATTTTACAAATGGAATCCCAAGGAAATCAAGGGACTTACCCAAGGCTGCACAGAATCCTGGCAAAATCAGGATTCAAACCCAGGTCCTCTGACTCAAAGTCCAGTGTTATTTCTGTTACATTTTGGTGTCTGCCCCACCCCCATCCACTAGCCCCTTCTCCTCCCCACTCTCCTTCCTATGGCTGGGCTTGTGTTTTTTTTTAACATGCTTTCAATTCTCCTTCAAGAAGAAATCTTGCAGGCATTTTAAGATCTCACACCCTCGGGGTGGCCAATACTGCTGCCCCTCCTCTTTACCCTGCCCGCTGACACATGCCAGGCTCCACTTAGAGCACAGGCTTTGGGTGGTTGTCTGTAAGGATCAGCCAGGTTACATGTTTAACCCCAAACTATCTTCCTGAGCTACAGGGAGAGATTTATTTATTTGCCCAACATCACGAGAATCCTGGGATTTTCGATTCAGAGTCAGAAGGGCTGTAATGAGATTTGAGGGTCTACGGGGTTGGTACCCTAGGGATCACCTAGTCCATTGCCCTCGTTTTCCAGAGGAAGAAACCAAGACCTAGAGAGAACAATTAGTCAATAAGCCTTTACTGAATACTTACAATGTCCCAGGTAGTATTCAAGGCTCTGAGTTACAAAGACAAAAATGAAATCAGCCTCACTTCCTAGGGTCTTACATTCTGTCAGGGAGATTACACAAGTAATAAGTAGCAGGGTCAGGATCTGAACCCAGGATTTCCGATTCCAAATCCAGTATTCTTTCTGTTATCTCACTTTGCATGGTAGAAAGGCCTTTTTGTTTGGGAAGGTAGTAGGGGGTGGAATTATTCAATGAATTCCAAAGAAAAATAGAAATTTTGGCTTTTTAGAAAAAAAAATTATCCACAGCCATTCTTTTCCTTCCATTGTAATATACACAGGTGAATGGAGCATTACTGAGTTCCATGGGTGGCTTGTAAGCCTCCTCCAAAGGACAAGAGCTCTGTCTCCTCCTCACCATCTCTTATCAATTCCTGAGCCCTGGTTATCAGTTTCCCTGTTCTCCTTCCTTACCTCTATCTCTGCCATGCCCCGTATTAAGAGTTAACGTCAGCAAAATTACAAGGTAGGTTAGATTTCCCCCACCTCTAACACATTCTTTGTCTCTGTCTCTTTTTCTTCCTCTCTCCTTCCTTTGTTTCCACACCCTTCTATCTGTTCCTCCCATACATATGTGTCCTGTGCTTTATACCTTTTTTCATAATTCTCACAGCCCTATTACAAATTGCTTTTGTTTGTGTCCCATTCCTTCAGATTCTTGCCTTGTGATAAGAACTAGCCTGATAAGCCAAAATATCCTATGGTGTCAATGGCTTAATGTGTTAGCCTTCTCAATATGCTTGCTAATTAAGGCCATTAATGAAGTGCACAATGTGGGACTCATAGGAAACATGGCAGGACTCTGAAGGAGTGGCTTTGGAAATGGGGACTTTTAAAAATTAAATCATATTCCTCAAAAGGTATCCTACGCTTTAAGAAGCATCCATGGTTAAGAAGGCTGGGACTGACCTTTGTCTTTCCTCCCTCATTCCCTCCTCCACATAACAGGATTGCAGAATGTTCGAGCTAGAATTAAGAGAATTCCTCCTGTCTCTCATTCTTCTCTTCACTCCAGGCACTGTTGGAGAGCAGAGAGGCAGTTGCCCAGCCACACATAGCTAATACAAACTGGTTTGATGGTACAAGCTCTTGGGGTGGGGGAGAGAGCAGACAGGGCAGGAATGGGGATGCCAGTTGTCAGACTAGGAGGGAGAGAGCTGTTTGTTTGTCTTGGCCCAGGCCAGTGACGGGTGGGCAGGGTCTGGGCCTGCCTCTTGGGTGCTCACACACCTGGGCCTCTGGAGGGGCTAGTGCTGCTCCCACATTCCCTGCCTCTAGATCGAGACAGCCTCCTTCTCCTACATGAACCGCACCCTCCTCAGTGCCCCTGGCACTGAATTTACATTTGCACCTAGAATGTGAGGACTGAAAGCAAGGCGAAGCTCACCTCTGTCCATCTCTTTCATTTTATAGGTGAAGGTTAGAACTTGAGGCCCCTGAGGTTGAGCAATGTGCCAAAAGTCACTCCCTTGTCAGAGGGAGTTCTCTGTGCCCCTCCCCTGTGCCCCCCAGAGATGATAAATCACGGAATCACAGGATCTGAGAGTTGAAACAAAACCCTTTCCCAAACAAAGAAAACACAGGCTACCCCTGCAGTTTTCACTGTAGTCTACCTCTCCCTGAAAGGTTTTGGATGGAAGTGGAGGATAGGTATCCCAGGACCTGTAAGACCTTACAGGACCAGATAAGAAGTACCATCCCTTTCTTCTCCCATACCCACTCAAACTAGGTCTATCAGCCATAGAACGGTGATCATCTAGTGCGGGCCTGTACAACCTGCGGCCCGCTGGCCGCTCGCAGCCCGGGGGGACACCAAAGGACTTTGGGCGGCCCTCAAGAAATGTACAGAATGTTTTCCTCTGCATTTTTCATGGGCTGCCCAACTTCCTTTGGCAGGCCACAGGCTGTGTAGGCCTGACCTAGTCCAAACCACTTAGAAAAGGAATTCCCATACAATAACATACATGAAGTTGACATGATCTCTCATGACACCGTTCTGATAAGGATGTCCCCACCCTTGCCTGGTGGTGGTGTCAGAGCTGGGTGCCCGGGGGCAGGAATTTGAAGGATGGGCTTGTAAGTGGTGTGAAGAAATCATTCCAATGTTTCACATTCCTCTCCAGGACACTTCTAGAATGAGTGCTCCAGGCCCTGGTGGGGGTATGCCCGGCTATGCTCCCTTCCACTCTACCCTGCTATGTTTATCTACCAGAGGATCAAAGTGAAACAGGGGTATTTCCTCTGAGATAAGGGGAGTCGGGGACCGGGCATCCGGCTACTGTGTAGGGCTCTATTACATCCTCCCTGCTCCCTGCCCTTTCCAGCCTCTGCCAAAGCCAAAGAAGTTTTTGGAGAACTGTGGATGACCTCATTGCCTGGCAGCATTGGGACAGAAGAGTGAGTAGAGGCAGGCCCGTGTTCTGCTGGGCCAGGAAAGCTGATGCGTAGCCTGGCAGTGGGGAAGTTCTACTCAGAGGTTCATGCTGAAAGCAGAATGACCCCTTGGCTTTCTCGTGTGTGTCTGGGCAGCCTGCCCCATTTGGAGAGGGGTTCAATGATAGAAATGTCCCCCTCTCCAATCAAATAAAACCCTTGCAGTAAGGCTACCCCCTGCATAATATTTGCTGGAATCTATCTTCCCTGAAAGATTTTGAGTAGAAGTGAAGAATAGGCAAGCCAGGGCCAGAACCATAGGTAAGAAGCCCCATCCCCCTTCTTCCTCCAAACCCACCCAAACGAGGTCTGTCAGCCAAAGGACAGATGTGTACAGCTTCCATGGAAACCTGACTAAATATCTGATACCCAAGAGAAAACAT
This sequence comes from Phascolarctos cinereus, assembly GCF_003287225.1. NCBI lineage: Eukaryota > Metazoa > Chordata > Mammalia > Diprotodontia > Phascolarctidae > Phascolarctos > Phascolarctos cinereus. The sequence continues at coordinate 403,259,462 of NW_027555625.1, read as the reverse complement.
CTGTCTCAGTGGGGAAAAAAGGAGAAGGGTTGCTATGTTAATTTTGATTTCTGGTCCACGCTTTATGTTAAGCCTTGTGTCGAGGGAGAGAGGGAGGGATAAAGGGATCCATCTTCTTCATCTCCAGACCACCCTACCTGCACCATTTCTTTAGTTTGTGGGTAATGTCTTGGGCTTATTCACATTTTCTCTAGCACTCAAAAGGAATTGGGAGATTTAGACAAAACTGTAGGTCTGAAGCCTAGGTCTTCAGACAAGATGAGATTCAAATTCAGCAAAATCTGTATTAACATGGTGCTGAGCACAGTGCTAGCCATTGTGGGGAATAATTTCCTCCCCTCAAACGGTTCATAATCTGGTGACATTTTACAAGGAAATTCAAAAGCACTTGGTGATATACTAGGAGGTTAAGGAGGGAAAGAAGACCCTGCGTTTTTAAGCCTAGGTACCTAGAAAAATTAGATACAATGAATAAAAATAAGATAGTCCAGAAGGGAAGATTGGTGGTAAAGGAAGATAATGAGTGCCATTTCAGACATGTTTAGCTTGAGGAGACAATGGGGATATTTGATTCAATTCAATTCTACAATGTTTAGTAAGGGCTTCGATATGAGGCTTTAGGGATGTGCAAAGATCAAACTAAAAATGGTCCTGGCCCTCAAAGGACTTACCATCTATTGAGTTTCCAAGTGAAAATGTCTAGTACAAAATATTTATAGCAGCTCTCTTAGTGGTGGCAGAGAACTGGAAATTGTGGGGATGCCCATCAATTGGGGAATGGCTGAACGAGTTGTGGTATATGATTGTGATGGAATACTACTGTGCTATAAGAAATGATGAGCTTGCTGATTTTAGAAAAACATGGATAGATTTGCATGAAATAATGGAGAGCAAAATGCGCAGAACCAAGAGAATACTGTATATTTAGTATGATTTTAAGAACAATATTGAACAACTAAATAATTTTGATTATTATAAATACCCAAATTAACTACAAAGGATATATAAAGGAAGATGCTATCTGCATCCAGAGAAAGAATTGATCAATAGAAATATGGCTAGAATGATTTTATATACATATACATATTTGTGTCTAACAGTAGCTATCTCTGGAGGAAGAGGGGCAGGGAAGGAAGGAAAGAAAAGAAAGTTACATGATAACTTTATTATATATTTAAGAATAATAGCAAGTTGTACATAATAGATTTGCAGTTTCATGTGCAACCTTTCTAAAATTCCACTATATTGTGGAAATATTTGTTTTATTGCATAAATTAAAAATAAAAAAATTTTAAAAGAAAATGTCTAGTCCACAGTTGAAAATATGGCATTGGAGCTTGAGCAAGAGATTGAAATAGGAACAACTATGTTCTCCTTCCTGTCCAGTTCACTCTCCTTGCTTCCGTCTAACTGCGGGTTCCTCTCACTATATCCTTGATGTGTAATACAAGAGGAGGGGAGAAAGGGGAAATATTGGGCCAGCTGGCATTCCTTTCTGTAGCCTTGGTCAAACTACAAGGCTGCCTGAGGACCTCCCTTTACAACCTGTGTTTATTAAACTTCTCATGTTCACAGTGGCATCATTCTTACTACTACCCTCAATTTCCCAATCTGATGATAACAAAAATGTTTCGTATTTGTCATGCTTTAGAACTTACACGTGACCTGGGTCAAGATACCAGGAGTGAGGCATTTGGCGCTGCTTCAGGTAGAGTGGGATCTGACTGACAGATTCTGGAGGGCAGGTGCTCGCCCTTTAGCTGAGCCCTTAAAGGTGAAACAGAGAGGACACTGAAAAAACACAGTGGTGGCAGCAGCCTCCCTGGACCCCTAGCGTTGTCAGCGGTGCATCTACAACAATCAGACGGGGATCGTGAGCCCCTGGGACATTTAGTAAGTTTCAATGCTGGGGCTTTCTGGGACTGACCTAGACACAAGCTGCAATGAAAGACCGACACAGCTAGGTGGGGAAGCAGATACAGCTCTGAACCTGGAGTCAGGGAGACCTGAGTTCAAATCTAGTCTCAGACGCTTACTAAGCTGTTCAACCTTGGGCAAGTCATATATCTTCTGTATACCTTGGTTTCCTCTTTTGTAAAATATAATAACAGCACCTACCTCTTGGGGTTATTACGAAGATAAATAACATAATATTTGTGAAGTACTTTGTAAACCTTAAAGCATCATCGTCATTATTAATTAGCTATTATTATTAACAGCATTTATGATTTATATATTACTAATGTATTGGTTATATTAATACATTGTTAATATATAATATTAATATTATTAATAATAATAATGTTATTATAATAAAGCAGACCTGGTTTCAGTGTTCTGGAGCATGGCAGAACGATGGTCATGAGACCCTGGGAACAATCCTGTAGTCCTCCATTCCCATGTTGATGTGACCATGAAAATCACCAAAAGTTTTTCAAGTGTTCATCTTCAGCACAGCAATCTCTTCAGTAATTAACTATACCTACATGGGCCCTCTTCATAAGGAGAAGGTTCTAGGGTAGCCATCCTCCCCTATCTTGTCTTGAAGCTGAGTGAGAAAGAGACAGGCCGTCAGACAAATAGGCAGAGAGAAAGAGAAAGAGGGAGAGAAGGAGGAAAGGAAGTAGGGAGGGAGGGAGGGAGGGAGAGAGAGAGAGAGAGAGAGAGAGAGAGAGAGAGAGAGAGAGAGGAGAGAGAGAGAGAGAAGAATGAGAGAGAGAGAGAGAGGGGGGAGAGAGAGAGAGAGAGAGAGAGAGAGAGAGAGAGAGAAGAATGAGAGAGAGAGAGAGAAGAATGAGAGAGAGAGAGAGAGAGAGAGAGAGAGAGAAAGGCAGAGATAGAGACACACAGGGAGAAAAAGAGTCAGAAAGAGATGAGACAGATAGTGACATAGAAAGAAACAGAGACAAACAGGCAGAGACAAAAAGAAAGAGAAAGACACCAAGAGATAGTAACAGAAAGAGAAAAAGAGGCAGACAGAGATGGACTCTGGCCTGAAGGGGTTTGTGAACAGGCATTCCTCAAGATGACTCCTAAGAACCCAAGAGACCTAATGTAAGGGCAGGAGTCAGCAGTGACTGACAGCTAGCGTTCACACAAATGGTATGGGAGGCTGACTTCAGAGGACCAACCACCTGGTTAACTTCCTCCCAGCATCAGCGCCCAGCACTCTCGCCCAAGGGCATTAACACAGGCCCAGCACATGGGCTGGTGAGTGAAGGACAGCTCGTACTGCAGTTTATGCATAGTCTAGCATTAGGCAAAGTCACTTTGGAGACCATACAAGGCAACCTTGGCTAATCAGAATTTTCTTTTTTTCTTTTCTTTTTTTTAATTAATTTATTTTGATTCATCAACAATCACTTCCATATGTTTTTGAGTTGAAAATTTTTCTCCCCCTTCCCCCCCCCACCCTCCCCAAGATGGCGCACAATCTGATATGGGCTTTACATTTACATTTGCATTAAACATACTAATTAGAATTTTCAGAAGAGTTTCAATATAACAGCATTCCAATATGGGCCATAGCTCTGGAATCCTTCCATCTTGCCCTGTGCCTCAGTCCTCCTAAACCTAATCTTTATTCTCAGCCCAATCTCCAGTCATTCTGCCTCTCTCTGCTTTCCCAGACCCTCAGTCCTCCCCACCCTCCCCCACCTCCAATACCATGGCTTTATTTCATCTCTTCAAAATCCGGACATTATACTTAATTAGTTCAACTCCTCACTGCTCTTGCCCTTTGACCCACTGGGCTACCATCACTCACCCCTTCCCAAACCTCAAGCTTGGATTGCTTCTGCCATCTACCTCCTAAGCGTCTACTCTCAAGTGCTGCTAAAAGTCATGTAACTGTTGACTGGATCCACTAGACGTTTATGTTATCCAGTCTCAGCTGGGCCCTCACTGCCATATGGCAATCTTTTTTAACTCTTCCCTCTCAGGTGACTTCCTATCCCATTCTCCGCAGTGAGTGTTCCAAAACTTCTCTTCTCAAGCTGCCTACATCATTGCTTCCCTACTCCTCTTCAGAAGACCTTAGCTCACAGTGCACTGAAAAAAATTGAAGCAGTTCTTCCCAAGATCCCTTTCTTCCCCAGTCGTACATTTCAAATCATCTCAGCATCATCCTTCATTTTCTCCTTTGTTCCAATCTCAGTGGATGAGGGGGCCCTTTTCCTTTCAATAGCAAGCCCTCTACTTGCACCCTTTGTGTCTAGGCTAACAGATAGGACTTCCAATCATTTTTTTCCTTTCCTTTATTTATGGTCTCTCCTTATCGACTAGCTCCTTCCCTATTCTTTCAAACAGGCTAGACCTCCACCATCCATAAAAGACCGCCACTTACTTTACCTTACCTTTAAATTGGATTGGGCCTGGAGCCAGGAAGGCTCATCTTCCTGAGTTCAAATGCAGCCTCAGACACTTACTAGTTGTGTGACTCTGGACAAGTCACTTCACCCTGTTTGCCTCAGTTTCCTCATCTGTAAAATGAGCTGGAGAAGGAAATGGCAAACTAATCTAGTGTCTCTGCCAAGAAGACCCCAGATGGGGTCACAAAGAGTCAGACATGACTAAATAGCGCCAACCTATAACCTCCCTTTCACAGCCAAACTCATCACTTCACCTCCCTGGGCCTTAGTTTCCTCAAGTAGAACATGAGGAGTTGGGGCTAAATGACCTCAAAGGTGTCTTCCATCTCTAAACTTATGATGGCAGAAAAAGCTTTCAACATTCATTGTCTCCACTTCTCACCTCCCACTCCCTTGTCAACCTTTTGCCATTTGGCTCAAAAAAAGCTGCTCCCTCCAAGGTCAACAATGCTCTCTCAACTAATAAAGCCAGTGGCTCTCTGCTCATCCTTCTTGAGTTCTCTTGACCACACCCTCTGTTTGATTATTCTCACCTCCTCAGGTTGTCCTGACGAGGTTCTTTTTTTTTTCGAGATTTCTTTCAGGGTTCTTTTCCAGAATATGTGGTTCTCTTTCTACTTCTTAAACTGGTCCTTCTCAGTGTCTTTTCAGTATCTTTATCCATTTCTCACCCCTAAAACTGTAGATTTACCTCAGGACTCTAGCTTTTTGGTGATCTCATCAACTCCTGTAAATTCAACTATTATTCACTCTTCAGATGACCCCAAATCTGTATATACAGGCTTTATATCTCTCCCTAGGCCATCATCCCATAGGAATCTCCCACAAGGAGCTCATTACCGAGCCCTCTAAACTACCCCTCCTCCTCACTTCCCAATTTCTGCCAAAGGCACCACCATTCTTGCATCACTAAAGTCCTCTTCAAAACTGAAGAATGAACAACCACTACTACCACCACCCTAAGAGTCAGTCTCAGTTATTTGCCCTCTCTCACCTCACCTTCTTATAGCCAATCAGTTACCAATCTTAGCTCTTCTACCTCCTTAACATCCCTTACCTGTGTTCCCTTATAGTTAAATGGCCACCATCTTGGTTCAGTTCTTCATCATCTTTCTCCTGAACTGCTACAATTGCCTCCTAATTGGTTTGTCTCCATCTGCTATCTCCCCTCTCTAATTTATGCCCTACAGAGCTACCAGAAGGATATTTTTTTTTTTGCAAGGCAATTGGGGTTGAGTGAAGAATGATATTTCTAAAAGCACAAATCTGAACATTTCCTGCTCAAGAAGTTTCCGTGGCTCCCCGTTGCCATTAGGACAAAATGCAAATTCCTCTGTTTGGCTTCCTTTTAGTTTGCATCTAGTCTTTCTTCTGAGGCTGACTGACTTCCCCACCCTCTCATATTCTGTGACCCAGCCAAACTGGGCTGCTGGTTCTGTTCCCTGAATATGACACCCCATCTCCCACTTACAGACCTTTGCATAGGCCGTGCCCTGTGCCCATAGGCTCCATTCTCACTTCTGCCTCCTGGAAACCCTAATGCCTTCAGGGCTCAATTCAAGTGCCACCTCTTGCAAGAGGCCTTTTCTTCCATTGGTGGTACATACTGCCCAAATTACTGGGAGTTTCTTTTGTATTTCTCTTGTATTTACTTATCTGTGAAGATGTTAAATTCCTCCACTCCCTGCACCAAGAATATAAGCTTCTTGAGGACAGGGATAGTCTCAAGGCTCAGTTTTATATTTGTATCCCTAGCACCTAGCACAAGGGTAGCTAGGTGGCGTAGTGGATAGAATGCTGAGCCTGAAGTCAGGAAGACTCACCTTCCTGAGGTCAAATCTGGCCTTGGTCACTTACTAGCTGTGTGACCCTGGGCAAGTCACTTAACCCTGTTTGCCTCAGTTTCCTCATCTGTAAAATGAGCCCGAGAAGGAAATGGCAAACCACTCCATTGTCTCTGCCAAGAAAACCCCAAATGGAGCCATGAAGAGTTGGACACAACTGGAAATGACTGACCACCAACAATGAGCACCCAGCACACCATGGAATACATCTAGGTGCTTCATAAATGCTTGTGGATTGATCGGCTAGTCCCCCAACATGCCTCCCCTTGGAAAGGTTAACCCCAGGCTTTGTTGTATGACTGAGAGGTAGTTCAAGGAGCTCTAGAAAATCTGGGTTCAAGGGACAGCTAGGTGGCACAGTGGATAGAGCACCAGCCCTGGATTCAGGAGGACCTGAGGTCGAATCCGGCCTTAGACACATAACACTTACTAGCTGTATAACCCTGGGCAAGTCACTTAACCCCATTGCCTAGCCAAAAAAAAAAGAAAGAAAATCTGGGTTCAAGCCTGACTGTGCCACTATCTGATTCTATGACATTAGTAATAACAATACAACAGCTAATATTTATGAAGAATTTTAAGGGCTGCAAAGCCCTTATCTCATTCAGTCCTCAAAGCAACCCTGTGAGGTAGGCACTATTATTCTTCTCATTTTACAGATGAGGAAACTGCGGCAGATAGTGCTTAGGTGACTTGCTCAGGGTCATAGGACTAGTGTCTGAGGCAGGATTTGAACTAGGGTCCTTGATTTCAAGTTTGGTGCCCTATCCATTAGTCTCAGCTGCCAAATGAAGGCCACATAACAAGCTTTTACTAGGTACTTACTGTGTGCCAGGCCCTGTGCTAAGTGCTAGGGGTACAAAGAAAAGCAAAAACAGTCCCTGCCCTCAAGGATCTTACAGTCCAATGGGGACAGGACATACAAAACAAATATATACAGACATGACATAGACAGGATAAATTGGATAAATCTTAAAGGGAAAGCAGTGGCATTAAGGGAGACCTTTCTTGCGAAAGGATAAAATGGAATATCTTAGCTGCTTGTAAAATCCTACCACTTAGCCTCTCTGGTCTCAGTCTTCTTGACTGCCCAATGGCCAAATATTATTTGCCCTACCTTCTAGACAGAAATAATCTAATATTTGTGGAAGTCTTTGTTGTTATTCGGTTGGTTGTTTTTTTTTTTTTAATTAAAGGAATTATACAAAAGCAAGGCAGCTAGGTAGCAGAGTTGATAGAGTACCAGGCCTGCTATCAGGAGGACCTGAGTTCAAATTCTACTCCCGAAACTAGCTCTGTGACCCTGGGCAAGTCATTTAATCCTGTGTGCCTCAGTTTTCTCATCTGTAAAATGAGCTGGAGAAAGAAATAGCTAACCACTCCAAGAAAATGATCCACAAATGTGATCACAAAAATGATGCAACGAAAGAAGGCTTTGTTTTGTTTTGTTTTGTTTTATATTTAGCCACATGGGCAGTTACACCAAATACACATCCAGGCTAAATGTCGTTTGGGATGGAAAGCAAGATGCAAGATGTCCCTCATCCTTCCTCACCTCCTTGTCACCTCTTCAGGGCAGTACTGGGACGATGGCCTGGGAGCTCCAGCCGCAGACTACTCCTGTCATCTCCAGGGCAGGGGAGTGGTGGCTTGTGAAATTCTCTCTATTAAGAGCAGGGGCCCCATGGCTGGCTTCAGGCTGGTATGCAGGCGTGTCCCCTGCGTCTGGTACATGCCTGATGCTTGGCCAGGGAGAGAAGTGTTTGCAGTTCTGGACAGAAAAACAAAGTAAACAGGCTGGATTGTGTGTGTGTGTGTGTGTGTGTGTGTGTGTGTGTGTGTGTGAGAGAGAGAGAGAGAGAGAGAGACAGACAGAGAGAGAGAGAGACAGACAGACAGACAGACAGACAGAAGAGTGGGGGGGTAATCTCTAAGGTCCCTCCCAATTGTAGAGCCCATAAAGTCTGTACTATGGGGGAGGGGGGGCGGTGAGGAGGGCCACAAGATTCCTCAGGGAGCCTTGGGAGGGAGACACCTCTTTCCTTCAAGTTATTTTCTATTCCCTCAGGGTGGCCTCAAGGCCGCAGGTTGCCGGCTCCTGGCTACAGTGAGGGGCTGCTGGTGGTGGCTGTGAGATACTTGTGCCCAGGGTACTCGTCTGCTCCTTGAGCCAGAGGTGGGAGTTTCATCTCTTTTAGGCCAGGTGGTTCTGAAGTAGGTGTGGAAAGACCCACTTCAGAATAGAAGCAGAGAAGGAAGAGAAGAGAAACAATAGAAATATAGACTATTTCAGTAGAAGCAGAAGGAGGAGAATGTGGCCTGTGGCATTCGCTGACAAGCCCGGCCCATGGAAGGCTGTTTATTTCTTCCCAGACTGGTTTAAACAGCTAAGGTTTCCATAGACATAGCTAATACTAATCTTACTAGGTCACAGCTGGGGGGCTGCTGCCAGCCCTGCGAGGCTCCCTGGACATCAGCAGTAAGAGCCGGGGTCTACTCTGTCAGGGGTGCCTTCTTTCTTGTCCCCATTAGGAAGCAGAGGTCTGACTGCACAGCTGATGGGTGCGGTGGAGCCCTGGGCTTGCAGTCAGGAAGACCTGAATTCAGTCTGACCTCAGACACTAGCTGTGGGATCCTGGGTGCTCTGCCTCAGTGTCCTCATTTGTAAAATGGGGATAAGAATAGCACCTCCCTCGAAGACTTGTTGTGAGGGTAAAATGAGACAATGCTGGCAAAGCACCTAGCACAGTGCTCGGCACATACTAGCTTAGCATTGTTTAAAATTAAAAAAAAAACCTATGTTTATGTCCTGCTCAAGAATCTTTAGTGGTTCCCTGTCGCTTCTAGGATAAAGTACAAACTCCCCAGCTTGATTTTTAAAGCCCTTCACAACCGGGATCTAGAGCACTTTTCCAAATTTATTTCACATTCCTGTATGCTCTTTTCCCGCCAAACTGGGCTAAAGACTGTTCCTTAAATCTAGCATCCCATCACCGCCTCTCTGTTTTTGCCTGGGATGCTCCCCACTCCTGGAACAGCCTTCACCCTCATCTCTGCCCTTTGGCATGATTTGCTCCCTTCAAGGCTGAGCTTCCTGCATGAAACTTTCCCGACACCTCAGGCTCTTAGTGGTCTCATCTTCTCCAGGTTATCTTGCATTCATTAACCTCTGTATGTTGTATTGTCCAATAGAATATAAGTTCCTTTAGGGCGGGAATTATTTGTCCTTTATTTATCTTTGTATTTCGTTAGCACATGGGCAGCTAGCTGGCACAGTGGATAGAGTGCTGGGCCTAGAGGCAGGAAGACTCACCCTCCTGAGTTCAGATCTGGCCTCAGACACTTACTTGATGTGTGAGTCTGGGCAAGTCACTTCACCCTGTTAGCTTCAGTTTCCTTATCTGTAAAATGGGCTGGTGAAAGAAATGGCTAACCACTCCAGTATCTCTGCCAAGAAAACCCCAGATGGGGTCACAAAGAGTTGCACGTGATTGAAAAAAACCTGAAAATTCATGAGCACAGTACCTTGTATATAATAATCACCTAATAAATGCTTGTAGCATTGAATTCAATGGATGTGATCAGAGTTGGGAAAAGTCAGAGTAGGATCCTGAGCAAGGAGATGCCCAGAGCCATAGTGCATGGTCATTGAGAGTTGTGTGTGCTGGCCTTTCTCTTTCATTTAGACCCACAAACAGCAACACGGACAGAAGATGACCAGTACTACAGAGGAGTCTCTTAGGCAGGAGAGGCAGAAAATGGGAAAGGTCCCACCACATATGCATGCTGGCCTTTCCCTCCCTCCCGCTCCCTGAACAGACAGGATTGGGCTTTGCTGTTTCTTTTGGGGTCATGGGCTGCAGCAATGTAGGGACCAGAACTCCCTGGGGCATGACAGCAGCTACATAGACTGGGGCTCAGGCTGAGTAGAACAGTGGGAATTCTGGGGCAGGGGGGAGAAGAGGGAGGGGCACAGAAGGACTCCTTCCACCCTGCTCTCCAACCTGCTGCCAAGGCCTCGAGCTTATGGACTCTATCTCCTTCCATCCCTGCTGGCAGCAATTTCTGTTTCCATGTGGGATTCTACTGTCTTCTCTAACATTTGTCAATTAAAAAGTAAGTAAATGGAGTTTATTAACCTGCCTACACTGGCTATTTAGTTTGTTTGTGGAGGGCGGAAGGTTGATGTCTTTTTTCTTGCGCCTTGTTTCACTTAGGGTTAGTGAAAAGAATTCACCTCCACAAGAGCCAGTGTTTGGAAATGGTAAGAGCTGGAGGTGGATGGAGCGGGAGAGATGACTTCTTTGAGGTTCTCCTTGACTTAGAGTCTTGACACAAACCCTCCCTCCTCATAGTTTTCGAAGGGGACAGCCGTAGTAGGGTCTACGTAAGGTATAGGTATGTTAGGTGGGGTGGGGGGAAGCCCGAACTCGGATGTAGCCAGAACGAAGCCCAATCTCAGCTTTCCAGTCCTTGGTCAGAGTCACACTGGATTGGTGTTGGAAAAGAAGAGAATCAATCTACTCCAACTCACATATGAGTAGGAATCACCCTTGCAACATTTCTGATATCATTATCCAGCCTTCTTTGAAGACCTCTAAAAACAGGGTGCTCACTACCTCTTCAGGCAACCTATTTCACTTTTGGACAAGTCTAATTGTTAGGTCACAGGATCGGATTGAGGTCTGAAAGGGATCTTTGAGGCCTTCTAGTCTGACCTCTTCATTCAACAGAGGAGAAGATTGAGACCCAGTGAAATTAAGTGAGTTGTCCAAGGTAACGCAGGTGACAGGGCCAGGATTCAAATCCAGATCCTCTGACCCCAGCCCCTGCATCTTTTTCACTGCACTGGCACTCCAGGCAAAGAAGCAGCATAGGGAGGGCCCTGCCATCTCCTGCATCCCATGTTCCTATTACTCATTGCCATGACGGTGGGGAGGGGTTGCAATATGTAAATGCAAAGTCCTGTAGTCACCAACGACAGAGAAACATCCCGGGGCTCTCTTTCTATTCCTCCTTAGGGAGTTATCTGAACATATTTAGTAAATTGTTGAATTACAGGAAGATTCCCAGACCCTCTCTCCACCAGCCCCATTCTGGAGGTGAGAAGCTAAAGCCTAGTGGTTGTAGTGCCTGAACAGGGCTGAGTCTGCCAGGACAAACCTGAGCAGCTCTACTTGACTGACTGAGCTCACATCCTGGGAATTTTGGCACAGGGTAGGTGAGAATGTAGTTCGGAACAGGGCGGGTTTCCTCTTCTATGGAGTGGCCAAATGGCTATACGGCTGAGCTTACCAACCTTGTGCTGGAAGGAAGGGAGGGAGACAGAGAGGGAGGGAGGCAGGCAGTCAGGGGGCAGATTCAGTTTCCAACCTTGGAAGGAATTTATGAAGCCAGGAAACTGCTCCCTCCTCCACACCTAAGGCTGACCTCCCTGGTTTCCTTTAAGTCCTAATTAAAAATCCCACCTTTGACAGGAAGCTTTCCCCAACCCCGCTTAATTCTAGTGTCTTCCCTCTATTAATTATTTCCTTATTTATTCTGTATGTAGCTTGCTTTCTATGAATTTGTCTCTCCCATTAGATTGTAAGCTTCTTGAGGGCAGGGGCGTCTTTTGCTTCTTTTCGTATCCCAGTGCTTAAGACGGTCCCTGGCATTAAGAAGATGATTAATAAATGGTTGTTGACTAAAGAAGAAGGCCAGAGGCCAGTAATCCTACCCTTTCTCCTACTGTGTACCTTGCTTATGATAGGTTATGACAGTCTCCTTTTCCATAGACTACTGTGCTGTGCTCTAGATGACTATAAACCTTGGCACCTTGCCCAGTCTTTCTCAGCTTAGGTGCCTGGGAACCCTCATTCCTGCTGCTTAACTTCTCTCCTCTATCCCTGGCAAAGCAATACCTCTCCTCCTCCCTGATAGTGAGATCCTTCTTCAACCCTAATGTTTAACTCCCTTTCCCATCCCTCGGAAATGGTCCTTTCTCTACTTAGGGCACTTAGCTCTCCATTCATCCCTGACCGAGGGGGTGTGGGGTTCCTTTGTAATGCCTGCACTAGAGCTTTTGAGGGCTCAGAACCTTTCATGACCAGGTTCAAGGGCAGTCACTTTGCACTTAGCCTCAGACCATGACCTCGCAGGTCACATCCCTGAGGATGTGGCAGGGCCTTGCTGTGATCAGTAGGAACCACCCAGACAACATGGGGCCTAAAGGTACCTATATCCACTCCCTAGAGGAAACAGGCTGCTCCCTAAGCTGCCTTCTCCTTGTTGTTTACTCATTTCAGTCCTACTCTTTGTGACCCCATTTGTGGTTTTTTTGGCAAAGATACTGGAAGGGTTTGCCATTTCCGTCTCCAGCTCATTTTATAGAATAGGAAACTGAGGCAGCCAAGTGTAAGTGACTTGCCCAGGGTCACACAGCTACTAAGTGTCTAAAGTTGGCTCTGCTACTTTTTGTCTCCGTGACCTTGGGGACGGCTTCCCGTTCTGTACCTGGGTGTCTTCATCTGTGAAATGATGGGGTTAGACTAGAGTGGCTTGGAGGAGCTTCTCGTTCTTAATTCTGGAGTTCTATGAACTATGTCCCCAATTGGAAGTCACCACCCAGCTCTGCCTGGTGCTTCATCTCTCTAATCAGCCATAGCTCCAGGGGGAAAAGGAGCGGGAGAGGAAAGAAGAGCTCCACGGCTGTCATTCTCACAGTGGACACTTAAGTGTCCCTTCTCTCCTCGCTTCCTTCCTTCCCTCCCTCCCTCCTTCCTTTCCTCCCTCCCTCCTTTCCTTCCCTCCCTTCTTTCCTTCCTCCCTCCCTCCCTCCTTTCCTTCCGTCTCTTGTTTTCCTTCCTTTCAGTGCTTACTCAGCAAACTACAATATGCGAGGCACTGTTGTTCTCAGCTCTGAGGATACGAAGATACACACCTGCTTGTTTTCAATCACAGGCTAATAGGAGTAAGAGACATGAATGTCTCTCTCAAGGAAACAAGGTGATGTGGGCTAAGGACAAAGGAGAGGAACATGAAATTGTCTCTGTGGGAGGATGACGTGAGAGGCTCCATGGAGGAGGTGGCAGGTGAGAGGAGTTTGAAGGGAGGGAGGGACTTCCAACTTCACCAGATCTCGCTGTTCCCAACCTCAGTTTGAAGAACCCTCCCCTCTCCTTTTCCCCGGGGTTGTCCGCAGACCCCAGGTGCTTGTTTGAGAGGAAAAGGCTTTGGGAAAGGAGTTGAGAGAGCCGAATCCTGGATCCAGGCTCACGACTACAGTCATGCCAACATGCATGGGTCCGGTGCCATGCTATGTGCTGGCAATGCAATATAAGCAAAAACAAAGTCCCGAACAGGGATGGGGAGCCTGTGGCCTTGAGGCCACATGTGGCCGGCTAGGTCAGGCCACACTTGAGGACCTAGAGGGCCATGTTTGGCCTTGAGGCCAAAGACTCCCCCTGTCTTGTCCCAACCCCGGGATTAGGGGAGGGAGGCAGGCAGGCATCAAGAGGGTATCTAAAAGGAGGCATAGTGAAGAAAGAAGCCTGGAGAGTCAGAAGAGGGAACTTTTTTTTTTTTTGGTGAGGCAATCAGAGTTAAGTGACTTGCCCAAGGTCATACAGCTAGTACGGGTCAAGTGTTAGGTCAGAGGCTGGATTTGAACTCAGGTCCTCCTGACTTCAGGGCCAGTGCTCTATCCGCTGCGCCACATAGCTGCCCCAGACCTTTCCTAAAAAGTAGGTTTCAGTCCTTTACTCTATGAAGGGAACAGGTCCCTTTGTAATTCCTTGCCTCTGTTTCTGCATTTATTAAAGTGGGGGTGACCAACTGTCCCTTGCCCCTTTTAGCACAGCAGATATCCAGGTGTCTCAGGGGAGTGGAAAGGCTGAGCCATGAGGATGGGGAGAGTCTCTGAGGCCCAGCCCAGGCTCCAGGGTTCAAAGCATATGAAGGTCAAAGTTTAAACAGAGAAGAGTCAAGGGAACCCTGCCACCAGGATGGCGGCAGGGGAAGGCAGCCTTCTTCACAGGGTGCTTGCTGTTTCTACCCCACCCTTGCTTACTGATAAGTCATCCTCTCTGACGGCAGGATGTTTAAACAATTCTGTCTGTGTGTTTGTTGGGGGTGGGGCGAAGGGAGGGGATTGAAGCCCTGTAAGGAAGGAGGAGACAAATTGGACATACTCAGTATAAACAACTTCTAATTCCTTCCTCTGCTGTCCAAGACGCTTTAATGCCATTCTTGCCAAAATATCCCAATGAACTTCCCCCACTGCTTCTCCACCTACTGCAAGCAGTAAGGTGACTTTGATTATGTTTTCAGCCACTTGTTTTTTCAAAGAAAAAAGGGAGGAACCAGGCAGGGTGGGGTAGGTTCAGGGGAGAGCAGGGGGGAAATCCCAATAAAGGGAGACGTCTAATAAAAGAAGACTCTGGCGCCAGGCTTTGTGTTGAAATTTGTGGCCCCCAAGGCCACAAGTCTACCCAGGGTGGAATTTACCAATCCAATGAGGGGAGGGGGGCAAGAAATCGTAACTGGAACATGGTCAAAGGAGCAATAACAACAACGAGAGCTGATAATGAAGGAATGTTTTAAGGTTTGTAGAATGCTATGCGTACGTTTTCTCATTTGAGCCTTGCAGTGACCCTGTGAGGTAGGGACTATAAGTACTAATGTCCCCATTTCACAGATGAGGAAACTGAAGCTAAAATAGGTAGCTACTTGCCCATAGGAACACAGATAGAAAGTCTTGGAGGTGGGAGGTGAACCCAGATCTCTCCTGACCCTGGTCACCTCCTGAACCATCAGGAGCGTCTGAAGGAGACATTCTTCAAGGATGGAGGAGTCACTGTCTGCCACGTCCAGGCAAGCCTAGATGACTGTCTGGAAGGATGCCCTGGTGTAATTGCATTGGTGAAAAGAATTATTGGTGAGGAACTTCCTTCCGTCTATATAAGAGATTGAATTTAATGGTCTTGGAGAGTTGCCTGGCATTGGGAAATTAAGTGACTTGGCCAGGGTCACCTAACTAGGATCTGTCAGAGGCAGGACTTGGTCCCTGGTCTTCCTGACTCTAAGTCCAGTTCTCCATCCACTGCTCCCTGTTCCCTTTCATAGCATTGTAAAATGTAGAGCCAGAAGGGACCTGAGAGCGTCATCTAGCCCAAGCCCTTTCTTTTATAGATGCAGAAATCAAGGCCCAGCAATGAAGCAAAAATTGTCCAAGTAATGAGGCAGGCAGCTAGGAGGAAGTCAGAATTTGAACCCAGGTCCTCTGGCCACAGATCTAATGTTTTCTTTCCACTAGACCAGAGGATACAGAAGCTTCTCTTTAGCAGAGTAATTTCCTCCACAACCAACCGCTACGCACGGTGGAGATACTCTGGGGTCTCCTAGCACCCAGCTATTTTCTCTGGTTGTCTCAAATAATTATTTCCAGACCAATTTACCCAGGTAGTGGCAGGCTTGATTCAAGTCTTAGAAAGCAACATGCAGGGGGAACCCCATTCCCCAGAATGGCAAACTTAGTAGAAAGTCTTTGAATGTTTCAGAGATCAGTTCAGATGCGCTTTCTTGGGCCAACCCTCTCCTGATGGTCTAGAATTGTTTCGCACAGATTTATCTGTGCATCTGTTATACCACCCTACCACCCCACCACCCCCACACACCAAGTAGAGTGGAAGCTCTTTGAAGGTGCTTTCTTGTTGTATTTGCACAAGACCGATGCTTACCAAATGTGTTTTTGACTTGGATTTTTGAACTGTGGAAACTTCTACCAATGCTGATTATAACATCTTTATAACTTTGTAGATCACTGTCTTTATTTTTTATAAGTTTAATATTTTTCCCAATTAAATCTAACAACAATGTTAACATTCCTTTTTAAAGTTTTGAGTTCCAAATACCTTCCCTCCCTCCCCTCCCTCTCTCTTTGAGAAGGCAAGCAATTTGACATAAGTTATACATGTGTAGTCCTGCAAAACACATTTCCATGTAAGTCATGAGGTGAAAGAAAGCACAGACAAAAAAAAAACCCCTAAGAAAAAAATGAAAGTGAAGAAAAAGTATGCTTCAATCTGCATTCAGATTCCATCAGTTCTTTCTCTGGAGGTGGATAGTATTTTTCATAAGTCCTTCAGAATTGTCTTGGATCATTGTATTGCTGAGAATACCTAAGCTATTCACAGCAGATCATCATACAATATTGCTGTTATTATGTACAAGGTTATCCTGGTTCTGCTCATTTCACTTTGCATCAGTTCATGTAAGTCTGTCTGGGTTTTCTGAGAGATCCTGTTTATCATTTTTTATAGCACAATAGTATTCCATCACAATCCTATACAACTTGCTCAGCCATTCCCCAATGGATGGACATCCTCTCAATTTCCAATCTTTGTCACCACTAAAAGAGCGGCTATAAATATTTTTGCATATATAGGTCCTTTTCCTTTTCCTTTTTTTTATCTCTTTAGGATACAGGCCTAGTAGTGGTGCTGCTTGGTCAGAGGGTATGCATGGTTATTATAGACCTTTGGGCATAGTTCCAAATTGCTCTCCAAGATGGTTGAATACAACTTCAGCCCGTAGATCGTTTTCAAAAGTTGTCATGACTTTGTTGTTCATTGGCTTATAACCAACCTAATGGTGAACGTCTCTAATTTTAGTTTGTCTGGTTCTTGTACAACAGCATATGGTTCATTCCCAGGGCCTGTCCAGTTTGACAAAACATGAATGGATTGATGGATGAGAAAGTATTATTTAGAGCTTATGTGCTGGACACCCCAGCAGGGATACAAATACAAAAAGTGAAATAGTCCCTGCCCTCAAGGAACATTCTGTAGGGGAAGACGATGCATAGAAAGGAATAAAGGCCAGAGAAGGAAGTGAATGGACCACAGGGCAGCCAACGGTCAGCCCTTTGTTGTTTGTTCCTTGTTCTCGAAGAGGACCATGACATCAGGAAGATGGCGCCATGACTTGCAAACGAATTGGATTTAAGGGGGGAAGGGGGACTGTGCAAGGTCACCAGCATCACTTTCTCTGGTCCAGTGGCCAGATATAGACCAGGACAACTGGAGACGGCCCTGCCAGGCCCTTTCCAGGAGCAATGATAGTATTGATTCTATAAAGAACACTAGCTCTAGAGACAGAGGGTCCAAGTCCTACTTCTGACATTGACTCTTTATTTGACCTTGGTCAAGTTACCTCCCCAGTTTCCTCATCTATAAAATGAAGGGGCTGGCCTCTGAAGTCATTTCTAGCCCTGACTCTATGGCCCTCTGATCCCAGGACAGGAAATGGAAAGCAAGGAGTATGGGGGTCAGAGCAGATGACAAGATGACCTGGGTGGATGGCTGTGAAATGTTGGCTGGGGCCAGCTACATACACTGAGTGCATGAACTGAGTGCCCTCCTCCGCTCAGTAATCAGGATGGCTCAGCCCAGAGGCCAGTTTCCAAAACTGAGTGGATTTGTGGTAGAATTTGTGGCGACCAAAGCTGGAATTCATCAACCCAAGGAAGGAAGGCAAGAAATCAGAACTGGAACAGAGTCAAAGGAACAATAAAAATAGCAGCTGACATAAAGCAGTGTAGTAATCACAATGAAAGATGGAAGTTACAGAGAGGCAGATTTTTGGATCTTAGCTAACATAACATTTATATGGCACTTACATTGTACAAAGCAATTTACAATTATTATCTTATTTGATTTGAGAGGGAGGTGCTATTATATCTCAATTTTATAGATGAGGAAACTTGAACCCTGGGTTAAGTGACTTGCCTACGGTCACACAGCTGGTAAGCGTCTGAGGCCAGATTTGAACTCAGGTCTGTCTTTCTGACTCCACACCCAGCCCTCTATCCCCTGTACCACTCAGCTACCATAACATCGTGTGTCTAGTGCTGGGACCTCACAGACCATATGGTTCAACCCCTTTATTTTATAGATGAGAGAACTGAGACCCAGGGAGGTTAAATGATATAATCCAAGACCACACAGGTGGTATGAATCGGAGGTGAGATTTGAACCCCAGGTTCCCTCACTCCCAAGCCAGTGTTCTACACTGCTTCTGTGGTCATTTGCTCCCCTGTGAGGAATCAACATGGCCACAGACTTAAGGAGGTTGAATTGGGCAGGGTTTGATTTTGATGCTGTTGGGGCTAAGAAGCTTTTTAGAGAAAATCTTGTGGGACATTGGGGCATGGAAAGCTCCCTGAAGGCAGAGATTCTTTTATGTTTTCCTTTGTATCTCCATGCTAACTACTGTGCCTTCATGTAGTAGAAGCTTCATCGAGGCTTGCTGAGTGATAGAGAGAAAGTTGGTCTCCCCAAGGTGCAGAGTCTGTGGGCAGTATGGTCCTGGCTAAGAGTAAATGAAGGGATCTCTTCTGGGACTTCCCTCTGTGCCTACTGACCCACAGGGAATCCTGAGGCTTACTTGCTGAGGAGATGGGCACCCTGTTATTATCCATTCCAACTTATATCAGAATCTGGCTTGGGCAAGGTTTAGGGCTTCTGGGGGCCTTCATAAAACCACCAGAGACAGATTCCTTCATCTCTATGGGCATCAGTTTCTTCATCAATCTAAGCATTTTTTTCTTTTAATTTTTATTTTCAGTTCCACATTCTCTCTCTCCCTCCCTCCACCCACTCCACCACCTTTTGGGAAGGCAAGAAATAAATCAAGCTCTCATTCAACACCTACAATGTACCAGATTCTAGGGAATACAAAGACAATAGCAAAACAGTCCCTGCCTGCAAGAAACTTGCATTTCAATGGAGGAGCCAACATAGACATATATACAACATGTACACACATCTATATTATGTGTATATATAATGTATATATGTATGTGTATATATGTATACATATATGTATGTATATATCGCATGTAAAAAAGATATGAGGGAATTCTGCAAAGGAAGGTAGGAACTGGCAGCTGGAGATGATGGTGATGAGGACGCCAGGAAAGGCCTCCTCTTTGAGACGGTGCTTGAGCAAACCAAGGATTCCAAGTGACAGAGGTGACGAGGGAAAGCTTTCAAGGCATGGGACACCCAGCCAGTGTGCCAAGACAAGAGGTTAGAAGGGGGTGCTATGTATGAGTTCATCTGCAAAGTGAGAGGAGGGGGCAGAATGGTTCTTAAGGTACCTTCCATTTCTAATGCTCTGTAATTTAATGACTTTTGGCAAAAAAGTCTTCTCAACATAGAAGCCAGGCACTCATATCAAGAGTGAAATAACTCCATAACTTAACAGGAAGGTAATAGGCTATAACTTTGAGAGGATAATTTAAAGTCTTAGGAGCTAGGAATGGATTCTACTTGCCTCCATACTTTTTTTGTCTATTAAAAATGTCAGTTTTAAAAGAACAAATAGCCAGCATTTTCTGAGGCAGCTAAGAGCCAAATTCAGTTCAACAGCAAATATTTATTAAGCAGCTCCTACGTAGAAGTTAGGGCAGCTAGGTGGTGTAGTGGACAGAGTGTTTAGCCCTGCAGTCAGGAAGACCTGAGTTCAAACACAGCCTCAGATACTTATCAGCTGTGTGACCCTGAGCAAGTCACCTATTGCTGTTTGCCTCAGTTTCCTCATCTGTAAAATGAGCTGGAGAAGGAAATGGCAAATCACTCCAGTATCTCTGCCAAGAAAACCCCAAATGGGGCCATGAAGAATTGGACATGACTGAACCACTCCAGAAAAGCAACAAAAATGTGAAGACGTTTGAATACGAAAGCTGTACTCAAGGAGTTAGCCATTCAATTTTTTTTAAAGAATATATGAAGTAACCTTTATTGAATTTAGAGGGCACCAATAAGACCTCTTTCGGGAAGGAGAAGAATGGCATTTTAAACCACTAGCTTCCATTTTCAAGAAGAAAGCATCTCTGAGACATCTCTCTCATGCACATCAACTCCAATGAATGTTTTTAAAAACATAGCAATTGCCTTCCCCCCCCCCCGCCCCACCCCAGCTACTCCTGGGATACCAGCTTCCAATGGGGCCACGAAGGGAATCACCTGAGCATCTGTGGATTACAATTGCATGTTTCCAATGGATTAAAACTGGATAACAGGAACTTATATTCTATAGGAGAATAGAACATATATGCAGATAAACAAACAGAAGGTCATTTGGAGAGAAAGTAAGCATCAACAGGGATCCAGGAAGCTTCGCAGAGAAGGTTGCACTGGTGCTGAGCCTTGGATGGAGGAACATGGATCCTAAGAGGCAGAGGTGAGGACAGCCTGAGCAAACACAGAGACCGAAGATGGAATGTCAAATTTGGGGGAAACCTCCCGGTCCTGTTTGACTAGAAATTAGAGTGTGTGAAAAGGGGAATAATAGGAAATAGAACTGGAAAGGTAGGTTGGGACACTTTTGATGCCAATCTGAGGAATTTGTATTTTGTCCTAAAAAAGCAACAAGGAGCCTCTTTCATAGAGCCTTAGGAAGATTGTTTTGTCAAATGTCACCTCACATCTGGACTATGGCAATAGCCTCCTGTGGGTCTGTCTGCCTCAGGTTTTTACCCGCTCCAATCCATCCTCCACTCAGCCACTAAAGAGCTTTTCTTAAACACCAGGTCTGTCACCCCCCCCAACTTCTCCACCCCCCTAACCCCTGCACAATACTCTATAACTGCCAGTGACTCCCAATTACCTTCAGGATCAAATAGAAAACCCTCTGTTTGGCAGCCCTTCATAACCTAGTCCTCCTCCTCTGCCCATCCCTTTCCAGTCTTCTTATACCGTGTACTCCATCACGCACTCTCTAATCCCGTGATACTGGCCTCCTTTCTGTTCCTCAAACTAGACACTCCATCTCGTGCTCTGGGCATTTCCAGTGGCTGCCCTCGAGCCTGAAATGCTCTCCCTCTTCATTTCCACCTCCTGGCTTCCCTAGCTTTCTTCATGTCCCCTCTCAGCTGCTATAGAGCCCTGCTTAATTCTAGTACCTTCCCACTTTTAATTATTTCCTATTCATCCTGTATTTAGCTTGTCATCTCCCAGATTAAATTGTGAGCGTCTTGAGGGTAAGAACTGTCTTTTGTCTCTATCTGTATCCCTAGCACTTAGCACAATGCCTGGCACATAGTAGGTGCTTAATAGATGGTTATGGATTGACAACTGAGTGGAAGATAAATTGGAGAAGGCATTGTAGTTTAGAGGAAATAATGCTGGATTTGGAGTCACAGAACCTGGGTTCAAATCCCTGCTCTGTCACCTTGGACTAGTCCCTTGACCTCTCTGGACCTTAGTTTTCTCATCTGTAAAGTAAGGGAAGGGGATTGGACTAGATGGCCTCTGACTCTATGACCCAGGGACCCCAAGACCAAAGAGCTATTACAACAGTCCAGGTGACATAAGATGACCTAGTGGTGGTGGTCACGTGAGGTGAGACAAGAAAGATGAATCTGAGGGATTCTCTGGGAGTAAAATGGGCCAGTCACGGTTCTGTAAACATTTCTAGGGACTTTAGCTGGCCATTCATTTTGAGCAGGGGAATGGAAAACATTATATGGCAGGGAGACATGAATTCCTCCACTTGAATACAATGGGCTGAGTGAGATGCGAGAACCTTTCCTTGTAGTCTCAACTGTATCACCGTGTTTGAGTCGATCATTTTGCCAATGGGTCCTCTCGGCCTTCAGTGTTACTTTTGCCTTTCCATTAGCAACCAGGAATTCCCTTCTCTTTTGCCACCATTGATCTCAAAGACTCCATCGCTGACCACCTCTAAGTACCAGTATCTTCAGGGACCTCTGTAGGTTCCTACAGGGCCTCCCTCTTCCAGTGCCTTGACCTGAGCCTGTTTTGAATTGCCCTGGCCTCACTGTCCAATCCCCACCCAGGTTCTGCCGCCGTATTTACCACTTGTTTGTCTGTTCTGTGTTGTTCCATTGTCTGAGAAATTCTTAAGGATGTTGCCCTTCCCATCCTTTTCCTTACTCTCTCACATACCTCCCACTTCCAGAGTGGCTTCAAGCACGGACCAGGGTGAGCTGGGCTGAGCTGTCTGTGTCCACGCGGGTGTGTGCGTGTGCAGAGAGCTAGAATCGCCTGAGTCACTGCCAAGCACTGACCCTGAGATCCCTAGGTAGACCTACAGTGCAGTACACGGAAAAATCAACAAATCCTCTGAGGGACAACTCAGTCCCAAGTAACTAACTAACTTGTAAGAGTAGGGGCAACAATGGACTCGTTGGGATGGAACTCGATAGCAGGGTTAACGTTAGACGTCATCCCTTAACATAGCATGCTATATTAGAGGTAGAAGATCTGGGTTTCAGTCACCTCTCTGACATTTTCTAGCTGTGTGTTCTTGACCAAGATATTTCGCTTGATTGAAACTCAGTTTCTTTATCTATAAAATGGAAATTATTAATACTTCTATTAATTTATTTTCTTTTGTTTGGACCTGTGTTGAGAGCTCCCAGTGTGAAAACTCCCTCTACCAAAGCAGAACAGCAATGTGTTTATAACTCATAGCCTTGCAGATGTGTTGCTGAGGCAGTTGGAGGTTAGGTGACTTAACCCTGAAGGCCACAGAGTATGTATATATATCAGAGGCAGGTCCTAAACACAGGTCTTCCAAACTCCAAAGGTGGTTCTGATTCATTATGTCATGACAATTATTAATAATCACCTGCATCTTTAATCTGGGCCATAGGCTTCTACTGGCTAGCAGGTTACAAATTCACTTTTCTACCAGCCTAAGCACAAACAGGGGGCAGCTAGGTAGCACAGTGGATATAGGGTCTGGCATCAGGAAGACCTGAGTTCAAGTCTGGCCTCAGACACTAACTGTGTGACCCTGGGCAAGTCACTTAACCCAGTTTACCTCAGTTTCCTCACCTGTAAAATGAGCTGGAGAAGGAAATGGCCAACCACTCCAGTATCTTTGCCAAGAAAACCCCCAGTGGAGTCACAGAGAGTTGGATATGACTGAAACGACTGAACAACAACAAAAAAAACAGCACTGCACATACGATCAAGATTCAAATTGATGCAGTTAAGAAGGGAGGGACTGAAAGTATAAGGTTAAAGTCTTCAAGGATACATATAAGCTCAATTAGATTTAACAACTTTAAACTAGGAGAGAATGGATGGGGAGTGAGGGGAGGGTTGGGCAAGACTGCTAAACTGTGTTAGTTAAGTAGCATTTATTAAGTTTACTAAGTGCCCAGCTTGGTAGTAAGTGCTGGGGAATAAGAAAGACGAGCCCTGTCTTCAAGGAATTCATATTGGGATGGGGGAAGAAAAGCACACAAAAGGAAGCTGAAAGTGGAGATGGGGAGGATGCGCCAAAGGAATCTGGTAAAGGGGTCCTGGGAGAAAAAGCCTGGAGTGTGGCTTGGAGAGGAAGGAGACATGGCTGGCTTGGGCACGCTCCAAACGGAGGATTCTAGGAGAAGCCATCGAGTTAGAGGGAGAGGCGCACTCCCACGCGTGAATCCGACGTCTGGAGGGAGGACGCTGCAGTTTGAACCATTAGGGTCTGGGGTGCAGAGGAATGGGAACGTGTGAGAAAGGAGAGAATATTGCTGGCCACAAACTCGAAAGCATCCACAGCATGACCAGAAGCTCAAAGAGTTGAAGCAAGGCTTGAGCCAACTTATGAAAAGACCCAGTGTCCACATGCTTTGCCCTAGTCAGACCGTGGCTGGAGTAGTCTGCTATGTAAGAAGAGGGACTAGGCTGGTTCTATACTGTTATATAGGTTAGAACTAAGAGCAAAAAGGAGAGGAGATTTCAGAGAGAGAGAGAGAGAGCATGCACGAGAGCACGTGTGCGTGCACCGGGAGTACAAACATAGCTTTCCAACAGTGCTGCTATTGTCAGCTCTGGGTCACTGGAGGTGCTTCTGTGATGGGTAGACTAAAGGGCCTCTGAGGTACCTTCCAGCACTGAGATTTTTGTCATTCATTCCCAAGTCAAATTAGTGATTTTTTTTGTATTGCTTATTTTTTAGATTTGTGGCTCTTTTGATAATCTATTTTGTGAAGATATTTGTCTTTTATTTTTGTTTTTACTTTTTCTTTAATATTCACTTTTCTCCATTAGTCACTCCTTCCCTCTTCCTTGATATCTCAGGTGCTACGTCTACCTTGAAGCCTTTGCACATCTTCTTCCCCTCTACCCTGCACCACCCTCCCCCATTCTTACCACTCTCTCCCTCTTGAAATTACTTTGGATATAATTTTGCATTTACATATTTACATATCATATATTCCCATTTGAATGTAAGCTCCTTCAAGGCAGGCTCTGTTTTTTTTCTTTGTTATTTTTTTAAAGAACAAAATTGTTTATAGCAGAAATGACCATTCTTTCCCTCAAGATGTCATAATGGTTTTCTTGTGATATTTCTTTTTTTCTTTGTATTCCCAATACCTACCAGCCTAGCATACAGCCTGGCACGTAACAGGTGTTTAATAAATGTTTAATAATTGTATTGAATTCCATTTAGTGTGAATAACTGAGAACTGAGTACTTGTGAATTCAGCAGCCTACAGATGTCACATCCCCATCCAGATAAGCACGGGATTAATTCATTCTCTACATGGTGATGGATCAGTTGAACGACTGTCTCACACTGTATATGTTGCTATTTAGACACTTGTCAATGTCTCTGATTCTTGGCCTTTTCTTCAGTTAAAGGCTTTAGATAAAAGGCAGTGAATCAGATCAATCAATGAAGGGAAATGGAGCTTGCTTGCCATATAGAAGAGAAAGAGAGTGAGGGAAAAGGAGAGAAGGAAAGGGGAAGACAGACCATGAATGATGTTTAGGAGTATCACATTGTATTTCATTTCTAGAAACACATCTAGATATTTTTTCTTCCCTCAAATGCGTTTCTTGAAATAGACTCATTTAAGTGTGAGACTTTACATGATGGCAGTGCCTTGGGAGGTCCCTCAGCCTAAGATACCTTGGCCAGGACCATATGAGCGAATAAGGCTGGTTGTTGCTGGATCAGTAGTGAGGAGAGGAGAGTGGTGTCAAAACAAAGCCAGGTTGTTTGTGGGCCCTAGTATGAACACATACTACCTTGTAGGGGGTAGGCAGGGATAGAAGAGCCTAGAACCCTGCAAGCATCTAAAAGGCAATAAACAGAGCTAGTTCCCAAGACTCCAGAAAAACTCCTCCCTCCTCCCTCCACTTACCCTAGAGTAGAGAATCCTGATTTGTCCTCTTCTCTCCATTCAGAGAGCCACTGTCTAATTCAGGGGTGGGGAGCCTGCAGCTTCGAGGCTACATATGGCCTTCTAGGTCATCAGGTATGACCTTCTGACTAAGTCCAAGTTTTACAGAGCAAATCCTTTTATTTGTTCTGTGAAGTTTGGATTCAGTCAAAGGGCCACACTTGAGGACCTAGAGGGCCACATGGGGCCTCAAGGTCACAGGTTCCCCACCCCTGAATTCTAATTCAAGTCTTTATCACCCTTCGTCTGGGCTATTGCCACCCCTAGAAAATCAAAACCGAAATCCTTGTAACGTACATATCTAGTGTGTATGTGTGTGTGTGTATATATAACTATGTATATAGCTACACATATAACTACATATGTATATATATATAAAATTATATCTATTGTTAAACAAAACCAATTCCCTCATTGATCATGTCCAAAAATGTGTATCTCATTCTTCCTCTTTAGCATATCACTTCTCTATTAGGAATCTGTGGTGAGTAGCCTTGATCATTATCAGTCCTTTGTAGCAGTCAGTAAATCAGTCAGTAAACATTTATTAAGCACCTACTTTGTATCAGTCACTGTCCTAAGCAACGAGGAGACAAATACTAAAGGAAAAGATGGTCCTTGCCCTCAAAGAGCTTCCAATCTAACGGGGGAAGACAACACACCAAAGCTCTTTTCCTGTTTGACCACCTTCTTATTCTAGATGCACTCACGCTGTCTTTGCAGAAGCTTTTCAGTTTCAAGTAATCAGAGTTATCTATTTTATCTTTTCCCCAGGCAGCTCATGTTCTCCACTTTATCAAACACTAGGCTATTGTTTTATTGTTTCTCACTCCCCTTGTCTAGTTTGTTCCACTGATGTCTTAACCAATACTAAGTGGTTTTAATGACTGCTGCTTCGTAATACAGTTGGGAGTCTAGAAGTGCTATTTCCCCTTTGTCTTTACTTTGAATAATTTCCCTTGATATTTTAAAACTTTTGGTTTGTTATTATTTGTTCCAAATTTTATTATTTATCAAGATCTGTAAAGTATCCTCTTGGTAATTGGATTGCTATAGTATTAAAAGTGTAAATTAATTTTGGCAGTACTGTCATTTTTATTATATCGGCACGGTCTAGCTATGAACATTGAATGATCCTCCTGCTATCTGAATTGTTCTTTATTTCTGTAAGAAGCGTGTTGTAAATGAATATATACAAGTCTTTCGTGTGCCTTGGGAGGTTGAGCCTTAGACATATTGTGCACTTTGTAGTTATTTGGAATGGGATTTCCCTTTCTATTATTGCTTCTTGGCTTTTGTTATTATTACATATAAATGTTGTTGATTTTTTTTTAAGGCAATTGGTGTTAAGTGACTTGCCCTGGGTCACACAGCCAGTAAGTGTCAGGTGTTTTGGTCTGAGGTCAGATTTGAACTCAGGGCTGCTGCCCCGTTTGATTTCTGAGGATTTGTTATGTAGCCTACAACTTTGCTGAAGCTATTATCTCAGTCCATATCTTTGCTGATTCCTTAGGAATTTCCAAGTAAAACATCATATCGTCAGCAAATAAGTATGGTTTCATTTCCTCTTTATCTATCCTTATTCCTTTAGTTCCTTTCTCTTGTCTTATTGATCATGTTGGCATTTCCAGAACTATATGAAATAATGGTGGAGAAACAAGGCATCCTTCCTTCACTTTCATATTTATTGGAGAAGCTTCACATATTTCCATTGCATATGAAAGTTGTTTTTAGTTTTAGATACATGCTTTTTATGATATTAAAAAAAAGTTCTTCTATGCCTATGCTTTGCAGGAATTTTATCATAAAAAAGTATCGCGGGGGCAGCTAGGTGGCGCAGTGGAAAGAGCTATGGCTTGGAGTCAGGAGGACCTGAGTTCAAATCCGACCTCAGACATTTGACACTTATTAGCTGTGTGACGCTGGGCAAGTCACTTAACTCCAATTGCTTAGCCAAAAATTAAAAATAAATAAAGTTCTTTGAATGCCAAATAGAGCATTAATGAAAAAAAATATTGATTATTTCCAAATATTATCCAATTTTCTGGGTGTGAGGTAAAACTTCATTTAGTTTTCATTATTCTTATTAGTGATTCAAAGTAATATATTAGCATTTCCAATCATTTTTGAGAACTTCATCAAAATCAATTCTTACTTATTAGTAAATGGCTCCTGATTTTGCATATTTGTCATGATTGCTTAGATTTAGCTTGGCTAATAGACCCTTATCAGTTATAGTCAATACATTTTTCTCCTAATTTCTATTTTCCTCTCTTACGGCCTTGTAATTTTGTTTGTACAAAAGCTATTTAAATTTCATGTCATAAAAAAAGCATTGCACTTTGTCAAGGGCTTCTTTGGCATCTCTTGAGATCTCGTGTTTGGGTGTGTTGGTTTTTGACGTGATTGTGCTGATTGTTTTCCTGATATTGAACCATCCTTGCATCCCTGGTATAAATTCCACATGAACACAGTGAAAGACTTCTTGGATAAATCATTGTAGTCTGTTTGAGAGGATTTTGTTCAGATTTTTTGAGTCAATGTTCATTAATGATATCGGCCTACAGTTTCTTTTTAGTGATTTGTCTTTCCCTGGCTTAGGTATTAAGAATATACTGAATTCTGGTAGTGTGCTTTCTTTTTCCAGTGACCTTAGTTATTAATGTTCTCTTCTGTCTCCTCAATTTATCATGTACGGATTATCTTTTTAGACACATATTCCCCCTCCCCCTCCCCAAAAATAAAGAATGTAAATTCACGAAGGACAGGGTGTCTTCTTGGTTTTGTCCTGTGTTCCCATTACCTAGCATACAGTTTCATATGTAACAAATGCTTGGTGGATCGGCTTGGGCTGGAGAACGGAGATCATCGTAGGCTAAGCTGTTTTAGATCCTAACGTCAGAAAGGAAGGACGGAAGGGCCAAAAGTTTTGCAGTTTCTCTGCAAAGCTCTCTTCCCTCATTCTATCGTGAGCAGCAGCCTTGATATGGAGTGTAGGCAGGAGAGTCACGGAAGGTGCAAACTTTGAGTTTCTGCTTCAAGGCCTTGTCCTGGCCCCTCCTGTGTTCTCATATGTCTCCACATTCCTCTGGGCTGAGTGTGTGTGTGTGTGTTTATTTTCATGCCAGGTACTCCCTGAAGAAGATACAGCTCCTTCCCTTGCTTTGTGCCCTGTGGCCCTTTACCCCACCTCTTTCTAGGAGATTCAGGCCCTGGCAATGCCAGCCCTCTGATTACCCTCTCTACTCTAGTGAGGCCCTGGGTGAGTCATGGGGCAGCCAAAGCCTGTGGAGACTGCCGAAGAGACTGACTGAGGCCTCCATCTGGCATTCTAGAATTCTAGGCCTGGGAAGGGACCCAGAGACTCTATGAGCTTGTCCAAGGAGAGGCCTGGAGTGAATTACCCAAGGTCACATAAATAATAGCAGGATGAGCATAGGGGCCTACATTTCCTAATTTGCAGGACAGAGTTCCATCCACTCTGCCATATTCTCTGGGCCTAGCTCTTCAGTCACAAAGTCCCATTTGAGGGACCCTTCCTGTCAGGGAGGATGTCTAGGAGAAGGATTATATGCAGGCAATTATCCAGGCAACCAGGAAGGGGAAGGGAAGAAATATTTATTCAGCACCTACTGTGTGCTTAATAAGTAAGCTCTGGACAAATATCTCACAGGGGAGAGAGAGAGAGATTGTGTGTGTGTGTGTGTGTGTGTGTGTGTGTGTGTGTGTGTTTAGGAACTTCATGGACATTTCCTGTAGGGATGAAATGCTGAACTGGGCATTAGGCATCCCTCAGACCTGCCTCTGCCTGAGGGAAACAGCCAGAGTTTAGCAGTGAGTGACTTCATAATAATAAATAACATCAGTGTGGCACCTTAAAGTTTGCAAAGTGCTTAACAGGAATTATCTGTCTCAAAACAACCCTGTGAGATGGGTACTACAGTTATTATTATCCTTATTTTATAGTTGGGGAAACTGAGTCTCAGAAAGGTGAAGTGATTTTACCCATGGTCACACAGCTAGTAAACTTTCTGAGATGGAATTTGACCCCAGGTTTTCCTGACTTCATCCAGGTTTGGCCTTCTATCCACATTACCTCCCAATACATTGTCTTATTTGATCTTTGCCATATTCCTGGGAGGTAGGTGCTATTTTTAATGCTCATTTTATAGATAAGGAAATCACTATCAACACACCAGCAACAGGAAGCACCCACTGTGGACAAAACCCTGTACAAGGCACTGTGGGGGGGAAATCTACCAAAGACACAGACAGTCGTAGCTTTTCTGGAGTTACATCTCAGTGGTAGAGGCATGATCCCTCATTTGGAGGAAGGTAGGAGAAGGCATGGGGCTTTTCCTCCAATTCTCTGAAATAAAAGTCAACCCTAAGAGTACCCAAACCTAGTAGGGTATTACCTTTCCAAAGCAGAAAGGCTTTCCTCTCTTTCTGCATGTATTGGTCAGAGCAGGTCCCAGACTGTGTGTCCTGTCAAAGGTAATGATTGAGTGAATCAAGTGCTGTCCAGTCAAAAAGAACAGAGGCTGAGATGTAATCCTAAGAGAGCCAAGAACCCATTCAGGGTTCTGTCATCCTCAACTCTGCACCTTCCCAGTTCCCTCCCCCAGATAGCTTGGGGAGCCTAGGGAGGCAGGGTGTCCTTGACTCATTTGTTTTCCTCCTGCCCCAAGGCCCACTGGTGTTCTGCCTTCAGGAGTTCCCTAAGGAAATAGTCCAAGGGATTCTTCCCAAATGGCCTATTAAAACACAAAATCAAGCCAGAGGACTGGGGCTGGTTTCCGACTGGAGGCTGCTGGGGACATTGCCTCCTCCTGAGCTCTAGAAGACGGACAGAGCCGGAATGAGAGCTGAGGGTGTATTGATGTTTAGAGTAGCTCTCCTGGGGCCATGCACACAGCAAGGATTCCTTTGGTCTTTGAAGGATTTGTGGACTACACCAAAAGAACCCCTTGGCCACCAGGATACTTCCTACCTTCCAGCCAGCCTTGTTGAATCTGCTGTTGAAAGGCTCTAGAGACAAGTCTGCTACCCTGGGCCCTGAGCTGCTCTGATACTGAGTTTAGGACAGGGAGGCTGTACAAGCTTCAGTCACCTAGCCAGAGGACAACTCTGATCCAGGTCTTCTGTATGCAGCTGTTCTAGCAGGGAAAGGGGATCTGGAGGGGGAGAGTGGAAGGTACACTAAAGTGGTCGCACATCTGTGGGATCTGTGGTGGTTACAAGTTTACATGGGAATTCTTCCAATGACATGGGAGTGAAAGTATGTTGAGGGTTGGTTTTTAATAAGCCATGACTCCATCTGTTGGCCCTCAGCCACTTGGAAGGCTTTGGTGAAATCTGGGACCTCTTCAGTGGGTCTAGAGTATTATGGAAAAGGGTGTGGACATGGGAACAGAGCTGGGCCCCCTCCCAGTCCCCTTCTGACCCACAATACACATGATCACAAATGTGTTTACAACTGTATAAGCATATATGTGACCACATAGTCACACTCATTACATACATCTATTTTGTGCTTTCTTGACTGTAGGGACTCCCAGTGAGGAGTTTCCTTTCTACCAGTTCAATGTTCTACATACATTGACAGGGACATATGCACACCTATAGTGTCATTTACTGGCACAGAGAACTTCCAGGTGAGAAAGCTCCCTCCATCAACACAGCTCAGCACCTTTTTGGCAACCTGTAGTCTTAGAGAGCTGTCTGGGGGACTAAGAGGTTAAATGACTAGAAATGTAAACGTTTGGGCATCCGCAGGAAATAGGAGCATGCTAGTTGGTGCAGTGGAGTCAGGGAGCCTCCTCTTTGTGAGTTCAAATCCTGCCTCAGATACTTCCTAGCTATGTGATCCTGGGCAAGTCACTTACCCCTGTTTGCCTCAGTTACCCCATCTGTAAAATGAGCTGGACAAGGAAATGACAAACCATTCCAGTATCTTTGCCAAGAAGACCCTAAATGTGGTCACAAAGAGCTGGACACGACTGAAAAAATGACTCAACAATGGGGCAGCTAGGCGGCACAGTGGATGGAGTACCCACCCTGAAGTCAGGAGGACCTGAGTTCAAATCCGGCCTCAGACACATAACTCTTACTAGCTGGGTGACCTTGGGCAAGTCACTTAACCCCACTGCCTAACCAAAAAAAAAAAAGACTCAACAGTAACAACAACTCATACAGGAAATATTTAGATGCTCATGCAGATTCATGTGCGTACCCCTGGTGCATTTTATTTATGAGGCTGTTGTAGAGTTCACAGTGTAACGTCATTTCAGAGTTGGAAGGAACCTTAGTGGCCATCTAATGCAACCTACAGTCTAGTGCAGGGATCCCTTCTTCAGGCGCCCTGACAAACGGTTAATCTAATTCCCACCCAAGCCCTCCTTAAAGCTGGGACTCCCTGCCTTGCAAGGAAGCTTTTCTATCACTGAACAAGTTGAAATGCTGGGATGCTCTTACAGAATAGTACCTTGGGACTGGAAGGAAGCCTGATTCCCCTCTGCAAGCTGGGGGGGGGGGGTCCTAGCTCTCCCTCCACCCTTTCTGAGTTAAAAACAAGCAAACAGACCAGTAAACCAACTTCTCTTTTGTTATCATTGTTGTTGTTCAGTCATGTCTGACTCTTCATGACCCAATTTAGGGTTTTCTTGGCAAAGATACCGGAGTGGTTTGCCATTTTCTTCTCCAGCTCATTTTACAGATGAGGAAACTGAGGCCAACAGGATTAAGTGACTGGCCCAGGGTCACACAGCTTAGTAAGTATCGGAGGCTGGATTTGAACTCAGTAAAACCAATCTTCCTGACTCTAGGCCCAGCACTCTATCACCTAGTACCTTACTAAGAGTACTACCTCATTACCCGTTCTTCTCCTCTGCATTTGCCAGTCGCAAGCCTCGCCTTGTCCTGGGCTTCCACTTTTCTAACATTAGGCAGGGACCTGAAAACTACTTCCTTGAACACTTTCTCCCATTGGTCTCACCCCGTAACTTTCACCAGCTCTAACAACAGGGAATAAATCTAATCCTTTCCCCACATGACTCGTCTTCAAATATTTGAGGTTGCTATCACATCCCCTCTAATACTTCTCCAATTGAAAATATTTCAGGTTGCTCCAATGGGTTGTCATACGATGGCATTTCCAGACCTTTCATTGTTCTCATTGTCTTCTTCTGGACACATTCTAGTTTATCAACCTCCTTCTCGAAATGTGGCTTTCAGGCCCAGATATGGCAGTCCAGATGTTATCTGACTAGCACAGAGTACAAAGGGACTATTATATTCCTTGGACTAGAAATCTGCTTTGATGAATGCAACCTGAGATTAAATTAGGTTTTTTGTTTTTTGTTTGTTTGTTTCTTGCTTTTTTTTTTTAGCAGTCCTGTCAAACTGTTAGCTCATATTGAGATAATCTCTAAGTCTTTTTCACATAAATGGCTACTGTTTGACCATATTTTTTCCATAAAGACTTAGAGCAGGGATGGGTTTCCTGTGGCCTTAAGGCCACATGTGGCCTTCTAGGTCCTTAAAAATTTGGATTCGGTCAAAAGGCCTCACTTAAGGACTTAGAAGACCACATGTGGCCTTAAGGTCACAGGAAACCCACCCTTGAGTTAGAGAAGAAAGAGTTTAGACCCAGTTGCTGGACTTTATTTTACCCCTATTAAATGTCATCTTGTTGGCTTAAATTCAACCATGAGAGATTAGTGTGATATAATAGAAAGACCTGGGTTTGAATTTCGGCCATAATACTTACTAGTGATGAAACCATGGACCTCCCATTGAACCTTTGTGAGTTTTGGTTTCCACATCAGTAAAACAGAAATAAAAATACTTTTGCTACCTATCTCACCGTGCTATTGTGACAAAGGTGTTTTGCAAAGCTTAGACAGCCATCTAAATGTGAGTTGTCTATTACTGCCCAGTCACTAGACTGCCTACTGGCCTCATTTGTAAATTGAGGGGGTCAGACGAGAGGACCTCCCAGACCGTTTCCCAATCTAGATGAAAGGATAATACAATCCTAGATCTAGAGCTGCAAGGATGTCACAGGCTCTCTAGTCTAAACCCCTCATCTTACAGCTGAGGAAACTGAGTCTCATGAAGCTCATTGACTTGATCAAGGTCACAGATGTCTGTGGTGGGATTTGAACCCCGTTCTTTCTACTCAATAGCTGGTCCTCTTTCCCTTCTAGTGTCTGTGTCCAATCTTCTCTTAAACCAAACCTGTGGTTTCACTGGTAAAGGGAGCTTCCAGGAGGAATTTTTTCTGTCCACACAAACTGTCACCTTCTTAGCAATTTATGTTCTTAGAAAGTAGCTTGAGGCCCTGAAGTTACATGATATTATACTGTTAATCTACATGATAGATTATGTCATTATGGTATATTCTCATTTTCCAAATTGTCCAGATTATTTCATATTCCGACTCTGTCCTCGACATTAATAGCTATCCCTCTCAGTCGTGTTACCCACAAACTTGATAAGAATGTCTTTATGTTTTTGTTCAGCTCGGTCTACCTGCCATGAGTCTATCCCTTCTCCAATCCATTCTCCACTCAGTTGTCAAGTGATTTTTCCTAAAGTGTGGGTCTGACTACATAACACCCCCCACACTCAATAATCTCCAGAAGCTAATGTAAAATCCTCTGTTTGGCATTCAAAGCCCTTCATAACTTTCCCTCTCCTTTCGCAGGCTTCGTATACCTGATGCACTCTGCCGTCCAGTCGCACTGGTCTCTTTGCTCCTCCCTCCACAAGACCCTCTATCTCCTAACTCTGGGGATTTTCACTGACTAACCCTCATGCATGGAATCCTCTTCCTTGCCATCTCTGCCTCCTGGCTTCCCTGGTTTCCTTCAAGGCCCAGCTAACATTCCACCTTCCACAAGAAGTCTTTCCTGATCCCCGTTAATGTTAGTGACTTCCCTCTGTTAATTATTTCCAATTTTCCTGGGTACATCTTGTTTCTATGTAGTTGTCTGCATTAGTCTGTGAGTCCCTTGACAGCAGGGACTATCTTTTGTTTTTCTTTGTATCCCTAGCACTTAGCACAGTGCCTGACACACAATAGGAACTTAATGCATGTCCATTGACTAACTTCTGCAGAGCAGAAGATCAAATTCAACCTGAAGTCTATGGACCCTATAGCCTTAGAACTACCCATGAAAAAGGCATATTCTATGACAATTATCATATAATTATTTATTTTTTTATGCTGGGAGGGGCTTTAGAAAGGCCATCTAGTCCACTGTTGTTAGAGTCAAATAGAACCAGGGCCACTAAACCCCAAATAAGGATCCCTGTGGCCATATAACTGACTTAGAAAACCACGTATTAAAATCATCTATGTTCTATTGTATTTTTATTTATTCTTAAAATATTTCCCTATGTTGTCCTGTGTATGTGGAAATGTTCTTTTTTTTTTACTCTTTTTTGTATTTAAGTTCAAAATGAATAAATACAAAAGGGAGCTAGGTGGCACAGTGAATAGAGCACCAGCCCTGGATTCAGGAGGACCTGAGTTCAAATCCGGCCTCAGACTCATAACACTTAATAGCTGTGTGACCCTGGACAAGTCACTTAACCCCATTGCCTAGTCAAAAAAAAAAAACAATGAATAAATACAAAAAAAATTATTTCCCAATTACATTCTAATCTGCTTCAGGCTGCACTCAGGAGGGTTTTGAGTGCCATGCATATCTGATACCTCTGATCTAGGACAAAACCCTTTTATTTTGCAGTTGGGGAAAGGGAACCCTAAGGGGGTTAAGTGATCTGTTCAAGGTCCTCCAGTACACCCAGGGGCATAATTGAATCTATTCAGCATTGTTCTTCCCTGAATCCCAACCCCTGCACCAAGCAATTCCTGCACTTGGGAATGAAGTTGGGGGAACAAGAAGAAAACATCCCAGTGAGCAGAGTAGTGAAGACTGGGGAGGAGATGGTAAAAAAAGTCTTAGCATTGCTTGCGGGAAGAGAAAGGAAGATGTTTACCCCATCTTTTGTGGAAAGGACGAAGTAATTATCCCAACACCTCCCACCAGTCCCTCCAACTCTCTCAAGAGGGTTGAATGAGGTAACTGCTCCTGGGAAGCTGCGGTCACTAAGGGCCAGCTTCCTGCTGGGGCCCCATCAACTGAGATCACTGCTCAGATTGGGGCCAGTGTGTAAACACCAGCAATAGGGTGGAATCCAAGCAGTAAGATCCGGCTTCTCTCTAGAATTCCAGTCTTATATGATGTGAGCTCTCTGAGTGAAAGGTTACTGGGAGATGGGGACAGGAGGGGAGGAGGGGAGAGGGGATAGCTCATTGTTAATACCCCAGTAACTTTGGAAGCTTGAGAAGGGCTAACATTACTGTGTTACTCTTTGTGTCTGCAAGCTGAAATGGATGGTGGCTTGGCTTTAACGGAGTCTGCCACAAGCATATCCCCGCAGTTCACACACACACACACACACACACACACACACATACACACACACACACACACACGCAAGTATTTTCAGTTTTAGGAAAGGTGGGTGGGGGCGGGCAGGAAAGGGAGGCTGTTGGCTTTCCCAGATATTGATGGTGGGAACTTTGTTTCCATCCACAATTCTCACAGTTATTACAAAGCCAGGCAGGAAAGTGAGGCTAGAAAGCTCACCTAAATTGGAACTCCCCCATTTCTGATACCTAGAGTGCAGGACATGGTGAAGTATTTATTGAGAAAACATCTACTCTCTTCTTTCTTTAAGTCACTGAGATGGGGGCTAGGTCCTCTTCTGATGAGAAAGTCAAGGGAAGGGGTAAAGCATTTGTTTCAGAGACTTTCCTCTAGTTAGCCAACAGGTACACCTTGAAAAAGTCCATCCACACCTAGTGCCCTTGGTCGGCAGGAGACCTGGAGGCAGAAGCTGGCCTCAGCTTTTGTAGTAATGGGATATGGCAGGGTTTGGGAAGCCCTCTCTGCGCAGGCTGCATCTAGCCCACTCCTTCTGTCTCTCCTTCAGAAACCAATGAAGGTGTCTGGACATAAATTTTTCCATGTCTAGGCTGTATGTCAGCGTTTCTTAACATGGAGGAGTAAGAGAGGAACATGAATTAAAGAAATATATTTTGATAGTTGGTCTTCTCAGGGGGCAGGGGAGGGAGAGAATTTAGAACTGAAAATTTAAAGTAAAAAAAAGGAAAAGAAACATAAGACTAAAATACATATTTTGATAACTGTATTAACATAATCAGTTTCCTTTGTAATACTAAGAATATTATTTTGGGCACTTAAAAACATTATTCTGAGACAAGGTCCCTAGCAGACTGGCAAAGGGGTTCATGACATACACATCCAAACAAGTTAAGAATCTCTTGTCTAGATTCAGGGGAGGGGCAACTAGGTGGCAAAGTGGGTAGAGCACCAGCCCTGAAGTCAGGAGGACCTGAGTTCAAATCTGACTTCAGACCAAACACTTGACATTTACTAGCTGTGTGACCCTGGGCAAGTCACTTAACCCCAATTGCCTAAAAATAAAAAATGAATAAATATTAAAAGATGGATTCAGGGGAGCATGGAGGAGATTAAAGATGAGGAAGACAGGTTGGGGAAGGGTTAAGGAACTATCTACTGGGGCCATTTGAAACTAGAGCTTTAAGCAAAAGGAACAGTTTCCTCTTCCTACTCTGACCAGCTAAGAGACTAGTGTGGATACTCCCATTCAGACAGGGACAGGAGTAGAAGGGATTCCTCAGCCTGAAGTATTTCTTCAGGGGTCAGGGCCCTCCTTCTCCCGGTCTCCTGCTACTCTCCCAGGCAATATCATCATGGGAAAGGAATGAAAACGATTCACCAAGGGGCCCCAGAAGAGAGTGTGGGCAGGGACGTGGGCTCCAGCCTGCTCTCTGGGGGAAAGGTCCAGCACCAGAGGAAGGCAAGAAACCAAGCCCCCAAAAGATTGGATGCTTTGTTTCACTGAGAAGCCCATCACCCCAGATCTCTGGGGGCAAGCATCTTTAAGGGGAAATCAGGGATGAGCCTGGTTTCTATGGGACTCTCTGCTCTTGGGTCACAGCTTAGTTTTACAGCTATGTTAAAGTCTTGGTTGAGATTTGAGGCAAACCCCTCCCACCCTGAAAAATTCTGTGGGGGTTTCCTTCTATCAAGGCCTTTTGGGAAATCAATCAGCAAGCATTTATTAAGCACCTACTACATGCATATATCGAGAGCCGGGGAAAAAGCCTCTGAGCCCACAGAATCCCATTCCCTTATTTCATAGATGAGGGAACCGCCGTCAAGAAGATGAAATGATTGGCTTAAGGCCACATGGGAAGCGGCAGATGTGAGATCTGAAATCAGGTCTTCTGACTCAAGAGCCAGGGCTTTTCCCACGGAATCATTTTTGCATCCATTCATTAGATGATCAAGGAGGTCCCCAGCATCACGAAAAAGCTTCTCACAGACAGTAGCACTGGCGAGCCTAGGCCAAGCTGCAAAACAAAAAGGTTTTCAATCTCATTCTGGAGGGACCGTTGCAGTACTCTCCCTAGGGAGAAGGGCACAGGAGTCTGTGACGAAGAAGGAGGGATAGGCCTGATGATGCTTGTGGGGCCCTGGGCGCCTTTTCCTTCTTGGCTGGAAGAAGATTTTGGGGGGAGGGGAAGATGGCGTGGCGATGTTGCCTGGAGACCCGGCAATGGTACGAGTCGCTCAGTGACATATTCGTGCCCTACTTAGCTTGTTCCTGAGCACACCTGTGTGCTAAGAGCACAACCTTAGCAAGAGAGTTGAAATTGCCTTGGATGCTGTTCACTCGTTTCAGCTGCGTCTGATTTCTGGTGGCCCCATTTGGAGTTTTCTTCACACAGATATTGAAGTGGTTTGCCATTTCCTTCTCCAGATCATTCTACAGATGAGGAAACTGAGGCAAGCAGCATTCAGTGATGGCCCCCTAGGGTCACACAGCTAGTATCGGAGGCTAGCTTTGAACTCATCTTCCTGGCTGCAGGCCTGGTGTTTTATCCACTGTGCCACCTTGCTCCTGGTGAGTTTGAGCACCCATTAAAGGAATCCAGTTCCTCTGGGCTCTGAAATGTCTGGGGCTTGATCTGGCTGATGTTTTCTGAGGAAGAAAGGAAGAATGAGTAAATCTAGACTGGTTGTCGCAGGATCCCAAGAAGACTAAGAAAGAGGAAAAACCTTTTCCCTGTATCCAAAGACTGGTTGTCGCAGGATCCCAAGAAGACTAAGAAAGAGGAAAAACCTTTTCCCTGTATCCCATCTCATAAAAACTTGAAAAGACCTTAAGGCTATTTACTTCAAACTTCCCATTTCACAGATGAAGAAACTGAGGCCTAGAGAGGTTAAGTGACTTTCTCAAGGTTTCACAGGTAGTAAGAGTTAGGAAGACCTGACTTTACAAA
The DNA here is from genome assembly GCF_003287225.1 of Phascolarctos cinereus. Lineage (NCBI taxonomy): Eukaryota > Metazoa > Chordata > Mammalia > Diprotodontia > Phascolarctidae > Phascolarctos > Phascolarctos cinereus. The sequence goes on along the minus strand of NW_027555625.1, from coordinate 403,220,642 downwards.
CCTTCAAGTGCTGTATAAACACTATTGTTATTATTGTTGTTGTTATTATTCATTATTATTTTCCTGCCTCTGTCACTTACTAGTTATGTGATGCTGGACAAGTCACGTAATCTCTCTCTGTCTTGATTTCTTCATCTGTGAGAGAGTAATAATAACAGTACCTACATCCTAAGATTGTTGTGAGGATAAAATGTAAAGTGCTTTGCAAACCATAAAACTCCCTATAAAATGTGAGCTATTATTATTGTGTGTCAAAATCTGCATGTGTCAATCAGACATACAGCACGCTCAGAGCTCAGTTTCTCTGCGTTCGGTCTCTATGCACTGTCTCTCTGTCTCAGTCTCTTTCTCTTTTCTCCCACCTCTATCTCCTTTCTCACTGTGGCCTTGATGTTGGTAGCCCAAGGGAGACCCCAACTCCCCTCTCTAGGGAGGGACCTAGAACTCTGAATCAGCCATTTCAGAAAATGCCTATGGAGAGTACCTCCATCCTTCCAATCATCTCAAGCCTTTCCTCTTCTCACCCTGTCCATGACATGTCCAATGGGTGCTGAATCTTATAGACTCCATCAGCACAGTATTCTTGAATCCATCCCCTTTTCCCTATCCACATGGAGACTGCACCAGTTCAAGGCTTGTTCACCTCTCTGGACCACTACGATAGCCTCCCACCTGCTTCAATCCTCCATCCTCTGTAGTATATCCTTCACACTGCTGCCCAGGTTCCTCTCTAGCTCAGAAACCTTCAGGAGGCTCCCTTTGGCTCAAGGATAAAAGCTGAACTCTTTACTTTGGCTTTTTGATTGTTACTTCCCCCCCCCCCAATTCACAATGAATGTTGATTAAGTCTGGTACTGGAGCAAGCCCTAAGGACGTGAAGGGAAAATGCCCTGGGATGGAACATCTTGTGGGAGGCATAACAAGCAGGCCAATGTCACTGGATTGAAGTGTTCATGGCAGGTGAAAGGTGAGACTGGAAAAGGTAGGACAGGGGCAGGCTTTGACGAGTCTTGAATCCAAATGTTGTATTTGATTCTGGAGGTAATAGGGAGCCATTGGAGTTTGGGAGGGGGGCACCGTGGTAGGATGGATTGTGGTGGGGAGACATTTGTGGCAGGCAGATCAACCAGCAGGCTGTCACAATAGTCTAGGCATGAGGAATTGAAGGCCTGTACCAGGGCACTGGCAGTGTCGGGAGAAAGTGGGGTATATATGAGGGGCGTTGTGAAGGTAAAATCAACAGGACTCGGCAATAGATTGTAAGCCTGGGTTACTTGGAAGATGCTGGTATCTCTGACTTTCTCTCTCTGTGTTTCTGTCTCTCCCAGTTGCAGCACAAGGTAAGGGATGTATCCCTAGAAAAGTACAGACAAGGCAGATTCCCCTCATGATACAGGCTACATTACTGTCTGGGAGTCTCACCCTGGTACAAAGAGATACAATTAAGACATAGAAACCTCTGAAGGAATATTGAGCAAGGGCAGGAAGCCCATTAATGACATACGCATCATGTCCCCATGGCATGGATGGTGTGTGATAGAGAAGCATCCAGACAGGGTAAGGCTTGAGGGAGAGTTTACTATTTTAGAAATTAAACAAATGAAATAATAAAAAATGCCCCTTGCTGAAAAATAAAAATTGAGTTGGGTCATGTCCAACTTTGAAGTGTCCCTAAAGCTGAGTCTAGCCTTCTTCCCAATTAAATAATTATAATTATAATAATAATAATAATAATAATAATAATAATAATAATATTTGCAGCATCCCAGAATCTCAGAGTCAGAAGGGGCTCTAGAGGCCATCTAGTTCTAAAATAGGAATATGTGGAGAGAACAGAGAAGGGAAGATGCCACCAACCTCCTACTCACTCAGGCTTACAGGTGTCATCTTTGCCTTTTCACTGCCTCTCGCCTGCCCATAACCAATCTATAGTCATGTCCTATTGATTTTGCCTTCATAATATTTCTCATATATTACTGTCTTCTCTCTCCTCTGACACTGCTAAGATCCTGGTACAAATCCTTATTTCCTTGTGCCTAGACTTCTGAAATATCCCAGACATTTACTCTCCCCTTGAACACCTTTAGTGATGGGGAACTTATTACCTGTGAAGGCAGTCCATTTGACTTTTCTGTGTAGAGCATGTGTAGCCCTTACCCAGGCCTGATTCTGGAGCTGACCTTCCCAAGAGCGGATGCATCCATAGTATGGCATGTTAAGTAGATCAAGGGTCTGGCCTAGGGAGAGGAGGGGGACTGATTGAGAGTCCAGAGTCTGTCAGGTCATCCTTGAGAAGTTTCCTTATGAAAACTTGGGAAGCAAAGGGCTATAAAACCATGCATACATTTTGCCCAAACATTACCACTGCTAGGTCTGTATCCCAAAGAGACCAGAAAAAAAAAAAGGAAAAGGACCTATATGTACAAAAATATTCACAGCAGCTCTTTTTGTGGTGGCCAAGAACTGGAAATTGAGAGGATGTCCATCAACTGAGGAATGGCTGAGCAAGCTGTTGTATATGATTGTGATGGAATGCTATTACGCTATAAGAGGTGATGAGCAGGATGCTTTCAGAAAAACCTGGAAAGACTTGTATGAACTGATTCAAAGTGAAATCAGAACTAGGACAACACTGTACACACCAACAGCAATATTGTAAGATGATCAGCAGTGAATGACTTAGCTATTCTCGGCAATACAATGATCCAAGACAATTCTGAAGGACTTATTGCTGTCCATCTCCAGAGAAAGAACTAGTGGAGCCTGAATGCAGACTGAGGATATTTTTTCTTTGCTTTCTTTATTTTTCCTTGAGTTTTTTTGTCTATGTTTTCTTTCATAGCATAACTTATGTGGAAATGTGTTTTGCATGACTACACAAGTATAACCAATGTCAAATTGCTTGCCTTCTCAATGAAGGGGGGAGGGAAGGGGAGAAGGGAGAGGATTTGGAACTCAAAATTTGAAAAAAGAATGTTAAGATTGCTTTTACATGTAATTGGGAGAAAGAATAAAAATGTTAAATAAAAACCTGGGAAGACTTAAATGAACTGATGCAAAGTGAAATGAGCAGAACCATGAGACTATTGTACACAGTAATAGAAATATTGTAACATTGATCAACTGTGAAAACCCCGTAGTGAAAAATGCTACCTACCTCCAGAGAGAGGTCAGAGGAATTCAGATTGAAGCAAATTTTTTTTAAAACTTTCTACATGTTTCTTGCTTTTCATTGTTGTTGTTTTGTAACATGGTTAATATGGCACTATGTATTTTTTTTCAGCCAAAGACAAGGTTTATTAAAGATCTGCCATATTAGCCAGACTCTTGAGGAATCTGAGAGTCTGTGAAGTATTGGCTAGATTATGAGAATCTGAGCAGTGACTAGGTTTTAAGAATCTAAGGCTGGAACTATGTATTGCGTGACTTCACATGTATAATTGATATCAAATGACTTGCCCTCTCAATGGGTAGGGGAAGAGTAGGAGGGAGAGAATTTGGAACTCAAATTTTTTAAAACGAATGTTAAAAATAAATAAATAAAAAGAAAGTTTTCTCATACAGCTGATAAAAAGAGTGTCAGAAGCTGGGAATCCAGCCAGGCTGGGGCAAGATGGACAGCCAAATTTTTCTATAATTTAAAAAATCAACATCATAACATATGATTTGATAAGCTTCATTGAACATTTACTGTGTGTTCAACACTATATTAAGTTCATTATATATGACAGAGGCCTAGAAAGATGAGGTGACTTGATTGGAAAAACAAATGCTGGTCCTGGAGAAGATATATCTAAAATACGTTCTCCTTCAGGTGGGGAATTACCACAGCAGAATATTATAGACCTTGTTAAGCGAGGTTTCTGTATCAGGTATTTTTGCTTGTTTTTTCTTTCCAACAAGGTGGGTTCAATCTGGGAGTGGGGATGAGAAATCACTGTTGTGTAAAAGCATCGATAAGATCAGTGGACTCACCTAAGGTAGTGGTGGTGGTGGTGGTGGTGGTTTTTCAGTCATATCCGTTTTTGTGACCCCGTTTGGGATTTTCTTGGCAAAGATCCTGGACTGTTTTGCCCATTTCCTTCTCTAGCTTACTTTACAGATGAGGAAATGGAGACCAACAGGGTTAAGTGACTTGCCCAGGGTCACACAGCTAAGTAAGTAACTGAGGCCAGACTTGAACTTTTGAAGATGAGCCTTCCTCCTGACTCCAGTCCCAGCACTCTACTGTGCCATCTAGCTGCCCACCTAAGGTTACATCTTGAGTGAATGATAGAACCAGGCCTACAATCCAGTTGTCTTGACTTTTGGTCCAGGGTTTTAAAATTTGTTCCAAAGAAGGTTTTAGTTGCCTCAGAAATGGTGGAGGGGAGGTGGTTCCCAGGATTCTTTCCTTAGATGATGAAGAGTAACCTGTCTCAATGAGAGGATTCAGGCTTATCGTCAGGAGTAGGTGGGAGGCTGGAGAGGGGAGGGAGAGAGAGGTGCTTGGGATGCTGCAGAGAGGGGAGGAAGAAGGTCCTTGGGGGCCTGGGCTCCTGGGGAATGTGACTAGTCCTAGAATGGGGGGTAGTGCCCTTTGGACAGTGTTTGTATTTCATTACAGTGCTATTGGTGGGAGGGCTAGTTTCTGGATCCAGAGGCACTACGATTAATCCATCTGCTTTTAAACGGATGCCTTTGAGGCAGGGAGGAGCGGTAGGTTTTTTGCTTTTTTTTTTTTAAAGGATATCTGCCATATCTGGATGAGCAGGGCCATAAATCTGTCATTGTGACTCTTTCCTGCTTGATCACTGGTGGGTCTATTGACTGAATCAAGCATTTAGAGAGTGGTCATGGGGAAAAGGGATTCATTCGCTTTATTTTGATCCCTAAGAACAAAAAGAGGAGTAGTAGATAAACATTGTATAGTGGCTGGAGACTTTGGTTTGTGTGTGTGTGTGTGTGTGTGTGTGTGTGTGTGTGTGTGTGTGTGTGTGTGTGTCGAAGAGTGGAGGTGGCGGAATATGAACAGAACGACTTCATAATATTTAGAGCTGACCGTGAGTGGAATGAACTGGCTTGAAGAGAGAGTGAGACTGAGGGGCTTCCAGGGGGATGCTGAGCTGGCTACTTGTAAAGTATGCATGGTGCACAGATGATTGCTGTTGGCCTAGAGGCGTTCTAACGTGCCTTCTCACTTCCAGGTTCTGTGATTTTGATAGCCAGGAGGGAAAAGGGCCAATGCCTGGGCGGCCCTTCGGTTCAGGGAGAATGTGAGGGGAAGGGTGAGGGGCGGGAGCTACTTCCCATCCTCCCTTGCCCCACCCCACCCCCCCAAATCCTAGGCTAGGATGCGTTCTCCTGGCTCCAAGTTGCTTGGAGATCGCAGTCAGAATCTACCCCGCCCAGCCCGGGCATTAAGTCGGAGGACTAGGAGATAGGGGACGGGGGTGGGGGATAGGGGAAGCTAGAAGAGTAGGAGTAAAGGGGGGGGCGTTGAAAACTGGAGGGCCGGAGGCATACTGGCCCCACCCTCCTCTGCCTCTCCCTCTTTTCTGATTGGCCGAGAGGTCATCACAGTTGGTTTGGAGAGCTCCCCAGGCCAGTCGACACGCAGTTCATTTCTCCAGCTTACGGGAGCCGGGGTTGCGGATTTGGCTGGCCCGACGGGGAAAGGGACAAGATGATAGTCACCCGTGAGTGGGGGGCAGCGGTGGCGGGAAGGAGGTGGGGAGTGCCATGCGAGCCTGAGAAGAGCCCCCCGGCATCACTAGAGTACTGCTATCATGCATACACACGTGGAACGTGTCTGTAGCACTAGCTTGGAGGGCCGGTCTGTGCCTGGGCAGCGCCAAGCAAGAGTAACCTGCAGCCGGGTCTCTGTGAACTCAGGAAGGTGCCGTGTGTGTGTGTGTGTGTGTGTGTGTGTGTGTGTGTGTGTGTGTGTGTGTGTGTGTTGGTGGGGAGGGTCGGGGATGACAGTGCTGGAAGGGGGAAACACTGGGCACGTGTGAGGCTCGGAGCGGATGTGCTCGGGTAACTGTGGGCATGCACTGCCAACTTTCTCACCCTCTCCGGCTTCACTTTCAGCCCCTGGCCTCTATTTTTAACACCCACCTCTTCCTAAAACTGGAGTCTTCCAGTCAGTGCCCGAAGGCGGAGGGATGCCAGAATCGGGGATCAGTTCTTGGGAACCAGGCTGACCTTTGCTCAGTCATGGATGGGCAATAGCTTGGCAAGGGGGTACGGGTGGAGCCCTATTTCCTTGATATGGGCTGGGAAGTGGTACTGTCCCTGAGACCACCCTGAGACTGTCCCTGGAGAGGGGCTTGTTGCAGAAAGGAAGCAGAGTAAGACAAGTCTATGTTATTGTAGAATTGAATGAATTAAAGCTAGAAGAGGATCTTAGAAATCGTGCAGGGGTTCTTCTAACCTAGGAGTTCTTAACCTGAGGTTTGTAAATTTAAAACATATATACATACATATATACACATATATACACACACATATATACATACATGCATATATATACATACACACTCACACACATATACTGTATTTCAATGTAATTTCCTTATGCATTTTATGTATTTGAAAATATTATTCTGAGGAGTCCACAGACTTCACCAGCCTGCCAAAGGGGTCCATGACAGAAAAAGTAGAAAAGTTAATTCCTGCTTTAGTCCAACTTCCTCTCAGGAGATGTTAAATGCAGGGTGCGTCCACACAAAGTAGCAGAGCATAGGTCCTCAAACTAATATTCCCCGCTCTTTCTACAAGATGGTGCTACATCTCCCTAACAACAGAAAAGTGACATATCTTTGGAAGGAGGCTTACAGACTGGAGAAAGTTTTGTGGTTCGAGGTATCTTTCTCCCAATCTTTCCATTCCTCTACCCAAGCACTTTCCAAAGCTCTCCCTCCTTACTCCCTCTTCTCTTGGCCCCCCAATTTCCAATAATTTTATAACCCGGCCTCCTCATCCTCTCATCCCTCAGTATTTTCTTAGAGTAATTTTGACTATCATACCCAAATTAACTACATAGGACTGATGAAGGAAGATGTTAATTGCATTCAGAGAAAGAACTGATATACAGAAGTATGTATAGAATGATTTTCCATATAAATACACACATATATGTATACATACATAATGTCCAATGGTAGCCATCTCTTGGGGGGAGGAAAAAGGCGGAAAAGTCATATGACAATTTTATTATATATTTAAAAGGAACAGCAGATTGTACATAGTAGACTTGCAGTTTCATGTGTGATCATCTTTTTTTATTCTACTTTGCTATGGAAATGCTTATGTTATTTCATGAACTAAAAATAAAAAAAGTAGCTATATTAAAAAAGGGGATCTGGGGCTTTCGTGGAGTGTGGTGGAAAGAGCGCTGGACGGGGGTCAAGCAAGCAGTGCTTCCAATCCCCACATGCCACCTACTCATCTAGGGCAAGGCAAATGTCTGCAGTAAAATGACACGGTTAGACCACATGATTTTTAAGATCACTTTCAGATCTACCGTTCAGGCTCTTCTTCCCCTTTCTGCAATTTCCTTGACCACTCCAGTGTTTACTTCGCTACAAACTGGAGTAGAACCCTTCTTTGCAGGGGGCTCAGAGCTAAGAAAACCCTGCAGGTGGAGTAAGGCTGTCTAATCCTGGGGTCCCTGGGGAAATCATGCTCCCTAAGGTCAAAGTCTTTCTTTCCTCCAGCTCTCTGCGCTATGTCCTACACACAGCATACATTTAAGAAGTATTTCTTGGATTCAGTGATGAAAAATGAATCCTTGAGAAGTTATTCACTCCTCTTTGAGAAGATTCATCTATTCCCTCAGGCAGGGTAACTTGAATCCTCTGCCATTCCAGACTGAAGCTGAGCAGTACTGCTTTGGAAGGGCTGTATCTTCCCTCTCTGGGGTACCGAGATTTATTCCTGTTAGTGATCCCAGCATTGGAGGGGGTTCAGTGGTCATTCAGAACCCAAGCTTTTGTCCCATTCACCAGAACAGTGATTTGCTTCTGCTTAGCTCCTAGGAAGGAAAAGGTGCTAGGCTTAGGGGTTTGTCAGGGAGAGTTATTTCAAGGCTGAGTCAGGACTTCTAGCAGAACATTGGGTGAGATTTTTTCCATTTGGGCTTTCTACTGGCAGCTACCCTTGAGTCTGTTAAGGGAACTTCTAGGGAAGAAGTAGCTATGCATGTGTGTGTGTGTGTGTGTGTGTGTGTGTGTGTGTGTGTGTGTGTGTGTGTGTGTGTGTTTGCCAGGCAGAAAGGAAGATGTTTCTGGTGAGTCATGAGAAAGGACTCATAATTAAGGGGCCCTTCAGGTCAAGAATTCTCTGTGCCAGCACATATGTAATCCAGAAGGCTTTCAGGGAATCCAACTGTTCTATGAGCACTTCTCTTGGTCCCTGTCTTTCTCTCATTCTGTGGGACTCTCCCTTTCACTGCATGACCCTGTCACCTTATGTGAGTCTGCCTCTGTCAGTCTTTCTTCTGTGTGTCTCTCTCCTCTATCTCTGTCATTGTATCTGTCTTTGACTTCTCCACCTCTCATATTGTTTCTGCACTGTGCCATCAGTTTCTGCCTCTGTCTTTCTTCTCTTCTGCCTGTCAGTCCCTAGGGTCTATGAAGTGACAAGCCCATGTGGGGAGCTGGCCTGGTCTCCCTTTGGGATAGCAAAGCCAATTTATGGTAAGTAACCTAGGGGAAAGATGAGCTCCTAGGACCCAGGATTTGTTGATACAAATCAGAAAGAGGGATGTGAGGAGCCCTAGCTCTTTAGCACATGGCATCTATGAGAAAACATTAACATGAATAATCAATGACTCCTAAGACAGGCAGCATAAGTACATAGAGAGCCAGCCTTGAAGACCAGTATTTAACTTCCACCTCTGACAAATACTGTCTTTGTGACCCTGGCCAAATCACTTAACCTCTCAATGCCCCACACAACTGAGTAAGACTTTAAATCACAGCCCTACTTTGGTAGACTAGCTCCTTTCAGCAATGAAATAAAAGGTGTGCATGTTGCAGAGTGTGTGTGTGTGTGTGTGTGTGTGTGTGTGTGTGTGTGTGTGTGTGTGTGGCGGGGGGCGTTATTATTCTTTTTAAAGTATTCTGCCTAGTGCGTCAGACAAAGGCCTGGGCTATTTTTCTTATTTATGGTCAGAGTGGCAGAGGTGACTGTACTCTATAATCCCTGTGCCATTAGGAGTTTGTATGAGCACATGCAAAGTTGCAGGGGTCTGGCTGGCATTTGCTGAAGGGCATGAAAATGATAGGAGGCAGATAAAACTGTGCATACCTGCTTGGTGGATCAAGAATGGATGACTGACTCAGTGAAAACCTGGTGGTGGGAAAGGGGAAAGGGCAAGGAGGAAAAGGAGTAACAGCTGAAAAAGGAGGATCCCAGTCCTGCCCAAGAAGGCTGTCCTTATTGAGCTAATGCTGTGTTTTCGTTGGTAACTGCAACAATGCCACCAAATTGCCTTTTGCAGGTATGAAAGTGGCCCCTGGGCTAACCCACTTTGCTTCTGTTTGCATTACATTTCTTTTCCCCAGTAGATTTGCCTATTTGTGTTAGGCTCAGGGTCACATTGAAGCAAACCCAGATTTATGGGATCATGGGCACATATGCTTGGTGGTTTAAGAAGCCAACCTGGGATTAATAACAATTCCTTGCATTTATATAGTGCTTACACTTTTCAGCGTGATTTCATAGGCATCATCTTATCTGATTAAAAATGTGCTATGGAAACCATGTGAGTTGACTATAGACAGTATGTTAAATTTGTTGGTGACATCACTGAGGGGGGGTGGGGAGAGGCAGTGCTTTGTCTATAAGGAATGATAGGGCACAGTATTTCTTAGGCACAGATGTTGGAGTGTGAAATCAGGGGAACCTTTACAAGTCAGGAAGTAATTTCTTGGCATATGATAACATTTATGCCTGTAGCAGATCATGTAGACTACAGTTCTATAGATCTACTTTTGAATCAACTGGCAGAATTCACTTAGCTGGAACATAATACATAAAGGGCCTTGATAAGCTTCAGCTCAGGGAGAGGAAGGCAATGCTGAGCCCGGGGTTCTGAGGTGACCACTCTTGTACTCTGAGGCATCACTTCTGCCCTTTGTTGTTGTTGTCTGACTCTCTGACTCCATTTGGGGTTTTCTTGGCAAAGACACTGGACTGGTTTGCCGTTTCCTTCTCCAGCTCACTTTATAGATGAGGACACTGAGGCAAACAGGGGTAAGTGACTTGACCAGGGTCCCACAGCTGGTGTCTGAGGCCAGATTTGAACTCATGAAGCTGAATCTTCCAGACTTCAGGTCCGGCACTCTATCCACTGTGCCACTTTGTCAATAAGCATCTAGTGAGTGCTGACTCTGTGCCGGGCACTTTGCTAATCACTGGGAATATCAAAGTAAAACCAGGCTTCGCCTTCTCGGAGTGCACGTTTTAATGGAGAGGCACTATGTCCACAACTAGCTACATACACAACACATACAGAGAATGTCAAGATAACCCTAGGGAGGCGGGCACCTGGGAGGGCCTCATGCAGGAGGGCAGACTTGAGCCGAGTCTGGAAGGAAGCCAGGGAAATCTAAGAGGCGTAGGGGAGAGGGCAGAGCACCCCCAGGTTTGTGGCTAATGGTGCAAAGGGACAGACGTGGGAGAGGGTGTTGAATGCAAAGTATTGCCAAGTGAGCCAGTGGGCCGCCTCCCAGAAAGGGAGGGAGGGGCCAGGCTGTGAAGAACATTCAGCGCTAAATAGAGGATTTTACATTTTATCCCGGAGGTATTAAGGAACCCAGGAAGTTCACTGGGCTGTCAGTCAGGTCCTTTGACTTACCTTAGGTCTGGGGAAGCCAGGAGAAGGAAAGAAGCCCTAGCAGCTAGCAGCTGTCACTGGTAGTTATACGCCACTAGGGGTTTGAAGCAACTATTTTTTCTTTCTTTCTAAAAATGGGTAGGTTTCTCCTCCTCCTCCTCTTCCTCAGACAGTATAGTATCTATGGCTGAGACAAACAAAGATACAAATTGCGGAGAGTAAAGACTGGGGTACAAGAGGACGGGGGTCGAGGGAGAGTTTACACAACAAGACCCAGCCCTGGTCCTTCCAGTCAGATTTTGCTCTGTGCTGAAACTGGACTGAGCCAAGGAGAGTAGTTATCAGCTTGAGGGAAGTGAGACGTCATGGAGGGAAGGGAAAGTTCCAGAGATCTGGGGCTGCCTTGCCTGAAAGGGAAACCTGCTGAGGGCACTGATGGAGAAGGGAGAAAGGCTTGGAGGAAATGGAAAATTCCCTCCACCTAGATTTATATGTTTCTGAAGGTAGACAATATGAGAAGGGGAGGCTGACCAGGTCACATCCTTCTCAGCAGCAGGGGAGAGGTGGTGGTGAGGGGAAGACTGCTGGTGAGGGCGTGCAGGGATCCTAAGCAGGCAGGGGGAACATTTCAAAGGCTTAGAGAGCTCCCACTTCCTGTTTCTGGAAAGAGCCAGAAGCTCCAGAGGAACTGGAGGCAGGAAAAGGCAGACAGCTTTCTTCTTTTCAAGGTGACAGCTAAGCTGATAAAGGAATCCACAATGGTGTGCTAATGGGTGTTGATGTGTTAATGGAGAGATCTAATCCCCCAACCCAGAGCCCAGGTAACACGTATGTGTTTTAAAAGGGGCCAGTTCTAATGGTGGAATTTCAGGCACTGTGGCAAATCTTTTTAGGTTATGCCCCTTCAGGTCACAATCTGTCCCTTATCCTAAGTGCTGATCATTCTAGGAAAAGATTTTTGGGGAGGGAAAAGCGACCTTTCCAAAACTCACTTCCATCAACTTCTCCTCGGCCCCTGTGGTCAGATTATGACTCAGATTCCCTAGGCTGGAGGAGGAGTAGTCTTCTTTCCCCTGTCCCTTATCCAGAGTATACACGCCCTCCAGGATCCATGTTTCCCAGGGTCTCCACATGCTTAGCCAGCGTGTGTTGAATGTGTTTACATTCCTCAGACATCTGGTGACTGCTGGGGCCCACTACTACCCAGCTGGGCACTAGTATCAGGGCTGCCAAATGGACAGCTGATTCCCACCACCTGGAGGTCTGAGAAGGCGTGAGCCCCAGGAGCCTCCCTCCCCCCCCCCCCCCCCCCCCCCCCCCCCCCCCCCCCCCGCCAAAGGGAGCGATCCATCAGAATAGGCCTCTGCTCCAAGAACGTGTGTGTGCAGCACGCGTACGTGCATGTGCTCCCTGGCATTTGTCTTTATCTTCCTTCTTTTATTTTATCTGTATCTTTATCTCAGTCCATCTGTTTCTATCTGAGGCCGTGTGACCATGTCATTTTCTTCCTTTGGACCTCTTTTTCCTCGGCGTTCAGATGGCGCTCAAGCTGACCTGTAAGATGCTAACATGCCAGCACTGTCTCTCTGTTTCTTTCTGGCTCCTCTGTCTTGCTTTATTTCAAATGGTGTTTTAAGTTGCTGTTGGCTACAGCTTTTTACCTTCCCTATAGAAGTTCTCCTTTGTGCACAGATGGCCTTGTGAGAACCCTTGCTCCTGGGTGTTGGGAGCTTTTGTCTTTGGTCAGTCCAGTTCTTGGCCTGGTTCAGACCCGGAAGCCTCTCTGCACTTAGCAAAGGCAAGGCTGGGAATGGTTGTAGCCAGTAGAGGAGAACCTTAGAGATGCTTCTTGTCCAGGCTCAAGAGTGAGGAATTTGAACTCCCAGACTCTGTCCCTGGCTTTCAATGCTCACACCTGATTTTCTTTTCAGTCTTGTTTCTTTTCTCTCTCTCCAGAAATTGAAGCCAAGGAGGCCTGTGAGTGGCTGAGGGCAGCTGGTTTCCCCCAATATGCTCAGTTATTTGACGGTATGGCAGCCTGTGGGTTCCTCCTATGTGAATGTTAATACCTTGTATTTGTACAGCTTGTGGGGGAGGGTGATCTTAAAACTATTCTCTCATGTTACCTTCACAATTTTTCCCTGTGAGGAAACTGAGGCCTAGAAGGGCTAATTTAAGGGGAGAAATAGGGGGGCAAAATGGTGATGAGAATCTCATCCCCCTGCCTCCTGGCAACCTACTAACTCTTTCACTAAAACACAGAGTCCTGACTCAATGTGACAAACATTTTTTAAAACTTCAATTCTATTTTATTTCCAGATCTGCATTTTCTCCTTCTTACCTACCCCCTGCCACCTGAAACCTCCATTGAAAAAGCAAGAAAAATAAAAACCCATCGCAAACGTGTATAGTCACGAAAAACAGATTCTCACACTGGTGACATCCCTCCCCAAAACTGTCTCAGTCTGCACTCTGAGTCCAATATCTTTCTATCTGGAGCTGGGCGGTGACATGAGAATGCCTGGTCATCAGGGTGACCAGAGTTCCTAAGTCTATCAAAGTTGTCTGTCTTTATAATAATATTGTATACATTGTTCTCCTGATTCTACTCATTTCACTTTGCCTCAGTTCATACAAGTCTCCCCAGGCTTCTCTGAAGCCATCCCCTTTATCATTTTGTAAAGCAAAATAATATTCTATTGCATTTGCACACTGTAACTTTTTCAGCCCAAATGATGGGCATCTGCTCAGTTTTCAATTTTTTGCCACAACCAAAGAGAGCTACTATAAATATTTCTGCGCCCAAAGGTAGCAGTATTGCTGGGTATGTGCAGTTTAGTAGCTTTGGAGACATGTTCCAAAATGCTTTCCAGAAGGGTTGGACTAATTCACAATTCTACCAAGAGTGTACTAATGTACTGGTTTTTCCCCAGCCTCTCTCCCCCCAGTATTTGTTATTTTCCTTTTTTCAACTTTGCCAATCTAATGGATTGGAGTTGGTACCTTTTTTATGTGAATTTCTCCAATTATTAGTGATTTAGAATATTTTTGTATGGCTATTTCAGCAAATATTTATTAATTGTATATCACGTACAAGGTACTGGAGATACAAAGACAAAACAGTCAGTTCCTACCCTCAAGAAGCTTACTTGTAGCAAGATGACATATATACATACACACACATATACACACACACACACACACACACACACACACACACACACACACACACACACACACACACACACACACACCCCTCTGAATCTAGTATAAGGAAAACTGATGGAATACCACTGATAACTGGAGGAGGCAGAGAGGCAGGTAAGGCTTCAAGGAGGAGGCACCTACGCTGACCTTGAAAGGGAAACAAGAGGGTGCTGAGAGACGGAGATGATGAGAGAACACAATAAACATTCTTGGGCAATCAGTGGGTCCTATACACTTTTGAGGAAGGCTGTGAGTAGCCATGGGTCACTGGCACAAGCACTAATCCATGAGTACTAACAGCGGGAGCCTGGTGAGTACACTGGGTGGGAGTAATGGGAGTCACCTCAATGGAGCTGACCCAGCTTAACCTTTTGCAGACATGCAGTTTCCCATTGACATCCAAACTGTCCGACGTGACCACGAGTTCCTAGACCAGGACGCCTTTGAGTCTCTTTACAGGTGGGTGTGGAGCTGCCCACCTCCCCACCACCTGCATGCACTCTGTGATTACAGAATCATCAACTATCGAGAGTTGGAAGAGATCTCTCAGATAATTTAATGAATGCTGGAATCCCCTTTGCAATATTTCCAATAAGTGTTAATCTAGTCTCTGCTTGAAGACTTCCTGTGATGTGGAAACCGCTGCCTCCATTCTGTCTTTGGACAACTTTAATTGTTAGAAAGTTAAACCTCTTTGCCTCTTTTGCTTGGCTCCCTCACCTGCCCTCTCTCCCTTTCACTGAGAGCCACATGCAGCCCTTTTAACAGGACTACACAGGGGGGACCAGAGGCCAGGCAGATGGCACTGCCAATTTCATTCACCTTCTTCCTTACACTTTAAATCAATCAATCGGGATAGTGGATGAGGCTATGTCTAAGGTCCCTTGACTGTCAAAAATTTCTCATCTATACAACCATTAAATTAGGGAGTAGTTATTTAGTTTTAAAAAGAATCTTCACTTTGATGTAGGATGTACTCATAGGATTGAAATATTCCCTTTCCCATCTGTCTCTTTTTTTCCCCTTGTCTCTTTCTGTCTTTGCCAGTCTCACTGACTAGCACACTATACACAACCGTCTAAAGTTATCTCTCTCCTCTAAATCAAGTACACCTGTGCTGTACCCCCCAGCCTGCGTTAGAGTCCCCCGACCTGGTGGCCTGTCTACCCCCAGAGCCCCAACCTGGATAGGTGAAGTCACCCATTTAGGTCTCAAAGCTAGGAGGAAGATTGGGGGTGGGGAATGTCCTGTGGCTCCCTAGGCTCAAGGATGGTTGGCCGTGGTAAAACTGAATGGAAAAGCTTTGGGACATCTTCTTTCTCTCCTAGGCGACTGAACGCCCTGAACAAATGTGCAGAGATGAAGGTGGAGTTCAGCTGCCAGAGGAGGAAGGTAAATGGTCACAGCTGGGGTGTGGTCAGTTTCCCAGTAGGAGTGGGAACCCTAGTCCTATTTTTGGGGAAAGGGGGGAAACATTTGGTCTTTGGCTTCTCTGGCCTCTCTAATGGATGCTGGATGTCCTTCGAATATAAGTGGCAAAGCACTTCATACTCAGAAGGTAGCTGGAAGGGCTAGCCTTCACTGGAGCAGTGGGAATGTGCCCAGGCCTGCCCGGTTTGCCCTTTGGAAGGGGCAGGGAGCAGTGGCTTGAGCCCTTCTCAAGAGCACTGTGCCCCTTTGCCCGCCTTCTGGAAGATGTCACCCCTTGCCCTTGTTTCTGGTGCTGACCTTACTTTTTTTCTGCCCAACAGAGCGATGAGTCTGAGGATGACGAACCATGTGCTATCAGCAGCAGGTGGGCGTATGAGCGCTGCAGCCGCCGCTGGTCCCGCCTGGACAGCCTGGAAGTCTTCCCAGGGGGAAGTGGTTCATCCAGCAGTCCTGTCCTAGAGAGACCCCCAAGGATCCAGAACAGGGGCACTGAGGAGCCAGCTTCCCCAGAGCCAGAGGAGAAGCCAGATGCCTCTTCCATGAGTAGCTGCAGCAGTGGCGACAGTGATGTCCCCTCTCCCAGGCCCTTTGAGGATGCCGAGTCCAGCCATAACTGCTCCCATTTCTCCTATACCAACAAACTGTCTTCACCTGCCTCTAGTACCAGCCATTCCTCATGCCCCATGGAGACACTGAATGTCACTGGTGAAGACCTACCCGCTGCAGAGAAGCCCCTCCAACCAAACCGGGGCAAGAGCTTCTTGAGAAAGATGGAGAAGTTGAGGCTGCGAAGCCCGGGGTCTAAGCGCAGTGGGGCTCCCCGGCCCCGGCCCCCGATTAGCGGGCCCACCCTCCTTGAGGGTTTGGATGATGACAAGCTCCGGAGTCTCAACTGTGTGAGCATTGGCCGAGACATGGGAGCTTGCCCATCCTCACCACCAATCTGTGGCAGCAGCAGCGGCAGCCAGTCAGAGACCAGCAGCACCGTAAGCACTCCGAGTCCCGTGATTCGGGTCCGCAGCCACAGGCAGAGGAGCGGCGGCGACCCCAGTTTAAGCCCTACCTCACCACGGGGTGATGTGACTGAGCAGAACCTTCACAACCAGCTGTTCCAGGTGCCAGTCGGCCATAAACCGGGCACCTTCCCCAAGGATCTGACCCTTAACTCACCACCAACCTTAGATAACCCATCAGTTAATTGGCGGACAGGCAGTTTCCATGGTTGCCACCGGAATCGGTTTGGAACCAGCTCCCAGGAGATGGATCCTTCCAACCGCCCACCTGGGCTGCCAGATAACAGGCTCAGTGTCTACGACAACGTGCCAGTGCTGGTCCTTGGCAGGACAGAGGGTGTCAGGTCCCTGGACAACGATCTCATTTTAGATTTTGACCATCTGATAGAGGACATGAATGAACTGCAGAGGCGAGAGAGCCAGTGGGCAAAGAAGGATTCATACTATAGGGACTTTGATTTTACCAGCTCCCCAAACTTACCTGCTGCCCCTGCCCAGATTCTCCTGGAGATCACCGAGCCTTCTGGGGAGACAATATCTGGGACCAGGCCTGGTGGAGGAGCAGAGCATCACCATAAAAGAGGCCATCCTTGGGACTTTCCCAAATCGTCGTGTTCCGGAAGGTCAGATACTGCCTCCTCAAGCCCCCACAGGTGAGCTCTGCTCTGTGGCTTTGGCCTCCCTAATCCCCCTATTCCTTTGTCTCTCAAAGCTTTCCTTAAGGGCCTCACTTTAGGAAACCAACCAGAACTTGGGCTCAATCATCACTGTGTCCTTTTATTTGTATTTCTCAGATAATCTGATCATACCAACAACTGCATCTGCCATAATCACATATTCTTCTATTCAGATGGGTAATAAGGGAAGGGAATAGACATTTATTAAGCTCCTACTACGTGTCAGCCAGATCGCTTACCCCTTCCACAAAATATATGTGTATAAAAATGTGCATGTAGGTTGGAGAAGTACTATCTCATTTGATCCTCACAACAACCCTGCTCCAGTCCTTGGGGAAAGCATGACTTGCCCATCATCATTCTAGTTAGTATTAGAAAACAGAGATGGTTCAACTAAGCACTTTACAAATAGGATCTCATTTGGTCCTCACAACCACCCTGGGAAGTGGGTGCTATTATAATCTCCAGTTTGAGGACACTGAGGCAGACAGCAGTGAAGTGATGTGCCCAGGTTCACACTGCTAGTGTTTCGAGGTTAGATTGTAACTCGGTTCTGCCTGACTCCATGCCCAGTGCGCTGGCCACTGCGCCACCTTGCTGAGAAAGCTAATGACAGAAGCAGGCTGAGAACCTACGTATCTGGACTACCAATTAGTGATCTTGTCGCCATTCTACACAGCCTCCTATCAGGGAGTCCGATTCCCCTTATCCCAACCCCTCAAGCTACCCCGCACAGACTTCCCAGAGACAATGTTCCTGGTGGAAACAACATTGGGCCAAGAACTGGAATACTTGGGTTCTAGCACGGGCTCAGTGACTTTACTTCTCAGTGCCCCAGGTAATTCTCGAAGATGAATAATAGAGATGTTCTAAGATAAATGACAGAGAACTTGCTGATCTGTATCTTTCACGCTGGAAGTTCCTTATGGTAGTAAGATCACAGGTCCAGCCAGATCGCTTACCCCTTCCACAAAATATATGTGTATAAAAATGTGCATGTAGGTTGGAGAAGTACTATCTCATTTGATCCTCACAACAACCCTGCTCCAGTCCTTGGGGAAAGCATGACTTGCCCATCATCATTCTAGTTAGTATTAGAAAACAGAGATGGTTCAACTAGATGATCTCCACCATCCCTAGCCTTTAATTTAAATCTAGCTATTTAGACAGCATTGCTATCATTTGTTGTGATTATAGGTTGGATGGAACCATCCATGTAAATAACACTAAGGTTAGGGTTTTCTAAAGGTATAGCTGTCTACTAAGCCAACTGTTGGCTTAGTGGGTGCACTGTAGAGTGACAGCTGATAATTTAAGTGGGGTATTTATCATGCTGTGAAAAGAATAAAAATGCCTATAGTTGTTTAAATTGAAATACCTTTTAAAAAAAAGATCTGAGGTCCCTTCCCAGGTCTAAAAACTGTGACCCCTAAGATACAGAACAGGGGATGGGAGAAAAGCTGCTGCTTTCTATCTTTTAGGATAGAGTCTAGGATTCTAAAGGAAAGAAGAAGACGAGGGGATGGAAAAAGAAAACAAAAAATTGTAATGCCAATTAGTCCTTTAGGGGTTTCTGGGCTTAGCCTGGAAAGGAGAGTAGATGAAAGACTCACTCCCCTTCTCACAGTTCTGGAAGCTCTAAAGCAGAAAAAGGGCTGGGGTACTGGTAGAAGGGGGCAAAATATGACCTAATCTCATCCCATATATCTATCTCTCTTGGCTTTCTAGGCTCAGTAAATGGAACTGGTCAATGGAAGAAACAACTGACCTGACCAAGCCCTTCCTGCGGGTTGAAGAACAGTCAGCTGTACAACTCAACTATTTAAAGAGTGTGGCTATGTTAAATCTCTCTGCCATCATGGAAAAAAATCCACTCTCCAGTAAACAGGGCTGGAATTGGTGAGGCGCCAGAAGCTAGGGGCTACTTGGCCTGGCTTTGGAAGGTGGAATGGGAGAGGTCACTGTTCAGGGTAGTCCCAGGCAGCTAGTGGCACCAAGGCTAGAGTGCTGGTGTGGAATCTGACCCAAGTTCAAATCTGGCCTCAGGCACTTACTAGCTGTGTAACCCTGGGCAAGTCACTTAACATCTGTTGGTCTCTGTTTCCTCAACTGTAAAAAAGGGGTAATAACAGTACCTGCCTCCCAGGGTTGTTGTACAGATCAGATGTGGTCATCACTGTAAAGTGCCTAGCACGGTGACTAGCTCATAGTAATGCCCATACAAATGTTAGCTAGGATAACAAGTACTATTATAAATAATATTAACATTAATAATGTTATTATTAATCTAGGCCCTGGACATCAAAATCATTCCATGGATGCTACATGGATAAGTCTTAACAGGAGGGCAATCTGATTCGTTCTGAGAATCCTCTCTTAACCTAGCTTGGCACAGAGGAGACCAAGATCCCCTTCTCCCCAAAACTAGAAATAGAAGAGGTGTATGTTGCAAGGCTATGTCATCAATAACTTGGCTCATTCTCTTTAATTCTTCCTATTGGCTGATCTGACATTCTCATTCTGCTTCCTCACAGTGGACACTTATCTAGTGTTCTGAGATGTGCTTTGGGCCAAGTAAAGGCCATGAATATGGGTCCATGTAGATTGTAATTGGAGGTTTTTGGCTTCACTTTCAGGCCAGTCCCCAAGTTCATCAGGAAGAATAAATACCCTGACTTTAAAGGCAAGAATGTGTTTGGAGTCCCACTACTACTAGTTGTCCAGAGGACAGGCCATCCACTCCCACCAGGCATTTTCCAAGCTATGGAGTATCTGAGGGCGCAGTTTCTGGACCAGGTACCACTGTGTGTTTGAATCTGCCCTTAACTCTCTGGCATCATCCCCACTATCGCCATCACTATTATTATTGACATCATTATTTATTAATTATAAAACAGTTACTAAATAAGTATTCTTTGTGGTACCCTTCACACAGACCAGAAAGTATCTTCACTCTTCTCTGCCCAAGGGAAATGATACAGGCCCTGTCTTTAGAAAACCGAGTCAAAGAAATAAAGACACACATTACATAATAAAAAGATAACAAAAGTTATACATTAAATAAGTGTATAAATTAGATAAGTTCCTCATTTATATCTACTATAAGCAGAGGATATTACAGGACAAATACACAGTGATGGGGTCCAAGGATTAAGGATGGGTAGGACTCAAGAGAGATGCAGCTTCTCTTTTCTCTGCCCCTCAACTACCAGCTCCACAGAAAAGAGCTCCCCAACCATTTGGGTTTACTTTACAATTAGTTCTCACACATCTGTGAAGGTCCCAACTCCCATGACTTGCACATACCACAATATTCCCCTGAAATACATACATAACCTAATTTGGATACATAAGAATTCATCCCTGACACACAGCACAGAAACCAGTTTATCCATCCGGACTTTCAGTATATATATGTGTGTGAGTGTGTACATATATACCCTGTACACATGTAAACAGAGTCCAAAATGCATACCCTATATATACACAAGTTGTGTATGTATGAGCATATCCGCATAGAAGCCACATGTTAATGAATATATTCATACACAATCACCTCATTTTCCTTATCCATGAAATTAGCAGGTTGGACTACAAACTCTAAAAATTACTTTTTCCTAGAAGGCTTCTAGGGAATCACAGCTTTTGATACCTACATATCCATAACCTGCCTCCAGTCATACCAACTTTTCCTATCCTGACCTCCTTTTCACATATTTACAGATACATCATTTTTCTAACCCTATCTGTTGGAAAGGGAAGTAATATTAGGAAAGGAGGGCGGAAAGAAGTGGGAAGACTGACAACATCACAGAGCCTCGTGGGAGCACTGAACTTTCTGTGTACCTGGTCTTCTATGACTCCATGTCGTTCTGCCCCCAGGTTGGCTTGTTCAGGAAATCAGGGGTGAAGTCTCGGATCATGTCCCTTCGGGAGATGAATGAGGCCCACCCGGGCCATATGGATTATGAAGGCCATTCTGCTTTTGATGTAGCTGACATGGTGAAGCAGTATTTCCGAGACCTCCCTGAGCCCATCTTCACTAGCAAGATCTGTGAATCCATTCTTCACATATATCAATGTAAGTGCCTGGGGAGAGGTGCTCCTGGGTAGGGGGGTGACTCCTTGAACATTGTTACCCCACTCTTACTTCATAGAGCCTACAGCTGGCCTCTGGCAACATTGTAAAATGGACTCAAGTGTGTCTTTCTCCTCTATTCCCCACCTCCAGCCCTGCCCTGACCCACCCCCTGTACAGAAGCTCAGGCTAATGGCCTCATACTGTCCTCTTCCTTTTGTCAAAACCTGCTGTTAGAGGGAAGTCCGTTATTAGTACTTCAGGGTGAATTTCAGGACGGCTTTTCTTTTCCCAAATGTTTTCATTGTAAATCTGATCTCTCAGTGAGGCCCAAAAGGTTTTGTCTCCTATGACTAGGCTTTGGAGGCCACAGGAGGGGATGGGGCTGCCTTTGCTTCTAAATGCACAGCCTTCCGTGCCATCCATCCTCCCACAGCCACTGCCTTCAGCAAGAGGTGTGTATGGTATTCCTCACTGAACAAGGACACAAAGACACTGATCTTCCCTTTTCTTTTTGTCTTTTTTTTTGACTTAATTTTTATTGATGCCCTTTATTTTTTATGCCAGAATCTCTTCTTGACTAATTTCCTCTCCCAAAGTCAGTGTCCTTGTGACTAAAGCCCAGGCCTGACCACAGACCCCCCCACACGGTCAGAGTAACGTGTGGGTGTGGGGTCCAACACGTCTCTCTCTCTCTCTCTCTCTCTCTCTCTCTCTCTCTCTCTCTCTGCTTTCCACCCTTTCTCTCTTTTGTCCCTCTCTCCCTCCTCGCTCAGTTTCTAGAGTCAAGGGCCAGCTACAGCCACATAACCATATGGTTACTACTGCTCAAAACTCTCTGAATTTTAGGTGTTACATCCTGGTCTGGGGAATACACATTCCTCCTCCTAATCACCACTCTAGCTTCTGAGCCCTGGTGTGCTATGCACTCACACAAAATCAGTCACTATGATACCATTAAGTCATAACTCACTAACTCACAGAAACTGAAAAGACGGAAAGGGAGCACGTGTTATTAATCTATTCTATCATTATTAAAAGTAGGGGAAAGGCACCTACTATGTACAGTGGGTGTGCCGAATGCTTTAGAAATATCATTTCATATTTTCTCACAACAACCTTATGAGGAGGTAGATGCTATTATCATCCCCATGTTACAGTTCAGGAAACTGAGGCAAAGGTTAAGTGACTTACCCAGGAACACACAGATAATGTCTGAAGTCACATGTGAACTCAGGTCTTCCTCCTCCGTGTCTAATGCTCCAGCCCCTGCAGCACTTAGCTGCCTCAAGAATAATATTTATTCATCAGATGGCAAATGCAAAAATAATCAATCATTGTAGTTTTCCAATAGGAGGCAAAAGTAGGAATAATTAAGGCATCGCCGTCCACTCTCCCAGCAATGCAGCAGTGTCTATGAAAGTGAGTGGGTACACACTTAACAGAAACCTAACAGGGAGGCAGTGAGTGTGGGGAAACCCCCAGGTCAACTCACAACTCTGGACTGGAGGCCTTGATGTATTTGATCCCTTAGGGAATAATCTTCTCCCCTTCTGGTGCTCACCTTTCTTCTGCTGACAAGTTCCTCATAGCCACTTTTCTTTGGGCACTAAAAAATCTTAAGCCAAAGAACCGCAAAGCTCCTTAAGTCTACACATAGCAGAGGATTCTGCTTTGTCCAGCTGGCTCTCAGCAAAGACAAGTCTCTTCTCACAGCAAAGTAAATGGGAAGGCTGTCCTCCCTGTTTGCTCCTCACAAACCCCCGAGAGGTTTCCTCTTTCCCATGCTTTAGATAATGCCAGAGAGCAATAACAGCTCAGGCAGTGCAGCAGGACTTGGCCCTCCTTGAATCAGCACAAGAGCTCAAGGCCTCTTAGCTGACCCACTCTTTTTTCAGCTCATCACCAAATCCAAGCTTCTCTTCTAGTCATCAAGCTCCCATCAAAGTAGTGTGAAAAGTCAGCTGCCTGATCTGGAAGCCTTCTGTGTCTCTTGTCCCTCGCTTCTTGGTGACTCTTCCTGCACTCGGCTTAATCTCCTGCTTTTTCTGTCTCTTCCTATAGCTTCTTCTCTGGTTTCTTATATCGTCCAATGCCTCAAATCAGAGCATCCTGGTGGTCAGTGACTCATCTTTACCTTAGGAGGTAAAACTCGAGAAATCCACCTTTCTGTCAGGTATGAACCCAACAGTTCTTATATAATCTTAGCATTGTCCCTTATTATTTGATTTGTGATTTTTTTCAGTTATAACCTTCAAAAGTCTAAAAAACACATGCAAATGATCTGTGAGACCATAATGCCCTGCAGGCATCATTATACCAGTGACTCCTTTGCCGTCAAACATGGTCTCTTAGTACATTCAACTGAGAGGCAGTTACTTTTTTTTTTTGGAAGGTAAAGAAAATCTTTGTAACAAATATGCATGGTCAGGCAAAGCAAATTCCCACATTGCTCATGTCCAAAAATAAAAAATAAAAGGGGCCTCCTGAGTCCATCACCTCGCTGTCAGGAAGTAGTAATAACGTGCTTCATCATTGGTCCTCTGGAATTTGTTTTTCTTCATATGGTTGTTGTTATTGTATAAATTTTTCCTGGTTTTGCTTATTTCACTCTGCATCAGTTCCTAAAGATATTTCCAGGTTTCTCTGAAGCAGTCCCTTTTATCATGAGGCTCAGTGAGGTGGCATACTTATCAGCTGAGTGATCTTGAGCAAGCCAGTTAAGTTCTGTTTGCCAGTTTCTTCAACTGTAAAATGGGATCATAATAGTGCCTACTTCTCAGGGTTGTTGTGAGGATCCAATGAGATCATATTTGTAATGTGCTTATTAGGAGACTGCCTAGAAGATAGTAGATGCTATATAAATGCTAGTTGTTATTATTTCTTACAGCACAATAGCATTTCATTTTATTCACATACCATCATTTGTTTAGTCATGTCCGATTGATGGGTATTTCCTTAGTTTTATATTTATAGATCCTTTTCCTATATCTTTGATCTCTCTGGGCTTAATAGCGGTACTGCTAGATCAAAGGGTATTTGCACTGTGGAAACTTTTGGGGCATAGCTCCAAATTGCTCTCCAGAATGGCTGGATCAGTTCACAGCTCCACCAACTGGGCATAAATGAACGGGTTTTCCCACAGCTTGAGATGCAGCTCTCGATCTGTGTCACTCACCATTTTATCTGTGAGGCTGCTGCTTCTTATGCTGGTTTGATCAGTTTTCCTTATGTGGATGTTCTTTTCTTTTTTTTTTTTTTGCAACTGTCAGCAACCAAACTGTTCCCATACAAAGGCAGCAGTATCTTACATATTCCTCCAATGAATAATTTTCAGCCCTCTGGTAAACAGTATATTATTAGAGTAAGTCTGGGAAAGTGCAGATGGACAGGTCAGTGAAGATTCTCACTTTGCTTCAGGGGGTTTGCTTCAGTGGGGTTTAAGAAAAAGAGAAAGAATGTGAAGAAGAATAGGGCTGGAACCAAGTGGGAAGGACCTGAAAGAAAGGGAAGTTGCTCTGGGCCAGGGCAGGAAGTAGAGAGTGGAGTCTGATAGAGTTGGGGGCAGAGGGGGAGAGATGATACGGTGAGAATTATCATCCTTTTTCAGAGATTCTGATTTTTAATACATTACCTACATTTCCCAACATATGGCTTCCTTTCCTCCTCCCCAAGGGCCATCCATTATAATAAAGAACAAAAAAAAAGAGGAAAGAAAAAAGTCAACAAACATTTATTAAGCCCTTATTATGTTCTAAGGAGTATGCTAAAGACTAGGGATAGAGACAAAGGCAAAAACAACAACCCTGCCCTCAAGGAACCCAAACTGTAATGGGTAATACAAGATATAGATAACTATGAATATATAAAGATATATTTAGAGTGTCTCAGGTGATGTCAGAGAGATGATACTAGCAGTGGGACGGAGACAGAGGGAGGGGAAGACCTGAAGAAGGTGGAATTGGAGGTGAGTTCTGAAGGAAGCCAGGGAAGCGCATGAGTGGAGTTAGGGAGGGAGAGCATTCCACGTAGGGGGCACAGTCAGTGCAAAGGCATGGATGTGCAAGAAAACAGCAAGTGGGACAGTATCACTGGATCTCAGAGTATGTGGAGGGGAAGAAAGTGTAGGACGACTGGAAAAGTAGGAAGGGGCCAAGTTGTGATGGGCTTTAAATACAAAACTGAGGACTTTATATTTGATCATGGAGGTAATAGGGAACCACTGGAGTTGCAGAAGCGGGGGGGGAAGGGAAGAAGGAAAGGTGACATGGACTGTCTTGGGCTTTAGAAAAATCACTTTGGCAGCTGAGTGGAGCACAGTCTAGAGGCAGGGAGACCAAGCAGAAAGAAACTGCAGTAGTCCAGATGCGAGGTGAGGAGGGCCTACACGGCAATGGTGGTTATGTAAGCGGAGAGAAAGGGACAGAGATAAAAAATGCTGCGAAGATAAAAGCAAAATTTGACAAGAGTGGAATGTGGGATGAGTTTGAATGAGAGGTTGAGAGACTAGGGTCACAAAAGTGGGTGAGTGGGAGGAGGGTGGTACACTTAACAGTAACAGGAAGGTCGGGAAGGGGGAGGGTTTGGAGGAAAAACAGTGAGTTCTGCTTTGGACATGCTGAGTTTGAGATGTCCAGTAGACAGTGGGTGATGTGCAACTGGACCCCCAGAGAGAGATCTGGGCTGGATATATAGATCAGAGAATCATCTGCACAAAGATAATCAAACCCATGAGAACCGATGAGATTCTCGGGTAAGGTATTATAGAGGGAGAAGAAAAGAAGGCCCAGCGCAGAGTCGATGGGGACATCCAGGTTTAGTGTGCAGGACCTGGAATAAAAACCAATAAATGAACAGAGAAGTAGCAATTACTCTAGTAGGAGGGAAACCTGGAGAGAGAAGTCTCATGAAAACCTAAGGAGGGGAGAGTATCGAAGAGAAGAGGATCATTAACCATGTCAGAGGCTGCAGAGGAGTCAAGGACAAGTGAAAAAAGGCCGTTAAAGTTGGCAGTTAAGAGATCATTAGTAATGTAGGTCAGAGTAGTCTCAGCAGATGAATGATGAAATCAGAAGCTGGAGAGAGAAGAGGAAATGTCCACAATTGGAACAGATGGCTTTCTCAAGAATTACTGAGGAATGGGGGAGAGGAAAACATATTAGATAGTCGTTAAGTGGGGATAGTGGGATCAAGCAAAGGTTTTTTTTTTAACAACTGGGGAGACATCGTCATAATTGTGAGTAACATGGAAAGAACCAGTAGATAGAAAAGAAACTGAAGAGTGGAGGGAGAATGACCCAGAAAGTCGGTAGCTCCCTACTGCTGCTTCAGACTCTCCCTTTGTGACTGCCCCTCAGCAACCCTTCCTCTTCTGAAGTGCCTTCTGTCAAAACTTAGGACCCAATCCATCCAGATCACGGCTGTTCTCCTCTACCTGCCGCCAAGGTCATTCTCCTCCCTTCTCAAGGAGTTCAGTACTGTCTTCCTCTCCTCCCCAAGTCCTGGGGATTTCAACTTTCATTCTGATGGTCCCTCAAAGACTCTAATCTCCGTCTTCAGATCCCGTGCCCTGATCCAGTCCACCTCAAGAACCACACAGAGATGGCCATACCAAATGCCATATGTGCCTCTAATCTGCGCAATTTAGCTGTCTATATTTTAAGATGATAATCGAATCCATGGTATTGGTGTTGTAGGGAAGGGCAAACCTCCACAAACCACAGTGCCTTCTGACCGTGGCAAAGCAATCCTTTTACACTTCCCTAATTGACTCATTATCCTCCCACTCGTGACCACAGCTTTTTTAGACCTTCCACACCTCCTCAAACTTCCCATTTCTCCCCTCATACTGTATGAACATGCCCATGCCTCCCCAATCCTTAAAACACCCTCACTTGGTCCAGCTATCCCTGCTACCTACAATCCAGTATCTCTCCTCCCCTGCATTGCTAAATTCCTTGAAAAAACCATCCACGTTTATACCTCCACTTCCTCTCCTCTCACACTCTTCTGAACTCCCTGCTGTGTGGATTCTGACTTCATGACTCAATTGAAACTCTTCTCTCCTGAGTCACAATAATCTCCTAATTGCCAGATGTAATGGCCTTTTCTCGATCCTCATGCTTCTTGAATAGCACCCTTTGACACTATGAAAACCATATCCTCCAGACTGACGCTGTTCTTCTGGTTCTCCTCCTACCTGGCTGACTACTCCTTCTCAGGTCTCCTTTGCTGGATCTTCCTCCAGGTGACTCCGACTAATTATGGATGGCTAGCCCCCAAAGGTCTGTCCTGGACCTTTCTCTTCTCCCTCTATACTGTCTCCTTAGCAATATCTGTTCCCATGGGCTCAGTTGTGATCTTTACGGAGATGATTCTGAGATCTATTTATCTAGCCCTAACCTCTCTCCTACACTCCAGTCTCATATCACCAACTGCTTGTTGGACATTTCAAACTAGCACGTCCAAAACAGAACTCACTGGTTTTCCCCCAAATCCTTTCCTCTTCCAAATGTCTTTATTACTGTTGAGAGCACAACCATCTTCTTAGTCTTGCAGCATGAGGCATCCTTAACCTCTCACTCAAATTCACCTCATACACCTAATACATTGTTAACTCGTGTTTCTACCTTCACAACATTTCTCGTATATGTGGCCCCTTCTCCCCACTTAAGTAATTCCCACCCTAGTGCGGGCCCTCAAGTGTGTGGACTGTTTTACTAGCTGTCTAGGTGGTCTCTGCCTCAAATTTCTTCCCACTCTATGTCATACTCCCCTCAGCAGCCAAAGTGATCTTCCTAAAATTCAGGCCTGATCATGTCCCATGCTCTGCCCACCCCCACCCCCTTTCAATAAACTCCAGTGGCTCTCTATCACCCTCCATGATCAAATATAAAGTTCTCTGGTATTTAAAGCCATTTCCAATCTAACCCCCTTTCACCTTTCCACCCTTTGTAAACTTTACTCCCTCTTACATACTCTTATGATCAAGTGACACCGTTCTGTTTGCTGTACCTCACATAGGACTCCATCTCCCAAGTCAGTGCCTTTTTGCTGGCTGTCCCCCATGCCTGGTATATTCTGCCTCTTCACTGGGGCTTTCCCTCAAGACTTATCTCAAATCCCACCTTCTTTAAGAGGCTTTCCCAGTCCCTCCCCTTTATTTCCCTTCCATCTGTTTTGTGTATATCTTGTATGTACATGGTAATTTGCATGTCGTTTCCCCCATTGCAATGTGAGAGTCTTGAGGGCAGACACAATGTTTTTGCCTTTCTTCATATCCCTAGTTCTTAGCCTAGCGCCTGGCATGTAGTAAGCACTTAATAAATGCTTGATGACTCACTTACCCTAAGCAATAATGGGAAACAAAGGGTTAGAGGAAGCTGGGCTAGGACTCAAGCTCTGCTGGTCCTCATCATGTCTTTTGCCAAACTGAGTGTGGTAGGTTTTGTGTACCCCTGGAACAAATTCATAGCACGCTTGAGGGTCAGAGGCAATGGCCTCTGATGCTAAAGAAGAAATCAAATGGTGTAAATAATATTTTACTCCAGGCAGGTGTACCTGCTGACCATTGATTTTTCCATGGCCCCTCTTGTTCCCACAACAGAGTCTGCTCTCTCTTTCCCTTCCAGATCTGCCTAAGGAAGAACAGTTCAATGCTGTACAAGCTGCCATTCTCCTACTTCCAGATGAAAACCGAGAAGCCTTGATTATCCTTCTCTTCTTTCTCCGAGATGTCGTAAGCTTTGTGGAAGAGAACCAGATGACTCCCACCAACATTGCTGTCTGCCTTGCCCCATCGCTTTTCCATCTCACTTCTCTCACTTCCTTTCGCCCAGACAATCCCACATCTTCCAGGTATTCCTGTCAAATTCCTATACTCCACTTCCTCCTATTGGCACAAATGAAAGAATTGTAGGCTAGGTTATTAATCTCCTGTTAATGAACCAAGAGGCTCCACATCAGACAGTGGGCCCCAGAAGAAACCAGATAGTGGGCCTGAATTCAGCTGACTGGAGTCTGTCTCTCTTTTACTGGACTGATGGTAGTTTGGCATTCACTGGGAAAGCTTGGAGTATCTCTCTACCAGGACTACAGTAATGTTCTCTCAGCCTTAATGGGAGTGCATGGGAAGGGGCAAAAATGGAGCTCTTTCACGAATGATCCAGAAGAATTTCAACAGGCTAGAAAAATAAACAGTCTAAGAAGATGAGATGTAATAGGCATCAATGTAAAGCCCCACACTTGGGTTCACAGAATTAGTAATCAATTGTATAAACTACAAGATAGGAGAGGCATAGTTAGATAACAATTCCTGTGAGAAAGATCTGGCTAATTTTTAGTAGATTATAAGCTCCAAATGAGTCAGTAGTGAATGTGATAGCCTAAAGGCTATATCTGTTCTTAGGCTAAGAAGTATCTAGAATAACGGATATAGCAGTATTTCTATATTGCCCTAGTCTGATGACATCATGATTATTGTCTTTAGTTTCAGGCAAGACATTTTAATAAAGATGTCCTTAGGTTGGAGTATATCCAGAGGGGTATAACCAGAAAAGTGAAGGGTCTGGAGGTCATGTCAAAGAAACCAGGTGTTTTCATTCTTCAGAAGATGAACCCGTAAGCTGATGGGTAACATGACAGCTGTCTAAATATCTGAAGGGTCCTTATTAACTCTGGAAAGCAGGACTAGAAGCAATAGGTAGAAGTTGTAGAAAAACATGTACATGCTCAATGTAAGGAATAACTTCCTAGTAATTAAGAGTTTTCCCCAGTTGGAATGGCTGCCTTGGTAGGTAAGTTGATTTCCCTACCCTGGGAGATTTGGGGGCAGAAGCTGGATTTATCATGAATGCTGTAGTTTATATTAATTATTCAGGTATGGGCTAAACCAGACCTCTCCTTCCCTCCTGATGTTAAGATTAGATGGTTCTCTATAGCTAGAGGATTGGGACTGGTAAATCTGAGGACAGGCTTTGTAAACTCTTCCATAAAGCCATTTTTCCTCTGCAAAGCAACCCTAGGTGATGAAAATTTGAAAAAAAAAACCCATGTTTATAGGTTGTCCTATCTACCCAGACTTACAGAAATTATTTCTGAAAAGGAATATGTAGCTCATATGTAGGAGAAAGGGATTATGATGAAAAGAACACTGACCTGGGAGTCACAGACCTGACTTCTAGATGTAGCTAGGCCA
Source organism: Phascolarctos cinereus (assembly GCF_003287225.1). Classification (NCBI taxonomy): domain Eukaryota; kingdom Metazoa; phylum Chordata; class Mammalia; order Diprotodontia; family Phascolarctidae; genus Phascolarctos; species Phascolarctos cinereus. Next base: position 403,190,215 of record NW_027555625.1, on the reverse strand, counting down.
TGAACACTTCCACTTAGATGACTTACTGCAACCTTGGATGAGTCACTTAGCCTTTTTGGGCCTCAAAATGAGACAGATGGACCAGATGATCCTTCCAGCCCCGGAATTCTGAGTCTTTGGGACACCTGGATTTGGACAGGTCACCCAGAGAACTTTTTATCTAGTCTCCTCTACACAGAAGGCTGCTTGTTTGCTCTGAAAAAGACTCCAAGAGTAGATGACTCATGTTGTGCTGAGTACCACTGCTGGGCAGACTTACAGTATGGTTCAGGGGAGGACCCCAAACAGAGGATAAAAAGAAAGATTCTGACGGGGTAGATTTGTCAAACACAGAACAGCTTCCCTGAGGGGATGATATTTTCTATTTTATCTGTTCATTTGGCTTTCTTCCATCATCATTTTTTTTTATATTTAATTGGGTGAGGCTTTCTGCTCTCCCAGGGCAGGGACTAGGTCTATGCTACTCTTTGCAATAATACTCATAGTCATCTCATATACTGTGTGGTATCCTATACATTTCAAAGCACTTAGGATTCATGTGAGAACATAACTTCCTAGACGGAAGCCTTACAATCATCGTGGAAGAAACATAAGGCAGTTATAAAACTGAAGCAAAAAGATGAGACGAGTTATCTGTGATCATACAGCAAACTAGCACGAGAACTGGCTGTAGAAACGGGGCAGCTGGGAAGTTTTAAAGTGTCTCTTATGTTCTGAGTCTCCACTGCAGTTCTCTTCTGATGCTCCATCATAGCTTGGAGGTGATCCTGGGCTCTTGAGGGCTACAATAGAGGACAAGCTCTGGCAGATTCTATCAGACTGGAAAGACTTTAAGTACAGTGATGGACTGTAGGTCTGTTGTTGGAAGAACAGCTTAGCTACACTTGGAAAGGCTTAGAACCAGGGGCACTTAGCATCGCCACTAGATGATGATATGATGGCTTTTTTATATATCACAGCAACTAACAAAACTGTTAATTATGGAAGACCGAAGGTGTTGTCATCTTGACTGGTGAAGGGGAACATCGATAAAATAAAAGCATGAGTCTTTTAAAGTATCCACAGTGAAATAATGGGCATGATGCTTTCTGGAGATGGGTTAAGAGGGCCAGGGATAGAAGAGAAGTGGAAGAACTTATAGCGATATATGATACAGAGAAAGCAATGAAACAATGCATTTCGCGACTTCAAGGGTCGGTTTGTGGTATAAGCAGTAAGTGCCACAAGGGTTTAGGAAAGGTGCCGTCATGGCAGGTAGGAAGAGACAAGCTCCAAAAAGGAAGCAGGCCTTAGGCTAGCCTCAAAGAAAGTTGGATAGGGATGGCTGGAAAGGAGCCTGCCTCTAATACTCATTACCCGTGTGACCTTGAGTGCTTCACTCGTACTCTCTGGGCCTCAGTATCACGCGAGATGAAGGGGTTGCCCTAGGAGGCCTCTAAGGTCTCTTCCAGCTGTGATCCCAGACTCGAGGGGTGCTCAGTGGAGAGTCCTTCACAAGCATCATGGAGAGTGAGGGCGATTGAAGTGGGGCTCGAAAGAACTGGAGGGGGGCAGCTAGGCAGTGCAGTAGATAGAGCACCGGCCCTGAAGTCAGGAGGACCTGAGTTCAAATCCGGCCTCAGACCAAACACTTGACACTTACTAGCTGTATGACCCTGGGCAAGTCACTTAACCCCAATTGCCTAAAAAAGGGGAAGGAAGGAAGGAAGGAAGAATTGGAGGCACTAGACAGGTGTGTGGTGAGTCTAAGTTAGATTTGGAAGGAACCAGAAAGGGCTTGAGAGAAAGGACCTGAGTGAGTAACATGTTCCAGGTAGTGGCAAAGAAATAGTGCTGGGGAAAAGAGAAAGCTAGTCTGTATTTTTTTAATCCCACCTTCTGCCCCATCCCAAAAGATCCTGCTCCTTTTGACTTCCCTGGAGGGAGAAGCTCAGACACAAGCAAAAAAAAACAAAACAAAACTAAGAAAGGCAGAAAGTCTGGCAGTCTTCCTGGTGTAGAACTCGGGCTAGCAATGAAGGAGTAGCTAGGCCAATGGAGAAGAAAGAGTATATAGGAGCTGAGCTCGGATTGTTCTTATCCACATGAAACAGGAAATGGTTTCAAATAGGGAGTGTTTTCTTTATCTCATTATAAAAGAAAGAGGCTTTGAACCTTACATTCAGGTAAGTAGTTATTAATGTTGACTTTGGGACTCAAACTTCAAAGGGGCCTCCAGCCTGGACTGGGGCTCTAGTGTGGAGTCCTTATCCGTAAAGGAGGCAGAAGAATGTCCCAGATAATGTTATTGAAAGAGAGTTTTGGTGATGTCACAGGAGAAAGGAAAGAGTGGAAACCTGCTTAAGAATAAACATGAGTCAAACCTGCCAGCTTCCCCCCTTTGCCCTCATACACAGTCTCCTTTGCTGCCACTGGGCCTGCTCAAGGAGAAGGCAGAATAAGCCTTGTTCTTTGGAAAGAGGAATTATGGGACTGCATTTCTGTGAGAAGAAAGGAGCAGAGGTGGGCTTAAAATACCAGATGGTTTTTTCATGTTCCTCCAGGTTCCTGCCAAGATCTGTTGCCTTCATGTCCATGGGGCGAGAGCTCCAACATGAGGCTCCTTCCAGCTCTAAAATGATTAGATTCTATGGAGTGTTGGTGTAGGTCCTATTATAGACAGTGAGGTTGCTGCCTCCCTGTGAGGTTGGGAGGTGGTGTGGTGCCATGTGAGAAGGGTGCTGGACAGTCAGAGGGCCCAGGTTTGAATCTCATCTCTATCATTTATTGTTTTACTTCTTTAATAATAAATCATTATTAAGTTTGGGGTCTTAAATTTCCTCATCTTTAAAATAAAGAGGATTAGATGACCACCAAGGCCCCTTCCAGTTCAGAATCCATGATTCCATGAGCACTCTTCTCTGTTCCTCGACTCTCCTGTAACTTAGAGACTTCTCCCCCTCTTGCTCTGCCTGACTTTCCTGTAAAAGTAAAGACTTGTTGAACTGCACTTAACTTGTGCATGGGAAGATCATGGAGTCTTTAACTTCATTGCCTCCTTTTTGATACCATTTCCTTCTGCCCAGCATAACGTGGCCAGACCACTAACGAGGCTCGAGGTAAGGGGGCAGTGTGACGTCTCGGGGGTTATCTACCAGTCTGGGGGTTTTCTAAAGGCTTCCTCACCTCACTGTTTTCTCCCAGGTCCAGTCAGAAGAAATACAATGTGGGCAAACCTGATCAGAGGGACCTGAGCGAGAACCTGGCCGCCACCCAGGGCCTGGCACACATGATAGCAGAATGCCACCGGCTCTTGCAGGTACGGCAGTCGGTGCTAGCAGGAAAACCACCTCCAAGAACACCAAACCTATCTTCTTCCAGTTGCCATGTGGCCTAGGACAGGCTGTCCACCTTCAGAAAGCCTTACTTAAATGCACAGCTACAGGTGGCAGTGTGCTGAGCCCCGGACGGAGGCAACGCCTCCCTGAGCCCTGCCTTAAAGGCTGCTCGGGAGCTGGACTGAGGTCACCAGACTAAGACCAGTTTTGCAGCATAGGAAGAGCTGGTCTGTTCCAGGGGCTGAGAGAAGAGAGGGCAGGGTGGCCATGATTTGAGGGAAGCCTGGGGTGGTGCACATCTGATTTTCAGTTTCACAGGCCTCCTTGCGTGTACATGTGCTTACAAGTTGTAGTATAGAGCAAGAGTGTCAAACTAAAATAGAACAAGGGCCACTGGTCTATACCCAAGGATCCTTGTACGTTGCACATTAACTATATTTTAATATACTCTGATGTGGTTAAATATTTCCCAATTACATTTTAATATGGTTCAGGCTACCCATGGCCCGAGGGCCACACCTCAGACACCTCTGATGTCAAGGTGTGGTTTCGAAATCGGGAGAACTGAGTCCTGGGCCTAGTTCTACTCTTACCTTTCTCTGCGATTCAACCTCCCTGGGCCTCAGTTTTGTCATCTTTTAAGTGGGATTAATAACACCTGCCCTGTCTCACTCCCAGAGCCAGGGTGTGGTGAATGCAGACACACTGCCTGGGATGGGAGGGCAGAAATCGATCTCCTCACCTTCATCCCAGGCCATCACGTCCTTGATTGTGTGTCCAGCTGTTCTTTGAGGGGCTGGAGCTTTTTAATCTGGCGGCATGAGCTGGAGTCAGCGCCTGCCTTGTTCTTTTAGCGATGGGGGGCAGGGGCAGAGTCTATGGCATTCCATCTAAATGGAGCCTTGATTAGTACCACACAGGTGCTCCACAGAGTCTCCTTAATAAGGATTCATTCATTCACAGGCATTTATGAAGTGTTTTAAAGTAGAATTGTGGAACAGGAATTAAATTCAGCAGGTATCATAAAGCAGGAAGAGCACAGAGATATGATGCAACCCCTTGCACCCTTCTGGTCCAGAGGGGGAGAAACTTATAGGAATGAAAGTATCGTAATGCTGGTGTGGGGTATAGCCATGAGAAGTTTACTGCTTAGATCGGAGGTGACTGTGGCTGCTTAGCCTGTGGTCTTATAGGTCTTTCAGTTCATGTCACCTTCCCCAGCAGTCTGTAACTCCACTTAGGACATGGATTTTGTTTTACTCTTTGTATCACAAAGAAAAAAAAACTGCATAAGCATTTATAGAATGAACGGGAATCGTTAAGAAGGGCTTTGTGGAAGTGGAACTTGGATTGGACCTCGAAAGATGAGGGAAGTTTGAATGAGCAAGAAGACTGGGACACCTCAGAGCTGGGGAACGGCACAAGAGGGAACGGGTCCTCGCTCCTCCAGAGAAGCAGCCTGGGGGTAGGAAAGAAGCGGAGGGGCATTCTTGCCCTAGTTCTGCCAACCAGCCGTGTGATCTCCAACAAGTTCCTTCACCTCCTGGTGCCCCCAGCGCTAGTTTTCTCAGTGATGAAAGGCGATGATAAGACCCACTTTACCCATTCATACGGTTATTGTGAGGATCAGATGACAACCTATGTGAAAACATTTTACAAATTACAAAGCCTCATATGCACATCAGTGACATTGTTTAGTTGGGGATCTAAACAAAATAAATCGAATCTACATAGCCAAGTACTATTTGAAATATAAATAAAACAAGTGAGGGGGTAGATGGTAGAGTATGATGATGGTGACAACATAGCAGTAACTTTGCCCTTCCTTGATTCCACCCCGTGCAGCTGCCCACAAGTTACTTGGAATCCAACAGGGGCCAGCAACCCCCCCATCCCTGAAAAAAGCCTGGTCAGTTACTCGATGGTATTGAAATCTCTAGAGAAGTCCATTCAGGACCTGCTCCGAGATGCCAAGGACAAGTTCCGAACCTGGGCTAGCCGCTTTTGCCTGGAGAATGTGGAAGTGGCCAATAAAAAGGTAGGCTCTGCTCCAGTCTAAGGGTTGTCCTATGCTCAGAAGGTCTTCAGAAATATCTAAGGATACACTGGAGTTTTTTGCTGTATCATTTCCTTGATCGTACATTCTCTTCTGAAAGTAGTAGGGAAGAGGAGAAAGGTAGAAGAAATATTGGAGTGGGAGCAGACCTCGAAGACACCCCTCCCCATGTTACCAGTAGACAGTTATAATCTGGTGTTTCCAAGGGTCTTATGTCCTAGCACCCCCCTGGAGAAGGTACTCCAGGAAACACTGTTAACCCAATCTGTGAAACAGAAGTACTACTTTCTTTATAAGGTTGTTGTGAGAATCAAAAAGCACCTTGTAAACCACAGAGCATAAATGTGAGCTTTTAATTTGTGCATATGAACAGATTAGGTGAGCTTAAAGGGAGAAGGCAGCTTGAAATTTAGTCAACTCTTGATTATGAGCTTTCATAATCATCTTGTCTCTTCTTCCTCCCCCTGACTTACCCGCAGGTAGAAGAAAACTCTCACTTACTGCTTTGGAAAGCCTCTGTTGATGTCCATGCTGCCCCTCAGGCTATCCTTCAACGTGTGCTTAGAGCACAGTTGTCCTGGGACCACACTCTGCAGCAGGCTGTTGTCCTAGAGGTACTGAATGAGGAGGCTGATATTTACCACTACACAGTGAAAAGCATGACCCCACTCCCTGTCCAGGAATATGTGGTGCTAAGGTAAGGATCGATGAAGCCAGCTCTGTCCACCCTTTCTTTTTCTGAGTTTGTTGTGGTATGGATGAAGTTCATCAATCAGTCACTAAACATTTATTAAGTGTCAGGTAGGGGGATTAGGCATTGATTATGCCTAATATGTGCCAGGCACCATGCTAAGTACTGGGGATACAAAGAAAGGTAAAAGATAGTGTCGGCTCTTGAGCTTTGTAATGGGGAGAGATGCAAATAACTATGTACATGTAAGCTACATAAAGGAAAAATTGGAAATAATCAAGAAAGAGAAGACACTAGAATTAGGAGGGACCAGGAAAGGCTTCCTATAAAAGGTGAGACTTTATCTGGGATTTGAAGGAAGCCAAGAGGCAGAGGTGAGAGCATTCCATGCATAAAGTGAAAATGCCCAGTCAGAAGATGGAGCATCTTATGGGAGGAACAGCAAGGAGGTCAATGTCCCTAGACTGGAAGACTCTAAATGCCAAATACAGGATTTGATATTTAAAATCACCCAGAGGTGACAGGGAGCCACTGGAGTTTGCTGAGTGAGGTGGTAACTATGCTTTAGGAAGATTAATACACTGACAATTGAGTGGATGATGAATTTGAGTTGGGGAAAGACTTGGGGCAGAGGGATCAATCAGTAAGCTATTGCTTGCTATCAGTCCAAGCATGAGGTGATAAGAACTTGCACCAAAGTGGCGCTGGAGTGAAGGGGAGAAGGGGCTATATGTAAGAGAGCTTATTAAATTAAACCCAACAGATTGGATGTAGGGGGTGAGAGTAAGGAAAGGAGGATGACAGCTGTGAGGCAGAGTCACCCTCAACAGTAACAGAGAAGTCTGGACAGGCAAAGGGTTTTGGGGAAAAGACGAGTTCATTTTTGGGTATGCTGAGTTTAAGATGTCTAAAGCCAATCAGTTTGAGATGTTCAACAGGCAGCTGATGATACAGGTTAGCAGAGAGATTAGGGCTGGATAAATAGAGTTGATGATCAAATTCACGTGTGTTGATGATATCACCAAATGAAACAGTACAGTCCTGAGGGAGAACAGGGCCCACGACAGAGCCCTGTGGAGCACCTATGGATAGTTGAGATGACTAGATAAAGATCCAGCAAACAAGATGGACAAGGAGAGGTCACATGGATAGGAGCAGAACTAGGAGGAAGTAGTGTCATGAAAACCTAGAGGAAAAAAGAGAGTTATCAAAAAGAAGAGGGTGATCAATTGTGTCAAGGTGGGTAGAGAGGTCAGTAAAGATGAAGAATGAGAAAAGGCCATTAGATTTGGCAATTGAGAGATCATTAGTAACTTTAGAGCAAGCAGTTTTGATTGAATGATGAGGTTGAAAGCCAGATTATAAAAAGAGAACAAGAAAAAAGACTGAGGAACGTATTCTAGACAGCCTTTTCAAGAAGCTTAGCCTTGAAAGTCAGGAGAGAGACGGGACAATATTGGAGATTGAGTGAAGGTTTTTTCAGGATAGGGAGACATGGGCATGGTTGTAGGCAGTAGGGAAGCAGCCAGTAGATAAAGAGAGATTGAAGATAAGTGAGGGAGAAAAGATGATACAGGAGGCAATATTTTAGAAAAGATGGGATGGAATGGGATCACTTGTGCATGTAAGACAGGTGTGAAGGAAGAGATAGTGGCAGAAGGCATTTGGGTGATACGAGATAAAGAGGAGAGAAGAAGGAGTTTTAGGTGAATGACTTCAGTTTTTTCACAGAAAGCTGAAATCCAGAAGAGGGGAGGATTGCTCTGTCCAAGGTCTTAGGGTGTATTAACAGTTGGCTGGACATGAGGACGAATTAAAAAGATTAGGACTCTTCCGTGTGGAAAAAAGGCATGAATCCATGTCTATGAAATAATAAAGAATACAGAAAGTTAAAGGATGAGGATAAATATTAGCTACTGTTCACAGAATTTTAGAATACTAGAAGTAGGAGGCCTTCTTGAAGGAGAATGTTTTGGAACAAAAGTCTCACTTTACTGAGCAGGCAGTAAACTTATGGAATTTATTATCCTGAAAGATAGTACACGCTAAAAATACAACTAGTGAAATGTAAAATGAAGTTTACTTCATTCACATTAGATAGACAAAGGACTTTAAAGAGAAAGTTAACTTTTGGCATAGGTGTGATGGAGTATTATAATGTATCCCCACAACCTGTTCTTAAATGCCCCAGAATTCTTGACTGGATAGATGAAGCTGACATTTTTGCTGTACGTATTTACAGTGCTTCTGTTTCACTGTGCCCCAGGAGACCTGGGAGCTCAAACTCTGCTTCTTTGCTCTTTAGGACCTGGAAGTCATATCCCCAGAGCAATACCTATGTTATAGCTGCAACCTCTGTGTGGTGTGAAGGTGCTGAACTGCATGGAGTCTTGGGAGAGGTCATCTTGTGCCAGTATCTGATTGAAATGGTGGGACCTGAAAAATCCCGAGTGACTCATGTCTGCAGAAAAGACACCAGGTATGAATGGACCCCTTATCATCAAGGCAGTACCTTGATGGTATTAGTGAATGAGACTTATTTAAATATATCTCTTCTCTTCCCTCTTGGCTTTGGAGAAATGTCTCCAAATTTCTCTTCTTTAGAGGGCCGCTCCTACATTCTGGTCCTTGTTAGTAATGAGGAACTTTTTCCTGTAAGTTAGGTCTCCACTTTGCCAAGGGTGGACCATTAATGATGGCAAACAATTATGAGCAGTGGGGTGAGGGCTCTAGGGATCAGCTGAGCCTCATGACTAGAATGCCTTTTTGTTTAAAGGAAATGCCAGCTCTCAAAAGATAAATACCACAGAGGTCTATTAAATACAACCATTTAAAAAAAAAACACTCCAACTTCTGAAGAGTTCTTTTGCATTACAAACTAAAACACTGAAGGGGACCTGGAGCAGACCAAAGGAGAGTATTAAGCATAAGTTTCTAAGCACTCATCCAGTTGGTATTTCCTCTCCTGAACTCACTATTATGGAAGGTATATGAAAGAAATTAGCACCTATTTCTCTGAAGCTAAGGTTGTAATTTCTGACATGTATGAAGCATTAGTTGTTTGTTTAAAGTTCAGAGGAGTATATAGGTTAAAGAATTAGAGCTTACAGAAACCTAAATGGTCAAATAAGTTCAACACTCCCTCCTATTTTATAGAGGAGGAAACAAGAGGCAAACTGACTTACCCAAGGTCCTGGATTCAAAACGAAGTTGTCTTATTGCAAAGCCAGCATTCTTTCCACTGTACACAGATCAGAGGTACGCTTCAGAGACACTTTCTGTTGAGTGGCTACCAGAGCTGGCTGAAGTTTCAACAGCAAACTCCATCAAAAGAATTTATTGATCATCTTTTGCCCCTAAGGATGATACAAAAAAAAAAAAAGGTCTGTGGCCTCAATTAACTTAGTTTATATTCAAAGGAAAATTTTTCTTAAATGAACTCCTGTTCATCAGGACAGAGGCCTGGGTTTTAATTCTGCTTCTGCCACTCACTCACTGGTAAGTGACCTTGGGCAAGTCAGTCACTCTCACTCACTGGATGACTTTTTTTTTTAAAATCTGTAAAATGAATGGGAGTCGATTATTGCTTATTTTCATTTTCTGACATTCAGTGATTTGGAAATAAATATTTGGTAACTGGTCCCTAAAAACTTAATTCAATTTAATGCAATCACTTATTAGGTGCCAACATGTGTATGGATGATACAAAGATTAAGGCAGAGTACTTTCCTGTCCTACTGAAGCTTATAATCTAGTAAAAGGATACAAAAGCCACACTAAATTATACTTTTTAAAATGTCTGTAAAGTCTTAAGGGAGTGTGTATCATCTGTCAGGATTTCATAAAAGATCGAATGGAGGATGCGGCATTTGAGTGAGAACAACAGAAATGGATAGGAAAGGAAAGTAATTTCAAGGACAGTGAATGCTGTGATAAAAGGCAAGCCTGAGCATGAGGAATAGGCCAGCTTGCCAGAGCATGTAAGGGGGTTGTGTGTGATAAGGCTGTAAAGGAAAGGTGCCAGATTGTGGGCAGTTAAGGAGTTAGCACTTTATTCAGTAGGCAAAGGAATGATAGAATACCTGTGATAGACTGGAAGAAGAAAGAACTAGAGATGGAAAGACTCCCAAGAAGGAAGAAACTTGGTTGAAAATGAGTAGCATGTAAACAGCATTGAAAATTGTCTAAATCTGATATGAGGAAACTATGAAAGAAAAGCATTTGAGAGGGTTCATCTGTGAAGCTGATGGTAAAGCTAGTCTATGGAGATTTTATCCAATCTTTCTTCTTCTTTTCCACTTACCTCAAGACATGATGAGAACTTGTCAACTCATCTCCATTAGCTGGGTACTCAGCCCTCTAGGTCCAAGCATCCTTTGTAACCTGAGAAAACACAATGGATTAGAAAATAACTTGTTCAGCGAGGAGACAAAAACAGAAGTCACTCATATTTAGGTAGTTGGATTTCACAGTTCCTCAATAAGTACTCAATTCATTTTTTCTAATGAACCCTTTTTGGAGGACTCCCCAGAATCAGGGTTAGCAACTCATAGGACCAGGGTCACTAAATTTACCTGAGACAGAAGGTATCGCTCTACCAACATTTACACAACTACTGTTTCTTTTTGATTTCCTTTTCTCCTTTCCTTTCCTATTCTGACTCTTTCTTCAGAGTTAGAGACTCCCCTTTACTATATTAATGCCTGTAACCTAATTTCCTTCTTGTTGCTTTGCAGAGGGCGGACTTCTAAATGGTACAGGAATGTTTTCGGGCACATGTGCGCAGCTGAATTGCTCAGATTAAAAGACTCTTTTCAATCTTCAAATTCAGATGCCAAATAAGCCCCAAATCTGAAGCCAGAGCTGTTCTGAGGCGCAGTTAACTGCTGTGCCCTTCAGCCATGTTTAGATAATGGAATGCTGTTTTTAATACAACTGATAATCAAAGAGTGTCTAAAGGAATATCATTGTATAAGAAAAAGCTATTCTTGGAGAGATTCTCGATAGGAGGATATTAAAGGCCAAACTATTTATATAAAAACCTAATCTTAACATCGCAGAAATACTCAAAATGATGGTTTAAACCTATACTGTGCAGTAAGTTATTAAAAACTTGGTGATTACCTATATTTTTTGAATTTTTTAATAATGTGAAGTTGTATGTAACTTTTTTAAAAAAAGGTTTGTATAAATTGCTGTAAATTTTTTTTTAAGCATGGAGAAAGTAAACTGAAAGGCTTAAAGGTCATAATACATTTTAAGATGAGTTGTCCATAAGACTGTTAAATTGTTTTCATTTGTGGTATAAAACACTATTAATAATAAAGTTGTTAACAAATTGAGAATTATGTAAGAGTGTAGTGCTTAAAAAAGGAAGGAAAATTGGAAGAAAGAAGAAAATTATTAAAAGTCAGAAAACATATAAAAAGGATCACTAGGGACAGCTAGGTGGTGCAGTGAATAGAGCACCGGCCCTGGATTCAAGAGGACCCAAGTTCAAATCCGGCCTCAGACACATAACACTTACTAGCTGACCCTAGGCAAGTCACTTAACCCCATTGCCTAGTCCCCCTCCCCTCCCCCAAAAAAAGGATCTCTACTGGCACAACTTAGTAACTTCCAGCATGAGATCTGGGAAAGATCTTAGCATAAAGAGGCCAAGGTCCCATACCACATCTGATCCTAGACCTTGCCACTGGACTCCAATGACTCTGGAGGAGAGAGTGAGGCTGATGACTTTGCACAGCCCTGCCCCACTTAAATCTAATTCACTTGCAAGTCAAGACATCAACCTCCTGATGTCACTGTCCTCTTCAAGAATGAAGGATGAACAGCAATAATCACTTCCAGTAACAATCTGCCATAAAGCCAATGAGATTAAAGGAACATGTCATTTACATGTGATTAGCATGATCGATAAGAACAGTCATCTATATACGACACAATATTCAAGTAAGAAGTTGTTACTGCTACTTTTAGTGTAGCTACTGCACGACATTGCTTCGTTTCATCAAAACCAATAACCTGGGGAAAGGATGTCAGCCTACACTGTATAATGAACGACAAAAATTTTTTTAAATTAAAAGGCCTATTTATTTGGCTTTTGAAACCTCATTGGATAATTCAGGAAAAGGAATAAAAAGAATTTACAAGACTGGAGAGGCTATGGATGGGCAAGGTGCCAGTCTTCCAGGGTAAAGAAAGTTCCTCACAGAGAGCTCCTTCCCTATTTTAAGTTAATAGTTCAGTGAAAACCAAATTTATGGAGAAAGTATAGGTAGGTGAGTTCCTCAGTGTCAAAAAAATGTTAATAATGTCCTAAGTTACTGAATTCAAATACATATATATCTTAGTCCAATTGAGCTTTTACCTTCAAAACTCTTTAAGACCAGAAGATTAGTGAAAATTAAGTTTAGAAGGAAAGATAGGTTCTGTGAGTTCATTCATTCATATGCAAAGATAATGAAGATGGAATGTCTACTCCTGTGGAATTTACGAAGCAGAGAGAATAATTAGAAAGTTCGGGGGAGGGCTCATATGAATCCTAGGGTGTCAGTTTAGTTAATAATCTATAGTCAATCTGAGATATTTCTTATTTTTTCCTACAAGCTAGTACATTTTTAGACTTCAAAGAGGTGAAATGAGGATACAACTGAGGTCATGGAAAAGTCAATGGGATCATGTAAGTTATCTGATATCAGACTGGCACATTCTTATAAGCAGCCCATTAATTCTTAGATGGAATAAATGGCAAATGAAGACACAAACAGGGTCACAATGATGTCACTGAAGCCAGAGAAAAGTCACTCAAAGGCCCATTTGAAATCTTAAAGTTCATTTAAGGTAAATATAGGACTTGTTAATTTTGCCAAAAAATATCCAGGAAATTTTTTATGCATGCACACATATTAAGAAATTGCCCAGTTTTAGCTCAGAGGAATACTGTGACATTTAATGATGCCAGCAACTCTGAATGACCTTTCAATTATACAATTCCCATTTTCAGAATTCATTCTGTTGATGAATCCATGGGCTCTTGGTACAGAGGTCATTTTCAATTCCATGAGGTTCTGGCTCACATTTTTCTGCAAAATCCTCCATAGAAGATCCACCCAATATTCTGAAGGCCTTTGTATGGTCCTTTTACTGTTCTATGGATATAACACTCAGGTTTTCTATACTCTTGATATATAACCATTCACTATCACACACAGATCCTTTGTGGTCATACATGTCTCTAAAATTCAGATTCTTTTGAGATCACGGTGTTCCATGATTTACATCCATATAATATCACTGGGATAATACTGGTATTAAAAAGAGACTTTTGTGACAGTGAGCAGTTTGGGATCTTTGAAAATACTGCAAAATTGCAAAAGGACTAATCTCCTCTTCAGTTCTGGGCCCCGTTCACTGTTCATCTCTGACACCTCATTCCTATATGACTAAGAATAATAACCCTACGTATGGTTTAACCCAGTTGATTACCTATCCAACTGCAAGTATAAATCAGGGAAAGACACATTTTTCATTCATTTTATTTTTCCAACCATGGCTAGCTAACGCCCTCACTTTGGAATGACTGTGGGCCTCATTCAGGAAGACCTCTAGTCATCAGGACAATGTCACCCACACCAAAGAAGATCCGAAAAACCTCACCATTGATAAGAAATAACTCTTCTATTGCTATTCTCTGCATGCAGTCTACTATGACACTGGTCAACAATGAATCTCAAGAATTGGACATCACCTAAGAGGTCATTTAGTACAACCTGAAAATAACAAAGTAATCTCCTTTACAATATTCTCAGCCAGTGGTCATCAAGCCTCTGTTTGAAGGCCTACAGGGCTTCTTAGGTCCTCCTCTAACCACCCCTTGAGGATATTCATTCCACTTTTGGGCTGTTGTTGCAAAGCCTAATTTGCCTCTCTGCAACCTAAACTTGCAAAATTAGACCTTAATTTTACCTTCTGGAGTCAAGCAGAGCAAGGCCATGCCCTCTTCCACACAAAGTCCTTCAAAGACCCCTAAGTTTTCCCTTCTGAAAGCCAAATACCCTTAGTCACTTCAACTAATACTCATATAACATGGTGTCCAGTCCTATCACATCTTGATTACTTTCTTAAGATACCTAACACTAAACACAATACTCCAGATGGAATCTGACCAGAGCCAAGTACAACAGGTCTATGTTTTTATACTATGCTTTTCAGTTAAGCCTAAGATTGCATTAGTTTGGGGGGGGGGGGTTGGAAGGGGGCAGGGGAGAATGTGGGCTGTCATATCATCTTGTTGACACATTTGAACTTGAAATCCATAAAACCTCTAGATTTTTTTTTTTGCAAGTTCAACTCAAGAATGACCTCATACATAATGTGCCTTGATTTCAGCAAGGAATTTGACCATCTCTCAGGATATCCATGTGGACAAATGGAAAGATACAGGCTAGATGACAGCATGCTAAGGGGAATGTTACTTGTTGAATGATCAAACCCAAAGAACAGTCATTAATGGGTTATCGTTTAGTTAGAGGGAGATCTCTAGTGGGGTGTTCCACGATTTTGTCCTTGGCTCTGTGCTATTTAAAAGTTTTTCATCAATGACGTGAATAAAGGCACACACAGCACGTTTATCAAATTTGCAGATGACACAAAGCTGCAAATGCTAGCTAACATGCTGGATGACAGAATCAGCATCTAAAAACATCTTGACAAGCTAGAACAACGTGCCAAATCTAGTAAGATGAAGTTTAATATAAATATATAAATCCTATACTTGGGGCTAAAGGAATCTACTACACAAATACTGAATTATGGAGATGTGGTGAGACAATAGTTGCTGCTAAAGGAGTTTTAGTGGCTTGCAAACTCAAGTGAATCAATAATGTAACACGACAGAACAACAACAAAAAAAGTGAATATAAACTTGGCTGTGTGAATAGAAAACACTATTCTTTATAAAGGAAGTGATAGTTCTGCTGTGTTCATTTAAAGCAGACCTGCACAACCTGTGGCTCACCAAAGGATTTCCAGCAGCCTGCGAAAAACATTTCTCTCTACATTATTCGTGGGCCGCCAGAAATCCTCTGGTGTTCCCACAGGCCATAAGCAGCCCAGAACCGTGGGTTGTACAGGTCTGATTTAGAGTATGGTACTCAGTTTGTGGTACCACTGACAAGATGAAATGTATTCAGAAGAAGTTAAGTGGGAGGGTGATAATAATATTAGGAATAATAGCTAGCATTCATATACTGCTTTAAGGTTTGCAAATAACTTTATATGCAATAAAATAATTTTACATATATTATCTCATTTGACAGTAACCCAGTTGGGTACGTGCTGTTGTTATCCTCCTTTTATAGATAAGAAATTGGGTCTGAGACAGATTAGGTGACTTGCTCAGGGGTCTCATGGCTAGTAATTGTCTGAGGCAGATTTTGAACTCAAGTCCAGCTTCCTATCTACTGTGTTGCCTAGCTGCCTCCAAAGATGTGACTCAGGCCTATACCATACAAGGATGAGTTGAAGGAACTAAGGATGCTTAGCCTGTTTACAAAAATAAAGAAAGCTTACTGGGGGCATATTGGATTAAGTGACCTCTGAGGTCGCTTGCAGCTTTTAAACTATGACACTTTTACTGGCTGACTTCAAGTGTCTAAAGGAATGTCATATGGAAGAGGGATTAGAATTGTCCCCACTTGACTCCAAAAGGCAGAATTAGGAACAAAATGTAGAAGTTGATGAGAAGCATATTTATGCTCAATACAAGGGAAAAACTACTTCCTGACAATTAGAGCTATCTGAAAAAGGAATGAATCGGCTCAGTAATTAGTAAGATCCCCTTCCCTAGAGAAATGCAGGCTGAATGACCAACTGTCAGCACCGTGGCAGGGGATTGCTGTGTAGGTACAGTTTGGACTGGGTGGCCTCAGATTTTGTGTTTCTGATTTTGTACAAAAAGAAATTCATGCCAACACTGCTCATCTGTGCTATACGTGGCTATTTTTTTAAAATAAGATAAATCAAATGAAAAATATTTGTGAAGCACAGTGCCTGGCACATAGTAGGTTCTAAAGAAATAATTACTCCCTCTCCTTCCCTTTCCCTATTATAAAATTAGGGATCCAGAAAAGGAAGTAAGCAATGAATGTCAGAAATGCTCAGCCCCATATGTTGGGAATTATAAAGAAGTGAGGTTCGTATCTAAGTGGCTGAATTATCACTTAACTATGTTACTCATAATAAGGCAATACTAATTATCTGGTCTGAAGCACGTCCTAATATGTTTTGAAATGAGAACCCCAAATAGCTCCACTGGGATCCAGCTGAGATTTTCCTCATATTTAATACTGATATTCTCATGGAAAACTACACAAAGAAAGACTGATATTTTACATATTTCTAGGGACCTTTTAAAACTTCTTGCAAATTAGATCAAAGCCTCAGAACAATGGACGGACACAAGCCCACTTTCCATTTCAATTTCTGTCACATGCATTACCATATCCTAGTTAAGGCAGGACAAGCAGCTGTTTGTCTCTGTCATCTAGTGCTTTTGTCAAAGAAGATGCAGTTAGTTGTAGCCTAAATTGACTGAAAGCTGAACAGTTTGCATTTCCTCTAGGGTTAAGACCATCAGAGAGTAAAGAAAAAGAAATCACACACAATCACTTATTTATCATTTCCTTCCTTAGAATCTCCCACAGCACTATATAATTAGGGAGGTAAGAGCTGAAAAAGCTATTGAATCACACTGGGGACACAAAGCAAAAACAAAGAAGGGCAATGTAAAAACCATAATAATGATAAAATGAAGCTCGTCCACACATAAACTTAAGGCTAGGTCTAACAATCCTAACTCATCAAACAGCTGCTAATTTCCTTCTCTTTGTAATGCCAGTTTGCTTATATGATTTCCCTTCTTTGAACTGCCTGATTATCTGAATGTACTGACCAAATTGGCTAGTTGTTTTGTCAATATACCGAATCACAAAGGAAAAGTTGCTATACATTAAAGCACGTCTCAAACACAAATTTCAACAAAGGATAGAGGAAATGCTCCTATGTGGGTGATACACAGTTTGGAATTGTCTGGATCTGTATAAGTTGGGTGGGGAAAGTGAAACCCTACTATATTTATTCTAAACCAGATTACATGAAAACAACTATTCAATTGGGTCAAAATAACCAACCAATAATCAATTATCCTAATATAAGTGAACTCACTGGGTGAACAAACACTTCCCAGCAATCTGCTCACCATGCCCTTACTCTCCAACCATTTCCACCCCTTGAGAAACCTGAACTCCTTCTCTGGGTTCCTTGGTTCTGATAGACAGGAGCCAAGCTCCATTTCTATCTTGCTAGGACCTGGGCTTCCACCCCACTTCCTGGCGAGGGGTGTTCTCTCCACCATGCCCATACTTCTCTCCTATCCTCCCTTTTCTCCACCCCAACTCTCTAGCACCCCTATATGGGTTGTCTTGCCCTATTAAACTCCATAAGTGTAAGGACTGTCTTGCTTGCTAGTGTTTGAATTCCTAGCACTTAGCATAGGGCCTGACACACAGCAAGAACTTAATAAATGCTTTATCTATCAAACTGAATAACTCTTTGACTTTTCATCTGGTTGTTTTGGCTCTGTGTTAACCCCAAGACTAAAAGTTAATGTCACATACAGAAGCTAGATAGATGGTGTGAATTTGAGCAGCCCTCAACCAGAACCAGAGAGGAACAGTTTCTTTTCTTTTGCGGAACACTACATTCAGTTAGCTCAGCTACATCCAGGAAAGCAGATGGCTGCAATGAGTAGTTGCAGAAGCAACAGATGCAAGTGCTGAAATTAAGTGGAGGAGAAAAGATGGCCTTTATAGCATCTGCATTTTGATATGGAATTGTCAGTGATCCACTCTAACAATACAGGATTGTTTTTCCTCAATGGAAAATTTGCTTGGCTTTACTTTTCATTCTGTTCTTTGTCTCTCTGCTTTAAAGAGACTTTTAAAGGTCTCTGTGCATATATGATTCAGTCTGTATACTGGAAATACTATTGGTCTTGGAGTTAGTAGACACAGAATTTTCAATAGCACCATTTCCTTGGCCTTGGCCAATTCTAATCTCATCTGTAATATGATAAAACTCAAACTACAATATGAGGATAATATTGCATTATTTACCCCCACAAGGCTGTCTGAGTACTACTGTGTCACGGGACCCAGCTGGCTCCAGAGGAGAAAGTGAGGCTGGTGACTTTGCCCAGCCCTTCCTCACTTCAATCCACTTCACTTGCCAGTCATGGCATCACCTTCCTGATGCCATGGTCCTCTTGGAGAAGGAAGGCCAAACAACAACCTAGCCTTTAATCACTGAATGGGTGTTACCTCTGTCAAACTGAGACCTGGGAAAGAGCTTAGCTTAAAAAGGCAGGTCTCCCATCGCATCCAGGGTTATCCCCAGTCATCCTGATCTGTATCTTGCCATAGGACCCAGACGGCTCCGGAGGAGAAAGTGAGGCTGGTGACTTTGCACGGCCCTCCCTCACTTCAATCCACTTCACTTGCCAGTCATGGCATCACCTTCCTGATGCCATGGTCCTCTTCAAGAATGAAGGACAAACAATAACAACGACATCTAAATGTGAGCTATTGTTTTGAGCTGTTCTCACCATACAGACTCAAGGTTTACCTCAACTGCAGGGTAGAAAAAAGGTGAATAACTTTCTAAAGAAAAAATATTATTGAATTTTACAAAATGAAGTGAAGTCTGGATGACCACAGATTTCTTTCTGTTTTTGAAAATCCTTTTTTATTCTGAACTCACTCAAAAAGAAAGCATTTCCATACATAGAGCAGAAAACAAAAAAAGGATTCTATAAGAAACTGTGACTTCATTTCATATTGCTTGCCTTTTTAAAAGTATAATAAATTCTATATGTTATTTTAAAAATTATGTTTTATAGGGGCAGCTAGGTGGCGCAGTGGATAGAGCACCGGCCCTGAAGTCAGGAGGACCTGAGTTCAAATCCGGCCTCAGACCAAACACTTGACACGTACTAGCTGTATGACCCTGGGCAAGTCACTTAACCCCAACTGCCTAAAAGCAAAAAAAAAAAAAAAAGAAAAAAACTATCTTTTATATCTATGCTTCCTTCTATTCTCTTTGGTGTATTTTTAAAAATATTTCAGAGAGTCTCTTTTTAGGGGATGGTATCATTATTGTTAATCTCTCTTAACCACTCCCTCCCAAATTAAAAACCAAAGAAAAAAAAAACCTTTGAAACAAAGAAGCACATCCAAGCCAAACAGATTTCCACAGTGGCCACCTCCAATAATGTATGCTTCTTTATGCACCTTGTGTCCATCGCTTGTCAGGAGACAGGTCCATCACCGACCCTCTGGACTATATGTGTGAAAGGGTTATTATGGTACATGCCCAGATCACCTAATTTGGAAACAGTCACATGAGTGATGTTTCGGGCCTGCTCCTATGAGACAGGACTGGTGTGGCTAGACATTCTGCATTGGCTTACCACATGAGTTTACTGGACAGGGCTGGCTGGCAGCCAGTTGCCTCTTTCCATTGGCTCCATAGTAGAACTAACAGTATCATCTAGCTGCTGGGGCACAGTTGCTGTCTTTCCAGTGGTGATCAGGAGTGAAGGGCTCATTTGCTCACCAGGAAGGAGCACCATTCAGTAAGCTGGATGGGGAACAACCACCTTCTTGTTCCCTTTGGGCCCCTTGGCCCTGAGAATTAGATTCGAGGGCTTGGGGTTTTTTTTGGGGGGGGCGTTTTGTTTTGTTTCACAATTCTAAGTGCAAGGAATGCCCCTGACCCAGGGGCTTGAGCCATAAGAACCTTGGAGTCCAGGATGCCAAGCTGGATGTTGCAGCCAGCCAGCCCTGTCCAGTAAAGTCCTGAAAATCTACTAAAAACCTAGTTGAAATAATTAACAACTTTAACAAAGTTGCAGGCTATAAAATAAACCCACATAAATCGTCAGCATTTCTATATATTACCACAAAAGTCCAGCAGCAAGAGATAAAAAGAGAAATTCCATTTAAAATAACCATAGACAATATAAAATACTTGGATACCTACCTGCCAAGACAAATCTAGGAACTATATGAAAGCAATTACCAAACACTTTTCACACAAATAAAGTTGGATCTAAGCAACTGGAAAAATGTCAATTGCTCACAAGTAGGCCAAGCCAATATAATAAAATTACAATTCTACCTAAATTAATTACTTATTCAGTGCCATACCAATAAAACTACCAAAAAATTATTTTATAGAGCTAGAAAAATAATAATAAAATTCATCTGGAAGGACAAAAGGTTGAGAATATCAAGGTGATCAATGGGAAAAAAATTTGTGAAGGAAGGTGGCCCAGCTGTACCAGACCTAAACCGTATTACAAAGTAGTAACCATTGAAACAATCTGTTACTGGCTAAGAAACAGAGTGTCAAATCAGTGGAATAGATTACGTACATAATACAAAGTAGTAAAGGACCACAGTAATTGTTTGATAAATGCAAAGATCCAAACTTTTGGGACAAGAATTCATTATTTGACAAAAATTGCTAGGAAAACTGGAAAATAATATGGCAGGAACTAGGTATAGACCAACATTTCACACCCTGTACTAAGGATCAAAATGGGAACATGATTTAGACATAAAGGGTCATACCATACACAAATTAGGGAAGCAAGAAATAGTTTACCTCTCAGATCTATGGAGAAGGGAAGAATTTATGGTTAAATAAGAGATAATATCACAGGATAAAATGGACAACTTTAGTTACATTAAATTAAAAAGGTTTTGCACAAAGCAGCCAAGATTAGAAGGAAAGCAGGAAATGGGGGCAGGGAGGGGGATCATAACAAGTTTCTTTGATAAAGGCCTCATTTCTCAAATATTTACATAATTCATTCAAATTTATAAGAATACAAGTCATTCTCCAATTAATAAATGGTCAAAGGATATGAACAGTGTTTTCGGACAAAGAAATCAAAGCTATCTATAGTCATACCAAAAAATGCTCTACATTGCTATTGATTAGATCAATGCAAATTGAAACAACTCTGGGGTACCACCTCACACCTGTCAGATTGGCTAATATGACAGAAAAGGAAAATGATAAATACTGAAGGGGATATGGGAAAACTGGGACATTAATGCACTGTTGGTGGAGCTGTGAACTGATCCAACCATTCTGGAGATCATTTTGCAACTATGTACAAAGGGCTATAAAACTGTGCATACCCTTTGACTCAGCAATGTGATTACTAGGTCTATATCCTGAAGAAATTTTTCAAAAAGGGAAAAAGATCTACATGTACAAAAATATTTATGCTCTTTCTGTGGTGGCAAAGAACTAGATATTGAGGGGATGGTTGTCAATTGGAGAATGGCTGAACAAGTTGTGGTAAGTGATTATGATGGAATACTACTGTGCTATAAGAAATTATAAACAGGATGTTTTCAGGAAAACCTGGAAAAACTTTAATGAACTGAAGCAAAGTGAAGTGAGCAGAGCCAGGAGAACATTTTACACAGTGACAGCAATACTATATGGTGATCATCTGTGAATTATTTGGCTATTTTTAGTAATACAATGATCCAAGAAAATTCTGAAGGACTTATGATGAAAAATGCTCTCCACTTCCAGAGAAAGAATGGATAGAGTTTGAATGCAGATGAAGCATACTTTAAAAACATTTTCTTTGTTGTTTTTGTATTTTTTGGTCTATGTTTTCTTTCACAACATGATTAACATGGAAATAAGTTTTGCATGACTATACATGTATAACCTATATCAAATTGCTTGCCTTCTCAATGAGAGAGAAGTAATGGGGGGAAGAGAATTTAGAATTCAAAATTTTTAAAAATGAATGTTAAAAATTGTTTTTTCACATAATTGGAAAAAATAAGATATTTTAATTTTTAAAAGTTGCTTGTTTTCATGTTGACTTAGGACAGGAATAAACATCAAGGAAACAAATTAAATTGCAAACTTCACAATATTATTTTAAGCATAACCATATACAAAGAGCTTAGGGGGACAATACTAGGAAATTCTAATAATGCAAACTTCCCATCTCCACCCCATACCACCTGCATTTCAATCATTAACCTCATCTCCCTCACACAGGAACCATGGCTGGGACATGAGACTCTGATAGGTGAGCTTTCTGTTTATGTTGTTCTATCAGGGGTGATACCTTGGGTGCAACCTTTTGACTGAGTCCAAGTTTTACAGAACAAATCCTTTTATTAAGGGAATTTGTTCTGTGAAGTTTGGATTAAGTCAAAAGGCTGCACTTGAGCATCTAGAGGGCCGCATATGGCCTCAAGGCTGCAGGTTCCTCACCTCTGTGACTAAACCGAGCCTCCATGCCACTTTTGGCCATCTCCTGAAACAGAGGTTTTTACTAGGAGTAAAGCTAATTACCTTCTCCCTCCAAAAATTCTAGAAATATCTCTAACTTCCAGGTAAAAGGTATTTTGTAAAGGTCAATTATCAAAACTACAATACAACATTACCAATTATTCTACATTCCCATACAACCTAAAGAAAATGGGTTGACATTTCATAGGAATAATGATACTAAAACAGGAAATAAAAGAAAGCATCACATCAGAGCACCACCACAAAGATCCACAAATCTAAAGTGTTATCTACAACAGATGCTCACACAGTTGTATATGAAATTCACGATTCCAGATCTGCAAGAGACTTCAAAACTCATCAACATACCTGACAAACGGATAAGTAAAGAAAGGGGTGTGATGGAGGCCTTGTGGTTTAGAGCAAAAGGCACAGAACTTGGAGACAAAAAGGCCTAGTTTCTTTTTCAAATTTCCCCAAAAATCTTAATGAGGCTAGGAGAAAGACAGAGAGTGAGAGAGAGAGAGAGAGAGAGAGAGAGAGAGAGAGAGAGAGAGATCACATCAATATGCAAAGTAGAACAGAGAAGGTTATGTTTGAAATGGTGAGTTTCTATTACCCCTTGCTTTTAAAAAATATTTAAAAATTCAACATTTACTTTCAAAGCTGTCTTTGTCTATGGTTCTTTCAATTTCCCTTCTTTCTCTATTGTGCACTTTTAAAAAATGCTTCAATGACCCTCTTTTATCTTTTTTTTTTCTTTTTGGCAGCATCTGCATTAGCTCCTCTGTCTCTCCCCACAAAAAGAAAATCACAATCCTTATAACAAACAAGCATAGTCAAGCAAAACAAATTCACACATCTTCCTTGTTCAAAAGTGTATCTCATTCATCACCTTGGGTCCATCACTATGGCAGAAAAAATGAAAAGCAAGACACTGAGGAGAAAATGGGTAGTGAAGAAGAAGAGGCATACATACCCTTTTCAATAACTTTAGAATAGCAAAGAGCCGGACAGCTAAATAAATGGGGGAAAACCATTCATCAAACATTGTCAGGCATTGTAATAAGCACTAGATCCAGAGATACAAAAGGAAAAAGCAAGACCATTCCTGTTCTCAAGGAGATTAAATTCTTTTGTATTTATTTTTCTTAATTTTTTAAAAAAAAGTCTCAGCTAACAAGCAGCAAATAAAGCATTTCATATGCAAAGCAGAACAGAAATAGAAGATTATACATGAAACAGTGATTCTCTATTACAAACAACTGTTTTTCCTTTTAAATATAAAATAAATTCACATGTAACTTTCAAGCTGTCCTACTTGTCTCTGCTTCCTTTTGACCTTCCTTCTGTTCTCTTCTGTGCATTAAAAACAAAGTGCTTCAAAGATCCTGGCTCTTTTTTTCTTTATTATCAGCTGTGATAAGGCAGGGCTTCTACTCTGCCCCCCTCAAGTAGGTTAGACTAATTCTTTTCCTAAAAGCCAAGGAAGCTGTTTCCAAGACTTTACTAACTCAGGAAGCTAAGACTCAAGCTTAACAATTAGGTAATTGTTGAAAGCAGCCTAAAGCCACCTGGAAGACATGGCTTCATTCAGATTCAGGCCCCCTCAGACTTGGTGGCTATCCCAAGCCTGAACCAGTCACCACACTCTGCCTTGCTAACCAGACAAATTTCTGTAAAGAAGCAAAGGAAGCCTCATTTAAGTAAATGAGGCTTCCTTTGCTTCTTCTTAAGTAATTTTTTTTTCTTTTTTGCTTCTTCTTAAGTAAGGAGAATTCTGTATCTTTTTGAATACCCTTTGTACAGAACTAAGTAAATCTAACTGTTGAATGACTTATGAGTGTCTCACTTCACTGCAACACCAGACCCAAACTACCAGGGGAACTAGCCCAAGCCAGATCCAGCATGCTACAGCAACTCTATCGCTCACCTCCTCCATCTGGACTCTCACTTCTTCCTGCTGCTGCTGCTGAGTCCTTTCAGTCACATCCAACTCTTCAGGACCCACTTTGAGATTTTCTTGGCAAAGATACCAGAGCAGTTTGCCATTTCCTTCTCTAGCTCATTTTGCAGGTGAGGAGTTGAGGCAAATTAGTTTAAGTGACTTGTCCAGGGTCACACAGATTTGAACTCAAGATGATGAATCTTCCTGTCTTCAGGCCCAGCACTGTATTCACTGAGCCAGCTAACTGCCTCTCCCTGTCTCCAATCTCCCACGACTGACCAAGAGAAAAGAAAAACATTATAACACGTCAGCATAACTAAGCAAAAGTTTCCACAATGATCACTTTTGATCCTACACCTTGAGTCCATCACCTGTCCAGAAATGGGCAGCATCATTAATCATTAGTCTTCTGGGACTTTCAAAGGTTTGTTGTTGCTGTCATTTCACAGTGTTGGTATCGCATAAATTGTTGTCTCGGTTCTGCTCACTTTGCCCTTGAGTCAGTGTCTTATGACACAATAATATTCCATTACATTAAGACAAAAACATAAATTCAGAAGAACATAACAACATGAAGACAGATAAAAGCAAAACTTCAAAGAAAAACTGCTTAATTAGACACAAGCCCAACAAGAATTCCTGGAAGAATTAAAGAAAGAATAAGACTGGTAAAGGAAAAATTGGGAAAGGAAATGAAAGTGATGCAACAAAATAATGAAAAGGGATTTTAACAGATTGGCAAAAGAATGAAAATTCACTGAAGAAAAGAACTCCTTAAAAATCAGACTTGGGGGGCAACTAGGTGGTGCAGTGGATAGAGCTCTGGCCTTGGAGGCAAAGGAACTGAGTTCAAATTTGGTCTCAGACACTTGACACTTCCTAGCTGTATGACCCTAGGCAAGTCACTTAACCCCAATTGCCTCACCAAAAAAAAAAAAATCAGACTTGGCCAAATGGAAAGAGGTAGAAAAATTCACTGAAGAAATAATTCCTTAAACATTAAAATTGGGCAAGTGGAAGCTAATGACTCCATGAGACCACAAGAAACAATAAAACAAAATCAAAAGAGTGAAGAAAAAATAGAAGAAAATGTAAAATGTCTCATTAGAAAAGTAATTGACCTAGAAAATAGATCAAGGAGAAATAATTTAAGAATTATTGGACTACCAGAAAACCTTCATTAAAGAAAGAGCCCAGACATTAAAATATTAAGGAAAACTGCTCTGATATCTTTGATCCAGAGGGTAAAATAGAAATCGAAAACCTTTACCAATCGCCTCCTGAAAGAGATCCCCAAAGGAAAACTCCTAGGAATGTTATAACCACATGCCAGAGCTCCCCAGTCAAGGAGAAAATACTGCAAGCAGCTAGAAAGAAACAATTCAAATATCATGGCACTACACTCAAGATCACACAAGGTGTAGCAGCTTCCATGTTAAAGGAGTGGAGGGCTTGAAAGGGGATGTTCTGGAGGAAGGCAAACGAGCTGCCCAGCCAAACTGAGTACAGTCTTTCAAGGGGGAAATAGACATGAAATGAAATAGAGGACTGTCAAGCATCCCTGCTGGAAAAAACTAGAGACGAACAGAAAATACGACGTTCAAGCACAAGACTCAAGAGAAGCATAAAAAGGTAAATACGAAAGAGAAATCACAAGGGGCTCAATAAGGCTGAACTGTTTCATTCCTACGTGGAAAAATGATACGTGTAACTCCTAAGAATTTCATCATTAGCAGAGCAGTTAGAATAAGTGCACAAGTATGAGTCAATTATGTTAGGGCGACCTAAAAAAATGAAGGGGTAAGAAAGAGGGATGTACTAGAAGATGGGGAAAGAAGAAGAAAATGAAGGGGCAGCGAGGTGGCGCGGTGGATAGAGCACCGGCCCCGGAGTCAGGAGGATCTGAGTTCAAATCCAGCCTCAGACGCATAACACTCACTAGCTGTGTGACCCTGGGCACATGTAAGGCTGCTTACTGGAGCCTTACAAAGAACGATGGTACAGTCTCTTCTTAGTAACCCATTTCCACTGTCCACTGCATTAGTCCACCATATTTTAGGGTTCAGACATCTCGTACACAGAACATTGTACACGGTAACAACAACATCGTCACAATGATCAACTGTGAAAGACTTAGCTACTCTGAACAAAACGATGATCCAAGACAATTCCTAAAGACCCATGATGGAAAATGCTATCAACCTCCAGAAAAAGACCTCATTAACTCTGAATGCAGATCAAAGCATACTTTCCATTTCATTCATTTTTCTTGCTTTTTTTTTCAACATGGTTAATATGAACTTATGTTTTGCAGGACATCACAACAATAACTGATAACATGTTACTTGTCTTCTCAATAGGTGGAAAGGGACAAGAAGGAGGGAGAGAATTTGCAACTCAAAAAAATTTTTAAACGAATGCTAAAAATAAATGAATAAAAAAAAGAAGCACTAAGGGCTCAGCTGAGATTATGTACTATTAATTATGTGACATGCAAAATCAGATTGATTTTACAAACTTCCTCCAGATACATTCAACAGCCTGAAATGGAAATGGCATAATTGTAAAGGGATGAGGACAAAGTTAGGAATGGTGGAAGTTCCAGGACAAAGGATTCACAGCAGTAGCAAGTGAGGCATCAGAGTGAAAACCTATCTAGACAAGGCTAGTTATAGAAGCCACATGGTTGGGGAATATTGGAAGAAGAGAATAGTTCAGGGAACCAAAGGTCATGATAAGGACTAAAAGTCAGTCAATAAACACTTATTAAGTGCCTACTATATGCTAAGCACTGTACTAAGGACTGGGGTTACAAAGAAAAACAAAAAACAGCCTTCAAGGAGTTCACAATCTAGGAAGAAACAACAAGCCAACAAATATGTACAAACCAGCTATATAAGCTATAAATAAGAAAAAAAGAATGGAGGGAAGGCACTAAAATCAAAAGGAATTAGGAAATGCTGAGAGATGGAGCATCTTGTTTGAGGAACAGTGAGAAGGCCACTGTCTCTGCATTAAAGAGTAGTGTGAGGGGCAGGGGAAGGTGTAAGAAGATTGGACAGTGGGGTGAGAAGGAAGAGGTTAAGAAGGGCTTTGAATGCCAAATAGAGGAACAGGTGTATAGTTAAGTGAGATGGTTTGAGTTTATGAGATTGCAAAATGAAAATAGCATATGAAAGAGGAAGACGGGAGAGGGGGAGGGAGGGGGGGAAGAAGAGAGTGTTTCTAAGGCAATGATATCCACTTATCCAAAAGTGAATTCATAATAAGCATATCTTTTTTTAAACTGAATGTCGGGGTGGGGGGGATGTGTGTGTGTTCTGTGTATGCACATATATACATACATGCATATATGTATAGATACATATATACACATATTGCTTTTCTTTGAATGTACGAAAGTGCTGTTGTGATAAATTCGCTTAAATGTTAAATAATTCAGAATAATTTTGTTATATTTGGGGCTAGGCAATGGCGTTAAGTGACTTGCCCAGGGTCACACAGCTATTAAGTGTCAAGTGTCCTCCTAACTCCAGGATTTGAACTCAGGTCCTCCTAACTCCAGGGCTGGTACTTTATCCACTGCGCAACCTAGCTGCCCCCATATTTTCTTAATGGATATTAATTATACAACTATCACGCAAAAGTCCGCAACTGTTTTCTTAAAAAGGCCTCATCTTCAAGATGATTAGAATTATTTTTGTAAGGAATTGAAGAATTGCAATGTAACATAACTATAGCATAACAGTTAGCAGAGACTTTACCATTTCTCCCTCATAGCTAGATAAATGCAACAAAAGGATAACCGAAAAGGAAAATAAAGAACTGAATAAACTGTTGAAGAATTCAGATATAAAAGACTTATAGTATCTTCTGAATGGGAATATAAAAGAGTATGTTTCTCACAAATACATGGCAGCTTCACAAAAACCAATCATGTCTTAGGGCAGAGGTATAAAACAAATGGGCACATTCCCATGTGAGGCTCAAACCAGACTGAAATATAATTGGAAAATATTTAACAAAATAAATAAAAATACAACAAAATATAATGTTTTTATATGGTTTCCATGTCAATATGCACCCAGAGGAATCCTCATGTCTGATTTAGTGGCTCTCATTTCAATTTTAGTTTGACACTTTACTCTAGGGCACAGAGAAACTGAAAATATATTTTAAAAACCAGAAATATTAAACACATCTTTTATATACCATAATCCAACAAAAATAATAATTAAGATACAAGGAAAGATAAATGGAGAATTAATAATGACATAACTATAAGTCTTTTACATCTAAATATGTAATTTCTTTATTTTATTTTATTTATTAATTTACTTTGATTTATCAACAATCACTTCCATATGCTTTTGAGTTGAAAATTTTTCTCCCCCTTCCTCCCCCCCACCCTCCCCAAGATGGCGCACAATCTGATATAGGCTTTACATTTACACTCCTATTAAACGTATTTTCACATTAGTGAAGTTGTAAGTAAAAATTAAAACCAATAGGAGGAACCATCAGAAAGATGAAACAAAACTCAACAGAATGTTAAAAATAAGTGATAGCAATTCAACTTCTATAATTCTTTCTTTGGATGTGGACAGCATTTTCCATCCCGAGGCCTCTAGAGATGTCTTAGATCCTTCTAAGAAGTGTTCAGTTTAACAATATTAGTCATCGCATAATGTGGCTGTTACTGTGTACAAAGTCCTCTTGGTTCTGCTCACTTCACTCAGCATCAGACCATATAAGTCTTTCCAGGTTTTTCTGAAGTCAGCCTGTTCATCATTTCTTATTGCACAATAGTATTCCATTACATTCATATACCACAACTTGCTCAGCCATTCCCCAATTGATGGGCATCCTCTCAATTTCCAATTCTTTGCCACCACAAAAAGAGCTGCTATGAATATTTTTGTACATGTGGGTCCTTTTCCCATTTGTTTGATCTCTTTGGGATATAGCCCTAGAAGTGCTATTGCTGGATCAAAGGGTATGCACATTTTTGTAGCCCTTTGGGCATAGTTCCAAATTGTTCTCCAAAATGGTTGGATCATTTCACAACTCCACCAACAATGTATTAGTGTTCCAATTTTCCCACATCTTCTCCAACATTTATCATTTTCCTGTTTTGTCATGTTGGCCAATCTGATAGGTGTGATGTGGTACCTCAGAGTTGTTTTGATTTGCATTTCTCTAATCAATAATGATTTAGAGCATTTTTTCATATGACTATAGATGGCTTTAATTTCTTCATCTGAGAACTGTCTGTTCATATCCTTTGACCATTTATCAATTGGGGAATGGCTTGTGTTCTTATAAATTTGTCTTAATTCTCTATATATTTTAGAAATGAGGCCTTTATCAGAGAGACTGGTTGTAAAAATTCTTTCCCAATTTTCTACCTTCCTTCTAATCTTAGTTGCATTGGCTTTGTTTGTGCAAAAACTTTTCAATTTAATGTAATCAAAATTATCCATTTTGCTTTTCATAATGTTCTCTATCTCCTGTTTGGTCATGAATTCTTCTGTTCTCCATAGATCTGATAGGTAAACTATTCCTTGTTCTCCCAGTTTACTTATGGTATCAGCCTTTATATCTAAGTCATGAACCCATTTTGACTTTATTTTGGTATATGGTGTGAGATTTGGGTCTATGCCTAGTTTCTGCCATACTCTTTTCCAGTTTTCCCAGCAGTTTTTTTCAAAGAGTGGGTTCTTATCCCAGAAGCTGGGGTCTTTGGGTTTATCAAATAATAGATTACTATAGTCATTGACTACTGTGTCTTGCATATTTAACCTATTCCACTGATCCACCTCCCTATTTCTTAGCCAGTACCAAGCAGTTTTGATGATTGCTGCTTTATAATACAATTTAAGATCTGGAATTGCTAGGCCACCTTCCCCTGCATTTCTTTCTGTTAGTTCCTTTGATATTCTGGACCTTTTGCTTTTTTCCAAATGAATCTTATTATTTTTTCTAACTCTATAAAATAACTTTTGGTAGTCTTATTGGTATGGCACTGAATAAGTAAATTAGCTTAGGTAGGATTGTCATTTTTATTATATTAGCTCGGCCTACCCATGAGCAACTGATGTTTTTCCAATTATTTAGATCTGATTTTATTTGTGTGAAAAGTGTTTTGTAATTGTGTTCATAGAGTTCCTGGGTTTTTTCGGGAGGTAGACTCCTAAATATTTTATAATGTCTACAGT
This sequence comes from Phascolarctos cinereus, assembly GCF_003287225.1. NCBI lineage: Eukaryota > Metazoa > Chordata > Mammalia > Diprotodontia > Phascolarctidae > Phascolarctos > Phascolarctos cinereus. The sequence continues at coordinate 403,159,590 of NW_027555625.1, read as the reverse complement.
AAGTTTAAATGGGATTTCTCTTTCTATCTCTTGCTGTTGGGCTTTGTTGGTAATATATAGAAATGCTGATGATTTATGTGGGTTTATTTTATAGCCTGCAACTTTGCTAAAGTTGTTTATTATTTCAAGTAGTTTTTTACTTGATTCTCTAGGATTCTCTAAGTATATCATCATGTCATCTGCAAAGAGTGATAGCTTTGTTTCTTCTTTGCCTATTCTAATGCCTTCAATTTCTTTTTCTTCTCTTATTGCTAAAGCTAAGGTTTCCAGTACAATATTGAATAACAGTGGTGATAATGGACATCCTTGTTTCACCCCGATCTTATTGGAAATGCTTCTAGCCTGTCCCCATTACATATAATGCTTGCTGAAGGTTTTAGATATATGCTATTTATTATTTTAAGGAAGACTCCATTTATACCTATGCTTTCTAGTGTTTTTAATAGGAATGGGTGTTGTATTTTATCAAAAGCTTTTTCTGCATCTATTGAGATGATCATGTGGTTTCTGTTGGTTTTGGTGTTGATATGCTCAATGATGCTGATAGTTTTCCTAATATTGAACCAACCCTGCATTCCTGGTATAAATCCTACCTGGTCATAGTGTATTATTCTTGTGATAAGTTGCTGCAATCTATTTGCTAGTATTTTGTTTAAAATTTTTGCATCTATATTCATTAGAGAAATTGGTCTATAATTTTCTTTCTCTTTTTGACTCTTCCTGGTTTAGGTATCAACACCATATTTGTATCATAAAAAGAATTTGGTAAGACTCCTTCTTCACCTATTTTCCCAAATAGTCTATATAGTATTGGAATTAATTGTTCTTTAAATGTTTGATAGAATTGCATGTAAATCCATCTGGCCCTGGAGATTTTTTCCTAGGGAGTTCATCAATGGCTTGTTCAATTTCTTTTTCTGAGATGGGGTTATTTAAGTATTTTACTTCCTCTTCAGTTAATCTGGGCAATTTATATTTTTGTAAATATGTATCCATTTCACTAAGATTGTCAAATTTGTTGGCATATAGTTGGGCAAAATAATTCCTAATTATTGTTTTAATTTCCTCTTCCTTGGTGGTAGCTTTGCCCTTTTCATTCTTGATACTAGTAATTTGGTTTTCTTCTTTTTTTAATTAAATTAACCAAAGGTTTATCTATTTTATTGGTTTTTTCATAAAACCAGCTCTTAGTTTTATTTATTAGTTCAATAGTTTTCTTAATTTCAATTTTATTAATTTTTCCTTTGGTTTTCAATATTTCTAATTTGGTGTTTAGTTGAAGATTTTAAAGTTGTTCTTTTTCTAGTTTTTTTAGTTGTATGCCCAATTCATTAATCTCCTCTTTTTCTATTTTATTTATGTAAGCATTTAGAGATATAAAACTTCCCCTAAGAACCGCTTTCACTGCATCCCATAAGTTTTGGTATGTTGTCCCATTATTTTCATTCTCTTGAATGAAATTATTGATTGTTTCTATGATTTGCTGTTTCACCCAATCATTTTTTAGGATCAGATTATTTAGTTTCCAATTATTTTTTAGTCTATCTTTCCAGATGGATTTACATGCGAATTCTATCAAACATTTAAAGAACAATTAATTCCAATACTATATAGACTCCCCCCTTTTATTATCCCTTTCCCTTTTCTTCCCCTTTACTCTTACTGCTTCTTCCTTCCCTTCTTTCCCCCCCTCCCTTTTCTCTCCTACTGCCCATATGGCAAGTTAGATTTCTATACCTAACTGATTATGTTATGCCCTTCTTGAGCCAAATCTGATGAGAGCAAGGTTCAAACAATGCTTCCCCACCTCCCTTCTTTCCATCTGCTGTAATAGGATTTTGTGTCTTTTCCTGTAATGTAATTTACCCTTGTCTGCCTCCTCCTTTCTCAGTACATTTTCTAAGATCAGATTGATCCACTTATTTGGATCCATTTAAACCACTTGATTAGATTTTTTTTTATCATTACATCAAAGTCAACTAATATCCACCCTCTTTATGTATACTCCTTTAACCTGGTGTAATAACAATACAGTTCTCAAGGGTTGCAACTGTCATACTCCCTTGTAGGGGTTCAAACAGCACCTCCCCCATTAACAACACACTGTATCTTTCCATCCCATTTACCTTTTTAAGTCCTTCTTGAGTCCTGTACTTGAATATCAAATTTTTTGTTGAGCTTTGGTCTTTTTATCAGGAAAGTTTGGAAGTCTCCTATTTCGTTGAATATCCACCTCCTCCCTTGAAAAATGATGCTCATTTTTGCTGGGTAATTGATCCTTGGCTGCATCCCAAGCTCCTTTGCCTTATGGAATTTCATGTTCCATACCCTGTGGTCTTTTAATGTAGAAGCTGCAAGGTCCTGTGTAATCCTGACTGTGGTTCCATGATATTCAAATTGTTTTTTTCTGGCTACTTACAGCACCTTCTCTTTCATCTGGTAATTTTGGAATTTTGCTATTATATTCCTGGGGGAAGAGAGGGCACTGACCCAAGCTTCTTGTGTTGGGAGCCTATGTCTTGGTCACTGGCTTTGTGTGCTGGGGCGTCTTATGTTGGCAATTGGAGGCTGCAGGGTTTTGGCAGCTTACCTCTTGTTGGGCTGGAATCAGCAAGGCTGGAACTTTCAGGCAATTCTAGGTTGCCTGCTTTTCCTTTCCTTTAGTTTTCTTCAGCTCCTTTTAGATGGGTGCTGCAGAGTGTTTATCTGCCTGAGGCCCCCTACAGTGTTGTCTCCCTCGTTTCTGCTAATGCACTGGGAGATTCCTTTGTGGTATAATGCCGAGGCACCCAGTGGTTTTCTGAGCTGGTTTCCGCTGGTTTCCACTGGTTCCCCCCACCCTCACTGAGGCACTCGGAGGTCCAGGTGTTGGTGTTTGCCCATTCTACCACCTGGGCTTCACGATTTCTTCAGAATTAGAGGCTGCAGGGTTCCAACAGCTCACCTGGTGTTAGGCTGGAACTAGCAAGGCGGGGGCTTTAGGAAGACTTTAGGTTGTTTTCTTCACCTTCTTTCAGATGAATGCCACAGGGTACTTATCCGCCTGGGGCCCCTTGTAGTTCTGCCTCCCTTATTTTGTGGAGGCACTGGGAGACCCGTTTGCTGGGCTGCTGCACTGCTGCTCCTGTCTTTCTTCTAGTTCAACTGTTCCAGGGTTTTTTTCTGGGGTGATATTTTCTGGGTTTTCAGAGGTTGATAGGGGAGAGTGAGAGTGACTACCTTTTCACTCCGCCATCTTCTGTAATTTCTGTAAAAACAGAATACCTAAGGCACTGAAATAATTTTGTAGATTGTTTGCTCATAGCTAGTTTTAACTACTGAACATACCCCTAATTTCCCTTTGTCTAAAATAAAAGCAATACTAAGTTGAATAAATGGTGCCATAGAATTGAAAATGTTTTAAAGGACAATTTTTAATTAATTAATTTTTAGTTTTCAACATTCACTTCTATAAGATTTTGAGTTCTAAATTTTCTTTCTCTCCCTCACCTCCCCTCTCCCCAAGACAGCATGCAATCTGATAATACACTATAAATATGCATTCATATTAAACATATTTTCACATTAGTCATGTTGTAAAGAAGAATTTGAACCAATGGGAGAAACCACAAGAAAAAAGAAACAAAAAAAAGAGAGACAGCAAATAATATACTTCGATCTGCATTCAGACTCCATAGTTCTTTTTCTCGACGTGGATAGCATCTTCCATCATGAGTCTTTTGGAGTCATAAAGGAGAAATTTTTAAAAAACCCAAAGAGAAACAGCAATCTCCTGATTCTTATGACGAAAAGCAAGCTCATGGAAATCTCCACACAAACCTGCTGCTAAGAGATGCTTACAAATGATCAGAAAGATCAGCAAAGCTAGAAACCAGTCCTACAACTCAAACAAAAGTGACAAAAGCAGATCAAAGAAATCACACTGGGCTCATGTGATACATGTGAATATATACAGGAATATGAGGAAAGCTAACTAATGATGCACGATTTAAATGTCAGGCAAATGTGCTGCCTACAGAGTTCTAAAGCAAACAGTACACCCAAAACCACTCGACTTCTAGCCAGCCTTGTCTTTTTAATGATTCTAAGTGGCCTAAGTTGGCAGGTAAAGTACGAAGAAGTTTTCGCTCAGCTGCTACAGTAACCTATAAAGCTCATTCTCAAAGGAGATTTATTTTCAAGAGAAAACAAGAACTGTAGGTAATGTAATGTAATCTAACGTAGCGCTTCATTGTCCCCAAATTTAAAAAGCCTGCTCCCTTCTATGATTGCTACGACTATTAACTGTAGATGGCCGACATGCATCTCTTTAGATGTGATGGGATAAGACAAGTGAATTATATCCTGGTAGTAGAAGCTTCATTCTTCATTTTGACTGAAGTATGTTAGACATTTTATTAAGATGTTAAACAATTGCATGGAAGGAGGTAGCTGGAGCCACAGTGGAGAGTGCTGGACTTAAAGTTAGAAAGATCTGAGTTTAAATTTGACCTCAGACACTTACTAGCTGTGTTATTGCCCTGCCTGCCTCAGTTTCCTCATCTATAAAAGGGGGATTATAATAACACCTACCTGATAGGGTTGTCAGGATCAAATGAGAAAACAAATATAAAATGCTTTGTAAACCTTAAAGCACTAATAGTAAATGCTAGCTATTATTATCCCTGGATATCAATTTTAAAAATTATGACATTCAAAGATTCACAGCCATGAATTAATATCTGAAGAACATTTGCATGGGAAAATGTTTGTGTGTTGGGGAGTAGGTGGAGAATTCTTGAAAGTACTGTTCAGTTTCCCAAATGTAACGAAGTTATTAGTGCTTTCTCCTTCTGGGGGCCCAACTCATCATCCATCTGTAATGACTGTCCCAGATACCGTATATGCTCCTATATCTAATCAAATCTCAAGTCCTGTCAATTTCACCTCTATAAATACTATCCACATCCAGAGAAAGAGCTATAGAGTCTAACTGCAGATCGAAGTATACTATTTTCTCTTTTTTTCTCTTAGTTTTTCCCTTTTCTTTTGATCCTTCTTTCACAACATGACTAATGTGGACATATGTTTAACATGATTGTACAAGTATAGCCTACATCAGACTGCTTGCTGTGTTAGGGAGAGGGGAGGAAAGGGAAGGAAGGAGAAAAAAATTTGGAACTCAAAATCTTATAAAAGTGAATGTTGAAAATCATCTTTACATGTAATTGGAAAAAAAATAAAATACTATTAAGTGGAAAAAAGCAACCAAACCAAAACAAAACCCAACCCATTTCTACTTCTATGACGTGTCTCATAGTCCCACTACTCTAGCCCAAGCTCTCATCATCTCTTCCCAAGACTACTGAAGCAGTCTGCTAACTGCTGTCCGCGATTACATTCTCTTTCGTCTCTAATCTATACCCAAACAACTTCCAAAAGAATCTTTGTAGGCTCTACCATGTCACTCCCCCACTCAAAAATACTGAGTAGCAGGTCTGTATCCAAGAGAAAAAAGATAAAAAACAGAAAGAAAAAGGACCTATATGTACAAAAATATTTATAGCAACTCTTTTCTGGGGGTAAATAATTAGAAATTGAGGAGATGCCCATCAATTGAGGAATGGCTGAACAAGTTGTGGTATATAATTATGATGGAATACTATTGTACTCTCAGAAATGATAAGCAGGATGCTCTCAGAAAAACCTAGAAAAACTGGCAAGGGCAAAATGAAATGTACTGGGTACAAAATAATATCAATATTGTAAGATGCATCAGCTATGAATGACTGAGTTATTCTCGAAACACAACAATCCAAGACAACTCTGAAGGGCTTAGGATGAAAAATGCTATCCGTCCCCAGAGAAAAAAACTGATGGTATCTGAATACAGATGGAAGCACACTTAATTTTTACTTTCTTAATTTTTCTTGAGTTTTTTTTGTCTATGTTTTCTTTCACAACATGACTATTATGGATATGTTTTGCATGACTATACATATATAACCTATATGGAATTGCTTGCCTTCTCAAGGTGGGGTGGGTTAGGGAGGGAGGAAGAGAGAGAATTTGGAACTCAAAGTTTTGAAAACAAACGTTAAAAATTGTTTCTATATGTAACTGGGGAAAATTAAATACTAAATAAATACAAAAAACAAAAATAACTACAAAATACAAAAAAAAATGAGTAGCTCCCTATTACCGTTATGATAAAATGCAAACTCCTCAGTCTGGTTATTTTAAAAATATCCTCAGCTGGGGAATGCCTAAATAGTTTGTGGTACGTGAATGTGATAGAACATTGTAGCACTATAAGAAGCAATGAATATGAAGAATTTAGAGAAGTATGGGAAGGTTTATGTAAAGCAAACTCATACATAGATGCAGCATGGTGTGATCGTTAGAGTGCCAGACTTGGAAAGGGGGCAGCTTGGTTCAAATCCTGCCTCAGGTACCTCTCTGAGCTGTTTCATCTTTAAAACGAGACGATTGGACTAGACGACCTCTAAGATCCCTTTCAGCTTTAAATTTAGGGTAGCCATGTGGATAGAATACTAGCCCTGGAGCAAGAGGACCCAGGTTCAAATCTAGCCTCAGACACTCACTAGCTACGTGACCCTGGGCAAGTCACTTAACCCCAAATGCCTCCCAAAAAAATATGGGAAAAAAATCTATGATCCTTTGAAGTAGGCAGACTAGGAAAACAATTTACACAATGACTAAAACAATGTAAATGAAAAGAACAAAAAACAACCCAACAACCTCATACTGTGTAATTATAGTGATGAATGTCAACCCTGGAGAAAAAAATGCACTGGGAAAATATAGCTCCCTCTCTCACCATAGCCTAGGTTAGGGACCATGTATGTGGAATATTGCATATACTGTCAGACACACTAGTGTGTTGGTTAATTTTTCTGAATAGCTTTATTTTTTCTTTCTAAATCTTTGATTCAAAGGATGTCACTGGGCAAGGATGGGGGGAGGAATACATTTGGAAATTTATGGGGTATACACAATAAAAATAAGATAAAGTAAAAATAAACATGAAAGAGATTTTCCACATCTTTTAAAGACCTTTGCTTGATTCAGGCCACCTCTCCAACTATCTTCCTGTATTCACTGAGAAGCTCTGATCCTGTCTCTACTTCATGTCCGACTCCATTCTGGGCCCTTTGCAGTCTAGCTTCCAATCTTACCTTCTAACAGAAACCACTTTCTCCAGAATTACCAACAGCCTCATCCCTGCACAATCCGATGTCCTCCTTGTGTGAATCACACCCGTTGGCTCTCCGTGGCTTTCGTCACTGCTGACTCCCTCTCACATGATATTTTCTTTATTCTCCTTCTGCCTGTCTGATACTTCCTTCCTAGTCCCTTCTTTTGTTGGTTCATCAAGGCCCAACTTCCTCTGGATGTGCACTCCAAGGCTCTGTCCTGGGCCTGTTTCTCTTTTCTCTCTATATTCTCTTCAATTTCATGAACTCCTAAAGGTTCAATTATCATCTCTATGTAAATGACCCACAAATCTACAGGCAGCTTTCCTTTTCTCCTGAGCTCCATTGCTGCATCACCAACTGCCTGGTGGATATCTCTACTTGGATGTCCTGAAGGTGACTCAAGCACAATGTGTCCAAAACAGCACTTATCATTTCACTTCCCTCCTAAAAAAACTACCTACTTCCTGAACCTCTTTACATGTGTTGATGGTACCACCATCTTTCTTGTAATTAAGGTTTATAACCACTGAGACAGCTTTGACTTTTTACTGTCTTGCATCCCTTTGATCTAATCAATTGCAAAGTCTTGTCAGTTCTACCTCCATAATATCTCTCATATCCATCCCCTTTTCTCTAATCACATACTACCCCCTAGTAAAGGGCCTCATCATCTCTCATTTGAACACTGAAATTTTTAAATGCATTTGTTTGGAGGGTGTATAGTAAATTTTTTCTTAAGGTTTTTTTTTTTGAGTTGACTTTCTGCTATTTGTTTTTAAAGTGCTTATTATAGCAACATGAGGCATACACGTGTATTGTAATACAATATACTATATGTGTGAGTGACCTACTTTGTAAATACTCTCTTATACCTTCGCACAAAGCATAAGATTCTCTTCATACAAGCTCTATTCAAAAACAAAAACAATTTTTAGGTATAGCTTAATGAAAAAGAAACGCCAGATCATTTGACCATCTATTTTTAGATGACCTGAAAAAAAATGGAGAACAGAAGTTTTTTTATTGTGGTTGCTGTTGCCATTCCTGCAGAAGTACGTTGTTTTTAGGGTCCTGAAGCTCTGGCATGATTACTTTTACAAATTTTGCCTTTCGTGGGATATAAAAGCCTACTACAATCAGACTTTAATTAGAAAACAGCACATTAAGACACTGAACCTCGACCTGTCAAATACTGCTCAGATAAAAAAAAATTAGAAGCAATAAAAGGGCTGAATTATTTTGCAAAGAGGGGAAAAGGCAATTACCTTCATTCATTATAAAGATTCCTTTATAGAGGGCTCTGAACTTTCAGAGCTTTCTAGGTAACTCTCTACTTTTCATCAACAGTTGTTTGGTTTGGGCTCCACAAAACCTCATCCCTTTATATCCCTCCAATCCACTATCCCTCCTCCCCATGCTTTGCAGCTTCTTTTTGGGTGTTGTCTCCCCCATTAAATTATAAGCTCCTTGAGAGCAGAGACTGTCTTTTTTTTCTTATTTGTATCCCCTAGTGCTTATAACAGTGCCTGGTACATAGTAGGCACTCTATAAATGTTAACTGAATTAAACAGAATTTTTAAAAGCTGAGAAAAGGTTTAAATAACATTCTGTGTCTTTAGGACGAACAACAATAACAGAATTTCTGTGGCTAATGTTAAAACCAACACAAAGAAACACAGACAGCTTGTCAGTCATACCCAAGTACAAAGTCTAAGTTGCTAACAAATGTCTGATTTTTATTCTGAAGAACAGGAATATAATTTAAATCAAAAGAAAACACAAACTCATGGCATAAAAATATTGGCTGTTGAATTTAACAAGCTACACATCTCAGCTTACAAGCTTCTCAGAAATTATAACCTCAATTTAAAACTACCTAGGGAAGAAAACCTTTGGGTAACAGGTCAAACTTTGACATCAAGAGCAATTTCATGTCTAGAAAATACCAGGACCCTTGACAGGTCCTTCAACATGTAAGACCAACCAATTATAGCTTCCAAAAAATAAGTGAAAATAGATCTAGATACTGGTCTGTAATTTCATCAGTGTGGGTACTCTCCTCAATCTATCCAATTTATAAAATTTGTAAATGGATAGTTGGAGAGTTGCTACGGACCAAAAAAATTCATCCTCTTGTGTCCAAATTGAGAAAAAGGCTAGCTGGATTTAGCTAGTTTAGTCTACAAATAACAGTCTTCTTGAACCTATATTGGAAGCCTTTCCTGATTTGCAGAAGCTGCCAAATGTTATATCCTACTGGCATTGTCTTTAAAAACCCCTTGTCACCTCCACATCACAATGAGGTCTACTGCATAGTTTCCATTTCCAGTAGAGAGAAATTGTAGCACATTACATTCTTTTTTCCCCTTAATAGTATTTTTCCCAATTACATATAAAAATAGTTTTCAACTTTCATTTTTGTAAAATTTTGAGTTCCAAACTTTTCTCCTTCTCTTTCTGCCTCCCCTCCAAGACAGCAAGTAATCTGATATAGGTTATACAGTACATCACATTCTTAAATAACTTACCAAATGCTACCAAGGAGAATAATGAGGGGATACACTCATGGGGAGAGGAAGGATCAACACTGTTCACCAAAATACCGTTGTCTCCATACACATTTAAGGCAGGATCCCCAAACTGGAAGGCGAACAAAGGTACTTAAAAAGAGTAAACTTCAGCATAGTTCTACTACAATATGTACATTTAGGGCCTTCTTAATTTAACATTTTGGCCTGACTTGACTATCCCCAGAATTGACTCTAATACTCTTAATTTCTATTGGAATTGGACTGTCAGAATTGTGTTGAAGGATTTGTATGCTGACAATAAGCATATACAAAATTTGTCTTCATAAATGAGAATCTTTATTACATTTTTTTATGAACCAAAGAGTGATTTTGGGATTACTGAGGAATCAAGTTCCAGAAATTCACTGAGATATTTAGGAATTGTAAAGTCTAGTAGGGAATTGTTTATTTTTGTTTAATAAACTGTCAGTCAACAATACATACTGAATGAGCTAATAAAGAATTAGAAGCTATAATCCTATCAAAATCTAATAAGAGATTTCCAGTAGGAAACACCAAAGCTATCTTGGGGACTTCAAGTCTAGTATAAACCTCTGGATCTCTATATACATGCATGTATGTGTACATATGTACATATGTATATACACACACAGCATATTCTTATTGTACAAATGATGATATGCAAATGGATGGACAACACACTAAGAACAATGCACACCTTAGATGGGCATTGCAAACAGAAAATGAGCTAATCCCAGAAGTAAACAGGAGGAAGAGTGTCCTGGATTGTCTTTGGAATATTGCAGAATTATTTTAATGCCAGTTTCTCCTTCAAAAGTTCATCTTTTTAACACTAATATTACTCTTATTATATGGTATAACTGTGAATCATGTAATACTACAGTTTCTAAAAAACTTTAATTGAGGATCTCCCAAAGTGCAATGGAGAGGTGAATTCAACGAACGAGAACAGGCTATGATACATTTTGAATGAGGTTTTACACAGCAGATACAGTATAAAAGATATCATTAAAAAAAGTATGACTGGATTAAAAGAGGGACTAGTCACATTATCATAATGTGTTAGTATGCTCCACTAAAATATGTAATCAGGTTAAATTGAACTATATGAAAATATAGAAAGAATGGGGAGAACAGATATCACTTGAGTTTCACTTTTATTTAAATTGGTCAAAAGACACACCCACACACAAATTGTTTGGTGCAGAAATACATTCAACTTAGCAGGGATATAGATAGGAACGAGAAGAGGGGAAGGAAAATAGGAGAAGGAAGGTAGATTCATAATTTTCATAAGCAAAACAAACCTTAAACTTACAGAATGAAGGTTAAAAGGAAACGGGTAAAAACTTAAAAGAAAAAAGAATAGAATGGAGGGAAATAAACAATTAACTATCATAATTGCAAATGTGAATGGGATGAGCTAAGCCATAAAACAGAAGAGGTTAGCAACATGGATTAGAAAGTCAAATCCAACAACATATTTACCAAAAATAGACTTGAAACAAAGACTCACACAGAGGTTTGGGGGCAGGTGATGGGAGAGAAAACAGATCTGTGTTAGATTGCTACAGATGTGACATGTTGCATGCATTTTCAGATGAGGCCACTGTATTAGTTTTACTTAACTATTTTACTTTGTTACAAGAGACATCTCACTAATGAATCTTTCACTAAAAGAAGGCAATCTGTAGATATTCGTAACATAAAAACAAATCACATCAATACATTTTATTTTAAAGAGAGAACATGAAGAAGGACCCTCAGTCAGATTTGTCAAAGGACACAGACAAGAATCACATAGAATAGGCAAACATAGATGCATTGTGAACTCTATAGCTGGAGAAAGTATCTACAATTATGAGCCCCTAAGGTCATATACATCCACTGGAAGAGTATACTTATTGCTTTAACCATGTTTGGACATTTTATTATATCCATTACAAGAAATTTACATTATCATCTAATCATTTCATATGTGTCTTATCACCCTACAAGAGTACAAGCTCCTGAACATCTCCCTCTAAGCAGCTTCAAAAAAACTCCTTAAGTCAAATTTTGGAGTCACAGAACCAACAAAAGGGAAGGTTGGGGTGGGGAACCCGAAGCCTTAAGGCTACACCCCGCCTCCTTGAGTGCGGCCTTTTGACTGAGTCCAAGTTTTACAGAACAAATCCTTTTATTAAGGGGATGGCCCTCGACAAGAGCAAGACGTTAAGAGCAAGACAACTCAGGAGGTTGACGGCAGGAATTTATTTAACAGGGTGGGCACAGACCCAGTGCAGGCCTCCGGTCATGGAGCTGGCTGTGACAGCAGCAACAGTTTTGGAAGTTCTCAATGGAGAGACAGTAAGAGGGATGGATGACTAGTCAGAAACAGATTACAGCGGATCCTTTGCTGGCGCTGGGTACAACGGGCACTGATTTGCGACTCTATTGCCCACATACTATTCTGGGTCACAACTCCAGGGTGGGAAAGAGTTTTTACGGTTGTTCACAAGGAAGCAGGGGCCCTGGTCTCACATCCAAGGTACAAAAGAACACTAGCCTTGTGGCTGCAGAAGAGCAGAGAACCTGGTCACAGTTCCAGAGCTGAAAGGAACAACAATACCTGTGGCTAAAGTACGTGAGTGAAGACCAGAGCACAGGCCAGAACAGTGACCTCTCCCTGGAGACCACCAGAACTAGTTGTGAAAACAGCAGCATGAAAAAGTCTGAAAATTGGAACAGAGCCTTCCCACCCGCAGGTGAGCAGAGCACAACTTCAATATGATGCTCCAAGTCAAGAAACAGGCTGGAGAAATGAACAAACAACAAGAAAAGAACCTGATCATAAAAATAAAAACTACTTATGGTGGCAAAGAAGACCAAGACATAAACCCAGAAGAGGACGATCATGTGAAAACAGCTACAAGCAAAACCTCTAAGAAAAACTGCTGATTGGACCCAATCCCAACAAGAATTCCTGAAGAGTTAAAGAAAGACATGAGTGGAGAAAAAAATTGGAAAAAGAAATGAGAGTGATGCAAGAAAATTATGAAAAGAGAATTAACAGCTTGATAAAAGAAGGACAAAAAAATACTGAAGAAAATAACACCTTAAAAAACAAAATTGGCCTAATGGCAAAAGAGGCACAAAAATTCACTGAAGAAAAAAACTCCTAAAAAAACAGAATAGGCCAAATATAAAAGGAGGTAATTTACTGAAGAGAACTTCTTTAAAAGTTCAACTGGCCAAATGGAAAAAGAGGTACAAAAGCTCACTGAAGAAAATAATTCCTTAAAAATTAGAATGGGAAAATGAAAGCTAATGATTTCATGAGACAAAAAGAAGCAATAAGGCAGAGTCAAAAGAGTTTTTAAAAATAGAAGAAAATGTGAAGTATCTCATTGGAAAAACAACTGATCTGGAAAACAGATTGAAGAGAGATAATTTAAGAATTATTGGACTCCCTGAGAGCTGTGATAAAAAAGAGCCTCAACAACATATTTCAAGAAGTTCCAAAATAAAGTTATCAAGGAAAATTGCCCTGATTTCTTAGATCCATAGGATAAAAGAGAAATTGAAAGAATCCACCAATCGCCTCCTGAGAGAGATCCCAAAATGAAAATTCCCAGGAACATTACAGCCACATGCCAGAGCTCCCTGTTTAAGGAGGAAAATACTGCAAGCAGCCAGAAAGAAACAACTCAAACATCACGGAGCTACACTCAAGATCACACAAGGTGTAGCAGCTTCCACACTAAAGGAGCGGAGGGCTTGAAATAGGATATTCTGGAAGGCAAAGGAGTTAGGATTACAAGCAAGAATCATCTACCCAGCAAAACTGAGTATAATCCTTCGGGGGAGGGGGCATGGACATTTAATGAAATAGAGGGCTTTCAAATGTTTATTTGGAGAGAAAGAGAGAATTTGGGACTCAAAATTTAAAAAGAATGTTAAAATAATTTTTTTTTTTAAAAAAGAGTACAAGCTCATTTAAGTCAAGGATTTATGGGTCAGCAATTACTGACGTTCTTCTGATTGCATTTTTAGGGTACTGCCATCAGGGATTGTTTCCTCATTCTTTTCTCAGAGTTAGCAGAACTCATCATTATTATATAAAGTAATTTCAAACTATATTTGACAAACCCAATTAAATAAACCATGAAAAAGACAATGAACAAACAAATAGAAAACAATGTTTAATTTAGGTACAACAGATTTAGGAAAGCTTCATGAACTAAGTGATTTCGTGCCTTTTTAAAGATTGAAGAGACAATGTGGTAGAGTATAATGTTGGACTTGAAGTCTAAAAGACCTGGGTTCAAATACACCACTGATACTAAGATATTTACTTTAGCAAGTCACTTAATCACTGTTCTTTAGATAATGCCATAGTATTTACCTACTAAATCAGACTCTCTATAGGCTAAAATTTCTGTAATGATTGAAATACAAATTTTCCTCAAGGCACTAAGCTAATTAAAAGGCTATAAAGATTATTATACTTTCTGGGGACAGATTGTGAGATAGATTGATGAGAGACAGAATGAGGTAATGAAAAGAACACTCACTGACTTTTGAGCCACAGGATCTGCATTTCAAATTAAGTAAACTACACTGTTTTCTGTGTGGTCTTGAACAACTCACTTCACTTCTCTAGTACTGTTTCCTCTTTGAAAAATGAGGTTGGAATATACTGACCTTCAATATTAAATTTATAAGCAATTATTTGAACAAAAAAGGAGGGAGGAAGGGGGACCTGGAGGCCAGCGTGTCATGGCAACAAGTTTCTAGATAAGGTAACTTAGATGGTATGAATCTGAAAAGTAAAAAAAAAAAAAAAGTTACAGCATAGGCAATGGGGTAGCAATAAGCAGGACAACTCTTCTTGTCCCAGTGTGTCTCGGTGGCATATGGCAAAAAAATAAACCACACAAATGGCTGAACACAGTAGCTGTATTTCCATGAGTGGAGTGCCAAAAGATGGTAAAAGTTCTAGGAGGAAGGTAAGTTTGTGGTTAATGGGAATAGGGAATAATGGAGCAAGAGGGCAGCAGAAGACAGCAGCTGTAGAGGCAAAGGACTGAACTGGATAGATAAGAGTTCAGTGTGATATCCAAAAGGGGAAAGAATTTTTGATTCTGCAAGTAGCAACTGACTCTGAAATGGATAAAAGACACAGAAGTGGAAGTTTTGCCAGCCAGAGAATGAGGGATCAATATACCTATTCTCCAAGGTGCTCGGACAACTGAGAAGTGTTGGTGTGGGGATGGTGATGTCAGGTTTGAAGGTTTGTCCCTCAAACAGGGAGCAGCTTGGGAGGCAGGTGGCAGGGAGGTCTAACTAGGTGTCTGGATCAGTAAATAGTTGGTGATCTTGTCCCCTGGACTGGAGTGTGGTGTGAGATAGTGGAAAAAGCACTGTATTTGGATTCAGAGAATTCTAATCCTGACTCTGCTCTTCTTCAATGTATGACTTCAAGTAAATTACTTCTCTCTGGGTCAGTTACCTTATTTGTCATATAAAGAAGTTGGACTGATGATCTCTCAAGTTCCATCCAGCTCTGAAGCTATGGTCCTAGATGAATTCCTAGGTCTCTTCTAGTTCTAAATGGTCACATGAAATGATTAAGTCAATCACAAAAGAGTACTATTTAATTATTCGAATCGAGATTCTAGAGCTATTTATCTTCTCTTACGTGGACTGTTAAATTACACGTTTGCTATACTATATAATAATGCTACAGCTCTAAGAATTTCAGCTCCAAGACTCTGTCACTAGTTGATCTATGTGAGTTTACTAGCCTTTTATTCGGACCCTTTGCAGAACCTGTCTTTATGTAGAGGGTGTGTATCACGAACGTTTATCATCTTTCCTTTAAATCTTACTTTTTTGTGTTATTTATTAGACATTTAGCATATTCAGACTTGTCTTAAACTTCTGGTTGTTTTGGCCCTGCATTCTAGTCCAGGTGTTGGTTGTTTTTGAAATGACATGAGAAAGTTTATTTAACTAAAAACAATTATTCACTCTTTGGGGAAGTGAGATCATAGAGTGGTGGGTATAAACATAACCCTTTCCACTACGTTCGCCGAGCCTAACAATGAACAACTCCAGATTTATGTTTGAGCAGGATGTCAATACTGGGACCCCTAAAGCAAACCCTAAGTATGCCGGTGAGAATCACATGACCAACCACGATCACTTAACATTTAACAGAGATGAGGAAGAATAGCACCTGGGCCAGGGAGAGGAAAAGCATTAGAAGGAAAGGGTCAGCGGATGGGGAAGGCGAGACGCTTTCAGAGCCAACTTTTACCTACTTCACAATTTTAGCCAGGATGCTGGGGCCCAGACTCTCCTCTTCAGAACCCTTTATAGGCAGCATGGTAACTTGGTCTCCCCTTTGTTACAGGTGAAAACCATGAAAAGCCTGAAGCCAAGGTAACGATGATGATACAGCTTGCCTTAAAACACCCATACCCCACAGGAAAATAATTAGCAAAGTGAGAACACACTCTGAAAAGCTTCTCTTTCCTGAGGATTTTAAACCAAGTTAAAAGATTAAGAACATGGGAAGAGAGCAAATTAAGCTTGATGAAAAACACCTAGCTCAGGTAAAAACTTGGTGTTTCCGAGGTTTTTGTTTATTGTCCTACTAAAATCTGTTTCCCCAGACTGTGCTCCCGAAGGCAACCTTTGGAGGAGGGTAGCGGGAGGGGCAGGGCACTCATTTGGAGGCCGAAGAACTGGGTCAAGCGTCTTCCGCTTCTTGCTAGTCATGTGACTTCGTTTTACTCCGCCTTCTGGAGTCTCAATTTCACCCGTACGAGGGGTGACGGTCGTAGTGGGGGGTAGCTGTGCGACCTCAACGATACTGCACGTTGAGCGTCCTGCAGACCCGGGGACCTAGAGCGCTTGCGGAGCTCCTCGCACTGCAGCTACACGCTTTTCGTTTTCTAGAGGAGGTTAAACTGAAGCCCAGGTTAAAAGGGTCTGCGGGATCAGCGGCAGAATCCGTACGTGGTGCTCTGACACCCAGCGGTGCTTCCAAGAGTTCCATCCCGAGAACTCTGAATTCAGCCTGGCCGCAAGCTTCTGTTCTCGGGAGACGGAAATGATTCTTTACGTAGAAAGAAGCAGCCCGTGGCCCGACGTTCGGGCTCCCCCGAAAGCCGTCTTCATAACCGGAAGCGGTATAGGAGGACGCCCTGATGAGCGAGGGGTAAAGTGCGCGAGGGAGCGTCGGCGGGTAGGAAGTGCAGGAAAGGCCCGGGCCCCTCGCGCCCCTCCGAGCTGTCCCCGGCGGCAGCGACCGGAAGCGGAAGCGGCGCGCCAGCCGTGCCCGGAAGCGGAAGTCCCGCCTTCCGGTGGAACCAAGGCTGGGTAAGGGAGTCGAGTTAGGCGACCGGTCTCTGCTTCCCCCTAGTGGAGGCCCTGCTTCATTCCGCCGAGTGTGCGCAGGGCAATTACCTGGATCCGGCGGGATGAGGGAAAAGAGAGGCCTCGCCCAGGAGCGCCGTACGGGAGATAGCTGCTCTGAATTTGTGAAGATTCCTTCCTTCCTTCGTTCACAAGCACTCGTGACATATCTGCTGCATGTTGTACCCTGTTGTCGGTCATTCAAGCCAGTTAAATAGGTGATCCTTGAGCAGGCTCTATAGGGTACACAGAGGAGAAAGGACAGGATGCAAGCCTTGCTTTCGATAAACCTCCATTCTGTTTGGGGGAAAGAAGCGCGAGGACTTGGAAGTCAGAGAGTAACCCAGAGGCCCGGTGTGCTGGTGAGGCACGCGTCCCGGGCGGTTCAACAGGCGTGAACGCCCTGGTGTGTAGTGGAAATGCAAAGACAAAACCCAAGCACTTCCGGCCTACAGGTTGACGGCCTGTGGGGAACACTCCTTTGTCCTCTGTTATCTTTTGAATAAAGTGACCACACGAATGACATGTGTTTGGGGAATGGACTTCCCAGTTTGATTTGGTCCCAGAAGATGAGGACCCAGCACAGGCAGGCACAAAGATGGCGGACACATCCAGGGAGAGAGAGAGAGAGAGAGAGCAGGCATAGACGCTGAGATAAGCCTGCCGATCCATACAAGGAAGCATGGGTGTCACCCTCTCGTGTTAATAGCGACAGTTTGTTCAGAGCAAAGGACAGTGCTTTGTAAGGAAGGCCGTCCCAGAGGCCACCTTCATGGACATGTTTCTCGGTTCAGAGAGACGAGGTGGGAGCTTTCCTGCTGGCCGTGTGTGACTCCGAGTTAAAGGATTTAATGAAAAGTCTTCTTATTGGCTGGAATCAGAAGAACGGATGTCTCCCCCGAAACTTCACAGGGAAGGACTCCGGCTTCAGCCTGCCTTTTCTGTTCTGGCTAAGAAACGTGTCAGTACTGTTCTGAGCGGCTTCCTGGTTGGTGCCCCCAGCACCCTGGTTAGGGAAAGATAGGAGAGGGAGGGGCAGCTTGCCCCAATTCTCTATGCGCCGTGGGCCCCTAGCATCAAAAGCTCACATCTCACCTAGGCAAACCCGAGCTTGAGTTTTGCTGCCAGCTTTGAGTTTGTTTTTTTCTGATCTTAAGCAAAAGAGCATCAATGCCAACATGGACACATCCAGGCTGGGAGGTGACCTTGTGAGTTAGAAAGGTCCAGAGTGCCTGGGCTCCATCAGGTACAGCTGAACAGTGGCGATCTAGAGCTCCAGGAGAGGTCAGCCAAACTTCGTGCCTGGGTTGAGAAGAGAGATTAGGGCCCTGAGTGGAGAAGAGAGTGAGTGACACAGTACCCCGCCCTTTTGAGCCCCAGAATTGGTTCTTCATATTAACAAAGCATTCCCCTATAAGCCTGGTATACACTCTCTTACAACTACATACAACATCAGTGGAAAGACTGGGTACGTACTGGTACAGAGGCACACAGGTGAAGAACGCATATGGCTAAAGTAATTCATGCCCCAGCACTTCAGTGTCCTGAAATTCTTTCTCTTCTCACAAAGTCCTCGTGCTTCCCCCTGGGCCCAAGTCTCTTCTGAACAGGTAACTCAGCTGAATTCTATGGGCCTGCTCCTCTCTGGAGCTTACCTCTTAACTGCCAGGGTTAGCTCTTTCCTCAAACAGTAACTGGTTTTATTCTCTGCTGCCAAGGGTCACACTCCTTCGAGCTGTTTCCTGCTTCAACTCCTCCAGAGATGAAGCTTGTTTTGTAAAGACTTGAAGGAGCATGGTAATTCTTAGGTCAGCCAATAGCAAACTGCCCTCTAATTCCAGTAGTAGAACTTTACACCTTATAAAGTGATAACAACGTGAAAACTCTTCTTTTTCACTATTTAAGACATTAACACTTTGTCTGTATGTTATTTGACCCAATTGATCAAAGGTTTCTTTTCTGTGTTTTTTCATATTACAGTGACAAAATGAACCAAAGATAATATTATTCACAGAAGCTTCCAAGGTGAACCAGATATGACCTGTCAGGAGCCAGGACCTAAACTGAGTTATTAGATTCCAGTCAAGGAGTGGAGCTAAGTGCTACTAGAATTCAGAGGACAGAATGTTACTGCTTACATTTTGATATTGGTACTTCTCTATACATCTTAGCTCTTCCACTAGACTGTGAGATTCTGGCTCTGTCACTTGCTACCTGTATGACTTTAAAGAAGTCACTGATTCTCTCTGGGTCTTCATTTCCTCATCTTTAAAATGAGAAATTTGGAATATAATACCACTTAGGCCCTTTCCAGCTCTAAATCTATGATTCTGTTATCCTTTGATGTTTGAAACACAGACCATGTCTTATTTTTGACTATACATTTTTTTCTCTGATGCACTATCATGTTAAGGCCCCTGCATGGCTTCCCCCATACCAGCCCAGATAATTTGGACATTGGGAGCAATACTCCTGAGGAATCTGAGAAGCCCATCCAATTTGTCATTTGTGGGAAAATTGAAATGTCTTATACAATTCATGGGAAATGCTGATGCAGCCAATGAAATATCATGGGGAAAAGAGGAACCCCCTGTTTGTGAATTCACTTTTCTCCAATTTGGCGTTGATGATATTTATCCACTGGGAGATAAGAAGTTCAAGTTGTACAGTATCATACTTCTAGGAGCACCCTTACAAAGCTGAAGGTATGAGGGAACTGTAGTGAAGTATGAGATTTCAGAGTGGTCTGGCATTTGACTTGTAAAGAAAACCCTGAAGCCTACCGCCTGAAACAGCCCACACTACAAGAAAGGCTTTCCCTCTGGCAAAGGGGCTCATGCACCTCCTAGAGATACAGAGAACTTCAAGAATAACGAAGATGGGGCAGCTAGGTGGCACAATGGATAGAGCACTGACCATGGAGTCAGACCTGAATTCAAATCCAGCCTCAGCCACTTGACACTTACTAGCTGTGTGACCCTGGGAAAGTCACTTAACCTCATTGCCTAGCCAAAAAGAAGAAGAAGATGATGATGAAGATGATGATGAAGATGATGATGGATAGAACTACAAAGGAAAGAAAACAAGTGCCGTCTGCCGGAAACTGTCGAGAATTGTAGTAGGTACCACACCAAGGAACTTTTTACCTGCAGAGAGCCCTATAAATAAAGATTTCATTTTAATTTCTTGAGTTCATAAACTGTTTATTTACAAGGAGAGCACATTAGATCATGTCACATGGTATCACATGCCACATTTAGAGTGGAAAAGAAGAGTTCCCGGACTTTCCGAATGGGAATAATAATCCAGAGTTGTGAAAAATCCTCCAAAAGGTACCCTGGCTCTCTCTGTCAGGTGAGAATCTCTGAAAGTAAGACACCATTCATATTTTCACTTGCAAAACTGACCACGGGGGACAATGAGAAGGAAAATAACATGTTGGCCAGGTAGTCACAGCCTCCCTAAGGTCCCAGAATAAAACTTTTTCTTCTCTGGAAAATTGTAAAAAAAAATAATAATTCTCTTTCTAAAGCTCCAAGTCCCCAGCCAGAAAACCTCTGGCTAACCATACTGCAGTTGTAAAATTGATTTCTCTCTATTGCAGTGTGCCATGACATACATAGGCTAGAAATGCAATAGTTAAACGTGTTTATCATAAAAAAGACAAGCAAGCTGAAAAGCAGAGGCAGCACTTGGTGAATGGCCTCTGGTTTTTTTTTTATTTATTATTAGTATTGAAATATGAAGCAAAGTTCTCTAAGAAGGTGCAAGAAAGGAAGCTATTGGGGCTTTGAGGAGGGTTGAAAAGGTTTGCAAAAGCCACTATGGTGAGTGAGATAGTGGTCAATTAGGAAACTGTAAAAGAACTGCCTTGATGCAGTGAGGGCCTAGTTTAGATTATGTAACATACATTTGCAGTTGATCTAGTCAGCATGGTTTTATGGTTGGTTTGTTTTTTCCAGTTTTGTTCAGCAGTACATGAGAAACAAGGCAGCAGATGATAAGAGGCCATTTTGAATTGAGGCTATTTTCCAAAAACTACCTCTTCATGTCATACCACGTACTAAGCCCTTATCATGCCTTGCTAAACATTAGAAAAGATAGGATTAGGTACTGTACCTGTCCATTAGGGCACGGTCCTCCCTGTTGAGGAAACTCCCTTTATCAATTCAGGTCACTGAGTGGTTAAGTGACTTGCCAAGAGTCACACAGCCAGTACGTGTCAGAATTGGGACTTGGACACAATTTTCCTGATGTCCTGCCCGTGCTGGCTCTCTATCTGTTGCACCATGCTGTCTCAGAGAAAGTAGAAAGGATAAACTCCCTGTCTAGAGTGGTGCTGTAGAAAGAGCCCTGGGCTTGTGAATCAGAAGACCCAGATCTTCTCCGAGTACTTTGATCCTCACTAGCTATGTTACTTACCGTCTGTGGGCCTTGGCTCCCTCATCTACAAAATTAGGGGACTGGACTAGTATTGTGTTTAAGCTTCCTCCCATAGGGCTTATGAAACATACACAAAAGGAAAATATAAAGCAGAGTACAAACATATGAGAAGTACAAAATACTGTGAGATCCCAGGGGAGCAAAGATCATCAATCACTGGGAGGATCAACATAAAAATAATGGTACCATTGACTTGTGAGTTGAAGGAGTGATTTCAATAGGCACATGTTGGGGAAGGGAAGGAGGAAGTTATTACAGTCTATCATATTGTATAGACTGCAATGTGAGCAAAGATCAGGAACATATTCATAGCTAAAGTACTCAGAATAAAGGACTCTAAAGGAGTCCTTGAATTAATAAATGGGAAAACACACCAAAATTTGAAGCCAAGGTCTATATAAAATGTAGTTACTTCTTAAGCCTGTCAGATATCTTTTCAAAAACTTCAAATGATGGGAGGCTGTTTTTAAATAGTGCTTCAAACAAGGCATAAGTCCACTGATTGTAAAATGACTAAGAAAAGTAAGGTCCATAAATGGAATGATGTATTACTATGGTCTTTGAAACAATAAATATTGAAGGACCTACAGGAAACCAGGCCCACAGAAACACCGCATTTAAACTTTTAAAAATAACCAGAAGGAATAATGAGAAGGCCAAAGAAAATCAGCCATAAACATCTTTTTCCAACACATAACTGCAAAAAGAAAGATAGAAAGGAAGGAAGGAAGCAAGGAAGGAAAGAAAAAGAAAGAAGGAAGAAAAAGAAAGAAAGAAAGAACTATAGAAAAGAAAAAAAGATTGTCAGAATCCTGTGGAAGCAAGGAGTGGAGAGAAGCTAGGGGAGGTGAAAGCAAATGCCTAACAGCCCAGTCCCAAAGAAGAGACAAGGTCAGAATCTTCCTGCAGAAGGCAAGACTTAGTCTTAGTCACTGAACTCAGGACCAAACCAGGCCAATCCACAACATCCATGGAATATGGCAGCGGAGTTTAACTCAAACAAAAGTTCCCAATCCAGAAACTAAGTCTTGAGTGGACAGAAGAAAATCTTGACCACATTGAATACCTTGGACTGAAAGAAGCCATGGTGGGAAATCCAGAAGAGAGTAACTCCATCATAAATACAAGTAAAGCCTCAGAGAAAAGAATGTTCTGGAAACAAAGACTATCAGAGCACCTAGAAGAAATGAAACAAGATTAACAAAATGAAATAGCTAAAGAAGGTGAGAAATGGCAAGGAGAAATAGTATCTTATAAGAGGCGGTGGTAAATCTTACTCAAGAAATGAACTCCCTCAAATTGGAACACTAATACATTGTTGGTGGAGTTGTGAAATGATCCAACCATTCTGGAGAACAATTTGGAACTATGCCCAAAGGGCTACAAAAATGTGCATACCCTTTGATCCAGCAATAGCACTTCTAGGGCTATATCCCAAAGAGATCAAACAAATGGGAAAAGGACCCACATGTACAAAAATATTCATAGCAGCTCTTTTTGTGGTGGCAAAGAATTGGAAATTGAGAGGATGCCCATCAATTGGGGAATGGCTGAGCAAGTTGTGGTATATGAATGTAATGGAATACTATTGTTCTATAAGAAATGATGAACAGGCTGACTTCAGAAAAACCTGGGAAAGACTTATATGGTCTGATGCTGAGTGAAGTGAGCAGAACCAAGAGGACTTTGTACACAATAACAGCCACGTTATGCGATGACTAATATTGTTAAACTGAACCCTTCTCAGCATTACAAGGATCTAAGACATCTCCAGGGGCCTCGGGATGGAAAATGCTGTCCACATCCAAAGAAAGAACTATGGAAGTCAAATCACTATTACTTATTTTTACCTTCCATTGAGTTTTGTTTCATCTTTCTGATGGTTCCTCCTATTGGTTTTAATTTTTACTTACAACTTCACTAATGTGAAAATATGTTTAATAGAAATGTAAATGTAAAGCTTATATCAGATTGTGCGCCATCTTGGGGAGGGTGGGGGGGAGGAAGGGGGAGAAAAATTTTCAACTCAAAAGCATATGGAAGTGATTGTTGATATATCAAAATAAATTAATAAAATTTAAAGGAAAAAAAAAGATGGGAAAAAAAAAGAAATGAACTCCCTCCAAGTTATGATGGGCCAAACCAAAAACAATGACTCCATGAGAAAATAACAACAAAAGAAAATTAAAACAAAAGAAAAAAATCTAAGATATATATCATTTTTAGAAACTGACCTGAAAAATAAGTCAAGTAGAAAAAAAATCTGAGTCATTAGACAACCTGAAAATTATATTAAAAGAAAAAATTTGGTTACCGTATTTCAAGAAATCAAATTAAAACTACCCAGATTTTTTTAGAACCAGAAGTCAGTGAAAATGGGAAGAATCTATCAATTAACTGCTCAACAACAACAACAATGAAAATGAAAGCTCCCGGGAATGTCAGAGCCAAAATCCAGAGCTCCCACATCAAAGGAAAAATGCTGTAGCAGCAAAAAGAAAGAGTTCAAACACCAAGGAGCCACAGCAAATATCACATAAGATTTTGCAGCTGCTACAAAAAGAGGAGGTCTGGGAATACAATATTATAAAATGCAAAAAATCTGTCTGGCAATACTGAATGTAATTCTACAGGAGAAAATAGACCTTAAGTGACATGGAGAATTTCCAAAATGATGAAAAGGCCAGAACTAAACTGATGCTTTGAAATGGGAACAGTAGAAAATAGAAATATATGAAGACATGTTTAATCACTTAGAAGGGATTATGTGAGGATGAATTACCCCATGGTAATTGGGGTAGAAGAAGCATGTATCCTCACAGAACCCTAATGTCTTCAAGCATCAGAGAAAGTTAAATAAATCGAGCAGAGGGCCTAGATGAAGTTTTGTTCTATTTTGATGGTCTTAGAAGGGAATAATAAGGATATGGGACCATAGTGTGCTGAGAATGAAAGGAAGAAGGAGAAAGAGCTCACAACCTCACATAATAGGGGTGCTGAAGATGAAGAGTGTACAAAAGAGTATACTGAGGAAAGGCTGTGGGGATGAGCATCGTATGAAGGTTATTTCATCTGAATGAACTAAGCAAACAAAGGTTGGATATGTATTGCCATACACACACTCAGAGAGCATAGTATAGAAATACATTAAACTTAACAGGGAAATAGGTGGGGACACAGACAGGGGAGAGTTAAGAAGGGCAGGATAGGCAAGGGAGTAGCTATAAATAAAACAAACTCCACCCTCAGGAGCAGGTGGCGTGAAGTGAGGATCAAAAAGAAAGAGTCAAAACCTATGATAAGGAGGAAGAGGAGCAATGGAGCAGAAACACACTGTATCATTTACGGATCACAAGAGTTGCACAAACTCCTCTTTTCCCACTTCTGGTCAAAGATTTCATATTTATCAGAGTCGATATGTAAGCTAAAGGTTAAGAGTGTTTTCCTAAATTGGCACTGGCTCCACTATAATCTAATTTCCTGTGATGTAATTTAGTAAATTATTTTGTGGATATATTTAAGAAATTCAAATAACACTGAGAAATCAAAAACTAAGTAATTTAAGACCTTTTAAATTCAATGTTCAAAGAAACCAGAAAATATCAGGTTTACGCAGAAGTTGAACAATATAAGTTTATATATAAAGTACTGAACCCAATTTTTAGAACTTGTTATTTGAACATGTTAAATGCCTATATACCCCATTAGAATCATTTTCATTTGATTAGATAGATAGGTATATTCATCTGCTCTTGTTGCTTTCTTAAAATTATCCACTCCAGTTTTCTACTTTAATTAATTCCCAAATTATGTAGAACTTCAATTAATTCCATTTCCCCCCTTAGGAGAAGTAGAGACTTTTAAGGATCTAATCCTTACACAGAAATGTAGGTAGCAGCACTCATTGTAAGGAGATGACTTCCATTAAACAAATGAATTTTACTCCAAAGTTGCTAACTTCACTTCAATTGTAATAAAAGTCCAGATCGGGATGTGTAAATACACTAAGTAATTCCAATGTGTACACACAGAACACTGAATAATCCAAGCGAGCAGTGTGCATGTAAATGGCATGCATTTCAGGACTTGCCCTACACACAGGAAATTAACCACAAATCAAATAATAAACCCAGATAAAATCGGATTTCCCTTCAAGGTAACACAAGGTAGTCTATAAGGTATTCTTCTCTATGAAAACTGATTACACTCAAATTCTTTTCCTTAAAACAGAAAATGTTTCTGATTTTAACCTTAGATTTATATCTTGGTCCTACAAACTTCTGCATCATTGTCCAATTATTCTCATATAATTCTGAGATATTTCAAGAACCTTATCTTGTACGTGAATATATCACCGTTAACAGGCAAATGACAAGCCCGAGTATTCATCTATTTAGTTGTTTAGGATATGGAAATGACTACATTTTCAGACTGAAAACAGTAAGATCTGATACACTTGCATCCTATAGCAATGCAGAGGTGCTAAAGTATTGCAACAAAAAAATTAAATTGGCCTTGTAGTCAGGAGGACCTGAGTTCAAATGTGGCCTCAGACACATGATACTTACTAGCTGTGTGACCCTAGGTAAGTCACTTAACCCTACTTGCCTCACCAAAAAAAAAAAAACCAAACAACCAATAAAATATTGCAACAATAAAATTCATTACATTAAAAAATTACGGAATGCATGCCATCTTGGGTGAGGGATGAGATGAGGAGAAAATTTGGAACTTAAAATCTTGTGGAAGTTTATGTTGAAAACTAAAACGAAATAAATAAACTTTAAAAAAAAGAATAAGATGGGAGAACAGGTTTAGAATTCAAAGGGATCTGAAGAGATTACCTCATTGAGATCCCTCATTTTTTTTTTAATTTACAGAATTTTTTTTTAAGGTTTTTCTTTTAGGCAATCAGGGCTAAGTGACTTGCCCAAGGTCACACAGCTAGTAAGTGTCAAGTGTTTGGTCTGAGGTGGGATTTGAACTCAGGTCCTCCTGATTCCAGGGCCAGTGCTCTCTCTACTGTGCCACCTAGCTGCCCCTGAGATCCCTCATTTTACAGATAAAGAAATCAAGATTCAACAAGCTTGAATGGTTTGCCCAAGTAGTGAATAATAAAGCTGGGATTTAAACACCACCCCCTCCACCAGAGTATTATAGTTCTACTTGCTGTGGCTAGAGAGATTAGGTATGAAAAGAAGAAGCAGGGACATGATCCCAACAGCATCAGGCCTCCAGGCCTAAGCCTAAGACACAGAATGACTCAACACAGGTATAATAGGATAAACCATCTTAGTTCTGTTTGATTTCAGGAAAGAGTCATATAGGCAGCTAATTGTATGACAGTATGTCACAGCCAGGATCAGAAATAACCAGGTAGGAAAATGTCTTGGATGGGAAACTGAGTTAAGACGTTGCTACCTTAGTCTCCCCAAAGTCAACCTTTACCCAACTATTTCCCAGGGATAGATGTCAACTGGTAGCAGTTCACAGATGCTATTCCCATTGAGCTGCTATCATTCTTCATGAAGCAGTGGAACATTGGCTTTACAGCACAACACACCTGAAAGTAAAGCTCAGAAATAAAATTCGCAGTCCCAAAAAGTTTTACCTTAAACAGCAAAGTTTCACTAATCATAGTTTATGGCTGGACACAATTGTTACAATAAATTAGCCATAAAAGGTTACCAGGCCTTCCAAAAAATCAATCAACTTCTTTTTCTTCTGCTCCTTCTACTTCTCCAGTTTAATCTCATCCTGGTACAAATCAATTATTAGAAATCCAGAAAATAATTATATTCTAGAATTCCATATAGATAGTAGATATACGATAGTTTGCTCAAAAACCCAGAAAAAACACAGGCCAGTTGTTGCAAACCTCCAGACTGGTATCCATCTCACATGAGATTGTAATTCTTAAAGGAAAATTGAATCTTTAAGACTGTTTTATTAAGACTAAGTTCACTCAAAATGTAACTTCAAAACACATTATTCCAGATATAAACGCATAATTTTCATAATCACAAATCATCACATGAATCACTTCCACAGTATAAACAGACTCCGCCTCCTCCCCTCCTTTGTCAAAGGGTGTTTGTAATGGAGGAGGGGATCCGTTATTCTCAATGAGCCAATTCATTGTCTAGGAACCTCATAAAATTCAGCAAGTTTTTTCACAGAGCTGATAAGATCTTATGACCTTGCTCAAGCAGACAGTCCAAGGTAAACCTGCAAGATAAACTTGCAAGGCAAGTTTAACAGTAAGGAGAATTTACAAGTTTTTTTTAAAAATTATTCATTTTGAACTTAAATACAAAAAGACCAAAATTTTTTTTAACATTTCTATGTACACAGCACCACATAAAAAGAGGATTCAATAAAATCATGTTCATACGGTTTATTTTTTTTTAAAAAAACTATGCAATAAATAATAGACATTGTTTTCAAAGCTACCCTGCTTTTCTATGCTTCCTTCTAAATTTTCTTTTGTTCTTTGCTGTGCGCTTTCCCCCTCTTCCTCCCCATTTTGCCTTAGAAAAGGCTACCATTGGACACAAGTGTGTGTGTGTGTGTGTGTGTGTGTGTGTGTGTGTGTGTGTGTGTGTGTAAGTAACCATACTTCTATTTATCAGTTCCTTTTCTGGAAGTGGATAGCTTCTTCATAGGTTCTTTGTAGTTGATGAGTATTTATAATACTCAGAATGACTTAGTCATTCAAAGAAGTTTTAAGAACAATATTGTCATTAACTGTGTACAATGTTCTCTTGGTTCTGTTCATTTCACTCTTCATTATTTGATGCAAGTCTTTCATATTTTTTCTAAACTCAATCAGCCTATCATTTCTTATAGCACACTAGTATTCCATCATAATCATATACCACTATTTGTTTAGCCATTCCCCAATTGATGAGCATCCACTCAATTTCCAGGTCTTTGCCACCCCAAAGAGCTGCTATAAATATTTTAGAACATATCAGTTCTTTTCTTTTTTCCCTAGTCACCTTGGGAAGACTTAATAGTTGTATTACTAATTGCTTCCACTAACTTTTTAGCTTGATCTTTAGGATTTTCTAAGTATATTATCGTATCATCTGCAAAAGAGATAGTTTTATTACCTCATTGCCCATTCTGATACCTTTAATTCCTTTTTCTTCTCTTATTTCCTATTGCTAGCATTTCTAATACAATATTGAATAGTATTGGTGACAATAGGCATCCTTGTTTCACTCCTGATCTTATTGGGAAGGCTTCTAGCTTATCCTCATTACAAATAATGTTTGCTGATGGTTTTAGGTAGAATCAGAGGTTCCCAAACTTATCTGGTCTACTGCCCCTTTAAAAAAAAAAAAGTATTCAGCAACCCCCTGGAAATCTTTAACACTTTAACGGATTTTTTTGTTTGTTTGAAATTTGCATTGTTTCAAAAAATATATAAAATACTTTTAAAATGATGCATCTTAAATTTAATAATTTTTGTAGATTTGTGGGTTTTCCCCTGCATTTAAATGTTGATGATGCAATATTGTATCAGGTAACCATATAGTATCCTATTGTAAACAAGTCATTACACGCACATGTTCCCGCCAGTGCCTGCTCAACTTCCTAACAATGCACAACACGCTGACCTGCCAACACTTGCTTGTGAAGACCTGTTGGCTGAGTTGACCACTGATGGGTTATAACTTGCATTTTGTGTGTTTATTTGGGAAATAATGTAATCACTACAACTTTAACTCTGTTATACAACATGTATGAATGGTTTTTCAGAATTTTCTCCTCTTCTTTCCTTATGCTTCCACCACTCCCTTATTTTTATTCAATGCCCCCCAATTGCACCCAAGGCTACTATTGCCCACCTGGATTGTTCCAGAGCCGCCCCTCCCCTCCGAGGGGGGCCACTTTGGGAACCTCTGAGTAGAGAGCTCTCATCATTTTAAGGAAAAATCCATTTATATCTATGCTTTCAAAATTTTTTTAAAATAGGAATAAGTATTGTAATTTATCAAAAGCCTTTTCTTCATCTATTGATATATGATTTTTGTTGCTGATATAATCAGTTCTGTTAATAGTTTTTCTTGTGCTAAACCATCTCTGCATTCCTGGTATAAATCCCACTTGCTCACAATGTATAATCTTTGTGATATAGTTTTGTAGTCTCCTAGCTAGTATTTCATTTAGGATTTTTATATCCATATTCATTAATGAAATTGGTCTATAACTTTCTCTCTTTGTTTTTTGCTCTTTTTGGTTTAGGTATCAGTATCATGTTTGTTTCATAAAAGGAGCTTGGTTGATCTTTAAATATTTCATAGAATTCACTTGTAAATCTCTTTGATCCTGATGCTTTTTTCTTAGGAAGCTCATTTATGGCCTGTTCAATTTCTTTTTCTAAAATATGTTTATTTAGATAGTCCATTTCCTCTTCTGTTAATCTAGACAGTTTATATTTTTGTAAATATTCTTCCATTTCACTAAAGGTGTTAAGTTTAATGGCATATAATCTAGCAAAATAACTCCTAATAATTGCCTTGATTTCATCTTCATTCACGGTATATTCACTCTTTTCATTTTTAATACTAGTAAAATCATATTAACCAAGTGGTTTATCTAGTTTTATTTATTAATTTAATGGTTTTCTTATACTTGATTTCATTAATCTTACCTTTAATTTTTAAGATTTCCAATTTGGTGTTTAATTGGGGATTTAAAATTTGTTCTTTTTCTGTTTGTGTTTTTAATTGTATAACCAATCCATTGGTCTGCTCTTTCTCTATTTTATTGATATGAGCATTTAGAGATATAAATTTTCCTCTGATTACTGATTTTGCTGTATCTTATAGGTCTTGATATGTTGTCTCATTATTGTCTTTCTTGTTAATGAAATTATTGATTGTTTCTATGATTTGTTCTTTAACCCACTACTCTTTAAGATTAAATCGTTTAGTGTCTTCTTAGTTTTTAATCTGTGTTTCCATGATCCCTTATTGAAAAGGTTTTGCTCTATTTCTTTTTCTTTTCCATAAAGTAAGCAATTATTACTCTTCTCTTTCAAAATATATTCAACTAAATACATAATAGGTTTAACATTATGACAATAATCTCTAATAATTAATAATTTCACAGTATCCAAACCAGAAAGAGTTAGATCTCCAAAACCGCAATCTTTATCACTCTCTCAACAGTATTTCTAACATAATGATTTCCCAAAATTTACAATACAAGGAAATTTAGAAACGCAATAATAACATTCACAATATCTGGAATTTAAAACATGAGATAAAACTTACAACTAGTCAGATGATATTAAATGAGTCAAATGTGTTTCCAAATTATCTTACATAGAAAATCACTCATTTTATCACCTTTAGCATTTTGTACCAATCACATTTAAGACCCAATGTAGAATTATCCAATATGGAATAATTGCATTCAATCAAAGAAATAACAATAATTAAGAAGGATATAGTGCTCCCCATATGTCAGATCTTGTGTTAAGCAATTTACGATTATTATATCAATTTTGAACCTCACAACAACCCTGGGAGGTAAGTAATGTTATTAATTTCCACTTTAAAAATCGGGAAACTGGGGGTACCTAGGTGGCACAGTGGATAGAGCACCAGCTCTGAAGTCAGGAGGACCTGAGTTCAAATGTGGCCTCAGAACAAACACTTGACACTCACTAGCTGTGTGACCCTGGGCAAGTCACTTAACCCCAATTGCCTAAAACAAAAAACAAAATAAAAAATAGAAATCGGGAAACTGAAGTAAAGCAACTTGTTTTAAGATCACACAGCTAATAGGTTTCCTGAGATCGAATTTTTGATTCATTATGTTTCAAAGCCATGATCCTTCAGCATTTTGCCTTAATATCAACTTGCATTGTGATTTAGTTTCAGGCCAAACCTTCACCATATAAAATCTGTACTTACAATCGCAGAATCAAAATCTAAGATTTCCCAGTACTTCACATTATAGGGTCCACTATTCAGAGGTAGTCTCCTGCCAAAAGATTTAAAAATGGCAACAGTGTATCAAATACCTTTTGGTGGCTTGTTTCTAATTTATCCAAACAATTAAGTTCTTTTATATTATTCACAGAAGTAATACAAATCATTTTTCCAAATTAAATATCACTTTCATTCCAGTTGTTTCCTAAAATAAACTTCTCTTTTTGTGGGCAAGAAGCAAGACAGTTCTTAAAAATTCAAATTGTAAATTTGCTTTGAAATTCAGCCCAAACTGACTTCTCCTTCTTTAACCTGAAGTTATGTGATGTTGAGTAGCTTTCAGGTTGGTTTAGATGTTGGTTCAGGTTTTCCCTTCCTTTGCTCTATTCTCTCATATACATCTATGGTGATGCTTCTAAGGGGTTGGGAGAGGGAAACTAATCAGGCAGCCTCTTGGGGGAAAGTCTTCTTTAAGAGCACTCAGGTGAGATTTTCTGTTAAACATAATCCCCCTAAGGGACTGATGCCTCTTCAGCAATACTGAATCCTTGGAGAACTTTTCTTCTTCAAGGGGAGCTCCTAGTTTAAGTCAAACTATAAGAGAAGTTTCTCTAGCCATCACCCAGGAACACCCTTACCCTAATTAGTCTGTGCTGGGAGGGATTCCCTGAGTTTTCTATCACCACTTATTGCCAATTAGTCACACAAATACAGCTGCAGCTTCCCCAACAGTGTTGGGGTTTAGCTTAGTTTAAAAGGCTGGGACTGGGGGTGGGGGATAATCCAATCCCAGTGCAGCTCTCAGCAGAGAAAGTCCATTCAATAAAAATGACACAGAATCAATTTAATCTTTTCAAAATGTGAAAGCAAAAAAAAAAAAAACCCAAAACCATTGAATTGATTAAACTAGGAACTGGGCTTTTCTTGGAGGGGGACTAATACCATATACATATGAAGAGTTTATTTTTTTTAATCAACTAGGTTAATCTGTCTAAAAAGCAAAAGTCAAACCAAGTTTGATGCCCGTTATCATCACTAAAATTTAACATAGGGCTAGAAATTCTGTTACAGCAATTAGGCAAGAAAAAGAAACTGAAGGAATAAACATAGCCACAGAGGAAAGAAAATTATCACTTTTTGAAGATGATTCATCTATAGAATTCGGAAGTCAACTAAAAATTAAACGTATTCAGCAAAGTTGCAGGACATAAAATAAGTCCACATAAATCATCAAAATTTTTGTATCTTAACAATGATACAGTATGTTTTAATATTAATCTTCTGGAATCTAGTTGGTAATTGCATTGACCAGAGAAAGAACAACAACAAGAACAAATAAAAAGAAAAAGTTCATTCAAAATAACTATATAATGTGCAAAGTACTTGGAAGTCTATCCACCAAGGTATATGGGAACTACATGAACCTAACTAGAAAATTCTCTTTTAAAATTTAGGTCTAACTAAATGGAGAAATATTCATTGCTCATGGATAGGCTATGCCAGTATTTTTAAAAAGCACTACCTAAATTGGTTTACTTATTTAGTGCCATATCAAACAAATTACCAAAAGAGTTTTTCAAGAGCTAGAAAAATTAATAGTGAAATTCATTTGGAGGAACAAAAGTTCAAGAATCTCAGGCGAAATAATGAAAAAGATTGGGGAAAAAGTGACCTAGCAGTAACAGATCTCAAACTAAACTACAATGCAGTAATTATCAAAATTATGTGGTATTAGTTAAAAAAAGAGAGAGAGATCTATTAGTAGCATAGCATTCAACAAATCCAAAAATCCCACCTACTAGGGTAAGAACTTACTATATGTCAAAAAACTGTAAGGAAAACTGAAAAGCAGTTTGACATATACTAGGTTAGAGTTAGACCAACATCTCACATCACATACCAAGCTAAGCTCCAAGTGGATATATGACTTACACATAAAGGGTGATATTATAAACAAATTAGAGGAGCAAGAAAGAAATGACCTGCCAGGTCCATGGGGAACAGAAGAGTTCATAATCAAACAAGGAAGAGCAAGAATCACATAAAATAAAATGGAACATTTGGATTATATAAAGTTTAAAAATTTGCAAAGACAAAATGCAGTTAAAATGAGAAACACAGCTAATCAGAAAAACATCTCTGCAGCAAATTTCTCTAATAACAGTCTCATATCCAAGACATATAAAGAAATGATTCCAGTTTTTAAGAAGAGCAGCTATTCCTCAATTAAAGAATATTAACAGGTAGTTTTCAAAGAAAGATATCCAAGTCATCAACAAATACATGAAAAAATGTTCCAAATTACTAACGATTAGACAAATGCAACTTAAAACAATTCTGAAGTTCTATTTCACAATCATCAGATTGACAAAGATTACTAAAAAAAGAAAACAAAAATTGTTGGAGAGGCTGTGGGAAAACAGGAATATTAATATATTCTTGGTGGATCTGTGAACTGGCCTAGCAATTCTGAAAAGTAGTTTGGAAATTTGCTCCCAAAGCTGTTAAATTGTGCATACTCTTTGACCCAGAAATATCATTACTAAGCCTGTACCAAAAAGAGATCAAATAAAAAGGGGAAAGAACCATATGTACCCAAATATTTATAGCAGCTCTTCTTTTTTTAAAATTTTTGGGTTTTGTTTTCAACATTCACTTCTATAAGATTACGAGTTCTAAATTTTCTCCTCCTCCCTCCACCCCCCTCCCCAAGATAGCATGCAATCTGATATAGGCTATATATGTACAATCATATTAAACATATTTCCACATTAGTCATGTTGTAAAGAATTAGAACCAAAGGGAAAAAACACGAGAAAGAAGAAACACACACATACACACAAAAAAGAGAAAATAGTATGCTTCAATCTGCTTTCAGATCCCATACTTCTTTCTCCAAAAGCCTCCATCATGAGGCTTTTGGAATTGTCTTAGATCCTTGTATTGCTGAGAAGACTTAAGTCTATCAAAGTTAGCCATTGCACAATGTTGGTGTTACTGTGTACAATGTTCTCCTGGTTCATGTAAGTCTTTCCAGGTTTGTCTGAAGTCCACCTGCTCATCATTTTTTATAGCACAATAGTATTCCATTACATTTATATACCACAACTTGTTCAGCCATTCCCCAATTGATGGGCATGCTCTCAAGTTCCAATTCTTGGCCACCACAAAAAAGAGCCATATAGCAGCTCTTCTTGTAATATTAAAGAACTGAGGGAGTACCCCTCTATTGAGGCATAGCTAAACAAATTATATTAATATAATGGAACATTATTATGTCATGAGAAATTATGAAATTGATGGTTTCAGAGAAATTTAGGAAGATGTATGAACTGATGAAGAGTACAGTAAGCAGAACCAGAAGAATAATTTATACAATAGCAATAACATAATAAAGAAAATCAACTTGAGAGGGCAGCTAGGTGGCACAGTGGATAGAGCACTGGCCCTGAAGTCAGGAGTTCAAATCCGGCCTCAGACCAAACACTTGACATTTACTAGCTGTGTGACCCTGGGCAAGTCACTTAACCCCAATTGCCTAAAAACAAAACAAACAAAAAAACCCCCAAGAAAAGCAACTTTAAAAGACTTGAAAACTTTCCTTGACCAATGCAATGACCATCTAGAATTCCAGAGGATTGATGATGACTCTAGTCAGCCAATAAGCATTTATTAAGCATCTGTTATGTGCCAGGCACTGTGTTAAACACAGTGGTTACAAAAAGAGGCAAAAGACAGCCCCTGCCCTCAGGGAGCTTATGATCTAGTGGGAGAGATGCCAATCAAATAAATATGTACAAATAAGCTACACAGAGGATAAAAAGAAAATAATTTAGAGGAGAAAGTCACTAGAATTAAGAGGGGTTGGGAGACTTCCTGCAGGGAGTAGGATTTTTGTTGGGATTTAAAGGAAGCCAGGAAAGTCAAGAGGAAGAGATGAGGAGAGAGAGCGTTCCAGGGCTGGGGAGCAACCAGAGAAAATGCCCAGAGAAGAGCAATGTCTTGTTCATGGAACAAAAAGGAGGCCAGAGTCACTGGATCAAAGAGTGCATGTTAGAGAGCAAGGTATAATAAGATGAGAAAGGCAGAGGTGGACTTTGAGTGTTAAAAACAGGATTTTTGTACTTGAGGTGAGGAGACACTAGAGTTTATTGAGTAGAAGGGGTGACGAGGCTGGTATAGGAAAATCACTTTGTCAGCTGAATGAAAAATGGATTGGAGTGGAGAGAGACTTGAGGGAGGCAGACCCACCATTTGGTTACTGCAATAATCAAGGCATGAGGTAATGAGGGCCTTCACCAGAGTAATGCAGAGTCAGAGGAGAGAAGGGAGAGCATTGGAGAGATGTTACAAAGTGAAAATTGACAAGCCTTGGCAATAGATTGGAGCATGCTACTCATCTCTTGTCAAGGACTCAAGATGTAGAATGAAACATACAATTTATTTTGCTTGGCTATACATGCTTTTTATAAGGGCTTGGTATTTTTTTAATGGAGGTGGGTGACTGGGAGGTCAAGGAAGAATGTGGATTGGTAGTTTTTTAAAAAGGAAAGAAAGGGGACTTCCACTTCTGGGAGCCAAGATGGCGGAGTAAAAATGTAATCACTCTCACTCTCCCCTATCAACCTCTGAAAACCCAGAAAATATCACCCCCCAAAAAAAACCCTGGAACAGCTGAACTAGAAGAAAGATGGGGAGAAGCAGTGCAACAGCCCAGCAAACAGGTCTCCCAGTGCCTCAGCAAAAATAAGGGAGGCAGAACTACAAAGGGCCCCAGGCAGATAAGTACCCTGCCGCATTCATCTGAAAGGAGCTGAAGAAACCAACCTAAAGTCTTCCTAAAGCCCCGGCCTGGCTGGTTCCAGCCCACCACCAGGTGAGCTGTTGGAGCCCTGCAGCCTCCAATTCTGAAGAACCCTGAAGCCCAGGCAAACACCAACACCTGGACCTCTCAGTGCCTCAGTAAGGGGGGGGGGCAGGAACCGGTGGAAACCAGCTCAGAAAACCTCCTGAAGCCTCAGCACTCCACCGCAAAGGAATCTCCCAGTGCATTAGCAGAAATGAGGGCAACAACACTGCAGGGGGCCCCAGGCAGATAAACACCCTGCAGCACCCATCTAAAAGAAGCGGAAGAAAGCTAAAGGAAAGGAAAAGCAGGCAACCTGGAATCGCCTGAAAGTTCCAGCCTTGCTGATTCCAGCTCAACATGAGGTAAGCTGCCAAAACCCTGCAGCCTCCAATTGCCAACATAAGAGGCCCCAGCACACAAAGCCAGTGACCAAGACCTAGGCTCCCAACACAAGAAGCTTGGGTCAGTGCCCTGTGTTCCCCAGCAGGAGAGCTCAATCTCTTTAAAGGCCAGGGAATAAAGAAACACCATGAGTAAAAAGAAATGTACCATAGATTCATATTATGAGAAGAGTGAAGATCAAGACAGAAATTCTGAAGAGGACAACATTGTCAACAAACCCACATCTGCAAGAACAAAAGGGAATATGAACTGGTCTGAAGCCCAAAAAGCCTTCTTAGAAGAGCTCAAGAAGGATTTTAAAAGTCAAATGAGAGAGGTAGAAGAGTCCTTAAAAAATAAGATTGGCCAATTGGAAAAAAAGTACACTAAAGAAAACAAGTCCCTAAAAAACACAATTGGCCAACTGAAGAAGGAAGTACAAAAACTAACAGAAGAAAACAATTTGTTAAAAACTAGAATTGGACAAATGGAAACTAATGACTCTATGAGAGAGCAAGAATCAGTCAAACAGAAACAAAAAAATGAAAAAATAGATGAAAATGTAAAATACCTCATTGGTAAAACAACTGACCTGGAAAATCAATTCAGGAGAGACAATTTAAAAATTATTGGACTACCTGAAAATCATGATGAAAAAAAGAGCCTGGACAGTATCTTTCAGGGGATCATAAAGGAAAGAAAGGGAGGATGATTATTGAGTCATCTTTTCAAACACATTCTGAGGACAGAAGGAAAGCTGAAAAGAAGCACAAAGAAACAGAACAGCTTTGAAAGCAAAAGGTTATATTTATTTGCTTTTTAAAAAGATGTACATAGAGAAATCTGTACTTTCATGTACAGTTCTCTTTTTTCTGTTCCACTAAGTATATGAAACACCCACTTTATTTGGTGTTTGCTAACTTTGGAATAAAAATAAGTTTAAGAAATATGAAGAATACAAAGAAGTATGAGAAGACTTATACGAACTGATGCAAAATGATGGGAGCAAAACCAGGAAAACAATATATTCAGAGACCACAACAATGTAAATGGAAAGCTCAACAGAAAATAAAAACTGAATGATGTGAAATCATAATAACCAAGCTTGTTTCCAAATATATATATATATACATATATATATATATATATATATATATATATATATATATATATATATATATATATATATATATATATGTAAAATGTTGGAATTCACTGATGGGTTGATTAATTTTATTAATTGTTCTCTCTGTGTGTCTCTGTTTCTGTCTCAGTCTTCCTCTCTGTCTCTCTCCATCTGTCTCTGTTTCTCTTCTCTTTCTTTCTCTTCTAATGGGGATGATTCTTTAAGAGGAGGAATAGGAAGGACTATATTGGGAAATGAAGATGGTATAAAAACAAAATCTATCACCACATTAACAAAAAAGTAATACTTCAAAATTGCATAATTTCATCATCATAGCCATTCCCTTTGCTGATGCAGCACACAACACTTTATAACTTAATAGATGACGTATGAGAGCTATTATGATTTTTAAGAAAATTAAACATCAGCATCATCATTTGTCACCTCAGAATTTAATTAAACTGCACTTGGACCACAGACAATCTGTCTGTTACCAGTCAATCCTGTCTTCAAAGCTTCAATAGAATTTGCCAGAATTTGTGCTCTACTGGCATAGCCTTTAAGAATCCAATATCACCTTTATGGTAAAATAAAATATCACAATTGTATTTTAGGGGCAGCTAGGTGGTGCAGCGCATAGAGCATCAGCCCTAAAGTCAGGAGGACCTGAGTTCAAATCCGGCTTCAGACCAAACACTTGCCACTTACTAGCTGTGTGACCCTGGGCAAGTCACTTATCCCCAATTGCCTAAAAAATTAGTTAATTAATTAATTGTATTTTAGTGAAGGCTTTAAATCCCTAAATTTTATCATTTTAATTTTTTTTATTCTGAACTTAAGCACCAAAAAATGAAGCATTTCCATACATACACACAAAAAGAAAATTTTCTTTGAAACCAGAAATCTTCACTTCTTGCCACTTATTTTTCTAAATCTATAATAAATTCTACACATTACTTTCATAACTGCTCCTCCTCTCTGTGCTTCCTTCTGAACTTCCTTCTGTTAATCTGAACATTAAAAATATTCATGTCCCTCTTTTTTTTTAAGCATCACTATTATTAATTTGCTCTCCCTCCAACTCTCCTTTCCTACAACTAATCAAGAGAAAGAAAGGGGAAAAATAAGCCACTAAGAAATAAGCTTAGTCAAGCAAAATTAACTCACATAATGGCCATACTTAAAAATATATCTGTACCTTGTGTTCATAAATTTTCTGTCAGGAGGTGAATAGCATGCTTCACAAAGGTCCTCTGGAAATATTGCACTAGTCATTGTTCTTAAATCTTTCAAAACCGGTTTTCTTTACAATGTTTTTCTTGTATGAATTGTCCTCCTAGTTCTCACTTCATTTTGAGTTTTTTCATACTACCCAGGATTCCCTGAAATTGTATCTTTCATCACTTCTTAGAGTGAAATAAGAATCCATTATATTCACATACCACAATTTGTTCAGCCATTCATTCCTCAATTATCTAAGAAGCAATGTAAGGTATCCACTTAGTTTCTAGTTCCTTCCTTCCCAGTTCAAGATCAGGAAGTTTATTTTGCTCATGACATTCCTTTACCAGTATCAACTTTCCTCTTCAAATCCACTCCCCATACCTTTCCCGTTGAGTACGAAGGTATATGTCAGGCAGCTAGGTGGTGCAGTGGATAGAGCACCGGCCCTGAAGTCAGGAGGACCTGAGTTCAAATCTGGCCTCAGACCAAACACTTGACACTTACTAGCTGTGTGACCCTGGGCAAGTCACTTTTGCCCAATTGCCCAAAAAAGAAAAAAGTGTGTGTTCAAACTTCTTTTGTCCGTTTTAAATAAGAATGAAGTTTATCTAATATTTACTTCCCCATCTTTTTGGTGTTTGGTGCCTACTTCTCCACTTCTTCCTTTGTGTTTGCATATTCATCCTTTCGTGTACCCCATTTATGAGAAACTACAACTTCTACCCTTTCTTTCTCTTTTCTACACTAATGAATTTGTCCTTTTATGTTCTCATCTAGGGAAGCTCCACAGCATCCAGCCGAGACAGACCAGGATGGTGGAGGGCCCTGGAAATCTTACAATATGAGGATTAGTTCAAGGAAAACTGAAGATTTTTATCATGGGGAAATTTGATAGCTAAATCCAAGTATTTGAAGAGCTGTCATATTAAAGCAGGATTAGATTTGTACTGCTTGGTCCCAAAAAGGGCTATGCTGGAGCCAGATGTTAGATTTTCAGTGTAAGGATTCCTACCTCTGAAATTGGCAAATGCTACAAATCAGGATTTGACTCATCGTCTTGTTGATTGTCTAAACTTAAGAAAATGATGGAGGAAATCTTAACAATGCAGATGACGTTTAAAGGGTGTCATGCATGCTTCCTTCCCTGCCTGCCCCAAGCCAGCTGCAAAACATTTATCAGCATACCTTTGGAGAGGGCAAACTCTTAATGGGTGAAAGTTGAAGAGCTAAGCTTCAGCTTTATATAAAGAAAAAATTTCTAACAATTAGAGTTATCCGAAAGGGACGGGCTTTTTAGAGTGGGTTTGACTCATGTTAGCACTGTTCATTCACTACTTGAAGGTCGTTCCATTACTAACAATAGCATAGCAAGGATACACCACGGAGACACTTCAGCCCTAAGGCCCTCTCATCTCTGTATGGAAAGCTGTTTGGTCAGCAGGGCAAGGTGTGGTGACTTGAGCCACTATTGTAAAGATGACCCCAGACTCAGTTCCAAAGACTGGTGTCTCAAAGACTTTTTATTAAACTGGTCAAAGTGCATCATTTCGATTCTCAAGGGGAGAAAATGGGCGCGGTAAAAGGAAGCAGAGAAGCTTTATAGTTAGTAATTGCCTAACTCCTCCCTTCTGGATCAGGATTGGTCCTAACCCTTCTGGGTTACAATCTTCCTTATATGCTCCACCCCTAACATACATTGTGTGCCTAGAATTGTGTTATCACTCCCCCCTCCCCCAGAGAAGTTAGCCTGTCTGTGCTGATTTTCTTATCTACTTATGCGGAAACTTAACTTTCATTTCTCATAACTCCTACTTTTTTTTTTAAAGTAAAGATTTGGTT
This sequence comes from Phascolarctos cinereus, assembly GCF_003287225.1. Lineage (NCBI taxonomy): Eukaryota > Metazoa > Chordata > Mammalia > Diprotodontia > Phascolarctidae > Phascolarctos > Phascolarctos cinereus. The sequence continues at coordinate 403,118,620 of NW_027555625.1, read as the reverse complement.
TCCACACCTTCCCAATTTTCTTAATTTCCTTATCCTCTAATCTCCTTAACATGATTTCGCATTCTCCATCACTGGGGAAAGGCTCATTGATACATAAAGGTACCATCATCCTTATGTGGCCAGCACTGCCCTCTGAACTCCCACTGTGAGTCCTACTGGGATAAGCTTTAGTGAGGGATGTCTCTATCAGTTGTTGTACCAGTCCCCTACTGCATGCAACTATCCAACATCCTATAGCCGTTAATGCTCCTGAATGGATACAGCCATTCCTTTCCATTTGCCAAACCAGGATTCTGACTACCCCTTTAATCAGTGATCTCTCCAAGAGCTCTCTGCCAACTCCTCAGCTAAAGTGGTTGCAATGCCTTAATGATGGTTCTATCTGGGGCTGTGCTGCTGGGCAACACTTCATCAAGGGATTTTGGGGACTTAAAACAATATGGGAGAAAGAAGGGAGGAATTGACCGATGTGTTGACAAAGTAAAAAGGGGGCCGTGCCCTTAGTAAGTACAGATACAGCGACCCAAAAGTAATAATGAATTGTCCATTTAAAGCTTCAGAGGTCTCTTCTCATACAGCTGTCCAACACTCCGGACATCATCTGGCGAAGTCCTCTGGACCAAGTGCTGTTCAAACAGTGTCCAGCAGACTCTCTTCTTGTAGAGATCCTCCTTCTTGTGTCCACTCTCCTACAAGATTGGTCTCAACACAATTTTTAAATTACCTTGCCAATAACCAGGGCAAATAATGAAAGTTAACTCAACCCCCATGTCTTCACTATTACGAGGTCAAAACTGGAACCTTGGCCAATTGTCATATTTTAAGAAACTCAAATTAGAAAAGTTAGAACCTCACCTTACGCTCTGCATTATTTCTAGTTTTATACCTTGCATTAATTCAGTATTCATTCCTATTCATATTCCTCCATCAGGAGGAATTAATAACAGACTCCAATACATAGTAGTTAATTTAAAACCAGTACACATTAAGTACTAAAACAATCCCAACTCCTAGTCATGTACAAATAAATAATCGTTAATTAAAATGGATGCTTCTTTCAAGGCATTTACAATATAAGTCATAAGCGATTCTTCTTTTCACATTAATTAATTGTATCAAACTGAGACAATTTACAACTTTAACGTTGACTAAGTATTAACTAACAGAATAAGATCCTAATTCCGCCGTCTCCTGGCCTAATTATCCTCATACCACTATGAGAAATTAAAGGGTCCTGACTTATACAGGAATGTACTAGTAACATATCAAGACTGAATACTTAATTCTGAAGTTCTAGGCCAGATAACTCACTCTTATACTTGCATCTTACCATAATAACCTCAGATGTTCCCACATCCATCTATTTTTTTAATAGATTCGATATTTATGCTTATAAAACTTTTTTACAAAAATTATAGGAATTTGCCATGAAAGAACAGGGAAGAAGTAAGAGAACAATGCTTCCCTAGATTCATGTCAGTTCCAGGCAGAAGTTACTTATATAATGACCAACTGCACTGAGCCAGGCTTAAAGTCTGCCCAGTGTCATAGTGGGGAAATTGAGTCAGGAGAATCCTACCTCAGCCATGCAGAAAAGTCATTCCCCCAACCTGCAGCTCATGGGTGCAGCTCACAAACCTCTCTGCAGATTGCTGACATCATGAGTCAGTAGCTCAATCAGTTCCATGTTAACCATACCTGGAGTTAGACTCGGAACAACGGCTCATTCACAATCCCCAATTCTCCTCATCAGGATTTCAGGGGTGACTATGGTGTCACATTAATTAGGGGACGTCTCCAAAGTGAGCTCTAAGTAGTTTGCATAACTTCCTACACATGCTGTGGTTCCTAATAACATCCTGAGCAAAATCAAACTTCCATTAAGATCATAAGTTGCTACTCTTAAATAGATTTGCCTTCCTCTTTCTCAAGCTTCTTTATCCTTCCCTAACCATTCGTAATCTGAAAGAATGAGACACTTTCAGAGTTTGAATCCTATACATATGATGAGTTCAAACAGTAATTTTAACTCTTGCTAGGCCATGGAATGAATTCAGATCAAAATAGTAAGATCTTTCCTACTTACAGCTTATATGCTTTAGTATTAATCACTAGCCTTAGATGTCTGATACTGCTTCCATTGAGACTATTTCTCTAAGAGCACCCAGTTAAATACAATCCAAGAACACAACAAACCCAGGAATGAAACTCTAAGTTCATAGTAGTTTGGACATAATTTCCTTACAAATAGAAAGTTAGTAGGCCCTCTAACAGAATATCAAGGATTTCATCAAAACATTTTCTTCATAAAAGTATCTCTTTTTCTTAAAAACAGCTTACAATTTCTTAATTACCACAAAATTCCTAGTTACCTAAATTCTTTAGTCAAAAGATGTCTGTAATAAGCCACTTATTCAGTAAGAGTTCCATAACCCCTGCACAGATTGATAAGAATTATGAGATTTTACAAAATCTCTTTCTTTGCATAATTACATAGTTTCTTTACACACACACACACACACACACAATATTTTTACCAGTGCTTGACTTAAACAGTAACTCCAAATATCTTAGTTAACAATTTTAAACTTAAATTCAGAAATACATAAGCAGTATATTAAAAACTTGAAACAGAACCAATTAAAAATCTTTCTTTCTGGACTCCTTCACCAGGTCCAACAGTCACCTGGGGCCACTGCCACTCCAATAGACTGGCTTTTTTTTTCCTATTATCTATGCTAGTCCATCATTGTCTTTTTACTGGTCTGATAGCCTCGGGCCACATCCAGATTCAACCTCAATGACGCTGCCAATCAAGGAATTTGCTGGATGACACTTTAAGAGCCTGGCCTATATGGCTCTTACCCCAACAAACCCAGTCTTTAGCCTAAAGAAGGTGTGGGTGTAAAAAAATTTTTTTAATTTCTAATTCAGGCCCTGATATATGAGAGAATATTTCATTAATTCCAAACCAATACATATCAATAAGTTTTTCACAATAAAATATGTTTGTACCACAGGGCATACATTATAAAATTATTTCCACAATTGTAATAAACTTTGAAACAACCCATTATCACTTTAGATCAATGTACTCCCAAATCACTTTACACAGAGAATCATTCATCTCATCATTAATATGTTGGGACTGTAACTTTAAACCACCACATATTTTTATAATAGTCAAGATTTCAAATGAAAATCTGCTATCATATTAAATGTCAATATCATTATTGCTTATAACCAAATATACCTCACTAGGTATTTAAGAGTTTCAAATTATCTAATTTTAACACTGAAAGACCCATTCCAGGTCGAGTTACTTTAACACTATTTCTACCTCACAATGGTCCCTCAAATTTTACAATCTAAGTGTTTCAGAAATACAATTTAGAAACAGCAATAACTTTAACAATAAACTTCAGATAACATCATTTGCATTTCCAAATTACCACACATAGAAATGATCGCTCTTATTACTTTTAGTACTTTTCCACTTCTAACATATGCCATTATATTAAGCATTTGACAATCATATTTTTCCCATAACACCAATTATTACTTTTTTTACCTTTATAAAACAGTAAACTTAAATCCAATCAGATCCAAATTTATTCTCTAATGATAAACATTTAAAAACTGCTTTGTTTTCAATCCAATACTCTTGGCCCTTTAAAATGAAATACTCTCCACATATTTGTATATTCCCTTAAAAAAGACACATGGTGACAATTCCTGTTCTAAATAACTCTCTTCTTTTCTACTTCCTTAAGGGAACAAGAAAAAGTCCTCTTCTTCTTAGAAGCTTATCAGATAGAACAACCCTCCTGAAAATCTCAGCCTTCAGCAATTTGAACAGGGCATAATCCTCTATAACTTTATTGGTTTTCAAATCAAGCTATCAAATTTTCATTTTTCAATCCTTCTACTTAAAACAGACCACTTCCTCACACCTTCTCAACTTACTTAAACCATCTAAAGCTATCCAGAACAACCATCCAAGGTGGGGGAACTCAAGACACCCACCCGAATTATACTCACCAAGGCTAGGCAGCTTTCCTTTGCAAATCTGAAGGGAGGTAAGAATTAAATAGGACTCTCCCTCTAGCTCTTCCCAAACTGCTTTTACAACTTTACTGTGCATTCTAAACAATTCACTGAAATCTTATCACATTAGAAGATAAAAAGATTTTTTTTTCCAATTCTAAACATACTGCCCCATACCAAATATATCAGTGGGAGGGACACAAAGACTGTAACTCAAATTCTTAGTCTTGGGATCCCATTAAACCTGAATTCAAATTCTTCTCAGCCCTTTTTTTTTTTTTCTCTCAGCCCTAGCCATCTTGGGCGGCATGCTCCGAATCCTTATCAGTAAGGGCTGCTTGCAGCACCTTCTACTAACTTCTGAGAGATTCTCTCCCTGCCTTTTTGATTCTGATCTCAATCTCCTGCTGAAAGCCTGAGATGGGAGCTCTTTCCCACTGTTCCTTCTCCAATTCAGACCTCAAAAGTTATCCAAAAATGTCTCTGGCAGACACAAAACATCCACAGATGGACAGCACCTGTGCACGATTCTAATCCTAACCTTGACCAGTCAAAAGAAACTCATTTTGTCCCAGGGTCCCCTTGTAATGGGTCCCGAGGTTTTTCCTCCCCTTTTTCTTCAGTAGGCGAAGTTTTCCCTGGGTAGTTCCACTACCTCAATTTGCTAGCTAGCATTCTCCCCAGCAGGCTAATTTGGGGTATCTCCAGAAGGGGTTCCTCAAGTCCGTTCCCTGGCTCCTTTTCTTCTGAATTCTTCCCTCCCATCTCTAAGTCAGGTCTATTAACCAACTCTTAGTTAGCCAGACAAAATGACTCCCAGAGAGAAGGGATTCCTGGATCAACAAAGGCAGAATTTTGCCGCTAATCTCTTGCTATCTTTGTTCGATATATACTGCCTCTCTTCTGCAGTTACAACCCCTGCCATCTTTGGGATTTCACAAGCCCGGAGGAAAGCGAAATCAACGGGAGTGCTCTTTCCAGCCCAGTTAGATCTCATCTTTCTCCGTGGTTGCTTGGATCCTGGACAATCCCACAAATTGTTATAAAGATGACCCTAGACTCAGTTCCAAACACTGGTGTCTCAAAGACTTTTTATTAAAGAGGCTGAAGTGCATCATTGCGATTCTCGAGGGAGCACCCCCTTGGAAGGACAGAAAATGCTCCCGGTAAGAAGCCAGACCAAGCTTTATAGTTAGTAATTGCCGAACTCCTCCTTGCTAAATCAGGATTGGTCCTAATCCTCCTGGGTTACAATCTTCCTTATATGTCCCACCCCTAACATACGTTATGTGCCTAGAATTGTGTTATCACCCCCCCCCCCAAGAAGTTAGCCTGTCTGTGCTGATTTCTTATCTACTTCTGTGGAAACTTAACTCTTTCATTTCTCACAGCCGCCAAGTCTAAAAGAACTAAAAGGTACTTTCATTTGAAGATGGTTTGTAATCTGAATAATTTAGGAAACAGAATTTAGAGAAGTTTGCAAGATGTAGAGGGAAAATGTCAAAGGGCATTGATTCAAACTATAGTATTTGAAGAAATTGGGGTTTGTGTTTCAAATTTTCTTTTTTTCTCAGACACCTGAGTTCATTTAGGAAAATTAGAAGCCCCAGAGCTCAAATTGGGTATTTTTTGTAAGGTGAAATATTTGTTTCCAGCTCCCATTTTAAGATTTGGTAGGTCAGTAAATTTATATAGGGGCCAATCAAATATCAATGAATAATAAATGAATACATTTAGAGTATATTTGGTTCACAAAGAAGTCACGGAATTCAAATGGGAATGGGTTTTTTTTTCCACACTGCAGTATTTCCTTTCATATTATTAATCTCAGAGTTGTGCAGAACTCTGAAATAAATGCCCATTTGAGGATGAATTGGAGGTCACTGAGTTCGCGTAAAATTTACTGTGGTTAACAGAGGTCAATAAGATCAGAGACAACACTTAGTTTAAATTGAGGCATTTTTTCAAAGAGGAGAAAATTCCTTTAAACTCTTTTTTCCTGCAAAATAAATAGCATAGTGAAAGTCTGGTCTTGAACTTCAAAATGCATAGAACGAAGTTCGGATAAAATTCAATAACATGAAGAAAATTCATTGAGTTCACAGGTCACTGAAGGCAGATACAGGTCATAGGATCATAGGCATGGACCTGGAAGGAACCTTAGATACAATGGATGGAATGCTGGATTGCTAGATCAGGAATCAGGAAAGCTTTAGTTCAAATCCTGCCTTAGATACTTCCTAGCTAGGTGACCACGGTCAATTCACTTAACCTCTGTCTGTTTCCCTCATCTGTAAAATAGGGAAATAATAATACCTCCTACCTCCTGCTTGTTGTGAGGATCAAATGAGATAATATTTATAAAGTGCTTTGCAAACTTTAAAATGCTACTTAAAAACTAGCTATTATTATTACTAAGCCAAGCTTTCTTAATTTACAGATAAGGAAACTGAAGCCCAGGGAGATTAATCAGCTTATCCAAAGTCCCTTAGGTAGTAGCAGAACTGGTTCCAAATTCAACACTTTCCATCGCCCCAATAATAGCTTACAAATCCCTTTACCTCCCTAAAAACAAGGTCTGTGAAAGTTCAATTTGGGAATAAATTAAGAACAATCCAATCCGTTCATCTGAAAACCACTTCTTAAATACCTACTAAATTCAAAGCACTAAGCTATATATAGCCTTAAGAAAATGCAAAAATAATTACTGAGAAACATGAAAGTCAGAAAACATACATGGTCATAGGAGGCCAATGAGTCTGTAGGTGATTCAAGTCATGGATCTCACTGGAGGTCTGTTTGGTATTATTTATATTTCACCTAAATTCTTAGCTATCCAGTAATTTCTAAACAACAAAAAAGGTCAAATGAAGAGATTAATAAGTAATAGAGAGGGGGTGGGTATTCAGATTAAATTGGAATCATTTGAGATAAAAATGGTCAGTTCTTATTCATTAAATAACGTGAGACAATACATGTAAAGTGCTTCACAAATCTTAACACATTACACACTATCGCTATGGTTAGTTTTTATTGTTATGGTATTGATCATTATCATATTACTTATTAGTGGCTAGTAGAAACCAACTGAGGTCATGGGATCATCAAGATGTCATTAAGAGTTGAGAGTCACTTGAAGTCAGAGAATTCAATGAAGGTCAAACTGGAATATTTCTTGCTTTTCCCAAGCAAATTGTCTGGGAGTGTATTTGGTAAAATTAAGAAATGTCTTGGTTTAAAAAGTCAAATAAACTACTTTTAATGCTCCTAATTAACTCTGAATAATTCCTCTGATGTCCCTTTGATCCATTTTATATTTTCATTTAACCTTTGTGCTGCCTAGGAATTTGCTAGCTATTTGGGAAAAATAAGAAATGTGCCCATTTGGCCTCAAATGAAAACAATCAACCAACAATAACCTCTCCACATCCTCCTGCCCCAACTTCTCCAGACTCCATTCATGTTTTTACTTTACTTTTAGGCTTTCTTGGAATTTTCTGGTTCTCTAGGAAAAATACGAGGTATGCCAGTTTGACCTTTACTGAATTCTCTGACCTCAAGTGACCTCAAGTTTCAGTGAACTTACTGTTGTATAAATGATTCTATTTGACTTATATGCTGTCTAGAAATGTATTGGCTACATAGAGGAAAATAAGAAATCTACCTATTCAACTTGATATGATCCCAGCTAATACCAAATGACCTCTCTGTGATGTCTTTTATGTACTTCTTTGGCTCCTGTGCTGCCCAGAAATTTTCTAGGTGATTAGAAATATGCCAATTTGACCTCAAAGAAAGAACTAAGTTTGCATAGCCAATAAATGTCAGAACTGGGATTGGAACTCAGGTTTTTTGGTCCTACAGAGCCCAGTGCTATTTAAATACTGAGGCATTTAAATTAGGTCAAATTAACTACATGGGCATAAGTTGAGATATAAGCTGAGGTTTAACAGCAATTCATGTGAAAAATACCTGGGCATGTAGTTGATGACACGCTTAACTCAGCAAAATCTTTAAGAGAATAATTTACACAGGTGTCGAAGACATGCTTCACAGAAACAAGAGAAGGAGAAGCCTATGTTTCAGAAATGATATGCTATAGCAGACAACATCATTACAGTCAGACAGCTGACTTAAAGGTTCAGTGATTAGAAGAGTCCTCTGTGCTTGTTGCTTGTGGACTATGAAAAGACATTTCATTCAATAGAGAAAAACTCCACCTGTCAAGTTCTCCTCCAATTAATTCTTAACTGAATATAAAACATCCCTGGATTGAAGCAACAGCAGAAATAACTTAATGATCCTCCAGTGAGCCAGAGGTCATTCGGTATTTGCTTTTGTCATGTCTGTTTGGGGTTTTTGTGGGAAAACTGTTTATATCCTTTGACCATTTATCCATTGAGAACTGGGAAATACCACTGGGACTTCTTAACACTTCCTTATATATTTTAGAAGGGATGTTTTATCTGTCATATTTACTGGACATTTACTGAACCTGATAGTTTTCTTTTTAATTGAATTGTTTTTGTTGTATAGAATTTAAAAAAAAATTCCATGTAACAAAACATATCCATTTTTTCCTTAATAATGCTTTCTGTTTATTGAATTGAAAAAAAAATCTCTTCACAAGTGAGATGCTTTGTATCATTATTTCCCATCTTTTTCATATATAGTGTTTAAAAAATTTGTTTCTTATCCAGCTACAATTCACTAGAGTATAAAGTATCAAATGGGAGGGATCCTAAATTTGTTTCCATATGGCCCACAACTTTCTCCAAGTATATTTATTAAATAATGCATCTTTTTCTCAGTTTTTCTTTTCTATCAATTGATTAGACACTAAACTTTCATGTGCATTTGTTTGGATATCTGATCCATCGATAGATTTCTGTTTTTTTCCCATAGTACCAGTTAGTTTTTGACAAATCATTTCCTAATAAATTTTGACCATCCTTATCATCTTTTCTCTTCCATGTGACCCTTTATATTCTTATCTACTTATTTTTTCTGTAAAATTTTTACTATGATTTTGTCTAGGTCTATAAAGAAGACTTTCAGTATCCTTATTGCTTTTGCTTTAAATATATGCATTTAATTTGGAAGCAGCATTCTTACTGCGTTAATCTGACCCATCTAGGAATATTAAATTTCCTACTATTTATTGAGGTCCTCCTTTACTATGGTCATTGTAGTTTTATGATAGCTCTCATACATGTTTGGTATATTCCCAGGCAGGTTAATTCCCAAGTATTTGGTAATTTCTATTATTTCAAAAGAAGTTTCTTTTTTGTTATTTTCTTGATCTGGATTACAAGTAAATTAGAATACAGATGATTTTTTTCTAGGCTAATCTTGTATCTTACAGCTTTGGCTAATTCATTTTTGTTTTCATTACTTTTTTGGTTGACACAGGTGACTTTCCTGGTTATACTGTCATGTCATCTGCAAGTAATGAGGTCTGATGTTAGCTGTTCTTTATTCTTGAAGACCAAAATGATATCACTATGTTAGAGTCAAGTTACAATGTGTCTGACTGGCTCATTAGACCAATATAAGCTTGGAATGCTCTGCCACAGGTTGGGCACAAATAGCCCTTGTGAATATTTGGGCTGGATTCTCTAAATTTGTATATCTTGCATTTCTTTTGAGCTACTTCAATTCTGCTTTGCTCATGGTGCATGGCGCTTTCTCTGATGAAGGCATGTCAGGCTGGGTGGTCCTGTGCCAGAGTCTGCCATGTCACACAATCAATTCCAAAGCTCTTAAGAGAAACCTTGAGAGTGTCCTTCTATTGCTTCTTCTGACCACCATGTGAGCACTTGCCCTGTGTGAGTTCTCTGTGAAATCGTCTTTTAGGCAAGTGTATGTTAATACTGTCAAATAAAAGCAGTGAGATTGCACCCTTTTGTTTTCTACCTGTTCTTCATGGGAATGCTTCTAATGATTTTCCATTGTCTATTATGTTTGCTCTTGGGTTAAGGTAGATACAGTTTATTGCATTGAGAAAAAAAATCCAGCTGTACCTATCATTTTGGGTGTATTATCATGAATTAAGTTATCAAAAGTGAATTTTTCAGCATATTTTGTTATGATCTTTTTTTTTTTGTATTTTAATAGTTTTATTGAAAGATCACTTTCTTAGTACCAGAACATAATGGTACTTTGTTAGGTTACTTCAGCCAACTTAAGTTTGCATTGATGAATTAGAAAGGAAATTCTTCAATGAATCAGGTGTTTAGGAGTAGCTGAAGAGTACATCTGCAAAATGCTTTACAAAATGAAGCATAAGACATGTGAGAAATATCGTGGCTCTTTTGTTTATCTTTAAAGGGAAGTTTTTTCCCCACAACATGACTTCAAAGTGAAATTTGAACTAATTATAGCTATTGTGGCAGTTAAGCTATATATTGCACTGATTAACTATATGCTTTCCCAACCCTATATGCCAATTTAGATTATGATATTTTTTAAATGTATTTTTTAAGTTGGTAGTTTTTCTGATGGTGAACCAGCTTTTCATATATGGTATACATCCTATTTGGTCATGATGAATACTTTTAAAAATGTTCTCAAATGGAGGTATGATTTCATCGATTCAGATGTTCCCTGCAGTGATGCAGCTCCCAAGCTATCTAAGCCTGCATATTTTGTATAATGATTGTCTATGTCCACCCATAAGTTTGCCACAAAGGAACCGTCCAACACGTTGGAGGCCTGCCTTGCTTTGTCCTGACATCACTAGAGCATCAGTGGACTATTCTGGCTGCACATCTGCCATCTCTCACTCCTACCATGTAACCGGCCCATCGTCTCTTTCTGCCATACAAATCCTTGATGATAACCTTTTATTCTTGTTCTCTGGAGCTCCTCACTAGTTATACTTTGTAGCCTATTCACACCCACCATATAACTTTCCATTGCCCTGTATTTGATTTGCATTTTTAATTACTTGAAGATAATATTTCATGTCTTGCTGTCACGTATCACCACTGATAGAATGTTGGCAGTAAAAATATGAGCCTTTGCTTTCAAGGGACGTTAGACTCATTAAAAGAGCTTTGCAATTTCCCAAAGGTGATCTAACCTGCCTTCTCTTTGCAACTCTGGGCCTGGCTCACTATCCATCTGTACTATCTATCTCAGATAAATGTACTGATAGACAAATTCTATAGGTTGCCTATTCAAGTGCATGTTGAAATCTGAGCATCGGGCATTCTTTATCAACTCAGTCTTTCTGATGTGGATGGTCATGCTAAACACTTTGAGTAATTACAGACAGCTCCCAGAAGGTTCTAGAATGTTCTGGGACTTTCTGAAATCAGTACGATGTCACTGACAACAATATAGGAGTATCTGGAGGACCTTGTCATTTAAAGGAAATCCCTGTTCAACCTGGAATCTTCACCGAATCCTCTCCATTACAGAGGCAAATACCTTTGTCAAGCATACATCTGTTTTTATGTCTCACTTGCTGTTTATAATCACAGGGCTGTTGAACAGCATTAAGTCTAGTTATATCTTCCAAAGAATCTTAAATGGTTTAGATGTATGGATGTAAGATAACTTGTTCCATCAAATCAAATGCTTTTCCTTAATCAACAAGCAATAAACACAATAGGATCTTGTATTCTCTCCATCAGTTATGTCAATTAACTGAGAGTAAAGATATCCATTGTTGAGTATTACTTGAGAAGTCCTGCTTTTTGTCTACTAAATACAACATCAAAGATGTCCTTGGTTTATACATGGATAACTTATAGTGATTCTGCAAGAATAGGCATATACACTGATACTTATTTTTTTCTTGGTCACCTTTTTTCGATATCAATCAAGTCCGAGATTTTTTCCATGCCTTTGGCACCTTCTTTTCCTTCAGATACCTTGTGTAACAGTCTTAGTGCCTTACAATTGTGCCTCCTCTATGGTAAATAAAATAATAAAGGTAAATTGAGATAAAGGGCTCTGAGCAAAATCAGTTTATTAATAGTGATGCATGTAACTGTAAACAAAGTGGATCAGACTGGCAACCTCAGTAAAGCCAATGACCTCAATGAGAAAGAAGGGACCCTCTTTATTGAAACACAATAAAGAAGGGGTCTTGGCAGGTGTGCAACATTACGACTGACCATACTAAGAAAGGTGGGCTGGTAATCAGGTGAAGCTGATCATACCCGTTCTGACAATTAAGAAATATTCACTGTAATCTTGTAATGTTTGTTAGGAAATAAAAACTACCAGACTTGCTGTCTCCTTGACAGAGAGAAAAACTCCTCTGATTGTCCAAGGACAGGCTGGAACAGATAGTATCTCTTTTGGGGATGGTTCCAAGTTAACTTGTGGGGCTTAAAGATAACAGATATCCTGGAAGTATCACTGGGGCTACTGGTATGAGAGAGAAGAACTTTTCTTTTAATTATAACTTTAAACTAACTGAAAGGAAGAGTTAAATTCCTGAGCTCAACTCAAGGACATAGAAAGGGGACTTGAGCAAATACAGAATCAATTATAATATAAAATCAACATAATGTACGAAGTTGCAAAGTAGAATTAATTTGAATTTCTCATCTCAATATATACTTGTTTTCATCATGCTTTTTTTGTCTTCTTTAGTGACATTTCTACCTCCTCTATAAGTATACCTGGGACTATGAGGTTTGGGATGAAGTGTGATGGCTCCAGTGTCCTTGATGGACAATACTTTGTTATAAGGATCTTTATAAATATTTTCAATTTTTTTTCCTGCTTGTAGTGGTTCTGTTTCATCTTAGAATGCCTTTGGATGACTTTGCTTAGTTGGAGAGCTTGCCAAGCTTCCTTTAAAACTGGAATTTACCTCTACTAATTCTCTCCGCTTGATGACACAATACTGCTCATAATTATCCATCATCCTTTTTTTGTAATGCTTTATAAATAAGTTTATGTTCCAATTCGGTGTTGCCCTGGCCGGCATCTCCTTCCATTTGGCAAGGAAGATGCAGGCTGGCTGAATGAGGTGCTTTTTGGACTTTTTCGGTCCCTTAACAAAGGGATAATTAATAAATTAGCAATTAATTTATATTTCTTAAGCTTGGCCCCAAAGAAGAAATATGAGAAAGGACCTCCCTCCCTCCTTTGCAGAGGTGGGGAACTACTGATGTGGAACACCGCAGATGTTAAACTTTCTTAATGTGTTAGTTTTGCTAAATTAGTTTCCTTTTTTAAAATTTTTTAACAGATGTTTGTCTGAGAGGGGATGAGAATCCGTTGGGAAATAGAAGCAATGTATAAACGAAAGGTATCAATAAAAATTCATTTAAAAGTAATTTTGTTTGGTTGAAGTTTTAGATAAAATTATAATTGGTGTCAACTGTTTATTTTCAATTGTTTAAATAATTCAGCATTATTTCAAATCTGTCACATCTTTTTTTCCCCTCTATTATTCTTTCTTTTTTATATTAATTCTAATCTTAGCTCTGATGAATTGATGGTTTGCTTATACAGACTATTAGGAGTTTGCCCTTTGTGGTATTATATGGTGCTCAGCATGTCCACTTTTACCAATTATTTTCTTGAAGAAAATGCTTATATATCAAAGTGTGAGGCTTCTTCTGTACAACCTGTAAGCCCCTGTCCTTTTCCTTTTTCCTGAACCATGCTTTGCCATATATTGATCCCTGTCCTCACTTTTTTATACCTTTGCATTGAACTCCATTTATCATAGCAGATGTCAATTTAAATTGGAGGGCCTCATCAAGCTCTTTATAGAAATTCCCATCACTTTATCCTCAGCCATCAATGCTGGCATATAAACTGCAACTATTTTTATTGGTGCAAATATTTATCATTGATCAGTGCTGCGATACATGGTGACCAAATACTGCATGGAATCTATCTTGTTCCATTTGGGCATTTACTGAAATCAAATTTACCGACTCTTTTGTCACTTTAAGGAGTACCTGGAAGTTATCTTTCCATTTAGCTGCAACTTTTCTTCTGGTTCTGTTTATAGCAAGAATGTCAAGTAGCGGTGGGGGAAGCAGAGAAGAGCCAAAATGTCAGAGTTATGTGGAGAATTTTTGTCAGGCTCTCCCTACATTTATCTCTGAACAACTTTTAAAAAGTGCATCATATTGAATTCTAAGTGGCATAATCAGCAAAAGCTCAGAGTGAATAATTTTTCCAGCCCAGGACAGCTTAAAAGGATAGAAAGAGAGGGGTAAGGTACTAGGATGGGGGTTGGCTGGGAGCACAGTGCAGCGGGAACATCAGCTATAGGCCTCGACATCAGTGTCAGTAGCAGCAGTGATACTGGGAGTACTCAAGAGTCCAGTGAGAGTAAAGGGATCAAATACCTGATTAGAAAGAGATTATAGGGAACCCCTGCGCTAGCACTGGGTCCAGAAGTGGGCGCCATTTGGCTATTCCATTACCCACTTCTGGGTCAGAGTTCCAAGGTACAGAGAATGCTTGGAGTGACAAGGGAGCGTGGGCCTTGTCTGGGTCAGGATCACAGCACAAATCAGAAGGGCAGAGACCACACCTCTCCCTTGTTCACAGCACTTTGGGAACATTAAAACTTAGTGCCCAGGCCTAACTGTGAAAACAATAGGATGTAAAAGCCTGAAGTTTGGGACAGTCACAGTCCATCTCACCCTAGAAGTAAGCATAGCCCATTTCTAATATAAAGTGTAACGTCAAGAAATAGCCTGGAAAAATAAACAAACAACAGTAAAAAAGACCCTTACCATAAAATATTACTATGGTGACTAAGAAGCGCAAGACGCAAATTCATGACAACCCAACAAGAATTCCTAGAATTTTTAAATATAAAACGAGAGTGGTAGAGAGTGAGAAAAGATGTGAGAGCAGCAAGAAAATTATGAAAAGAGAATAGTTTGCTTAAAAAAAGCACAAAAATACTGATGAAAATAACTCCTTAATTAATAGCTCCTTAAGAATTGGCCAAATGGTAAAAGAGGCAGAAAACATCACTGAAGAAAATAATTCTTTAAAAATTAAAATTGGTCAAGTGGAAACTAATGACTCCATGAGACATCAAAAAAAATAAAATAAAATGAAGCTACAAGAATGAAAAAAATCAAGAATGTCAAAGTTGATTATAATTCAGTTCTCTCCACATAGCCAATAATTACAACATATTAAATATGCAGCTTTGAATTGTAATTTCTTTATTGTTAATCTTTTTATTTGATTTGTTACATTTTGATGGAGGAATATGATGGTCTACTTTAGAATGTAATCTTTTTTTAAAGTCTCTTGTATTTGGGGGGTGCATAAAAGTTGAGAATTATTATGCAGTTTTCTTTTTCATTTTTATCATCAAGTTTTTGTCTTTCAATTTTTTTCTAATTTGAATTGTACTATATTAGTTACCAATAAAGCCACTTACCCCTTTCTTAAACTTGTAGTTGCATGAATTTCAACTAACCTCTGAATTTTAATCTACCTATTTCCCATAAGTTTGTTATCTTTTAAACAGCACATTGATTTTTTCCCCTTCATTAGGTAACTTTTTGTTTTGATAAGAATTCAGATAATCCGATATATTTGATGTTTTTATTATTCTCTTTCTGTTATTTTTAGTATTGTCTGGAGGGAATGCTATTTTTCTTAATCTAGAATTCTTTCAATTATTAAAGCCAGTAAATACAAGAAAAAATTAAAAATAAAAAAACCTTTCATGAATTACACATCCTCATGCAAGAGGATATTCTAATTTTAGAATTTATATTACTAAAGCAAACACTCATCATAGACTTTGTTACTTGGTAATTTCACTGCAGAAGTTCATACAGTGACATGGTTAAAAATGTTGGAAAATATGCTTCAATAGTAAGGAATTCAAGAGGCCAAAGATTAGCATTAAAAAGAAAAAAAATTGTGTTTACTTATCTGTGTATATATTGGTTCTCTCCAATACAATATGGCTCTTTGAGGGTGGGGACTGTTTCATTTCTCTCTTTTTCTCTTCAGTGCTTAGCACAACATCTTGCATATAATAGGTGCTTAATAAATGCTTTATTAAATCAATTTTTCTTTCATCGTTATGTTTACTTTCGCCCTTTTATATTTCAAGAATTTCAGAAGATGACAAGTTCATTCTTTCTCCGGAATCACAGACTAATAGTTGTTAGGATTCGTATAGCACTGTAAGATTTGCAAAGAGTCTTAAATATGCTATCTCATTTGATCCGCACAACCCTGGAAAGTATGTGCTATCACTATCCCTTTGAAGAGATGAAGAAACTGAGCCTCGGAGAGATTAAGTGACTGCCCAGAATGACACAGTGCATCTCTCAGGAAGGATCTGAATTCGGGTCTTCCTGACTCCACTTCCAAAACTCCACTACGCCACCTTGCGGCCTAACTGCACACTGAGTCTTGCACCTATGTGTCAGTAACGCTTGATCACAGAATTTAGAGCTGCAAACAGCCTTAGAGGTCATTGTGTCCAACCCCCTTGTTTACAGAGGATAAAAGTGAATCTTAATGACTTGCTTGAGGTAAGATAGGTAATAAGTGGTAAAGGCAGGATGCGAAGTTCTACTACTCCACTCTTCAAGAAAGGCAACAGGAGGTGCTGGACAAGGCAAATACTGAATGATCACAAAAAATAACAATCAATTAGCAAACACTTATCAAGTGTCTACTACGTGCCAGGCCCTGTGTTAGACAATCAATCGGGATACAAATACAGTGAGTAAACCAGACCACCGATGCATTAAAGCAAAGATAAAAATTAATATAAATCTAGAAGAAAATAAAAATGAAAAAAAGATATATGACTTGTAATTATGACCTGATCTCCAACCTGACCTATTTAAACATGGGATTTTTATGTTGAAAAGGGAAATAGATGGAAGAAAAGATATCAGCAATTGTCATAACACCTTATTTAGCAAATACATGAATTGCTTTCAAAGATGAGATAGCTGGTAGGCAAAGGCACTACTGATTTTAAACATATACAAACTAGTTTATAATGTCTTATGGAGAAGGAGATGCAATAGGGAAGGTGGAGGCCGGGGGGAGGGCGCGGGCCGGATGGGGAAAGCTAAAGAAAGCTTGGTAAGTAATGCACCTAAGCAAAGTCATCCTGACAACATTGAAGGATGAAACCGGAAGGAGAAAAACCAGCAAATGAAGATGAAAAAGATCCATAAAGATTTTTAAAATAAACTCTTTTCTTCCTCAAGGACAGTGGATCCATCACTTTTGGACTTTTAACATCATGGTCCAAGCTATGCTTATGGGAAGAAGTGAAAACAACAGTATGAGAAACAAATATGGGAAAATCATCTATATTGTAGCAATTATACATGGAAAATAATAATCATAAATAACAGCTGGCATTTATATAGTGCTTATTATTTGCTCAGTGTTTTACACTATGCTATGTGCTTGCTTTACAAACATTATCTCATTTGATACTTACAAGGTAACAGCTATTATTATTCCCATTTTACAATTGAAAAAACTGAGATATCAGAGGTAAAGTGACTTGCCCAGGGTCACATAGCTAGAAACTATCTAGGGCCAGATTTGAACTTGGGTCTTTTTTATTTCAGGCCCAGCTAGCTCTCTGTGGTAGGCATTTTGAGGGTACTGAAGAATTACTTCTCCAGATATGGGGGATTGGGTGAGGGAGTAGGAATACCTAAGGCATGCATGGAAAAAAAATTGATTTTGTTATTACCAAAAGGTGATGACCAAGAGAAAGTCAATAATTATGGAGGCATATTCTTTGGAACGTATTTAACATTTTTACAACAATAATTTAAATGTCCATGAGGAACATTCTCAATGTATTATAAAGGAATAGGAAGGCTTTTAAAAGTGATTTTCTGTAGTGGATCAGCTTTACCATCAGTTTACTGAAGATGTAGGGAATACGAGATTCTGAAATGCTTGCTGTTTCTTGATTATCAAAAAAACATTTGATCACGTGGGAACAAAATGCTAATATAGGTGTCTTCTATGACTATGGCACAGAAATCATAGAATTTGCAGTTGATAAGAACCACATTGGCCAACCAGTTCATTCCATGCCCTGCAAGAAATCTTCACCTAACATTCCCAAGTGGTGATCCAACTCCTGGAAAATCTCTAATGGGAAGGAGGGTGGGGTGTAGAAACCCACTACCACACAAGAAAGGCCATTCTATTTTGGAATGGTTTAAATTGTTAGTTTTCCTTGACATCTAGCCTATATTTACTTCTTAACAACTTCTACCACACCTCCTGGTTTTGCCCTCTTCAGGCTAAACAGGACACATCTGATCCCTCCTCCACACGTCAGCATTTCAGAAACTTCAAGTCAGCCACCCTGTCCTCCTGAGTGTTTTTCTCTACACCTAAGTATTTCCAGTTCCTTCATCTGAGCCTCACATGACCTGACTCCAGGCCCTTCACCATCCTAGTAACTCTCCTCTGCACACTCTCCAGCTTATCAATGTCCTGCTTAAACTGTGGCACCCAGGACTGGACACAACTTTCCAGAGAAAATCTGACCAGAAACAAGTGTGCAGGAGACTCTACCACTGGAAGCTATCTATGCTTTCTCAATGCATCCCAAAATCGTGTTGGCTTTTTGGTATACAAGACACTTTTGACTTAATATTGATAACAATCCTTTAAAACTCCGTGATCGCTTTTTCAGAAACGCTGTCAAACCATATCTCCCCTATCTTGTACTGGTGAGGTTGACCTTTAAATGTATTTGTTTCTTAATGATGAGCTAAAAATTATAAGACCATTATAGATTTGGGGCTGAAAGAAGAGAGGCCACCTAGTCTGATCCCTCTATTTCATGGATGAGGAAGTCCTTCATCCAAGGTCACAATAGTAGCGAATGTTTAACTTGTGGGGAAGGGGGGTAGAGAAGACAGAAACAAGCATTTATTTATTAAGTGCCTCTGTTATGTGCCAGGCATTGGACTTTACAAATATCATTTCCTTTCTCATTTATTCTCATAATATCTCATTTAAAGGGAGGTGCTAATAGTATCCTCATTTTATAGTTGAGGACTAAGGTAGAGATTAAGTGACTTGCCCAGGCTCTCAAAGCACCCAAGTATCTGAGGCCAGATTTGTACTTGGGTGTTTCCTGACTCCAGACTCAGCATTCTTTCTATTCACTAGGCCACCTAGCTGCCTCAGGATCTGGATTCAGGCTTTGCTCCTTTGACTCCACAGTGTCTTCTTCTACTATACCACACTGCTTTCAACGATTCTAACTGCTGAATGAGGAGATGTTTATTTGCCATCTTAAAGGAGAGCCAGCACAGAACACAAGTTGAAGGATTCCATATAGATGGTGAAGTCATCTAGATGTACATGTTTATAGTTGACACTGGGTTGATTAAATCAAGGTCTGGAACATTATTGCAAAATTTGACCCAACTCTCCACTGAGGAAAAACCAAATGGATGAAGAATGCCTTAGTTTCCTCATCTGCAAAATAAGGAGGGATCCATTAAATGTCTTCTGAGGTGCCTTCCGGTACAAAATCTAATCCTGTGATTCTCAGTTGCTAGATAACTTCTTTCAAAGAATTTTTGTGTAATTCTGTCATACGTGAAGACACATGGCTGACACTGGACAGCCAAAGGACATGCTGTTGGGCAGAGGTGTCAGGCTCAGAATTGTTGCAAATCTTATGAAAATGTAACTGGAAAACGTTTAACAAAATAAAAATACATCGGTGTCAATTTGTGCAGAGATCCACTCCTATTTGAGTTTGATACCACTGGTAGAGCTTATCCAATCAATGTATGTACCTTAAGAAGCTACAATTAGATTCAGTCCAGAACCGAACAGGACTGGGCTAAATTTATTGGATGGTCCTAAGCTTCTCTCTGAAACAAAGGTCTGTTAGCATAATACCAACACTTTTCCAAACCTATACTTTTAGAGTATTAAACACCCTGTATCTATTGATGCAGTCATAAGGTTATTTTCTTTTATGTATTACTAATCATGCTGAATGCTTTACTAATTTTGAATCATTCTTGCATCTCTGGTATAAAATCAGCTTAGACATAGTGCTTTTTTTGGTGTGGGGGTAGGGAAGGCTTCTATTGCTAGTCTCTTCACTAAGATTTCATCCAGAATTTTTGCTTCAACATTCATCACTAAGATTTTTACTTCACACTCTGCTTTGTTCCTCCCTGGTTTCGGTTTCGGGACCACATTTGTCTCATAAAGGAGCTTAGTAGAATGCTACCTTTCATAATTATTGAGAACGCTTTTCGTAAAAGAGGTATTAATCATTCTTTAGATGTTGGGTAGATTTAAATAATTTCATACAGAAGTGTAATCAACACATAAATTGCCATACCAAGAAGACAAGAAACTAGAAAGCACTTCACTCAGTCAACACTTTACCAGGGTAGACATGGCACGCGAGGGCAACACTGTTTAGAATATAAACTCATTTGAAAAATCTCATGAAGAATGAAAAACAGAAAACAGAAGCAGTGGAGGGCAAAACCACTTTAAAGAAAACTAAGCAAGAGTTTAAAGGAAGTCGTGAAGTACTTATGGATGAAATGAGGAACTGAACAAACAGAAAAAGCAGCTGGATCAGTAAGACTTGAGTAGGAGCTGTTATCATGAAGGGACTGATTCACAAAGTAGCTAAAGTTGTGGAAAGTCTCAGAACTTTTCTGAGAAAAGGCAATAGTGCAAATATTACTAACAGCCCATAATCCCTACTTTCCCAACGACATACAATTTTCATGAAAACATACACACATCTCAAAAGTATCTGCAACAAGGACAAGCTTTCGTAAGCAATGCTTGAAAGCTGATAACAAAACTAACACCTACATGTTGCCCCTCTGTCTCTGGACGGTCACTTTCCCCCCAGGCCTAAAGGATAATAATGATAGGGAAACTGATGAAGCAGGTGCTGAGGATCATTTTTCTTCAATTCGTACTAGTGGACTACAGTCATTTCCTCCCTGGGGAGGAGGAAATGGACGTTTGCAAAGAGCAGAAGACTGAAAAGCCAGAGAAGTAAAGAAGCAATATCTCAGTTACTTTCTCCTGTTTTACTGCTGAGATTTGGACTTGCCTTTATCACCACATCAGGGAATGGCTATATCTAGCACCTTTGGTTAAAGCTGGAGGCAGCTAATTGCCAAGCAGGTTAGCAATACTAATGGACCTTGGGAAGGGTGGACCATGATTCCCTTAAAAATATATTATTAGAAATAAAAATGCTCCTTTTATAGAGAAAGCTGTATTTTTTCCTTTATTTTTTAAAATATCTTCTCCACATGATTAGAAAAAAGCAAAGAGTGCTAATGGCCATGTTTGTAAAAATACAAAATGTCTCAAACACACGCTTAATTACATCTTCTGGACAGGTTTTATACCCAGGATATCAAATCCTTTAGCCATGACAGCGGCAGCTGCTTCACACAGTAACATCCTCCACATATTCACCCTCAATATTTCACCTGCGGAAAACAAAAACAAAGCACTGTTTTGTTTTTTTAATCATTCAAATCTTGTTAAGATAAACAATGGTTCCTATCTTTTAACATTAGAAGAGACAGGCATATCAACTAACAGAATTGTTTTTTACTTTGAAATAAAAGTTTTTAGATTACTATATAGTACTATTTTAATTTTTTTAATTGATTAAAAATGCACTGTCAATTTAAACAGCTTAGTCCTTTGAGGTATTCTTAAATTCTTGCCTTTCTTTAAAGAATGTGTTCTTTCTAGGATGTCCTTTAAGTGTCTCTGTGCTCTAAATGGAAGCAGAAATTTAGAAGTTTCCTTTTGATTTTTCCTTATGAAAAAAGGTAATATTAAAATATAAAGGTACTTTGGCCAGGATTATAGCAAAGTGATTTTTGGTTTGCACATTCTAGGTTGTGATTTTGAAGAATTCAGGAACCCAAGGGCATAAAGGGTAGCCTGCCTCTCTTTCCAATGCTAGTTTATCATTAATAGCCAGATTTCCCCTAGTAGTTTAATAGCTCAGTCTTACAAACAACTACTTGAATTTAATGTACTTTATTACAGAGGAAGAAAAGAATGGAGTAGAGGCAAAATTGATGATGACTCTTCAGCAGAGCATTTTCGATATAAAGAAAGCCAAGAATTCATTCCAGGAGCTGGTCTAAGATGTCTAATGAGTATGATTACTTTCTGTGGAGAATGCTTTATGTCATATTGAATGCTGTAAAATAGGATAAAGACACTTACCAGTTTGTCGATCTTTTTCCACGCAGTAACAACTATCATAGAATTCTGTGAAAGTGGTTGCTAATTCATAGAGATAATCACAGAGTGTGTGTAGAAACAAGTCATCCAAAATCTTTTGCAAAATCTCAGGGTAACGTAAAATGCACCGGCCTAGCTTCCATTCCTTCTCATGGTCCAAAATGATCTTAGTTTCTTTAGCTGCTTTCTGTAACATCTCTTCATCAATGTTAGCCAATCGGGCAATAGATCTAGAAAGGAAATTACTGTGTGAACACTGCTCATTTATGGTATGTATAACCATTCTTTTTATTACAAAATTAAGCATAAAGAAAAGTGCATTAGCCACTCACATTACTGCCAGTTAAGGAGAATAAGTGCTTCTTTCCAAAGCATTACAGCAGCTGTACTAACTTTACTATGCAATTCATAACACTAACGATCTGGTCTGAAACGCTTGCTAAAACTAAAACAGGAAATCTAAATAGATTTAATTCTGAGGTATTTAAAGCAATAACTTTTAGAGAAGGTAGCCCAGAAAATAAAGGCAAAACCCAAGGAGTCAAAAGAAAACAGTTATTTTAAAAGAAGAAACAAAAATAATTTGCATTTCTGCGGATGTTTTAAAATAGAATTTAGACCAAGAGGGTGCGAGACGCAGTTAGACTTGGATTTGAGTCCCAGCTCTGACAGCAATTACAGTAAGCACTACGCTACATGCTGAGAATACAAATACAAGCAAACAGACAGTCTCTGCCCTCAAAGAACTTACTGTGTAATGGTGGAAGAAATGCTAAAAGGAAGCTGAAAAGCAGCAGAGAATATTGGGAGAGGGCAATTTGGGTACCCATTACAGGGGAATGAAGAAGTCTGTAGTGCAGCCTAGTGATATGGCTGGCATGTGTGCCCTCCTTAACTTCTCTAGTCCTCCATTTTCTCATTTGCAAAATGAGAACTGACCGCTATGGTGCCCTCCATTTCTAACAACAGAGTTGTTTGTAGGTTGATTTCCTACTTAAAATTATGTCATGTGCCTTACTCTCTACTTTACCTTATCCTGGTGAGGGCATATAGCAAGTAAGCGGCTGTATTTCCTCTGTCATCTAGCATTTTGTCAAAGGAGAAGATGTAGTCATTCATTCTATTGTGGGAAAGATCAGCATATCTGATGCAGCCAAAAGCCACAGAAGTCTGAGCAGCCTTCAATTCCTCTGGAGTTAAAAACTTTAAGAAAAAACGCATCACTCACTATTCAGTAAGTCTCAGCACGGGGTTAGGCACTTGGGATACAAAAACAAAGAATGAAACAATCCATATCTTCACAATGAATTTACATTCTGAAAATGACAATAATATATGTATATGTGTATATGTATGTATATCATACATATAATAAGTATGTCATTAATAGGCACAAATATCTACAAAGTACCCTAAACAAACAGACATTTGGGAGACATAGGTTTGGTCCAGGTTAATAAGGGGCTTTGAAAGCCTAGAGGATGTTTCAGTTACTTTATCCTAGAGATAATAAGGAGACAATGGAGTTAAAGTGACATGGTCAAATTTGCATGGAAGGAAAATGACTCTTGGCAGCAATGTGTAGGACGGACTGCAGTTATGAAACCCAAGATAGGGAGAGCAAGTAGGAAGCAAGTGTAATAATCTAAGCAAGATGGGACAAGGGTCTGAATTAAGGTGACAGCCGTGTGAGCTGAGTGAATGTGTTGGATGAAGATGTTATGCAAGTGGAAATAGCAAGATCTGGAAATTGTGTGAAGTGAAAGAGAGTGAGAGGTCTTAGATAACGCTTAAATTATGAACCCAGGAGACTGCAAGGATGGTAGTGCCTTTGACAGACATTAGAAAGTTTAGAATAGGAGGAAGATAATGAATAATCAAGTTTTAGACATCTTGAACTTAACATATTTCTAGGACATCTAGTTTGAAATAACCAACAGAAAATGAGTGCTGTGGGTTAGGGTTAGGGTTCAGGTTTGGAAGTCAGATGCATAGAGATTTAGTTAAGCCCATGGATGGTAAGATGAGGTACAAAGGAAGAAGAGAACAGAGCTTAGGACAGAACTTTAAGGGAACATGCACAATTATGTAGTACGATATCAATGAGTCAGCAAAGCAGAATGAAGAGTCAGAAAGGGAGAAGGTGGACAACAATCTCAAATGTGACAGATAGACTGAGAAGGATCAGAACTAAAACAACACCATCAGAATCTGGTAATGCTGGAGAAAGCAGTTTCAGGTGAGTGATGCAGTTGGAAGCCCGATCAGAAAGGGCTGAGGAGTGAGAGAGAGGAAGTACAGGCAATGACTACAGAAAGCTAAAGATTCAAGGGGAGGAGGATTCAGTGGGATGACGAGGAATGGGATCAGGCGCACAAGTAGGAGACGGACTTTGGCAAGGAGAAGGGCCAGTCAGAAACTTCAGTAAAGAAGGGTAGATGCTATCTAGGGTGAAGCGTCCAATGAACACAGGCTGCACACACCAGATTAAAACATAATTAGGAAATATTTTTTAAAAATAAATAAAAATAAAATCAAACACAGATGTTACTATGGTTTTCTAAGTCAATGTGCAGCCTGCAACCTTATGCAGAGTTTGGTGGCCCTGTTGCTATTTGAATTTGATGCCACTGGTCTAGGGATTTTAAGATGAGAATGGGAGAAGAGCCCATGGCCTTAATTTTCACAGTTAAGTCAGAGGAAGGGCCTCAGCTAAAAGAGAAGGGGGATGCACGGGGGCTTGAGGAGGAAAAAGGTTTGGAGCAAATTCTGTGTGGAATGAGATAGGGAAGGAGGAATAAAAGGACTATTTTACTGCAGAGAGGACATGGTGGAAGCTGGATAACGAATCTGTAATGTGCTCAGTTAGAATGGGTGTTGAAGACTGCCTCCAGCTTTTTCAGCTGCTTGTGAGTAGGAGTGGAGGCAGGTGGGAATAATCCAGGGCTGAGGTTTGGCAAGGGAAGAACAAGGGGGTAAGAGGTTCAAGAGCAGAAGACAGTGAAGAGCTGAAATGGCAAACTATTGGCTTGAGGTTGGAGAGAGGAAAAGTGAAATTAGAGCAAAGAAAATAGCCTGAGAAAATACTGAAGAGTAAAGTTAGTAAAGGAAGTCTTAATGAGGGCAAAGAAGAGGTGTAGGAGGGACTAAGCCTAGGGAAAGGTGGAATGACAGGTTGTGGTAAAACACGGGAATGTCAGGAAAGCATGATACCTGTGGGTAATGGTGAAATCAAGTATGCAACCCCTGCTACATGTGGCTCAGGTACAGTGTGAAGGAGGTCATGGGACATAAGGAGGTTTAGTAAACTGGAAATGGAGGAAGCATCCACAAAGATATCAAAGTTCCGTAGTGTAAGAGCAAGAGATGGTTGATGAGTCAAGTGCTAAACTCCCTAAAGGAGGGAGAATGATACCTGGGGGCGGTGGGGGGGAGTTAGAGTTACCATAATTTTGACTGGAGTGTATTTCAAGGGAGGAAAGGTTACTGAGTGAAGATGGTGAAAGGAGAGTCTGTGACAGTAGGAGGCAAGTAGTACTCTGACACCAAAATCAGCATGTTCTTTTTAAGTATCTCACACAGTACCATGTAATCTCAGGGTAAAAAGCTGATAGAATGTTTTAATCAGCGTTAGCTGGCAAGATTGAACAATGCATGGCAATATAAAAGTTTCTCAGTGTATAAAACTATAAAAAGAGCCATAAAATTCACCATCCACAAATATTAAGGCTGCCTCAGTCAACTGGCACCTATTTTGTTTACATAATGTCACAACTCCCTGATTTTTTGATTTGGAAGATTTTTGAATGCATATTGATCAACCATTTGTTTTAACATTATGCAGCCACAAATTGAGACATCAGACCATAAATACAAAGTGATATTAAGGCTGAATCATGTCAAATGAATTGCAAATAGTACTTTTAACAATATAGAGAAGAAAAAAAATAATGCATTTGGTTTTGGAAAAATGTAATCCTATCATTTGTTTTCAACCGGGATAAGTACATATGACATCAATACATTAGGTCAAATCAGTAAACAATTGGTCCAATTGAATCTGGCATAATACAATGAAGGAACTATTAATGTCCAGGTTTTTCACTTTTCATCTGATCATGTTGGCTCCATGTGGGGAACCCATGATTAAAAGCTAAATGCCACATGAAGAATATGGACAGATGTGTTAATCTGAGTAACAAGCACTAGAGAGAAAGGGTTTCTCTTTTCTTTTTTTGCCAAACGCTATTCAGTTATTTCAACTGCAACCAGAAAAGCAGATGGAGGCATCAGTGATAGTGGCACTAGGAGCATACACTGAAATCAACCGCTGGGGAAGTGACCTCTTTTGTCAATATCGTCATGTGTGTTTCATTACTGGATTGTCAGCGATAGAATCTAAACAAACAAAAGGGGTTTTCCTCAAAGGAAAATTTCTTTGCCTCTTCTCTTTTTAGTCTGTTTCTCATTCTGTTCTACAACCTGGGAAGGGCACAGGACTTAGAACTCTAAGACTCCAGTTGGAGTCCTGAGCAATTCTATTTATAAGCTATCTGACTTGGGGGCAAATCACTTCACTTCACTTGTAACATGAGGAAATAAAATACACACAACCTACCTTGACTTGGTAGTTGTGAGGAAATACATGCTATGTATGGGGCTACTACCCTATGCTCTGTCTCTACTCAGGATGATTTCAACTATTCAAGAGCAAAACAGTTTAGGGAAGACACTAAAAAAATACATTAACAAACTTGAGGTGGTGCCACAAAATCTGAGTGAACTAAGACCACCTAAATGAGAAAGTAAAAGGTCAAAGCATCATATTGCCTATGATTTCTAGTCTATTTAATATAGAAGCAAAGAAAAAAAAATCAAAACACATGCTTATCTAACTTCAATATGCACTAAAATTACCTTATCTCTTTCTTTCTCCTTCAGTTTATCCATAGACCTTTTCAGCCCTTCCTCTAATAGATCTATGAGGCGCACTGTCTCACCAGAGCGAGTTTTAAACTTTTCCTAAAAGAAAACATTTAAAAGGTCTGAGTTAACAGAATCAAGCATCAACTGCACCTAAAAGACTGGACTGAATCCAAAATAAAAAGGCGGCTATGAAAAAAGAGAAGACGAGTTATGGATGGTGGAGAGAGAGGGGGGAAGGACGAGGTGCTGAATTAAGGACAGTGGAAAAAATACAAAATGAAAGGTGCTTCCTTAATTATAAACAAATCAAAGATAGAACAAATCCAGTTAGAAACACCAGATGACAGAATCTGTGAAGTTTAAGTATATACAACCACGATATGTAAGTATACACACACACACACACACACACACACACACACACACACACACGAACCATTTTGCTACCTGATCAAAATATTTACTCTTATTTAAACATTTTATAATGGAATAAAATACTATAATTATAATACACCAGGCAGCACAGAAATGTAAAAATATCAGAGTCCTAAAGTCATCATGATTTTAAATTACTGTACTTAACTAGTGAGGCACCAAAATAAGAACTGGGCCAGGGACAAATACCAAGTAAACATACTAAACAGGCTACCTTCATACTATTTTAAACACAACTGATTACAAATTCTAGAGGCCCCTTCCCAATACAAATGAAAACTTAAACAAACCAGACAATTCACACTTGGTTTTCTTAAAATTCTGAGCAATTTCTTGATTACTCAGTTATATATGGATTCAGTGTTCTTCTTACTATAAAATAAATCTCATTGTCACACAGGGCACATGGTCAATAATAACATTTGTTATGAGCAGGGCTAGAAATAGGGTAAAACGCTTGGAAATGACTGTACCCACAGAGGCACAAGGTTGTTCAGCTGGTTTTACCAGGCTCGTTTAGTTCTGATAATGCTACCAAATAAAATGTGGTTTGTTTTGTAGATATTTGGGAGGTGGACAGTCTATTATTTGCTCCAGGTTTCACAGACTTACTTGTCTTCTCCTAGCACTACACCAAATCCAGCATGGCTTACTCGGGTCACTTTAGGGTCATACCATCCAATCATCTGAGCTGCTGCAAATATTGCCTGTAAGTGTAAAGCCTAGAAGAGAACATGTAAACATTTATTTGATCTATTCTGTAATACAATTAAAGAACTTAAGGCTATGTTTATGTTTCAAACACCAGAAATGATGTTATTTTCTCATTATGGGTACTTCTTTCAGTGACAATGAATACAAGCCCTCTAAATAACTTCATCCTGTATAATACCTGTATTGAGGGGGGAAAAAGTTTTATCAGCAATATTACAGAAGGTGCTAGCTCTTATTCTCTAAAATAAGGGTTCTGAACCTGGGGTCCACTAACTTCCAAGGCTTCATAAACTTGGCTGGGAAAAAAAAATTACATCTTTATTCCAATACAACTGGTTTCCTTTGTAATCCTAAGTATTTTATTTTATGCACTTAAAAACATTTGAGAAGTGGTTCTACCACATTGCCAAAGGGGTCCATCATGCAAAAAAAAAAGTTTAGGAACCCCTGATCTTAAAAAAAAAAAGGCAACAAAAGAGCTGATAACAAACTCTTCCATTTCTTTGTATTTTAGAGATCTTAATCTAAGCACTTTTGTTGGAATGAGAATAACACTGTTTTAAATTTCAGGGTTTAGGGAACCTTAGCTACCAAAGAACAAAGTAAAATAGCTGTTAAAATTCCATAGAAGACATGAACAAAAAGGGATCTATGAACTCACCTGCCCATTGTCTACGACATAGATAATTATATCTGCCTTTTCTTCCATTAATCTTTGCTTAATAGCAGCTAAGTCAGATGTATCGTAAGTATAACCTCCATCTGATTTTACTATTGTTAACGGAATTGAGCATTCTGGGACAAACACAATCTTCCTTCCATCATCCACCTGTACAAATCCTGAAAGAATAGACTAATTGTCATAGGAGTAAAAGAATTTCTCAAAAAGACAGCATTTGTAATTCAACTCAATAGTATTCAGAGTATCTATCTTAGGCGCATGTGTGTGTGTATGAACAGGGCAAAGTTTACTAACTCGTGCAATTTTTACTTCTCAGCCCATCAAGAGTTTACTATGAATTTGATGGATTTTCTTTCGTATTCACTGGACATAAATTGTTTGCCCTAAAGAATAGCTATTTCTAAGAGCACCTCTGCACACCAAGAGTGCTTCTGCCTGTCTTCTAGCTCTAATGCAACTCAGATCTCTCATGGCAGTTGTTCCCAAGCTCCTGATAGACCCCTGTGAAAGCCCCATCTGCTCTACCAGCCTAGGCCCTCTGAGACTATGTTATCCATGCTAAAGCCATAATTATCCTTGAGGATCCACCTAAGAAGCCAATTTACAATGCAATCAAAAAGGGCTGTGATGGGGAATCAGAATAATAATTCAATATCTAGGAAAATACACAAGAGGTTAACACAATGACAATAATATAAAGGGAAAGGCAAAAATGAAACTGAATGAATAATGGCTAAGGGGGGCCTGAGATAAGAGCTGAGAAAATGATCTTCCTCTTTTGCAGAAGCTGGGGGATGGGTAACTATGGGTGTGGAATACTGCATTCACTGCTCAGACACAGTCAATGTGTTGGTTGATTTTGCTTAATGGCTTTTTCCCTCTTCTTTCTTTTTTGGCTCATGGCTCACAGGGTAGGGAAGAAGGATACATTTGGAAAAGGTGATATAAAAAAACAAAATGCATCAACAAAAAAAGGTTAAACAATATCAGAAGTGTATTGGTCCAGAAGTACGTGAAAAATCAAATAAAAACCCAGCTTCTATTTATGCAGTCATCACAAAAATTATACAATGAATGGACTGAGGATTAGGTCCAGTAGACAGTAGTGAATGGTTCTATCAATCCTGACGTGGGGGCTGTGATGTTCTGTTGCAGTGGGTGCAGGACTATAAGAACGCCTTAACTAAAGGCAATGAAGCTACTTCTGCTTAATAGTGTTCTTTATGCCAATTACAGCAACCACCTTTGAAAGATCAAGATAGTATGATCCTATGTGGTTCTTAATCTACTTGACTGTAAAATTGATTATACTGGCTCTTTTTTTTCCAGGTCTGCATATGAAGATTGCAGTGTCGGTTAATTTCATTACCTTCTCACACACCAGCTACTGATTCTCAAGAACTCAATTTTTATAAACACAATACATTCTCCTATTTAACCAACATAACTGAAACCCAAACTTTGGATCTTCTACACACCTCAACCTGAGGAAAAAACTCCTCATGTTAATTCTGGTATCACTGTTAAGGATTGTCTATTAGCTGCTCATATATTTGGAACCCATCCCCCTTCAAGCCTCAGTGACTTGACTTGGGTATATGGCCTCTAGGCACTTTTCAGTCCTGCAAAAGTTATCACCATCCTCTCAGTCTCCTAGGTTGGTGATCTCAGTGCTATCCCGGATTTCTCATTCCTTTTGCCCAACCCTGACACCAAATCCTTCTGTTTCCACCTCCACAACCTCTTATACTTGACTTCTATACTCATACCAACTTATTTTGGGCTCTCATGAACTCTTGCCTGGACTTCAATGGCCTCCTAATTGATCACCTTGCTTCAAGTTTCTCTTTGTTGAAATCTACAATCCTGTACTCCAATCAGCACAGGCAGATCTGACCATGTAACTCTATAACCAGTAGCTCCCTATTTCCACTAAGATAAAATAACTACAAACTACATTTGGCTTTTAAAGCCCTTTATGGCTCTGCTCCAACCTATCTTTCCAACCTCATTATACATCATTCTCTTCCAATTCTTTGGTTCAGTCAAACTAACTTTCTTTCTGATCTTCACACATAAGCACACCCATCTTTTGTCTCCATGGATTTGCAATGGCTGTTCTCCATGCCTGAAATGCACTCCTGCCTCATCTCTTCTGCATGAGATCCTCATTTCCCTTAATATTTAGCTCAAGTACCACCTTCTACTTCTCTATGATGCCTTTCCTGGTCTCTCAAGCTGCTAGTGCCCTCTATCCGTAACTACATATTTATTTTGTGTATACTTAAAACACATTCATGTTGTCTACATCAATAAAATGTAAGCTTCTAGAGAGCAGGGATTGTTTCATTTTTTTTACTTTTGTCTCCCCACTGTAGAATATAGAGTAAGGTATTTAATAGATGCTTGTTGACCTGATATAATTGCTATAGTTAGTTTACATGTTCCCCTCCAAATGGACTATAAATATGAGAGAATACGAGGATGACAAAAATGAGTCTTGTCACCGTTCTGAAACAATAATCTGAATAGTTTCAAATTCCTGGTAGCTTTATTAAGTTCAAAAGCAACACAACTTACCTTTCTCTTCAAATTCTCTGACAATATCACTCATCCTATCTTGGTAGAATGATTCCCCTCTCTCTATTAGGGAAATATCTAAAGCATCATAGATTTTTTTAAATTCTAAAAGAAAGACAAAGAAAATTAGCTCAACAGAAATAAAATAGGTCTATCTGTGCTAATGTAAAAGGAAGATAAAACATCTCTAATCTTAAAAAAAGTACAATTACAATGAAGTAAAAATTGAAATGTCAAAATATACTTGAGAGGGATAATTAGGGAATGATAATAAAATGTTATTGCTAAAATATACATTTTACTTTTAATACTTTATCTACCCCCCCAAAAAAAAACCCAGACCACTCTGGAAAATATATGATGATATATTACTAAGAATTTTTTTTTTTGCATAAGCAAGCTATAAAAAGCATACTGTAAAATGATAAACCATTCTAAATTTCTCAGGTGGTACAAGATAATGGACTGACACTTGCTCTTCGTAAGACTTGACTCTAGACAGTAAATGGGATAAAGGATCAGATCACAGCACAATACAACCATGTGAAGTCTATAAAATTAAGATCTTACTTAAAATATTATACATTGTATATAATGAATCTCCAAAGCTCACCTTGGCGAGAAACATCACAGATAAGATTCCAAGCTTTTGTGATATCTGGCATTTTACTCTGGAGTTGAACCACACACTGGTATGCACGCTTCTTAAATTCTTCTTCAGTGTCAAACCTCTTCTTAGATTCCTGAGTTTAAAAAAAAAATCTAGAAGTCTATTTGTACAATTCTGGGGAAGAGATCTAGGAATTTCTAAATCTATAATCTTGAGGACTTACACTGTACTTAATATTAAAAAATATGAATGTATTTCCTAAAAAACCATATTTGATACTTTCTTGGTGAATAACAAAATCTACATTTTTCTGCTTTTCATCTTCCTTTCTCAATTTACACAATCCTACCTCAAATAATTTTTACTTGGTTCAAAAAAAAAAAAAGGAATACATAACTTGTGTTAAGAAGCTGAAATTCCCTGTTCCACGTGTGGTTTCTGAGAAAATAACCTTGCTTTTCTTTTAAAATAGGAATACTCATTCTTCTGTTATTTAAGAAAGCCCTGGAACATTTTGTTGATCTGCGTGACTGAACATCACAGCAACACTAAAGATGGCCAATAAGGTGACATGCTTATGCAAATTCAGTTTTAGCTGCTCTGTTTACAAAGCTGACTAATAAGTACTAACTACCCCAGATACACACCAAAATAAGTTGTGAGGTGGGAGATAATTTCGGATGTCTCTACATAAACATAAACACAGTGATTTTAATAAACTGATTCAAAACATATTTTAGTTTCATTATGACAGTAATTAGCATCACTGTAAAAAACTAATTTCAATACTCAGATTTATAAGATCAGTAAACAAGACATTACATATTATATATCACCCGGCTGAGAGATACAAATACAAAGTAAATAGGGGATAGGTACAAAATAAATAGTGATTTGGGAGCATGAAGGGGCACTAACAGCTTGAGAAATCAGAAATGGCTTCTTGCAGGAGGCGGTATCTAAGCTGTGCCTTGAACAGAGTTAAGGGTTCTAAGAGGTTGAGCTGAGGAGGAAAAGCATTCTATATATGGAGATCAGCCTGTGCAAAGGCATAGATGCAGGAATCAGCTAGCATAATAGCTAGCATTTACACAGTGAAGACCTTTACAATAAATATTATCTTGTATGATCTTCACAACATCTCTGGGAGATGGGTACTATTATCATCTTCACTTTACAGCTAAAGAAATTAAGGCAGAGGTAAAGTGACTTTCCCAGATTCAAACAGCTAGTAAGTGTCTGAGGCAGATTTTAAGTCAGGTCTTCCTGCCTCCAAATCCAGAGTTTTATCTGCCTGTGTCACCCAGCCTCCTATGCAAAGTCATGCATAGGGGGCAGCTAGGTGGTGCAGTAGATAGAGCACCGGCCCTGAAGTCAGGAGGACCTGAGCTCAAATCCAACCTCAGACACATAACACTTCCTAGCTGTGTGACCCTGGGCAAGTCACTTAATCCCACTGCCTAACCAAAAAAAAAGGACAAAAGTCAAGTCATGCATAGGGAATAACCAGAAGACTAGTTGGATGGGAGCACAGAATGTAAGTTGAGCAATGTGCTATGAACAATGCAAAAGTAATCTGGAATCAGACTCTGAAGAGCTTTAATGTCATACCGAAGGAAAGAGACAAAAAACAAATAGCTGGCAGTATATACCTTATAAAAGGCCTGAAGATCACCTATAGGAGGTGAAACAGTTACATAATCTGGGAATTTATCCTGTAGGTGAGCGATGAGCATACCAAACTGTGTCCCCCAGTCTCCCACATGATTTAACCTGGTTAGCAATTAAAAAAAACAAAAACAAAAAAACACACTTTCAGAAACACAGAATCACAAAGGCAGATCACATGGGAGATACAACCCCCCACATTTTACAGACAGAAGTGAGACCCAGGGAAGGAAAACCGATTGCTCAAGATTCCGCAAATGGCTTGTAGCAAAGCCAAGAATTTCAAGTTGAATTCCCAGGCTTTCCATCTAGGATTCATTCTATTGCATCATGCTACCTCTTCATGTTATGGACATGTTAATTAAATAATCTATTTCAAGTTACAGAACTCTGAGGCTTTTATAACAACTAAATCAATCACTAAACTAGTAAATCATACTGAAATGTTAATGGCAAAACTTACAAGATATGCATTATCTCTATAATGTAGCTAACCTGGATAGAGATAGCTCAGGGAATTCAAGTAGGCCCAAATAACCAAGGTCAAGTGAGATATTCATTCATTCATTCATTCAATTTAATTCTACTTAGGGAAAAAAAATTAAATGCCTACCATGTGGAACAATCTATGATATGTACTTGGAATATGAAAACAAGAACCAAAGAGTCTCTGCCATCAAGAAGCTAATTATATCCTACTAGAAGGACAGACAACCTGTACACAGATGAGTATGACAAAATACAGGGTGTGTGGCAAAGAAGAGATTCAAGGTGCTCCAGACAAATGAGAATGGAAACTGCACTTTCAGTGGTGTTGTGTAAACCAAGCCCCATTGTCAAATGAAACCTCTAATTTTCAACAGAAATATCAAAAATGAAGGATGTGGTACTTACCTGAGTACATCATAACCCACAAATTCAAAGAGTCGGCACATGCTCTCTCCTATGATTGTTGACCGAAGATGGCCTACGTGCATCTCTTTAGCTATGTTTGGAGAAGAAAAATCGACTACAACCTGGGACAGAAATCCAGAGAAATTACTGTGCAGAAAAGCTTAATTTCATTAATATACATATAAACCTCTTCATAAAATTCACATTGCCAACATTTATTAAATACTTACTAAGTGTTGAATATTATGGAAGATACTGGGGAGATATAAAAGTAAAACTCTCTGACCTCAAGGAACTTACATTCTGTTGAAGTAGCTCATATGTATATACATACATACATACATATATATATACACACATATACACACACACACATAAATACATATATATACATACACACCTACTTATATAGCTCATATATATACATAAGTAAGTATATATAAAAGTGATGTGATGGGGAGGGGGAACAGAAGGTAAGCACAAACAGCTAGAGTGGAAGGGCTTCATGTAAAAGGCAGAGCTTGAGCTGAGCTAAGCATTAACTTTTTCAAGCACTTTTCCTTTGTATTTTCTCACTTCATAGTTAAAAGAAGCCTGGGAGAAGGGTTTGGCAAATGATATCATTCACATTTAGTTAGTGGTAGAGCCCAGAAAGGAATCTATATCATGACATACCACCTTATTCTTTCCACAGGATCACTGATGTTTATTTTTTTAATACCTAAAATGTCAACTCTTATTTTAGACCTTAAACATAAACCTTTAAGAGTACTGCTAAATGTGGAATTTATAAAAGAGCAAATTACTTCTAATAAAATTTGCCCTATTGTACTTGTGATCATGATGAACCATGAACATTCCAAAAGAAAGACCACAATGATTTTACATTCCATTCACAATCATATCACAATAATTTAAACGATGAAACCTCAATGCAGAAAAATGCCAGGCAGAGCAAGTTATGATGGCAGCTCTTTATTACTGTGTACGAAAAACAGTACATCCATATAAAAATGCTATCCACATAGGTACCTTCTTTCTTTCTCCAAGAGCAGGCGGTTGTACTCCATTCACCAAAAGATTAGTCAATTGCTTGGATACAAAATCTTTTCTTAGGTGAACATTAATAAAACCTTATAGTGAGAAAAAAAAAAAGAGCAAGTTGCAGAGCCTCAGTTTTGGTACCCAAATATTTTCTTTCCAAATAATAAAACAAAAATACCTAGAGTTGAGAAAAACACTTATTTCTATTAAAAACTAACACCCTTTAATAAATGAAGACCACAGGTTTTTTTGTTATTGAGAAACCATCAGCTCTCCCTGGAATGGCTTCTAGAAATATAGACCATGTAAGCAGCAAACTCAAGATTTCATCCTGACTGTTTCTGTCAGGGTCTTTCAAACCATGAACTATAAATACAGCTACCACTTGGGGTTTCTGAATTAAAGAATTTTAGAACTGTAAAGGGCACTACAGATCACTTGTTCCAATTTTTCCATTTTACAAATGAGGAAACTAAGGCTCTGAGAGGCTGGATAACTTGCCAGTTGGTGATGACAGAAAAAGAGTCTAGTTCTAAAGGACCCAAGTCCCCTGAATGTAAAGTAATAGTATTTCTTGTTAACTATGGTGTATCAATTGCTGTATAAATTATCCAATAAAAACAAGGTTTCTCACCCATGACCAAACTATGTTGCTGAGTGTAACAAAACATTATCCTGATAAAACACAGTATCATTACATATTTATAGTATAGGCAATATCATCATAATCTATGATTCAATAACATTTTTAAAAGCCTGCACTCATATATTACTTTATGTTTTGAAAAATACTTTAATATCCACTAGTTATCCACTATTATCATACCTGAAGCAAAATGAGTATTATGTATCCCTCGTTTCACTGGTAAGGAAAATAAGCACAGAAAGCTGAAACAACCAACTTAAAATCATATGGCCAGTTGATAGCCAAATGGTTCCTATCTCCTATCAGGAGACCCTTTTTACTAACCACATTTTATTAAAATCACTACTCAATGTTTTACGCTAAAACTGGATTTGAACTTGTCTTGCTGGTTTCAAAAAGGAAATCAAGTGTCAATACTTCTGCTTTAAAAGGATGACATTATGATCATACCAGGACCAGCGATTTCAACTTTTTCGATGCATTCATTGTCTGGAAGGTGTTTGGCAATATTTTCTGCAATATCTCTTGGGTTAACTTTCTCTTCCTTGGTTTTGAGCAGCATCTACAACACAACAATACAAGGCAACTTAATACTCTACAAAACTGAGCAAATTTCTTACAAATCCAAGGATACACCCTGACATAAAAAGCTTCTTTTCATGTAAGTGCCGCCAAAAAAGCAGCAGCAGTGAAGCCTAGCCTCTTTTTATAAGGTCAGCTTATATAAGAAATACCATGAGGACAATTAAAGTGTCAAAACCACATAATTTCTCCACTTCAAATGAGGTAATGAACATGTATAGAACACACAATTTATTTATTATTGTTACTTTAGTAATATAACATTTTTAAGGTTCTAAAGATCTGTTTTGTTTATATCTCTAATTTTCAAGTCATCATGGAATACAAGAGCTTAAAACATTTAGGCAATAATTAGAATATAGTGCTTTTATAATATTAAACTTTAACCTAGAATATGGAATACAATTCAGGTAAAGATGCCAGACTCACTAGATAAGAATCTGATTATTTAGCACAGAAGGTAGGCAGCTAGGGGTGGGGGGAGGAGGGTTAATGGCAATTACCAAAATTGAGGAAAAACTCATTTAACAATAAATTGTGCTAAATCTTTGGAGGGGAAAAAAACCAAAAAATAAATCTGAAGGATCATCTATGGCCAATATTTTAATTATCACAGGATAACCCAGGCCACATAGCAATTTTATTTAAATAGCAATGACAAGTTAAATATTTGAAGCTATCAGTACCTGGCAGATGGTCAGTTTAAAATTTTTATGCTACGATATTCATATGTTCATTATTCCTAAACAGAATGGGGGAGAAGAGCAGTATCAGACACAATTTCCTTAATAAGGGATGGATGGGTGTCCAAATAAAAAGTATTAAGTTCATATATCCCACAGCTGCTCACTGTACTGTGAGGAAAAGCAATAAAGATTCTTAATAAAGGGAAACATAAATTTATTGTGGCAAATATATTGGCTGTTGATGGAGTAAACAAGCCACAGGCCTAAATCATTAAGCTATTTCTTTAAGAAATCAAGTCCTTCAGTATTTGGGGGGGGGGAAATCCTATTCAATCAATAAGCATTTATTTAGTTAAGTACCTACTATGGGCCAGGCACTGTACCAGGTGTTGGGAAAAGATACACTTTTGATGAATGGGACAAACTTGTAACTCAAGGACAGTCTGCTACTGCAAACACTGCAGTCTTCTGTTCACAGGACCTACGTTCTTTTCCAAGATTTAAATATCCCCGAATACCTCATTGTTAACACAGTACCTTTGTAAGGCCCATAGCACTGTTACACTGGTAATCCCCGAATCTTGGTTGCTGACTTGGCGTGACTACCAAGGGGGGATTTTCCAAATCTGGATAAGCAGCCTTAATAGCACAAGCAAAGAGTTCTTGCAGGCGGCTATTGATGTTAACCATGCTTTTAGTTGGTCTATTTCTTTCTGCTTGAAGACTCTGTGGAAAGAGAAATATAAATCACCAGTGAAGTGCAACATGTGCCCAAATACAGGCTCACACAACGTTCACAGAGTGTTAAGGAATTAATGTTACGGAAAAAATTAAAAAGACAGCATAAATTAGAGGGCCGGTGGCGGTACATCTGGCATTGTGAGAAGCCATGCAGTTTTATATATACAGCCACTTAATCACAGGTTCTAGAAATTATGGAACCGCGAACTGGGATTGACTGTCGTGCTGAAATCTGTGAATAAGAGAAAAGACAATAAACTTCTGAGCACAATCAATTTATTAGCAAAATTAGCAATTACTAATGAATGGAGTCCAAGGCTCCCCAGCAACCAAGAACCCCACCTGACAGTCAAAGGATTTCTTTTACGGTGAAGCACCACAATCTGTGATCAATAATGTGGGTGTTATCTAGTTACAACTGGCTAGAATCAGAGAATGGGGATTGTGTATAGCACGTGGGGAGTCTTCACAGCAACAACTCAGATTTCCTGGAATATATGACATCAATGTTTCATGGAATATATTTGACCTTTGTCTTAAGTTCTCCTAAAAGTAGGTGGAAGGCAACTTAAAAGAGGGAAATAGGGAACTAAAGTCACAGGCTCAAGAAGTTTAAACTCACATAATGAGAGGCAGAATAGAAACAAGATTAAGTCTGACTAAGCCTTAATGAAATACAGTAGTATCTCAAATCTTAATATCCCACAATTTCCCCCTTCGAACCTTTGAAAAGATGTGCCTCTTCAACGGATCCCCTAAATAAAATAGTCACCAAAGATATAAATCAAAGTAGAATAAAAATCATCAATATCTAATGAACCCTGTATCATTCCTACAAAATCTTTAAAGGCAAAGTCACAATTACAGAATAAAAAAAAAGTTAAATTTATATTTTCAAAGCCACTTAGCAATATCCATAATTAATTAATTTTGAGAAACTCTTGGTACTGTAAGCACCGAGTGGCACAACAATCAATATATTCCAGAAAACAATCATGAGACCTAGAATAATGTGACCCAAAGCATATTTAATTAGAGTAGCTAGTATGTCTCCTCTACCAGATAACCAAGAAAACCAGGAAGGACCCCACCAGGGGGAATCTTCATTAAGCAGGTGGATTTCTGCTATAACCTGTTGGATTATGGTGAGAATTCTCATCCTGAGTCCCTGATGTCCCAGGGTGGTCAGCAATACTTGGAATGGGCCTTCCCAGGATTGAGTTCCACTGGTGAACTAGAAATTCTTCATGTAATATTATCTTCAAAGCAGAAGTTGTGTAGCAAAAAGTCCAAAGGCCCAGTCTGTCCTGCAATGCCTGCTTCATGAAGTTTATTCAGTGTAGTTTGCTGAAGTCTTCCAGTAATAAGGCTCAATATAATTTAGTATACTCTCGGAGAGCCTGACTTGGAAAATGAGTCCTTCTGTCTCTTAAACTTATCAGAGACTTCAAAACAGGAAAATAATTTCAATTATCAATGTAATTTTACACATAAAATTCTTAATCCAATTTTGAGAACTCGTTACTAAAACATACTCAGAGCCTATAGATCCTATTAGAAACAAGAGAAAACAGACCGATTCTGCTGCTTTTTCAAAATTTACTACTCCACTTAATTAGATGACTTTTACATTCTTATCTAATTTCCTCCTTTTGAGGATATTATCCTCACATCATCATGTATAGCATTATTTATTTGTATATATATTGAAAGAATGAGATACTTGAAGGACTCATTCCTATACATGAATATACAACTATTAGCAAGGGGGTGGGAAAGCAAAGAACTCATTAGTTGCTCAGGATATTAAGGCAACTATTAATTCAGACTGAAAACAGCAAGATCCCTAACACTTATAATAGGATGCAAGCATGAAAGATCTTACTGAGGCAATCTGAATAATATACTATTGTAGTAACTTAGATGTTTCAGTATTAATCTATTAATTGAGAAATTTAGTGTTGCAACAGCATATTCACCTGCCCTGTTTACAAAAATTTGCTATAAAAAGGGGCATAAAAAAGGGACATGATTATGTTGTCAAGACTATCCCCTCAAAAGCAGTGACCTGACATAAACCACAGGGAAAAACTCCCTTCAGTTCTGTTTGATTCCAGGCAAGAGTCACATGTACCAGCCAACCATATAATAAAGTCCCACATTATTCACAGGGTATCAAAAGCCAGGCTCATAACTATCAGGTGGGAAAATTTCCTGTTCAGAAAGGAAACTGCACGATAGGGAAGCTGAGTCAAGAGGATCCTGCCTTAGCCTACGTCAAGTTGTCCCCTCAACTTTTCCCTGGCACAGACATCTACCTGTAGCAGTTCTTAGACTGTGCTCTCTTGGGGCAGCACACAGCATCCCCCTTGAATAGTGGACTCGTGGTTTCAATTCAGACACTCATACCTGAAATCAAAACTCAGAACAATATCAAATTATAGTCCCACAAAATGTGACCTCAGATAGTAAAGATTCATAATCACAGCTTAGGGCTACATTATTATTTCTCAGGTTGCATAAATAAGGATATTTCATTTATCCCTCATTTACAAAATAAGATTAAGTATATTCTAGAGTTTTACACATACAGTGAATAGGCTCAAAACCCTTAAAAAATTCTTAGCTACTTTAAATTTCCAGTCCTAAGAATAAATATTTAAGCTACATCTTATGTATTAACAGATTATAATCTTTATAATTTTCAGAAGTGGCAGTCAAAATCCTATTTGAAATTCTTTTTCTACTATTAGCTAAATTTGTAAATGTTTCCACTTTGTCTGGGAGAGGTCCTTGTTTCTGAAACTGTAGAACTTCAGGGTTTCAAATCATGCTGTCAGAAGGGCTGATCAGATCTTATGACCTCACCCATGTAAAAAGTCCTTCATAGACATGGATTGGTTTAAGAGGATTTTACTACTTTCTCCCAACAGTGAGTCATTATGATCATGATTATTTTTCAATTTAAAGCAAAATATACCTCATTAAATATTTGTTTTCAAACACTTTGACCACATCCTTTTAACAATTCAATTTAGAATTTAACATTGTATCTGACACACTATTTCCCCAAATTTCACAATAAAAGAAACATTTTTTTCACATCCACAACGTCATGTATTTAAAACATGAAACAAAACTTATTATCAGTTATTAAGTCAGTTGAGTACACTTTCAAAATATTCATGTAGAAAATCACCCTTGGCATTCTATAGTGATTGTATTCAAGAACAATACAGACTACTTTCTTAACATTACAGCTTACAACATAGTAGGTTTTTTCCTAATTAAGCTTAATTTAAAGAGGTACAGATTTCAGTCTTCTGAAATACTTTAAATGTTTAGACTTTGAATTTTCAGTTATTTTTAATTTCTTAAATGTATTAGCACAATAATTTGCTAGTTAACATTACATGGCAGTTAGGTGGTTAAGAGTGAAATTTTTCTGTAAGGAAAGAATGAAATCTTAGTTAAATGATAATGCAAACTTAGAAAAGCAATCTTTAAACAATAGAACATTACCAAAGAAACACTCTGTCCAACTGAATTCTGAAAAGGTTTGAATATTGCACTGTTCACCCTCTGAACAAGTCAGATACTATGACAAGCATTTCACAATTATATGATCCTCTGAACAACTCTGGGAAGTTCGTGCTATTATTATTATCCCCTTTACAGATTACGGAAACTGAGGTAAACAGATTTACCACACCTCAGTTTCCTAATCTGTAAAGGAGACAATATTCCAATAGGAGAACACATCTCACTGTAAATGAGACCACACATTTTAGTTTCAGGACAAAATTTCAATCAAATCAAGTTCGGGTTTACAATCTCAAATGGTTATATTTGGAACCTTGAATTTCCCAAAGGCCACTTACTGTTAAAATTTCAGATTTCAAGGGCCCACTTCACTTAGCTCAAAAATCATCCAATGAACTAAATCATTCCCTTTTGTTTTCTTGATCTAGTCCCTCTAAACGCTTTAAAAGGGTGGGTAAAGTACACATCTTGATTCTTGGGAGACCCTAAAGGTAGTGATTCACCCTTTCAAGGACAGAGTGTAGGTATGTACACCCAAATAATTTATACTACAAATTTTACTTTTAAAAATCTTTAAATTTTCGTCCCAATCGTATCCCAGACTATTTGTAGAATTAATATTTGTCCCACTGATCTTTCCACTTTATAATTTAGTGCAAGTTTTATTATACAAAACCAATTAATTGCAAGACTGTCACCTTTTTAGGTTTTTAACAGCCTTACAAACTTGTAATTCATTCCAATTACTTGTAAGGTTGTATCTATCACTCACAATACTTAATTGCTTAGGCTGACCAAAAGCAAATATCATGATAAAACAAATATGATTCTAAATTAAATTTTACTTATTTTTAAATTGCTTCCTGATTTAGACAAGCTTCTCTCTTTTCATGGTCAATAAAGAGTTAATGGTAAGCAGTTCTTCTCAAGTACCACATAAATTTAAACTTTGAGCTGCCTTCTAATCAGTGAAATCACCTTCCTTCCTTGCACTATGCTATAATCTTTCACTTTCTAGGGAAAGAGTGAAAAAAAGTCTAAGTGCTGTTTCCATTTACTTTCAGTTTTAGTCTTAGTTTTCCTTAAAACAAAACTCACCAAAATATTTCAACATTTATAAACACACTGAAACCATGATTTGGAAATTCATAGCAGAGAAATGAGATTTGTCACAATTTTAGTCTGTAATTAGGTTATAATACCATACTACTTTGCCCTAGACAATTAAGTCTTGTTGAATCACTTCAACATACCTTCAGATCTGTTTATAACAGAATCCCTCTATTGCCTTCTAGTGAAGAGGAGAGAAAATACAGGTGCTTAACCTGATTCTTCAAATTTCCAGAATCTGTTTTAACAGTTACTGTTTTTCTCCTTCTTTTAGACTAAGCAAAAAAAGTCAGCACACACAATTTTACTAACTGTAATCTTAAAGCCTTTAATAATTCAAAGTCTCTTCTTTGGACCAGATCAGGGAGACTAAATGTCTAAATGAAGCCCAGAGAGGCCCTAATAAGGTGTCCCTCCTGGCAGTCCTAAAGCGTACCCCTTCCTATCGAAGTTGTATTACAGCACCATGCTCAGGAAAGCCTCAGGTAGGCTGCTACAAGTTG
The DNA here is from genome assembly GCF_003287225.1 of Phascolarctos cinereus. Taxonomy (NCBI): domain Eukaryota; kingdom Metazoa; phylum Chordata; class Mammalia; order Diprotodontia; family Phascolarctidae; genus Phascolarctos; species Phascolarctos cinereus. Next base: position 403,074,969 of record NW_027555625.1, on the reverse strand, counting down.
CAGTGCCAGCACAAGCAGCCATTTATTCCTAAGGAAGGGATTCCCAGCATCCGGGGCAGGGAAAATCATTTTACCTTAAGTCCTGCTGGTGGGATTCTCCCACTTAGGACTTACTTAAGCTTGATGAATTAGGATTGAGGCCGAGAAGGAGTCAGACCTACTGGAATGCTCTAGGGGGTTTCTCAGAGAAGAGGAGCCAGGAGTGCTATCGTTCAGCCTCCTGGCTGGCTTGCCAATTGTCATGACTGAAATCTATGAATAAGAGAACTGAGGCAATAAACTTCTGAGCACAATCAATTTATTAGCAAAGACAGCAAGTGCCAATAAATGGGGTCCAAGGCTCCTATGGACTCACCTGAACAGTCAAGGCACTTCTTTTACAGTAAAGTGACACAATCTATTATTAGCAATGCAGGTGTTATCTAGGTACCAAGTGGCTAGAATTAGAGAATGGGGATTGTGCACAGGGCATGGGGAATTTTCACAGCAACAACTTAGATTTCCTGAAATATCTGGTATCAGTGCTTCATGGAATACACTTGACCTTTATCTTAAGTAAGTTTCTCCTAAAAGGGGATGGTGGGTGACTTACAAGAGAGAAACAGGGAACTAAAGTCGCAGGCTCAAGAAGTTTAAACTCACCTAATGAGAGGGAGAAAAGTAACAAGATTAAGCCTGATTAAAACTTAATGGAATACAGTAGTATCTCAAATTTTAATTTCCCGCAATTCCCAGTTGGAGTGAAAACTGTGATGCAAGATTATGCATAAATAACTCATCAAATGCTAGAAAAGGAAAAAAAAATTAGCATAGAAAAATATTATTGAATTGCCAAGACAGAGCAAGTATGAACTCTTTGCCAAAATAACAAATTGGGGTAGGGAATGAAAGGAAGCTTCACAATCTCCATACTGCACATGGTTTGGACCCCCCTATTAGTTAATACTACTACTTTTACTCCCAGTTTTGTTGTCTGAGCTAGACTCTCAGATGAAGACTTTAGACACAACACAAAAAGCTGTCTAAACTAGATTCTCTTGTTTCTTTTCTTAGCCACTTTACTCTGTTTGCTACAAAGCCAGTGAGGAAATACTGATATAAGGAATTACATTCTCAAAACTTATCTGTGAATAGGAAGAAAAGGCAGATGAAGTTGTCTTAGAGGACTGCTTTAAAAAAAAACTTTAGTAAACAATATTTTTTAATTTAAATTTTATTTTTAGTTTCACATTCTCTACCTCCCTCTTTCCCCAACCCTTGAGAAAGCAAAAACTAAGACAGCCATTATACATATAGAATAATACCAAACATTTCTGTATTAGCCATGTTCTAGGGGAAAAAAAATAAAGAAAAATAATGAAAGGAAAAAAATTCTTAATCCTGCACCCTGAGACCATTAGTTCTCAATCTGTAGGTGGAGAGCATTTTATACCATGAGTTCTTTGGATTTGTGGTGGTTCACTGCATTGATCAGAATTGCTGTCTTTCACAGTTAATTATTCTTACAATATTACTGCTATTGTGCAGACTGTCCTAGCTCTACTCACTTCACTTTGCATCAGTTTATATGGGTCTTCCCAGGTTTTTCTGAAACCATCCTCTTCATGATTTCTTACAAAAAAACAGCATTCCATCATATTCATATACCATAATCTATTCTGCCATTCCCCAGGTGATGGCATCCCTTCAGTTTTCAATTTTGAATTACTATAAGAAGAGCTGCATAGATATTTTTGTATATATGGGTTCTTTTCCTTTTTCTCTGATGTCCTTGAGATGTAGACCTAGTAATACCATTGCTGGGTCAGAGTATGCAGTTTTATAGCCCTTTGGACATAGTTCCACATTTAAACAACATTTGTTGAGCAATGGTTAGTGATCTATTAAATAAAAGTTATAATTCCTATTTACAGTTTAATGGAGAATGCAATAGAAATAACAAAGCTGATTAAGACATGCCTTAGGACACTGAACTTAATATAAATTGGGTAAATATGCCATAGAACTTTGGCCTGTACTGCATTTTAAAGCATTCTGTAAACCTCAAAATACTATTAAAATGTAAGCTACCCTTATACAGATTATAAAACATTCATAATGTTCCCAACTGTTTCATACATTTAAATCTTTTTTCCCAACAAAATTACCTAGTAATCACATGTTCATTAAGGACAAAGGATTGTCTTTTGTAGCCCTCACAGCACCTAGCATAAGACAAGCTACCTGACAGTGCATAAAGTCCTGCACTTCAAGTAAGGAAGACCAGTGTTTGAATCTTCCCTCTGACTTCTAATAACTCTGTGACCACAAGTCATTTAATCTCTCTGAGACGAAATATTTCCTTAGCTGAAAAATGGAAATAACACCTCATAGGGTTGTTTTGAGGATTAACACTTTGCAAACCCTAAAAGGCCCTCTTAAATCCTAGCTATTATTTATTTGTTAAGCCCAACTGAATATGATATGAAAAAAGTGGAAGAAAAAGTAAATACTAATATAGATTACAGTCAAGAAAGGTCAAATTGGGACAGTTTCATGAACTAGGTGCTTTAGTGACTGAAATGTAAAACTCACTCACGGAAAGAGGCATACTTTCATTTTCTTGCTGAGTGATTTTTTTCAGTCATATCCTACTCTCTATGATTCCATTTGGGGTTTTCTTGGCAAAGACACTAGAGTGGTCTGCCATTTCCTACTCCAGCTCATTTTATAGATGAGGAACTGAGGTAAACAGGGTTAAGTGACTTGCATAGAGTGACACAGCTAGTGTTTGAGGCCAGATCTAAACTCATGAAGATGAGTCTGGCTCCTGGCCCAGTATCCTATCCATTGCACCACCTAGCTGCCTAAAGAGGCTTGCTTACTACTATGTTATAAAAAGTTACACTTTTTTGGGACACAACTTAAAATGGATTGATGAAAAAAGCACTTCTAAAAAATAGGGTCAAGCTAACAAGAGATGGAAGCCAACCAGGAAAAGTATTTTGTAAAAGGGCTGGAGAAGGGAGACACAATCTATTATATGTTACTGCCTTCTTTTCCCTAGATTTAGTAAACAACATGCTTCATCTAAACCAGACAATTTAGCTAAGCCTTTTTAGCTCTAAGACATTAACTGATACAGGGTCTCTTTGAGTCTTTCTAGCATTTTATTAGAAAATCATTTACTTAGGTCTTCTGATACTGTAATTAGAACTTGGCTAGTATTTACAAATGGGTTGTGTAGGATTTTAAAACCTGGCATACCTTACTTTCTGATTTATGTGGTGTTTAAGAAAACCTGGTAACAAGCGGGGATTTGCCCATGGCTTGCCCTCCTCATTTTAAATTGTGTTGAAAATCTTTCTGAAGCAGGCTTACCTTACCGGCTCCTCTATGGGGGCAGGAGTGCTAGTGTAGCTGTACAGGCCTTCTGCAGAACCTCATTTTTTTCCCCCAGTCTGCACCAAACAATTCAGGTTCATGTTATGTGAGGGCAGCTGGGAGTAGTCTCCTTTTATGCTTTAAATATTCTGTTAGCTAATATTAGGAGGAACAGGACTAGCGTGTGTGTTGTGGGGGAAAAGGCAGGTCACTAGTAGCAAAACAAAGGAGCAGTTGATAGGAAGGGTAGGCAGTTACTAGATGCTTTGTCTACTCCACAACTCGGTCAATTTATGAGTTTAATATAAGAATGAAAATAAATCTGTCACTTTAAGGAATAGACTGTTTCACAGATTATAAAAATATCTGCAGAAAAGCTGTTAGAAAACGGATAATTCTTCAGCTAGCCCTTTAATGATTTTTCATTTTCTCTGCAAGCTGTTCTACCAAATCTAAACAAATCTAGCACAATTAAAGGCTTCTAATATTTCACTTAGTGTCAGAGAAATGATCTCTCTCAAAACAAGGCAAAAATCACAAAAATGTCTGTTCATTAAGCTTTCAACATTAACTCTTTTGTCACAGTTACGCATTTATTTCCCAAATATTCCAATTAAAATGTATTTTCCACTTAACCTGGAATGATTGTTTTATTTTCTAAGGTTTTGACCAATGGAGGAAGTTTTTTATCAATGCCTTTTACTTTTGTATTGGCTATTTGTGCATAAACGCCTCACCTAACCTACTCTTGTAATAAAAAAGTTAAAGAAGATGCACGCTTGTCATCTCCTGCTTTTTGTTCAGGGTGCTGGTGTGTACTTTCTACTCTTTCCAGAGCACATCAAAGGGTGTCAAAGCCTCCTCTTTACTAATCATTGGTTATACCACGGGGTATCTATCCTTAAGGGCCACATTTCTTTTCTGAGAGTTTCTAGTTTTCTTTCATTTAAAACAAACCATTAGTGCTTTTGAAGGGTGTGGACTAAGCAGGGCCTAAGCAGGTAAGTATATACTATAGGCCCTCATTATGCCTTGATGCAAGACTTATGTAGACTTGACCTATAATTGGATTTTGGATGACTAGGAAATGTTTTTTACTTGACCTTGGGATTCTTCTTATCCTATGTCAAATACTAATTTATTTTTCCTTTCGTTACATTTGAAGAAAAAAAAAGATAACTAAACCTGTAAGGACCTTCTGCTGGGGTAATGGCAACTACTCTTGAAGCAATTCACATTCCCCAGGAAAGCAATAACTTAAGTGAGATCACCCTCTGGAAGGCTTGAGTTCCTCCCCAGGACTAAAAGACCATAATTCAGAATAAAGAAAGTAATGTTTATTTTAAAGGCTTAAATTAGATAAAACTCTGGTATGCAAATTCTTTTAATGTTCCCTGTCCTAACTGCCATTACGAAATTTGTTCCAATAAACTGATAACTATGAATTAGGACCATTAGTCACACTGAAGGCATGGAAATAGAGTGGGTGGATTTGGTGTCAGAAACACTCAGGACCCGCTTATGACACTGAGATGTATGACCATGGGAAAGTGACAATCTCTGGAAAAAAAAAGGGATACTTACCACTTCCAGGGAAATATATTTCATATATTATAAAAATATTTGTAGAAAAGCTGTTAGAATATGGACATTTCATTTGGAAATTAGGGATACTACCTGCAGCACTCATCTCACAAAGTTGTGAGGTTCAAATGAAAGTATACGTAAAAGTGTTTTGTGAACTTTAATGTGCCAAATAACATCAGTTGTTATTATGATATCTTGGAATACCTAAAGCAGGAAGATGATCTTACAGTTAATCTAGTCAAAATTCTTCATTGCAAAAATAGCTAGCATTTATATAGCTCCTTAAGGTTTGTAAAGTGCTTTACAAATATCTCATTTTATCTTCACAGCTAACAAATGTTTGCGGCAGAATTGGAACTCAGGTCTTCCTCATTCCAGGTGCAGTGCTCTATGCTCTGTGATACCTAGCTGCCTCTCCTACAGATGAAGAAATCTTTGAAGCCTCAAATGAACTGCCTAATGTCACATAGGTATAGCTAAGTCACAGAGTTGGGACCAAAAAGCAGATCTCTTGACTCCCAACAGTATTGGATAACTTCATTTTTAGAACCGTATGTAACTTATAACTATATATAAGTATACCTTTATTTTAGAACTGGCTCTAAGGCACTGGAACTGTAATCAGTGCCTGGGACTGAGTTTGGAGGAAGTACCCTCTCTCACTGGTACCTCCTATGATTCAAGTCCAATAAATTACCTGGTACTTGAAGGCTTAAGCCTATTGTTATCTTAATTCAATCTTAAACGTGCTTTTAAAAAATGTATTCAAGTCAGTAATTATACCATTGCTACACCTGGCTCAGCTGACAAAAACATTTTAATGAGACACTTCAAAGAACCATACAAAGACACTAAGCATGAGACAAAGTCAGCTTTTGCTTTGTTTGCATAACGAGGACACCAGTAGTAACTTGTTAAGACTGCCGGAGAAAAGGAGACATCTTGTTCCTCTCCTTTCCAAACGCCGTCTGTTGTGCTTCCGAAATCCTTTATGAATCTTACAGCGCAGAACTCCGAATAAGCCCCTGAACCTATGGACAGAGCAGGGGCTTACTCACCTTTTGGAGCACGTTCAGGCGATACTTAAGTTTTGAATTTTCTTCACGTAACTGCTCCAAACTAGGAGAAACTCCTATACATCCAAAGTTTTTCAATCTGTCAATTTCAGCAGTCAGAAACTTAATCTCTTTCTCCTAGGAAAGAAAAAAAAGGGCAAGATCTTCAGAACAACTTTATCAGCTATTTTAGTCTAATGATTTTATTCTTTGTTTATATTCAGATTAGACATGCTAGGACAAAGTTATCTTGTTTTTGGGGGGGCACAACTCAAAAGTAGACGGACAATGACCTAACCAAAACGGAAGAAAGTTGCTGGTGAGAGCTAACAGCTTAGATTCATACGCATAGAATCAGCCCCCAAATTCTCTAGCTCCGACAGAAGCATGGCACCATCTCTCCCCCACCCTTCTTCACTGGCTTTTGGTGATTTTCCTTCTTTGGGCTACTTTTCTGACGAATTATAGTTAAAATGAACTTTGTAAGGAAGCTCCTCAGTATAGCGCGTTGGGCTCCACTCGGATCACATATGGCCATAAGCATAGTCCGACCAGCTCCGATCTGCACACAGGAGTCCATATTGAGCGCTCCCACATGGAGGAAGCCAGGTCCATCAAAGCATCCACAAAATACGGGTGTGGCGGGGCTCAGACCACGACGGCTTCATTTCTCCTCCGTGCTAGTCTACTATTCCGAGAGTTCAACTTTAGGGTTTTCCACAACGCTGGAACTCATCACTGGTCCTCCTCTCTTCCACACGAAGCGGGCTCAGACTCAAGCCCGGGGTACCTTCCGACCTTGCAGGCTCTCCTCTACAAACCCGAGCGCCCCTGCCCCTCCCGCGCCCAGGATTACCTCCATTTCCGCACCCCGGCTCTCCCCTCCCCAGCACCTAGCTGTTGTTGTGTTTTTTAAATCAACTCTAACACCTAAAACTGGAGATGGGCCGATTCCGCAGGAGCGGAGAACACGAGTCCGGAGGATGTGAGGAATTCCCGGGAACCTTCACATGTTCAGGGAGGTCCTCATCCCCAAAACAGCGTCCTCCCTCCCGGGCCGGACCCAGGCCCAGGCCTCCTGGAACCGACTGTGAACGAGGGATCTCGGGAAGAAAATACCCAAGTACCCAAGGCCCGGAGCTCTCCCAGAAGTCCACACCCCTCTCTTCCCCAACCCCCCCCCCACCGGCGGAGGAAGGGTCTCGTTTCCTCCACGCTCGTCCCACTAGCATTCGGGGACCCTCCCCCTGTCCCGCGGCCCAGTCTCGGTCCGGCTCCTCCGGGGCAGCCCCGGGCCGGTCGCGTCCAACTCCGAGGCCGGGCTAACTTCCTTGGCCACGTCGTCCTCCCCCTCCTCCGCCCCACTTGAGCCCGAGCCTGACCTGCTGCAAGAGCCGCGCCGAGCACTGAGCAACCAGACCCTCCATCCTCTCGCCAGCACCTCACTCGCCTTGTGGCCGGAAACGGAAGTGAGTCGCCGGCCCCGTCGGGAACCGGAAATCCCGCCTTCTCCCGGAAGCGGTCTCGGGAATGGCTGTGGGCGGCGTGTCCCGGGTCTCTGCTGCCCCCTAGTGGGGCCCTGGCGGGACGCGGGGGGCTTGGGCGGAAGGAGGACAAAGGCTGCGGAGTGGGCTTTGCTCCGGCCTAGGGCTCTTTCCCGCATCTCTTCACTTGCCTATCCATGAAGCGCCCGCAACTCCATTGCCAATAGTTTTAAACGGAGACTGGGAGGAGCTGTCCCGGATCACGCGGGTGGCAGCTCGTGGGGCCTCCCAGGCTAGGAATCTGAGGCCCGAGCAGGGGCCGTGGCTCGCCCACGTGCCCCAGAGAGCGAGGAGCGGGCCGGACCCCACCTCTCTGTTACCTGACCAGCCCGACCCCCGAGCCTGCGCGGACCGGCCGCGGGGGGGCAGCGGGGAGAGCGAGCCCGGGGCCGGCGAGGCCGAGCGACAGCTCTCCAGCCGTCCCCCAGTGGCTCGCCCCCTTCTGCTTGAAAACCTGTACAGAGGGATCCTAGGAGACCCCTTCCCCCGTGCCCCCCTCACCTCTGCTCCGCAGCCTCGTCCCCCATCCCCGACCCCCTCCTCCTTCCTGTCTCCCTGCATCACCCCCCCCCCCGAGCCCCAGCGTCAGTCTTGGGCCCCGCCTCACTCCCACTTCCCCCCTTCATTCCCCTTCCCCTTGAATCACTCCCAACGCAGACGTCCCTCCGCCGCACACCCCATCACGTGTATGGCGAACCTTCCTCCTCCCCCAACCCATTCAAATTTTGGATCCCTCTTATTGTTGGGAAGTTTTTTCTTACATCACATCCAAAGCCACTGATTCTTTCTACTCTGCCACCCAAGTCTCCCAGGGAATCTCCCAGACCAGCAAGAGTTGGGACTGAGTCAGGGCCTTTAATGGGTCTTCTACTTCCCTGCTCCCCCTTCTCTTTCCTTTCTTCTCCTCTTTTCTTTTGGTAGTGAGGATAATTTCCTCCAGGTCCCCCTCTCCGTCCACCCATTCAGTTAGAGACTAGAGTAATCACACTTCTAATGCCCCCCGCCCTTGTCCCAAGGCGGTACCTACCTGAGGGGCCGTGGGATCAAGTCAACTTGAATCTTCTTTCCTCGACTGAGTAAGACAGCTTCAGAAGAGATGGAAATTATATATATATATATATGGATTCTAGGGAGTGGCAACTTTCTGTTTCACTTTGGGAGGAACTGATCTTTGTCTTGAAGTCTAAGTACTGAAAGTTAAAAATTACTGAAGGACTTGAGTACTGTATTAGTACAGTCTAGGTCTGACTGAGGGACAAAACAGATCCTTTTATTAAGGGTATTTGTTCTGTGAAGTTTGAATTCAGTCAAAGGGCTGCCCTTGAGGACCTAGAGGGCCCCACATGGGCTTGAGACTACAGGTTCCTCACCCCTAGAACTAGTACCACGGGATTCTAGGGTGGGAAGCTTTTACTGAGTTCAGGTTGGGTTAAGGAGGGGCTGCATGATTGACCTCTTAAGAGCTAATGGCAGACTTCTCCTTTTCTCTGTTGTTCCCAAGTTTCCAGCCATACCAATTTCAACCTTGAATACTAGGAATAAAGAGAAATAGGTGACATCTGATTTATGAGATATCATCTTGTGATCTTCCCAACCCTCTGAGGTTGCAGTGTAGGTTTGGTGAGAATGACTTGTGCAATGCTACATGGCTATTATGTGTCAGAGGTAAATTCTGAGCCCAGGTCCTACCTAACCTCACTCTTTAAGTCCAGCACTCACTATTGGAGACTTCTTACTAGCAAAGTGCTTAGTAAACTTTAAAGTACTTTGTAAGTGGGAGCTGCTAATATTATATGTAATCGAACTGGCATATATGCAGAACACTTCCAACCCTGTCTCCTCAAGTAAAGGACTTGGAGAACTTACTTCCAAGGGAGTTGTAATGATGTGTAACGAAAACCTCTAGGAGAGACTTGATTATGCATAGGCATTCTGTGACTGGATCCAGTTGCTAACCGCATATTTATAAGAAGCCTTTCTGATTGGTTATGTGGTCAGAAATGGGGATGTCTTAGAAACGGCTCTAGTGACTTGAGCCTTGACTGAATATTTTTTGCTTTTTAGCTACCTGATCTTGGTTTCACTCTTGACCAACAGCATTTGTCAAGAGACAATGCTGTAGGGGCAGCTAGGTGGCACACCAGCCCTGGATTCAGGAAGACCCGAGTTCAAATTTGGCCTCAGACACATAACACTTACCAGCTGTGTGGCTCTGGGCAAGTCACTTAACTCTAGTTGCCTTGCAAAAAAAAAAAAAAGAGAGAGAGAGAGAGAGAGACAATGCTGTAAGGTAGAGGTGTCAAACACGCAGCCAATTGGCTCAGTGCACCAGAATGTTTAAGAAACAAATAATGTTAATATGTGGTTTTCTAGGTCCATATGCAGCCTATTGGGATCTTTAGGCATGGTGTAATGGCCTCTTTTCTGAGTTTGACACTTGTAAGGAGAATGGCCTGGGACCTTCTCCCTGATGAGGCTGATAGATGGTCAGTCTCCTTGCTTGTGCATTATGTTCTTTTCTATTTTAAATGAAGGGGTTTGAGACTGATTTTGTAGATTTTGAAAAGTCAAGAGAACAGCATCCCAGGGTCTGGATGTTATTGCCATCCCAGCATTGATGCCCTGAGAAGCAAGGAGTGACCACCAGGAGCCACTTCTGAAGCTGGACTCCAGGTCCAGTACTCTGCTCACTGCATCACACACATAGATGACACAGTAAGTAGAATGCTGGACCTGGAATCAGAAAGACCTGTGCTCAGGTCTGATCTCAGACTCTCACTAGCTGTGTTACCCTAGGCAAGTCATTTAATTTCTGCTGTGCCTTAGTTTCCTCATCTTTAAAATGGAGATAACAATAGCCTACCTCACAGGGTTGTTGTGAGGATAAAATGAGAGAACATTTGTAAAATGCTTTGCAAACCCTGGAGCACCATGTCAATGCTAAACATTACTATGAGGAACGATCATGCACGGGTAGCTGAGACAAGCAGTCATCTGAACATGAAGTTGGTGGAGCTAATGCTAGGTAGAAACTGCTAAATCCAGACTCACTCCCTAAAGACTGAGGTGAGGTGGGGAGAGTGTGCGCCCCCCAGGTTTGGGGAGAAACATTCGCACTCTCGTTCTTGTTTTATCTTTGAAATAAACATCCCTTCGTAAAAGTTAATCAGTGTGAAGTGGATAAATAAAACTAGAGCACTGGTCACTGGCCCCAAAGAGAGAGAAAACTGGTGTAGGCTCAAGATGAAGGAATGAGAAGAAACTACCTACTACCCTTCAGTTATCCCCGGAACCTTGATGGGGCAGATGTAGTCAGACTGGTTGGTACTGGTATACTGGGCCAGAGCACATGTGTGTGTATGTATGTGTGTGTACATATGCATGTGTGTATTTATGTATATATGTGTATCTACACACATATATGCCCAATTATTCACAGAAGCATTTTGTGGTACCCGAAAACTGAGAACAAAGAGAGTACTATCAACTGAGGAGGAATTAAACAAATGAGGACATATTAACATAACCGAATATTATTAAGAAATAAATAACTCAGAGAAACATGGGAAGACTTGCATGAACTGATGCAGAGCTAAAAAAAGAGAACCAAGAAAATAATATACACAGTGATTACAGTAAAAAACACTAAAAATTCATTTGAAGTGAAATCTGCGAATGTGGTGACCATTTGTGGCTGTAGAGAAGAAATGAAAAAACATACCTCCTTCCTTTTCTTGGAGAAGTGGAACAACGGGTGTGAAATTCACATGTGCTGTCAGATACTGCCGTGTATCATTTGGTTTTAATTGTTTTTCGTTGGTATAAAAGAAGAAAGTACTCTGTGTGTGTGTGTGTGTGTGTGTGTGTGTGTAGGGGCGTGGGTATAATTGGAAATGACCATGATGTAAAAAAGTTTTCTAATGTGAGTGGTTAGTAGTATTATTCCTATATCTACTTGTGTGTTTATATACAAGTGCCCTTACAAAGACAGGAAAAACTATTTGTGGCTTTGATGAGTCAGATAAAACTAGAGCACTGCAATTGTTTGCAGCTTTCCCCCCAACTCCTTTTCTCATATAACTCAGCAAAAGCCAACAGAATACACCAAGAGGAAATACCTTAGCAGCATCTTTGCTGTTAAACTGTTTTAAATGATGGTGAAAGTCAAACTTTTTAAATGTTAAAATCATTGCCATTAATCTCAGTACTAGAAGGAGGAAAATAGATTCATGTCACATAAAAATTACCTCCATTTGTTTTGGTCTGAAGAGAAATAACGAGCAGAGTCAGAATGCCATGGGATGGTAACTGCTCTTTACACCCATCCAAATCTACAAAGATTTGTGATTTTTCTTTATATGCATACTTCTTCCAACAACACAGATCAAAATTTTTCTAGTAGTTAAATGGTCTTCAGGACTTGCTCCCTCTGAAATATTCATCGTCTTGCAGCCGAACTGGTGATAAATATTTTCAAATTAGGTAGGTTGGTTCTTTGACAACAAAGTTTATCAAATGAGATGATTATAAAGTGTTTAGCACAGTGTCTGGCATATAGTAAGCACTATATAAATATTAGTAGTAGTAGTAGTAGTAGTAGTAATAATAATTGTTATTATTCTTATTGGGTCTACATTCTTAGGCAGCTAGGTAGTGAAATGGATAGAGTGCCTAGAGTCAGAAAGACTCATCTTCCTGAGTTCAAATCTGCCCTCAGACATTTACTAGCTGTGTGATCCTGGGCAAGTCACTTAACCCTGTTACCTCAGTTTCCTCATCTGTAAAATGAGTTGGAAAAGGAAAGGGCAAACCACTCCAGTATCTCTGCCAAGAGATGGGGTCATGAAGAGTCAGACAAGACTGAAAAACAACTGGATGATAACTGACTACATTCTTGAGCCTTTTTCATCTGTGTAAGTAGGCCTTGCTCTCTACTGATACAGCCTTTGAGATTTATGTCACCTCTGTGCCAAAGGAGGCATTGGTAAGACGTCATGGTGCAGGTGGAACATCGTGGAGGATATAAATCTGGAACCAGGCTGAGGCAGGCTGTCAGGAGAGTAGATGTGAAGATCCATTTTATTCATACCTAACCTAAGACTTTGCTTGCTGTTTTAATAACTTACAAAAGAGAACAAATTAAACAAAACAAATATTTCTGGGCTGGAGTTTTAATCATAATTCGGATAAGTTTTTTTTTTTTAAATGCCATTTACATCAAGATTTGGGCAACATGATACTTGCCAAGTACCCTAGCTCTCTTTTTGAAGCATAGTAAAGTAGAAGAACACATCTCAGAAAAGATGTGTGATTGAAAAGGCAACTATCAGCTTAGGAGAATGAAGCCAATTCAGATTGATTTTATTTCTTCTTCATGCTAGACTCTGCTGAAGTCTAAAAATCAAGTCAGTGTTTCTGCTCAGGCTGACTGTAAGATGGGAGATTTCTAAGACAAGAATCAGTACTAGAACAGCCATGTTCTTGAGTACCCAAGGTTCAAAAGCCCCGATTTGCTCAATATCTAAGAATGTGAGGCAGAAACTGCTACCCCTCTTAGGAGAGCAGTTTCCTGCTTGGCCCAGAGGATTCTAGAGGGGTAAATAAACAAGAGTAGAGGATCTCTTTTGCTTTAAAAGTATCCTCCTGCAAGTAACACAGCGTATTTGAAGTTCATCAGAAGACTGCATCAGCAGCATTCCCCTTCCACCTCCTGCAGCTCTGGTCTTCTTGTCCCTAAAGATGCTGGGGCTGAAAGCATGCTCCAGTTCTGATTCTAAGGTGTCAAATTTAAAACTAATTTATACAGACTGAAATTTGGAATGGGGATGTATTTCAGGAGGGTTGATTCCTGCTGGAAAAACTGAATATGAGATGAGGTATTTGGAAGGGCTGTGGCAGGTGGTGACAATCTACCCATCTATTCAGTTTGTATTGAATGCCTACTGTGTTCCCAGCTCTGTGGTTAAACATCGTGGAAGACATGAGAGAACTAGGAGACAGTCCCTTTCTTCGAGGAGCTTACAATCTAGTTTTAACAGATACACGTGAAACAATTCAGGGCTAAACTGGGCCACTGTATATAACTGACGTAGGAATCCAGGCAAGGACTCAATGAAGTCTTCGTTGAGGGCAGCATGTTACAAAGGAAAGGACAGGAGACTGAGGGCCAACATTGTCCTTCCAACTCTACTGCTAACTAGTTTTATGACTTTGGACAAGGAAGAGCAATCTGAAAATAGAACGCAGGCTGGATGGAAGCCGAGTGGAGAGGACGGGAATAAAACTTCAGATGTTCAGCTTAGACTAAGTCCACAGACTGTGGCTTTCTCTAGGACTACAAAGTACCTACCCCAAGGTAATATGTGCAGTGACCAATCGGTGCTCAGTGGCTCACTGAAATTACAGTCACCTCAAATGCCTCTTCCCTTTAGTTGGAAAAACAAGTCATACCCAAGGTGCCTGGATCTTTGAGGGGGAAAGCTTTTTTCTGATTAGGGGCAGGGACATTCATGTATGTATGACAGCAACATCCTTACCTCTATGTGAGTATATTTAATTTATGAAGAGGATAAGAATAAAAAGGAGGAAATAAAAATAAAAGTCCTACCAGATGTGAGAAAGAAATGGATGGGAACTAGGGAGAAGCAATAATAACTTAACCTGAAGTGGGGCTGAGAGAGAAAAAAACAGATTCATTCAGAAAAGCCACTTTATTGATGAAGATAAAAATGAATGTAGTTCCCCACAGCCCTCCCCTCACCTTAGTGGCTTCACCGGGCATGAGACTGGCATGGGAGGGCCCGCCTGTCTCAAGTGTGGGCTAAGGTGCCCAGGTCAGGCCCTGCCCACCCTTCTTTTTTCTCCTCATCATGCAGCCCAATGTAAACACGTCACAGCTCACGAAGATTCATTGACGGCACTTCAGAATCCCCAAAATGGCTCCCGTGCATTGTTATTTCTCTCCCCCCCACCCCCTTTCTTTTTTACACATTGTACAAAATACATGACTAGGAAAAGTCAGCTGTGCTGATATCTGCAGGAAATCCTTTTAGGATTCCATATTCTCCCAATGGGTTTATTGCAGTAAGACCTCTAAAAGGTAGAGCTGTACAAAAAAACAAACAAAAAACACAACCTACATGATTTTAAGAGCAGCAACTCGATGCTGCTTTAATTCATTAAAATTTTCTTTCCCAAAAATACATTCCTACATATACAAACTATACAATCTTGTCATTTTTAATGCTGGTTTTTTAATAATAACAACAGAACCAAAAACTACAAGCAAACATGAACCAAAAGCTGTTCCTCTTCAAGCTGACAAGAGCTCTGCTGTGCACGGGCTGGAAGCCTTCATTTAACACCACATAAATAACTCCAGCTACGCCCAACTGTTCACACCGCAGGTGCGTGGCCAGCGGGACAAAGGAAATACTTCTCTGGTGATCAGACATCATCCGCAGACAGGGTCGGGATGTTGATCCTGGGCCGGGTAAAGAACGCCATCTTCTCCCTACAGAGGAGGTCATCACTGGTGGTTAGTGGAGAGGCCCCACAAGACTAAGTGCCTATCTCAGTTCCAGAGTCCATAAGGAAGGGCAAACAGCTCAGGAAGATGTTACCAAGGCAATGTCGCCGTGTCCTCAAAGTCATGCTCCGACTACCCCGAAACAACGGCTGTGAGTGTGTGAAGCCAGAAGGGATCAGTGAGAATAAATCACCCCAAACTGTATTTATCACTCAGCCTCTTCAGCCAATCCCCCACAATTACCAGTGATAGAAATGTAATAATAAAGGCTGGAGCAGGTGGTTCATTCACGGAACAAGAGCATCTGACAGATTAGGCAGCGTTGTGCTGAGACCTGGTAAAGCCAGCCAGGGGAAGAGCACGCAAGGGCTTGTACATCACCAGGGAAGAGCTGGCAACGGGTAATCATCTGTTACTGAGAGAGCCAGCCCTGAACAGGAGGCCAGTGAGAAAAAGGGAGATGGGAGAAGTGGGACAAGAAGGCAGAGTGAGATTAAAGGGGAAAGAGGGGAATGAGGGAGAAGGAAAAATCAGAGGAAGACAGAGAAAGGAGGATAGGAACAAGAAGAGAGGCAGGATAGGGAAATGGAGAGACTGAACACTGAAGTAGGGTATCACTGCTCCTACCTGAACGACTGTACTTCTGGGGGCTCTTTACAACTCTGCCCCCGGAGCCGGTGGACGTCCTTAGCTGCAGCTCTCATCATCTTGTCAGCCTGTAACTCACCCTTGTGCTCAGCCCTCTCTGCCTGTAGGGCAAAGCAATTCCAATAGTTCGGTTAACTCGGGGCCTCCAGAATGCCTCTAGAGATTGGTCAGTGAAAGAAGAGTTCATTTTAATACAAAGTGATGAGGCTTCTGGGGTCAGAGGGGGCCACGTGTGATGGAAGAGATTATTTTGAGTGCTTCTCGCACTCCACGATGATTTATTTTGTGATTAATTTTATTCAAAATAAAAATGAGTAAGTTACCATAACATTGTACAAAATACATGTTAGATCACCAAGATTCATCTAGGTCAATGAACTGACATGTGCTGTTACAGAAAGAAATAAGAGGCAGAAGGGCGAGCTGGTTGTTACAGTGGATAGAGCACCGGCCCTGGAGTCAGGAGGACCTGAGTTCAAATCCAGCCTCAGACACATAACACTCATTAGCTCTGTGATTCTAGGCAAGTCACTTAACCCCAATTGCCTCACCAAAAATAAGAGACAGAGATTGAGTGAAACATTTGGGAAGGTGGGGAGATGGAGACTTGTAGAAATGGTCACTAGTTTTGGCCATATGCATGTTCGTGAAACAGAGGCACATCTTTGTCCTAACTACTGCTGTTGCTACCACCACCACCACCACCACCACCTCATATTTATATGACACTTTACAGTCAACAAAAACATGTTCCATACGACCACCCTGTGGTACAGATAGTGTGAGCATTATTAATGTACTTTTCATTTCCTCTTTGAATCCATAGTACTTACTAAGCACTGTATTAAGTAGGCATTTAATAAATACTTGCTAAATTAAATTGAATCTTCATTTTATAGATGAAAAGGTTCAGATCTGGGACTTAAGCCTGGAGCTGCGGTGGCAGTGGGAAGAGCAATGGAGTTAGGGACAGCAGATCTGGGTTCTGGTCCTGACTCTGCCCCTTACTAGCTCTGTGACAGATTTGGGGCAAGTAACCTTTCTGAGTCATCCAGTTTCCTCATCTATAAAACGGAGATAACAGTACTACAGGGCTGTTGAGAGAATTAAATAAGATAATGTATGTCAAATGCTTTATAAACCAAAAGCCCCATATGAACATACTCCTTCAGTTGTTGCCATGGAGACTTGGTGAGACTGGGAGTGTCAGCTCCTGTGAGTGCAATAATAATAAGAATAGCTGGCATCTATAGCTATTATTACAGCTATATAAGGTTTTAAGGTCTTCAAAATACTTTACAAGTACTATTTCATTTAATCCTCCCAACGATATCAGTGATATCAGTGCTATTATAATCCCCATTTTACAGAAGAGGAAAACAAAATAGGCAGAGGTTAAGTGGCTTGCCCAGGATCACCCAGCTAGTAAGAGGATAAGGCTAAATTTGAACTTGGGTCTTTCTGGCTCCACGTCTCTTTCTTTATCCGCTGTGCGGTGGCAAGCTGCCACCAGCCCCATCAAGTTTCCTTAGGAGCCATTCTGAAGGAAGGTACTACGTAGATACAAACTAGTATTTTGTTTTGTTTTGTTTTGTTTTTAGGTAATTGGGGTTTTTTAGGTAATTGAGTCACACAACTAGTAAGTGTCAAGTGTTTGGTCTGAGGCTGGATTTGAACTCAGGTCCTCATGACTTCAGGGCTGGTGCTGTATCCACTGTACCACCTAGCTGCCCCGATATAAACTAGTATTAAAAAGCCCAGGTTCTTAGCTTTTTAAATCATGTTCTTTCCACTATACCACACTTCTTTTGAGTAGCTTGGTGTGACCCTGGGCAAGTCATTTAACCCTGGTGGCCTCAATTTTGTCATCTGTAAAATGAGCTGGGGAAGGACATGGCAAACCACTACAGGATCTTTGCCAAGAAAACCCTAAATAGGGTCACGAAATGTCAGAAACAACGGAACAACAACAACAATAATAGCCACCATTTATATTGTACCTACTATACGCCAGGCCGACCAGCTAGGTGGCACAGTGGATAGAGTGCTGGGGCTGAAGTCAGGAAGACTCATCTTCCTGAGTTCAAATCTGCCTCAGACATTTACTAGCTGTGTGACTCTGGACAAGTCATTTAACCCTGCTTGCCTCAGTTTCCTCATCTGTAAAATGAACTGGAGAAGGAAAGGGCAAATCCCTCTAGTTATCTTTCCCAAGAAAACCCCAGATGGGGTCATAAAGAGTCAAACCCAACTGAAAAACAACTGAACTACAATTTTCCAGGCACTGTGCTGTGTACTTTTATAAATGTTAACTCGTGATCTTCAAGACAACCCTGTGAGGCATCTGGTATTATTACCCTCACTTTACAGTTGAGGAAACTAAGATAAACAGAAGTTAACTGACTTGCCCAAGGTCACCCAGCTAGTAAGTGTCTAAAGGCCAAATCTGAAATCAGCTCTTCCTGACTTCAGGCCCAGTGTTCTATCCTCTGTGCCAACCAACTGTCCCTTATTTAAAATAAACCATAATTTACCCAACAGATGTATTCACAGAATACTATGGAAACAAGATTGTTATATATCTCGTCATTATCTAAAGTGTTAGATAATCTAAAAGACTTGTGTTCTTGTTTTTCTGTTTTATAAGGCTAAATTTTTATATATTGGGTTATCTTAAGGCAGGGCACACTTATACTTCTATTTTGAAAATCTTCCCACTTGTCATCTTGAACCTTAAACCCTTTCTTTGGCCATTAGGTTGAATCAGAAAGCAAGAAGAACCTTCCATAAAAGTATAGCTTTATCGGTATAAAAAGTTCCACACTAGTTTCTTGCTCCTTAAGATATGTAGATACTGGATCTAAGATTTCTGGTCAGAACCAGGGGAATTGGTTATATGTGCTCCAATCTTGATTGCCAGAAACATTAATAATGCTTCATCTCTGGGCCAGCCTCAGAAATACCTGATCTCCTGAGTTACATTAATAATTCTCCCCTTCAAATTTTATTGTTTATGAGCATTATTTGTAAATACGATGCGGGATGGGCCAGCTAAAGAAAATGTTATGGAGATAGTTATGTGTGGACTATTGCTATCATAGCTGCGTGGATTCCCACAGCATGTTTATATCTGTTCAAAATTAGGTACATTTGCAACAATCACTGTTGACTATAGTACTTTTTATCAGCCTGGTGCATTACTAATAAAAATTTCAGCCTTTCCTCATTCATTCATTTGCAAATGATTTCCCCTACCTAGGCAAAAAGCACCAAGTTTGCTTGCCTTCTTTGTAAAGGATACTCTATCTGACCACAGAGAGCGTCCCTCCTAGCCTTGGTTGCCTTCCACCAAAGGTTTGTTTGGTTTTATGGTGAGCATTCCCATTGTAGACGTAATCCTACCCAAGGATTCAATCTGAGAAAATTAGACCAGAACCTCTCCATTCCTTATCACTTACCCTCTTTTCTACCATCCTCAGCAAGAGTCGATAGCGTTCATCATCTCGGACCCACTGAGGCAGCTCCTTCTCCCCATGGCTCTTGGCTCGCTCCAGCTCTTCCTTCAGTTCCTTCAGCACTGAGATTTCTTGTGTCAGCTGACTATGCCAGGTTCTTGAAGCCTGCAGGTCTAACTCTAGGTCTAATGAGGTGCGGATTAGACGCTCAGCTCTGAGGGATTTGACAGATGATGGCTGGAATACAGAAGATGGTTACTACCCCTTATCATTTGAACAATTCACTTTGTTTATACCATCCCCTTGATTTCAAAGGCTTCTTCTTTTCCATTCATTAATCTACATGCCTCTCTTTCAAAACCAGGATAAAACCCCACTTTCTCCAGGAAGTCTTTGCTGATTAATCTCAACCAGCATGGACTGCTCCTCTATCTTACACTCCCTTGGCATCTGCATGCTTGTTTCACGAAAGATTCACTTATGAATAAACTACTTTATAACTTCTTAAGAAGTTTTATGTTTCCTCTCTCCCCAACTAGATTTTAAACTCCTTGATTGGCAGAGATCATAGGATCCAAAATTTAGAGCTGGAAGGGACCTCAGAGACCATCTGGTCCAACCCTTTCTTTTTACAGGTGAGGAAACTGAGGCACAGGAGGTTATGTGACTTGTCCAGGTCATATGCTCTATATGTTATGAGTGCAGTTCTTAGAGGAAGAAAACCCAGTGCCTTTCTTTTTAGAACAGAACCAAATATTAGAAATTGGTTTGGCCAAGCTGTAGTCAAGGACAGTGCTGATGTGACAGGCGCAAAACCCCAAACACCTGCATTTTTTCTGGAAGTTCAGGGAGTGGGCAGCCCATGCTGTGCTTCTGCAAGATCTTTTTCTCAGCAACCCAGTTATTGTCCTTGGAAATCTGGGTTGGACGTCTACCCCCAAGTGCTGCATAAAGGTCATGGGCTCCTGAAATTTTCTGGATAAGTACAATGAATGTCATGCCTCCCCCTAACCCCCTTACATTTCCTTCAACGTGTTACCTTTTCTCCTTCATGATCCATGAGCAGAGGAAAAATTTAGGGGAAGAAGGGATGAAGAATGGATAGCTGCTCTAGGAATGTAATATCTCGTTTGGAGCCAGGCAAGAGCTTCCTTAGACTCATGACATTGCTGGCCACTCGAACTCATTTCTGGATCCAGTTAACTTGAAGTTACTTTATATCTGTGTGTATCTATATCTGTATCTCTTTATATCTCTACCTTTAGCTATATCTCTATATCACCTCTATCTCTGTACATACCTTTCTTTATCTATCTCTATCTAAATCTGTGTCTTTATATATCTTTATATGTAAAGGTATGCTTAATATAAGTAAATATGTTAAAGCTATATCTGTATCTTTACCCTTATCTGCATCTATAGATCTATACACTTATAAATTTGTATGTGGGTGTATGTGTGTATATACACCAAGTGCCTGGGGAGGCCCCAGAATCAGTTACATGCTCCATAGTCTCTCAAAGACATTTCCATTACACATCCTCACACCTCTCCCAGAAGAAGGAGATGTTGTCAGAGGTATTCTGTGTATGTGCCAAATCTGTAATTATATATGCACATCACCATAGCTAGCATAGTGCCTGGCCTATAGTAGGTGCTTAATAAAGGCTTGTTGATTGATTGATTCCTCAACTCTAGCTGTAAATCTAAAGCTCAGCAGCTCCTTCTTTGTTCAAACATGGCCCTGGGTGCTGCAGATCTTTCCTTTTCTCCAGTATGGGACATTCCCGTGGGGTTTCTTGAATTTGCAAACCACTTTCTAATCTAGCCCAGACTTGACTTGTAAGGACTGGAATGGTCCTTTGCTTCTTAGCTCTAAGCAGTCATTTTTCCAGGAGGAATCTCCATCTCTTTCAGGAACAGTTTGTCAGTTTTCAATGTCAGTTTCTAGCTGGTTTGTAAAAAACTCATTTGGCACTTCACTGCTTTTGAGAGGCTCTTGGAAGCTCAAGTTCTTTATTGCAGCAGAAGGCAGTCAGGAGCCTGAATTGGTCAGCCAGTTGGACAGCATTTACTCAGTATAGCACCCAATGCAAAGGGCTAAAGAGGTGAGGGCTGGGGGAGAGTTTACCAAATAAATAAGCCCTTGAGGAGCTTCCTCTCTAATTAGAGGTTGGTGCTTTTGTCAAGCAAAGCTAAAGTATGTCAACTCATAATGCATACACAGCATCCTCTCTCCTATTCAGGCTTACTATTTCAAAGAGCTAGATCTTTTACATCAAAACTTGTGAAGATAAAGTCCACTGGGTCCTATGACATTATTGGCTGCTTGTGAGGGCATTTTCATCTGACAGCTGAGGACTGTAGCAAGGGTGAGAAGGCCCTGGGCCAAAAAATAGCTTCAAAGTGATTTCTTACCCTCTTCATTCGGACACTTCTTCTCTCCAGGGAATTTCGAACAAAAGGTGGCTTTTTGGATAGGGTTGAGCTATCGCTGTCACTTCGATTCAACTAAAAGAGAAATGTCAACATAAAGTAAATGTGGAGCTATTCTCATTAGTACTAAAATCTATTCTGTGAACAAGGTTTGGTGCTTGGAATTGAGGAGAGCTTTGAATGCCATGCTAAGAAGTTTGGATTTCATCCTACAGATAACAAGGAACCACTAATTTTTTTTTTTGGACATGATGAAAGCAATGTTTTAAGAAGATTAATCTGAAAGTAGCATATACCCTGGAACAGAGGGAAGAGATATTCAGGCAGGATCACAAGTTGGGGCACTATTACAATAGTATAGGCATGAGGGTACTCACCTGAAGTGGTGGCAATGAGGATGCAGATGTAAAAGATACTAGAGATAAAAGAATGGTTCTCCCTTATTGTTACTTACCCGACACACATACTGACTCTGAGGCCCAGGAGAGAAGGTCTTAGAGCGAATGATGGTGCTGCCTCGGACAAATGGCGTAGGCGGCGGATTGCCCATCCTTCGATCTTTGGGCCGCACAACTGTAGGTGATGGTGTCAGGCTCTCTGTGTTGGTTTCTTTGTCCACCTGAGGAAAAAGTCACTCATCCTAAAGCCATCTGTCACTCCTGAGGACCTAACCACCTACTTTCAGGAAACAGGCATCTGACTGATTCTTCCAGGCTCATGTTTTCTTTGCTGTCAGCATAGCCTGAAATTTCCTTCCCCTGCAGCTCACCACTGGCTCTGCTGTATTCTGACATCTGGAGCAACCACCTCCTACATCCCCCTGAGGCCCCTCCTATGCTGAAACAATTGGAGAATATTTTCAACCTCTAGAAAAAAAAATCCAAGTAGCCAGCAGAGGTATACTTTGCTTTTACATAAAAGAGTGACTCCAAACAGTTTTGTAAATTGGAATCTGATTTCCCTAATACTGACTAATTTACATTCATTTTCTGTGTTCTGTGTTAATTTCTGAAGAATGTAGCAGGACTTTAAAAATACTTTAAAGGTCTTCCAATATTCTCTGTCCAATAATGATAATGATAATGCTACTGGTAATGGTAATAATAATACTAACGATAATACAGTTACCCCTTCCACATCACGACTTTCCCCATCGTGGTTTTGATATATTGCTGGTCAGCATAAGAAATGGGAATTTGGGGGGAGTTTTGCAAAAGCTGCAGATGATACATGAGGGCCAGCAGACAACACGGAAAAAGTTTAGAAACTAGAAATGCATAAAATATATGTATGGTCGTGTATAATATCAACCCAAATTTTACAATAAGGTATTGTAAACACCTCATAAAAGAAAAAGAAAAAATTCAGACTTCTTCTCTGGTATGAAGAGAGGGCCAAAAGATTTTATGTGGATTTTCCAGGTTGTGGAGTGCTGTACCCTAAACACCTATAATGTGGAAGTAATAGCTGTAACAACATTTATATCATGCTTACTATGTGCCAGGTCCCGTGCTAAATGCTTTGCAATTCTTATCCTACTTGCTTCTCACAACAATCCTGGGAAGTAGAAACTGTTATTATCCCCATTTTACAGATGGTGAAACGGAGGCAAACAGAAGTTCAGTGGTTTGCCCAGAGTCACCCAGCTAGTAAGTGTCTGAGGCTGGATTTGAACTCAGGTCTTCCTGACTCTAGGCCCAGTGCACTAAAATGAACTAAGGACACTTGGCATTTATAGAAATTTGGCATAAATAAGGATACAGACTAAGCTTCTAAAATGAAGACTGTTATCATGTGACTAATAATTCCCTGGTTAAATATTTTTTAATAGTGGGGACACACAAATACTAATGGTAACTACAGAGACAAAAGAGATGGGACAAAGGA
Organism: Phascolarctos cinereus; assembly: GCF_003287225.1. NCBI lineage: Eukaryota > Metazoa > Chordata > Mammalia > Diprotodontia > Phascolarctidae > Phascolarctos > Phascolarctos cinereus. The sequence goes on along the minus strand of NW_027555625.1, from coordinate 403,051,466 downwards.
GTTATATCGTATCTCTCTTTTCTATAAAGCTTTGGGCAGAGCTACATTTAGTAACAGGACAAAAAAAGGGTAGGGTTAGGGAAGCAGCTGGGGCAAAGCCAGGAATGAGTAACCAGTTCTGAGAAAACACTGGGCACAGGGACACCAAGGGACTGTGGTGGCTTCTGTACCTCATAGGTCAGGATGAAGGAGAAGATGGGCAAGAATTTGAAGCTTTGTAGAACCAGTTCCTCTCTGGGGAACAGAGAGGCTCTTGGATATGATGTTAGGAGAAGAGATTCATAGACAGAACCAAGACAGAGATCATTGAACCCAGCTTCTTGCCCAATAGATAAAATCCCCTTCTCACTCAACACTTCTGCTTGGGCAGCACTTGACCTCTTTGATTACCAGTGCTATGACCAGCACTGGGGATAGGGAGCCTTGAAATATAAACTCCCTCCACTCTCACCTCCCTCTGCTTTTTATACTCCTCCAATTCCAAAGGAAATGTTTGTTTGTTGGTAGATGAGAAGTGGTCATCTCTAAACCTCCACTAACTACTAAGAATGGCAACAGCTCAGAGCCCGTTGTCTCAGCAGCCATTTCTCAGGGGGAAGTCAAAAGCCACCTAAGGACACCTTCTTCTTCTTCTTCTTTTTTTTTTTTTAGTGAGGCAATTAAGTGACTTGCCCAGAGTCACACAGCTAGTAGGTGTTATGTGTCTAAGGCCGGATTTGAACTCAGGTCCTCCTGACTTCAGGGCCGGTGCTCTATCTACTGCACCACCTAGCTGCCCCAACACATTCTTCTTTGAAAGAAGCACTGAGGGGCAGTAATGCTGTGCTATCTTGCCTAGGCAAGCTGGTTGAGACTCTTAGATGTCATTCATTTTTGCTCTCCTTACCTTTATTGCTGGGCTATCTTTCACACCCAGTGAATTTTTCTCAGTGAAAATGTCCTCCTCTCCCTCCTCATCCTCTTCCTCCTCCTCAGCTGCTCCTTCGTTCTCACTGCCACCATTGGGATCCTCATCATATAGCCTATTAGGCACAAAGGGCTTTGGTCATCAACCCAGAGACAGACTAACCCCTCCAGACCCCTAACCACTGATCACTGCCCTGGCGTAGTTCCTCTTGTCTGGAGTCTCAGGAAATAAAGGGACTCAGACCATGAAGATGAAGAACTAAGGGGACATGATTGTTGGGAAGAAAAAGGTGAAAACTGAAGGAGAGGATCTTGATTTACAGCCATGACGGGGCGGATATTTTCCCCAAATAAAACAAATCACAGATTTCTGTGGGAAGGAATACAATGATCAGAATCAACATGCTTCTGACTGCAGTATGTCCAAGCCATATTTATAAGTGGGTGTCTTAAGAGAGTCTGAACGGCCAGCAGAGGTGGGGAGGGGACTATGTGTGTGGGGATGAGGGGGATAGGAAGAGAGAGAACAGAAGCCGGGTTGCTAAGTAACAATGTGAAAAGTCTCAACACAAGCTTGAGAATTTGGCCTAAATCACTGATCCTCTGCCAGAGCTATGGAAGACATGTCCTATGTCTATTTCCGGCTTTAGACCTTCTCCTGTTTGAACCAGCACTGTGGTTTGCCAGAGACAAAGCAAACTTTAAAAAAAAAAAAGCAACTTTAACCCAGCAATTTTTCTACTCTCAATCACAACAGGAGGAAAAGCTGAAGGAAAAAACTCAATGAAAGGAGGAGCTGGGTGGAAGGACACTTTTTATTGTTGAAGCATTTGGAATTTGGAGCTGGCGAGGGGCATAGGAAAGCAGAGTCATTTGCGGATTTCCTCAGGGAACTCTTCTCCTGAATGTTGAGGGTGCACTGGGACAAGGACCTGCTCAGTGCTGGGGGTGGGGGAATTGGCGGGGAAGCTCTCCCTCACTCACCAGCTCTCTTCCATAGTCAGGGCATTACTTTCCCCCTCTAGCCTCTTCTCTACCGCCTTCAGTTCCACAGCTGTCTGTTCTAGGAGTGCAGAAACAGTGTCCTGTAGAGAGAAGGCCCATGAGGCTCGAATCAGCATGACTCCCAGCCCCAGTGCTCATGATCGACCATAGAACCCCAATGTTTTAAAGCTAGAAGAGACCGTGGAGATCATCAAGAACCCCATTTAAGAATCCAAGTCCAAGGGTTCTTACATATTCATGGGTCTCTTTGGTAGTCTGGTGAAACAGGCCTGTGGATCCCTTTTCAAAAGAATTTTTTTTAATGCATGAAATAAAACACATAGAATTAAAAAAGGAAATTAATTTTCTCAAAATAAAGTCATCACAATATTAAAAAGAACACCAAGTTGATGGATACCAGGTTTAAGAGCCCTTTACCTAGTCCACCTTCTCTATTTTGTTAACAGTGAGTACAGTCTAGTTATGCCATTTCCATCACTCATGGTCCATGGGCCTTGGAGGTAGAAAGAAGAGAAAGCACATAGGTCAATTCTATCCCACTACAGAGGAAGACCCTGAGGCTTAGTGGGTTTAAGTGATTTGCTAAAGGCCAGGGTTCAACCTCAGTCCTCTAGCTCTAAACTCACTGCTCTTTATGCTAATAACATACCTTTACTACCATCTGTATGTTCACAGGTAAATTCCTTTACTATTCTGGGCCTCAGTTTTATTGACTGTAAAGTAAAGAATAAGAATTATGTTACCTACAGTAGAGGGCAATTGTGAGGGGAAAGCACCTCATGAAGCATGAGGTGACAAAGAACTGTGAATTATTTTATTAGGGATAGGGATCAGCAACTTGTCACCCCCTTTCCTCCCTTCCTGTTCACTTCTGATATGCCATTGCATATTGCATTTAAGAAGCTAGACTTGAACTCAGTTCTTCCAGGCTAGATCTTGAGTCATTATGTCATGCTGCCTCTCACATCTTCAGAAACACGACAATCTCAATATATGCCCATTAATTTTTTTCTTTAATTCAAAAAGTTCTCCTCATAGCTTAAAGCAAAATTAAAAAATTAAACCTATTTGAATGACTTTTCCAAGTCACACAACTACTTATAAATAGGATCCTTTAAAAAAATAATAAAATTTTTAAAAATTTTAAGAGAAATATAATCCTTTCATAGTCTTTATGATTCATAGTTATCTCAAAATGTTGTAAATGGACTAATCTAATGAAGAAAATGTAGGGTTCAAATAAAAAAATATAATGTTGCAGCAGAGCTTAAAAGTAACTCATCAGTCATGTAAAATCCTTATTATACTAACACTCTTGCAATTTAGGCAAATATCAATTCAAAACAACCAGAGCTGCAGAGACAGCTATTCCTTCATCTATGCCACTGGTGGGTGGGAAAAAAGATCTGTGGAATTCAATAATATATTCCTCCCAAACTATTCTATTGGCTTTACAATGCAGTCCAGAATCATATAATGAGATATGTTTTAGGGGAGAGCTTATACCTGTGAGCTTATCAGTATAGGGAACACCCAGAGAAAAACTCCTCTACCAATACAGATTATACCTGTCCTGTAGTTAGGAATTTTAGAGAGTTGGTTAGAACACTGAGAGATTCAGTGACTTGCCCAGGGTCACACAGCCACTATGCATCAGGTGGCACTTGAATCCAGGTCTTCCAGATTTCTATTCACTGTGCTACACTGTTTCTTATGCCTGTTCAGAAAACAACAATCCTACTATATGTCCGATATTTGATTTTTAATTGAAAAAGGATCCTCTCTGCCAACTCAGAGGACATTCTTTTTTTCCTTCTGATGACTGAAATTCTACCTCTAATGATTACTTTATGTGTTTAAAAAATAAATCATATTTTTTTTTATGGTGGATCATATAGTGAAGTTCATTTATGTCTTTATGTATCCACTAATAAAATCTTTATGTCCTCCATTCACAAAATGGGAAGAATAATTCCAATGTACTTTCTTTCTTTTTCTTTTTTTTTTTTTGGATAGGCAATGGGATTAAGTGACTTGCGCAGGGTCACACAGTTAGTGAGTGTTATGTGTCTGAGGCCAAATTTGAACTCAGGTCCTCCTGATTCCAGGGCCGGTGCTCTATCCACTGCGCCACCTAGCTGCCCTCTAATGTACCTTCAAAGGATATTTTCCAAGTGAAGGAGAAAGCCAGGAACTTCCTCCCTCCATGTTTTAGTATAGAAAAATAAGCATTATTGGGGTCATTAGGGTTTTGTTGCGTAAATAAATAAAATTAAATCTCTTTGCCAAATGAAAAATTAAGTGCTTTATACATATTTATCACTAAGCTATATACATAATCTATCACTATTGTATATGTATATATATATATATATATATATATATATTATATATACATATATCTGGGTGGTCTTATACCTAACATACATGTATATAAATATATTTGTACATATACATATATGTGTGAATAAAGAGCCTATAGGCATATGTGTTTTAGTGTTTACTTTAAAAAAATGATCATGCTGTTTGAATGCAGGAAATACTACATGGAGGGGCAGAATCAGTATACAGAACTTTCAGTGTGAAAACTATCTCTACCAATATAGGTCAGTAACCTATGTACTTACAGAGTTGCCTGGGACCACTAAGAAGTTAAATGACTTAACAATCATCACAAAGTCCATGGCATAGACAGGACTTGAATCCATAGGCATATTGCTTTGCCACTCAAAAATTTGAAGGGGGTTTAAAACAGATTGGTTTTAAAACCCCTTTTAAAAAACCATACTAAAATGAATATGATACATAATTTTATTTAAAAACTCAATAAAAGTGGTTGTTTTAAAAGTTATTAACTCCTCTTTTTTCTTTAGGTAAATTTTATTATTATTTTTTAAATGCTTAAAAGCAGATTTCCATCTGGCAAATTCAAAGAGGTTAGCCAACTTATACTGTGGCAGATATTTGTACTTAGATGTATATATACATATGTACGTACGTGTATGCATGTGTCTATCATCTGATTATATCTGTCTATATATCATGATCATACACATGTCTATGACATGAGGATCTCTCTCTCTCTCTCTCTCTCAGTCTTTTCTATCTATTTTGCCAGTGGAGCAGATGACCCTGGGTTCTCATATGCTATACTAATAAAGCACAAGTTTTGGCTGGTCCTTCTCAAGTTGAAGAGACTGAGTTAAAGGCCTGGTGATGGACTGTATGTCTATTGTCCAAGGGTCGATCAGCCTAGTTAAGTTTGGGAGAGGTTCATCACTAGAATAGATGTTAGTGTGATGAATTTTTGTCCATAGCAGTTCTCAAAAATCCATATTCTAAGTGATGGAGGGGCTTCGATCTGTGTTGTGGGTGTATGTGTGGAAGGGAGTTCTCACACTGACAAAATCACAACACCTGAAAGTACTGAAGAATATATTTATATCTATAGGTACATGCATGTCCATATATTTGTATAGAGAGACCTATGTACGTGTTATACACATGCATAGCTAGCCCTTTTCTTATTCCTCTTCTCTCCACTGACTCACAAGATCAGAGAATTGGAAGGGAGTCCAGCAGCCAACAAGTTCAATTCATACTCCAAAAGGAAAGCCTGTTCTGATGCACTAAGTAAGTGGTGACCCAGACTGCTTGAAGACTTCCAGAGGGAGCCAGCCCTAATTGTGAGGGAGCTCATTCTGGTTTTGGGATAATTGTTACGAAACTTTTCCTAACATCCAGTCTAAAGTTGCCTCTTTGTAACTTTCATTCCTTGTTCCTGGCTCACCTATTGTCCTCAGGGGCCAAACAGTACAAGTTTAATGCCTCTTACACATAAGGGCCTTCAAATACTTAAAAATGTGTGCCATTCTGAGCCTCTTCTAGACCAAACACCTTCCGTTCTTTCATCCACTCCCTCATGTAACATGGCCTCAAGGCCTTTTAGCGTCTTGGTTTACCATCTCTCGAAGCTTTCTGGTTTATCAGCATCCTATTTAACCTGTAGTATTTCACATCTCCACTGCTCTCCTCCTGCTTCCCCTGATGACGCACTATTCCCATTTCTGGAGGCCCCGTCTCTCCCCGAGTGTCATCTATGTTAAGCAGATCTTCATTCAGGTCCTCTCACCGAGTTCGCAGAGCAGTTGTATGCTTCTTGCTTGCTTTCTCGGCTTTGCTTCTTCAAGTATTTGTAGCTCAAGAGATTGTACCAGCGTACTGTTTTCTCCCCTGACCGGCAGACCTCAGCAAGGCTGATCTGGGCTCCACCCTGTGGGAAGATGAGAAGAGAGAAGGTGTGGAACAGTCGTACTCTTCTAGGCTATTCTCAGCTCTCAGAAGCTATTGGAATAGTACCGGGGGCCAGCTAGGTAGTGCAGTGGATAGAGCACTGGCCCTGAAGTCAGGAGGACCTGAGTTCAAATCTGACCTCAGACCAAACACTTGACACCTACTAGCTGTGTGACCCTTGGCAAGTCACTAAACCCCAATTGCCTAAAAAAAATAAATAAATAAAATGAATCATTGTTATAAGGGCCAGCTAGGTGGCACAGCAGATAGAGCACCGGCCTTGGATTCAGGAGGACCTGAGTTCAAATCTGGCCTCAGACACATAACACTTACTAGCTGTGTGACCTTGGGGCAAGTCATTTAATCCCATTGCTTAGCCAAAAAAATACAATAAATATTTATTAAAAAAAATACCAGGGACAGAGTTTACTAAGGTAAGAATTCACAGAGATTACAGGAAAGTTAAAAATTAGTTCCTTTTAGTTCTGAAAGCATAGCCCATTTCTGGTTATCCATGATAGGATCAGAGCCTGGATAATTAAACAAAACAAGACATCCTGCCCTTTACTCATTCCATTTCCAGCTAACTAACATTTATTAAGCATTTATCGTATATACAGGATGGGGTTAAGTGCTAGGGGAAACAGGTATAATCAAGACATGGTCCTTGTCCTCAGGGAATCAAAAGAATCTCAGCTGGAAAGGTCAGAAGCCATGAATATTGGAACAAAAATCCTCTCTAGACCTTGGACTTTGCTTTAAGATTCATGGTGAAGCCCGCTCATCCTACTTTCAAACAGCTCTAATTGTTTAGAAATTTTTCCTTACATTGAGTCTAAGTTTGCCACTCTATAAATTCTAGCTACTTCTTCTAGTTCCTCCCAATGGGGTCAAGCAGAGCAAGTTTATACCTGCTTTTCCATGATAGTTTTTTAAAAAAATATTCGCAAATATTATATCCCTCCTAAGTATTCTCTTCTTTTGACTAAACCCACCCCTCAGTTCCTCCAGCCCCAACCCCCTATATCAGCTTCCAGGCCTCTCCCCATCCCAGCTGTCCTCTCCTAGACAAGCTCCAGTTTGTGAGAGTTCTTCTAGTAGTAGGTAAGCGTGCCTTTCTTAATGCATAGTTTAAGATTGTTAGACTTTTTGGAACTTTCGAGCTTCAAATTCTTTTCCTCATGGAGAACACTGGATTGGTTTTGTAAACTAGGTAAACTTAGTTATTTTTGCATATCCACCCACCAATGGTGGTTCCCACAAGTGGTGGAAATGCCAAGGAACAGGAAAGCAGGAGGAAAAGCAAGGTAGTTGTGGATAATCCACTTGCCAACTGAGTTTGCCCCTGGATAACTAGACATTAGAACTGCTCTAGTAGAGTCAAGATTGACTGTGGGGAAATAGGACTGATTCTCTTTTAATGGAGAAATGCCTGAGGATTTCACTAGCAAACCAGAAAAACTTTCTGAATTGCCACTGATGATCCTATATCTGCCAAAACCTGATCAATCCATGATTCATCATCATCATCCATTTCTGTGGAGGCAGAATCTCAAGTCAATGAGGGAAACTTCTGTAACCTCTCTTTCTAAATGAGTACCTCTTGGAGACTGTTACTAATTTTTAAGAGTTCAGTTGTTGTTACTGTAGCTTTAAGAGCTTAGATAGAATGGGGAAGGGGGAGTAAAAGAAAGACAGGCTGATAACTGAAGTATCAGTTGAGAAAATGCCTTGACCTGAAGCACTTCTGGGGTTCGTGAGGACCTATAATTAATCTTTGTGTGTGAGAGAGAATAAAGGTGAGGATGGACTTCTTTTTTATGAAAACTATCTTAGGTACTATATTAGGAGGAAATCCTAGGAGAAGTTTATAAAGACTAATTCTATAAAGTGCTTCCAAGAAGCTGAAAGATAGTTTCTTATCATTGCTGAAGAGAATACAAAGAGTAAGGGGAACATTCTTGAGGAGAAACATTAAGAAGACTTTAAAGAGACAGATAATTACCTGGATTAAGTTGAATGCATTGAGACTGAATTTACAAACAAGTGAAGAGAGATTAATTACTGATAGTTTGAGGGTTTGACCTGACACTGGTCTTAGGCAAATGTTTGTATTTATTTATTAATATCACACATATCATATATGTATATGTACACATACATACATGTATGTGTATGTTTATTTGTCCATTTGTTTAAAAGTTATATATTTTAGTAATTTTAATATTTAAATATAGATGATGAAAGTAATTACTAGTGGCAAAGGTTTCTCTAGTTCATTAAATTACATTTAATGAATTTGACTAGGAGCTTGAGCTATTAATTTAATTAATGAGAAGAGATTATAAATTTATTAATGGAAAATTTCTCAAATACTCCTAGTGTTATAGAGATTAGTAAACATATAGCAACGAATCAAGTGAAAGACAGGCATTGCGTGACTTAACAGCGAGTGTAGTCAAGACTCCTGACTCCTGTCCTAAGAGCTAGTGGATTGTTCAAGTTTCAGTGTGAACATTTACACCTCAGAAATGGGCAATCTTTACCGATCAGGGAGTGATTTAGTGTTCTGTTGATTGTCTCAGCTTAAGAAAAAGTTAATAATGCAATTAAACTTAAAAGTATGGGTGCATATATTTCTCCTCCCAGACGAGTTGTTAAGCATTTACTAGCACACTCTTGTCTTGCTCTGCTGGCACTACTTGAGTTCAGCAGAAGTGCAATAGAAGGCTCAGGAAATGAAGTCATCACCAGACTGGAAGCCTTATGACCATAGGCTAATGATGATAATGATGATGATGCTAATTGGCATTTCTATAGAGCTTTAAGTTTTGCAAAGCGCTTTACATACATTATCTCATTTGAACCTCCCAACAACCCTGTGTTTCCTATACTTGCTAAGCTTTCATTCTATTTTAAACAGCAGACCAAACAGTATGGCACAGCGGTAAAAAAAAAAAAAATTGATGATGGTGAAGTGGGTGAAGTCAACAGGTATGGGTGGGGTGGGAAGGAAAGGCAAGAGATAAAGGTTGGGGTGCTTCAAATATCTACCAAGAAGTCTTCCCTCAAGACTGCTATCTTTACTAATCTCCACTTTCTTCAAACTCTATAGCCCTCAGATTTTGAACTGGATTCTGATTCCATTGTTATAAGGCATTCTTGGAGAGGAAAATAATAATGATGATGATGATGATGATAGCTAATATTTGTATAGTGCTGGGCCCATTTTATAGTAGGGGCTCTATATGACCTAATTGTATGAAGTAAGCCCTGCCTCAGATAATTACTAGCTGTGTGCCCCCAGGCAAGACACTTAAACCCTCAGCTTCAGTTTCCTCATCCTCATGTCTCATCTGGGTAATAATACTATCTACCTCATGGGGTTGCTGTGAGGATCAAAACAGATACATATATAAAACATTTAGCACATAATAAATGCTAGTTATTATTGTTATTATTATTCACATACTAATATAAACTCTTTAATCAGGGACCACGTCTTATTCTCAATAATTTTTTCTTAGTGCATAGTACTAAGTTGGAGATTAATAATTAATTACCGAATGAAATAAAAATGGATAAATATAGCACATTTTCCAGGCCCATCCTAAGTAAAGGAGCCTAATCTCTAAGGTGGCCTTTAATGTTTATCTCCACCTCCAGAAAGGGTTACTTAAGAACCACCCTGATCCCTCACATTTCTGTTCCTTTCCCCCTCAAAATCTGACACTCCATTATTTGAGTAAGCGACTCAACATTTTCAAGTAACCCAGCGAGGTGAGCTTCTCATCAGGCAGCTGAATATAGATAAGTGCCAAAGTGAGATGGAAAGATTCAGCTGCCTCCATGGCAACCTACAATGGCCAGATTTCAATTAGGAAGGAGGAATGAAAGGCAACCAATTAGGAAGAGGAAACAGGACTGATTCTCTTCTAATTGAGAAATACCCCAGGGCTGGGGAAACACTTCACTAGGAAGTCAGGAAACCTCTTGGAGTTGCTACTCATGAGTCTGCCAAAGTCTCATCATTTATTGCCTCATCATCATCCATTTCTATTTGTTGCAGAGCCCCTGAGGAACATGATGCAGGGCCCAGGGACCATTTCTTTTAATTTCCTAAGATGGGGAAGGAATGGGGGAGAATCTCAGAACTGAAGAATACCAGGGCTGAAGGGGCCCTTAGAAGACAGAACATGAAATATGTCAGAGCTGGAAGAACACTGAGAATTCCGGAGTCAAATCTGTGTCTCTTGCTAAAGAGAAATAAATCAATAATGGCCCAGACTGTCCACTTTGCTGAGGGAACACATTATACACACAAGTATATATTCACATATATGCACTTATATACATATTTGTTATATGGTATATGTCATGCATGTGTATAGGTTTATGTATATAGAAAATGAGGCAGCATGGTATAGTGGAAAGAACACTTCTGACAGTACTTGTGATTTTGGACAGGTTATTTAACCTCCCTGGGCCTCAGTTTCCTGATCTGTAAAATGAAAGAATTAGATTAGGTGGCCTTTGAAGTTACTTTTAACTCTAGATCTGCGATCTAACGAATAATAAGAGAAGTCTACGTATTTATAGTGCTTTGAGGTGTACAGGGTGCTTTCCTGGCAATAACTCTGTAGAGCAGTGAGTAAGAATTATTATTTCCATTTTGTAGATGAGGAGACTAAGGCAAAAAGAGGTTAAGTGACTTACCCACAGCAATAGTTAGCAAGTATCTAAACCTTGGTCTTTCTTTTGTCCAAGGCCAGCATGTTCCCCTACTCTACCACAATGATGAATGAATCTCTTTGTAATCTGCACAGTTCCTTCCAGGCAGGATGCACCCTTGTTCCCAGGAAGTTATGACTGGAGGATAAAGGAAGTTTTGGAGCAGTGATGTCAGTCAGTTCGACGCTGCGACCTGGGCCCACCTATGGCAGTTAAGAGTATAATCCTATTCCTTTCCCTTAAATGTCTCCTCCTTACCCCAATTCCACAACAGAGAGAAAAGGCCAACCTTCTTCCTCACTAGGTATAACTGATGGGTCCCAAGGTGAGTCTGGTGAAACTTTCCTACAAATGGCTCTTCAGCAAATAATCGGAAGAAATGGGCTTAAACAAGAAGAATCCAAAGTGAAGTTTGTATTCATATACTTCGCAATCCAAAGTAAAGTTTGGATTCAGTCAAAGGGTGCACTTGAGGACCCAGAAGGACACATGTGACTTTGACGCCTGATGGTTCCCCACCCCTGGTCATGACACTGGAAGAGAACACCAAAAGAGTCTCCTAAAATCTTTAGATATCTAAAAAGAGAACATAATAGTTATCTTGGATATTTAGGGGGCAGGCCATCCAGAAAGCAGAAGATACCCACATGGCCTTTGGAGTTTCATTTGCTCACTAAGGTTGGAGAGCTCTGCTCAGAATGGAAGAGCAGCTGTGCTGGAAAGCAGATGGAAGACTACTTCCATTCATCTCCCTTAAACATTTCCCTTTATCCTTCTTTGAATTCCAGATCTTGGGAAATAGGGGCCAGGGGAGAATTCTCTAACTTACTTTTACTTTCTCTGGATACATTCTTGCCCCTTTGGAAATGTCCATTACTGTTTCAGAGGTAAAGAAGAAACAGACTAAAGAAGAAGAGAAAGAGTAGCAATGGTAATTCCTGAGCTAGGGTTTCATTTCTGATCAGAGGAGAAAAGAGTACTCTCCCAAGGCATCCTGGGAGAAGGAAAGCACCATTTCTCTCAGTTTCCTGAGATATGAAACAATGAGTTGGGAGAACCAAAGAATAAGAGAATGTCAAGAGAGGGAAGGACGCTCGACCGGCTGAACACGATATTCTGCATCTGAACAGTGGCAGTCAGTCTTGCTGCTTCTGGATGTTATAACTTTCTCAATGCTGCCTAAAATTACGTTAGCCTCAAGCTAAATGTCAAAGTTCAGCTACCCAAAGTGTACCCTGGCTACCCAGCTTCCAGTGACTCTCTTCCTCATGATGGCCTAAAGTACTTTGGATTTGTGTATATTTTATTTTATTTTTCTGTGTACAAGCTGTTTCCCTCCAATCAAATGGAAGCTCCTTGGAGTGAAGATAAGGGAATAAGCATTTACTAAGTAACTACTGAATGCCAGGCATTGTGCTAAGCTTTACAAATATTATCTCATTTGACAATTTGATACTGGGGGGGGGAGGGACTATTTCACTGTTGACTTTGTATACTCTGGTGCCTAGCACAAATGCCAGAAACATAGAAGGAATTAAACAAATGCTTGTTGATGAAAAAAGGTTTGAAAAATGAACTGACACATTTGGAGCATAGTAGGTACTTGTCTGTGGGCTTTTCTATTAGAAAAGATTAGAAAAGGGTCAATAGCCTGACTAACAGTCTAAGGCTATAAGTGTCTTTTATGGAGCTATGGGCCTATCATAGATTCTCAGTTCCAGAGTTGTTTCTCATTGCTGATTTAGGTCCCAGGTTCTATCAAGGCTAGTCCTGGACAAATTTCCATCTTTTTCATCAAAGTAGGACCTAGATGTCTTTCAGCTCTGACGGTGATTAGTCAGATGGGAAAACTGGGGATAAATGGAAGGAAAACTGACTCAGCCTCTGTTCCTGTACACAATGATACTGCCCTAGAGGAAAACTGGGCATCTGCCTGTGGAGTAAAATACAGGTTCTACTCTTTTCCTCAGAGCATGAAAGACTAATAGCAGTGACCTATTAGTTAGAAATTTTGTTCTGGGATCTGGAATTCTGGAGATCAGTTTGTCTGGCTTTGATGAAGCTATCCCTATTTAGAGAGAGCACAATTAAGTTATGTTTCTGTGTAATTTAAGGGACTACATAGAAAGACAGCCCTCCTCCCCTGAGCAAAAACACCTCTTTTTACCTCCACTGGCTAGTGCTTTAACATAACCACTGTCCTATGTTCCTTTCGTAAAATGCAATACATTTGGGAGGGAGGCTTAGTGGATGGAACCCTGGATCAGAGGTGAGATCAGGAAGCCCTGGGTTTGAATCCTGGCTCAGATATTTACTAACAAGGTCATCCTTATCAAGTCACTTAACCACTATCAGCCTATTTCCTCCTCTGTAAAATGGAGATAATAACAGCATTTGCCTCACAGAACTTCAGCCTTAGAATCAAATAAGATAATATGTAATTATAATAACATATCAAATAAGATTTTATACATATATCATTTTGAAAACTTTACAGCTCTATGTATTGATCATTATTGTTATTAATTTACAGAAAAAATGAACACATTTTAGGCCAAATACATAGGTGTGAATTTATCAGATTAATATTTTAAAATGATAGTTAAGAACTCAGATAAGGACTAGCCTATAGACAAAGTACTGAAGACAAACAGAAATGAGCCTCACCAGGCACTCTTCCATGTGGCTCTGATCTGTCATACAGACATCTACTCTTAGGGTCTTCTGGTGTAGAGAAGGATAGGAGATGGATACCCAGAACATTTCATTGAACACCAGATTGTCAGAAGCTTCCAGGGGCCTCGTCCGGAACAAGCAAGGTGCGCTTTCAGAACAAGGAAGGATAGCAATGCGGACATTCCTAAAGGACAACAAAGGACTTGAGTTAACTCTTTCACGTTCAAAGGGCTTTCCTAAACAGTTGCTGTCACTGTACTATTAGTTTTACTTTGTTACAAGAGAACTTGCAGGAATGAGAGTAATCTGTAAATGTTTATAATGTGAAAATAAAATACATCAATAAAAATTTTTAAAAGTGCAAAAGATAAGAAAAAAGTCAGTGGGCTTTTTAAAGTAATCAACATGGACAGAAAGAAGAAGGAAGCCGATATTACTCCTTACTCTGTTTCTGTATTGGTAAAGGGCTGCTAGAATCGTACAATGTATAGAGTGCTGGGCCTGGAGACAGGAAGGCTCATTTGTCCTTAGTTCAAGTCTGGCCTCAGACACTTACTAGCTTTGTGACCCTGTGCAAATCACTTAACCCTGTTAACCTCAGTTTCCTCACCTATAAAATGAGCTAGAGAAGGAAATAACAAACCACTCCAGTATCTTTGCCAAGAACACCCCAAATGGGGTCACAAAGAGTTGGACACAACTGAACAACAACAACTAAAAAGTCTCCAGGAAATCTTATCATTCGATTCAAAGGACAGAATTGTCTGCCTCTTGGTGATACTTAGAGCATTTGGTCCTCTCTATTCTGTTTCACAGGAAGTAGGGAAGAAAACTTATGGACGGTCTGGTGTACAAAGAAAAAAGCAGAATGGGCTCTTGGCAAAGCCCCTCTGGGCTTGGAAACAAACAAGCCTTCCAAAAAGGCAGGTGGTAAAAAGGCTGGGAAATGGACCCATTTCTCAAGGAATTCCTGGGAGACCCACCCTGAGGATGTCATGGTCAATCAATCAATACACATTTATTAAGTGCCTGTTTTGTGCCGAGGCTAAGTGTTGGCAATACTGAAAAAGAAAGGGTTAACTATCTCTGCCCTCAAGGAGCTATATTCCAACAGGGGAGGCACATATACAAAAAATAAATTTATACATACAAAAGAGAAGGCGGCATGCCTGTATATGTCTGTGCACAGCAGTCGGCTCTAATGGCTGCTTGCTACATGGTTTGAAGAAGGGAAAGTGGAGGGACAAATGAATGGAAGTGCCCTTCTTCAGAAAGGCCTAGGATTCCTGCACACTGACTAATAGGAGACAGTCACCAAGAGTCCAGGCCTGCAGAGAGCCTCATTCAATGGATCTTGTTCCTTAAGGGCCTATCATACTATGGAGAAGATGGAATAGGCTAAGGAGAATTCATGTGTCCTCAGAGAAATCGAATTGTCACTAGTCTAAGCCATGGGATCTTAAACTGCCTAAGAGGAAATACAGACTCCATCCTTAGAAACCTAAGCCAACTAACACTTGACATGTGTGTGTATGTGTATGTGTGTGTGTGTGGTGGTGATGGAGGCGGTGCTGGTGATGGTGAAGAAATAGTCTCACATTAAAAACAAAATAATTGCCCCACCCAAGCCTAAAAATCTCCCAGAAAAGTGCAGCAATCACAGTGCCTATTTAGAATGATAGGTCTGTCATGTTTTTCAAAGAAAGCCTATTATGCAAAAAATTGAACTTACACAAAAAGTAAATTAGGGGGGTGATTACTGAAAGAATCTTCAGCCTATGGCTGAATGAAATAGCCAGCCACCTTTACTCCTACATGTCCCTATTCAACTGTGTCCTCAAAAATTATTCCATTTACCAAGATTTATAATATTTTAAAATTATTAAATATGACAATCCATGTACATTTTTTTCAATCATATCTATTGGGTAAAGCCAAGGGCAGATCTTTTTGCAAATGTACATTTACCATTATTAGGGAATCAGAATCAGATGGAAATCCTGAATCACAGTAATGCACCGTGCCATAAATATATAAGAAGTGCTTATGACACAAATGGAGCCTTTGACACTGAAGGAAATGTGTGTTTGGGAACCGACCATTTTAATACTGGTGGAGGATGACACTTGGGCCCCTCAGCTTACATACTTACACCTTCTGGTCTTGTTGTAACAACAGAGCAGCAAAGTTACTCAGCTGGATGATTAATATTGCAAATTGCTTATTCTTCTCATCATACCTGAAATGAAATAGGGAACATGTAGCACCTATTATTAACAAAATGCTTCTTCAGTAGCAAGATGCAGCAGCTGCTAATGGCTTAGGAACTGATTTGAGAGAATTTTCACTGCACTTGAACTTTGCCTGTACTGTTAGATTATCAGAAAGCAACAGACCTGGACCACATTATCTTAGCTCCCTGCAGACATGCCTTTGCTAAGCTAAGATTTAATGTTATGCTTTCAGTTTTTATAGAGGGGCTGATACATCCTTCTATAAGAAATGTCTTTTTGAAGAATGTTTCTGTATCTTTTTGCCAAACCTGTAGCTGAAGACATTTTCCATTATGGTACCCAAAGTCCATTATATGGCCCAATCAATGAATCCATTCAACCTAGTGTAGCAGAAGGAGTAATTGTCTAGGAATCAGGAAAACTCAGTTCTCCTTCTGCCTCTGCAACTGACTTGCTTTGGAAATGTCATTTAAACTCTGTGAGACTCAGTCTTTCACTAAGACGTATGACCAGGTCTCCATGGTAGGGGCCAGGGTTTCCTTTGGGTGAAAGGTCGGGGTGGGGGGGCGGAGATGAAGAACCTTGCTCAAAGGTACCTTTCAGGTCTCCTAAAGGTCTATGATTCTGTGACTTCGAGGTAAGGAAGAAGCTTCATCCCCCCTCCCAGAATTAGTTTGCTTCTTCTTATCAGACAATGAGAACAATATAATGAAATGTTTCCCTTTTGCCTTAGCTGCCAGAAAACTCAGAGTTTAAATTTAAACTGTAGTAGCTCTCTCATTTCAGTTACCACAAATTGTTTCTGAAGGTAGGCACAATGTATGTAGGTGTGCACATCTACAGTATTTACATAAATGTAAATGTACACACTTCTACTTAGCGGGAGATGCTGCTAGTTTGAGTTGGGTCCAACTACTCTTCTCTATCATGGGAATCCTCAGGGAAAGGAAGTGAGAGTAGTCTGAGAGCTCCCTCTACCGGCAAGATTCCATCTGCAGCAACAGCTCAGTGGATAAGGAAGGCCCTCTTTGAACCACGGGTGTGTTCCCAGATCAAAGGTGTTTATTACCAACCAATTCTCTCATGGTTGAGGAGGTGTACAAGTTGAAGAATAAGGTCAAAGACTTCAGAAAGCATACTCATGGAGTTATTTGCATGTGTTTACAGTTGCTTTGACCAATGCAATTCTTCAAAGCTGAGCTTATATACCTTTGAAAACAGAAGAGACTTGGGAGGGGTAAGAGCATCCTGGAGCCAACTATCAAGAAAAGTACTCCAATAATATAGGTATCAAATAGGTTACTTCAACCATGGGTAAGGAACTAGGTTAGGACGAAAGCTCCAAAGACTTGAGGACGTGTCAAGCTTTTACATGTGTTACATAAAGGGAATACATCATAGCATGATGGAAAGCACACTGGACTGGAAGTCTGAGATCTGAGTTCTAGTTTTGGGTCTGGAATTTACTTTCTGTGCAACCTTGGGCAAGTCATTATATCTCTTTGTGTTTATTTCTTTCTCTGTCAAAAGGAGATAATCACACCTGTCCTACCTCCTTCTTGGGGAGTGGGGTGGGGTGGGGGAGGGATGAGAATCCCACGAAACAAGTGTGAAAAATAAAATTTAAGGTGTGGAGGGTATGGACGATTAATAGGTGTCTCAAAACCAAACTTTCCTATTCCTTTGCCCTCTTTCCCAGTCCTTACTTCAGAGCAATCTGAACTCTGGCAGCTCCTATGGCCTCCAACTCATCACTGTCAAACACAGCAGCTTCTGAAGCGCCCAATCTGAAAGGCAACAAAGGAGAAAAAAAAATCAGGATTGAAGCAGCTCCCATCAGAAAATATGAGGACAGCTAGGTGCATTTCTAAATGAACCAGTGATAGGGAAGGGCTGAAAAACATTTGTGGTATTTGAATATAACAGAATACCGTGGTGCAGTAAGTAAGAAATGATGAATATGAGGAATTCAGAGAAACAGAGAAAGCACTACACGAAGTGATGCGGAGTTATATAAGTAGAAGTAGAGCATTTTGCACAATGCTGTAATCAACAATGGTCTGATAGAACAGGGAATAAAACACAACACCCCTCCCCTTCAGAGGCAGGAACATACTAAGGTGGAATGTTAACCTCACTATCAGACCTGCTTACAACATTTTATGTTCTTTGCTTACCAAAAGGTACTGTCTTTGTCACAAGGGAGGGCAATTCTAGAAATTACTGTGATATAAAAATAAAAAAATCAATAAGATGTATGTAAAATCAAATGTAACTTGTAAACTAAAAAAAAAATAACAATGAATTTTGTAAGAGGAAGAGATGAGAAAACGAACCTTCCTCCCTTCTTTGTAGAGGGGGTGAACCATTGGTATGGAATATTGTGTATACTGTCAATTATATCCAAGGTGTTGGTTTGTTTTGGTGAGTTACTTTGCCTTCTCCCTTTCCCCAACCCTCTTTCATATTGTTTGTTGCAGGGATGGCTTTCTGGGTAGGGCAGTACGCATGTGCGGGAAGAATATATATGGAAAGAAAGATTATGTAAAACCAAAAAGATCTCAGTTAAAATGTACCAAAGCGAACTCCCTTTCCCTGTGCCTTCTTCTTTAGGTTTGCCCATTAAATCACCTGCAGTCCCCATTCCTAGGCAAGCCAAGCACTAGGCTTTAATCAATGGTCCCAGTGCTCATCTGTGAAAAAAAAGTTTAGAGGGGCAACTAGGTGGTGCAGTAGATAGAGCTCTAGCCTTGGAGTCAGGAGGACCTGAGTTCAAATTTGGCCTCAGACACTAGATATTTACTAGCTGTGTGATCCTGGGCAAGTCACTTAACCCAGATTGCCTCGAAAGAGAGAGAGAGAGAGAGAGAGAGAGAGAGAGAGAGAGAGAGAGAGAGAGAGAGAGAGAGAGAGAGAGAGAGAGAGAGAGAGAGAAAGAAAGAAAGAAAGAAAGAGAAGAAAGAAAGAAAAAAAAAAAAAGAAAAAAAAGAAAAGAAGAAAAAAGAAAGAAAGAAAGAAAGAAAGAAAGAAAGAAAGAAAGAAAGAAAGAAAGAAAGAAAGAGAAAGAAAGAAAGGAAGGAAAGAAGAAAAGAGAAAAGTTCCAAGAATAGGGCCTTCTTTCCTCAAACTTGTTCCCTATGGCCCTGGGACATTTAAAACTGTTTCGATGAATGAGTTAAAGAGCTGACATTTCCCCTCATTTTCAAAGCCCTCCTCCTCCAACACACAGCTCTTGAACGATAGCATCTTCTGAGGATAAAGGATCAGACTAGGATCAGGGCTGCATCTTTGCACCATCACCACCACTGTTCAAAACCCTAACAATGCATGGTACCGTACCCACATGATTACAAGGTCATGGTCCTTATCCTCCTCGTGCTTAACGACCCGAGGCAGAAAGACAGCAAGGACACGGATTGTTACCTCTGCCCAGAAGCCTCGTACACACCACTGTCTCCTGCCACTGACTCATCTGATACTGCTGCCGATACACAGGCTACCTTCAAGACTGGTCCTCTGGCCACATTCGAACCTGATGGAGGAGGAAGTGGAAAGGAATCAATCAATTAATCAATAAGCAGTCATTATATGACTAGTGTGTGTCAGGCACTGTGCTGGGCACTGGGCATATAAAGACAAAAAAGTTATAGTCCCTGCCCTCAGGAGCTCAGGTTGAGGAAATATCATATACAGGCAGCATGCATCTCCAAGTGGCCTGTCCTTCTCCCGCTGCTCCCCAAGACAGTCAAAGCAAATTAAAAATAATTCCCACACGGCCTCTGAGAGGCAGTATGGTATAATGGAGAGAGATTTGGGTTTAGAGTCAAGAGAGATGTGAATGTAAATCCCAGCTCTGACCCAGACTAGCTTCATGATCCTACACAGGGCTGAGCCTGCGTTTCCTCATCTATAGGTTTAGGAACTGCTTCTGGGATTTCATTGAGATCAGGAATTCCCAGAAGAGGAAGCTCCCTCTATCAAAGTAGGCCAACACCTCCTGGGTGATTTAAGGGTCAGATAAAGTTGCCTAGCGCATTGAAAGGCTAACTGATTTGTCAAAAGTCAACATTCTATTCTATGACCAAAGATCTGAACCCTAAAGCCTGCCATATTTTGAGGGAAACTATCCACCATCTCATACTTCCTCATGCTTCTTTATCTATAAAATGGAGATAATAATACTTGTACTGATTACCTTACATGGTTGTTGTGAGTAAAGTGCTTTATACATGTTAAAGCACTAAATAAATGTGAAATATTGAGACAAAAACCTTGGTACTTATCACATCAGTCTTGAGGGAGAGGTAGTAATAAAAGGGGATTCCTGTTCTCCCCTTCCCATTTCCCCTTTTCCTTTAAAAAAAAAAGGCAGAGTCTGTTTTTCATTTTTGTCGTTGTATGCTGGTACCTAGAATAATGCTTTGCACAGACCAGGCTCCCTTTCTTCCCTGATTCTTTGATGTTCCCGCCCACCAGGTCAGTTGGGACAAGGTCTCTAAGCTTCTAGACCATGGCCTAGTAATTAGAACGAATGCTGAATACCAGCTGCATCGGTCTAGCAATCTTACCACTGAAGCAAGATGACAGTGTGTGTGTCTGGCAGAAAGGGGAGGGCAGGACAACACTGTCATCAATGATGGTGCCTGCTGTGAAGGCAGAAGAGGAAGAAAAGGGGAAGACCTGTTGGATGATGCTAAGAGACGTCTTTCCAAAGCTACTGTCCATGAAGACGGTGTATTTTTGTTGCTCGGTTACTTCAGGAGCATCCGACTCTTTGTGACCCTATTTGGGGTTTTCTTAGCACAGATTCTGGCGTGTTTTGCCATTTCCTTCGCTCATTTTAAAGATGAGGAAACTGAGGCAAACAGGGTTAAGTGACCTACCCAGGGCCACACAGCTAGTAAGTGTTTGAGGCCAGATATGAACTCAAGTGTTCCTGGCCTGACACTCTGTTCACTACACCAACTAGCTGCCCTGAAGATAAGGTATAGGCTTCCCTTATTTTTACTCCTTCCCACCCCAAGGTAAGTATAGTTCTGAGGCCTAAGTCTCCCATGATCAGTCATACTAGAGGAATCAGAGCAGGCATCATAAAGGCAGACAGGTCTTCCCCTTCTCCTCTAAACCACTTAAGGAGATTACTTTGTCTGCTGACTGAACAGCGGTACTAATCACTTAACCTGCTTAGCAGTTGAGTGCCTAGTTCCTGACACCAGCCCCAACACCACTGACAGGGGACCTCCCCATAGGAACATTCACACGAACACAAGAAAAGCTGCACTCAGACCACTGGTTCATTAAGCCCTGCATTCTGACTGACAGTGACTCCAAGAAGTTTGTAGATGAACACCAGAGATGCCTTTCACGATGCTGACTTCACTGAATGTGTCCTGGACACTTCTAAGAGAACTGGATAATTCCATCCTAGCAGGGGTACCATTTGTGGACCCTGTGGGCAGTCCGGTGAAGCCCACATACTCCTCAGAATAATGTTCTTAAATGCATAAAAATAAAATGCACAAGATTATAAAGCAATTATATCGGAACACAGGTTTCAAAATATGTATTTAAAAACCCAACAATCAAGTTCACAAACCTCAGGTTAAGAACCTTTGCATTGTAGAATTTATATCCACAGATCTGTCTAGATCCTGCTTTAACCTCTTTATATGGACCACCTCACAGGGTAAAAGATTTCCCTCAGTTTGCCACCCGCTGTATTAAAGAAGTACCTGCTTTCTATTTAAGATTCTCTTTTTAAGCAGTAAGGGATATACTTTGCTCACATCCATCTAGCTGCTTCAGACACAGGGCTGGTGGGCAGCAATGATGTTCCTGCCTATAGCTCTGATTAAATGCCAGGAATTCATCCACCAGGGCTCCCTCTTACTGGTGCAGTCTTTCCTCATTCTCCCCCCTTCTCCTCACACCATATAATGCTGTCAACCGAAGTAGATTCATTTGGGCCCAGTGCTAATTGGACCTACATTCCTACATTCCTGGGGTTGTATTTACTTTAAGGATAAGATAAGCTCTGGTTGCTTCAGGTCCTATCCTATAAGCAGGCAGATCCCTCTGTAGGCGGAGAATTTCTGGGGAGATAAGTTACTTGAGAGCCAGGACCATTGTCTGCTTTTTACACCTTGCATCCTAAGCCCCTAGTATAGAACCAGAGACACCTTGAAGGAGTTCAGAAAGTCTTTGTGGGCTGACAGATATCCTTTCTTTGTTACTGACATCCAAGCACTGTGCTGGGGCTAGCTGGGCTAGTTCCAAAGGCCAGAGAAACACATTCCTTGAGAATATGTCAATCAGGTGTTCTTAACCTGGGGTTCACAAACCCTCAAAGGGTCATTGGATAGATTTCAGGGTATCCAGGAATGTGGATAGGAAAAAAAATCATGTCTTTATTTTGATGTAATTTGTTTCTTTTGTAAGCCTATGTATTTTATTTCATGCATTTAAAAACAACATTCTGAGAAGGGGACCATAGGTTCCGTTAGATTGCCAAAGGGGCCCACGACACAAAAAAAGGTTAAGGATCCTTGGTGTAGATCATCGAGCTTATGCAGTGATTAAGAATTCTATTCTATGCTCAGCCAAAAGGAAGGTTTGGGGCAGTTTGCCTCCTTTGTTAGGGACAGCATATATGGGCAGCCACAGGTTTCTGAGTAACTAGGGACAAGGGGGCATAAAGCCTATTAGGCTGAGGGCTTTTCCATATCACCAGGTCCCCACGGCCCAGATAGGCCTCATTATGATGGCATGGTTAGATGCAACTCTACTTTTGCATAGGCTGCTCATAGCAGAAGGGAAGGAGGAGAAAGAACGTATTCCATCTTGGTGAGGTAGCACCTGGCTCCAGTTTCCCAAATGACTCTAGTTGAGCTTGTAGAAAAGATAGTACGGAGGTCGAGAAGGCCGGTGAATCAAGGCATTTTGGAACCTATGTACTTCAGCTAAGTCCTGGTGCAGTGAGGTCCCCTTTCCTCCCCCTTTCTCAGAATTAGCAGGGTCTAGATGTGGAAGCAGATAGGGAAAGCTCTACCTTGACAAAGCTGCTTGTCTTCCCCTCCAGTTTCCTCCAGCCGGTAACCATTTCCAGTGCTGCTACCAAGGGTGAGCTCAGAAAAGTTTACATTCAGCTCTGGATCTTCAAAGTCCAAGGGGCTCAGGAAAGCATCTCCTGCTAAGAGGGGATCGACGACCAGAGGGGAGCAGGGTGGGGATGGGGAGGAAAGAGAGGATCGAGGGGAGAGTGAAGTCATGGACTTGGGAGTGCCCGACAGAGAGCGGAGAGCCTGAAGGCGGCTGGCTGCCTCAGCTTTCTGAGTCTTTACCACCTCATTCTCATGGATGGTGGTGATGTAGCCTGAGGGCCGGAAGCCAGTGGCCCCCTCCATTAGCAGGAATTCCACTTTGCTCTGGAGCTCGGAATCCAGCTGGTCCAGTGGATCGTAATAGAGATCAGTCAAGCTGGCTGAGGTGGAAGAGTCCAAGCTGGAGGCTGCCAGGGAACCCCGGCTGGATGTGAGTGAGCCAGGGCTGCTGCCGGAGGACAGGGACTGCATGCTGCTGGAGAGGCTGCAGGAAGGATGATGGGAAAGTCGATGCATTACATGGAGAGACTGCAGCTCTAGGCCCTCCCTCCAAAGCTACACGGAAGGGGAGCAGACTTAGGGCCTGAGAGTCCAACCTGCAGAAGGCCAACCAGAGCACTGCCAAATACCCACCTTTTCAGATGGACATGGAGACTTGCAACTAGCCTCGTTGTCTCTTCCAACTCTCGCACCAGTTGATTTCTCTTACTGTTTAACTTCAGCCTATGGGGAGGCACAGATCAGAAGGCAGTAAAGTGAAGTTCTAACATATCTCTACTCTCCTCGCAAAATAACTCACATGAAATACTTCTGTTGCCAGAGAGTTTAGAAATTTACAAAGAGTTTTCTTAACAATAACACTGCCCAGGGGCAGCTAGGTGGTACAGTGGATAGAGCACCAGCCCTGAAGTCAGGAGGACCTGAGTTCAAATCCAGCCTCAGACCAAACACTTGACACTTACTAGCGGTGTGACCCTGGGCAAGTCACATAACCCCAATTGCCTAAAAAAAACCAACAACCAGAAAAAAACAACCAATGACACTGCCCAGACCTGCGGTGGTGCAGCAGATAGAATGCTGAGCCTGGAGTCTGAAAGACCTGAGTTCAAATCCAGTCTCAGACACTATTGGCCTTGATTTCCTCAGCTGTAAAATGAGCTGGAGAAGGACATGACTAAAACAACTGAAGAACAACAAAAACCCAGACCTGATATTCTTTTAATGTGGGGAACTCCCAGTGAGGCAACTTCCTCTATGTAGTCATAGTAGCCTGATGACACCAACAGGTTAAGGGACTTCATCAGGGTAATGGGATATACGTGTCAGGGGCAAGACTTGACCGTTCCTTGCTCTGAGGTCAGCCCTTTATCCACTCCACAAGTATCGCCTCTCAATAGTTAGGATTACTTTTATTTTATAGAAGAGGAAGCTGAGGCACAGAGAGTTATATTGGCTTTACCTAGTCACTAGTTAGGAAGTATGAGAGCTGGGAGTCTAACCCAATTCTCTTCACTCTAAGACCAGCGCTCTTTCCGTTCTATATCTCACTGCCTCACAAAAAGAGAAATAAGAAGGTTCACCCACCCCTGACTTAGCTCTCTTAGCTCCATCTCTCTGTCTCTGTCACACACACACACACACACACACACACACACACACCCTTTTAGTGCTAAGGTGTTTGTGGGATTCTGAATCTATAGAGTAGCAAGTAAACAATAGGCTAAAACTCTCTGTTCTTGAAGGATCATTTATAAAACACCTCCCTACCTAAATTCCAATGAAGACTGAGGCATTCTCTCATTCTGTGGAAACCCCACCCCAAATTTCCATCCATCCATCTTTTAAATCCAACTCAGATAGGCTCTCTAATCTCCCCCAGGGTTTGGATTTTTTTCACCCCTTCCCCAATTACGCCAACTACCCATTACTGGACGTTTGGTTAGGAAGGGCCACTCTGAAATAAAGCAAGAACAATCTCGTTGTCATGAATGGGAAGGGGACTCTCCTTGGGCTGTGACAATCTATTGTTCTCCAGTGCATGCAAAACTGCATCTGCTCTGAGGAAAATCCCGGTAATTAAAAAATACAGAGGAACGTGTTGCACTGCTTCTTGTCAAGAGTACAGCCTGCTCCTGGGTCTCCAAGCACTGCTGTCATCTGCTGCCATCTGTGCTAGTGAGGGCCTCCCTCCCCTTGCTGCCCCTGGTGGCCTGATCACCAGGCCCCTGTCAGAGACTGGAGATAAGCTGGGGAACTCAGACTGGGGCTTAGCCACTGAGAGGGGACTAACATTGATGAACCTGTTCAGCTTCTCAGTGTCAGGGAAAACAAACCCAACAAATCCCAGCAAAACCAAGCCTCAAAGAACAGCCCACAAAACAAAACAAAAAGAACAAAGCGTGCTACATAGAAAACCCCATGGAGAGGTGGAGGGTGTCGGAGAAACAATATAGTGGAACATTTTAATCCAGGGCAATTGATAGAAGGGACAGCCAGAGTCAGTGTGCAGAGCCAGCGGCAGGCTTCCCCCTAGCAAATGAGGATCTCCAAGGACTGCTACATTCAGTGACCTCTCTGACCATTTTCTACTAAAGGAGGCTGGCTGGAGCTCAGTGAAAATGCATGCCTGGGGCTTTAGTGAACTGGCAGCATTCGAGGCAGACGGAATCCTTTATGAATGAAATTCTTTACTATCAACAGAACAGAAGACATTGAGAGATCCCTCAACGATCCACTAGAGAGATCTTTAGAAAGGGGATGATTGCTGAGGTCAACAAGGAACTGTGCTCTCAATGTCTGCTCTTTGAGACACTCCTGAGCATCCTCTCATCCGTGAGAGACAAGCCAGGCTTAATTGCACCAGATTCCAAATGAGAAACATAGTCCAAATTAGAGGCCTCAGTGGGCTGCTTGCAGAATTAGAATGCCATAGTCAATGAAGTTTTTAGAGAACTCCTAGAATTTACATTTGTGGGGTATGCCCTTTTGTACCCACAAAAATACGTAGGCATGACGGTCACCCCTCAGGCTGTTACCTAAGCCATGTGGTTTTTCTCTTTGATGCCTCATGCACCACAGGTGGCCAAGAATATACAAAATCCCCAAACATTCATCTACCCGAGGCATTGAAGGCAAGGTAAGAAACAAGGTCAGAGCCTGAGAACATAAGTCAGACCTAGCCATTGCTATCCTGTGATTTAGCAGTTCTTATGGGACTTTCAACAATGGAGATGGAGGCATTATCTTTCATTATGCTGGCTAGAGCGCCGTGACCAATAACGTGGAGACTGGGGGAGGTCCACCAATCTGGTAGACATATGGTTTGGGATCTTGTCCTGCCACTCCATCCTTATGTCTCTCTGCCTGTGTGTCCTTCTGATTTTTCACTTAACCCCTGAATCAGTTTCCTCATCTGTAAAATGTGGATAATGATACCACCTACCTCCCAGGGTTGTTGTGAGGATACAATGAGATGATGACATTTGCAAAGCATTTTGCAAACCTTAAAGTGCTATATAAATGCTAGCTATTAGAATCTTCAGGGCTCACTTTGGTTCATAGCCTGCCTTGAGTGGGAGGACAGCCATTAGATGAAGGGGGTGGGGGAGAGAGAGACAGAGAAAGAGAGAGGGGGAGAGAGGGAGAGGGAGAGAGAGAGAGACAGAGAGAGAGAGAGAGAGAGAGAGAGAGAGAGAGAGAGAGAGAGAGAGAGAGAGAGAGAGAGAGAAAGAGAGAGAGAGAAAAGGAAGGAGTGGGGAAAGAAACAGAATGGGGAAGAACAGAAGGAGAAAAGGAAAGAGAGAGGAAGAAGAGGAAGAGAGAAAAAGAAATGGAGGGGGAAAGGAAGAGAGGGAGAGAAGTAAAGGAAAGAGCGAATGATGAAGGCAGGGGAGGGTTATTGTTCCACACAAGAGGATGCTTGCTTCTGTTAGCAACTATGCTGCCCAGAGAGCATCTGCCTCCAGGGAACTGTCTTGAGGTTTCTCACAGCAGCATCCGGCTCCCTGCCCACAAGCTGTCTGGCTTCTCTGTTGTTAATTCTCTCCTAAGGATTCAATCTCCCCAAAGCACTAAACTGCATTCTCAGCAGCTGCTTCAGAAAGGCAACTCTTACTTCTCTGGCTCAGGGCACACTCTGCACCAGATGGGATGGAGAAATGGAGAGGAGAGGTCAGCAAGAGACTTTGAGACCAGGACCTAGACTTCGTCAGCATAGGGGAACCAAAAAAGCTTCCCAAACACACCTCTCTTACAATCATAGTCGTTGCAGCTAGAGGAGACTTCCTATTATTGCTTCCAAATAGTAAATATTATGGCTGCACAGAATCTGATAGCTGTCCATCTAGGCCAGCCCTTCCGGGAAGGGAATTCCCTCAATAACATGCCTGACAAATGGTCATTGAGCCTGTGCTTGAAGACCTCAGGAGGCAGAAACTCCTACCTTTTGAGGCAGCTCACTCTACTTTTGGACATTTCTAATTGTCATGAAATTTTTCCTAACAGCAAACCTCAATTTGCCCTTTTGCTCCTGGTTCTGTCCTCTGGGGCCAAGCAGAACAATGACAGTCCACATGACACAGTGCTTCAAATACCTAAACGGATCTATCATATTTCCTCTGAGTCTTCCTTCTCCAGGCTAAACATGCCCAGTTCTTTCAACTGATCACAGACTCAAGACCCCCTTCACCCCCTGATTATTCTCCTCTGGACAATGTCTTCTTAACCACTGGGGCCCAGAACTCAACATAATATTCCAGATGAGGTCCAATGAGGGCTCTGTATGGTGGGACTGTCAAGCTACGTATTCTTGGAAGCCATGTCTCTCTTAATGCAGCAAGAAATCTCATTAGTGTTTTTTGCTACCAGATCACAGTGCTAATATGGAGCTTACAATCCAGTAAAATTAAACATCTTTTTCAGAACAAATTACTGTCTAACCATGCCTACTCCGTCTTATACTTGTGAAGTTAATTTTTTATGTTACTGCCTTCATTTTATAGTAGAGGCAATTGAAGCCCAGAGAGAGTAAAGGTTTTAATAAGACTACAGGCAGGGGGTGTGCTGGCAAATGTTTAACAACCAGCTCTCCAACAGGAAATAAATGTACTTGTGACATACTTTTAATTTGCACTGTTAGTATCTTCTCCATCACTTTCTCAAGTCCAGAAAATCAACAAAATAATAAATCAAGCCCTGATTTGTAGTTTGCAGATTTCTGAAGTGTAACTATTCCCACTGAGAATTTAACATTTGGTCTTGAGCTGGTTTGAGCTGGCTCCAGTACACCCTTAACCACAGTTTTGGAGCTGAAACGGACACAGGGGCCATCTAATCCAATTCCCTCATTTTGGAAATGAGCAAACCAAGGCCCAGAGGAATTAAATGATTTGTTCAAAATCACACAGCTACTGAGAGGTGGGAGGATGGGAATTTTGGTCTCCTGCTTCCTACTCTGGTGATCCTTCCACTATCACACATTGTCTCAAAGCTGCCTGCAAAATGACCAAGGCACATTTCAGCAGGGTAGGTCGATATGAGACCTCTAGGCTGTGCAGGCCAGGAAAGGTGATGAGCTCCATCTCCCATGAAGTCACTTGGCTTTCTCCCAAAAGTAGTTTCAGGTTTCTGGTTGCAAGCGTGGAACTGAGGACCCTGGGAAAGGGGCCAATGGGAAGCAAGGGTTTTCCTCAGTCCAAGACAAAGAGCTCAAAATGGGGCATAAAGATTCTTTAGCGCTAAATGAGATTCCCAGTAGATTCTCTGAAGTACCCTCAACTCTTAATTACTCAGGCTCTTTGCTTCTTTTCCTTCTCATTTTGTCTTAGATCATTTTTTATTACTTATCAACTCCTCCTCATTTAGCAAAGGACTGGTGAAATCCAACCTGCCATAACCAACTTGACTTCCTATGAAAAGTTTTGATAAAAGGTTTGGTTGGAAAGGCTGAAATCAGTGGTTCAAAGGAATCTTGAATTAATAAAATGTGAACTCCTAGCAATCAAGATCTGTGAAAGGTTGCATAATATAATGCAAGGAGCTTGGTTAGATGGTCTGAGTTTGAGATCACATGTTACCCTGGAAGGGTTACTTAACCTCCAGTTGTTGCATATGTAAAATAGGGATAATAACATTCCCAATAACCTAATTTGTAGAGCTTTTGTAATGAACAAAGGAAATACTAAATGGGAAAATGCTTTGTGACTATAAAGTGCTGTGTATCTAACTCACAGAATCGTTGTAGGAAAAGCATTGTATACATCTTAAAATGGCATATAAATATATCTATCTCATTTTGTATAGTTAGGCAATATGTCTATACATGTCTATATTGTTCCCTATGTAAGTATTTATCACTGTGCCAAGCAAGATATATCACCTGTTGTCGAGTTGCAGATTGTTTTCATCCTTTCACCTATCCATCCATCCATCCATCCATCCAAAGAAGTACTTATTAGAGCCTACTGTGTGCAGAGTACTGTACTAGGTGCCACAGAGAACACAGCAAATATAAAAGATAATTTCAGCCCTCAAGGAGCCTATTATCTGGTTGGAGAAACTTTGTATATAAACAAGGAAGAAGCAAAGACCAAAGCAAATGCATAATAACACAGTCCACTCCAAATACAACAGGATTCCCCAATTTACAACAAAGAGGCATTCCTGAAACATCTTGCAGAAACTGAGTTTTTGTAAACTGAATCCTATGTTAAATGCATTGGGATTGCTGGCTACTATGAATTCTTTGGAAGCAAAGAACCAGCCCACAAATTCAGATTTCATCATAAGGGGTTTTCTTAAAGTGAGGGTACACCTACTAGCAAAAGAAGCTGAGGGTTGGAGCACAGATCATGGGAAAAGGACTCCAGCTTCTTCCTTGTCCAGCCCTTCGGGCCCCAGCTCTAGGCCTACCTCTCAGTTAGAGCTTTGCTCTGCGTATCTCTGGCTGCCTGAAGGTCTTCCTCCAGCTGCTTCCTTGTCATCTCTAGCTGCTCCACTTCACTCTGGGTCCACTTCCGAGGGCTGATGAATCGCATCTCCTTCAGCAGCTCCTCCTTCTCATTGATAAGAATCAATCGATCCCTCTCAGAGTCTAGTACTCCAGGCCAGGCCTCACTGTCCAGCTTGGCCAGCTGGATTTTGAGGTTGGCAATCCTAAAGAGAATCACAGAATGTTAGAGCTGGAGGGGGATCTAGTCCAATGGTTCTCATTTAATGGTTCATGAAAAAATTATTTAATGTTACCTTAAGCAGTAAATATAAAAGATTAAGAGTAGTATGTTAAATTACCTTGGGAGTTTACAACACTTTGCTGTTGTTGTTGAAAGGGGTTCATGGAACAAAAAACTGGGAAATATTGATCTAGTCCAACTCCTTTGTTATACATGTGGGGAAACTAAGGCACAGAGAGGAGAAGAGACTTGCCTAAGGTTAAAGAATTAGTTAATCACAAGTCTAGATTAGAATTTAAGTCTCCTGACTTTTATATAAGTGCCTTCTCCTTGTAATTAAACACATGACCTCTCTGGTGGAGAAGAAGAGAACAGATTTCATATCCAGCAGAGCTTTGGGATCACAGTCTGAGCCTCATTTTCCTTCTGAGGGTACACCGATGGGGGAATTAGGAAAGCAAGTGGTTAACTGTGGGAATTGAATGAACCACACTGACTCCGTCTTGTGACTCAATTCTGGAGCCAGCTTTATTTCTATTCAATTATGGGTCTAGTCCAAATTCTGTCTTGTGAGAAAAGTTTGTTCAATTATGGGAATTAGGAGAAAACCTTATTGTATTGTTTGAACCTAGCCCTACATAGCTGGGAAGCGGTACCATCTCTACCTGCTGTTTAGAGACCCTTAACCAAAGACTTAGATTATGCTGACCAGAAACCCAGTTAGAACCAAAGATTGATGTAAGAAGAGTTTTCCCACAATTGTACATCTCAAGCAACCCATATATCTCATCTGAAAACTGGGCCCATACTGATCAACTAGTTATTGTTTCCATGTTCGTTTAATTGTTCATAGACACTCAGGGATAGTGGGATACCTCTTTTTCTGAATTCAGGGAATTTCTCTGTTCATTCTCCTCCTCTCAACTTAGACTGAATCTTTCATCCAGTTAGAAATCAGATTACCTAGTGTTGTATTGTTTCCTTTTAACTAACTGGCCTTATTTATTGAATTGCTTTTAATGTACAAAAGTCTGTCTCCCCTTGCATTCGGGATTCATCCGTAAGCTGAGGAAGGGGCTTGATCCTAATTTGTCAGGCAATCAGCAGGCATTGCTTAAGTAAATCACTATGTTCCAATCGAACTTCTATTTCCTCAGTAATTTCATCTTTCACTCGCCACTCTGAACAGGAAACCATCACTTCCCCAGGGCAGGTATTCAGGCAAGTACTCTGTAACTCCCTATTATGCTCTGTTATACCTACTTCTCACATAAAATAAAGTTGATGAAGTGCATTGTAAATCTTAAGATGTTATATCAACAGTTATTACTATTGTTACAAGAATTTCTCGGTTCACTGAGATTACTATAGCAGTAACTATGAGTATTGTAGCACAGGGTACTATACTAGTTGTCACAGAGATTACAGAAAATATAAAGGCAACCTGAGCCCTCAGGGAGCTTATGCTCAGTTTGGACAGCCCCACTATATACAAAAGGAAGAAGTAAAGAACAAAGCAAATGCATAATAATGCAACCCATACTAAATACAACAGGGTTCTCCACTTTATACTAGAAAGGCATCCTTGAAACATCTTGCAGAAAGTGAATTTTTATGTTTTCACAGGCATATCTACTGTTAACTGAAGATGAATCAGATACTAAGAGAAAATGTCTCCAAAAATGTGAAGATATGATGTAATTTCCTGCTCAATTGACTCATGTGCAGCTTTTCAGGTATCATTTCATGAGGTTCTGGACAAAGGTAAAGAAGAAACAAGTTCTTTTCCAACACGAAGCTTTCCTCAGCTCCCTTTCCCCATGGAGACGACTTCAATGAATGTTACACCACCACCACCACCAAAATCCATGATTCCCTCAGTGGTCCCCCTTCCTCCTGTCCTCCATCTTGCTCCTAGAATGCTGGCATGGATCACACCACTTCCGCGCCTTAGCAGTTAGTTTCATGAATTGCTCTGATCAGAAGAATTCATTTCCTGGTCTTCTGGTGATGGATCTAGAGCTGAGTTATGCTAATTCTTGGAACACTTAACTATAGAGTGTGGCTTTTACTTTTCCAAGCACTTTCATGCATTATCTTCTTTTATCCTCATTCCTTCTCTTGGGCTGGTAGGCCTGGCACAGTTATACCCGCTGGATAGATGATAAGACTGAAATTCACAGAACTTACATGACTTAAGTCGCATGGCAAATTAATGGCAGACATGAGGCTAACCCAGGTCCCCGTACTCCCAGGCTTGGGCTCTTCCCATCATGTCATGTGGCCAAATGCCTCCATGCAGATTCTGACTTATTCTAACGATATTGGGGTGAAGTTCTACATGACTTGCCTTCAAAGTCTCCTACTGAGAAAAACACATTTTTTTTCCCCCCGGGCTCATTTATTCTTGTTCATGTTCTTTCATGAGTTCACCATAGCAGGGATGCTTACTGTTAATTAATGTAAATTCCACAATTGTTAGAAATTCATCCTGGTTATTTTTAGCGAAGCTGGTTTGTGTTCCGGCAGTCTGATGAAGCTCAGCTTTGTACCCCAATGAAGAAAATGTGTTATAGGAAGGAAAGAAAGAGGAGGCACGATTCATTGAATTCCTCTGTTTGCCCTTAAAGACATGCATTTCCTAAGAGGATTGTGGGTGTTGGTAGTGACTTGCTCCCTCCCAGCATCATTTATATGGATTAGATTTCAGAATGGAACTCTCTGTGTTTCCCTAAGGTATTGAGACAAGCCATTTAAAATGCTTCTTTGGCTCCTCTTTCCCCCCTCTTTACCTATGTAGACTTTCTTGTCTTTTTCAATTAAAATGTTACCAAGGTAAATGGAGAAAGCAAAACAATCAGCAGCCTTGATTTAGGGAGAGATATTGTAAGAAGGACTCAGTGCCCAAGCCCTGATTTCAGTCCTTTAGCCTCCATTCCCAGAACAAACCATACAGATGGAATTCCAGAAGCATGTAGGCATTTCTCATGAACAGGGATGGCCACTGGGTTAGTCAGTCAGCCAATAAACACTTATTAAGCCAGGCACTGTGCTAAGCACCGGGGATATAAAGGAAGGCAAAAGATGATCGCTGCCCTAGAGGAGCTCACAATCCAATGGGAGAGACAACAAACATATACCAACAAGCTATATAAAGGATAAACAGGAAATAATCAACAGGGGAGGTACTAGAATGAAAATGGATTGGGAAAAGCTTCCTGTAGAAGGTGAGATTTTTAGCTGGGATTTGAAGGAAGCCAGGAGGTAGAGATGATCTGGACTGTACTCACAGTCACTATTCTAATCAAGCTTCGCAGGACAAGAGGAAGTCTGAACTCTGGGCATATACTTGATTTGAATTGTTTGAAGCTGGGAGCTAGGAATAGAGGACAGAAATGAGCAAGCATGGGATGCTTACTCCCAGGAAGACAAGGTGGCCGCTTCCTACAATAACAGCACGCCAGCACTCCCATTCAGCCCATTCCAATTTGTGCATTTAAGGTTTTGTTAGGATATTACAAATCCCTTCATTCATGAGGGAAAAAAAATTACAACAACCCAGAAACCTTATCTAATTGAGCCTGATTCCAAGTGTGACTGCAGTCCATATTGATGAAGAACTCAGAAGGCTTCCAAGGCATACATGTCTAGGTTGCACGATATCAGTGACAATGGAGACTAGTTGTTAGGGTACACTAAATATATGAAATTCCTTCAGTTCCTAAAGCTGTGCCCTTTAAAAGCACACTTTGCAGTAGGGTATGCACCAGACACTAGGGCTAAGGTTTTCTACACCTCATTCCTAACCCTAAAACCCTGGCTGTACTCGTTAATGGATCTCTCTTCAAACATATCTCTTTATGCTGCAAGCTGAACAGCCATTACCATAGACATTATAAGACACCCCCAAGCCACCAATTACCTTCTCTTAGCTTCTTCATATCGAAGACGTAATCTGACCTTCTCAGCCAACTGATTGTTGCCACTTGTACTGAACTGGGAGGAAAGTATAAAGTCAATACGTTACATGGTTACTATTGCCTGTGCAGATTTCAGCTTGGAGATCCCACGTAAGGCTGGACAGTCTGACAGGGGAACAGCTAGTGACTCTCTTAAGTTCATAGCCTGACCTCAGGGATCCCAGAAAAGATTTGAAAGCACAACAGTTGCCTGCCCCAGATCATGGGGTTTAGCCACAGACTCAAGACAGATATGTATACTACAAAAAAAGACATACAATCTCCCCTCCCTGCCCACTGCCTGGAAGATCGGCTCTGGACATCAAATGTTCCCCCAAATCCTAGCTGCAGAAGCGTGGGGGATAGTTGGTGAGAAGGAAGCAGAGACAGCCAAGAAACACGAAAGCCATTCTGGGGAGAAGAATCAAAAGAAAACTTGATAGGGCTGGAGTCAGTAGTGAAACACTAGGGGAGCAGGGATGGGAAGGAGGAGGGGAAACCGGAAGGAGGCAAGAGGCATCTTCAGCTATACCTCCGGCACACAGCTCATGGCCAGACTCAGGGAAATGGGGGTAGTGGCAGGACAAGCAGCCCCATTCCGCAGTGCTAATTGTAAAGTGTGGCAAGAAGCTACACAGCTCACCAGGTCACGTACGGACATGACTTCTCTTCACAAGTGTGAACGCAGCTACAGAAATCAGATAGGAATATAGTTTAACCACAGGGACTGGGTGGCAGGGAGGGGGAAAACTGGCTAAAGTCAGGCTTCTCTAGCTAACCAACAAAAAAGTCTTCTAAGAGTTTCTGATCTCCACTGGTCAATCTTATTTCAGAAAGGCTACTCCTTTTGGAAAGAAACAGGGATTTCAGAATCACAAAATTTTAGAATTATAAGAGGACATTTGAACTCATCTTTATCAAGCTTAACCATTCACTTCTCCTATTCATCACTGTAACCAGTGTTTAGCTTTGACTCATTAGAAAGGCACCTGTATCAAAGTGGAACTGCTTTATTTTAGTACTAATAGAGTGGAGAACACACACTGCATCCTGGGATTTAGGTCAGGGAGGGATCTTAAGAGATCCTGCAGTTCTATCCCCTCACTTTGAAGATGCGGACAGTAAGGTTCAGAGAAGT
The DNA here is from genome assembly GCF_003287225.1 of Phascolarctos cinereus. NCBI lineage: Eukaryota > Metazoa > Chordata > Mammalia > Diprotodontia > Phascolarctidae > Phascolarctos > Phascolarctos cinereus. The sequence goes on along the minus strand of NW_027555625.1, from coordinate 403,016,255 downwards.
TGATGACTTTCCCAAGGTCACACATTTAGCAGGGATGGTCAAGCTCTCTGATTCCAAATTCAGTAGTCACTCTACCTCACCATGTTGCATCTTCCATCAGACGAAAGAGAAAGCGGAACTCAATTTCAATACAATTCCAACGAAATGTGCTAAACGTGATGAACAAACAATGAAGATCCACCAAATAAAGAACCTTCATCAAGACTACCCCTATAGTGTCTAGAGAGGCAAAACAGTAGAACTAGACAATATTCCAATACCCGCGGCAAATGATCAGGGGCTTTTAAAATTTTTTTAAATCACCAACTCAGATGGCCAGGACCATCAGCTCTTAGAGAGAATTGTACCCAGCCTTGCGCTTAATGGACTAACAGCTTTAAAAGCTACTCACCCAGTGCAAACAACTACTCATACCAGAGAGAAAACCAGCATGCCAATCACTTGCGCCCCTTCTCCCTAGCAAAATCTCTTCAAGGGGCTAATAATAATAATAATAATGATAATGGGGGTTTCTTGTCAAATGGCTTAAGGCAATTAGGATAGCTTCTTCTGGTGAATTTCTGGCCCCAGGAGACAGAGGAAAACACCATTTTGTACATCCTACTCACATTTCCAGAGACATCAGTCTGTGAGCTCACATCCACATACTGCTTGGGCAGGGAGAAGCTGGAGCTTTCTAAGGAAGTACTGCTGGCCCACAGATCCGAGTGGGACCCTCTGTCACCAAGGAAGCCATCCTTCAGCATAGCCAGGCTCTAGCCAGATAAAAATCATGATTAGTAACTGCTCCTTTTCCTTCAGTCCAACTAGACCACTCTTCTTGCTGCTTCTCAAGCACAACACTCTTATCTCCTAGCTCCATGACAGTGCACAAGCTGTCATGTCTTCCATGGTGGGAAGATACCTCCTCTTCACTTCTGAGAATGCCTGGTTTTCTTCAAAGGTCATCTCAGATGAAAACCGCTACAAGAGGTCTTTCTTAATTTTCTCAGCTGCTAGTACATCCCCCTACACTTGAACTTTCCTTGTACTATATATAACTTGTATATATAATACAGTTATATTAAATATACCTATTATATAACCTTATATTATACATGTACATATGTTTATATTTATGTATTTTCACGTGATTATATGTGCATATATTGCCTTCCCCAAAAGAATGTAAGCTTCTTAAGGGCAGGGATTATTTCATTTCTGTCTTTATATCCTTAGGGCATAGAACATAGTGGGCCCTTAAAACAGATTTGATTGATAAGAAATGAATAAAGAGGCAAATTAGACTTATTATGAACTGATGCAGAATGAAAAGAAGCAGAATCAGGAAAATCATTTATACAGTGACTACAATAACGTAAAATAAAACAGCTTGGAAGGACTTAAGAATTTTGATCAAACACAACGCCCATTCACGACCCAGAAGACTGCTTATAAAGCATGGTTCTCGCCTTCTGGCAGAAAGGTGTTAGGACTTCTATAGGTGAATAATGAGACATGCATTTTCAGACATGACCAATGTGTGAATGTCTTTTGCTTAACCATACTTATTTGTCACAAGGGAAGGCTTTCATTTTGGTAATAGGAGAGGGTGGGAGTTACAGAGGAGAATAGAAGGGTAGTAATAGGGATACAAAAAGAAGAAAATAATGAAAAGAGTGCCAAAAAATATTAAAAATACAAAGACGAGAGCAGAAGAGATGTCTAAAAGGGGACAAACACAAGCAGGGCAATGTGTATAATCATATTAAGTTTAATATATACTTTAAAAAGCTAAGTGGTACATAATAGAGACCTGTAGATTCAGATATAATTCTCTTTTTCTCTTTTTCTCTGTATATGCTAATGTTTATCAAGTTCAAAATTTAAGGAAAAAATGCTTGTTTCTTTGACTGAATTGAATTCTGTAAGATTGTATTAATTTATTATTAACTTATTATTTATTATTATTACTATGTTCCAGGCACCAGGCTAGGCACCAGGGATCTGAAGATACGGATGGAATAGTCCTCATCATCAAGAAGCTTACATTCTAGGTGAGATTTTTATAAACACAGAGGTTCACATTAATATGCACTGTTATTACTTTTGCTTTTATTCAACAGCTTTTTTTGCGTGTACTTTTTTTGGTCTAGATCTATTTGTCTTAGACTGAAGGTTTCCCGCCAAGGGATGGGACTATTTTGCAGGAACCAAATGCTTCAGAAATGTTTCTTCATGATGACAGTGGATATGCTAGTATTTTTAACTATTTGCATTCTGATGTGGTCAGGCAGACCTAACTAAATAGCTGGTCTCACATACCAGCCTGGTTCCAAATAGTCTTTCTTAAAGAAAGCAGGGCAAAGTTCCTTGTCTATCATTCCTTCTCCTCCGCCCCCTCAATACCTTCATGAGGTCCTGCTTTTCCTTCTCCCCGCAGGTGATGGCCTGTTTGATGGCTTTCATTTCTCTCAAAACAGCTTGTGCTTCATCCAGTTTGTAGCCACCTTGAGCATCAGACATTTTCATGTCAATTCTAGGAGACAGTTAAAAACAAAGCAACAAAGATGTGATTATGACTCATGGAGACTCTGAGCAAGCTTAGCCATAGGTAGGCCAGGCAGCCACCTTCATGGTGGATTTAGAAGACTGCCACCGTGATCCACAGCCCTAACGGTAACTCCCCCACTTGTTTGCCAGTGGTGATGCCTTCGGATTTAGACATGGATATCAAAGTTTTTTTTTTTCAATACTGGGCTACAAAATTAGAAAGCCATATGCATTCGAGTTGCTTGAATTTAGTTACATAATTAACTGCATTCAGCTTCAATTACAATTACTAATTGATTCAAGCCTTCTATCATGGCATCTGGCAGCAGACGGTCACACAATGGGTATAGGTAGAGGCAGGAGGGTGGTTATGCCCCATTGGTCCAACAGTTCAGGTGCTGGCTAAGTAATTGGATCATTTTTTTTGGAGAGGACAGTGCCTAAAAAACCCAGGTAGGCTACATATCTCAGATTACGTGTTAAATGTCCTAGGATCAGCACTGAAATATATGTTAAAATAAGAATAGCTAGCATTTATATATGGCTTTAAAGTTTGCAAAATGCTTTTCAGATGTCATCTCATTTTATCCTCACAACAGTGGGAGGTAGGTGCTAATATTATCCCTATTACAGATGAGTATACGCATCCGTAAAACAGGGAATAAGGTACAGATGAGGTAGACAGAGGTTAAGTGACTTGCCCAGAGTCACACAGCTACTAAGTGTCTGAGGCCCAGTTTGAACTCAGGAAGATGAGTCTTCCTGACTTCAGGCTCAGCTCTCTCTATTCATGGGCCACCTAGCTTGCTGCTTCTAATAGATTGCTTGGGCATTAGGGGGTCAATACATAATAAACCAAATACCCATGAACACTTGTCCCAATTAGTGTATCAGGTTGCTTGGCCAGCATCCAAGTGACTGGGGTACAGGATAAGGACAGTGTGGTATAGTAGGAAAAACAACAACAAAAACAGGAGGTTTAGGGTCAGGGAATCTGGGTTAAAATCCTAGCTCTTCCACTGATTATCTGTGTGGCCTCAGTTTCCTTATCTGTAAAATTAAGGGGCTAGACTAAATGACCTCTACAATCTTTGTTAACTGTAAATCCTTTGACTGTTTGGCCTATGATCTATGCTCTTGTTGGGGAAGGGATCTAGGAAAGCGTGAGGGCCCCCAAGGACTAGTGCGCTGGAGGACAGAACCAGGTAGGGTGAAGCCAGTCAGGGAGAGGGCATTGTAGAGGAAGGAGCACAGAAAGGCAGAAAGAACAATTCTGGTCCACTTCACAATTGTGCCCGGGGGCTGGCCCTGAGGACCTCACTCCTTAAAGTCAAAGGAAGTCACACATTCTGAGTGAACACCACAAGCCCATTATTTCAGGACGATAAAATGCTAACACACTCTTTTCTGATTCCATGTGCAGACCAAGCTGTGCTTGTCTAAAAATAACCTGAGAAGGGAATCACTTGAAGGAACATGATTTTCAACATGGTTTCAGCGTCGGTAAGCCTTTGAACAGAAGACCAAGAAAGAGGGAGCTGAGCCTAAACACAGCCCCCTTCGGTTATTTCAGGCTCCGCAGGGAGAGCCCAGCCCCTGGAAAACAAAGCTTCCATTTATCAGTCCCCACTAAAAATAGAATGTCTATTCCCTCCAAGCACTTGGGTCCTGGCAGGCCTGCCAGAATGTCTCCTCTTGCTCTCCGGTTTAATCAGAAAAATTAGTCTAATCAGGGCCTTTCCCATCGGAATCCTGCCTAAGATGCTCAGCGGAAGCCAGGCTCCCCCAGGGTAAGTGCGCTTGCGGGAGGGGACACCCTCTCTGATTGGAACCAGGTGCCCAATGGCGGAGGGGGAGCACGTCCAGGGGGCTGGAGGCTTTAGGGTGGGGACTGTGCCCAGCAACCTTCTGCCAAGGCAGCTTGAATAGCACTGAATCCCTAGTCGGGATGGGACAAAAGAAGCTTGTCTTCTGTGCTGCCCGCTCCTTAAGCAGCCTCTACCTGACTTCTCTCTGAGGCCTTAGCAACCCAGTCTGTGGAATTTGGCTCCAAAGAACAGACTCCGAAAGGGAACACTCTGGGAATGCAAGGGGGAAAAAAAAGAACAAAGGATCACCATTATAAGTGTCGGTGAATGAATCTATTTTTTTTTTTAAGGAAAGTGGTGTTATTTTTTTTTTAAAAGGATTTCCAAGTGGCACAGCTGTCCTTTCTCACGAACCTTCAGAGGTCCAAGGAACCATAAAGGGTCAAGGAGAAAAACAGACAAATAGGACAAGGGTCGTGGCAATAAATGACTCCTTTTCTTGTGCAGAAAGCTCTTACCTGGTTAGTAATGAGAAAAGGGAAAAGTGAAAGGGAAACGTGCCACCCTTTCCCCTAAACTGATGAAGTTTCAACTGTTCTAGTCACAGGGGATAGGGAGCGTTTGATTCAGAGAAATTTCCAGATAATCCCCCAAGCATATTTTCAATCATTAGTTACCACTTCCTTCCATGTCCATCTTTCAACCTTGACAGACATAGAACTGGAACTGCTGACCAAGAACAGAATGAGTGGATTAACATTCTCTCTTCCTTCTCTGCTCGAGGAGAAGCAGAGGGAGCTGGATAACCCAGGGACTACACAGCAACCCCTAAGTAACTGCTGAACCTAGTCATAGCACTGTCTCTCTCCCCTCAAATTATATTGGAGTTCCTTATCTGGGTAAATGTTCTATGTACAGAACGCAAGGTGCCAGAAGGGAGGAGCTGGTTGTCATCTTACCTCTACCTTCCCAGAGCCTAACACAGTGTCTTACACACAGTAGTTGCTTAATTACAGCTTGTTATACTGGCTGGAACTGTCACTCTTGCTTATTGTCTTAAGAAGTTATATGGGGGCAGCTAGGTGGCGCAGTGGATAGAGCACCGGCCCTGAATTCAGGAGGACTTGAGTTCAAATCCAGCCTCAGACACATAACACTTACTAGCTGTGTGACCTTAGGCAAGTCACTTAACCCCATTGCCTTACCCCCCCCCCCAAAAAAAAAGAAGTTATATGATAATAGATAGAAGTGAAGACTCATGGTACATCATTCACCATTCATATTCTTGCTCTTCTGTCCATGAAGTCTAACTCCTGGGTGGTGTACTGGTTGGTGTGGGTCAGAGTTGCCAATCGAGGCTTATCTCTGTACCTGAGGGGGAGGAAAGAGCTGTCTTTGGGGTTTGGGTGTCAGCTTGTGAAAAACCTAGCCTTTTTTTCTTTAGGGCTGCTGCAGTGGAGCGGTAGAACAGGTTTTCGGGTAGCTGGGAGAAGAATAGGGAACCTTCTAACCTGACCAGAAGCCCCTGGAAGGATGGGCTGGGGGAGGGGAACACTGAGTTGTGGATGAGTAACCCTCAAATTATTTACACAGGAGCTACTTCAGCAACTGAAGAGTGGAAGATTGAGGCTCAGAAACATCAGTCAATTAGTATCATGTGACTCTGTACTGGTCCTAGGAAGGCAGTGTGGTACAGTGGAATCAACACTGGCTTTGGGTTCGAAGGATCTGGTTTAAAACCACCTTCTGCTGATTATTACCTTTGCGACCTTGGGCAAACCATTCAACCTCCTAGGGCCTCAGTTTCCTCATCTGTAAGATGAGCAGTTGAGCTAGATGGACTCTGAAGTTGCTTTCGGCTCTAAGACAATGCCCCCCAAGAAGTTTCCAGTCTAGGTAGATGGACAAGACAGAATCTCGGGGGATAATGAGGAAACAATACAAGATGAGATCGTGTTAGAGAAGCATCAAGGTAAAATAGAGAGAGTGCTGGACTTGGAGTTAGCAAGGCTGAGGTTCAAGTTCTGCCTCAGATATTTGCTAGCTGTGTGGCCCTGGGCAAGTTACTGCATCTCTCTGCCCCTCAGTTTCCTCATCTGTAAAGTGGTGATGATGATAATAATAGCACCTTCCTTACAGGGTTGTTATGAAGTTCAGAGGAGATAACATGAGTAAAATGCTCCTCAGACTTTAGTGGGCTGTATAAATGTGACCAATTTTTACAATTACTTTTAAAGTGGGGTGGCCCAGACCTGTGGCTCGATCCTATGGTGACCCTGGTAAGCTCCTGGCAAGAAAGCTCCCTATACTGAGGTGAATTTGCTATTGTTACATGACTTACAGTCTTAGGTAAGAAGTTAAGTGACTTCCCCAGGGTCATACAGACAGTATATAAGTGAACCCAGGGGAGGCTCGCCCCCAGTTCACTGGACTCTATTGCCTCTTGAGATCGATGATGATAAAGTGGGACACTCTAGTTTCAACTAATGGCATCTTACACTAAATAGCAGATACAGGATTGTCTGTGTCAAGCACCATGAGCTATGTATGATCCACGGCTACTGAAATCTAACTGGAAACACTAAATTGGTTAAGATAGTTATGACCTCCTTCAGTTGTAAAGTGGTCCCTGATGTCCACCTCAAACATGCAGTTCATGACCTATCCTTCAAGTGATTCTGGAGTCTGTTTGCTTGTTTTTGTTAGGGATACAGGGAAAAAGGAAGTAGTACCAGGGAGAAAGAAAAAAAAAGCAGATTTGGAAGCAGATACGTCTGAAGATGTAGAATCAACCTGAAATTTCTCTAAAACCAGGAGCTTCCAGTTCTTCAAAGTGGTTGAAGAGAAGGAGAGTTATCATTAATGCACAATTATCAATGAATTAACTAGCCAAATTCATTAAGTACCCACTTTGTGCCAGGCACTATACTAGATGCAATATGAAATGCAGTTGAGATAAGACAGGTACATACAGTACCTAAGGCAGTCTCTTGCACAACATTAGCATTGAATAAATATTTGGTAAGTGAATGAATGAATGGATATAAAGAGATAGCTAACAATACATACAGCCTAGTGTCAAGTGAGTTGTACACACAGTAATGCTATTGAAGTTCAGGGGATGGAGAAATCACTGCACACGACTAAGAGTGACACTAATGATCATGGTCACTCTGCTGTCCATAATTAATACCTAACTCACCTGGAAACGCTGTTCTGGTCTCAGACAAGGAAAACTGATGCTCTTGAGGACTTTAATAGGAGCATGATGAAAAATAAAATCCTGAGCAAGAATATCTGAGCTCAAAGGAATGCTCTCTGGGGAGGAGAAAAACTGGATGGCCGGGAAGAAACTTAGGCAGAAGTTCACAGAGAAGAGAGAAAGCACACTTAAGACTTTTAGATTCCCAAGAAATTTCCAGATTTCTAAGAATCACTTTAAGATTTCTGGGAATGACAGTTGAAGCTATTGACTTCCAACGCACCAGTATAGGATGAATATCAGCACAGGGGATTCATGAACTGGAATGGGGCTGGGTTAGACAAATTCTCAAGTACCTACTGAGTCTAATATTCTGTGACTCTAGTCAGGAAGAGAAACCAAACTAATACCTAACCTAAAGAATTATAACGCAAGGCTGGCCTCACAAAAAATTGAAATACTGGATTATTCTTCACGCTGCACCCCTGATTCTTCTCTTAAACTTTATAATGCCCCAGAAACCCACCTCCAGCCCTGTACTTCACACTTTGGAGGTATCCTCTGCCCCTAAGGTGCCTCACTCTGATCGGCTGGTTTCTCCCAGAACGTCCACTTTAAGGAGGTTGCCCAAGACACCCATGTTTTCTTTTCTCTTCAGACTGTACTCCTAATTCTCCTCCTAGACTTTCTCTACAATGCTCCATCACTTAGCTAATATAGTCCCCATCTGACAGACACTAAGCTCTTACTCAAAGCCTTTCCAACTGGACCAGACAGAGCTTCAAATCTCCTGGCATAGGGTTTGCAAACCTGCTGTTAACTTCCACACCAAGATTAAGCATCAGAGAAGGACATCTGAGGAGGAAAGAGGGGAGAGGTCTTTAGATGGATATTTTGGACGTAATGAGCATTTAAGTCTTTTCAAGTCATACCAAATAGGTGAATATCTATATGTTTGAGTGCTCTTGCCTAAGAAACTACTGTGGCCTATTTTAGGCTTCCTTTTGATCTACCAGAAGCTTTCAAAGCCTACATAAATCATACTATTTACCTCTTGCGATGTCTCTGTGTTTTTCTTCTTCTTCTTTCAAATCAACTATTGTCTTTACGATAGGAAATGGCAACCTGAATCTTACTATCTTTGCATGGTAGGACCAAAGATCTTCCCAACCAGAAGCTAGATTGTGTTTGATAGAGGCCAAGATTGCAAGAAGCTCGTCACATATTTATAACAAAGTACTCCTCATGTAGTATCCTTGTAAAGGTAAAGCTTTTACCTTTCCCACAAAGATGCCACCACCACCACCATCAGCACTTTATTATAATGACTACCACTACCACCACCACCATTATTAGTGCTAAGGCTGCTACTACTTCTATTACTACCACTACCACTACCATTATTACTGCTACTGCTGTTGTTACTCACACTCTTCCTCCTACTACGAGTACTACCATTACCACCACCACTACTATGATGAAGGAGGAAAAGGAGAAGATGATGATGAAAAAGAAGCATGGCGTGGAGATTCAGAGTTTGCTTTGGAGTTTGGAAGACTTAGCTTCAAGTCCTACCTCCAATTAGCTACGTGACTATGGGCAACTGAAGTAATCTCTCAGTGATCTGGGCAACTTTCTAAGACAAAAAGTTAAAGACGAGTCACATATCTGCATTAGCAGAAGGAGTTTCCACACTGGGAGTTTTCCTACACTTATGAAATCACAAGTCTGAAATAAACATACAAAAGAAGTTCATGTTTATATATAGTGCCTTTTTTTCCCCCAGGCATTTGGGGTTAAGTGACTTGCCCAGGGTCACACAGCTAGTAAGTGTCAAGTGTTTGGTCTGAGGCCAGATTTGAACTCAGGTCTTCCTGACTTCAGGGCCAGTGCTCTATCCACTGCAGCACTTGGCTGCCCCTATATAATGCTTTAAAGTCTGCGCTGTGCTTTATGTACATTATTTTATTTGATTAAAGGGTTTGAAGCTAAAAAGAAACTATGACTTACTAGGTGGAATCTTTAAATGATTTTTTAAAGCTTCTTTGGAACATTCATGGTTTTGTATGTGCTATTTACACTCTACTTTGTTGCCTTTTAAAATTGTGAGTACCACCATACAAGTATCTTTAATATGCAGAATATTCATCAGTGAGAGGAGGATGAAACCTGCCTAAATGCTGTGTTGGGTGTAGGGAAGGAGGGAAGGAGGCAACTTGAGAGGAAGCAGGGTGGTCATCATTAATCTGCCTGCTGTAAGTCCCTTTTCTGTGTTTTTTTCTTGGGGGGGGAGGAGGCTCTCTTTTGCAAGGCATGGTCTAAATTTCCTCTTCACCATAACTTAGCTTAACTGACCTACTGCATTCATTTTCTTGAGGGTAAGGTACCTGAAATGTGGGCCTACCACCGACCTTTTAAAATGCAGCCCAGCCCAGTTTTCCATCATTGCGTCTCCCACCCCCATGTCCTTTTTTTGCTAATTATTTTTTCCCCAAAATTGATTAGTGGCCCAAAGAAAGACGGACCTGAACAAAATGGTAAGGCCTGGTGAAAGCAGATCAAAGCAGGAACCTAAATATGTGGCTACAACTATAAAGGACTGTCATTTTCCCCACAAACTTGAAACAGCTTGAAGTTTATGCATCATAGGATTATAGATTCAGAACTGGATGAATTAGAGGTCACTGAGCCCAAACCCCACCCTCCATTCGGGGGATGAGGCAAATGAGAGCCAAAGAGATTAAGTGACTTGCCCAGGGTCACCCAGCTAATAAGTCTCTGAGGCAGGATCTGAACTCAGGATTCTCTCTTTAAGCCTAACACTATGTATTGTGTCACAGGTATGTTTTCATTTTCTGTCTTGTCTGTTTGAATGCTGATTTTTGTGGATGGTTTTAAGTTCATCATATAAAATCTTTTTTCCAATAAATAAACTGATTATAGAGTTATTATTACCAGATAAATGAAGAAAGTGAAGCTACTAGGAGAAATCACTGTATTGTCACTGGTTCCTTAGGAAAATATAAGCTCTAGGGGTTGGCAAACTATGGCCTGTGGGCCAAATTCAGCTGGTCATCTATTTTTGTATGGCCAGTGAGCTAAGAGTGTAAATAGCATCTTATTTTTATTTTTGGCTAGGCAATGGGGTTAAGTGACTTGCCCAGGGTCACACAGCTAGTAAGCGTCAAATGTCTGAGGTTGGATTTGAACTTGGGTCCTCCTGACTCCAGGGCCAGTTCTCTATCCACTGTACCACCTAGCTGTCCGCATCTTATTTTTTAAATGAAAAAAAAAACCAACCAAAAAAACACATTCTTAGCTCACTGACCATATAAAAACAGGTACTGTAGTTCACTAGATTTAAAGTTTCTTCTAGCTCTAAATCTAGACCCTAAAAGAAAGAGCTAAGCTAGAACCCAATTTGGGTTTTATCATCCACATTGGCATCCACATTGGTAAAGATGAATCTTATTAGCAAAAGAAGCATTAGGACATGATGTGAGAAGACTAAGGAATGGGGGGTAAAAGAGGAAAAGGAGACTGGAAGGAAAGAAGAGCCTGTGAGGGGTGGGACAGACGCTCTTACTTCTTCAGGGTTTGGAAGCCATGCTCCTTGAACTGCAGTTCTTGCTGGAGGTGAACCATCTCCCTCTTCAGCTTATTGACCTACAGTGAAAAAACAAAGGCCCATGCTCTGCTACAAATGTAAGTCAGATGGCGATTCCCACTCCTATGTTCCCTTGATGAAAAGGAACAGATCCAAAGGTCCACATTAGAGGCCCCACCCTTCCCTATACCTAAGGAAGAGACTGAATGTATCTTACTTCAGGCCAAGCCAGATCCCAAATACAATTCTCTTCCCTGAACTCTGATTCCTGTTAACGGGAGCTTACCCCTTGAGTCTTCCTGCCCCATCTGCTACCTCTTCTAACCTTTGGGATTGAGTAGTATGGTGCTGCTAAGCATTCTGCCTCCTGGTTTTCATAAGGTCACAACTACCGCGCCCAAGTCAATCCACAGGTATATCAAACGGCTCTTTTCACCTCAAACAAACTCTTCTACTTGGACATGTATTTTTGGGGACATTGTGGCCTTAGAGCTCCTAGGTTACTGGGACCCTTTCAGTGGCTTCAAAAGAACAAAGGATAGAAGACGTCTTACCCGGGACTTAGCAGTAGCAATCTCAGCTTTCAGAATTTCAGGGTCATACTTAGAACTGGATGATGAGCCAGAAACCACTAGAATGAGGAAAAAGAAAGGCCTTTTAGTTCAGGAAGAAAGTACGGGCAGAGTGATTTTTAAAAAGATTTTTTTTTAAAAATACATGTTTTGTTCATGCTCTTTTTTTTTTAAAACGTAGCAGCCGATTCCCAATGACCCTCCCTTTCCCCTACTGAACCTAGTGAATTCTTCTTCGTAACAAAGAAGTGGAATTAAGCCAAGCAGATCAATACATTGATCATGCCTGACAACGTATTCCTCCTTTTGTTCCGATAGTCTACCACCTCCCTGCTAAGGGTAGGGTTGGCATGCTTCTTTGGTAGTCCTTTGAAGTGTGTCTGTCCAACCATCTGTTGTATTCATAATCCAACAATACAGAGAGAGACTCTCAACACTTCACAGTGAAACAGAGAACCAAAGCCTCTATCATTCTTTAGTCGTGACTCAGTTTCCTGGTGACCAGTCAAGCTGAACAGCTCAATCGTGATTGTCTGGTGTCTCTAGTAACAAATGTTGAGGTAATATAGATGCTATTTAAATGTTTTGGGGGAATATATCTTGTCTCCCCAATTGGGCTTTCATTTTCTTGAGGGCAAAGATGTCTTCAACTTCTTCTGTGTCCCCCACAGTGATTAATATAGTTCTAGGCATATGACAGGTAGACATTTGCTATGTGGTGACCAAATGAATGAAGTGACAGATCAGGTAGGGGTGTGTGTGTGTGTGTGTGTGAGTGTGTGTGTACATTTGTGTGGTCAGTTTAGATTACACTATTTCTGGTAGCTCTGGGTTCAGGTCACTCATTACAGATTGGCCCAGACAGCCACAGCCTACATCTCACCACTGCGCTCTGACCAAGGTTATAGGATCATACATCATAAATTGAGAGCTGGAAGGACTTTAGAGGCTATTAAGTCCAACCTTCTCATTTTATAGATGAGAAAACTGAGGCACAGAGAAGTTAAAATGACCTGCCCAGGGTCACACAGCTGAGACGTCTCTGAGGCAGGATTTGAACTCAGGTTTTCCTGACTCTAAGCCTAGCTAAGTAAATGCTTTCTGAGTGGGAATGACTTGGGATATAGCCTTTACAACATCAAGCCTCTTATTATTTGCTTGGTGGCCTTTGAAAAGGCCTTACCTGGAATACCCTGATTTAACTAAAGACACAGATTCTCCCCTAACTGTGTAACCTTGGGAAAGTTACTTCCCCTTTCTGAGTATTAGTTTCCTCCTCTGTAAAATGAGAAACATGAGACAATTTCTAAGATCTTTTATGTGATTTATCACTGGATTATGGCAGACAATATTTTGCCATAAAAAACTGGTATTTTCAAAACACGATTCTTGGTCACAGAAGGGAGGGTACCAGGCAGGTTGTCTTACTGGAAGACGGCAAGGTGCATAGGCAATCCCAGCAGCACAGGCTTTCTCCTCTGGGCTGAGCTGCAGGTGTGGTCCCGGCCCCAGGCAGGCCAAGAACACTTTGTAAAGCCCTTGCATGCCACAACGGGTCATCTGAGTTAGAGAAGAGGTATGTGGCCTTACCGGTTAGGCCAGGGCAGTCTACTTGGATGGCAAACAATGCTTGTAAAACATTAGGAAAACAGACCTCAACCTCCTGAAAGGTCATTCTGGTGTGTCCTTTTAACTGGGTTAACTGAACAGTCCTTCAGTGTGCCTGGGTAGAATTTCTTCTTCTCCCCCATTCCCTCTACACTCTCTAAACCCAAGAGATGGAAGTTCATACTGTTGCTACTTGGAGAGTGCTAAGCCTAACTAAGCTTCTAACATGAACCTGGCACTTAGATATACAGAGTTTCTCACCTTTAAGCGGCTTACAAGTAAAGACTGAGCAAAGCTGCTGAAGGTTCTACAGAAAGAACATAGCATCGTAGATTTAGACCTTAGAGGCTATCTAATCTAATAACCCCATTTTACAGATGAGGAAATTGAGGCCCAGCAAGGTGAGCTAATGACTGAGGTTACACAGCTAATAAATGACAGAGACAAAATTTGAACTGATCTCCTCTGAAACGCAGCCATGTAGATAACAATTAATATTCTCTGTGTTAATATTTTGATGGAAAACATAAATTAGAGGCCACTGTTTGTAGCCTGTTGCTATTTGCCACTTTTTTTAGTTTGTAGAAGTGTGTGTGTATGTGTGTGTGTACATTATCTGTAAATAGCAACATTTTGTATTTATGGGTTTTTTAGTTTTACTGCTGTGCACATTCTCTGCTCTCTGAGATGGCTGGGTGTCAAAGGGTTATTCTTGCTTACACCAAAAAGACCTCCTTACCACCCCTAATTTGGGGCACCGGGGAGGAGCTGAGGTGTGCAGCTTACAAGGAGGTATGTTTCAATTTCCTTCTTGCAGTAGCCTGAGCACCTGCTGTATAAGACAAAGACCAGGGAGTTGTTGGGCAGGGGATATGAGAGCCCAAACAAGGACAACTTCAGAGTAATGTGCTTAGCTCTGAAAGACATCAGCTGCTTTCTGAACACTACAACAGTTTGCGTCGCTCAATTAAGGCAACCAAGTACTTGAGTCCAGCGGTGCTTCTTCTGATGTACTCTGAAAATGGGGGATCTGCTAAGTTTAAACGAAATGAAGGGAAGGAAGGGGAATGGGATGAATGGGAAAATTGCTCTTTTTTTCCCCTTTCCTTTCTTTTCTATTTAAAGCCACGTATCTCACTAGGAATGAACATCAGTGCAAGTAAGAAATGTCCGAGGCCCTCGTTCCCAGCTTGAATTTAATCTCTCTCAGGCCAAGCTGCTTTCCCAAATTTCAAACTAAATTTTTTTCTGGATCAATTAGTTCTTTGTTTTACTATTTTCCCTCCTGATGCTTTCCTCATTTTCTAAGTGAGAAATATCTGCCCTGAATAATGCCCTAAAAGCCTCCTGGACTGTCCATATTCTCTTCTTTTCCATTTGGTACCTGGCCCTTCCCTTCTTCAAACTTTGGCTTAAAAGTTATCACTTCCAGGAAATCCTTCCTGATTAACTCCACTCTACTTTGGTTGTACATACGCTTTTTTTTTGTCTAAACAGGTAGCCTCTGGGTTATCATATTGATTTAGGTAATATCAATTTAAATGTTTAAATTCACAAACAGGTCCTTCAATTCTTTCCTTTGTCAGTGTTGTGCCTACAAGGGACTCTGGGTCCTATCAGTGTTGTGTTCTCCCTACAGTACCTGTGCACAGTGTGTGCTCATTTACTATAATGATCATCAGGGTCCTTTTTAGATTCTAATTCCCAATTAGAGAAAAAACCTGTCATCCTGAATAATGATGAAACTGATCCCTTACATTTGTATATGTTTTTATACTTGTCCAAACACTTTCATATCTATTGTTATCTCCTTGGATCCTCGTAACCTCATAAAGTGTTGCTTTCTTCTTCTCTCCCTCCCCCTCTCTTTTTTTGTTCATAGCGTAATTCCAACGAAGTAGGGAACTCTTGGGGTGTAAGGTACACTTGTCTATAACTTACAGGCTTAGAAGATCAGGTGCCTCTGGCACAAAGAAGTTAGGTGATTTGCCCATAATCACACAGCCAATATCTGTCAAAGGCAAGACCTGAACCTAGGTCTTTCTTACCCCAAGGCTGGTATCCTATCCACTTTTCTACCCTACCTCATATCTTTTTTTTTTTTTTTGGCTAGGCAATGATTGGGTTAAGTGACTTGCCCAGAGTCACACAGCTAATAAGTGTCAAATGTCTGAGGACGGATTTGAATTCAGGTCCTCCTGACTCCAGGGCCAGTTCTCTTTCCATTGTGCCACCTAGCTGCCCCACCTACCTCATATTTTTATTTTATAGTTAAGGTCCAAAGATAGGAAATGACTGGTTCAAGGTCACTAGGTAACAGGTGGCAAAGTTGAGATAATCCGAGTCTTCTGACCTAGTCCCTTGTTGCCATCTCTGACATCACAGACTGTTTCCCTTTCACACTGAGCTCCCTCCTATCTGTTCCCCTCTTCACCTGATGGCTATAATACTTACTTAGGAAGGCATCCTAGCCTCTAACCACACATCTGAGGGGTCCCCTCCTCTCTAGTCTCCACACCTACGTGGAACCGCTGCACAGAGCCCAGGGTGCTCTGGGAGGGATACTCACGGCTGATCTGGGAGCCCAGCTTGTGCTCCCAGACATCGTGGAGCTGGCGGTACTCCTGCTGGGCCAGCACCAGCCGCTGCTGCTTCACCTGGTAGATTTCCTTCTGCGCGCTCAGAGCCTCCTGGGCCACCACCAGGTAATCCTTCAGCATGTGTTCCTGCTCCCGTCGCCATTGCACCCGGGGATCCTCAATCTGGGTGGTTTCTGAAACAGACCCAGGAGACCCTGTTTGGGGGACCTAGCCTTCCCCCTGCTGGTCACAGCAGGAAGAGTTACCTCCCCCATCCCCATCTGCCACAGGGGGCTGGTGTGGGCATGGGGTACAGGATTGGTGTGATAAAAGGATTTCAAGCCACTGACCACAGTTTCTCAATCAAAGAAATTAGTCCGTCTATCCCAGAAAGCCCTTTCTTGACGGAGAAGACTAGGCAGGGGTCCCTGGGAAAAAGGAAAAACATTTTTCCTGTCAGATCAAAGCATCAAAGATGCTGAGAGGAAATTCACAGTCCCTCAGAGGGCAGCAGGACACGAGTCTAGGAGACTGGAAGAGAATGTTCTCTGCTTATACTTTGCCAGGGAGAATAATGCTGTTGGTAGAGTTGTGAATTGGTCCAACCATTCTGGAATACGCTAAGGACGTGATAAAAATGCTCATACCCTTGGCTCAGAGATCCCACTGTGAGGAACCCAAGGGGGTTAGAGACAGAGAGAAAGTCCCCATATACACCAAAATATTCATAGTAGCACTTTCTGTGGTAGCTGAGAACTGGAAACAAAGTCATTGCCACCAATTTGGGAACGGCGAAAAAAATTGTGGACCATGACGAATGGAAAAGAATGTTACTGTGTTGTTAGAAACAAGGAACATGAACAGAGAGAAGCACGGAAAGACTTCGATGAACTAGTGCAGTGAAGCAAGCAGAACCAGGAAAACAATGTACACAATGACTACAACAGCGTAAGTGGAAACAACAACAAAAGACCCCCCAAAAAGCCCCGGAGAAGAGTTAAGAAAACGTATGTAACTCCCCTCTTTGCAAAAGTGGTGGCCTGTGGATGAAGCTTACTGCATAAACTATCAGACTGAGCTGGCATGCTCTCTTCTTTTTTTATTCTGTTTCTAAGAATGCCTTGCAGCAAAGTCCGTATGCATGGGGCCATATTTTGCACCTCTCTGTAGCCCATACAGCATCCAGCCCACTCAATAAATATTTGTAGACTGACTGATGGATGGATCCTGGAGGGAAAATGCCATACCAGCTTCCCAACAAAGTCCCTGGGCAATGCTTCTTGAGTCACAGCCAAAGTCTGACTGAGGAAAGAGTGTCAGGGGAAAGCTCCAAGCCTGGGCTTGGAATCTGGGCATGGGCCCAAGGACGTCCTGGATGCTGTGAGGACCGAGGACGGTATGCAATTTACAAAGACAATGGCCCCAGCAGGCACGGTGAAGGGCAGTGCAAAGCAAAAACTGAGCTAGCCAAAAAGGTGGACAAAAATGGAGAAAATGCCATTTCTACATTCTACTTGTAATTGTTCAGGGATGGGAGGGTGATAAACAAATCTGTTTTTATCTAAGTCTTTCACTCCTTTCTTTCTGTTACCCACATTTAGAAATGTACGAGTCCATTTTGCTCTCTGTGAGCAGATCTGCCCAAACGATTTGATGGGGAGATTGAAAAAAATTTGGTCATAGTTAAGCTTTTAAAATATCTGTGGGTTTTAATTATCTCTGTGGTTGTATCCATCACTGACGCCTGTGCAGGCTATTACCAACCATGACTCATGAACAAGAAATGGCAAGAAATAAATCATCTAGGTTACTTATGATTGGGAGAGGAGATGGGTTGGTCATGTAAGAGTGAAGGGAACTGCATGGTATATACTCTTGACTACTGGTCCCTACAACATAGTGTCAACTCCTCTGTGGAGAACTTATGGAAAGGCATGCACAAGAATTACTCAGGATAAGAAAGAGGCAGCATTGAGCGAGGGAAAAAGCGGTGAGCTTGGAGTCATGGGGCCAAAGTTCAAATACTAGTTCTATCACTTACGACCTATGTTACCTTGAGCAGTCACTTAACCTTTCTTGGCTTCAGTTTCCTCATCTGTAAAATAGGGGAGGGGACATGGACTAGATGACTTCTGAGGTCCTTTTCAGCTATATATTTCATCTATATATTTACTATCCTATGGTATGGATGGATTGCAGGTATATCTGTAGAGGCAGGTATGTATTGAGTAAATTGGAATTATTTTAATTAATTTGTCTCTCTGAAGCATGGAAAAACATAGAATCATAAATTGAGAGCTAGAGGGGACCAAGGTAGACTAATTCTATTATTGAACACATTAAGAAAAAAACCTCAAGGCTCCAGGACGCTAAGCAACTTTCTCAATGTCCCACATATGTGTGATAAGGGTCAGAACTAGGATTTTAACTTGGGTCCCCTGACTCCAAAGCTTCTGCTGAATCATCATCCTAGAGAAATTTGGAGAAAGAGAGGAAAATGAAAAGAGTGAAAGTTGTTAGTGGGGTCCAGACAATTGCAGTGGGTACAACAGAGAAGTCTTTCATTTTCTCAAACTGTCTGGAACGTTATGGGATAAATACATATGAGCTGTAGTTTCAGTGTCCTCAAATGACGGCTCTGTTCAACAATAAAAAACAAAAAAGCAGTAATGTTGGGTTTGTGGAGAAAAAAAATAAGAAGGAGCTTATAGAATGGCAAAACTTCTTGAAAGCTGAATGTGTCAGGGCAATTGTGCTATGGCCAGTAGTGAATTCAGGTTCTAGTTCTTAGACTTGGGAAGCATCTAAGGTCAGGCATATTCACCTCTGTCCTAGCACAAGGGCTCCACGATTTGCCAGCAAGCATCTGTCATGCACCTAGTCCTCCATGGACCAGAGTTATTCTATAAGCCAAGATGAAATAAAGAGTAAAGACATCAGGCTCATCAATTGGGGAATGGCTAAACAAGTTATGGTATATCACTGTGATGGAATTCTATTGTGCTATAAGAAATGACAAGCAGGATGGTTTCAGAAAAACCTGGGGAGACTTACGTGAACTGATGCAAAATGAAATGAGCAGAACCAGAATATTGTAACCATAAGCAACTGTGAAAGACTTAGCTATTCTGATCAAGACAATGATCCAAGACAATTCCAAAGGATGTCCGCATGATAAAAAGTGCCCTCCCCCCCCCAGAAAGAGAAACAATAAACTATGAGTGTAGACTGAAGCATACTTTTGTAAACTTTACTTCTCTTGTTTGTGTGTGTTTTCTTCTACAATAAGGCTAATATGGAAATATGTTTTGCATGACTTCATATGTATAATTGACATCATATTGCTTGCCTTCTCAAGGGGTGAGGGAGGGGTGGAAAGGAAGGAGAGAATTTGAAACTCAAAATTTTTAAAAATCAATGTTAAAAATTTTTTTACACATAATTGAGAATAATTTAATGAAATAAATAAAAATATATTAAAAAAAAAGAATAAAGCCATCAGGGAGTTAAAGTCTCAGTGGCTGAGGCTTTCTTTGTGCTGAGCCCAGCTACCAATTTTAAAGATTGTGGGTTGGGGAAAAAAAAATTTACATTGAAATCACAGTACAGAGGTCAATGAGCTCAATAGATGAGATAACAAGTGTGTGTTTGGGTTCAAGTACAAATCACAATCCTGACCTCAAGGGAAAAGCTGGACACTGCTCCACCCATCAGTAGGGGTCCAGCTAGGATGATCCAAATGGCAATTTGGGACTGGTTTGGGAGCTGCCTTTGATCTCCGTGAGAGGGTTCTTGGCAACCATTGATAGGTCTGGATCCTTCAAACACATTGCAGGCAAAATTAGTGTATGAAAAAGAACTTGGGCCCTAACTCCAGTGAGATATATTGGCCATGTTTTTCTATAAGTCCTGTTATTGCTTCCTTGACAATGTTCACCATGAGTTAACAATACTGTTTCATCAAACAATCAGCCTTCATTTTTCAAACTGTCTTTTTAAAAAAAGAGGTCCTTGTATGTGTAGATCTGACTCTATGCATAATCATGACATCCTAAAGCCAAGTGGCCTTATTCATGATGTCTCCACACAGCAAGCTCTGGATTATGATTTTCCTGACTTTGTTGTCATCTTCTGTAGGGCAGAGCCCTTCCTTGAGGCAGTGTGGCCTAGCAGATAGGCCACTGGACTATGATAAGTCAGGAAAACCTTGGTTCAAATCCTGGTTCAGACACTTGTTTGCTGTGTGACCCCAGCCCACTCATTTCACCTCTCCTTATCTCAGTTCCCTCATCTGTAAAATAGGTTGTGTGTGTAGAGCTCATTGGCCTCTAAGGTCCCTCTAGCTATAAATCTAGGAACCTGTCAGCCAATAGTTCACCCCTGCGTATAAGTGCCAGTCACTTTGGGACAGAATGGACACTGTCATATCACTAGCTGCTAACAGTTTGCAAAGACTTTCTGTATCTCACCCCCCTCTACCCATGTAACACAACATTTCTGGGTTCAGCACTCTCCCCCTCTTGGGACCCCTAGCAACAAGCTTAGGCCACTAGGTCTCCCATATGCTCATACTTCCTACTTGCACCTCAAGGTCCCCTTCTTGTGCTCCAATTTTAACGATGGTGATATACCCTCAGCAATTAGATATAGAAAGGAATGATTAAGATTCCTGTACATCCTTATTAAACACAGGATCACACCTAGTCATCAAAGCATTAATCTCACCCCCCAAATACACTCATTTAAGGCCATATTTACTTCTCATAAAACAGGCAATCACAATCACTCTATAATGCAATTAATACAATTAGCAGCCTCTAAGAAAGTCTTCTGAACTTTAAGGCCACCTATGTTTCTGCTACCCACAGAACTACTACTTAGCTCTAGGCCCCCAACCCTCCAGCTTTCAGCTTCTCTGCTCCTATCCTCCATTACAGGATCATAGATCCTGGATCTGAAAGGAAACTTAGAGGTCAAGAAGTCTAATGCACTGATTTTACAAAGAGATTTAAGTAATTTGCATACAGTCACACAGCTAATAAAGGTCTGAACTCAGCTCTTCCAGACTCTAATTTGGGCACTCCATATCCTAGACTATGTCTTTCTTAGACAAGTAGAAATGAATGAAGAGAAACTTGAAGGATGATTAAGTAGGTTGGAGGGCAGAGAAACCTATCTTTCTGGTCCTGGTAGGATGGACAAAACCAGCAATATCGGGGAATGGGGCAGAAGCCTGTCCTTACAGGGTCCAGAGGAAAAATTAATCTTGGAAATCAGCATACAGGTTATTTCCTCCTACAAAGCAAACTGAGGGTCTATCAGCAGTTCTCTGAATAGATAGAGCATAGCCTTGAACCTGGATCGAGTTACTTTAGCTCATTTCAATGATTTTTTTTTTATTAAACACCTACTATGTGTGAGTCACTGAGGATACAAGGACAGAAAAAAAATTAAATAGTCCTTGCCTGCAAGGAGTTTACATTCTACTAGAAAAAACAACATGTATGAAGGTTCAGTAGAAAATAAATATCAAAATAAATACAAAGAAGTTCTGGTGGAAGAAAAATAGAGGGGACACTAAAGCTGAGTGCACCAGGAAAGGGCTCTTGAAGGACGTGGCATTTGCACTGAGCCTTGAAGGGAGCAGCAGATTATCAGAGGTATAGGGGAAGAGGGAAAAGATTCTAGGCATGGAAAGACAAGGAGGCAAGTGACAGAATGCTATGTACAGGGAACAATGAGTAGGTTAGGTGAGCTGTAGGAATCAGCCCGGAGAGATCAGTTGGAGCCAGACAGTAAAGGGCGTTAAATGCCCAAGAAAGGATTTTGTGTTTCATTGCAGAAGAAATAGGGAGCCACCAAGGTTTCTTAAGTAGGGTAATGACCAGATACCAATCTGGTAGCTGTGTGGAGAATGGACTGGAAGCTCAGAGTCCAATGAGAAGGCAACTGTAATCGTCTAAGCAAGAGGCACCAAAGGCCTGAACTAGGTTCATGGCAATGTGAGTACAGAGAAAGGAACTGAGGAGAGATATATTGAGGGGGTAGAATCTGCAAGAATCCTTGGTGTAGGAGTCCCATTTGTCTCAACTGACACCCTTCTTAGTGCCAGAGGTGATTCCACTGACTATTTGACCCAAGTCTGGATATTTAGTGAACAGTAAATATTGACCAGTTGAACCGCAGGGGTGGCCTGCTGCCTATGGGAAACAGATATATACTTAGAGATTCAGAGGACTTTATTTCTTAATGGATTAACACCAGGGACCCGAAAATAAACCTGGACATTTTGCTCTGATTTCGCCTGGGGACCCAGTGATTCGAGGCCTGCGGTCACTTACTGGTGTTGTGGTCTATGTAGTAGCCGCCAACTTGAGGGTCGTATGCCTCTTCCCAACCCAGTGGCAGCTCATCACTGATGCAGTCGGCGAAGGTGAGGGGTTTGGTGTACCTGGGAGGGGAGAAGACAGATCCCATCAGCCCATGACCCAGAGAACATCGCAGTAAAAAGTGCTCTCAATCGGCAGGCAGAAGACCTGCATTCGCATCTCGTTCTGCTTCCTTGCCTCTGCACATAGTAGCTGTTTATGAAATGATTATTGACTGATAGAAAAAGGTCCACATGGTGGAGGGATTTAGGAGATAAACTGGAGGCAGTGGAGTGCAGTGGAAAGGTCACCGGCTCCACTGCCTGAGAACCTCCCTTAGATGCTTGCTACCCATAGGGGCTTGTGAGGGTCACTTCAAAAGTTGGGGCCTCAGTTTCCTCATCTGTGAAATGAGAGGTATGGACTACATGGTCTCTATGGTCCTTTACAGCCCTAAATTTCTACCATCCTTATTTTTTTGCTCTCTGGGGCTCTCACACTTTTCACTACAGTTACATGTCTTCTAGTCAGAAAGGATACCCAACAACCCAGAGGGGCCATGCTCATCATGCAAAGGACAGAGCTGAGGTGTTGAGGAGAAAGGGCGTTTGTTTCACACCACAAATCACAGCAGAAACATTAGCTCTGCCAGGGAGGCAGACCCGGAAATCAGGCGATCCGAGCTCAGGTGGAAGGGTCCTGCCATTAACTAGCAGTGCAACCTCGGGGCAAGCAATTTAATTTCTCATTTTCTCCTTTGTAAATGAAGGATTGGGACGAGATCATAGGTACAGAGCTAGAAGGGATCTCAGAAGTCACCTAGTCTTCATTTTACAGATGAGGGGACTGAGGCCAAGAACAGCTAACTTGTTCAAGGTCATAAAGACAGCTATGGAGGCAGGACTTGAACCCAGGTCCTTCGATGCCGGTGCTCTTTCTACTATACCACAAGGCCTCTTGATAAAAGGCCCCCTCTAGACATAAAATTACATGATTACATCTCCTCTCCTGTCCCTCCTAATTCATAGCCTAAAGCCTCCTACCGCATGGACTTTGTCATCAATTTGACAAAGATGTAGTGAGCATACGCTCTGTGTAGAATACTGCGCTAGGTGCTGGAGATGTTACAGAGTCTAGATAAGGGAAGGGAACAAGCGTTTTTAGCACCTACTGTGTTCCAGCACCGGGTTAAGCACTTTTTACAAATATTATCTCATTTGGTTCTCACAACAATTCCTGGGGAGGTAAGTGCTATTATTATCCCTATTTCACAGTTGATGAAACTGAGGCAAACAGAGGTTAAGTGACATGTCGGGGGGGGGGTCACACAACTAGGAAGTGACTAATAAGTCATAGTCCAGATCCCTTTTTCTCATCCTTCCTAGTCAACAGTCATTTCTCCCTCCTTAAATGATCTTTTACTTACTTTCCATTTATACATTACAACTCCCCAGTAGAATGTAAACTCCTTGAGAGCACAGACTATTTTTCATTTTGTCTGTGTAGCTCTAAATATGATTAGTCGTAATTCCTACCCTGATAGAGATTCCAGTCTAGTAGGAGAATAAGACACAGACACATAGCTATAATGCAGAATATTGCATAAGTAAGTGAATTAGAAAGGTACCAAAGGACTTTGTGACATTCCCAGGGAAAGTCTTTAGGGACCAAAGGGGATAGAAAGTGTGATTTTAGTTCACTTTAAATTGTGGATGATAATAATGATAACAATAGATCTCACCAAACATATCACTTTAAGATTACAATGAGCTTTGTATAGATTAAATCCATTATTCCTCAAAACTTCCATGTTTCTGTTAAGGAAATTACTATCTTTCTAGTTCCCCGGATTGAGTCATCTTCCACATTTACCTCTGTCTTGCCCTGCATACTTAATCAGCTGCCAGATCATGTCAATTGTTTGTCTACAATATCTCTCCCATCCACTCCCTCCTCTCCCAATTACACAGCCACCACCCTGTTTTAGACCCTCATCTCCTCTTATCAGACTATTTCAGTTACTTCCCAAATGGTTTCCCTGATCTTAGCTATTCCCCTCTCTAACCCATCCTTCACATAGCTGCCAAAGCAACCTTCGTGTCAACTCTCCTATTCAAGACTTTATGGTTTTTTTGAAATGGAAATTTATTGTTTTATATTGAATCCTCTCTTATGTTCTGCTGTATACATGGTAATGTTCTTTTTTTTCTTTTCTCATTTTGCATTTAAGTTTAAAATGAATAAAAAAATTTACCAAAAACAAAAAAACCCCAAAAACGAAAACCTCTTCAGTGGGCAGGAAAATGAAATATACAAACTCCTCAGTTTGGCATTTAAACTCTAGAGATCCGGCCACAGCCTCCCTTTTTCCATGTTATTCTCTTTCACCTGGTCTGTCTTTCAGATAAAGAAGTCCCCTTGCTGCTCCCCGAAACTAATATGGTTTCTCATCTTTGTACCTGTGCATGGCCTATCTCCTTGTCCAGAGTACATTCCCTCTTTACCGGCCTTTTTACTATTATTAAATTTCATTTTTAATTTAAGGAATAAAACAAGCATTTCTGTAAGATAGTCCAATAAAAAAGATGATTGCACATGAAACTGCCAATCTATTATGCACAACTTGCTATTCCTTTCAAATATACAACAAAATAATCATGTAACTTTCTTTTTTCCTTCTTTCCTCCCCCTCCCCCGCCCTAGAGATGGCTATCATTCGACACAAAGAAGTGTGTGTGTGTGTGTGTGTGTGTGTGTGTGTGTGTGTAAAAGCATACATTCTATATATACTTCTATTTATCAGTTCTCTGCCTCTGAGGGTCAACTCAGGCGCTACCTCCTACAGGAAATTTTACTGATTCCCCTACTCATTAGTTATCTTTCCTTACTAATTGATTTACTTACTTTCTATTTACAAATTGCATCTCCCAGCTAGATGTAAATTCCTTGATTGCAGGGACAATTTTTTGTCTTTGTGTAGCTCTAGCATCTAGTACCTTGCACAGTTCACAGAGGCAGCCAGGTGGGAGTGCTGGGCCCTGAGTCACCAAGACGTGGGTTTAAATCTGACCCTGTACACTTTCTAGCTGTGTGACCCTGGACAAATCTCCAAACCTCTGTCTGCCTCAGTTTCTGCAACTGTAAAATGGGAATAATAATAGCACCTACTTCCCAAAGTTGTTGTGAGGATCAAATGAGATAATACCTGTAAAGTGCTTAGCAGCGGGCCTGGTACGTAGTAGGTACCTAATAAATGCTTGTTCTACCCTCCTCAGAAGAAGCCCCTCACATATTGGATGCATAGAAATTTAATAAGCACAGAATGGGAAGGAAAACATTTAAGGCACAGGGAATAGGATGTGAAAAGCACAGCACTAGGAGAGAACATGGCATGTGTCAGGGAACTTTACAGAAGCAAAATAACATGCGCTAAGGTTGGAAAGTATTGTGGAGGGCCTTGGATGCCAGACAAAAAAGTCTGAACTTTACTCAGGAGGCAACAGGGAGCCAAAGCAGAGTTTTAAATAGGGGAATGATGTGACCAGAAAGATGATTTTAGCTGGGATATGAATGATGGATTGGAGAGGGGAGAGAGTAGAGTCAGGAAGACAAGTTCGACCAATGTAACAATACCCACCCTCCAGTTTGACATTATGGGAGGAATCATATAAGACCACAGGAGTGCCAATTTAGAGCTGGAAGGCCCCCTGAATCTATCTAGTTTAAGCCCTTCATTTTCCAGATGAGGATGCTGAGACCCCAAGAGATTAAGTGATTTTCCCAAGATCTCATAGGTAGGAAGGAGCAGAGACAGCATTTGAATCCAGGTTCTCAGACTCCAAATGCAGCACTCTTTCCACCTCACATACCGTCACATACCACTGTAATTAGGCTGGCCCAGGTGACTAACCAGGGGGCAAACACTGCAGTAACCCATTAACAGGGATGGGGACTAAGCCTGAGATTTCACGCCTAATTTGCAATTTGTATTCTTAGAGATTGCCTAAGGCTTTAAAAGTTTAAGTGACTTGCCCAGGGTCACTCAGCCACCATTATCAGAGTTCTGAGGCAAGCTCTTTATCCACTAAATATGCAGCCCCTCTGACTTGTTTGTTAATAAGGAACAAAAACAGGATGTACCAAGGTGGGGAAGACTGCAGAGGGAAGCCAGGAGCACTGGCATAGGAGATGTTTCTGAAATTCCCTGTGAGGAAGCACCTTGAGACTCCTGAAAGCTCCCACCATGCAACACTGTTTTGGTTCTTCTGTAGAGACTGAAGGGGATTTATTGTTCTCTTCTGCAAGAGGGGTAAACTGAGGCACAAAGAAGGGCAAGTAGGAGGAGAAAACACCAGAAAGAGGACCTGGATTTCCTGATTCCCAGTCTCAAGGGCTTCTCTCTAGACCAGGGGATTTTAACATGGGGTCTGTGAACTAGTTTTTGAAAAAATGTTTTCCTAATAGTATTTAATATAATTAGTTTCTTTTGTAATGCTGTGTATTTTGTTTTATGCATTTAAAAACATTATTTCATAGGCTTCACCAGGCTTATAGACCCTTTTGGCAGTTTGGTGACACCCATAGATTCCCTTCTCAAAATAATGTTTTAAAATAATTGAAAGCTGGGGAAGCTAGGTGGTGCCGTGGATAGTCAAGAGGACCTGAGTTCAAATCCAGCCTCAGACCAAACACTTGACACTTACTAGCTATGTGACCCTAACCCCAATTGCCTAAATAAATAAACAATAATGGAAAGAAATGCTAGACTTTAATGAGATGTTAACGAAAATCAAGATGTAACTTAATTTTTTCCCATCCAAGCTCACAGACCTTCTGAAATTTATTCAGGGACCCCTTGAGTGTCCATGGGCCCCAGGTTAAAACTCCCTGCTCTAGACCATCATGGGAGATGATAATAATAACTGAAATTTATATAACACTCCAGTGTTTCTTCATTTGGTCTTCACAACCACCCCATTTGATAAATTTAGAGTTATTATTATCCTATATCACAGAACTGGCAACTGAGAGGTTAGGTGACCTTCCCAGGACCATACGGGTGCTACAGTGTCGGAGGTAGGATTCAAACCCAAATTTTCCTGATATCGAGTCTATCCACTACATCTGAGATATCAACTACTTGGCCTGTGAGCTGAGTGTGACACCCCTGCTCTACATCATGCCATCTCTCAGTGTTTGATATACAGTAGGCACTTAATAAATGCTTGTTTTTAAATTTTTTTATTTCCATAACAGTATGATAAAACAGTATAATAAAAAAAGACTGCGCATGAAACTGCAAATCTATCATGTATAACTTGCTATTCCTTTTAAATATATAATAAAATGATCACATAACTTTTCCCCCCTTTCTCCCCCTCTTCCCCCCACTCTAGAGATAGCTTACAAGAAGCCATTCAAAACAACATATTAAAAGGAGGTGATCTAAAAAGTCAAACTAAAAATCTATTCTGAAAAATGCCATCAGTCTGTGTAACCATAGCATTTGTGTGTTGTATAATGTTGTGAGAACTCAGAGGTTCCCTAAGGACCGGGCAGGAGGTAGGAATGTTGTCATATGGCATCTAATATACTCATTATCGAGGAAGCCCCCAAGAATCAAAACACAACTCATTCCATATTCCCTGACATCCCCTCCAAAGAAGCAATCCCTTGGGGGAAGAAACTCATGATATTTGGACTGGTTTAACCCACTACATTATCTCACCACCTTTGTGGAATTATCACCCTGGAGAAAAGGAAGAAAATGAGGGAGAAAAAGATTGGGAAATTCTTGCAAAGCTGACTTGAACCGCTGTAACCAAGGGGCTGTTATGCAGGATGGGCAAGATTCCAGGGTAGCTCCTCCAAGGAGGTTGCAGAGCTTCTCTGATGGCTTGCCTTTCCTGCTCGACCCCCCGCCCTCCAGAAACAAACGGCTACTTTACATCAATTCCTTCCCTTCCTTAGACTTGTCTAAGTGTGACTCTGGCTCTCTCTCTCTCCCACTGCAGGGAGTGAGGACCAGGATTTCGAGCCAAGGCTATGGCTCCACCTTTTTGTTCAATGATCCCGTAAAATGGCTTTTAAAGAAAAAGCCATACATGCCACACTGGGTTACTGTATCTACTAACAATTCATAATTTGGTGTGGGAAAGTATAAGCCCTGGCCACCAGACTGAGGCTTGCTCTCTCTCTCTCTCTCTCTCTCTCTCTCTCTCTCTCTCTCTCTCTCTCTCTCTCTCTCTCTCTCCAGCTTTTATTACACTGCGCTCTCAAAAGCTGGGCCTTTCAGCCTGTCAGCTAGACTATGAATCTTATTATACACAGTTTGCAACACAGAAAACCAAGATGAGATTGCAATTCCTAAAGTCTTGACTGCATTTGCATATAATCCTGCAAAATCATTTATTAAGTTCCTACTGGGCGTGTGGCACTGATACTCCAAAAACTGAATGTTTCAGTAATAGTTTCCACCTGCAAAAATCATTCATCAATGGATGTCTTCATTCTAAGTCTCAAAGTTTGGGCATGGGGAAGATGAGAAAAACAAATGATAGGAAAACAGGTGGCAAGGAGACAGTCTTGAAGTTAGGGCATAAGGCTTGTGCACAGAAAATGAAGGGCAGGGGGTGCAGAGAATTGGAAGTTCACACTTTCCCACAAGGGGATAGAGGCTTATTCCCTCAACATTTATTGTAAAGGTCTGGCCTATATGGGGACTTGATCAGTAGGCTCTGGGGTGGTAGTAGACCTGCTCTCCCCTGCCTGGTGCCTATAAAAGAGGAAGAGGCCGAGATTTCCCTGAAAGTGCCATCAATAAAGCAATGCCAATGGTATGAGTAAGAATTCTCCAAGGTGACTCTGCCAAGGAGAACGGAAGGAAGAATAACTTTGGGATTGAGGGGAGGAAAACCCTGCTTTCCTCGTGGATGCCTCTAGGAAAGGCTAGGCCAGAAGAACCATGATAGTCCGTGGCTTTGGATATATTCCCTGAAGTCAGACAGATCTGCTATCACTTCTTTTTTTAAAGGAATTATCCCCTTACTACAGTAATCATATTACTAAAGGAAGTAACTTCAAACCCCTCCAATTCAGTGACTGACAAGGCCCACAGAACCTGACCCACATGCAAGTTTTTATTACATGGGTGACACTAGATGCTGGTGCTTTTTCATTTTGTCATAGAATGAAGGAAAGGAAGGAAATGACCATTTAGGGTTAGGATTAAGGTTAGAATTTAGAGTTAGAGTTAGGGTTTAGGCTCAGGGGTGGGGAACCTGACCCATGGAGGCCACATGTGGCCGTGCAGGTCTTGGGGTGCGGCCTTTTGACTGAGTCCAAGTTTTACAGAACAAATCCTTTTATGAAGGGGATTTGTTCTGTAAAACTTGGACTCAGTCAAAGCAGTGCACTTGAGGACCTAGAGGGCCACACATAGCCTTGAGGCTGCAGGTTCCTCACCCATAGTAGGGTTAGGTATTAAGTTCCTACTATGTGCCAAGAACTTTACAAATAGGATCTCAGTTGATCCTCACAACAATCTTGGCAGGTAGGTGTTATCATGACCCCCATTTTACAGTTATGGAAACTGAGGCAAACAGAGGGTAAGTGACCTCCCAGGGTCACACAACTAATAAGTTTCTGAGGCTGGATGTGAACTCAGATCTCCCTGCCTCCAGGCCCAGAGCTCTATCTACTGGGTACCTAGCTGCCAAGGAAGCACCCTATGAGCCAATTTCTCCCAGGACCTGAATACTCAGCAACTTGACTTGTAAAGGTTTACCTTTCATTTCCTTTCTTATTTGGAGGGTGAAATTTATTTTTATATACCTTTGATGTTTATCATGACGTTAGATAAACATCAAATCAAAAATATTTATCAAAAGGGCCTCCTTTCTAAAACATATAGAGAATTAAGTCAAATCTATAAGAATACAAGTCATTCTCCAACTCATAAATGGTCAAAGGATAGGAGTAGGCAGTTTTCAGATGAAGAAATTAAAGCCATCTAGAGTCATATGAAAAAATGCACCAAATCACTATTGATTAGAGAAATGCAAATCAAAACAACTCTGAGGTACCACATCACACCTATCAGATTGGCCAACATGATAAAACAGGAAAATGATAAATGTTGGAGAAGATGTGGGAAAATTGGAACACTAATGCATTGTTGGTGGAGTTGTGAAATGATCCAACCATTTTGGAGAGCAATTTGGAACTACGCCCAAAGGGCTATAAAAATGTGCACACCCTTTGACCCAGCAATAGCACTTCTAGGGCTGTATCCCAGATATAGATCATAAAAAGGGAAAGGACCCACATGTACAAAAATACTTGTAGCAGCTCTTTTTGTGGTGGCAGAGAATGAGGATGCCCATCAATTGGAAAATGGCTGAACAAGCTGTGGTACATGAATGTAATGGAATACTATTGTGCTATAAGAAATGATGAGCAGGCAGACTTCAGAAAAACCTGGAAAGACTTGTATGGACTTATGCTGACAGAAGTGAGCAGGACCAGGAGAATGGTGTCCACAGTAACAGCCATGTTGTGTGATGGCTAACACTGACAGGCTTAGCCCTTTTTAGCAATGCAAGGATTTAAGACATCTCCAAAGGTCTCATGGTGGAAAATGCTGTCCACATCCAAAGAAAGAACTGTGGAGTTTGAATACAGATCGAAGCGTACTACTTGCTATTTTTTTCTTCTGTTTTGTTTTCTCTTTCTTGTGGTTCTTCCTATTGGTTCTAATTCTTCCTTACAACATCACTAATATGAAAATATGTTTAACAGGAATGTAAATGTACAGCCTATATCAGATTGTGCACCATCTTGGGGAGGGAGGGGGAGAAAAATTTAAAACTGGAAAGCTTATGGAAGTGATTATTGATAAATCAAAATAAATTAATAAAAAAATTATCAAGTGCTTAAATATGTTTCTGGGTACTGTTCTAAGTATTAGAGACAGAAAGGAAGGTAAAAACATTCCTTACTTTCAGGGAGTTTATATTCTAGTGAGGGAAAACAATATGAAAATAACTAGTCACACACAAAATATATACAGAGTAGATGGAAGTTAACCTTGGAAGTGGGGGAGTGGGGTGGGGAGGGACCAGGAAAGGTTTTTTGCAGAAAGTAGGACTGGAAATTAGTCTTTTTTTTTTTTTAAGGCAGTTGGGGTTAAGTGACTTGCCCAGGGTCACACAGCTAGTAAGTATCATGTGATTGGTCTGAGCCCAATTTGAACTCAGGTCCTCCTGACTTCAGGGCTGATGCTCTATCCACTGCGCCACCTAGCTGCCCCTGTAACTTAGTCTTAAAGAAGGCAGGGGCTCTTAGGGATAGAAGTTGGGAGACAGAGCATCCCAAGCAGGGGGGACAGCCAGGAAAGGAAAGGCGAGGGGAGATGGAGCATGGTGTGCAAGGAATAGCAAACAGACCAGTGCAGCTGGATCGTAGAGTACAAGGAGGGAGAAAAGTGTAACAAGGCAGCGAGGTGGTACGGCGGGTAGAGTACCACGCCTGGAGTCAGAAAGACTCATTTTCCTGAGTCCAAGTCGAGCCTCAGGCACGTACTAGCTGGGAGACCCTGGGCAAGTCACTTAGTCACTTCACCCTGTTTGCCTCAGTTTCCTCATCTACAAAATGAGCTGGAGAAGGAAATAGCAAACCACTCCAGTATCCTTACCAGGAAAGCCCCAAATAAGATCCCAAAGAATCAGATATGACTGAAAAACAACTGAACAACAAAACAACGACAAGCACAAGAGGACTAGAAAGAGAGAAAGGGGCCAGCTTGTGAAGGGCTTTAAATGCCAAAGACATAACACAGAAGTTATACACACACGCACATATGAATATATAAATGTATAAATTTAAATAAAACATCCAATTAGAAGAAACACAAACATTACAATATACAAAGAATAGAAAAGAAGATTGTACGTAAAAGTATAAACACACAGTTTCAGTTTGGTTTTTTAAAAATGCATATCAAATTTAACAGAGTAGTAACAAAATTGTTCTGCTTCTCTGTGTCCTGTTCAGAACTTCCTTATTGTCTCTTCTGTAAATTTAAAAATTTTTAATTAATGTATCTCCTAAGTTAATCCCCCTCCCTCGCACTCCCAGAAAATCATCTCTTATAATCAGAATTAAAAAAAAAAGTTAAGCAAAACTGCCCAGCACGCCAACCAAGTCCCTCATTATATGTAGTGTTCCATAGCCCTAGTCACCCACCTCTACAAAGAAGGAAGAGAGGTACCTTCGCATCCCTCTTCTTTGGGGCCACATTTGATATTATAACTTCACAGCACTCCGTTTTGACTTTGTTTTTGTTCTTCATTTATGTTGTAGTTCACATGTATACTGTTTTCCTGGTTCTCCTTACTTAGTTTTGTATCAGTTTATGTAAGCCTTCCTTTGCTTCTCTATATTCATTGCATGTATCATTTCTTATAGCACTGTGATATTTGGGGTATGCAATTTAATCTCCCTTAATTAAAACTTCAGCCTTCAAAAGGTAGAAGAGGTGATGAAGGGAACTGCTAATCTCGTGTGATTCTGGTGATGAAGAGAAACTTGCTGAAAAAACAGAAATGATGGGAATCTTGGGGTGGGGGCAAGAATTGACCACTATTTCAGAAAAAGACCAGAAAGGCAGGCATAGTCTGAAATGTACCCTGTATTATAGAAGAACAGGTTTCAAAGGATTCAGGGAGTGGATGGGAAGG
This sequence comes from Phascolarctos cinereus, assembly GCF_003287225.1. Lineage (NCBI taxonomy): Eukaryota > Metazoa > Chordata > Mammalia > Diprotodontia > Phascolarctidae > Phascolarctos > Phascolarctos cinereus. The sequence continues at coordinate 402,983,240 of NW_027555625.1, read as the reverse complement.
ATGACATAGCTTAAAATTCCATAGGGTTGGAAAGGGATAAATTCCAATGAAGAATGACATTCAGAAAGTGGATGGGAAGGATGACATAGCTTAAAATTCCATAGGGTTGGAAAGGGATAAATTCCAATGAAGAATGACATTCAGAGAGTGGATGGGAAGGATGACATAGCTTAAAATTCCATAGGGTTGGAAAGGGATAAATTCCAATGAAGAAGACATGCCGATATGAACAATTACACGAACAATTCTGATGAGGAAGAAAAGGTGGAGGTGTCGAAAGAGTTTTATGAGGATACGCTCATTTAAGAAATTGGATTATATGAATATATGTATTATATATGTAAATGATGGAAGAAAGGGTAGGTAATGGAGGAGGAATGCACAAGGAATATGGTCAGAAGAACCTGAATCCGCCGAGGTTAGCAAAGAATGCTAAGAAGCCTTCTTCTCAAATTTTTAAAATTTATTTTAGGGACTGGGTAAGTGAAGATCAAAGAAGGGCTAAGACCACTGCTCTGTGTTAACAGAATGATGCTAATGTATAACAGAGAGAAGGAAGGACTACTTAATTTTTGTTTCCTCAGCCAAGGAGAATGATCTTCAAAATAAAAAAGGACAGAACAAAAGATGATCACAAGGAAGTTGGTCCCTGAGATAACTGAAATGAAAGCTATTCCCCACTGAGTTCAAGACACCAAGTCCGAGAGGCAGCATATTAGAATGGAAAAAATGCTTGCTCTAGAGTCAGAGGACCTGGATCTAAATCCCATCTCTGACACTTACCACCTTTGTCACAATTCACTTAACCCTCCCTAGGCCTCAGTTTCCTTACCTATAAAATGACTGGTTGGACATGATGGCCTTTCAGACCCCTTCTATTTGGAGATTCAGTCGTTTCAGTTGTGTCTGGCTCTTTATGATGCCATTTGGGGTCTTCTTGGCAAAGATACTGGAGTGGCTTGCCATTTCCTTTTTATTTTATGAATTTATGCCATTTAATGAATGAGGAAACTGAGGCAAATAGGTTAAGTGACTTGTCCAGGGTCACACAGCTAGTAAGTGTCTGAGGCAGGATTTGAACTTAGGAAGATAAGTTTTCTTGACTCCAGGCCCTATACTAGGGTGGGGAACCAGCCCATCGAGGCCACATGTGGCCTTCCAGGTCCTTGTGTGTGGCCTTTTGACCGAGTCCAAGTTTTACAGAACAAATCCTTTTATTAAGGGGATTTGGTCTGTGAAGTTTGGATTCAGTCAAAGGGCTGCACTTGAGGACCTAGAGGGCCACACATGGCCTCGAGGCCACAGGTTCTATAACCCTGCCCTACACTCTATTCACTGCACCATCTAGCTGCCCTAACAGTAATTCTAACTCAGTAAATCTCTCTTGGCCTCAGTTTTCTCATCTGTAAAGTGAGGGGGTAAGCCAGATTGCCTCTTCAGTCTAGCTATAGATTTGTGATCCTGTGAGCTACATCCCCAGGCATTGAGAGAACTGACAGGTATCTGTGACCTTTGAAAAATCTGGGGAAAACTGAAGTACCTCAAGACAGAAGATGGGTAAGTGATATTCTGATTCTATTGGCTGGAGAACTTGATTGGATCCCCAGCAAAATTTTAGAACAAATTTATTATAAGAGACAATTTGTCAGCATTTAGAAAAGGAAATGGGATTGCTAAGATCTCGCATGACTTCTTCATAGCATGACTTCTGCCATACTAATCTCATTTCCTCTTTTTTATAGGATTAAATTGGTAGATCAGGGTAATGAAATAGGCATAAAACTCCAGGATTTTGTTTAAAAAAAAATTGACCAAGTGTCATATGCTATCTTTATGGAAGAGATGGGGAGACAAGGGCTATAGGATTATATAATTACATGGCTTTATTTTAGCAATGATTAGATCCAAAAGGTAGCATTAATGGGTCAATGTCTTTGGCTGTGTTCCGGTCAACACTTTTCTTGGTTACATGGACATGACATGCTTATTTCGTGGGAGGGACAGTCAAGCCCTTGGATAATCTCAAGGATCAAAAAAGGATTGTGACAGCCTAGCACAATGGGCCAAATCTCAAATATTCAAGTGAGATGAAATTTAATAAAACTAAGAGCAAAATAAAACACTTGGGTTCAAATACATAATGAAGAAGCTATTGGCTGTACATTTGCTGGCGTTTCTTCAGTGGACTGCAAGCCCAATGAGTCAGTATTGTGACTCAGTGGTCAAAAACAGATAATGTGACCTTAGGGAGGCTTAACATCCAGTATGAAGGAGACGATAATCCTGTTGTACTGGGATCAAACCACGTCTACAAGACTGTGTTAAATTCTGGGTGCTACCTTGTTAGAAGGATATTGATAAGAAGAGGGCAGCAGGGGCAGCTAGGTGGCAAAGTGGATAAAGCACCGGCCCTGGAGTCAGGAGGACCTGAGTTCAAATCCGGCCTCAGACACACAATACTCACTAGCTGTGTGAGTCTGGGCAAGTCATTTAACCCCAGTTGCCTCACCAAAAAAGAAAAAAAGAAGAAGAAGAAGAAGAAGAAGGCATTAAGATGGAAAAAGGACTGGAGACCATGCCATGTCTGAAGAACAGCTGGAGGGACTGGGGATGTTTAGTCTGGAGAAGAGAAGGTTGAGAAGGAATAATGCCTTCAAGTATATAAAGAGTTACCACATGGCAATGGGATTAAATTTGTCTTGCTTTGTTTCAGAGGACAGAACTAGGGACAATGGGTAGAAATCGCAGAGAAGCAGATCTAGGTTGGAAAACCTTCTTTAAAAATTAGGGCTGTTGGGGCAGCTAGGTGGTGCAGTGGATAGAGTACCAGCCCTGAAATCAGGAGGACCTGAGTTCAAATCCGGCATCAGACCAAACAGTTGACACTTACTAGCTGTGTGACCCTGGGCAAGTCACTTAACCCCAACGGCCTAAAAAAAAAAAATTAGGGCTGTTTGGGAAGGAAAGGCCCTGTCTTAAGATGTGGTATGTTCCATTTCCAGTACTTGCTTAGGGATGGTGTAGGTCATTATTTTTCAGCAGTAGGTTGGACTAGATGACCTCTATGATCCCTTCTAACTCTGGGATCCTATGACCAGCTGCTTTCTCCAACCCTCAGCTTATATCACCTAGGTTTGACCTTACATCTACCCTCCTGTGATGAAGACTGAAGTTGTTCTTAGCATTGAGTCTTACGGGCTTTCATATGTGTGTGTGTGTGTGTGTGTATATATACATCGTATATGTAAACTTGATCATGACCCCGTTACACTTTTTTAACCCATATCTGTCCCTGACATTCCCGAGCCATTCAGTTCATTTTACATGATCAGCTTCTGGTAGTCAGCGGCACTCATTTGTTCCATGGAAGATACATTGCAGGGCTGCTAGGAAGGTGCTCGCGTGTAATTGGGTGAGAAAGTTGATGATAATGATAAGGTGATGGAGAAAACTGTTAGCACCGTCTATGAACCACCTGGTTAGGATTTCACTTTCTCTCAAGCCCTGAAGTGAAACAAATTGGGGCAGGGTGTTTGAGGCAAGAGCAGCTGAAGAAAGCGGTCCTGATCAACAGGGAACCAGGTAATCGGACCGCCAAGCTGACGGACACCCCACGACTCCAGTAACTACACAACCATACATCAATCAGAATTTGGTGGGATTTTTTTTTCTGCTTTGTCATACTGGCAGAATACCAAACTACTGAGACGGTGTGAGAATAAGATAAAATAAACAAACATGTTAAAAAACCCCACCAGAAATGAATACTCCTCATTGCATCTTTCGTAAGACAGTTGGTAAAGGCTAGATAGGGCCAATAATGACTCAAGACCCTCACAGCCATCTAGATTAAATACAGATGCAAGGACGCCAGCTTTTTGGCTGAGATTATTTCCCCCTCCTCAGCATGAAGGAAGCAAGAAAGCTGTCCATGCAATGAAGCATTGGGGCACGGAATGTTCTCCCTTCAGGCAGAACTATTCTTCAACACAAACTGGATTCTGGGATCCGTACAGCACCGCACTCTCACGGAAGTTAAAGTATTTGAAGGAAAGATTCTGATAATCCAAAGCTCAGGAAAAGATTTTTAAATAAAAGTACAAACCCCATGAATTGTGAGAAGTTGATTCAAACTTGCACTTATCCCAGCTGAAATTTCAGCGTGCGAAGGCATAAACATAGTTACACTTATCATCACACTAGGTAAGAGACATCATGCTGTGGTGGGGAAAGAAGAAGCCTTTACATGATGCCTGTTATGTGCCGAGTACCGTGCTAGATGTTCCATAAATATTGTCTCCTTTGATCCTTGAAACAACCCTTCGAGATAAGTGCTGTGTATTATCCTCACTTAGCAGCTGAAGAAAATGAGACAAACAGAGGTTTAAATGACTTGCCCAGGGGTCATACAGCTAGTGAGTTTCTGTGTTTGGATTTGAACTCAGCTCTTTCTGACAGCAGGCCCCGGGGCTGCATCCACTGTGCCACCTAGCTGCCGCTGGATAGGATGATGTAAGTCAGGAAGACTGGGGTCCAAATTCCTACCTCAGAATTTATTAGCTGCGTGACCCTGGGCAAGTCACTTACCCTCTCTATGAATCTCAGTTTCCTCATCTGAAAAATGGGGGGTTTGGACTCGATGGTCTTGAAGATTCCTTCCAGCTCTAAATCTATGGTCATGTGACTTTCTCCCTGATCATCTGTATGCAATGCAACAATACAGAAGTGGGATGAATTGGGGCATGGCATTTAAGACCGTGAGGAAGAAGAACATAGACTGAAGGTCAGAAATTGGGAAGCCTTTCTTTTATCCTTTTAGTTGTTCAGGCTCTGTCCTTCTTCAAATTAGTGTGTATATTTTGTATCCTTCCAGTAGAAGGTAAGCACCTTCAGGGAACGGGTGGTTTTCCATTTTGTCTCTACATTCCCAAGAGCCTAGTTCAGCAGCAGACACTCAAGTAATGGTTTGTTGAATGAATGACTGACTGAATGAATGAATGAGTGAATGACAACACTTTTTAGAAGACATAGACAAGAAAAATAAACAAGGCACCAGGTTTTCAAACGAAGAGGCCTTTACTATGTGACGTGGGTGAGACACCAGGGACTTGAGGCACCCTCCACCATTAAGCTGAAGATAAACCCCAGAGGAGGATGAAAAGCTCTTTTATAGGGAAAGATTAAAGGAGTAAATTGTACTGCTTATAAGAAATCCTGACAATAAGAATCTCAAATGGCACAAATGCCAAGAGGAAGATGAATTATTCAGTGTGGCAAACATATCATTACGAAAAGTAGGATGGAAAGCAAAATCTGAAACTGAACAATGATTTTAGAAAAAAATTTCCTGCTAGAAAGAGAGCACCCCCCCCCCATAGACCTATTTGATCCCTCCTGTCCCTGTCCCTAGAAAATTCTGGGTACTTCTGCCACCCAAGATCTTTCTTCTTGGGCAAGAAAGCCCAAGACTTTGTGATTCGAAGACATGCCTGCTTTGTCCCCTATGGCTAGAGTTCAGTGATTCACCAAAATTCAGCATGGGTCTCCAGAACCATGTTCTGACCTGTAGGAAAAACTCAATCACAAAGTGAAATTAACCGAACGTCAAAACTATGAGAGGTGAGAGTAGGAGAGAAAGCCAAGCAAGATCTGGTTCTGCCTCCTAATTACAAGTCTCATATTGAACACAAACATTCCTGAATGTTTCATAATGTGTGCTCCTAGAAAAACATCCCAGGACATGTAACCTTGAGGATATAAAGGAGATATTTGTACATTGCATATATAGGCCTTTAAGGAAGAGATACAGGTGCACTCCACCTTGGGAAAAGCCCTAGCCCCTCAGAAGGGGTGGAGGTGGGGAGGAAAGGGACAGCCCCCTCATGGGGATGGGTGGAGGGAGAATGGACTCTGTTCCAGGACACATACCAACCCTTCTGTTTTCCAACTCTCATCTGAACTGGACACTGGGAATATTAATGCTTAGAACAATATGTTCTATAGTCTACAATCAGATATTTTAAAGAGGCTCAAGGTTTTTTCCACAGCCTTACAATTAAACTCATAGGACCGGCTGTAATGTGCATTTCATAGTCTCTTTCAAAGCATTTGGGATTCTTTTCATGAGCCCTTTAGGACCTCCCAATTAGACCTACAAATCTAAATTCTACTCTGGGTGCAGATGGAATGGCTAAAGACTCAGAGCTCTTACAAACTGACCCACCACACAAACCCCTGTTCCCAAGCCTGCGTTACCTGCAGCGTCTGAAGGGCTCCCCCATTCGTTCGGCTCACCTTCCTCTCCCTCCTCCCCCTTCTCCTCCCATGCTGTGTTGTGGCTCAGCCCAGACCAGCCAGATGCCTCCCTTGAGCTCCCTGAAAGAGGAAGCCCGGGACACCTGCCCCTTTATGTGCACACGTGGGCACGTACAGGGCAAAGTGGCACATTCCTCCCAACCTGGCTCTGCTGTCAGTGTAACCCCACGCGGCGAGGGAGGGAGCACCTGGCAGGGGAAAGGGGTTGGCGGTAGGGTAAAGTCTCATCAGCTTCTAACCTGACCCTAGCCTCACATTCTTAGCCCATCCAAGCCTCTAGGTTAATGATGCCTCATAAGCTCAGGCATAAACAAGCAAGCCTTCCCTCACTGCCCAGGGGTAATTCACATACATACTTCCCATAACTTGGATTTCACAACCCTCCTCAGTTACACTCCTTCACCTCCAGGCTGTTGGAAGCCATAAAACATGGTTACTAAGTAGACACGGCTCACTTTGTGAAAATGAAGGCTAGGTGGGCAGGCAGAAATGCCAGGCTCTGGAACCTATTCATTATGCTACTTTCCCTGTTTGCTGCCTATCTTTATGGTACAAGGAAAAGAGTACTGGCTCTGGAGTTAGAAGTCCTGGGTTCAAATCTCATTTACTACCTGTGTGACCGTGGGCAAGTAATTTTAAACTCCCTGGGACTCAGTGTCCTTATCTATAAATCTATCAAATGAGGGAGGTTGGATTAGAGGGACTCTGAAATCCATTCCTGCTCTCCATCTATGGTTCTAGGATGGCCTTCACACTCTAACTTCAGTCAACCAGCCAAAAGAATTTATAGAGCTCCTATTACTTGTCCCATGCTAAGCCCTTGTGAATGACATACACTTAAGGGTCGCCTGCCCTCGAGGAGATTACTGTCTAGGTGGGAAGACAGGAACGAAAACGTTAGTGAACAAACTTCTCTACACCTTCGATGACTTAAAGGCTCCAGCTCCCAGCTCTCCTGCTTTTAAGCTTTAGTAGCCCCAGTTTATGTGGGGCTTTTTCACTGTTTGAACCATGTTATTCCCACTCCTAAAATTATTTCTAGAGGAAAGATAAGAAGATGAAGTTGGAAGGAAGATTCCAAAGCTTCCCAGTTCCCTCTTACAAATCAGTTCTCTTCATTCCACCCTTCTTTGGCTCTTCTGCTCATATCCAAGTCTCTTGTCACGTTATCTTTCCTTCCCTTCCCTCCTTCTCAATTCTCTAAGACATCATTCATTCCTCAGAACCTCTCCAACTTCCCTCCCCAAGTTTGTGAAAGCCATCTGTGTCACCCTATTCACTTTCAATCCTAAGGATCCTGGACCAAATATTAGTACAATCTTTGTTTCAGCTTACTCTGATGTACCATCTCCATCTAGAATCCTTTCAGCACAAACTCTGAAGGAGAAAAAGATAAGGAATTTCTAATATAATTTACTGAGGTAATCAACTCTAATTGCCTAATGGTAGAAGTATCTGAGAAAGGATACAAAGGTTTCACCAGACTGTCATAAGGGTCCATGACACAGAAAGGTTAAGAACCCCTGGATGAGACTGTCTGTGAGATCCCTTGCAGGGTTAACATTCCCATGATTCTCTCCATGGAGAAGGTGTCAAAGCGGAACTGTCTTAGGAGCTGTGTTCTACTCTAGTCTTAATAGCTCTCAGTACTCTGTCTGTTCTCTTTTCCCCAAATGCTGTGGGCTAGCATTAATTCTTAATGGCAGTGTCTTCCCTCTGTTAATTATTTCCTATTTATCCTGAATATAGCTTGCTTTTATATATTTGTATGTTACCTAATAGGGATGTAGGAAAGAGAATTCATTCACTCATATATTTCCCTTAGCTTCTATCATTTGCACAAGGCATTATGTCGGGCCGTAGAGAAATACTAAGATGAAGAAGACACATGGTGTCACTTCCTTCAAGAACTTTTATTCTAGTAAAGGGGAAGAAGCATGCACAAGGATAATTATGCTTTACAGGGGAATTATGGGAAGGTTTTTATTTCCTCACACATTCATGAGGCTCCTGTCTAAGCTTAGTTAGGCGATGTTAGGTTCGCTACCAGACTTGTTGCAATGCTTTGCTCGTCACTAGTTGCCCATGACCATGGGCAAGGTCTTTAAAAGAACAGACTGATTGCTAACTCCCACCTGCCAAGAAGGGCAGTTACAGTGGGCATTCATGCATTGAACAGAGAGATTTATGGGAAAAGGGCCATTCTGAAAACAAAACAAAACACTTCACCAGCTCACAAGATGCTCCCTTGCCTATCCCAACCTGACCCAGCTGAGAACCGCACCATCTACACCAAAGGTTCCCAAACTTATTTAGTCTGCTACCCCTTTTTCAAAAAAAGATATTACTCAGAGTCCCCCTGGAAATCTACTTTCTTTAACCCTTTAATGTTTTTTAAATATGCGTCATTTCAAAAATATTAAATATTTTTTTTTAAAATGACACATCTTAAATTTAACAACTTTTTGTAAATTTGTGGGGTTTTCCTTCATAGAAATTTTGAAATATTGCATCACATAACCATACAGTATTGTATCGTAAGCAAGTCATTACAGGCACATATTCCTGCCTAGACATGTCTCCGGCCAACACTTGCTTGTTAAGACCTGTGGGTGGACTTGACCACTGATTGGTTATAGCTTGCATTTTGTGTGTTTATTTGGAAAATAATGTAATCCTTACGGCTTTGACTCTATTATACAACAGATGAAACATGTACGAATGGTTTTTCAAAATATTCTTATTTTCTCTTCTTTCCTTATGCTTCCACCACTCCCTTATTTTTATTTAACACCTCCCCCCCATTGTTCCAGTGCCCTCCAGGGGGCAATATCACCCACTCTGGGGACCTATGAATTCTACACCTTGGAGGAAGGTGGAATTAGGCGCCTGGGAACAACTTCCCATTTTCATTCACAATTTTACTCCTCCACACTCTAGTTTCACTGAGTTCCCTGAGGACAAGGACTATGTCTTTTTTTTGTGTGTGTGCCCCATGCAGCAATCATAGCAGCTTAGCAGCTTTGTACATGATAGGTACTTAAATAGTGTTGAAGGAAGGAAGGAATGAAGACTGTCTCCAGGTGTGGGGGCCTGCGGCCTCAAGGCCACATGTGGCCCTTTGGGTCCTCAAGTGAAGCCCTTTGACTGAATCCAAACTTCACAGAACAAAGGCCGCACGTGGCCTCAAGTGTAGCTGTGGCCTCAAGGCCGTGGGTTCCCCACCCCTGCTAACCCTTTGAGTCAGAAGACCTGGGTTATTATCCTAGACCTGTCATTAACTAGCTCTGTGACCATAAGTAAGTTACATCACCTCTACAGCTCTCAATCTACTCATTGGTAGAATGCAGAGGAGCAATGTGAGGAAGGTTACATAAAGGCAGATTTAGGACTGACAGAAGGAGAAAGTCCCAAATTGGAGCTGGCTGAAAGGAGCACGGGCTGCTGAGGGCGGCTTCCCCCTCCCAGCAGGTCTTTAAGCAGAGGCTGTAGAACCAACCCACCTGTTGGTGATGTTACAGACATGACTCTTGATCACACGTGGCTTGGTCTCTGAGATCTCTTCTACATTGCGAGGTTCTGTGGTTCTGTGAGTAGATGACCTCTAATGTCCTTTTCAGTTCCAATATTCTGAGACTCTCTAACCTCTAAGGTCACTTCCTGCTCTAACATCTCATGATTCCATTTCTGTTAAACACGAATTGAAAATGGCGTATCAGGAGGTCCAACAACAGAATTCAGGCAACTAATTCTCCCTGAAGCTTTGGTCGTGCCTAGGAAGCCACACTGTCTGCCACATCACCCTTGCACAACAGGCAGGTGGTGTCAAGTCTAGAACACCAAACTCCCCTTCCCTGGGGAAACTCTCTCGCTGTGGTTTGTGGGGCTGCCCTCAGACGCCTCTGACTCTTCTTTCCCAGACACTTCATCTGGCCCTGTTAGTCAGCACCTTACTGTCTGGATATCTGAAAAGCTGCAGACTTGTAAGTGATCCCAGATCGCATCACAGAGAGTAGGCCTCTCTAGTACCAAAGCTTGCTAGCTCTGTCTGTCTGTCTAAAAAGCTTATAATAACCAACATTGTGAACAAGGAGTTCTGCAGTGGGATTTGAAAGGAAAGAGTTTCAGTATCTTTAAACAATGGGCTTTCTTTCACTCCTTTTCTTTCTTTCTTTCTTTATAAAGAAAATGGAATATTATTCCCCTAAGGAAGCGCTACCTGACAAGTCAACTTTAAACATTAAGGTTCTTCAAGCTGAAGGCAGCTGAATTAAAGTCAACGGGAAACAAATAGGCAATTAAAATAACTATTTTGGGAAACTCGGCATTGAGGCAGTCACAATATGAATTATTCATTCACACTGCTAGGGTTACTTTTGTGTATTTTTTTTTCATCTGCTCAGTCTCTACTCCCTTTCTTTTGTTCATTCAGCCTCAGCCATGCTCATTGGGACGAAAGCTGCTTCTCTCCCTCCCTCACTCCTTCTCAGGGAGCCAGGTTGTTTCTCCAGATGGGCACTGTACATAAATAAACTCACACATTTGGCAAAGGCTTTTAGCTTCCGTACCAACAAGGAAAAGTTTGGATTTCCAATGGATTCAAGGTCCTCTGTGTGTGTGTGTGTGTGTGTGTGTGTGTGTGTGTGTGTGTGCGTGCGTGCGTGTGTAAACGAATGTACGTGTGCATGCATATATCCCCATGTGTGGGAGCTAGACAGTGAGGGGGAGGGAGAAGAAAGACTATCCTTTTCTCATATATCGCAATCTTCCCAGATGCTTTACAGGATGACTTGCTCAGAGATTGGCCATGTGACTGGTATGCTGTGGGAGCTCAGTGGAGTTGGAAGAGTTTAGGAATTGCCATTAGATCCACTTATATTCTGGGAGATGGTTAAGGAGCAGAAGAAACTGAAGTGGCCGTAGCCTGTCAACTGGACATCTATGGTCCTGGTGCCATTGTCTAGCCTGCTTGGGGGAGACTGAGCCATCCTGGACCTTGGTCAGTTTACCAAAGAACCCCTCTTCCTGCTCTCTGATGGCTCTAGGTTTGGCCACCTCTGTGACATTGGGTTTAGTCACAACTTCTCTGAGCTTCAGTTTCCTCATCTATAAAATGAATGGGTTGATCAAGGTGACATCTAAGTTCCCTTCTAACATAGAAATTCTATGATTTCTAGCAATGACAAACTCCCGAGGAGGGAAAAGTCATCTGTCCTAATCTTTGGTAATGTGATAGTGTCAACATCTTGTACTCACTTTCCTCATCAGCAAAAGGGAGAAGGGAAAGAAGAGGAAAGAAGAAATTGAACTAGAGATGGTCTAAAGCCCTAGAAATAGTAATATTCTTTGGTTCTTTGGCTACAAAACTCTTGGTCACAAAGCTAATGGAGAAAGTTCAAACTTCTACTTAATGTCTATCAAGGTGGTATTAAAATTATTTTAAAATATTAATATTCATTTTAAATCATGTTATCAAGAGATGAACTGATGAAAGAATCCCTTTAGTGGAGTCTGGAAAAGGAATGAATACTATTGGGAAAAGTAGGTTTTTGGGGGGTAGTTAATAGTTTTACTTTTTTTTGAAATTTTTTTCCAATTAACAAGCATCTGCTTTCTTTCCCTCCCCCCACTTTTATGTGGGAGGGGAGAGAAAAAAAAGAAACATCCCAAAATAAATATAAAAGTCAAGCCAAATACATGTCCACATTAGCCATTTTAAGAAATGTGTATCTCAAACTGCATATGTAATTTATCATTTCTCCACAAGGATGGTGGGCAGCATTATAAATTACTGATTTTCTGGAATTATGGTTACTCAGAGTCTTTAAGTCTTTCAAAATTGTTCATTTTTACAATATTATTATTATAACAAAAATTTTCATCTGGTTCTGTTCACTCTGAATCAGTAAAAAGTGAGGTTCAAGTGATGCCCACTCTCCTGCTCCTTCTTCTACTTGCATGCCCAAATTATGTGAGAGAAGTATCTCCTCAAGTGCACCTTTTTTTCAACTGAGATATTTTTTTTCCCCTTTCTTTTCCTTTCTTCTTTTAAGATGATCAAAACATAACAAAAATCACTCCCAAGCCCTGCATTTTACTGACTCCCTCACTGACCCTTGCTGATAGCATGGTTCGTAGGGGATGTTTGTGTCATTCACCTCCCAATTAATAGTTAAACACTTCATCTTTACAAAGTCATTTCCAACTGCTTGCTTGTAGTCGTCTTTTTATATTTCTCTTTTCTTGTGTGTTTGATTTTCGAAGTTTCTACTAAGATTTTGTCTTTTAACAGGAATGATTGAAAGTTTCCTATCTCATTAAAGATCTATTCTCCCCCCCACCCCCAAAGGATTATACTCATTTTTCCTGAGTAAGTTGTTCATGGTTGAAAGTCTATGTCTTTTATATTTTGTATTCTACGCTTTCCATTTCTTAGAGGTGAAAGCTGCTAAATCTTGCGTGATCCTATCTGCAGTTGCTCTATACTCGAACTCTTTTTTTCCTGCCAGTTTGTAGTATTTTACTTTTGACTTGGAAACTCTGGATTTTGGCTATGACATTCCTAACTGCTTTCATTCAGGTGATAACCAGTGGATTCTTTTTAATTTTCCCTTTGTTTTATGTTTCTAAGAGAAATAGCCAGTTTTGTTTCAAGAGTTCCTAATATATGATATCCAGGCTTTTTTTTTTTGTCCTGGATTTTAGGTAGCTCATTGATTCTTAGGTTTTCTCCACTTGATTGTTTTTGATAGGAGGTACTTTATACTTTCTTCTATTTTTGAAAAGAGAAATGGACTTTGTTTTAATATTTCTTGTCATTTCATGGAGTCATTAGCTCCTGTCTGGTCCATTCTGATTTTCAGGGAATCTATTATTTGAGTAAGGTTTTGTATCTCTTGTACGAAGCTGTTAATTCTCTAAGTCTCTCCTCCATAGTCCTCATTTCTTTCTTCTATTACCCTCATTTCATTTATAATACCATTTTAAAACTCATTTTTAAACTCTTGTATCCTTTCTTTTAGGAACAATAATTGATCTTGTGGAAAGCCTGTGCTTTTCTTTGAAGCTTCCCTTGTAGGTATTTTAGAATTATTCTATTACTCTGGGTTGGTATCGTGGGCATCCCTGGCCTTATAATAGATCTTTCGTTGTTGTTGTCATTGGTGTTATTATTATGTAGTCATTCTTCCAGCTGTCTCTTCTGGGTAGCCTAAAGTTTTGGCCTCAGTCTCTTTTGGGGTTGAGTCTGTGATCCCCGTCTCTCTGGCAGACACGCTGTGTTGCTTTTTTGTGTTGAAAACTGAGTCCAAGATCTTTTCTTTGTGACCTCATAATGGGGGCTGGGCACTGCCCACTGAATCTCTGCTCCAAGATTTGAGCTGCTGGCCTAAGATGGAGCTGAGTCCAAGACCAACTTTGGGTGTCCCTGCCCTGCTGGCCTAGCTTAGAGTTCCAGGAGCTGAGTCTGGGCTGAGTCCAACCAAGCTCCTGATCCCTCTGGGTGACCCCTCGCTGTTGGCTTGGGCCTAGTGTTGAGTCTGTGATCAGTTCTGGGCACCTCTAGGCTGTTACCTTATCTCAGAACTCTGGCAGCCTTGGTCTTCAATCCTGGCCCACCCCTATTTCAGAGTACCTGCCCTGGCCACCTGTCTGTAGGTGATCCTGAGCTGGAAAAATGACCCATTTTAGTTTCTCCTTCAATTTTTCCATTCATGACCTTGTCTGTTCTTAAATCATTATTGGAAGAGTAGGGAGAACTGGACTATACAGCTTCCTCTCCCTCTGCCATCTTGGTTGGTCTTTTTGAAACAATCAATCGGGAATACTCTCAGTATATTCTCCAGAAAAGTTGTGGGGCAATAAGTGGGAGATGGGGAGGAAGAAAGAATCTCAAATTAGACGGAATGGATAACAACGTCTATGTTAGTAGCATAGGAGGGAAGCCACAGATAATAAAGGGCAAAAATCACAGAAACGTCTAATTCTGCAGAAGGAAGAGACACTGAGAAGTACATCCCATTCGTCCAGCTGCCTTTGAGGAGCCCTTTATTATGGGCCCAAGCAGGAGAGACTCTGTCTTGCTTTTAAAAACTCAAAGAAGAGGACATTCTTCCACCTCACCTCAGAACTCTATCCCTTTCCCTTTCAAAATGTTGTTCAGCTGTTTCAGTCATGTCCAACTCTTCATGACCCCATTTGAGGTTTTCTTGGTAGACGTTGGAGTGGTTTGCCATTTCCTTCTCCAACATAGCCATCTTTAAATTCAGCTTAAGTCCTTGAGATCTCACAGAATCTAAATGGTGCAATAACAGATCTAGAAAGAAGTTCATCAGATCACTTGGTCCAATTGAGGTCCAAATCTTCCAGGGCACCAGTAAAGGGAAGCAGCAGTAGGAATGTTGTCACTTTATCTTCCTGGGCCTCAATTTCCTCAACTATAAAATGAAGAACTTAGACTAAAAGGTTCCTTTTAGTTCTAAATCTAAGTTTATATGACCCAATGAAAGGGAAGCTTTGTTGGATTATCAATGCTTATTTCCAGTACTCACTTAGTCCTTGAACAGATGGGGCATCATTGGAGCAAAGAGAGAACCCATGAGATAACCCAATGTGCACGTGACCCAGATGTTTGGAAGTAGCCTAAAGAGTGTATTCTCCCCTTCAATTTCTTTGCCCCTGAGGGAAGGGGCAAGGCTGGCCCCAAAAGATGCTGCTTCACAATTCACATGGGAGGCACTGGGGAGACTTTTAAATTATTCCTTGACATTTTCCCACAGGCACTTGGGCACAAAGAATATTTTAAAAATAATAATAACAAACCACCATCAATCACTGCAAATTGTAACCAAGGACAGTGTGTTTCACTCAGGAATGTGGATAGATGATAAGCAGGGGGCAGGGTAAAATATTTTGTATGTCAAATAGAAATTTGATACATGTCAGCCTTCTCTCCTAACTCTTGGGCCACAAAATAAACTCAGAAGTACAATCAGTAGCACGGCTAATGTCTTTCCATTGAGGATACTGAGGAGATGAGGATAGCAAATGGTTAGTTTTGGGAATTGAGTGAACCACACTGACTCCATCTTGTGACTCAATTCTGGAGCCAGCTCATTGCCCTTTTTATTCAATTATGGGTCTAGTCCAGCTTCAGTCTTGTAAGAACACTTTATTCAATTGTGGGAATTGGGAGAAAACCTTATTGCATTGTTTGAACCTAGCCCTGCATGACTAGGAAGCTGCACCAACTCTCCCTGCTTCTTAGAGACCTTAATTAAGAACCTAGATTATGCTGACTAGAAACTCAGTCAGATCCAAAAATTGATGCAAGGAGAATTTTCTCACAATTGTACATCTCAAGAAACCCATACGTCTTCCTTGAAAACTGGCACAACACTGATTAATCAGTTATTGTTTCCGTGTTCCTTTGATTTTTTTTTTTTTTTACCAGACACCTGAGGGGAATGGGAGACCTTTTTTTCTGAATTCAGGGAATTACACCTGCTCACTCTCCCCCTCTCAAAATTGCAAAGTCCCTAATCTTTCTTTCAATTAGAAATCAGATTACCTAATGTTGTATTGGTTCCTTTTAATCAATTGGCTTTATCTGATTAATTTTTAATGTATAAAAGTTTGTCTCTCCCCATCTTCAGGGTCTAGGCCTAAGCTGAGGAGGTCTGGTCCTGGTTTGTTGGGCAAGTGGTGGGCATTGCTTAATAAATTGATACACTCAGAAGATTGAACCTTTGTTTCCTCAGTTTTTTCATCTTTTACTCACCACACCACCTTATCCTTTTCCCTACAAGTATCCCTATGGTTCTCTCTCTAGTATCCTTCCCCAGCCCCATCACTTTGTTTCAGAAATTCGATGAAAAACCTTTTTATTAATTTGCTTACTATCGGCTAAGAACTATGCTAAACGCTAGAGACACAAACAGAAAATCCGGACAGTTCTAGATCTCAAGGAGTTCATATTCAACTCAGAGGAGAAAACACATAGAAGAGAGTTTAGCTGCAGGGTAGATGGAAGGAATCCCCTAAGATTCACCTGTGGCATGAGTGACAAGACCCAATTTAGATGACGTAAAGCCCTGTTCTTCAGGTTTGGGTGCTGCCAGTGAGGTTCAAAGACGGGCTGAAGAGTCTAGCTCTCAGACAATGTGCACATTAGAGATCTCAGACAGAACTGGAACTCAGACCCCTCCACTGGATTTCTCAGAGGTACTCCTATTGGGCCCTCAAACTCCCAAATCTTGGTTCCTGATTCTGCCATCATGATGCACTGGGTTTCCCATCATCATTCCTATACTCCCCAAGAAGTTTATGTTAAGAGAACTATAGCAACATATAATTCATACACACACACATACGCACATTCCGGGGCTAAATACCCATGTGGTCATTTTCCAGGCCTTTATTTCTGCCCTAACTTCTAAGAGAATTATAGAATATTAGGTCTGGAAGAGATTTTAGACATCATCTAGCCTCACCACCATTTTACAAAGGAGGAAACTAGAGCTCAGAGAGTTAAAGTAATTTCTCTCAGGTTGTATAGCTCATAAGTAGTGAACTCACATCTAGGACCTAAACCCCAATTAACGTCCTCCAATACTCTTTCCACTACACTATGGGACTTCCTCATTTCCATTTCCTTGCTCATTAACACCTCTACCAAATGAAGGCACAAAAGCAAAGGAGAAGGTGGCGAGACTGTTCAATACATTTTGTTCTTTCTGAACAGCTCTGGACAAATATTTAGTAGTATAGTTATCAAACAAAAGGAACTGTTTAGATATCAATAAATTTCACTTATCTGTGCACCATCCTTAGTTCCCATTGTCACATAAAATCCAGAAAAGATTGTGGGGAGAAGGGAGGAGTTACTGTACACTCCGAAAGAAATCCCAGAACTGGTATCAGATTGAAAAATTGAGGGTTGGTCCAGGAACCATTCCAGGCCCCTTTTCTCTAAGGGCCTACCCTTGACCACGCCCCAGATGCTATAATGAATATGGTCTTCCAGTACTATACAAAAAAAGAGTGCTCTTAGGTCTTGTCAGCTATGAATACATTTTCCTGTGAGGAGATTTCAAGGTAGACAGGAAAGACCCATTTCTAGATATAGTGCCTTTTCAATGATAGAGACTCTTCCTTTCCCCTGTAATCGCCATTACCTGTAATGCCAGGGGAGACCAATAAATCGAGCATTCCTGACATTCATTTTTGAAGTTCTCTTAATCCATTTGATTTCCAAAGGAAATTCTTTCCAACTCTCATTCTCTTCACAGTCACAGGAGGAAACTACAGGCGTCACACAAACCTAGAATCTCTGAGTGGGAATGGAGGGAAATTAGACGTTATCTACTCCACTGCTTTACCGGATATGAACTCCCTTCTATATCACCTCAGAGCCTCTGCCTGAATATCTCTAGGAGAGGGAACTCCCTACCTCATTAGGGAGGCCAGTCTATTTTTTAAAAATAATTCTTATTGTTAGAATGTTACTAACCCTTACACTGAGCTAAAATCTGCCTCTCCTTAATTTCTGCCTATTTGCCCTGATTCTACACCAAGTAGAATATGTCCAATCCTTCTGAAAGAAATATTTGGAAACCACTATCTTGTCTATCTCAAATCTTCTCTTCTTTAGGGTTAATCTAATCAACAGATCTTCCTTTGGAAGGATCTAATTGGTATTACCTACACTCTGCTTGTCACTTTTCTCTGCACATGACCCAGTTTTTCAATGTTCCTCCTAGACAGTGACACCTAGAACTGAACACAATATGGGCTTTCCACGGCCCGCCCCATATGCCCTTCTCTATCACCCACACTTGGCTCCCCAAGCTCCATGCAGGTGATCTAGACATTCATGGGACTAGTTCCCTCCATGAAGACTTATCTTCCCTATCCTTCTCTGAAATCATCTTAGTGTCCACAAGGTTTTACACAAAATGCTTTGATTTGGGGCTGATTACTGAGGACAGAACGACTGCATTGATGAAGAGTGCTTACCAAAGAATAATGAATAACGGCTAGGATAGACGGGAAGTGACATGGTGTAGTGCACAGAATACTGGGCTTGGAATCAGGAAGACTCATCCTCATGGGTTCAAATCCAGTCTCAGACATTTACTAGCTGTGTGATTCTGAGCAAGTCACTTAACCCTGTTTGCTTGAGTATCCTTATCTGTAAAAATGATCTCGAGAAGGAAATTGGCAAATCACTCCAGCATCTCTGCCAAGAAAACACCAAATGGGGTCATGAAGAGTCAGACAGGACTGAAATGACTGAACAACAACAAAAATCTACTTCATTAACAGCAATGCTGGGTAATGACCAACTTTGATAGACTTGGCTCTTCTCAGCCATGCCACGATCTAAGACAATTCCAAAAGACTCAGGATGGAAAATGCTGTCCACATCCAGAGAAAGAACTAGGGAGTCTGAATGCAGACGGAATTTTCTCTCTCTTTTTTTCTGTTTTTTCTTTCTCGTGGTTTTTCCCTTTTGTTCTGAATCTTCTTTTACAACATGACTAACGTGGAAATTTGTTTAATATTGACCATACATGTATAGCCTATATCCGATTGCATGCCATCTTGAGGAGGAAGGAGGGAGAAAAATTAGAACTCAAAATCTTATGAAAGTAAATGTTGAAAACTAAAAATAAATAGATCTTTTAAAAAAAAGGATCACAAAAAAACTACTTCATTGAATAAATATGTATTATAAATTAGGGCAGCTAGGTGGTGCAGTGGATAGAGCACTGGCCCTGGAATCAGGAGGCCCTGAGTTCAAATCTGACTTCAAACACTTACTAGCTGTGTGACCCTGGGCAAGTCACTTACTTAACCCTGTTGGCCCCAGTTCTTCATCTGTAACATGTTCTGGAGAAAGAAATGGCAAACCACTCCGGTATCTTCGCCAAGAAAACACCAAATGGGGTCATGCGACTGAAATGACTCAAAAACAAAATGAATAACATAAATTTGAATCCTGAAGAGACTGACATCCTTTGTCACTGTAACTATCAAACAGCAGGGCACTTGGAGGTAACACAATACAGTGGAAAGAGGGGTGAACTTGGGGCCACAGGGCCTCGTTTTCCTCATTTGAAAAATGAAGGACAGGTAGCTAGGTAGTGCAGTGGATAGAGCACAGGCCCTGGAGTCAGGAGGACCTTAGTTCAAATCCAGCCTCAGACACATGACACTCACTAGCTATGTGACCCAGCAAGTCACTTAACCTCAATTGCCTCACTAAAAAAAAGAAAAGAAAAGAAAATGAGGGGATTGGTCTAGGTAGACTCTAAGGTCTCTTCCAGGTCTAGAGATTAAGCCCATGACTCTCGTTTACAACAATCTATTGTCCATTGACAATTTCCAAAATCAAAAAAAAAATCATTAAAAAACAATAACCACTCAGAAGAAACTTTGAACAGTGAGGAGCAAGTGTTTAGTCCAGACCATTACTCTTTTGCTGAATGGAAAAAGCTTTCGATCCAAGAATTACTTCCACTTGGAACCAACTTATAGTCCTAATAGCTGCCTAACATGAATGAAATACAGCAACTTGTCATTCACTAATGCGCTGACACTTTAATGACACTAGTGCTTGACGTTGATTCATTCCTAGGACAAAGACAATAAATAGCACAAATGTCCCCAGTGGTGGGGGAGGAGGAGGAACAAGGTGTCTTAAATTAATCGGTGGCAATGACATTATCAATTGTTCTTAGCATCACAGATTTGGAACTAAAAGCAACCACAGAAGCCGTCATTATCCATCTCCTCCCTCCCTCTCATCCATTTTATAGGTGGGGAAATTGAAGCCCAGAGAGAGGAAGTCATTTGCTCAATGTGACATTGGCAGTAAGTAAAAGAACTGACATTGGAACTCAGGTCCTCATGCTCCAGATCTCCTGCTTTTTCTACGGTGTCACCCTCTTTTTTCTATCGGGCTATAAAAAAAAAGACACTAATAAAACTTTTTGATTTGTAAAATGGAGAGGCAGACTGGGGTAGTGGATACAGAGCTGACCTAGGAATCGAGAGAACCTGGGTTCAAGTTCTGCCTCTGACAAATTTTAACTGTGTGGTCCTGAGCAAACTCTTTAACCTCTCAGGAACTCAGGCAAGCTCTCTAAGACTAATTTTCAGAGCAGGTGCCCTTCCTCATTGGTAGATGTAGTATCATCATCATCAGGACAGCCTTTTATGCATGAAATCATAGGTCCACTAGTAAAATGTGGAAGCTGGTCTAGTAGATAACTTCTGACATACAGTTTTCTAAATCAATAATCCTATGAACTTAAAAACACTAAACTCTCCTCTGTTTTTTCTGCAGTGTCTCCTGGTCAGATAGCCTTTCTTTGTTTTGGAGTGAGTAGGTAAAGAAAGATACAGCTTAAATGGCAGTGGTATGAATAGAGTGTGAGAAGGACAGTGCAGAAGCAGCACATGGCTTTCATCTGAATTATTCATGACTAATTAGCCTACTCTGACTCTTCTCATGGGGAAGCAAGATCATGGACAGAGTTTCTGGATCCTTCTTCTGACTCTGCCATGGCTCATTCTCTTCTTTGTTGATCTCCTGAAATAAAATTTAGAGTTGGAAGAGACCTTAGAAATCAACCTTTCAGTCAGGGCAGGAATCTTTTTTCTGGGACACCTGGCAGATGGTCATCTGGACCCTGCTTGAACCCCTAGTGTGATGGGGACCTCCTTAGGGTAACTGTTCCATTTTAAAATAATTCTATCCATCCAAAGATTATCAGCCTTCTTTACATAAGTAGAATAACAGCAGCCTGATATTTTGGAGACAGGATCTCACTTTCCAAAGTCCCCGAGATCCCCAGGGCCCTCAAATGCCTCCCTCAGAGGTTGACGAGTCCTTTGGGTTTTCTCTTTCAGGACAAGCTCAGTGACACTGCTATTCTTAGAAATGACTTGAAAACTCCCTAGCGTGGTAACAGGGACTTCAGACTTCAGGCCACACTCTCTGGAGAACTCCATCCTCCACAGGGAGAAGGGAGTCACTCTTGGCAGGGGCTGCTGGGAGTGTAGCCAAAGCTAAAGCTTAAACTACCTGCTACCCATTTCTCTGCTAAGCACCTAAAGAGCGCATCTGACTTCCATTCCCTATGTAGTCTGAATTCCCTCTCCCCTCACACATTAGCCCATGTTATGACCTACATTCTGCTTATCCCAGAGTATCGTTTTGGAGTGGAGGCAAAGGCACTGGGAAACAAGAGGTCTGTGATGGTATTACCTGAGAGTGCTCTTTGTCTCCAGGTGATACATTGGAAAGAACCCTGATCTTGGAGCTGTGGGACCTGAGTACAGATTCTAGCTCTTCCACTTACTAGTTATTTGACCTCAGGCACATCACTCAATTATGGCTTCCCTTTCCACTTCCATAAAACAATTAGGCTGGATTAAATGACCTCTCAGGTCCTTTCCATTTTGGAGTCTGTGATACTATGATTCCTTTGCCAGGATGGAAGGCTTTCCTTGCACACTGGGCCCAAACTGATTGAGCCTGTTTTAGGCTAGAGGTCAGCTCCTTAAACTTACATAGAAGTGGTTCTTTTTGTTGTATTTGACTCTTCGTGATCCCAGCTGGGGTTTCCTTGGCAAGGATACTGGAGTGGTTTGCCATTTCCTTCTCCAGCTCATTTTGCAGGTGAGGAAACTGAGGCAAACAGGGTTAAATGACTTGCCCAGAGTCACACGGATAGTAAGTGTCTGAGGTTGGGTTTGAACTCAGTTCTTCCTGACTCCAGGCCCAGCACTCTATCCACTGAGTCACCTAACTGCCCAGAAGTGGTTTCTATACAGACAGAAACATCTGCATATATCCTGGGGTTTTGAACAATAATACTCCAGAGCTTTGGGGAGGGGGGCAATATTACATTCTTCTATTTAGCAAATATAGTCAATCCTCAATTGCCTACTCTGATGGAAAAGATTAGCAATGTGGACAATCTGTATCCTCAGATAAGCTACAAGTAATCTCATTTTGGGAGGCATTCTTTATAGGATGGATGCGATGATACTATTTTATTTTCTACAGATTTCTCTTCCAAGTTGGGTTTTGCTTCATCTAATATTCAAGCTAATTGTTTGTTTCTTGAGGACCAGGTGTTAGAAGTGAGGGTTGGGGGGAAGGTAGGTTGAGAGGTACACTTGAAAGTGTGCTGAGTGATGGAAAGAAGCTCTGGATTCGTCATGGGGCAATCTACAGGAGGATAATCAATAGACCACACTCAGCCTGCTAGAGTCTCATCAGGGCCAAAGGTGGGGCACTTAGCTTTCATTCCCTTCACTCCTTCAACCCCAACTGCTAGTGCTTTCCTTCCGTCCTATAGTATCTTGTATCTAACTTTATGTATGTGTATTTATTAACTTTATATTTTTGTTGTACATATATTTTACATGTATTTCTTGTGTGCCTAAATCAGAGTGTAAGATCCTTGCAAACAGGGATTATTTCAGTCTTCGCACTTTGACTCCTACCCACTCGCACCCAGCACATAGTAGGTCTGAAGAGATTCTTGTTGATTGATCGGTGATTCAGGTGGACATTGGGGAGCGGTATTCCCATGCCTGAATTCCTAGGTCTGAGACACTGAATGCAACAGATCCTGCAAACATGAGCATTCATTCAAAGCATTTACTGATTGCCTACCATGTGCCAGTAAACTCTGAGGATAAAATGGTCTTTTTTAAATGACGCAGTCTCCTCAAATACTGGTGCTGCTGTACATGGTAAAGAGAGGCGAAGCTAAGCTTGGCTGAATCCACCCCCAGTTAGCCCCAGATGGAATGGGACCTCATCTTTCTCCTTGTAGACAGCTGGTCAAGGGATTTTGTCTGTCAGCCACCCAACCATGCTGTCTGAACATTGTGGGCAAAGACCTTTATTAGTGGCATGGGAGGTACAAAGACAAGCAAGGGCATCACCCCATACCTGGAAGACCTCACAGTCTAAGCCAGGAGTTCTTAACTGTTGTCGTGGATCCCTCAGGCGGTCTGATGAAGCCCAGTGACCCCCTTCTGCAGGATAATGGTTGGTCACCCACATCCATAACTGAATGCTAAATTTCAGTTAAAGGTTAAAGAAAATAGAGATGTCATTTCTTCCCATCCAAGTTCACTGGCCCTCTGAAATTTATCCATGGACCCTGTCTGTGGCTAGGAGCGCCTGGTCAGCCAGAAAAAGAGCACCACAGCTTAGAAAAGCTAAATTCTCACTGAGTTCACAATACTCTGCAAGTAGGGCAATTAAAGACTACAAAACAGGAGTCTTCTGCTTCACAGAGTCTTTTAACACTAAAAGAAAATCAGTCACAGAATTGTCAACTTGAAAGCGACCTCAGCTGCCATCTTGTCCAACCCATATCCCAAAGGAAATTCCATTCTATGTCTTGGGTGGGCTTTTAGGAACAATTCTGACTAGAGACAAAGGAATAGAGTAAATTATTTCCCCAGGTCCTTTCTAAAATTATCTGAAGGGCCAGATTTTGCAGTGTTCTATTAAGGCTCCTTCCTGTGTTCATAGACTCCTTATTTTTATTTCTTAAGCAGACTCTGACAAGATATCTGTTCTCAGATCCCTTTTACTCCCAGACTAAGCATATGTGTTTCCTCCTTGGAAAAGTACATGTTTGTGATGGCATTTACTGGTGCTGTTTCTTCTGAGTCCCTCAGGTGAGAAGTGAATGAGGTCTTCATAAAGTAGGGATAAAGGGAGGTCTGTGCTCATGGTTGTGCAGTGTCCCAGAACTTCTCAGAAGGCGTGTTTCATTGAAATGAACAATGACAGTGTGACCTTCTCTGTCAGCACTGCCAACTCTTTCCATCCGGTCCACAGATTAGAGGAACCTTAGTCAGCTGCCCAGCTAGGAGGAATAAATCATGCAGACATCCTGGGGGAAGTGCACCTTATTGGCAGAAAAACAGAATCTCAAATAGAGATGGTATTAAAACTTAGGCATCTCCACACCTCACTTCCTGTCTTTCCCTGTCTCTGTTTCTCTCTCTCCCTCACACATGGAGGAGCTAGGAAAGCATCACTGACATCTTAAAAAGTTGGAGTAACTTAACATGTGCTAAAGATTGAAATGGATGCTCTTGAGGTCTATTTTACTGACTTCTTGAGTAAGGAATTCAAAGGAATTATATGACCAACAATTAGCTATTACAACTTACATAAACATGTTACTGATATTCTTAAAGTGCTTGGATCCACAGTACACGGTTACTATGCTTTCAGGATGGAGTCACTCACACTACTCCTACAACAAATTCCAACACAGATTCTATCTCCGGTCTCTTTCTTCAGTCCTCTTCGATTCAATAAGTGTTTACTGTGTGTCTACATGAGCACCTACTATGTGCCAGGAACTGGGTGCGAGGTCTCCAGGGGACACTCAGATAAGATAAGTGAAGCTGACACAGGAAGAATGTTTTCAGTAAAACTTCTGATAACAGCAATACATGTGCATAGCCCATTACAACTTATAAAAAGTGCTTTCCCAAGCTTTCTCATCTGATCCCAACCCTTCTGTGATGCAGACGGTGCAGTCGTTATTTTTATGTGTACTGGGGGCCTGGCTCCCTGAGAGCTTCACTCCCAAAGCATACCCAGTATTCTCTGCCTGCCTACATGGAAGACGTTGGAGAGAATGATAACGTATAATGGAAAGGCCCTGTTCCTTGGAAGGAGCGTACAATGGCATTCTACACCTGGGTCCGGTCTGCTAACCACATGGCAAAGAGACGGCCTATGAATTGGCTGTTAAGCTAGAACTGGGGACCATTCAAAAGGTACTAATTGGACAAATCAACGCTCTT
Source organism: Phascolarctos cinereus (assembly GCF_003287225.1). Taxonomy (NCBI): domain Eukaryota; kingdom Metazoa; phylum Chordata; class Mammalia; order Diprotodontia; family Phascolarctidae; genus Phascolarctos; species Phascolarctos cinereus. The sequence goes on along the minus strand of NW_027555625.1, from coordinate 402,958,064 downwards.
GTTTTTTCTCTTTCCCTCCTGGCCAAGGTTCAAGTGAGACAAACTGTAAGCCTCTGGACGGAAAAAGACTTCAGGCCATCCCCTTTCAAGTGAGCCAACATGTGGCCCATGAATACAGGTTCCTGTTCTTTGCTTCTTTCTACCTACTCTTTCTTACACTTAAGTGGCATCCTGGAGATAGCTAAGACCTTGTGAGCTTCAAAAGGTCAAGAGAGAAAGTCACCAGAAGTTCATGAGAATCCATGTTGGGATTTGCCGGAAGCCCTGTGGTGAAAAATGGAGTCTTAAGTAATCCATTTGACTTAGCATATATTGAAGGTGGCAGTGACTCATTCGCTGGCTATGCCAGATTTAGAAGTGAAATTGGTGGGGGCAAATGCTCTATAGAAACTGCTCTAAGTTTGAGCCCACTATGCTCAAGGACTGAAATGGTATAGGAGAGAATGAGCTGCTGGGTGCTGGGGGTGGAGAAGACTTAATTAATTCTGTTCTTTCTGTATTTTTCTATTTCTTTCTAAATGCAAATTGATGTTAATTGGTTCAATGAAACTGGGGTGCTAATTCCTGGAAGTTAACATTAGGGAGAAGAGCCAGTTTGGGGGTTTGAGCTGACAGCATTTTAGAGGGAGACATACCTGACCCCTCGGGTAGTTCTAAACTCTGAGATGGCTATGTGGCTACTGTTGCTCTAGGAGAGCGGCAAGTCCAGAGTCTTGCTACATGTAGATGGAGAAAGAGTGGCTTACAGGGGAGGAAGTGATTTGCTCAGGATCCCATGCAAGTGGCCAACTTGTAACTCAAACCCAGAGCATGGTGTAACAGAAAGAATGCAGGATGCGGATCCAGAGGACCAAGGTTCAAACCTTGGTTCTGCTACTTTCTACTGGGTGGCTTCAGGTAAGTTAACCCCAAAACGGGTTGTACTTGATGACCACTGACGTACAAGAGGACTCAACTCTATGATACTCGGGCCTTCTGACTCCAAGTCCAATTCACTTTCTACTCTGCTATACTACCCTGAATCCCAGGCACCTAGTAGACGCCATAAATATATCAAAGCAAATTTCTTAGCAGCAAGGCATGGTATGAAGGACTCAAGTGGAAGCTGAGATCTATGTTTTATTCCTAGCTCTGCCTCTATCTGTGTGACCTTAAAGTCACTTCTTGGACTTCATAGATCACAGACACTAGTTTCCTCATTTATAAAATGAAGGACTTGAACTATATAACTCTAAGGTCTCTCTATCTTTCTAAGACCCTATGATTTTAGAATCAACACAGAATTTCACACCAATTATTTCTGAACACAAAAGAAAAGGGAAAAAAAAAACCAAACAGGCAGAGGCCCTAAGAAATCCAGAAGGAAGCTCAGGGTTAGGATGGTGGCACCTGGTGTAATTCTGCAGACTCTCTCCAGGGAAGGCACACATGAGAATACTGGAAGATGAAGGACAGGCTGTAAGTCAACCTTTTAGAGGGAAATGGAAGTGTGCTCAGCTTGCTCCCAATAGAAATTGCTGCCTGGGCCTGCCCTGGTGGTAAAGTGTTAGATTTTTAATGTATGTAACTCAAGGTCAGGAAAGGACCCCTGAAGGGAGCTGCCTCTATCTGGCGTCCTGCCCTTGAGGACTGGGGGTGTAACAAACAATAACGTCCTGGCCACACACACTATCCGTGGCTAATGACTGAAAGCTGCCAATGCAATTAGGGTTAGAGAACTTGAAGGAGGGACCTACATTCTGATGGGGCGGGAAAAGGGGATAACTACTCTTCACTTAAGGGACATTCCAACCTTGCTCCAGCCATTATTCAGTAGCAACAACAGCAGCAAGAGCACAGAGTGGACAGAAGGTTAGACTTGGAGAGAGAAACACACCTATTTATACCTTCCCGACAATTCTGTGACATAGGCACTACCGATATTATCATTTCCGCTTTGCAAATGAGGAACAGTCTACCCATTCTACTGGTAGTCACACAACATCAGGATAAGTAGAAGATAGCCCTCGAAGTACATTGGGTGTGCAGGTAGGGAAAGAGAAATAAGCATTTATTAAGCACCTATGATGTGCCAGCTATTAATTTATGTGCTTTACAAACATTCTCATTTGATCTCCAATCCTTTGAGGTTAAGTGTTATTACTACCATGTCACAGTTGGGGAAACTGAGACAGACAGGTGTTAAGTGACTTGCCCAGGGTCACATAGCTCTTAAGTGTCTGAGGCTGGATTTGAACTTGGGGTTTCCTGACTCTGGACCAGCACTCTATTGACTGCACCCAAAGGAGTGGACTTACTGTGTATCCCCTCTCTGCCCTGCCTTCCCCAACCCTGTAGAAAATTTATGGAAGGACGTCGCTAAATGTAGCACAGTGGATACACAGGATCATAGTTCTAGATCTGGAAGGCTCCTCAGAGGGCATTTTCATCTAACTTCCTCCGGAAGCTAAGGACCAAGATTATTAAGGGACCTGGTCAACATCACAAAGGAAAAAGTGTCAAAGGGGGGATTTGAACCCAGGTCCTCTGATTCCATAGACAGTGCTTTCCTCCCTGGGTACCCAATTCAATTTCAGTTCAACAAACCATTAAGCAGATGCTATATACTAACCAAGATATCAAGTAAGACACTCATGGGCACTAAAGATATAAGACAAAAAAGAAAAAAGAAAAAGACAGTCCCCCAGCCTTAAGGAATTTACACTTGACTAGGGGAATACAAACACAAAGTAACATAACATAATTTCAAAAGAGAGCGAAGCTAATAACTGAGCAGAAGGGGTGGGAGTAGGGTAAAGAAAATCCTCATGCAGAAGGAGATGATTCATTTGTGCACTGAAGGAAGCCAAGGATTCTGTGAGTTGGCGGTGAGGAGGCAGTTGATTCCAGACACAGGGGAAGACAGGTACAAAAGCCAGAGGTAGGAGACAGAACGCCAGGGTATCTAGTGGGTCAGCTTGACTGGAGTGAATGGAGAGTGTATAAAAAGGAGTAATACATGAAATAATACTTAGTACATAAGTGGGAGGCAGATTGTAGAGGGCTTTAAACAGATTGAGGATTTTCTACTTTATCTTAGAGGCAATAGGGAGCCACTGAAGAGACTTGAGTAGGAGAGTGACTTGGTTAGATCTGTGTTGTAGGAATGTCAGTTTGGTAATTATGTGGGAGGATAGATCAGAGAGGGAAGAGAATGATAGCAGAAAGAGCAGCTAAGAGGTTATTGCCACAGTCCATGTAAGAGGTAGTCACAAAGAGGAAATAGAAGAATCACCGAAGAAGTTAACAGAGACAGCAATTTAGGCACAAAAAGATGAAAAGTCTTGCCCACTGCCAGCAAATTTTACTGACACTGTTTGAATCCATATCTGCCATGACTCCAAGTTCAATGCTCTCTTTTTCCCCATGATTCCACATTGCCCTGAATAGAAAGAGATGGAACATGTGGTAGGTATATCAGAGATGTATGACCGCAGAGGAATATTTTCTTTGGTGCTTTCATGTCAGAGAACAAGGTTCTTTTTAAATTTGGGAAAGTCAGGAAGCATTGGGGTCCGGTCCCTCCTCTGATACTGAGCTACATGATATGCATAAATTACACAACTGCTCAGTGTCTGGTTTCCTCACCTGTAAAATGGGCGTAATAACACCCGGAGCAGCTGCCTGATGGGATTGTCGTGAGAGTCAAACCGGCTAATCTGCATAAAGTGAATGGCAAATATTTGAGAACATGCGTTCCTTGGCTTCTGATGGCAGGGGCCTGTTTTTGTTCTGTCTTTATATTCTGGCACCTCTCACAGGGCTCTGCACATATTAGGTGTTTAATTAAATGCTTGTTGAATTGAAATAAACAACTGCTACACCAAACCCGCTTCCTGACACTTACCTACTAAATCGGCTGGAACTATCTAAGGACACCTGCAAGCTCGCTTGGAAACCCAAAGCCTAGCCATCCATTAACAAAGAAAGCAGCTTTGTCATTTTACGGAAGATACTTTCTCCTGCCGGAGCTACTCAACTGGCCCCAGGAGGTCACCAGCTTGTACTATTTAACCAGCACTGACTTGACCTACAGGTTTCTCCACCCTGGGATTACGGCTGACTTGCTCTGTTTGCTGAGCGGACTTGGCTGACACCAAAGTTGGCAGATCAAATCATTTAATGGCAGAACTGGAAGAGTCCTGGGAGATGAGAAAGCTAGCCCACCCTCCTAATCAGACGGGTAGGGAAATCGAGGAAGCGACTGACCCAGGTCACACAGGAAGTGGCAGAGTCGAGATTCCCCAGTCTCTTGGCCCCCAGTCCCACCCGGCGCTCTCACCACCACATTCCCCTGCCTTTCAGACAGAAGTTTCTGGATTCTTCTACATCCATATTTATTGAGCAACTATGTGTGTGAGGCTTGTGCTAAGAGCGGTTTGGGATCCAATTATTATATTCTTCATTTATACAACTCTGATGTCCTTGAAGACAGAGACTGTCTTCTCTTTGTTCTGGTATTACTCTTTGTAGGGTGACTGAGAATAAATGCCCAGCAATCTTTGCCAACTATCCAGTTCTCCCCTTCGCCTGACTTTCACGCTGACCTTCCATACGGACTTCAGAGGGCATCCCACTTTTGCCAGCAGCTTGGGCCTAGAAGCAATGCAGCAACGATGCTCTTGCCTGTCCAGTCAAACCACACTGGAACCATCCCTCACTCTAACAAAGATTCTGCTATCATACAGGACTTCATGTTTTTGCACAGTAGATTTTTCATCATGGCAAGGAAAACCAACAGAACTGTTATAAACTCTGTCTCCTACAGCAGTGTAGAGAAGGGATTTCTGGTATTTTTCTAGGGTCTGAAGTCTCATTTATTTCAATTCTGTGCTTAGAATCATAGAAGATTACAACATGAAAAGGGCTTAGAATTAAGGGAGAAAATAAGCATTTATTAAATACACACTATGTTCTAGGCACTGCCCTAAGTGCTTTACGAATATTACTTCATTTGATCCTCACAGCAACCCTGGGAGGTAGGTGCTATTATTATCCTCATTTTACAGTTCAGGAAACAGAGACAGACAGAAGTTAAATGACTTGCCCAGGGTCACACAGCTAGAAAGTGTTTGAGGACAGATTTGAACCCAGCTCTTTCTGATGCCAGGCTCAGAGCTCAATCTACTGCGCCATCTAACTGATATCATGTAATCCAACCTTTATATTTTACAGGTGAGGAAACTGCGGTCCAGTTAGATAAAATGACTTGTCTCAGGTTACATACCTAGCAAATATAAGAGGACTTGAGCTCAAATCCTGCCTCCAATACTTAGGACCTGTGTGACCTCACCTCTTTGAGCCTCAGTTTCCCTGTTTAGAAAATGAAGAGGTTGGACTAGAGGCATGCAGTTCCTTCTGGCTCTACATCTAAGATGCTTCATGGAAATTACAATGGGCAGAACCTGCAGAAAAACTGAGCTGCAGTTATGGGAGAGACCTAAAACGTAATCCAGACCCCAGCTCCTGGGGCTGTCCTTCAGCTGGGCGTCAGTGCTGCCTTTACTCAAAGGAAGCCCCAGAACTTAGAATTTCATTGAAATAAAACCAGCAATAATGCCTGACGTGAGTGTCGTGATTTGTTGATTTTCAGAGCGCTTCCACATCCATCATCTCATTGATCACCCTCAAAACCCTGTGAAGTAGACAGCTCAGGTATTCTTTTAACAGATGAGGAAACTGAAGAACACAGAAAGGAACAGAACTCATTTAAATAAAGATTTTTTTTAAAGCACCTATTATGTGTGAAGCATTGTGCTAGGTACTGGGGAGACAGTGATTGAAAAAAAAAAGGCAGTTCCTGCCCGCAAAAAAGTTTCTATTTTACTGGGATATCTGACATATAAATGTAAGTGAATATGAGGAAAGAGGTTACCCTGATGACTAAGGGGAGCAGGAAAGTATCCTATGGGAGATGGCACCTTTGCTGAGCCTTAAAGAAGGTCAGGATTCTAAGAGGTAGAGGTGAGGAGGAGTGCCTTTCAACGAGGGGGAAGCAGCCAGGGGTAGGAACAGAGATGGGACAGAGAGCAGCAGGTTTGGCTGGAACAAAAGAATATGAGGAGAGTAATCTGATAATAAGTGCCGGCAGAGAGGCTGAAGGCAGATGGTGAAAGGGAATGCTAAGCTCAGGAGTCTGGGTTTTATCTTTGAGGCAACAGTGAGCCACCATAGACTGTTGAGGAGATCAACGGCATGGTCAGACCTTGTGATTCTGGGAGATGATGCTGGCAGCTATGTGGAGTATGGGCTGGAGAGGAGAGAGACGAAAACCCAGGCAACTATTGCAATAGTCTAGACAAGAGGTAACGAGGGCCCATGGGTAGCACTGGGAGTGAAGAAAAGGGGAGAGATGTTGATGAGACATGGGAGATGTTGGGGAGGCAGAATCAGTGACTGGGCTGCTGAATGGACATGGTGGGGGTTAGGGAGAATTAACAACTGAGGACTATAAAGTCATGTTGTGAGTTAGTGGCCAAACTGGGACCTGGGAGAACCCGGGCTTCCTCGTTTCTGGTGACGCAATCTCCCCTACAGTGTACTGCCTCCCCCCAGGTGAAGACTGACTGATGGAAGCTGTGCAGGACAGCAAACATATTTTAGGTGGGTTTATTTTCTTAAGCCGTCTGCAAAACTGCCTTAATATAGCCAAGCAAATCCCGCTTCTCCTCACTGAAACAATTCATGCCCTTTAAGCAAAACCTGCGGTAATTAATACATTTCAGCTGTGCTGTCATGAGTGCTGCAGTGGGGAAATAAAAATCAGAGGTGCTGTGGTTTTATTGCTAGGAATTTATGGGCCTTGCAATCCATCTCCCCCCCACCCCCGCCCCCCTTCTTCTCCAGCTCGGCATCCTCTTTGCAGGCCTGGGATGGCTTCTAACACAGCAGCCTTCCCTCATGCCTAATTGAGCCAAGATGGAAACTCACATGAATTATTAAGAAATGCCAACAGTGGGAGACTGGAGGGTGAGGGGTGAGGAGAGGCTCTAGATCACTGAGGATTGGGCAGAAATGTCACAGGAAGTATAAGTTCAGTGTCAAGGGGTTGTAACTCACAACAAGCAAGGCTCCTTAGCAAAACCTCATTAATTTGTTACTCCCCAGAGAAGGAATCACAACGGCAAAATGTCTCAGCTCGGTGCATTTCAGCGTCCTCAACATCAAAATTCCACAAAGCATGAAAGGAGGGAGAAGCAACAGATTCAGAAGGCTTTTAGGGAGGATTCATGTGCAGCCCACTTCCCCTCTATGATTCACGACTAACATGTAGACGTGCAGACCACTGATGGGTAGAGTACTTTTGGTTGTCAAGGATCCTGGCTTCCCTTTTGGATGAAGCATGGAGCAGAGTTTCTAGATTTACAGAAATCTAGTCCCTCTGTGTGCCCTTCTAAACAGGAGCAAACAACCCACAGTCTGAAATGAAAGTTTTCTGGCTTGTGTGAACAACTACTCTGGGGACATTTTCTGGCTGACCAGATCTGCCTTGAAGACCTGGGGCGTTCAGAAGAAATTAAATACGTATCGTCTAGGAGACCATCTCAATAGTCTCCTGCCTCCTGTTTTCTAGCCCTTCAACCAATCTCACACACCGCTGAGAGATTAATCCTTCTAAAAGCATAGCTCTGATCCAATCACTTTCTTACTTAAAAACCCTTCCATGGCTTGCTATTATTTACAGTATAAAGATCAAACTTCTTAGCTTGGCATTCGGAGTCCTTTGAAGGCTGGCCTCAACTTGCTTTTCCATATCTTCTTCCACTAAAGCCAGAATGTTCTCCTCACTTCTCCAGAATAGACCCTGCTGACTGCCATCTACCCCTGAGCATTTCCTATAAATGAATGGCCCTCCTCACCCTGTTTATCTGAATTCACAAATCTTTTAAGGCCTTATTAAGTTTCAGTTTCTCTTTTAAGACTTCCTGAACTTAGGGGTAGCTAGGTGGCACAGTGGATAGAGCTCCAGCCTTGGAGTCGGGAGGACCTGAGTTCAAATCTGGCCTCAGACACCTGACACTTACTAGCTGTGTGACCCTGAGCAAGTCACTTAACCCCAACTGTCTCACCAAAAAGCAAAAAAAAAAAAGACTTCCTGAACTACCCTGTTATTTAGGCTTGCTCTGAGCTTTTCTAGTATTATCTATGTGTGTGAGTGCGGATGTGTATACACACACATGTATATGTACGTGCAAAATATACATATTATGCACATAAAACTCTGCACATTTATATTTTATTCAGACTTGTGATTTTATCAATGTTGGGAAGTCTTGGTAAGGAAGCTCCTTCTACCAAAGGAGATCAGCAACTTTTCTGCAAGTTAAATCTCAGAGAGTTTCCGGAGGTGAAGTGCCTTGCCCAGAGTCACATTGTCAGTAAAATGTGGCTGAGGCAGAATTTGAACTCCACTGCTGCTCTTCTGAATATCCTTGGAAGGGTCAGCTGTATTACTTCTCACATTCCCGGAGAGCTCCATGCCCTGCCCAATACCATACACCATAAACAAGACCATAGATGTTAAGACTATGTCTAATTCCACCCCCAAGCCCTCATCTCCCAGTTCCCTGGCAAGCCCAATACAGATCTCCACCCCCTCAGCTGAGACTTCCCCAAGCATAGTGTGTCGGAAGCCAAAGGCGGTGTCTAATGAAACACTTGGAGATGCTTCCGGGGAATAGGATGCTGCTTCATCTGTTTCATATGTCTCTGTGATATGACACAGGGCTGCCACCCAACCCTCAGATGCACTGAAGCATCCTGGCATTGAACATGGAGTTGAGTGACTCTAAATTAGCTGGGCAAGTATAATTAGCTAACAATGCCTACTACGTACACACAGGGGAAAACGGGAAATGCAAAGCCTGCAAACAAGAGATAATAAAGGCTTCGTTCCCCCTGACTACTGGATGAATGGCCAGATTCTCTTTACAGCTCAGTTAAGCAGGCAATGGGGGGACTTGGAGGCTCAAACACCTGGCAGGAGTATATCTGATAATGACTGAATTCTTGCTTCTCCCCAAAGCCATTTCCTGTTGGCAAATGATGTATACATCCCTTTCACAAAGAAAAGCCATTTTTCTTCCCCATTTGAAAGGCCAGTTACCTGTGGGGAAGAGGTGAAGACACCATCACCAATTTAGATCAAAAAGCTACCAGGCATTTGATGTCTGAGTTTAAAAGGAGAGATGAGAACCAAAATGATGGTATTGCAATTGTCCAGTATCCAAGCGTGGAATTGGGATGGTGAGGTTGTCAGCCACTAACAACCACAGGGACTTCTGCATATGAAATCTTGTATTAAACATTGAAGAAGGTAAAGTGGAAAGAATACTAGCCTTAGAGTTCAAAGCCATATAGGTTCAGTTCTTGGCTCTGACAGATACTATATGTATGCCTTTGGGCTTAAATTCTCTAAGCCTCAGTTTCTTTACAGAACAGGAATATTTATACTATTTACCTCATAAAGTTGTGGTGAAAACTTTCTTTCTTTTCCTTCCTTCCTTCCTTTCTTTCTTTCAAAGTGGTGTAGTGGATACCTCATTGCCCTCTAAGTTGAAAAGACACTCACTGGGAGCAGAAGCAGGAGAACACTGTATGCAGTAGCAACAACACTGTGCAATGACCAACTTTGATAGACTTGGCTCTTCTCAGCAATGCAATGATCTAAGACAACTCCAAGGGACTCATGATGGAGAACGCCATCTACATCCAGAGAAAGAACCATGCTGTCTGAATGCAGAGTGAAGCACATTATTTGCTTTTTTTTTCCTCTCACGGTTTTTCCCTTATGCTCTGATTCTTCTTTCACAACACGACAAATGTGGAAATTATGTTTAATATGACTGTACATGCACAGCCTATATCAGATTGCTTGCCGTCTTAGGGAGCGCGGGTGGGGGAGAAAAAAATTTAGAACTCAAAGTCTTGTAAAAGTGAATGTTGGAAATTATCTTTGCATGTAATTGGAAAAAATAAAATACTATTAGGTAGAAAAAAAAGAAAATCAAGTTAAAAAAAAAAAGAAGATACTCACTGGGAGTTACCCTTACCAATAAAATCACAGATATGATTCTCACTAAAAGCAGCATTTGAATATGGTTTTTTTCTAAATAAACCCAGTCCCCATTCCTGAGCTTATAATCTATTTAGGCCTCCTCCTTTCCTTTGGACTAATTGGGAAAAGGAATAAACATACAAAGACAGGATAATATTACAGCTTTATCCAGTGGAAAGATCCAATCTGGAGGGGGTTTAGACTGACCATGAAATCATTCAAGGAAAACAAGGGCACTACTGAATGCCAATCAGCCCCATCGCCAGGAAGCCCAGGCTCAGACAGGGCTCTCTTTCCAGCTCTTCCTTGCCCATTGTTCTAGAATAAGAGAGGCATAAGCACTATAGCCCTTTAAGATTACATTCAAGAATGCAAAAGCTCAGAATAAGCTGTGAAAACAGCTAGGAAAACCTAGGACAACAAAGAGGAAATTTTTTTTTAAGTCACACTGTAGAAAACAGGAGGATCAGAGATAGGAGAGCTGCTTAAAGTGTATGGATGGTAATAATAAAAGGTAAAGACGACAGTTCCAACTCCTTTTTCGCTTCTGGTTTTTTGGTCTACAAAAACAATTTTCAGATTAGAAAGAATGGAACAAAAATGGCAAAAGGGAAAACGAAACCGCAATGAAGCAGGGAGACAGTAGAGAACACTCAGCTGCCCTTGGTGACTTCATATTGCCAGGCTCCGATGGGTTACATCCAAAGTTACTGAAAGAACTGGCAAGTGCGACTGCTGAACCATCGACAGTGATCTCTGAATGATCATGGGGAATGAAAGAAGGGCAGAAAGACTAGGGAGTTGCAAATTTCCTGATTTTAACAAAAAATGGTGAAAGGAGAGTCTATAAATTATAAGCCAGTGAACTTGTCTTCTGATTTCTGGCAAAATTCTGGATAGCATTTTTAAAGGAATGGTTAATGAACCTTTGAAAAGAAGAAACAGGGATGATGAAACATCAGTATGGCTTCATCAAGCATAGAGCATGTTGGGGCAGCTAGGTGGCACAGTGGATAGAGCACTGGCCCTGAAGTCAGGAGGACCTGCGTTCAAATCCAGCCTCAGTCCAAACAGTTGGCACTTATTAGCTATGTGACCCTAGGCAAGTCACTTAACCCCAATTGACTAAAAAAAAAAAGATCATGTCAGACTAACTTCATTTCGCTTTTACAGGATTACTAGATTGACAAAATGGCTAAATGCACTGATGGTAGTTTACCTAGATTTCAGCAAACATTTGAAAATTTCTCATGTCATTCATACTGACAAAATGGAACAAAGTGTATACACACACACACACACACACACACATATATATGATAGTTCGATTCGATGTGTTTGAAGTTGTGGGAGTGGCCAATCACAACATAAAACTGTTAGCAGCTCAATGTTAGCTAGGAAGGTTTCTAATGAAGTATTCCAGGGATCTGTACTTAGCCCATTTTTACCAATAACTTGGATAAAGGCTGGGAGGGAATTGAGGGGATTAGGACAATTAAGTGATTAATTGTGGGAACCGACTGAACCATACTGACTCCATCTTGTGATTCAATTCTGAACCTAACTCAGTTCCCTTTCTATTCAATTATAGGTCTATTCCAACTTCTATCTTGCAAGAAAAGTTTATTCAATTATGTGAATCGGGAGAAAGCCTTATAACATTGTTTGAACCTAGCCCTACACAGCTGGGAAGTTGGACCATGTATCTGTTGCTTAGAAACCCTTACCTAAGGACCCAAGTTATGCTGACCAGAAACCCAGTCCGGTCCAGAGACTGATGTAAGGAGTTTTATCACAATTGTCCATCTCAAGCAGCGCATACGTCCTTATCTGAAAACTAACCCGTACTGATCAACCAGCTGCTGTTTCCATGTTCCTTCGATAGTCCACAGACACTTGGCAGGGAGTGGGTCCCCTGTTTTCTGAATTCAGGGAAGTGTACCTGTTCATTCTCCACCTCCAACTTTGAAAAGTCCCTAATATTTCTTCCAATTAGAAATCGGATTACCTAGTGTTGTATTGTTTCCTTTTAACTGGTTGGCCTTACTCGATGAATTATTTTTAATGTATAAAAGTCTGTCTCTCCTGTATTCAGGGTCCAGGCCTAAGCTGAGGAGGTTTTGTTCCAGTCTGTTGGGCAATGAGCATGCATTGCTTAACATGCATCATACATGTGTAATGTCATATATAGCGTGTGACAAAATGTGAGGTATATTATGCAACCCGCAATGTAATATATAACATAATACACAATAATAATATAACGTAATAATAATGAACACCAAGGGTCAACCTGAAGGGGAAGAAAGTCGTAGTTGGGGAAGGGTAGATACACCTTTGCCTTGGGGATGGTGCTATCCTCATGACAGCCTGAGTCCTGATAACTCAAAAACATTAAGAAATTGAGAGAAAAGTCCCCAGGACATAGCATACATCCTCTATGAAGGGTTTATGGGAGGATATAGGCAAGAACTACATAGCATGGGAAGGTCTGGATGGGTTCGAAGATGCAGTATTGGAGCTAATACTAGTGCTGGTGGAATAGCATTATCTACTGAATTCTTAAAGTACATGGGCAGGGGCAGCTAGATGGCACAGTAGATAAAGCTGTGGCCTTGGAGTCAGGAGGACCTGAGTTCAAATCTGGCCTCAGACACTTGACATTTATTAGCTGTGTGACCCTGGGCAAGTCACTTAACCCTAATTGCCTCACCAAAAAAAAACACACACAAAAAGCCAAAAAACAATAAAGCACACGGGACACTCAGAACCTTGTAACTAAACCAACTGGGAACCACATTCTGGAATGATTGCCTGGATGCCAGTCAGGGGAAAGGGCTGGATGGCATAAATCAGGAGCGCTAGCACTTCTCTGGATGCCACCGAGACTCGGAGAAAAGTACAGACCCACGTGCAACACAACACTCAGTTTTAAAGACAGGATACATACGAACAGAAACAAAATGACTTTCAACACTGCCTCAGCTTGCAGCATCCTACATCTGGAGCTGCAAAGGGACCTCCATGACTAACTGCAAATTTAACTGTGTTTCGCCGTGAGGCAGCTAGGCAGTGTCGTGGATAAAGTGCTGGGTCTGGAGTCAAGAAGATCGAAGTCCAAACAACAGCTGTGTGACTCTGAGCAGGTCACTTCTTCTGTTTGCCTCAGTTTCCTCAACTGCAAAATAGGGATGATAACAGCACCTATCTGCCAGGGTTGCTGTGAGGCTCAAACGAGGCGGCAGCTGTAAGGAACTCAGAGCAGTGCCTGGTGTATCGTGGGTACTTCAATGCTTGCTCCCTTCTCCTTCCCTTCCCTTGAATCTCTATTTAAGTCCACTGAGGGTCAGCACGGCCTAAATGGATTCCATCTGACTTAGTGTTGGAAAACCCCAGCTCTGGTTGCTGTCTAGTCTGCATGACCTTAAGCAAATCCCTCAATTTCTTTGGGCCTCAGTTTCCTCATCTGTAAAATGAGGAGTTGGACTAGATGACCTTCAAAACCTCCAGTTCTAAATTCTTTTACCTTAAGACCTTTCGATGCAAGTGCCTTCCTCTGAGATAATCTCCAGTTTATTCTTGTATACATAGTTAGTATACAGTTTGAATGTTGTCTTCCCCATTGTGAGCTCCTTAAAGGCAGGGAATGTTTTTACCTTTCTTTGTACAGTACTTGGCACACAGAAGGCACTTACTAAATGCTTGGTGACTTGATTTGCTATACTAGCTCTGACACCATGGACAAATCACTTAACTTTTCTAAGCCTCAGCTGCCTTATCTGTAAAACAGGAATAATAACGTCTTTCATCAATAACATACTTGCATTACCTATAGTTGTGGTGAAGAAGGTGCTTTGTAAAATGTGAAGTGCTATGTGAGTTATTTTTTTCTAGCCCCTTGAAGAGTAGGTACTGTGTCATTTTTCATTTCAGCATCCCTGGCTCCTAATGGAGTAGCTTGCATAAAGTGAACATTAATAAGCCACAAAGTTCTAAAGGTTTCATAAGCTATTATAATTAAGCCATTAGGCATTTAACAAATGTTTGTTGAACTTAAGGACACAGAAAAATTCAGTGAGATATAATCCACTACAGAACAGTCTCAAGATCATTCCAGATGTTAGTTCTCTGGGTCTGAGGCCCACAGGTGAAGGCACAACTTTAAAATTAAGATCTTTTCCCCATAATTGCTTCAGAAAATTTCTGGCTAGTCTGCGGGGTGGGGAGGAAGGATTTTCTTCTCAAATTCCTGGGGGTTTCTGATGGGGCCCTGATAATAGCACATCCTAGCGGACATCAGTGATGTCCACCAACCCTCAGGAGGGCTTTGTTATCACTCCTTACATATGAATGCTCCTTTACAGACTATTAGCAGTAGTAGTAGCAATAATATTAACCATTTATATTTGTGTAGCACCGTGAGGTGACAAAGGCCTTTACACACAGTATTTCATTCTCTCAGCAGAACACCAGTTAGGGCAAACAAGAGCCCTCCCATTTTCCAGATGAGGAAAACAAAGAACACCACAGTCACTTGCCCAAGGTCACACAAGACAGAATTAAGATTTGAACACAAGATCTCCAAAACCCAAACCTGCGTTACGTTTTGGTTTTTTCATTACCCTCGGGATGAGAGGAAGTGTGCTGTTTCTCCTTCAGAAAGAATGTATTGCATGATTGCACCTTTTTATCTTGATTTTTAAAAAGGCAAGTATTTCAAGGTCATGTTCATTTCCCTCCTGTCTCCTCCTGGACTGAAGTGAAATTCCAAGAATGCAGCCCGAGGGCCCTGTTTACATTCCCACCCTCCTGGTATCCTGGATACCAGAGTAACCTGTCACATTCCATCCCACCAATAAACCTCTGTCTGCTTATGGACCTCAGACTCTGACATGGCCAGCCCCGCCTCCCTTAACAAGTACTTTCCACTACTATGGAGGGAAGCTGACAGTCACCTGTTCTCTGGGAGGGCCAATAGCGATTGCTTCATCCCAGAAAGGGGAGTTACAGTGACAGGGACCCTTCCTTCCTGTCCCCAGTCACCATCCACATCCCTTCCTCCCTCCTTTGCCAGATATGCGCAGAAATGTCTTTATAGCCTCGGAGACAGACAGAGGGGGCGGTAACTTGGCCTCTTCTTAACTACATATCTGGGTAACAAAAAACCACAGGTTGCTTCAGGATCTACCCCTTCGGTTTAGGCCACCTCCTTCTGGCAACAAGCCTGGGGAGAAGGCCAAACTCTCTCCTGGATGTCTTTGGGGCTTCTAGAGTGGTCACACCAGTCCACTGTTAGTGGCACCAAATGCGCCCTGAGGCCATTCCTTACCACCACATTGCAACACAGCTTCTGCGTGTCCTTTGCTCCTACGCCTCCACCCACTACATCTTTATACACAGAATCAAAGATTGCTTCTCTCCTCTAGCCCTTGCTTATCTCAGTAGAATCAGGTTTAAAACAAGGCTTTCCATTTCCTAATCTGTAAGTTATAGATTTTTGAGCTAAAGGCTCTAACTCCTCTTCCAGCGCTAAGATATTACGATGATAGGTCTGAGAGCTAGACAGAACTGAAAAAGCCATCTAGTGCAACCCCTTCACTTTACAGATGAGGAAAGTGGGGCCCAAGAGAGGTTAAGTAATTGGCCCAGGATCACACAGATGATTTAGTGGGAAAGGCAGATTCTAAACTGAGAGTTTAGAATTTAGAGTTTAGGAAACCATCAGTTTCCTTTTTCTCTTTCTGCTGTTTTTTTGCTTCAAAACTCCATTTTTTTCCTCCAAATTTTTCTCTGCATTTGTTTCCCTGACAGTGGGGGGAAAAAAGGAAGCCTAGTGTTTATAAGCACGGTTTTATCAGTGAGGTCTTGGAAACTAGCAGCCCTGCAAAAAGTCCCAATATACTAACACCAGGTTAATTAACGCTCCTTGTTGGTTACAAACCTCCTACTCCAGGCAAACAACAATCCCCAAAGACAACAAACCCACAAACTAACCCACAAAAGAGAGGATTAAATGGCAACTGCGGTTGCCAGCCGCCCATAAAAAAACGGAAGGAAAGCTTCCTCTTGGAAGCCCCCTAGCCCTATTTCCTAGGATTTATAACACAACAGCAAACATTTCACTGAGTTAAGATCTAGCAAAGAGGAGAGCTGCCTGGGAGTACTTCCTTAGAGCACTAATTCCAAACCCAGAATGGGCCACTTACTGTGCAAAACAATCATTTTTTTAAAAACCATTTGGGAGGGGGAAAAAGTGCTCTGGAGACAGCTAAAGTAAATCCGACTCAGGGCTGTTCGGCAAGGGCCAGCTTGGGTTACCCGCGGTGGATCTGATTCAGACACACAGCAAATCCCAAGTCTGAGAACGAGTAAGGTCTCTCTTTCTGGGATGAGACTGCTCGGTGTCACTATAACAGCGTTGCCTGATGAAGTTACCTGTGAGGCCACGGTCCCTGGAGGTAGGGGAGCTGGGAGCTCCCTGGGCTGGGTGTTTATCAGCAACACCCGTGGCAGCCTGGCAACCCTTGAACACAACTTCTTCCCTTCTGTGATATCGCCAAGGAGGGAAAAACAGAGCAGTGGCCAGGATGTGGCCAAATCCACCGGCAGACGTGGGTGATTTCTATGGTGCTCATTTTGTAAAGGAAGCATGGATATTTTGTTGGGGTGGGCCAGGAAGGAGAACAAGTGGGGAGGGAAAATGGAGGCAACTTGAAGAGGACAAAGCCTGGCACCGAGGATTGGACAAGAGACAAGTGGAGGGTCAGGATGTTAACCAGATGCTGAGGTCAGGCACTGGTCCTTTGGAGAAGGTGAGGAAACATCCTGCAGTGAAATGGTGTAGTAGAAAGAGCATAAGGCTAGCAACCAAGACATGCAGATTCAGGTCCCAACTTTTGCTATGTGACCTTGGGCAAGTCACTTTATCTCTGGGTCTCAGTTTCCTCTTGGGTAAAATGAAGAACTTGGAATGGATTACTCTTAAGACCTTTTCCAGCCTGAAAATCGATGACACTATCATGGTAAGCATCACATGCAAACATTCTCAGTTCCTTCAACTTATCCTTGTCTGTCATGATCTCAAAGCCCCGTCATCAGCCTGGCGGCCTTCCTTGGGATACTCTCCAACCTGTCAATGGCCTTTGTGAAATGTGGCATCCAGAACTGAGCACAGTACTTGAGACGTGGTCCAATGGGGCAGAGAACATCAAGATGAACACATTAGTCTGTGTTATAAACACTAAGTCTTTAAAAATTATATTAGCTTTTCTGGCTGACATGCTACATTACTGATTTCCGTGGGGCTCGCTGTCCATTAAAACCCTCACGTCTTTTTCAGACAAATTGTTACCTAGTGTTGTCTCCTCCAGTTTGGACACATGAAATTCACTCAAAACAATGGAGTTCATAGCTTTCTTCTGGTAACCTCACAATGCAGGGAGAAAGTAATGAAAGACCCAACGTGTTGGGGAGACACCCAGGGGTGAACTTACAGGAAGACATGGACAAGTGTAACACAAGATGGGCAAACTAGAAGGACTGCCATCTCTTATCTTCGGAGGAGACATCCAATTGATTAGAACCCAGATTTATCTGAGTATCTGAATAGTACGGTTATGGACAAGAAACATGTGTATTTTGATTACTTAACACTGTTGTTTGAGGGTTGTGGTAAGTGAGGAGTGCATACATCTCATTTGAATTCTTCCCAACTGGGTAGAGAGAGAAATTGATCTAGGATTATGTGTGCTTGCTAAGGTTCATAGGGGACCCCTGCATGGCACACAAAAGACGACCACAGAATCGCAGATTTAGAGCTGGAAGGGACCTCACGGGCCATTTGATCTTCTTCTTCTTCTTCTTCTTCTTCTTCTTCAGTTGTTCAGACGTGTCTGACCCTGTGAGCCTGTGGACCATACTGTCCATGGGGTTTTCTTGGCAAAGATACTAGACTGGTTTGCCATTTCCTTCTCTAGTGGATTAAGGCAAACAGAGGTTATGTGACTTGACCAGGGTCACAGAACTAGTAAAATGTCTGAGGGAAGATTTGAGCTCGGTCTTCCTGACTCCAGCCCGGCATTCTATTTACTGAACCACTTACCTGCCTCTGCCATTTAATCTAACCCCTTCATTTTACAGGTGAGTAAACTGAGGACCAGGGAGTTCCAATAACTCTACAAGTTCTCAATGGCTGACAGGGTTTAGTATCTTCAGTAATAAATTTATTAAGCACCTTTACTTCATCTTATGATATGCTATTTGCTGTTGGATATATTAAACAAATGTACAGTATGGTCCCTCTCCTCTAGGGACTGACAGTCTAGTTAAGGAGACAAGACTAACACAGGAAATGATTAGAAAGCAGGACAAACCCAAATGAAGACTATTTGAGGGACTACTGTTTTTGAGTAGCTAGGTGGCATAGTGGATAGAGCGCTAGGCCTGGAGCCAAGATCTGAGTCCGTCCAGTCTAGACACTAGCTGTACAATATTGGGCAAATCATTCAACCTCTACCTCAGTTTCCTCAACTGTAAAATGGGTATAAAAACAGCCCTCACCTCCCAGTATTGTTGTGGGGATCAAACCAGATCATATACGTGAAGCACTTGGCCAGCTGGCGCTTGTTTCTTTTCCCTCCTTCTCTGTGGGTCTCTACGTTATTACTCCCTCAGATTCATACCAAGATGGATGGGCTCTCTCCATGGTCACAGCTGCGACAGCAGCATGGAGAGGCAGAAAAAGCCCACCGTCTGGAGTCCGAGGCTTGGTCTCCAGTCCCAGCTCTGCTACTTCCTGCAGAGGGACCACAGGCAAGTCACTAACCCCTAAACCTCCAGTTCAAAAATGGGGAGATCAGGCTAAATGATCTCTACGGTATCTTCCAGTTCCAAATGCTATGAACATATAAAACCACAACCACACTGCACAAAGACACAGAGGGGTGTACATGTGTTTATATATACATATACTAATAATAATAATAAATAATAGCTAGCATTTGCATAGTGTTTTCATAGCTAGTGTTTATGAAGCACTTTCATATAGGACCTCATTTGATTTTCACAAGTGTGAGAGGGAGCTACTTTTGTTCTTTTATAGATGAAGAAACCAAGGCAGGCAGAGGTTAAGTAACTTGCCCAGAGTCACACTGCGGTATGTGTTGGGAGGCAGATTTGACGTAGGTCTTTGTAACTCCAAGTTCAACTGTATCCATTGAGCCATTAGCTGCCTTAAAGTTTACCTGTGTGTGTGTACATGCATATATATATACATACACACACACACACACACACACACACACACACCCCTATATGGGTAAGCTTTAAATTGTATGCTATAAACTTAAATGCTATGAGACATCAGAGAAGGGACAGATAGGGTAGGGTAATTGAAAATTAACGCATAAAGAGATAGGCTTTGATCTCTGAAAGAACACACATTTAGAGCTAGATGGGACCTTGGCTGGGACTAGAGATCATCTAATCAATCAATAAGCATTTATTAGGTGCCTACTATGTGCCAAGCATTGTCATAGGCACCAAGGAACCAAAGACCAAAAAAGGTATCGCCTCTGACCTCAAGGATTTTATGCTCCACAGGGGGAGACAGCATGCATATGTAAGTAAGCACAAAATATGTAAAAATAAATATAAGGTATTTTCAGGGACTAGAAGTGAGAGAGCAGGAAAAGGCCTCATAGGGAAGGTGACATCTAGGTTGAGCTGACAGAGGATTTGTTAAGCGGTGAAGGTGAGGAGAGGGCATTGCAGGTAGGCAGGAAATCTTTGCAAAGCCCTAGAGCTGGCAGATTAGGGATTGTTTTCAGTTCCTTAATTTCACAGTTGAGCAAAGGGAGGCGGAGAGACTTTTCCCAAGTCACAAAATAAGTGGCAGAGCCAGTATCTGAACTTGGATCCACCAATTCTGAATCTAGCGCTCTTTCTACCGTACCACAGAGTGTAACAGCTAAAGCAAAGAATCAGCCGCTGAGGAATCATTTAGACATTTATGGCAGTCTTTAAACATCTCTGTGTGAATGAATACATACCCAAAGCCATTTTTAAGTGTTCTTCTGCAATGAATTTGAACATTTTCTTTATAAAATACAGAGATATAGAATAATTCACACTTGTACAGGACTTTATCTATTATCTTATTTAGTCTTTAACAATTTGTAAGGTAAGTAGGGCAAATATTATTACTCCAATTTTGCAGATGTGGAAACTAACACTTAGAGAAGTTAATCATCAATTAACAAATATTTAATGTCTTAAGTGCTGTCAAGAATTGTTAAGGGGTCCCCTGAACTAGTTGTGTCTGCGCTACATGCTGGTGATTAACGTTACAAAAAAGTAAAACACGTCTTATTCTTAAAGAGCTTATACTATATTGCGGGAGATGTATATGTACATGAGTGTGTGTATGTACACACACATATCTTTCTAAATATACAAATACGCATATATACATACACATACATATACGTGGGTACATGAATGCTACATACACACATAGTTTATGTAAGCATGTTCAGTATGTATATGTATACCCATATACCCCCCAAACATACATGCACATATGTAGACATCTATGTATTCTGGATATACATTCATAATAAATGTAGAAAGAGTAAATGCCACAATACATACATGTACATATTGATGTATATATTTATCCTATGTATGTACAGTCAAAACAAATGCATTTAGGTCAGGGAAGAAGAGGACTGAAAGTCAGGTAGATCAGAAAAGTCTTCTGATTTGATGGAAGACGTGGCTAGTAAGTTTTGGAGCTGAGACTTGAACCCAGATCTTCTGAATTCCAAGTCTAAGAAACAGTTATAATAACCCATCAAATGACGGCACTGGAATGTGCCTACATTTAACTCACATATCTGGGTGGGGATTGTTTAGGGGTAGGGAGGCCTTTTAATCTCAAGAGAAATATTCAGAAAACCTCTTCTCATTTGTATGTTAACAAAATATTTGAGAAGATAAAAATCTTCTGGGGGATTGGGAGTGGAATTAGAGATGGAAAGAAGAAATCCCCATACTTAAGTATATTCAGGCCAAATCCAAAGCAGAATAAAAATGATTTCAGGATTACCCACTGATTTTGAGAACTTTATGTAACCGTTTCTTTCTGTAAGTACAGAAAATCAAGATTGACATTCTCTACATAGAAGCTCATCTCTTTCCTAGCATCATCTCCTGAGGACCAAGATGATATAATTGTCCCCCTTCCCCCTCCCCAAATATGTCCTTTATTAGAAAATTAAAAATAATTACTTTGCCCATAAGGTACACCTTGTTGGTGCCTTTAAAATTGCCCTCTTCTACAAGGGGATTTTTCACCAGGACTTTAGAAATTCCCCAAATTTCAGTGCCCATTTAAGCTGCTACAGTATTTTAATGACAGGAACTGGGGAAAGAGAAACATTCAGCTTTTGCCTTGGCATGCCCTCTGTGTGCCACACCTCCACCACTCACAATCCCCAAGGAGGATTGTTATTAGTTTTCCATGTTGAGTACAGAATTAGACCATGAGATCCACATCCTGACCACTCCCATTAAGAAAGACCTACCCCCTGAAAGAAGAGTCCTTCTGGGAAGATGAGCTCTGGAGAGCTTCTCTGCTATGCTTAATCAGCTGGCCACCATTCCTAGGACAGGAGTTGTGTGTGTGTGTGTGTGTGTGTGTGTGTGTGTGTGTGTGTGTGTGGTGTGTGTGATGGATCCCTTTGGCAATCTGATGAAGTCTATGAATTCCCAGGGTCCTTCATGGACCTAGAATCAAGTTTGCTGTCTAGGTGTATAATCAAAGGAAATATTAACTTTATCAGAATTTCGTGAAAAGATTTAATTTTTTCCCCAATTCAAGTTCACAGGTCACCCGAAGTCCAGCCTCTTTGGATCTGTGGACCTCAGGTTAAGGAGCCCTGGCTTAGGATCCACTGTGTATTACATCATGAACTACTACTGCTACTAATATTAGCATCTGTATAACTAACTCTATCCTATGTGCCAGGCACAGGGCTAAAGGCTTTATCAATATTATCTAATTTGATCCTTACAACAACACTGAGAGTAGGTGCTATTTTTATCACCATTTTACAGTTAAGGAAACTGAGACAAACAGAGATTAAGGGACTTGACCAGGGTCACACAGTAAATGTCTGAGGTGGGATTTGAACTCAGGTCCTCCCAACATAAGGCCCAGCGCTCTATCCACTGAACCACCTCGCTGCCCCTAAACCCCATGGTGATTGTGCCTACTGCAATTTTTTTTCCTCTACAGTGACTAGTGCAATGAAAATCTAACACATGGTGAACATTCAATAAATGCAAGTGAATGGATAAACTCTGTGGTAGGGTGGCAAGTGTACTGGCTCTGAAGTAAGGAGTTTAATAATTTTTCAGTCGTGTTCCACTCTTCGTGACTCCATTTGGGGTTTTCTTGACAAAAATCCTGGAATGATTTGCCATTTCCTTCTCCAGCTCATTTTACAGGTGAAGAAACTGAGGCAAAGAGGGTTAAGTGACTTGCCCAAAGTCACACAGCTGGTAAGTGTCTGAGGCCTGATCTGAACCCAGGTCTTCCTGACCCCAGGCCCACTTCGTCATCTAGCTGCTTGTTATTGTGGAAACACAATCAGGATAACACAAGATTTAGCAGCTTCTACATTAAAGGACCGCAGGGCATGGAATATAATATTCCGGAGGGCAAAGGACATGGGATTACAACCAAGAATCACCTACCCAGCAAAACTGAATATAATCCTTCAGGGGAAAAAATGGTCATTCAGTGAAATAGAGGACTTTCAAGCATCCTTGATGAAAAGACCAGAGCTGAATAGAAAATTTGACTTTCAAATACAAGACTCAAGTGGAACATGAAGAACATCAAATGAGGAAGAGGAAGAGGAAGAGGAAGATCATCAGCATCACCAAATTAAAATGAACAGACCAACAGAAAAAGAGATCACGTGCTGTGCATGTATATTATAGCAACCTCATTTGACCTAGTTTGTAAAATTGGTTTAAATATGCTGATAAACACTTTAATGATCAAAAAGTATATATTTACTGCTTGTGTGACTTTGCGCAAGTCATTTATGCTCCCTTGGCCTCGGGTCATCTTTGAAATGAGAAGACTAGACTCAGTGGCCTCACAGGTTTCTTCCATTTGGAGATCTTGGATGCCATAATTCCCATTCTAGGCACTGTTGCTCCCATACTAGTCTTGGATAAGGTTCCTGGTATAAAATTATGACCTTACTAACCACCTTGATGTGCTTGAGCTTCCTTCCTATCCAGAGGGGGCCAGAGGGGGCCAGAGGAGGCCAGACAAAGCTGGGAATCCAAATCAGCCAATGAGGAGGCAAACTGAGCATCTCTCAAGCTAGACATACCTGAGATTCTTACAGTGTTTGTTTGCTGAACCCAGAAATCCTTCCAAAAAGCACATTACTGATAACGCATGGGCTCCTTATCCGGATGAGTCCCCACCCAAGCTCAAAGAAATTTAATCTAAAGTAGGGAAGCCCATTGTGTTCCACTCCAGTTTGGGTGGAGACAGATTCTTTTGTCTAGATAGCCCAAATTCAGGGTTGGTGGGGTGGGTCCTGATAAAGGGGTATTTCCTCTGTCCAGAGGTGAAATGAAGATGGAGTGATATCAGCTCCTGTTGGAAGGGTATATAAACTGGGCACCCTAACCCCAAGAAGAGCTCAGCTTTTGACTGCTGTCTGCTTCGAGAGAAATAAACTCAAAAATAATCTAATTCCATTTGTCTTTCTTAGACCAAACTCTGAAGGCTGACAGTGCAGACTAACAGAACTTGTTACCAGAGTTCAAAAGGGTGAAAAAGAGGCCTAAGGCCGTGGGAAGAAACATGTTTCATTTTGTAAAGGAGAAAAACAAAAGCCAAAAATTGGGGTCTCATCAGAGCCCAGATGTGTGGTTCTGTTCCAGCCTGCCAAAGGCAGGAAAACTAGAACCTCGTTTTTCCAGTGAATTCCCTCTGCTACCCCCACTTCAGGAGCCAGCCTGCTCTCCAGACAGTGGTCAGATGGTGGCGGGTCAGTGACTTTCTCTCATGTACATCCTCTTCCCTGGGCCAAAAAGAAAAACTGGAAGACAGCCTTGTGAACTAGGAGTCTGACACACCTCAGAGGCAGCACCTCAAAAAGAAAGCAGGTCTGATCCCAAGGCCTATGAAACATGCCCAGACAGTTCTCCTATGGAAGGGTCACTGACCTCCCCGCCTCCCCCAACAAGAGAAGTACTTAATTCCCAATTCACTGTTGCACATCCCAAAGATCAAGCCCTCTCTACCTCTGCCCTGAAGCTACTGTGACCCAATGGATGCGTGCCTGGGTATCAGTGACGACAGGTTTCTGGGTTGGAATGTCATATATATTGCTATATAATAATGCAAGCCCTTAGCTAACTGCTTTAACTTGGAATAATTAGTAGGTATTCCTGACCCTGTGAATTATTTACTGTGTTCTAATGATTATCGTTTCCAGTAGCCATTAGCTGTGCTTTTCTACTTGACTCAGACTTTTAGCAACTACTTAAAAGCTTCCAGGGATACTCCCCAGATTTGCTAAAAACACATCCTAAAAACAAGATGCTGACAATTTCCAGAATCTATAACAGAGATTGTGACCATATTTCCTCCCCCACTCAAATTTCATTCAGTGTTTATAAGGAATCCCACTGAGCTCCAACTGAGGCCCATGGATCAGCTTCACCACGGTCTATGGTGGAATTTTCCTATCTTGGTCCTCTACAGTTCCAGATAAAGACTCTGATTTAAACAAAGCTGAAAACTAAAGTGATCTCCTGGGGGCTACCCAGAGGCACCAGATTCAGCCCCTTGAGTCTTTGCAATACCATAAAGGAGGAGGTTAATAATCAAGGACTTTATTGTTATAGTTACAGCAAGGAGTTAGTCCGAATGATAATGATAGTTGCCCCCAGAACTGTTGGAATATTTGTAAATAGAGTGAATGCTGTGGCCTTTTCTCGGGTCTGTGTGCCAGCCAAAGAGTTCAAGCTGCTGTTTTCTAATCAGATGGTTTTTTTTTTAATCATCTTTTGACAACCGGAGAAAGAACAGAAGGCCAACAAACCCAGGAGCTAGGCAATAACAGCCATCTCGTTTAGAGGTAACGTCTTCAATCTCTCTGAAGTCTGCTGCTCTTTTGGGATAGTTAAGAAATGATTTTCTAAAGTACAAAGCTCAGAATTTCAGCATTTAAATGATATCACCAACATATTACACTGCACCGAGAACCTATCATTCAGTGCAGTTTGGTCCCTGACAATGAGTTTCTCCATTAAGAAGAAAGCTTTCAGGAGTCTCTGCTTATTTGCCTCCTCATGTAAACGTGAATAAAACAGGGCAATTAAATCCAAGGCCTTCCCTCTCCCTCCTTCTTCCCACCCCACTTCCCACTCATGTATTACACACACGGCCCCTCTCTCTTAGGTCTTGGGGATATCAGAGCAGAGCCCACTGGGGATTCGGCAGTCTCTCTGAAAAGCTCCAAGGTGCTCACATTTCCTAAGAACTCAATAATAATGGGGAAGCAGCATAAAAGGGAAAGAGACCCAGAGCCTTTATGAGGCAGGAGCTCAACCTAGGAGGCAACTTCACAAACGAGTATGAAATCTTATTCAAAACCTCCACAACCTTATTTAAAAATCCACCAGCCACTTGCTGCTAACTCATAATAGGATTTTTTTTTGGGGGGGGGGAAGGGAAGGTTCCAGGAAGACAAGGCAGGATTCAGGCCTGATTTCTTCTGTTTAGGAAACTCCTGACATCTGAACTCCCTCCACAAAAGCAGAGCAGCTGTAATTTAGTTTCAGACTTGCCTAAAGCACTTGGAGGTTAAATGATTAGAGCACACCTTGAATGAGTCAGAGATAGAATTTGAACCCAGCTCTAGTGGATTAGAAGGCCAGTCTTCTGTCACTGTGCCAGGCTGCCTCTCAACCAGATCATTCACATATTTAGAGCTAGCAGGCACTTTTTTTGTCCAATGAGGAAGGGGCGGGTAGGTGGCACAGCGGATAGCGTGCCAGGCCTGGAGTCAGGAAGACTCACCTTCGAAACTGGCCTCAGATGCATAGTAGTTGTGTGACTGTGGGCAAGTCACTTAATCCTGTTTGCCTCAGTTTCCTCATCTGTAAAATGAGCTGGAGAAGGAAATTGCAGACCATTCCAGTTATCTCTGCCAAGAAAATCCCGTATGGGGTCATGAAGAGTCAGACAAGATCGAACAACAAAAGGTACTTTGGGGGTCGATCAGTTCGACCTCCTCATTCTACAGCTGAGAAAACTGAGAGCCTGTGTGACAGGTTCTCTATAAGCAAACTCCCTCCACCAAGAGCTTCATTCTAATGACCAGAAAATGGAGGCAGGAAATGAAATCTAACCTTGTGACTCCACGGAGAATTTTACATCTTTAGCTCAGGTTATCAAAATGTTGTTGTCGTTTCTCAAACTCCAGAGACCCAGAAACTTCATTTAAAAACAAACAAACAAACAAAGAAATCTTAATAAAGTGATAACATCGCATCATTCTCTTTCTGCTTCGGCCCTTGATCCCATATGGAGACAAAAGACAGTTATAGGATGAGGAGGACTACAAACTGAAGATAAAAGAAAAGACAGGAACTTGAATCAGAAATAATGTACTCACATAAGCTTAGGATACTGAAAAGATTTAGTAATTTCCTAAGAACACCAACAGCCTACATCTATGAAATCTGCCTCCACCCCCTAACTCTGTCCCTACCAAGCTTCTACATTGCCCTAGGGTTCTTCTGCAGGACACATTCTGAAAAGTCTTCTGTCCTAGCATGAATTTCCAGCTTAACTAAACCTTGGCCTACTCAACCACAATTGCCATGGCATTTCAGTTTGGCCTGAATTGTTCAGATAGCTCAGGCCAATCCTTTGTTTCTCCTCCATCACCTAGGGAATTTCTCCAACTCTCTCACTTTCTGGGCTGTGAGGCTGGCCTCACTCTGACCTCATATGCCAAAAGCCTAACTTGTCTCACATCTCAGCTATAGCCATAATTTTTCAATCTCCAAATGCTTCAGAAGGCTAGGTCCACAAAGGGAGCATTAATGAAGTTTCAAACACTAAGAGACTGTCGAAAACAGAAGTCCCCACGTTGTTCTGCTAAGTTAAGCCTCTCCCTTCAAGCACACCCCTTTCCCTCCCCGCAAGATAAATAGGCAAGTGAATAAATAAATAAGATCACCCAACTGGTAAAGCAGGTTTATGGCACTAAGTTGACAAGAATAAGGAAATAAGTTTTGTTTGTAAGAGCTAAGTGATGGACAGTGTTCCTTGGAACACAGGGACCTGGCTTTGTCTTCTTCCTGCCCCAATCCTATATAGATGGACCTGTCAAGGGAGTAATGGCATTTTTGTTTGCCTTCTGTTGGGTCAACATTCCTAGTTTAGCAAATAGCAATTCACAGACTCACACATGAGAAACATGGAAGCTGGTCATTAGAAACATGTGTGTGTGTGTGGGGGGGTGCTTCTGGGAGTTTCTTGGTCTGACAAGTTGATTCTTCAGTCCTGCTTGCTTCTTGACACACTGAAGCTCTGGCTTTGGCTGCAAAGGTCTATGGATGTTGACGGGCAATATAAAGCTGTCAGTCGTAAGTTTATACATTAGGATCATGTATCTGTAGCTAAAAAGTGACCTTAGGTCTCTAATCCAGCCCCTTCATTTTATAGGTAAGGAAACTGAGACCAAAGGCAGTTAAATGACTTGCCCAAGATCACATGGGTAGGAAGAGTCAGGGGTGAAATCTGAGTCCCTAAGAAAATACCAGTCAGTCCACACCACCGAAATGCCATGGCATTGTGCTTGGGTTATACAGCCTTGCCTTCCACTCCGGAAAATTCAGTTCTGGCTTGGCTCTGCACAGATAGCATGTTTGAGGTTTCTGCCCCGTTCCAATCGGACTAGCTGGGACGCACCTTAGCTTCTATTGCTTCTGTCAGGCTCAGCTGGTTTTCCGGAGGCCTGGCTCAAAACTCAACAACGCTGTGCTTTCGTTTATGCTGACCAGGAGGGCAATCAGATTGCTCTCTTTTGAAAGGACCGGGAGGAGCTTCTTAATGGAAACCACTGATTCACTTGACCGGACTGACTGCTGCCCTGCGCCATACTCAACTCAATTCAATTTAACAAGCAAATACCAGCCAAACACGGTGCTAGGTGCCAGTGACACAAAGACAAAAATGAAACAGTCCCTGCCCTCAAGGAGCTTACATCCTATTGGGAGGTGGGGAGAAGAGGTGTGCACAGATAAGTAGATATAAAATAAATACAATGTTATTTCAGGCAGTAGAGCACTAATAACTGGGGGAATTAAGTCAACAGGCATGGCTGGCTGGCGCTGGATCTCAGCCTTGAAGGGAATGAGGTGTTTCAAGAGACAGAAGGGAGGATCATTCCGGGCATGCGGGACAGCCTGTGCAAAAGCGTCCATGGGAGAGGCAGAGTATCCTCTCAGTACTTGTGTGCTCAGTTTTCAATAAGCAATGGCACATTCATTCACAGAAGATATTCCTACTATGTACCAAGCATTATCTTAGGTGTCATGGTGGGAGCATG
Organism: Phascolarctos cinereus; assembly: GCF_003287225.1. Classification (NCBI taxonomy): domain Eukaryota; kingdom Metazoa; phylum Chordata; class Mammalia; order Diprotodontia; family Phascolarctidae; genus Phascolarctos; species Phascolarctos cinereus. The sequence goes on along the minus strand of NW_027555625.1, from coordinate 402,929,306 downwards.
TGTGGTGGTATAAAGATGAATCGAAAAAAAAGTGTTTACCCTCAAGAAGCTTACAATTTAGCGCTGGAGTTACTGTGTGTCTCACCAGATAGGCTAGGAATTTATCACAAAGACAGATCTTTTTAAGCCCTTCACCTCTCCCTACCGCCCAGCATCCTCCCCACCCTCAGTATCTCTCCTGGGCATTCCAGGAGTGTTGTTGACTTTTACAGAGCATGATGGTAAGACTATGTTATCTCAGGAATGTGTCTAGGGTAAGGTCCGTGCCTACGATGAAAAGCTGCGCACAGGTGAATCGGTGCCTGCTAGATTAGAGCGCCATAATACCAGATCATGAGGTTCTTAGGAATGTATACTATGCTTTATTGCTACCTGTACACTATGGAAAATGGAGAAGTTAGATGAGGCCTTTGGGGTTTTTTCCCTGTTCAAGGCTGAGAAAAATCAGTATTTCATTTTTTTTTTCTCAACCAGGGGTCCATAATAACTTATAAAGGAAGCACTGTAAACTTTTGCTTAATCAATTCAATCAATCAGAGGCAGTTAGGTGGCACAGTGGATAGAATGCTGGGCCTGGAGTCAGGAAGACCTGAGTTCAAATTTGATTTCATATACCTACTAGTGGCATGATCCTGGGTAAGTTACTTAACCTCTGTTTGCCTCATCTGTAAAATAAATATGATAATAGCATCTACATCCCAGGGTGGTTGTGAGGATTAAATGAGATCATAATTATAAAGCTCTTAGTACAGTGCCTTGCATACAGTAAGCACTATATAAATGTTAGCTACTATTTTTAGTAATTCAACAATTATTAAGTACCTACCATGTGTAAAGCACCGTTCTGGGTGGTGGGGCTACAAAGACAAAAACTCAGCCTGCCAGTCCTGTCTGCCTGTGTTCTACTAGGAAGGATACAACATTCTATCGGATGGGATATACAACATGCCTATAAAGTTTATACAAAGTAAGTGTTTAGGTGGGTTTTTAAAAATATTCTGGGATGGATGAAAATCTACTTCTTTTAAGATGCTATATTAGTAGGCCTTAGTTTGTAAAATGGAGATAAAAACTGTAAACAGAGAAATAATATCAATAAGTCATTTTGCAGGCCCCAAGATATGTTGCTCTTCTATTTGGAAGAATTTTTTTGATGAGCCAAGAGGCAGATAACACAGCGTAGGCAAAGGGTTCAGAACCTCAGGGAAAGTTCCAAAAGGCTTATTACTGCGCAGCAGCAGTGTGTGTGTGTGTGTGTGTGCTCGGTGGCTAGCCCGAGCGCTTTTTTTTTGTTTGTTTTGTTTTGTTTTGATGTATGTCCTTTGTTTGGGAGAAATGAAAAGTAACCTCTCCCTGATAAAGAGAAACACAGGTGCTGAGAATCAAGAAGGTGTTGGGTGGTTAACAACTATCCATGATAAAACACCTGCAGCATAGACCAATAAAGATGTTAAGTCTCTTGGAGCCAAAAGTAAGTCCCTAGGACAGTTCCATAAAGTTGGGATCATTTACTCAAGCACAAACTGATAACAGTAACTCTGAGTGAGCAGAGTGAGGAATCTGTATTTAAATGTAAAACTTGGCTCTAACTTGCATATATGGCTCTAAGAAGAAATGAAGGAAGAAATGTGGTATAGTGGAATAAACATAGAATTTTGGAATCAAGTAATGTGGGTTCAAACCCCCCTTTGCTACTAGCTAGCTATGTGATCTTGGGAAAATAATCTCTTTGGGTTTCAGTTTCCTTATCTAAAAAATGATGGGGTGGAACTAGATGACTTTTAAGGACTCTTTTGCTTTTAATTCCCATGATCGCACGCTGTTAATTAGTTATATGCTGTTAATTTAGTATAGTTACATCTTTTTATTCTCCACTAAGGTCCTACTGCCACTCATGGTGTGGAGATCCTGGGTTCTAGAAGTTGATGCCAGCAGAGCACAAGCTTCAGTAGATCCCAACAAGTGTTCCTGGCAGTGGCCCTGTGAGGGACTGTGGCCTGAGGATGAGCACGTGGTCTGAGAGATGCATCACCAGTATGGCAGCAGAGTGGTGATTTTTTTGTCATAGAAACTCTCACAAGTTATAGAAAGGTCAAATCTGTGTTTATGAAGAGGGAAACTGTTGACCCCTAAAGTACTGAATAAGTATTTCTTTGTATAAAATTCATTAAGAAATGGATTATGTGTTTGTACACCTGCTTTCCTCAGTTATCCACATCTGTTTGGAAGCCTAATGACTCGGTCTACATACATACCCATAAACAGGAAACACTTTTCACCTGGTAACAGCACAACCTTAGCATCTAAGAAGAATTAATTAGCTTTTTTAAAAATAATTGGTTTGCTTTGCGCACACAAACATGCATCACACTTTACACCTTTTCATCTGAAAAATCCTGGCTGGTTTCTTGTCTCTTTTAAATAAAACACCTCTGTCATTCCTTGATTCTCCCTTTACTTTCTCCTGAGGAGCTGGATCGACTTGGGCAAATCCTGAAAGCTGAATAGCACTGAAATTAGTTAGTACTGACTACTCAAACCCATAGTGGTCAATTTTTTTTTTTGGTTGAAAATATGGCAGAAATCTAAAAGAAGCTGAATGCAAGATAACAGCGTATCTTGTGCATTTTGTGGCTGCTGCCAAGTCATTTTTCAGTCCTGTTTGACTCTTTGTGACCCCATTTGGGTTTTTTTTGGTAAAAGTACTGAAATGGTTTACCATTTCCTTCTCCAGCTCATTTTATAGATGAGGAAACTGAGGCCACCAGGGTCAGGTCAGTGCTTCTTAAACTGTGGGTCACAAGCCCATATGGGGTCTCGAAAAATTTGGCAACAGTAAGGGTCAAAAGGCCCTTTTGGCGCAAGGGCCAAAAATTAATTCAAAATCAAACACTAATGAATCTGAGGTGTTTCTGGCAACTTCACTGCAGCCTTGGATCTGAACACAAAGCCCACGGTCTGTACTGAGCATGCCCTCAGGCCTTGAAAAGGGGTCAAGAGGTCTTAAATGGAAAAAGTTAGGTGACTTACTCAGGGTCACATAGCTAATAAGTGCCTCAGGCTAGATTTGAATTCAGATCTTCTTGACTCCAGGCCCTGCACTCAATCCACTGTGCCACCTAGCTGTTCCTATCTTGGGCATATTGGATCTCATACAGGATAGCAATGGCTAAGCCCCTCCAAATAGGAAAACTACCATTTCGTCAACTATTTCATAGATCTACAGATGTTTAGAGCTGGAAGGGATCTTAAAAGTTATGTAGTCTGACCTATTCGTTCATTTTTCATTCATGATATATTTATTTATCCATCTGTTCATTTATTTATTGATTAATATATTAATTCATTTATCCATCTACTCATTTACAAAATTTATTTCCATCAAGGGAGCTTTAGATCATCTAGGACAACTTCCTCCTTTTACAGACAAAGAAAATGGAGCTAGTTATAGGTCAGAGAGACAGATGAGGTCAGTAAGATTAAGGATAGACAGCCAAAGGAAAAGTCCATACATCTCCCCAGACCTAGAGTCCTGAATTGAGGGAGTTCTATACCCTGACCTAGCAGGGCCTTTGAGCTTCTCATTTGTATTCTAGGAGACTTGAGGGCCAGAAGATTTCTTAAGGCATGGGGTGCTATTCCAAGTCCAATGCTAGAGCTTTCTCTCTTGACCCTCTTACTGAGGATGCATATCAGAAATGGACACTGTCTAGCAGTCCAATCCTTTCATGTTAAAGAAGAGGAAACTAGGGCCCATGTATTATTAAGGCAAGACATTACAGTTGAATTAAGAGACTGATACAGGAAAATGATATTGTTCTCTTTTAAGAGCAAGATTTAAGAATCACTCCTTACTTTATACTATGCGGAGTTGGACACTAAGAATCATAGAAAGAACAGAAAGGTACCTTACAGGCAATCTAGTCCCATTTTCTGGAAGAGGAAATTAAGGCCTTTGAAGGTGAGGTGATTTGCTTAAAGCTATTTCTTTGGATTTGGAGTGTAATTGGAAAAGATAGCCACCTGTGACGAGATCTCTTCTAACCCCTTGCTCCAAATAGAGGTGAATTGTACTTTGGTAAGTGGTTTTGATGTGAACAAGGGTTTAAAATGAGAATGGCTCTTTAAAAATATCAGTATTGAACAGCTATCATGTCAGCATAGAAGGCCTCTGTCACCATTTGGAGTTGTCTTGATTTAGCAAAGCAGGGTCCCCAGATAGTAAGAGGCACTACAGACCTTGGAGTCAGGAAGACCTGGGTTCAAATTTCACCTCTGTGAGTAACATTTGTAAAGTATTTTCCAAACTTTAAAGAAACTACAAAAATGTCAGTTATTATTATTAAAAATAGGGGACACTGATGACAAAAGCAGGAAGCTTGATACCATCAGGTGCTGCTCAAAAAGAAAACTAGGGTCACAGTAACACAGTAGAGACTTGAGCATTGTGATTGAGGCTAGTGCTATGAAGATACAGGATGGTCAGGAAAAATATAGACTAACTGATTAGAAAAGTCTTGAAAGCTGGGAGCAGTGCTAGCTGAATCAGCCAGGGTGGGGAACCTGAAGCCTGGAGGCCACATATGACCCCTTGTAGTCAAAGGGCCGCACTTGAGAGCCACATGTGGTGAGGCTGAACGTTCCCTGGAAGGCTTCTAGAAAAGAGAAACTAGATGTAGAAATGCTAGAAAGGTCCAGGAAAGCCATCAAGTCAAGGTTTGAATGGTTATAAAAGTAATGCTATCTAAACATTTTTAGAGTGCTTTCTAGAGGTTATCTTATTTGACCATCTTGACAACCCTGTGCTGTAGGCAGACCAGGTATTATGCCAACTGTACAAATGGAAAAACTGAGTAGGTGAAGGTGATTGTGGTAAGAAATACAAGAAATAAAACCAGTATGTATCTCCTAAGTGCTTATCTTATTGTCTTGTTGATAACAGTTCTTAAGAAGGCACAAGAAACCCTATCTTGACTGGAGGCATTTTCAATAGCTGTGCCCCACCCAGGAATTCTCTCCCTCCTCATCTCTGCCTCTCGGATTCCTACAAGTTGCATCTAAAATCCCACTTCTTATAATGTCCAATTTATCTCCAATTCATGCTGTCTATAGTTTAGTTGTTTCTGAACCCCCTTTGACTGTGAGTGCCGTCTTTGCCTTTCTTTGCAGCCCCAGCATTTAGCACAGTGCCTGGCACACAGTAGGCTCTTAATAAATGTGTGCGGACTGCCTGATTTAGGATTAAGAAGCAGACATGGGACCGGACAGAAAAAAGCGACGGGTAGATAACAGGAGCTGTGAGTAACCGGATCTGGGTTTTAGTCTTCAGCTCTACCACTGAATGTGCGATCTCGGGCAAACTGATTCATCTGACTGGACCTAAGTGTCTTAATCTGATTGTTCAAGGTCCCTTTACGATTTAAAATTCTATGATTCTCTCCCCTTGCTTCCAGTGCACTGGACTTGAAGTAGAAGAGATGGCGGATTAGCCAGAAAGGGTAGAGAAAGGTCAAGGCTACAGGACTGTGTCAGGCAAGAGGGGAATGAGGCAGAGAATGATAATCTATTAAGATCCTGATTATCTTGTGATAAATTATGACAAGTTTATAAATAAGGAATATGAAGATACTTGTTATTTTGGGGGGATATTTGGAAGGGGGGGTTGGACTGGACCTGTGATTGCATTAATGTGGGGGCATTCTAGTGAGAAATTTCCCTCTACCAATGTAGATGAGTGGGCAGCTAGGCGGCAAAGTAGATACAGCGCCAGCCCTGGAGTCAGGAAGATGCCTCTTCTTGAGTCCAAATCTAGACTCAGATACTTACTAGGTGTGTGACCCTGGGCAAGTCCCTTAACTCTGTTTGCCTCAGTTTCCTCAGCTGTAAAATGGCAAACCACTACAGTATCTCTGCCAAGAAAACCCCAAATGGGGTCATGAAGAGTCAGACATGAATGAAACAACTGAACAACAAACATAGATGAGCACCTGCTCTGCAACATAGTCTTAGAAAGTTGACAGGGCAAACTGACAATCTGGACTTGAACCCAGATCTTCCTGACTCTGAGACCAGCCCTCTAGCCACAACCCCATGCTGCCTCTAATACTTGTGATTATCTCTGGGTACACAGGTGTGTTAATGTACACATGCATAAACCTCAGAACAGTAGTTTTACACTCATTGGCTGATCAGGAATGTGCCATACTAAAGTGGTCCACGTGGATGAGGGCCTTTTCTAAGAAATATGGCAAGCCTAGAGAGCACACGCCATGCAGGCCAGCTCATCTGGGTGTCAACTTTAAGATAAGTGAGAAATGTTGAAAATGAGACCCCCTTTCTGGTCAAGAAGAAGAAGACCGCACTCGCTACCACTGTGCAAAGCCAGCATGGTGCCCAAGACAACTCCAGTCTAAGGGAGAAGCTGGAATGAGCAGTCTTGGTATAAAGAACCCCATGAATGACCCACAATGACATCTACAATTTATAAGCTCCATTTCACTGTGACAGAGTTGGTGTCAACTTCCATGCAGCACTCACTTCAGAAATTCCAAAGAAGGGCTTGGCTTCTTAGACCCAGATAAGGGCAGAAAAAAGAGGTTTATTGATTTATTTATATAGCCAGTGACGCCAGGGAGGTTTCAAACACTAATTATAACATGAACTCATGTGAAAGTTGGCCCACCTGAAAGATGACTTCAGTCAGCTGGGGTTGGGGGAGGCCCAGGGATTCCAGCAATGTTCCAAAGGCAAAACAAGTGAAAACAACCAAAGACCTTGAATGTTGTAGTGAGGCCTTCCTACTTGTATTTCAACCCCACATTTGGCTAAAGCCACACATATTTTCCTTCACAGTGCACAAAGAACATATCATGTTAGGATTTCCCATGTTACTTTAGTTCCAAGGTTAAAATGCTCCTCTACATTCCTAACAAGCCAATTCACTTCAAAGAATGCCAAGGTACCTATATTCCTCTGCTTTTCTTTCTTTACAAGAATTTTTAAAAACCACTTCTAACGTTTTGTTGATAGTTTTTTTTCAAACATTTCTGCTCTTCCTTTCTCCGCTCAACAGAACTGTCGTAACCAAGAAGTTAAATGAAACAAATCAATACATTTGCGGTGTCTGATGATGTATGCCGCATTCTATACTCTCAGTCTACCACCTTTCTCCTGAGAGGAGGTAGGCATGCTTCACTACTAGTCCTTTGAAGTCATAGCTGGTCACTGCCTTGATCAGAGCTCTGAAGTCCTTTTTCATATTATTATTATGATGAACTTAACAAACATTCTCTATTATTAAATATTATCATATAACAATTATATATTATGAATATTATGTTATGAACTTAAAAAAGACCATTGTACAAGAAACTGAGCTTTTGTAACAAGTTTTTTTTAAAGTATGTATTAAACTTAACATGATAGTAACAAAACTGTCCTGCCTGTCTTTGTCCTCTTCTGAATTTCCTTCCACTCTTCTCTGTGTGTTTTTAATATTTTATCGCTGCCTCAATTCTGAAATCTTTCAGTGTGGTTTTCATTTACATTATTGTGGTTATCAAGTAAATTATTCTCCTGGTTCTGCTGGTCTTGCTTCTGCATTAGCCCAGGTATTTTCTTCTGCCTCCCAAGCCAGAACACAAATCTCCCGGGTGGTTCCCAAGGACAAATCCGCCAAGCAACTCCCCTTGGGCAGAGTCAGGACCAAGGACACACAATGTCCCCCAATGTGCTGTTGAGGCCCAATCATGACCTGCAAGGTGACCCACTTGGGAAAGTCTGCAGCTGTGCTCGGCTGCTCTTCCCTCGGCCAGCGAGGAATACGAAAGGCAGAAGGGGGAGAAAGCTCACAAAAAGGCGTCCCTAATCTTGATGCAGCCTTGTTATCATTTTCTATGGCTGACTGTGGAAGGCAAACTGAAGCTTGAGGCCATTTTCTCTGGCAGACATTTGAAACTTTAATGTTCCTTTTCTCCCAAACAGTGAGATACCCCTGGTAGAGGAGATAACTGAGGAAAACTGAAATCTCCTGCATTTTTCATCCTGGCCATTCCCTCCTGGGCTCCCCAGCCCCCACTTCGTTTGGTATCTTCCCTTGTAGAATACACAACGAGTGAGGTATTCCCTCAGGAATGTTTCTGGCATAGGGTATGTATGAGGCATAATAACCCTCTGTCAAAGGTTAAAGAACAAAATTGCCACAGTATCCAGTTTCCTGGTTTTCCATCCTTTTATCTCATTCTAAAAGTAAAAGGGATTCAGTGTGGTGGAGAGTGCAGAGAACAGAGCTCTGGAATTAGAAAGACCTGAGTTCAAATGATGTCACAGACATTTAGTAGCTGTGTGAGCCCTGGTAAATCACATGGGCTCTCAGTTTCCTCATCTGTAAAATCAGGAGTTTGGGATAAATGGCTTCCAAGGTTCCTTTCAGCTCTAAATCTATGACCCTATTATCCTATGAACTGAGAGAGCTGTCAGTGGAAGCAGGAGCTTTTTTTTTTTTTTGAGTGATATATTCAAGATAGTCTCAGAAATATGATGGCCTGTCAGTCTCAGGGTTTGGTGAGCTGGCCTGCTGCATGGAGCCTGGAGCCAGATCGGACACTTGATCGACAGCCTCTCTCTCACATGAAGACGCTCATGTTAGACTCAGACCTCTGCCCTATGAGCCTTTCTGAACTACTTCTCTAAATGAAGTGGATTTAATTTTGCAAGCACTTTCAACGAGTGCTCCGATTTGCTCAAAGTTCTAAATGAAAGGCAGCCAAGCAGTGCCTGTGCTGAGACAGAGAGCCCCCATTCTGGCGCACCACCAAGTCATACCTGAAAAAAGCCACTCACACAAGACAAATGCTTCCCATAGTCAAAGCACTCCAGCAACACATGCAATCACCTCTTAACCCCTGTTCAATGTATCCCCTTCTCTTTTTACAAGCACCTGCAAGGAGAGTCCCAAGAGGCATTCCAATCTTCACTGTAACTAGGGCCTCCTGAGAAGTAACCTGACTCGGTCCTCTTCAGAAGGACAGTGTTTCTCTCACAGCTACCTAGGCTCCCAGAGAAATGGAAACTAGCCCTTTTGCTAGGTGTGTTTGGGGGGAATGGGAGGTGGGGTGGATGCAGACAATGATGCTATTCCTTCCAAGACTTAGCTAGGCTAGGCTAGGCTAAGCAAGGCCTGACGTCAGTTTTTATCCCAAGTGCCTTGGAAGCGAGTTTGAACACTCAGATGTCCATGCAGCACTTTACAAACTGTTGGATGTGAGATTCACATTCAGATGTGAGACTGTATTCTCTTTTTAGCAGAGTCATCAGACCACAGAGGAGGTTTTGAGACAAAGCTGCTAAGATGCAACTTTTACCAAGATTCAAATTGGGTTTGCCCTATCTTTGGGATTCCCAGGCCTGTCCTACAAACCAGTTTCCACCTCCCCACTCACACTCTGGGCCTATATATGAATTATTAGTCCAAGGAAGACCCAATCCCAAAAGGCCCTAAAATTATTTGCTTTGATGGACTTCTTGTCTATACAGCCAAAAAGAGTTAATGAAAGTTAATGAACACTCCAACGACGACTATAAAATCAGGAGAAACTAGCTCAGTTTGTTAGACGCAAGTAGGTGGGTAGACCATATACGCCTCAGCTGACATAGGTGAATTTGAATTAGCCCCACTCTATGATCAACTTTTGAATAACAGTGTCTCGGGCAGTGAGAATGGGCAAGAATAACTGAAATCATGCTCATTCTGTTGAAGGAGTCTGTAGCACTGTTTTCCATGGCAAAAATTCCTTAGTCCTGCAAAGCTGAGTTGAGGCTCTGTTCCAGCTGGGCAGGACAGTATCTGTGTGGTGATATAGTTTCCAACTTGATCGACACTGGATAATCAAGAATGGAAAGTCTAGAGCCCTATCATCAAATGAGCAAGCAGTAGGATGGAAAAGGCTGGTTCCTGATAGATAATGTTGTCATGATTTTTGGATTGCCTATCCCAGGGCTGGGGTACCTGTAGCCTTGAGTCCATATGTGGCCCTCTTTGTCCTCAAGGACAGCTCTTTGACTGAATCCAGACTTCATAGAACAAATATCCTTAATAAAAGGATCTGTTCTGTAAAACTCGGACTCAGTCAAAAGGCTACATCCAACTTAGATGGCCACGTGTGCCCTATCCCATATCATGGCAGAACTGGCTAGGCATTGACAGAAATTGTCTCATGATAATAATGATGATGATGATGACAGCTTACATTTATATAGTGCTTCCTATGTGCCAGGAATTGCACTAATCAGTTCACAATGATTATCTTATTTGATCCTCCCAAAGTGCTATCATTATCTCCATTTTACAGCTGAGGAAACTGAGGCAGAACTGAACCTCTATTTACTTTTCCTGCAAACAGGGTAGAGAGGGTGTGGCACTTTTTTTCCCTTTAAAAAAAATGTTTTTTTTAAACATAGGAATATCTAGCTAGAACAGGACTGGGGTTAAAGAAATCTTTCCTAGTACAGCTTGCTCAAATGATCTACTTTTTTCTTAGAGAATGATAATTTGTATCTGTTCCTGAACCTCACTGAACTATACATACCAAAAACTTTGAGAGCTAGAAGGTACTTTAGAAGTCATTTGCTTCTAGTTCCACATACTGCCCCCCTCCTTGTATTTTGACAGATGAGAAAACTAAAGATTGATGTTCAGTGACTTGCCCAAAGTCACACGACTATTTTGTACTAGGGCCAAGACTTGAACTTTTCTAAGTGCCTTGCCATTGGTTTTTTCCCACTACAATATGGTATCAGGTAACCCTGGCCTGGTCCTTATTTGCTCCTTGAAGAAGGCTGAGTTATTCTGCAAGATGAGAACTGCTCCTGGGCCCTGTGAATGGCAGGCTGGCAGAACCTGGTCCCAGATGACCCGACAGGTTCCTGGGCTTGACCCTTTCATCAATGGTGACTTGTGGTAACGTCGGAGCCTTTAGCCTACTGGGCAGGGAATGCGAGCTGCACATTTGGCTCTCTAAGGTTGTTCGGACAACCATCTGCAGGAATTTCAACCTCCCAGTCTTCCTCTCAGTGAAGGGGGAAAGCTGGCAGGCCTGGCTGCCTGGCTGCTCTTCAACTCCCCTAGTGAAAGGGAAGCCTTAAATCGGATTCCCTACCCCCAGCAGCCTCCCTCCATCCGCAGGACAGCACACAAAACAGCTTTACCCCCAGAGGGAGGAATGTGCCAAGACATTCTTTAGAGCTGGTAACTGGAGAGTCTGTTCTCCCCACCATGGCTAAGAAATTACTTTTCTGACTAAATAAACGATCATTTGACATAACTTCCCTAGATGGAGGGATGTGTGGGCATCTTCTAATCGAGTAAGGAAAAAGCCAGGGCAAAAAAAAAAATACAATTGCCAGAGAAGAAAAGAAAATCATCTTGTTTTAAAGCATTAACTAGTTTTAGACATGTAATTACCTTGGCAGGATCTTACCCCCTCTAAGAAGGAACTGTACTGCATTTAGCTTTGTTAAACTTGGAGTCACGCCTCCTCCTCCCCACAGCCCTGCACCCTCCATCCAGCCCCGATGTCAGGAGGTCTGCAGAGATGCAGAGTTCTTAGAAGAGCACAGAATTTTAAAGCTAGACGAGCCTTTAGAGTTACTTCACCATAGAAGCCTCAATCTAGAGCTGGAATTTATTAAATGCTTACTGTGTGCAAGGCATTATGCTAGGTGCAGGGACAGCAAAGGGGAGGCGGGGGCAATCCTTGATCACTAAAAGCTGACATAGTCTTTGGGAAAGGGACCTTGGAAAGCATCTAGCCCAGCTTCTCCCCATCCCATCTTACAAAGGAGGAAACTGAGGCCAAGAGATGACTTGTGCCAGTTCACGAAGATGTTAAGTGGCAGCGCTGGGGTTTGTATCAGGATCTTTTCACTCCCAATCCAGTATTCTTTCTGATCCATCACACTGCTCCAAGCCTTTCTTTTTACACAGGAGGAAACTGAGAGTCAGAAAGGGGAAGTAACTCACCTGTATCATAGACTAGAACACCGGCATGCAGGTCAGCAGCAAAAGGTCAAAGGATAATAGACCTAACGTCAGAAGGCCTCATCTAGTCCAGCCCTTCATTTTACAGATAATGAAACTGTGGCCCAACAGGGTAAACAGGGTGACTCTCTTAGTCACACAGAGAATAAACCTCAGAGATGGGTTTTAAACCCAAATCCTCAGACCCTAGAGCATATGCTCTTTCCACTGTATCATGCCCCATCCCCCACATCATAGGATCACAGACTTAGAGGCGGAAGAGTCCTCAATGGCCATGTAGTCCAACCCCTCATCATTTTATAAATGTAAATTTGAGGTTAGGCGAGTTGCCCAAAGCCACCCAGGCAATAAATAAATGTCAAAGGCGGCATTTGAACTCAGGTCTTCTGACTCCAAAGACGGCTAGGTTGCCAGGCCTGAAGTCAGGAAGATTCATCTTCCTGAGTTCAAATCTGGCCTTTGCTGTGTGACCCTGGACAAATTACTTAACTCTGTCTGCCTCAGTTTCTCATCTCATGGGCTAGAGAAGAAAATGGCAAACCACTGCAGTATCTTTGCCAAGAAAACTCCAAAACAGGGTCCCAAAGAGTGGGACATGAGTGAAATGGCTCAGGAACAACTTCTGACTCCAGAGGTAGTGCTCCTTCTCTTGCCCCACACTACTTCCCTAAATTCCACGTTAATCAGATGGTGTTCAGATTGCCATCCAATTTGCCAATCCCAAATTCTTAAAGCCAGCAGCCTTAGAATCTACACAAAAAACCACGAGCAAAACCCAAAGCCATCTCACAATACTGAGCGATCCACATCAGCCCCCTTCTCCTTAGCCTAGTCTGCTGGAGGAAATGTTTTGTATCAGGGCTTCCAAGGCGTGGAGATCACAGAACTGAGAGGATGCTAGAACTGGAAGAGAGCTTGAGGTCACCCAGCTCACTCCTAATCCAATGAGCATATCTGTATTTTTGTACAAGGAGGCGGAGCAACAAGGGTTTGAATTCCTAGGGATTCCCACTGCCCTGGCACCACAGGAATATACATGTGGATGCCTGGGTGGATCTGGAGAGGCTTCCCTATCCTTTTGGGAAGTGGGCAGGAGAAAAGAAAGTTTAGAAGATCTTGGACCCTGTGCTTTTTCTGAAATGCCATGGAAAGAAAAGTTTGGGGGCACAGCTGGACTGTCTGATGATTCTGGAACAGGGTGACTGGTATATGTGACCATTCAGTGTGTACAGTGGAATGGGTACTGACTCACATAGGGCCTGTGTGATCTTGTACAAATTATTTAACCTCTCTTGGGCCTTGGTCTCCTCATCTGTAAAATGATGGGGTTGGGCTGGATGGTGTCTGAGGTCCCTTCTAGCTCTATATCTGGAATCCTATAGGACCTGAAATAAATATCAAATTTCTAGCACGGGGCAGTGGATAGGACATTGAACTTGTAGTCAGAAGAGCTGGGTTCAGATCTTCTGTTAGACACTCACTAGCTGTGTGACCCTGGACAAGTCACCTAACCTCCTTAGGCCTTTCCAGCTCTAAATCTATGATCCCATGATCTTATGAAAGCCCAGGAGAAAAGAAGGGCAAGGATTCATTAGGATTCCCACCAGTGAAAGAGTGTTGAGTCTACAACTCACATCTCTGTGCATTCTCGTTTTGGATTCCTGGTACCTCTTCCTTACAGGCTGCTTTCTAGGGACCTCATTTTCTAGGTACCTGAAGGCCATAGGGCACTCATACCAGCTAGGAGGAATCCAACTTATATCATCCCCATGGGTCTTTATACTTTGTAGATCATAGTACCAAGAATAGATAGGGGCATTTCAGATTGGATACTTTCAAAGACTGCTCCTTTTGGGGGAAACTGGAACAAAAAAAAAATCATTGATTTGGCCAGGATTCTCAGAAGTGAGGAACAGTGAAGGGGGAGCCCCTTGGGCCTTCTCATACTCCACCTTTTAGCAGAAAAGGGAAAGGTAAGAGAATAGATATTTTATATTAAGAGCTTATTATGTGTCAGACACCATTCCAAGCACTTTACAAATATTATCTCCTTTGAAAAATAAGTACTGAGTGCTGCCTGGAGGAGGAGGAAATTGTTGTGCCTACCAACCAGGACCAGGACATACATATCCCTGCTCCTCCTCCTGCAGAAGCATGGGGTGAGAAGTTCTAGAGTGGGAAGAAAGAGCAGGAGGAGGAGGAAATGATCACAATGGGTACAAGAGAGGCCTCTCACCTCCATTAACATCATAACAGCTTCCAAGTAGCTGTGACATTCTTGGTGAGGCAAGCTGCTCAGTCCCGGTTGCAGGCTATCTGGGTTTCCCCACCCTCCCTCATTGCCTTCTCTCTCACTCATTTTCCTGTCATTTCTGCTTCCCTTCAGTTCACTGGTTGCCTCCCCTTTCCCCAACCCCCCCCCCAAATTCCTTTATGGGAGCCTTTGAAGACCACTTGAGTGTGTGATAATTGCACAGTTCTCAGCTCCCTAAGGCCTAAGGCTTCTTTACTGATTCAATCCCAGTTCTTCCCTTCTATTCTCTTAGTCCTTCCTCACCTTCCAGATCAACACCTTATCCATCTACTTCCTCTGGGTACTGAGTTTTTCCTAGGCCCCACTCCTCCAAACACTCATATTTTCCAGATGTTGGGGAACCACACTCTTTAGAAACTCTAGCTCTGAAAGGCCCTGTTGTGTTTCTAAGGACATCTAGTCTGCCCAGTCCCTCCTTTCTTTTCTCCAAGCCTTACATTTTCACTTGCTCAGGTAGCTCTGGGGGCAGGGGAAACCACTGGGACAAGACAGGTGGGGGCACTCATGAACTACAATTAGCTGCTTTCGAGAAAAGGCCCTGTAGTCCAAACAGGTGCACTCACTGATGTTTCCTTGGAGGAATAGGCTTCTTGCCCTACAATCCGGTAGATGGGAGGGGTGTGTGTACAAGGTTGTGAAGTGAGTGGCCCCGGAGAGGTCTAGGACAGTTAAGACTCCCCCCCCCAACAATCATCCTCTTCAACTCTTAAGGTGAAAGAGCTCCTCTGTATGAGAGAAGCAGAGTTTTACCCTTCACTGGAAATTGTCATTGGCAACCCCAGACATCTGAGCATCCCCTAAGTCTTGGGAAACCCAGGGAGGGCTCTCAGGAGCAGGTGCTTGGCCAAAGGGTAGGTCTGGTTTGCTAAATATGAAGATGGTGGAAGCCCTCCCCTCCCCCTTCCCCCCTCCCAACACACACCCACACACCCGCCAAAACATCAAAGCAAAATTTTTAAAGGCACAGATCTTATCGATAAAAGGAGGGGCTGGGCTAGCTGATTCCTAAAGTCTCTTCCAGCTCCAATATGCTCTGTGAAGAGGAAGTCAGACACCTGCCCCTCTAACACCCTTACCCGACACGCCGCCCCCCTCCCCCTCTTCCCCTGCGGAGCGGGACTGGAAGTGGGGTATGAGGGGTGTCCGTGGGTAGGGCACCCAGGGCGGAGGGAAGGCGATTCTCCCGCCTCCTCCTCCTTCCCTTCCCTCTCCCACGTCCTACCTGTCCCGCGGGTCGATCCAGCTGGTGGTGCGACTGGTGTGGTCGATGTAGTAAACCTTGCCATCAAAGTCCCGGGCCTCCTCCCAGCCCTCGGGCAGGGGCAGCTCCTTCCTCGGCATCTTCCCGAGCCGGTCCGCGCTCCCCCATGCAGCTCCCGGCTGGGGGGGCCCGGGGCTCAGCGGCGCCGGCGGGGCTGTTCGGGCCCATCCAGCAGCGGGGGCACCATGGTCGGGCCCGGCGGGGGGAGCGGCGGCCGCGGTGGCTCCGGCCCAAGGGCAGCGCGCCCGCTCCTGCGGCACAGCCCGGGGCGGAGGTGGCGGCCGGGGTGGGGTGGGGGCTGAGTCCGGGATGGCCGGGGCGCAGCCGGCACCGGCACGCGGGCACCGAGCGCCGAGGGGTGGATCGGAGACGGGGGCGGCGCTAACGGGGGCAGGGGGGCCGGCCGGGGCTGCGGCGCTGTCCATTCGGCCCTGCGGCCCCGGCCCGGGCACCGGGGCTCCGCTCCGCCTCCTCCGGTCTCGGCTCACCGCAGTCCTCTGCCTCCCTCTCCCATGTGCCGCTCGGCTCCCCGGCAGGCGAAGCTGTGCGGAGCGTGCGCGCGTGTGTAAGTGTAGTGGGGAGGGGGGTGCGATGGGGAGGAGGGAGCTCCTCGCCCCCTGCGGGCTCCCCGGCTCCGGCCGCACTGAGCGGGAGCGGGCGCTAGCGCTAGCGCTGGAGCTAGGGAGCGAGCGCGAGCCTCCCCCGGGCGCTGCGCTCCCAGCTCCGGGCTCCAGCCTCCGGGTTGCCTCTGTCCTCCGCTCGGCTCTCCCGCCTCTGTCCCCTCCTCTCGTTTCTGCGGCGGTCACGGCAGCGACTCTCCTGCTGCCCCCGCCTCCGCCAGGTGCTGCCGCTGTAATGCAGGTAAACGCGCTGCCCCGGAAACAGCGAACCCGGGAGGCGGGGCGCAGGACGCCTGGGTTCCCTTGGCTCCCAAGCAGAGCCGGGAGCCAGGACCCGTGGGGCTGTAGCCCCAGGGCCACTGGCCTAGTTCTTTGGGACTTCGGCCACATGGCAAGACCTCCAGAGACGACATTAATCTGGGGGCCAACCCTCGGGGATCGATTCTCACCAGAAACTGACCTCATTATCCTTGGCTCTATACTCTGCTTTCTTCATACAGATAAGTGAGAAAGTGCAAACAAGGTTTCTCTTGTCGTGGCTTCGTGTCTGAGCCGGTGACTGGAGTCTAGAGGTTGGGACAAATAGTGATCTGCTTTCAGCGCAATCCAATTTCCCCCATATACCAATCTCACTCCCCCTACCTTATGGCAAACTTGGCCAATGCTCTCATACTTTTAATGTTTATCATGTAAAAATAGTCATCAGTCCCCAAATGGAGAAATTCCAGCGTTGGTGAAAAATGAGAGAACCTGGGTTAAAATCTTTCACCTATGTGACAGTGGACAAATCGCTTAAGCTTTCTGAGCTTTAGCTTTTTTCTTCTGTGAATCAAAAGGGTTAGATGGCTTCTGAGTTCTCTTCTAGCTCTACTCCATAATCCTGTGGTGTTTTGTCAGATTCTGCCCTTGCCTTATCAATCTGTTCCTCTAATCTATCTGTGGCTCTTTCACTCAGTTCCCCTAATCCAACTTTTTCCAGCTCCCCCTGTTCTCTCTTCTCTTTTCTTTGTATTTCAGAAAGCTCTCTGCATTTCACATCTTCCAGGTAGCCTTTCTTAATGAACAAAAAGTATGTAAATGGCTTCATGTTCACACATATCTTGTATGATGTTTAGGTTGCTGGCTAACCATAACCGTTTTATTCTTGGTTGGCTTATCTTGACATGTTAGATTGTAAAGGAGTGAGGCCTATTCTCTATTCTGTTTCTTCAGTCACATAGCACTCAACTCTTTGTGGCCTCTCAGTCAGCATGAATTGAGGGAAGGAATGAATTTAACATTCCTTTCAGGATTCCCAGGTCTCTCATGTCTACAAGATGTTCCTGCCATACCAAACCTATTTGACTTACATGTCAACAGGATCATAGATTCAGAGTTGGAAGGGATCAGATAGATGAGAAAACTGAAACTCAGAGACATGAAATGTCTTGCCCAAGACCACCACAGTAAATGATAGGGATGGCAACCTAAGTCTGATAAACTCTAAATCTACCCTTGTCCTTCAGCTTCTCCCACTGTGGGACACAACACACACTCTCTCTCTCTCTCTCTTCTCTCTCTCTCTCTCTCTCTCTCTCTCTCTCTCTCTCTCTCTCTGTCTCTCTCTCTGTCTCTCCCTCTCTCTCTCCCTCTCTCTCTCTCTCTCTCTCTCTCTCTCTCTCTCTCTGTCTCTCTCTCTCTGTCTCTCCCTCTCTCTCTCCCTCTCTCTCTCTCTCTCTCCTCCCCCTCTTTTCTCTCTCTCTCCCCCTCTTCCCAAAGTGTCACTTTAATGTCACAAAAGCCTGATTGTATTGTCTGAAGCCCTTCCCAAAAGGTGGCAGGACAAAGGATGTCAAGCTCTAAGACTGAATATCCAAGGTCTTAGGCTTCAGGTGTTTCTTTACATCTCCTAAACAGTTCAAATTTCTCCTAAGGCCCCACAGACATGCATCACTTCTCCCTGGTGGACAATCCTTCCTCTGTCCCCTCCATTCACTTCCAAACCTCTCTTTTCAAAAACAATCAGGTCCTGCCTTAGATAGTTAATGTGTGACCCTGGGCAAATGACTTAACCTTTATCTGTCTCATTCATGAACTTGTAAAATGGGGATAGTAATTCCCAAGGTTGCCATGATGACAAAATGAGATTTTTTAAAGTGCTATATAAATGTGAATTATTATTATGTGGGTAGATTGAACAAGAATATTAAGATGAGAATCATGGTAAAATAAGAATTAATATTAATATGGTACTTTACAGATCTGCAAAGTATTGAAGCATATGCTCTCACATGCTCAAAACTGTTTAGAGTTTTGGAACAACTTAATCTCATTCCAATTTCACAACAATACAACTATCCTGTGAGATAGATACTACAGGTGTTATGTGAATTCCACAAATGAAGAAAGTGAAATAAAGTGGGAAAAAAAGTGAATAAGAAGTTAAAATATTTTTCTGGACAGTCTGTGTGCCTGGGTGTTGTTTCCTTAGGATGTCAATAGAAAGAGAGAAAGGTTCCCAGCACATTGAATAGACAACCCGTGGTGAATGCATGGATGGATGTGGAGGAGAGTAGCGTAAGATGGGCAAGTATGTATAGGGTATGATATACATTATTGAAAGATCATAGGTACATCCAAATATTTGAGCGATATCATCATGACCAAGTTGGAATGACCAGGATCAGCTTTACTAATTGTTTATCTTTATCCTTATTTTTATTGCTCTCTTGCTTTTATATCAATTTCTGAAAACATCCCTTCCTCTCCCCTATTCAGTGAACCACCCCAGCTAATAAAATTTAAACAAGAAAAAAAAGTATTTCAGCAAAACAAATCAATGTGTCACTTATGTCTTGGCAACGCACACAACATTCTACATCCATTGCCCTTCACCTCTGCAAAGGGGAAAGGATTTGTTTTTCAACCACTGCCTCCACTTGTTAATGGCTGAAATGAAGGGATTCACTAGGTAGTGACTGATAGGTCACACTCTAATAGACATAGCTTATGCTTTAGGTCCACTAGACATCTAGAGGATTTTGTGTGCCCTTAAGGACAGCAAAACTTCCAAGTACTACACTTCCTCCCCCACACCCCCCTTTGTTAAAATTCTGAATGCTTGTGTGAGATATGCTTCGATGTCATCCATGTGACTACTCTCTCTACCCATGAGTATCTCTACCCATCCATGCCTCAGGACCATGGCTGGAAGGACATTAGAGTACATCTTGTCTCATCCTAAATGATTATCTTTCATCTTCTTCCAGGAAGCTTTCTGAGGGCAAGGACTATGCTGTTTTTCTGTTTCCTGGACTGTTGGATGTACACTGTGTGTTGAATGAATCAGAGGACATAGACAAGAACAGTACAGAATAGGTAGTGTTGTACCTATTGTGGTCCAGAAAGGCAAGTTATACAGGAATATGTTGGAGAGAACATTCCGTAGATAAGATCACAGTTCCTGGCACATGGGAGATGCTTAACAAACATGTGCCAAATCCTTCCATAGATTCTCCACAGAGGATTACCTATTAGTATGCTGGAAGCCTTTCTTTAAGTCTTTTCATATTTTGTGGGTAGCAGTCAAGCTCTCTGTCAGTCAGTCCATCTGTCGTCAGTTCTACAGGTGATGCCATCCCTGGTACCTGACTGGCCCACTGCCTTTTCCAAGCACATGATTGCTCAGTGATACCCCTTATACTGTTTCCTGCCTGTAGGTCACCTTTGGGAATATGCTACCACCTACTTGTGCCTACCACATGTCATTCCGTTGCCATCTGGGTTCCTTAGAGATTTTGATATTCCCACCATACAACACTGCTATATGTAATAATGTCATTCACAAGTAACTTTACTTTGACTTGTTTGGCAATAGATTGTTTTTCTTGTTAGTTTTGATTGTCAATCAATAAATAAATATTTATTACTAGGTGCTAAACCCTAGGCTAGGCGCTGGGGATAAAAATTCCAAAAAAAATGAAAGATCTCCTGCCTTCAAAGAACTTTTTTTTTTTTGGAGGGGGGGAAGAAGAGGTGGGGAAGGAGAAGACAATATGTATATAAGAGATGTTGATATGAAATAAATACAGTGTGATTTAGGGGAGGAGGCTTCAGCAGCTAGAGAGATCAGGAAAGGTCTCCTGTAGGAAGTGGTATTGGAGCTAAACTTTGAACTTCAAAGGAAACTAGGAATTCTCTCCCTCCTCCATGTCCATCTCCTGGCTCCTCCAGCTTCCTTCAAGCCCATCATTGGGAATATGCTAAGATCTCATCTTCTGCAAGGAGCATTTCCTACTCCCCTTTAAGGATTGTGTCTTCCTTCTGTGATTATCTAGAATTTATCCTGTCTATATTTTGCTTGTATATGGGGAAGGAACCAAGCATTTATTAAGCATCAGCTATGTTCCAGGCACTGTGTAAGCACTTTATCTCATCAGATCTTCACCACCCTGGGAGGTAGATGCTATTATTTCCACTTCAGAATTGAAACAACTGAGGCAGACAGAGGTTAAGTGACTTGCACACAACTGGTCACACAACTAGTAAGTCTTTGAGACCAGATTTGAACTCGGGGTTTTTCTCATTTCAGACTCAGTACTCTATCTGCTACCTAGCTGCCTCAGGTATCTGTAAATATATAAACTATGCTTGTGACATGGTTGTATGTTGTCTCTCTCCCATTGGAACATGAGATCTTTGAGAGCAGGGACTGTCTTTTGCTTTTCTTGTTATCCCCAATGATAGCACGTGTCTAGTGCGTAGGTGCTTACCAAATGCATATTGATTTGACCAAGGATTCTAAGAGGTGGAGACAAGGATAGAGTGTATTCTGGCCATGAGGGGACAGATAAAAGGGATGGGAGGTAGAGTGGTGTTGTATGTGAGTGACAGCAAGAAGTTCAGTTTGGTTTGACATTAGAGTGAGTGAGATGGAGTAGTGTAAAATGTACCCAGAAAGGTAGGTTATACAGGGGTAGTTCTAATGCGATAGCCAAATGTTAACCTTCCTTTAGGTGCTCATGCCATTTGTTTCAAAGATGTCTACTTCTGAATCATGGGATGGAGGTGGGAGGGAGAAACAGAGGAGCAAGAATTGACTCATTATCACTCTTCTCCCTATTTCCCCTGGTACCATTCCTTAGCTCCCCACCTCCCTCACTACAAAGCAGTCCTGTGTTATCAAAAGCAAGGAACAGCATGAGGTAATGAAACAGATGACTGGCTGGCTGCTGCCCTGTGAACCCACAAGATGGCTGTGTGAATCATCGCTAGGTATTCCGTGAACCTGCACACCACTGTTACAGGCATATATGAAAGAGATCAAAGGTAAAACTGGCCAGCCCACATGGTATGCAGCATTGGACATCATTCCACAGGTGATTGAGCTGAAGGAATCTGGACAGGAGCAGAGACCTGGTGGCCCCTCCCCTCCTTCCTCCTCGGCATGTTAGGTCCACCTGCCTTCCCTCTGAGTTGGTGGAGAAATTGAACAAGTCAGCATTTGAAATAAGCAACAGTCCTGCCCTTTGCCTTTTGTTCACAGGGTAATTAATAAAGAAAGGTGGATGTCTTGAATCAATTGGCCACTATACAGCAATAATAATACCAATCTCTGGCAATGATGGAATACTTATCATTATGAAATACTTCACATAAGACTAGCTCATTTGCTTTTAACAAAATCCGCTGAGGTAGTGTAAGTTTTCAGGAACCCATTTCACAGATGAGGAAACTGAACATCAAAGGAGGGAAATGACTTATCCAAGGACTGCACAAATGGTATAAGACTGACATGGAACTCAGGCCTAAGTGCAGTGGAAAGAGTTGTTGAATTTGTACCAAGAAGCTCTGAGCTCAAATCTTGTCTTCTCTGTCTTTTTTAACCTATATGACCTTGGGAAACACACATAAGCTCTCTGGGTCTCACTTTCCTTATCTGTAAAACAAAGAGGTTGGACTAAAGCAGACTGTAAGGTCCTTTCTCAGTCCAGCACACTATCCACTACACTGCCCTCTATGTCCAAGGTTCTTTCTACACTGTCTCCACCTACAGTCTGGCACCTTTAAAAGGTATTCCTGTTTAAGTCTGTACTTGAAATCTGGTCTTCAGTAGAGAAGAGGCCATGTCACATTTAAACATTTCATCAGGATCCTGGGGGGGGATAGCACATTTTGTGGAGAAAGAGAAGAGAAGAGAGAAAGCTTAAATAATGGAATATATCTGTCAATATTTCCTGTTAATATCTGCATTCCTCAAGAAAGCAGAAGCTGAAGTAATCTCTGCTAGGGAGTTTTCTCCTCTCCCCTCCTACTCAGTGTCTGTTCCTCCCTGGCTCATAATGTCTCTTGTGCATTTCCAATAACACCCATATAGTTAGCTTCCCATGTTTGAACCAATAAGTTGCTTTTTCCTTTCCACTAATCATGTATGACTAGAGGCTGAGCTGCTTCCTGATTCTTTTATGAAGAGAAAATATGCAAGTCATAAAGAGAAACCTTATGGACCATATAGTCCAATCTCTTCAGGGACAATAAATGACTTTTCTAAGATGACGTAACTAGTTAGTGACAGAACTGGCATGAGAACCCAGGCTATTTGACCAACAGTCCTGTGAGCTATTATTCTTTGCATTTTTCAGATGACAGAACTGATTGGTGTGGTTAATGAAGGTTCACAAGTAGATTCACCCAGCTAATAAGTCTGAGGTAGGATTTGAACCCAGTTCTTTCTGATTCCAATTCCAGGAATCAGGATCTGACAAAAGATCATAGATCATCTAGTCTTATCCTTTCATCTTACAGAGGAGAAAATCACACCCCAGAGAAGTGAAATAACTTATCCAAGGTCACATAGTTATTAATCAGCACAGGCCATATTTGAATCCTATATTTTGACTAGATGTCCAGTGTTCTTTCCATTGCACCATACAACAGAACTCTAATTTGCTTCTGTACGTGATTATAGGTGTTCTTGGTTTATGCAATAGATGTGTTCTTGTGCAAATACATGTAAATAGATTTGGGGAGGAAATATAACGATCTTGTAAATGCACTAGGGGTGCTTACTATTTATGGGAGATCCAGTGGTTTCTTCTGGAAAGTGAAAAAAGTCTTTATCATCTCATTTTTTCTGTTAGATAGTAAACACAATGAGGGCTTCTGTCTCTCTGAGACTAATCTCCCTTCCTTCTTCGTTTTTCAATAATAGGTACTTAAATTACTCTAATCAAATTTTATCTATGTTACCCTTGAACAGCTAGGTAATACAATGGATGCAGCCAGGCCTGGAGTTAGGAAGACTTATCTTCTGAGTTCAAATGTGGCCTCAGACACTTACTAGCTGTGTGACCCTGGGCAAGTCACTCAACCCTGTTTACCTCAGTTTCCTCCTCTATAAAATGAGCTGGAGAAGGAAATGGCAAACCACTCCAGCATCTTTGCCAAGAAAACCCCAAATGGGGTCCTGAAGAGTCAGACACAACCACTGAATGTTACCCGCAGGTCATTTCTTGGTGCCAGCTGAAGAAAGGCTACCTTTAGGTGCATAGAGAAGGCTATTAAGTTCACTTCTTTACTCACTTGAGGTCCTTGCTTCCAACTGCCTTCAGTTGGGTACCCTACCTTCCTCCAAAATACGCAATCCTGGAAAATCTCCCTCATTTGTCATGCACCAAGGACGTGCTTCCACCAGTCAATACTCCTCTCTCCTTCAAGAGCCTCCAGATTCCCTCCTTAGACTCTGGCTCATATATGCTGATTATAGCTGGAGCTTGGAATTTCTGTTCTTTTGAGGGAGGATGATGCTGGCTTCTTCTGCACTCTTGTCTGTGCTCCAAGTCACCTCTGCCCTTCTGTTCATTTACACCTGCAGGAATGATGCTGATCTCAGTAGAAACAGGACCAAGTGCATTCTTCACACGTCGGGCAAATAGGAAGTTACTTGCAACTTCCCCTCAGCAAGCTCAGAGCCCATCACAGCTGGGCTTTTGCTTTCTTGGTCAGGGGGAGAGGCAGAGTATTGTGAGTGGAAGGAGGGAGATAGAGGAAGTTTGGGGAGGGTATCTGCCTTTTGCTAGGATGAAAGGACCTTTGAATCCCTCTTAAGGTACTCAGTAGGTTAGAGCAGGGCCCAGCTTTATTCTTCATGATCTCCTACTCATCTCCTTTCCATTAAGGCAGTATGATATAGTGGCTAGGGTGCTAAACTGAGAATCAAGTAGATCTGGGTTTGAATCCTGCATCTGAGGCTCACTAGTTGTGGAATCCTTTGCCTTTTATTGTTCAGCTGTTTTTCAGTCATGTCCCACTCTTTATGACCCCATTAGGGGTTTTCTTGGCAAAGATACAAGAATGGTTTGCCATTATCTTCTCCAGCTCATTTTACAGATGAGAAACTGAAGCCAGCAGGGTTAAGTAACTTGCTCAGGGTCACATAGCTAGTAAGTGTCTGACTCTTCCTGACTCCAGGCCTAGCACTCTATCCACTTAAAGACCTAGCTGCCCTTGACTTTTGCCAGCCTCATTTATAAAGCAGATGTAGTGGACTGAGCAACCCTGAGAGAAGGGTTGGGAGGCTTGGTTTCCCCACATTTGCCTGTCATATTTGCTGGATAAGTAAGTCATGCTATATTTTCTGGATAAGACTCATCCTGCTTTGGGATCAAAGAAAGTGGCATTTGAGGTCCAGTCCCGACCTATGGTGTCCTATTTGGCCAGGATGGGGGGTTTAATCTTGCCTTTCATCAGCTATGGTTAGTTAAGTTGGGGGTGGGGTGGAAGGTTTGGAAAAAGAAAGAAAAAAAAGAAAAGGGGGAAGTTTTTGCAAAACAGCTCTTTCTGCTCTAGTCTCCTCCATCCTGCACAAGCCAAGATTTGATGGAAGAAGGGGGTGGGGTAGTTAGCAAAGTAACCAGCAGACCAGCTGTAATGAAGCCATCTCTCTGGTATTTATAGAGTTCTCATTGCCATGGTACCCAAGTGCTTAAATTAAGCTCCAGCATAGAGATGTATCAGCATGGACAGTCTTTACCTGGCCCCTCACAACTGCTAAAGTCCCCTCATTCAACAGTTGGGGAAGCTGAGGAAGCCCTGAGAGATGAAATGATTGGCTTAAGGCTACCCAGCAGTCCATGCAAAGGTGAGACTGGAACTCCAGCTTCCTGAATCCTGGCCTCTTCCCTCTAGCCAAGGCTGAAAAACTAGCCTAATGTTGTCTCTGGCAAAGACTATTAAGCAAAGAGAGTGACTCAGAAGCGTGTCTAAAGTATACTGATCTTGAACTCATATATACACAGTCACTTGAACAGAGCCCTCCCTAGAGGCTTTGTGGTGGTGCAAAGGAAGTACATCAATATGATTATATTATATATTATATTATGGATAGAACCCTGGGCCTGGAGTCAGGAAGATTCTGAATTCAAACCTGGTCTCAGATGCTTACTAGCTATGTGACCCTGGGTAAGTCACTTAACCTCTGCTTGCCACAGTTTCTTTCCTGGTAAAATGGGGGGGTCATAATAGCACCTATCTTCTGGGTTGTTGTGAGATAATATTTGTAAAGTGCTTAAAACAGTACCTGGTATGTTGTAGGTACTTAATAAATGCTTGTTTCCTTCCATCACCCCAACCTGGGTCAATACAAAGAGATTTGAATTAAGCTCCTTGAGAGCCAAAGACTGGTTTTACTTTGGTCTCTGTATCCCAAGCACCTAGTACAGTGCATGGCACACAGTAGGCGCTTAATAAATGCTTATCAAAGGGAATCGACTCTCTACTGTCCAGCAGGGTAGGTACTGAAAGTCACCCTGAATTGGTAAAGTATCACAATACAAAGATGAACCTCTCATCTTTCTTCTCTTTTTTTCTTCCACTTAATAGTATTTTTTTCCAATTACATGTAAAGATAGTTCTCAACATTTACTTTTATAAGATTTTGAGTTCCAAATTTTTTTCTCCCTCCCTCCCATTTCCCCTCCCCAAGACAGCATGCAGTCTGATATAGGCTATACATGTAGTCATATTAAACATATGTCCACATTAGTCATGTTGTGAAAGAACAAAAGGGAAAAACACAAGAAAGGAAGAAAAAAAGAGAAAATAGTATGCTTCGATCTGCATTCAGACTCCATAGTTCTTTCTCTGAATGTCGATAGCATTTTTCATCATGAGTCTTTTGGAATTGTCTTAAATTACTGTATTGCTGAGAAGAGCTAAGTCTATCAAAGTTAGTCATCACACAATGTTGCTGTTACTATATACAATGTTCTCTTGGTTCTGCTCACTTCACTCAGCATCAGTTCATGTCTTTCCAGGTTTTTCTGAAATCTGCCTGCTCATCATTTCTTTTTTAAAAAATTTTATTAATTTATTTTGATTTATCAACAATCACTTCCATATGCTTTTGAGTTGAAAATTCTTCTCCCCCTTCCTCTCCCCCCAAGACAGTGCACAATCTGATGTAGGCTTTACGTTTACATACCCATTAAACATATTTTCACCTTAGCGAAGTTGTAAGTAAAAATTAAAACCAATAGGAGGAACCATCAGAAAGATGAAACAAAACTCAACAGAAGGTAAAGATAAGTGATAGCGATTCGACTTCTATAGTTCTTTCTTTGGATGTGGACAGCATTTTCCATCCCGAGGCCTCTGGAGATGTCTTAGATCCTTGTAATGCTGAGAAGGGTTCAGTTTAACAATATTAGTCATCGCATAATGTAGCTGTTATTGTGTACAAAGTCCTCTTGGTTCTGCTCACTTCACTCAGCATCAGACCATATAAGTCTTTCCAGGTTTTTCTGAAGTCCGCCTGCTCACCACTTCTTATAGCACAATAGTATTCCATTACATTCATGTACCACAACTTGTTCAGCCATTCCCCAATTGAGTGGGCATCCTCTCAATTTCCAATTCTTTGCCACCACAAAAAGAGTTGCTATGAATATTTTTTGTACATATGAGTCCTTTTCCATTTTTATGATCTCTTTGGGATACAGACCTAGTTGTAGTATTCCTAGATAAAAGAGTAGGCACAATTTTATAGCTCTTTGGGCATAATTCCAAATTGTTCTCCAGATTGGTTGGATCAGTTCACAACTCCACCAAAAATGCATTAATGTTCCAATTTTCCCACATCTTCTCCAACATTTATTATTTTCCTTTTTTGTCATATTAGCCAATCTGATAGGTGTGAGGTGGTACCTCAGAGTTGTTTTAATTTGAATTTCTCATCTTTATTTTCAACATCACCACCCCCTTCAGCACCCCCCTTCCTAATTCTTTTCCTTCTCCAATCCATGCTACAATTCTGCCAGGGTCAGGGAATCAGGTTGAAACCCAGCCAGAGCACTGAATTCAGAGTAAAATGACCCAAGTTTAAATCCTGTCTCTGCCACTTACTGTGACCTTGGCCAAATCACTTAATTTCTCTTGGCCTCAGTTTCCTCATCTGTAAAATGAAAGGGTTGGACTAGATGCTATCTGAGGTCCCTTCCAACTCCAGAGCCATGATTCTATGGTCCCCTGCTCAAAAGTCTTGAATGGCTCCCCAGTACTATCAAAGAATTAAGCCAGAACCTTTTAGCTGGCATTTAAGGCTTTTTATAACCAGGTCCCAATTTACCTCATCTCTTACAATTTCTCAGTATGAACCTTCCTTGATTCTGGCTTGGCTGTTCCTGGCATATTCCTGACTGAGTATAGGGGGTGGCTAGAGGAGATTGCCTGACTGCCTTTGCAAAACTAGAGTTGTATCTGGAAATGGCCACCCTGGACAGAAAAGTCAACTTTATTTCTCCCAGCACCCCATTTCAGAGGTTTAACCCCCTTCCTTGCTCCCTACAATGATGTCCCACGCATACAAAGGCTGGGTGACCTCAAAATATGTTTCTTTGAGCCATAAAAGAAGCAAACAGCATTCTTTGAAAATTTTTCATTTTATTCTGAACTTAATGAAATAAGCATTTCTATAATAGAATAGAAAAAATATGATTGCACATGAAACTGCAAATCTATTGTGTACACCGTGCTATTCCTTTTGAACATATAATAAAGTTATCAAGTGACTTTCTTTTTTTCCTTTTTTCCTCCCCCCCTTCCCCATTCTCACCTGCATAAAGGTCACTTCTCCCATGGGTCTCCCCGTTTAGCCCTAGATACTTTCACATTAACCCACCTAGGATAGGGAGTGTAAAGGATTCCATCACCTAAGGACTCCAGGCCCTATGTATCCCCACCCAACCACCCCCTGGAGACAGAAGAGAGCCTGAACTATCATTAGAACTGTAATTAACAAATTAACAAGTAACACGAGGCCCCTGAGGTACAAGGTTCAACAAAATCCTATCAATGAATGCTGAGAAAAGGCTGAGGGATGCTTGGGTGAGATGGGAGTAGGGGGTGGGCAAACTTTCCTTACACTCAGAATGAACCTGCACAGACTTTCCATTCCCTGGAGTTTGAACTGAAAAAGTCCTCGTGCTGGTAGCACAGCCTGGGAACTCCCACCGGTCCTCCCTCCAGGTGGTGTGGAAGCTCCTCCATCTGTGCTGCATCCTCTGGTGAATAATGGAGGAGGCATGACCAATTTAACAATCTGTGCTTCAGAGCTCTCTGGGAGAGAAGCAAAATGAGAGCAGACTAGAGGCCATCTCTTGTGCATGCATGCCTGGAATGCACTGCCTCGGAATCGTCATCTCTTAGGATCCCTGGCTTCCTTCAAGGCTCAGCTCAGACACCAGCTCCTAAGTGAGGCGTTTTCTTATCCCCCATTCCCCTGTAAATCACCACATTTTTACTTTGTATATATTTTATATCATTTTTGCATATTCATACATGTTTCCCCTAATAGAATGTAAGTTCCCTGAAGGCAAGGAATGCTTTGGGTATGCCTTTGTATCCTCAGAGTCTAGCACGGTGTCTGTCCCGTAGTTAAGTGCTTAATAAAAGCTTATTGATTGAAGTAAGCCTCTGTTGCATCCTTGACTGAATGGTCCCGGCACAAACATTTCTAAGAATTAGTGTGCCCACGGGATCCATTCCTTCTGCCTGGGGCACAAAGGACAGTCTAACTGTGGGTGAAGTTATATCGGTGGAGGAAATGGCCAGTATTCCAGAGATGCTGACCCACAAGGGTTGTAGAGAGGACCAGACTACAGGAGAGGAGTGCCATAGTGATAGGACCATGGAAGCCTGGGGTCGGTTTTGTGCGGCTTGGTTAGTGGAGGACTGGGAAGAAAGGTGTAGGGATTGGAGCAGGGAGTAGTATCCCTTCCTTCCCCCCCTCCCCATATATTGGTGCTGTGGGACAAAGCTCTATTGGCCTTGGCCTAATTATGGCTCTGGGCCCAGGCAATGAACTCCTCACTTCAGGATTATATGACTTCCTTTCCAAGGCTCCTGACCATGATGTTCAAGTAGGATATGGAGACTAGCAGAAGCATGGAGACTGGATTGAAAAGTCAGAAGGCATAAACATCCCACAGAATCCAAGGGCCAAGTTCTATTGCTCAGAATGGAGACAAGAAGTAGACTCAGGCTCCCTGGGTTTGACTCTCCTGTTCTCCAATCCCAATGTCACGTTAGAGAAGGAGCAAGAATCGCTTCTTGCCATGTGGTTGGCCTTGAAGGCCTCCTGCCTTAGACGCCATCCCTGCCCAGAGGCTAGAATGCTGGGTCAGTGTATATGTGCGATAATGCTCTGTGCCCATCAGGTGTGAGTGTGTGTGCCTACATCAACAGAGCAGGTGGCTGCTGCCCCAGAGTGCTTAGTGTTGCCAAATTCAACAAGCAGGTGACGTTCCTTTGTCTGGTTCTCCTTGCCATGTCCTTCAAGGGGAGAACCAACGTGGGAAATAAATCCACAAGCTGTTCGTTGTGCTTCCCTACATCCCCACTGTGTGATATAGCTCTCTTCTTTGCGTGCACACACACGCGCACACACACACCCCAAAAAGCCACTGATTGTTATACTTTCCTCTAATATACCGCATTACCTCCCCACAAATTCTGCTGTGCATTATACTTTTCTCTTTCCACATATTCACACACATGTTATACACATACAAACACACACACAATTAACCACATTTTTCACTCAGACACACACAGTGTTAAATCTCCTCCCAACACACTGCATTTTATAAACTCTCTCTCTGTCCCCCCCAACCCGCCCCGCCCTGCCCTGGCCTCCCCTTTTATCTTTACAAACACATACACACTCAGAGTGCTTACCTCCACATACACAAATATACATTATGTTATGCCTCCAGGGACACACATAGTATACTGAATCCCCTGTAGTCATACATAATGCCTATGTCATACCTGGCTGTCCCTCCAACCCTCTCTATGCTCCTCACATTTTATGCATTTGATATATACACACACATTATGGGAATTCTCTCCCCATAAACATACATAATATCTTCCCCCTATACATTGTAATATCTACCCTTCCACATTCCTTCAGTTCTACCACTATAACCCTTCCCCTGCGCATGCATGCACACGCGCGCACACACACGCACACGCGCGCACATACACACACACACACGCGCGCACACACACACACACACGCGCGCGCACACACACACACGCACACACACACACACACACACACACACACACCACACACACACACACACACACAGTGTTTTCCCACCCCAGAGCCCGATCTGTCAGCGGATATGCCTCCTTGACTACATGAGGGGACGCAGGCACAGTTTCCTCTTCTCAATCACTCATTTACCAACAAGAAGCCCTTTGACCAGTGGGGCTGCTGTGCCTGGTCTCAGATGCTGTGTACCACCTGTGGCCCATTTACAAAATGCTTGGAAGGTGAGCAGGGCCAAGAAGCACACGCAGCTGTGGGGCCGACCAAGGAAGCCAAAGGTAAGGTAGAACTTTGTGGGGGCCATGAGGTCAGAAAAATGGTAACCTGCTTGTGGGAGCCAGGACCTTTTCTTCCCAGGGTTGCTTTAGAAGACAGTGAAAGCAAGTAGTTTGCCACAGTGGGGCTTCCTCTCCAGAGCCCTGAAGGCCCTCTGTGGAGTCATTGATCTATGGCAGATGTTTTGTCACGAGTGAAAAGCTTGGGCGAACCTTTCTGCTGCCTCAGCACCACGAACAATGGGGAGCTGAACCTTTGGCCTTCCACCTTGCCTGCCCCTGGAGATTTAATGGAGGGGCTGAAGGAAGATCTTGGGAGGAAGAAGGTGCAGAAAAGGTACACTTATGCTGATTTAACTGTATTCCTTATGTCTCCATCCCTCCCCCTAAAATGGGTCTCTTTCCCAGTAGAAAATAAGCTTCTTGAGGGCAGGGATTGTTGACTCTTTGTCCTTGTATCTCTAGTACCTAGCACTATGGCTGGTATATAGTAGGCACTTAATAAATACATGTTCATCCATTAAATACCTTAATGGAAACAAAGTGGGGGTGGGGGAAAGGGAGACGCTCCTTGGATGAAGGCTGGCATGGGTCTGATAGATGAACTGGCAAAACTACCCATGAAAGGACACAGCCAAAGGGAAAGTGGCATTAGCTGCACTGAGAGCCATGGGGAGCTTGGCAAGCACTCTGGAATAGCCTCTGGGGTTGAGTAGTCTGTATGATAGACAGAAATTAATTGGCAGCCATATGCCTAAGGTTCTAACTAATGAATGGGACCAGGCACTCCTATGACCAGGAGGTCATAACTCGTCCTTTGGCATTACATATGGAAATGTGAAGGGCAAACAATGAGATTTGATTCCATGGAAGGACTCTCTCTTCCATCACAAGAAGACTTAGGAACCTCACCAGGAGGTGCAAATAAATTAATGTGTGACCTAGGTGTGCCTTTAGGTGTGCCAAGTATGCCCAGGCACACTTGATTTGCCACCAGCCTCTGTGGCTTGCTTCTCTTGGGACAGGAAGCCCATTTTGGGGTAGGGGTGACTTTCCTGGGCTCAGAAGACCCCTGGCTATTGTAGTAGCCCTACTTCTTTCCTCTGTTCCCCACTCATTCACTTTTCCAGTCTTTCTTCGAGGCTCTGGTATGAGAGGAAGAATGAGATAAATCTAGTGCCAAGTCTGGAATCTCTCTACGACCACCTTCCATGGTCTCGCCACAGCGTCTTGTGCTGCTTCTGCTTCAAGTAGCCGAGCTACCAATTGGGGTAGGCAGCCTGTCTCCTTCCCCCCACCCCCCATCCCCTCCTGACTTATGGCTGGGGACTAGCTGACTGCAGCTGGGTCAAGGAAAAATCGGCTGGGCATTTCCTCCCCCTTCACTCCTCTGGCTACTTTGTTTTCTGTGACTCAGACAGTTGTTTGCAGCCCTGGGACTCTGGTTAGTAAGGCAGAAAAGACAAAAAGGTTAAAATTTCAAAAGTTAAAGGAATGTGTCAGTCCTTGGACTCCTGGCCCTTCAAGACAAAGTATGGGGCTAGGGGAGCAGGAGCCAATTGGAAAGATGTCGTTTGGAGTCAAAAAGATAAGGTTCAAAAGTTGATTCTGTATTTGAGGGTAAAAGTTGGATTATTAGGAATCCTTTGCAAAGTTTGTATTTCAAAGTAAAGTTTGGTGAATTGAAAAAGTTAGTTAAGTTTTAGTTTCTTCAGGATTAATAAGCATTCAATAGGTTTGGGGGAGTCTATTTTCAACAGACTTTTGGAATGTCTTCAACAGATGCTTGTCATTAAAAAAATGTGATTTCCTGGGGGTACCTCCTAATGAAACAGTAAATGCCTCCATAAAGTGTCTAGTGACATGGATTCCTGACAATCGCTCTCATATTCTTTGTCAGAGGACTTTGTTTCAGAGCCTGCCTAGCCCAGAAAACGTCTTGTAGCACAAGTAATCATCATAATATTGTCTTGCAGATGGTAAAATGATCCCCCATGACAGGGGTATAGGAAGGTATTTGTATCCCATTGACTAGCACGGCGTCTGGCGCGTAACTGGCACTTTAGAAATAATTGTTGATTGATCGTAGAGGGGATAAGCCCTTGAACCTCTCTGACCACTACCCTACGGATGGCATATGAGAGGATCCCACCGCACCACTCATCTTTTTCGTTTAGAAATTGCTTTGACACTCATCCATTTAGCCCACTTAAGAGACCGATCTCCGATTCAGAGCCCATAGGTATCCCTCTCTGCAGGTGACTCCTCAGTGTCACCCTTTCCCTTGGAGCTTCCCTGGCTTATGCTGGGATGGAGGAGGAAGAGGAATGCTATTTTTTTTTCCACAAAATTATGTGGTAGGGGGAAAGGAGTGTGGTGTGGACAGGTGGGAAAAAGGGTTCTTCCTAGCAAACCAGGATGATGGCTCTCCGCTCCAGAGCCTTTGCAGGCAGGAGAGAGCCCTGGGAGGTAGGGATCAAGGCTTAAACTGAGGGGTGATAAGGTTTTATCTATTTGGAATGATGAATGGGACCATTGATTTAGATCTGGAAGAGACCTAGTACAACCCCTTCATGTTATAGAAGGGACTGAGGGTCAGAGAAAGGTGAAGTGGCTGGCTTAGTTAGGGTCCTCATCCTCATCACTTGCTTCAGAGGCAGAATTTGAATCCCCACATGTCTCCTCCTGTCTCCCCCTCCCCCTCCTTCCCTCCCCTCAGCTCTGTACTTTTGTAATGACCATCTCCCATGGCTGAAATGCCCTCCCTCCTTAGTAGTTCTCTTCCTGCAAGATGCAGCTCAGGTGTCATCTTTTTTGTGAAGCCTTTCCTGATCTCTCTAGATTCTATCGCTCCCTCCCCACCCCACCCCCACCTTGCCCGACTACTTTGTATTTAACTACTTGGTACATATTTGTATTTATTATCTTCATATTTATGTTGTGTATGTTCTTATACGTACTTGATGTCTTCCCATTAGAGCAGGGATCATTTCAATCATTATACTTCTATTCCCCAGTGTCTAGAACATCATTTGGTAATAGTAGGCTTGCCACCAAATGCTTGTGGAATGATTGGAACACCCAACAGGTAGCCCCAGACTTGAGAATATCAGCCAGAAGTGCAAGATGGCACAAAGGGGTATGAGTGTGAAGGGAAGTAGGAGCTTCGAGTGGGGGGGGGAGTGTGTTGGCATCTGTAGTGACAGAAGTCTGTGGCTTTTCCAAGGCAGAGTGGAATCCATTTTATTTGTTTTATTTTTGGGGTTTTTTTTGGAATCCATTTTAACAAACCCTCAGATGGGTTGCCATAGGTTGGGCAGGAACTCTTTACACATAACAAGGCTTATTCCTGGGAGACAGGTTCTGTTCTGGATCCCTAAAGGGTATGGCTGGCCTTGGGGAACAAATTGCATATAATTTGGCTCACTGGTTTTCCATAATGGTTGTTGTTCTAAAATAAAGCCTGCATGTTGTCAGCAAGGAAGATAGAAGGACAAGAGGAAAGATGTGCACATCAAAAGCCCAGGTGGAGAAGTTATAGGGTAATAAATTGGAGGAAGAAGGAGGGCGTGTGAGAAATGTTTCCTTAACACTGATTTCCCAAGTCATCTTCATTTCCTGGATTTAGGTGATTCAAATAGGAGAAGGGAATTTAGGCTTGAGAAAATGGGCTATATTTAAACCAGGAAGCACATGGGAGAATTTACTTTTTTTTTTTTCCTGACAGTTTTTGTTTAGTAAGAGGAGCAGGATTGGATTGTGGGGTACATGTTGGAAGACCTATCCCTGGGAAGGATGGGGAATGTCAATATATCTGTGGAAGGCAGCTTGACACTATTGGAATCACCCCCACCCCAAAATTCCAAAGGTCAGAGGTGAGGTCTAATATTTTTCTCATTCATGTACATACATGAACCCTGACTCTTACGCTGATAGAATTAGAGCAAGAGCTGCCATTTATAAAGCCCACTAAGATTTACATGAAGCTTTATAGAGATTCTCATTTGAGATTCAAAGCTACCCTGTGAGATAGATGTTATTATCTTCCTTTTACAGCTAGGGAAATTGAGGCACAGACAAGGTGTGCCTCACTTATGGCCCTTGTCAGAGATCAGGATGCTGATCCTGCCTCCAGGCCTATGACTCTTTACTGTGTCACACTACCTCTTAATAGCAAAGTCTCACTTACACTATCTCCCCAGCTTAGCCATGATCTCTACTTTCTGATTTGGGCTTCCTAAGGAAGGCAAGGTATCTGCTGCTGAGCCCTCTCTGAGACTCCTTTCTCTGGGCGAGTCCATGAATCTGCTCCTCTCTGCCCCACGAGTACAGGGCCGCAGGTTCTGTAGCAGGCTCATACCATTCGTAGGAGACCAGGGCACTGCTGATGGTGTCTCAGGTCACTGAGTTTCCTTCCCAGCTCCTTAGAAAGGAAACAATGATCAGATTGAGGCTGGATTCTGCAATTCCCCTGCTCTTCGCTCACCATCTTTTAGGGTCTCCGAAACATGTCTGAATGTCCTCTGGGAGTGTACCTGCTTCCTTCTTTATTAGAGGAGAGAATAAAAAGTTCTCAGAACCCCCTTTTCTCCTATTCTGGTCCATTCTTCAGGGCACGGCAGTTCTGTTAGAGCTCTTAAGTGTTCCATCTGAGGTCATCCATGTCAGGTGGTATAGGAGAGAGGGGAGAGAATGCAGAACCTAGAACATGGGTGGGGAATCTGTGGCCTTGAGGCCATATGTGGTCCTCTAGGTCCTCAATTGTGGCCCTTTGACTGAATCCAAACTTCATAGTTGCTTGTGTCAGGTGTCTCATTTCTGCAGTGTCCCACTTTCTAGAACATCCCTTAAGTTGGTATTTCTTTTTGTAGTACTTGAATGAATGAATGCAGGAGGTGCTTAATAAATGCTTGTTGATTAAATGGGAAATACCTTCCCAGCAAACTGGGCTGGGGAACTGGGCATTGGAGAAGATTTCCTGGTGAAGGCTGCCACCGTGTGGTTGGAGAGCAAATTCAAGTTTTCCCTGGGAGGAGGTGGCCTCCCAGGCAGGAGGCAGGTTTCAGGGCTGGTGGAGTTGCTTCAAGGTGGTTTGGGACAGGTGTCTTTCCATATGCCTATAGAAGCCCAGTCCACTGGTGCAGAGGGTCTCTGGTAGGAAAGGTTGTTCAGATTATATCAGGGAAGCCCTTGAGATTTGGGATCCTCTCAAGAGGGTATGTAGAAGAGAAGGTTCAAGAGGTATGTTGGTGAGATGGGAGGATGGAAGGCAGGGAGTGGGGTCAGGGCGGGGGCTGACCCTGCCAGGCTTCCTCTGAGCAGAGGCCTCCATAAGATATTCGGCAAGAATCTGCCCATTTGGGCCTCCCAGCCCAAATCAGATGGATTTCTTGTCATGCCCACCAGAAAGATACTTTGCAACCAAAGCAACAGAGTAGACTCAGTGGGACCTTGACTTTCCCCATCTTCAACCATTCCCACTGTGTCTGACACTCCCTCAACTCCCTACACATTATCCCCAACCTGAGAAGCCCTTTTAGTCATAACATGGTAGTCATAACTGAGATTTGCCTACCCATAGTCTTAGGTGCCCCCAGGGCATGAGGGGGAGAGCAGAGAGGCAAAGCTGGCAGAACTGATAGAAATGATCTGCCAGTATCCGAGATTTGAAGGATGCTGAGAAGTTTTCATTGACTTTCCCATATGGCTAGATACTATCTGTGGGATACTGAGCAAATCACTTACCCTCTGTTTGCCTCAATTCCCTCAACTGTAAAATGGAAGTAATAATAGCACCTACTTCAAAGGGTTTATTTTGAGCATCGAATGAGATATTTGTAGAAAGCACTTAGCATAGTACCTGGTGCTATATAAATGCTTATTTCATCCCCTCCCTTCATAATTTTTTTTGGGGGGAGGTAAGGATTTCCCTCTTTCAATTCACTTGCCAATAACATCTTAATGTGACTTACTTTTTGTTGGGTTGCTTTCTTCTAGGCAGATGAACTGAGGAGGGAAGCAGAGGAAAAAGGGAGCTGTAAAAAGGCAGGTTCCCTTCAACTCTGCCCTTCTTGCCATCACCAAGTATGGAGTAATAATTCTCTCTGCCAAATGCAAATGTCCAGGCTCAAAACCATGGTTTACATTCAAGAAAAACTCTGTTGATTTTACAACTTTGTCTAGGATTGACCCTGAAAGGAAGGAGAAGGAGAGCTTTAATTCACCTTCCCAGTTTAGATGAGGGCTGTCTCCTTCCTTGATACTCTTAGAACTATTGACTGTAAAAGCATCTTTGGAATTTGGGAGGGGAGGTCATGAAGTGTTCCCTTCGCCCTCATTCTTCTGCTTTGCTGTTGATAGAGATGTCAGGGAGGACCCTCTTCCCTCCTTCCCTTCATTTCCCCCCTGCCAAAAAAAAAAAAAAAGGACATGGATTTCAGATTCTGTAGAAAGTATAGTCAGTTGGCGGCTTTCTGTGAGTCCTCTCTGTAGTTCCATCCACGGTGACCTTTATTTGTGGCTTTCTGAGAGCCTGTTCCATTTATCCTCTGTGAGGCGTGCCCAGCACAGCAGCCATCCATCTTGTGGGGTAGTTGGCATGAGGCTACTACTATCCAGAAACATTGGCTCCAGTTTCCCAAGAGAGTGTCAACTGCTTGATTTTACATTTGACTTTGGCTCCCCAGGGCCCGGCACAAAAATGGCGCTCAATAAATGCTTGTTGGTTTGGTTGAATTTGGCTTTAGCGAGGTCTGGAGGCCTCTTGCTGAGGCCTTTCTACTCTATTAAGCATTTGCTCTGTGCCAGGCCCCGTGCTACGTTCTGGGGACACAGAGAAAGGCTGAACATGGTCCCTCATGTTCAAATGGGGGAGACAGCATGTGAATCAATATGTATATACAAAGTAGAGACAGTCTTGATGGAAGGTAATTTCAGAAGGAAGGCTCTAGTGAGAGGGAAGGGGAAGGGGAAAGGGGCCAGGAAAAGCCTCCTGCAGAAGATGAGATATGAACTGAGTGTTGCAGGAAGCCAAAAGATGCAGCTTTCTCTACTGATGCGCTATCAGGCTGAGTCTGTATGATGGGTAAATAGTTCCAAAGTGAATTTGAATTACTTGCTGAGTGAAGCCTTTCCTTTTTCATAACAACTTGTGTCCAGTGTGGTCCCCCTCATTCCGTGTGTGTGTGTGTGTGTGTGTGTGTGTGTGTGTGTGTGTGTGTGTGTTCCAATTGCTGAATAATATCTAACTGCTCTAGCCATCTAGGGCAGACTGACCAATTACGTCACTAGGTCACTGTGGATACAGTTGCTTTTCCCTGTATATT
This sequence comes from Phascolarctos cinereus, assembly GCF_003287225.1. Lineage (NCBI taxonomy): Eukaryota > Metazoa > Chordata > Mammalia > Diprotodontia > Phascolarctidae > Phascolarctos > Phascolarctos cinereus. The sequence goes on along the minus strand of NW_027555625.1, from coordinate 402,890,881 downwards.
AAAAAAACCCCAACACAACGCACATAACCTAGTTTTACTGGTGCTTATCTTTCCCCTCATCATTAACTTTCACTTATTCCTTCTCACCTCTTAAGAAAACCCCAACTTCCTTATAAAATAAGCAGGCTTAACCCAGGTGTTCTCTCTTGTCTCTTTTCCCTCTCCTTTTGAAAAACAGCCTCCCCAATACACGATTGCTCCTACAAGTCTGAAAGGGAATTAATTGCTCCACAGTTACTGTTGGATTTACTAAAAACTGTTACCCTAGCTGTACAGACCACGGCCAGACTAGGGCCTGGATGGAGCTTTCAAAGCGCGCCTGGGGACCTGTTACGTTAAGGCAGAAAAGAGTCGCGCCCTCTGGATCTGGCAGCTCTTCGCTGGGCTGGACGACGAGTCGGTTGCTGTGGTACAGAGCATGGGAGAGTCTGAGGGGTCCTGATGGGCGGTTCCCCCAGAAAAGATAACATGCTGACCCCAGACGAGGCCCAGCTGAAAACGTATCCAAACTATAACCCTCTCTTCCTCCCCTCAGAAATCATTACTTCAAATACAACTACCCCTGGTGGTCTCGAGGCAGTTTAGCAGAGTGAGGAGAGTGATGGGCCCTGGGGTCAAGACCTTCTCTGACATTTACTAGCTCTCTGTCTTGGGCAAGTCAGTTCCTCTCTCTCTGCCTCAGTTTTGCTAAATGGTGATGATGATATTGGTAGAACCTACCTCCTGGGGTTGTGAGATTCAAATGAGAGGCAGTGTGTGGGCTTAGAACAGGAGGACCCGTTTTCCCATCCTGGCTGTGCCATTTTGCTGTGTAAGCACAGGCAAGTCCTTTGGCCCGCCTAGGCCCCTGTTTCCTCATCTGTGAAACGAGGGGGTTGAACTAGGGGGCCTCTAAGGTCCCTCTTAGCTCTCACACTATGATCTTATGATAAAGAACTACGGAAATGTCAATGATTGTTATCAGGCAACTTAACTCATTCCAGAAGAACACACACCAATAAAGGATCCTGTCTAACGATGGCGATAGCATCCCTTGAAACCTACCAGTGTTAGAAGGAACTAGAGACCGAAATGAAGAGACCCATCTGAGGAGCCGGTATGGTGGGAATTAGCAGAAGCACAGTACTGGCTGGAGGGCTCACGACCCTACAACTTTCTCTCTCTCCTTTCTTGTATTTCCCAGCAAGCTCTGCAGAGAACGGAGCACCTAACAGCCTCTGGCAAAAGCACCCCAGGTACAGCTGATCTTTCCCCATAATCCCCTCCCTTTATGTTTTGGTCGTATGGAGTAGTGTGCGTGTCATCTGCCCTGTTAGACAGTAGGCTCTTTGATGGCAGTGGCTGTTTTTGCCTTTCGCTCTATGAATCCTTAGTGCTTAGCACAATCCCTGGCACACACTAGGTGCTTAATGAATATTTATTGATTGGCCGTGAATATCTGTGAAATCCCAGTTCATTCTCTTGGAAGGGTCCTTCTCTTTCTGTCCTGTGCTCCTGTCAAAATACTTCCACAGAAGACCAGTATCCACAGGAGTTTTAGAGACTTTATTTATGTATAAACAATTTAAACACTTTGCCATAAATTATCTTTACCTGTCTCTAGTCTTTGCTTAGCAGCAAATTAAAATTAATATAAAAACTCAATGAACAATTCATACATGTATATTACAAAAAAAGTTCTTGTACCAAAGTTCTTATTAGACTTATTTTTTTTTCTTTCCTTGTGGTGACTTGTCATGTGATTGTCTCAGTTTCTGGACCAAACAAACACACTAATAATTTTAAATCTGAAACAGTGATTGTGCCTTGCGGCTCATGTATGTACAGGGTGATCTGAAGTGGTGCCCATTAGCAAAAGAGTGATACAATGCCCACACTGCTACTGGAACTGATACCCACAAACTACAGCATCTAAACGGACTACACCCTGTCACTGTGCATTACTGTCCACAATGAAATCTTCAAAGACAAACAGAGTATGAAATTTATCTGTAGTGATTATAGCCACCATTTTGAATTGAACTTTACACTCTGCCCTCCTCGAATAAATCGACTCAGGTTGGACTTAGGTAGGATCTAAGTACAAGTGCAGGACGTTATTACTTCTCTCTTTGATTCTTGATGTTAATTTCTTTTTTTTTCTTTTTTTTTCTTAAAGAGTAATTCCAGTGCTCACTCTTTCACCTCTTTTTGTCCCCCCACCCCAGTTGCTACACACAAATCACCCCAAAAGTCATGTTTTAAATGCACCTGTATTTTGCTTAAACGAAAACTTCTGGAGTTTGTTTGCTTTTATCAAACAGTCTGAATTGTTTTCCTCAGCTGGTCTGGTGAAGCTGGCCCTCATGGATGTTTCAAAGTTGCTCACGTGTGAATGGAGTGAGGTAATAGAGTATGAGGCCTTCTCTTATTCATTTGTTTTTTTTTTTTGTTTGTTTTTTATTTTGTTTTTGTTTTCCTTGTGAAATTTGTGTTTCTTTTCTTTAGACCCAGAACAAGTGGGTAATATCTTAGGGGAACTTGGAACGTTTTTCTTCCCGGTGAGTTTTCAGTTAGGCTTTTAGTCCACTCGAGGATGTGGAACATCTCACTTGGACAGTAGCATCTGAACTCAAAAAATGAGCCTTTTTTTTCCCTTGTTGCCACTTATTATCCCAAAGCAGCTCAGCCTCGTGCCCCTGGTTAGGTCTTCATCTCCTTAGGAGAGGAGATAACAGTTACGCCTACTGAGCCATCCAGACAAGGAATGGCAGCAAGCAGATCATTTTGTTACCTCTTTCCCATCTCATTCTGTCTTAAAAACTGGATGTTGCTGCTACTGTCCGCAAGCTCTGGGTACTGCTCCACGGGAAGGACGTAGTATCCCTCGTAACCCTGCACCCTTCCTGTGCTCAGGAGCTGCTGCTTCTCACCATCAGTCCACAATCGGCTGCCCTCCCTCCCTTCCCGGGCTTTCTGCTGCTCCTTGGCCCACGCCGCCCCCAGGGCCCTCTGCCTCGCCTGGTCCAGGACTCGGGCTTTCTCCTCGTCAAGCGTGTCGGGGGTGAGGCCGTAGCGGATGTTGAGCAGGAGCGTTCGGTACTGGAACTCAATGTTTGTGAACCTTCGAGTCCTCCCGTTGACCAGCAAGGTAGGCTGCGACATGGTCACATTCACCCCACTGTCCAGCACCTTCCGCCCACTCGTCATGGCAAGGGTGACCAGGTCACTGTCAGAGGAGCCAATTTTCACGAAGTAGTGCGTATCCTTCCCTTCTATGCTGTAGTGCATCTTGTCCAGGTAATAGGCATTGTTCAGCACGGAGGCCACCTTCCGACTGTCTTCGCTGGCGATGCTGGACACTCCCGTCACCACGCGCCCTTCTTTGATGGCAAACATGATCCCTTTCCCAATGATGGGTGTGGTAGTGGCAAACCAGTGGCCAGCTTTCTCTCGGATGCTGGCGTGGAGCCGTTTGGAGATGACCTGCCCCTCCAGGGCCATGAATGCCTGATTATGCCTCTCTGTCGTCTGCTGGACTCCCGTAATGAGCTGGAGGCAAAAGAAAACCCAGAAGGATGAGAAGGTTGGCCTTAGCTCATTAAAAGACAACAAAAGGTATGCATTTGCTCCTCTCAATGCTACCCTTCCCCTTCCCTGCTGACAGAGGACTAGCATAACACTGCGAGGCGAACATCTCCAAAAGTGAGGCTGGGCCACCGAGGGGCTTGCTGTGCGTTCAAGGTCATGGACTCGATGCTGGCGAGGCAGGTAGTCCAGATTACTATGTGACTAATTAAGAAGCAAAGCGAGGAAGGTGTGCCACCTTTTGAAAGCTCTGCACATCAGCAGATGACCCTAAGACTCTTCTCCGAGGCTGGGGAAAGGATAGCTATTCATTAGTGGTTTCTTTGGCAGTTGTCTTGCACAGCTTAGACAAAAAGCATCCTGACCTGAGGGGTGGGTTTATCTGGATTCAGTGGTTCCGGCTGTGGGCCCTATTGACTTCCAAGCAGGTGAACTAGGGCCGGTCCCTGGACAATGTCCAAAACTGCACCATTTTTTAATAAATTATGATGTACTGAAGAAGAAATTAATGCTCACTTTGCTCATGTGGGCCATGAGGCTAAGGAGAAAGAGCTCTTAGCTGGGAGTTAGGAGATGAGTTCTACTCCTCATCTTTTTTTTTTTTTTTTTGGCTAGGCAATGGGGTTAAGTGACTTGCCCAGGGTCACACAGTTGGTAAGTGTCAAGTGTCTGAGGTCAGATTTGAACTCAGGTCCTCCTAACTCCAGGGCTGGTGCTCTATCCACTGCGCCACCTAGCTGCCCCGAGTCCTCATCTTTACCATTGAGTTTTACGTGGCATGTTATCTTTCATACTTCAGTTTCCCTATCTGCAAAATATAGTCTACCTAAGTTGCTGTGACACAGACTAGGATAATGGGAAATGAATAAGTTTTGAAACACACAGTGCTTATACAAATGCAAAAAAGTCTTATTAATTCAAAGAATGGTTCCTCACATGGTGAGAATCATCACGGGGATGTCTTGTCCTGGGTGACCAGGAGACTCTAGGTTATCTCTTTGCAGTGACCTCGATTTGAATGATTTATTGAAGCAGCTATAACATTTCATATTTTTGTATGCTGAGTTGTTTTTGCTGAATCGTTTCAGTCATGTCTGACTCTTTGTGACCCCATTTGGGGTTTTCTTGGCAAAGATACTGAGTGGTTTGCCATTTCCTTCTCTAGCTCATGTTTCAGATGAGAAAACTAAGGCAAACAGGGTTAAGTGACTTGCCCAGGGTCACACAGCTAGTAAGTATTGGAGGCTGGATTTGAACCCAGGAAGATGAGTCTTTCTGACTCCAGGCCTGGTGCTCTATCCATGGCACCACCAAATGTCTCATAATGTTAAGTACTGATTGTCAGATCAGTAGAGAGGAGGGAACTTGACGCAAGGAAGAGTTTCCTAGTAATTAGAACCAAGTGAAATGTGTTGTCTTGGAAGGTATTAGGTTCCCCCTATATTGGAGTTCTTTGGGTAGAGTAGTAGATGGCCACTTGTCAGATTTAGGACCACAGCTCTAGGGCTGGAAGAGATCTTGGAGGTTATCTAGTGTAACCCGCTCATTTTACAGAAGAGAAAACTGAGGCTTAGAGAGGTAGTAACTTTTTCCAAGATCATGTAGGTGAATATCAGAACCAGGATTTGAACTCCGGTCCTCTAATTCCAGTCGGTAGGTTTTTCCTTAAGACAATTCATGTTCAGATATAGGTTAAAGTGGCTGTTCTTTGAGGTCCCTTCCAATTCTAAGATTCTCTGTGCACTACCCTTGTGAATAGTGATAGAGTCCCACCCACTTCAGTGAACTCCAGGCCACTTAACTTCCAAATCAAAACTGACAACTCTCTGGCCCTCACTGCATGAACCAACCACAAATGATCTTAAAAAACTCAATCTGTATAAAATTTTAATCATAAAACATTGAGGTTTTATGTGGGGCATAAAAATGTTCCTTTAATGGGACAGAAACTGCAAACCACGGTTTTATTACTCCCCATAAAAGCCAAAAGGGTTATGATCTTATAGGAAGAACAGATGGTAAGTTACCTCCAGATTTCCCTGTGCCACTGTTAATCAAGTAACAACTCAAGGGTACAGACAGAACAGGTAACGCTACCGCAGTTAAGGTAATAATTGAGGTTGGGAAGAAAGGTGGTTTGTACCCAACAGGTGACGATGTTGACATTTGTTTCCCTGGGAATCCAGCGCTGTTTAGCGGCCCATTTCTATCCCGCTATGATGTTACACTCCTCCGTGGATGTGCACTCATCCCCTCGTAATTCTGTTTACGATACAGAATGCCAGTAATGATTCGGATGCTTAGCTGGGATGTCAGCTTACCTGTCCAGTTTCACTAGCTTGACTTTCTGACAGTTCATAAGGTGGAGGCACAAAGTACATCTTAGCTCTTGGGAAACCAGGAATGATGTTGCTGAGCTGAAACCCAAACATCACAAGCCAGCTTTTCACATCTGCAATGAAAAATAAAGGAGGGCTAAGAAAATAGGTCACTTGGGCACTAGCAGCAGAGCTTGGCGAGACACCACTCGTGATATGACAGGGAGGCTATACCACAGGTCCGAAGTGGAAACAATGCTGGCACACGTCAAGTTCTATCAACCCAAGGCATTTTTTTACACAGGTGCTGAGACGTAATATGTTTGTATCTTTGACAAATGTGTCAGGAGGTATACACATTATTAGTAGGGTCTCATCTTTCTGACAGCTTAAGAAAAATCTGATTGCCTTTGAAACTTTCTGTCTAAAGAGATCTCTTCCTCCCTGTTTCTCTTTCTCTTAAAGCCATAACTAGGAAGTTTTGAATCTGGGGCAAAGCATCATCGTCAAGCAACCAGCTAACATTTATTAACTGCCCACCATGTTCCAGGCACTGTGCCAGGCGATGGCCATACATAGCACAAAAATATTAGACAGTCCTGCCCTCAAGGGGCTTCCATTCTATTACAGGGCAAAGAGCATAAAGTGCAGTGTCATTGGTAGTGATGGCAGAGGAGAGTGCGTAACACTATCTCCCTCTCTCTCTCTCTCTCTTTTTTTTTGTAGGCTGTACCACTATGCCTTGAGGGGTATACAGAATCCAAGATACTGGCACTGCGCCACTTTGTGGTTACAGGATAGAGGATAGCGGTGGAGGTGCAGCATGGTGGGCAGAGAATGAGCTCACTGAACCTTGTCTGCTATCTAGCAGTCTCCCATTTCTACCAATTATCCATCTTAACTAGGTGTTAAGCTCTGATGTTTCTATGCTCCTTACCTGTAGTCGACACCCTCTAAATTCATGCCTAGAGCAAAGCCCTGATCACTCCATCCTAGTTACAGCCACCCCTCCCCCACTCTCCTTCACCCTCCCACCTGAAATTGACTTGTTAATAATGCTAAATGTGATTTCCCTTCTGAAGAGAGGGCGGTTCAGTGGCTGCTAACTCTGCCGGTGACAGCTCATGTCATTGACCTTATTTTTCCTAAGCAGTCAGTGTGGTTGGGTTTTGAGTATTTCCAGATCACAGATATTTATTGGAGTCGCCATCTCCTTGTCCGTTTTGCAGAAGGCGCCTCTTCAGCAGTGCACTGACAACATGGCTCCTTTCCTCATTTTGAATGTAATTGGTGTTACACTGTAACAGTCTCCCTAAACAATCTGTCCAGGAGGGAGTCATTTAGGTCTGAGCAAGCGAGTGCAGCTCATTCTAATAGTTCATTATATTCCCCTTTTCTAATGTTCTTCACAGCATGTGATCACGCAGCTCGAGAAGTTAGCTTTCCCTCAGAAAATGCTGTCAACAAAGCATCCTCAGGTGTTAAGTGTAAATATGAGAAGGAGATAATGTGAGAAGAAGGTTATGCCTTTCTTCTCACTTATGAAAATTAAACTCTACAAAATCGAACTCTGCTCCCCTCCCCCCCCCTTAAATGGAAGCATTCTTGGGATTTGTAAGCTTGAAGAACCACCATGAGGCCACTGAGAGGGAGATGCCATGAGTCCCAGGTACTGGGGACTCATTACTGCTTTCAACTACTTTCAAGTGGGTCTCATGAGCAGTTTCGTTAACTAGGGTTTCATTTGTGAATTGGCATTTGCAAAAATAGCATCATTTAGCCCGACACAATACAATCTATTAGGCTGAGGTATTACCCAGTAAGCATCAGAAACCTGGAATAGGGTCTGGGGACACCCATGAATTCTAAAATCAGTGGCTTCCCCAAGGCTCAGGACCCCCAGTCATATTCACTTTCATCTTCCTTCCCTCAACTGGCAGCTGCCTCCTGGTGGGCCTAGAGGGAGAGGGCGGAGCCAGCTTGTAGTGCCTTCTTTAGAGAAACAAGCCCTTTCCTCACTTAGGACCTGCCACTCAAGAAGACAGCTCTGTTCTTAAATTGTAAGGGTTCCTTTAATTATGGGAGATAGTGGGTTCTGTTATTAGAGTTTCTCCTGACTGCATCTTAATTACCTCTTCTTTGTAAATTGTTAGCAACAAGTTCAACTACTTTGCTACCCTCCTAAGTGGTAAATTAGCACTAATTGATATGAGGGTAAAAGTTTTACCAAAACACAATACGTACACATTGATTTAGTGTTCTCTCCCCTCCTTTTCTGCAGGTGTTCTCCTCATTCTAACGTGATTTTGGACATTAAACATTTTTTATGCTACTGGTTCGGGCATCAGGTCCCTCTTCCCTCGCTCAACAAACAACAGGCTTCTTCCTGAATAATATTCTTTAGAAGCTAATGATTATGGAATGTGGTTGAATCTGGTTCGGTATACTCGCTTTCCCCTTGACTGAGGTGCTTGCTGTAAGAGCAGTGGAATGAGGTGCTAACATGTTGTTTTCAGAAAAGTTCATGTTTATGACACTTCCAAGAGCCAGCAAGAAAACAGAGGGCCCGGTCAGGTTTACTGCACTGGCTGCATGGGTTTATTTGGGACTTGGCATCAGCAGGTGTCTATTCACTTTCATCCGGCACAGACTATGGAAACACTCTTTGTCTAGCTTTGGCTCATTCATTCCCAAGTATCCAGAGCCAAACCTGATTCTGTGGTTCTGAGAACCCACTGGTGGCCAATGATAAGCACTGTCTGTTTTCTATTTCATTTTCTGTGAAAACTTGGAGCCCTTCCACCCTGAAGTGCCTTTTCCTCTATTGTCTTACTTGTCAATGGGAAATACACCAAAACTGATGTCAACAGTGCTATCCGTGTTCTTCCTGGCATATATGGAAAGGGATATTATTTAGAAAGGTCTCCTTATGATGGGAAACCTCACTCAAACTCTCCTAGGACAACAGTTCCCTGATTAAGGCAGAGGGGCTCTCACCTGTCACATAGTTTTTCAAGTCCAGCTCGTTGCTGAGAGGGTTGTTGCTTTTGAACATATACAGGTTGAAGGGGGCTGGCTCCTTGCCAATGTTTCTCCACATGGTGTAATCAGGGGAGGTCCAACGTCCTGCCAGTACATCATAGTCTCTCTGAGTGAAGTGGACCAACTTGGTTAGGGGATCATAGAGTCCCCCGTGGAAGCCAATGACTAACTGAAAGTCAGGGTTAGAGTCATAGTAAATCTCCCCATATGCTGTATACTGCAGCTGTTTGACCATAAGACCATTTATGCTGAAAACTGCCAGGGGGGTTCCAGTGTTGTCTGACGCTACATAGTACTCCTCTCCACTGCTGCTCTCCATGGCAAAGAGATGGCCCTGGAGGTCATAGTAAAGGGAAGTGATCTCCGAGTTGGAATGGTTGTAGACATGAGTCATCCGGGTTGGGTTGTGGAGGTCAGAATAGAAATATTGCAAATGGTGCCCAAGGTTGGTCTTGCAGGAGGCTCGCCGCCCCACTCCGTCATACCTGTACTGAACACTCCACCCGCTGGCCTTGTTGTAGGCTCTTGTCAGGAGACCCTTAGAGTTGTACTCGAAGATATCCGAACCTCTCTGGCAGAGGTAGCCATCGTCATCTATCTTATATTGTATGTCACCTAGACGTGTGATCCTATCCCGGAGGTCAAAGCGTAAGGGTATGATCCGGACACTGTTGCCGGGATTCAACAGGTGAAGATTTCCATTGAGGTCATAGCTGTAGCGCCAGGTCGGTCTGTCGTTGACTGCCACACTCTGGAGCTGCCCGTCCCCATCGTAGTCATAGGTATATTTGGTAGTATTGGCATAAGGCCCCAGTTTCAGTTCCCTCTTGGTCACTCTTCCCATGCTGTCGTATTGGACTGTCATCCAGTACATGAGGGACCTGAACATTTCATACTGGACTTCCTTAATCCTCCCATGGGTATCAAAATGTTTGCTCAGCGTCATGACTGCGGTTGTGATGATTTGATTGATGTCATAGTAGATGACTCCGAATTTGCCAAAGTGTTCTACTTTGCCAGAGATCTCATCATAGCGGTAGAGGTCCACTGGGAGAGGAGTCTCACTTATGACGGGCTTGATGCTTGCGATCCGAAAACTGTTGTCGTGGTAGGTGTAGTCAAACCTTGCATTGACCATGCCTTCCTCTGAGAACCTGTAAATCTGTTTGTCAACAAGGGGGCCGATTTTCCGGTATCGAATAGTGCAGGAGAACCCACCACTCTGGAGGTTCACCATCTTCAAAACACCGGTTGTCTCATCGTAACCAAAAGTGACCGCTGTGCTGTCATAGACTATTTCGGACAGCTTGGAGAGCTTCCCGTATTTGTAGAACACTTGTCGCCCAGTCCCCAGAAAGGATGTCTTTAGAATGCGGCCATCATCACTGTAATCAAAGATGACTGAAGCATTGCTCTCTGGAGGATTATAAATGTTCCTGATGTAGCCAATGGAGGTGTGAGTGGACATGCTGTGCCGGGCAACACTGGGCATGGTGACAGCATGGAGACGGTCAGAGGCATCGTATTCAAATATGTACTGCCTCTGGCTCTGCAGCAGGAGCACCATGGACTGGAGGAAAAGCAAGGGAGGGAAAAGAAGGAGGCACTGGAGTCAGACAGGAAAGTGGAAAGGAAACAATGTAGAATTTTTAGCAAAACTCATGGAAAATACAGACACTCCCCAATGGACAATCTCCTTCTCCCTGCCTCAGGGATAAGTACAGAGCCTTAGTCACCTACATTCCAAATCAATGGGACAATGAAAAGAGCACCAGGTTTGGGATCAAAGGACCTGGGTTCAAATCTAAACTGTTACCACTTGGACCTTAGACAAGTCACTTAATTTCCCTGGGCTCCAATTTTCTCACGTATAAGATGAAAGGGTTGGACTAGATCAGTGGTGCCAAACTCCAGCTGGGCTGCAAAACTCCTGAATGAAGCCGAAATGAACATATAATTGGGAAAGGTTTAACAAAACAAATAAAAATACGACACAACATAGATAATGTTAATTTATAGTTCTCGTTCTCTCTCTCTCTCTCTCGCTCTTTTTTTTTAGGCAATTGGGGTTAAGTGACTTGCCCAGGGTCACACAGCTAGTAAGTGTCAAGTGTTTGGTCTGAGGCTGGATTTGAACTTAGGTCCTGTTGACTTCAGGGCTGGTGCTCTATCCACTGCGCCACCTAGCTGCCCCTAATTTATAGTTTTCTACGTCAACATGCAGCCCACGGGGATATCCATTTCTATTTGAATTCGACACCACTAGACCTCTAAGTACTCTCGCAGCTTTAAAACAATGAGTCCTACGTCACAGATGGATTTTCAGCAGAGAGGAATCCTTCTAAAAATATTCCACTCACAAAGGCCCACAAATTCCCACTGAGGAATAGCAAAGCTTAAATGTAACACTACTGGCTAGCATTTATATAGCATATCCAAGTTTACAAATAGTTTTTTGTTATCTTATTTAATCCTCATAACCCCCTTGTGAGGCAGGTACTGTTATTATCCCCCATTTTCACACTGCAGGAAACTGAGTCTGAGAAAGGTTAAGTGACTTGCCCAGGGTCACATAGCCAGTATCTGAGACAGGATTTGAATTTAGATCTTCCTGACTCCAAGCCCAACGCTCTAGCCACTGTACTGCTGCAGCTGCCTCTACAGTTTCTGTTGTACTCTTCACTAATAGCAGTTTGATCCTCAGCTCTCTCCTCTTTGACCCCTCACAGGATGCTGTTTGAAGCTATTAACCACTCATCAGGTAATGTGGTGGTTGGTGCATTTATTGCATGCCTCTCCTAGACTGTAAGCTCCATGAGGGCAGACACCTTGTCTTATCTAAACCGCATGTCCCCAAGTGCCAAGTGCTGAGCATGGCACACAGCAGAAATATAATGAATATCTGTTGAACCAAATTGGGAAGTCTAGGTATTTCAGGCCCACAGATTCTGGAAAGGACTTTCACAAGTAATAAAGGAAAATTCTTTTCCTTAAGATATTTTCTAGGGCCTTTCTAGGGTCTAAGACTCCAGTTTCCCTTAGTCTCGATTTCATTGTAGCATTATCTCTATCACCATTCGTGGAGGCCATAGCTCTAGGACTGTATCAGTGATGGCATCTCCTTCTCCTGCAGAGTAGGAGCTTCAGCAACTTTTAAGACAGAAAGAGAGAGAGAGAGAGAGAGAGAGAGAGAGAGAGAGAGAGAGAGAGAGAGACAGACAGAGACAGAGAGACAGACAGAGACAGAGAGAGAGAGAGACAGAGAGAGACAGAGAGAGAGAGACAGAGAGAGAGAGACAGAGAGAGAGACAGAGATCAAGGGAAGAACAGCCAAAGGCGGGAAGGGAAGGAATCGATGTGATGCTGTAACTTGGACTATAGGTCAATGGAAATCCGAAAACAACTAACATAGTCTTCAACAGCCTCAATATGTGATCTAAGGTGGGTATCCTCTCCCCACTGTTCTGAAGTGAACTTCTCCCCTAGTGAGAGAAGTGTCTCACTCTACTTAAACCAGGAAAGTTGGACACTTGCATGGAGAGAGCCCAGAGGCAGCTAAAGACAGCAACCAAAGAGGAAATGTGCAGCAGCTGGGGCTTGAGTTTTAGACAAACTTTTCTATTCTGATAGCTTAATTTAGGACCAGGCAGACATGAATCACTGCATATCCATTCATAAGTAATGATTAGATGAGAGCTCTCTTGCCAGTGGGGTGATTCGGCCCGATTTTTGCAGCACATTTTTTTAGAATAAAATCAGACGATCCGTCCTTCCTGCCATCACTGAGACGCCTAATGCTTTTTTTATGGAAATAGTGCCGAGCCACGAATAACACATTCCTTTAAATTTGCTGCCCGAGGGGAGGGTGGAGAACCTTCATCTATTTGGTGCAAAGAGTTTTGAGTGTCTGAAGGCAAAAGTTTTTTTTTCTTCCCAGAAAGCCCAGAATGAATATCTAATGCCACTATTTCACCAAGCCCCCCATCATCTCATAGACAGGCAGAGAAAGTTCACCTACTTTGTCAAGGTAGGAGTAGCTCCACACTTTGCCATCAGAAAACATTCGAGAGATGATCCGGCCCTGTTTGTCTATGTCTGTCCTTTCACTCATGGCCCCACGCTGGAGGCCTGCCAGCCTACCGTTGAAGAAGTAGGAGACGTTGACTGCAGCTAGCCCACTGCTGGGCAGCCAGAGAAAGGGGCGTCCCACTTGGTCATAAATGATCCTCAGGGTAAACTTTCGATGATCATCATAGATCTTCTCTGTTCGGATGTTCCTGTCATAGTCAATAGACAGGAGGTTTCTCCCATGGACCTATAAAAACACAAGAGACCTGTTTAGCATGCCAGGAAGAAAAAAATACCCAGTTATGTTAACGTGAGGCTATGCCAAGTATATGGCTGGTGTGGCCATGGGAGACAGAGTAATTGTGTGCTGACTTCAAATCTAATGCTCTTTGCATTTCACAGGTGATACTAGGTCGCTTATAAAGCAACAATGAAAGACTCACTGGAAGAGGTATGACTTGGGCAAGGCCTTAAATAATGAGTAGAATGTGGATAGGCATTGAGGAGGGCAAGGATAGTGGGCCAAATGTGTATAAAAGAAATAAGCATGGTACGTTCTCAGTTTGGCTGAAGTTCAGTATCTGTACTGGAGAGTGTGCAATTAAGAAGGTCCCAACTGATAAAAGTTGTTGTTTTTCAGTCGTTTCAGTCATGTCTGACTCTTCATGATCCTGTTTGGGGTTTTCTTGGTAGAGATAGTGGAGTGGTTTCTCATTTTCTTCTTCAGCTCATTTTACAGATGAAGAAATTGAGGCAAAAACAGGGTTAAGTGACTTGCCCAGAGTCGCACAGCTAGTAAGTGTCTGAGGCTAGACTTGAACTCAGGAAGATGAGATTTCCTGACTCCAGGCCTGTCCTCTATCAACTGATAAAGTAACAGGTATAAAAGATGGGTGAGCAAAGGACTTTAGAGGGGTTTGTCTTATAGTTAATTTTAGGGGTTTCTGAGGATTTTGGAATCCAATAACATAAATAAGGCAATTTATATACATACATGTATCCAAATTGAGACTACCATTTCCAGAGCTGATAACAAGTTGGGGTTATTAGAAAGGCTATTTCTTCTTAAAAGTGTAACTTGGTGAGAACTGTTTCTCTTTTGTTCTAAAAGAGTATGGAAAGTTTAGGAAGACCCTTCAATATGCTGGCTCATTTGTTCCAGTATTCTGGGTTATGACCACTTGGGTGTCCAGCAGGGATTTCATGAATGTTGCCAAAGGCAGATGACAATTGGTGTTGTCACCTAGCAGCCACTGAGCACTGAACTGCCCTATCACCTTTTCTTTCCTTCTCCAATTCTCCTTCCCCCTTCTTGTATCTTCTCCAGGAAAATTAGGGGCCCAGCTAGATAATCCTCAAAGTCCCTTCTACTTTCAATATTCTATGAGTCTACTCTTCATTCTTTTCTTTCTCCCTCTCTTACTTTTCTTTCTCTCCCAGCCCCTCCAGTGGCATCCACAGAAAGTGTTTCTAACCCTACTGAGGTCATATGAGGCTGAAAAGACCCCTTGACCCCACATGTACTCACACCAGAGAATGAGTATGAACAGTTACAGCTAGTGAATTTTAGATTTATGATTTTCAAAACCAAAATTGGTCATCAGGAATGGCATTTCCTTTGAGCCGTGGTACTTTCTAATTTGGTTTTTAATTGTGAATTTTCAGTGAAGAATGCCCAGTGCTTCTGATAATAATGGAATAAGATAAATTCAGTGGTAGATGAGCCAAGGAGTCTGGGCCAGGGCTGTAATCTAATAAAGCCTCTTAAGTAATTTAATTGTGAGTGTGCCATTAATAAAGTGGAAGTCTTTAAGTTAGATAGCCTTTGATGGCAGTGACGACCAAAAGGAGTGTTCAGCAGTTCCTGGGAATGTGTTCTTCAAACTTATAGTTTGCAGGAGCTTTGATTTAGCAACATTTTCTCTTATCTCGATTTAAATTGCCCATCAAACAATATTTAAATTAACCTTGAGGCTTCCTGGAGAACATAAAAGTTATTTTGAATTATTCTCACTGCCATGATCAGCACAATTCCCACCCTATCTTGCTCCATAGGAATCCAGTGGTAGAGAAACCAATTTTTAAATTAATACAATTTTGTGTTTGTAAGGAAGTCATTATTTTTAATTATCGGGTATTTTCCTCATCCTGGCTTCCCCAGTTAATAAAACTCAGCTGTTTAGCACTGTTTTTATTTCTGCAGTGGGCTAACTTTGGGAAACAGCTCCCCCTGTGGAATTTCCCCCAGAACGTTTTTCTCTAGCAGAGGTTGTTGCTGGTGCCTGAAGTGCTCATAAAGAACCTAAGGAAAGGAAACGTGGCACTTTGGAATGGTCCTCTTGGGCTCATAGCTGGTGGCTCTGATTCTGCTCTGAGGGGTAATGACTAGGGCTGATGAGTTGAGGCAGCTCAAAAGAAAAAAAATGAACAACGTATTTTTATAAAGAATGGGGAAAGAGGAGAGAATTAGAGTAGCAGCAGGAGAGAATTCAGTTAGACTCGAAGAGGAAATCCCTTGGCTATCAGGCTGATTAAAAGCAGGAACATTTTACAACAGTGAGGTTAGACTCAATGATCCTCACAAATAAGAAAATCATTTGTGTTTCTTTCTTAGTCTAAACATTCACTTTACATGAGAAATAAAATGGACAACATGGACTTTTCTGTTTCCTTCTGGCTCCAGGATTCTTTTTAAAAAATGGCTATCCCACTAGCACCTACCCAACATGGTTAAAAATCACGTTGTGACCAGCATTTGTTCAAACAAAACTCACTACAGAATTTATATCTAGCTTAGAATAGACCTCCAAGGGTCAGTTTGTTTATCCCCTTGTCACTAGGCAAGAGAACGTCTATTCCAGAGCAGACAGGTGGGCATCCATACTCTTTTCTGAGTCGTCCTGCTATTTATAAACTATTAGAGCCAGGAAGGACTTTGTCTTGTGCAAACCCTGAACCCAGTGTGGCAGGTAAGGATTTGAGAAGTTTTACACATTCCCTGTGTATGACAAAAAGCTGGCTTAGTCCGACAGCTCCACAGGAGATCAAATGTGTTTGTATGTACGTGAGTACACCTACCACACACACACAAAACTCAGACTAGGAAATGTCCTGTCTGGTTCCTATGATCCTGTGATTTGCAAAGTAAGTAAAAGTAACACTCCAGAGTATAATTGCAGTGTCATATTAATTATATGGAAACCAAAACAAAATTACTAACTCCCACTTCTCCTTGGAATACTAATAACACTAATACCAATATCATGACGGAAGATTATCTTGGAAGCAATTTTTCTTTTGTTCTGCTACCTACACATGTATCTGTTTCTTACCTCTGCAGTCTTTATGTAAATTACAATCAGGAAGACAGCTCCAGGAGGCTGGTTATCTGCTTTCTTTCAGAGAAAATCAGACTTCTCACAACACATTTTTTTTTTCAGAAAAAAGGCAGATGTTTTAAACTTCAGTAGAAAGGGTCTGTGTTAATTCCTGCTTCCAAAACATTTGAAAAAAGCCCTTCTGACCAAAAATCCTTGACCAGGCCCTCAGAACAGGTGCATAGCATAGTGGTTATACACTCAAAGGATGGTTAGCTTAAGTTTCATGACAATGTGTCTTTGAAACCAAACTGGCTAGTATTTCTCAAGTACCACTGACCAAAAAATCCACAGTGCTTGGACAACAGCCTCATGATGTACAGATGTAGATTTAGCTTCTGCAATGCTGTGTGTGTGTGTGTGTGTGTGTGTGTGTGTGTGTGTGTGTGTGTGTTGAAAAGCTAGGGGGTGGTGATGAAGGCGGGTGATAGGAGGTAGGAAAAGAGGTGGAGAATAATTTTTCCAAATGAAATTATTTGAGAAATTTTCAGGAAGTGAAATGTAATTACACACATTGGGAATGGGTGGGGATGTTGAAACTAACATCCTAATTTTAAAAAAAACCGAATCATTGAATATTGAATTATCTGTCAGGGTCATGGCCCTTTCATCTAACATATCTGTTAGCCATCCTAAGTGGCCAATACCTTTCTCAGTTAAAAGGATGTGGCTGAGGGGAATGAATGAAAAATCGCTTATCAAGCACCTGCTATGTTCCGGGTGCTGTGTTCAGTGCAGAGAATTGTTTAGTTGTGTCTGATTTTTCATGACCCCTTTGAGGGTTTTCTTGGCAAAGATCCTGGAGTGATTTGCCATTTCCTTCTCCAGCTCATTTTACAGATGAGGAAACTGAGCCGACTAGGGTGAAGTGACTTGCCCAGGGTCACCCAGCTAGTAAGTGTCTGAGGCCAGATTTGAACTCGGGTCTTCCTCTCTCCAGGATCAGGACTCTAACCACTGAGCTACCTAGCTGCCACCTAGGGAAGAGCAGAATCTGTCAGTTTGCTTGATTCTCATCTAGTGAAAACTACTATTACTTTGTCTTCTCTTGCATGGGCCTGATCAAAAGCTTAATATTCCTTTTTGACCTGTTGGAGCTGTCAAGAGTTCAAGGGTCTTGAGGAAGGTGGGAAGGTCAGGCAAGATAGTTGGATGCGTCTTTTACAGTTACTGCTAGGTTGGTATAGTAGAAAGATGCCTGGTTTTAGAATCAGGAGACCTCTTACAAGTCCCAGTTTTTATAATAACTTTGTGGCCCTGAACAAGCTATTTAACTTTGTCTGCGTGACAATTTCCTCATATGTAAAAATGGGAACGATGAAACTTGCTATATCTCCTTCACTCACTGCTGAAAATACTTTATAAACTCGAAGTAATATAGAAATGAATTTTGTTATTACTACTGGCAAGAGGCATCGGTTAGGGGCCAGAAGCCCTGATCCAACAGATAGTACTCTCATTTGTTATCACTGTTTTTCTTCAGCTTTCCTGCTATCCTCCAGGGTATCCGGAGGAGGAATTTATTAATTGCTGATTACCTGGTTCCATTTTTCTCTTTTTCTCTTTTTATCCCCCTGCCCTAAGAAGAAAGTTGATAATGTACTAAATCTCTTTACGTGTCTCAAGAAACCTTCAGCTAGAAGTGCTTCTTGGTACCATCTCCCCCACACACATACCAGGTATGGGCACAAAGACAAGTGCGCACACACTTGGACCCAAGCGCATCCTCAGCATGTTTTCCTACCAGATTAGGAGCAAGACAGACAAGAATGATACAGGCTAATTTTTACATTGGTCACCTAGAACCTAGTCTTTTCGGCTGGAATTTCTGCACCCCTCAGTTGGAGCATAAGAAGTGATTGTGTGGGGAGGGGAGGTGATGAGGAATGGCCAAGAACCAAAGTTCCAGTTGAGACCCCAACCGCCCTGGACGTCAGACTTGTTTCCTCTAGGTGAATCTGGACGCCTGTGACGCTGTTCCTCCTCAGACTTCTGATTTCATTGGTGTAGGGAATGGTCAGTGTAGAAACCCCCTTCAGTGGTGAAGAGTGGCAACTAATTTGTAACTTACAGTCAAAAGGAGCTGCCTGAAGCAATGAGAAGTTAAGTAACTCGTTCGCAATCTGCTAGTCAGAATCCATCAGAGGTAGATCCTGAACACAAGTCTTCCTGACTGACCCTCTATCCCCTGTGCCAACTGCCTGCCTCTGTGACACACAATCAGCATATTCTCTCCAACTCAGGAGCTGCAAGCCATTGCATCGTGTCCTCTTGAAGTTCTGGAAAGAAAAAGGCTCCCAGTCCCATCATCGATGTTACACTCTCCATCCTTGGTCCCCTCCCAACCTCTTTTTTTTTTGTTGCTCCCTAGCAGTTTCTAGGAGTTGCTTTTATTCCATTCACTAAAGAGTTTACAAAGCTGAATTAAAATAAATGAGATGCAAATAAATTCCATGCTTTCTCCCTCATTTTCAAATTACATTTTCAGTCCACTCAACCTGTTATAATCTCATAGTGATTTTCATTTAAGAGAGCTAAATGGATATGTGATTATTGTTACAGGAACTAACACCAGACAATTAAATGTTGAGGTGTTGATAGATAAAGCTGTGTTTTGATTTGCATAAACATGATGCCAGCAAATCTAACCCTGGCAGGAATTCAGTTATAAGACTTGTGCGTCTAACTTCAGCTAATTACCACAAGTACCACTATTAAGTTTCTAATATTCAGAATTGGGATTATAGCCATTTTATTTTAGGGCCACATTTATCTTTATTTTGAAAACTCAGTCAAAATGCATAGCTGATTTATCAGAGAAAAGAAGTGATTACTCCTTATAATCAACTTCTACAGTGCAGCGTATCAAAAATCAATTACACAGCCCTGAAATCCAGTCATTAAGGATTTAGCTGCTAATCTCATTCCATTTTTGTCTTTCGTGAGATACGGCAGCTTGCAACTCTGCAGATACCAGTGGAGGAAGGAAAACATGGGAGTCTGCTGATAACCTAATGTTGAGAATTAGACATCCACTAGACAAAAGGAGAATCTTAATATGGAGCAGCCTGACTCCTCTCGTGGTCACGATAGCTAGGAAATGTTATTCCAAATGAAATGGCAAGAGGGAAAATCTGTTTGTGGTGACATTGCTGTAATGCTGCTACTTGCAAGGATCTCAAAGCACCCAGGTAAGACCTGCTACGGGTTACCCCAGAATAAAGCAGCTGCTACTTGCATGGTCCCTTTTGGAGGAAGATAACCTAGCTTCCTGACATTTAGTTCAGGCACGATCTCCCTGTTTCAGCCAAACTGGCCTGCTTTCTGCTCTCCATATGAGGCAGCTGTGTAGTCCCCCATGCCTAGAAAGCACTTGCTCGTTTTGGCCTCTTGGAATCAGTGGTTCCATTCGAGGCTCAGCTCAAAGGTCAACTCTTATGAAAACCTTTCCGAATCAGCTTGGTCGTCAGCGCTTTCCATCTCTGCCCCCAGATCACTTCATATTATTTAGTACATATCATGTACTTTCTCATCTATATACCTTTCCTCCTGTAGAAAGTAAGCTTATTAAAGGCAGGAACTGTTCCCTTTTTGTATCTTTGTATTCCCAGTGCTGAGCATAATGCCCGGTATATAGCAGGCATATAATAAATATATATTGAGTTGAATTGGACAAATATATATTCAGGTGATACAGAAGGCTGAGCCCCAACCTGGGGAAGTCTAGGTTAGCAAAATACTATCATCCCACCTGGGATTGGCCAGACAAATATGGGGCTTGGGGTGAAAAGATAAGATGTTAAATGTGAAAAGGGGCCTGGGATTTGGGGATCCAGCACAGACGTGTTATCCTACGTCAGCCCAAGGCTAGGCGTTTCCACGTCACATGCTTCCTCATGAACAGAAAAGACACTTTTATAGTCTGGGAGAGCTGAGAATTTTCTCTGAAGGATGGGATTCCTACAATGATAACAACAGTATTTAGAAAAGCATTTTACGTTTGCAAAGCTTTTTACAGACATGAGCCCTTTTGAGCCTCACAACAACCCAGGAAGGTAGGCATGACAAACATCGTGCTGTCCACTTACAGACGAGGAAACTGAAACCCACAAAGGCACCGGACTTGCCTCTGGTCCCACAGAGATGGAATCTGAACTTTCTGTGGCCCAACTTCCAGTCTAGCCATGATGTACCATACTGTCTCATAAAGCTGTGTGGTCTGAGGCCTGTGGAGTCCCGAGCTTGTGGAGTGCTGTGTGGTGTCATTTTGGGCTGGACGTTCCCCTGGCTGGCTACAGGAGAAGGGTGTCCCTATCTCCTCCTAGAAATCCAGGGATTGTGGACTCTATAGTGCAATGTTATGGTTAAGAACCACTTACCCGAAGTTTCCTCCCAAAGACAGTAACTTTGCCTTTAATCTGCTCTTTTCTTAGGCGCCACTCAATGGAGTTTAAGCCATTCTCCATGGGCAGCGAAATGTTGCAACGCCCAATTGTGGGTGTGATGGTGCCAGCCAGGACATGGGGCTCGCTATGGAAGCTGACCGCCATTCCGTTGGCATACATCACTCTCAGGGTGCCATTGTTGCAGAGCTGGTAGCTGTTCCGAACTTGATCTGGAAAAATGCAATTGGGAATGAGGGGAATGAAGAGATAAATTATCTGCTCTATTAGTCATAAGGAGAACAAATCACCTATTTTTATAGGTTTCCATGGTACTTTGCAGCTGTCAGATGAAGACTGCCTGCAATTAGCACTCATACAGTGTTAAGGTGAACAGAAGAGATGCTACTGATCTGTGTAAAGAACAACACTATTAATGTGGTGCTCCCAAAATAATTATGCCATGATGTTTTCCTTTCACTGGTTGAAAGCTATTAATAGAAAATTTAAATATATAATGATATCTTTTACCCACACAATTTATGTCAATCAGACTCCTAATTTTAAAAAAAATTTAGCTAAAGAGGGAAAATGAAGGGAAACTACTTTCCCCTTTATCCTTTCATTACCCTTTCTTGTACTCTTCACCTGGGAAGCTGTTAGGTAGACCACAAAGCAAATACACTCTAGGCAGTGAGCCCTCAGGAATAGGGAGGATTCTCTTCTGAAAGATGACAGAAAGTAAGCTTCCCTCCTTTCCTTAAGCCTCTGCTTTCTAGTGAGTATTCTATGAAGGAGGCTTGAATTCTGAACCAAGAAGAAGGAAAGAGAAGATAGGTACCAGTGGGGGCTGGTAAGGCCTGATTCATTTTCCTGAATGGAATGTGTACTGGTCAATCAGATTTCTGACCTTTTCCTTGATGGATAGGTTACAAGACTAAAAGTCAGGTCAGAAACTCCTTTTACGGGTAAGGTGCTCTGTAATTATCCAAGAAAAAAGCCCAGCGAGGACAGCCAATGAGAAGTCAGTTTTCCAGGCACCCGGTAGCATGCAGCTTGTCACTCCTGCATCTATAGTCATCACGCAGAAGGACAGAATCTACACCATTAATCATTTGGGGGAGCAGAAATAAAGTCATTGGAACAGGATGTGTCGTGGGATAATAGTCTATAAATGTCACCATTTATCTATCGGGAGGACACTTTCATCCTCTGACAACGTGCTAGCCCACTGACATTATCTCTTAATTAAAAGAAAAATTAATCTGCACAATTCCTTTTCTCTGTAGCCCCTGCACTTGTCGTATGCTGTGTCTAACAACAACAATAACCACAATATGGTCTGTGGACAGTTAATAGGCTTGGTCTGTGGTGGGAGACTGCTATAGGTCTCAGATCCCAAGGCAATCATGCTAGCAAGGAATCACCCACAAAAGGACATCAGAAGAAGCTTGAAAGAAATTAGTCAGTGGGCCTAAAAGAACAAATAACCTTCATCTCCTTCCTTTCTGTGGTCATTGTGGGACACAATGTGGTGATGGAGAGGAGACAGGGTATGGGTACAGGTGAAAGCAAAAGGTTTCAGTTTATTATGCTGATATTTCCAAACATTCAGATATTGTGTATAATGCATGTAGAATATCCAAACAGTGGAATGATTTTTTTTTGTCTATCATTTAGGGGGCTGGCATTTAGTTGACAAAGACTCAATATGTGTCCTGTGGAGATTCAAAGAACAATAGAACACGCAGGGTATTCTAGATCTTGGGTACCTTTTCTATGTCTGATAGCTCCTCTCACTTCCTTATCTTCTGGGTCTTTCTAGAGAGGCTGAGCTGTAGGAGGTGAGCATCCTATGGGGCTCCTACCTTGAACCACAGTGTATGAGGCTTCCACAGAGGACAGGTTGGTGATGACGGTCACATCATCATCACGGTTGGAGTTCTCAATATCTATCGTGATTGATTTCTCCATTTCCCTGTGTAGGCTGGTCACTACTCCGGTTGGGCGTGTCACGTTGTCAGGCGGCCTTCATGGTCATAGCTGGTAGACAAAAGAAAAGCCACACTCATTGAAAGAAGTCACCAAGGGCTGAAAGCATCTGTCCTTTCAGCATTTTACAACACAATGAAACCAGGGACAACAGAGTGTTAAAAGTGGGAGACCAAGTAAGGGGAGAGACAGAGATGGGAAGGGCTCAGATGAAGGTCTTGGAAGATAGTTCTTGATTTCTAAACAGATTCAGTTCATATTCCTAAACTTGGTTGATCTTACTACAAACATCAACGAAGGATAATTGCTTTATGGGGCAAGAAGACCATGGCTCATAACCCTGATGAGAGCATCAGTCTCTCAATCTCTGAAGAAGCCTGTAGCTGGCTTATGAACACAACTAGCACATGCTTCTGGGCTGGTGTTCTCAAAATGGCCCTTATACTGCCTTACCTTGGCATTTCTGTAAGCTCCGTACTGTCCTATCACATACTTGCTTAAAACGCTGTCTTGCTTCACCTATATGTCGCCTTTCTACCACTAAATTATAAATTCCTAGAGAG
Source organism: Phascolarctos cinereus (assembly GCF_003287225.1). NCBI lineage: Eukaryota > Metazoa > Chordata > Mammalia > Diprotodontia > Phascolarctidae > Phascolarctos > Phascolarctos cinereus. Next base: position 402,867,572 of record NW_027555625.1, on the reverse strand, counting down.
AGGGAACTGTATGTACCTTTTGAAGCTTTCATATCCCTTTAACATGTATGTTATAATATATGTGCTAGAGGTAGAGATTTTTTTTAGTCACAACTCTGCCATTGACTCTGTAACCTTGCATAAACCACATCACCTGAGTCTGTTTCCTCATCTGTGAAGAGGGTGGGTTAGATTAAATGATCTTTGATGTTTCTTCTAGCTTGAAAATTTTATGGTCCTGTAGATTGATGCCTGATAGGTACTTCATACATATTTACTGAGTTAATGAATTATTATAGAACTAGATTAAAGCTGGGGCAAGAATAAAGCTGTTGGCGGCAAAGGTCAGGTCAGAGATCAGAGTTTCAAAAAGGATGGACAGATGTAGAATGAAGGATATCAGGGGGATTGGCCTGTGTTTTGGGGAGCCTCCTATGAACAGGAGGTTGAGAAGTAACTTGGGAAGGAAGCTAGTAGAGGCAGCTCTCCCAGGTAGTTTAAAAAAAAAAAAGGACCCGTATTTCATATAGATACAATTATGTATCAATGCATAGATAGCTTCCTTCCCCTATCACCACAGAAAGAGCATATAGGACAATTCATCCCTTTTTCAAGATGCTCCCCTCAAAATGCATGCTTTGTGATTTCTGCCCCCCCACCCCTTTCTAGACTGTCCTTGATGTTAATTTTTAACCTGATTTCAACTGCGTCTGTGTGTGTGTGTGTGTGTGTGTGTGTGTGTGTGTGTTGGAGGTGGGTAGGTAGGCTAGGGATTAAGGTAGAAGGAAGGGGAATAAGGGAGTTAGGGAAAGAGAACGTAGCTGACCCTAGGTCTTGAATCCCCTAGGATGGATGTGGTTGGAGAAAAGAACGGCTAGTTGACAAAGTGATCTCAAGCTTGCCTTTTTACTTCTTTCCAGTTCTCCTTCCCCCCCGACCCCCACCTCCCCACACCAATCTCAACCTCTCACATCGATGGAAGGAACTCTCTTGATGCTTGAAAGCTCAGGGCACGGCACTGAGGAATAAAGAACCTTCTTAGCCTGTAGGATCTCTGCCATCCAGCCTGGCTTCTCCAGGGTGCCATATGCTGCCCTACTGAGTTGGTTTGCTGGATATTAGGGAAGCTAGGAGTCTGATTTTCAGCCAGGTCAATTCACCGTGCCTTCTTCCATCTCCTCCTCCTCCCTCTCCCCGCCTTAAAGAGTTTAGTGGTCAGTAGTGAGGAACGCTTTAAATTCTTATGAAATACCTGGCTTAAAAAAAAAACTACCCCAAATGTGGACTGAGATGAGGACATTAGCTGGGGTCTGAAGCAAAATTTTGAAAAGGACTTCTTTTGCTTTTCATTTGTTGCTAATTGATAATAGCTGACATTCAAGTGGCACATCAAAGTGTGTAAAGTGCTTTCCATATATTATCTCATCTGATCCTCACAATAATCCCATGATGTAGGTGATGTTGTTGTGCCCATTTTACAGAGGAGAAAACTGAGTCTTAGAGAAGTTGAATGACATGCACAGGTACACACACAGCACTAATAGTAAGCATCTGAAGCCGTATTTGAACTTGGGTCTTGGTGGAAAAGGCTCTCTTTCTGGAGATCCCTTCTGAAATTCAGAAGCTGCCTGAATGGGAGTCATATTTCTGGAACTCAGGCAAAATATTCCATTCAAATGAAAATTTGTGAAGCAACTATTATGTGTGAGGTGCAGTGCAGATAAATCTCTTTATCAAAAGAGATAAGAGGCACATTCCCTGCCCTCCTTAATTACAGGACCAAAGATTTAGACCTGGAAGGAACCTTAGGACTCATGTGATCAAACTCCCTTATTTTTTAGGTCAGTAAAGCCTAGGGTGATAAAATGACTTGGCCAAGGTGACACATAAACAGTCAGAGCTCGAATTCAAAACCAGCGTCTTCAACTCAACTTATTACTCTTTCCGTTGTGCAATCTTATTGTGAAATAGGGATTTGGAGATAGATTCTCAGGCACTGCCGTGCTCCTGAGACCAGCAGAAGAAACAGGGGAAACAATCCCAGGGGAAAGGAAATGAAATGGTTTCAACTACCTGCAGCCCTCAGGACAGTTTTGTAGTACAAACGGAGGATTCTCAATATCCCCCTCCTTTTATTGTTTTCTTTCTGTCAAACAGGATTATATATATAAGTATACACAGGTCCGTGAAATGGAATCACACCATCAGATGAGAGGGACCAAGCAGGCAGTCTACTCCTCGAGAGTCCATTAGGTACAGACTTTGTCTTTGGTCCTTCACAGCCACATGTGACCTTTCCCCTCCTCAGGTGTGCTGCTCTTGGTGGCAGGGCTTCTAAAAAGCAACACCTGCCCTCGCCCAAGAAGGCAGATGTTTTTGCCTCATTCCTGTCTCTTCTTCCTCAGCATCCTGGCAACACAAACTGAATCTTTTGTTGTATCATCACCTAATTTCTTTTTCCCTGCTCTCTGTCCTGGGCCCCTTTCTCTCTAAATACACTCTTTTTCTTGGGGAGCTCATCCACTCCCATGGATACCAGTATCATCTCTCTCTCTCTTTTTTTTTTTTTTGGCTAGGCAATGGGGTTAAGTGACTTGCCCAGGGTCACACAGCTAAGTAAGTGTTATGTGTCTGAGGCTGGATTTGAACTCAGGTCCTTCTGAATCCAGGGCCAGTGCTCTATCCACTGTGCTACCTAGCTGCCCCATAGGATAGTTCAGCTTAAGGATTTTTTTTTCCAGGCAATTGGGGTTAAGTGACTTGCCCAGGGTCACACAGCTAGAAAGTGTCAAGTGTTTGGTCTGAGGCCGGATTTGAACTCAGGTCCTCCTGACTTCAGGGCCAGTGCTCTATCCACTGTACCACCCAACTGCCCCCAGTATCATCTCTACAGAGGTGATTCCTGAAGTGACCTAGTCTCTTTTCTTAAACTCCAATCCCACATTGTCAGATGTTCGATGAACCTCTGGCCATCTCACTTGCATCTCAAATTCAGCACATCCAAAATTTCTTCCCAATATGTAAACTCCTGGAAGGCAGATACTGTCTCACACTTGTATTTGTAGCCCCAGAACACAGCACAGCGCCTGAAGACAGCACTTGAAAAGTTCTTGTGAATTGACTGCTGAAGCCTTCACCTCCTCCCAACTTCCCAGTTTTTGTTGAGGGTACCACTATTGGCCAAATTGGGAAGCTAGGTGGTATAATGGATAATGGAGTCAGGAAGCCTGAGTTCAAATTTTGCCTCAAATACTTAATAGCTGTGTGACCCTGGGCAAGTCACTTAACCTCTGTTTTCCTCAGTTTCCCCAACTGTAAAAATGGAGATAATATTAGCCCCTACCTCACAGAGTTATTGTGAGGATCAAATGAGGTGATATCTGTGAAGTGCTTAGCACAGTGCCTGGCACACAGTGAGTGCTATATAAATGTCAGCTCTCGTCATCATCATCACGATAGGCATTACCATCATTGTTATTATACGAAGCAGTATTCATAAAGCTCTTTGCACAGGGCCTGGCAAATAGCAGGTGTTTAATAAATGCTTGTTTTCCTTCTTTCTTCCCAAGTTGCCCAAGTCCATAACCTTATAATCATCCTTAACTCTTCCATCCTCCTCACCTCCCACATCTAATCAGTTTCCACATTTTGTAGCATCTATCTCCATGACCTCTTGTGTTACTGTCTCCTTTCCATTCACCCAGCTACCAGCCTATTCACCCTAGTTTTGACCCTCATCCCCCCTATCCTAGTAAATAGCCTCTTAACTGATATCCCAGCTTCCAGTTTTTCCCTTCTCCAATCCATATTATTCTTAGTTGCCTGAATAAGACAGGTCTGATCACAGAATAAAATAGAAAAGTATTTATCAAATATTTACTACGTGCCAACCACCGTGCTGAACGCTGGGGATACAAACAGAAGAAAGCAAGACAGCTTCTGCTTTCAAAGAGCTCACATTCTATTTGGAGGAAATAACATACATAGCAGCAGAGTAGATGAAAATTCAAACACCTCACTTTAAAGATGAGGAACTACTGATCCAGAGGTTATTTGCCCAACGTCATATATCTAGTTACAAGCAGAGCCAAGACTAGAACCCAGGTTTTCTGACAATCTAGTCAGTGTCCATTCTACCACATCACCCTACCTCCTAAGCATGAGGAAGATTGAACTTTGTCCTGCCAAGTGTAGGTATAAAGTATAGTTTAACGGAATTGTTATTTTCATGACCACTTATATAACAACTAATCTAGCTCTTTGGAAGGCATAGAAAAATGTAAGTTTGGACTGTCCTTGACTTGGACTAGTTATGAAAAAAATTAGTTAAGTAATTGATAGTACAGACAAGTGCCTGGGTGCCTAAATTGTGCCTCTGGTGCATGGACCACCTGAGATTTTTATCCCAAAAATTGTTTTTTTTACCTAATTAGTATATATGTACCAGTAGGTCAGTAGGACTTACCTCCCTGGCCACCAGAACATGACTGCTTCCAGACATAGCAGGAGGTTTAGATCAATTAGGAACTATAGTTAGAAAAAAAATCAGGCGGTTTACATACCTACAGATTACCAATCATATGGTCCAAGAAAACTTGGACATCTCTGATATAGGAAGTCCATTTAACTTAAGAGACTTCATGAGACAGCATGGTATAATGGACAGATCTTTAGAACTGGAATCAGAAGAGATGAAATTGACTTCCTACTCTGCCAATGACCAGTTGTGTGACACTGGTTGTCTCTTTCTTTTGGTCTTAGTTTCTTCCTTTGTAAAATCAGGGGCTTTTAACCTGGGGTACAGGGACAAGTTGTCCATAGATGGATTTTAGGGGATCTGTGAACTGGGATGGGGGAACATTTATTTCAACATAGTTGGTTTCCCTGGTAAGCTATGTGTTTTACTTTATGCATTTTAAAACCTGATTCTGAGATGATTCTGAGAATGGTCTGTAGACTTCACCTTCAGACTATTAAATGGGTCTATTACACAAAAAATGTTAAGAACTACTCCAAGCTCCCTTCTAACTCTAACTTTCTATAAATAAACCATTTTCAAGTCTTCTAAAAGCACTAATTTTTCCATAAACAATAAATGCGCTAACTAGGAAGCATTATTATTCAGCAATCAAACAAGTCCCTCAGAAGATCCCTCCCTCACCCCTGGAAGCAACTTGGGTCATATTTTGTTAGCAAAATACATGTTTGCACATGTAATGAAAAGTAATAAAACTACAATTCCTTAAAAATAGTCTATGAGTCAGACTGTTAAAAAATTCAAGCCACCCTCCTCCAGAACCCAGGAGCTTTTAACTGCATCAGGTAGGTCTACTAATTCTCTGTGAAATTCATTGGCTTTAGGTAGAAGCTTCCAGGAAAGCATGGTGAGAGATGCTAGGAGAGGGGCTAAAATCGACATTCACAAATGGTGTCAGGACAAGGCATCTCAGTGACAGAGTCACAGGCATGGAAAGTGTGTTAGATTCACACTTCTCTGAAGGATGCCATGATGCTAATGATGCCGACATGCTGAGCTTTGCAGAGAGAATAGTGGGGCCTGTAAACCTGCCAAGTGAACGATGAGCTGGGGGGAACACATGTCTGCGAAACAGAAATCCACCGGCAGATGGTGCTAGCCTCCTTCTTCACATTCCAAGCCTTTCTGCGTAAAGTATCTTGCTAGGCAATGGAGCTATATCAGTAATGAGTGTTTCTAATGTTGGGTTCTTTTCATCATGTTTCCCTTTGCCTCTGTTTCCCTCTTTCTTCTAACTTAGTAAAATCTTGGAAACCTATACGGAAACTCTCCTATGCCTTTGTTGTTAATCTTAACACTCACCATCACAATAACGTATGATGCTGTGGGGCCAACTGCAGGACTGGGTAGTTTTAAATTTTACTCCAATTCTAGGAGGTCATTGGGAATCACACCATGAAAGATTTCAGCTATCCAGGACTGAACTAGTTAATACCTGTAGGATGCACTTCAATAGATAGCTCCAGGAGCTAAGGAAAGCAGCTCTTTGGCAAAACAAACAGTAAGACTATTAAGTATGAGATAATTGTTAGGGGAAATATGACTGACTCTCGCATCTTTTAATATACCTAGCACTTTATCTGTATTGATCTGCTTCTGCTAAAGAGGAAATTCAGAGTTTATCTACCTGCTTGTGCAATCAAGTGTGGTTCTGGACTATTGGCAAATTACAGGAGCCCCACTGGGGTCTTGCCTTTTAGGTTCTAATTTCCGCACCCATCACAAACATGCATAATCAGCTGAGTTAATCAACACTTTATCTCCCATGTGCAGTGTATGTCCAATATCCTGAATTTTGAACGGAAAGGCTTGCAATGGGAATTTCAGTAGAAAACTGTGATACTGAGATTCACTCCATACGAGAGACCCAGTTGGATAATTCAATAACTTTTTGCACAGCATCCAGGTTAGAGGAGGAAACTGCATCTTTTGAAGCTTCAAGTTGAAACTCTAATGTGAGGAAGATACACGATAGGGCAACTGGAACTTCCTAAGCTACTTGAAAGAATGAAGGATTTGATGTATCAGCGTCTTGAAACACGCTCTTACTTAGAAAGGGTGCTATGTAAGATATTTTGAAGACACTTACTCATAGAAGGTTGTCCACCCAGTTTCATCACTCTTGGTGGCTAGGAGGCCTGTGCTTCCATCATAGGTCATGAGTCCAAGCTCTAGGTTTTGGGTAGACACAACTTTCAGGCCACCATTGCTGCCCACAGTGAGAGTGATGATCTGATTGTCAGGCATCAGCAGGTGGCGGGCCATACCATTGCTGTCCCTGCGGATCTTCAAGGAGTTACCATTGTTGTCAACCAACTCAGTGACCTCGTTGTCAGCGCTGTAAGTGAAGTTGTATAAGTATTCTCCTGTCACCAGACTTTGGGTGTACTGGTGAATGCCATCTGCATTGAAGACATACAACTCTTGTTCTCCTGGGGATGCTGCCTCATACTGGTTGAAAGCATTTAGGACAGGCTTATTCTTGCTTACTGCCCTAATCCGAATGTTTCCTAGGTCAGCAATATAGATGGTTCCATCTGGGGCTACAGCTAGGGAAGATGGTGAATTCAATATGGCGTCAGTAGCATAGGCTTCATCCCCAGAATAGCAGTTGCAGTTGACATCATTTTTGCAATCACAGTCTGAGGCAGCACCAGCTAAGAGGCAGATTTCCCCATTGGTGGTCACCTGGCGCAGTCGGTTGATTTTTTTCTCGTCTGTCTCAGTGATATAGAGGATACCGGTATGGGAGATGGCGATGGCACTAGCCGATTCCAGGGCAGAGTGAATGGCCAGTTTGCTGAGGGAGTAATCGATGCCTGGGACCTGGCAGTGCATGGGGCGGCCGGCAATGATGCTCACTTGATGGTTCTCGGTGATCCGCAGGATGACATTGTTCTCCAGTACATAGAGGGAGTTGTCCATGGGATTGACAGCGAGATCAGTTGGCCATTCCAATCGAACCTGGAAAGTCGTATCAAACACTGGGTTTTAGAACGGCTTGTTGAATCGACTGACATTTCCCTACAGAAGATGCGCAAAGAAGTGTGTGTGTGTGTGTGTGTGTGTGTGAGTGTGTGTGTGTGTGTGTGAGTGTGTGTCTGCCTATGGGCTATAGGAAAGACAAGAATGAGTTAGTCAAAGGTATTACTCTAGAGCTCTGTGGTTTTATTATCTGCACAAACTAATGGTATATACAATGAGACGAAATCATTTCAGATTAATAGGGAAATGTTGATTGACATATCACACTTGCACTGCTATATTCTCAAACCTGCAGTGATGATGGAGAAGAGAGGGTAATTACACAGTACCTTTTCTATCCTATAATCTGTTAATGGTTACAATATGTCAGATGTGCTTCAGTGCAGAATTGGGTCTTGCTTTCTGCAACATTCCCTCTAGCCTGCCATTCTGCACTCAGTCATGCTACTTCTTCCCTCCTTGGCTTCATCTAGATTCCTTAGAAGGGTGAGGCAGGAACCCAAGGCCAAGAGCATTCTGCTGCATGGCTCCGGAAATGAGGAAGGAACCCTACCTGGGCCACGTCCATGCTGGAATCGCAGCTCAGAGGACGGACAGCAGTCAGATCATTGGAGCCCAACAGTGTGGAGATGATTCCATTTTGGTCCACCTTCCGGATCATGGTAGCATCCACAAAGTACATGAGGCCATTCTTGTCCACTGCAATACCTGGGCAGGAGGAGAATGATGTCATGCCATGTCTATTTCTGATAGAAGATTTATAGTACAAGATTTGGGAGCGGGAGAGTGCTCTATGAATGATTCTCTGATTGTCCAACAGCTCCAGTGGAGTGGACTAGGACGTCATTAAGTGAATAAACCTCTCACAAACTGTTCAACACACCTCCCTCCAGGATGAGTCCCACCTAACTTTGTTCAGTCCTTCATTCTACGTAGAGCCCTCACACAGGAAGCTAGGTGGCACGGGAGGCAGAATACTGGATTTTGAGTCAGGAAGACCATTCAAATCTTGCCTTAGACCATGACTGTGTAAGTGAGTCACTTAACCTCTCCCAGACTCAGTTTCTTGACTTATAAAATAGGGAAAATAATAGCCCTTGCCTGAGAGGGTTGTTGTGACAATCAAGAGAGATATGACATGTAAAGCAATTTCTAAATCTTAAAAGTGCTATATAAATGTTAGCTATGATTATTATATACAGTTGTTTGCACAATGTTAGTCAAGAGGCATAACATATTATGAACTGCTTTTTAAACCTTAAAATGCTACTATTATTACTACTAATTTGTATTTAGCGTTGTAAGTGGTGTGTGTGTGTGTGTGTGTGTGTGTGTGTGTGTGTGTGTGTGTGTGGTCTCTTTAGCTAGAATGTGGCCAGGGGCTGTGTCTTCTGTATCTTTTGCTCCCCCCACCATACGACTTAGGCCCAGTATTTGTTTGTTTGTTTGTTTGTTTGTTTGTTTTTGCTTTTTAGTGAGGCAACTGGGGTTAAGTGACTTGCCCAGGGTCATACAGCTAGTAAGTGTCACGTGTCTGAGGCTGGATTTGAACTCAGGTCCTCCTGACTCCAAGGCCAGAGCTCTATCCACTGCGCCACCTCGCTGCCCCATAGGCCCAGTATTTTGAATGCAGTGGCTGATGACTACCTAAGCAATACTTCAAAAACTGAAACAGAATTTCTCATGTCAGAATTTCTCTAGTACTTTTCGCTCAATGACCTCAGGGCTCTTCACAAGTACCAGTCTCATACCATTGTCACCATATCTTGTGGGCAGCTATGTGGTGCTGTGAACAGATTGCTGGGCTTGGAATCAGGAAGACCTAAGTTCAAATCCAGCCTCAGACACTTAAGAGCTATGTGACCCTGGGCAAGTCGCTTAACGCCTGTCTGCCTCAGTTTCCCCAACTGTAACATCGTAGTAATAACACCTAACTTCATAGGATTGTTATGAAGATCAAATGAGAATATTTGTAAAGTGCATAAATCAATACTTGGCACATAGCAGGTGCCATCTAAATGTTAGCACTGGGGGATAGAGGATCTCTTGGGTGACCAAGTCTATACCACAAACCCAGGATAGTATCATTTCTTCTGATTTTCTACCCTCCACAAAAGTGAAGAATATCCATCCAAAATAAGATTTTCTTTCCATTTGTACCACAAATGGATAAAGTTTATTTTAAATAGGTGGTTAAAAAAAACCTCATCCATTTATACACAAAGCAATTAATATAAGTTAAATTATACCAGGGAAAGCAGTGATTTGACTACTGGATTTAATTTTATTCAATCTAGATAATGAAGAAACTAAACTCATGTCTTGCATGACTTTTCTTGAAATCTCTTTTTCTTTCTCTTTCTTCCTTCCTTTCTTTCTCCCCCCCTTCTCTTTTTCTTTTCTTCTTTACCTCGAGGGCTCATCAGTGTCGCATCCACAGCCTTTCCCCCATCTCCACAGCGGGCCTCATCAAAGGGTAAGCACTGCTCTCCAGTCCCTGCTACGACTTCTGAGTTCCCAGCTAGGTCCTTGGCTCCCATCAGAGACTTGACGCGGTAAATCCTCCGACTGTTGGTATCTGACACATAGAGTGAGCCAGAAACAGGGTCCACTGCTAGGTAATACTTGTGGGCAGGGTTGTTGCTTTAATGGGATAAACACAAAGAGAAAGAAGAAGAGAACATGGAGCTGGCTAACCAGAAGGAAAACAAAGAAAAACACTCTATGGGTGGTTTTACCATCTAGTATCTTTCCACTTTAATGAACTGGAAAGAAACTAATGCAATAACTTAGTGTTTTAACATAGCACGGCTCTTCGTCATTTCCAGTCGGACTTGTACTCCTCAATTTATCTTAGAACTCATCATTTCCCACCGTGCTAATGTGCTGTTGCTTGATTTAATAGGCATGGAAAGTATCAATGAGATAAAAAAAAAAAGATTTGCTTATACAATAGTAACTCCACATCTATCAGCTACTCATTATCTGTCCTACATCAACCTTAGCATGACTTAAATTTCGATAAACATTTCAGTGTGACAATATTCTCTCTCTCTTTCTTTCCCCCACCCCCAACTCATGAATGTCAGTACCTACCTGCTCTACAACTTTATAGTGTTATGTTGCTCCTTGGCAGTACTGATAGCTTTAAGTGTCCTGCTCAGAGTTAAAAAGCCAGTCTGGGTCTGAGGTGCATCTCAACCAAAGTCTTCCTGGTTTGGAGGCCAATTTCTTATTCACTAAACCATGGCTGCTTCTCATGGCAGTGCTCACTAACATTGTAAAATGTATGATTCCTCAAAGCCTAGAGGTCAGCAGTGCTATTAGAAAAATGAGGCCAAGCTGCTACTCCCCGAACTGTAACGTGAAACACTTTACAATCATTCCCTTGACTTGTCCTCAGACTTTTCTGTGGTCTTAAAATGATGACCAATCCCTTGGTATGGATGGGAATAATACTGATATTCAGGGTGAGGAATGTGGATATAATGATGAGATTGTGCAGTTTTTGGTTCTTTGTTCTTGGAGGTAGAATGCAGGCCTCCTTCACTCATAGAAGGTATAGTCTAAACCTTTACAAAGCCAAACTGAATGAGTGACTGGAGAAAACATGAGTGTACTGGAGGCTGATTGTTAAATTTTCAATGTGACCATTTTTGCTATAATTCAGGGTTGGATTTATGTTGATTGATTGCTCCAGACATAAGAAAGTGTCAGTAATGTAAATTAAATTTAAATGTATTGTAGGTACACTCTCCTCCCCCCTCCCCAGGAGTGCAATGTTAACATTTACCAGTATGCCCCTAGATGTAGAGGCTCTCCCTTTACCACGACTCTGACGTGTCCAGGTAACCAAAATTGGAGCATGGTCACACTTGTCATTTGATGATCTAAGGAGTCCCTTCAGATGCTAATAATGCCTTTCCCTCTTGGATTATTTTCATCTCTTCTGTACATGTCTCACATATACCTTCTTATTTATACTTTGTCTCCCTCATTAGTACACAGGCTTCTTGAGATTGGGACTGTTTTTGCCTTTCTTTTTTATACCTAGAGCTTGGCACAATCCCTGGCACACAGCAGTTACTTAATAAATACTTATTAACTGACTATTCTATCACTAACTAGTTGATAAGCCCTGGGAAACTCAATGAGCTTCTTTGGGTCCTCTTTTCCTCGAATGGAAAGTGAAAGTATTGTATCTAAGGCTTCCTTAGCTCTAGAATGACACGATGTTACAATTTCCTGTACTATAAAAGATAAGAAAGTCTGCCTGATGTGGGTATTGTTCTCACTTTGGCTATTATAAGGACCCTTCCTCAGGATCCAATGAGCAAGTTCATTGTTATGAATTCTTCTGCCAATATTCTGGAATAAGTTTTGGTTTTGTGCAGATGAAAGCATCATAAAGATGAAATTGCTTCACATCATGTCAGATTCCTTCAATTACATAAGGTTTGGGATTTTTTTTTTTTGCAGGAGAGGAAGAACATTTTAGAGAAAGAAGAGAAAATGGAGGATCGTACCACTAGGGCTCCCTAGTCAGTAAGTTGGTAAAACTCCAATTAAAAACAACACTGTTTGGATCCTTTACTGATTTAAAAAACAACAACAACAACTCTAAAACAAATCTTGAAGACTATTTTAAGGAACAGTCTGTGAATTGAGAATGTCTTCAATCATAGCCTCTCCTCAGGTTGCTACTAAGACATATAATTGAACTGGAAACCAAGGTCTTTAGGAAACCCTTGCCTAGATAACTAGTTGGAAAGGCTAGGGGTACTTCTGTTCATTTTTTTTTTGTAAAGTCACTGGAGAATTTAAATGTGTAGAAAACAAATTAGGAAAGAAAACGGGGGAAAAAGTCCACGATATTTCTTAATTAGACTGTGCACTCTTGCTGAAGGAACAGTAACTAGAGTGATCAGCAGAAAGATCATGGCACAGATGCAGCTGCGCCTGTCTGGAAGGTGGATAATTGATTCTGGACTTTCTAAGGAGCCTAATTCTACAAAGTTGCAAAAAACCCCCCACCAAAACCAAACCAAACCCAAAAACCTCCTAATATGGAATGCAGGGAGGAGAGGACACAAATTTTATTCATGACCAGGGCAGTGTTCCTTCTTAGCTCAATAGCATTGGACTCCCAGCCTACCCTACCTCTCCAGCCCCCAAGAGTGTATTTCCTCCTCTATTCACTTAAGGTTCAGCTCAAGTATTCTGCACGAAGTCTCTTCAGGTCCTTCCAGCTGCTACTTTCCTCCCTCCCAAAATGACTGTGTACTTAATTTTGTGTATACTCAAAGAGATACTTCTTGTCTTCCCCTTATAACTGTAAGCTCTTTGAGGGCAGGGGCTATTTATTTTTGTCTTTGTAACCCCAAGACTTAGCACGATACCTGGCACATAAGAGGAGTTTAACAAGTACTTGCTAATAGATTGATATCCAATTATTTTAGGAAAGGTTGTTGGTGTTCAACCAATTCAATCGAATATCAGTCAATTATCCATTACTTGGAAATTAGATGCAAAAAAGAGGACTGGTCTCCTTAAAACATCTGTGTCCCTTATGTTCTTGTCCTTTGCCCTGCTGGCCCCAAATTCTTCACTGAGGTGAGCCAACAGCCCTATAGGAGATTTGTAAAGGTGGTGCCTTCGGGAGATGCATTAAGTTAGAAGGGATATAGTTGGGCCTAATGGTTTTATGTAGAACTTTTCCCTATTTTAAAAACCTCAGGATAGGATCAGGAAGGACTGTGGACATACCAGCCAAAGGAGAATGTTGGGTGGGGAGGGAGAATTTCTTATGAGTGTTATCTTTTGCTCTCTCAAACTCCAGACCTTTTCAGCTTCAGTTGCAGGAACTAATTTTGGGGCCTATCCGAGAAGGCCTTTCACATGTGTTTGATCTCCATTGTGTGTGATGGGTTTAAGTGGGATTTAATCTTCTTGATCCCCAGACATCACTGTCTCTGCCACTCCCACTCAAAGGAACAAATAGATTATTTCCTCAAATCCATTGTCATGCATTTCTACTTGAGGAAAAAGTTTACTTACAAGTACTGATGGAAGTTATTTTGGTCAATTTCTACCCACCTCCCAATTAAAAAAAGAAAAAGCCCGTTTCCTTTCCTTCCAGCAAGACGATGCTCTACATCAGTGTTGCCTATTGTATACCATATGCGCAGTTTTGAATCATGCCTTTAGATCTATATGCCATGACCTATTTAGGCAAAAGAGGTTAGGCTATCCTCACCTCTTGCTCAAAATGGATTCTGAGATCTATGTACATTACTAGTCCATCCAGCAGTTGGATCCATTCTGACTAGCAGATTGACAATTAACTTAGTTTAAAAAAAGATCATAAAGACAGAAAAGAATTAGTAATGAGTTGAAAATGAGTTTTTGACCCATTTCCAGTTCATTAAAGCTTTTGTGAACCCTGTCCAGCATTTACGAAAGACAGAAGTTTGCCTCAACTGTTTAGCCCAATTACGGGCCGCATCCAGCAGCGCCCACATAGGAGTTCACTGAGGGTTCATTACCTTATTATTATTATTATTATTAATTACTGTCAGCTTATTTGGCTGCTTTTCATAATTGCTAAAGCTTATCATATCCACAACACACAATTAGCACATAAAGAGAACTGTATTTTATACATAAAAATATACATTCCACAGAGAAGCACAACACAAAAAGCAAACACAATGAAGCAAACAAACCAGATTAAATTAAATATGGGAAAGAGTTCTTGGTCTTACCTATGTTTAAACTCTTTATTTCTTTATAGAAAGAAAACAGAAGGAAAAAAGAACAAACAGTTAGCTGAGGAATTGATGGTAAAGCAAATATAACATTTTAGTTTCTTTTACAAAGGGGCCCAAAAGAAGCGTCATTCCCTCCCCCGCCCAACTGCAGCTCCAGTTTTAATTTGGGGAGTTGTTTCATCTGATACTGAACTCTTCGGGAAGCTTGGACAGCTGCTTTGCAAAACTCCTCAGGGTCTTAGCCAGAATACCCTGGCTGCTGTAGAACACAGGCAGCATCAGATGAAAATGTTATTTTGGCTTTGAGGTAGGGTCACCACCATTTTTTAAGGAAAATTTTTTTTTGGTGAGGCAATCGGGGTTAAGTGACTTGCCCAGGGTCACACAGCTAGTAAGTGTCAACACACCGGGTCACTATCATTTTATAGAAGACTTCTGCTCACACACCAACTCAGAGATAACAAATATTCTATAGAACACTGTGGGAATAGCCCTATTTTTCCTCTTGTTCCCTCTGACCCTATACCTGTCCATATTCTTTCTCTCTTTCTCTCTCGAGCACGCGTGCTCACTCTCCTTCTCCCTCCTTCTCTCCTCTCTAATGGTAACCTCTCAATAGTTTGTTCTAATAAGGAGTTGAGAAAGCATGGAAAAATTTTAGGACTCTCTCAGTGAATGGTAAATTTTAAATAGTCCTCTCTGTCACAACCAAATGGCTTCACCCTTCTCTCTCAACAAATCTCTTTGCATAATTACTAGAAAAGTAGCAAAGGCATCTGCTTTTCTCCTCTCTCTGTCCAAGTCAGTATTTTGGCAGATTTAGGGCTGAAAGGCAGGCAGGTGAAGAAGCGTGGGGCCTCTACATCCCAGATGGGGTCTTCAAGCCCCTAGGTGACAGAATAGGCTATGTCTGAGATACCTCCTTTATAGGAAAGAGGTAGCAAGAATCTCTTCCCCACTGTTTCCTTCTCCTGGGAGAGTAAAGAGAACTCTTGGGGGCAGGGTTGCTGTGATTCCTGCCTGGGGTGCTATTCAGGCCCCAGCCTAGGGCCGTCATTAATGGTAGGTTTGCACAGGGATTACATTTTTACTGTTTTATTCCAAAGTGTTAGTTTTTTAAAAAAGTTAATTAAATGATGCCAGTAACTCCTGAGCTCTGACTGACATAGCACAATTTAAGATTCATTCTGCAAACCGTGCTGTGTCACAGTGGCAGCTGGGAATTCTCATGTCTATTTTATATTGCTTAATGAAAGTGAAATGTTATCTGCCACCAGTGCAGTAATATTTGGCTCTTAATTATTGCAATATCAATTCTACTCTTTAGTCAAGATTTTGTGCAAGACTTGAAGGGATTTGGGTTTGCAGTCTTGACCTACTTCTTTCCCGAGAATGTTGGCTCCAAGTTGATTAATATAATTTCTATGATGGGGGAAGAAAGAGTTTCTGATGGGGTCAAGGGCAGATTAAGGGAGAGGGCTTATGCTAGCCACACCCAGGGAAGAAATACTCCTCCCCTTAAATCATCAGGCAGAAGTGGTTATTTTTTAGAATTGCTCATCTCAGACGGGAGGAAAACAAGATTTAAGTGGAAAGAAAGAATAATAGACATTAAAAATTCCTCTTATCCTTGTCTTCTGCCAGAACACCTCTGTAGATTTTCTAGACTTTAAAAGTAACTAGCTGTATGATCATGGGTGATTTTCTTCTCTCTGAACATCAGTTTCTTCATCTATAAAAAGGTGGACAATACTAATTGCATTACCTCCTTCCCAGAGTTACATCAAGGAAGGTGCTTTGTCATCCTTAACATCCTATCTAAATGTGAGCTATTGGTATCTGTTTTTGAGGTAGTATATATAATAGAAACAATGCTAAGAGGTGAGTTTGAATTCTGGCCCTTCTTTTTTGTACTCTCTACCCTTGCAACTTTGGGCAGTAATAGCTAACATTACAAAGTACTTTCCATACATTATTTCAATTAATCTCTGAAATAGTTCTCAGAAGCAGGAGCTATTTATTCTTCCCATATTGCAGATGAGGAATGTGAATTGCCCAGGGTCACACAGTCAGTAAGTGTCTGAGTTGGGATTTGAAGTCAAATCTTTCTTCCCAAATCTAAGGTTTTGTTTCTTTTTTTTTTTTAGGCAACTGGGGTTAAGTGACTTGCCTAGGGTCACACAGCTAGTAAGTGTCAAGTGTTTAGTCTGAGGCTGGATTTGAACTCAGGTCCTCTATCCACTGCATTACTTAGTTGCCCCCCAAATCTAAGTTTTGCACTCTCTGCACTAACACTTGCTGTTGTTCCAGGGTGCTCCCCCCATGGGGCCCAAGCTCTTCATTTGTAAAATGAAGGGAGAGGCTTAGATGACCTTAAAGGTGCCTTCCAGGTCTCAACTCTATGGTCCTATGAAGCCATGAAGATTCAAACATACTGTGTCAGCAATGGGTCTTCTGCTGGGTTAAGTTATGGTAAAATTGTGAAAGTGGCAAATTTTGGATTTGCTGCCTGTATTTTCCCTGGAACCTTTTTCTTTCTCTACTTCTATTACTTTCTTCCTACCTGACACTCAGTGCTCTCAAGCCGACTCATCCTCCTGTCACTCATAGAAGAGAGTGATAAATTTTTCCACACTTCAGCTGACTTTACCTTTTCCAGTAGCATTTGCATTGTAAAAGAAGAGGCCTAGGTCAGTGAATTATCTCCAAAGAATGAATTGCCAATGGTTGAATATCAAGAAGCAGAGAAAGACATATTTTGGTCAGAAGGTCCGAGAACCATACATTTAGAGTTGGAAGGGCCTTAGTAGTCATCAAGTCCAACTTTCTCATTTTCTACATGAGGAAACTGAGGACCAAAGAGGTTAAGTGACTTGTAGATTACAGGATCCAGAGACCTTGAGCTGGAAGGGACCTTAGAGGTCATTGAGTCCAACACCCTCATTTACAGATGAGGAGACTGAGGTCTGAGGAGGTGAAATGATTTGCCCAAGGCAATACAGGTGGTTTGTAGCAGCACCAGCATTCAACTTCACACTCCATGATTCTTTTTTGTATCTCCAGAGCTTAGTACCTGACACATAGTAGGTGCTTAATAAATGGTGATTAGATGATTGATTTCCTCTGTACCATGACCCAAAGTCACACGCATAGTAAATAGCAGAGGTGAGATTCACACTCGGGTCTTTTGACTCTAAAACCAACATTCTTTCTCCTTTGCTACACTACTTCTTTGCTTCCTGGTGGCTCTCAAATCACACCACCAGGCCTATTCTACCCCTCCCTTTATCTGATGTTCCATATTAGTATATAGGATAACCGAGGCCCTCAATCATCTCTCTGTGCTGCCCTTTCCAGAGTCCTAAATTTCAGCCTCTGCCAGCACCAGCAGCAACCCTGTAGCCAGGAGAGGCACATCTCCCATTTTACTTCATTATTGCCACCTTCATTTACAATAATGATTACAGCGATAATAATGCTTAGCATTTACACAGCAGTTTCTATTTTCAGAGCCTCTTAAAACCATTCCAAGACTCTCATCAGTCAGGAAGCTTAGATCGAGTACCTCTCCTGTCCCATCATCCCAGGCTGACCCAAACCTACTCTTATTCCCAATTCCCACCTTGCAGAGAAGAATAAAGCTCTAGGTACCTTTTTAGGATATAAGCTCCCTTGAGAGGAGTGCTGAGGTCAGTTCTATTTCTGTGCAGTGCCACGCACACAGTGGGAGCTTAATGAATATTAAAACTAAAGCAAGCACAGTCAGGAGGCTATATTGGCTAGGTGAGTATTGCCGACCCCAGAGGAAAAGGTACTGAAATCTCTTTCTTACGGCCTTAGCAATCCACATCACTCACACAAACCTTCCAGCCCCCTCCCCTACTCCACTGAGAAAAAAAAAAGTAGAGTTTCTTTTAGTCTAAATGACCTAGATGGATAAGCTATTTCACTGGCTAACTGCCAATACTGTTTTACTTTGTGCTGTGTAGACCAGGCATAGGGCCCAAACATTCCCTATGTGTCCTGCTCACAATCACATGGCTGACTTAGCTCAGCTTCTCAAAATCTGAGCCAGTGAGCTCTCGGATAGCATCCTGGGTCATCCCTCCATCTATCTTTCTACTTCTCCCTCTCCTTCCCTCCCTCCCCATCCATTCCCAAAGCACTTGTATCCTTGTACTGAAGGAATTTACTCGTCCTTAGTTTTCACTTTGGCATCAGGCAGAGCCAATCCTATTTAAAGTTGTGAAAGAGAAGTTTGTCTTTGCTATCCCTTTTTCCTCATCCTTTCCCCTCTACTTTAAGAGGTCCTCATGCTCCCTTTCTCTTATTTCTTCATCCTCCAACCACCCATTACTCTTAGGCTGGTCCCTGGCCTCTGAATTTGGCAAATTAATTCACTCTACAGTGTTAGTGACTTAATATGCAATCCTTCCCCAGAGAAAACCGTGCTCTGCTTCAAAGAAAGTCTTCAGGAGAGGACAATGAAGGACAAAAAGGCATTTCAGGTACTAGGGATGTATACAGGTGATTTTTTTTTCTCCCTCCTACAGGACTACTTCCTGTTTTCCCTCCATACTATATAAACTGATCTATATGTTAGGTCATCCCTGGTAGCAGGAGGTATTTGATCTGTGATAATTCTTACCCTGTCTTTGCCTGTGTATATGTGGAGGGGCAGGGAGAAAGGACAGGAAGTATCATTTAAATACAACCCCAAACCAGGGCCTAGCTCATTCAATTCTGGGATGGGCAAGGGGGGTGGGGAGAGAAGCTAACTCTCTCTGGAAATTCTTCAGCTGCCAACTTACAACCCAGCAAAGAAATCAGCAAGCCATGCGTCTCCCTCCCTCCCTCCCTCCTTCACTGTTTTCTGTTTTTAAAGAGATGGGATTGACAGCCCTTTGTTTCCAGGCATGTAGTGGGAAGAAAAGAAGAATCAAACCGCTGTTCTTATACAAGCTTAACTCCTAATCGGCTCCGGGTACCTGGCTGCTGAAAACAGGAACAAACCCAAGGACTGTTTAAAAAAAATGATACAGCTGTCGAAAGAAATCAGGACTCAAGCCCCCTTTCCCCCACCCTCATCACGCAGCGCTCGGCGTGTTCAAGAGAGGCGTCTCACTCTAAATCCGGAGAGCCCTGTCAGCTGTGGAGGTGGTGGCTGACATCATTCCTCAAAATCTGGGCACTCGAATCTCTTGGGCTTTGAAAATGATTGGCAGGAGTGAGTCTTGAGGGGACCAGGAAAGGAAGGAGTCTTTCTAGGGCAGTTCAGTTCATCTGTGGGACACTGGCAAGAACACTGGCTCTGAAGTCAGAGGACCTGGGTTCAAATCTCCCATCTGTTGCTTACTACCTGTGCGACTAACCTTGGGAAAGTCACTGGCCTTCGGCTTCCTCATTTGAAAAAGGGAAGGATTGCATGAGAGGGCCTCTGAGGTGCCTTTCCAGATTTCGGTCTGTGACTGCATGATCGATGCACCATCTGAGCTACAGTAAATGTCTTATACGTGGGGAAAGAAGGGGTGGCCTTCGCAGGATTAAAAAAAAAAAAAGCAGCAAAACTCCCAACACTAACAACCCAATGAAGAGGCTGAGATGGTAAAGGAAAAGATTTATAGAGGATGTTGAAGAGTTAACTCTTAAAGTCTCAAGGCTTAAGTTTCCAGTTTCAGGAAAATTCAAGACTCTTCTTTGTCCTTTCCTTTTCCTTCACTGTCAACTGTAAGCCCCTTGAGGTCAGGAGTTATGGGATTCTCTTCCATCATCCTTTTCCTTCTCACACAGTGTGCCTAGTACAGAACTGCACTCGGGAGGCACTCATATACTGTCAGACTATTAGATCATTGGTGAAGAAAAGCAACACTTCCCCCCAGCTGTCTGCCTGACTGTAAACAGCTTGGGTACAAGCTTCGGTGAAGGAGCAGGGGGAAGCTATGAAGGAGAGTAACACTTTCCCATTCTCTGTGGTTTCCTTTTATCCATGCTG
Organism: Phascolarctos cinereus; assembly: GCF_003287225.1. Lineage (NCBI taxonomy): Eukaryota > Metazoa > Chordata > Mammalia > Diprotodontia > Phascolarctidae > Phascolarctos > Phascolarctos cinereus. The sequence goes on along the minus strand of NW_027555625.1, from coordinate 402,847,309 downwards.
TCAATATCTGTAACTGAGACCTGGTAGACCCAGAGCTTCTTCATGGCTCTATCTATTGTTGTTCCAGAGATAAACCTCTTTGGATGGGAGACAGACACCACAGACCTCACCTCCAGGGCTGGAGAGCCTGATCACCTGCCTTGGGAAACTCAATTTTATAAGCGCATGAGTTTGAGCCGACCATGTGTCGGTCACCGTCTGCCCAGAGTGACTTGGGATGCAAGTGGAAGGGCCAGCAACGTGCAGATGAAATGCTACTGTGGAGTGCCTGCCACAGGCTGGGGCCTGGGGACTTACCCTTAAAGGTCAGGCTTGTGCAGCCAGGCTAATCCACTTTCCAAAGAAATCTGGAAAGATCCAGAGAGTTTTGGAGAGCTTCTGCTCAGAGATTCAATAGATCAATTACTTGTCTCCACTTTGCTTTTATGGCAAGAGTTCTTGGCATGGGGTTACAGCCTTAGTCCTTCTCTTAAATACTGTTGCTCTCTTCAATAGACTACTCTGGTGAGCCCCAAAAGCTAGCAGCTGCTTGTGGTACCACTTCTCTTGTTGGACATGAAAGACTCAAGCTCTCTACAAGCCAAGTTCCCCTGCTGGGACCCAACACTAACCTTTTCCCAACCTGTTTCTCGTCTATGTGAGGGGCTCCCCAGGGGAGGAGGAGGTGGAGACAGAGGATAGATCTTCCAGAAGGGAGAGATGAAGCAAGAGGAGCTGGCTGCATGAGGATGCTTACCGTAATTCGAGGATGCTGGTCACGTTCCGAGAAGGGAAAATGCGCCGGATGTAATTAAAATCCCCGACATAAAGACTCCCATCGATCCCCACAGCCAGAGCCACAGGAGCCAGAAGCTTGTTCCCTTCGGCGAGACCATTGCAGCTGGGACAGGAGATGCTCCTCCTCCGCCCATTTCCCATGATGCTGGTGATGATGGCAGGCTGCTGGGTCAGGAACTGGTTCTCCCCAGTACCCTTATGGAGGATTCCTAGGGAAGAAGAAGTGGGAACGATGAACAGAAATCCACAGAGAAGAGTTTCTGTTGGCCCCATGGTGAATGGATCAGGGATGATGGGTGGGCGAGAAGAAGGGAAAAGAGAAAAATCAGGTAACGATCACCTTGAGGGAAGCAGGAGTGCATTTTATCTCCCCAAAACTGCTTGGGAATAAACAGTATGGCCCATGTGTATTACAGACCAATGGCTGTACCTGTGATTTCATGGGTATAGGGAGCTCCCAGATGAAGAGACCCCCTTTACCAATACAGGTTGGCACTTTCTTTGCAACTCACAATCTTAAGGAGCTGCCTAAAGTACTGAAAGGTTGGTTGACTTGTTCAGGGCCACACAGCCAGTATGTATCAGAGTTGGAACTTGAACCTGGGTCTTCCTGGCTTTGAAGCCAGCTTTTTATCTAATTCTGCTGCTCATATAATAAACCTTCATTAACTGGGACTCTTCTTAAATTGTCATGGTACTCCAGTGTTAGGAGAAAAAAGAGCCTCTAATAATTAGCATTTACATAGTGCTTTAAATTTTGCAAATCACTTTACATATGTTTTCTCATTTGGTAACAACTCTGAGGTAGGTGCTATTGTTATCCCCATTTTTCAGATGAGGAAACTGAGGCTTATTGAGATCAAGTGAGTTGTCCTTGGTCACATGACTGGTAAGTTTCTGAGTCAAAATTTGATGCCAAGTCTAGCGCTCTATCCCTTGTGCCATAGTCAATATGATGGATTTATTTAAGGATAGGAGTTTCCAGGTTCCATCCTGAGGTCAGTACCACAGCTAGTTCAACTTCAGTACTTTCTATGTCTTTGGTCATCCATGGAGGTGTGAGAGGCAAGGGCTAGGTAAGTATTTTTGTCTCCAATCTGGAAGCCTCTGCCATATTCTGTCACCCCTGCGGGCTGTGCGGAGGGGGCTGGGCTCAAACATCTACAACTACCCCATGAGTGTTCCAGTCATAACCCTAGAGAGGGGCTTGAACTAGATCCTCTGTATCTGTGTGTGACATGGGTGTATGAAAGCAAAGTTATTATGCCTGTTTTACTCCCCACCCTGCGTGTCCACTCTGTTCATCTTATTCCCTGTATCTCCAATCTATGCTCTCATTCTGCCTCCTAACTTTAAGGCTTCCTGTATCTCTATTATTCGTGTCAGCCACTTCCAGGTATAAACCTGTCATCTGTGATAAACCCCACCTCTACCTGAACCCTGGGCAGTTAAATGGTATAGTGGATAGAGTGCCTGCGTGGAGTCAGGAAGACTCATCTTACTGAGTTCAGATCTAGCCTCAGACACTTACTACCTATGTGACCCTGGGCAAGTCACTTGACCCTATTTACTTCAGTTTCCTCACTTATAAAATGAGCTTGAAACCACTCCAGTATCTTTGCCAAGAAAATGCCAAATGGGGTCATGAGTCAGACATGACTGAAACAACTCAACAGCTACCTGAGCCACATGCACCCATTCCCCTTCTCTTTCCTGGTTTTCTTTTGTAGAGTCCCTTTCTTTCTTTTTTTATTTTTTTTATTATTAATTTATGTATAGTCCCTTTCTGCTGTGCATTGGGGAACCCCTAATTCAAGTGTGAGTAATCTTTCTTTCATTCTAGATTATTTTCTTGCCTTTTTCCTACCATTGCTCAAGAGAATGTCAAGCAACTTCTCTATTGATATGACTTCCCAGACCACAACACCCTTCTCTGGTTACTAACTGCTATATTTATTATCTCTCCTTATTAGAATTTAAGCACCTTGGGGCAGCTAGGTGGCTCAGTGGATAGAGCACTGGCCCTGGATTCAGGAGGACCCGAGTTCAAATCTGGCCTCAGACACATAACACTTACTAGCTGTATGACCCTGGGCAAGTCACTTAACCCCATTGCCTAGCCAAAAACAAAACCAAAAAAACCACAAGAATTTAAGCACCTTGGGGGGGGGTGGACTACTTCACTTTTATATTTGTATCCCCCAAACAGCACAGAGCCTGATACATTATAAATTCTTAATAAATACTTTTTCTTCCATTCATTCATTCATTTGTGGAAACTTGGCTCTTGCTTGAAGATATCACATTACCCACAGTCCTCTCCCATTACCACTGCCATCTACTACCTTCAGGACCCATCTTTAGCTCCCTAAATAACTCCTACCCTTGGTTCAGATTCTTCCTTTGAACACTGACCACTATCATTGGCCTAATGATGAGACTAACAGTGACATGGCCAAGCTATGTTTGAAAATTTCTACCTCTATTCCTAGGAGTAACAAAACTCAGGTATACCAGAGAGAGACTAGTATCATCAAGGTCAAATTCTGCCTAAATAGCCCCACCTCTACTATATGAGAAAAGTATACTTTCTCTCCCCTCATTCTCTTCTTACCCCTTACAATCTGGCTTCCAACTTTCTCATTCCACTGAAACTGTTCTCTCCAAAGTTACCAATGATCTCTTAGCTGCCAAATCCAATGGCCTTTTTCCAATCCCCATTCTCCTTGACCACTCTCTGCTGCTGATCACCTCCTCCTTGATGCTTATGGAGGTTTTCAGTAAACTCTTCTCTTCTGGTTCTTCTCATACCTCTACCTGCTCCTTCTCACCCCAGGTCTCCCTCTGAGTGCTGGGCCCTTTTTTCTTCTCCCTCTCCACTACTTCACTCAGTGATCTCAGCAATTCCCATGGATTTCATTGCCATCTCTATGTGCTCATGATTCTCAAATCTAGCTATTTTGCCCCAACGCCTCTGTTGACCTCTAACCTTGAAGTAGATGTCCACTAGACATCTTAAACTCAACATGTCCAAAACTGATCTCATTATCTTCCCCCCCCCCCCGTATCCTCCCTTCCCTATTATACTAGAGGGTAACACCATCCTCTCAGTCCCTCAGGCTCACAACCTAGGAGTCATCCTAGACTCCTCATATCCAATCTGTCGTGGAGGCCTCTTGATTTCACCTTTGCAACATCTCTTGAATATGCCCCCTTTGACATTGCCACTGTTTACCTCCTGGCTGGACTACTGCCATAGCCAGCTGGTGGGTCTGCCTGGCTCCAGCCTCTTCCCACTCCAACCCATCCAGCTACCAAAGTGATTTCCCTAAAGTAAAGGTCCGATTATGTCAGCCCCCTCAAGCCCTCCCCCATTTCCTACTCAATAAACTCCAGTGGCTCCTTATTGCTTCCAGGACGAAATACAAAAGCCTCTGTTTGGCATTCATAACCTAGCCCCCTCCTGTCCTTCCAGTCCGACACCTTACTCTCTACCTCCTACTCTCTGATCCAGTGACACTCTTTGCTGACTCATGAACAAGACACTCCATCTCCTGGCTCTTGGGCATTTTCTCTGACTGTCCCCCATGCCTGGAATGCTCTCCCTGTAAAATTCCCTGGCTTCCTTTAAACCCCAACTAAAATCTCATCTTTAGAGGAAGCCTTTCCCAACCCCTCTGAATTCTAGTGCCTTCCCTCGGTTAATTATTTCCAGTATCTATTTCTCCTGTATATAACCTGCTTGTACATATTATTTGCATGTTGTCTTTTCCATTAGATTATAATCTCCTTGAGGGAAAGGACTGTCCTTTGCCTCTGTTTGTATCCTCAGTGCTTAGCACACTGCTTGGCACAAAGTAGGTACTTAATACATATTTACTGATGGATTGCCTCAGATACAACAGAGAACTGTTGATGGCTAAGTTAGGCCCTGGAAGCAGCATGTATTTCCATGACTCATCTGTATTTGAAAATCCCCATCTTTCTCTTTCTTGGTGCCTTGAAGTAGGAGCACCAAACTCTAGATCCAGCGAGGCATTATTCACAGTCTCTGCTCCTGAGGGGAACATACCTCAGGCATGCCAGAGGACGAGATTAGTGGTGGCAAGGCCATGACCTCTGTGGAAAATCTTTTCTCTCCTTTGAGATAAATGAGCACTATGGAACCAGACTATTGATTCACACCAATGTGTGTGCCACTACTTCTCCATTAGAGTGTTCTCTCCTTTGGGGCAGTTATTTTTGTATCTCTAGCACATACAGTGCTTGGTACATAGAAGGCATCAAATTGAATCCCTGACTGGAAGTGCCCTACAAAAATGTGAATGATTAATCCTCTACTATGGTCACTGGTCTGTGTAATGGTGATTCAACATTATTCTTCACAGAATCACAGACTCCGAATGAGATGGTACCTCAAGGGCAACTTAGGTCATACAGGTCCCATACCTGAAGGGGAATCTGCTTATACTATCCCAGGAAAGTAGGCATCTAGTCTCTACTTGAATTCTTCCACTGAGGGGAGACCCACGATCTTTTAATCATCAAAGAAATATCTCTAAGTTTACTACAGCATTCTGCACTTCCTTCTTGCTTCAACACTTCAAAAGATCCATGATTAGACTGTAAGTACATTTACTAAGGCAGAGAAACACAACAATTTTTTTAGAAAAAGAAATATAGCAGCAATGCTCAAAACAACAAAAAGCAATTTCTGCTTAACTCTTAATTAAATTGACACACTTGAAGCATTCCTCTAGCACACCAGTGAATCAAATTTTTTGCTTTGCAGAGAGTGTCCCAAAAGTATTAGTGCCCATTTAAGTTATTAAGGCTTATATTTAAAAAAATATTTTATATGTATAAGCTGTATTAAGGGAAGGGGAAGGAAAGGAAAAGCTCAACACAAGTTACACATGTCAATCCTGTGGAAGCCTTTCCTCATGACTTTTTATACTAGGATCTGGCCCTCAGTAGAATTTTGGGGTTGAATCCAACATTTGGGGGAATAGACTAACCTGATATAAAATATTCCCTTTATTATTATTATTATTAGCTATATTTGAACCTGAGGCCTCTGGACTCCATAGCTAGTACTCTTTCCACTCTACTATCACAGAACGAATGAACATACCACTTTTGACATTGAGTATGTGATGCTTGTCCAGAGACCAACCCCCCAGATTGGAAGGGTCCAGCTCAAATCCTTGAAGCAACGCCGTCCTTTTCTCCCACAGAATCAGGCTAGGGCAGGTCTCATATTCAAACCCAACTGAGACTGAAAAAGAGAAGAAGAAAAAAGAGACAGAACACATCTTGATTACTCCTTAACTGTCTGACAAGAATGAGTGGACTGCATTCTCTGTCATAAAGACTCGGCCCCAAAAACTCGCTCAAGGAGGGGGGCTGATTGCCCTTTTCTTTGATTCCGCAATGTTAAATTCAGATTTCCAGGCTGGACTCAACCTGGTAACTTTACACAGCAGTGCTCTGTGGGGACGTGAAGACCTTTCACGTGAACACCTGGTTTCACAAAATGACCCCACTGACGTGGAGGGAGTAGACGAATCATTTAAAAACCTAGTAACACTCCTCTTTACGGTAGGACAGAAGACCGCGTCCCTCACCCTGCTGTTCCCTGCATGTGTTTATTATATTTTGTGTTACTTATTCTCACTCACCAGGAGAAAAGCCCTTGGAAACATAGCAGCTCATTTACAAGGAGATTGTGGGGGCAACAGCTTATGTTAGTTAATACACTTTATCCATTCACTCAGGATCCCACAGAGTGGCAAGAGAGGCAGGCATTGGGGCACAGGCCTTCAAATCAGTGAAAATTCAGGGAAGAACAAAAGGGGATTTAAAAAAGAATGGGGTTGAGGGGCAGCTAGGTGGCGCAGTGGATAGAGCACTGGCCCTGAAGTCAGGAGGACCTGAGTTCAAATCTGGCCTCAGACCAAACACTTGACACTTACTAGCTGTGTGATCCTGGGTAAGTCACTTAACCCCCAGCTGCCTAAAACAACAAACAAAAACAAAGAAAAAAAGTGTGGGGCTGGTTTGGGGAAACCCCAATTTGCAAGAGTAGGACACCTCCTAAGACTTGTGTAACATAGCAATGAAGTAGAGGACACGCCCAGCTCCATAGGAGGTGCTCCAGGGTAAGCAAATCAGGACTGACTCCTTTATCTGTATAGATTAGTGAAAGAACCATGGACTGGGAGAAAGAAGAACTGAGTACTAGTCCTGGGTATGTTACTGGCTTATTATTGTTTCTGGACCACATTTTCTCTACTTATTTTTGTATTTCTTTGAGGCAATCAAGGTCGAGTGACTTACCTGGGGTCACACACTAGTAAGTATCTGAGGTCACATTTGAACTCAGGTCCCCCTGAGTCCAGGGCCAGTGGTCTATCCACTGTGCCACCTATCTGCCCCTTTCTCTATTCATAAAAGGGGAGAATAAGCTCCTCCCTACCTTTATGGAATGAGGAGAGAATGAATCATATAAATAATGTTAAAGATTTAAAAATTCTTAATTAGAAACGTACCGTAGAGCTACAAGGCACTGTTATTATCACAAGGCAATGTGGTCCAGTAGAGAGAATGCTAGATTTAGAGTCAGGAGACCTGGTTGAAATCCCAGCTCTGACACTTATTAGATGTGTAATCAGGAAGAAGTCACTGAAACTCTACGGGCCCGTTTCTTCATCCATAAAAATGGGGATAATAATGTTTGCTGTATTTACATCAAAAGGTTGCTGGGAGGAAATGTGCTTTGTAAGATTTATGATGCTATTGAAATGGGAGTTATTTTTTAATATTGCAAAAAGCTCAATTATATCTAGATGAATTAGCCTCTTTGAAGATTATCTGAATAATATCCTTAATCCTAAAACAACTTTTGCTCGTCCATCAGCATTTCTCTCCTCGTCTTCATTTGGAGAATGTTTGGCCAATAAAAGGCCATTTTACTACTGAGCTAGGATAGCGGCCATACTTGAGACTTCACTGATGTAAAGTATTGCCAGGTGAGGAATTAACTCTACCAATGTGCACTGGCATCTTCTCTATAATTTATAATATTGGAGAATTGTCTAGAGCATTTAAGATGTTAAGCAACTTGTCCAGGGTCATAGCCAGTAGGTATCACAGAAGGGACTTGAACCTCGAACTTTCTGGTTTCTATGCCGACTCTCTACCCTACGCTGATATACTGACTTGAACAAAACAGATCACTGCTGCTTTAAAAATTGTGTGATCTAGCTGTGTGACCCTGGGTAAGTCACTTAACCCCAACTGCCTCACCAAAATGCAAAAATTTAAAAAAAAATTGTGATAGCCTTTAAAACTAAACATAATTTTTTCTGGAGGTATTGTGTATTATTTGGACTATGGCACACCTTCACGGAGAATGGAACAAGTCTTACTCGTTGTGATAAAAAATTTTCAACATTCTCAGAGATATCAAGGCTTTTGATGAAGTTATGATAGTTTTCTGGAGTCTGCCTGATCCTAATGGAGCTTTCAGAAGGAGGAAAATAAATCAGACAAGCTTATTTGAATCCTCATGGTACCTTCCCTAAAGTCCAGTTATTATAAGGTACTCCATCTAATGCTTAGGGGATGTGAGTGAAGAGGAAGGGCCAGCAAATTATTTCAAAGTCATAGAAAGCCTAACTGGGCTCACTCCCTTGGGGGACTACAATGTGGCCTTGAGGTTCACACTATACTGTCCTCCTTGGGTTCATCCTCATACCCCCTTGTGTTTTTGAAAGTGTTACCCTGGGAAAGGAAGAACATACCCACAGCATCTGAAAGCCCATACACCCTTTGTCCATAAGCATCCGTCTTATCCCAGATAAATGTATAGGCCAAATTGGGGGAAGCCTGGAATGATTTCTGAAATAGATGCCCTTCTACTGCTACCATCAGGTGAACTTTAATTAGATTCAGAGGCACGGTGGACTGAGTCATGGTGATCTTCAGCAGGGATTTATACCCAGCGGTCCTCGAGCTCAGATAGCACAGCCTCACAGTGGAGCCGGGGATCTCGATTTCTTCATGGAGGACCTGGTGGGGAACATAGTGCAGACATTCTTTATCAAAGGTGCCTGGCTGGTAAGCTTTTCTCACTGTGTTCATCCTGATCACTAGCTCATTCAGATGACAGACCTTGTATTGTTGGTATTACAACTTTCTGTGGCTGGAAAAGAAAAAATAATTCTATATCCCACGCTGCTGAGTGATGGGGCTGAGGTTACAATTTTTGAATTAATAATGATTCTTGGTCACTGTTGTGTTTCTTTTTAAAAAATCACACTGTTGGCAAAAGATGTAAATATGAATAGCAGGCTTTATTGCTAGCTGTATGCAAGGAGGCCGCAAGAGACTGTAATTATATGAACCTGTAACTTCCATTGACAATCGGTATAAAGCAACAGGGATGTAATCATGTAATATACCCTCGACAGTATTACCCAGGTAGATCATTAAGGAGCCTCTTACCATGTATCTCTGTGACTAGCAGGAATAAAAAGCAATTTGCAGGTGAGCTGCATACATGTATGATATTTTTAGTCTATTAAAAAGCACAGAAACCGCCAATGACTCAAAGGGTATCTGGGGACTCCAAAAGGGGACAGGAATCAAGGCTCGGTCTCCAGCAGATAGACACTCATCCCAACTCCTGGGTTTGAGCCTCCTCAGTGGGCTGTGTCTCCTAGTCCCTTCGCCCTGGCAATTTGGCAATCATTGCTAGGAAGGAGGAGAGATGTAGTAAAGGGGCATCAGCTTTGGCCTGGAACATGGTTGGTAGGAGGGCTGTGAAGGACGAGCTGGTTATTTGCTGTCCCTACCTGCGTCTCAGGCACGATGGGGTTCCGCCCAGGGGTAGCACTGAAGAATGTGGACAAAGGGGAGGAAATGATGATGGGATCAGGCCGGACAAAGCCACTGAGGTCACAACTAGGGATGGAGTTCTCTTCTGTTTTCATCACAAGTGTATCCATAGCATAGAAGCTGTTCCACGGAAGCCAGACAGTCCTCTCCTGGCTTATAAAAGGAGCTCGCTCAAAATGCAGGGTCAGGGATGCACCTCCATTGGCAATAAGGTCGAACCTAGGGAGAGGCAGAATTCACTCAGGAAGGATCAGCACTTCTTTGCAGATTGAAATTCATCATCACCTTTACATAGGGTTATCCGTTCTGCCTACAGTAGGCTAAATTTTCATGAGACCAGGTTAAAGGGTGGCAGTCATTGTCACTTTCTTCTAATTATTCCTTAGTCTCTTTCCAATTTAAGCCAATTAAAATCAATTCAGCAAACATTTATTTAGCTCCTACTATATGCAAGGCACATTCACCCTTTGGGTACCTAGGAGACAGGGTTACGAAACTATTAAGAAGGTCAGTACTATGTTTAGGCTAGGGGACCGCTGGCAGGGACTGGGACAGGATAGCATAGGAGAAAACCCTAATTCTGAGTCCAGTAGACCTCAGACATGTACACAAATGCCCTCTTGTGTGGTTCTACATATGCAGGCTTCTTATAGTACCCAACCCAAAGATGCTGGCCCTTCAGGGATTTTAGGCCTTAGGCATTATCAATTATTTTAGATTTTTTGTTTTTGAAAAGTTTTAGTGATTTTGTTTTACATTATATTAATTTCTGATTATAGTCCTCCCACCATACCATTAGGCCTCCACTAGTAACAAAGATTTAAAAAGAAAACAGAAAACATAGTTCAGCAAAACCAACCAAGACATTAACTGAGATTCAATAGTATATACGATATTCCACACCCTGGGTTCCCCATTTCTGCACTGAAGGAAGGGAGACATTGTTTCTCAACTCTTTTCTGGGGGGGTAGGCCTGGTAATTTTAATTACATGGAATTGTCCAATCCACAATCCACATGGCTCGCAAAGTAACATTCCTAAAGCACAGGTCTGACTCAATAAATTCCAGTATTCCCTACTATCTCTGGCTTTTAAAACTCTCAATATCTTACTTTCCAGACCTACATTTTCCCTCTTCCCATAATCTGCAGTTAAACCAAACTAGCCTATTGTTCACACGTGGCACTCCTCCCATCTTTGCGCCTTTGCATAGGCCATCCCTCATGTCAGCAATGCCCTCCCTTCTCACCTTTCCCTCTCAGAATCTCTAGTACAATTCAAGTGCCATCTTCTACATGAGGCTTTTCCTGATCCTTCTAGCTGCCAATGCTTTCCCCTAAATACATTATTTTGTTTTTATTTTGTATATCATGTTTGTATATTGTATATGTATAATGTGCGTGTGTATACACACACACACACACACACACACACACACACACTCTCACACACTCTCACACACGTTATTTTCCCCTAATATAATGCAAGGTTCTTGATGGCAGGCACCTAGTATGACACTAGCACACAGCTGGCCCTTCATAAACACCTGCTGATTGATTGAACTCTATGTTACAATTCTTTCCATTTATATTATTTAGCTAATTGTTCTGCCAACTTAATTTTGTATCAGTTCATATACAGCTTCTGACATTTCTCTGAATTCTTCCAATTCGTAACTTCTTGTGACTCTACCATATTCTATTACATTCATATTTCATCATTTGTTTAGATATTCGTAGGCTTAGAGCTGGAAGTGAAGTCAGTGGCTAGTCCTGGAAAACAGTACGCTCTCCTATGTATCTTCATAAGTGCTCTATGTAATGCAACCCCTTTATTTTACAGATGAGAAAAATGAGATCCATTCTCCAAACGATGTGTACCTGTTTTGTTTCCGGGTCTTTGTTACCATAAGAAAGCACTGCAATGAATATTTTAGACCTTTCTTTCTGTCTTTGACCTTCTTGGGGCATATGCCTAGCAGTGCGATCCGAGGTCAAAAGGTAACTCTCAGACATTATTAGTGAAAAGCTAGAGTACTTATGAAAATGACAATCTAAACCCATGATTGCTTTGCCTGAAGAAAGATTGAGCTTGGCCTCAAAAAGTCAGATTTATAGGTTATAATAAAGTGAGAACTTGAATGAAAACTGAGAATTTCAAGCAGATCTACACAATTCTCCTTTTTGCCATCAGATGTAGGAAACTCTGAGCACCGGTTGGTGAAAGAAAGGCTTCTGGGGGTTGGTAGTTTTTGAAATTACTTGCAAGATTTGCCAAGTGTTGGCAAGAATCTTCTTTCTAAAGCCAATGAAAAGTCTGAAACAAGTACACCTAGATCTCACGATAGGTTGATTTCTTAGGCTCCGCTCTCATGGGAATGATGACGTGCCTGGTCTTTGACATCCCTCTCCTCATCACGACTATCATGCTTGCCCCTTGAGCAATCTCAATTGAATCTGGCAGCACATCTTTGTCCAAGGCTGAATAACTTTTTACATTTCCTTTTTCAAGGATATTTTATTACGGCTCCGTGTCCAATGGATTAAAGAAACCACAGTACTCTCATTTTGGTCTGGGCTGAACTGGTAAGCATTCCAAATCAGACGATAATAGGGAAAGGTTCCTTTCTTCACTCAGCAGGAAGGCTTCTAAGTGTATTTAATTAGACACCTCTGATTACATTCTACCCCCCAAAGAAATAGGAGAGATAGCACATCATCAAAAGCCTCAGATGGAGGGAGAGAAGCTCTCAACAGGATGCACGCTATCATGTGGATTCATTCATTCCTTACCTTGCCACCCCATGCTGCCTTTCATTTTAAGACATGGGTGGAGTTGGTTTCCAAGGGACTATATCACAGTTTCTCTCCTTTCCCCTCCCATGCCCCACTCTCATGGGATGCTTTTGACATGACACGGGGGAGAAAGGGGTGGCAGCTTTCTGCAGCCTTGCCAAAGGTTGGCCTTTTTTTTTTCTTTGTGCTCTTAGCACTCAACATGTGAAGCAAAAAATAGCTTTTTTGGAGCCTCACTGGTGGCTTGGCCCGGCTGGGCCTCCAGTCCGTGTGGGGGTACCACATGGTTCCAGTAGATAGTACCATCTGTTCCCCGGCACGGGCATCCCATCCTAAGCAGGCCTCGAGCTCCGCAGAGCCACTTACGTGCCATCCTGGCGGGTGATGGTGTAGCCGTACTTTGGATATTTGACAAACGACACGTTGACACCGACAAGGGGAGTTCCATCTGTAGTCACCACTTGGCCTCGGATGAGAGATACCAGGCTGGGAGAAAGGAACACAAGGAAGCTTTAGCTACATGTGGGATCCCAAAGCAGTGCTGTTTGTCCTGGTGTGTGCCTACCTATTGTCCCCAACCCTGAGTACCTTCGGGTCACAGGGTGAGAATTTCAACACTGATTTCCCACCTCAAACCAAACTGCCAGCATGAGGATGCAAGCACAGGGAGAGGGAGATTTTGCTGCTTTCCCTGACTAGAAGAACAGTCGGGGGTTTTTTGGCTTTTATGACCAGGATCTCCTGGGTTTCAGCATCTCTGCACCATTCAGCCTAGAAGTGAGACCCCGTTTCTCTTTGCCCTTGACACTCTGTCTGGGCATGACTTGACTTTTGCTTGGCCTGTGTTTCAGTCTTCTTGCACTCACTCACACCCCTGCTGCAGCCAGGCACAGGGAGAGCAGCAAGGCAGCATTATACATGGGTGAGAGCCTCCCCATCTGGTTTCTCATTTGTTTTCCATATTTGTGTTTTTGGCTCCAGAAGAAGGTAGCATTGGGAGCAACAGTTATTCTTATCCTTGAGGCTGAAGTGAGAGGAGGGGTTTGGGAAAAGCACATGGACTTTTTTGATGGGGTAGAGCATGTGTGTGCATGTGATTTCTCTCTGCCTCCTCCAAGGTTTTTCTACTGGCATGGAAATGGAATGGTTTCTGGGTTACCTCTGGTTATGTATCTCCTTTCAAGGTCTTTCCCTTTCTCTTTTTCCTTTAAATCACCTGACTACTATACAAAACACAGAGAGAGAGAGCCTTGGAAATCCCACCCAGATTTTTTTCCCCAAGGTCAGGGGAAAGAATCCCTAAGAGACAGTCTCTAAGTAAATGGAATGTCTGGACTGTCATCCATTGTCATTAGCCTCCAACTTAGTGACGGCAATACTACAAAATCCCATGAACCTGGGGAGAGGCTTCAATGTCCCTCTCAAAGTCTACAGTGGGGAAAGGTAGCTTTCTTCTCCCACATAAGTTTTTTTGACTTCATAGAGAAGTAGGATAATAAAGAACCCTCCTTTCTGAACTGACCCTAGAATATTAGACAGGTCTGCAGCTGTCTCCTTGGCTTTCATAGGCGCTGGGCAATTTGGCAAAGGCAGAGAGATTCTTGACCCTCAAGGTTCCTGGATGGGATCCCAATTTCTGGACTGGGGAATCGAGCCGACTCATTCTTTGCCAAAACTATGTCAAAGTCTGCATGAATTTTGGAATCTGTTCATTCCTGCAATTCCCGGTGCCCCAGAAAGCTGAAGGGATGCTGTCTGGGAGCCCCTCTCTCTGTATTAGCAACACCCCCACTGTTGTTTTACAGACCCTTTTAGTAGCTCAGGAATGTTTCGAATGCTTCCATTGACAGTTCTAAATTGTCTGCTACTGGCTGAATAACAAATGAATTCCCATTTTTAGCTTGTTCCAACTGCATTGGTAGAGTCTCCTGGTAGTAGAAAACTAATTTGTGAAAATAATCCTGTTGTGCAATCTAGCTTTCTTGTCTTTGGTAGATCAAGATTCCTTCTAGGTCTGACCAGATACTATTTTAAAAATCAGCAATGTGTGCTAATGACCCTATGATAAATAGTAGGCACAGTGGGATACCAAAATCCATAGGCATTCACATTTCATATGTATCTTCTTTTTTAATAGGTCTTCTCCAAATAGGTTTTGGTACCATACACTTTCATAAAAGCCACAGAAATAAAACAGGCTGAGTTTCATGTGATTTCTAAGCCATGTTTTTCTAACTCTTCATTATTTCTGGCTTTCTCTCTTTTTTCTGAGCAGCCAATTTACAGAATAAGATTCAGCAAGACATCCCAACAGTTCATGTCTATTTATGATTATTGATGTGTAACAATTATCACATTATCTAGATAGTGAGATCTGCTATATAAATTATAGGGCTATATTCAAGGCATTTTAGTTATTTTTATACTGCATTATCTAGGGGAACGCCTTCTTAGAATTCTTGAAATAATTCCTTTTTTACTCCTGGCATTGTCCTTCATTACTCGTCAGATAATAATGCACTGAAATTCACAGTTGTCCTGAACTTCAACCTATGTCTAGAAGCAGCAGAACTAAAACATACCAAGGATACTACGGAAGGGCATTACATTTCAAGTCGGAGTGGGACTAAGTAACCTCTAAGGTCTCTTTTGACTCTACGATTGTGTGATTTTGTATTGCTGCCCAAACGCTGCCTACCCCGCCCCAAAGCATCATTGCAATTTTGGCAGTTCTATGTATTGCTATTTCCGTTCTAGACACAGTCATCTATTTCTCGAAAGCAACATTAGTTTGTTCTGGGGATGAGGGACCCCTGGTAGCCCAGTCAAGACTTTGGGGGTGCCTTTTCTGCCACCTGAAGCATCCTCCTAGCTCACTATGCCTTTTTCATGAGCTGCTGAAGATAAAAGCTTATCTCAATCATAAATGTTAAGAAAAAAATTGAAATGAAGGTGAAGCCAAAGGGGAGGGAATAATGAAAGTTGTTTAGGATAGCTAGGTGGTGCAGTAGATAGAGCGCCAGGTCTGAAGTCAGGAAGACTCATCTTCCTCAGTTCAAATCTGGCCTCAGACACTTACTAGCTGTGTGACCCTGGGCAAGTTACTTAACCTTGTTTGCCTCAGTTTCTTCATCTGTAAAAAATGAGCTGGAGAAGGAAATGGCAAACCACTCCAGTATCTTTGCCAAGAAAACCCAAAACGGGATCATAAAGAATCCAATTTGACTGAACAAAAACAACAAATGAAAGTTGCCTAAGAAGTGATTCATTGTTGCCAGAACTATCTCTAAGTACGGACTAGATGGGTGCATACATATTATAGGCACACTGTATGCAAGTCACATGGAAAGTCATGTGGCTCAGGAAAGGTCCCAGTGATCCTCACCCTTACAATCTACCTCCAATTATCCTTCCTCACTGGTTAGGAATAGTTGCTGAATCCCTTTCCCAAGATTAGGATTTAACAAAGAAAAGAAACAATTATTTGACTAAGGCATTTATCCTCATAGGTCTGAGGTTTCAAATGCAAACTTCTTGGTGTGGTGACCATTGTAGAAACACAACTGAAAAAAATATTGAAATTCTTACTACGACGATTTTTAGGACATCAAATGCTTTTGGAAAACAAGAGTCTGATGATTATATCTACATGTAGATCCAAAACCATATGGACCTTACTTCAGTCCGAAAAGGTAAATATCAGAATAAGGCAAATACCAGGGAGAAAATATATTTCATAATGTTTTGACCTCAGAGGGCTTGGACTTCACTTTAATTTGTTCAAACTTAAACAATAAGAATGGATTTGGAGTTGAGAGCTTGGGATCCTATGCCAGCTCAAAGTATTTGACTTGCTCAGCATCACAGAGGTGGATGGAAATGGAATTTAAAGCAAGGACCTCTCAGACCAAATCCATCACCGTTTGCACCACACCATGCTACCATCCAAAGTCAAATGACACTGAAAGAAACAAAGTAGAAACTTACTGGATGAGTAGAAGGAATGGATTTAGAGAACAGACAAGGAAGAAGTTTGTTTTGTTTTTTGGAAGGAGCTCAATACCATGGAGTAAATAAAAACTGAACAAATCCTATTGATAACTTACATTTTGATATCTTTCTTCTGAATAACCTTAAGATTTCAAAAAATGAGATAACATATGCAAAGTTCTTAGCAAACCTTAAAGTAGACAGACCACTGGACTTGGAGTCATAAAGATCTGAGTTCAAATCTATTCTCAGAGACTTGTTAGCTATGTGACCCTGCACAAGTCGCTTAACCTCTGCCTCAGTTTACTCATCTGAAAAATGGGGATGATAATGGCACCTACCTTTCAGGGCTGCTGGAAGGATAAAATGAGATAATGTTTGTAAAGAGCTTTGCTAACTGTAAATTATTATATACATGATATTATTATTATTGTTAATTGATTATCTCATTTATATTAAAAACCTCTACGTAAGAAAGGAAGAAGGAAGAATTCTCCCCATTTTACAGATAGGGTTGAGGTGACTTGTCCAAGATTATACTGCTAGTCAGTGATACAGATAAGACAAGAATCCTGAGTCCTGAGTTCTAGCTCAGCAGTTTCATTACTGGGCTTGTGGAATCTTGAAATTAATCCTGAATCTGCTTTTATAATATTCATAAATTTTAAATTAGCAAAAGAGAATAAGCTAGAGAGGAAAAAAAGAACCTGACTTTACAGCATTATGTCAGAAGTGAAATGGAGTAGAACAATGAATAAATAAGAAAATAAAATTCCAAACAATGATGGTGACAATAGCTCCCATGCTTCCAAGACAAATAGGTAAATAAAAAGCAGCTGACCATTTTGAAAGGTTAAGTGTCTGATTTCTTGTAGCTTTCTTGAAAATGACCAGGAAACCTACGTGCGGGCTAGTTTCCCCAGTTTCCACTGCTTCTCATTCCAGACATCTGCCCTTCTTGAGTTGAAGGCCAAATGGTTATGTAGAGAGCAGGGCTCCACCCTGGGGATAATCTGCCCTGCCTAAATACAAGTAATGAAGACAGTCTTAATGGGCCACGACAGGGGGTCCTCAGTGGGGCTGCCTCTGTGCCAAGAGAGAGTATGGAGTAATTGAAAACAATGTTTCCTGTTTAAAGATGAATGGAATCATAATGACAAGTGTCCAACCTTGCTGTCATGACAGGCTCAAGGGCAGGGGGCGGGGAACAAAGCAGTGATGCTATATATCGGGAGGCTACCTGCTGTTGAAGGGGTTGTCTCCGGGAATGATGTGGGTGCTGTCCTTCCCCACTAACAGTTTGATACGGTCATAGAAAGACTTCACGGCTGGCAAGCCCGTCTGACCCTGCTGAATGATGTCGAGAGGGTCTCGGGATCCTCGGCAGAGCAAGCTGTTGTGACAGGTCGCCTGGAGGCAGCAGTCAGGGTCCAAGCAGTCCACCAGGCCATCTGGAATGACAGAGGTGAAACCACAGCCAGTTAATTTCACTACCCAAGGCCACTCGATGACCTTGTCATTAAAGAGACTTCATTCAGCCTTCATTATTGTTGTGACACTGCCTGAAAACAAACCAAAAACCCCAACAAACTACCTATGCAGTGGTCTCAAACGCAAATAATGGAACTCCACAGGATTCCTCAAACTTCACAGTAACTAAGTGCTTCCCCATTTCCCTCCAAGCACTTATCAAGTTGCTAATAAGTTGTAAAATTGAGTGATATGTGTGAACGGCAAACCCATTCTACAGGCAAAATCCTGGGGAGTGGTGAAATCCTGGGACTGGGCAGTTAGCTGGCAGACTCTCTGAATTATCAAGATGTGGTTATTCTACCCCTCACGTACCTCCAATGGGTGTGGTTCTTTTAACAATGACATTAAATTTTAACTTTTGTTGCTAACCATTTGGATTTTATATTACTTTCCTGTTTTCGCCTTTTTGGGGGTCTTTCTTTGTATCCTTAGCATGGTGTTTGGCACATAGCAAGCACTTAATAAATGCTTGTTGATTGGCTATTTGAAATATATCCCTCATCTCTTAGAGAGCCATTCCTTATGACAAAGAATAAAAAAAGAAAGAGGTGAACAAAAATAGGTTCAGTGAGACTAACCAACATAGCAGATGAGTCTGACTGGAGATGCGATACTTCATATCTATAGTACCTCACTTCTGCACGGAAGGGAAGGAGATGTATTTTCTTATTTCTTTTTTTGGGGGGTTTCCTAAGGATGCATTCCCCCTCACCCCTTTAAGATCTAATGGCTCTGTTAAGGGCGTTGGGAAGTGGAGTAGCCCAGGTTGGGGTTGTTCCTAGAGCTCTTCCTTTAAAATTGCCTCATTACACACTAAGAGAGGATTGGTCAAATACAGCTTTGCTGAGCCGCTGGGCTCAGACAGCAAGCCACTTGTTATCTAGCAAATTTAATACTAAGGCATTTTTGGCCTAATTAGCATTGTAGGAACTTGCACTAGAACCTTGAGTAGCAGTGAATTGACAAACATGTGCATTAGTCTGTTGAATCACAGACCAGGCTTTGCGTTTGAAATGGATTCT
This sequence comes from Phascolarctos cinereus, assembly GCF_003287225.1. Taxonomy (NCBI): domain Eukaryota; kingdom Metazoa; phylum Chordata; class Mammalia; order Diprotodontia; family Phascolarctidae; genus Phascolarctos; species Phascolarctos cinereus. Next base: position 402,828,291 of record NW_027555625.1, on the reverse strand, counting down.
AACATAATTCTTTGGCACTACCCTTTTCATTTGGGTTCACTAATGAAATTGAAATATGTAATTCCACTGAAGTTCCACTGTAATTTAGCAATTAATGTACAATTATTTTAAAACATTACCTTCTTTTTAGCAAACAAACAAATTAGGAGGTTGCATGTTTTGACTAGTTTTAAATGATTAAAACTAGCCCCTCATTTTCCACATGGCCAAATGTTTTTTACGTGTCTTGGAACACATTTAGATTTGTAAAATTTCCGAGGTGGGAGGAGGGAAGGAGGAAGAGCAGCACGCATGATCGCATCAGCTTAGAGACTTTTCAAATCAAATATCTGAACATCTCAGCCAGGAGCATGGGTGGAACCTGCCAAATCTCTGGAGCCCAGCAGCATCCGAACACAGGAGATAACAATGGAGAGCTGTTGCCTTACAGCTGATAACACAGAGATACTTTATTTCTGATCCCTGGTTAGATAGATAAATAGATTGATAGTGCTTGGAGGAGAGAGAAGCAGAAGAGGAGAAGGAAGTAAAGTAAGAAGAAGAGGAGGAGGAAGAAAAGAAAGCAGAGAAAGAGATAGAGGGGACAGAGATGGAGGTGGAATAAGGAGAAGAGGAAGAAAAGGAAGAGGAGAAGGAGGCAGAGGAGATAGAGATGGAAGATGAATAAGGGGAAGGAGGAGGAATAAGGAAAGAAGGAGAGAAGAGTATGAAGAATGATAGAGGAGGATGAGGAAGAAAAAATAGAAAGAAAACCTATAGAATTTTGCATCTAACATTAGCTCCTGGGGATTGTCCTTAGCTAGACAGAAGGAACCTACAATTGAAATGACTGCTTCTGATTTAAAAATAACCTGCTGAGATATGTTGGCACTGTTTCATTCAGCATCCACAGAAACTTCTCAAGTTAGAAGAACTCTACTGTTGTTAAGAGTTATAGATTTCTTTCAGGTCAGCGGCCTATTCCCATTAGGAACTCCATCCATCTTAGATGCCCTTTCCATCCTGAAGCTGGGAATTTTTTTTCCTCTAGTCCGTTTACCACCCATTCCATATAATCAACGCAAGGACATCACCGAGCTCAGATAATAACTCAAGACAGTTTTCCTATTAAGCTCTGAACCCTCCCCCTACCCACGGTGTCCTCCTCTTTCTGGGTGTGTGACACCTTCAAAACTGTGAACTCCAAATTGCCCCACCGCTTAGTTTGTTCAATGCTTTTATTCAGGGGACTGTCAGTCAAGAGAAGTCCTATCAACATAGCAGAAGCAAAAAACAGGATATAAATTACTCCCTTCTACAGATTTACATTTACCTGCTCAAGATAGTGAACATTTTTGGCTACGTCTGTTATTATGTGTGAGCATATGTTATGTCTGTAATGACCTCATCATGCAGCATGATTATGGGCTGCTGTCACCGAACACTTTCTGACGACACTGTGAACTTTAAATTGGCACACCAATCTCCCAGTGGCCTGTCAGTCATGAGAATCGCATCTTTATGCCAGCAAGCCCCCTTGGATGCAGTCTGACATCGCAATCTTCAGTAAATTACCCTGTCACTGCCAATCTTGCAGTTATCTCGCAAACAATCAAGAAGGCAATCAAGCTGTTCTGAATTGCCAGTTCAGGACCTGAGAGGCTGGAAACGTCTCCATTCAAGAGCAGCAAGAAAGCTGCACGGCGCTCCTTTGACATTGGATGATTTATTTATTTTTTTTTCTTTCTTTTTCTTTGGTACGCATGCGTGTAATGGCGTTTGGGGGAGGGGCTGTTTACATTCCCAAGTTCCCACAAAGGACAAAACTTCAAGTTCACAGAAGGAATCCTCTACCACCCATCTTTCTATCCACCTAAGGTAATCATACAGAGACTTATGATCTTCCTTTTTACTTCATCCTACAAAAAGCTGTGAGAAGAAATATCAAGGTACTTTTTATGAGAACAGGAGCTAAATCACAGGGCTGGCTGGGATATGTCTGGTAAACAGCATGTGCTAATTGTAATGGCAATTTCAGAGAAATATGGAGTGGAAAAACTTACTAGGGATTAATTGAGAACATTCCTTTTTATTACATTTCAGAGAAAAATGAGAATATTTTAAAAACCGGTTTTTAGGGACTCAGAACTGAAATACAAAGATCAAACTGAATCACATGGAAACTCCAGTTCAGCACCTAGGACAGTGCTCTGCATGTGGCAGATGGCTAACCAATGTTTGTTGATGGATTCCTGGGTGACATGCTTCTTGTGTTTAGGCTACTTATTTCCACTCATGTCATATTCTTTTCCATTTCATAAAGCTGGAACAGCCTTCAGAAGTCATTTATCCTCTTCCCTTCCTTCCCCTTCCCTTTCTTTCTCTCTCCCTTTCTCCCTTCCCTTCCTGATGGATATCTGCCTTACCTTCAGATATCCCGTAACCTCTCTCATGCACTACATGGACTATAGTGCCGGATGCAATCAGCAAGCCACCTTGGGATATTTTTTCGATTAGGTCTATTATCCTGAACTCAGTTCTAGATATCTCATAGCTCCACCTTTCTACCTTAAATATTTACTTTAAGAGGTTTTTTTTTTTGTTTTCTTTTCAGTTTTGTGAGGTAAGATGGACAACTCTGTAGTAAAGACCTGGCCCTGCCATGTAACATACCACTCTACCTTACCCCAAGTTGTTGTTGTTGTTTTACTATGAGCTTATCAATCACACTGTCCAGGTTGAATGCCTCCAGAATGCTAGTCATAAACCTAGGGTCAAGCTTCTATGGAGAACAACGGAAGGAAGTTTCTTCTTGCCCTATCAGGACTGTACCTGCACAGTAGGAGAAGAGGGAACAAAAGGGGTATAGCCCCTCTGGAAACTCTACTGAGATGTATTACATCCTGAGGATTCACCTAGCCTGCTTTAAATCAGCTTTGCATCAGAAGCAAGAGCAATGCAACAGCCAATCTTGACTCCTGAGGGTGAATAAGGAAACCTACCTCTTTCTTTTCAGTAGAAGGGTGGCACACTATGGGTATGGAATGAGGCATGAGCTGTCACACATGTTTAATGTGTTTGCTTAGTTATACTTTGTTCCAAGGAGGGATTCTTATGGGGGGGGTGTGAAGGAGTGATGGGAGATGAGAGCAATATTAAAAAGGATTATAAAGAGAAGAGGAATCGGGGATCAGAACTATTATTCAGAACGATAATTTTTACTCCCACCTCCAGTTAGTAGTTGAAAAAACTAAAAAAATGTGTAGCAGTATGTTTGCCAAACCACTAGTCAACCAAACGATTACCAGGTACAGAGAATGGGAAAGGACATTTATTAATGGCCCTGTAGTAATAAATATGTGCTGACTTGATTTTTTTTGCTCTGATTTTGAAGAGGCAGGAAGCTAGGAGGGAGAGAGCAAGTTGGAAAATCATAGGATCACAGCTCCAGAGCTGGACTAAACCTCAGAAATCATCTAGTCCATTCCCCCCCATTTTACAGGTGAAGAAATAGAAGCTGAGAGAGGTTAAGTGACTTGCTTAAGGTCTCAGATGGTGTCAGAAGCAAGATCTGAGCTCAAGTGCTCTGTTTGCAAATCCACTACTTTTTCCATTGTTAACACATAATGATTATGACAAGTAGCTCCTCACATTTCCATACACTTTTAGAACTAGGTTCTGGGTTTCCTGAATATTAAAGATTATCTTTTCACGTTTATAAGTACCAAAATGCAAAACAGCACAAATTGGCAAAAACCAATTCATTTCAGGTGGAATGGGAAGCTCTGCTGGTATTTGCTTCCAAACACTGATATTTCGGGGGCAGTTGGCCATACACTCAAGGAACAGTTTTACAATCAGCCCTTGGCTGCAAGAACATGCTTCCGAGTTGGGAACTACCCAGATGCAAGGATGCTTCCCCCTATATGGCAGAATCACACTTTTTACATTTGACTTAACCTTCCATGCCTTCCGCCTTCCTTCTTTCAGCCTCTTCTGGATATTCTCCAGAAGTTGTTTTTTTTTTTTCCCCAGCTGGCCTGGGAACAAGATGAGAGCTTTCATATTTGTTGCTGTTGACTCAAATTAATGGAAGCATCTGCAAAAGTGGAATCCCAAACACCCAGAGGATAAATTTGTTGTTCTTGTGAAAATTTTCAAGTCCAGTTAACAAGGAGAACAGGCAGGATCAGAGACAGGAGGATGGAGGAGGAAGGGATGAGGAATAAGGACAGGAGGGATATGAACACAGCACTGGCTGTCATTTGTGGGATAAGGATGAAAAAGAACAAGGGACCAGAGAACCAATCTGGTCAAAGTACAAAAATGTAGTCTATAGGAGGAAGCCTGAGTAAGAATGTCCAAAGGTAATTTCTGAAATTCAATTAGTGACCTTGATAGGTTCCTGGGTGAAAGGAAAACTAGAAACCATTGCAGACAGATGGCACTAATGTTCACAGTGGAAGGATCTAGTTTTAAGGAAGAGATCTATGCCCAAGTAGCAAAATTATAAGCAAGGCCATCGTACCCAGGGATATTCATGATACCCAAGGCTTTCTTACAACTTAGACGTTAGGCCAGGATAATTGAAAGTATTCTGACTTGATGTAACCAAGAAGTGAAAGGAACAGGCAATTCTGACTTGATTTAACCTGGCAATATGAGATTAGCTCTTCATTGCTTCTGTGGGTCTCCTGTAGTGCCAGCCCTTCAAAGCAATAGATTAGCTGACAAGGTGCTCATTTTGAAGGTTTCACCCAATATACCAGCTACCTGATAGGTTCTTACTTGTCCCTCTTTCTCTCTCCCTCTTGTCTTGCCTCTCTCTCCCTCCTTCCTTTTCCTCCCTCTGTCCTTCCCTCCCCCTTCCCTTTTCCCTGCTGCCTACCTCTGCTCCCCCTTCCCAAGGGATCAACATTATTTTTACTTTTAAATATTACAGAAAGTGTACTTGCATTTGTGTGACTCCTGGAATGCTTTTTAGAAGTTATTATCTTCTATTTTTCTAATTCTTTTGTCAGTCTCTGAATTTCAGAGCCAGAGTTCCTAGCTCCATACCCCCTGCAGACTTTCTCATGACCTAGCCGAGAGAGAGCTCATTCAAGTCCAACAAGAGGTTCGATAGATATTGGCCCCACTAAAAAGCTTCTCTGTTGGTCTTCCTGTTACCCCACATTGTGCTTGGGGAAGAAAGCAAGGAATGACTAGAAAAAAATTCTTTCTGGACAAGGGACAGTCCCTGAATAGAAAGATCATTCAGGTAAGATCTCCATTTGTCACACGTAAGAAGAAAAGGAGAGAAAGTCACTTGACATCCTGAAATACCAATACAGAAATTGGAGGGGTATTTTTTAAAAAATCTTTATATGACATAGTTTGATTTTGGCTTTGCCTTGCCTCCTGAAGGTTAAAATGTTTGGAATTTTTTTTACTCAATGGAAGTTGATAGATTGGAGCTCCTTAGTATAAAAGAAGTAAAATAGTTTGTCACCTAATATACTGTGCTTTTGGTTTCATTATTACATTTGTTGTTTGCTGGACATGACTTTAGAAGAACGTTGAAGGTGAATACAAAATTTTTTGCCCCTAGCATGTGATTTTCATGAACTACTTTTCACTTACTTTGTGAGTTTCAGAATAAAAAATTCAATTAGGAATGTAATTTGTTTTAATATTTTATTTTGAAGACCAAAGACATTATCAGAAATTATTGAGTTATTATTGTATTCTGCATATGTGTCTATATGTGTGTGTGTGTGTGTGTGTGTGTGTGTGTGTGTGTGTGTCTCATTATCCCCTCCTTTAGAAAGGAAGCTTCTTATACAGCAGGGTGATTTCATTCACTGTTTTGTACCCTCAGGGCCTCGCACGATGTCTAGCAAATAGGTACTTAATAAAAGCTTGTTTATTGATAGGTTGAGATTCTCTTGTAAATCTGTCATGGCTCAGATTTTCAAATACTGAACCTTTTAAAAATTCTTTCTTAAAAAAATCTCTTAATCTACTGAAAACGTCTCTTGACTGTGTTACGGTATGCATGATTGTGAGTTAGCTCACAGTATTAACTGGTTAGGGGAAGAGGAGAAGGAGACAAACATTTGTGCCTACTATGTGCCCAAACTGTGTTAAATGCCTTAAAATATTACCTCATTTGAGACACTAATAAGGCAAAGGCTGGCGATCCGGTTCTGAGAGGGGACAGGTTGCTTTAGACTGTTCCAAGACCAGATTTCACCCCTGACTTTGGGCACCTTTCTGACAAAAACCATGTGTTGCCCAGGCTTACCAAACACTCATTCCTAAGCCTGAGAAATTAACTCAAAGTAGATGTTCTTTTGATAAGATATTTATGGCATTGTCTACATTCACAAAGAACAGTATGGAGAGGGGCCCTGGGTTTGCTGACTTTGAAGATCCTCACAGAGGGTGAGAATGAGAATAAGGAGTGAATGAGTAGAAGACAAGCAACCAGAAGGTTATTCTCGGTGCTATGGAATAACTGCATTATCTAAGCTTTCCATGGCCTCCACCCAGAGCGCCACCCACAGGGTGTTTAGGCTAAGAGCCCGCCTGCTATTAAAGTGCAATAATGATGAGAGGCTGCTGTGACCGAGTGGGTAGGCTAAGGTTCGGGGGTTTTTAGCCCTTTTTATCTCATGGACCTCTCTGGCTGTCTGGCTAAGTCCATGAACCCCTACTCAGAATAATGTTTTTAACTGTACAAAGTACATAGCATCACAAAGGAAATCAATTGTATGTAAACCTAATTATCAACATATTAAAAGTTCCAGTTTCATAGACCTCCTTTCTCTGAAATCTATGGGCCACAGTTGAAGACACCCTAAGATAGCAGTGACCTTGGAGCTCAAAGACTTGGATTCTATTCCTGCTTCTAACCCACACTATCTGTGAGATCCCTGGACAAGTCATCCTAATCTCTCAGTGCCCTTGTTATATAATACCAAAATGAATGCTAAATACTTAATTAATTAATAATTAATACTAAAAGTTGCAGAATAGGTGTCAATGTATATGTGTGGAGGGAGTTTCCTCACAGGGAGTTCTCTATAGGAACAAAATCATGGATCTGGAACAAGAATAAATGTTGATAATAGTAATAATTGCAAAAGCAAATAATTTTTTAGAAAATTAAGATGTAATTTTCAGCAGAGTGAGGCCAACAAATTACATCTCCTCCTTAGAATTAGATCCTTGGCTCCTAACTTAACAAGCACACCTACTTCTTAGGAAGGAAGGCAGCATCATATCCATCGTGTTTAGACCTCAAACAGACCTCAGAGGCCATCTGCTCTTAGATTTAGGCCTGGAAGGGACTTTAAAGGCCATCTAATCCAACCCCTTAATTTTTGGCAAATGGAGAACAAAGACCTTTAGAGGTTCAAAGACTTGCCCAAGAACACACACTAAGTTGCAGGATCGAGATTCAAACTCAGGTCCTTTTACTCCAAATTCAACTCTTTTTCCAGCCTCCCATGTTAATTATAGTTAACCATATATAGAATCACCAGGGACATGTATTCATGCCAGTCTCTTTATCTCCCTTTCAGCAGAACTATTTTTACTTTCAAACATTTTTGTTTGTTTGTTTCTACTCTATTTCTTCCTTCCCATCCCAGGCAGGGACCTTGGGAATAACTTCATCTGACATGCAATCTCTCTACTCCAAGAAGGGCCCTGGCGGCTGTCTCTGGTTCATCTCCCCCATGTTATCCCTGGGGTGTACTGTTCCTTAGCCACTGCTACAGGCTGGTGATTTCTATCCTGGTGTTGCTGTCACACCATTTCCTGCTAGGACCACTGCCCCAGTAGCCAGAGCAAATGGAAGTTTCTATTTCAGAGCATTGCCTGCCTTCTTACTGATTATATATATTTAAAAAAAGACAACAAGCAGAAGCCTCTGTCCTGTGTGAGCACATTGTGTAATTGATGGCACAGCAGCGAGCTATGACAGTGACCCATTCAACAACTTGGAAAAAGAATTGAGAGCTCACATAGAAACTATCACTGCTAATTGTGGTAGGGACACCTGAAAGCAACAGGCCAGAACGGCCTCTTTACGCTCTAGGGAAAGGCCATAGCTACCAAGAAGGGGGTGGGGTAGGAAGACTAGCCTTGTAAGAGAGAAAAGAGGTTCATTACATTTTCTAACTAGAATGGAGACTCAAAGAGAGAAGGGTAGGTTCTTTCTACGACCACTGAACAAAGTCTGAGGCAGACACAGAAACCAGTTAGTGGAGAAAAGGATGAATTCAGTTTTAGCCTTGGCTTTCTGCTGACACTTAGGTGCTTACCAGGACTGGGTGGCATTATCTCTGATAGCTCTCAAACATTTATTAAGCTCCTACTATGTTCCAGGCACTGTCCTAAGTGCTGGAGGTGCAAAGGAAGACAGAAACAGTCTCTGATCTCAAAGTGCTCACATTCCAGTTGGGGGGTTGGGGATATTGTGTCAGCCCCTTGTCACACACACAGTGTGATCTATAGGAAGGAAAAGCCTGAAATTTCAGGTATCATGGAAGAGCTGGGCAGGTTCTTCTGGAGGGATGTTTCTGGAAGGAAATTTCCCAGAGCTGCTCAGATCATATCATCTGGTTATGGTTTTGGGTACTATTGAAGGATGAGACTAGGGGAAAACCAGTGTTCTATTTGTCCTTTTAAATGGAACTTTTTCACTTTTACTGATAACCTTTGTTTTTCATCATCTGTATTTCTGATTGTATCATTCACTTCCCTCTCTGTGAATCACCCTTTGCAATCCGAAAGAAAAATCAGTTCAGAAGAACTAACCAATACCTCAAATGAGGTGACATACAATGTTCCATACTTGTCATCTCCCATCTCTGCAAAGAAGGGAGGGAGTTCATTTTTATTTGGGGCCAAGCTTGGTCAAAATAATTACACAGAAATATGTTTCATTTTTTTTGTTCTTTTCATTTATATTGTTAAAGTTGTTGTATACATTGTTTTAGTAGTTCCGTTACTTTACTTTGGCTAGGTTAATATGGAATTAATTATGTAATGTATAATTAACCTTTCCAGGTTTCTCTGAATTCTTCATATCCATCACTAGAGTAATATTTCATCATATCTGTAAACCATCATTGTTTATCCATTCCCCAGCCACTGGGCATCTGCTTTGTTCCCAGTTCTTTGCTATCACAAAGAAAGTGCTACTATGAATATATTGTTATACTTATTGTCTTTGACTTCCTTGGCAATGTGATCTCTGGGCCAAATGGTACGATAGTTTAGTCATTTTTTAAGCATAATTTTATACTGAAGTAGCACTTTAAAAAAAGGATCTAGTCCTACTGGGCACATATCTAAGGAGGTCAATTACAGAAAGGCCCCATATAATCTCCATACCATGCCATCTGTTTGCTCTCCAGCCATAATCTTTATCACCCTCCAAGCAGAATCTTGGACTTCAATGCTCAGTCCCCTGACTCTGATAAGTAAGCTTTTGTATCTTATTCTTTGAGTCACTTTCCAGCCATCTCCATGTTATACTGCTCAGGTATATCTCTCCTTTGTTCTACCTTTCCATCATCCCTTTATGTGCTATCTTTTTCCTTTAGAATATAAGCTTCCTGAAGGCAGAAACTGTCTTATTTGTTTATATTTGTATCTCTAGCACTTAGCATAATGTCTGGCACATAGTATAATGTCTGCACATAGTAAGTGCAGAATAAATGCTCGCTCCATCCATCCATCCATCCATCCATCCATCCATGTGTTCATCCATCTTGTCTATCTACCAAATTATTCATTGCACTGTTTGGAAGAGTAAACATTGGAAACAAAGCGGGTGCCCATTTTTTGGGAAACAACTATCAAGGTGTGGTAATGTAAATGAATATGCTATGCCATAAAAAACAACAAAAATGAGGAATCTGGAGAAACTTAGGAAGACTTACTTGTTTGAACTGCTGCAGAGTAAAGTAAGCAGAACCAAGAGAACAATATAGATAGGGATTCTAATGATGTCATATAAAGAATTAAAGCACTAAATGAACACCAAATTCTGAGTAACTGCAATGACCAGCCTCAGCCCCAGAAAACATCGCATATTTTAGATAATATACCTCCCTCCTTTCCTTACAGAGGTATAAAACTATTCTGTCTAACTATTCTACATATGCATGCTGCATACGTTCTCAGATGTGGTCACTGTGTTACCAGTTTTGCTTAACTGTGGTTTTTGTTTTTTTTTGGTTACACAGCAAGGCTCAGTACAGGGAGTTAGGGTGGGTTATATGGAAATAATTGTGATGTACAAACAAAAGGCCTCAATAAAATCTATTTTTTTTCTCTATAAAAGAGAACACCATGGTGAATCTGCTATCTACCAAAGTTGAAGGGGGCTTGGCATATCACTTATTCTCTCAACATATACATATTATTTACTCTGAGCCCCTTACAGGGAGCCCAAGTCATCAGAATCTTAAAACTCACAGGCCAAGACTCTGTGGCAAAGAGATTTCCCAAGACACAGAGATATCCCTGACAAGTCGTACCAATCAAACCACAACTGCTTCTTGATCTGCTTGTCACCTCTGGAAGGCAGAGCGTCTTTCCTTGTCTCTGGCCATCAGGCAGCGGGGTATTGTCACTCTTTTTCTACATCTGTCAGGCTCAAAGACATAAAGGCCTGGTTCTCTGGAGTCCTCTCTAGTCAAGTTCTCTATTTAGACCAAGTCCCTGATTAATAATAATAACAACTAACATTTATATAGCTATTATAGACTCATTATATATTTTATGTAATATAAAGTATTGTATATTACAATAGATCTATCATATAACTATAGAATACATAGTGCTTATCATATGACAGGCACTGTGCCGAGTGGTAAAGTAATAATTGTTCAATTGGTTCAGTCGTGTCTGACTCTTAGTGACCCCATTTGGGGTTTTCTTGGCAAAGATACTAGAATGGTTTGCCATTTTCTTCTCCAGCTCATTTTATAGATGAGGAAACTGAGGCAAACAGAGTTAAGTGACTTGCCCAGGGTGACACGGCTAGGAAGTGTCTGAGGCTTGATTTGAACTCATGAGGATGAGTCTTCTTGACTTCAGATCCAGCATTCTATCCACTGCACCACCTAGCTGCCCCCAATAATAATGATAGCTACTTTACATAGTACTTGCTACATGCTGAACATTGTGCTAAGCACTTTAACATTGTTATCTTATTTGATGCTCACAACTACCCTTGAAGGTAGGGGCTATTATCATCCTCATTTTCCAGATAAGGAATCTGAGGCAAACAGATAGTAAGTGATGTGCTCAGAATCATACAGCTTGAAAGTATCGGATACTGAATTTGAACTCAGCTCCTCCTCACTCCAGGCTGGTATTCTATATACCGGACCACCTAGCTGCCCCTATTTATACATGATTGTTAGCAGCCACTGATACCATGGCAGTGGGGCCTGACTTCTGTAACTATAATAGCTCACATTTATATAGCACTTTAAGGCTTGCAAAGTGCTTTACAAATAATATGTCAGTGAATCCCCAAAACAACTCTGTGAAGTAGGGTCTATTTTTTAATCCCCATTTTACAGATAAGGAAACCAGGGCGGAGAAAAGTGAAATGACTTGCTCAGTCACACAATTAGTAAGTGTTGGGGCTACATTTGAACTCAGGTCTTCCTAACACCAAGTTTAGTACTCTCTTCCAGACCACCTAGCTGTCTTTATGAACCCTTGATCACTGGAGGAGGTTCAAGGGAGCCACGGGACTGTAAATAACCAGGAGGCTTCCTTTCTGGCAGATGATTGTTCTGAAGTAGTTCCCCTGCCCCAGCCACTCCCCAGTCTGATTAGTTTTAGTATTGCTAAGGTACCCTATAGTGCACTGCATGGTGCTGAGTGTGGGTTACTGTGTGCAGTGTTCCATTCCCCCCACCCTCCCTGCCATGTTCACCTTCCCATCAGTGCAACAGAAAAGAGCCGAGGGCTTCTTTGCTGAATACTTAGATCGCATGAGTAGTACCTAGAGCAGCAGACCACAGAGAAATTTTTCATTTGTTGGCGAGTCTGTGACACAATTTATGTTTCTGGTTTGCCTTTCCCTGGGGGGGATTATGAAGTAGCCGTAGAAGATCCTCCTCTCCTCCCACCTCCCTTCCCAAAACCCAACAGCTTGGTACAGGGCTCAGCATCCTGGAGATCTTCTTGAGGTTACTTGGGAAAGGGTGTCCCAACTAAATGGTACTTGTGTCAAAATAACTAGCTTGGGGTCTCTAGGGTTTACTTTGTATTTATTTGTGTATGTATGTATATGGGGAGGCAGCTAGGTGGTACAATGGGTATAGCGCTGGGCCTGGAGTCAGGAAGACCTCAGTTCAAACCCAGCTCAGACATTTATTAGCTGTGTGACCCTGGGCAAGTCACTTTGCCCATTTTGCCTCAGTTTCCTCATCTATAGAATGAACTGGAGAAGGAAATGGCAAACCACTCCAGTATCTTTGCCAAGAAAATCTCAAATGACGTTATGAAGTTAGACAAGACGGAAACAACCAAACAGCATGTATATGCATGCACATATCGCCCCCACACACATACACACATATATATGTATATATAAAAAGGGTTTATGGGGTGCTGAGGAGCCTCTGGTATGAAGGCTTGCTGAGCCCTTTTCAGGGCTGCTCATCCACCTTTGATGTCCACCTACCAGCCAACTCTCACCCGTGGCTCCAAGAAGCTGTAGCATGCACGGCAGCCACACACCAACAAACCGTCTTGTCAGACAGGAGAACTCAGGTTAGGGTAACCAATAGGCCTCAAAGTGTGGGTGAGTCAGGGGGACGTCCATCCCAATCGCGTGAAGACTTCCTCCAGTACAATGGGCGGATGAGAACAATTTGTTCCAACAGCATGAAGGCAGCTGAAGCAGGTGCTGTGGAGTGCTTAGAGCTTGGTCAGACATTGAAGACGCCACGGTCAACCACTGCTTCCTGGGCTATCACCAGTTGTCCTAACTTTTGACCTTCCATTGGACTTCAATGACTCAGGAAGAAAGAGTATGGCTAATGACTTTGTGCAACTCTGCCTCTCTTAAATCCAACCCTGTGATGTCACCGGACCCCTTTGATAAAAGGACGGACAACAGTACACACATACATACATATACGTATATGTGGGAAGGGAATAAGCATTTGCTGAGTCCCTACTATGTGCCAGGCTCACACAGCTAGAAAGCATCAGGTCTTCCTGACTCCACCTAGCATGCGTGTATATGCGTGTATATATATGTCTATGTCTATCCCTCTGCTCATCTATCTATCTTCCTTGATAGAACGTGAGGTCCTCAACAGCAGGGACGGTTTCTTTTTTGCCTGTGTATCCCCAATACTTAGTACGATACCTGGCATATGGTCTGTACTTAATAAATACTTGTTGATCAATTAATTGGTAGCTAGATGCACTGCTCAAACAAAATGGGGCCTGAAAGCATAACGGTGTTAAGTGAAGACTGAGAGGAAGCACAGATAATTAAAGCTTCAGCCCTGCAGACTACTCTGACCTTCCCTTTACTTAGACCTTGGCACATGGACTCCTACTGGTACATCCTCAGTCGCATCCCTGGGGGCTCTTGGTTTTATAAACTGAAAGGCAAGGAAATATAGTACTACTCATGCCATGCTATGGTGAATACTGGGTTATTTAAAGTCTAGTTTCTTTAGATAAGCTCCCCTGCACTGAATGACCCATAAACACCTTCTGGTACAAATGTACTTGAAATCCCAAAGTGGAGTTCTCCCTGCCCTGCATCTTCTCCCTCCCATGCTATTCTGTAAGACAAAACACCTCTAGCTTGTAGCGGATGGAAAGCAGGGTTGCTGTATGATCTTGTGAGCATGGCCTCCATAAACTAACCTGTTATGTATTCAGAATAACGTCTGATCATCTTACCCACCCCCAACTCCAATAAATTTCTGTGGCTCCCTATTAGAATTAAATTTAATTTTCTCTGTTAAGCATCTGAAGCTCTTCACAACCGACCTCCCTCTTATGTTTCCAATTTTCTTACCATGTCCTCCTCTCCACATACTATTCAGTCTAACCTGAAGTTCTCCTTCTTACCTGCAGTTCTCCACACATGAAGCTCCATCTACAGGCCTTTGCACTATCTCTCTCTCTCATGCCCAGAATGCTCTCCATCCTAACCCCTGCCTCTTAGAATCCCTGGCTGGTTTTCAGATTCAATTCCAGTGCTATTTCCTGCAGAAGGCCTTTCCCATCCCCCTCTACTGCTCATGCCCTCTCTTAGAAGGTTGTTGTCTATCATCTACTGTGTATGTTTTGTAGGTACTGATTTATTCTTCTACATTAAAATGTTAGCTCCTTGAGGTCAGGGATAAAATTTTTTTTTTTATATCCCAGCCCTTAGGACAATGCCTGGAACATTGTAAATAAGTTCTTAAATGTTGATTGATCATGCTAATGATAATAGCTAACCTTTACCTAGCCTGTTTACAATTGCAAAGCTCTTTACATGCATTATCTCATTGGAAGTAAGGACATGCAGAGCATAGTGGAAATATTTAGATTTTGGTCACACAGGGCAGGTGGAAACACACATGGGCTTTCCATGTTGCTGGCACTAGATGGTGATTTCAACCTGTAGTATACGCTATCTTGATGAAACTGGCATAGTGTTAAATGAATCCACCTGGCCACATGAATTGGCCCAGGATCAGACACATGTAGGACTGGAACTCTTAGAGGTCTTTTGGTCCATCTCCATCCCTCTGGGTGGATTTCAATGGAACCCATGCCATATTGGTGCCTACCTGGTTTTTAAAGACAGTTGGCTTCTCAGTGGATATTGTCTACTGGATTCCTAGGATACATAGAGACATGTCCCTGGGAGACACAGAAGCTGAACTGAGGGAAGTTATTTGAATGGGCTCAGAAGGCAGCTGGCAATAATAATGGTCATATCTAGCATTTAGACAGCACTTTAAGGTTTGTAAAACACTCGGCATGTTATCTCACTTGATTCCCACAACAGCCCGTGAGGGAGGTACTATTATTATCTTTATCTTATAGATGAGGAAACCGGGGCAACTTGATGAGAATCCCATCTCTAGCAAGTGTGTGACGTGGGATTTGACAGGTCTTCCTATCCCCAAGTCCAGCATTCTATCCCCTGTGCTACGTAGCACAATCCATGGACTCTCTTATGAGATTGAATTCAAGAATTAACCCCATCTTGCTTTCGGGTTAGAAACCTTGGAAAGGCATCATGCTGCTCTCTGGGCAAAGATACTGGCCAAGCCATGTAACAAAAGGAGTGGAAATTAATTTTTAAAATGTTACCTTTCTGCCACCTGTCAAATCTGTGTTTCTAATCCTTTAATTCCCTAAAATAAGTCCACAGTGATTTAAATTATTATACAATTCCTTTTTTGGGATTATACATTTTAATCACAATTATATGATGAATATTTGATTTCTCACCTAATCAGGAAAAAAAATAATTCCCCAAGAGATGCTTAATAACCATTTAAACTACTAAGGGCCTGACTAGAAAAGGGGATAAGACTGAAGGTGCTACACTGAGTAAACTTGGACTCCAAGCACCTTTTAACAAGTAAGTTCAATGGTAGAGAAATGAGCTACAGAGGATTTTCTGTAGAAGAATCTTCTCATTTAGGGAGGCTTTTCTAGGCTTCTTTCTCGGAAACAGCTTTGAAACAACACTGATCCTGTGTTCTTTTTTATCTTCTTCATAAACTTTCCCCAAATCCTGCCATGTCTTAGAAAGGAGCTAAATACAGCTGCTTCCTAGAGGGGAATCTGCTCATAGATATGCATAACCATTGGATGAAAAGTTCCAGAAAGGGTGTCCCTCTTCTCTGAATACTTTATTTTATAATTAACCAAGAGCAAGGGGGCCCTTTAAGGCATTTGTCCCTGAGGGAGTAAGATGAAGAATTTTGCTGTGTGCCATTTATTATGTTTCTCTCCATCCTTCATATTTTAAGATGATAGTACTGAAGACATGTGTGAGGGATGCTGCAGAGAAATGATGAGATTTAGCAAATGACTGCATATTTGAGCAGAGGGAGAGTGAAGGGTGAGGACGGCATTGGAATTGGGAACCTGGGTGATCAGAAGAAGAGTGGTGCTCTCAACACTCATATGGAGATCCAGGAGAAGTGGGACTTAGGTGGGAAAGATAATGAGTTCTGTTTTGGATGTGTTGCATTTGACATGTCTACAGGAATCCACTTTGGAAGTCTAACAATTAGTTGGTAATGTGGGATCGGAGTTCAGGGGAGAGAAGAGGGCTGGATAGATATATCTGGGAGTCATTGCCATTGAGATGATAATTGAACCTGTTGGTGCTGTTGAGATCACCAAGTGAGAGTACAGGGAGAAGTGAAAAGGCATACCTTTAAATGATACTCACAATTACAGTCAACAAACATTTATTAAACGCCTTTTCTGTGCCAAGCACTGCACTTAGCACTGGGTATACAAAAAAAAGAAAAACAAAATAAAAAGACAAGCCTTCAAGGAACTCACAGTCTAATGGGGGATGCAAAAAGCAAACAAATATATATATATATATATATATATAAACTCTCTCTCTCTCTCTCTCTCTCTCTCTCTCTCTCTCTCTATATATATATATATATATATATATATAAACTCTATATTTATATATATATGTATATATGTATGTGTATATATTATATATGTACATGTGTATAGGTATGTATATATACATACACACATATTTATATATACATATAATATATAATACTCACATATACATTTATGTACATAATATATACAATATAATATATACATATATTTTATACACACACACACACACACACACATATATATATATATCAGATAAATATAAAATAATTAATCAAGAGAAGACATTAGAATTCAGAGAGGTTGGGAAAGGCTTCCTGTAGAAGATGGGATTTTAGTTGGGACTTAAAGTGTTAAACTATTATTTTCCCCATTCATGAGAGTTATAAGGAAGATGGGCCTGTGATTTAGGAAAATCGCTTTAGTGGCTGAATGGGGGATGGACTGGAATAGAGAGACACTTGAGGAAGGCAGAACCACCACCAGGCTATTGCAATAATCCCAGGGTAGGGTGATAAGGGCCTGTACTGGGGTGGTGGCAGGGTCAGAGGAGAGAAGAGGATGCTTTTGAGAAATCTTGCAAAGGCAAAATCCATAGGCTTCAGCAGTAGACTGGGAGTATATATGTGTGTGGGGGGGGAGTGAGAGATAGTGGAGTTGAGGTTGTGAGCCTGAGGCACTGTCACTGGGAGTGTCACAGATGAAGATAAAATAAAAAAGACTAAGAAGAAGTGGTCAGATAGGTAGAAGGAAAATCAAGAGTAAGCAGTCATGAAAACCAAGAGAATAAGGAGTATCCAGGGAGAGAATGTGGTCAATAATATCAAATATATCCATTAAGTCAAATCGTTCATTTGTTTTCCAGTAATGTCTGACTCTTTGTGACACCATTTGGGGCTATCTTGGCAAAGATACTGGAGTGGTTTGCCATTTCCTTCAGCTCATGCTACAGATGAGGAAACTGAGGCAAACAGGGTTAAGTGACTTGCCCAGGGTCACATAACTAGGAAGTGTCCATTTTGAACTCAGGAAGATGAGTCTTCCTGACTTCAAGCCTGGCACCCTATCCACTGTACCACCTTGCTGCTCTATTAAGTTATCTCAAAAAAGAACAATCCAGATACTTGTAACCATGTTGTTCCCATGGGATTTCAGCTTTGAAGATATTCTTCCAAAGACCAGAGAATTAACATATACCACAGCCTAGTGGTAGACTCATGGTATATTTTTCTTATTAAATCTCAAATATGTTATTTTTCTCTATGAAATTTAAATTCTGCTCCTACCTCCAACTAGAGTTGCCACAATGCCTTTCACCTGAACAGAAAAACCTAGTCCAATTCAATTCATATAGCTACACTGCATTTTGTAGGAATTTCCTCCCTCTGCCCTAGAAATCAACCTTTTTTTTCAAACATTAATCAAGAATGTTTCACAACTGATTCACTAAGCCAGTAGGGTTTTCTCCCTCTATTTTATTGCATAAAGAAACTAAGTTATATATAATTTGAACAGCTTTCCAGTGGTCAGGTAACTCTAGAAACATGGCTCTCTCATGGGCCCCTGAAGCCTCTGCTTTCTCATTAGCCAAAGAAAGTTATTAATTAACAAGTGTGAAAAATGCCAGAATAGCATCCCTGGATCACGTCAAACCAATTTGGACAGTTTGAAGACGGGAAAGTGGAGAGGAGAAGATCAGTAGGGGGACAATTATATCTAGGCCAAGTCCCTTGGACTTACTCCAATATTACTTCCCCTCACTTAGACCTAGCTTGACTGTCTCAGATAGGGTACTGAGAGCCCAGACAAAGACTCTCATCATCCCTGACCTACGGGAGTCTCTTACTAAACTGATCATCAGAACTGAAGGGATGAAAACATAAAGGTGAATGGTAAACACTGGGGCAAGGGACTGCTCTGACACCTACTAAGTTTTGAAAGATCGTACAGCATCACAGGCATTAGCTTGTGGGAGGACAAATGAAGAAAATGATCAACACTATACTAGTTAGGGGGCAGCCAGGTGTATGGATAGAGTGCCTGGCCTGGAATCAGGAAGACTCATCTTTTGGAGTTCAAATTTGGCCTCGGACACTTCCTAGTTGTGCGACCCTGGGCAAGTCACTTAACCTTGTTGGCCTCAGTTTCCTCATCTGTGAAATGAGCTGGAGAAGGAAATGGGAAACCACTACAGTATTTTTGCCCACAAAACCTCAAGCTGGTCATGAAGAGTCAGTCATGACTGAAATAACCGAACAACTGCGCTCTTCTGGCAGATAAAGGTTCTGCTGGGTGACGGGCACATCATTACCTTTCAAACAACAAACAGGGTCTTTCTGGGGGTCTCACGTTAGTCCTTGCTTCGTGCTTATCTTACAGCAACAGTGGACATTATGATCATTGGGTACTATTGCAGCCCCAAAACAAAAAAATGATTAATAATGTCAAATGTATCCATGAAATTAAAAATCTTATCTCAAAAAGGGCAATCCAGATACTTATAACCGTGTTGTTCCCATGGGATTTCACCATTGGGGATATTCTGCATTCCTTCCAAAGACAAGAGAACTAACAGATACCATGGCCTGGTGGTAGACTCATGGCATACTTTTCTTGTTAAGCATCAGATACATTATTTTTCCTGCTGGGACTTAATTTTAGCTTCTACATCCAACTAAAGTTGCCACAAGGTCTTTGAACTGAATAGAAAAACCTAGTCCAATTCAATTAATATAGCTCTACTGAATTTTGTGGGAATTTTTCTGGGGCCCTGAAGCCGCCTCTGCTCCAGGCTGCCAGGTTGGGCAATGGAGAGCCAGGGTGAAGCATTTGCAGTCGTCCTAACGGGAAGTCTGGGCACTGTTGCCTTTGTAGAACATGACTAAGCTATCTATCTACTTAGAACTTACAGATGCAAAAATGAAAATTATTTTCCCATGACTAATTTCATATGCAAAGAGAGCCCCTTGGCATCTTTTCATAGCTGTTATTATTTATATTTGAAAAAAAATCTAAATACAAAACAATAGAGGAATGGATAAATACTGTGTTAAGCATAGTGGATAGAGTGTTAGATTTAGAATCAAGAAGACCTGAGTTCCAATCCTGCCCAACACTTTCCAGCTGTGTAACCTGGGGCAAATCACCTTATTTTTCTCAGCCCCCATTTTTGTCATCTGTAAAATGGGTATAATAATAGTAATGACCTTTTAGGGTTGTTGTGAGGATCAAATGAAATAACATATTTAAAGTGCTTATACCACTTTAAGGTTATACTAATGCCATTGAAATGTGATCAGAAATTATAAAACAATTAAGATGGACAAGTATATGAATTACAAAGTAATCTGGAAAACAGCTTTTTGGCATCATAAAAAGCCCTCAAAAAGCAAAAACAAAAGAATGGAGTACACAATAATTAGAGTCATATAAGGAAAAATGAGTAAGAATGAATAGACTGATGTGGCCCTAGATAGACTGACAAAGTGGGAGATGGCACAGTAACATTTATAGCTCTTTTATCAGGCTGGGCTGGCCAAATCTGATGGAAACTGACCATTTCTAATTTTAAAAAAAAGTCCTTGGGCTTCAACTCAATGCTGTTATATCTAGAGAAATATTTATTTAGAATGCTGGGAAGTGAAAGAAAGAGGAAGAGGAGAAGTGGGAAAAATGAGAGGCCTTCATAACAGGGAGCAAAGTCCTAAGACTTTTAAGTCCTAAGCCTGGGAGATGTTTGTAAAGGAAACAGGGAAGAAAAATGTCTTCTATTAGCTCTCCTCCTTATTCAGGCAATGTAAGACATGATTTAATGACTATTAGTAGTTATTTTTTTCTAGAACTGCACTTTCCCTGGCATAGGCAATTTCCATTGTGGAATTTTCTCCACTGATGCATATCAAACACTCATCTGCAATATATCAACAAACCAATCAACTAATTAATCAATCAATAAGCATTTATTAAGAGCCTAATATGTGCCAGGCACAATGCTAGGCACTAGGATTATGAACACAAAGAATGTAACAATCCCTACTAGGAACTTTACATCCTAAATCTGATAGCCTTATAATATCAGAGCTGTTTTTCTGTTTCTCGTATAAGACATATCATCTCCCTTCTCTATTGTCTTTCCGCTGGCTGTCCCCTGTGCCTGGAATACACTCCTTCCTCACTTCAACCTCAGAGAGTCTCTTTCTTTTAAGTGATCTGCCCATGGTCAGTAATATATGTAAAAGACAAGACTTGAACACAGATTTTCCTGACACCAAGGTCAACAACCCTAGATCTATTATACCATGCTGTGTCCAATAATAATTCATTAACAGAGTCAATTTGGAGAAAAGGTTCCCACCAATGCTCCCTCAAATCACAGGTTATCCTAAGATACAATGGTTACTTTAACAATGTCACATTGGCCCTAAGGATGGATGGATGGATTATGTGTGTGTGTGTGTGTGTGTGTGTGTGTGTGTGTGTGTGTATCTCAGATAAGGTCTCCTGACAGACAGAAGGCCACTACCTTGGAAAGCCTGGAAACAGAGTGTTACAAGAGCAAAGAATACAGAAAGATTCTGGAGGAGTGGTATTTAAAGGCCAGATGGTCTATCCACATTTATTACACCTTCCAGTCGCCACTTTTAGAAGGAATGTGCACCCCTTTTCTTCCCCCCTTCCCCCAGCTGTGATGAACTACAACTCGCGCCTCTGACTTGGTGGTGATAATTAAATATTATCTGCCTGTCACTTGGCACACATGTTGTGTGTGTTCTCAGACTTTAATGAGCTGGTATTTGTCTCCTGTAAGCAAAAATATTTCTTTGAGCCTCTTGTTTTTCAAATTGGGGTGAGCAGTTCAAGTGAAGATTTCATGCTATTTTTTTTTAAAGTCTGTTTGCTAGCAAGTCTTGTCTAAAGAAAACTGGCTTCTATTAAGGGTCCATGGAGAGCAAAGAGATTTTCATGAAGACCAGTTCCATAGGTTCACAGATTTAGAGCCCGAAGCACCTTAGATGTTATCTTGTCCAAATTTCTCATTTTCTAGATGAAGGCACTGTTGTCCTGGAGAGGTTGAATCGCTTCATCAAAATCAGACAACTAGCAGAATTAGGATTTGAACCTGGGTCTTCTGGCTTCAAATGCAGCCCTCTTTCTCCTGCACCCCTTTTCAGATATTATGGTCAGCATTCAGAGCCCAGTACCATTTATGTAAATGGTAGGTGCTTAATATATGCCTGTCAAATGAATGTGGAACGAAAGGCATTTCTTTCATGTTTATTGTTGAGATTCAAAGGATTGAGAGCAGTGGGGCAAAAGCAGTGGAAGGGACTAAAACAACGACAGAGGGCAGTATTTTTCTGTTGTTCAGACGATTGTAAAGGTCTCCTTTCTCTCCCTTTCCCTACTTAAAAAATTAAACTTTTACACAGAGAACTAGTTAAAAATATCGATACTACAAAGCAATGTTAGATAGAAAAGCAGTTTGCCTTTTTTTACTCTCTTCTTGAAGTGTACTCTGTAATTTTCCCCATTCATGAGATTTATAACTAATGCATTCTTTGCAGCTGTTCCTGGAGCTGCATTCAGGTTCGGCATGGGCACTCTCAGTCACACAGCCAGGTTTATACACCAATACAGTTTTTCATGAATAGCTCCTAAATCAGAATTGGGGCTACTGCAGAGTTTCCCAAAAAAGATATAATTAGGGTGCAACAGGACTGGGTCCAGACTGGACGACAAGCAGTTTTAATATTTATCAATAAATGGCAAAGTGCTTAGCACCCCACCTAAGGATGTAATTAACCACAGAACAGAGAATCTGAGCCCTGGATTTGCCTTATAAAGAAGGCACTCAGTTTAATTGAGGATTGCTTATGTCAGGTGAGAGAGAGTCTGTGTCTACCTCTCTCACCTGACATAACAATTAACTGGGGGTTTTCTTTTTATAAACATTGTGTGGCTCCTTTTTCTACGTGGTTAATTACTTCCTTGGGAGGTTTCCTTTAATACTTCCCATAACAAGGCCATTATTGTCTTTAGCATAATCACTGGCTCATTTGCTTTGGTGCCCTTCCTTTGCCTTGCTCTCATTTTGACTCAGCCTCTGGAAACCAAGACCAGCTGCCCTATGTAGTCTTTCCTTCCACCTTCCCTTCCCCCCCACACTGCTAGTGCTTAGGGCTGGAGACCGGTGCCATCCAGCTTAGAGAGGCTTCCCACCTTCCCTCCCTTCCTCTCCTTCCTTCCATGAAACATGGAGGACAAGAGATGTGTTAGTCATGTAGGTTACATATTAGTATGGAACAGTGGACAGAGTATTGGACTAAGACTCAGGAAGACCTGGGTTTAAGTATCACCGTGGACACCATTTACAATGCGTGACCTTGAGCTGGGTAAGCCACTTTACCTCGTTGGTTCTCAGTTCTTCCATCTGTAAAATGGATTTAAATTTGATGGCTTCAAAGATTCCTTCTAGTTCTAAATCTAGAATCTTTTTCTGTGTTTTTTTTTCTTTTTAAGGCAATTAGGGTTAAGTGACTTGCCCAGGGTCACACATCTAGGAAGTGTCAAGTGTTTGGTCTGAGGCCGGATTTGAACGCATGACTTCAGGGCCGGTGCTCTATCCACTGTGCCACCAGCTGCCCCCCCTAAACCTAGACTCTTAAGAAACTGACAGTTTTAGAGTCTCCACTGTGAAACATAACATTCTGTTCTTCTCCTCTCTCACCTACCCTACTCCTTTCCTCACCCCCGACCCTCCCCCTCCGCCCCAAGGTCTTCCAATGCTACTGTAGATGCCCAGGGTGGGGAAGGGAACCCACCCAACACCTACAATGTTGTCAGTAAGCAATTGTTGTAGTTTGTGAAACAAACAGGGGCGAGAAAATAAATAAAACACACACACACACACACACACACACACACACACAGAGCCATGACTCCTGAGTAGGAAAATGCCAGGATTTTGACTCTACTTCAGTAAAGAGAAAATACTGCAACACTGTGAGTGTGAGTACTGACCATGGCACTTTGGAATCCTGTGAAAACCCAAAGCAAAAATAAAAAAAAATAAAAGATTGCCATTAGTGGGGCCTGGACACAATTCAATTCGTGATTAATGGACATTACATAGAACTAGAAGATTAGGAGAATTCACTTACATTAAACAACACCCCAGTCTTCTCTGGGTAGCAGGAAGAAAAACTTTGAGCAAACTCCATAGTGCCCTAATACCCTGCTGAGGATCAGATTATCTGGGCCAGATAACCTTCTTTTTGGTAGCTGTGAATATTCCTGCCTTCCCTTTGACTCTGTCAACATGGGATTGGGGGGGGTTGGCAAGTTCAGGACTAAGACCAATCCTGACCTCTCATCTGAAATGCCCAGCACCAGAAGGCCTGTCAGAATCAGCCATTCTGTAGACAACGTCAGGGACTCTTTTGTGACAGTGGGTGCTTGAATACCTGAAGGCAGCACGAAGCCCTCTGTCACCCCAAGCTGTCTTCGACGAGAGCCCACGTCGGTACAAGGATGCCATATTCCCCATCTCATTTGTTTCAAAAGAAATGTTACAACAACGTCTGACAATAGTATGGGAGAGGTCTTTCAGTAGTAAAATGACTCATGACTAAAGTACATACAACCCTCTGTTCTTGAGGGACTGGGAATTGGAAGACTTTTTGCTCACCTCCCTCATTATCCTTGTTATCAGCACAGGAGGTTTCCATGGCAACGTTGCATCCGGGCCCTCTCCAGCCGGTCTGGCAGACACACTGCCAGCTGTTCTGACCGAGTGTGCATCTCCCATTGCCACTGCACAAATCGGGGCAGCCATCTGGTTGAAGAAATGAAGAAGATAAGTACGAGGGACACAGATCCACGCCACAGATTTGAGGGCCATGCAAAGGGAGGACGAAGTCACTGTACATTCACAGGGCCATCCTTGGAGGTAGAGGGTGGGGAGGAGATAATGGCCATCTTAGAAACAGAGTTTGGGGAAGCGGGTTACACATGCAGTAGGGAGTACATGAAAGAAAGGGGGATACGCACCATTGAGATGTGCTGCCACTGCCCTATAGGATTGGTTCTGTCTGAACTTTCCGAACAGATGGAGTTCGGCAGTTCATCTCAGAAAACAGAAATCAGTTTTGAGTTGATCGTTTACCTAGTTGAGGATTTATTTAGGACCAGTGTCTTGGTTTGGACACGGTCTTGATTTCTTTTTTTGTTTTGCTTTATTAGAAGTGCCCTCTGCAGAAGGAGAAAAAATATTCCTTTCAACTAAGGATGGCAAAGTGCCTTCTCCATCTTTCAGAATTCTAAAGATATATTTACATATAATTATCACAGGCTTCTCATGACTGAGAACCGGATTAGTCTGCTGAGCTATTTTCACATTCTGTCTCTTTTAATATTAAGTTTTAATGGGTACTTTAAAAAGTTGGCTACTTATTACTCAACCTATTTATGGCAGGGTTTAAAATACTGAATTACATGAAAGCTGAGGCCTGAGAAATTTTCCAAGTGCATAAATGTTGAATGAATGAGGTGAATGGTTTTTTTTTTGTTTTGTTTTGTTTTGTTTCTGGGTTTTTTTGGGAAGGTTTGTTTGTTTGTTTTTGGCAGGGTTAGATCAACATTCTGCCTCCTTTCCCTCATACACTTGCAAAATGTGCATCGAATGTCACTGAAATGACTGAACCTGTCCCTCTACTGAGCTGAGATACAGCCTGGGTCCCAGGGTGGAGACAAAGTGAGGGATGGCCCCAGGCACTGAAGCGGAGTGGAAGAGTTCTCATGGGCAAAGGGGTAATCCCCTTCTGACCCAGAGAGATAAGCAGGAGAGTTGGTATCACAGATTCATACCCAAAACATCCTGATTGCTAACAAGAAGTTCTTCATGTGTTCCTCCTCAGCGTGACTGTATACTAATGGTCATTGACTGGGCTGTCATTGAAAAAGCAAATTCCCTTGAAATGATTTTATATAACACCAAAGAGAAGAATGAATTGGGCAATGGAGAAGAAATGGAGAGTTTTGCATAGAGGATTGAGTCAAGATGGCTCACCTGAAACAGGCCTACATCAATTGCTCTTGCTGTTATAACTTTCCTCACCAGCGCTAAGGATGGGTTTGCTGAGCAGCTCTCCTCTCCTGTCTTAGGTGCCAGAGAAGCAACAGAATCAATACACAACTCTACAGCCCAGATTCAAAGGGCTCTTTCCAAATGGCCTGGGACTCCAGCGTCCTTTTTCTTCCTATTTAATTCTTGCTCTGTACAAAGACTCTCCTGGCTCTATGCAGCTGGTGGTAGGGGTGAGAATACTCAGCGGTAGCCACTCCCAATAGAGTATATGACAAACAACAGATGAGGGAAAAGTTCACTGGGTGTGGCAGAGGGAGGGCACTTGGGGAGGCCCGAGGAAGGAAAGAGAGGCACTACAGGCACAGCTAAGAATGCACAGGCATGCACTGACACTCCCTAAAGAGTCTTCCTCCTTCCTAGGTTCCCAAGCCATTATGACTTTTCCTACTAATGGTGAAACTAAGGCAGAGAGAAGCTAAGCAACTTCTTTGGATTATATATGATGAAAGAAATGGGGGACAGCAGCTTCAGAAAAAAGAATTGCAGATATTTCTGCAGGTGTAAGAAGGATCTCATTAAGTGAAAATAAAGGATTTTCACTATTCTAAGATGGAGGAAAAAAAAGGCATCTAACCAAGGCATATAATTTATCTCCGGGTTCAAAAGGTATGGTTACTAGTACACAAAAAACACCCTAACTTGAATGGTCTTCCAACATGTTGAACACCTTGGTAACTACTGTGGATGTGAATTATTTTGCCCCTTTGAGGTGTCATGTTTTCTGAATTAAAACAGGAATAAAAGTGTCAGAGAAGGGCTCATTGTAGAGGAAGCCCAAGTTTGTAATGTAAAATTTAAATTCACAATCAATGCTAGCCTGTCTGCCAGAGATATGCACTCAAAATGTGTGTATGCCTGGGTTGGGTAGCTTTCCCCCTCCTTTTCCATTTTTTTTCCCTTTGACCAACCAAAGTGAGATAAACAGATCACAGTAGCAGGTTTTCTCCACATCATATGAGCAAGATGAAAACATGAACAGTGGGAAGCTGGCAAATCTCTGAAAAGTATCAGGGCAGCTGGGAATTAATGGACATGACTTTGCTTTTAGCTTGAAGACTGAAGAAAGCAGCCCCAGTAGGTGCGTGGAGTTGCTAGGCAACCCCACGCTACCTCTGGCACAAGTTCATTCTGTTGGTGGCCTTCAGAAGAGACGATGTGTTGTGTTTGTAAAATGCAAAGCCAGCTTCCTCTTAAGGAAAAACAAAATGTAAGAAGTAATTAGTCTACAGGGCAAGTGGGCAACTGGGCTGTTATTCCCTCTGGAGAGGATTTGAAAGTCAGAATTGGACTCGGGTTTCTAGGATGTGAACTTAGAGGGTCAGAACCATTGGCTGGGTAAACTAGCAAGCCTACAGGGTGGAGTCCTCTGGGACAGGGTTGTTGACCACATAGACCACAGAGTATTTTTCAAAGTCAATCCCGTGTTTGATGCCAGCTCTGTGTCTAAAGCACATGGAGCCTTCTGGGAGGCTCCAAACACTGGTTCAGACATGGAGCAGGTGGCATGGGACTGATGACACATAGCTACTCTGCCTGGCCTCTGCTTAGACTAGAAAGAAGATAGTGGGACCTCCCCATAGAGTCCATCCCCCTACAGCAATGATGCTGGGGGTAAAGCCAACTCCACATTCTCTGACAGCCTACCAATCCATAGGGGATTCAATACTAGGCTATGGTGACCAAGGAAGTAAGAGGTTGTATGTCAAACACCTTCTACCTTCTGTATCCTTGTTAACAGTAAAAAGCAATCCCAATCCCCTGCTCCTCTCCCCCTCCCCCTGATCCACCCCTGGTAACACAGCAGGGCTAGATGAATCACTACCAAATTCTAGTCACTTAAAAAACCCTGTTTGTCAACAATTTTCAAGTAGGAAGGCTTTTTGCTTTAAAAAAAAAAGTCAGGCTAAAACAAAATAACGTCTATGGTGACGTGAAAGGGGAGCACACATGCACTTGAAGAAAGCTATAATTACCATAAAAGGTTCTTCTAAAAAGGAATGTTCTACCATGTTCAGCAATTTAGAGGTAGAAATAAATGGCTAATATTGCATAAGGGATGTGAAGAGAGAAAGGGTTTTAACATTCAGAATCAAATGCAACTGGGAAAAGCTTGGGAGATAATACCTACTTCAAACAGAAAAAGCAAGGAAGTAGATGAAGGGGAAAAATACAAAACAAACTGAAAATAAACACAAACAGACTGAATGAACAAGCTGTTGGAGTAATGAGAAATACCTACTTGGTGCTAGAGGCCATCATAAAAATCTAATATAATACCCCAGATCAATGCTTTGAATAAGAGGCTGTTCTGAGTTAGGAGAAACCAACTTGCCTTGACATTTTATCAATTCTTTCTGGTCTATAGCATGGCCTTGTTCAAGGGCTATTCCAACCAGTTCAGGTGTATCTCTGCCCTCCCTTCAGCTAGAGCAGGCAAGAAGGAAAGTCCTAGCTTGTTTGGAACCCCCAAATCTGGATACAGAGATCTCCCCAGCATTTGGACAGCAGGGAATCTCACGAAAACTTCTCCCCTTCTCCCTTTAGCCTCTTTAGTCTACCACCCAGGAAGGTCCCAGCACCAATGCTGATTGTTCACTCTTCCTAATGAGAGTCTGCTAAGCATTTCCTAATACAATTAGAAGACCATCCACCAACGCAGGAAATGTAGAGAAAGCATAAGAAAAATGCTGTTATGGGATCATGGGAAAGGTATCACCCTTCCTCAAAGGCCTAGTCTTTTTAATCTTATGTTAAAGAGGGGTCACTGTTCCCCTTCTATTCCTCTCTTCTAAATGTCACTTTCTAAAAAAAAAATTTTGAAGCTATGGCAGTTGCAACATTGCCAGACATTACTAGAATTAGGAGGTGTAATCATTAGTAACACTTAGGAGACAGCCTTTGCTTTCCAGAAATGTTTATGGTTAAAAATAGCTGAGACACTGGGGAGAGATGCTCACTGAGGGTCTGGAGGCCATTTAAACTAAACAGCAGTGGCAAAGGTCCAGAAAATTAATCTGATGTTTTGAGATACTCTGGGGAAAACCTTCAACTAATTTTAAATGACTGCCAAAGAAGCATTTCTGTCTCTGGGAGACCAGGGGCCTACTCCTCTCACTCATCCATGTGTACAAGAAGGAAGCATTCAGGAGCTAAGTTTTTGGGCAGTAAAGTGGCACTGGCAGCCAGCTATGGGCACACACTATGTATACCCACACCTGAACAGCTGCCCCGACCCTTAGCTGCAGTTCCTGCTAACATGAGCAAGAAAGAAGGTACAAAAGTTAGAATCAGAGATTTCTCTTTTTCAATAACTTATTTTTTCAAAAAATATTTTATTTTTTCCCCAATTAATGTGAAAACCATTTTCAACTTTTTTTTTTAAGGTTCTGAGTTCCAAATTCTATCCCTTCCTCCCTCCGTCACTCCCCTTCCCCTCCCTGAGATGGCCAACAAGCCAGTATAGATTATACATGTGCAGTCACGCAAAATGTTTCCGGTGCTCTGGAGATTAGTAAGGACAGCTTTGGAAAACTTAGCCTGCCTCCTGTGAGTGATCATGATATTCCAGAGACAGAAATGATCTTTCAGCAGTCAGTGCTATCTTAAACTGCAGATGCGAGAAGGGCGAGAGGAAAGGACTAGGGAAGTCGGGAAGGAGAATGGTCTTTCTATGGTCCCACTGCCCAACTTTTGCTAACAAGGTAAAAATCACTTTTGACAGCAGCAGGACTGCTGTGAAGTGACACCATGCAGATCCAGCTGTCTATGCTGCAAGTTTTCTGCCTGCACCTGGATTCTTACTGATCAGCATCATTTTAAATCCTAATACACAGTGTGGGAAAAGGAAGATAGTAATACCAGCCTCAAAGAACACTGAAAGGTTTGTTATGCCTGACTCTTAAAAGAGAAGGACCCTCCCTGAATTCTAATAAAAAAAGAGAATTTGTCTGCCTTTTCTGTCTTTCATGTTCCAAGTTTTCACTAATAAGTGTTTTTTATTGTCCGTATGATTATGAGATGAGGACAAGAGCTTTGGGAATAGTAGGAGGAGACAGTTCTGTGGGGAAGGAGACCTATGAGATGAGAAAAGCCTGCTGAGTTTTGTTTCCTCCAAACTTAGCCACGCTCACAATTCTACTCCTCTTCCATCCAGACTAAGACTGTAGGGTACCTTCTACATTTTTTAAACTAGCATATTTTGCTCAGACAGGGACGTAAACAGGGAGAAGACGAGAGAAAGGAGGCAAAGTTGTCACCCTAAGGGTGGCATGGGGGTAGGAGGGGTTTAAGTGAAACCAATTTTATTGCCCCGGGATCTGGCCCCTTTCTGCCACTTTCCCCACTGGATAAGGTAGTGGCATCAGCATGTGTATTTAACATCACTAAAATACGATACAGACAATTATGCTCCTGTTCAGAGTCATTGCTCATTGTTTAGAGCCATCCCAGAAGGCAAAAGCTACTAGAAAGGCAGCATGGGCTAACCGGCAGGGTGCTAGAATGAGACTCAGGAAAACACCTCCAACACTCAGTAGCTGTGTGACCATGGGCAAAATGCTTAGTCCTCTCTGAAACTCTATTTCCTCATCTGTAAACTGGGGGTGACAGAGTAGTACCGACCCCAGAGGGTTTTCACGAGGCTCAAATGCTCTGCAAACCTTAAAACACTTTATCAGTCATCATTTCTCTTAGACATAGAGGCAGCTGGTGGCGTGTGTAGAGTGCTGGATCTGGAGTCGGGTAGACCTGAATTCAAATCCACCCTCAGACTACCACCTGTGTGACCCTGGCCAAGTCACTTAGCCTCTTTGTGCCTCAGTTTCCTCGACTGTAAAATGGGGACAATAATAACCTTTGCAGGTGAAGATTGAATAAGATATGTAAAAATGCTTGGCGCAGTACATAGTAGGTGTAGGTGCATAGTATATAGTAGGGGCTGCATAAATGCTTATTCTCTACTTTCCTGTAGACATTCAGATGAGTCCCTAGACCGATGGAACTTCATTGAGCAAAAGAGGCATTTGATACAACATTGGAAATTTAAAAAAAAATGGCGAGCAGAAACTAGGACTGCATGTGTATGTGGGTGTGTGTGTGGTGTGTGTGTGTGTGTGTGTGTGTGTGTGTGTGTACTGGGCAGTGTCATTCTGTATTTAGGGAAGCTGAGACCTACCGGATAAAAGAGACAACAGATATCTCAAAGAGAAAGAATAGAAGGTGTGTCTGTAGATTAAGAGAGTGATAAGAGTTACGCAAAGGCAGGCATGACAATAATAAGAAAGCCCAGTGGTTTAATTTGGTTCTTGGAGGACAATTAAGTTTTTGTACCTTGCATTGCTTATTCCCACGGCTGTCCAGCAAATAATGAATGAGGTGCCTGTGAGTATGGAAATAAGGACAAAGGCTTGACTTTGATTTCTTATTTGTTATTTTTAACCATCCAATTTCTACACCCACTGAGCATCGTTAGAGCCACAGGAGGGTCATAAAAATACAAATGACACCTACGAGGCCTGTGGGCACGGACTCGTTACTTACCGTAGGGCTGACGTTTCTCTTTTAACTAGAGTAAAATCAGGCCAACGATAAATTGCCATCTTATTTCTTTCCCCCCAGCACAACTTTAGAAAATGTAAGGAAATCACTAAATATTCCTCTCTCACGGATGTTAAAGTGAATGGGGGTAGATGGAAGTGTACGTAGGCTGAACTCTTGCAGGCAGGCATGCTTTTATTGGGAGAAAAAAGCACTGGTTGGGCTTTTTATTTCTCCCCCCAGTAGCTCTCATATAGGCAGAAGGTAGGGGTAGAGGCAACGGCTCACAAGGGGGGAAGGAGGAGACCCCAAAAAGCCAAGACACAGACTCTTCTCTATCAGAGTTAATGAGTCCAGCTGGGCTTTAGCCAGGGCAAGGAATGGGACTCACCCAGAGGCCAGAGTGGTCAAATAACTCATTTATTATCTTAAACTTATCCTCTAAGGACAGAACAAAAAGAAATAGATTTAGATTGTAGCAAAAGAGGTTCTATTTAGATAGGTGAAAAGAATTTCCTGACATTCAGGACTGATCAGCCCTATTGCTAACTAGTAGCTAAGGTTGTCATTTTCAGGAACTCTTAAAACAGGATAGATAGATAATCTTTAGTCTGAGCTGGATTAGACAAAAAGACAGAAAGAATAGCCACAATGATTTTGGAAGGGACTGGCAGGCCATGAGACTATGATCTTCTATAATTGTGAAGATTTCCTAATGTAGTCTTCGTGAGAAATACTTTTTTTCTAGAAACAAAGAAATCAAGAAGGACTTAAAAAAGAAAATCAAACCCAAACCGGACATTTTATTGTTGCAAGAAAAAAAAATTAAATCCCTCAGATGAGAAGCAGGTAACAAATAAGGTTTAGCAAATGAGATTTGGTTTTTGATCCGCACTCATCTTTAAGCTGCTTTTCCATATTAGGTACATAAAGTGGTGAAAAGATATGGCATCCTAAAAGAGTATAAATTGTATAAAATACAAGAATTAGAGATAGAAAAAAATATTAGGTCAGTGAGTCCTTTTCTGTGGCATGGGTTTATTTTCTATAGGGCATTCCCAGATATATTTAAATGTGAAGAATTTCCAGCAATAGGACTCCCATGACTTCCCCACAGGGATGACTCCATCCTGATGGAATACTTTTTCTTTGGTCAATTTTCTTGGGTCTGCTTTGTCCTATTATTCCTGGTTAGACTTTCTTGCTAGGCCACTCAGAAGAATTCTATGATATCAGTGGTTATGGTTTCTAATCCCCTTGCATGGTCTCCAATTTTTTATTCTTATAACATGGCAAGAAAGTAACACTGTTGATATCTATTGAACTTCCTCTCCAACCACATACCTACTGCCCAAGAGATACAGTCTAGAAACACTGCTCGCCAGCTAACCTCAACAATTGGCGACCATTTTATTCACTTTGGTTCTGTTATCTTTGTCTTGCAGAAACAATAAAATCCTCTCTTCTCACCGCCTCCACTCATGCATGTAATTTAACAACTAGTGCTTTGTACAGAACTCGGCACACAGTAGGCACTTAATAAATGCTTTTTGGTTGCCTTATCTGTTATTTATTTATTAACCTATCTGCATCCATGGGACTCAGGTAAATTCAGTGAATTCATGAATTAAGCTTTGCAAGTTCATTTGCATATGGTATGTGTATGCTTCTCTTGATATGCATTTTCTGGTCTATGAAGCATTTAGAGATAGCTTCCCCAAATGTGCACTGGCTAAGCAGAGAGGCTGCATTTTTTGAAGACCAGCTGAAGATAGGATATGGTTGTACACTAGTCATTCAGAATCTTAATCTACACGCTTACTGGGGACTAGATTAAGGATGAATTGACATGTAGAACAATACAAAGCCTGAAAAGATTTGTTTTTTGAAAGTCTGCAGAATGGCTATCAAAATTCCAACAATCTGCATGACGCCAATGTCAGGAGTTATGCTCCAGTTGTGCATAATAATCATGCCCTTAGGAAGAAGTGAGCCGCTTCTTCTAAATCTTCCTATATATAGGGAAACAAAATTCCTCCTTTACAGCACATTCCACAGATGCAAAACACCAGGTTGTTTCTGCTAAGTCACATCTTGGCTAAATGGGTAATTGAATAGTGAATGGGAATGTCTATTCAGCTACTAACCTGCGAATTCAGAAAAAAAAAAGGAATCACAGCATAGCAATCCCCAGGAGGCAGAAAACATGACCGATTTTTCCAATAAGACTGAAAAAATCAATAATCCTTATAGACAGAGCTCTCACATCTTTAGCAGTCACGAAGCCTTTCATGTCTGTGTTCCCCCTTCCAAAAGAAGGTTTCTGTCTTTAGCTTGGCATATGCTACCACTTCCATAATCACCATCCAGAAAGATTTAGCCTGACTTCCATTCTTGTTCTGCTGAGCGCACCTTTTAGAAGGGACCCACAATGAGTCTTGACTCCGAGCTGCTTGCTTTCTGTGTAGCTCTGTGAAATGCTACTTTGCTGTTGTGTGGTGCTAATAAGTCACGATGCATTGCCATGCATGCCTGCATGATGAATGGGATATGCGGGGGAGTTGGGAGCTTTCAGAGGTTATCCACTATACATTGAATAATAAAACTCATATTTAAAATAGCCTTGGATGGGATTCTTGGCACCACCACAATTCAAAGAGAATAGCCTACCTTACTAGATATTCTTAGTGGTAGAGAGACTTGGTTCTACTCCCATTTCATGCTTCTAAGAAAAACTATCTTCCCAAAACTGACATCTTCAAGGTAATGGGGCTTAGATTTTTTTTTCTTGGCTGCTATTTCCGTAAAGGGCCACAGGACCCAGCATAAATAAGAGTCCCAAGAAAAGATGAATACTATTAGATCAATCTCGGATAGGACGTCTAAGTCAAGGACAAGCAGACTAAAGGGGTGTGTGTGTGTGTGTGTGTGTGTGTGTGTGTGTGTGTGTGTGTGTATGTGTGTACACTTTTGGTTTCACTGATTTAGGAAACTTCCAATGAAAAACAGCTATTCTTCAATTTATAGTTTAAGAGAGCTGCTTGGGAAGGGAAAAAGAAGGGAATAAGTATTTACATGTCAGCACTGTGCTAAGCACTTGACGAATATTATTTCATTTGATCCTCACAATAACTCTGTGAGGTAAATGCCAATATTGTCCTTTAACAGCTGAGGAAACTGAGGCAGAGGTTAAGTGATTTGCCCGGAGGCACACAGCTAGTGAGCATCTGAAGTTGGGTCTTGAACTCAGGTTCTGCTAGGGTCTGAGGGCAGCTTTCTAGCCACTATGCCACAGCTGTCTCTTATACATGGCTAGACTACAGTGAAAAGCAAATAAAAGTCTAAGCAAAATATGCTGTATGATGTTAGGGTTGAGAATTTAAATGTATAAAAGTCAAGAGATTCAAAAGGGTGGTTCCCACAGCAACCATAACTCAGTTCGCTGGTGAATACAAAATTAACTTTATTTCAAAACATGCCATTTAATTTACGCCTTAATATAGTCATGGCAGAGTTACGGTTGCTGGGAGAACGCTAACTCTGAATTGTTTTGAATAATTAATTGAAAGAAAAGTTGGTAAAAATGTGAACTCTAATAAAAAGTCAACTCAAATTTGGGAAAGTTCACCAATCAACCTTTATGTCAGGGGCTGCCCCCCAATGTATTGGTCACGTTCTGGTATGGAAATCATAATGCTAGGGGCATAGTTTTCCACATCTGAATATATTGCTCCTGGTGGTTTGAGGCAACCCAACTATACTGTTTGCATTCCTGCACTGCAGTGGCTTATCCTGGGAGTGGCTATATGACCTTAAAATGATTGATTCAGGTAGTTGTCAAACAACCAATTGAATGGTTAGAAACAACTCCACCTCCCTATTATTAAAACAGCGGTTTCCATTAAATGATTGTTTCAGTCAGAGTAACTCTGTGAGGTAACCAGCAGGGAGTCAGAAGAAAAGGATGGAAAAAAGAGGTGAAGGAATATGTTCCTGAAAAGCAGATGATATATCCAAGTGTCCCATCTCTGTTACTAAGATCATGAGGAAAGCAGAGCTATCTTCTTTAACTCCTAATTCAATACACTACTACTACTACTATTACTACTACTACTACTACTACTGCTACTACTGCTACTACTACTACTACTACTACTACTGCTACTACTGCTACTACTGCTACTACTACTACTACTGCTACTACTACTACTACTGCTACTACTGCTACTACTACTACTACTGCTACTACTGCTACTACTGCTACTACTCCTACTACTATTCCTCCTCCTCCTACTACAGAGATCAGGTTTTCCTCAGGGGCTGACACCTGAAGAAAGCTAAGGATTCTTTTTTAAAAAAAATTTATTTATTTTTGGTTTTCAACAATCACTTCCATAAGCTTTTGGTTTTAAAATTTCTCCCCTTCCCCTCCCACCTCCCACCCCAAGGAGGCACGCAATCTGATATAGGCTCTACATATACATTCCTATTAAACATGTTTTCACATTACTCATGTTGTAAAGAAGAATTAGAACCAACAGGAGGAACCACAAGAAAGAAGAAACAAAACAGAAGAAAAAAAGAGCAAATAGTATGCTTCAATCTGCATTCAAACTGCATAGTTCCTTCTCATTCTAAAAGGCAGAAGTGGAGAGTGAAGGCATGCTAAGCCTGAAGGGTCAGGAGATGGAGTGCCACGTTTGGGGAATAGTTAGTTGGCCAATTTGGCTGAAATGCACAGTGTAAAGGAGAGTAACCTAGAAAGGCAGGCTGGACCCAGAGTGTGAAAGGCTTTAAACTCCACGGTGAAGAGTTTGCATTTGATCCTTGAGGTGATAGGGAGCCACTGAAGTTCCTTGAGCAAGGGAGTAAATGAATCACCTTTGTCTTTTAGAAAGATAATTGTGGCAGTTGTGTAGGGGATGGATTGGAGAAAGTAGAGACTAGAAGCTGGAAGTTCAATTAGAAATCGACTGCAGTAGTCCAGGTGGGAGATGATGACGGCCTGAATAAGAGTGGTATGTATCTAAGGGAGTAAAGAGAAGGGGATTGATGTGAGAAATGTTGCTGGGGTAGAATCAACAAGACTCAGCATCTGCTTAGATGTGGGAGGTGGGAAGGAGAGAGCTGAGTTGAGGATGGCTCTGGGTGACTTGTGGCACTCTTGGTAGACACAGAGAAGTTTAGTGGGGAAAATAATGAGCTCTGATTTGCACCTGGTCAGTTTGAGATGCCCATGGGACACCCAGTGGAGTCTACAGCTCTCACCTTATCTTTAAGCAAAACTCCCTATATTAATATATGAGGAAGCAAGGTGGCAAAGTGTATTGGGCTTAGAATAAGGCAGACCTGTGTTTGTATTCTGCCTCAGACATTTATTAGTTGTGTGACTGTGGACATCATCCTGCCCTCAGTTTCTTTATCTGTAAAATAGAGACAACAACAGTACCTCCCTCACAGGGTTGCTGCATGAATCAAATGAGATAATAATTGTAAAGAGCTGAGCATGTTTTCAGTCATGTCCAACTCTTCCTGACCTCATTTGGGCTTTGCTTCGCAAAGATGCCAGAGTGGTTTGCC
This sequence comes from Phascolarctos cinereus, assembly GCF_003287225.1. Taxonomy (NCBI): domain Eukaryota; kingdom Metazoa; phylum Chordata; class Mammalia; order Diprotodontia; family Phascolarctidae; genus Phascolarctos; species Phascolarctos cinereus. Next base: position 402,791,402 of record NW_027555625.1, on the reverse strand, counting down.
ATTCCCTTCTCCAGCTCACTTTACAGATGAGGAAACCGAGGCAGAGGTAAGTGACTTGCTCAGGGTCACACAGCCAATGAGTCTGAGACGAGATTTGAACTCCAGTAGAAGAGTCTTCCTGACTCCAGGGCACACTCTCCACTCTCTCCACCTAACTGTTCCATATAAACGTTAGCTATTATTATTATCAAATGAGATAACATATATAAAGCATTTTGAAAGCATTAAAGCTCTACCCAAATGCCAGATGTTATCATGTTACTATATGGTTCTCTTTGCTGTCACTTTACTGATTCCTAGCCATGCAACAATTCACAATAATCTGTCTGGTGGGTTGTCCTTCATCACCGCCTCTTCAAGCCCCCTCCTTACTCTGACTACTCCTATTCTGAACCACAGTGTGGATTTTCCTTCCTTTCCCTTTAAATGACTTCTGCAGCCCTACATCAGCAGGTAACAGTCTTTCAATGACTCAGGAGCCCTTTTATCAGAAGACTTAGGCTCTTTCTGTCTGGGATGGCTTCGGGCAGCTTTTCTTGCTGGATGTCAGCAGATGACAATTCAAAGGGAACTGGCAAAAAAAAAATGCTCGCCTGCCCTATAGGCCATCTTCCTGGATGATGTTTCTCAGGGAAGCAGAGTGCCACTCCTCAAATGGAAAGGCAGAACCTGAGAGGGAACGGGAAGTGAGGAGGCAAGTCTTTAACCTGCATTTTTTCCCCTATGGCTGAAGCCAGTGGAAGCTCAGTTTTCATGATGCTCCTTAAGCATATCTCTTCCATTTGCTAGACTTCTGTCTCATTTGTGAACAAGTCTTAGGCCGGTGCCTTTTTCTTCTTTGCTATCAGTATTAGTAGCATTTTCATGCCTCCTAAAAGAGACAATTTTATAACTCTGCAATCACTTGATTTTACTGCTCAGAAGATATTTTAAAGGCATATCACTAAGTATCACTTGATCTTGCTGGCGGGATAGGTGGAGATTTAGATGTCTGGCTAAAATAGGTGCGGCACTCAGATCAGATAAATAGACAGACATTCAGTGGCAGTTTGGTACCGGTAGATCTTACCTAAACCTAAAACTTTACAGCTAAAACTTATTTGGGGCTAGACTCGTTGTATTTCAGCTTTCATTATCTCCCCATAAGCACATTTTGGCCTGGTTTCTATATTTCACTCATTCATTCACTCAACAAAAATTGAGCACTTACCATGGGCAAGATCTTGGGCTAAGCGATCTAAAGAATAAGATTTGGCCTCATCCTTTAATGTGCTTATCATCCAGAGGGCAGATATGACACATATATAAATAACTACAATGTAGAACTTGATAAAAGGTACAAAATGTTGTGAGCCTTCAGAAGAGGAGATAATTAAAGAAGTCAGAGAGCGCTTCATGGAACTGGGCCTTGAACAAGAAAGATAATTTGAATAGGCAGATGGGGGAGAGGGAGAGGAAGACATTGCAGGCCCGTAAAATAGAACAAAATTCAGGTTGCAAGGGGCTGAGGAAGTGTAGTTAGTGAGTACAGAGCACTGGGGTAAAATGGCTTCCACTTGTAGGGGTAGAGTCATATTGCCGAAGGGAGGTCTTTATTGTTTGAAATAAGGATGGCCATAGGTTATCTTAAGGCATCAACAGAGAGGAAGAAATCGAAGATGAAAGTAGAGAGGCAGTGACTAGAAGAATAAAGTCCAAGAGGAGAAAGGAGGGATTATTGTTGGACCTTTTTTTTTTTTGGTTAGGCAATGGGGTTAAGTGACTTGCCCAGGGTCACACAGATAGTAAGTGTCAACTGTTTGGTCTGAGGACATATTTGAACTCAGGTCCTCCTGACTCCAGGGCTGGTGCTTTATCCACTGCACCACCTAGCTGCCCCTCTTATTGGAAATAAAGATGAACAACTCTTTCTTTGAGACAAAAGAGAAGGTGGAGCCATTGTGGATGACCACACAGGGAAAAGGTTCACAGAATGCAACTGGATAATCTCCACAGTCAAGGTGTCAAGGTGATTTGTAGAGTGAAGGGGTGCGTACTTGAGTGTGGAAAGGATTTGGAACAGTCATTGTGGGAAATAGGATTTGAAGTGCATAAGAAATTAAAGAGAAGGATGGCCAAGCACCAGTGCTTGGGTATGTATTTGTAGTGGAGATCTACTCAATTTAGGTCAGTGACCTTTTACAGCAATACCTAGCAGGGCAGGAGAGGGAAGAGACAATGGCGGAGGTCACCCCCTATGAAAAAAGGGCAAAGTCCAGGACATAAGGTGGTATAGTGTACTATTGAGAAGCCTTGCTAAAATGACTAAACATGGGTCTCAGCAAAGGGAAACTGTCTCCGGAAAAGAAATTAAAGTGGGCTGTAGCCCTGGAAGAACAGAGAGAGGGTGACAGGAGGCCCCAATGAGGCTAAAGCATAAGGTTAGTCCAATGGAAGAACTGGGATAAGAGCAAAGGTAGGAGTGTGTGGGAACAAGGAAGAATTTCAATGTTGAAGATATTGGAGGTTAAGCTGCCAGTGATGATGAGTTCCAAGATGTGACTATGCAGGTAGAGTGAATGAGTCTTGCTGAGTCTGAATGACTTGTATGAAGAGTTAAATTAGTCTTGAGGCTGATGAGACATGTTTTACCCCAAAGACATATATAACACAAAGCTCTACCCACTAACTGGTATAGCTTTGAGATTTATATACCAGAAATGTAATCATGTTCATTTATAACTTTTAAGTTTGGTTACATTAAATGTCTTAGAACTAGAAATATAGAAGAGGTAAGAAGGAAGGATCATGAGGTCTCTTTTTCTCATGGTAACCTAATTAATGCATCAGGTAGCCAGCTGATGAAGGGGGTAGAAATCTGGACATGGAGCCATGAGGACCTGAGTTCAAATCTGGACTCAAACATTTATGAGCTAGGTGACTATGTGCAAGTCATTTAACATCGGTTTGCCTCAGTTTCCTTATCTTTAAAATAAAGCTACCTCCAAGGGATAGGGAGAGGACAAAGTGAAACGATATTTGTAAAGTACTTTGCAAACCTTAAAGTGCAAAAGATATATACATATATATATATATATATATATATATATATATATATTATATATATATATATAATATATATATATATAGTCATCCAGTCATTTCAGTCATGTCTGATTCTTTATGACCCCATTTGGGGTTTTCTTGGCAGAAATATTGGAATGGTTTGCCATTCCTTCTCCAGCTCATTTTACAGATGAGGAAACCGAGGCAGACAGGTTTAAGTGACTTGCTCAGGGTCACACAGCTAGTAAGTGTCTGAATCTAGATTTGAATTCAGGTCTTTGTGACTTCAGGCCTGGTACTCTATCCACTGTGCCACATAGCTGCCACAATATTAAATGCTGGCTATTATTATCATTATTTCATGTCAGAAATGGCTATTCTTGTAGCCCTTCAGGTATTTCTGAAGTTTTAGAATGCTACTCACAGGATTCTGTAACAAGGACTCCCCTTGTCACCCCCAACCATTCCCCTTCTGCGCCAATGCCTAATATGCTCACAGATGTGTGATAAAAATACAAATTGTAATTGATCTATGAAATGCTATTTCAGAAGCAACTGATAAGGCACTATGTAGGAAAGATAGAGAAGATTGTGGGCTGACCTTTTTGAATACAAAAGACTTCTAAACTGAACATCCAGATGATAAGCAAAAGCTGATTTCTCCAAGATAGCAAAAGAACACCTCTTCTTGATATAAAACAAAACAAAACAAAACAAAACAAAACAAAACAAAACACACCAACCCTACAATATTGATTTCCATCTGCTGGGGAGAGCTAAAACAGCATGCTTAATATTAAATGGTTAGTCAATTCCTGGTTCTAACTAGAACAAGGAGGGATTTTCAAAGCTTTTCTGCTAGATCTTTAAAGTGCTTGCCACCAGAAGATACATAACTTCCCTTGACTCCAAAGAACAGGCTTCCTGATTTGCTGGATCAAATGCTAAGCCAGTGGATAGATCAGCCTTTGTGTTTCCATCCACAGTGTTTCTACTCATCTTCCCTGCCACAGTCACTGAAAATGGCCAGGTGTTTACCATTGGGGATTACTTTATAGTTTTGCATCTGCACTTGGAAGAATTTTTACAGCATGCTAGCATGCGTAGGATGTGAGTAATTATAATAGGATGGCACGCTGGGAACTGTTCCCAGGAATCAGTGGCACAATCTGGAGACTATTTGGAGGGGATAGCAAAGCCATCTAGAAAACACTGGCTATTTCTGCTGCGATAGGTGCATGATCAACAGGTTCCAAAGGTCACTTGTTCCAGGGTAGTAACTGATGCTTTCTTCTAGGTTACTTCTACCAAGTCTCAAAACCGGAGCTTCCTAATTAATTTGACAAAGAATGGAAATGAATAGAAGTTGAAACTGAGTGAATGTGCTCAAGAGACAGAGGGGGAAAGAATGCTAAGGAGACCATAGAGGAAAGTCAGAAAATACAGATCTAAATAGGAATAAATGGTACCCATGAAATAGTTTCATTATCACAGATCAGTCTTTCCTTTTGAATTCTGGGGCAGAAATGTGCAGAAAGACCCTCAATACCCCACTCTATCCCCTCCGCATTTAGGCTTCTGGGCATGAGTATTCCTAAGGATCTACACTAGTTTGCTTGACACAGGGCATACTTATATGGCAGCTCCATTACCATATCCTTTCTCCTCAACTATAAGTCTAATGGCTTAAGGAAACAACATTACTACAAATGTGCAGAAAGAGCAAGAACCATGATTAGGTAGTGTTGGTAAAATACTCTGGGAAACCAGGGGTCCTGAAACCTAACTCCTACTACTTTGATATCCAGGTCTTGCAAATTGGCAAAAACAGACCCTGTGTTCTAGGACATGGCATTAAACCAGTGGCCAACCCATTAAGGTACTGTTAACAAGTGAGAATGCACAATGCTGTGTCTGCTAGTAAGTCAGATAGGGGTACACACACATACAAGCACACACACACACACACACACACACACACACACACATATAGACATGCCCACACCCACACCCACACACCCACAACAGGACTTTATGTCTTATTTCATTCTGGTGTAAAGTTTAGTGGTCTGCTGTCAGCCACAATGTCAGCTAGAACAGCTAGAAGGGAAATAAGAGACAAAAAGGGGATGTTAAGTGAAGCTGGAGTCTGTATTGCCAATCACGCTTCAGAGTTTTATTTAGACCAATGAATCAGAGATGAATGAACTGTCTCATATTAAAAAGTTGTGTTTTTTTTTTTGCTGGTGTTTAATGAAAACATCTACCTGTCTACCTCAGAGGATTATCATGAGGATAACTGAGGTAACACAAAGTCCTTTGAGCTCCTTGGAGAAAAGACACTATGTAAGTGCACAGTATCACCATTGCACTGCTGGTAATGAGTGTGGCTAAACAGGGAGCCTCCCAGTCACCAAAGTAGACTGAAGCATTAGGAACAAGAGGAAGCCAAACTTCTCCCCATCCCAGGCCAGGCCAATGCTGTTTTCTGATGCGTCACTTAGACTTTCTCTTAGAGCTAAGAGGCAAAGTCCCTCCTTTCCTTCTTCCCTTTACCACATTCCCCTGCTCAGGCAGAGCCTGGGTTCAGAGTGGCCCTCAGTCACCAACCTCGAATCAGTTTCTCCTGTACTAGGAGCGCCTGACCAACTCAACTTGGGGAAGAATGAGAAGAGAATGTGCTTTCCCACGCCACCCCTCCCCTTCCCCCAACCCGCCTGCTGCCAGTAAAGCCTCTTTAAAAGCTTCAGTTTTTCCTGCTTAGAGATGTCCAAGCAGTAATCCATCTAAATTAGATTATAAGCATCTGAAGGTTTTCATAATAAATAAAATATAGATACAACTAAGAAAGATGAGCTTTAATTAGTGAATGTTAGTTAAGGGAATGTGTTGTGAGAATATGGAGGATTAAGAAATGAGAAATGATAGGGGGAGGAGAAGATCAAGTTTTAATGAGCTGCCATTTTCATTTGATTTAACTAAATTTCCTCTGTTGTGGAAAATATTAACAATTACGAGGGAGTCATTTGAGTGAATCCACACAGTTTGGTACCTGGCTGCTTATCTTTAATGTGATTAAATTGTGCTGTAAATGGATATAAACTAGTGCGTGAAGTAAGAGGCTTCAGCTCTATCACTGATCTCCTTGGGAAAAAAAAGTTAGCAAGGGACATTGATGGAAAAACAACAGAAAAGGGCTCTGGAACTCAGAAATGAGCACCCGGTTTGGAAGGGAACATTGCTCCAAGGACAGTGCCTCAGCAGAGCCTGTGCTACTTACAGAGAAGGGTCCTCACTAAGTTGGATTTACTAACAGCTTGAAAAAGAGTGATCCATAAGTATTGGGAATGGGTCTGTTTTCAAATTCACATTTCTGGGGGATATTGGGAGAATTTTGAAATTTTTACTTATTACATTTAGATATTCCAACTTTGCTCACTCAAAACAGGCTCCCCTTCAATCATCACAAGCTAAAATGCTACATAGCAGGGCCTTTGATCAGGCAAATATCTTCCTAAAGTGTAGGTCTCAACATGACACCCTCCTACTCAACAAATTCCAAAGGCTCCCTATTACTTCCAGGATCAATCAATCAAAAGACAGTTATTGAGGGTCTGCAATGTTCCAGGTACCATGCCGAGCACTGGAGATACAAAAATAAGCAAAAGACAGTCCCTGTCCTCAAGGAGCTTACAATCTAAAGGGGGACACAACATGCAAATAGATATATACAAATAGATACGGGATAAATAGGAAAGAAATTAACAAAGGGAAGTTACTAGAATTAAGAGAAGTTGGGGAAGGCTTCCTGTAGAAGGTGGGATTTTAGCTGGGGCTTAAAGAAACCAGAAAGGTCAGTCTACTTTGGAAATTAAGGCTTTTTTTTTTGGTCACATTTGAATTCAGGTCCTCCTGAATCCAGGGCTGGTGCTCTATCCACTGCACCACCTAACTGCCCCCAATGAGGAGACATACAGTGCCCTAAGGGTTAAGAGAATATTAACGTTGCTTTTCTAGTATTTTGTGAAACCCCAGCTTATTCTGTAACCTGAAAGGCATCCTAAAGTCCTTTCGCCCTTATCTTGAACCTGTACCAAAAGAATTGCTTTTGCGTCCCTTATCCTATGTTCCTTTGTCCTTTAATTTTTAACTGGTGCCCTCATGCCCTGTCCTTAAATCCTTAAACCATAAAGAATTCCCTTGTCTTCTTCATCCTATGTCATAAAATCCTCCCTTGACCTATCTCTAATCTTTAACCCCCATAAAAACTTCTAAAACCACCTTGTAAGCAACCGTCTTCCTCATCCTGACCTTATAAAACAAGCCTCAGTCCGTCTTTAAGTTGCTAGTCCTCTTTCCAGGGCTGGTCCGCTGTTTGTGCGTCAGTAAAGCTCCCAATGGTTACAGAGAAGGTCCAAGTGAATTCTTTCCCACTCTCCCAACTCTAAACCTCAACAATTACCTTCAATCTATTCTGTATGTGTGTATTTATTTTTATAATTAATTAATTTATTTTTAGTTTTCAAAGTTCACTTCCATAAGACTTTGAGTTTTAAATTTTCACCCAGTCCCACTTCCTCCCCTTCCCCAAGATGTCCTACAATTTGATAAAGGCTCTACAACTACATTCACGTTAAACATATTTTCCCATTAGTTACGTTGGTAAAGAACAATTAGAACTAAGGAGAGGAGTCACGAGAATGAAGCAATAAAACAAAACAACAAAGGAAACATTGTGTGTATATCTTGAATGTTATCCTGTTAGTCTCATGTTGTCTCTGTCATTAGAATGAGAATTCCTTTGTCTTTTTTTTGTATCCCTAGTACTTAGCACACAGTAGGTGCTTAAACAAATGCTATCATTTGGCTTCAGGGGTGGGGAACCTGTAGCCTTGAGGCCACATGTGGCCTTCTAGGTCCTCAAGTGTGGCCCTTTGACTGAATCCAAACTTCACAAAATGAATCCCCTTCATAAAAGGATTTCTTCTGTAAAACTTGGACTCCGTTAAAAAGCCACACCAAAGGGCCACATGTGGCCTTGAGGCCACAGGCTCCCCACCCCAGACTTAGGCTATTCTGTATGGTCATTTTTAAAAAAAATTTATTTATTTTTTTAATATAAATTTATTTATTTTTAGTTTTCAACATTCACTTCCACAAGTTTGAGTTCCAAATTTTCGCCCCATCTCACCCCTCCCTCCACCCCAAGATGGCATGCATTCTGAATATCCCTTCACCTAGTCTGTCCTCTCTTCTGTCTCTCCCCCCTTCTCTTATCCCCTTCCCCTTCTATTTTCCTGTAGGGCAGGATAGACTTCTATACCCCATTTCCTGTATTTCTTATTTCCTAGCAGCATGTGAAAACATTTTTTTAAACATATGTTTTTAAAACTTTAGGTTTCAAATTTTGTCTCTTCCTCCCTCCCCATCCACCCTCATTGAAAAGGCAAACAACTCAATATAGGTTATACATGTGCAGTTATGCAAAACACTTCCATAGTAGACATGTTGCGAAAAACAAACTCTATTTCCCTTCATCCTATCCTGCCCTCCCATTTATTCTATTCTTTCTTTTGACCCTGTCCCTCCTCAGAAGTATTTCCTTCTGATTACCCCCTTTCCCAATCTGTCAACTGTATGGTTATTTTTGCAGTGTATGGGAAACAGCCTTCTATTAGAAATAATCAAAGTGGGAGGACAAGAACAATCCCCCCCCCCCAAAAAAAAACCCCTTCCCTTTATCTGTTTAGACCACTAGCACTTCTTCCTGAGTTTCCAAAACCCTTAAATTTGTGATTTTGAGTAGTTTACTACATCTAGCCATTTAATTGTTCATTATCTGATACTTCAGAAACTATGGAAAATATCAGTTAATGCAGTGACTAAGAAGCCAGCTCTTCCCCACTCCCCTTAGAATGAATGACACCAACAATAATTCAAAACTATTAACAGAATGTGTTAATAGTACATACAGCACTGAGGTATGTAATCTAGAAGTCACAGGCAGGTGACCTTGGGGGATGCTAGAAGTTGGGGGTGGGGTAGGTGAGGATGTATGAGTTTCCAAACTATTTAATTCTGGGCACGGTGTTTTCTGTGCTAGGGCTCTAGATGATATAATAATAATTCCCGTATTAGACCCCCAGGGAACAGGTTGGTGAGCGAATGGATACCGGTCTTACTTGGCCCCATTAAATGGAAATAAAAAAGTTAAATCAGTTCATATTCAAAACATGGAGAGAAGTTGATAGCAACTTGATTAAGGGACACAACTCCACTTTCTTTTATTCCCCTGCTTAATACAAAAAGCTGGTTCCTCTCACCTACCCCATCATCTCTCTATTTTTAAGGGAATTGCAGTCATCGGTGACATTTAGGCTTCGAACATTTCTGCATACTGACTGTACAGAAATAGCTGCACTCCCAGCCAGATAGGGCTCTCTCTGAGAAGCAGAAACTGTCCCTTCTGACTCTGGAGTCACTGGAGATGGTGGAGCTTTGATTCCACAGCACGATTTGGGAGAATCAACCTCACTAGCATGTCAGAACAAAATTAAATACAAATGTTACTTCTGGGCTGGTAAAAGAGTTATTTCATAATCAGCAGGGCTTATCCCCCCGGCATTGTTTCTAGACAACCAGACAAGACTGCCTAACAATATCTGTTGGGGCTAAAGGATATTTAAAAAAAAAATTAAACACAAGTCACACTTTTTCAGAGCCCATCAGCATTCTTAGAAAGAAGACTGATCTGGGGCAAAAGTCGACCATTTGCCTATCTGACCTAATGCCACAGCTGCTGCAGTCGGGGCTCAGCCTCTTAGGATTCTGTCATTGCCTGGCTCAAGTCTTTCATTCTTCCCTGATGCTTATTTTGTAGAACTTGAGAGCCGGGAGACAGATTTTACCACAGAATGTTTATTAGTCTTCTCCCTTTTCCTGGGCTTGGCTGGAATATAGCATTTTGCACGCATGGTGTGTTTTGAACTGGCCACATAAGGCTTGGTACTATACCAGCATCAGCCTGATCTGAAGGAGACAACGGTCTTAAAGATTAATGAAATGAAGATATCTTGGAAAGAATGTGGCTTTCTGGCATTGGTGTGGGATGGATAGGGAATAATGCTGAGGAGGGGAAGATCTGTTTTCTCATCTCCCATAGCTCCCTAGGTTAGTTATTGCAAAGACAGAACTATTCTCCCAAATAGGAGGTCAGAATTTTTCATTTTACTCTTGGCTGAGATGTGTCCTGAAATGGAACTGCCCCTGGACTTAGAGAAAAAGAGGGAGGATGCTAAAGAGGGAGAAAGAGAAATCTGACAAAGGGGCTGTTAATCAGGGATGGTATTAAACAGAGATGGTTTTTGCCCAGTGGGCTCTTTTTCGGTCTCTTGGGTGTTATTTTTTTTTCTTTCTGTCTCCCAATGTCAATTATTCCCTCTTTTCATCCTTCTTCCAGTTATCTGGAAGGGCAAATTAGACCAGAAATGACTTTCCTTCCTTGGTGTCATGTGACAGCCAAAATACCCACCCAGGATGTTAATGAATTAGGCCTTGCAGCACAACAATAAACCACAGGAGGAGGCTGACAAACACTTAAAGGAAAGCAAGATCTAGATATCTGGGATATAGAATAACTTTAAAGATGTACTGTTTCCCTAGTGCCCAGAATGCACTCTCAAAATCCTTGCCCTTTTAAATCCTTTGTTTTCTCCAAAACTCTGCCAAAGCTCCATAAGCACCATATTCTACAGGAAGCCATCCCTGCCTCTTCATCCTCCCCAACTACGAGACCTCTTCCCATTTACCTTGCATTTATTTTGTATATGTTACTTATACTTATTTACATATATATGTTGTTGCCCCAGGGAGACCGGAAAGCCCCTGAGGGCAGGGATATTTTTGTTTTTGTCTTTCTATCTATCTCTAGAGCCTAGCACAATTCTTGGCACATAGTAAGAGCTTAATAAATGCTTGTTAATCGATTGAGTGATCGATGGGGCTGGGCCTTAATAAAGTTACACTGGCAGGTAACCTTTATCTGGGATACGATATGCCAGTCTCTGAGAATCAAAAAGTAGGGATATCTATATGGATAGAACAGTACTTTCCTTTAATGATTATTTTTTAAAATATATATGTATTTTAAAAACATATACTTTACTTAAAACTAGAGATGGCTTTTTAATATATAAAAAGATTAGTGAAATACATAATTTTCTGTAATTCAATCCAGTCTAATCATCCTGAGAATGCTTATGAAGAAGGCCTTAAATCTCTCCTAGTAGCTCTTTTGCATGGTATCTTACTTCACTGTATATAAAAATTGAGATTTGGATGACTGCTGATGAAGCGGCCTGACAATGGACTGGAAAAGACTGTGCATAGAAACTGAGGTTACAACGGCATGAGGAGGCAAGTAATAAGCTCCTGATATTGACTGGCAGTTTTTCAAAATGATGGTTCTGAATTTACAGAAGGCAGTAAACTCGGAGCCTTTTAATATGTACTGTGTAATGGAATACAATAAGGGAAGCGGATTTGTGCAGGATTTAGACACATTAGGCAGAAAACATTGCTGAAAAAATGCAGAATCTGTCTCTTATTGGAACATCTGGGATGCACTGCGTGGCTCCAGATACTCCACAAGACAGAGGCAAAGAATCCCCAGATGTTAAACATAGGTCATGCTCCATAGAACCAACTGTCTAGAGTGTAGTAGAAATAAAAGTAATTTTAGAGTTTATTGGGCTGACTTGGGGCAGAGTCAGTAATAACCCAAATCTTGTATTATATATATGATCTTCTCCATCAATCCTGAGTTGGGATTTTTCTTGGATCACCCCTTGAACATGAAGTACCCAGTGGGGATGTGGGCTGGCAACCTATGGAGCCATAAGTAATAATAAAGAAGATGACAAAAGGGAAATAGCCTTTTGGTAGCCACCGCCACCAAGCATGCTGAGATAGATTCTGGCTAAAGCCCCAAACTTCTACATTACTATGCCCACAACATAATTAACATCTATTAGCTTATCCTAATAGTTGCTTCTACCTGGGCTAATACAGTAAGAATACAACTTCAGCTGTGAGAGAGATGGCAACCTATGTTTCTGTGTCAGAACCAGGTTCATAAATATAATTAGGAAGCAAAAAGCCAGCCAGGTTTGAGGCGGCTAAACATAGTAAAGAAGGTCTGGTTCTCAGAAATGGAAAACTGTTAGGCTATCTGTAAGCACTGAGCTTCTAGCAGTATGACAGAAGGGAGGCAGTTAGTTATATGCAGAAAACAAGTCAAAAAAATTAAACAAACAAACAAAAAACCAATAAGTCAGGTCAGAAACATTTCCATGTGATTCAGCTTAGATACCACCTACATGAAGTCTTTCCTCATCCTCCAGCTCCTGGTTTCTTTATCTTACCTCCAAATTACCCTGCATTTAATCAGTCAAAAAGCATTTATTAAGCATCTACTACATGCCAGGCACTGTGTTAAGTGTTGGGGATACAAAGAAAGACAAAATACAGTCTCTGCTTTCAGGGAGCTCACAGCCTAATGGGTGAGACAATATGAAAACAACTCTGTACAAGCAAGACATATACAAAATGAATTGGAGATAATTGACAGAGAGAAGGCATTAGCCTTTTCCCTAGTAGAGCTGGAGCTAAAGGAAGCCAGGAGGCAAAGGTAAGGAGGGAGAGCGTTCCAGGCGTGAGGAGATGGATTATCTTGTGCAAGGAATACAGCAAGCAGCCCAAAGTCACTGAGTGGCTGGCGAGGAAGGCACACGAAGACAGGAAAGGTTAGGAGAGGGCCAGCTTGTGAAGGGCTTTGAATGACAAACACAGGACTTTACATTTGATCCTAGAGGAAGTGATTTTTAAAAACAATTTATTTTGTATATATGTATATGCTGTGTCTTGTTCCCAATAGGGTCCTAACTGCTAAAATAGTACCTGGTATGTAGTCAGTGCTTAAATCCTTGATTGACTGAGTGACAGCTTCTAATTCAAGCAAGGATCTCCTGTCATCTCAGCCTATATTTTCTGTATTGACTATTTAACACAATTTAGATCTGTAGGAAAGGAGGTGAAAAGGGGTATGCTCTAATTTAAGAAAACCTACAAAAGAGAACTTCAAACTTGGTTCTAACTTGGTTCAGAAATGGTTATTCACCCTGCAAAATAATTCTTCATGTAACAAAAGGGCTTGCTGGGGCAACCTTTAAATAAATAAGAACTTCTCTCTTCTACTTAAATGTCTGTTTACAATTCAGTAACTACTTGAGGAAGACACTGCTGTGGCAAGTAATTTTTTTGTTTTGGCTTTTTGGTGAGACAATAGGGGTTAAATGACTTGCCCAGGGTCACACAGCTAGTAAGTGTCAAGTGTCTGAGGCCAGATTTGAACTCAGGTCCTCCTGATTCCAAGGCCAGTGCTCCCTCCACTGCACCATCTAGTTGCCCCTGGCCAATGATTCTTAAAGGTAAAGCAGCAAGATTTGCACCCACAGAGCATCTTTGAAATTATAAAGTCAAGTCTGTGGGGAAATAAGATCTGATTAGCAAAAAATGATTTTAAATGCAACTTCTCAGACGCGCATAGCTAGCATGTAAAATCAATTACGCTTCTTCCGAATATTCTCTCTGAGTGCTTAAGAAGCCAGGTAATTCCAAGATTTGAAGATTCTACCATCCTCACCTCACTACACACCTAGGATGTCTTACTCGATGTAGTTGCCGGACATCTAACTGTTCTTGAGGCTTTGCTATTGAGAAATCATTAACAGAAGTCCAGCTTTTCACTTGTTCCAACATAGTCCTAACAGCAATGCAGTGGTTTGAGGCTCTAAGAGCCTCTTAATTGGCTGGGATGGTGTTGGGAACACCCCAATCACAGCTCACCTTATTCTGGTCCCCTAAGTCTCAGATCTGCGGCTCTACAGTCAACCCAATCAAGGTATGTGTTCTGCCTCTTTCCTCACCCTTTCTTGGTGAGGGCTTGTGATGTGTCCAGAAATCAATATATAACTCAGACATCCCATGGACAGGAAAAGTCATGTTCAAATCATCGAATCACTAAATCTTAGACCTGAAGGAGCCTTTGGAGGAAAGCCAATTCAACCCCTCATCATGAGAACCCCCTTCCCAGGATCCCAGTGAGGTGGCTAGGTGACCAGCTGACAAACCCTTCTATTCAAAGGGGGCTCACGAATCACAAAGCTAGCAGCCTTTATTCTCCTCTAGTCTTGGGCAGCTTTGATTGTTAGAGAGTTTATTATCCTTCTACAAATTGCCTTCTTTGTAACTTCTACTCATTGGGTCTTAGTTTTCAGATTGGATTAGGAAATTTTGCAGAGCTAGACCAGCTGTGGTCCACAGCTTAGGGGAACATTCTGCACAGGTATGGAACAAGTTTTGGCTGTATGTTACAAACAAAAAAAAAGTCTAATGGGAGGAAAAACACCTTGGCACACTGCCAACACTCTTCTTTCTACTCTCTCTCCCATCTTCATACCTTCTCCCCCCATGTCTGGAGGGCATTGCCTCCTCACTTCCACCTCTTAAAAGCTCTGGTTTCTTTCAAAGCTTGGCCCAAACACCACCTCCTACATGAAGCCTTCCATTCCTGGTCCGCCGCCCCCCCAGCTGAGTACAAAATCATACAAAAATGATTTTATGCTTGTTTTGTTCATACTTAAATGAGTAAGGCTGTCTCCTCTGACAGACTATCACCTTCTTAAAGGCAGGGACTATTTTATTTAATTGTTTCTTTGGATCCTCAGCATTTACTGCTGTGCCCTGCACATAAGAGATCCTTAATAAATAATTGCTCACTTGATTAATTAAATCAAGACCATAATCTCAAAAAAAAGTCATTTTAAAAGGGTCTCATTCGAAAGAGTAGAAGGCCTCTATGATAAAAGGGCATAAAGTTTTTGCTTTAAAATTAAAAAAATGTATCCTATTCATTTGATGGCTTAAAGTTTCAGTTGCTGCTGAGTCCCATTAGGGCAGGTCTGGAAGAAGCAGATACATCATAATTGTTAAACTGGAGATTTTGCTTCTTTCTCTGGCTTTTGATACTAGAGACAACTCTACCCATGATATCTGCCCAACTTGCTCTATTTGGCAAGGTCATCAAGGCCTGAATATTCAAAGACAGCAGCTACGGTGGGGAAAAAAAGCCTCTAACATTCAGAAATGGAACTGGCATGAGATGAAATAACAGCTGTACTCAGCCTGTGGTTAGTTAATTTTTACAGTAGCTTTTTCTGAACCAGTTCCCCGAAGCCCCCAAGACTTCTCCCTCTTGGACTGTGACACTGTCTACTCCTGATTACAATCACTTAATCAGCTCATCAGATTGTCGCACGGCTGGTTTTACCTTGGGTAAAAGATTAATTTTCCTTATTAACAGCATAGGAATCTATTTCCCTCCCTAACCAATTAAAGGTGAAAAACTGAAGGGCTCCAGTGTGGTGGAGAGAAAACTGTTATGATGCATAGCATATGAGCTGGTCACTCAGCCCTACCCTTTCTCAGCAATAAAATCTGTATGGCCCTGCCTGCAGTTGGGACCTCACAGCTGAGGCAGAGGTTGGGAAAATGATCACATAAATTAAGAACTATTCAGACAGCTAACAGTTTATTCAGTGCAAAAGTATCTTGTCTTGTACATGTCTGAGTGTGTGTGTGTGAGAGTGAGTGTGTGTGAGTGAGTGAGTGTGTGTGTGTGTGTGTGTGTGTGTGTGTGTGTATGTTTGCTAGGATGAATTTTCAAGAGCAACTGTCTGAATGAATGGTCCCACAATCTCTGGATAATTGCAATACTCTTCACATCACATTTTAGCTTCAGTGAGCACATGCAGTCAAGGTGAAAGTTGGTTCATACCTTTTGTTTTGCTCTACTACTCTCTCTTGAAAACAGTGTTGAATGCTAAACTCTGGCACTTATTATAGCTGCTTCACTGTAATAAACCGCACAGTTGTCTTAGAGTTTAATATGGTTCACAGTGATTGTGACTTAATAAAAAAAAATCAACCATATTCTTCCTTTCACTACCTGGTGTGTTACAGCCCTTGGTTTTGCTTTTCAGGTTAAACTAATCCCTACAAAGGGGAGAATTATGAGAGACAATCTACCTCTGAGATTCACTGTGAAGAATAAAATACTCTTCTGTTTCAGTAAAAAACAAATAGTATCCTAAAGGTATTTGGGGATCCCATTTGATTTGGATTCCAGGAATATTTTGTGGAAATGTGATGCTGGTAATCTTGAATGTGTTTTCAATTTTTTTTTTTGTTAAAAAGAAGTAATGGAAGAAACAAAACTTTGTATGAATTTAGGAGTATAAATTAGCTGTCATAACCTCCACGTAACTGTTACAGTGAATGTTTAATGTACACAAGAACCTCTACTAACCATGGAGCAATATATTAATTTGGTATAAAATTATAGGACTACATGAACACACACTTCAAATAACTAAAAGTAAGAGAACTCGAAATTCAAACAATTCTGAAGTTTTACTCCCACGTGCAATTTAAGAATGATGAAAAAAAGGTGGGAATGATCAGTTTTGGAAGGGCTATGAGAAGACAGACACGCTAAGAGAGTGTTGATGGAGCCATGGAGTGGTCCAGTCATTCTGGATTTCAACTTGGAATTATGTATGGGAAAAGACTAAACCTGTTATAGCCTTTGATCCAGCAATCTGACTAATGGGCATACAACCCAAGGAAGTCAAAGATAGCAACAAATATCCTAGATACATATAATATTCATAGTAGAACTCTTTGAGCTTCCAAACAAGAGTATGCAGGAAAGAATTAAAGACAAAGTAGTTGCCCACTGATTGGGAGAACAGCTGAAAAAAACAACTATGGCATATGAATATGAAATATTACTATGCATTAAGAAATGACAAGTATGAGGAATTCAGAAAAACATGGGAGGATTTTATGAACTGATACAGAGCAAAATAAGTAGGATTAAGAGAATACCATGCACAATTACTACAGCAATGTAAATGAAGAGACTGAAAGGAAGAACTGTGAGTAATGGAAAAAACAATGAAGGTTCTGGAGAAACAATAACAATATACCTCCTCCCTCACAGCAGAAAGGTGAAAGACCATTAGGGTAGAATATTGTATACATTGTTATATAAGATTTCTGTATGAAACATTTTTACTTAATTCTTTTTCTTTGTTAACAGGGATGGTTCAAACTAGAATTAGATGGGTGAGAAATGATGATTATAACAGTTATAATAGAACAGAAAGTATCAATAAAATATTTTTTAAAATGAAAATTATAGGACTTACATATTGACCAAATGTACAAATAAGTTGCTTCATCTACCTGCCCCAATATTGTGAGCCTAGCCCTTTTTAGGACAGAGATGTCATTTTGTGACCTTAAAACCTGACTATTTTTTTATTTCATATTTTTTATTTCTGATACACACTTGTAAAATAGAGGCAAGTCACATGTGTTGCTGTCCACTGTATAGATGTCTACCTGCAATTCCCTGAAGAGGGATAGAACTCTACAAATCTCTGCGGAAAAAAACCAAACAAACAACCACCTTTCACAAGACAAACTCAAATACCAGACAATAACCCACCTACTTTTTTGCCCTATCTCCAATCCTCAAATGAATTTGTTATATGGTAAATGACATTTTGGTTCTATTTGTTTTCAATGTTCAAAATATAGTATTTGGACTGTGATATAGCAAAGGACTCAACACCCACCCTCCCCTTTATAACCTGGTGTCTCAGAGGGGGAAGTCTGGCTCTGTGCCTATAAATTGTGGCCTTTATTTAAAATGAATTTACAGGACTTCATCCTTAAGCAAAACAGTTCCAGGGCTAAAGGTTTCAGATTAAAAAGCAATTATGCTGGTATGAACTTCACTTCTGCTCTAAAATGGTAAATCTCACTAGCCAGTGTCTTATGTTTTGCTCTTTAGACAGTCCCTCATGGACTACCCAGATACATGTTCGCAGAAGATATTCATCTCATAAAAGAGCAGAATCCAAATTCCTTAGTATTCATTGCCTCGTTGAGAAAGATCTTGGTAGCTCACACTGAATATATTCACAGATCCCTGAGAAATCACAGTTTTGAACCAAAGACCTTCTTGGGAGGGGTTGGTGCCCTCTTTGTTCTGGGGCCTGACCTAACTGGTAATTCTCTGCATTTTCCTTATGTCTCTCTAAGCATCGTTAGAGATGCTGGTGCATGGAAAAGTGAAATCCAAAGCTAACACCTAGCCTATAAGGAACCCCTCAATCATCTTCTGCAGAATGAATGCACCTTTTCCCTGTGGTGACACAGAATCACAGAATGGAAGACACCTCGGAAACCACCTATGTAGGCTAACTCACACCTGAACAGGAACACCTTCAACACCATACATGACAAATGATCCCGTAATCTCTCTTGGAAGATCTTTGGGGACAGAGAACCTATTATCTCCCAAGGCAGTCCATTATACTTCTGGACAACTTTGTCTGTTAGGAAACCTTTTCTTTCATGAAGCCTAAATTTTAAAAATCTCTCCTTCCTTGCCTGTTCACTTTCACTACAAACTACCTTAAAAGTTTCCATCTTCTCATTTTGCCCTTAAAGGGCCCCCTCCCCCCACACCCAAATACACATACTCCGCCATTCCTTGTCCTACTACACATCACCCTTCCTCTTTCTCCTGGCCTCCAAGCCAGACTTTATTCTTTTTTCCTACATATTATCTTAAAGCAAGCATACAACATGCCAAACTGGGTTCCTTTCCAACTCTCTAACAAGAAACTTTTGAGACACAGCTCTTTGGGGCCTGCCTGGTCCTCATATTCACATAGGCTGCTTTTCTGTGCAATATTTCCAGAAGTTCTTCCCTACCCAAACATGTTATAATTTGAGGCATGGTGGTATAGCAGACAGCACTCTGAACTTTGAAACTGGAAAGCTCAAATCCTGCCTCTTCCCCTTCCTAGCTGTGTGATCCTGAGAAACCTCAGATTGCTCACCTACAAAAGGTGGATAAGAATGGCACCTATTTCAGAATTATTGTGAGAAGCAAATGACAGAATGTAGATAAAGAGCTTTGTGATTCTTGAAGCGCTATATAAATGTGTAAGTTATTATTATAACTACTCATACTATTACTATCTCATTCTTCTGATCTTTTCTGATGGTGTTCAGATAGAAGCAGTCTTGTGACAAGGAATTTTCCTGCTATTAGTCTTTTACGTTTAATGTTCTGTGGACTATTATTACAAAGGTGGATAACTGCTTTGTGTAATTGAATCTAAGTACTGGGTTATAAGCTCATCTTCTGTCAGATCATTGAAAGCATTCTCAGAACAACTCTAGTAGCAGATAGGATGATGGAGATCATCATCATTATTATTATTGTTATTGTTATTAATATTATTAGACATGGCGTGATTTTCCATAGGGAGCCTAGCCCATTGAAAGCAAGAATGAGGTAAAGGGGGAATTAGATTCTGTGAGTTAAGGAAAAACAGGTTTTTCTCTCTGCATTTAGCTAGAAAAGACTTTTAGGGGCAAGGTTTTGATTTAAATCATGTAGTGGGAGGAAAATGAGGC
This sequence comes from Phascolarctos cinereus, assembly GCF_003287225.1. Lineage (NCBI taxonomy): Eukaryota > Metazoa > Chordata > Mammalia > Diprotodontia > Phascolarctidae > Phascolarctos > Phascolarctos cinereus. The sequence goes on along the minus strand of NW_027555625.1, from coordinate 402,771,737 downwards.
ACAAAAACTTCAAAGGGAAATGCCCCTGAGGATTTGAAGCTATTTTTAAGAACTGATTTTAAAAAAAAAGAATATTAAGCACTTGTTGGTAATTGAGCTGTGCATAATCCCTTGAAAGGCTCATGAATCCCCAAGACTTGACAGGGAGCTGAACATTAAAGCAATTCCAAGGGCAGCAAGATCTTAAGTGTCATTGAGAAATGGAAAGAACCATTCACTGCCAACAGACTGTCCCATTAGGGTCCCAAATGCCACAGCCATGACCCCGATTTGCATGCTGCCTCTCTGTTGGCCAATCCGATTGTGTCACTTTGGGTGAATGTAATGAGCAGTCTTCATTTCTGGCCACCCTGTCAAATGAACAGCATGGGAAACTGAGCCTCACTTTCTGAGTTCCCTCCCCCATCTTTTCTTTCGGTCTCTCTCTCTCTCTCTCTCTCTCTCTCTCTCTCTCTCTCTCTCTCTCTCTCTCTTGGATAATTATTGGGCCTCGAGTGAGTAGAGCACCTTCCTCACAGTTACAGGTTTAACGTCAACACGATCACACAAGTCAGTGACCTACATGCAATTTCCCCAGTTTTCCATTCTGTGGACAGCTAAAAGATGGAGGAAAGGGGTGGTTTTATAAAAGGAATAAATTTAAAAAACAGAAGATAAAAATTCTCTTTTGGCTTAAGTTTTTCTGGATTTAAACTTGGCCATGGAGGTTCTCCTAATCAATAAGCATTTTCTCCTATCTCCACAATACGTAGAATAGTTATTAACTGTAAGAAAAACAAAAGTGAAAATGAAAACCATTCAAGCAAACAAACTTGAAAAATGAGTTTTCTCTTTTAAAAAAAAGAACGAAAGAAAGCAAGCTTTTAAAAAGCATCCCAGGCTAGTAACATTCCAGAGAGAGGCTGCTTGAGTCAGTGGGGACCATGTGAGGAAATACAGGGGGGTGGCATATTAATCTGCTGTGCCGGTGGTCAGACCCCCCCCTGTGACTGATGAGACACACAAATGCTACAAGCCAAGGGCTGTTCAGGGAGCTATTTCAATAGCCCCAGGAGCCCCGCTCTCATCTAATCTGACCTCAAGTGTGTTAGTGGGTGGATAGTGATGCACGGTGTCAGGCAAGCAGTAAGCCATCCATCCAGGAATTTTATCTTTTTTTTTTTTTTAGCTATAACAAAAAAGGTGTCACCTGAATACCAATGTGCCTTGACGAGCATGGAACCCCTCAGCTCGGACCATTTCCCATGCATGTGCATTTCTCTCTTCCTGTGCATAGGACCACTGATTAGCTCTCTTATTTAGGTCCATTTCCCGCCAACACTGTACAACCTGGATTTTAGTGAAGAAAGGGAAATTGTTGCAAACTGGGGACGCTGTGACTCCCCACCCTCCCCCTTTGGAGATTTGGAGAGGCAGCGCAGATGTCTGGGAGCACTTGTGTCCCTGAAGGAACAGCCCATCGCAGTGCACAACAGTCACTACATTTCTACAATTTATGAAAATAAAGCAATATGTGCCTGTTTCGGTGCCTGCCGTTTGCCTACCAATGGTGCAGTGTTCCCCATTCCAGCCCTCTCGGCATTCACATTTCCCATCTTTACAGGTCCCATGCTCAGTGCAGCGAGGGTGGCACACGCGTTGGTCACAAGCCACCCCTGTCCATCCCTCTTCACAGCGACACGTTCCCCCGATGCAGACGCCGTGAGTGCCACAGTCTACTGAGCACACTTCTGGAAGAAAAACAATGATTACAGCTCAACACTATGGCTGGGGAAACCCTCTACTGGTGGCTGTACCAAAAAAGTGGCCAGGACCACAAGAGCAGCTCCCGATGAGGAGCTGGAAACCATGCAGGCTTCTGAAACTGGTCTCCCTGCTCAATGGGCCTTTTTCTTTTTCTCCTTTCTTTCTTTCTTTCTTTCTTTCTTTCTTTCTTTCTTTCTTTCTTTCTTTCTTTCTTTCTTTCTTTCTTTCTTTCTTTCTCTCTCTCTCTCTCTCCTCTCTCTCTCTCTCTCTCTCTCTCTCTCTCTCTCTCTCTCTCTCTCTCTTTTTCTTTCTTTCTTCCTTTCACTCATTCACAGCTGGCTGAGACGGCTAGTTGCTCCCCATCTGCCAGAGGCGGAAGCTAGTTAATGCTGGGATGGAGGCACCCAGTAGAGAGGGCACAGTGTGGCTTCCCTTTATTGCTGGAAACTGGGACTATCCCCACTCAAGTTCTTGGATTTGGCCAATCTGACCACAGATCTCACAGGTAGATCTGTCACACCGATAGCATGTCTCCACGGTTACACCAAGAATGCCAGCCACCCTGCTCTGCACCATCAGTGGTATTAACAATCATACGCTGCATTTACATAGCATCTTTCTCAGAGGAGCTCAAAGGCTTTTGTGGTTGAAAAGGAGACAGACAGACAGATATTCACTCCGTACCTTTCCAGACCTCTCACTCTAGGACAAGCACTTTTCCAAACATTCATCCTTACAGCAGCCCAGTGAGGGAGGCAGGGATCATGATTCCTATGGAGGGAAGCCCTAGACCAGAAAAGTTAAGTGACTGGATTGAAGTCACACAGCGAGGCGGTGGCAGAGTAGGGACCAGGGCCCAGGTTACCTGCCTCCCAGACCAATGCTTTCTCCACTAGACTTGAAAAGCTTCAGAGCTGAAACTCAAGTGAAGTGGGATTGAGAAGACACCCGGAGACAGCACATTTTAAATTGGCTTTTTTTTTCCCCCTCTTGGAATGAAATATTCATTTCTTTCCAGTTCTAGGCAAAGCTTCACAAACATTCCTATCATGATTGCCATGGCAATCTGACAGCTATCTCACCACCCAGATACAGGGGGCGGAGCGATGCTCACTTGCCTGGATAGTCACTGTCAGTGTGAACATAACCATTCTTGGGATGGTTGGAACTGGTTTGAACTGTTGAACTACAAACATACTTTTAATTTTAGGAAAATAAAGTGTATTGTGCAACTTCATTATTTTCCTGTCACTGCAGTACTGCAGAGCTTCATAACATGTACATACGGCCCCCTCAGGGAGCCTCTTTCTGTTTTAGAGGATGCTCTGTTCAGTTTGTCTGGGGCAGAATTGCTCTACTTTCTTTCTGAGTCCCTTTAGGGAGTGTACATAAGAAACCCTATAATGCACATGGCGGTACACTTCAGGGCATCATATCAATTTGCAGTTATGGAATGAACAAAGCACAAAAACAGAGAATTCCTGTGGAAAACACAAAGCCTGTTCCCCAAGCAACAGCAGCAAGGACATCACTGCGTACTTCATAAAAGTTCCCTTGACTTCCAAGCTGAAGGCGAGTTTAGCTTATCAGCCACCTGGGCTTATGGAAGGAAGACAAGGTGGGGATATTAGGGGGAAAATAAGAGAAAACCTCTTGGCTTACCAACAGAACAGTCGGGACCCATCCAGTTGGGATCACAGCTGCAAAGTCCAGTGTCACTGAGGTATGTGCCATGCCCACTGCACTGATCTGGGCACTGGGCTCTTGGAAGCTCACAGTTTATCCCTCCCCAGCCAGGGCCACAGATGCATGCTCCATTCACGCAGACTCCATGGGTGGAGCAGGTTGGATCTAAGCAATCAACTAAAAAAAAAAAAAAGACGGAAGAAAAATGCATTATATATCCAAGTGATGTACAGCGTTGTGCCTGCTTTACAACAAATGGACCAGCGTTCCTCAAAGTCCCACACAGTTGCGAGAAAGCCTAGTAGACCAGGAAGTACTTGTAGTATCTTAGAACACTTGTGAGGAGTAAAGTACATTCAGTCTGCCAAGACTTTTTAAAAATATCAACCTTAGAGATGACAAGAGAGAAACTGGGAAGGTCAGGAATGATGTTACACAAAAGCTTATCAGGAAATCTTTGGGACTCAGTGATTACAAACATTAGGAACCCAAATAAGGTACATCAGAGCCCTCCAGGGAACACAAATAATATTGGCAATGTCTGTACTGACTGGATCAACCAAAACACAGTTTGCTCTCGATAATCTTTACTAATGGAAAGGAACGTTGGAGGATATAGTTCTAAAGTCATTAGTATTTGCCTCCAGAATACAAAACACAATTAAAAAAATTCTACACATATAATTTTCACCTTCCTAAGTAAGCCCTTCTTAGAGTGATATTAAAATGAGTTTTCATTCTCTGAACATACCCTGATAGTAGCTACTAAAGGGGATATATGGCAATGAAGGCGTCAGTCTGAGAAAAAACATTTTTGGGGTATAGTCTCAAGTGCATAATCTACATACAGATAGCCTAGCTGACCATTTGACTAATTATGTTTTTATTTATTTTGGCCAAAGTAGTTCCTTCAAAGGAATCAATAATCAATTATAGGATTTAGAGCCAAGACCCCAAAGGTAGCACGCAGCAGAGCCAAGATTCAGATCCCAGTTCACAGCTTTCAACTACAGGGCTCCTTCCCCTTTACCATTCAGATTCAATAATCAAAGTGACTAGAGGAACAAGACCAATTGTTTTGTGTTCTGGTTATTACAGTTTTTCTAAGAACCAAACGGGAAACACGGTTCGGTCACTGTTCCAGCAAACCCAGTCCTAGACAAGTAAATGGAAGAAGAGAATGCAACTTCTTGACTCCATAAAGTATGATTTCTGTGCAGGGGGGATGATCTCAAAGCTTGGATATTTCATTTAATTCTCTGGAAAATATTCTCTTTAGAGGGAAAACAGCCCTACTCTGTAATACTGGTAATAAAAATGTGGCACATTGGAGAGGAGAATTCTAAAAGCGACAAGATTTGAATATAGAATAACCCTCCAGAGATGTCAGATTTCACTTTGTGGACCAAAGGGGTGTAGTTTCCACAATTACTCAAATTCCCTAGCTCACGAAACATTTGGCACTGGGGAACTTCTGACCTGAAGAATTTAGACTAACTAGAAATCGCTCTTCCATGGGGCTTAGAGATTGAGCCCACAAAGGACTCTCTCCTCTGTGTCTGAAAGAAGCTCTTTCTAGGTTATAATGTTTCTCAGGGACTTGGAGGAGACTCTCTACCCCCAACTCTTCATTTTCTTCTTATTACTGGCATTCCTCTTAGCATCATCCAAAAGGCCTAACATGTAAAAATCAGGTCCTGAGTTGAAAACCTAAGGAGCAATGTAGGAATTGTTGGCACCGTCTATGACTCACCAAAATCTAGGAATTAATTCTTGAAGGTCAGTTTTCTTATGTGAATAAGTTCTCGTTAGATGGATGAGAACGATTATACTCACTGATTTGGTTAGAACCCCATTGATATTCACTTAATTATTTGGGCAATATGATTGCAATTACTATTGGGGAAGTGAATCCTTTCCAGTACCTGAAGACTAAATTTCATCTTAACATCCTCAAGCTCAAATTAGACATCGACTGATTTTGAGGTGAGACTGAAAGGCTCAGGTACTTTCTCATCTTTTTTTCATTTGGGCAATTTTTACCGGGCACATGAGCTGTTTTCTATGTCTGCCACCTCTTCGTAAGCATTCAATACATACTTGCTGAAAGACTGATGTGAAGCTATTCAAATTGAAAATTGAATTTAAAAATCTCAGAGGTGGAAAGATTTCTTTGATAAAACAAAGAATGGATAAAATTCAAGACTTGTAAGATATCAGTTGGTTCGTCCAGACTTAATACAGGGGGCCTACTGGAAAAAAATACTGGATTTAGAGCATGGAAGACTTGAATTCAAATTTTGCCTCAGACACTTATGAGTTGTGTGACCCTGGGCAAATCACTTAACTTCTCTCAGACACAGCTTCCTCATCTATAAAATGGGGGATGATAGCAGCACATAAACCACAGGGCTGTTGTGAGGATCATATGAGATAACACACATAAAGTGCTTTTCAGACCTCCAAGTGCTATATAAATGCTAGCTATTGTCATTATTGGGTAAGCTAGGTGGTACAATGGATAGAGTGTCAGGCCTGAAGTCAGAAAGACTCATCTTCTTGAGTTCAAATCTGGCCTCAGACACTTCCTATCTGTGTGACCCTGGCCAAGTCACCTAACCTCAGTTCCTCATCTATAAAATGAGCTGGAGAAGGAAATGACAAATCACTTCAGTATCTTTGCCAAGAACACCCCAAATGGGGTCATGAAGAGTTGGACACAACTGAAAGACAAATGTTGTCGTTGTTAATGATTAGGTTCATATTCTTCTAATAAAGAGAAACTTAGAGAGGTATGTCTGTTTCCTATCATCAGTCTCTTTCCTTGCCTCAGACGTTAAAAATCATTGGGCCATAGATTTAGAGCAGGAAGAGACCTCAGAGGCCATCATATTAAACCTCCCTATTTTACAGAGGAATAAAATGGGGCACAAAGAACTCAAGGGTTCCAGGGTCACACAGCTAGTAAGTGTCTGAGGTGGAATTGGAACCGAGCCCTATTTACCTTGCCAAGCTATGGCACAGTGCTGAATCCAGAAGCTCCCGGGAACATATGATAATCTTTTCTTTTCTTTTTTTTTTCAGGAACCAGTAATAAAAGTAATATACAAAAAATAAAAAAGCATCTCTCTTCCAGATAAATTAACTATCTCTACCCTGTTAAGAATTATGGTAGCCAGGCAGGAGAGAATCCAGAAAGATTTATTACCCCACAACTAGAATGTCATCGAATAAACCACTTACTCTACCGAGAAATATGAGCTAAGTGTTCCTGGCCATTGTTACAGGGAAATACTACCTTAGTGCTCTTTAATTAGAGCGGGTAACTGAAAAACAAAATTCAGATTTGAGGAAGAACACTTTCAGTAATTTTTATTTCAAATTTTTCGTTTGGTTCCAGCCTCCTGTGATACTGGTGGGGCTGCCACTGAGTCTTTAGCAGGGAGGAGCAAACATGGTATTTTACGAAGCTTTATAAATGGAAACAGCGCTGTGCTTAAAAAGGGGACAATGGCCTTTACCTACTAAGTACCGGGTGCCTAGGAACTCCAACCCCCTGGCAGCTGAAATCATCAGAACTCATTTAGTCTCAGGTCCTCTGCAGATTTGACAAAAAAGGGTAGTGAATGCATTTTAGATCCCTAAGGATGGAAAAGGAGGTCAAGGAGTTTCACAAACAATATGTACTAGAAACCCCTGAAGAACCATGAATTACACTTATGAAGTTAAATGTCATTGAAAAATGACTCAACCATGAAACTGACATGAAAAACATGGCTGACTTAAACTAATTTGTCAAGCCCTCTTGCATCACTTTTCCACTCCCCCAAACATCATGGAGTGAAACCTGACAAATACGTTGTTTAGTTTTCATGTGCAAATTCGTTAATAGAGCAGCAATGTTTATGCAGCAAAAATTGCGGATCACAATTATCGATTTTCATGCCATTGCCATTTCAGGTAAATTGTTTGAACGATATGACTATGATGAATATCAGATATAAAAAGCTAACTGGAAGAAAAAAAATGCTGACCCAGACTTTCTAATTCCATTTCCTATTTTGAAAACAGCATATGAATCACTCTAGCCCATTCTTTTGGGGCAGCACAAATCAATAGAGGAGATTTCATCCTTTAATAAAGCTCCACGTGGTTTCCTTGTTTTGTTGGGGAGGTTAATTTATTCCAAAAATTTAAATAAGACTGGTTGGGTTCGCAAAAGAGTTGAGAAACCCCTCGAAATTAATTCTCCTCATTTCTTGGGATTTAATACTTGTGTGAACAATATTTACTGAAGGGAGAGATGTTTAAAACAGTAATGTCATTGCTCTGGCACTATCCTTTTGCCAAATGATGTATGCAAAAGGTCGTTTTAACCTTCCTTGTCATAGTATTGGCCTCTTCCATGTTTTCAGTGAATGCAGCTTTGCCTTCTGAAATCCATTTATCTTTAAGAACCTTAACCTTTCAAGCACTGTTATTAAATCAGTACTTCCTCCATCTAAACTCACAATTTGGTTTTATGATGCAGACCTGGGGGCTACCCTTTATTACAGCAAAGACTTATGGAGTTGAATGAGGACACATTGGGGGGAGGATGGCCAGGGAGTCTGGGTTTCACTAAAGACATTATTACTGATATACTTCAGTATATCAGTAGTAGACTTCATGAAAATGATTTATTGTTATCTAAATGTTCCTTTGTTTTTATCACCTGTGAAATGGGTGTCAGGATTCTAACCATTTTTATAAAGAAAATGTTTTGTAGTCTTTGGGTAGAAGAGAAACCATAGGATTATGGACTTAGAGCTGGAAGGCCATCAGGTCCAAACCCTCTCATTTTACAACGGTTAAAACTGAGGCCCAGTGAAGTTAAGTGACTTGTTCAAGGTCACACAGGTAGTAAGTAGAAGGGGGATTGGAAACCAGGTCCGATGATTCCAACTCTTGTCCTCTTTCCACAGTATCACATTGGGTTTGTGTACATGTATATGTGTGTATATGCCTTCAGCATCATTAAATTTAATTTCAATGAAAGGGATATTGCAAGTTGTACAGAATGCCTAGAGAGATGGGAAATAGTACAACTTGATGAGATGGAAAATGGTGTCTGCTTCCTCTTAAGAATGTCTTCCCAATACCCTCTACATTCAGAATACTCACTTTAATTTTTCATCACATTTCATCGGTAAAAACAAAGAACATTCCCAACCCAGTACGTCAGCATCTCCTACTTTTATAAATTGAATGGCTGGTGCTCTCTTCTTCTCCGTCCCTCCATTTCTTCTCTCACCGCCCCCCCGCTTTTCCCCCCTTCTCTCTTTCTCTCCCTTCCTCCCTTCTCCTCCCCCCATTTCTCTTTTCCTCCCTTCCCCCCTTCTCTCTCTCCTGAGCAAGAACTCTGACCATATTTAGTAGGGTTTGATTCAGTTTGTTAAATTCCCTAATTTCTACCCACACATGCCTGAGGCTACTTAAATGTGTGATACAATGAGCTTTTTAGTATTCATCAAATCACTTTTCTCTTGCTGTACATCCACTTTCCTCTAATTCTATGTGATTGTATGTAACCAGAATAATTTGCCCTACATGATGTCTCTAAATGACATGGATACCTGTAGTCTTTCAAGCCTGACTGCTCTGTATTGATATTAATTTTTTGATGAAATATTTGCACAAACTTACATGGGTTTCAGATTATGGGGAAGGATAACAATGCCACTGGGGAGGGGGCAGTCTTGTTTTTGCTTTCTGAATATATTTTTAAAATCCTCCATTTGGAGAATTTGAAAGAAAGGAAGGGGCAAAGAAGGAAAGAGAGACGAAGTGAGAGACAGAAAAATGGAAGTGGAGAGAGGGAAAAGGACACAAGGAGAGGAAAAGAGACACAAAGACGAATTAAAAAGCAGATACTAGAAGGGAAATAAAGGATAAAAGGAGAATGATCCACTCTCAATGATGAATGAGAATGATGACTATGATAATGATAAAGCGCACACACACACACACACACACACACACACACACACACACACACACACACACCCCTGAAATATCCCTAGTAGCTTTCTTTCCATTCTCCTACTTGTGAGTAACACTCTTGAGTATCATGGATAATCTACCCAATAGGACACAACTATGGAACCCTGGGTCTAGAATTAGCAATGGACAGTTATGTTGTAGCCTCAAGCCTTCCCCCCACCTTCTGAAGTTTCCAAAGAGAGGGTAAGACCACAGGCAGAGAGCACATGCCAGTATTTACCTTCCTCACAGTTCCCTCCTTTGTAGCCAACAGAGCAAACACAGTTCCCTTCAATGCAAGAGCCGTGACCTCCACATGAAGGATCGATACACTGACTCAGGGGTACATCACATTCCGCGCCTTTCCAGCCGCTGTAGCACTGGCACGTTCCTTTTGAATACTGTCCATTTCCGCTACACAGGACAGGGCAGGCAGCTATGAAAAGAAGGATGACAGAGTAATAGGTCACACAGTGAGCAAGCACTAGAGAGTCCGTGTCAGAAATCAAGGGGGAAAAGCCATTTTCTGCACTGAACTTGGCAGTCCAAAGACCTGGATTCTGACTTTGATGCTTAATGGCTGTGTGATTAGAGACATGCTACCTAACCTTCTTTAGTCTCAGTTGTATTATCTGTAAAATGGAGATAATAATACTATTTCCACCTATCACACAATTTTGCCACTAAGAAAGAGCTTTATGATCATAAAGTGTTAGCCTAAATAAGCTATTGCTATGGTCATTAAACATATACACATTAAGTCTGCTTGAGGCAGCTGGTGGTGCAATAGAGTGCTGGAACTCCAGTCAGGAAGACTTGAGTTCAAATGTGGTCTCAGGCACTTAAGGGCTATATAACCCTAAGCAAGTCACTTCTGCTTGCCTCAGTTTCCCCAACTAATGGGACTAATAGTAATACCTACCTCGAAGGGTTGTTGTAAAGATCAAATAAAATAACATTTGGAAAAAAAGCCCTTAGCACAGTGCCTGGCACCTAGTGGACACAATGTAAATGCTCACTCTCTGCTCTTCCCCATTCATCATAGCATCTTCAGGATTTTTTGATAGCAGTAGAAGAATACAGTTAGGTAGGAATACTAGTGCAGTGGAGGTGACATGTATATGTGATCATCTCTATCTTCTTGATTTACATATGTCCATGAGAGGAAGAGAAAGGGAAGGATAAGGTCATGACCCTGTTTCTAACGGTTTAGTTTATTATTTGGGAAGGGCTCTTGTAAATATTAATGGGATGGATGTTGAAGTTAATGGTGACCCTAGAACTGGGAATTGTCTCTGGCTTCCATACATCCATGCTCTGCTCTTCCATTCCTCCCTCTCGCCCCTCCCCCAACTCTTCTTTTCTCCTTTCAGAAATCACTGAATTGTAGTTTAGTTGAAACCACCAGCAGACTTAAATGACAACATGATACCTTTTAGCACCAACCATTTAAAGCCATCTCAAAATTATTTTGGTGCTTGAAACTTGGGTAAGACTGGGTAGTGCCTCTAACATTCAAAGATCTTAAGGAGTAATTAAGGTAGATTCATTATCTATCCCCAGTAGCAACAGTTTGTATTATTTTTTTATTTTGGAATACAGGGTAGGCACACATGATTGTGTTTTGTAGTGTCATATATATTTTATTGATGTGGACATATATATGCACATATATGTATCTACACAATACAACTCTGTAATATCTGCATTTTTTTAAAAAAAAGCTTAGCCCTGGGTAATCTCTCCCTCCTTACCCTCTTTATTGCCTGTATACCTCATCCAGCATATATTGCTTTGGGACACCTCTTGTTTTCTTGCTCTATATGGTTATCTAATCCCAGTATTAATGGGATTAGATGTGAATACAATAGTCATCTCTAGAAAAGCATGGAAAGGATCACAGATTTCGAGCTGAAAAGCGGCCTGAGAGATCATTTACAGAAAAGGAAGCTGAAGCACAGAGAGAGGAAGGGACTGTAGTAAGCAGCAGAGGCAGTCTTCAAACCTACGTATGTTGTCTAACTCCACAGCTGATGCTTGTTGCATTACCCTAGGTTGTCTGCTTAATTTGTATAATAGCTGGTCAAATAAGCTGGGACCAGCCCTTGAAAAATGTTGAAGATGGAAGCCTATTTTCAAATGGTATCTGGTCAGCTATTTGCAAAAACAATTTGGGCAAAATGCCCAATAAATTCCATAGCCTCATCTTGCCATCAGAGGAGAAGGGTGAGCTAAGAATAGAGAATATCCTATGCCATATACTGACATTACAGGGTAAGCTCTCCAAAGCCAGGATACTTGGCTTTCTGTTTCTTGGGTCTTCTAATACTGGGATCTATTCACAGTGGGTACAACTACTGGCTGACAAGACAGTTGCTTCACACCCAAGGTAACCTTGTGAACACTTAGGTAAAGAGAGAAGAGGAAGGCATTAAACAATTTGCTGGGAAAAACTGTTTGGTCAACTTTTTTGTTTTTGTTTTTCTGAGAGAGAATTGATTTACTGTCATGTTCTTGGAGCTGGGGAAGGGTTTGAAAATTTCCTCATAAAACTCAGGCTAAAAAACTGGGTAAAAATAGAGATGCCTCTTGGTTAAGACAATAACAATGATAATTTTTTTCTGCTGAATATGGATACTCTACCCATGAATACTGAAGTATCAAGAACACAGTAAAGAACTTTAACTGGCCAACACATTGGTAAAATGTTTCCAAGTTATAGACTTTAATTTTGAATCTGACAGCTTGGTGTAAGAACTTTGAAACTGATGACCTGGGAACGTGACATGGGAGAGGACTCCCTGGCACAGGACCGCCCAAGCAGAGCGTGGCCACATCAGAGAAGGTGCTGTGCTCTATGAACAAGGCAGAACTGAAGTAGCTCAAAAGAAACGAGAGCTGCACAGATTTAGAGAATTCACCCCAAATGTTCCCACGGACTATTTGTGCCCGACCTGTGGCAGAGCATTCCGAGCTCACGTTGGCCTGATCAGCCACAGTCGGACACACTGTCACTAGACTCTAGAGTGATGTCATTTGGGTCCTCTTTGAGAACAAAGGGCAGCAGCCAACCAACCAAGGTGACCTACAGATGGCGGGCAAAGTTTGACTTGCAGGAACATAATAGAACTGGGCTCCTGTTCTAAAAAACGTCAGCATCTCCGTGAACCAAAGTGGACACAAAATGGGTACTTTCATTAACAGCAAAAGAGTTTAAAATGGTTTCTCTTTGTTCATAATACAATCTTTCTGCCTTCCTTTCTTCTTTTTTCTTCCAGAAGTTTGAAATCACAGGTGGGAGTAGAAGTGGGGCCAGGGCTGGGGGGACAGGAGTTGAAATTCCCTAATTGGTTAAGAATGGCTTTAATTTCAAATTCAATGTCTGGAAAATCAAATTAATAATGCAGTTTACCTAAGTTATCCTAGAAAAATTGAAATTAGGACAGATATTTCTTCTGTTTTGCCCCTTTGGGTTGCCAGCAACACATGGGATGATGGAGAAGGATGCCTGCTGGTCAAGACAGAAATCTTTGCAGCATTGACTCGTTGACCTGCAAGTGTTCCAATGGTGGATTGACTGGGGCCAGATTTGATTGACGAGCTGGTCCCTTCACATACTAAAGGAGGAAGTAAGCCACAGAAGAGGAAAGTATATGCTGGGGGATAAGTATACCAGCCCGACAGCAGGGAAGTAGGTAGTCAGTGGAGGGGTCACTGCCATGACTGGCAGCTGTGCTGGGAACTAAAAGGTGGGGCACTCCAGGCAAACACGGAAGGATGTCAGCCAGGAGGTCCTCAGCACTAGACTACTCGGACAAGATCTATGTGATCAAACTGTGCATGAGGGACACAGAGCAGACGCTGGGTTCGCAGGAGCTGTTCAGACAGCTGAGATCAGAGTTGGGGAAGCCTCCTTCGTCTCTTCTCCATTTCCCCTTCTTTTCCCTTTCCTGGGAGACATGTGTGCCTATTCTCTGAACCTCTATTTCTTAAGAATCTGTTTTCCATTTCCTTTTGTCTTTTATGTCAGCGAGTCAATGAACAAGCATTTATTTAGTATTTATTAAATGCTAGGCAATGTATTAAGTGCTAGAGAAAGACATGATCACTGCCCTTAAGAGACTCACACTCTGACGGCAAATAATATGCAAATAATTACGCACATGTGAAACATGAACAAAAAGGAAGGTGATTTTGAAGGAAAGGGACTAGCAGAGAGTGTGTGTGTATGTGTATGTGGGGGAGACCAGGAAAGGCTTTCTGTAGAAGGTGAGATTTGAGCTGAATCTTGAAGAAAAGAGTCAGAAGTAAAGAGGAAGAGCATTCTAGACATAAGAATCAACCAGTGCAAATGAAAAATCAGAGTATCTGATGCCGCCTGTGAGGAACAGCAATCTGGTGTAGCTGGACTGAAAAGTTCATGGATGGAAGTGAAGTATAAGAAGATCCCAAGAAGACAGTACGGGGCCAGGTTCTTCATGGTTCTAAATGCCAAACAACTTAACATTTGGTTAAACGGAGGTAACGGGGAGCCCCTGGAGTTTAATGATAGCAAGGAGGGGGAGGAATGGGGTAAGACCTTCATGTTGGGAATCACTTTGTCACCAGGAGGATGGACTGAATTCGAGAGACCTGAGGCAATTAGAAAGCTACTGAAATAGTTCAGAGAAGAGGTGACAAGAGCTTTTTAAGTAGAGAAAAAAGGGAAGTATATGAGAAATGTTGTTACGGTAGAAGACAAGATCTGACAACAGACTGGATACATGGGGTAAGTGTGATTGAGGGGTGCAGAATGACACCATGGTTGTAAGCCTGAGTGGCTGGTAGGATGGTGTGCCCTCAACAACAACAGGAAAGTTGGGAAGATAAGTTCTGTTTCAGATAGGTCAGGCTGGAGGTGCTTACCAGACATCCAATATGAGATGTCCAAGAGGCAGCTGGTAACGTGGGGCTGGAACCAAGAGGAGAACTTAGAGATGGATACATAGCTTTGAGAATAATATACATGGAAATAAAAACTGAACACTGGGCAGCTGATGAGATCACCAAGCAATATTGAATAGCAGGCCCAGGGTAAAAGCCTCCCATTTTAGTACTAGCCCATGTGTGTCCTTGCCTTAGTATGAGACAGAGAGAAAGAGACAATAGTGGAGGCCTAGGAACACTTAGCAGGACAAAGAAATAGATTTTTACAACTGTTAAAACAGTGGCATATTTTACCAAAATACTTCCTGCCTTGGGGACTCAGGGCAAACAAAAGAAAATGATCAATTTTTATTTTTATAACTTCTCAGGGTGGAGAGAGAAAATTGGACTTGGATCTTTCTGGACAAACAATTCAGCAGCTTTGGCTGGCAGAGACTGTGATAAATTGGCACTAGATGGAAAGGTGTGGCACTGCCCATTTATTTTCCCTTTCAATTGTTTTCTCAGGACTGAACTCCTCTGGATTTGACTACCATGCACCAGGAAACTCATTATCCTGTAAAATCACTTCAGTCTTCAAACTCACACCTTATCAGTACCCCTTGCCCCAGGAACCCTTCCTTTGGATTCAAGAGGGAGTTGGAGAGCTTTTCCCAGAGCTGCCATTTAAGGAGAAGGTCCAGGCTAGCCATCTTTTCATTTCCCACCTCGATGCAATCTTCTAGACCTTTGTGTCATCCCCTTTTCTGCTTCCTTCTGTGTATTATCTTCCCCCATTAGATTGTAAGCACCTTGAGGGCAGGGACTCGTTTCCTTTTTCCTTTGGTGTTCCCAGTGCTTAGCAATATACCTGGTATATAGTAAGCACTTAATAAATGTTTATTGATTTATCTTTTAGTTTTCGAAAAGAAAATCACTTTGCCAGGGGGATGGAACAGAGGGAAGAAGCTGGAAAAAAAAATGTCATCCTCAAGAAGGGCCAAGAGAGCGAGAGAAAAGGAAGGAGTCCTCCTGCCCCTACGACGGTGAGGCCAATTAAGACAGAGTGATAACCTTGCTCACCCAGCACCGCTCAAAGCCACACCACCAAGCTCCTGCTAAATGTCCAATGCGAAATATCTATTCTGCCTAAGTCTCTGCCTAAGAAGCAACTACAAACTCAACCCGAGTGCAGTCAAAAATGCATAACTTCTTTATGCTTTTTGGCTATCAGGACACTGCCTGGGCTCTGCTGGTGGTACTTAAAAACGCACAAGGATAGGCTGATTAGAAGAGTGAAGTTCTCTAGTAATCCATTTGCTACGAGGGCAAACTGAGGGCAGATAAATGCCAAGTGAACTCCTCACCAATGCTCCTAGGGCTGCCCTACACCTGAGAACAGCTTCTCGAGGGGATAATTGATTCAGTCTCTGACATAACTCAAACCAGAGCATTGCAGCAGCTGAGTCCATGGTTTTCCTGCGGGGAAAATGCTACATACAAGCCAGATGACTAGGATAGTTAAAATCTTTATTACATCATATTTTTATAATTATTAAAATGTGGCTATCCCTTATTTTCTGTATTAAATATTTTATGAAAAATAACACTGGGCATCAAATATCTGCTTTTTTTCAATAGATACTGAATTGAAGCCAGCAGACTTGTTTCTCATGCAGGTGTTTCAAGATCAACTTGGAAACAACAATTCTATGGAGTTAAAATAAAGGAAAATCTATTACATACCAGAGGAAAACATCATTAAGAGATATTCATCAGAACGTTGGTCCCTTTCTCTTTTCTATGTTTTGTCCAGTGAAAGGCAGATAACAAGGCAGAGAGAAGTCCAGACCTACATGAGTTACCTGTATGGAAGCACATTAACCCTCCCCCACTTTAGAAATATTTTAATATTTTCTCAGAGTTTTGGCCTAAAGTCCTTGATCTCATCTACATAGAAAAGTTACTTGTACTTAATCAACGTGAGGAGACAGTGTCCTAGCACAAAGTTCTCTAGCATCATTCTTGTCAAAGTCCTAACCGCTTTCAAAAGGGAGAAGCCTCATCAGCCTCACCTGAAAACTGATTAATCAAAACTGAGAGCACTTTGATTAATTCAATTAAGACAAGTAGCACTTGAGTTCACCTTCAACCAGGGAAAAAAGGAAAATCCTTAGGGGGAGGGGTTAAAAAGGGATTGAATTATTTTAGGAAAAGATTCTCCGGGGGTGTGGAAAGTTAAGTGGCTCAACTTTCTACTTGATGAATCAAAACTGTTTATCTGAACTTCGTAACTATGTTGTACCTTAATGTGGAATTTCTACTTTTCTTTTGATGTGGGTCAGAGGGACTTTCAAAGGCAAGATGGATGTTTTTCTCTTTGGATTTTTTCTTTCCCTAAGAAAGGATGCTTAGAATTATTTAATTAACAACTTTGTCTCTGGCAGATTTGTGCCTAAAACAGAGAATACAGTTTTTCTTCAACAAACACAAAAGCATTTCTTGTTCCTACTCTTTTTTATTTTCTTTCTGTCATCTAGGGGAATACGACAGTATGTATGTGGGTTTCTATTAAAAATCAATTAAAACATTGGTAAAAAGTTATCATCTGTGTTTTACTACATCCTATAAATAGCAGTTCTTAAGAGTTATGCAGAAGAAAAGTCAGTGTTGCCAGTAACACCTGACAAGTTAACAGGCCGATGCCAAAAAAAGAGACAGGATTTAGACTAACCTAAAGAGTCTGATGCTTATCTTAATGATCGAGATGGAAGGCTTTTTGTTTTCTAAAATTCCTTTCTCACTAACGGGGACTTTTCTGTGATGAGATGAATGAATCATCATTGTTATTTGCACCATGGGAGGCAAGAGAAGAAATCACCTGTATTCTCAGTCTTAACGAAAATGAGCTCTCCACTTGAAGCACGAAGCAGATGGGGCATCTTAAAAGGGGTCTAAAGTTTCTAAAGTTGGTTAGCACTAAAGAGCATCGTTAAAAAGCCCAGCACTCTGCAGTTCCTGCATAGATGTCCTCATGTATAGATAGAAATCACAAATAAAGATGTTTTCAAATGAAAGTGGTAGCATCTGTACTAGCTTCCCTTTGGAAAACAGACTCTTCCACACTGCTGAAATCCAGCGTTCCAAAGGCAATGTAAAGGCAGCAGGGGACCGTTTGGTTTCCTTCAATCACTAAGGGGGATATCTAAACACATATAAAAGAACAGATTCTTCAAACAGGGAAAAACAGACAATGAACATATAGGAGAAATGCAGCGTGACACTTTGTCAAGGTGCTGTTAGAAGAGACAGAGATAGACTTTAGGGCTCTGTTGCTCACAAGAAGCCACTTGATTTCCCAGCATCTCAGTTTTCACATCCAGTCAATGGGCAGAGCACCGACTGCTGACCTTGTAGGCTAAAGCTCGGTCAAGGATCAATTACAAAGTACAAATACAAAGTGCCAGGGAGATTTCGACTAAGGCTAACAGAGCTCTATCTGAAGCAAAGGCTATTACTTCCTTCCCTGATAGTGCAGCTGGTCTCTGTGCAGCAAGAGCCAGACTGGACTCAACCAGTAGAGGGAGCAAGGGGACTCTACCTGACAGCCAGGGTCAGAGTCACTGCCTCAGAGGGCCAAAGGGCAGATCCACCCAATTCCTCATTCGGATTCTGTCAAATAGCACATTAATAAGCAAGAAAGGGATTCAGGGAAGAATTTCCAGAAGGACAAAAAACTCATCAGGTGTGTCAAATCTCTGACATTCAGAAACCATGTGGGGAAAGCAGCACACGCTGACTTAAGCACTAAAGTATGGATGCTTTAATTAATCCGGGGTGAATTTAATTGCTTTAGTTAAGTGGAAATCGGGTTAAAAATGATGCAGAGCATGCTGGGGTGTGTTAAAAACATGACATATGAGTTGGATGAATCGATAAATTAAAAGTGCACAGATGTTTTAATTAAACCCAGGGAAGTTAACGAAGATCGCTAGAGACTTTTAAGCCTATGATTAATTCAATTCATTTAAAATACCTGTAGAGATATGGGGATGCTTCCATTTTGAGAGTTATAAAAGTTCTCAATCGATAAGTACTTAAGCTGTTCTTCAAAAAAAAAAGTGTAAGTTGTGTTTTTTTAAATGACTGAGCAGCATTAATTACATAATGAATATTTAAATTCTTTCAAGTACTCAGCAAGCTTTTTTTCTTAGCTCCAGCCCAAACTGAGAAGGCTGTGGATTTTTCATTATTACTGGTTATGTGACCCAAGGTATCAGCATGGGCTTCTGTTCACCTTCCTGCCTGCTGCCATCTGTTGCCCCATTATCTTATAGCTCCTACCTCTGGTGACTTTGTTAAGAGATCCTGCCCTGTAGAGCACCCCCTGCCCACTGGCCCTGACCTACCTGCTCTCAAAAGATTGGTTTATTTCCTAATAAAGAGAGGTTTTGCTAAGCACAGCACTTCACAAAACCTGTACAGATCAAATTTATAACATATCAAGTTTCTCTGGGGTTGGGCAGTCTGCCTTCCAAGACTGCTGTGCGACTCTGCTGGTGGGCTTAAAACAAGGGTTTTCGGCTTCAGTATCAATTTAATCTTGGGAGCTGGCTCCTTTAAGCCCTTAAAAAGTTATTTATATTTTGTAATATACCATAAAAGCATCCTTGGTTGCCAAGTTTTCAGGGCTCAGGGCATAGACTATCACTTCATCACCAAGCAATAAATTAAGTTAATATGTACTATGCCTCTGAAACCAGGGAGGCAGGGCTTTCTCCACCTCTGTAGTGGGATTCTGGGAGACAGACTGAATGGAGGCTGGAAGTGCCACCCCTGAGTTCTGCTTCCTTTTGTATTTCTCATCAGAGGCAAGAGGGGCAGTACTGCATGCACCTGCTGTGAACGTGCCATCCAAGACTTCGTATTAGCCAGAGGAATCTCTCTGAGTTGTACTGAGGCCAGCCATGTGCGTGTTGGGGGTTGGGGGTGGGCTAAATTCAGATGTCATGTTGAAATAAGGAGATGAAATGATGCTGTAGGCAGACACCCAAGGCCTTTTGGTTGGAGACAACTTCATCTTAATTAGCAGGGAGTAGGGGGCTAGTTGCAAAAGAGGCAATAGGATAGAAAGAGAGGAATAGGGAGAGGAATAGGATAGAAAGAGGGAAGGTTAAGAGTAAAAATGTGGATGTCTCCATGAATGTTCCAGTCCACATGGTCACTGGGGGAGGAGGAGGGGAAGGGAGGAACAGATGGGATTTCAGCCTTTTTCTTTGGAGAGCAGAGAGGCCAGCTGTTAAACATAAAACCTGCTTCCCTGCCAAGTGAGCCTAGGATGCTTCAAACTTCCAGAAGGAGCCTGTCATCAAGAGGTACTCCTGGAGCGGTGAGGTAGGAGCCCACCCCACATAAAACTCACCCCACCGTTCTGGAGGGAGGCATCTGACAAGCTCTTATCTAGATCAAATGGAAGGAATTGCTATGCATGATCATCTGTCCCAAGGAGCAGAGCAGAAAAAACACAGAGAAGGCTCCGAAGGCATTTTGGCAGCATGGAAACCCTGACTAATGAAGAGTAGATCAAATGACTGATCTCCTAGTAGAGTGGCCGGGAAGCCTCAGACAGTCCCAACTGCCTATGTTGCTGCTGAAGTGTCTAGCTACGCATTGTAGTGCTGTCCATCTTGCTAGTATTTCATGTCAAAGAGGCAGTGGCAGCTCAGTGGGTAGAAGTGCTGGGCCTGGAATCAGGAAGACCTGAGTTTGAATCTAGAGTAGACTGAGGCTAAGTGACTTGTCCAGGATCATATAACTAGTATGATCCTGGGCAAGTCACTTAGCCTCTGTTTGTCTATTTTTCCTCAACTGCAAAACATAATAGCACCTACCTCCCAGGGTTGTTAAGGATTAAATGAAATAGAATTTATTTAAAAACAAAACAAAACACTCAGCACAGTTCCTGGCACATAGTAGGTGCTATATAAATGCTTATTCCCTTCCTTCAAAGATCAGGCTCACGAGATCTTCCCAGAAAAGGCTGGGAGTCAAGGAGCAACTCTCTTCTTTTGGAAACACTGCATTTTTAATTTTCCAAATTAAATTAAATTCAACAAACAGTGATTAAGTTCCCATTACAGGTAGAACACTGTGCCAGGTTTTGGGAGAGAGAGACAAAAATCTTAATTCAGACATAGTCCTTGCCCCCAAGGAGCTTCCACTGAGGTAGCAACTCATTTCCCCATCACTTATTTTAGCACCAACTCTATCTACATGTATGTGTATATTTTATATATATGTGTGTGTGTCTACATATGTGTGTATATATGTGATTTGGTATTACGCATAGTGTCATACATACATATATATATATATATATAAAACATTATTTTGTATTTATTGTTTATCTGTTCCATGTATAGTAGTTTTATCTTCCCAATAGAACTATGAACTCCTTGAGCACTCAGGACCATATCTTACACTTCTTTTGTATTCCTTACAGAGTATATACAGTACGGTGCAAGTTCATAACAGTTGCTGATAAATACTTGTTGAACTGAATAGACTGGATTGTAGCCTAGCATGTAATCTGGAAACATCAGGCATTAATTAATATCTTCTATTTTTTCCCAGGTATAAAGCTTGCCACCAAGAACAGGATGTAGAACTGCAAACAGTTACTTGCTCATGAATTCATCACATGGGGCTCTGGAAATAGATGGAAACCTTCATTTTCATGGTGCAAGAAAAAGAGCGAAGCTGACTTCTGACCAAAAAATAAAGGAACCTGCTTATTTAGAGCAATTTTAGTGACTGAGCATCTTTATCATTCTGAGACTGTAACTAGAGAGTAAAGAAATTCTGAGTTCTTATGTTCCTTCTGATAGCGAAGGATCTCAGAATGCCTCCCATGGAAGTATTAATTTGGGAGACAGAAACAAATGGAGGTTGGAAGTGCCACCCTTGAGCTCTGCTTTTTTTTGTAATTCTCATCAGGAACAAGAATGGCAATACTATGTGGACCTGCTGTGAATGTGCCATCCAAGACCTTCACGGCAGAGGAATCTCTCTAAATTGTAGCTAGGTGAGCAACATGGGTGGGTGGGGGTAGGCTAAATTCAGATGTCATCTTGAATTAAGGAGATGTATATATATCACACTGCATATATGCAAAAGCCTGAGATAGAAGGAGTTTCTGTGACTTGTCCAGTAAGACAGAAATGGACCTCAGATCTCTACTACGGGTCTTGGCTCCTTGTCGTTGCACTCTTAGCAATGAAGGGCAAAGAGACGGCCACTGTATATGGCAGGAGAGGGTACCATCTTTATTGCACTATTTAAAGCAGGAATTCTTTACCTTTTTGTGTAACGTGGACTGCTTTGGCAGTCTTGTGGACCCCTTTTCAGAAGAATGTTTTTCACATGCATAAGATTAGGATTATAATAGATAACAAAGGAAGCTGAAAACTGGTGAAGATAGAGGTGTGATTTTTTTCCCTATTCAAGAACACAAAACCTTCCCTGAGACCTCTCCATGGACCTTTCAACAAGGGACTCCTGATTTGATGAGAGGAAGGGCCTGGAAAGGATGAGGATAGGAAGGATGTCAACGATTCAGAAGCCTGAAACTTCTCTTTGTTGTTTGTAATTTGTGGGAAGTCCCTCTCCCAACCCTCAGCTTTGATTTCAATGAAAGTCTACACCCCACCAGGGATGAAGAATAATAAATGTGCCATGTAATGGTAGGACAGCAATGTGCAAAGAGGAAGATCCCTGCTGATTTTCCCTGTTTTTAGACAAGCTTGCTAAGAAGCTGAAACCAACTTCTCAAGATGATATTTTATGTTCTGTAGCAATGGCACTTGTGGTTCTCCAGTGACAGCTGTAGAGCAGCAGGAGTTGTCATTTCCAATACTTACTAACTACTTATTACCCAATGACATAGGTTCGGGTTTGTTAAGTTTGTACTGCAGGGTCGGGGCACAAACAAGACAAAAAAAATAAGCAAACACAACAGCCAGTATCAAAACGGACAATCAGAAACCCTGGGCAGATGCAGCGCTTCTGTTTTATAATGCAAGCAGGATGTGTATTTCAAATGTTTGGAGAAGTCTATTAAATATACAAAGGGACTCAAAATGAAAAAAAAAAGAATAAAGAAAAAACTTTGCCCTCAAGCTTAGACTTGCGCAAAGGGTGATGGTGATATACTTTGTCAAGACACCAAAAGCAGAGAGAAGGAATGTAAAGTAATGAAAAAGCCACACAAGAGGAATAGACAAACTTAGAATAAACAGCAATTTGAATAATGAGTGCAATTATGGCCGGACAGGAGAAGCATCTGATAGAATATGAAACCCATCACTAAAGAAAAAAAGGCCATCTTTACTTAAGGTATGAATCTGAACAGACTGCACATTGTACCATGTGGCCAATTCAATGTATGTACATAAAACGTAGATACAACTGTCCTCAGTTCTTTGCATGCTTCCTCTTAGTTTTTCTTCTCATTCCCATACCTGGTCTTCAGCTCTCTGCAGGAGATAGACCATAGCTTTTCCCATATATCTTTACCATCTTATTATCCTTCTATCTGAGTGACTACAACATTTATAATGTGCTTGTTTTTTGGGAGGAGGGAAGGGAGGGAAGTCTTGATGCGTGCTGTTATACTTCCTCATTAGGTTGCTGTGAGGAAAAGAACTCTGTAAATCCTAGAATACTGTGTATGTGAGTTGTTAGAGGTAGCACAGTGGGTACAACACCAGATCTGGAGTCAGGAAGACCAGAGTTCAAATATTACTTCAACACCTATTGGTTATGTGACCTGGGCAAGTCACTTGACTTCTGCTTGCCTCAGTTTCTTCAGGTGTAAAATGATCAAATGCATCAAATAGGTCTGAGAGGCCTAGGGTCAAATCCCTGTATTTTTCGGAGGCTGGATTTGAACCCCAATGCCAAGGTTGGCTCTGTCTACTATACCATGCTGCCTATTTACTCACAGAGGTTTAAGAAAGGCAGGGTGGTATGATAGCCAAGACAGCCTTACAGTCAGCAAAGTCTTTAATTAAGTCCCACTTCTGACACACTATGGCTGTGTGACCCTGGATAAGTCACACACACATGTGTGTGTATATGTATGTGTGTGTGTATATGTATATATATTATATGTGTGTATACACACATACACACACACACACACACACACACACACACACACACACATATATATATATATATCTCATCTTTGGCTGTCATTGGTTCAGATGTTTCAGATCTGTTTCCCTACCTGTGCTAAGCCGATGAGCCTTTTTGAATCAGGTACTGTGATATCTCATGTGGCTCATCACTCACGCCTCTCCAATGTCCTGTTTCACTTGTGGTTATCTGTGTTTGTATCATAGCTCCCTATTTGACTGTAAGAGCCACAGAAATAAGTACCACACTTATCTAAATTTTATCTCTCCCAACCCCCAGCACAGTGCTCTGCATACAGTAGGTACTTAACAAATGTTTAGTTTATTTTCTTCACATTTCATTATCTCAGACACTACTGAGAAGAGGCTGGAACATGTAGGAGGATCATCATTAGAGCTGGGAAGAATGGACCTCAAAACTCATCTTGTCCAACCCCATCATCTTAAAGATGTGAAAATGACTCACTGGGTTTATTGGACTCACTCTGGGTCACAGAGGTAATTAGTAGTAGATCTGGGGCTTGAACCCAGGTCCTCTGATTCCAAATATCATGCTCTTTCCATTGTACCATACTGCCTCACAATAAATACTTAAAAACTCAATAGCTTTCAGCATTCACTGCAAGAATGCCTTTGGAAGCTCCATCCAGGCAGGCATTTTTATAACAGGAGAAGAGGCAGTGATAAAGCCTCAGATGTATCTGAGGAGATGGGAGCCTCAGCAAGGGGTCAAGAAAGCAAACATGTACTTCTGTCATTTGGAAACATGTTCAGTTGCTTTGCCAAAATGGGATCTCTATCATAAACATGGCCAAGTCTCTACCTGGCAAGGAGAACCAAGGCTGCCTGCTGCCTGCCATGCAGAAAGCTGGCAGATCCAGAAGCATCCTGGGTGCAGGCTTCAACAAAGGCATAAAGGTGAGTCTGAATCTGTCACTGGGGAGATCAGGGGCTTGGTGCCTCCTGAGGGTTTTCATCATTAAAAGAAGGCCAGTCAGAACAGAGGGCAGGGTGGAGATTCAATGTCTTGTTGTAGGCTGCAGGAAACCTGGAAGCAGCTGTCTCTTCTTTCCTTCTTGCTGACCCTATTACTCCATCCACTCACAGGTTACTTACTGGTAACACTTCGGGAGATGCTTCGGTGCATGTGTTGTTTCAACAGTGTGGTTTGCTTTAATACTACTAGCTATCCTGACAAAATAACGTAAAACTGCAGAGAGACACCCTCCCAGCTCACTTGACTTATGCTCCCTCTGAATGAAAAGCTCTGTTCTTTCTGGCTTAAAATCTCAGGAAAGAGCTTTACATATGATAAGTGAAATCAGCAGTTGCCCATCCGAGCCGCATACTCCAGGCTAGAACAGAGTCACATCAGCCTGCCAATTGCCGCCTGACTCACCTCATTATTTAGTTCCCAAGTGTTGCTGGGGTTCAGGTATCTTCAGGGTCAGACACACTTGAGATGCAGTTTTGAACCCTTGAGTCGTTCTCAGAACATGGGGCTCTCTGGAAAGTGGTCTTAGCCTAATATGAAGATCCCTAACTTAGAACCACTAGGAGGATACTACTTATCTAAAGTTCTTTGAACAGTCATCACCAGGATGGGGGCATCCACATGGCTTCAGCAGCAGCATCCTTTGAAGTGGACGTTCTCATTGATCACACAGTGGCTCAATGGATCAATCAACAAACATTTATTATTAGATGCTTATGGTAAGCCCCACTGTGTGTTAGGCACACAAAGACTAACTGAGGCAGTCTGTGCCTTCGAGGGGTTTACAATTCATTTGGGGAAAACAATACATAAATATAGAGGTAGATACAAAAGGTATAGGAAATAGAAACAAGGTGTTTTGGGGGAAAAAGCACTAGCGGCTGCAGGGGTTGGAGGGGAGGAGACCAGGGGAGGTCTCATGGAAAGGGTGGCACTGGATCTAGTCTTGGTCTTGAAGTAAATGAGGGATTTAGAGAGTACATCCACATAAAAAGGATGTGCATTCTGGGCACAGAAGACAGCCAATGAAAAGGCACAGAAATGTGAAGTGGGCTTTTGTACTTGGAGGAACAGGAGGAAGGCCAGTTTGACTAGATTGTAGAGCTAGTGAAGGGGACTGATGCATAATAAGGGTGTAAAGATAGTCTGGGGACATGTTGTGAAGTGTTTTAAATGCCAAATGGAGGAGTTCATATTTGCTCCTAAAGGTAAGAGTGAGCCACAATATTTTATTGAATAGAAGAGTAACACGGTCAGACCTTGTTTTCTTGTCTGAGCTCAGGGCTTTGGAGTTTAACAAGATGTAACCATAGGGCCCGCTTATTTACAGATTTGAAGAGATATTACCTTGCTTCTGAGGTACTTATTTAAATTTTACTTATAGTAGACTTAACATTGCATGTGGGAAGGAGGGGGGAATTTTTTTTTTCTTTTAAATACCCCCCAAAGGCTTGATTCTCTGTAAGGATTAACAATTCAATAAAAATACACAAAGCCATTATTAGAGTTTAGTAATAGCTCTTAGGGATGTGGAGTAACTTCTTTAACAACTACTCAATCATCTGGGCCACAAGGATCAATTATAAATCACTGCTAAAACACATTCATTGTATACCCAATCCCACCACAGTGCATGCTAAGAATGCATAACACCACACAAAAAGATACTTTTAAATATCCCAGTGCACATCACATTACGGATCCATAACACAGAAGGCATGCTAGTGCAAAAATCAATTTAAAATAAAAAGTTATTTAAGTGGCCAGAGTACTTAGGTTTAAAAGTCTAAGAGCTAGGCATGCAGTCATGAAAGATATGGTTTTAAAGATTAATAATATGTAGACGTTTTCCAGTGCTAAAATACATTTATAACTTACATGCTATTATTCAGTCAGTCATTCTTTCAACAAACATTTATTAAGCACCTACTGTGTGCAGAGCACCTACTGTGTGCAGTACTAGGCGCTGGGAAAAATACAAAGTTTAGATAAGACATGGCCCCTGCCCTCATGGAACTTGATAACTTGTGTGGGGGGGGGTAATACAAATAAATAACTATGATACAAGTTATTACATCATTAAAAGCATTAGAGGACTAAGTGTATTCAAGATCTGAGATGGAAAGGCTTCAAGAGATCAGGGAAGAAGTGACAGTAGATTGGTTTTTGATACAAATATGAATTCATCAGGTAAACTGGGGGAGGAAGGATATAACTGGCCTAAGAAAATAGAATGAGCCAAGGCACGGAGGCTAGAGAGCCTAGGGAGTGTTCGTGTGGTCTGGGCTTAATCTGACTGAATTGTAGAGTTCCCAGAGGGAGAAGTATAAGATAAAAAACGAAAAGAATGGTGGTTTCAGATTGCACTGGGCCTTGAATGCTAGGCAAAGGAGAGGAGGAGGAGGAGGAGGAGGAGTAGCAGCAGTAGCAGTAGCGGCAGCAGCTAGCTTTAAGGTTGGCAAAGCACTTTACAAGTTTTATTTCATTTTATCCTCATAAGAACTCTGGGAGGTAGGAGCTATTATTATCCCCATTTTACAGAGGAGGAAACTGAGGCAGACAGATTTTAAGTGATGTGCTCAGGGTCACATGGCTAAGAAATGTTTGAGGCTGAATTTAAACATGGGTCTTCTGAACTCTGGGCCCAACACTCAATTCATATCAATCATAAAAGCTCCTTGATCATCAATAGGTTCAACATTCCATTAGCTGAGGGATGATGTAACTTGTAGGTAAGAAAGGTTATTCTGATATGAGGGCTAGATTTGGAGGTGAAGAGACAGTCCAAACCATTTCTTACATTGTAAAAATGGGAAATTTTGTCCTTTTTTAAAAAATTCTCTCATTTCAGTAAAATTAGATAACAAAATAAAATCCTCTAGCTAACAGTACGAGTTCTGCTTTGAAGCCTCCAGTGCCCATGGCCTTCAGAATGGACATGCCGTCTGACAACCACCATACTGACCAGGGAAACGTAGGGATCTCAGTCACATCACAGCTTTTGTAACATTTTTTGCCTTCCTCTTTTTTTTTTTTTTTTGCATATGTGCACCAGCTTTTGGACAGGATATAGGTTCAGTGGTGATGTAATATGTAAGAGAATGATGCCTTCTTTCCCTGTTTTCAGTATCTCTGAATTTTGTGAATTTCCTTAAGCTCTTCCTAGATTGTTACCTGTAGGAAGTATACTTAGGCCATATTATTTCTAAATCAGTGACCTCTATTTGTATCAAACGTGGGCAATAAAGTACAAAGCATCCCCTGTATCTTATTTGTATTTGTAATTTGTCAATAATTTTCTCAGCTCTGTTAGTAATACTTAAAAAAAAACCCCCAACAACTTGGCCTGGTATTATCTAGTATTCACAGAGTAGTTCCTATTATTTAGTGACTCCTTCTTAGAGCATCCAGGAGGATGTGCTGAATGAATGGATAGTAGGATCATGAGAGTTCAGACCCAGAGAAGGGATCTAAGCTCAGGTACTTTGGTGCTAAAGCCAGTGATTTTTCCATTGAATCCTCCCCCTACAGAAGAGCGGAAGAACCTAGAACATGGACATGTTGGGTGATTTGCAAAAGTTCCACAGAAGAACTTGGAGAATGGTTCTTAAATGCCTTGATCCTATTCTTGTCACAACTACTAGCCTATGCTTCTTCCAAAGATTCAAGGGCCCAAGTCATTCTTGGGTATGGGGAGGGTGCAGGTGAATTAATAATAACACAATTGAGGAGTAATCCTACTAAGGTAAATCATATTTCCTAGATTAAGAACATGGACAGGTAGAATGAATGAAATTTACTAACACAGAGATGCTTAATCTTCCATTACATGGAAGTTAATGATTATTACAAAGGAGCGATGGTAATTCACTCCCTGCTTTTACAGGAAACATAGCCATCTCGTTTTTTCTTTTTAAGCAAATTCTTCTTCTCTATACACCTTGGTATCAAGGATAATGGCCCTGCTTCTGTGGGTTACACTGGCCAATTCTAATATATTAAACCAGACTTTTAGCCAAAAGGAAAAGATCCTCAAATTCACACAATATATCAGGAGCCATAGAATCTTGGAGCTGGAAGCTGCCTTGGAGATCATTTAGTCAAAGGATCCTTGATTAGAAATTTAGAGCTAAAAGGAACCTGAGATGTCATCTTTTATAGAAGAGGCATCTGAGATACAGAGAGGTTAAGTGATTTGCCCAGAATCACACAGCTAGTAAGCAGGATTTGAACCAAGGTCCTCTTGACTCTATCCACTGCTCTATGAAGTCTCTCAATATATACCTAAGCAGCGATCTTATCTACAACCTCCCTGACAAGCAGTCCCTGTGTTACCTGCTGATAGACTTTCAGCAATAGGAACTCATTTCCTAAACCAGTCCACTACAATTTTGGATACTTTTTTGTTTGCTCAGAACTTTTTCCTTTTAAAAGGCATTCATCTGACTCTCTACCCCCTCTACCCCCTACTCCTCATTCTGCTAAGTGAGGGCCAAGAAAAAGAAGTCTAATCCTTCTTCTGTGACCCTTCTATCCCCTCAGACCTCTCCACTAGGACATAAAGAACCCACTAGACAGCTTGGAATCCTGCTTTTAAGCCTCGTGACAAATACCTTTAGCGCAGTCTGCTCCATGGAATCCGGGGAAACAATGACACACTCCAGACACACACTCGCCATTGCCATGACAATTACGTGGACAATCCTGCACCGAATCTGAAAGGAAGAAAACTTCGATGATTTCCTTCTCCTGTGGGACTTGGATGAAATCTGATGGTCACCAGTGGGATCTCAGTGGGATCACTCACCTTTTTTTTTTTAAAAGATCTGTTGGAGATATCAGTGCCAAATCCCAATGTCATTAGTTTTGGTTTGCTGGCAGTTAAGGTTTTAAGAAATGCCAGGATTTGAAACTCCAAACCTAGCTCAGGCCCTGGCACTGAGCTGAAGTTTAATAAGTACTTGTTCAGTGACTACCCAATTCAATTAAGCAAATATTTATTAATTGCTTATTAGGTCCAAGTCACCAATAAGAGAATGGCAATACAAAGATAATAGCTAGCATTTAAATAGAGTTTAATTTGTAAAATGCTTTACAAATATCATTTCGTTTTATCCTCACAGTAATCTGGGAAAGTAGGTGCTAGTATTATCCCAACTTTATAGACAAGGAAACTGAGGCAGGCAGAGGCGAAATGACTTGTCCAGATCACACAACTAATAAATGTCTGAGATGAGATCTGAACTCAGATTTTCCTGACAGTGCTCTAAACACAGCCCTGACTTTGTAAAAGAATAAGAGATCACTTTGCTGTCTACATAAATACGTATGAGTATCTAGGAGGCACAGTGAATAGAGCACCGGCCCTGAAGTTATGAGGTCCTGAGTTCAAATCCAGCCTCAGGGACAGCTACGTGGTGCAGTGGATAGAGCACCGGCCCTGAAGTCAGGAGGAACTCAGTTCAAATCCGGCCTCAGACCAAACACTTGACACTTACTAGCTGTGTGACCCTGGGCAAGTCACTTAACCCCAATTGCCTAAAACAAAACAAAACAAAATTTTGCCTCAGACACTAGCTGTGTCACTTAACCCTGTTTGCCTCAGGTTCCTCATCCATAAAATGGGCTGGGGAAGGAATGGCAAAGCACTCCAGTATCTCTGCCCAAGAAAACCCCAAATGGGGTCCCAGTCAGACACTATTGAAACAATTTAGCAGCAACAACAATAAATACATATAAGCCATGGCATAAAGGGAGAAGATCAAAGGAATAATCCAAAGTTCTATGAGAAATTCGAAAAAGCAAAGAACATTTCCAACTATGGGGATCGTGAATGGCTTTCTAAAGGAGATAATGTCCGAGTTAGATGGAAATACCAATGGGACGGGATTGGGTGGGTTCACTTCATTTATACAGGACAGTGAGGGCAAGAAAAGCAGGAGGTTCGTAAGTACAATCTGACTGGAACCCAGGCTAGGAACTTAAAACATTTTTGGTAGGCAATGGCAAGGCACTATGGATATTGAAGTAGAACAGTGGTTTATTTTGGCATTGTCTTAGTTGGTAGCTATATGACAGCCTAGGGAAGGAAAAGGTTAGATTCTGAAACACTGGTTAGTCAAAATAGTTTCAAGGAGGTGCGCAAGAGTATAGAGTCTGAACCAGAATGATGACAGGATAGATACTGCAGGGGTGCTGTTGACAGCGCATTGCAATTAACTGGATATGGGGGTGACAATATGAAGGAGCAGTCAGTGATGGCATCAAGGTTTCAAGTTGGGGTGACTAGGAAGTTGGTGCTAATGCCAAGAGAGATAGAGAAGTTAGAAAAAGGGGGAAATTTTTGGGAGTAAAGATACTAAGTTTGGTTTTTGATGTACTGAGTACTGGGATACGTATGATGCCCAGCAGGCAGTTGGAAATACAGGATCGAATCTTGGGAAAGGCAGCGTCTAGAGATAGAAATTTGGGAATCACCTGTCAAGAGGAGAAAATTGAAGCCACAGGAGTAGATGAAGTCACCAAGAAAAATAACTCACACTTGAAGGATAACAAAATGTTTTCTTCACCACAGTCCTCAGAGGCATTGCAAACAACATTTACAGATAAGGAAAATAAGGTTCAGAGAGGTAAGTGACTTTCCCACAGTCATATGGCTAGTCTATATCCAAGTCAAAATTTAAACCAGGTCTTATGACTCTAAGTTCAGCACTTTTCCTATTAAAACACACTACTTCTCAAAGAAGAAGGTGCAGAAAAGAAATAAAATCAAATGACAAGGATTTATCACTGACCCAGTATGTGCTTGATGAGGCAACTAGGTGTCACAATGGATAGGGTGTCAGAAAGACTCATTTTCCTTAATTCAAATATGATCTCAGACACTTACTATTTGTATGACCCTGGGCAAGTCACTTAACCCTGTTTGCCTCAATTTTCTCATCTGTAAAATGAGCTTAAGAAGGAAATGGCAAACCGTTCTAGTATCTTTGCCACAAAAACCCCAATAGGGTCATGACGAGTCAGACAGACTGAAACGACTGGACAATAATAACAAAAACCCTCAAGGAGTTTACATTCTATCGGGAAAAGACGAGAAGTGCACATAGAAGGATGCGTAATATCCACAAAATAATGCAGCGTAATTTTAGAGAGGCAGCGTGATGAAGTCGATAAAAATCTAGGTGTTTTGTTTAGGAAGTTCCGGGTTCAAGTTCTATCTCAAACTCATACCGTATTGACTACATGACCCTGGCAAGGCACTTAACCTTTCACTGTTCCAGGCAACCCTCTAAGACCATACGTTGCAAAGAAAGTGACGATCTTCTTTGCTATAGGGAGCTGTGTCCTTGTTGGGAGCTTCTCATATCAATAAAATCATAGGTCTAGCCCCAAAAGCAACAACTGGGGGAGGTGTGGGGTTCAGGGTTCAGGAAAAGGCAAAAGAGGGCCAAGCTCAGAACTTCTCAAGGAATGCTTCCATGCAGAGTGCTCAGGAGGGATGAAAAGCCGGCGATGGAGACAGCGGAGGAAGAATAAGAGAGGCAGAAAGAGAACCAGGAGCTATAGAGTCACTGAAGCCCGGGGAAAAGAGCACGTCAAGAAGGAAGGGGCTAGTCATTTGTCAAATGCTACAAAGAGGTCAAGGAGGATGAGTAATTACTTAAAAATAAAAGCTTCACTTATGGGTTCTTTTTATAACAAGTTGCATATATTAATCTTCCATCTCTGGAATCTCTGATTTCACTGATATAATAGAAGTTATAATGGTCACAATAAAAAGTCATAATAGAGGGCTGAGATTGTTTCTGCCTTTTCTTTGCTTAGCACAGTGCCTGGCACATAGGAAGTGCTTAATAAATGTGTGTTGTTTGACTGATCGCTATGGACACTCCCCCCAACAGTAGAAACTGCAACAATTCGTGCTTTTTCATTCCAATGACTCATGCCCACATTCTCCCATAAATCCTCTCTAAGGGACCTACCCATTGCATTGGCTAGGTGGCACAGTGGATAGACAGCTTGGGCTGGGGTCAGGAAGACCTGAATTAGAATCCAGCCTTAGATGTTTACTGGCTGTAAGGCCTTGGGCAAGTCACTTAACTACTGATTGCCTCAGTTTCCTCATCTGTAAAATGAGGATAATAATAGCACCTACCTCATACAGTTGCTGTAAAGCTCAAATGAGATCATATTTGAAAACATTTAGCAGAGTATCTAACACAGAGTAGGCACTATATAAATATTAGTCGTGATTATTGCTATTTTATCATTCCATGGGTACCAAT
This sequence comes from Phascolarctos cinereus, assembly GCF_003287225.1. Taxonomy (NCBI): domain Eukaryota; kingdom Metazoa; phylum Chordata; class Mammalia; order Diprotodontia; family Phascolarctidae; genus Phascolarctos; species Phascolarctos cinereus. The sequence goes on along the minus strand of NW_027555625.1, from coordinate 402,738,900 downwards.
GTGGCCCTCAGGCTGTCCATCTGCTATCCCTTACACAACTGATGTTCCTTCTTTCTGGAAGACATATTTTATATCATTTGTTTTATCTAGATCATCACTGTTAAAATACTACAACCTGCTTAGGCCCACTACACATCTCTTCATTGAATTCTGAGCACAGATACAGAGTTGGGAATCACCTGCAGAGAGATAGCTGATTCTCTGAAGAGTGTGCTGTTCTACGACCTGCAACCAAATAGCATCACGGGGAAATTAACTGGTGTTAAAGTGATTTTGTGTGTGAGTGTGTGTGTATGTGTGTGTGTGTGTATCTTAGGGAAAAGCTTAGGATCAAAGAAAGCTCATAATTTCCTAAGTGCCACCCAGTTTGCTCTTTTTTTTTCATATTCAAGCATGGGGCTAAGTACACTGTTCATCTGCAGGTTCTATCCAAGACCTGCACTGATGAGCTCATTCACCAGGCTGCTTAGCTTAGCCAACTGCAGACCATGGTCTGAACAGTATGTATTCTTCATCTATTCTATTTTTACTATGTGGATTGTTGGGTCTACCACTTTTGAAGTGATGATGGAGTTCCCCAAGAGGCCTCAGGATGACCCAAGGTGTTTTTCACTATCTTGGAGGAATTTAGATGGAAGAGAGACTCCCTGGCTATATATCCTCCGTTTGTCGATGACAAGGTGCTGACTGCACCAAGCCCTAGAAATTACAGGGCTTCTTCAGTAAGGCCCACAGTTCCTTTAAATTATGATTCAATTTATACAGAGTTTCTTAAGAATATGTCAATTATAGGGAGCAACGCTTACCTACCTCAGACTATAATTTAGAGGCAGCTGGTAATGTAGTAGATAGAGCACTGAGCCTGGAGTCAGGAAGTCCTGAATTCAAATCCTGCCCCAAATAATGACTGCATACCCCTGTGAAAGTCACTTAATCTCTGTCTGCCTCAGTTTCCTCAACTGTAAAATGGGGATAGTAATAGCACCTACTTCCCAGTGTTGTTGTGAGGATCAAACATAATGATAATATTTTTGTAAAATGCACTTAGGATAGCGCCTGGTACATGGTAGGCACTATTTAAATGCTTACTCCTTTTTTACGAAAACTTCACCTAGGATCCAGTCTGTATGGCTATTTTATTTTAACACACTTTCCAACTCTGACAAAATCTCAAAAATTAACAGAATGGCATTTTTTTTCATATCATTTTAAATCTGTAGGAGACTAGGAATTTTACTTTAAAGCCTCTCTCTTTTTGCCTGGAGTTAGGATGCAGGCTACCAGTTTTCAATCCTTAAGTTAAAAAAAGTGTGGATTTTTAGGTTTCATATTACAAAGAAAATGAAAAGAAACTACTAGCTGCCATGTCTTCGATGTGACATTAGCTGCCTCCTAGGGAGTCAGGTACATTGGCTTTGCTATGTTGTATGAAAAACTATAAAGTCTAATTTATCCTAACGGAGTCACCTGAGAGTATTAAAAGAGATTTTTCTTTTAAACCTAATTTCCCATTTACTCCTACCTTGGACTGTAAAACCAAAGCAAGCAATATCACTCTTTTCATACGGCACCTCGCTTGTGAATTCTCCTCCAACTGCACAAGGTTATAGTTTGTTGCTGGCACCTTAATGATCACCTGATGAATAGATTTATTCTTTTAAAAATTAGGCACACAATTCGAGGATTTGTAAAACCAGCCTTCCTCCAGGTAAATTTCACACAGAAATTCCTTGGTGGCAGCTCTGGCAGGCAGCTTACTGGTGACGTGTTTCCTGTTTCCCTTCCAGAGTTAAGCACCATGTCTGGTTTACAGTAGGTGCTTAATACATGCATGCTCACTTGTTGATTTTCCTAACACCATCTGAAAGCTTAGAGAGGGTGACAGAGGAGCTACATGCCTGAAGCCCAAGCTGTCCCCAGCCTCTCTGGGGTCAGCGATAAAGCAAGGAGGACCCTATGCTTTGTGCCCTAGTTCTGCCTAAAGAAACTGGTGGCAGCAACATGCCTTACGTGGAAATGTATTTTGCATGGCTCTACATGTATAACCTATATCAAACTGCTTGCCTTCTCAGTAGGGGAAAAGGGAAGAAGAGAATTCGGAACTCAAAATCTGAAAAAAGAAAGTTAAAATTGTTTTTACATGTACTTGGGGAAAAAAATAAAATATTTTTTAAATCTTTAAAAGAAACTGGTGGTAGAGAGGCAGGGTACCTCCCCAAACCTAAATACTTCGACAGTATGTTTGGAATGTGATTCCCTTTAACCTTTTGAAGAAAGATATTTTTAAAAGACATTTCTGAGGTCATTGCAGTTCATAAATGAAAGGCCAATCCTAGTGAATTCTAATTACTTGGTAAGATTAAAAGGAACTTTCTCCACTCTGCTTATATCTTGTTTCCATCCTCCCTTCCCCATTTACACAGGACAATTCTGTCTGGAGAGTTTAGCCATACTTCACATAATGCCCCTTCTGGACCAGAGATCATGCTCTGTCACACTTAACCATTTCAACTCTGTAATTCCCACTCTGGAGGCTGTGCTGTCCTGATGGTCAGCATGCATCATCACATGGTCCATAATATCAAGCAAGAAGGAACTGCACTTTCTATTCTACCCTGGCCACCTTCTTACCCTCTACCCTGATGCCATCCATGTATAAAACCTCATGTGTTCCCATCTTTTCTTCAGTTTTGGAATGTTGATCAAACCAGCACTCCCACTGCTACTACACAGGGCATGTCAATTTACTTCCTTGTGGCTCCCATCATTCCTGTGACTTTTCAAATCAAAATCCCTCTACTCCCTGGCTGTGATTCCCTTCTATGTGTTATCTCTATACACTGAATGGAAGCTCTTTTTCATTTTCAAATTTGCATCTCTAGGGCTTATCACTGGGCTTGGCACTCAGTAAGAGTTTAATAAATGCTTTTCATTAATTCATTTGTGAAAACATGTGCCCACTTATCCAGAATAGTTTTCTATGTTGTCTACTATGGTCAAGTCTTTAGAAAGAGGAGCATCATATGAACAGGAGCTGAGATGAGTGCAATGTCAGGCAAATCTAGCCAACTCTGCAATGACAGAACCAAATATGGTGGAACCCATGAAGATCACGGCTAGTTTCTTATCTCATGACAATGAGTAGCTTTGTGGCACTGGGCAAGTCACCACATTAGTCTGAGTCTCAGTTTTCTCATCGGTAAAATGGGGATAGTAATAGTACCTGCCTCACTGGGCTTCCCTTTGTATTCATAGGATCACTGACTTAGAGCACCTCTGAGGTCAACTTGTACAACCTCCTTTTATGTCCCCTCTTGATTTTACATGTGAGGAAAGTGAGGCTCAGAAAGGTGAAAAGCCTTGCCCAAGGCCACACAGGTAATAAATAAGTAGTAGGTCAAGGATGTGAATCTTTAGGGGTCCCAAGATAATGTCAAGGGCGTCCCCAAAGTCTCAGTGCAATTTTAAGCTATTAGAGCTTAGAGCTGCACTTAAGCTAAAACCACACTAAATCTTAACAGCTGAAAACAGTGCTAAGATTTTTGGGACACCCGAGACATAAAATGCTTTGTCAAGTTTAAAGCCCATAGAAATAGAAATTAACAGTATTGAGATGGACACCGTGGCATTGTAGAGAGGAAGTCTTGAGTTAGCAAGACAAGGATCAGGTCTCACCTCTGACACACACTGACTGGGTGACCCTGGCAAACCACTTAACCTCTCCTGGCCTCAGGCATCTCTCTACCATTCTAATGCACAGAGCGGGCACAGATCTGCACTGGTTGAGCAGGTCTCCTCAAGAGTGACCTTTCTCAAAAGAAGCTAAGTCACAGGATGATCTAAAATATAAAATGAAAAAAATACTCCATTTCTCTGAAGATGCAGTCTGTCTTTGGAATGAGTCTATTCCTCTTTGGAGCACATACAGGAAATAAAATTCCATGAATTCAAAGGCATATTTAACGTGATTAGTAGTTAACACTCATCTAACATCATTTCCTCTGTTTCATATCACACCTTCAGTTCCCTGTTCCCTCTTGATGGAGAAAGTTCTAATAATAATACTTGTGAGAGAGAACCTTGGAATGGAATTAACCACCATTCTTTCCTCCTTATTTTTGCCAATTACTATCATTTCTCTATCTACCCAACTATTAGACCTGTTACCTTGGACTTTCCTTATAAGATAGCACAGACATGGGAAATTCTCCTGGGATCTTGTAAAGATAACGGACTAAGGAAGGAAGGAAGGAAAATATTTATTAAGCATCTACTATGTGCCAAGCATTGAGTGAAGTGCTTTACAAATGTTACCTCCTTGGATCCTCACTCACAATGCTGTGAGGTTGATGCTATTATTATCTCTATTTTAGAATTGAGGAAGCTGAGGCAAACAGAAGTTGAATGACTTGCCCAGGGTCACACGACTAATAGGTGTTTGAGGGCAAATTTGAACTCAAGTCTTTCTGAATGCAGGCCCAGCACTCTTTCCACTGTGCCACTTTTACTAAGGGAAGAAAAATACAACATGTGCCCATAAGAGCAAAACGAATGAGGAGATGAAAGAATGACTGAGATAATTGAGGTCCTAATCAATCTTCTATTAAGGTGATTAAAAAACCCCCACAATCCAGATAGAATTATAACTGTCCAAATTCACCAGAAAAAGTGCTAGGACTCTTACACTTGCAAACCCAAGTATAAGAAGATCACTGTGTTTGAAACAAACGAGCCCATGGAGAGGCTTCCTCTTCAGAGGACAACAGAGTGACATTGACGAGCATGTACCATCCTTGTTTCTGCTGCTAAGGAGTTTGTTGACCATGGGCTTACTTACTAATAACTTGTCTAGATTTGTTTCAAATCCTACTCATCAGCACTGGTGTGTACGCTATATGCTTTCTTGGTATAAACCCTGGATTACCAAAGGGAAATCATTTTACATCACACTCTTTGCATATATAAGGACCCTTAACCCAAAGCAAATTTGTTTTATTTCAGGTGTTTCTATCAGTTTTTAGTTTTAAATTGGTCCTATATCAATTCCTTTGGTGGAGTTCTTATCTCTTTACATGTAATGCGACCTTGCAAGTTTTCCCTTTCTGTGGAATATTTTTTTGTCAGTCACTTAACGGAAGAAATTGAAGTTCCTAACTGGTTTGAAAAATTCCAGAAAGGAGGGGAAACATTTCTACCACCTAGGTACTGGGGATTTTCCTCTAATAGAAGAGACAGGGGCTGACTTCAAGGCTCAGTCACATATGCAATATTAAATGTGTCTGGTTGTGAAACATTCTGAGATTGTGGCCATTAGCAAGAAATGCTTCCTGAATTCGGAGTCATCTTATGTTGTTCAGGAAGCAGATGGTGCTTCGGGAGCCCTGGGAGCGGAAGACCAGGTCTTAACCATGGAATGAATTACAAAGCATTTGTGAGAAATGGCTGAAAAGGCTTCTCGTCTGAGTTTGGACATCTGCAGATGGTAAAAGTCCTGAAAAAGGAGGTATTTCTTGGTTCAATGAAAGGAGGATAAAACAAAGAACATGAAATTTACAAAATTCATATACGTTAAAGGATTACATTAAAATGCTTGGGATTGGTGCTAACACAGAACCCTAAGAAATCTGTTTGGTCTCTTGCCCCTATTTCATGCATTCAATAAAGGGCTCTTAAAATAAGGTGTTATTCCTCTACTCTCTCTTCCTTCCTTGAGAGAATGTCAGTCAGTCAGTCAGTCAATACGCATTTATTAAGCATCTACTATATGCCAGGCACTGTGCTAAACACTGGGGATATAAAGGCAAAAGATAGTCTCTGACCTCAAGGATCTTCTAATCTAATGAGGGAGACAGCAAGCAAACAAAAGTGTATCAGCGAGGCACCTACAGGATAAATAGGAGGGACTGGGAAGGGCTTCCTGTAGAAGATGGGATTTTAGATGGGATTTGAATAAAAGGCAGGAGGGAAGGCATAAGGAAGGAAAGAATTCCAGGCATGGGGGACAGCCAGGGAAAATGCCCAGAGCCAAGAGATGGAGTATCTTGTTTGTGGAGCGGTAAGGAGGCCAGTGTCACTAGATTGAAAAGTACTTGGGGAGGGGGGAATGGTAAGGTATAAGAGGAATGGAAAGGTACATGTGTGTGGGTGGGGATGGGGTAGGTTATGAAGGGCCTTGGATACCAATAAGAACATTTTGTATTAGGTCTTGGAGGTCACAGGTAACCGATGGAGTTTATTGAGTGTGTACATGCACGCATCAGTGTGTGTGTGTGTGTGTATAAGACATGGTGAGACCAGTATTTTAGGAAAAAAAAACACTTTGGAAGTTGAATGGAATTCTCAGAATAATTATTTTGAGGTTTTACCCCCAAGTATTTTAAGGCTAACGACAGCTCATTAGTTAACTAATCATTTATACTTTGACTTAGATGTGGTTTATAGATTTCAGCTTCTTGTAATATGCAAAATAGTAACTATTTTGGGAATATATTTTGTGTCAAGTGGATGGGGACATTAACACCAGTACCCAAGGAGTAAGATTACCAAATCAACTCTTACACGTACCTAAGACAACTGTGTTGAAGGAAACCATTTCTTTGTCTTTGCCATCATTGTAAAAGGCCAGATGCCATAGACCTACATCCAAATATTGTACAAACACAGCTTCATTCTGGACCAGTGTCTGGATGCTCCGGCGTTCCCGGGGAGACTCTACCACGCTCCATTTCTCTTTGCCATCCAGGCGCTCCATGAAGTCATACTGTTAGAAGAGAAGGAAATTGCATGTGAAATAGACAGATCCCACACAATCAATGCCTCTTTCTTCCCCCGTCTCTGACAATCAATCAAATACATTTGAATACCTACTATATATCCAACACTGTGGAGCTACCAAAGAGATTTGATGTTACTGATGATGCTAATACTACCTGACATTTGTATAGAATTTTAAGGTTTGCAAAGTACTTACATTTGAACAGAGTACTATCCTCAAGGAGGAATTTACAACCTCGTAGAAGATACAAAATGCTTAACTATGTGTTACTAACAACAAAGTCCAATAGTTTAGTGCATGGAGAGATCTACATAGGTTGGAACAGCAGGAGAAAGCTTAATGAGGAACTAGGATTTGACTTAAGCTTTGAAAATTGGATAGATTTATGATGGATGGAGGGAGGGAATAAGAGCATTCCAAATGGGATGAAGACTATTCCAAGCGGAAGAAAGAATGTGAGCAAAGGTAGGAATGGAGAAATAAGTTTGGTATGTACAGGAAACACATAGGAGGCCACAGCAAGGAGAGGACATTGCATGCTGGGGAGCAGCTGGACTTGCTGTGGAAGTCAACGGGGAGTCACTGGGGATTCTTGACCAGCTGAATGAGATGATGAAAGGAGTGTTTTAGGAAGATGATTTTGATAATGCCAGGTAGAATAGATTAGTGAGAAAGAAGATCGTTCAGAAAAATCACTGCGGTAGCTAGGGCACGACTGGAGAAAGACGCAGCGGACACTCTCCTCTGTCTGAGACAAATTTCATCACAGGCAATCAGCTACTTTTCAGGCAGGACAAAATGGCAACTCTTAAAGAAAAACTGATTGTGCCAGTTGCAGAAGAGGGGGCAGCAGCCCCAAACAATAAGATCACTGTCGTGGGCATTGGACAAGTTGGTATGGCCTGTGCTATCCGCATACTTGCAAAGAGGCTTGCTGATGAACTTGCCCCTGTTGATGTTTTCGAAGACAAACTCAAAGGAGATATGATGAATCTGCAGCATAGGAGCTTATTTCTTCAAACTCCTAAGATTGTGGCTGATAAAGATTATTCCGTCACTGCTGGTTCCAAGACTGTTGTAGTCACTGCAGGAGTCCACCAGCAAGAGGGAGAGAGTCGCCTCAATCTGGTACAGAGGCATGTGAATGTCTTCAAATTCATTATTCCCCAGATTGTAAAGTACAGCCCAGACTGTATCATAACTGTGGTTTCCAACCCAGTGGATATCTTGACCTATGTCACCTGGAAACTGAGTGGCCTGCCAAAGCACTGGGTGATTGGTAGTGGATGCAATTTGGATTCTGCCAGATGCCGCTATCTTATGTCTGAAAAACTTGGCATCCATCCAAGCAGCTGCCATGGCTGGATCCTTGGAGAACATGGGGACTCAAGTGTGGCTGTGTGGAGTGGAGTGAACGTGGCAGGTGTTTCTCTCCAAGAGCTGAATCCAGAAATGGGAACTGACAATGACAGTGAGAACTGGAAGGAAGTTCATAAGCTGGTGATCGAAAGTGCCTATGAAGTGATCAAACTTAAAGGATAAGCCAACTAGGCTATTGGATTAAGTGTTGCCGATCTAATTGAGACCATGTTAAAAAAATCTATCCAGGATTCATCCTGTGTCCACTACGTGTTGCCGATCTAATTGAGACCATGTTAAAAAATCTATCTAGGATTCATCCTGTGTCCACTATGGTAAAGGGGATGTATGGTATTGAGAATGAAGTATTCCTCAGCCTTCCATGCATTCTGAATGTCCGAGGACTGACCGGCGTTATCAACCAGAAGCTGAAAGATGAGGAGGTAGCTCAACTCAAGAAGAGTGCCGATACCTTGTGGGACATCGAAAAAGACCTGAAAGACCTGTAACATTCACAATAAGATTCTGTAGAACCCAATCAACATGATATAAATCTCTTTGCCCACTTAGTAATTAGCCATCTTGGTGGATAGAATTTTTCTCTTGAACTCAACTCTGGCTATAGAATTAAAGCATATGATTAAAAGGCTTGCTATATGAACCTATGAACCAATAAATAAACTACTGAAGTGTGCTTTCTTCCCCAAGATGCATTCTTTTAATATTTCCAGTTATATAAATAGCTTTTTTCTTTTTAATGTAATAGTATGATTAAAAAAAAATACAGCTTTAAAAAAAAAAAGAAAAATCATTGCAGTGATAGAGAGGTGAAATGATGAGGGTTTGAAGTAGGCAACAACATTGGGAATATAGATGGAGGACATAAAAATTTGAGAGAAATTTACTAGGGAAAGAAGCCGTAGGACTTGTGACACATTTTATAAATGGGATTCAGGAGAAGGAGGATCAAAGATACTGGTTTCTAGCTGGGGAGATAGGAAATAAGTGCCACAGGCTGTACTAGGGCAGTCTCCTGACCACCATGTTCTATCATTTTACATCAAAGACACGTTGGAGCATTTAAGGGAACATTTTAAGAATTCCAATTTTTGATTTTTTTAATTAATGCAAATTCCCACTATGGGATTAATTAACTTCCTTCCCTACTCCCTTTGTTCCCAAAAGTGAGTATTAGTCCAGGGGTGTTCATGGAGTTCATCTTTTTGGAAACTTCGTAGACAAGGTAAATAAAGTAAGAATGAGGTTGGCTCTCTCGTTGCAGTGAGCCCAACTAGTAACAGCTGTGCCGCAGGAAGGGACGTTTTATCTACAAAGAGTGAAAGTTATATATGTATTTAATTTCTTTCTACCTAATTTATTGTTAGTCATGACTGAAAGTGGGAGGCTGGACTTTAAAGACTGAGATAAGTGACTTAATAATAATGGTAATAACAATGTTAATGATGATGATGATGGCATTTATATGGCACCTACTGTGTGCCACATACTGTGCCATGCACTTTACAAATATCTCACTTGATCCTTACAACAGCCCTGGAAGGTTGGTGCTACTTTTATCCCCATTTCACAGATGAATATTCTGCTGCTTTCTCAGACTAGAAAGACATTCATTTTCTAAATCAACTTCTTAAGACTCTAACCAAAGAAATTACATTTTCATGAATTACTTTTAGCTAGAAGAATGAACACCACTTCATTGCTGCCAAAGTAGGAAAGGACTTCTTCATTTTTTGGGGGGGGTCTCATATCACCCCCATGAGGGAAACTGTCGAGAATGAGATTACTTGCCTGTTGCACTAGGAGTGAGCTGACCAGCCAAGGACCATGAAAATGACTTTAGAATTAGGGGATACCTAGTCCTTGACTAATCAAGTCATCACTTTGGTGGGAAAAAAACCTCAAGACATTTTGCTAAGGACGTTGGAAATACACACGCACACACACACCTACATATATATGTATACACATATATAATAGATAGATATAGATACAGATATTCCATTTGGCTTCTCAATGTCCTTCCCTTTGTTGAGTAAGAAGAAACAGTTTCAGATTACCTGAAAGATTTTTTTCTGAAGCAAACATGATTCCCTCACTGTCATTTCACAGTGGGATTACTAACAAAAGTATATCTGCTTCATATGACTCAACTCAGGGGATCCTTTAATCTTGTCCTTTTTCACGTCTCCCCAGAATTCATACTCTTATGGTTTGTTTTTCTTTCTAGAGCACATACCTATAACATGATGCCTTCTCAGAATGTTTTACAACATCAACAGTTGTTTTTCACTAAGGACATGGATATACACATTTCCCCCCTCAAATTCCAATTTATCCCAGAGGTGATTGTGGAAAGTCCACAGTGCAATGAGGCACAGCACAAATAATCTCACTTAGGTTTTAGGGAAGGGATGGGAACTCCTGAAGATCGAATGAGTCAACCCAGAGAGCCATCAAGTTTGCATTCCAGGACTGGAAGCAGTCGGTTTGTTTGGGAACCATCTGGTTCAAGAGATGCTGTGCACTCTAGAATTGTTAAGTCTCAGCCTGACCATCTGGCTTAGCAGACTGGCTAACTTTAGAAGGAGGCCACATTCCAGTGACCCGTTCTTTGCTAGTGTTGCTTCTTTATGTAATGGTATCATAAAGGGACAGTTCATAGATGGAAAACAAAAAGTTAGCTGTGCTGCTCCTGGACCCAACTTAAGGAAACTCAGGGTATAGAACAAAGGCAAGGGAAACTATGCTGTACTTGGCTTAATAAGTTTACTCTACTTTATCTCCATACTGTCTAATAACAAAAGCAGCTTATAACCTATACAGTCCCTTTCCTAAAGAGGAGAGGGTATATTATGGCTGGCTTCACAGCTGCGTGGGGCAGCCTGCAATTCTCTTTGCTTCAATACACAGAATAAGTAGGGAAAGTGGTAATAACATGAAATAAACAACTAAAAAAGCCCCCACCCTTTTCCCTTTGGTTTCTTCACTCTTTGAAAAACAACAACGTTAGCATGTTATGTGAGGTCCAGGCCTCAGAATCATCAGTCATTCACAAAGTGGCATTAAATGCAACTTTTACAGGAGCTCAAGAGGCAAAGAAACAAACCACAGAAAATATTTGCCTGATCCAATTATAAATCCCTCTTCCTCTTGGCAGAGACCATGAAGGAGTTGTAATGACGAAAACTTAGTGGTTTGGGGAATAAGTTAAACTATAGCAGACACACAATGTCACTCATTTTTTTTCCTGGAAGGTAAGTTGTCAGTCGTTTTTAGCATATCGTATTCTTGCATCAGGGATGCTTTCTGGAACCTACACAAACACACACCTGCCAAGGAGGGCAGGGTTAAAGACAGACTCATTACCCTTTGGGAAGATGTTGTTATTGGGTCCAAGACCCTTAGAGAAAGGGGGAAAATAACTTTATTGCTGCTTGGAACGTCTGTTCACCAAGGGTTGACATGGAAAAGGAAAGCAATAAAAGCTGACATTTCTCTCTGACGGCATGCTGTTCTCCTCTCCTGGTGCTGGCAGCCTCCTCTGCCTCCTCTATGTCTGATGTTGCTTCTACCTCAGATGGCAGGGCAAACTCAGCAGTTGGTAGGATTGAAGGGAAACAGCATGCACAAGTGAGGGTTGCTTGAAGCCACATTAGCCACAGGGTCTCTGGTCTCATCCAGTGATCGTGGGAGTGACTTAGCAAGAGCAGGTCACTCAAAGGGGCCTGTACATATCTTTCTGCTTCCAGCAATGCCCATGGCAAAGTGCACCAGGAATCCTCCTCATTAAAGCTAAGCACAATTTCTTTTCTCTCTTTCAAAGAGAGGAAGTACTAGTCCAAGGTACAGGAAAGGCAACCTCTTCAGTACCACGGCCAGCTCCTCAGCAGGCATTCTGCCCTTCTATCACTGTGGCCTCCTATGACAGTTGCAAGACTTCACATCCTGACCAGTCTTCAATCTCCATATTTCCCTGCGAGATGCCAATTGGGCACAGCTGCACAGGATTGTTCTGGGTACTCGCCCTCCAGGTTCGAGAGGGAGATCATAAACTTGTGTCAAGGAGAATCCACCTTTATGTTTCTTAGTCATAACAACTCACTTGTCACTCATTGTGCCAGTCCCATAGAGGAACACAAAACAGACTAAAGAAAGACAGGAACAGAAACCGACACCTTTTCAAAAAAGCACTGGCTTGTACTCCAACATTTGCACCATTTCTCCCCCTCTTTGGGTGTGACTACACTGGCAGAATTCTTTGCTGTATTCTTTCATTATGTCCCCTTTTGTAGGAGCAAAGAGCAATATCCTCAGCCTTGCAGAGAACAGCTGCCAATTTACCTGTGTGGTTGGCCTGATTTAGTTCTAAAATCCATTGAAAATGCCACTTTCTAGAAAGGAGACAAAAAGCCACTAGGCACATGTTCAAAATGAGAGCAGCTCAAAACATCTCGATGCTTGGCTACATTTCCTTTCCATTTAATAATGTGCCTTTGTGTCGGGTTTGCAGACAAGGTCATGAAAGTGGGACAAATGAACACAGGATTGTGTATACCAGCACTTCCAGAGGCCTTCACCTAAAACCATCTGGCATTACTCAGTCCTTGCCTGAATAAGTCAATCCTAAGAGATAGAGCTTTGCCCTCGATTTTAAGCAACAGCCAAAGACAGGCATAGCTTTAAGTTAGAGCACGGCAGCTCTATGACAGAATTACAGTGCCTCAGAGTCAGGAAGGCGACATAGACATCACAAAGTAGACATGTGCCATGCTTAACAGTAGGGAATTCTCTTATTCACATTTCAGTCCTCCCCACAAGGTCACTAGGTAATTGTGTTGTCCATCTGAATAAACCCAGAGAAATGCTGGAAGAGATTTCTCTGAAGACCAGATAAGTCACCTGACTATGGCATACCCGGTGTGGGTCAGTGAAGCTAATAACAGTCTCAAGGCCATCCCAAAATGTAGATCTGTTCTACCGCAAGGCCAGCTAAATCAATACTTTACCTCTTGTTGCTTTGCCTATGTGATTCTTTATTTACTGCACGTTCTCATCTAATTGTCTTTATCCAATGGTTTATCAAAAATGTCACATCTGGCTCCATGCCATTCCAGAATCAATAGGAGTGTCTCGTGTGGGCTAGATGTAAAAATAAATCAAATGCATCCCTGAGAATAGGGGAACAAACCGTGAAGGCTTCCAGCCACAGAATGGATGCCTGGGTGCACAGAAGAATAGAACTATTGCGGGTAGTGACTCTGCTCGCAGAGTGTGACCTGGACTTTCTCCCTGCATTTGAAAAGTTTCAATAGTTTCTCAAGTTCTGTCTGTCTTTTGTTTTTATGCTCTGGTTTCCTGCGCATAACCATTTTAGGAACTTTGCACCTTCATAGATCTTAATAGATTGAAATTCCAGCATGGATTCACTCAGAGAAATGCTAATGACTCTTGTATAGCTTGGCAGTTTAGTCAAGAAAATATAAATCAGATTTACCATTCTACACTGACCTTACACATACAGAGCTCTTCCATATTTTCCAGCTTGCTATCACTTAAGATTCAAAGGACAAGAACGTCTACCTTCTAGAGATTTGATTCAAGTTTCCTCCTTAAGAGGCAGTGTGGTGCATTGAGAAGCTGGAATCACTGGATTGTAGACCAAGAGCTGGAGGGGACCTCAAAGGCCATAGAACCCAGCCTCCTCATTTTACTGTCAGAGAAACTGAGTCATAGGGAGGATAAGCATCATGCCGGTAGTGTGAGTCACAGGAGGTAGATTCCAGTCCCTGCTCTACTCTTACTACCAACGCGACCTTGTTTGACTTCTCTAGGCCTCATTTTCCTCCTCTGGACCATGAAGGGGTTCGATTACAAAAGCTCACTTTTCGTTGTTCTTCTAGGATCCCTTGCTCTCCTCCTCAATAAACCTGAGCATGGTTCTTTTAAGAGAAAACACGAGAAGTACCCTTCTGCCTATCTTCCATCTTGCTGCTGGATAACTAGACGTGTGGGCACACGCTAATTTGCACAGGCTGTTGTGGGGTGCCCTTAGACACCAGCACCAGATTCAAAGGGCCTTTGGACGGATGTCTGCTTTTCATGGTACCTTATATCTACTTCTGTGGAAATTGAGGCTTTTACAGATTTCACCAAATCTCCTTAGCCTAACCGATGTTAGGTCCCAGAGTGTCAATAAAGACTTGAGATTGTGTTTGTAAAACTATCCTCCTTAAAAAATGAGATTAAATATCTCATTAGTGAATTCTGTGAATTAGTATTTGATGTGATATGCAAACTGACAGCAGAACAGACACATGTATTTCCTCCCCATTTCATCTTGCTAAGGACCAAACTGAAGGGTAAGGAGGTTGGGGAGGGCAGGGAAAGGAGAGAGAGAACATAGCTTCTGACTTAATCATTACCCAAGTCAGACTCCAGGAAGGCAGGGACAGCAGCAGTAGCAGCAGCAGCCCAGCACTAAGGTATCAGGGATATTCAAGAATCAAATGAGCATCCAGGTTGCTGGGTAATTCAAATTATTTCCACTTAGAATTGAAAACATGAGCAGATTGACTTACTCAGGCAAAGAAGGGAAAGAAGGAGGGAGGAAAGGAGGGATGAAGAAAGGAAGGAAGGAGAAAGAGACACACCACTTTCAAATAAAGCCTTGAATTGGAAAGAGATAAATCAGAGTCAGCAAAAGCCAACATTACTAATGGCGGTCTATACTTTTAACAAATGTCAGGAAAAATTCACTGATGGGCACCGATCAAAATGTATGCTCAATTCACTGTATCTTTATTCTATACATTCTTTGTGCCATGTTTTTTACTTATCCATTATGAATATGATAAAATTGGTGGTCCCTTAATATTTTCCTTTTTAGTTTTAAAAGCCTGCTTTTAACAGATTGAACTATTCTGCTACACAGCCTAGAAGCACATCTTGGCTTAAAAGCACTCAGGAATGGTGGTTTCTTTTCCTTGTTCACCTACTATTCAAATTTACATTGCTGTCTCAGCGCTCCCAGTTTTGAGATGCACGCCCACTAAAAAGACTGCAAGGTTACCTCTGGAAGGTATAGGACTCAACCGATACATCAGACTGAGTGACTAAACTAGGCATTTTTTAATATTTGCTAAACAGTCATCCTGAGAAGGTGAAGTCCCAGCAGGGTTCCCAGGCGATAGCTGCCTCTTGTTGTCTCCGGTTAATCATGTACCTAATTTGCTGATTATTGACTTGTTCTCACAAAGGATTTTACCCAGCCTGACATATCAGTAGTGATCAGTGATGAACTGTCAAGTGAATTCACTCATTGTTTTAACCACCTAAGTTCTTAACTTACAGTAACAGCTTATGGGTTTTCTATCGAGGTCCAGCATAGTAGCCAGGTCATACTGTTTCTCCTAATATGAACTGTTCTGTTACTTGAGCCTGGGCTGAGAATCTTTGAGAGCTCTGTCTGTAATTCACTTAGAAACATGAAGCACTAGGCAGCTCCCATTCAGGAGTTAAGGGGTTGGTTAGGCAGGTACTACTTTAGGTCTGGAGACAGGGAACATGGGTTTGAATCTTAGCTCTGTAACTTACAACTTAGGTTGTAATTCACTTAACCTCTCTTGGCCTCAATTTCCTCATTTGTAAAATAAAGGAATTAGACCTCTGAGGTTCTTTCTAGATCTAAATATGTGATTCTATGATCCTATCCATTCCTCAAGTATTTGCCCAAATGCTGCCTCCTCCATGAAACTTTCCCCAATTACCCCCAAGTTGGAAATGAATTTTCCTTCCTAGATTTTATATTACACCTCTCACATGCTCTTAGACACTTTTCTTTCAGCATTATAGTTCATAGATTGTTATGGTATAACGTACATCTTATACCAGATAACAGAGTACAAACTGCATGAGGGTAGGGGATTATATCTTCATTACCCTCCCAGGCCCTTATTCAGGTCCTTCAGGTTGTTCGATGAATGATTAGCTCATATCAGGTGTCTTAAGAAGGTTCATCTTTTGAGAGTGATGATTTTTATCTAAATGTAATTGAGAAAATACTATGTCAATTTATATTATCTTCTAAGTGCCTGGCTACATACAACATGTGGTAAGGAAAGCCAGTAGTTCAAAGGCCCTGATGAGATGCACATTAATGAAAACATGGTTCCTAAATTTTGGGGTTAGAACTACAGACCATTTGAAGCAGGGAAGTATGTCAGAGACTTCCTAGTCCAGAGCCCTCCTATAACAGAGGAGAAAACTAAGGCTTAGAAAGAGTGACTTGTTCAACATCACAAAGTGAGGCAGAGACACAGTCACAATTTATAACCCGTCTCCAAATTCAGTCATAGGCACGTATGTATACAGTATATACCAGATGTGACCCAGCACAGCCTAACATTCCAGGAGCCCTCTGACAGTGGGAAAGGATCCCAGGATCTGGAACATGTTGGGATAAGGGCCAGCTTTTCCACTTTCTGGGGACCCCCAGTTGCCAGAGCTATCAGTTATCACTGCTCTGCTTTCTTTTTCCACTTCCCACTCAATCTTCATCATCTACTTCTACACGTCTCTGGTGCTGGAAAAAGGAGATGAGTAGAGTGATTTGGTCTCCGAAGTAGTCCAGGGTCCTGCTATGCCCCTCTTCTGGACTCTCTCCATTGGTGCTGGCTTCTCTGCCGCAGGGCAGCTTCTTCTTGGCAGATCCCAGTTTCTATCATGGTCTGTGGCTTTTTGTCTTCCTTCTTATCGCCCCCGGAACCTCTCTTCTGTCAGGACTGAAGCTGTCCACAATTCAGTAAAGGAAAAATCAACTTGATTTTCCCCTCCTTTCACACCTCTGGTCACTTCATTTTCTGTGGTTCAGGCATCGGTACATTACTTCGCTTAATTCAGGCAGGAAAGAAAAACAGTTAAATGTAAAAATTTTTGACCACTATTCTGACCACCAGTTTTCATTGCCTTAGCTTTACAGTACAGCGGAATGCTAAGGAAGTAAGGACCAGCTGGGAAGATCCTTTTTTAGCTAAGAATATAAAGGTTGTCTAGTTTAGGGTAAAAGAGAAAGGTTTGATTAAAAAAGAGCCAGTGCTTTGCAAGGTTATGTGTTTTTAAAATAAAGTTTATTAATTAGAAAAAAACCAAGCGTACCTAAGTTAACAGTTTTTTTTACTTTGCTTGATGAACAAAAATAATGTCCTTTATGAACTGAGTATTCAATAAACATTCACCTGAAAGTGAAACAATGCCCCTCCCCCTGAATATTCCATGGATGCAGGTCCTAATGACATGTGAGCCACATGCTTAGGTTGCTAGGCCTTTGTTTTTCCCATTATCCCACTATTCATATCCTATACCAGAGAATCTGAAGGTTGAGAGATTTAAGGTAAGAAAAGAAACTCTTCACTACTGAGAATCCTTGTTTAAGGATATTTAATAGTATAAACAAAGCAATTCACACCACCTAGCCACAAGAAGTCTCCCCCCCACCTCCTTCCCCATCTTTCCCTCTCTCCTTCCCTCCATGTCCTTCTCTTTGTCTCTCTCCGTCTCTCTTTCTCTCTGTCTCTGTCTCTCCCTCTCTTCTTCTCTCCCTCTCTCTGTCTTTCCCTCCCTCCCTGTCCTTCTCTTTCTCTCTCTCCATCTCTCTTTCTCTGTGTCTCTGTCTCTTCCTCTCCTCTTCTCTCCCTCTCTCTGTCTTTCCCTCCCTCCCTGTCCTTCCCTCTCTTCCTCTCTCTCTTTTTCTCTGTGTCTGTCTGTGTCTCTCACACACACATACAAAGGGCTACTTTAAATGAGTCACCTTGGATAGAATGCTAATCTTAAAGTGTTTACAGACTCTGACAGAATATGCCAATCACAATGAGAAATCCTATAATGCACTGCTCCAGACATGAATGACTTACCTATCCCTGCAAAGGACTACTTACTGTAGGATATGCAACACCTACCTCGAAAGCTTGTTATGAGGATCCACTGGGAGAGTCATTGTAATGCACTTACCATAGTGCCTGGCACACAGTAGGTGCTATATTAACGTTAGTCATAACCACCATCATCATCATTATCATTAGGAGGAGTAGTAGTAGGTCAATGAACGAATGTTGGAGGACTTTTATTTATTTACTTGTAATTCTTTTATTTGTTCATTCTTTCATGGTCCTTTGTTTATTTTTACAAAACTATCCCTTGTGCTTAACATCTTAAATGTTTTTGAGCATCACAGTCCAATGCTTGGCTGATTTCAACCAATCAAAAGTCAATTTATTATTCTGCATGCCTTTATGAAGCATCCACAATATAAGGCACTGTGCTCGAACCCATATTATCAGTTAATCACTTTAGATACTCTATCCCAAACTGGCAGCCACACCTAAACCCACCCCAGTGTTAGTATTCACTGAACAATGCTTACTGAGTATACTCTTACGTAGAAGGTGGTGTGGAAGGCACCGTACATATCCAGCTTCACTATATGCAGCTATTTCTACTTAAAACATGTTTGAAGCTGTCCCTAGAAGAGAGTTATTTGAGAAAGATCCCTGGAATAATGTTCTCCAAGGCATCCTGTATTTCTCTTATATACATCCTGTAAATACTTAAAAATGGTTATGTTATCTCCTCTGATAGAATGTCAGCTGTTTGAAGGCAAGGGCTGGTGCGTTTTTTGTCTCTGTTTCGCCAGCACCTTCAAGAGTGCCTATTGGTATATAATAAATGCTTAAGTATTGACCGACTGATTGATAGCAAGAAAATGAAAAAAGACTGGCACTGACTCTAGATAGTGAGGATCAAGACTGCTCAGAAACTGGGTAGGCCACAACTCCATATATTTCTAAGTATGCCAGACTTCCAGTGGGTGCATGTAGACAAGAAGGAAACAAGCATTTATTAAGCACCAACTATTTTCCAGGTACTGTGCTAAGAGCTTCACAAATATCATCTCATTTTATCCACAAAACAACAGCGGGAGGTAGGTGCTATTTTACAGTTTTACATTTTACAGTTGAGGAAAGTGAGGAAGATAGCAGTTAAGTGCCTTGCCAAGACCCACACAGTTCATGGTATCTATGGCAAGATTCAAACTCAGATCCTCAACCCCAGGCCCAGCACTTTTATCTACTGAGGCACTTGAGATCAGCTTTTCAGCACCAAGCAGTAGTCAAGATTCTTCAAAAGAGCCCAGAGAAGCATCACAGGGAATGCTGGCTAGGGGAACACCCTGTGGCTATAACAGCCTGGGGGAAGAAATCGCTTCTCCACCCAAACTCCTTTCATCCACTAGGCTTGAAGGAACAAAGGACTCAAGTCTCAGTGCTGGCCTTCCTTTAGCCTTCCACAAGGCCCCAGAGGCAGATCTACACCTCCATGACTAGCACAACAAGAGTATTTCACTAGTGAAAAACTCCAGTGTGTTTCTGGGAACTAATTGGAACCCAAAAGTGTAAGAAACATCCCCCCAACGGAATGGCTTTGCAGAGAGCCCTTTCCAAACAAACAAACAAACAAACAAACAAAACCCCTCCAAACCCTTCCATTCCTAAGCAGTGACTGCATTTACTTAATGCTCTCAAGTTTACAAAATGCTTTCCTCACAACAATCCCACGAAGTACCCATGCCTAAGGGATATCTCACAGATGTGCCTCTCTCCTTAGCCTCTCTCTCCATAGGGCAGATGAGATTGTGCGGAATGAGTTAGACTCAGTGATTCCACCTTATTTATCTCTGCCTACAGCAAATGCTGTTCAAGGTAATATAAAATCTATGCATTCCCATCTGTTCGAAAATAAAATGTAGTCCTTGCATTGATCATTCCAGCCTCCAAAACTCTGAATTCCTTTAATGTGGTTTACTAAATGTACACTTTTCTGGCAGGTTTTGAAATCTTCTTTTGACTTGATCACAATGGGTTGATAAGATGGATTTTTTCCCCTTTCTAAATGTATGTGTTTTCTAAATCCTCTTTATTTTGTGCCCACTGGCTTCGAGAGTTAGCGTGGAAAGGAAACACCATATGTTTTTTTCTTAGATTCAGTACATTTCTTCTCGTAAGCATAGTTCAGTAGGTGCTAATATGCCTCCAAGATAAAGCCACTGGAAGATGTTCCTTCCCCTCCTCCACCCACATGGAATTAAAGGAAAAATGAAAGACACATACAAACCCAACCCAATCCCTAACACTTCATCCCTAATACTCTGGATGGAGTCCATCTCCAACAGAAATGATCTCAAAAAACAATACAAGAGGGAGGAAAAAGCAAGTAGAAGAGAAGCACCCAGAAATGCAAGGGCTACATTTTGCCTGATGTCATCCCGACAATTTAATCTGCAACAGACTATATGTGACATTTGAAAGATGGAACCTGATAGCCCAAGGGATAACCCACAGGCCTAGAAGAGCTGACTCTGTTAACAAGGACGTTAACGTTTTTTATCCCTTTCGAGCATTTCCATACCTGGGCATGAGATGGTGGAAGTCCTCTTCTTATATACACGCCAAAAAGAGCATCCTTCCCGAGGGAAATGTTGAACTTTAAGAACTGAGGCTGAGTGATGTGAATCTGAGATCTCCAGAACACCCCTGGAGGTACTTCCTGGGTGACCCGTCTTCCTACCTCAGCTTCCCCGCTATCTATGCTGCTGTTTTTTGGAGTCCAGGGCCCTGGAAAACCAGAAAAGGCATCAAGTGGGTGACATTTTAATACATAAGTTGGGTCTGAATTTCTGTTTAATTACATGTCAAAATTTTTTTCTTAATACTCAAGATTAAACTCACGGAAACTTTCCCCTTTAAATCAAAGCTTAAAATGGTTAGTTTTCTTTTTTTTTTTAAATAAAGCTATAAACTCATACTCTAGGGCATCTAGAATCTTGGCACACTGCTTTTTTTTTATTCTGTGATTGCTCTTTGCTGATCAAATATAATAAGAGCAGAGAGTCAGATAAGTACATGTAAAGCTGCTTGTGCGCCTTCCAGCCACCCTGAATGTGACTGGGATGTAAAAATTATCAGCAGGGAAGGGGTAATATTAATGTGGCATTGAATTTAATTCTTCTAGACTTTAATTATTCCTCTTACACACCAAAATCAAGTGCAATACACTCTCTGGCATTTCGCTAAATAAAATAACAACCCCACCAAACTAAAATATGTGCAAAAAGAAAACACCTCAGTGGATAACGCAATGCTTTCAATATATGGCTGGTCTCCTATTTCACCGATCTTTGAAAGAGGGCACAGAGACCTGGAAGGATTTACAAGTTCTCTCTCATTTGCACTGATATCTTTACCTGGCACGTAGTAAGTGCTATATCAATGTCAGTTGTTGTCATGTCGTCATCGTCATCATCATCATCATCATCATCATCGTCACCACAACATCATCAACATGACAGATGTTGGTGAGGACAATGCTGTAACACCACCCACCTGCCACCACTCAACAACCAGCAGGGGATTCCTTTTGTGTGATTTCCATTCCTTCCCAAAATGCTACCAATAGGAAGTTCAGAAGCAGAAAATCCTGGAGAGGATTTCTTAGTAGCCAGGAACAATCACATCCTTACCCCAAACTCACATAACCCATATGTTCTCAGTGACTGACATCCTTTGGAACTTGAACTCTGAGGGAAAAGTAGAGACCTGTAGGTAATTCCCAGCCTTAATTCAGGGATAAAAGTGTTACCTAAAATTCATGTATGATGCCTGCATTAGGAATTATGTGCTTGGAAAAGGTATCAATAAGCAATCCCTTCTATTACCTTCATTAGAGAACATGCTAAAACATCCTGAAAATATGAGAGAGCCATTTAGGTGGTGTGCTGGCTAGGAGTGCTGAGCCCAAGAAGTCAGGAAGACTCATCTTCTTGAGTTCAAATCTGGCCTCAGACACTTACCAGCTGTGTGACCCTGGGCAAGTCACTTAACCCTATTTGCCTCAGTTTCCTCATCTGTAAAATGAGCTGGAGAAGGAAATGGCAAACCACTCCAATATCTTTGCCAAAAAACCCCCAAATGGCGTCATGAAGAGTAAGATGCCTTAAAAAAAAGATTTTGCTTTTTTTAAAAAAAAGTCTGAGGCAGCTGCAGATTATCCTTGGAACTGATAACCTGGTTATCTTTATGATAAGGAAAAATACTCTAGTAGAATCAAGCTAGTAAGAAGTGTGTCCTCTATTACTGAGATAGTTGCATCCCTATCAGGGAATTATGTCCAGTTTGGGTCACCACTCACTCACGCCTCTGATTCAGGCCTTCCAGTCATTTGGATAGCAATCCAGTTCAGGCCATCATTACCTCTTGCCTAGATAATTGTGGTAGTTACCTAACTGGTCTCCCTACTTATGGTTTCTTTCCCCATTCCGATTCATCTTCCACACAATTGCCGAATAATTTTCTTAGAAGACAGAACAGGCCACTCACCTGCTCAAAAACCCTCAGTGAATCTCTACTGCCTCTAGGATTAAATGCAAACTGCTGAGCTTGACAGTACAAGCCTTGCACAACCTTGCACCAGTCTACCTCTCCAGGATTATGTCATGGATACTATCTTCCCGCCCCAATGTCCCTACTTGTTGCTTTCTAAATTTGATATTCCATCTTCCATTTTTGTGTCTTGCCTGGATTGCATTCCCTCCTTGTTTCTGCTGCTTAGATATGTAAGTTATTGTTATTATTACCATTAATAATAATAGCTAGCATTTATGTAGAGTTTTAAGGTTTGTAAAGTACTTTGCAAATATTACCTCATTTGAGCCTCACAGCAATGCTTTGAGGGAAAGTGCTATTATCTCCATTTTACAGATGGGGAAACTGAGGCACTACATGGTTAAAAGACTTGCTCAGAGTTACACAGCTGGTAAGTGTCAGAAGCCAGATTTGAATTCTTTCTTTGTGACTCAAGGTTCAGCACTCTATCTACTCTGCCGCCAAGCTGCCCCCTCCATGGTCATAGGATTGTGGACAATGAGCTGGAATGGACCTGAGAGGTCATCCATAGGTGAACCTTCTTATTTTACAGATGAGGATTCTTAGGTTCCTTCAAAGGTCAGCAGAGGTACAGCCTTCCATGGTGAGTCTTCCCTAATTCCAGGGGTTGTTAGTGTCCTTATCTGTTTATAAGTTACATCTCCAAGTAGAAGAGAAGCTTCTTGAAGGCAAGGATTGTTTTTCTTTTATGTTCTTTGAATCCTCAGGGACTAGATCACAATAGGCACTTGATAAATATCTACTGCATCAATCAGATACTATATAATCTTCAAAGAAAAGCAACACATTCAGTTAACACATGTGTTCTTAAGCCAGGGTCCACAGCAAATTTCAGGGAATTTGTGAACTTAGATAGGAAAAGATGACATCTCTATTTTCACCAACTTCTAAGTGAAATTTAGCATTTCCTTCAATCATAAATGTATACAACAGAGATTTTTTGGAGAAGAGGTTTAGGGCAGCTGACTGATTAAGAACCCCTAGATTAATGGGTCAGCCTTGGGTCTAAAGAAGGCAAAGAATGACATGATTACTTTGTTCAAGTATGCAAAGGGCATTTAGAAGGGAAATGGATCATTTTTTTACTCATAGCCCACAAAAAGGCCCAAATAAAGACAGAGGGAATTAAAATCAAGCAGAGGGACGATATCAGAATGTTTTTGAAGTGAGACTTGAGCCCAGGTTTTCCTGGATTTGAGGCCCCCATAGCACACTGTCTCTTCATGTGGAAAAAAAAAACTTTATTAAAATTATAGCTGTTGTGCTTGGCCCTTCTTATTCCCAGAGAATATAAGCCCTTTGAGAGGAGTGCCCTTTTTGTCTTGGTATCTAGCACTGTGCCTGGCACATAGCATGGGCTTCGTGAATACTTATGGATTGAAAAGTGTTTCGTCTTCACATTTCATAAAAATGGGCCTTCCCCTCATTTCTGATGGGCTTTCAGGTGTTTCTAGGTTAATGCCAGGATGTTAAAAAAAAAAAAAGGGGAGAGAGAGAGAGAAGCAAGAAAATGAGATCAAACAAGTCGAGCTACAAGAGAAATATACTGGATTATGATAATGTCAAGCCAAATGCCGGTGCTGTGGGCTGTGAGAGAAAGAGCCAACCTCCCTAGGAGCTGCTGCTTAGGCAAAAAATCAGATGAATCCCCAGTGTCAAAACATTGCTTACTGTTTAGACAGTAATGTTATCCCATCCTATTTTAATTTACTTCAACTTTGGAAAAGTAGCCCCAGGAAACAATCTGCCATTACCAGGGTGTAAATCTTTACCTTTTCAATAACCACATCTGCTTCACAGAGACTCACAGATTTTCCCTATGATCAGGCTCTTTTCTACCTAATACAGCTATTTCTTACTTGGTTTCTCTGTGATATTATATATGTATGCGTTGATCAAGATCTAGAGAGAAAGATATAATCATCACATTACCTAGAAACATCTGTGTGACCCTGGCTAGGTCACTGAAATTCTCAGGGCCCCAAGCAACCCGAACACTAGAATTTATTGCCTAAAAAGTAAGCAGTATTTCACTTACTCCAACAATCAACATTTATTAAGCACCTGCTACGTGCCAGGTACTGTGTTAAGTACTGGGGATACAAAAACAGGCAAAAGTTAGTCCCTGCCCTCAAGGAGCTTCCAATCGAAAGGTCTGACATTATCATAGTCCTATATATTTCTCTTTTACTTCCATTTGTTGTTGGTGCAGAGAATTCCTCTAGAGAAAACTCCTTTTTCCAAAGCAGATGAGCTGCCTGGGGCACTGAGAGGTTAAGTAATAATAATAATAATAATAAATCACTAACCTGTATATAATGCTTACTATGTGATAGGCACTATACTAAGAGATTTGCAATTATTATCTCATTTAATCCTTACAATAACTCAGCAAGATAGGTACTAGTATTTATCTTCATTTTAGAGATGAGGAAACTGAAGTGAACAAGGTCAAGTGACTTGCCTAGGGTCACACAGCTAGCAAGTGTCTAAGGCTGGATTTGAACTCAAGTCTTCCTGGTGACGTGACTTGGCCAGGGTCACACCATGTATACGTGTCAGGTGATAGAATCTGAATCCAGGTCTTCTTGATTCTAAGGCCTGCTTCCTATCCACAACACCACTCTACCTCTTTAAATAATAATTAATAATAATAATGATAATGTCATTTCTATAGCACTTTAAAATTTTCAAAGCACTTTATATACATAATCACATCAATTCTCATGACAAATTTGAGAGTTAGATACTATAGGATTTAAATTCATTTTACTAGATGAATAAGCTGACATTCAGGATAGTTATGATAGTTGTCCTGATGGTCACATGGTCTATAAACATCTGAGGAAGAATTTGAAACTAGGTCTTTCTGATGCCACGTCCAGAACTGTTACTACTATGGTATGCTCCCTCTCTGTGACAGGACTTCCTAGGTTACAGGGACGCCTGGTTTTTTAGTTTCCCTAGTTAATCAGTTAATCAAAAGGGATTTATTAAGTACCCACGATGTGCCAGGCAGTGCGTTAAACAAGGGGGATGCAAACGTACACAAAGACAGGCAAAACCCAGTTCTGGCCAGCTTCACATTCCAATGGCAAAGGCGAGTGTACAAAACACGCAAGATATGTACAGAGTCACTGGAAAGTAATTTTAGAGGGGAAAGCTTGGAGAACTGGGGGCGGGAAGTGGAAGGGCCTTCTGCGGGTGGTGGTTTTGAAGCTGAGGTTTGAAGAAGGTCATGTAGATGAAGAGGGGGAGGTGAAAGAAAAGAATGGTTACGGGCATAGGGGATAGTCAGTTTAAAAGTAAGGAGACAGCAGACAGAACACAATGTTAATGATAACGATAATAATACTAACAAAGCACTTCACAAATATTATCTCATCTTATCCTCTGGGATAAAACTCTGTAACGTAGGCAATATTATTATTCCCATTTTACAGCTGACGAAACTGAGGCATAGAATTTAAGTCACTTTCCCACAATTACAAAGCTAGTGAGTGCCTGATGCTGGATATGAACCAGATCTTCCTGACTGCAGGTTTAGTGCTTTATCTATTTCACCATATAATGGCAAACAGACCTATAGAAGGGATATTGTGAAGAATGATGCGGTTGAAAGATCTGCGGACATTTAAGTTGGAGAAGAGAAGGCTAAGGGAGGCTGTCTTCAAGGACTTTTCATAGAGAAGAGGGATTATACTTGTTCTGTGTGGCCCCAACGGGCTAAATGAGAATAAGTGGGTTGAAGTTACAAGGAGGCAAATTTAACCTCGAATCCTAACAATCAGAGCTGTCCCAGAGAAGAACAGGCTGCCTTAGAGGACTATGGTCTCCTCCTGAATGAAGATCTCCGAGCAAAGGCTACAGAACCGCCTTTGTACATTGGAGCTTCCATCCCCTTCTTGAATTCCAGTTCCACATCACCAGTTGTCTTACTGGACACATCAAACTGGATGACCCAGAAACCTTCAATTCAATATGTCAAAAGCAGAACTCATTGTCATTTGCACAAAACTCACCTTTCTTCCAAATTTTCCTATTTCTTTTGAAGGTACCGTTCTTCCTCTAGTCTCCCTGATCAGTAAGCTCAGAGTCATCCACGATGCCTCACTCTCTCTCCTGCCACATATCTGTAAGTAACTGTCAAATCTCACCATTTGTATCTCTGCAAAATGCCTTATATCCAACCCCTTCTCTCAACTCACAGAGCTAGAACCTCAGCATGCAGGTGCTCATCACCTGTCTGGTGGGGCTGATCAGCCATAGCTGGATACATTGTAACCTGACTCTAGCGCAATGACGTCATTTGGTCCTCTGGGAGACAAAGGACAATGACCAATCACCACCTGTTGCCTACACAATTGCAGGAGCCTTCTGACTGGTCTCCCTGCCTCAAGTCTGTCCTCTACCTAGATGACAAAGTTGTTTTCCTTAAGTTCAGCTATGACTATGGCTTTCTCTTACTCGATAAATAAACACTCAATAAATAAGTAGTCACCTATTGCTGCTAAGAGAAATACAAACTACTCGGGCTTTTAAAGTCCTTCACAGCCTCTCCCCAACTTACCTTTCTAGCTTCATTATATCTCTCCCCTTACCGTCCAGCTCAGATGGCCTTCTCTCTGTTGCTTACACGTGGCATTCAGCCTCCTCACTTCGTGCCTCAGTTCATACTTGGAATGCACTGCCTCCTCACTTCTACCTCACAAAATCTCTCATTTCCTTTAAGATACAACTCAAGTATTACATTTTACATTAATCTTTTCCTGCTCCCCCTGCTTCTAGGGCTCTTCCTCCCTTACCACCTTATGTTTGTTTTGTACTTTAATATGCACATGTTACTTTCCCCAATAACACATACGCTTCTTGAGCATAGGAATTATTTTATTTTACTGTATCTGTATCCCCAAGGTCTACTCAGTACATAGCACAGTGCCCGGCACATAGTAAGTGCTTAATAAATGCTTATTGATAATTGACTGTCACAGTGCCTGGTTCATAGTAGGTACTTAATAAATAAATCCTTGCTGCTTGATTTAGAAAGGGAATTTTTTTTAACTGAATAAAGGTTTGATTAGAAGGTCTGCTGAAGTCAATCAATCAACAATTTATTAAGCACTTATTTCATGTCAGGTACTGTGCTAGGCATTAGTGATGTGAAGACAAAAAGGAAGCTTCTTGACTTTCAGCTCCCAGATTACGTGATTGGATTCTTGCTTCTGCCGTAACTAGCTATGTGAAACAAACAACACTTCTGGACCTGTTTCATCATCAGTAAAATGAGGAGGTTAAACCAAATGTTTCAGGGCCTGTGACGCTCCTAAATCACTGGCTAACCTAGATGGGTTAGTAAGCATCATCTTTGAGCATGTGTGTATCAGTATGTGCATGAGTATGAATGAAATAATTAGGAAAAGTCATGCTTTTTCCTTTTTAGTGACAGATCAAAGTATATTACTATGAAATAAATTCATTCTATATCAGAATTTGCTTTTGCTCAGTTGTGTCTGACCCTTCATGACCCTGTTTGGGGTTTACTTGGCAAAGATAATGGAGTGATTTGCCTTTTGCTTCTCCAGCTCATTGTACAGATGAGGAACTGAGGCAAACAGGCTTAAGTGACTTGTCCAGGGTCACATAGCTAGTAAGTGTAAGAGAGCAGGACGAACTCAAGAAGATGAGTCTTCCTGACTTCAGGTCAGGCACTCTATCTACTGTGTCCCCTAGCTGCCCCATATTAGAGTTAGCGTAGTCAAAAACAGATGTGGCAATTTTTGGACTGAAGTGACTATTTAACTGACTTTGATAACAGGATAGTGTACTAGTCAGCAGGATTGAACTTTACTCATAATCTCTAGATCTCATCTTCTAGGACTCTGGACACTACACAATCCACTCTTCTCTGTCTTGTTATTATAACTAGAAGTAGTTCAGAGAACATTTGGAAGACAACAATCACTTCACCCTTAGAAGATGCTTAAGGAATGATGGTCCTGGCTGGTTCATCATTGGCTTGAAGATTAGATGTGCAGGTTTTTTAAAGGCAACACTAATGATCAATTTTCCAGAGCAGTCCAACTCTATAACTCCACGGAAGATTGCTCATGTAAATTTGGAGATATTGCCTATTTCAGAAACATGTACCTAAAACTTCAACCAGTTAAGTAAGACTGATGATGAGCAAAATGACAGCCTTCCATATCCACATTAGGAACTAATCATTTCAGAAAATGTTGCCATAATTCATTTACAGAAACAGTGAAAATATCTCCTAAACAAGTGATAAGGAAAGGGAGCCATATTCATGACATGAAAATGAAGCCTTATATTAATACTTTTTAAACTTAACAGAACTCAGAGGGCTCTTCAGTATAAATCTGCTACACAGATTATTCCACCTCACATATTTTTATCTACTGCAAATAAAGTTGAATTCAGAATATTGCTTCAGTCATTATACCTCGTTTCCATTTATTTGGAAATCAGGACAGTCATCTGTGAGTTCAGTTTAACCAGGAGATGACTGTAGAGAACCTCTAGAGGCCCAGTGCTTCACTGCCCAGGGACCCAGCTCATAGAAAGACAGCCAAAACAACATGGAATCCAGGTTTCCTAAAGACTCATGGCTCAATTGGTCACCAGGAGCTTTATGAATAGACTTCATTATCCCTGTGATCATTATTATTCTTGTGTGTTGGCATTCAGGTCATGTATGAAGGGTGATCTGATCTTGCCAGCTTTCTGATTTTCAAATTAGTGATTGAATTTAGTCTCCGATCCCTTTTTAAAAATCCCACTTTGTACCCTTGGGCAAAAATGGTAAACTCTTCTGCTTATGAATTATGAACAAACATTTACACTTCTCATGGTCCAGGGAGTACTGGTTTTATTCATTCAGAGGATCCAAGTTGAATCAGAGATGAGACGTGGTGTAGTCAGGATCTTCACACATGCCATCTAGCCTCCACTGGGAGGAAAAGAGAAGGAGGAGGGCAAAATCACCCTGGGGCGTAGCCAAGTATTATAGAAAAATAGAACTAATAACACTGATAACACCAACATCAGAGACAGGCAGCATGGCACAATAGATAGAGACCTGGCTTCAGAATCAGGAAGGCAGGGGCTCAAATTCTGCTGCTGACCAATATTGTCTGTGACACTGGCCAAGTCACTAAACTCAGTGGGCCTGGGAAACTCTCTAAGATTACAAACTGCACAGCAAATGCCATTCTGCATTAAAAGAGGGAGTTTCTCACCTGTGAAGCCACAGGTCCAGTCCCAAAAAATTAAGCAACCACCGTCACAACAAAGTGCAGGGACGTTCACTGCTTAGGAGACCTTTCAAACTCCAAAAAATGGTCCCTAAGGGGGCAATATGAAACCCGAGATTCACCACAGCATCTCTCTAATGGCAATCTCCTTGACTATGAATGGTAAGACAACAAAATTCCAATGAAATTGAGGAGGTGGAAAAGAGTTTGTCTTGACTCTGTAGACCAGTAAGCTACCGACCTCAAAGAGGTCACAGTGTGTGTTGTATGACAGCGGTCTTAGGGGCAGAGACCCCTGACTCTTTCTGGAATGCTGGCTATATTAGAACATGGTGGGGGGTGGGGTATGACGGTTCTGAGTGCCTGCCCTGTGTTCATCTGGAGGCAACTAGGAAGGATCCAGAGGAGCCATGACAAACCACCCTGCTAGTCTGGCTCCTAATACTGTACACTATGCCAAACTAGTAAAAATCATTATGAAGTTTTTGCTGAAAGGGCAAGTGTAGAAAAACATGTTTCTAAACAGAATAACAGTCTTTGCCATTTTTTCCTTCCAACTTGCATACCATCTGGAAATTCTGATTTTTTTTCAAAGGGTAGGAAAGAAATGTGCTCCAGGCACAAATAAATGTTTACAGCTGAGGTATAAACCGAGAAAGTAGGGGGCTTAAAACAGACAAGCTGGCATTGAGGGAGCCCAAGCTAGAGCAGGATAAAGAATGGGGTGGGGGACACTCAAGTTTGTTCAGCAACACAAGACCTTTGGAAGTGGACATCCCAACTTCCTGCTGACCTCCTCAAATAAATGCTTGGGAGAAGCCTTTGTATCTGCTTATTTTAGTCTTCATGAAGCAAAAAAAAAGAAAGACTAAGGCATAATTATCACTGTCTAACTCCAAAGGTAGTTTTTGGAAAACATTTCAAATTTTTAAAAGTAATTTTTCATGAGAATATTTAAGTGACTTTTGCCATAATTAAAAAAGACCACATCACAAAAATCTTTCCATGATAAATTGTGGAAGATATTTTATTGCTAATTCAGTCACTCGGGGGAACTGAGGCAAAGGGAAGGTGTTGTTCTTTCTAACATTATGTTTATTGTGATTCTGGGACTCAAAAAAAGCATCTATTTAGGTGAAAGAGGGCAAGGTGAATTTTAAAAGAGTTATAGATCTTGAGATATATCTATCTTAAGCCCAAGGAATTCTAATTTACAACGCCATTTTGCTTTATACTTTGTTTACTTCAAACCTTCTCTAAGTCTTCTACAATTTGCGTCTCTCTTTTCTCTTCACAGGCCTTCTCTCTGCAATCTCTCCATCCTCTTCCCTTATAAAAAACTGTACCTTCCTGTGTTACCCCGCCAGCCCAGGAAGCCCTCCTGGACACTGCATCTGAAGGCTCCCATAGTCTTGGATCCTTTGCAATAAAGATGTATGAATTCATTTCATTTTATCCAGAAAGAGTCATAATGGCCAGCAATTCTAATAGCATGTGCTTTTCCTTCTGAGATTCAACACAACAACTAACCATGTTAAGAGTTAACTGGAGAGGGAAAACACGCAAAACAATAACGACAAAACAAAACAAAAAGGAAAAGGGAATGAAGAGAGGAGAGAAAAAGAAAGCCCAAAGAACATCTTCCCTTTCAAGTAATTAATCAAGTGCTTTGTTTCCACTAACACATCAGGGTGTGTGGGTTGCTCTGTCTATTAGATTCGTTTCCAAACCTGAAGAGTGTAAACATTCCTAAAGACCAGGTAATGAAATCTCTATCGATGTGCCATCTTACATGGGGCTCACATGGCAGTATTTTGCTTACATTTTAATTTGCTTCTGCAGGATACTTATTCAGTAATTGCTTAATAAGATTAACCTCTCTGGCAATACTGGTGTAGCTTGATTAAAACATTATGGGAGTGAAGGATTATTGTATATCACATAAAATGGAGGGGGGAGTTAGTTAATTAACTTATTGCCAATATATCTTGATTGCCTCTTTGAAACACTAGATAAGTAATCAATAGGAATTGATTCAGGTTATCTAAACATATAGAATTGGGAGGGGTCAGCAGGTAAACCAATTCACCTAGAGTCTTTTCTTGAAGGCTTAGTGGAAATGCCAAAGCTATTCCAGGGACTTTAGATTTTAAACTTTGATACTTAAAAAAGGGTCCTGCACCACTTAGTCTCTGGCATGATTCTATTTGCAGATTCAGAATGAAGTTTTTATTATGTTGGACTAGGATGTGTTCAATTTATTTTAATTTAATTTAATGTGTTTAAATGCCAACCTATTTTCTTTTTGAAGTCAGTTAAGGTTAAGTGACTTGCTCAAGGTCACACAGATAGGAAGTGTCTGAGAGCAGATTTGAACTCAGGAAGATGAGTCTTGCTGACTCCAGACCTGGTGCTCTAACCATTGTGCCCCCTAGCTGCCCCAGGCCAAGCTACTGTCCTTGCCATCATATGAATGCCCTTGTTGTCAAGGTTATATGGATAAGGTTGGGAAGAACTGGGGGAGGAAACTTCCTCTCTCAATGGAAACTGACATCTTCTCTGAATCTAATAATTTTATTTTTTATTTTTATATTTTGTTTTTACAAGGCAATTAGGGTTAAGTGACTTGCTTAGGGTCACACAGCTAGTAAGTGTCAAGTGTCTGGTTTGAGGCTAGATTTGAACTCAGGTCCTCCTGACCCCAGGGCCTGTGCTCTATCCACTGCACCACCTAGCTGCCCCCGTTTAATAATTTTAAATAGTCATCTAGAGCAGAAGTGTCAAACTTGGGACCTGCAGCCAGCAAAACTCCTGCTAGATTAAATTGCAATTAGGAAATGTTTTACAAAATCAACAAAAGTACAATACGACACAGATAATGGTAATTTGTGGTTTTCTAAGTCAACATGTGGCCTTCCTGAGTTTGACCCAACTGGAAAGCACTATGAGGTTAAGTGACTTGTCCAGGGGCACACATGAGCATATCTCAAAGGAAAGGTTTGACCTCAGCTCTTCCTAGCTTTGAGACTAGCTCTCTATATACCACAAGCTGCTTTGGGTATGTAGGTAAGTAAAAAATGTATAAATCTTACTTTTCATCTTGAAAACATTAATTCTAGCAATGTATTGGGCTTACTTAACATTTCCTTAAGCATGCCATATTCCTATATGAAAACAAACACACAAATGAGGCTTTTCCAATAGAAAGAGTCCCTTTGTTAACACAAACATCTGACAGGCCCTTTTGGTGGAGATGTGATTTCAGAAGAGGTTTTGACTACCTTCTGCCTCGGTGGAAACAGGACCTATGGGAGGTAGACGATGATGGGAGTAGTATGAAATCCTCACGTGCTAAAAGCAAAGCCTTTCAGGGAGTCCATATTTTTAGCGGCCACTATTTTAAGGTATATTCTTTGCATTATTTAAAGGAATGCCGGGCAATCCCTCCTTGTTTCCATATCCTGACTTCCTTTGAATTCTATTAAAACCTCACCTCCTACAGGAAACCTTTCCTGTTCCTCCTTAATTCTAGTGCCTTCCCTCTCTTGGTCTTTTCCCATTTACTCTGTATATAACTTGTTTGTGCACAGCTGTTCTCTTTTTCTCTCCTCCATTAGATTGTGAGCTCCTTGAGATCAGGGACCATTTTTTGCCCTTATTTGTATCCTTGATACTTAGCACAATGCCTGGCACGTGCTGACTTGACTATATAAGTTTATGCACACCTTCAAATACTTAAAAAGACACAAACTCATCAACACCATATTTCCTCCAAAACTACACACTGCAACTCATATGTACACACATGTAACACATAAGATATATGACTTATATTCCCACAAACTTTCCAAAGAATTTGAAGTGGCTTAAAACACAGCATTAGAAAAAGTATTTAAGGAAACCAGCTGAAAAAATCAGAAGTAGTAAATAACTTTAATTACTCAAGTTAAACAGAATTTAGATCAAATTTTTTAAGCAGCTCATGAAAAATGGATTGGGGTATATTGTTTTATCACTGCCAATAGAAAACATAAATGTAGCTGCCAGTACACATTTTTAAAGGTATGATAATGGGTTTTATGAGAGAGGCAGTCAGACAGAGAAGTTCTTGGAGAATCAATGAAAAGGTCTACATCTGTGCTAATTTTATAACTTTTGAACATATTTCCCCCCCATCTTTTTCATTTTTCCTTATAGTTTTTCATATGGTCCAGTGCTTAGTGAAATGTTCAGTCCTTTTAGTTGTGTCTGACTCTTTGTAATCCCATTTGGGCTTTTCTTGGCAAAGATACTGGAATGGCTTGCCATTTCCTTCCCCATCTCATTTTACAGATGAGGAAGCTGAGGCAAACGGTTACATGACATGCCCCGGGTGACACAGCTAGTAAATGTCTGAGGCCAGATTTGAACTCAGGGAGATGAGTCTTTCTGACTTCAGGCTTAGCACTCTATCCACTGTGCCACCGAGCTGCCCACTTAGCACACACTAGGCACTTAATAAATATTTGTTAATGGACTAACTTATTTTTAATCTTCCAAAATGAAAGAAGTGTACGTTTTTCAGTTTTTCCTTATATTGCAGATTTACATTTGAATGCACAGAAGTGTTTAGTGTCATCTGAAAACTTAAAGATTTCATGCTGTAATTTACTTTCCAAGTCATTTATGAAAATGTTAAATAAAACTGGCAGTGGAGGATACCTATTGTTAACTCTAAGATTAAAAGGAAAAAAAAGGAATGAAAATACACAAAAAGGCTTCTTTTCTTTACCAAAAGTCTTAGCATTTTTACAACAATGAGAAGAGAAATTTAAGCAATATTAGCTAGTAAGTCTTGGAAGACCAACGGAAAACTCTATGGTAGAAAACCATGAAATCATTTTTGAGCACCTTTTAAACTATTTGTCTTACCTGGCCTAAAGTAATGGGAGTAAAGCATATGACACGTTCCAGTCTTAGGATTCTAATAAAACAGCTGGAATATATTAACACACACACACACACACACACATATACACACATATACATACACATATATGCATATATGTGTGTATACACATACACACACACACATATATACATACATACACAGACACACAGACGCACATACTCCAAAATGTCATCCAAAGACCAACGGATAAAGTAATATTATTTTCTTATGAATAATATGGGCTTAAAAGAAAATTTTTCTATATTCATTCTTTAGGCAACAGCTATCTTTAAGTCCTACTTATAGTGAATGACAGAAGGTATGTGGTTAATTAGATTAATTAATTTCCATGATGCCATGGAAAGAACATCTAACTTGAGTAAGGCAGAGATCTGGGTTTAAATCCCAGCTCTGATACTTATTATGTGAACCTGGGCAAATTTCTGAAGACCTCTGAGGCCCCAGTTTCCTCACCTGTAAAATAGAGATAACAATACCTATAGCGTCTACCTCCCGAGGCTGATGAAAATCAAATGGGCTAAAGTATTTGCAAATCTTAAAATGCTATGTAAACATGGTTTGGGGCATGAGTGCGTGCGTGTGTGTGTGTGTGTGTGTGTGTGTGTGTGTGTGTGTGTGTGTGTATACATGTGAGTTTGTACATGGCATGTATACATATATCACAGAATTACAGAACTCAAAGAGACCTCCGATGTTAGCTAGTCTAATGTACAGCTGAAAAGAATTCCTACTATAAGAGAGCTGACAAGTCTCTGAAGACCTCCAGTGGGGAGAAACTTATCACCTTATCACCTTTCAAAACAGTCCATTGCAATTTTGGACAGCTCTAATTGTTAGAAGTTCTGCAAGCGCTCCCCCCCCCCCCTTCACTGCATGTCCCCAGACTCATCAAATCTAAATTTAGTTCTTTCCAACTTCCACCCAGTGTTCCTGAGTCTGCCCTCTGGGGCCTAGAACAACTCTTTCCCCAACTTCTTCCAAGTGACATCCTTTCAAATACTTCAAGATAGCCACCATACGCTCTGCTGAATTTTCTTTCCTCTAGGCTGAATATCCATATATTGTAATCAATTCTCACATGACATGGACTCAAAATCCTTTACTACCCTGGTTGCTACCCACTTGCACACTTGCTAGCTTGTCAAATGCTCTTCCTAGACTCTGGCTCCTAAAACTTAACACAATACTCCAGATGTTATGCGTCTCATCAGCCTGACATCACACTAGTTTCTCGGGCTGCCACATCACACTGATGCCTCCTATTGAGCCTGCGTTCCACTGACCCCACCCAGGTTTCTCTTCCTGGCCAACTTCTGTCAAATCATGCCTCCCCTCCATTCTGTACTTATGAAATTGATTTTTTGGACCCAAATGTAAGACTTTACATTTATGCTCACTTAAGTTCATCTTATTGAAGTCTAGCCAACCTCTCTCTGGATCCCAAATCTGTAGTCCACTGAGCCAGTCATCCCTTTCTCTTTTGTCTCATCTGCAAATGTGATAAGCATTTCAGCTTCCTCTTTACAAAGAACTGATGAAAATGTGAACCAGCATGGGGTCCAGCATGGATCCTAGGGGTGCTATATTAGAGATCTCCTGTTAAAATGACATTGAGCGATTAATAAGTACAATTTGCACCCAGCCCTTTAAAGCAGCCCAGAGTCTAATTACATTATCCTCTAATTCCATCACTTCATCCTTCCCACAGGACAAGTATGTGATACTTTTATCAAATGCTTTGCTAAACTGTAGGCAAAATGTATATAGAATTCCTTTGGTCTACTTGACTGGTATTTATATCAAAAAAGGAAATACAGTAGGTTTGATACACTTGTTCTCAATAAAGCCACAATGACTCTTTTGTGTGTGTGTGTGTATACATACATATATGTATGTGTGTATATACATATATACACATATATGTATATGTGTATATATGTATGTATAGATACACGTATGCATACACATACACACATATATATTTATATTTTGTCTGACTCTGAGATTTCATAAGTATGGGGAGCTCCAGGAAGGAGACTTTCCCTGCAAATGCAGATCAGAAGTTCTTCCATAATTTATAATCTTAGACAGCTGCCTGGGACATTGATAGGGTAGGTGACTTGTCCAGGGTCACAAAGCCAGAATGTGCCTGAGGTAGGATTTAAACCCATGGTCTCGTGAACTCTAAGGCCAGTTCTCTATTCACTGCTGCCTCATATCAATTATTATATAAGTAGCTATTATTAGTATTATCTGTTTATGCCAAGGGGCAGAGTGTAAATTTTGTAGCTAGAGAAACTCCTAACAGCAACATTACATATTTATTATTTTGATCCTGAATTAAATGTGCAATGTGCCAGCTGGTTAAATGTGGCATTTTCTGTTGTTTTCTTTTAATTATTTCATGTCTCCATTCCTTACAATCTTCCCTCTTCACTACCACCCCCCTTCTCTTTTTGCTTTTCTTCTCCCCTTTTAGCACCTTGTTAGCACCTCTTTTCTCTCTAGAAGAATATGGTGCCTGATTGCTTCAATAAACATTTCTTTTGTCCCCTTGCTGTTATAATAAGGGAAGCTTTGTTAGCTAGTTGTCAAAACTCCTTGCTATTTTCTCTGAAGACTGAACAGCTACTACTTTTCCTCCTTTGTGCCAAGCCAGGCTTTGCCTTGTCCCCAGAGATACTGAATCTCTCCTAGTGGGAGAGGTCTCTACCACAACAACATGCAAGTGTTTGCTGCTCTCTCCTCCGATAAGAGTGTCCTTTCCCTGCTAGCACTACTGCTGCTGCTGCTGCTGCTCAGGCCTCTGCTGCTGTTGCTGTTGCTGCGGTTGCTGCTACTTCGTCCTTTTGATTCCTTCAAGTAGCTGAAGGGCTGTGCCAATCAATGTAGATAGTGGAGGTGTGCACATTGCTGTATGTGGGCAAAGAGCCAGCACAGACTTAATGCAGCCAAACATAGCAAACAAACAGGAACAGCAAACAGCATTTAATGTGGGCACTTACAAAAAACCATAAAATGCGTTTTTTTGCATACCTTCCAAAATTTGGATTAAAAACTGAATGGCTGGCAAGAGCTCGGAATTCCTGTGACCTTAAGAGGGCAAGCAGCAGCTGTAACCTCACCTTTGCCTCCAGATGGCAATGTTACCACATCATCGTTTCCTGGTAATCCGGTCCTTATCCCATTGTTAAAGGTGTGTCCATCTGCCGGCTGTAGTTGCCAATTGAGTCCGAGCAGATGCATTGCTGCAGGAGAGACAAAGTAATGAAAAATAAATATATAATTCAGAACTAGAAATGTCACGAGGGGAGCGCCAGGAGCCTTTCTCAGGTACATCCATTGCAGGGATCAGACAGCCAAAGCAGCGTGCCACAGAGACGAGCAGAGTGCAGCTTCTTTTAGCTAGCTGCTTCACATCTTCCTACACAACCACTTGCCGTCTCAAAGTGAAAGGCCTAAAAGAGATACCTGGGAGAAAAAAGACAAGGAGCCCAAGATTTCCTAAATAATTCCAGAGAAGGAAGATCAAAGATGCTTCATGGGGCAGGCTACTCCTGTTTGTTCCCACAGGGAATATGGTGCAAAAAAAAAAAAAGGATGCCATTGTCTTAAAGTTAATTTGTAAGGCTTTCTCCCAAAGTTAGGGCAAAGGGCCCTGCTCAGATTCTACAGTGCCAGATCTCTACAGAGGGCCCTATTTCTTCTTTGACATCAGCCCTGGAAGCTTGATTGTCCCACACTGGAAATGTCAATACACTCACATCCTCTGTGGGGGAGAGACAGGAACGGGAAAGCAAAGCCACAGTTGCACCAGTGGTTTCATCAGCCCATTTCAAACTCTGTCTTCCTGCTGATTTCCATCTGCTGACATTTTAAATGTCCACCACTGTCCCCTCCCCTCCTTTATCTCCTTTTCCTTTTTTATTAAATGTACCGCCTTTCAGCAGACTGTGAATAAGCCTTTTCTTTCAATATTTCTGCTCTTTTCAAAGTGCCAAGTGCCTTCAGCCTCCTTGAAACTACCACCTCTACAGCATGCATAGGCGTGCATGTACGTGTGCTCAGGCGTGCGTGCACACGCACACACACTTTTTCTTACCTCACTAAAGGATAAAGCCAGAGAACAGAACCGTCTCACCGGCTCTCCTTTGCTAAGGAAACAAGACGGCCTTGAGAGCACTGGCTTTTCTTCACTCTATGAGTATTAACCTTCTAGGCTTGACACAGGGGCCTACCTGATCCTCCTGGTTACTCTGTAGGAACTCTCCAATTATTTTAACAAGAACATATCTATCTGAAGTGATTGTTAGTTGGTTGCTGTTGTTAAATTTATCCTTTTGACAAGGTTGAAGATAATACCCCTCCCTGCCCCCCTATAACACCCCCCCAAAATCCTTTTCTCTCAAATTCCTTGCCTCACAGATTTCTGATCCAACTCCCTCCTTCCTTTTTTAAAGGGATTTTACAACTGTACCGAATATTTCCTATCAAACAATAGCCACACTAAAACTGTATTACATTTTATCTGGACACAGGTTAACACCATTGCTACATTCCCAGCCCTGTCATGGAGAAAGGTCTGTTGACAGAGACAGGTTCTGATTTTGATGCAGGGACTGGGAGAAACAATTAACCGCAGGAGATGCAATTAACAATGCTTAGGAAATTGCTCTCATAGCAATTAATTCTGCATGCCTACTACCATGTAAAGTCATACTGCATTCTATTAAGGTTAAAAATCTATCTTCAAACAATATAGCTTCAAGTTTCATGGAGGGATTTAAACCAGCTGAGTTTTTATGGTTAAATACCTGTCTTTTATCTCAGACACTTTCCAATCTATACATTACTCTGAAGTGCTGGGCTCAAGTGTTAAAAATGATAAATACTAATAAGAATAAGTGACATTTACAGTACATTTTCTGTCAAGGTAACACCTAATTTTCTCGTGCAGTTTATACCTTATATATAGGTCACTTACTTGAAGCGACCAAATTCTAAGGCTTCAGATAATGACATATTTTCACAGCACAGAGGTCAGGAAATGAAAACTAAGAGGGGCTGCTTCGAGATAACGATAGCTTCTGATTTGTAATTACCAGGTGAAGGTAGGCAAGGAATTAGCTATTTTTAAATGATTTTTTAAAAATGATATTACTGTGTTATCAGGTTTTACCCGGAGCCATCTGCTTAACCCACGAGGGATGCAATACAGTTGTTTTGGTGAACATTTCTCTCTGTCCTGAGTTAGACCCAGGTGTGCCAGGTATAGTTAAAGCTCTAGTCCAACAGCCTTGATTTTTCATATCTAGTTTCAAGGAG
Organism: Phascolarctos cinereus; assembly: GCF_003287225.1. Classification (NCBI taxonomy): domain Eukaryota; kingdom Metazoa; phylum Chordata; class Mammalia; order Diprotodontia; family Phascolarctidae; genus Phascolarctos; species Phascolarctos cinereus. The sequence goes on along the minus strand of NW_027555625.1, from coordinate 402,698,703 downwards.
GAAGTTGGGGATCCATGTGGCAAAGTGGAAGGATGCCAAGCCTCCTAATGTTCTATCGATAGTAATATTATTAATAATGTTGCTAACATCTATGCACCTAATTATTTACATATTGTCTCCCCATTAGAATGTGAGCTTCTCAAGGGCAGGAACTGTGGATTTGGGTGGTTTTTTTTTTTCTTTTTGCACGTCTTTGTATCTTCAGCACTCAGCACAGTGCTTAACAAATGCTGTTGGCTGAGTTATACAGTGTGTTAAGTATTGCAAGGGGTAGCTAGGTGTTGAAGTGGACAGATCCAGGGCCTGGAGTCAGATGACTCATTTTCCTGAATTCAAATCTGGCTTCAGATACTTCCTAGCTATGTGACCCTGGGCAAGTCACTTAATCCTGGTTGCCTCAGTTTCTTCATCTGTAAAATGAGCTGCACAAGGAAATGCTAAACCTACTCCAGTATCTTTGCCAAGAAAACCCCAAATAGGGTCACAAAGAGTCAGACACAACTGAAAATGACTGAACAAAATTAAGTATTACAAAGCCCTTTCCAAAGATTATTTCATTTGATCCTCACAATAACCCTATGAGAAAGGTATTGTTTTTTATTAGTGAGGAAACTGAGCTGAAAGAGGTCAAATGATTTGCCCAGGGTTACATAGAGAGTATCTGTGGTAAGATTTGAACATGAGTCTTCTTCTAGGTAAGTCATTGTGCCCTAATCAGATTCTGTCTTCAATCTGAATGCTCTAGTGAAGGACTGTGTGGGGGGGGGGAGGAAGAGTGGAAGACAATTCTGAAGGATTTAAGATGAAAAACGCTATCCACCTCCAGAGAAAGAAATAATGGAATCTGAATGTAGATTGAAGCATACTTCTTTTTACTTTCTTTATTTTGTCTTTTTTTGGGGGGGAGGGGCGATCTGTTTTTTCTTTCAAAACATGGCTAATATAGAAATATGTTTTACGTAACTGCATGTGTATAATCTATATCAAATTGCTTGCCTTCTCAAGGAGAAAGGAGGAAAGAGAGGGAGAAAGAGAATTTAGAACTCAAAATTTTTAAAAAATGAATGCTAAAAATTATTTTTATATGTAATTAAAAAAATATAAAAATTTAATTTAAAAAAAAGAAAGGGGTGGGGTGGGTGGAGAACCTTCCTCTTACAGAGTTTTACCTCATCATTTAAAGACATGCCGACTTTGGGGAAGGGGAGAGAAGCAAGCCAATTCTTCAATCTTTCATGACCAAACTAATGAAAGCATTTATGAACCACAGAGTTTTGCTTGGCTTGAGATGTTGCATTTTCCACTACTCCCAGACCTTTTCCACCAGTTGTCCTGGGTTCTCTTGCAGAATCCCTTTGCAAAAAAAAAAAAAGTCTACTGAAAACAAGAGAACTGTAGCTGAGGTGAGAAGGGCTGGGGTCACAGCATGTCGGCAACTTCTCTGACAGCTCTCAGAAGTGTTAAGAAAAACAAGAAAATGAGAGGGAGATGGGGAAGAAGGGAAAGAGTCAACTCCGCCACGCACAAGATCTGTCCTCCCTGTGGAAGCAATACAACAGAAAGGAAACTCAAGTTTGGGCATATTTCTGTTGTTGAATTGGACAATAAGTAAATAAGAGAGAATTATTTCAGGGTATGGACCTTCATGTGTGTGTGTGTGTGTGTGTGTGTGTGTATGTTTAATGTCAGAAAAAGGCTTTTGTTTGCCCTTTTTTCTTGATCTTTTATTCCTTCTCTTGTTCACGAAAGAAAATGCCAGCTGCATGAAGCTTGTGGAAATGGAGAGAACTGTCCTCAGGATTGAGATACAAAGTGGTCTGGAGAGAAGGACCTACTTCTGACTCTCTGGCTCCAAGTTCTCATTACACTGCTGAATGGATATGTACCTGAGAGCAAAAATCATTCTTTTCCTAGATTTTTCAGTTTTCTTCCCTGAATAATGGGGATAGTTCTAGTTGGGGCTATACTTCAGGCCTGGAGGCAGAATGGAGAGGGATGGGTTAAAATGACAATGGCAAAAACCTAAAAGTGTGAGGAGAGGGCTTGGAGACTTGGTCCAGACTCCTTTTTCAGGTGGTCTTAACACTCAAGGTCTACGTTGGCCCCACCCCATACTTGTCACCCTCTTGTTTATAGTTCAAAGAATTGGGAATGAGATAGTCATAATAGTGTTCTGCTTTCCTGAGGTGGGAGGCATAGTGATTCTCACTCAAACACGTCTCTATGGAAACTCTAGATAGCCTGATGTATTATGGGAGCCAAAAAGCTCCTTTCATAGGGGAGGGATCTCAGGGCAGTTTACAGAGCAACATCCTTCCTGGACTCCAATCAGCATGAAATCATACACCTATTCAAATGTCAGCAAATACATCTGACTTGAGTCACAGCATTACCATGCCTCCAGTTGTTACTGGCTGGGAGGGTAGGAAGTATGAATGCAGGCATGCATGTGTGCATGAGTGAATAAATGAATCAATGAATGAAAAAAGCACTCTTAATCACTACGTACAAAGTATTGTGACTGGAAGTCTTGTTATAAATGTTTATTCTTGATCACTTCATAATTTAAGGTGAAGATTAGCCTCACTGAACTCACATTTCTGAGAAGAATACCTTTGGGGGAGTTAGGATGTCTTGAGGCTTAATATTCTAAAAGCTCGTCCATGGATGTCCAAGTTCAGACCATCTTTGGGTCACAAAGGAATGAGTTTAGGAGACCTACTCTAATGGTTACTTACCCCCACCTAAAACCAAAACGTACAATTTATCATGACTTGACAGACTGCTCTATAGGGACTCAGGGCTGGAAAAGCAGGGCCCTTCAGGTCAGTAAGGACAGGATGGAGAAAGGACCATGGGACAGAAGCTTGTTAATTCCAGGCAGTAGCTTCGGAAATTGGCCTTTTGAAACACAGTAAGTGGCCAAACGCTCGACCTGCTCTTCAAGTAACTGCATAGTACTTTTAGGGAGCCTTGAAAAAGCCCTGTTGCCAGGCAGACAGACCACACACAAGCCCAGGATTTCAGCCAGAGGAGCACAGGAACTCCATAAGGGAAAAAAACTGGAGTCAGGGTAATATTTTCTTATAGGATCCACTGTGTTATCAGGCCAGGCGGGCTCTGAAATAGACACTAACAAACTCCAAACCAAGAAGAAAATAGAGTTATATCAGTTATAGTTAAATGGGGCATCTCCTCCCAAATCATAAGGCCTGGGAGCCTACATGTCCTAGCAAATTATCAGCTAGAGAGGGGGATTGTCTGAAATAGAAAGTAGGGTTCATGGGAGCACTGCTGGGTGCCACTTCAAACTATCTGTGCTCATTGGCTGACGGAGGATCAACCTGACAAGAAGCCAATCAATATGTCAGAAACTCTTCTGAGAGAATTGTTCATCCCCTGTCAGAGAATGTGAGCATGGGGGCCAAGGCTCCTTTGTGTTTGTAGAGACGGCACCTAAGAGCAGAGGGTATCTTGAAAGATCAGGCTTGTCAATACATGACCGGAGGAAGAGATCTAGCTTTCCTTTGAAAATGGAAGACTACATGCAGCCCAGTAAGTGGCAGGGGAGGATGAAGGAGGATAGGGGGAGAATACAATGCCAAGCCACAGAACTCAATATGTGGTTGGGGTCATAAAGGTTCTAGAGCTGACCATGGAGAAGCCCATTCAGGCAACAGCAACATGGAAGAGGATTAGGATTAGGATCAAGACTGCGTCGCTTTCCCCTCCCCCACCAACTTCAGTCAATAATGCTGATGTCCCCAGAATGGAACTTAGCTTGTGCCAAATTCCAGATCTGACATGGCACCGGGAGAGAAATGCAGCTAACTGCCCTTGTGCATGCAAAATGAGGGGACAAGGTTGAGCCAAGACCAATCTGCATGGGTAACCAACCCTGACACTTGCAGGGATCACATAACAAATGAGCACTGATATTAAACAACCACGATGACAACAACAACCTGGAGCTATCTTACTACACCTTCCACTGTTTCTCAGCACATACTATAGACTTGTAGTGTGAGATTCTTAAATCTACTACCATTTAATGGAGAATTAACAAGGCAGTCAAACTAAATAATTACTTATTAAATGTTGTTAAGGTTTATCAACTAATAGATACCTCCTTTCTCCTACCCCTCTTTAACTAGTCATTAGTCCCCAATAAATGTCCTTTACTGGTAAGCTCTTTAACTTAGAGGAATCACCTTAGTAAAGAACAAATTTGTGTGTGTTTGAAGCAATGCCAGGTACATTTAACATACTTATCAGACTTGTTCTCTTGGTAGTTTGTGTATTACTATTTAGGGGAACACAATGGGTATTGTGTTTCTTCTTTAAAAAAAAAAAGAGCTCTTTAGAAATGCATTAATTGTTGTTGCTTCTTAGAGATTTACCAGTATCCACAGGATTAAGAAGAAGGAATACAAAGGTCCAAATATGGCAAGAGAAACAGTAAAAAAAAAATTATTTAAGTCTTAAAGCAGTTCTTAAAAATTCCCTTTCAAACTGCCTCAGTGACGCAATTTCTCTTCCTCTCTTGGACTGTATTGCAATAAACTGAATGGAATGCATTTTCAAAGCACTGTATGGAAGATACGCCCACAAATCCCATTACTAGTAATGGGATTTGTGTACCTATCTCCATGGATGTGCTGCAAACTTACTCCTCTCTGTCCACCCTCACTCTGGCTACCTTGAAAATGCATGCAAAGCGGACACAGCCCAGTTATTATGCTGAAGCGGGGGGGGGGGGGGGGGGGGGGGGGGGGATGAGGTATAGCCCTGGCTCTAGGACCCCTAAAGAACACTGCTGCTTTATAATCACTATAGGCTTTCTCTGTACTATCCCTCCAATCACCGAGATGTTCCATCAGCAGGAATTTTGTCACTTGCTGTCTTTCTGGCCCCCTCACAAAGGCAGCGCCACTTCTTCCTTTAGCATACCTGTCACAAGAGTAAGGGGCTAACTCTGGCCATAGGTATGTTTGGGATTTGAGAAAACGCTTTGGGGGTTTGACAAGAGTCGGCAGCACCATGGAGTCCAGCATTAATCCATTCTCATGACAGCTTCAGTATTGGGTGGGGAGTGGGAAACGGTATAAGATCAATCAATTCTGTGTTTGGAAAAAGTGGACTCGCTTGTAGTGCAGAATTTAGATACACCGCGGCAACCTTCTCTAGCCTCCCACTCCTGCTGAGTGAGGTGAAATTTAGAGAGCGAGTAATATTTTTGTGGGTGCATGTCACATTAGGTATGTAAAAAGTTACAAAGCCTGTGGCAGGGGGCACTGTGTTTCTAATACTGCCAGAATGAACAAAACAAAGGTCACATTCTCAGATACTTTTGTTTCCTTGAACCTGGATCCTAGGAAGGAATATGGCTGATGATCAGGGATGGCCAGCCCACTGTTTACTGAACAGAGTCCTCCACATGCAGATAAATACAGCAGTGGAGCTCTTAGCTTCACAGGGTATCATTTCCAACCTCAGAATATCCCATCCTCACTATTATTTTTTCCTGTGAAAGAAAAAAAAATAAAAGCTTTTCTTTATATAAGAAAGGACCCATGTGACCAAGACCTCTTTAGAGAATGATAATATCAGTAGGTTTTATTCACCAACAATCATGGATGGGGATTTTAAGAGCTGTTGTGATACCAGAACAAGACAAAACCAAACCCCTCCAACAGCCCAGACCCTAAGCATTTCTTTTTCTTGAACTTGCTTAGCGTTGACAACCCAAACAACATTTACCCTTAAAAATACACCCCCCCCAAAATGAAACAACCAAAACAGCCACACCCACTACTGAAGAAGGAAGGACTGACCACCAAGGCCAGCAACGACAATGGAAAAGCTGAGGATTGCATTCAGCATTCCGCTACTTGAATCCTAGGAAGGCAGACATTATGAATGTTTTAGGTGAGTAGATGGTACATTGATGGGCAACGTGAAAAGTGACCCTCTAGAGGAGAGAGCGGTAATTGCATCAGGTGGGTGGTAATTATTATGTGTCTACCATATCCTTCTACCCAATTTCTAAGGCAAAACATTTCCATTCGGCTACAGAAATGATGTGTTTGTCTTGTTGCATAAAAGGTAGTCTTGGATCTATTTCATGCCACCATGATGTGCTAGCTCATGGCTTATATAACAAGTCTGAAAAAATCTGTGGGGAAATGCCTCAGGGGAGTTGATACAGTTGGGGGAAGGATAGATATCTTGGTGCTGGTTCTTGTGTGTCATGGTTCATCACAATAGTACAATAACATACAAACACAACTCCCCAAACAAGATAACATCTAGGTGACATACAGTACAGTGTGCATTGAGATAAGATTCCTTCTTGAACGTGCTTCCACTGTATTCCGATGGTGCAATAAAATACTCTACCTTGAGAGCTGGAAGGAAGCTCAGAGATCAGTCTGTATCTGTCATTTCACAGACAAAGTAACTGAAGACCAGGAAGAAGAAATTACTTTCCCGGGTACACATAGCTAGTGATGGGGAGCGGGCCAAGTCTCCAAGTCTCCTGGTTCCTAACTGAATTCTTCTATTCTATTACCTTGCCTTCCTCGCAAACCATACTGAATCAGGGTGTTGGAGCCTATGGCTATGGATGCGACCAAGAAATACATTTCTGTGAGAGAAATGTAACCCTGGTTTGTAGGAGAGAGCGAAAGGCATCTCTGCTCTTTCCTTGGTCAAGCATGCTTTTTTTTTTAGACCAGACAAAAATAAATTCACAGGATCATCAGCATTTCTGTCCATTACTAACAAAAATTAAGAGGAAATGACAGAGAAATTCGAGGAAAGTTACTACAAAATAATAAGATATCAGTTAATTTACCAAAACATAATTATATAAATATGTCTGTAAAGGGGCATTGGGCTTGCGATCAGGGAGCCCTGGGTTCAAATCCTGCACCTGATATTTACTAGCTCTGTGACACTGTCAAGTCTGCCTCAGTTTCCTCACCTTTAAATGAGAGAGTCAGACTTAATAGACTCTAAGGGTCCTTTCAGCTTTAAATCTAAGATCCTATTATCCTATGAAATAATGGGAAGACCTAAATAATTGGAGTGAGATTTGATATTCAATGGGCCATGCCAATACAATAAAAAGATTGTAACCCCTATAGATTAATTTGCATACTGCAATCAAGTTACCAAGCTACCATCCCTATACAAACAATAACTAAATTCATGTGAAGGAACATTCCACGAGAAATGATGAAAAAATTAGAATGAATAGGGCTTCATGTTACCAGATCCAAGAATAAAATTATTATAGCAGTAGTCATTAAAACCTTTTGGCACTGGCTAAAAAGTATTAAAAAAAATGCACTACTGGAACAGATCATATAAGCAAGATTTGGAAGCAAATTATATATGTATATTTATGTAGGTATACACAAATACATAGCAACTCAGTCTTTTATAAACCCAAGAATATAATCTACTAGAAGTAGGATTACTTATTTGAGGACTGCTAGCAAGAATAGAAACCAGAGTTCAGCAGAAAATAGGTTTATAATAGTAACTTACACCACATACCAAAATAAGCTCCGATTGGATAAGTGATTTAAAAATATAAGGTTACACTATTAAAAAAATTAGAGGAGAAATAAAGTCTGTAGCTTTGAAGTTATGACTCATGAGAGAATTCATAACCAGATGAGATATAGGAGATTACAAAAGAAAAAACAGACAATTTTAATTATACATTTTTTAAGCTTTTGTACAAAGTCAATACCACTAAAATATGAGAAGCTATGGACTGGGGGGAAAATCTACGTACCAGCACACCTCTGACATTAAAAATCTATAAGGAATTGGCTCACATCTATAGGATGAAAAGTCATTTTCCAATAAGTAAGTACTTGAAGGAGATGAATAATCAGAAGAACCAAACTAGCAATAATAATAATCTAAATTATTAATAATGCAAGGAATATAAATTATAGAAACTCTGAGTTATCACTCATACCCATCATGTTGGATAAAGATGGCAATAGGTATAAATAATCAATACTGGATAAGCTATGAGTCCTAGGATGCCAAGATAAACACACTAATACATCAGCTACGAACTGGTCCAATGTTCTGGATAACAAATTATAATCACATAAAAAATAGTTACCAAACTTAATACCCTTTTGACCCAGCAATCCTCTAGACTGGGCCTCAAGGAGGTGAGTAGCAGAATAAAAGGTCTAGTTTATAGCAAAATCTTCATAGCAGCACTTTTAAACATAAAAATCTGGAAACAAAGTGTATGTCTGGTGATTAAGGAATGGACAAGTCATGGTTTATGAAGAATGTTATAGAGAATGATGAACACGAAGAATTCAGAGGGAACAAAGAACTGTACGTATATATGATATCCACAGGAAGAAAACAGTACAAATGAAGGCATTAAGAAAACTGGATTCTTCTCCTCTGATGCAACAAACAACGTCTGTTCCAGGTAACTGAGGTCGGCATCTGCTTCCTCTCTTTTGAGAGATAGCGGATCACGGCTATAGGATGTTATGTGGCATGTTAATCAGTTTCAACCGCCGTATCAGATGGTTTTGTTCAATCATCTTATTTCAAATCTGGCCTCGGACATTTACTAGCTTGAGACCCTGGGCAAGGTACTGGCTTTTTCCATGCCTCACTTTTCCTCATGTGTAAAAATGGAATAATAATAAAACCTACTTAAGAATAGTAATTGGCATTTATGTGGTGCTTGAAGGCTTGCAATGTGCTTTATGAATATCATTTTATCCTCACAACCAAGGCAGGTGGTGGCTTAATGGCTAGAACACTGGGCCTAGTGTCATGAAGACCTGAGTTCAAATCCAGCCTCAGATGCTTCCTAGCTGTGTAAACTTGGGAAAGTCACTTAACTCCTGCCTAAAACTGGAGAAGGAAATGTCAAATTACTCTAGTGTCTTTGCCAAGAAAACCCCATGAGCAGTAGGGTCCACTGGGTCACAGAGAGTCAGACTCAACTGAACAACAGCAGTGATCTTCACAGTCACCTTGAGAGGTGGGTGTTACTGTTACTGTCATTTTTCAAATAACAAAATGGAGACAGAAAGAGGTTAGGTGACCTGCCCAGGGTTAATACAACTAGTGTCTGTGGTAGGATCTGAACCCAGGTCTTATTGACTCCAAGTCCAGCACTCTATCCACTGTGCCACCTAGCTGCCTCTCAGGGTTGTTGTGAGAACAAAATGAGATGACATTTCTAAAGAGATTTGCAAATCCTGAAGGGCCATATTAATGTGAGGCATTTTATTATTATTGTTATTATTATTTTTGTAAAGAAAGACACTAAAGGTATGGTTATTAGCAACTGGTAACTGTATAAAACATAACATTGATGAAAAAATAAAATTACAAATTGACAATATGCATATACTTATGAATTTCCACTAAAGGGATCCCACCCACAATTACATGATTAGAAATAATACATTTCTTTTAGACTTCAGGTTGATTAAATTGAGTTACTATAAACTATAACAGAGGCAACACATCGCAGAATGCAGAAAACTGGACTAGCTATCAGAGAATCTGGGTTCTAATCCTGATTCTTCTACTTACTACCCAGGCAACCTTAGGCAAGGCAGCTAGCCTCTCTCAGGGTCAGTGTCTTCATCTGTAAAACAGAGGTATTAACATCTTCCCTGCCTAAGCCATAGAATTTTTGTGACAATCAAATTGCATACAAATAAGAAAGTCCTCTGAAACCATTAAAGTGTTATATGAATGAGTCATTATTTTTGTTGTTCAATTGTGTTTGACTCTTTGTGACCCCATTTGAGATTTTCTTGGCAAAGATACTGGAGTGGCTTGCCATTTCCTTCTCTAGCTCATTTTACAGATGGGGAAACTGAGACAAACAGAGTTAACTGACTTGCCCAGGGTCACAAAGATATTACGTGTCTGAAGTCAGAATCTGAACTCAGAAGATGTGTCTTCCTGACTCCAGGCCAGGGGCTCTATCTACTGAACCATGGTCATCACATCCCTGAAACAGGCACAAAATAAAAACAACTTGTCCCACTTTTCAATTTATACTCTGGCTCATAACATTTCAGAGTTGATGTATAAATTCCATGCTGCACATGTGCTCGGCATAGATATAATTTTTTCAGTAGTAAGCAATGAGTTAAAGAAATAAGGATATTAAACAAATCCTGAAAATAATTCCCTTCTCAATTTTGCCATTTGTTCAGCAGAGCCAAAATTAGGCGCATTGGGAGGTTGACAGTGTCCTCTTAAATTTTTAATTTTTGACATAGTTAGCAGGAGGATTCTTAACACTAAAATGCAAATTCTTTATCAGGGACTTCAGCTTGATCTTTGTCTTACATGGTTTTTGGCAAAGTGGATTTCACAGGGCAAACCTGAAACGTTTTAAATTTAATTCTGGTGGAAAACCTAAGTGCTAAAGAAATTAGTTTTCTCACCTGGGGCAAGACCATTTAACAGAATGAAAAACCAGGAAGTGTGGTAGTTGCCCTCAACAAAGCCTACATCAGGATGGCTTAGGGGCAGTGGAAAACACATACAATCCTATTTGGAAGCAGAAGAGGAGGTTTGAATTCTGGCTCTGTTCTCTGCCGCCTGTGTGTCCTTGCTCCTGTCACAACCTCTCTGGGCCTCTATTTTCTCATCTATAAAATGAAGGGGTTAGAAATGGATGACCTCTTAGGCCTCTTTCAGCTCCAAATCCTATGATCTTCTGGTCAACTTCTCAGTTAAAAAGAGTTAGGGTGGGGAGATAGGAAGATGGGATTGGAGAAGGTTAACCTTTTTTAATTAACAGTCTGCCCATCCCTATAAAGAGATATTATTGGTGTGTTTTCATCTGCAATTAGATAAATGATAGAATTAAGCCTTTATGTTGATTGTGTGACAATTTACTTGATAAAGGTAATTTCAGGGTTTTTAATGTAGTATTCAAGTCATGATTATTTCTCCATGGCCAAAACACCCTTAAGTTTTCTTCAAAAGGTACCTGCCTGAATTACAGACTGCATAAACTATAATAAGGCTTCTAGTTTATAAAATGTGTGGAAATACAACAAATCCTCATTATAATACAAGTAAAATGATATCTCCTGAAATGGAATGCCCACATGACATCAACCCTTGATATGACACAATTAGGTGTTCTGCCCTGCAACAGTGGCCTTGCGTGACCAAAGTGGAATGAATATTGTGTAACAAATCTCTACCTTGTTCTCTCATTTACTTAGCAATTTAAGGGCTAATTTTCTATATTTGATCTCTACAAAGACTGATTAAAAATAAACTTCCTTTTTTTTCCTCTTATAATTTTTTTCTTTATAGTTCCAAATTCTCTCCCTACCTCCACATCTCCCCTACTAATTGAGAAGGCAAGAAATATGATACCCATTATACAAATAAAATTATGCAAAACATATTTCTACATGAGTCATATTGTGGGGGGTGGGGAGGAAGAAAAATAAAGAAAAGTGGGGGAAAAAATTCTCCAATCTACTCAGAGTGCATCAGTTCTCTCTCTAGAGGTGGATAGCATCTTTCATCAAGAGTCCTTAATAAGAAAATTCTTAAAGAATTTTAATTAGAATTGTAGGATGCAAGAGCTGGAAGGGCTCTTTCAGATTCACCCCATTCAAGGCTCATTTTACAGATGAGGCCCAGAGAGGTTGGGTAATTTGTCCTTGGTCAAGCATCTAGTTAACGGCTAACCCATGATTAGAACCCAAAGTCCCCTGACACCTAGCTTGTATTCTTTCCACTTTGTCAACTAGATCTCAATGCATTTGTTTTTGAATTGTTTCCCACAGCGCCTGGTACATATTATTATTTTTGTCTTAACACTGCAACATGGCAAAGACTCTTCATTTTCTCTTTTACTTAAATATGCATTCATTGAGGAAGGAGATACGTAGTGGAGAAAAATGGACACTACTTTTTGGTTGCCGTGTGAGACACACTTGTGTCCTCATTTTTCTGTGAGGGTGACGAAGTAACGATAACAGCCAGCATTGAAGTGCTTTACAAACCTCTTTTCTCCTCACAAAAACGCTAGGTTCAGTTTTTCAGTCATGTCTGACTCTTTGTGATTTCATTTGGGGATTTCTTGGCAGAGATAAATGGAGTGGTTTGCCTTTTCTTTCTCCAAGCCCATGTTACAGATGAGGAAATTAAAGCAAACAGGATTAGGTGACTCACCCAGGTCATACAGCTAGTAAGTGTCTGAGGTCAGATTTGAACTCAGGAAGATGAGTCTTCTTGACTCTAGGCCTGGTGCTCTATCTACTGCACCACCTATAATTATTCCTATTTAACAGATAAAGAAACTTAGGTTGGCGGTGGTGAAGTGACTTGTCCGGGGTCATAACCATAGTAAGTACCTAAGGCTACATCTGAACTTAAGTGTTCTTGATTCCTGGTTGTGTGCTCTATCTGCTTTGCCACTTAGCTTAACTATTATCTTGCTAAATGGAACATCACAGAGAGACAAATAGGAATCTGTGTGAATGACAAAGGCAATTATAAACTCTAATTTTCTATTTCTAGGTACACAGAAGGAAGGAGATAATCCAAAAACCTCTCTAGTATTCTACCGGTTGGGTACTGCTAGGCATGAAGTCTGTTCTTGATTGGATAAAAGAATGACTAGGAAGCCAGAAGAAGCCCAATGGTTGCAACTGGAAAAAAAGCGAAATTCATCTGAGAATGAAAAGATGACAGGACTGTTACCGTTAGGGCCAGCCCAAGGCAAACTTTTCTTTTTTTTCCAGTATTCCACCCTATCACATACTCTGTGCTTACCCATCCTCTCTTCTCACTATCTTCTAAACTTCCTGCAATTTGGCTTCCAATCTCATCGTTCAACTGAAACTGTTCTCTCCAAAGTTACTAATGATCTCTTAATTGCTAAATCTAATGGCTTTTTCTCCAACCGCATCCTTCACCTCTCTGAAGCATATGACACAGTCAGTCACCTTCCCACACTAAACACTCTCTTCTCTCTGGGTTTTTAGGACACTGCTTTCCCCTGGTTCTCCTCCTGTTTATCTGGCTTCTCCTCAGGATGGCTTGCTCCATCTTCATCCTTACCACCAGTGAATGAATCCCAAAGCTTTGTCTTGAACCAGCTTCTCTTTTCTCTTTATATTGCCTCCCTTAGTAAACTCATCAGCTGTCAAGGGTTCAATTGTTATCTCTATGCAGATGATCCCAGACATATAATTAATCTCCCGTCTCTTTTCTGGACTCTGATGCTGTATCTCCAACTGCCTACTAGATATTCCATTGTCACCTTAAACTCAACATGTCCAAAATAGGACTTACTAACATTTCCCCTAAATCCTCCCCTCTTCTAAGCTTCCTTTTTTAAAAGTTTTATTTTTAAAAATAAATGTTATTTGTTTAATTAACAGAAACTATTTTCTCTCCCTTCTATTTCACACTCCATTGGAGAAAAAAGCCTTACAACAAATATGAATAATTTAGCAAAAACATTTCCTAATTTGCCCTGTCATATGTATGTATATATGTGTATGTGTGCTCCTAATATGTGTATGTATGTCTCATTCTACATCTGAAGTCCATCACCTATCTGTCAAGAGGTAGATAGCATGCTTTATCATCAGTCTTCCATACTGTACTGTATTGATCAGAATTTTTTTACAGCTTTTAAAGGTATTTTTACAGTGTTGCTATTGTATAAAGTATTTTCTTCCTCATTTCACTCTTCATCAATTTATGCATCAATCAATCAACATTTACTAAGTACCTACGATGAGGCACCATGTTAAGTGCTGGGAATACAAAAAGAGGCCAAACAGCCTTTGGCCTCAGAGCTTACAATCTAATGGGGAGGACAACAAACAAACATATACGAACAAGCCATAGATGGGATATAATTAGCAGAGGGAAGGCACTAGAATTAAGAGGGGTTGGGAAGGGCTTCCTGTAAAAGAAAGGATTTTAGTTGAGATTTAAAGAAATCCAGAGTCTTCAAACTTGTTCATTTTTTATCATACTTATGTTTCAGTACAAATTATTCTTCTGGTTCACTTCACTTCACTCTGTATCAATTCATAAAGTATTTCCATACCTCTTTTCCACAACTCTCTTTCCTCATTTCTGATAGTACAACAATATTCTATTACATTCACATATCACAAATTGTTCAGCCATTCTCCAACTGATGTACGTCCCCTTAGTTTCCAGTTTTGTTTTGATTTTTCTTTTAGTAGAAAAAGAGTTGCTCTAAATATATTTGTATATATGGGACCTTTTCCTCTTTCTCTGATCTTTTCACTGCCTAGGCCTAGGAGTCACAACCTTAACATTCTCCTTGACTTCTTAGTTCTATTTACCACTGATATTCAATCTGTTGCCAATTCTTCCTGTTTCTAGCTTTACAACATTTCTCATGTATGTCTCTTTTTCTCCGCATATGTGGGCACCATTTTAGTTCAGGCTCTCATCATCTTTAACATAGACTATTACATTGGCCTTCTCTTTGGTCTCCCCGACTCAAGTCTCCCACTTCAAATCATCCTCTACACAGCTCCCAAAATGATTTTCCTAAACTCTAGGTTTGACTATGTAAGCCCCCTAACTCAAGAGACTCCAGTGACTCCTGACTACCTCCAACTCAAATGTAAATTCTTCTGGTTGGTTTTTAAGACATTACACAATTTGGACTCTTCCTACCTTTCCAGTCTTATCACCTTTACTACCTTCTACACAGTCTATGTGGTAATAATAAATGGCCCACTTGCTGTTCCTTACCCACAATACTCCATCTACTTTCTCTGTGTCTTTGTACTGGCCATCCCTCATGCCTAGAATGCTCTCCCTGCCTGCTTTTGCCTCTCCACACATCCCTGGCTTTTTCACTGTTGTGGTGTTGTTATTCAGTCATTTTCAATTGTGTCTGCCTCTTTGTGACCACATTTGGGGTTTTCTTGGCAAAGATACCGGAGTGGTTTGTCATTTCCTTCTCCAGCTCAGTTTACAGATGAGGAAACTGAGGTAAACCGGGTTAAATGACTTGGCTAGGATCACAAAGCTAGTAAGTGTCTGAGACCAGATTCGACCTCATGGAGATCAATCTTCCTGATTCCAGGCCTGGCGTTCTATCCAGTTACTCTTAGCTGTCCTTGCTTTTTCACTACTCAGCCCAAATGTCACCTTCCTTAAGAGACCTTCCTGGTCTCTCAGTCATTTGAGATTTCTCCTCTAACATTAACTTTTTTTTCTACTGTGTGTATATATTGTATATGTGTCTATTTATTTATGTTTTGTCTCCTCCATTGATAACGTAAGCTCTCTGAGGACAAGTACTGTTTTTGTAGTTTTAAGTTTCCTTATTTCCGTAGCACTTAACATGTAATAAGTGCTTAATAAATGATTACCAATCCCTTTTGCTGCCTTTATCCCACCAGGTATCCTATGTTCTCATGCTGACCCCTACTAGCATAGGTCCCTTCCCCAATTCAGGTCTCATCCAGGCCTACCCTGTATGGGTAGTAAGTATACCATGTGTTGGTCCCTCCTCCTCCTAACAAGATGGATTTCTACCAAAATTGGTTTCCTTAGGGCCATGCTTTCCCAAATTTAAGCTACCAATCTGAAAAACTAATCTGCATTAATTGTCTAAATGGTTCCAAACAGTATCCTTCCAAAGTAAATATCTCGTGTTTACACTTTGAAAAGGACTTTAAAGAGACAATACCTCCAGCCTCAAATACCTAGCAGATACTTAAAAAAGGTTTCCTAACGGAATTATTAGTAATAATTGATATGATTACATAGCACCTTAAAGTTTACAAAATATTTTTCATACGTGGTCACACTAGATTCATATGTGTTGCCCTCCCTATTAGAATGTGAGTTCCTTCGGGAGCAAAGACTCTCTTACTCTTCTATTTATAACCCCAGCACTTAGTATAGTGCTTTGCACAAAATAAGCACTTAAATGTTTCATTCATTCATTCATTCATTCATTCATTCATTCATTCATTCATTCATTCATCACAACTCCATGAAGTAGGTACCAAAAATATATTATCCCCATTTTATAGTTGAGGAATTATAGGCTCAAGAAGTGGAGTTGCCTATAATCATACAGTGTCAGTGATTAGGTCTCCCCAGACTCCAGGTTCAGCTACCCTTTCCACTATAGCATGCAGTCTCAGTACTAAATGAAGACAGAACTAAACTAAGCCCGTTAGGATTAGATCCCTAGGGTGTACTTACTGCCAGCATAAGGAGGAGCTGGAGAGTAGAGCTGGAAGGGAGGCTTCACTTATGTGATATCTCAGAGCTCCAGGACCAGGCCTGAGGACTTGAGGGAAACACCTCTCTCCCTTCCCATATTGTACTTCTGAGGAACTTAATCTTCTAGCTTGCTTTCTTTTGGTTATGATTGTCTTACCACCCCAAAATTCTATTCTGATGCCCCAATCTGGCATAAAGGTGACTGTCTTTTCTGGAAGGCTGGGCCAGCAGGTTCTGGAAAAACTTTGGAGATGGACCTAGCATAATATGCATCTTCTACATGGGGAGTAGTCTAACAAAAGTGTGGGCAAGCTCATGGTCAGTAGGCTGGCTCCCAGATGATCCATTCTTTGGCCTGGCAACTTGTGAAAGAGCTACACGTTTTCTTAAATGGCCCCCTGTCCTTTCCAGCTCCCCTCTGCTTCTGCAACGACACTGACGGTGTGGTGGGGAGAGGAGAAGGACATAATGAGACACCCCATTTTAGACCTGAACATTAAACATTAAACCTAAACACGCTGGTACTCGACTGAAGTAAGTGAACCATGTCAGTAAGGAATTCTTACTATGAATAAGACCAGGAGACATAAAGAAGTTAACAGCTAAGGGGAAAGAACAGCTAACACGTTGTTCTCAATGAGATGAATGCTGGCTTCACCATATTCTGGAAGGCTACACACAAGAAACATCGTTTCATGGGACACTTGGTCATTTCTCCTTGCAGTGCCATGATGAGTGAAAGTAAATTGACTCAAACGGTAAACCCAGCTGCTAATGTACCAACATCTGTTCTAAAGAATAAAGTAGAGAAGTTCTTCTCTGTGAAGGCAAGAGCCTCCAAGTCAAGTCAACCTGACAATCAAGATGCTTGACAATTGAAATGTAAAGGTGAGCATATGGGAAGGTCTGGACATGAAAGAAGTCAAAGACTAGATGACTGCACAATAGTCTCACACTTATATACTCTGAATAGTTTCTTCAAGAAAGAGCTGGAGGGTACCAAATGAAGTGAGCCCCAAACCATCATGGAAAAACAAAAGTTAAATTGATTATATCTTAAACAGAGAGGCAGCTGGAGTATCTCTATCTCCTGATAGAGAATTTCCCTTCCAGATAGGAAGGTCTGGGTTCAAGTCCTGCTTCCAACACGTCACTGCTCTAGGCAACACTCTAAGACTATGTGATACAGAGAAGGTGCTGACCTGTATTGGTAGATAGAGTTACCTCATTAGGAAGATCCCTATTTCAATAAAATCACAAGCTCGATCCCTATCCCTATTTTAACGGACAGGAAATGATTGATCACTGATGCAGAAGCCATTTCAGAACTGGTTGTCTGTGTACAATCAGATAATTGAGAAATTAGAGAAAATACAAAAAACACCAAATAAGAAGAAATTAGAATACAGATGAGATGTTTCAATAACCAGCATAAAGTAGCTGTCACAACAAAAAGGCCCAAAGAGGCCAGAAACATCACACTCAGCAAAAGTCTGATCTACATGCCAGCAGGAAAGATGTCAAGGGCAACATGATTTTACAGCACAAACTCCCTTTCAAAACAATAAGGACGGGGCAGTTAGATGGCCTAGTGGATAGAGCACCAGCCCTGGAAGCAGGAGGACCTGAATTCAAATCTGGCCTCAGACACTTACTAGCTGTGTGACCCTAGGCAAGTAAGTCACTTAACCCCAACTGCCCAAAAGAAAAAAAAAAAGGGAAATCAAAACACTATGGAGGAGGAGAAGGAGGCTATCGTTGAAAGAAGTATAAGAAATAAGAAATAGGTTTTAGTAGATAGCTTTATACAGTAGACATTGGTAGTCACCAAACTGAATGAGAAGCATAAAGAATATAAGATTTCACTTTGTCTTTACCTCTTTGATTACTCCCTGCCCCTTACAAAAAAAAAAGATTTGATTTGGTGGATTAAAGTAGCTTTAGAAGCTCTCCTATAAGAAGGTGTGTTTCATGCATACACTGAAATCATGCAAGGTTCCTTGATAGCTTTTTTTAAAAAAAGATATTTTACATATCAATAATTAGTGAGGCATAAAAGAAGAGTTATGATTCTAAAGATGTTTGCCTTTCATGACAGATATCTGACTGTTTCCAAATAGAGCAGGGGCTGAAGATAGTTAAGTTCTCCAGACATGGATGTTATTGTGCTGATTGCATTAAGCCCCAGCATACTACAGTGACCCCCTCAATGGGCTCTACAGCTACTTAAAGGAGATCACCTTAGCAATCTGCACAAGAAAAATGAAATAGAGGAAGGTCTTCCTGATATCATGACATATAGTTGGATGAGCAGCTCACTGAATTAACATCTCTGTACAAATGGACAGGAAGTACAGACAGACTGAATGAGACTCAGAAATAAATAGAAGAGTGAGCATGATTGCAATTGAGGAATTTTGCAATGCCTTTAACAACTACATTAATGAAACAGAACTCATCTTTTTTTTTTTTTTAGGCAATTGGGGTTAAGTGACTTGCCCAGGGTCACACAGCTAGTAAGTGTCAAGTGTTTGGTCTGCAGCTGAATTTGAACTCAGGTCCTCCTGACTTCAGGGCTGTTGCTCTAAGCACTGTGCCACCCAGCTGTCCCTAGAACTCAACTTTTCAACACTCATAATACTATATGGCTGACAGTTACAAAATACCACTACCTCTGAAGAATCAGAATTGCAGGTAACCCACATGACAAAGGAGAGATACAGGTTGGATATAATTAGGCTACATCATGTTATATGTACTAATAACTTATATTCATATGTCTTTAAGGTTCACAAAGTGCTTATATGAAGTATCATTTGAGTCTCACATCTATTTTCTCAGGCAATTACCAGAGTTATTATTACTCTCATTTTACAGATGAGAAAACTGAGGCTGAGAATGATTAAATGGCTTACCCATCAGTTGCACAGCTGGTGTGGCAGGATTTGAATCCAGTTCTTTTTCATTCCAAGTTCAGCATCCTATTTACTACTGCCTGAATTATTCCCACAAGATCTTGATCTATCTAATTTGTCAAATTATTACAGTTAACTCTATAAAGATTTAAGGAATTAGTGGGGGTGGGGGTGAGAATTGAGTTTTTGTAAGAGGCTTTAAGATTTAAGTGTCCTCAAAATCCAAACTTTATTGAGAAGATATTTTGGCACAGAGCGATTTCCTAAGGACCTTGAAGTCACAATTATCTTTTTAACTGGTACCATTTCAGCTCAACGATGCCAATGCATGGTGAGCTAGCAGGCAACACAGTTGTGATGCCTAAAAAAAAAAAAAGGTCACCTCTTCACAGTATCAAGAACTGGAAGGAACCATGGATCATTTGATACAACCTCTTTTGCAGACGAGGCAAACGGAGACCAAGAAAAGTTAAGCGATTTGCTTAAGGTTCCACACGCAGCAGAGCGGGGATCTGAACCTAGATTCCACGACCCTAATTCCAGTATTCTCTCCTGACTTTCTCCAAACCCCTTCTTCAAAAGGCCATGAAAACCTGACAACCCAGGCTTCCTCCTTCCATTTGCGTTTCAGTTTGATGATTTTAAATAGGGGAAATCTAGTGTTCTGTCATATCTTATGATCTGTTCATCATGACCTCTTCAAGTAGAGGGCTCACTGTGCAACCTTTAAAAATAATCTTCAAGAAAAACTGCATTGCATTTGTAACAGAAAAGACAATATGAAACTGATTTTCCCTGTTTATTTATTTATTTCCCTGTAATTATTTTCTGAACTTTTAAAGGATTCTTCTCTTTTAAACAAGCCAGGCCAGTAAAATGGGTGCTGTATAAGGCAGAAACAGATCTTATATCTATTTGGCTTTTTCAAATCATTTCAGAAACTTGATTGTATCAAAGATTTTGCCTTGTATGCAGAACAGAAATTCTCAATACACATTTTTTTTTGAAGAATATGTGGTTTTATATTTGAAAGCAAGTGATAAATTGACAGTTAGTATGCAGGATTAACTCATTTCCAAGACTGCACTGAGTTTCAAAAGCCCAAACTTTCACAAGGCGGAGGTCACGAGAGTCCAACCACAAGCGGACTTTTTCAGGGCAGTGGGACACTGGAGCACAACACAGAGAAGACAGCCATCAAGCTTGTTTCTACCAGTGATGTTTGGTTAAGTTCAAAGACGAGAACGCACTTTCTTGTGGCTATGAAGTGGCGTGGCTTCTCCTGCAACTCAAACGTGCATCTAAAAACGTCTTCCAAATTGCTCTTTCCCAGTCTGGCGAGTGGGATCCAGCAGCGTCACTTATTCACTGTCAGTGAACAATATTAAGGCTTGAGAGAGCCATGCATGATCACACTTACTGTAGCATCAACTATTTTTTTCTTAATTGTCCTGAGAGCCTAGAAAGGAAACAAGCGTCTGTGCTGACAGAGGAGCTCAGCATGGACTCTCATTTTTCACATGGAGCTAATTAAAAACTGAAATTAGTTAAATATGGAAATGACACTTGCAAGCACTTTAGTAGAATTCTGGCAAAATCCCACTAGAGTGCTCTGACATTACCTGCTGCTTCGAAACTCCCCAACTGAATTTCACAGTTAAAAGGCTGAGCAAAGGGAAAGTTATTATTGAGATTTCCGATTCAAAATGTGTCTGTAAAACTCCAAATTAAATTTCATGGCTGGTCCTTGTGTTATTGGGGCTACGACACGCAGACCAATGGAATGGGAATCCGACAATGTCCCAGTACACGCTCATATTCCCTGAATTTTAGGTATGATGAAGCAGGATGTCTCGTGTTTGATGGCTGGAAGGTTAACAGCTTCCTTCTCCAGAGATCAGGCAGTGTGACGACCGGGCATGCGCAGACACACATGCACACACATACAAAGAGATTCATCTGGAGAAACAGCATGAGAATAGGAGGGGGGCACCCAATTGAGGAAGCTGTCTAAGTTACAGCCAGTCCTCTTTTAGTACTTGCTTTATGTGTATGTATGTGCACGTGTATATGTGTGTGTATGTATAGATGTGTGTATGCATACATACATACATACATACAATTTTAAACTGGTGTGTGGGTACACACACACACACCAGTTTAAAATTGTAATTAGGATGCACTTGTCATGCCTGATGCCTGTCCAGCTGAGAGGCCAAAGTATTTTGGCCAAGTGGCAGAAGCAGTGTTGAACAGTCTTCTCTTGAACCCACTGGTAGAATTGTTTTTACCAAGTGGACAGTGACGGATGGTACTTTGCTAGGTATGGCATTGAATGAGTGCCATCTGGGATCACACGTTCTGCTTTACGGGCAAAAGCAGGAGTGTTTGCTCAAGGGCAAATTATGATGTTTGTCTGCATCTGCATACAATTTAATTAAACCCGCCTACATATCTGATAGCTCTGGATCTGTGTCAATGCATTCTGGAGGGCCAGCCACTTTCCAAACAACTGGAGTGTTGTGATTTTATTGTTTTTTCGACACCTCATCCATTTGCCCTTGAGGCAATCCCTTCCCCCGGACTCTGGCCATAATTGCAGCTCGCACCAAGTCTCCGCCTAGGCGGGCCAGAAAGTGTAGCCACTTAGTGCCAAAGCCAGCCTCGCTCTGTAAGTCAGCTTGGCAGGGTTGATTCAGCAGGCTTGGTTGCCAGAAAGACTTCTCTGGCAGCTATCGCTATAATCTTCACATCACACCCTGGCTTTGCTAATCCAGGGCCTTGAAATCATCTCGGCTTACCCAGCTGGATGGGTGGAATGCTGCAGCTGTACCATCAGGCTGGCTTATTTTATTGAATTCTGAATATCCAATTTCAAAGCAATTCAAATGAATTTGCCCAAGGCCTCGGATCCGTGTGACTCCCAACACTCTCCTCAATAGGGTTTCGAAGTTCATATTTCTAAACAAAGGCAAGATTACAGGAGCTTTCCTTGTCAAGACCAGCACCTCTAAAGAGCCCACTCTACTAACTCTATTAAGCCATAGGCTGACAGCGACTAAAGATGCTGTGTTAATCCACAGCCCATACCACCAGAGCTGTGGTGGGTAGAGGAAACTGGGAAAGTTGGGGGATTCAAAGGCGAAAGTGATGGCTGGCAGGCTAGTAAGGATGTGACATTCACAGATACCTGTCAAATGCAGGGCAAGAATCCTGCGCCAGGTGTTTATTTAAAAAAGCAGGTAACCAAAACTAAATGTAAGGCTTTGGAAGAAGATGAGTTGAGGGATACTAGCCTTTTTTAATTCGATTCAGGCCCAAGGCACTGTGGTAGGGTCTAGGTCTAGGGACACAAAGACCAAAAAACCACCTATCAAACATTTATTAAGTGTCCACTATAGTCAAGTACCTGTGGCTACAAAGAGAAAACAGTATCTGCCCTTGAGTTTACATGTTATTGGGCGTTCTAAAATTACCGGACAAGAGAGAAGACATCTTGCTGTCAGAAGTGGCAAGGTAATCAACACACAGGAGGTTCTCCTTTGTTTTATTAGGCTTTTGGAGTAATTCACTGCATGCATATCATCAAAAAAAAATCATCTAAGTCCTTCAGAGTTAAAACCAACTTGATAAGTCCTTGATACTCAAATTCTTGCAGAGGGCTCTTTGCATGAGTCAGGAAAGCTCAAGGCAAACAAAGACCTCTGGATCACCCTTCCATTTTATTGCATCTGGGAAACTTTCCTCTAAGAGGTCCATTCACCCTTTGATTTTTTTTATTATTACTGTTCTCTTTGTAGTGCCCACCCATAGGCTGACTGACTCTGAAAGTGGAAAAAAAATTCTAAGCAGGTAGGAAGCTCTTTGAAGTTGGAAAAAATCTATAGTTTCCCCCAAGTAAGTACATCACAAGACCACAATGCTTACAACCTGGGTGCCTGACTTAAGTGTCTCACGCATACATCATTATATGCCAGTGCCCAAATTCCCCTCTATAGGAGATTTCTATAGTTCCAGAGATGTCACACAGACAGAAAGACAGTGACAAAGAACTCCAGAGTCAGGAGTGAAAAGGGGCTGCCTGTTCTATGGGTCAGATGGCTGGAGCAGCCTTGGCGAATTCAATGGGCAGGGGCCAGACAAGAGTCTCTCTAACCTACCACCCATATTCAGACCACAGAGTTGGTTTGTTAAGCCAGAGGCAAGTACGAATGTCCAAGGTTTGCCCCGTTTATTTTGAAGCAAAACCAATTTTAAATTGTCTCCCCCCCTCCTTTTATACGCAGTGCTCCTGGTTAGGTAGCTAGTAGTTGTTTTTAATTATAAGCCAAAGAGTCTTTTTGTAGCCCTGAAACCGGCACTCTCATTGCAAAGATGCCTTTTTAATATTTATACATCTAAAGAGGGTTTGCCCTTCCAGACATAGAAAATCATTAGAAAGCCTTCTCAAGAGGATATAACTGTGGTCAAGGTCATACACAAATCTAAACTCCAAATTTAGCCGTGACTTACCAGTAGGTGCCACTTTTGTACCATAAACAATTTGTAGACCTCTGCAATCTTTATTTCTAGGTTATCAATTTTTAAATAGAGGGGAAAATGCTTGTGAGACAATTCTGAGCACATAAAAGTTGTAGAAACTTTCCTTTTTTGCTTCTTACTTGGCACATTTATTTACTAGGGCTTTTTGATTTTATTTTTTTCCCCTAGTATATAGTAGATGAATGAAACAACACTAAAGAAACTGCACTCCAGGAAATGTTTTGTAACAATTCTAGCTTCCGTTTGGCATATAACCTACCTAACTACATTTGTAAGAGGAAATATTCCGAATTGCTATGATAGTGGGGGAAAAATGGTCTGGAGAACCTCCAAAGATACCCGGTATCTTAGCAACGACCAAGGCTCTTAAAATCCAACATCTCAGTTTGTATAGCTGACTGGAGTTAGTTCTACTATGCCCATCCACACACAGATCTTAAATCACACCCCAACTTGGCTGAGAGACGCATTTCTATGAATCTTGCACCTAAGTCATATGAAAACAGGTCGCTGTCAAAGAGCTGGCAACTCTTTCCCAGAAAAACATATGCACAAGTGAGAATGAGTTGGGGGTCAAATGTTTGCAGCTGCCTACCATGGCTGAAAATGCTCTTGCTATCAAATACCGTAAGCCAGGAAGGAAGGGAAAAGAAGAGGAAAATGGGAAATGCAGCACCTTTGTGACACTGCCCTGAGGAGGAGGGCTAGGGGAACTTTGGTGAAAGAGCTGAGGTTACTTCCCCGCATGACTTCAGGGATTTGGGTGAACTCAAGAGGGATCCCAGGTGTCAGTGACTCCAAAGACTGGCCAATCAGGTCAGTGGGATGAATCCTTAGGCTTCTCTCTGCTCATGCATCTAGGTTTGGCACATGGAATAGCCTGTCCTCTGATTTTTCTTTTAGAAGTCTGAATTCTCTAGCTAAAAACATTATTTCTGGGTAGGGAGTAAAGGAATTTTATTGGCCTTTCTAACATCTGTTTTCCTTAATCTATCATTGAGTGACACAAAACTCTTGCTTTTCAATTAAAAGATGAAATCTTATTAGCATATTTTACTTTATTGCCTCCAGTTTTATATCTTCACTAAATATGTTCAGATAACTTAGAAAGGCCAATCTATGTCAAACATCTGGACAATAAACTCCTTGACATTGCCCCTTCCCGTCCACCTGACATTAAGTGAGATGATAGCTGGCCACAGTCTAACAGCAAACCTTAAGACTCGGGAATGAATCAGTGGCCAACAGAAATTACCCTCACTCCATTATTTCTAGGGGCCAGCCTAGGGCTCACTTCCTCCATAGACTGTTATGGTAAGGTAGGAGCGATATGAGTTTATTCCAGCACACACAGAACTGTCGACAAAAGCCAAAATCAAAACCAAATCAACAAAAAACATTCTCGGGATTACTCCAGAGGAAAAACCGAGTCTTAAGACCCTCCCTGGAAAAACAAACAGACAAACAAACCAAGAACTTCCTCACACTGGGGTTCCCAAGACTCTCACTAAAGAAAGCCTTGGGTTTTAAAATAGGAGATTTAATTTTCTTGCAAATTGCCTCAACCCCTGAACTGCAGGGGGGACCAGCACTGCCAGAAGAAGCCCCAAAGGGGCTGATAGAAGTTTTTCCTCCCTTTATATACCTTTTGGATATTCTTAGGGGGAGCAAATGAGAATCTGTCTAGCCTCCTCCCCACCCCAAACTCTGGGGGATTCAGTCAGTATATAGCCTGGGTAATCTAGTCAAGAATGCTTAATAAAATGGGCTCTAGACCAGGAGTGCTCCAGTCTTATCTTTTCCTAGAATCCATGTCCTTCTAAACTCTTATTTCCCTATGGGGTGGCGGAAATAAGAATATGTTAAAGCAATTGCTTAGAAAATATTTTTGAAACATTTGGAAATAATTTCTATTCACAAATTATCCCCATTCACAAAGTGAAAAGGCAAATTACACGAGCTGAGATAAATTCAGAAGGAAAAGAAATCAGAATTAATGTTAAGAGGAAAGAAAGAAAAATGGGAAACAGGGAGAGAGGGAGAAGGGGAAATAATTACTCCCCTTTTAACAAAAGAGGAAACTAAGGCACAAACTGGTTCCCTGACTTGCCTAAGGTCACCCTTCTAGTTCAGGGGAGAGTTCAGACTAGAACCCAGTTCTCCTGCCTCCAAAATTGTGTATCTTTCTGATAGACAGAGAGGGAAATGCCGCAAAGGAAACAATGGAGGAAAAAAAAGAACAAAGATTAGGAAGGAGAAAGATAAGGTATAATGAAAGAGACTGGCAGGAGGAGAGGGCTTGCAGATTCTGTAAATGTAAATAAGATGCAGCAAAGAACTTTCAACCCTCCCTCTGTTCTGTATTCTTACATACGACACGCCTGTCACAAACATTGTCAAAAACTGTAATTGAAAAGATATCGGAACAATTATCAGGCAGACAGAGCCCTTTATTCTCAGTGGAATGATGGCACTGAGACACCACGGCGCGCTGGGATGGAGTGGAATGAAACAGGCTTCTCAGCACCAGGATTAAACATATCACTCTCTTAGTAATTTTCCTTTCTCACTTCAATGAAAATTAAATATCGGAGATTGTTATTAAAGAGCAATTTGCTATGCTGGCACAGTAAAACAACCCTCACCACAACCACACAGATATGGATAATAAACAGGGCTAAAATGGGACGATCAAAGCACATTCAGAGAATTCAGAGCACCCCCAAACAGACGTGAAGATGAGCATAGTGTTTCATGCATGGCACCCACTGGAAATCAAGGAGTGGATTGAAAAGTTTAGCATGCTTTGCCGCTCCTTCTTATTCCCTCTCTAATGCGATGAGAGTCCCTGTTAAAGAGTTCTAGGTTCATCTTCTACAGTCAAGAAGGAATTGCCTGCTTTGTTACTAGATGCAGCTGAATCTCTGGGTGATAGGGGAGGAGGCTGCTGGCAAGGGAGAACAAGAAAGGCAGGAATTAAGAAACTCAAGCAGGAAGGAAGTCTCTTGACAGAAGCGGAAGGTCCCTGTTAGTTCAGTTGATATCCTTAGATCTGGGTTGTTTGGGGGAGATCCTAAAGCTGGAGAGGCATAAGCCTTCACTGGGTCTGTTGCTAGTCTGGAATACTTCAGGGAGAGCACTCCCCTCCACATTCTTCCCTGCCCCCATTTTAAAAGATCCTATTCAACATAAAAAGCACAAATCAGTAGAGGAAGTGGCTCCCTCTATACTTTGGGAGAGAGAGGGAGAGAACAGAAAGGGAAAGACAGGGGGAGAGGAAGAGGGTAAGGAAGAAAGGAGGAGACAAAGGAGGAGAGGAAGGAAGAAGAAAAAAGAGAGGGAGGGAGAGAGAGAAGAAAGAGAAGAGAGACAAGGTGACCTGGCAGATTCTGCCCTTGAAAAGTAAGATCACTCTTTGTAAGGCTGTAGCCATCAATAAAGTCATTTGCCAGTTTGGGAGCTGAATGAATTTGTCAATATGTCTTCTAAGGAACAATGGTGGAGACAAAGGGAAGGACACTTTCCCTTCAGGACAATTCCCTGACTCTGACAGGTGGGGAAATACCAAGCAGGGCAAAGAGGGAACAAAATCGGTGAATTAAAGAAAAATTGCTCAGAGGAAGAACTTAAAGGAAGCCTTCTCTCCCTGCCCCCCCCCCCCGCAACTGTACAGCTACTCCTTGGAGGTAAAGCTTCCTGAATAACTACCTTACACCATTTACACTGATGTGTTACCTTTTCTGTTGCTCCATGCACCAAGCTGCCAAGTCAGAATCACAGACTTTAAGAGTAGGAGGGGACCAAAGACATTTTCTATTCCAGTGATTCTCAGACTGTGGTCTGAGGACCCCTAGTGGTCATTGAGACTTTCAGGGGGGGTTTTGAGGCCAAAACTATTTTCATAATAATATTGACGTTTTAATTCCTAATATGGCCAATAACGAGAGATATAACCCACATAAACAAAAGTTCTGTGGGGTGTTCAATAACTTTCAAGAGTGTAAAAAGACCAAAAATTTTGAGAATTACTAGTCTAGTGCATACCACAAAAAGATAATAGAATCAAAGATTGAAAGCTGGATGGGAGTTCTGGACCACTTATTTGAGCTCCTCCCCCCCATTTTACAGATGAGGAATCTGAGGCTCAGGGGGCTTAAGTGACTTGCCCAACGTCACCCAAAATAGTCATCAGGGGTAGTATTTGAATATAGGCTTTTTGACCACAGAATCTTCCCTCTGACTGCTCTTTCCACTGTAAAATGCTGTCACCCGAATATCCTCCATAGCATTCACATCAACTGGGCATCCAGCCTCTGAATGAAAAACTCAAGTAAGAGAGGAGTCCTCTACATGCCCATTCTATTTTTGAGCAGCTCTCACTAGTAGGAATTTGTTACTTAGACTGATCTGAAATATGTCTCTTTGCAATATCTCTTCCAGTTTTGCATCTTGGGGCCAAACAGAGTAAATGTAATGTCTCTTCCACATTACAGCCCTTCACATACTTGAAAACAGGGACCACACAAACCTCTTGAACTACTGGCTAAATACTTCCAATTCCTTAAATCAACCCTCATATGGTATAGTCTCCTGCCACCTTATGTGCCCTCGATTTACATTCCAATTTAGAGAGGAGGAAGGGGGAAAAAAATTTATCAAGTGCCTATTATGTACCAACCAGTAAGTGCTTTATAAATATTATCTCATTTGATCAATGTCCTTCCCAAAATGAGACCATCAGAATTGAACAAAACAGTCCAGATGTGTTCTGATCAAAGCAGAGAAGATTAGGACTATTATCTTTCAAACACTATTAATGCAATCTAAGACTAAGCTATTTTTAAAGTTGATGGCTTCCATGTTACACTGCTGATTCATACTGAGTTTGTAGTCATTTAAATCAGATCTTTTTCATGTGAACTTTTATCTAGCTATGCCTTCCCAATCTTGTGCTAATGCAGTTTTGTTTTGTTTTTGGTCTCAAGTATAGGACTTCATAGCATGATAGGGATGTTTTCACATGCTTTTGCTCTCTTTTTCTAGGTCTCTATATTTTGAGAACTTTTCATTCCACATAATTTGCATAAGTATTCATTATGGTGACATCTATTAAATACTTTGTTGAAATATTTCTAGAATAGTAACTCTTTTATCCAACGTATTAGCTATTCTACCCAGATTCATGTTACCTACAAATTTCACAAGCATGCATTCTATGCCTTCATCAATAATAGTGTTGAACAGTATGGACCCAAGACTAGGGCCCTGGGGCACTCCAATAGAGACCTCCCTCCAGGCTGACAGCAATCATTTGACCAGTTCCAAATCCTTTTTTTTTTTGTTTGTTTGTTTTTTGGCTAGGCAATGGGGTTAAGTGACTTGCCCAGGGTCACATAGCTAGTAAGTGTTATGTGTCTGAGGCCGGATTTGAACTCAGGTCCTCCTGAATCCAGGGCCAGTGCTCTATCCACTGTGCCACCTAGCTGCCCCCAAATCCTTCTTGCTATAATATGGTCTATTTTGCGTCTCTCCATCTTGTGCACAAGAATAGCATTAGAGGTTTTGACAAGACAACTACTATAAATCTGAGGCATGTAGTGATTTGCTTATCATTGTAATTTACTGAGTTACCTATCCAGCTAGACCCTCAACTAGGAGAAGGAAAGACATTAAGGCAAGGACTCTTATGAAAGACGGAATTCCCATACAAATCTCTACCACTCCTTTATCCCAATGATGTAAACTTTCTTTTCTCCTTCTGAATTTCACTCAGAACATGGGTAATGCAGAACATTAGGTAACTTGTAAAAGATCCAGCAGGCTGTTCCAGAGTGGAAGAGCTGAGTTCCAGGAGCTATTTAGCTAAAGCAGCTGCTACAAGGCAGGTACCACTCATAGAACAGACATAATGTTGTCAGAGCTCCAGAGGGCTTCTAATAAGCACTTAAAGTACAGAATTTAAGTTTAACTTCAGCCAGGTTTAAGCTAACTCACCTTCTAATTTCTCAAGTTTATCTTATTCCTCAGGTGAAATTTTTTTCCCCTTGAGCTTGTCAGAAGTACATGGGAATGGGAAGACTTGTATGGAGTGATGCAGAGTAATGAAAGCAGAATCAACAGAACAATATAAATTGATAAGAAAGCGAAAAACAGTTGAACCCTGGTGATTTCTTTGTAATGAAATCTCAGTCTTGGAGAATTGATAGTGAAACATACCTCCTTTCTCCCACTAGAGATATGGGCACTGCAATTGAATGGCTAAGTATGATTGATGGGTAAGTTGGCCTTGTTTTAATGTGCTGGCTTTGTTTTTGATGTGTCCTTTGTTAGAAGGAGGTGTGTGTGTGTGTGTGTGTGTGTGTGTGTGTGTGTGTGTGTGTGTGTGTAGGGTGCATTTAAAGGGGAAATAATGTGGTATTCAAAAACAAAAGGCAACAATAAAGCAAAAAAAAAATAGATGAAAAACAGGTCCCCAAAGTGACTCACAAGGCTCTTGGAGCTGGGGAAGTAGAGTCTAGATTGAGAGTTTTGTTCAAAGGACCCCTGAATTATGGGGGAATTATTTCTCTCGATTTGTCTTTATCTACTATGACATATTCCCTAGTTGTGTACCTACATGATTAATTGGCTTTAATGTTTTAATCATTCCACTAAAATCCAAATGTACTTTTCAGTGAACTTCAAACTAAGTTAAAATGAAATGTTTTTTGTTTTTTATTTGCTGGTGGCTATGTGTCTGAATAACCACACAAGCAAAAGTCACAATTGATACTAGTGTGGAATGAAGTGCTTTATTTGTGTTTCTAAGTCAGCAAATCACTTAGAATATAATTACTATTTATCTAATAATTGTTGTCACCTCACCCATGCTCAACTAGTTTATCGAGCATTCACCAAGAATACTTAGAAGCAATATTATAAGTGATCTAGACATGCAGCCAAAGCAGATTAAAAAAAAAAAAAGCTTTCTCCAGAGTATTTCAAGGGAGCCTACTAAGGATGCAGAGATATCCTTATAGGCAAGGATCTCAGATTTATGAGTTGTTTTTTAATTCTGCTTAATAAAATAAAGGCATGACTCTCAGGTACAAAGTCCTTTTGCTCCTCTCCACCTAAATAATCTGAAGACTCAGGACACTAAACTGCAGGAGGAAAACTTCATTGTTCAGCTATGAAATCTCCTTCATGTTGCTTCCACCATCCTTCTATTCAGTTGCTACTCACTCTCATCCGCTGATATCTACATTTACACTGAGCAGAGTGTACTGAAGATTCTGTCCACGTCAAGACATGATTCAAGTTTCCACTGATGGAAATATCAAGATATAATAATCAAGATCTTTGGAAAACTGAGGTCATTTCCTGTCCTTTTTGGAACGTGTCAGCTTTTCCTTGGAAGCTCTCACATAGAAGATTTTTGATGTTCTGGAAAGGGAAAAATGTAACAGAATCTTTCCCCAAAGTTATTCCAACATTATTTAAATATGTTGTAGAAAAAAAAAGAGTCAAGTATGGTCTTCTGAAACAAGATGGGGTGATATCTGGAACAAGGATACTTTCATTATACCTCGTTAACGGAATCTTTTAAAAAATTATTGCGTTTTCAAAGATGATTAGGTATAACCATATGAGTTATATTGTCACATTTAGTCTTAGTGGGGCTGACAGCACTAAAAACACAAAAAAAGTAGCAGTACGTATGATAGATGCAGAGCTGAAGGGCACGTGAGACTGTGCTTTTTTCACTGAGCTAGGCTCTTCTGCTGATCTGTTCTCTCTGCTAGGCTACTCTCCGCTGGTACCTCAGCAGGGCTGTTTTCTGCTGCTCTCTACTGGGTTACAGCAAGCCAGCACGAGGGGTTTCAGTTCCTCCAGCTCATAGTCTGGGCTGGGGGCAGGGGCTATTACAGTTCTCTTGTGATTTCACACTTTAGCCAACCAGCTAGCTGGAGAGATCCTTAGACATTTAAATCTGTGCTCTGAACATCCTTTCCTCTACTTCCATTGCTCTGAGGTTTGAACTCTTATTTGAGTTATGGTCAGAAAAGGATCTTCAGGCCTTATCTCGTTTTTCTGCACTGAAATGCAGTGCCTCACCATGATATGTAGATGATCCTAGTTTCTCGGGGCTTATGCCAGTGGAATACAGGCTCTAACAGGCCCTACTGAGCTGGGAAGTGTTGGAGTATGGACTTGATTAAAACTATATGCTTGTCATATCTTAGGACAATCTGGCTGAGTTCATGGAAGCTCATCATGAGGTCTGCTACAGGGTGATGAATTCTTTGGTCATGGCAGCTCTCAAAGCCTAAATACTAAGCTTTAGAGGGACTGCAGTTGGAAGTGGTGGAGGGTATATGCTCACCAATGACATTATGGATTCCTGAAGGATTAAAGTGGTTGAAATATATGAAGTATAATGGTCTACTAACTAGAACGGGGAAAAAACCCCCAAGACATTCTGCTCAGAGGACAAAAAAGAAGAAATAATAAAAATAAATTTGAAGTGTATTACACTAGTGAGTTACAAACCACTAGTATATAAGATTGAAACAGAAAGGAATGGCTAGGGAGGGTTCTGGTATTCGGCGTAGAATCTGCCTTATCCCTAGGTAGTTAGAGTCATGATTACAAAGTAAGGTAGAGAATAACAGACGAGACAAAGAATTTTCTCATTCAACCTTAGGCCTTTATCACTTCATTAATGAACAGAATATAAGACCACCAGTTCTTACTCCACCTGGACTACAGAATGCTGAGTGATAACAATTTTGGCCAATTTTACCAATCTGTACCAAGGGGCTCTTTAAATCAAGTCAGCTTAATGGGCAAAATCTTTGATATACTGTAAAAAGACCTAGAGGGTTGTAATCCATTCCTCTTACACAATGCTATATTTATAGCCAAAAAAAAAAGAGGACACTAGGAGACAGCTTATGAAAAGGAAATGGGAACCCAGAAGAAAGACTCTTTTCCTATTTTCTAATAATCTCCCCCACCAACTCAATATTGAAAGACTTATTCAAATTACATGGAATATATTTTCTATGAAGCTTTACTTATTTGGTTTATATCTCTCTATCAATTATCTGTCTGTCTACTACCTGTCGATCTACCTATTCATCTATCTGTCATCTATAAACTCTATCAACTCACTCTCTCTCTCTCTCTCCATCTATCATCTACCCTCTGTCCCTGCCTTATATTTCTTCTCCCTCCCCTCCCCCAGTACCTAGCAGAGCTCATGGCACAGAGCAATTACTTAACAATTATTTATTACATGAATTAATTTTGCAGACTAGCTTGTGAACTAACAATGTTTGTATACACAATTATTATTCAACATAACTGGGGTCCCTCTCACATTGTGTGAAAACTACCCCACGTTTGAAGCATATTATGGGTCAGGCTTCACTCAGAACCATAGCTCATGAGCTACCATGGACATGTTTCTTTTATAAGCCAACCATGAGACATGTTAATTTAGAGCAGATGTCATTTGTGTGAATAGCATAGCAAAAAAAAAAAAGTGATGCAAAAGATTTCTGCGCCCCCTCCCCCCATGACTGGAGGCATATTCTTCCACAAGTTACTGTACCAGTGGAATAGGGGGCACATACAGGAAACACGTATGGCCAGGGAATGCATTTGGAGAAAATGAGTCACTGGGGAAATTCACTCTCCTAAAGCTTATCCCCACTGGAATGCCTTTCTGTCTCTAATGCTGCTGCTGCTCCCTTGCAGAGTTGCTGATCATAGTCCTGTAAGATTTCTGTCCTGTGGGACTGTAGTCTTTAGGCTACCAACTGCTTTTTTCACCGAGCTAGGCTCTTCTGCTGATCTGTTCTCTCTGCTAGGCTACTCTCCGCTGGTACCTCAGCAGGGCTGTTTTCTGCTGCTCTCTACTGGGTTACAGCAAGCCAGCATGAGGGGTGTCAGTTCCTCCAGCTCATAGTCTGGGCTGGGGGTGGGGACCATTACAGCTCTCTTGTGCCAACCAGCTAGCTGGAGAGATCCTTAGACATTTAAATCTGTGCTTTGAACTTTTCTTCTGCTTCCACTTGGGCTGAGGTTTGAACTCTTATGTTGAGTTATGGTCAGAAAGTTTCTTTTCACTCCTTTCACATCACTGGTCTCTAATGTAAACCTCTGAAAATCATTCCAGTAGCTCCAGTGAGTAAAACTTCCCCAGAATTCGGTGGTGGTGGTGTTCAGCTGTTTCAGCTGAATCTGACTCTTTGTGACCCTATTTGGGATTTTCTTGTCAAAGACACTGGAATGGTTTGCCATTTCCTTGTCCAGCTCATTTTACAGATGAGAAAACTGAGGCCAACCAGGTTAAGCGACTTGCCCAGGGTCACATAGCTAGGAAGTGTCTGAGGCCAGATTGGTACTCTAGAAGATGAATCTTCCTGGCACCAGGCATTCTGTGCACTACGGCACCAGCTAGCTGGGTAGAGCTATGGTAAGGAGACTTCTTTAGAGACCTCCAACATGGTAAACCTTGCAAGTAAGACTGGAAGGGGTTAGTGGTGCTGAGAGGGCTAGTCACCTCTCTGTTACTTATCCCCAGCAACCAGTCTGCTGTACTTACTCCCTGAAAAATTATTTAGTGAGTACCTATGTTTAAGGCACTGTGCTATAGATGTTATGGAGGATACAGAAAAGACATATGCTGAAATTAGACTCTGACTTGCTATAAAACTGATCCACAGGCATCCCACTAACATTTGTGATAAGTTCCATAGTTAATTCCATTCTGTTAAATTCCATTCAATAAGCATTTGAGCCCCTACTATTGTCAAGAACTGTGCAGAAGCTGGTTACACAAAGACAAACACGCAAGTCCCTGTTCTCATGGAGCTCACGTTCTATTGAGGAATCATATCGTTATGATCCCTAACTTTTTATTATACTAGACTGCAGAAATTTTGTGTCACCTTCAGTGTGGTAACCTGCACTGCAGGTTGAGTGGATCTTAAATGCCGCCTTAGAAATGTTAGCTTAATCTCCTAAATGTAGCCACTACACATGAACTTGCACAATTCATCTTCACATTTACTTGTTCAGGCTTAGCTAGAACAAGAACTACCTGACAGGTCACAGATGGGCTGTGATCTGTGTTGGTAGAAGGAGTCTCCAAACCAGGAGTTTTCCACATGGGTGAAATCATCGTTCTTTCACGTAATTGTTAATTGTTCTCAATGTCTTTCATTGCATTCTTTCCTCCACCCTCACCCCAGGAACTCATTCCTACCACATCACTTTTTACCTTTAAAAAAAAAAGCAAATAAAAAGCTTGTTATAAGTGGGAACCAGGTTTTAAGGCTCCACTTGAAGCTGTCCCATGGTCCTCTTGGGGAGTTCTGTCCCAGATCGTGCAACACTGAACCAGGCCACACTATGGAATTCACCACGAAGCAATAACGTATTCAAAGCTACAGAGGCTCTATGCCTGAAAAAATATTCATCTGCACCATTTCATTACCCACTTGAGAAATGACAAGCTGGCTCATAAGAACAGTGTTAAGCTGTTCTGTTACAATTTTACCCATGGTAAGAGTCTGCTCGCTATCTTCCAAACTCCACTTGAAACTTCTCTTGGACGTCATACAACTCTCATCATATCTTGGACTCCCTAGAACAGGCTCCTGAAGGAGGGATATTTATACTTCAACGAGGTTTTCAGCGTGTTGTCAGATATGGAAAAGTTATTCTAAGATGACACCGTAGCGATCCAGTGATTCTTCTGAGTGGACTAATCATATGACTGAATGTACATGTCATTAAAATAGTAAGAGCTGCACAACTGATGGCTGGGCTATGGATGTATCTGTAACAAACACTACAATCATCACATAAGACTGATGACCCAACCCCAGAAATCTGACCTCCTATGCTGGGGGGCTCAGTCGGATACGACACTGAACTCTCCCTATCACTGTGGTGCAGAGACCAGAGTGAAATGGTCAGATTACATAGGACGGGAAAGAAGCCCGCTGCTGTTCAGTCCTGTCTGACTCTTCCTGACTCTATCTGGGGTCTTCTTGGCAAAGGTACTGGAGTAGTTTACCATTTCCTTCTCTAGCTCATTTTACAGATAAGGAAACTGAGGCAAACAGGGTTAAGTGACTTGCCCAGGGTCACAAAGCTAGTGTCTGTCACATTTGAACTCATGTCTTCCTTGATAGTAAGCCCAGCACTCTATCTACTCTGCCCCTTTGCTGCCCTAAATAAGTCTGTAGTCTTTACCAAATCCTAATCTGTAAGTATTAATAGATACCAACCACATCAGTGAGTACAAAATTACTAAATGACCAGATCCCTCACAGGTAAGCATCACAACACAAACAGAATTAAGCTAGAAACTCTATGGATTTGTAGCTCATCTTTTTGTACCCCTAAGGATACCTGGCCATACAGCTGGGAGGTAGCTGGTGAAGTTTAGGGGATGGGCAGAGAGAAATTGTAGGCCTGCAGTTATCCACTGATTCAAGGATCATTTGAATAGTCAATCCAGATCATTCAGAAAGAAGGTGGATTTGGGGCCTGCATTAATTTTAATGTTACTATTTTAACTTTCACAGTAACTGGAATATAGGACTTGGACTCAGAAAGATTTGTTTGTGTTCAAAGTCTGATTTGTTGTCCAGTCATTTCAGTTGTGTCTGACTCCTCAGGACCCCCTTTGGGGGTTTTCCTGACAAAGATACTGGAGTCATTTGCTATTTGGAAATTGAGGCAAACAGGGTTAAGTGACTTGCTCAGGGTCACACAGTAAGTGTCTGAGGTGGGTTTCGAACTCAGGAAGATGAGTCTTCCTGACTCCAGATCCACTGCTCTATCCAGTGCAATGACACCTATCTGCCAATAAAGTCTGACCAGCTGTGAGATCTGAGGCAGATCACTTTATCTCACTGATTCCTCATCTGAAATCAGGGAAAATTATACCATCTTACCTTTTTGTAAAGCTCAAATAACATAATGTACATAAAATACTTTGCAAGCTTTGAAGCACTATAAAAAAAAAAACTGACAGGGGCTAAACTTGGGATTTCATGGTATGAGGAATTCCCAGGTGAGAAAACTCCTACCAATGCAGGTTTGCGCCTTTCCTACAAATCATACTCTTTAGAATGCTGCTTAGAATGTTGAGAGTTGAAGTGACTTGCTC
The DNA here is from genome assembly GCF_003287225.1 of Phascolarctos cinereus. Lineage (NCBI taxonomy): Eukaryota > Metazoa > Chordata > Mammalia > Diprotodontia > Phascolarctidae > Phascolarctos > Phascolarctos cinereus. The sequence goes on along the minus strand of NW_027555625.1, from coordinate 402,661,776 downwards.
AGGATCACACATGTTAGAAGTGGGACTCGAAACCAGGTCCTCCTGGATTCAAGGCTGACACTATCCACTGTGCTTCACTATCTCTCCTGTAAATTCAGAGTGTCTCAAAAGTCTTAATGCAATTTTCAGTTGCCATAGCTTAAAACTGCACCAAGACTTTTTAGGGAACCTTGTATAATGCTACATAGATTCAGCTATTAGTGTCCACTTGACCCAGTAGGGCATTTTATTTACAGAGGTAATGCTGGGAGGGGCAATGCTTAACAGAAACTCCCCTGTGGTACACAAAGGTGGAGAAACAGAGAGGAGAGAGCGCTCACGCACGGATGTCTAGCCCTCTCTGCCCCAATCTAGAATTGGAAACCAACTCCATCCATCTTAGCCTTCAACCCAGTTACGATGGTTCAGCCTCACCCTCCAATACACCAGTTGATGCATTAGAGTTTAAATCTGCTCATACAGTGAATATGTAGCAGATTTATCATAATTTCAAACCTGCCTCCAACCATCTGATCAAAAAAGCAAGTTTCTCCTTTTACGATTTTCATTTGCAAGCCTCACTGACCAAAATCTAAAAGGGAAGCATTACAAACTCTTAGGAACCACATTCTGCATTTGTAAGCGAGTGCCATCAAGGCATGGAACTTGTTTTTATATTCAGAAACAACAGTGATAGGCTTTCGATCACACACGCAGCCCCATGACTTCTTTGGTTCACAGACTTCATGCTGCAACTAACAGCATCTTTAAGTGTCATGCGTGAAGCATGATTGCCTAGAGAAATTCAGTTTTACTTTAATTTTCATCTTCTCTTGACTGTCCAGATTGTCAGGAAATGAATATTTCAGAAGGACGTAATGGATTTAATTGGAGTCACGGTCCTAACCATATTAAAACTTTCCACAGAATTTTGTGAGAAGACAGAACATCTCCAATTGTTACCCAGCTCTGGTAAAGTTACACATCAACGGGAAACATGGTCAAATGTGTGTTTATAGACATAGCTATTGCCAAATGACCAGACACATCTGTAATTTCCCAATTTGTCCATTTCTGTGAGTGGTACCAACAATTTTCCAATCCTTCAGGTTAGCCATTTTGGCTCCCTTTTGACAACTCTTCCTTTTTTAGCTTAAGTTATCAACAATTGGTCACCTAATTCTGTCCTTTCCACTTCCTTTGTTATACTTCAGGCCCTCATTATCTCTTAGATTACTACAAATTCCCTAGCATATTTTTCACCTTTAATTGGTCATTTGGTGTCTTTAATGTACCCACAGAGGCAATGTAATATAGTCAAAAGAACATAGTATCACAAGACCCGGGCTAGAGCCCTGGCTTCACTATCCATGTGGTTATGGACTTAGCTAGGTGGCATAGTGGACAAATCATTGGGTCTGGAGTCTGGAAGACCTAGGTTTAAACCCAGCCTCAAACACTTAGCAACCTTGAGCAAGTCACTTAACCTCTGTCTTCCTCAGTTTCCTCATCTGTAACATGTGGTTCATAATAGTACCTACCCTCCAGGGCTGTTGTGAGTTTCAAATAAGATAATAATTACAAAGTGCTTAGTACTCTGTGCCTGGCACATAGTAAAGGCTTTATAAATCACTATTGTTATTATTAGTAGATACTGGGTGCCACGGCTGGCCTCTCATGTGTGATGGACTTAGAAAACCTTAGTTCAAATCAGGCTATACTAGCTATGTGAGCTGGGGCACATTTCCTCAGTTTTGTCATCTAGGAAATGGGGAGAATAGCACCTACCTCATAGATTTTTGTGAGACTCAATTGAGATAACAGTCACAAAGATCTTTGCAAATATTAAAGTGAAATATAAATACTGGCTATTCTTATTAATAGTAGTAATAGTAGTAAAAGGATGGGTTTGGACTAGTTAATTTCTCATCTTCCTTCCAATTTGCAAAATCCTATGATTGGTACTACATCAAGTTCACTTTCCAGTTTAAAAATGTACAATATCTTATCACCAACTATATTAAGTCTCCTCTACCTGTCTTGCAAAGTTTCCTGTAATCTCCTATTGCCATGCTCTCCCTCCTTATGTGAATTTCTTGGAATCCTCAGATTCCTTCAAGACTCAAGCATCACCATCTTCAGGGGGGCCTCTGGCGGTCCTTTCAGCTGGTAATACCTTCCATCCATACCTACTGTCTGCTTTGTTTCTGTCTTGTATCTACTAACATAAGGACGTGCTTTCCCCCCTGACAGAATAGGGTCGGCATTATTTCATTTCTTTTTTTTTATCTCTAGCACCAAGCACAGTGCTGGACACATAGAAGGGACTTAATAAATGTTTGTTGATTAAGAGGCACCATCCTTCTTATTCAATTTTATTCTTCAATATTCCCTGACATAAATCTGGCAGAACTCTAACTCCTGACAATGGTCTCCTTATTATCACCAGAACAAACCATGTTCATTCTTACATCTAAGCTTTGTACATGTTGCTTTCTCTACCCAAAATGCTTTCTGGGTATCATCAGAGACCATGAGAAAGTCAAATGGGGCACCAAATAGCATAGAAGCGTCAGTAGGAGCTCTAGCTACTTCTCTGAATGTTGACTTGCACGTTTATACTGTTCATTTTTTTTCCCCCATGGCCTAAGAAGGAAGGGAGATTGGTGTTGGGTGTTTCGGAAATAGAGTTACTACTGTATTTGGAACCATGTGAGGGGGATGTTGAGTGAGTGAGTCCTTTTGAAAGCGAATATTCTGTATTAACCTTTGTACGGGTACCCATGCATGGGTCTATGAACTAATGCACAGATGCAGGTTTTAAAACGAAAAACAGGCTCGGCATGAAATTTTTCCACCACTGGCTTCTTCACAGATTTAGGCAGGCATTCAGGCAGAACACGCATCAAATTGTAGCTCATTAGATCCAGTCAAATAGAAGTATAAGGTGAGGCAAGTAGTAAACAATGGTAATCCTGACTTAAGCAGGGGAAAGCAACCTTTCTTTTCCCCCTAAAACAAACAGCTGTCTCTGGGCCCACATCATTGTTTTACTATTACTGGTTAATACAACTGCAGGCAGAAGATACAGCTGTGGTCCTGAGAACAGGCTCCGATGTAAGGCTGAACATAATCCCTCATGTAATGAAAAACCTATTTCTATTTCTGCAGCCTCACTACTCTTCATATTGAAGAGCCTTGTGCCTGTCACACATTTATTGAAGCTTATTACTCATCGAGTCAGCTGGGCCCCCTTAGTATTTGGAATTATATTTTAAATCACAATTTTTCTATTATTTATTTTAGGATTCCTAGGCTACAGAAAAAGCATGTCAATGTTGCTGTTTGATGAGTTGCCAAAGGTATTAAAGCACCTGGTTCCAATTCCTGTCAAGGAGAAAAGGCCTTTATGCAAATCTGCAATACCTCTAGTTAAGTCAAGCCTTGTGTCCAGAACCAGGAAAAATAAAAGCAAAAAAAAAAAAATAAAACGAAACAAAATTGAAAAGACCAAACCCCCAAACCTGTGGTCAGATGATCAGAATTAAGTACTGAGAATCCCTGTTTGGTATTAGAGTAATCTCTCCAAGTGCATTAGGATTTTCCCCCTCTTCTCAGATCATGTTTCTTCTTTTAGGTTACAAAGATAAATAGACTGGATTTCTCAGGAGGATGGGGCTGGGCTTGTGAACTGATGGGGTAAATGAACAGACATCTGCCAGGGGGGAGAAAACAAAAGCAAAGCAATTGGGGGTTTAAACTAAGCCCGTGGATTTCCTTCACTAACCATCTAATCTGGGCTCACATTTAGGTACTTGTCTGCAGGTGAGGGTCAGGGAGGCACCAAGACAACCAGCATTTATTAAGGACTCACTGTGTTCCAGGCACTGTGTTAAGCTCAAGGGAGACAAATCCGAGCAAAAAGAAGGAGACATAGTCCGTGCTTCCAGGAGACTTCCAATCGAATGGAGGAAGAAGGTGAAAAGTAAGGGAGGGGGACAAGCACGGGCTCAAGGGCTGCACAACAATTATGATCATTCTCTTCAGTTACCCCCTAAGTCTCCCTCCTACTTTTCTGTCCCTCTGGAAACATACATTTAGCCACTTGAATGAATACATCTGCATATTTTTCCTTTAATTCAGTAGCTCTCAAAGAGTGGTCTCCTTGAGTCCCTTAGATAACTTCAGAGGAGTCTTTGAGGGCAGAATTGTTTTCATAATACTACTAACATGTTTTAATTTCTAATACAGTAAATATCAATAGATATAACTCACAGAAACAAAAGCTCTTTGGTGGGGAGGGGCTTAATAGTTTTTAAGAGTGTAAAAAATTTGTAAGAATATTAAAAAAAGTTTGAGTATAAAAAAAGACCAAAAAGTGTGAGAATCATTGCTTGAATCTATGCATATATTTTATCTCATCGATAAAAAAAATCTCCTCACTCCTCCAATTTTCCCTCATAAAACACATTTCATTTGCCCCTGCTCCCTATTTGGACAACCTCTCAGGTAATCAACAGTAAGGACTGTGAAGCAAAAATACTAAATAAAGAATCTAACACTTTCCCCTCCATTAGAGCAGACATTTTAAATACAAGCACACACATATATATGCACATCTATATATGTATAGACAGATATACATACATGCACACCCCTGTACCTACATGTATGTATACACATGTAGTTGTGCATCCAGGCGGATTTTCTCTCTCCATTTCCTGAAAGAGATTTTACACAGAATCTCGGAGAGGGGAAGTGTCCCCAGGGGCCATCCAGTCCAGCCTTTACATACCAAAAACACATCCGGACAAACCATTGACTATCCTGGGAAGGTAGATCTTTGTCAAGGGGGGGGAGCCCGTTCTATGTTTGGACCGTTCTGCTGTTTTCATTCAGTTGTTTTCAATTGGGTCTAACCTTTTGTGACCCCATTTGAGGTTTTCTTGGCAAAGTGACTACAATGGTTTGCCATTTCCTTCTCCAGACCATTTTACAGATGAGGAAACTGAGGCAAACTGGATTAAGCAACTTGCCTCGGGTCACATAGATATTAAGTGTCTGAAGCCAGATTTGAACTCATGAAGATGAGTCTTCCTAACTCCAGGGCCAACACTCTATCTATCCACTGTGCCATCTAGCTACTTGCTAGTAAAATTTTCTGGTTAAGCCCATATCTGTACTTCTGCCAAGTTATTCATTTCTCTTCGTTCTTTCCTTTGTGGCAAAGCAGAACAAGTCTATTTTACATGCTATCCCTTCAGTTATCTAAAGTGAGTTATCACATCCCCCATAAGCCTTCTCTCCTAGGCCAATCACGCTCCTATTTTCCTCAACTGATAAAAGCACAGTATGCTCTCCCATTCCCTCCATACCCTGTTGACCTAACAATTCCCTTAACCACTCAGTTTCCACATCTGTAAAATAAGGGGGTTGAACTTGATAACCTTGGAAGTCTCTTCTATCTCTAAATCTACGATCCTGTGTCCTACCTTGTTAATGTCTTTTCTAAAATATGGCACCTAGAACTGAACACTGTCACCCAAACAGGATATGACTAGGATAGAACACAGCGAGACCATTACTTCTCTAATTCTCATTTGCGATTGTGTTATCTCTCTTAGTCACCACGTTGCATTAATGTTTCATGCTGGTTCCATGAAAACCATCAGATCTTTTTCATATAATCTACTATCTAGTCCACTGTGGACTTTTTGCAGTAAGTTCCTTGAACCAAAGAGTTGGGCTTTACATGTATCCCTATGAAACACTATTTAATTCTGTCAGGCTATCGACCTATCCTTTGGAGATCCTTTCAACAGAAGGCTTAAGGAATAAGTGGCAAGATCCTTTATCACTCTGTTTGTGTAGGGGAAGAGAAAGGAAAGGGGGAAAAAAACCACATTTATACAGCACCTACAAAGTACCAGGCACTGTGTTCTAAGCATTTTCCAACTATTATCTCATCTGATCTTCACCACAACTCTGGGAGATGAGTGTTGTTATTATCCTGTTTTACAGGGAGGAAACTGAGGCAAACAGAAGTTAAATGGCTTTCCCAGGGTCACACAGCCAGTAAATATCGGAGGCTGGATTTAAACTCAACTAAGTCTTCCATCGAGCCACCAAGCTGCCTCTACAGCAGTATGATTAGGCAGTTTGTTATTTTCCTTGTATTGAAGAAGGCAACAATCACAGCAATGCTTTTGGTTAGGGGTCAGCCCAGGATGGGCTGTGATAAAGAATAGGGAAGGGTGTGGATTAAATAAGGGCATTGAGACACACAATTTACCCAATTTCAAGGTTGACTCAAGCATAATCTGATTTTTTTTTCTATCTTGTCAATATTCTGCTTGGGTGGGGTGCACAGGCTAGTATGATAATCCCCTTAGTCATACAACCATTACAGACAATCTTTTTTCCTCCTCTTTTCAAGATAAATTTAGCAACAAGCTTTTCAGCTAGGCCCATTCTCCCACTTACCTCTGACATTAAAGCAACCCATTAGTACTTCGGTACTATGTATGTATATGTACGGGGGTCAACTGACTTTTCAAGAAGTCTTGTCTAATTCGTGTCAGTTTTGAAAATAACAAGCAATCAGGCTCTACATTCCCACCAAGTAAATGGAAATGGAGCATCTTATCCTTCACTACTACAGTCCTCAGGCAGCCGTTTCATCCCAGTGACTTTCCTCAGAAAGAACCCAAGGAAAAAAAATAGTTGGAAGAAAGCAGCTGATCAATGAACCAGTAAATTAAAAAAAGCCTAAAATTAAATTAACTGCAGTACTGTTATGCATTATGCATATTACTTTTAAAAAATTAAACCTGACAGAACAGGATAAATCTGGACATCCCTGAGGATGTTTAAAGGTGGGGGGAGGGCGGAAAGAAGGGGAAGAAGGGAGAGTAGAAAAGAAGAAAATAATACTTTTCAACTCATGTTTCCACAAAGGTAAATGGATACTCTGAGAAAGAATCAAATTTTGGATGGAAGTACGAGTGTTGGTTTTTCCACTGTACAACCAAATCCACCTGTCAAGATTTCATAAACATGCAGGAATATTGAAGTGATTTTTCTGGCTGAAATATTTTTCAGACTCAGTGCTACCACCTCTCTTGCTCTGAGTCGTATGTTGTGCTCAGCCATGTCTGACTCTTCGTGACTCCATTTTGGGGCTTTCTTGGCAAAGATGCTGGAATGGCAAACCATTCCCTTCTCCAATTCATTTTACAGATGAGGAAACTGAGATAAACAGAGTGAAGTGACTTGCCCAAGGTCACATAGCTAGTAAATATCTGAGGCTGGATTTGAACTCAGGTCTTCCTGATTCCAAGCCTTGGAGTGGGCTCTATACACCATGCCACCTAACTGCAAACTTGCTCTGTACCTGTATTATTAATTGACAGGACTCAGGTTAGGAGTAAGGTTCATGGAGGGGAGGGGTGCCCCTGCCCCATGGTGTCCTGCTGAATCATTATTAAAATCTCCTAAAATCTGCTTCTTTGAATTTGCCTAACAATAACTTTAAACAGTGCTTTCCACACAAGAGTCTCATAAGGCTGATGTTGGGATCATCTCCATTTTCAACTGAACCTTGGTGTGGTTTAGACATGCCAATCGTCAAACAGTTGGTAAGCACTGGGTTAGAAATCAAACTCAAGTTTCACGTCTGGTCCTCTCCATTACATCATCTTGCCTCTCTAGAATCTAACTCTTAGGAGAGAACTTCTTAACTTGGGATCTCTGAGCTTGTTTGTTTTTTAAAAATATATTTTGCTAAGTGCATTTTCAAATGCTTGGTTTACTTTGTAACTTTATTTTATACACTTAAAAGCATCCTTCTGAGAAGGGGTCCATGGGCTTCACCAAAATGTCAAAGGAATTCATGACACCAAATGGTTGAGAATCTCTGTCTCAGGACACAAGGACCACGACATTTGTTGCCAGATATCCTCCTTTAGCTTCATTCTACACTTTACAGATTAGCACAATGTGATGGGGAAAGTTTTGGGAAGAACATAAGTCACTTACTTCCTCTATACACAACCTTGGAGAAATCTAGGATTAAGTTAACTCCTTTACTTGTTCAAGTATCTTGTAAAGGAAGAAAAAAAATTCTCACAATTTGCTTTCAGACACCATGGATCTATTGAAAGAACATATAATTTAAGTCAAGGGTGGATTTTCTTTCTCCCAAAAACCCAGTGCTCACAGGGGAATAGTATCTATATGTAGTATTTCAAGCTCTGGTAAACCTAATGTAGTGAAGGCAAATTGATGAATCTTGATGCCAACTATGATTTCACAGGACATAAAATACCTTTGGTGCTGACTAGTTTTGAGGGAGGAATAATATTTATAGAGTGCCAATATACTGTAGTGGATAGAGAGATGGCCTTGGAGTCAAGAAGGCTTGGGTTCAAGTTCTGCCTAAGATGCATACTGGCTATGTGACCTTAGGCAATCTGCTTAATCTCCCAGTGCCCCTAGGCAACCCTCTAAGATATAAGGTGCAAAGAAAGTGCACAGGTTGGGGAAGGGTTACCATAAACTTTAAAATCTACCCAAATGTTAGTTGAAGGCGCTCCCTCACTGGGTGTTCCCTATGAAATCACAGGTATTTTATCCTCTACATGCCACCACCACGATCCCCCCTCAAGTAGTTTTTATATTTATCATACTTTCTATTCACTGGACGGATCAATGGTAACTATTAGCTACTTCATCACCATTTATTAGGAAATAATTCCCCATACCAATAAATTCCATTCCCTATATTATGATAACTAAGTTTTATTTGCACAAATGTCGGGCTGTCCTCTGTTGTTTATCTAAGTGGTTCAGGAGAGAACCAGAAATCTAATGATGCAAGAGATAGTGGTAAAGCAACCTCCAAGTAATTCTCAACTATTGCTTTTCATCTCATTACACTTTGGTTGGACTTTATTGGTTCAAGAAATTGTGCAGAATATGATATGTAATTTGCTATGCTGGGCATCACTTTTCTTTCTATACTTGTCTCCTCTAATTGTCCCATGTTTTCCACTGCTTGATGTATAGCATCTCATAATTTCTGTTGCTAGTTAACATTTCCAATTATTCTCTTCACAGCCTGTTACGGCTTTTGCTTACTTCTTGCCTGCTTTTATTCTTGCTCCTTTCAGTATTTATTTCTCTCATGTTGGCTCTCTTTAGCCTTCACTGTTGCAGTACCTTAAAACTTAGTGGATGTCACAGGCTGGGGAAGGGTTACCATAAACTTTAAAATCTACCCAAATGTTAAAAAAAAAACTTTCAGCAAATGCAGGAAGGGAGTAATGGCTTCTCTTGAGAATCACAGAATAGGTAGAATGATAAATATTTCCCCTTAACTTTTCTTTACTGCACAACACCTCAACTACCTCACCCATATTCAAGACATGAGAAATGGAGAAACATTGAGGGCTATAGAACACTCATTCTTCCTAGCAAGTTAACAAAGTATTCTTTATCACAGAACTCCCTATTTGGTGACGTGTTAGGAAAGTGCAGAGTTGAGTGGTCCTTGAACTGGTACCATCCCCTACGTGTACTGGATTAATGTCACTGCACCAGGCATTCAAGCAAAACATAACTTGGAAAATATTAAAAGCTCACTAAATGTCCTTATTAACTTTCTGACTCCCTAGGAATCTTTACTGGGTCCCACCCTTCGGAAAACTTCAAATTAAAAATATCCTTAGATTCTGAGAAAAGACAACTGATCTTGGTATCCGTTGTGGCAATCTGACCCACTGGGATTGTTCCCAACCTACCTTTAACTCTGAGTTAAAAACTCAAGTAGAAAGAGCTAGATTTGGAGTCAGACAGAGGACCTGAGATCAGATCTTGGCCCTACCACTTTCAATGGATGACTTTTAGCAAATCACTTATCCTTTCTGGCTCTTATTTAAACACTTTTAAAATAAGAAATTTAGACTAGATGGTGTATATGGTAGACCAAGAAACTGACTTAAACATGACATGGCAAGAGGTAATAAGGAAGTGATGGGTAGCCATCTGAAGAGAAGGGGCCTTTCTGATAGGGGCTATTCCCACCATATCATGAATGCTCTACTGACCTGGCACAAGAAATATGATCTACCTTTTTACAAGCCTACTCTACCCTAGATCAATGAGCATGCTTAAGCAGACAATGGAAGGACATGGGAAGCCACACTCATTATGTAACTTTGTGCAGTTACTTAATTAAATCAACTGTCTGGTCATATACTTGGGACACAAAGTACCTTATTGTACCAGAATAGAACAGAGTTTTACTCTGATCTGAGACCTCTTCTCATATACTTTCAAACTCTAGATCTATGACTCAGTGATTAATGTTACCCCTAATTCCTGGCTGACTTGATATGTGCAACAATGTATTTATTAAAAGAAAACTCAAATGTATAGACTCCCAAATTCAACTAATGTAATTCTCCATTATCCTCAAATTGGGGGGTTTTGAGGAAGAAGATAGTCAAGCTTTGTTTGCAAAGAGGAAATGTTTTGAAGGCACATCAAAGTTCTTTAAAAGCAGCAAAAAATGTCATCAGTGTTTATTATGGCCCGAAGAACAGAATGCGTTTGGCACCCAACTATTTACCTTTCCCTGTGGAATATAACCAAGTCTAATCTAAGTTTCATTAACATGACTCTAAAAAGCTCATGGTGTAACAGAAGTAAGCAAACTGATAGAATTGCATCATGATGGCTATGGCAAAGGCAGGGTAATGTGCCCTTCTTTTATAAAGATCAGTCTCCCTAGGGAAGCTGCAGAGTCTGTTTGCACAAATCTTCCCACAAATGACCTACCTCCACTGAGGAAGCATCCCAGGGGAAGGACTTTCACTTACAGCTATGGAAGAAGCCATGATGAAAGAAATGCAAAGACTGGAAGCAAAGTTTGTTTGCTTATCAAATATATTTCTTTGGCTTTTAGGAAGTAGTTCTGAAAGATGCCTGCAGTAGAGGGGGGCGGGGAAGAGAGAGCTTCCTGTTTTATCTTAACCAAGTTCTTGTCATACTAATACACAATTTATGGCTGTTATGTTTACAAACATGTTATAACCATTTTTGGTCTAATTCTCCCTCCTCCTCCCCAAAAAGGTAGAAATCTTGTTAATTCAGCCTTAAATAATATGTAAACAATCACACAATGCCTGGCTCAGTACAAATATTGAAATATTAAATAATGGTGTATTCCTAATGCAGAGGCCCATGTTGCAAGACATGTCATTTAATACATTTTTTATTTAAGGGCAAACAGGCTCAAGGAAAAAATTCTCTGCTTTTTTTTTTTTTGGTTATTGTTTTTAAGGGCCCAATAGTGTTACATGGAGTTTGCAAAAAACAAAAAGTTTCCATTGCAGAACGGAAGTAAGTCTAGTCCTTGTGGCCTCAGGAGAAAAAAAGGAGTGCTTTTGAAGTTCATGGTCAGGTCAAGTCTGCATTGCACAAGCTTACACAGCCAAACTAGACAATCCTGGCTACAAAGCACACAAACAAAAAAAACCAAATGGTACGGTTTGTGTGCAAAGTCCTAGCAGCATTTGCATTTATTTCTTAGCTCTTCCTCATTTACAGAGAAACAGCAACAGACTTTTAGCTCTACAACCTTATTTGCTTCTTCACCTTGAACTTCGACTAAATTCAGCTACACTTTTGTAATGGGAGTGCCAAATGACGGCAGTCTGCCAAACAGAAACACTTACCAGTTTCACTCAGCTAGTTATCTCCATTTCAGGGAATCACAAATTCCTGCTAGAGGGCTTCAATGTGGTGCTTACATAGTCCCCCTAACTGCTCCTTTGCCTAAATGCTTTCTAACTCAGAAATGCAATTTGGGAACAGAGGCAATTACAACATCAGGGAACTAGAAACTCCCCTTTATATGGAAAAAGAGAGAAACTAGGAACTGCTGAGCTGGGGATTATGAATCTTTTTACCTTTCTACTAAAAGGCCCACCTAACCCTAATGCCGACTGACCAGCTTCAAGCCTCGTTTACTTTACGTTCCTGAGTAGCGTCTAGGCTCAGGGGATGGTGGTGATCAGCAAAGTGTAGATCAGTTATAAATATCTGTCTAACTTTGGTTTGATTCTTGAACAGGCTTTGCTCTTCTGATACATTACAAATAGCACGCAGGCCCTCTTAAGCAATAAGCTAAGCCAATACACAGATTAAAAACAACCTGAAAAACAGCGACTGCAAAACTATCACTCGGGGATCATACAGGCAACCGACGATCTATACCTAGCAGACGGATGCATCGTACGTGTTTAACACGGTGCCTGGCACACAGGCATTTACTAAATGTCTCTAGATTGATCAACTGATTGAAACTGGGCTGATTGATATAAGCGGTACGTAATCAGGTAGGCTAGACAAGAGCCAAGGTCTCCACAGCGGTAACTGCTGAACAGACAGCTGCAAGGGAAAAGCCCGTGAGAAGGCTGTCAATCTTAACACTGGTGAACAACAGGTGGGGAACATTCCATATTGATAGAGTTATACTCTGGGTTCCCTCAAATGTCAGGGGATCGCTCCTTGTATTGGTTTTCATTCTAGTTCAGTGCGAATATGAACTGCTTCATTCTGTTGTAAGTAGCTTAAAATGTGAAGCAAGAATACCTTCCTCTCACTCTGGGGTTTGTGATCTGGGGTCTGAACACTTAAAAAACAATTTGTGAACTGTTTTTCATGGTTTCCTTTGTAATCCTCTGTCTTTTATTTTACGCATTCTTCTGAGATGGGGTCCATAAGGTTCATTATGCTGTCAAGAGGGTCCAGGATACAGAAAAGGTTAAAAACCTCTGCTATAGTTAATCTTCTGCCCTTGCACCCTGGTGAAAAGAGTGTATTATTGACTTGCCTACTTGAGTTAGGAGGGGTTTGCTGGTAGTTCTCCATTAACGTCTGACTCTAATGCTTCATTATGATGTAGAGGGGAACCTGGGTTCCCAATGACTCAGCTGGTGGAATAGCAGATCCAGCAGGGCAGCTATTAAGTTGAAAAGAGTTCACGTATGAGCCTGGCACCATGGTGGCCCCTCTGCTGCCCTAGGACCAACCTAGCTACGTTTGGGTAAGTTAATCATCAGCTTGGCTAAGGGGTGATAAATCATTCTATCAGAGCAGTCTTTGGAGACAGAGCTAATACACTCACCAACATTATTATGGATCCATAAAGGAGTACTTGGTAGGAAAGTGCCAAGATGAAAAGGTTTCCAGTAAGGGCACAGTGATGGACCTATATGTCTGCATCCAAGAACCTAAAGTAATAATCCTAAAGCATAGGATCTATCTATGTCACTTCCCTCCTAACTAAACTCTAAAAGCTTCCTATCACCACTAAGATTAAATACAAACTTCTGCTTGAGATGGAAAGTCCTTTACAACCTGGCTCTGGTGTACCTTTCTTATCTTATTACTCCCATTCTCCCACTCTGTAGTTCAGCCAAACTGGCCTATTTACCATTCCTTATATACAATATCTTGTCTCCCAACTCTGGGCCTTCGTCCAGGCCTCGCCTTCACCTCTTAGAAGACTGGATCTCCTTCAAAGTTCAGCTCAAAAATAAAAAATCGCCTCCTACATGAGCCCTATCCTCATACCCCAAGCTGCTCTTGTGTACCCACCACTCCCCCTCAGCCGATGCTTTAGCCTTATATAGTGTAGATTTATATGTGTATGTTGTATCCTTCACTTGAACATAAGCTCCTTGAGGGCAGCAACGGTTTCTTTTTGGTTTTTGTAATCTCTAGGGTGTAGGACGGAGTCTGACACTTAAGCAATACCTAATTAAAAAGTCTGTTGAATGATTGATTGAAAAAACTCATTATCTGGAAGGTCTTCCTGACTCCAGTCTCAACACTCTATCTATAGAGCTACCCAGCTATTTTACCTAAGAGAACCCAAAACCAACAAGATTCTTTCAATCTTGTTTTTAATGGGCCTTTTTCTATTTTGGGAAGAGAAAACTTTCTGTTATTTGAAACTTCTTCAGAGGGACAAATCCTCAAATTGACTGTCACGCACCCAACTAAAGCTTAATTAGTGCTTTACTCCTCTACTTATGACAAATTAGTGGGTCCTTTAAAACTGGATGTGAAAGATAAATGACAGTCTTTCTCTCTCTTTCCCTCTCTCCCCTCCCCTTTTTAACTTCTTTTCTTCCTCCCCCCTCTCACACACACAAGACTGTGGCAGCAGTGACAGGAATAGATTATCAGGTTAAGAATTCATTAGCATTTCTGTTAGATAAAAAGTATTCTACTAAATACTATCTACAACAGGAGCAAAGGACATGAAAGTGTTCCCTAACTCATCTGTGGCCACCACTCCCCCCCCCCAATGTTAACAAGCTTGAATAAATTTTAGAGGAGTGGGAGTGATGGTGGAAATTTTATTTGCTAGACTATTCAGGTCTAATAATCTAAAGCTCTGCCCTTTAGATAACAGGATTCTCCTCACATTGAGGTAACTACATTGTCAGGAATGTATACAGTAGGATGAAGTTTACCTTAAATCTCATCTGTCTATGTAGTCAAATAGCATTGGAGGCTAAATGAGAGCTAATATTTTTCCTAGGCTGCATACACATAAAAGATGCCAGGTAAGTGTACTGTGCTCATCATTTTCTGTCATTTTCTTTTTATTTTCCCTATTCCTGCTCTGTTCTGTGTGATGGGAGTACACAAAATAGCAGCCAGGCTCTTAGGATTCATCAGGATGAGTCTCAACATATCAATTTCCAAGTGTAGTAACTTTAAACACATTGTAGGCTTTTAGTTTCCATAGAAAATAATCTCCTATTATTTTCAAAGGAAACTGAAAGCCCCCCAAATTACCACACTTTTAACATACTGACATGTTGATGGCCTGATGTTCTTTGGAGATCAAAGTCAGATTGGCAGAAGACAGAGCAGTTTAGCAGCTTACTTAAAACACAGTATTTTATATTTGGCAGGAATAACTGCAGTGAAAAAAGACAAGGTGACTTTCTGATATCATGTGTAGGTGGAGGGTTTTTTTTTTGTTTATTCTGTTTTCCTTTTTTGCTGTTGTTGTTGACTTTGGCAGAAATTTGAAGAGCAAAGAACTAATTTAGTATGACAGAGATGCTTTTCTTCATCTTCTTCCTCTTACTCCACCAAAGAAATGAAGGGTTTGGACAGGAAGTCCATGGTATATTCACCACTGATTTCACAGATGTGTTACACTAGAGAACATCTTGCCAATCACCCTGGAATCTCCAGGATGATCCTGATTTTGAACAAGAAGCCCACATCTCTGGGGTATCTTCCTCCTCTGATGAGTGGGACCAGCAATAACTCTCCAAGTTTTTCAGAAGAACATGACATTCAAATGTTACCTGAAAGTGTGAAGGTAATGAGGCCCTGCTGGAGTAGAGAGCCGGTGATATCCTGCTGAAGCAGCACGGAGACAACCTGTTGGAAATTCTCAGAAAGGCAGCAAAGCAAAGGGTAATTAAGGGAGTGCATCGGGCCCTGAACCAAAAAAGATGGCCAAATGGAGGAGAACTTTGAATAGGAATTCGGAGAAGATGAAGATTGAGGAGAAGTGGGTGCCCAAGCAGCTGTGCCAGACCGAGCCTCCTGGCAAAAATGCTGAAGTGTTGTTTTCCAGCAGCCCTGTGAAAAGCTAAATTGTTAAGATGAAGATTTCTATTTCTCAGAGTCACAACCAAATAAACGGGAAGGCTGCTTTGTTCGCTTGTGGCTGAGCATAGGAAAGAAGATTTAATTCTTCATAAAATGGCTTTGAGAGGACACAGAAACTGGAGAACTTCAATTTCCTGCTTCACCAGCACTGGGACTGGACCTTTAACTGATATTTGTGGACTCAGATTGGGGGATCAACACATTTTTCCCCTAAAGAGACACAATAAAACCAGGTGGTCCAGAAAAGTTATAATATAAGGTTTGAGGAGGAAAAGATACATGGAACAGTTAAGAGAAGTATGGGCACTTCATCTACAGAAAAAAGAGACAGAAGGGAGAGATGATATCTGAGTACCAATATGTGAAAAGATGCCATGAGAAGAAAAGGGACCAATTATGCTCATTTGTTAATGAGGACCGAACAGAAAGTAATGAGTTTAAACTATGGGAGAGATCATTTAAATTGCATGAAGTATCTGGCAAATCAGGCTAACCTGAATCTCCAGAGGAAACAGCAGAATCACCATGCTAGAGAACCCAGGAAACAGACCTTGTGTTTGGAGCCAGAAAACTTGGCTTCTAACCTCAGCTTTGTCACAGACTAGCTGTGTTCATATAGGCAAGTCACAACCTCTGAGCCTCTTATGAGTATTACCACACAGGATTGTTGGGAGGATCAAATAAAATAATTATGTGAAAGTGCTTTGGAATTTTTTTTTTTAATTAATACTCTCCAGAAGTATAAAGTGCCATTACTTGGTTTCCTGGATAGACCACTGAACTTGGAATCAGGCTAAGTTAAAATCCTGCCTCAGACTCTTACTAGTTCTGCGACTTTGGGTAAGTCACTTAACCTCTCCCAACCTCAGTTTCCTCTTCTATAAAATGAGGATAATAATAGCATCTATCTCATAGGGTAGTTGTAAAGATCAAATGAAGTAGTGTGTATATAACACTGGGCAAACCTTAAAGGGCTATGTGAAGGTTAGATATTATTACCTACGCTCACTAAAGGAATC
Organism: Phascolarctos cinereus; assembly: GCF_003287225.1. Lineage (NCBI taxonomy): Eukaryota > Metazoa > Chordata > Mammalia > Diprotodontia > Phascolarctidae > Phascolarctos > Phascolarctos cinereus. The sequence goes on along the minus strand of NW_027555625.1, from coordinate 402,645,067 downwards.
TGCTTGGCTACAGTGGAGGGAAGTATCAACATTTCTTATACCGTTCAGCTGAATCTATGACACTGACCTTGTGAAACCAATTCTGTCCAACGACGTGATACATCTGGGAGCTGAGGAAGCTTTTGTTCACACAGACTCCGCCCAGACATCAGCTAGTCAACGGAACAACAATTGGTTATGAAGTCCTTATTATGTGCCTGCCACTGGGCTAGGCCATGGCGGTACAAACAAAAGGCAAAAACAAATCCTGCCCTCAAGAAGTTTTTATCTTAAAGGGGAGACAATCTACACGTCAACAGAAACATACTAGACATATAGTGAGTGGAAGAAAGACAACCTTACAGGAGAATGAACAATTTCCAAAGAAAGATGAAGGTGAGGGGTGGCCAGGGTTGGGACTCTCTTGAGAACCAGAGTCAAAATGTCCTAAGTTACTCCTAGGGGTGGGGACCATTTAGTGTAAGAACAGAATAATTTACTATGAGTTCCCCTAGTAAAGTGAATGAGTTCACGCGGCTTCCCAACACGTTTAATGTACTTCTAGGGAGTCGTTTATATATGCACTGAGAGAATTATGCTCTGGGAGGTCCTGACCTACGAGTCACAAAAAATCCTTCAGCCTCAGCAATACTGGCAGGGCTTCTGGGGAGCCAGCTCCCCTGGACACGATAAGGGCTGCGGCCTTCTAGTCTGCCGAACTGCTGGTAGAGCTCTGCTATTACACCCACCTACATGCCTGAATCTGTGAAAGAACTCGTCATGCAGCCAAACGCTGTAGCACTGCTCATTTCAGGACAGCCTCCTCTTGACGGGTTTGAACATGTATAGAAAATGATTTAACTTATTGCCACTGTAACTGGTAGACCTTTACCTAAAGCCTCTCTGAAAACAAACCAAAACATGACAACATGGGATGGGTCTTATGATTTTAGGATTTGTCTCCTATTAGAGGAAATGGTATGCAGCCGGACAAGGGTATGGCTTGGGTCTTCAAACGTTCTTTACTATGGGGTCATAAGCATGAAGTCGCCCTACTCTGTAGTTGTTTTCCAGGCAGGCAGGAACTCACTGCTCTTCACCCTGCCTTGTGCTATGCCTATACTATAGTGTTTATGGCCCTATAGCACTGCATAATTAATCATATCGATTTTCATTTTCAAAATGATTTTCATACTCTACTGAGTCCTCAATACACTTCAGTTTTCCCATGAAAATAATCATCAGTGTCTCCAATTTTAGAGTTAAGAAATGGAGACTCAAGAGGCAAACTATTATCCCAAGGCTAAGGAGAGCATGAATGTTGGAAAAGAGACAGGGATCACAAGTTCCTGATTCTTTATCCTGTGTTTGACTTTCCCTCCAATTCAGGACAGGGACTATGTGACTACATGGCTATGTCAGTGATTTTCAGGATGTCTTTGTTTCTTTTTTTTCCTTTTTTTTTTTTTGGCTAGGCAATGGGGTTAAGTGACTTGCCCAGGGTCACACAGCTAGTAAGTGTTATGTGTCTGAGGCTAAATTTGAACTCAGCTCCTCCTGAATCCAGGGCTGGTGCCCTATCCACTGCGACCCCTAGCTGCCCCCAAGATGTCTTTATTTCTTTAAAAATTACTGAGGACCTTACCCCCCCCCCACCAATAGCTTTTGTTTATGTGGGTTATATCTATCACTATTAACCATATTAGAAATTAAAATGTCTTTTATTTACTCTAATATAAATTGGGATGTCATTATTATGAAAACAGTTTTGACCTCATGGATCATCTGATTGGGTCTCAGGGACCTCCAAGGGGTTGCTGGGTCATACTTTGAGAACCACTGGGTTATGTGATCACCACCATTAACTACCCTGAAAATTGGCCAATTACATCATTCATTTTGAGTTATAAATTGTTTTTCAATGCTCCAGGGTTAAAGCATAATCTTACCTAGAGCATATATAATCAGAAATGATGGGTTATAAACTAATAAACCATCCTATGATGCTTAGCATCAGCTTCCAATGGCCTGAAGACTGTAGATAAAAATGTTACACAATCCATCATTTACAAGCTACGTACTCAATTAAAACATTAAGAATTCTCACTTTACGATTTCCTATTTATATGATTCCCCCTTACAGAAAGCTATTATATTTTACTTGTCAAGCTCAATAAATCAGGAAGTATTCATCTATCTCTCTACAACAAGTCGAAGCTCACTGGGGGACCCTATTTGGCAGGAGTAGCCACTCCCTTTAATTCTATGGATGTGTTCTCCATGGTGCTGACCTACCCAGTAGAATACCAGCCTGAGAATTGAGCACATGGGACCTCTTTGCAGTTTCCAACAGAAAGTCAACTTGTAAAGTGATTCCAAAAGAAAACAGAGCTTGATTCTTTAGAGTCTCTTAGAGATTTCATCCTGAGTAGCCATAGGAAACTTGCTAAAAATACAATCAATTGCATTCCAGAGCTTGACAAGAAGTGATAACACATACCCCTCCACAGATAGTTATGTATTTGGTGGGGCTTTATACACCAGGCTTTATTTTCTGCCTAGAATGTCCAGCCCCTTCCTCCACTCCTCTCTCCCCTCCACCCCCAAGAAAAGGACACCCAGAAACAGCAGGAAAGCCGAGGTTAATGTTTAAGTCACAGGTGTCAAGCTTGTCAGTCTTCCATTTCTTCTGGAATTGGGGCTAACGGTACAATCTCCTTTATGACTGTTACCTCTGGCTGTGACTGTCTTTCTCTTGCCATTTCATTCAGGGAGCTAAAGGCGTAACCTCACAGTGACAACTGATACTCAGGGTCTCCTTCCCTTGGAGTAATAACCTTCTTCTTGGCTACCTGTCATTGACTAGTGTTTTCCTGGCTTTGCTGCTTTCACTAACCACCTTCGGCAAGAAGACTTTCCCAGTCCTCTTTAGTGCCTGAGATCTTTTCCATGTTATACGGCATGTATCTTGTTTGTATCATTGTATGCATATTCTCTCCCCCATTTGACATTTTTGGGGGTTATTTTTGCCTTTCTTCGTATGCCCAGCACCTGGCATATAGTAGGTACTTAATCAATGTTTGTTGACTTGATTGTGCATATGGTCTAACCCTAGGGGCTAAGTTCTCTATACTTCCAGCAGAGGAATGCCTGCCTTCCACACACTCACTGGACCCAGGAAGGAACTTCTATATCTTGTGCCCCAGTCCATATGGGAGGAAGGCAGAGCAGCTGCTCCCTAGTCACACGTCAGTGGGTTTGTTTCCTTATAGAAGAAGTGTACATAAACACAGCCTGGCAAGCTACTTGTGTTTGCATCAGGGGATCTTTCCTCACCATATTCTCTGCCCAGCTATGTACTAAGTACTTTAATCAGGCAGGTCAGGCTCTCTCAGAAGCATCCATCTAAGGTACCAACTTGGCTTCCTGTGGATGGCAGAAATGATAGAACCCATGCCGACAACTCTCCTTTCATGTGCCAGGTAGTTACAATAGGTGTTGAGTGAGGAATGGGACAATGGTGTTCCTGGGTCCAAGACTAAGATAAGTGTTCAGAATGTAAGCTAATGGTTAGCAAGTGTCATATTTCTTTCTCTTGGCTAGGTTAATAGCAGGCAGCTGCATGTGCAGCGGATAAAATTGAGAAAAGAGGGAAATTAACAAAAGGGCTAGAAGTTTCTGTGACCTAGAATGATGACTTGACAGCAGGAAGACTTTCCAATTTGCAGGAACAAATTTTTTGGGAAGAGGGAAGAACTTTTGTAACTGACCAAAGAAATCCTGAAAAAGCACATGCTTATATCAAAACCTGAGGCAAATGCCACTACTGACTGTGCCTATGTCCCCCCAGACTCCTGCCACAGGTCCAGCAGGATAAACACAGAGCAGAACTTCGGTGATTCCTGCTCAGAATCTGGGGCTTCAGCAGGGATGATGATATGCATACAGATTTCAACCTCTAGAGCAGAAGGCGAGGATGGTCTAGCGAAGAGCACTGAGTATGGAGTGAGATGACCTCTATTCAAATCCAAGTTCTACTTGGAGCTACTTTAGGCAAATCACTCAGTTTCTTCATCTGTAAAATGAGGAAGTTGGGTTCTTGCCTCTAAAAGCTATTAGAATTATCAATCTATGCTGTCACGAGAAGCTCACGAACATATTGCATTGTTACATAACCTGAAAACAAGTTCTGTTTTTTGGTGGGTGGATGTGGGTATCACTGGTATTGGAGAACAGCATAGTTATCCAGCATGTTAATCTGAGTCTTATGCTGGGTTGCTATAGAGTACAGAAGACATAAGAGTGCTACTGTGATTTGAGTTTGGTTGGAAAGGGTAGGTGACATGAGGATGGAGAAAAGGAAAAAAATAAATGGAGGTGGGGAACCAATCACTTGGATTAATTTCATTTCTTAGGAGACCTCTTGGGATGCTATGGCCTCACTACCTTGTCATATTTTTTCCTTAGAGGCACTCAAAGTAAATTGGCCAAGTCTGGCCTGGCCTTTAATGAAACCAGATCATCCAAAAGGCTGTTCTTGTTCTTGGGTTGTTGACTGATATCTGATCACAGCTGTATTCATTTAACACAACAATCCCATCTCTGAATCCAATAAAAGAGAGGCTAGGAGGCAACTCTGAGAATAAGGGTTGGGTTTGCCAATAATAAGCATCCTAAGTTATAGCCAGGAAAATGTGAAGTCAGAATTTTTTAATCTTTGTTTGGCTAAAGGTCATTTGGGATCTTGAAGAGAAGCTCATCAGCTTTAATTAGTTTTAAGGGGAGAAAAATCACTTTCATCCATCATTCACTATTCTGTCTTGCAGGAGATGATAAATGACCTGAATCAACTACCAGGGATCTATAAATTCACTCTCAACACAGCAGCCCCTTCTGCCCCCATCGGATATGCCACACTGGATCCTCTTTAAAAGGAAAGTGCCTTCTGATCAACAGGAATGAGACAGACTGAAGTTTCAACTTACCTATGAAATAAGCCAATAGGATAGCAAGAAGCACGGCTGCTGCGATAGCAGACAGAGCAGCACATTTCCAGCTGCAGTACTTGGATGGCTTCTTCAGCTTGAAAGCATTCCTGGAGAAAGTGTTCCTGGGCAGGAGTCTGGGGGGTGGAGTATAAACGGTTCCTGAGGTCAGAGGGTATCCAGGAGAAGAGCTGCTGAACAGAGGGGTAGTTCCAGAAGATGTCTTGAATAGGAAATGCCTGCCAGGGGAAAAAAAAGAGAGAGAAAAGGACACATTGACCAAATGCAGCTATAAAAGGGGAATTATGGCTATATTTCCTTATTACTCTAAACCAGAAGAGGGGTTGTTGTTTTTTTGGTGGGGACAGGGGAAGCAAAGACTTATGAGTTAATATGGACAGGGAAGTCCTGGTGTGGACACTTTCTCCTCCAATGCAGATCAATAAACAGTGTGCATTTTATAGTCTTAGAAAACTCATTCAGACATTGAGGGTTTCAAAGACTTGTCCACACTCCCAAAGCTTATATGTCTGTTTTAGAGGCAAGTCTCCAAGGATAGTCCGCTATCCGGTCTGCCACGCTGCCTCTCTTGGATTAGACAGCCACAGCAAATTACAACACCACCCTCTAGAGCAGGGTGGACCAAGGTTACAGTATGATGGTAACACTAATCAAAATTCTCCACCAAAGTTTTACTTTGATGTCTCATTTGACATGAAAGAGATTCAGGGTTATATACTATGCCGAAAGAACACAAGTTCTGAAAGGTCCTAACAGGTTGGCAAGAACCTGTTTTTGCCCATATGCATATAAGATCAAAAATACGTATTACTTTAAACTGCTGTTCAGTCATTTCAGTTGTGTCTGACTCTTTGTGACCCCATCTGGGGTTTTCTTGGAAGAGATACTGGAGTGGTTTGCTATTTCCTTCTCCAGATGAGGAAAGTGAGGCAAACAGGGTTAAGTAACTTGCCCAGGGTCATAAAGGAAGTATCTGAGGCCACATTTGAACTTACAAAGATGTCTTTCTCACTCCAGGCCCAGCACTCAAACCACAGTATCACCCAGCTGCCCCATTACCTTGAATACTTTAAACATACAGGTTTTTTGGGTGGAGGGGTTCCCTCCTCAGAGAATGTTGAGGATCACAGTAGGTATGAGCGAGGCTCAGAGACAGGACTCAAGTGACTTGTGAGGTTTCTCCCCAGGCCCATAATTCACCCGTAAATCTAGAATTTCAAAGTCATATGGAGAGGACTTTCCTTGCTGTTGCTTCTTTTTGTCCTGATGCCTGCCTAGGACAGTCAATCTGGCAATATATTCTACAATGTACAATTCCTACATGTTTGTTCATTTAAATAAAACTCCATCTTTGATAGTAAACATCCTTCTGTTGCTGACTAGCTCAAGCAGCCTTCCCAGAGGGATCTAGCCATGGGGTCTATACCAGGCAAACATCTGGGTCCTCTGTCACACTGGTTTCCAACACAACCTGGAAATGGATGCTTATTGACAGGGCCTGAAAAGCATTTTAAGTGTAAGCATTTTAAAGACTCCCAGATCGAGTGATATGTTAGCATGATTGACAGCCATGTCAGAAGTTAAGCTTATGGCTAATTAATTATTTAACAAGGCCATCATTAGAATAAATGGCTAAAACTGAAATCTTCTTGGAGATATACATACATACATACATACATACATACATATATATATATATATATATATATATATATATATATATATATATATATATATATTATATATATATATATAATGTGAATATTAGACCAAGATCCTTCCTAACAACTTTTTTCTGCTTGATCTTGATTGAAATGATGATTTTGAAAAAAAGTGTATTTTCTGGCTATGCTTATTCCATGCTATATATTGTGGGCCCATAATGCAAGATTTTGTTTAAATTTTGACAAGTGACAAACACAGACAAGGACAATTTTGAAAAAGTCTTTTAAAATCATGAAATAATAACCCACTGACCTATGATTAAACCAAAACACAAGCAAAGCAAAAAGCCTGGGCGATATCCGTTAAAGTATTTATTGAAATACTTAAAATGTATTTTTGGAGCGTGGGTGGTGATAACGGAACATTAAGGAAAAACAAAACAAGGACATGTCTTTCTTAAATGAAAAAAGCTATCTAATAAGTAATTAAAGATTTAAATACTAATAAGACATTAGAAGTTACCTTATCTCTTCTCCCTTTCAGAGTCAAACTCCTAGCAAAAAGCTATCTATACCAGTATCCATTTTTTCTACTTAAAACTCACCTCTCAACCCCTGGCAACCTAGTTTCCAGTGTCATCACTCAAATGTAACCACCTTCCTCAGCATTAGCAATTATCCATCAATTGCCAAATTCTATTGTGTTTTTCTCAGTACTTATTCTTCTTGACCTACGTAGCATATGGCACTGTTGACCACCCTCTCCTCCTCGATATGGTCACCTCCCTGGGTTGCATGGTACTGCTTTTCTGGTTCTCTTTACACCTGTCCAGCCAGCTATTCCTTCTTGGTCTCACCTGCAGGATTATTGTCCTTGTCCACAAGCATTTATATATTGCTTTAAGGTTTTTCCAAGTGCTTCACAAATATCATGTTATTTGATCCTCACAACAACTGTTTAAGATGGATGCTAGCCCTCACAGAAAGAAGCTGCGGCCGAGTGTTTAAGTAACTTGTGCAGAGCCACACAGTGAGTAAGTCTGTCTGAGACTGGATGTGAACTTGAGTTTTCCTAACTCCAAAGTCATCACTTTATTCACTGTGCCATCTAGCTGCCCTCTCTCCACTTCCACTGAGGATGAGTACCCCTAGTCTCTCCTCTCTATATACATGCTTTTTGGGATGATCTCATTAGTTCTAGTAAAGTCAACTATTACTTCTATGCAGATGACTCAGAGATCTATATATCCAGCCCCAGGCACTCTCTTAGAACTCCTGTCCCACATCATCAATTACCTATTGGACATCTACTGGATGTCCTGTAGACATCTCAAATTCAACATGTCCAAAAGAGATCTTATTAGCCTTCTTCTCAAGCATGCCCCTCTGTTCATTTCAGGAAGATCACCAAGATCCTTCCAGTCACTCTGGTTCACAAGTTTGGTGTCATGCTCCACTCTACCCTCTCTCTCTCTCACCTCTCACATCCAGTCTAGTTTCCGAGCCTTGTCAAATTTACTTCTATAATGTATCCCACTCCTTTCTACTCACAGAGCCACCACTACCACCACAAGTTCTCACCACTTTTCATAAGGACTATTGCAATAGCCTCTTAGTTGGTATCCCAGCCTCCAGTCCCGTCTTTCTCCAATTCATTCTCCACATACTTGCCAAATTGATTTTCCTAAAGTCCAGGTGTGACCAGGTCATTTCTCTGCTTAAGAAGATCCAGTGACTCCTTTCTTTCCCCAAAATAACATACAACCTCCTTTTTTTTGGCTTTTAAAATCCTTCATAATTTGGCTGCAGTTTACTTTTTTAGCCTTTCTATATATTACCTTACTGCATACACTTTGAATAATAGTCCAACTGACCTTTTTGCTGCTCCCCATATACAATATATCATCTCCTGTCTCCATGCCTAGAATGCACTTTCTTCTCATCACTTCATAGAACCCTAGTTTCCATTCAAGTTCAGCTTAAATTCTCCCTCATATAGGAATCCCACACTGATCTTCCAGTTGCTAGGTAGCTCCCATAAAGCTGCAAATTATTCAAGAAATGGGCTGGCACCAGAGAACACCCCAACTAAGCAGAGCGACACTTATCTTCAGAAGGCTGGCCCCAGGTAGGGAACTGTTATTTGGCCAACAACTCAGGAGAAACCACATACTGGAATATCAAGTACTTGCCAGCTACGTCAGTGAAGAGATTGCCCTGACCAATGAAATCTTATCATTCTAATTATCTGATAACTCAGGCCACACGTATAAAACTCTTGTGTTAAAATGGAGAAATATGAAAATGAAATTGTTGTATCTCAAGGTTATGGGGTAGTCTCACCAGTCATAGAATCATAGAATCTCAGAGTAACAGAGGACCTCAGAAGTGGTCATGTAATCCATGATCCAACCATTCTGGGGACTAACATATGACTGCAAATTTCTAAGAAGCAATGGTCACATATAATTATGAAAATGAAGGTTCATCGAAGGAAGTCAAATTTGCCCCTTTCTAGCTATATGCATATATACACATAGCTATATTCCTCTGTACCATCACATCTCATCTTTGAGAAGGGAGCTGGTCCCGTTTGGATTGGGCGTTAAGCCCTATAGGTTAAGAGAAGCCCAATGGCTTCTCCTAGAATCCCAGGCTGCTGATAGAATCTCTTGTAATTATTTGGCTTGAAAAACTCCCATAAAGATATAGTCCCTCCCCTAGAAATTTCTACATCAGAGACATTGCAAGTGATATAGCAGATAGGTTGGAACAATCTCTTTGATGTCAGAAATAAGACTGATTGTTATTGAAAAAGTTAATTAGATAACTGATCTGATTAAACAGTCTCAGGTAATAGGGAGCCAGGTCTCTATTCCATCACTCAGTGTAGCCATGAGGAACTAACTTAGTGTTTCCATATAGTTAGAGCTAAAAGGAACTCTTTCCTTTTTATGATTAGAACACTAAATGTGTTCTCTTCGGGCTTGTGTTTATAATCGTTCACTGCACAACAGTAATAACCGTTCACATTGGTATTGTACTTCACCATTTGCAAAGTGCCTTCACAGTAGATAATATTTCATTGGATTAGGTTGAAATGAATTAACAAACTGAATCTCAACATAATATCAAATGTAATAGGTAGCATGGTACAGTGAAAAGAGATCTGGTTTTGGAGTCAGAAGACTTTACTGCTTACTATTTGTGTGATCTTGGACAAGTCACTTATACTCTCTAGTTAAGTGTAAAGTGTGGGGCTTGGTCTAGACCAGAAGTGTCAAATACATAGCCTGTGGGCTGCAGATGGCACACAACAATCCCCAGTGCAGCCCCAACCAGATTAAAATGTAACTGGGAAATACTTAACAAAATAAGTAAAAATACAATAAAACATAGAGAATGTTAATATATGGTTTTCTAAGTCAATGTGTGGTCCACAGGGATCCCTCTCTATAGTTTAATGGACTTCATTTCTATTTGAGTTTGATACCACTAGTTTAGATATCCTTAGAGGTCCCTTACAGTTCTAAATCTGTGATCCTAATACTGTGGAAACATGATTATCTTAGGGCCTAAGGTATTCCCTGGATATATAGTAGGATCTTTGCTTAAGATATAACTTAGTACAATACCATCCTAGGGATCTTAGAGGGCTTGTGATCTTCCAGAGGGTGACTTAGCGATGGTCCATGTCTTATTGGCCATTTCATGCTAACTTTGGGTCTACTAAGAATTGCAATTGGTATGTTACAGGAAAAATTTAGTCAAGACCTAAGGTGAAGGTCTGGTCAATTGACTCCACAGAGGCACAGAAAGGGTCCCAAGGATGGCTCTTCATTTTTTTTTCTGTACTGGATATTCAGGCAGTATTTTTCTCCCTTATGGGTGCACTTGGTGTGTTTCAATGATTCATTTGTGATACCCCTGGTGAACCTCATCCCAGCAGTCGGCCATGGAAGTAGTTCAGCTCAGGACTCCAGGCATCAGCAAAAATGTGTCGTTTCCAAATGCTCTTGACATTTTTCAAGCACAACTCAATTGCACTCAGAATTGGCCACTTGTGCCTTGGAAATGAAAGGCAAATGAGGGGCCCCCAACGTGCTGGGAGCTTGCTCATACACCAACAGAGGCTTCCCAGAGAGCATTTGTCCTTGGTTTCTTTACCAACTAAATCTTCCTTTATTCATTCTCTTTCTCTCTCTCTCTGTCTCTCTGTCTCTCTCTCTCTCTCTCTCTCTCTCTCTCTCTCTCTCTCTCTCTCTCTCCCTCTCTCCCTCCCCCGCCTCTCTCCCTCTCTCCCTCCCTCTCTCTCTCTCTGTCTCTCTGTCTCTCTCTCTCTCTCTCTCTCCTTCTCTTCCTCCCCCCTCTCCCTCTCTTCCTTCCCCCCTCTCCCTTTTCCCCCCCCTGTCTCTCTCTCCCTCCCTCTCTGTCTCTCTGTCTCTCTTTGTCTCTGTCTCTCTCTCTCTGTCTCTCTCTGCTTCCTTTCTCCATTGTTCAAACACTGCCTTCCTTGCTTTCCTATCATTACTGCAGCACCAAGGAAAGCACTAATGTTACGTCCTCTCTGTTTTTGTGAAAAAGGAGGCATGAACTTCATGTTCTGAACAGAATTAACTTGGGGACACAATGGAGAGCCTGCTCTAACCAATCAGTCTTTTGTTTTATTGTTTCTAAACATCAGCCTTCTTCTTGTGAAAGTGTGGCCATTTAATAAAACCTCAAAGTGCACCTAACAGGTTTCTCCCCCCAGAGTTTCTGCAACAGAATAGAAACATGGTTCTTAGAAGCTTCGCAAGCTGATTTTTTTCTTCAAAGTGACTTCTTATAAATTAAGGATAAGTAATCTATTGGGGTTTTAAAAAGCTTCTAGGGTTATTAAAACTTAAATTTTGAGGTATTCAATTCATTCTTATGATTCACTGGCCAGGGTACCTTGCTTCCTTCAGAGATTTCCCTTCCTTTCTTCTGAATGGCAAGTCAATCTTGTATAAGCCGTCATTAACTTCACCCATGCCCTCCACTAAAAAAAATTAAAACTATTAGCATCACATACCATTTCTGGTGTCAAGCCACTGGGACCGTAATAGGTAGTTCCCCTATTTTCTGTTTGCTTAGATTCATCCCCAGGAACAAATCTCAGCAGAGCTGAGAAACTGAAGTGTGTGTCCTGCACAAATAATCGTGTTGCCTCCCTCTAAAAGGTCAAGAAAAATATTTTAACCTAGGTTTCCTGTCTCTCAACATTTGGTGAACAGGGCTAAAGACTAATAATGCAGAGGGACCCTCTGCTCATGAGCTCTGATGCAGTGCCCGTCTACTTGGAGAAGATTGAAAGCCTGGAATGGTTTCAGCGAAGTGCAGTGTGTACTAAATGCAGGTTTGGTTATCAGCAAAGCCAGACTTCTGCTCTTGTTCTATGGAGAAAATTGACCTTACTCTAAGAGGTTCCCCAGTAAATAGATTTACAGGTACAGAACGTGACAAAAAAATAATGATACACAGCCCATTAATCCCTAATAGATTTTTAATACCATACATGCTGCGGTAAAATCTGATAAAAGCCAGGAAAAGTATGGAGGCTGGAATACACATGGACTGGCACAATTACCATCCATGAAGGCGTGATCAGTGAGGGAAATGTAGGTAAGTGAAGAGAGCATGCTGGAAATCTGAGGATTTCATCATATCTTACTGGTCTTTGCATATGCCCTTTGAAGCATCAGGTTTATTGTCTCTAAAGCACTAAGTTTAATAAAGTAGCAGCCCATAAAGGGTACTGTAGCATGTAAAGCTACAGTAATTAGGTTTTCAAAAGTTATAATAAAACATTTAGCTACAGACAGGTTAAATAACCAGCACACTTTTGAGCATAATTAGTGTGTTCCACTCTAAGCCAAAGGAATGAGAGTGGAATAGGCTTTAGATGCTCTGTCTCCAATCCAGCACTTGGGGAGATTTGGAGGTTTTACAAAAGCAGAGAACGTGTATTAGTCAAAAACTAATTTTATGTAGACAACTAGTTTCTTTTAAAGTTTGCATTTCCCACTGAAAGTAAAGGCAAAGTTTAATTAGCATTGAGCTCTTTTCCTTAAGCTAGACACTGATGGTCATTCCCTGAAACAAACTCGCATTTCTCTACGTTTAGTATTTGTTTCAGATTTCAGTGGGAAAGGTAAAAATTTGGAGAAGCTGTATTGACCAAACTGTAATTCAGTTAGTCAACTAGTATTTATTAAATACCTACTCTGTGCCAGGCACTGTGCTAAGTGCTGGGAATACAAAGAAAGGCAAAAGACAATCCCTGCTTTCAAGGAGCTCACAATATAACAGGGGAGGCAACACGCAAACACACACACAAGACCGGGAAATGTTTTTGAAGGTGAGACTTCAGCTGTGATTTGAAAGAAGCCAGGGAAATGAAGAGGAGGCTGAGATGAAGTCCTAGGCATGGGGTCAGTTAGTGAAAACAGTTTGAGTTGGGAAATGGAGTGACTGGAGAGAGGAACAAGGAGGTCAGTGTTACTGGATCACAGTTTTGCTAGCTCAACTGGTACTATTAAAGGAACACTTTCCTACAAATGTAGTCTAGATGTATCCCAAGTCTTGGCCTTAAGTTTGACAATGAATCCCTCATTGCCACAACTGGCATTTTTGCCAGAATTCAGTGGGTGTACAAAACGCCACTTTAAATGAGAGTAAAACTGGTCCCTCTCCTTACTCTGTTCCCTATTAATTCATAGAAGCAATGAGAACAATTTTGATAACCATTCCATTCTCCTGATCCCCTAGGAGTCAGTAGGTGTGAACAATCACTAAGTTTTGTCTCCCATATAAGAATCTGAGATAGACTTTTTAATTAGACCCAAAGGAAAGGGTCACCTAGGCAGAAAGAAGAAAAAGGGATTCCAAGGAAAAATATAGCTGAGGGAGAATAACATAACTTACTACCTGACTTCCCGGTGGGAAGATGTTCTTAGAGGGAAAGCCGATTTTGCTTATTTTTAAATGGAAAAAGTTATGCAAAAAGTTTTAGAAATAAAGCTTCCTTTCATTTTGGGGTAGGGAAGCATAAGCAATGATTAAATTAAAATAATTAATGTTCTGGTGAATACTTTACATTTTGCTTTCACTGTCTGCAAAGCTCAAACTCAAATCATTTTTGATTCAGTGAAAAGGCTTTTAAGGTTTCCCAGTCTTAACCTTTCAGATCATGGAGGGATGTTACAACATTTGCATATGTTATAAACAACAGGAAAATCCTCGATTTTGCCCTCTTCAAAATTTGCAGTCATACCCAAAATACTCACAGCTGGAATAATTAGCAACTCAATTTATTGCCTTCCGTTTTCTAAATAGAAGCCTCAACTCTTGATATTTAAATAGTGTCACACTGTGATATCACATAACAACATTTTTCATGGTAAAACATTTTTTCCTTCCAAAATGATATACTACTCAGTACGACTCCTAAGGCTTGCCTACCCCTCTGTCTCTCTCCCTTCCATCTCTTCTCTCTCCATCCCTTCTCTTCCCTACTCCTTCCTTCTTTTTCCCTCCTTCTCCTCTTGTCCCAATTTCTTCTCTCTCTCTCTCTCTCTCTCTCTCTCTCTCTCTCTCACATACACACACACACACACACACACACTATATATATATATATGTATATACACACACCACACACACACACACACACACACACACAAACACTTAGTATCCTTGGAAAGAGATGAGAATTTCCTCATTTCCTACAATTTCCCTCCCCTCCCCCAAAGGTTATTACCTTGTTGATTTTCTTCAATTAACTGTAAATAACCTTCATATAAGGAAAGTTCTACTTTGAAGTCTCATTGTGGTAAAGATGTAGCCTTGAATTCTTAAGGCCCACAGCTACAGAGTACCAAGTTCTGGCAGACTTTCCTCAGCTGGAAGGCTTCAAGTCTGGGCCACAGGCCCTATTTGTTTTTTCAAGGAGCAGCCTAGTTAACTATGGAAAGGTTCGTCACCTGCAAGCTGGTTGGCCACTAGGAGATGAATTCTTTGGCCATGACAACCCATGAAACAAAGAAAAATACAAAACAGCCTTCAAGTCTGCGCAGCCTCTTCTGCTTCTGCATGAATGCAGAAGCGCTGCAGAGAAGGATGCAAACGGTGGTACGAAGCACATGGTTTTTAGATCATCTATTCAGGAATTTTAACCACGGGGGGGGGTCTACGAATCTTTTTTATGCTTTAGTAACTATTTCAATATACTTTGTTTCCTTTGTAATCTTATGAATTTTATGCTATGCCTTCAAAAACATTATTCTGAGAATGGTTCCTTAAGCTTTTCACAGCTTGACAAAGGGGTCCGTGACACATGAAGGGTTAAGATATAAACACTTAACTCTTGTGTGAGATCCCTGCATGGAGATCAACAAGTTGACATACTGGTGAAGGAATCAAATTACATAAACATTGATATTTTCACCAAAAATCAAGCCAGAAGACACAAGAAAACTGTAGCTAAATCAGAGGGTGTCAAAGGCTCTCCTTGGAGACACAAATAAAGGGGATGGTACAGTTGCTTTTTATTATGCCTGCAAAGGCGACCAAAACCACAATTTTGTATTGCAATGCTCACATAAAGTATTTGCAAAAAGAACGCCACGAAGACATTTTCAGTTCACGTTCTAACACCTTTTGCAGACATCAAGGTAGAGAGATTCTATGAAGTAATCAGTAAGACTCTCCAAGTAAAACCAACATAAATTTGATATTTGGTGACTTCAAGGTAAAGCTGGGTCTAGGGAAGGATGCCATTTCCCTCCCCCAATATAGTGCAAGATACAAAGCACGGTTTAAAAAAAAGAGGACAGAGGCTCAAGGAATACAGAAGTATCATGCCTATATATCATGCGTGTATATTAATGTGTACATATATATGAAAGGAAAACATATGTATCTCTACATACATATATACATATATACATATATATATAATAGAGTTGGGAGGCACTATACATAGAGAGCAATGAATAACTTTACAGAAATGCAGTTGTCTGCATCTTAACAGACAGCACACAACTGGCTGCTCATGAGAGTCATTTCAATCAGCTGTCTGTGTAAAGACCATCAGTTTCTCGGAGCAAAGCTAAAAAAAATTAATACCAAATTAGAACAAAAATGAGAAGATACAACATGATATTAAAACATCTTTAACCTGATCTATTTAAACAAGTTATTGGAAATAACTTTCATATGAGAAAAGTCCTATTCCAATGTCTTATCATAGTGTGAAGATGAACCTGGTTTCTCAAAGGCTAACACTAAATGACGGGAAAAAGATAACAAAACAGACATCATTGACTATCACTGTTTCTCGAAGAAGATTAACCCATGCAAATTAATTGCCACAACACGGAAGTTAAAGGAGCCTAGAAACCACCTCAGTTAGCAAACACTTCATCTCAATGACAAATAGACAATATGGCAGCCAAGGGCAATAATATTATTGTATACAAAATTATTTTTAAAATTCTACAGAGGATGATGATGGAAGATTATGAACAAGATCCCTGTATAAAACAGAGAGAAGCAGCAGTAAGAAAACCAAACTTATAGAAACCTTGTGACAAACTGTATTAAGCTAGATCTCCTGGAGAACATTTCTTTGTGAGACTAGAAGAATAAACACATAAAAATTGAAAAGATCTGTAAGATTTCTGTAACAAGCTATTTTCACCAGGAGAGACAGTAGAGTCACCACATTTGGACTTTAACGATACAGTTTCTGGGGGACTGCAGGAGGAAGTAGAAATAGTAGTAGAGGAAACAAAGCTGGAAAGTGTAGCTGTATCAGATCAAGTAAAGAGAGAAGAGGACCAATCTGGATGTGACAATTTTGAAGGCATGAAAGCATGGATGTTTGAGGTATCTGAAAGTGAGTAGGGTATTAAACACCTAGAAAAAAAATAGCAAAATCTAATACTATCAAAAATGTGATTGAGAAAATAGCTGTAATCTTCACCTATTCAATTAATCAAATTAAACATTTATGAATATATTACTATGTATAAGGCAGTGCCCTAGACCATAGGGGCAGAAAACCAAAAATTTGACTCTCTGACCATAAGGAACTTACATAAGTTTACTTTCATATACATATATATGTGTTATATATACATATATATGTATACACACACACATGTATAATGAGAATAATCTACATACATTTAGAGCATCCCTGCTAGAATTATGATAAGTGTACAGACAGGCTTTCCTAAATGACATTCTATAGCCATCCACTTCCTTACCATTGTACAACTGACTGAAAAGTTGCAGAGAATGCGAAATTTCCACTATGCTTATTCTTTGTTGACTATTGCAAAATTTTATGTGGTGGAGCAAAATGCTCCCTTATACCATCTCCTTTAACAAAGTTACTCTCATGTGTATGTAAAAATTCTTCAAGATTCCTTGAAAGATACTATCATGGAGACGGCTTTCTTCAAAAGCCTCCTGATTATTAACATTAAATGAGGGATAAAAGAGGAGACGTGATTGCCATGCTGGATGCTATTATCAAGGTGGATGTCCAGTATAGAATTCAAAGGGACTAGGGATTCCTTATAGATGGTGAGTTCTTCCAGATGATCCTATTTATGAGTGACATTGTGCTCATTTCTTTAAGCCCCGGAACATTGCAGAGCCTCTCAAATACAACCCATAAGTACTAAAAAGAGTTTAACTATCCAAATATGGAAAAAAACCCAAGTGGATGAAGGATGCCTACTGCCCAGACTATGATATGCAACTAAAGAGACACCTGAGTGAGTTAGTCCATCAGTACATGTATCTTGGACAGACAATGCCAAGGCTTAGACCTGAACTTTTGGAAGGGAATGATCTGAATTGTATTTGGGAAATTGCACTGTCTTTTTTTAAAATATAAATTTATTTATTTTTAGTTTTCAACATTACCTTCCACAAGTTTTTGAATTCCAAATTTTTGCCCCATCTCCCCCCTCCCCCCACCCCAAGATGGCATGCATTTTGAATACCCCTTCCCCTAGTCTACCTCCTCTTCTATCTCTCCCCCCCCTTCTCTTATCCCCTTCCCCTTCTATTTTCCTGTAGAGCAGGACAGACTTCTGTACCCCATTTCCTGTATTTCCTATTTCCCAGTCGCATGTGAAAACATTTTTTTTAAAACATGAGTTTTTAAAACTTTGAGTTCCAAATTTTCTCCCTTCCTTCCTCCCCACCCACCCTCATTGAAAAGGCAAGCAACTCAATATAGGTTGTACATGTGCAGTTATGCAAAACACTTCCATAGTAGACATGTTGTGAAAAACTAACTCTGTTTCCCTTAATCCTTTCCTGCCCTCCCATTTATTCTATTCTTTCTTTTGACCCTGTCCCTCCTCAGAAGTATTTACTTCTGATTACCCTCTTTCCCAATCTGTCCTCTCTATCATCCCCCTGCTCTCTTGTCCCCTTCTTCCCCTATTTTCCTGTAGGGTAAGACAGATTTCCATATCCAATTGAATGTGTATGTTATTCTCCTTAAGCCAAATCCTGAGAATAAGATTCCCTCATTCCCTCTCACCTTCCCCTGTTTCCCCTCCACTGTGAGAGACTTTTCTTTTCTGTTTTTTTTGTGAGATAATTTACCCCATTCTACCTCTCCCTTTCTTCTTCTCCAAGTATCATCCTCTCTCATCCCTTAATTTTATTCTCCAGATATGACCCCTTAATCTTCAACTCACCCTGTGCCCTCTATCTATCTATCTATCATCTATCTATCTATCTATCTATCTATCTATCTATCTATCTATCTATCTATCTATCATACATATACATACATATAATTTTTTTCCTCAACTACCCTAATACTGACAAAGTTCTCATGAGTTACAAATATCATCTTTCCATGCAGGAATGTAAACAGTTCAATCTTAATAAGTCTCTTATGATTTCTCTTTCCTGTTTACCTCTTCATGTTCCACTGGAGTCCTGTATTTGAAAGTCAAATTTTCTTTCAGCTCTGGTCTTTTCATCAGGAATGCTTGAAAGTCCTCTATTTCACTGAATGACCATTTTTTCCCCTGAAGGATTATACTCAGTTTTGCTGGGTAGGTGATTCTTGGTTGTAATCCTATCTCCTTTGCCCTCTGGAATATTATATTCCATGCCCTGGTCCTTTAATGTAGAAGCTGCTAAATCTTGTGTTATCCTGATTGTGTTTCCACAGTACTTGAATTGTTTCCTTCTGGCAGCTTGTAATATTTTCTCCTTGACCTGGGAACTCTGGAATTTGGCTACAATATTCCTAGGAGTTTTCCTTTGGGGATCTCTTTCAGGAGGAGATCTGTGGATTCTTTCAATTTCTATTTTGCCCTCTGGTTCTAATATATCAGGGCAGTTTTCCTTGATAATTTCTTGAAAGATGATGTCTAGGCTCTTTTTTTGATCATGGCTTTCAGATAGTCCAATAATTTTTAAATTCTCTCTCCTGGATCTATTTTCCAGGTCAGTTGTTTTTCCAATGAGATATTTCACATTGTTTTCTAATTTTTCATTCTTTTGGATTTGTTTTACAGTGTTTGATTTCTCATAAAGTCACTAGCTTCCAATTGCTCTATTCTAATTTTTAAGGAAGTATTTTCTTCAGTAAGCTTTTGGACTTCCTTTTCCATTTGGCCAATTTTGCTTTTTAGGGCATTTTTCTCCTCATTGGCTTTTTGGACCTCTTTTGCCATTTGGGTTAGGCTATTTTTTAAGGTGTTATTTTCTTCAGTATTTTTTTGGGTCTCCTTTAGCAAGCTGTTGACTTGTTTTTCATGATTTTCTTGCATCACTCTCATTTCTCTTCCCAGTTTTTCCTCTACTTCCCTTACTTGCTTCTCAAAATCCCTTTTGAGCTCTTCCAAGGCCTGGGACTGATTCATATTTTTCTTGGAGGCTTTGGATGTAGGAGCTTTGACTTTGTTGTCTTCTTCTGGTTGTATATTTTGATCTTTTTTTCACCAAAGTAAGATAATATAGTCTGACTCTTTTTGCACTGCTTGCTCATGATCCTGGCCAATTACTTGAGTTTTAAACTCTTTGTTAAGGTATGAATCTGCTTCCAACGTGGAGAATGTACTGTCCCAAGCTTTGGGGGGCTTGTGTAGCTGTTTTCAGAGATACTTGTAGGGCCCTGTAAATTTTCAGTTCTTCCAGGGTGGTATGATAAGGGGCGAGGTGTTTACTCCTTTCCTGGCCTGAGACTACAAGTACTCCTTTCTGTCTTGTAACAGTGAGGAGGGGCTCCTCTCCACAATCACTCCAAGCTCCACCGCTCCAGCACTCCTCCTCACCCCAGCACTGCCGCCCAGAACTGTGACCCAGATCCAAACACAGGCAAAACAAGAGATTCCTGCCTCAGCACTGGCAAAGGGATCCCTGCCATCCCTCTCTGATCAGCCACTGGATTCCCCCTCAGTCCGTGGGCGGGAAGCTCGGGAAGCAGCTGCCCCCCCACCCAGGGCCACACTATTGGGGAATGGAGCTGAAACCCCACCCTCCTGTTTCAGCACCGACAGAAACAGACTTTTCCCACTGACCTTCTAAGTTGTCTTTGGCATTTGTGGATTGAGGAGTCTGGAAACCTCCACAGCTACCCGCAATTCAGTCCTCTGAGGCCTGCTTCAGGTTCACTGAGGCCTGTGCGCCCACGCCGCGCTGCACTGCGCTCCCAGCCCGGTGCGATACACCTTTCTGATCAATCATCCACCTTGTCTTGGACTGGAAATTTGTTTCATTCTGTCTTTCTGTGGGTTCTGATGCTTCAGAATTTGTTTAGAGCCATTTTTTATGAGTATTTGGAGGGGTTTGGGGGAGAGCTTAAGCAAGTCACTGCTTTCACTCTGCCATCTTGGCTCCGCCCCCCTTCACTGGGTCTTTAATGACCATAAGCTTTTTTCTAAAACAAAATTACCCTTTTAAATATCAATATTTTCCTGCTAATGCAACATGGCTACACATAATAGAACCTCTACAAAATCCAAAGAATCAAGGTTACAGATCAATCAGATGATAATGAAAAATTGCATGGTGGGTATAAATTGCTTATAGCATGTTGCCAATTAGAAACTACAATTTAGAAGTGTAACAACAGATAGCAACAAAGAGATGTATGCTTGGAAAAACACATGGGCTGTTTATGTAGGAAAAATTAGGGAAAACAAATAGACAGTCCGTGGGCTATGCTAGTGCCCATATAATGTCAAGAGACTAAGAGAAAGGTCTCCCCAAACTGAGCTCCTGTGGCACAGTTAAGGGATAATACGGACAAGGGCTGCATATGACAAGAAGGTATGAGTTGAAATCTTCACCACTGCACACTAAAGGGATTGCAGATATATATGTGTGTGTGTATATGTGTGTGTGTGTGTATGTGTGTGTGTATCAAAATTGGAAACAATAACAGTGAAAAAAGGGATGCTACCAATTTCCAAATCAGTCTTAAATTCAACATCTATGGTATAGCTATAGTCATCTCATTCATAAATGACTTCGTCTCTGTTATCAATCAGAATCTCGTCTTTCTAGTCAATTTCATAGGTTATACAGTGATGGAGAATTTTATTGGTTTTTTTTTTGGCGGGGGCTACAAAAACATGTTGGACTGTTGTATTTAGGAGCCAATCCAGGGTAACTCCCATGTTCTTTTGATAGCTTTCAATTCTTAGCTCTGAGTCATTTATACTATAAAATATCCTTGGTATTATTTTTTACTTAACCTTGAGGGGGCCGTCTCCAGTCTTCCTGATCACTGTCTGGCCACTGGACCCAGATGGCTCTGGAGGAGAAAGTGAGGCTGGTGACTTTGCACAGCACTCCCTCACTCAAATCAAATTCAATGGCAAGTCATGCCATCATCTCCCTGATGTCATGGTCCTCTTCAAGAACGAAGGACAAACCACACACACACACACACACACACACACACACACACACACACAAAACCACAACTTAACCTTGAACTTGGTTATCTTTGAAAATCATCTGCTATTTTTCTGCCCACTTGCACAACCTTGTAAGATCTGCCTGCAGTTTACCTCCATTGGCTTGAAGTTTAGCACTCTTGAAAAGTTTAGGTCATTCGCAAATTTGAGATTTTTGCCATGCATTCCTTTATCCATATCATTTATAAAAACATAAAACAAAATTGGACCTCCTATTGATCTGTGAGGAATTCTACTATTTACACTTCTCCATCTAAAGAGATGCTTATTCATCCCTATTCTTTGTTCCCTGACTCTTAGCCAATTTCCTATTCATGACAAACAATGTCCCCAATCCTACGGTTATTCTTTTAAAAAAAATTTAATAGCCATTAGAATGGAACTCTGTCAAAGACTTTTTGAAAGTTTAAATGGATTATGTTCACCCATTTTATGATCACAAGTCACAATGGAACTGGAAATCTGCCAGTTTTTAACATTCTATACATTTACTGATACTGGCAATGAAAATCTCCTTAATGTATTCCTTGTTAAAGATGGAAGCACAGAATTCATACAGGAGGTTTGCTTTCCCCGTTTCATCCATGAGAACACATTTTACACTTTCATTATGTTGTAGTCCCATTGGTTTCCTAGCTGGCTTCTTACTTCTGATCTTCGAAAAGAACTCCTTATTAGCTTTGGAGTCCCTGGCAAGGTATTTCTCAAGTTTCTTTCTGGCTGCTTAATTTCCTTCTTTCTTTTCTTGGTATCTTTGGTTTTTCTATCTCCTTCATTTTTGAATATATCCCTCTTCTGTTCCTTACTTAGTGAGATTAAAAAAAATAGTAAAGAAGGCAGGCCAGCCAAGCCAAGCAACACACCAAGCGTATATGGCAGCACTATTTCACCCTCGCAGTCCTCCATCTCTGCAAAGAGAAGAAGGTTAATTTTTTTCAGCTCTCCTCTGGGGTTTGGTTATTATAATTTCATGGAATTCACTGTCAGCTCTTGTTCATAGTTACCATATAAATTGTCCTTCTTCTATTTCACTCTGCATCAATGCATATTGTCTTCCCTTGCTTCTCTTACTTTTTTCATATCTATCATATCTTATGGAGCAGGAATATTCCATCACATTTCTGGATCATAATTTATTTCACCATTGCCCAACTGAAGTGCATCTATTTTGCCTTCAGGTGTGTACCACAGTGCTGCTATGAATCTTTTGGTGCAGATGGGGCCAGCTTTTGACTTCCTTGGACTACAGTTGGCTGCTTAATTTCTAAATGGTACCCAAGCTTGTTTGTGATTCCTTTAAAGGCTTACAACTTCTCAGAACATCACAACTGCTCCAACTGTAACAACAACAACATTTAAAAAAATGTGTTGTCACGTTGCCGTTTCTAAGGAGTTCTCACATACAAAAGTCAGCAGGAGTTTATTCAAGGGAACATTTAACTTCTGACAACATCACTGAGTCTATTTCACGATTTTTGACTTCTGAGTAGGGCCACACAAAAAATTTTAAAAGGGATATTACATTGTTCACATTTATCCTTACCAAAGAATGAAAAGCAGCACTTTTTTCTGGGGGCCCTAGGTACAGCAGCCTTTGGAGATTTTCATTAGACTCAAGCATCAACAGCTTTCAACCCAAACATATCAGGCAAAGAGAGAAATGAACTCATAAAATGAAACGAAGACCCTTTTCACTAGCAAGAGGGAAAAAAAGAAGATCTTGTGGGTTTCCATATTCTGTTATTAAATCAGTGACAGATAACTCCTAACTCTCTTGTTATTACATCAGTTAAAGGGGCCTTTCCCTAGAATAAATAGAATAAGAACTAGTTAGAGATCCTGGCTAGGACTGAATGGAGGGAAATATAGGTCACAGCATAACATAATTTCAGCTCCGGGAGGAACATGATGGGCCATCTAGTTCAATCCGTAGAGGAAAGAGAACTCTATAATATACCCAAATAGTGGTCCAGGCACTTTGTTATGTGTTGGGGAAACAGAAGTAAAATAGTCCCTGCTCTCAAGAAGCTCATATCCCATGGAGGGGGAGAGGAGAAACACATATGCATGTATTATATTTTATTTACAAAATACACACAAGATAAATATATGGTAATTCAGGGGAAGGTAATCTGAGGGGAGATCAAGAAAGGTTTTCTATCACAATTGGGATAAAGCATGAAGGAAACTAGGGATCTTAAGTAAGTCTTCAAGCAAGAGGGGCAACCAGTGGAAAGGCACATACATAGAAGATGGAATCCCTGGCATGAGGAACAGTAACAAAGCTAGCTTGGCTGGACTGTTAAAAATATAGAGGAGAGTAATGTGAAAGAAGGCTGGAAATGTAGGATGAAGCCAGGTTGTTAAAGACTTTCATAGCTAAACAGAGGGGATTAAAATATCTCAGGGACAACAGGGAGCCACTGGACTTTACTGAGTAGAGGAATGACATGATCAGTTACTTATATTTTAGGAAAATCTCTTTGGCGGCTGCGTGGAGGATAGATTTGAGAAAGGAGAGACTTATGCCAGGGAAGCCAAGTAGGAGGCTATTGCAATATAGTCTAGACAAGAGGCGATGAGGTTCTGAATTAGGATGGTGGCTCCTATTGGTGAATAGGGAGGGAGGACTGATGCTAGAGTTACTGTGGAGGAAGAGTTGACAAGATGTGCCAACTACTGGGATATATGAGGTGAGTGGGAGTGAGGAGTCAAGAATAACACTGAAGTTATGAGCCTTGGTAAGTGAAAAGATGGAGGTGCTCTTGATAGAAAGAGAGGTTTTAAGCAGTGAGGAGCACTTTGTGGTGAAAAAAAAATGAATTCTGTTTTGGATGGGTTAAGTCTGATATATCTATGGGGATCTAATTTCAAATGCCCAATGGATAGGTGGTAATGTGATACTACAACTTGAGAGCCTTGAGATGGGAATCATTTGCACAGAGATGATAATTAATCCCCTAGGAATTAATAAAGTCACAAAGTGAGAGTGTAGAAAGAGAAGAGGGTCCAAGACAGAATACTGAGGTTTACGTAGAGCTGGGTTATATCATATGGATGGTGAGCTACAAAAAATGCTAAGCTGCTGTCTGAAAGACAGGAGGAGAACTAAGAGAAGACAGCATCCAAGAGGCGAGGCTAGTCAAAGACTTCAAAGGCCTGAGAACAGGCTGATGGATTTGAGAAATTAAGAGACCACCGGTAAGAGCCGCTGCAGCCGAGCGATCAGGTCAGAATCCATAATGCAAAGTGACGAAAAGGGAGTGGCGAGAGAAGAAGTGAATGCAAGCATAGAAAGCCTTTTCTGTGACTTTGAATGCAAAGGGGAGTAACAGGATGATAGCTTGAGATGGCAGGATCTAATTAGGCGTTTTTTTAAGATGGAGAAGACTTTGAAATGCTTCTAGACAGTGGGAAAGGGATCTTTCCATTGAAGATTAGAGAGAGAGGAGATAATTGGAGGGGCAATCTGTAAAAGATCCAGGAGGGATTAGATAAAGGTTACATGTTGAAGGGCTGACCAAGGCAAAGAAAAGGGCCAACTCTTCTTTTAAAAAAATAAAAGGAGTCCTTCAGGTAAAACAGACTGTGAAACAAACCTTGCCATCTGCCCTGACCCTGCTTTCTAAGGACTACTTAACTTTACCATTTGCCCTACTTGTATGCCCTATAGTATACCTGATCTTTGGGCCATGCAATCTGCCCCCATGCATTCTTCTGACTTTTAGGACTTAGAACTTTTAAAACACTTTTCATTTACCCAACAATTGAACTCTCTAATATGCTGTCTCCTCCTCATCCCCACCCCCACCCAAGTGTGGACTCGGCCATAAACTGTCTTTCCGTAGTTGTCATCCATCCCCAGTACTGAGCACAGCACTTGAAACTTAGTAGAAATAGGAATTCAATAAATGTTTTTTTCGTTAAAAAATAAAAATAAAAGGCATGAAGGAGGAGAAAATAGGGGATGATGCCAGTGAGTTATGAGAAGTAAAGTTGGGCAAAGAGGTAGATAAGAGTCAATGACTTCTATTTTCTCAGTAAACTAGAAGACCTCAGTGGAGGGGCTAAGAGAACAGCTGCTATGGTGAGCAGGATACAGATTCAATTAAGGACAAATAAAAGGACTGCCCTGCTTCAGAGAGGGCCCAGTTGAGATCAGATAACATACATCTGTAGCAGTTCCCACAGAGTGGACATCTGATTTCCAAATGCTCAGTTCAGCAGTACAGAGTAGGAGCATAGGAAGCAGATGACTGGACTAATCCAGGGTTGGGTTGGATAGGACACAGGGGCATGGGATTCAAGAGAAGATAATACCTAAGTATTAAAACTGGTGAACTAGAAGGTCAGTATTGGGAAGGGAGGCAGATAAGAGAAAGCAAAGGTGATGGTTCATTATACCACTTGGTGGGACAATTGAATGTCACAGTGAAGACAAGAATAGGTTAAGGATGAATAAGGTATAGGGCAAAAGTGAATAATGGGAGGTTATGATCAGATCAAGAATCCAGCTTATCAATGGTCTTCCTAAAAAATGGTGCTCAGAGCCGAACACAATACTCCAGATGTGGTCTGCCCAGGATAGTGCATAGCAGGATTACTAATGACTTGCTTAATTATGATTACTACACACCCAACTCATGCCTGAAGTCTTACAATTCTAACAGAACTAATCAAACACCAAATTTAAGGCCTCATGGAGAGATAAACACATCCTCCATGGTGAAGACCAAAGCCCTTGGTGGCTTACCGAATGAAGCTCACATTGTTTGATGCATTGAAGGCCTTTTTATAATCTGGCCCCAAACCATTTTTCTACCTTTATCTCATATTACTGTCCTTTATGGACACCACCTTCCAGTCAAATTAGAGTATTATCCATGTCCTCAAACACATTCCAGTCTTCCCATCTCTTTATTCTTACACCTGCTGCTCCTAATGCCTGATATTTCTTTTAGATACCATCTCCATCCACAAAATCCTGTTTTCTTTCAAGACTTGGCTCAAAATGCTACCAGCTCCATGAAGTCTTCCCTGATTCCCATAGCTTGAAATTATTTTCCCCTTTCCTCTGAATTCTCACAACATTCTGTACCTCTCTTATGCCCGATTTATCATGATGAACTGGATGCTCTTCTGGGGCGGAAGCTATTTCTTATTCAGTTATCAAGCAGTGAGCCAACAATAGTCAACAATTACTTTTTTAGCGCTAGGTACCATGCCATGTTTTTCATTTCTGTTTCCTCCCAAGTGAAGATACACATACACACACACATCCATATATATATATATATATATATGTATCTGTATATATGCATATATATGTATATATATGTATATATATCTATATATGTGTATATGTATATATATGTATATATATCTATATATGTGTATATGTATATATATGTATATATGTATATATGTGTGTGTATATACATACATATATACATATATATATATATATATAAAATATATATACAGATAGATAGATAGATAGATTCACTTAGTAGGTCTCCAATACCTACTAAATTTTTTTTGATGAATGAATTTTGTGAGCCTAATGGACCTATCATGTAATGCCATCTATTATAACTCTCTGTGTTGGTGTCTACTGGTCAGCAAGCTCCTTGAGGGCAGGACCCAGGTCAGATCTAAACTTTGGCTTTTTCTCCGTTCCTAGTACAGTTCTCTGCACTTAGTATACGCTTATCAAATGTTTGCTATGTTGTATTTGGTTGTTGAATATTGAATGAATGATAAAGATAAATTCTATTTTTGTATAAGCCATATTTTTAATAGATTTTGTATTTGTTCCTTTCTCATAGAAGAGTTTAAGAGCTTTCCGAGCATTTAAGTTTGGGGGCGTTGTTGCTTTTATTTTACCCCGCAAAAGTGATGGTTATCTTTAATACAATTTATTTTCACATTTGAATTTAAATGAGATCCTTTGAGGCATTTGAGCAAATAAGGAGACCTATCAGCATATTTACCCACCCATCTTTACCCAGAGAATATCCATAGGTACAATATTTTCTTCTTATTTAGTACTCTTCATTAGATGATCTAAGAGCTCTTCAGGGATATCAATTAAGCTTTATAGCAACCTCTCTGACACATCCGCTTGCACACATAGATCTGTTGGACATACAGATATTAATGTTTTGCAAAAGTGTGCCATTTAAGTGTGTTTGTAGGCCATCCACACACCCTACTGACTAGGCACAGGACAGTTCCATACATTCCTGTCTTCAGAAAATGCCATTAAGCAAGGCAACCGTCATTTAGCATCAACACATAAATATTGCCATGACACTTAATACACACTCAAGCAGACTCTGAAGCCTCTTCGTAGCAAAACAAGTTCCGAATGAAGCACCATCTAAAGGCAGTGCATCATTCCCTTGAAAGGCTCATGGTTTCTTAAATGCTGGGTTTCCTAGGGCCCCAGGCAAAGCTTTTTAAAAATGCAAGTGTTAAGGCAAACTGTCATGCACGTTGCCTTAAGTACCAGAATAGCTTGTCACTGCCATCTTGGAAGTCTTGACGAAGATGCAGTTGGACATGCAGAAGCACAGTAATTGAGAGCTGCCTGACAGGAAGGTAGCACGTTAGACTAAAAGGCAGGTGCCAGCCTGTAGGCATCGTGTTCTGTCATGGCATTAAACAAAACTTAAAGGAAAAGCTGTGTGGGAGGCAGCAGTTGAAAGGAACCTCAAGCAAGCAGAGAAACGAAGGCATTCGACTTCAATAACTGCATTTACTTGATATTAAGTGTGTGGTATCACTGTGCAGAGAGTAATTGGGTATCTTACTGAAAAGCAACATCTCTATTTGTGTGTGAGAGGAGGTGGGGGAAGAAGGTGAAGATGGGAGATGTAGAGGAGGATAGAAGAGCTGTCGAGGGCATTGCCACCCTGTTAACTGAAATGTTTATAAGAAGAAAAATACAAATAGTTCACATTCGTGTAGCAGCTTATGCCTTACAAAGTACTACTATTACAATCGTCCAATGGGTGGGTGGTAATAACGGGGACAATTCATGTTTCTATAGCGTTCTAAGGCACGCAAAACACTCTCCTCAGCTAAGGGGCACAATGGATTGAGAGCTGGGCCTGGAGTCCGGAAGGCCTCAGACACTGCTGCAAATTACTTAACCTCTGTCTGCCTCAGTTTCCTCAATTACAAAACGAAGATGATAATATTGTCTGTCTCCCAGGGTTGTTATGGGAATCAAATGAGATAAAGCACTTAGCACAGTGCCTGGCTCACAGTAAGTTCTTAATAAATGCTCGTGCCATGTATAAACTATACTGGATTGCTTACTGTCTCAGGGAAGAGAGGGAAGGATGGAATTTGGAACTCAAAACTTAAAAAAAACATTTAAAAATTGTTTCAATGTGTAATTGGGGAAAATAAAATGTTATATGATAAAAAAAAACACAATAAAAAACCACAATTGCTCATGCCCTTTCTTCATGCCTTACAACAACTATTCATATTAGCGTCTTCTCGTTGGCAAGCTCCTTGAAGGTAGGGACCAGATCAGATCTAAACTTTGGAATTCACCCAGTCGCTAGCACAGTGTTTTGTACTGAGTAGATAATTTATTCGAGGTTTGCTATATCACATTTGGTTGTTGAATGCTGAATAAAGGTTAAAGAGAACCACATTTTCATAGATAACTATATGTTTTAAAATAGATTTTACATTTATTCCTTTTCTATAGAGGAGCTTAAGAGCTTCCTGGCATTTGAGTTTGGGGATATTGCTGCTTTCATTTTACCCTATGAAAATGATGATTATCTGAAATATTATTGTTCCCCCTTTTATAGATGAGGAAATGGAGATTCAAATTAATGACTTAAGCAGGGTCGAATGGCTAGTGAATGACAGAACAGAACTTGTACCTAATTATACTGACAACAAGACCCCCACCACACAGACAGCAGCACCTCGTCATTCAGAGAGATGAAACTATTAAGGCTACTCTATGGAAAACATTGTAAATTATAAAGCATTATGTTCAAGGCGATATCACCATTATTATGCCACAGGATGGCCATTTTTCATGGGACACACTCTAAAAGGGAATCACCACACTATGGTAGACAGGAAAGAAATGAAGCTTAGAATACAGAAGCTCTAGGTTCAAATTCTACCTCTGCCACTTACTAGTTGTTTAATCATTGGCAAATCTCTTAACCTCTTAGAGCATCAGTTTCCTCAGCTATAAAATGGGTATAATACCTGTAGTTCCTGCCTCACAGAGCTGCTGTGGGGTCCAGGTGATAAAATGTAAAGAAAATGCTATACATATATTCAAATGTCTTTTAGCACCCTGCAGGGTGCTTTTGACTCTCAGTTTTTGAACAATGTCTACTAAAGCCCATGGACATGGCTGATCAGGGGATTGGAGAGCAAAATACAAAAAAAAAAATAATAAACTTTGAGTACAAAAGCATCAGAAAAAGTAATTAAGCCTTGGTTTGTCTGAAGGTTTTAGGTATAATCCTTGAGTTCTCCATGAAAGGGAATTCACTTCTCAATGGGTTTTCAAGTCATTGCTTACAATGTTCTCTGGTGACAGCTGTACCGGTAGGACCAAGGCACTTGCCATTTTTCTTGGGGACTCAGGGCCCTTTACTAAATTACCACAGAGATCCTCATAATATTGTTGTTAGGAAGATAGAGACAGAGGTAGGTGGGTAGTGATAAGTCATTTCCCAGATGGAAAAAAAAAATAAACAGAAGCAGTAAGAGACTGGATGACTTGAATGACTCAAGACATTCCCAGCATAATTGAGAATAAAAAAGAAAGACGAATGTTGTATCTAT
This sequence comes from Phascolarctos cinereus, assembly GCF_003287225.1. Taxonomy (NCBI): domain Eukaryota; kingdom Metazoa; phylum Chordata; class Mammalia; order Diprotodontia; family Phascolarctidae; genus Phascolarctos; species Phascolarctos cinereus. The sequence continues at coordinate 402,614,587 of NW_027555625.1, read as the reverse complement.
TAGAAAATACTGAGTCAGTTTTTCCCTGGTAACTAAGTCACTCTCATATTAAGTCAGGCATGTAGGCATGATATTAATGCTTCTGGGATATCAGGGTACCACTTGGTATATTAGTCTGCACTGAAAACACACACACATACACACAATCCCCCTCTTAATAATGCCTCTGAGTGGCTAAAATCAGGGACTGAAACAAAAATGAGAGCTCTTGGCTAAAGCCTATTAAAGATATCAGGCCAATGAAAGAGGTCAGCCAGAGAGAACACAGCATTTTAAGTAAATTGCCCAGCTATTCCTGTGATGTGTAATCTAATGCTTGGCTTTCAAATCTCTCCCTTTTCTAGGCTTAAGCAAGTAGAGACAGATTTTTTTTTTTTTTGCTAGAGGAGTAAGAGATAAAACCAAAGGCATTTTGACAATGACCAAAACCAAGCTCCCATTGCCCTACTGGGCATCTTTTATTTTAACCAAACTCGATGATGTTCGCACAGACTTTATATTCAATGTCTCTTCTAATGCACTAGTCAAAACTGAGGGTCAAATCCAGAAGAGGACTATAAGGTTATTTTTATCCCTGAATTTCTCTTCGTCATTTAATCTAAATTCTGTTTAACTCTTCTCAGATAGAGACAGAAAATATGTGTGGAACATTTTGAAAAGAATAAGCACAGGCAAAGAGAAAGGCAGTGTGGTAGCGTGGATAGAGAGCCTGCCTTAGAGTCAGGAAGAACTGGGTGCAAGGCTCACCACTGATACATAGGAGCTGTGTGAGCATAGGCTATACTTTTAACTTTCTGAGCATTAGGCAATCCTGTAAGACCCTCAGAATACAACGTAATACTGTGAAAGGAGTGATAAATTTGGAATCAGAGGGCCTGGGTTTGAAATCCAGCTCTGCCACTTTACAATATGTGTGACTTTGGGCAAGTCACTTAACTTTTCTGGGCTTCAAATTACTCACTAAAAAAGAGGAGGGCTTATTTTAAATAGCTTCTAACGTCACTTCTGGTTCACAATCTATGATCTTATAAGTTGTAGTGGAACTGACAATCTGCATGAGTGAAGGAAATTTCTATAATGAGGAGTTTTCTATAGTGGACAAAAACCAAGCCAAAAGAAACACACAAAAGGGTGTCACACATAGACAGACTCATCTACAATAAACACCTTATAATATTATAATAATAACATCTAGATTAACATTCTGGTTAAGTACAAATTTATGTGTATTATTTTCACTACTGGATTGAGCATGATGCCAACCAACTGAGCCACGTAAAACAGCACAGGACCCCAACTCTGACATCGGGGTACTGCAGAATTTCAGCTACCTCTCCTTTCTAACTGGATCTATTTCTACCCTTGTATAACCCTCATTTATGGTCCATTATGCTGTTGGATGGTAACTGAAACAAGGTTTCCATAACAAAGATGACAAATGCATCCCAGAGAGTGATATTAATATGCATTGTAAGTTCATGGTTTGCCCAGCATGGTCTTATTTTTTAAAATTATCAAAAGAGTTTCAACCTTTTAAAGGCAAAATGGCTTCTCCAGCCACATCCAGATGATCTCACATCTAAATGATCTGAGTTAGCTTTCCCATCATGGGCCCTCATAAAGAGCACTGGTTAGTACGACAATAAGTGAACGTGTTTTAATTAGAAAATGTGGATTCCCAGCACTTTTGCAAGAAGGAGATGATGGTTTCAGACAGACATCAGGAGACTAATAAAAGTTAAGATGCATTAAGCAGCAACAGTGAACCCAAAGGTAAATTAGCGGGACGTTTGGAGAAGCAAACGAGAGACTGAGCATCAGCCAGCAATGTTAGCTGCTGATGTTCAAGGAGCCTTCTTCTCCCCTTCATGCTGGGAGGGCATCAGTTGTACACTGGCCCTGGGACTCCGATGGGTTTCAGTCACCCTGTCCCCTGCAATTCTTCCCTCTGGTGAGGACTGTGCATGCATGACTAGAAGAAGAAATTGCTGCAACCAGGCAACAGTCTGTTTGCTGGCTCTTCAGAGAGAAGGGGAAAGATTTGTCGGCCTAGCTGCATTTTCCTGCCTTCTCTCAAGTTCTCCCTAAGCTCAGCAGTTAAGTAAGATCAGGCTCCTTGCTGTGCCTCGGGAAGGCTCCCTATAGCTACTGCTCTAAGTTAAGTCATAGAGGAACCTTAAGCTAAATAAAGTATATGGAGGGAAGGGAGATATCCCCATGCTCACATAAGGACAGCTCCTCATGTACCCTTACTGTATGGTCCAATGCAGGATGGAAAGGTGTGGGCTTGATAAAAACTCGAAAAATATTCCCAATACTCACGGACTTTAGATTTATGTAGACTACTTATGGAGTATGTCTTTGAGAGAAAGTAAGCTTCCTGAGGTAAAGGATTATTCCATTTGTCTCTGCATTCCCAATGCCTCCGTCAGTGCTTAGCACAAAGGCACTTAATATTTATTGAATTGGATTTGGTTTTCTTATCAGTAAAATGAGGGGATTATATTAGATAACCTATGAAGCCCCTACTAGTTCGAAATCTATGTCCTTGTGTTCTTATTCAAAAAAAATTTGTCATCATAGTATCATTGTGTTGTAAAATGTGACTGCCACATATTCTGTTATATACTTGGCAACTTAAACAGGACAATAGAAAATGTAATTAAGTGTTCCTTTAAAGAAATAAGGACCACAAAGTTCAAATGTTCGTGGGAGAACATGGTGGGATTTATTATTTCCCAAAAGAGTTATTCTGAGTAATGACTGATACTATAAAATAATGATAATCATGGAAAGAATTCTTCTAACATACAATTTTGAGGGTGTGATCGTTTTCCTTCAGAACTGTCCTGACCTTTAAAAATTATTATTCTGAATAATATTCCCAATTCTCTGCCCTCCCCTCTCACGAACCCCTAAGAAGTAGTTTCTCAAAAACTCTGAACACTAACAATGCTTTAGGAGTCAGACTACTGGGTTTCAAAACCAGTGCATCTTTGAGTATTCGAGATCCTTGATCACAAGGGCACGGGACACAGAGACTAATAAATCAAAGGAGTTTTCAAAGCAACTACATACCCTACTTACCCTGCCTGGGAGAACTATGAACACCTTATCTAGTTCCAGTTAAAAAAAAAAAAGAAAAGAAAAGGATCTTCGAAGCCAGAATTAGAAAGAAAAAGGAAAAGAAAAAGCCTACCAACTCATCAAGTCTACCCCCGTCTGAGCCAGATAAAATATCCGCAGGGATGACTTAAGAGAATGCCCCAAAGGCAGAAACCTTGATATTAGCAGAAAGGGCAAAAGGACCAGCCATAGACTGAAATTTTCAGCTCATTTCAACTGTGAATTTCACCTGTCTTTATATTTGCATAAGCTTGGGCGCAGAAGTACATATATGCAACTAAAGACCACTAGGTGGCCACCACTGGTAATTCTGTCTCTCTAGTGAGGGCTGAGAAGAGCCACAGTACGTCATTTCAAAGACATCCCTCTAGCCAGAGGCTTTCTTGCAGTACCTTGCAAGAAAGAAGCCCAGGTCCCCAAAGCCTTGATAAAATTGCTTGGTTTTTTAATTTTACATAGGGAACCAGCTGTTAAAAAGTAGATGATTCTCCTGCAGTTCCTCCATGTGGACCTTCCATTCAAGTGAAAACTAGAATAATCTAAACAAGTCAAACTACTTGTTTTGCTGCAGTGCATCTCATAATTCACTCATGTACTCATAATTTACTTTCTCATTAAGGGATCTGAGTGTATTTAACACTTACAGCCTACAAGCTGCGATGCAGAAGTATAGCACTGAACCAGTCCCCTGCATTCTTGACAACTGAAAAAAATATACTAATATTCTGCATGTCAAAGAGGACTTGAAACCCTCAGCTTTTCTTCCCCCCTGCACTGCCCCTCCCTCCTGTCAGCCTCCTGTCCCCAACCTCAGCTCGCCACAGACCCTTCTATTGCCTCAACAAAGAGGAAAGACAGAGACCCTTGTGTTTTCAATGGCCAGTATGCCTGTGGAGCAGCTTCGATATTGAGATTAATAAGCTGCCAACTTTCAAGGAAGACTAAGAAAACTGCAAAATTAAAGTGCATTGCGACGTGAAACACTGGTGGCCAGGCGGGATCACAGTGTCAGCAAAGCAAGGTAATGCTATAAAATAAGGCTGAGCTTGAAAGGCCAAACAAAAGGTCTCATTAATTTCCATGTTGCCCCTGACCAGGATTTAGAGGTGGCATAATGTTCTGAAAAATGAAGGGGGAGGGCAAATCCAGCCTGTGAATTTGAAAAGTTATCCAATGGGTTTGGTCCTATTGGCATAAAATCTACTTAAGCTTCACTGGAAATCAACAAATGAAAAAAAAATAAAGTAAATAATATAAACCAAACTGGTTACCTTGGTTTAATATTCTCAAGATCAAGCTTGTCATTGATTCTGTCAGAAAATTAACCCTTAGGTAGAAAAATCAATTGGCGAACATGTTTGGAATATTCTTAGAGCACAGCACAGTGAGGATGTTCTCCACAGTCATGTGGCCTTGCCGTGAAAACGTTATTTACTGAATGTATTGCCCCTCAACTACTACTGCTTAATGGGTATTCTCTACTGAAGAACTTGGAGAATGAACTGACCTACCCCCTTCATTTCAATGGTGCAGAAGTATGTGTTCTGAAATTCTGTAGCCAAACACAGATGTATCTGGATAGATCTACAATAACAGAGGGGATTGGATTGGATGACCTCTGAGATCCCTTTGAGTGCTAGATCTACGCTCTAATTTTTTTAAAAACCAGCTTTTCATTGTTGCCTTATTGGTGTGTGAAATGCACCATACATGAGAGCCAAGTTATTTGGCTCTATTGTATAGAACATATTTATATAATATTATCTGTGATATAAGTGTAATATAATAATATATAGCATGACATAACATTATTATTTTGCATATATTACATATATCTGCAATTGCCTAGTTATTTATCGGCCTATTTTCCACACAAATGTTTGCTGTGCAAATGAAAGAAGACTAACTAGTCATTAGATTAAGAATAAAAGTCCATGTGGCACAGTGGATACAACATTGGACTTTGAAGTCAGAAAGATTTAAGTTCAAATTACTGGCCACTGGACTCTTGTCAAGCCACTTAACTTGTCTCTGCCTCAGTTTCCGAATTGATAAAATGGGGGCTAATAAGAACCGTAGCTCTTACCTGAGGGTTATTGTGAGGATTAAGTGAGATAATAAAGGTTAAAAAGTGCTTTAAAAACCTTAAAGCACTATAAGAATGTCGGTTATTGTAATTATTAGTAGCAACACAGCAACAGGCTATCCCAATCTCCATTTTTATATCAATTGGCTTCGACTTTTGACTAATCAAACACCCGCTGAAATGAAAGGATGTCTACAAATCATGCAGATGAAAAGAATACCTCTCAGTTCTACGAGGACCATTTGTTCTTATAACTCAAACACCTTCTGTACAATATTATGTAGGGCATTAAAATTCTATTTAAAAGAACCAACACGTATTCCACCATACCTCCCTGCTTCAGCAGGGAAATTGCAATATTTACCAGTCCTGAGCAGCGCCGTGGATGACAACTACTAAAGATTTCCTTTATAAACAACCACACTCATGGTTTTGACAAAGGCTGCATCAAGCCTCTACCCAATGTAAGCCTGGAAACACCTCCCTGCCCCAGATATCACTGACGGTGCCATGACATCACCCTTTTTGAACGCTTGCCAATTTCTGATATCTGCTTTCACCACTGAGATAGACTTTTCTATCAGTATCTGATTCTCATTAGATTTACCACAGTTTGGACAGTGCTATTTTAAAACATAGGACTGTAGAGTTCTTTAGTGAATGCTGTAGCATAATTGTCTTGCTTATGATAATTATTAAAGGGTCATCTTTGTAAATCACCTCTGTGTTGGTTTCATACCAAACTAACTTTAGACTTGAAAAAAATGGAAGGATCATTACAAGCTGCTCACGTATACGGAGAACTAAAACGAAAGTGTGTGGGGGTGGGGAGGGACGAGGGTGGGGACGGCAAACTGAGCTTGGCCTCAAGGTGCCGACATTTAGAGGTGTCGACAACACTCGCAGTCCCCTTCAGGAGTCAGAAACGACCTATCTTAATGCCTAGTTTGGGAGAATAATCAATTAAAGTTAGAAGCTACAAGTTGGCACAAAAGCTTCCTCCACATAGCACTTATATCCCAGGTGGGCTCTTCACTGTATCTCCCTAATCCCTCCTGTAGCAGCTGTCTTCATAGCAACAACCTTGAGGCAAAAGCCAATATCCCAAGAACTTCACTGACTGATATTTTGGGGCTACTCCGCCATATTGTAGAAGAGATGACTCCTTACCCTACGGCCTTTTTCTGTCCCTCTGCAGGCCCCTCTCTAGCAACTGAATTTGTTTTTAAAAAATCAACTGGGGGCTCCTTTCATGACATATGGTAGTCATGTTTTATGGTGCCTGGCCTGTGCATCATACACGTTATGCTTCTCTCTGTATAAAATGTGGCAGCTAGGTGGCACAGTGGATAGAGTGATGGGCCTGGAGTCAGGAAGACTCATCTCCCTGAGTTCAAATCTTGCCTCAGATACTTCTTAGCTGTGTGACCCTGGGCAAGTCACACTGTTTGCCTCAGTTTCCTCATCTGCAAGATGAGCTGGAGAAGGAACTGGCAAACCACTCCACTATCTCACCCAAGAAAACCCCAAATGGGGTCACAAAGAGTCTGACACAACTGAAAAACAACTGAACAGCAATAATATAAAGTAGTAGCTGTTGTTCCTGAAGAGGAAGAGACAAAATAGGAGAAAGCCTCACAAAAGAATATTGACTCTAGGGAAAAGATGAGCCTTTCTTAACCCAAATACTAATTTCACAGAAAAGTTCAGAGAGAGAGGGGATCACTTTGGCAAGAAAAGAATCAATAGAGCAGAGAAAGAAAATTGTTGGATTTGGAATCAAAGGACCTGGGTTCAAATCACGAGGCTCTTACTCTACGCATGACTTTGGACTAGTCGTTTCTATCTGGGACTCAATTTCCTTGTATGTAAAATGAAGATGTTGAAGTATATGTCTTCTGAGAGACCTCCCAACTACACGTCTCTGCCCCTAAGAAATATGGAAGTGATGCTTTTTTTTGTAAGAAAGAGAAGTTTTGCTGCAAGATAGAGGCTATCCCAGATTACTTCTAAAAAGGAAAGCCAATTTCTAAAGTCTCCCTAAAACGAAGGTCAACAACAGCATTCCTGATCCTCAATAGAGTAGTGAATGGGCAATGGGATAAAGGGCAATATGAAAGTAGTACTACTAGTGGATTTTACTTTTTGTTGTTGTTGTTTTTTTCAAATGGGAATATTTGTGAAGGGGTAAAGGCAGCCAGAAAATGTTAAATTAGAAAACAGAGCACAATGTTTAAACTTAAATTCTATTTTCGTTCCCTTTGTCTTCGTTTTACATTAATTTGTTATTTGGTTGTCTACCTTTTGTGAAAATAAGTGAGCTCGGTGGGCTACAAAACATTACAAACAAGGGATTAGGAAGCAGATCAGGAACAAAGGTATGAAGGAAACAAGGGATAATTGATAAATAGCCCAGCTATTCTCATGCTGCCAAAAAAAAAAAAAAGAAAGGAAGGAAGCTCCCAGCGTGTGGTGAGGATCCCACCTGTAGCAGCAAAGTAATGTCAAGACATGGGCGAGAGTCGCACACAAGGGCAGGCATAGGATGGGAGGTTCTCTGTATGGGTGAAAGGAAAGCCCACATCAGTGAGCCCCCAGAGCCACTGGAACATATTTGAAAACTGTACAAATAACAATGGATGGTACCGATTTTCTCAGTGCCCAGTCCAATCGGTACTGCTTTGCTCTATCTGCTACCCTAACCAGCAGCATAGACTTACTACGGTTTGAAGCTGATGGGAAAGGAGGCTAAATTCTAGAGAAAACTCAGCAAGCTCCTTGAAAATTGTTCCAATCCACAAATATCTCAAGCAAGCAAGCAAATGACAAGTATCTATAAAATGACTACTGTGCGCTAGGCTCGGAAACAAGGGCAAAAGTGAAGCCGTCTTTTTCTTCAAGGAGTTTATATTCTAATGGGAGAGGCAACATGCACACAAGGACAAATGGTGGAAGGGAGGGCACTAAGAGGTCAGGGAAGAAGGAAAGGCCTTATGGAGAAGGTGGCATTGGAGCTGAATCTCAAAGGAAAAGTCAGATTCCAAGAGGTGAAAGGGAGGTAAAAGAGCATATAAGGCATGGGTGATAGCCAATGAGAAGGCACACAGACCACAGGTGGGATGCCATGTCTGAGAAACATGAAGGAAGGCAGTACAGCAGGGCCAGAGAGCTTGTGAATGGAGGTACCTTGCAAGAAAGATGGAAAGAGGTAGCAGGGGGCCAGGTAAAGCTTTAAGAGCTCTAAGTACCCAACAGCGGGTTTAGATTTGATCCTAGAGGTAATTAGAGGCTGGCCAGAAATTTAGAAAAATGACCTTGGCAGCTGTGTGGAGGGTGGACAGGAGTGGGGAGTGACCTGAGGAGAGCAGACCAACAGAAGGCATATCCAGGAGTCAAGGAGAGAAGTGATAAGGGGTTTGAACTAGAGTGCTGGTTATGTCAGTGGAGGAGGGGTCGATCTGAGAGCTATCGAGGGGACAGAAGTGGCAAGACATTGGCAATTGCTTGGCTATCGTGGGTGAGTGACCAGAATCAAAGGACAGCATCAGGTTGTGGACATTGGTTACCAGAATGATGGTAGTACTCTTGACAGAAACAAGTAAGGTAGAAAGAGGAATGAATTTTGGGGGAAAGATACTGAGCTCTGTTTCAGACATTTTGAATTTGAGATACTTAGGGCATCGACTAGCTCAAACTATCTAGTGGGTAGCTGGTAATAAGGGATTAGATCTCAGAAGAGAGAGCCGCTGAATAAAGAGATCTGGAAGTCATCAAAGTCATTAAACCCACGGGAACTGCTAAGGAAACTGAGTGATTGAACATAGAAAGAAAGAACAGGAGGGTGCAGGACAGAGCCTTGGGAGTATACCCAAACTTATGAAGCAGGTAAGAGCAGAACTAGGAAAGAATAGTATCAGGTCAAACAAGAAAGGAAAAACTATGCAGGGGTAGAGGTGGTCCAACCATGTCAAGGCTTCAAAAAGGTCAAGAAAGATCAGGACTGAGAAAAGACCCTACAGTGATGGAAGCCTTATAAGGTAAATGGAGGGAAAAAGATATCTTCCATTAGCCTAAACGAAAACATGTTAGCCTTGGCTTAGAGTTTCTAGAAATAGTATATAGTTTGTTCATCATCCCAGCTGGATCTAAGATTTTCTATCATGCTGAAATACCCATGCTAATTTTTGGTGGTAAGGATTCTTATAAATTTCTGTTGAACCTTCAAAACCAGTAGTGAAATGGTTACAATCATCAGTCTCTAAGATCACCTATCTAAGCTCAGGATGGTCTTATTTGGCATGACAAGTAATAGTGACAAGTCCATTAATAATGAACAATCACCCAATACAATGATCAGCTCTGGTCATTATACCATCTTTCTTTGTCTCTGCCTGTCTGTTTCTCTCTGCCCACTTACTAGGAAGGTTACAGACAAAAAAAAAAAAAGAGAGAGGAAGATCCTACTGCTCATTTTTCAGGATCAACTTACACAAAAGACGGAAAAATGCTGCCTTAGTGTGGGGTATCTGCCCTACGGGAAGGGATACTATGAATACTAGTTTATCTGAGGGTCTAGGCTGTGTGTATAACATTCCGGACAATAAAGGTGAGGGGAGGGGAAGAAATTGAAGATTATTCATTTAACATGTATTCTTTGTTCATGAACCAACTGAATCAGAGTGAAATGGTTGAAATGGGGTATAGTAGAAAGAACAGAGGTTTGGAAATCATAAGACCTGGGTTCAAATCCTGCCTCTGTCCATTATGTCTATGAGACCTTAGGCAAATCACATAAACTCTCTGGTCTTTAATTTATTCATTTGTAAAATGTGATGGATGGACACTGTCTCTAAGGTCCCTTCTAGCTCTATATTCCTATGCCTATAATTCTACATCCAATAACTTCTGCATTATAAGGTTGTCAAGTTCATGCGTTCCATTCCCCTACATAGTTTTCCCCATCTTCAGTAATTATTTTTTTCATCTCCAGTAATTCCTCTCTAAATAACAGACTCTCATCCCAAGCCTCATCCTTAAAAACACAATATCCTTTGGCCAGCCACCTATGCCAACCCATAAGAATACACAGTGAAAAGGAAATATCTTAAAATCAGGATCTAAAACCATTACCAACCAGAAAACCCCAAAGATTTCACAAACAAGCCTGCGGACCAAACTACAACGGGAACAGTGTTCTAGTTTCCAACCACACGGTTAACAGTCCCTGGTTAAAGAGGAGATTACTAGAAAAGTGGGTTACTTTGCAATGTAAGGGTATGTGGAGGGGGAGAAGACAATGCAAAATAACACGTATATGTACACACACAACTTTGAGAAAGTTCTTTTGTACTTCGACAACTCAGATTGTAGGTATTATAGAAATTTTCTGTTCCTGACAGTTAAAAATACATCTTTTAACGTCCAGGACATCTACTTTGCACAAACTACACTACATATTATCCATATTGTGCACAATACTTTGCAGAAAGGTACTTAATAAATGTTTACTGAAATGAGTTGGCTTTTTACTTCAGATTCTGAGACAAATAACATACCTAAGAAGGAAAGGTATGCCAAACAGCTAGTAGAATGAAAGCTCATGTCAGTGATGAGAACAGAAAGCATAAAACCCATTGACACGATACCCACACAATACATTATTGAAATTTTCAAGCAAAGTTTTAAAGTTTTAAATCGTCCAAAGGTTTGATGAGGACTCTGTATGCGTCTTGCCTCCTGCTCCCTCAGGACAAATAAACCCTGGGAGGAGGGCCAGCAAACCCTTCTCAAACCTAAGAGGATCTGGGGAGGAGGAGCTAAGATGTTTCAACATCTGTGCCACCAACCGATGGACCGCATCTCGGACCATTCGGCGTCCTCACTTGAAGTGGAGGCTGAAAGTGAACAAGCAGTGAAAGCGTCCAAACAACCCATGAAGCACATCTTGGAAACTCTTCCCTCTCACCTAAGTGCTGCACCTTTTCTGCCTGTTTTTTTTATACATTATTGTTTGCCCCATAGGCATCAAGCTGTTCATGTGTACAGGAGGGATTAAAGCGAAACTGCATGTTGGATGAAATAGAAATTAAAATTATTCTTCTGTCAGTCTCAAATCAGGGATTGTTTCTCAAGGTCTCCCCAAACACTTAATTTCAAATGAGTCTTCATTTATTACTTCACAAAAGGCCAAATGCATAATTTATCAGTAGCTCTCAGTCAATATACCCTTATAAGCAAGTTTCCCATGAGCCTTTGAGTAAAAATATGTTATGCTAATTCTATTAGTTGGGTACACAAGAGCTGTGCAGAAGAGTAAACAGGCATTAAAAGCAGACACATGTGAACAAAGAAATGTCTATCCACCCATCATCCAGGGTCAAATTAGGAAGGGAAAAGTTAGTGTCAGGAGACAAGCTTGGTAGCACATCTTCATTGGAAGATTACACGTTATCCTCCTTAGCTCTTTGCATATGTATAGCAGCGTGAGGGGGCCGGGTGTGATGAACACATAGGACAGCTGTATTAACTAGAAGGGGATAACGGTCACATACCTGGTTTCCAGCGGCACGTTGCTATTGAGCACCCAGCTGTCCTGAAGCTGGACGGATTCAGGAGTGGTGGCCAAGTCGTTTGGAGCAGGAGCTGGGGCGTGAATCTGGCTCCGTCGATTGGTCAGTGAGTTCCTATTGAGGGAGTTGGCAGAAGAGTGGTGATGGGACAGGGTGTGGTTGTGGGGAGGTGGAAGAGGTGGCCTCAGAGTCGACTGGCTGTGGTGGTTTGGTGGGCCTGTGGAAAGAAGAATGGGACAAAAAACCTTCAATACTGGTGGAATACAGATTCACTCTTCCACGCTTCATTTTTCTTTTCTGGCAAAATGAGATAACTGACTTTAAGTCTGTACTTTGACAATGGCTGAGTACAGTAAAGCAGGACTGAGATTACAGAAAACATAGTGAATAAATTAAGAATAAACAATATACTTTAATCTACATTAATCTGCAGGCTCTGAGTGAAGACCAATTAGAGGCAGCATTAGGAAAACTGTGCTGATACGGACTTCTCAGTGGAATCACCTAAACCCTTTTCCAACAACAAGAAAATGTATGGCACACGACAGCGAAAGGAGATAGCAGAGTAGAATTCACCATTTAGAGCTTGATGGAGTTGTATCCGTAAAGAAGAGAAAAAGAATGAATTAAGTGAATTAAGTACCACATGGATGTTCTGTAAGATATTTAATTCTTCCAACAGTAGAAATGTCCACAAGTGGCTTGCATCTTACACTCAACAGGAGCTCTCTTATCAATAAAAATCACAGGTCCAGGAAACACACAAAACAAACAAAACTAACAGAAAGAATCTGGTATTCTCTAGTCAGCCACCATTAAAGCAATCTTCTGGAGAAACTCTCGATTGGTTAGAACAGTGCTCACTCAGTACACAGTAAGAGCTTAATAAATGCCTATTGATTGACTCATTCAATTTAATTTAAACGATTACCAACACTACTTCTGTCTTCTAAAGGAAAAGGAGAAGAAAGACAAAAGCTCTCAACTCTATCTCTATACCTGTGGAGACAACACAATGATGACATTCCCCATTTCCCAAAATCAAAGTCTGCCAAGAGGAAATGTCTCTTTGTAGCACGAGAAACATTCACACGGCTCACAGCAGTTTACAAAGCCCCTTCCTAAATACGGGCCTGATGCAAGCACAAGACATACCATCTATTAACAGACATTATACCCCCAAGTGCTAACGAACAAACAGAAACTCAAAGAGGATGGGGGACTAGTTCAAGGTCACATGAGCTCCTCATACTCAGTAAGGAGCAGAACTGTGATTCCAACCTGGTTACTCTCATTCCATTTCTCATTTGCTATTCCACACTGCCTAATCTTACAACTGTAAGAATGAACCTACAAGTCTGTAAGATGCAATATTTTAAAATTAATGGAAGTGAAAGTAGTTGGGTATGCAACTTAAAGCCTATAATTTTGTTTTAATGGGCACTGAAACACGACTTTAATTTGTGTCCTTTGAGAAAGTTTATTTTTTGAAGCTTTAAGTCAGAGCTGGCAGCTCACCAGGTGTCTGCCTGTGCCTTGTCATTTTGCCCCTGCCAACTTTTAAAATCCTCAGCCCCTGCTGTCTTGGCTTTAAGGAGATGGCTGAAGTCATTTAAACAAGCAATTTGACACAAATTTCAACTACTTGTCTCCTTATGTGGCCAGACTATCTCCAAAAGGTGTAATCTACATTCTATGGTTCCTTGTCCACAGAAACATGCTTAGGAAAACAAGATGTATCAAGGATATACTGGCTTTGGAAAAGAGAATGAGTAACAATAATAACCACACTGAAAGGAATTAAAACCTGGGAGAATTGCTTTATCCAAGTGCGCATTTCTAAACGGAAATTACCTTCTGGATTTTTCTTTCCTTCCCAGAAAACAAAGAGAAAAATAGCCATGGTCATCTTTATAGATTTCAAGTGCGCCTTCAAGTGCAGTCAGGTGATGTGATAATGTCCAAAGAACATGGGGCTTGGAGGTCAACACTGTGGGTTTGAGTCCTGGCCCCCCGATTTACTATCTGGGTGACCTGGGTAAGTCAACATAGACACTTCTCTCTAAGTATCTCTCCAAGGTCCCCTTCAGCTCTCACGTTCTACTTTATGTGACTCTTTGCTATATTTTATTTTGCTGCTGTATTCTCCTGAGCAAAAATGCTATTAACCAGTTACCATTCATCTGCCTGATATTAGTAGGAAAAAAATGTGGAGGTGGGCAGAGAACTATGTAATAACAGCCGACTTCCTAGATGCCGTTCAAGCCCTTCGACACAATAAGTTCATTCTCATGCCTCTTTCCCCTTTCCCCGACCATGTAGGATCATTATCCCCACTGGTTAGGTAGTTATGAGACTTGCTTTAGGGCAAATGAGCTGAGTCAGTTACTAGACTGAGAATTCCTTCTTCTCTTCCAAGCAGTAATTTTCTATCTATGCCTTAATCTTTAGACCACACACTCACCTAGTATACAAAGGGACAGTGTAAGAGATTTTATTTATTCTATAGTTATTGGAGTCCTAAGATCTGTGTTTCCACTTTACCTAGTGTGGATATTTCATTGCCTGCTCCACATTTTTAACTGTCCCTCTCTTTCTTGCTGAAAGGCTTCCTCATAGTGACGAGAGTTCTATGATGGTGTACATAGTATGAAATGGGAATATGGCCCTTGGTACTATGTGGTAGAGACAGAGTTGAAGTCAGATTCCTTCCATGAATCATGTGTTTGTCAATGTTTGTCAATGATAAAATAAAAAAGGTTTTCAAAGTGTTTGGCAGGCCAACGGCATAACGGGGGAGGTGAAGAAAGAAAAAGAGTAGGAGGAGATGAAAGAATACTTATTTCTACTCATTATGTTCTCCTGTAAGCAACATGCCATTTCCTCTATACACACCCTTCCTCACCCATTCTACTCTGACAAAGGGAGAGATGGAGGTGGAAAGTGGAAGGGACAGTGATGAGAGGGAGAAGGAAAAGAATAGGAGAGAAAGGAGAGAAAGACAATTGTTAAGCAAGAAGACTTCTTTGGTGAGGAATGGACATGGGATGTCACTGGAGTAGGGAATTTTATTGGGGCAGCCAGGTGGTGCAGTGGCTACAGCACTGGACTGGAGTCAGATTTAAATATGGCTTCAGACACTTAACCAGCTGTGCGAACTTAGGCAAATTACTTCCTCATCTCCCTCACCATCAGTTTTCTCATCTATAAAGTCGGGATAATTTTAAAAAAGACTACCTCCCAGGATTGTTGAGAAGACAAAATGAGGTCATTGTAAAGCACTTTGCAAATCTTTTGAAGCACTAAGTAAAAGCTAGCTATTATTGTTATTATTATCCCAATTAGGAAAACCTATCTACCATTGTGGATCTGTACCTGCTCTAAAACTGAACACTGAAAGATTACATCACTCGTCCAGAGTCATAGAATGGGTGTTTATAAGAGGCAGGCCTTGAGTTCAGGTCTTCCTGACTCCAAGCTTGGTTCCTAGCCCAGTGAGGTAGCTACCAGCCTCCAGTTAAGTACAGGTGCTTCACTATCTTATCTTTCCAATCTCGACTCCTTCGGGGTCTCCAGAATGGAAGAGTTTTGTTGCCTGGCACTCTTTAGGAGATGGAAGGATTTCTTTCGACCCTGTGAAGAACAAACTGCTATGATGTTAATTAGAACTCTGTAAACAATATGTGTGGGGCAGAAGGGTCTCATCTCAAGGAAATCTGGTTTAAAAAACAGCCAGCTTTTGATCAGTAACTTCAGCAGTTTGGAGAAGTCCTCATGTGGCAGCTTCTCCCACTTTTGCAGATCCACAGCTTCAGGGAAACCCACTGGGGCACTGAGAGGTTTAAGTCACTTGCTCACCATCACACAGCCAGCACGTCAAGGGTACAACTTGAATTTTGGCTGTGAGATTGGCCCTTTATTACTGCTTTTTTTCTCTCTATATAAAAATATTAGCTTCAAAACAAAAATTCAGGACAGAATTAATCATGTTACCTAAGGATTTACATTACTTTACATAAGGATTTGGGACAGCAAGGTAGCACAGTGTGGGTCTGAAGTCAGGAAGACTCATCTTTCTCAATTAAAATCTGGTCTCAGACACTCAGGAGTTACATGAACCTGAGTAAGTCAGTTAAGCATTTTTGCCTCAGTTTCCTTATCTGTAAAATGGGCTGGAAAAGGAAATGGCAAACCACTCCAGTATCTGCCAAGAGGACCCCATACAGGGTCACGAAGAGTCAGACACGGCTGAAATGAATGAACATAAGGATTCAGAACAGTTACTTTAGTACTTAGTGATCTCCTTTGAGACGTTCATTTTATAGATCACTGACTAACTGGTAGAGAAATTTAGAAGAAAGACTAGGAGGGAGTTAACCAAAAAGAGAAATCACCCTAGCTACCACTTAAAAATGAGAAGACCAGAGGGTTGATCAGCCAGGTTTTGTCCCGGGTGCTGCTATCGATGGTCTTGAACCTTCTGTCCATGCCTCAGACATCCTCCACTGACCTGTGCTCTTGCATGTATCGGGGATGGGGGGAGACAGAGAGTGGGGAGGAGGAACACAGGGAGATAGCAAAAGAACCACTGTCGGATGGCTCTGGTAATCTTCATGCTAAGCCAGTCTGCTCTATCCTAGGCCTCCAACCTGGAATGCTGGCTCTTGCCCTGGATACCGGGACTGTTGATTAGTGAGAGCTCTCCATATCTAGCCTGACCCAGAATGCAGTTCTCCGGCCATCACCATGCTCAAATGAAGATGCTTCAACACCTTCCCTACCCTTCCCCTTTTAGCACTAGGATCAATAATCATATTCACACTGTCATTCTGGGAAAGAACATGCTAATCAAATATGCTCCGACTCTACTCACCATAACTATGGCATTTCACACCCAAACTCTCCTTTCTAAACACCTCTTCCCATATATGTTTTGTTTTCTCCCATTTCTCCCATAAGCTTCTTGAGGGCAAGGACTCTCTTGATTTTTGGTATTTGAATCTTTAATGAGTAGCACATACGATAAAGATTCTTCCTTTGATTCTCTCAGTTCGAGGTAGCTAAGTAGGGGATTGGGGTAAGCTAACTACTCTCTTCCAATAACCGGACCTTTCATCTGACCATCTTTCCTGCAGTCCACTTGCCTTCCATCACTTCTGAATACCCTTTCCCCTGATACTTTCCCGTACCCTTTCATTCCTATTCAACTCAACCACCATAGTTACTATTCTCCTCTGCCCTCTTTTTCCACTCTCACCTGGAATTCTCTTCAGGGTTAACAAATTCCTCTTCATCCTAGACTTCTTTGTCTCCCATTCTTTCCACCTTCTGGTGCTCACTGAAACCTATCTTTCCTCTGAAGACATCATATCTCTTGGTACCTGCCCTAGGGCTTGCTATTTTTACCCTCTCACACCCCTTGAGACACAAGAGGAGGAGGAGAAGTTGGCACGACTTTGCTTCTCATTGACCCTTTCAGATCCTACCTCAACCAGTATCATTCAACAACGTCAATGTCTCCTTTAGAGTTCGCTCCATTCTGTCCGGAACTTTGGGACTTTCCTCTATGGAGCTCCAGGTGATTCCCCACCATTAAGTCAGACCTTGCTCCCAGTCCTCTCCACCCCAGTCCCTTCAAACACCTTGTTCTCCAAGTGCTTCCTCCTCTCAGTGATTTCTATCTCCAATCTGCCTCAACTAAGCACACAGGTGGCAAAACCTTAGACTTGCTCCACCACCTCCCCACTCCTCCTCAGCTGCATTTGCCTCAGGTATCACAATTCCTCTTTATGGCTCCAGTGGAAACAATTCTTGGATTGGGAGTCAGAAAAGCTCAGTTCTAGTGTTGGCTCTGTTAATATCTCATTGTTTGACCCTGGGCAAGCCACAACCTCTCTAGTCTTTTCTGTAAAGGGGAGATGATGATACTTGTCATCACCTCATACAGTCATGAACAATCTAATGAGAGAATGCTCATAAAGCTGCTTCTAAAAGTATAGAGTGCTGCACAGATACAAGTTTCTTAAGAAACTGAAGTATATGGACCACCCTGCCTTGTAGGTAAGTGATGCCTGAACTCTATAGCAAATTAGAAGGCAAATGGCTCTGCTTGATTAAGAGGGATAATCTTTCCCCTTTAAGTTCCACAAATTTACTGAATTTAATTAATGTACTTGTAATTAATGTTTCTTATTTTACATAAATATGAAATCACCTAATAATGCAGTTTAACTACGAACAACTATGTAACAAATGGTTACACGGTGTCGAGCCTCAATAATTATGCTATTAGAGGCAACTGTCATTAAACGCTCGCACTGACCTATTTTAGTGTACCTGATTTACCAGTGTGCTGAGAAACAGCATTTTAATTTTAATTTGTGTATATATAGTACCGAGAGGCTAGGAGGAATGGCTTGTTTCAAACTCTCCACTAAAAATTAGGGAGGCCCGGTTGCTGCTATCACGAAATGGAAGTGTGTTCAAGAAAGGTATATTTTCTGTATTTCTCTACGTTTAAAGATCAAGAGCCAGAAGAATGGTTACTTTTCATTTTATTATAGAAAATGGGAAATTCTCTGCTTTGGTATTGCTTAACACATGGCAGCTTCAACAGGCCAGAAGATGAGACAGTGAGTACCAGAAATTTTGTTTTGAATAGGTATGCTGGCAATGCAGAGAAGCAAATGTGACTGATTAGTTAATGGCTGGTTGTGTCCCACAAACATGAACTTACCCTTCTCTGCCTTTGGTCAGGATACATTTTAGGTCTGGAATGTCCACCCTCCCTTGCCCTTCTTCACATTTTGGATTCCTACCCATATTCTGAAGCCCTCATTTCAAAGCTACCTTTTCTAGTAACTTTTCCTTGATATCCTCAGTCGCTAACAAGCTTCCCTCTCAGATTCGATATAAACTTCTTCTTGACAATTGTCAGCAACAAGATATGAGCATGATTAATGGCCATGGCGCACGAGGACCTCAGCTGAAGCCAAACACTGGAGGTGAGCATCAGGAACTCATACCTGGATCCAGCTGGAGTCTCATCTATTTCTGTACTACTTTCAGCGCTGGGGCACCCTGGTTATGCTGGCTAAACTCTTCTGCGGGTTTCATTTCGCATGGGAGAGTGAGGACATGAACGACAAGCAAGGTTTCAGGAAGTGCACAGTAGTTCACTTCCGGGATTTTTCTCTACTTTCCTTCCTCGCACTTTGTGTGACTCAGGCTACTGTATTTCTGGGAGCATAGCCATTCAGGAGTTTGTGTATCATATATTTCACTGGAGGCCTTGTGCGATTTTCTGTTCCTGTGGGAGTTAGGACATAAGAGTGCACGGGGGGAATAAGAATAGGGGTTGAATAATATTGACATATATAGAAGATTCAGCCTCCAAGTCACATTTTTGACCCTTCATCTTTGGAGTTCAATCTCCTATCACTGGGCGATACTGCCCAGTTTCATGGTAAATTGTGATAGTTAACTCATTAATTAATTTTTCACGTATTTGTTGTGTAGGTGTCTTAATCTCCTACTAGACTGTAAACTCAAGGAGAGAAGGAGCCATGCCATCTAAACTCTGCCTTTCTTCCAGCCCTAGCACAGTGTTCTGTAGAGTGCAAGCTCTTAATAAAACGATTGTTATATTTAATTGATCATTTTAAAAAACATACGCTAACTACTCTCTGTTCATTGGGTAATAAATAATGCCTGCTCTGAACAAGCCTCAATACCAATGGTCTTGGAAAAGTCCAATTTGGAGCATTGTTTATTTGGGAGATTATCATCTGTGTTGATTATACTGAAGAAGTTTAAACATGAAGAGAAAACATCAAATGCCTAAGTCTTAAATAGCTTATGAAGGAAGAATTTTTCTTAGGGCTAAGGAAATGGGTAACTAATGAATCACCATTATTGTTGACTCGTCCCTAAACAAGCAAGTAGTGTAGAGATTTTAGTTTGGGCCAACTTTTGCCAAGGCTTAAAGGCCTAATTGCATTGTTTTATTCTCAACCATTTTCCCCATTGATTAATAACTCTGATAAAAACGTACATAAGTAAAAAATAGTCCGGACACGTCTTCCTGCCTGGTACAACAGGTACTGTTATGTACTGCCTGGTATCTCCTCTTGGAGATGGATCCAGTTACTTTTGTGCTTGTTAACAATCAAAATCCTTCCAAATCCAGTAAATTAACCACAACCTCTCTGCCTTCTCCTGCAGGACCACCCCCAAGGAAGCAAGCTGTCTCTTGAGGATATTGTTGGTGAATGTTAAAAACTGCATCGGGACGCCCACCTGCAATCTCACCATGCAACGTAAACCAAGGATGTCAGAGGGAGAGCTGGGAAGGGGAAGAAAGTGGTGTGTCCAGCAAGGCACAGAACACACAGTACTGAGGCGAAGCAAGAAAATTTCAGTTCTGATACCCTGGTTCTGATACCCTGAGATAATCATTTACCCTTTCTGAAGCTCATTTCCTCATCCATAAAATATGGGAATGATAATACTTGCACCACTTACCTCATATGATTTGTTGTAAGAAAATCATTTTGTAAACCATAAACTGCTATAAAAATGTGAGCCATTATTCCTGCAGAGCAGCAAAGGTGGGGGTGGGGAAGATGCACAGTGCAGAGGAGCTCCAGAGTAATAGATGTGATTACAGCATGGTACAGTGGGAGCAATAATTCTCAGTGGATAGCTTTGGTCCCTATTGCCCAACATAAGCTATCCAGAAATTCTCCAGGAAATCAGGGCCTCCCCAGAAGGGCTTTCCACCCTGCTGAAGTCCACTTTCTTCCGCCCAGACACGATGACCTCCAGACGTGCACCTTCAGTGACCATGCCTCCCCACCCTGTAGGACTGAATCCACTTGATTTTACCAATCTTGCCTGCATCTGAACTATACCGATTGGTGAGGGAGTGAGTCATCATTGTAATTCATTCTATCCAGCTGACTCCAGACCATGCTTCATATATAGCCACCCACCAGGACACCAGGAGGGCATAAACCCAGAGTCTGCTTCTTTTCTTCTCCCCCTCCCCCTCCCACCTCTTGCTCTTATTCTGGAAACAGTCATCAGATCAGTGCCACAATTGCTAGGAAAAGGGTGTGACAAGGAACTGTCCTGTGACTCTGCTTATGACTCCTATAACTGCTCATGACAAATCAGCCTTCCTTGGTCCCCATTCCCCGATAAGTGCTCTATTCCCCTTATTCTAATGTAAGCTCCTTGGGGGTAGGGACTCATTCACATTGGCCTTTATATTCTCAGTGGGTAACACAGTGCCTAGAACATAGTCTCAGCTAAATCTTACCTTCTACAAGAAGCTTTGCTCAATACCCCTTAATGCTGGTGCATTCCCTCTGTTGATTATCTCCAATTTATTCTACATATATCTTGTTTTCACACAGTTGTTTGTATGTTGCCTCCCCCATTACACTATATGCTTGTCAAGAGCAAAGCCCGACTTATATGTGTATTTGTCTGCCCAGAGTCTGGCACAGAGCCTAGCACACAGCAGGCACTTAATAAATGCTTGATGACTCACTGTTTTTTAAAAAATATTTTCCTTGACCCTTCCAGCAAAGCGCTGTGCTAGGTGCTATGGGAAAGATAGTTATTGTTTTATCTCTTCCTTCCCCTTCATCATCAAATTTATCAGAAAAAAAGTATCTTTCTTTGGTGTTTCCATTTCTGTTTCATCCAAGGTCTCTTCAACCCACTGAAATCTAGCTTTAGTCTCCACCACTGTTGAAACTGCTCCTTCAAAAGTCACTAATAATTTAATCACCAGATTCAGTGGGTAGTCTGCAGCAATCTCATATTCTCTAATTTCTCCTACTCCTCTAAGTACTATTTCTCTGTATCCTGTGGAAACTCCTCATCTTCTACCCTCAAAGGTGGGTATTCTCTAAAAGTCTGTCCTTGGTCCTCATCTTTCTTCTTTCTGCATCCTCTCCTTTGTCAATCTCATTGAGGGATAATGCTTTGAGTAATAGTTACTAAATTTCCAATTCCATCTTGAAGCTCTCTTATGAGTTTTAGACCTTCATTTTGAACTATCTATGAGACATCTCCACCGGTATCCCACTAGGTCCTCAAACTCAACCTGCTTAAGGATATCTGTTCCTTCTTCTGTTGTTAACATTTCATTAGTGATACAACCGCTCGGTCTTCCACATCCGAAACCATGGTTTTATTTCTTTGACTTTTTTGTCCCCCTTACTTCTTAGTCAGTTAATCGATCCTTAGACACCTCAGTAATGCCTATTGTATCCATTTTTCCTTCTTTGTGATCCCTGCCAAACACTAAGATAGACCCTCCTTACCATCTGGCTGGAATACAGCTAGGTCTCAACGACGAACGCAAATAATGAATCTCCTAAAGTGGTCACGTGTATTCGAGAGAGTGCCAGCACTGAAGTCTGGAAGACCCGAGTTCAAATTTGGCGTTAGACACTTACTAGCTTCACCCTAGACAAATCATTTAATGTCTGTTTACCTCAGTTTCTTTATCTGTAACATGGGATAATAACAACACCTATTTCCCAGGGTGGTTGTGAGGATCAAATGAGATATAATTATAAAGTGCTTAGCACAGCACCTGACGCATGGTAAGTGCTATATTAATGTTAGCTATTATTATTATTATTATTAATTATTATTAAATGTGGTAATTGGTTCCAACCCAATGGAAATATGTAGCACAAATTTGAATAATACTAGCAGTCAGGGGATCATACTAATCTAGATTTAGCAGCACTGTAATAACTTCCTGTCACATCTTACCACCTCCACTCTTCTCCTTTCTAATCCATGTTTCATACTGTGGCAAAATAGTCATCTTTATGCATACATCACTGCCTATCTGTTCTCTTCTCAAAATTGTTACATGGCCCCTACTGTCTACCGAGTAAAGTCCAAACTCCTTTGCCTGGCATTTAACCCCACAGTATGTCACCGACTTATCCTTCCAATAATCTAGCACCACCCGAGTTTCCCAGGCCTATCTCCTACGACTTCCCAATATCTATTCTGCTCTGCAGCCAAAATCTTTGTCTTTCAAACCTCCCTCAGGCGTTCCCACTTCTGTATCTTTCCCCGGGCTCTTTCCATTTTCCGTTTCCAACACTTTCTCCCCTCTTTTTGTCATTGTTGTTGTAGTTGAATTTCTACCCTTCATTTAAAGTTCAACTCATATGTCGCTTCTACCATGAAGTTTTCTATTTCTCTTCCTCCCCTCCCCCAAGGCCAGTGATGCCCCATTAACTCGCAGACCTTATAGGATACTTTTTGTTTTGCACATCTGATGTTATCATTTATTTTTCTATTTGACTATTCTAAATGTTTTAAATCTCCTGACTACTCAGTTAAGGTTCTTGGCTTTGGAAAAGGCTTCTCGAGATGTGATTGGATAGAAAGAGGCCTCACAACAAAAGAGGTATAATCAACTAGGAAAGAACAGTGTTTCTCTCTAAAGGGTAAACACTTTCCTTTGATCTTTCTCCATGATAAGTTGTAAGTTCTGTGAGGACCAAAATCTATGTTTTATCTGAACTCTGTATCTCCCCCCAATGGTTAGTACAGTGAGCTACCCAGAGTGGGACTTACTAAATACTCAATGACTTGAATCAAGATGGTTATTCTCTCATAGAAAGGGAATGGTAAATATAAAAACGGATCAATTGTCTTAACAGTTGTAGATAAACCTTGTTATTCTCCGTTTGAAATCTTGCTGCAATAACTGGACTTGAGTTTCAAATTCATTTACAATGAATAAGGGGAAAGAAAGGAGAGCAAAAGAATAGCAGGAAGTAGTCAGATAAATTCACTTAGGTGCAGATGGAATAAATAACTTCACATCTGCACTCTCACGAACAAAGGCAGGCAAACACCATCAAAATTTAGTTCTGTACATTTCAAGTCAGCAATTCAACAGATATTAGTTATGGACCTATTATATGTAAGGCACTGTCCTGGGTACTGTGGGAAGAGCAAGACAGGTAGTTCAATAAATTAATCATACCCAAGTGTTTATTAGGTACAAATATCTAGATGGCTAGGTGGCATTAAGTGCAGGACCTGGAGACAGGAAGACCCGAGTTCAAATCTAGCATCCGACATTTACAAACTGTGTCCTCCACTACACAATGAGGATAATAAAGTACCTGCCTTGACTGTTGTAAGGATTTAAGGAGCCAACATTTGTAAAGTGCCTAGTAGGCACTACTTAAATGCCTTTTCCCCCATATACAAGGGAATAGGACTAATAGGAAGGCACCATACTAGGGAAGACAGTTTTTGTTGTCAAGCAGTTTGCAACATAGTAGGGGAATAAGATTCTGCTCCCAAGGAGCTTACAATCTAAGGGAATAAGAACAGTGAAAGGAAGAACAGGATACTTAACATTAGAGAAGGTAAAGCCATGCACTATGGAGACTCAGATGAAGGAGAAACCACATCTTGCAGGGAGGAAACAGGAAAGGGTCCGTGAAGGAGAAGGTCTTTGAAACAGACCCTGACACACAAGTAGGGTTTTGATGGATGGGCAGGGGAAACGATACAAAAAAGAGGGAACAGCAGCAGTGAAGCAGGTTGATCTAGGACTTGAGCTGCCTTCTCTCAGCACCCTCTAATGCCCCCTCTCCCACTGAGGGAACCTCCACTTCGAGGAAGGGCCTCAACCAGCCATCCTGCGTTGCCTGGACTTCGCCACCATTCCACCATGTGAGTGTCTCCTACACTCTGGACCACTACCTATGTCTTCACTTTTCAGCACTGTTTCATGTACTATCTTCTTCCATTAGAATCTAAGCTCCTTTGAGGGAAGGGATTGTCTTTGTGTTGGCTTGCATTTGTATGCCTGGTAGTTAGTAAAGGGCCTGGCACACAGTAAACGTTTAATAAATGTTGTTGACTTATTGATCTGGAATGTAGGGAATATATTAGGCTGTGAATATATTTGGGGGACATATTATGGTATTAAATATGGTATGACTACCCTGCAGCTAGGTGTTACAGTGGACAGAGTGCCAGGCCTGGAGTCATAAAGACTCATCTTTCTGAAGATGGCCTCAGACACTGACTAGCTGTGTGACCCTGGGCAAGTCACTTGCCCTGTTTGCTTCAGTTTCCTCTTCTGTAAAATGAACTGGAGAATGAAATAACAAACCACTCCAGTATCTCTTCCAAGAACATCCCCATTGGGGTCATGAAAAGTTGGATGTGACTGAAAAAAACGACTGAACAACAACAACAACTGATATTAAATGACAGGCTGAGGACATTGGACTTTTTATTCGGTAGCCCTTGGGGAATTAGCAAAAGTATTTTGAGCGAAGGAGTCCAGATGTGCTCTTTGCTTTAGGAAGGTCAACCTGACGGGGATGTATAGAATGGATTAGAAGGGGAAGAAATTGGAAAAAACCAGTTAAAGAGACTATAGGCTGGTCAAATGGAACCTCATTATGACAACAGAAATAGAAAGAATATGAAATACTCAAGTCATATTTTAGAGATGGGAGCAACATAATTTAATATTGTTTGGATATCAGAGTAAGAATAATGGGGTCATAAGTTTAGAGCTAGATATCACCTAGTCTAACCCCCTTATTTCACTAATAAGATTACAGAACCCCACAGAGTTAAGTGACTTGTCCAGAGGGTAGTGCTATGATATAGTAGAGAAAAAAAAATACTCAGCCTTAGATTTATATGAAACCTGGATTAAAATTCTGCCTCTGTGGGCCAGGTACAAGTTGCTTACCCTCTTTCAGCCTCAATTTCCCTTTAATTAAATGATATGGTACATATAGCATTGACATCACACATAAGTTATTATGAGAATTCAATGAAATAATGATTAAAAGTGCTTTACCAACCTTAAAGAATTATACAATGTCAGCGATTATGTTTGCCCGAGGTTACTGGTAAGAGAAAGAAAGAGGAATAAAATATGATTTCAAGGTTTAGAGCCTAGTTGAGTAGGAGAAGCTAGAGGTGGAGGTATGTGTGCAGGTTACTATTAACAGAAATAGGGAAGTGAGGAGGAGCAGCAGGTATGTCTGTATGTGTCAGGGGAGGGAGGAAGAAGAAGATGATGAGTCTGATTGTGGACATTTGAGCAAACGGCAGAACCAAACCATGTGAGGAATAGGAGGTAATCTCCCACCTCACAGCTTCATGCTTTATGATGCCATTCGAATTAGGAGAAATAGGCCAGAACAAAGTAATATTGCAGAGCAATATCTTTTCTGGGTCAAAGTGACTTCCCAAAAGACCCTCAAATTTTTTTTAAACCCTTCTTTTGTGCGTTATCTTTGGCTCACATAACTAGCCCTGTAAAAGACAAGAAACAATTAGATCTAACAGATGCAGAAACATGGCCCAACCTAGTTCTCAGAGTATTCCAGTACTCCCCTGGCTACAAAAGTATTTCACCTGGTAGGATAAGAGTCAGGGCCCTGGTCCCTCCCCTTGGAAGTTGTATGCTCAGAAATGGATTCATTGATTTCTCCCTAATTCCCTCCTGACCTTTTCCACTTAAGAGTCTGGCTCCTTCCTCTTCTTGCTCTGACTTAAAACTTAGTAAAAGACTTTGACCCAGGGAAGAGGCATACACACTCAAGTGAACACAGAACATCCTAAAGCACCCTGGGTTTTGGAGCAATCACGATCACAGTTTTCCTGAATTGCCAATGCAATGAACTTGTTTGGAATATTTTGGTTTAGCTAAGATTGTAGCAAGGTGCAGCAACAAACAGAGGGAATGACTGAAAGTGCCTTATTTTACAGAAGTGGAAACTGGCGCCCAGAAAATAATAAATGACTTTTTTGAGATTACACAATTGGTTAGTATAAGAATCAAGACTAAAACTCAGTTCTTTCTGACCTCCAGCCAACTGAATTCAAAGACACTTATTAAGCACCCACTGCATGCCACATACTGTAGTATATTCTGGGAGAGAGAGAAAGTTTTAGAAAAGATATGATCCCTGTCATTATATACATCTCAGCCTAATTTGAGGATGAGGATTGGAAAGAAAGTCAATACACAAAAAAGCTGCAATAACAAATAGAAGACCAGGGCTTTTGAGGAAGGAGCATGAACTGTCCAATTCTTCTGGTACTCTTTCTACCATGTATTGTGGTCAGAAATGATCTGACTGGAAGTCAGGGAATTTGATTCAGTTCAATTCAATAACTTTCACTAAGCATCTATTATGTGCACAGAAAGCATTGTTCTCGATGCTGAGAGAGAGGGACAAAGACAAAGACAATCAAAGCCAGCCCCAGCCTTCATGAAGCTTACAACTTCATAGGAGGATATGCCATATAAACAACCACCTCCAATAACTATTTGGATGGTGTTAAGTACATCAAAAGAGTGCAAGGTGCTAGCTGAAGTCGCAAGAGGGAAAGAAAATTTCTGATTGGGGGAGGTAGGGTTAATGGGGAGGACAAGGAGGAAATATGGACGTTTTCATTAGGAAAGTGGCATTTAGATCTCTCTGCCAAGCAATAGAGAGCAATTAAGAAGGTTTTTTTAAAGGTAGGTATGTAACTTGTGAAAGGCTGAGGCTGTGATGAAAAGTCTGGGAGGGTTATTTTCTACTTAAGCTCTGAAAACCATCTTACCCATGAAGAAACAGTCCCTACCATTCATCTAGCCGCTTAAGGAAAAGGAAGCCTCAGTCTCCATAATGGGAAGGAAAAACACAATCCCAGGGGAGGTCGGTGAATCGAAACTCTCGCACAGAATTCTACTATCTAGGACTATCGGACAATATCATGATTTGTAAGTGGTGCTATGACTGACCACTAGGACCTAAGCACAGGGAAAGAAGAAAATGGCGATCATTTCAGTGCAGCTGCACGTAATACATTGGAGTTCTCCACCTTCCTTTCATTTCTCTGGGGATTTTTAAAAGCTATTTGCATGGTAAGGTATTTTGAAAAAAGTCATGAGGGTGGGAGTTGGGGCAAGATAAGTCTGTCAGTACCTGCAGGCTAGAGTTGATCAGACTCCAAATACAGGGATTAGTGGGTGATGTCACCTACATAATATTATAAAGCTCCGGGAAATCTACCTCCTCCAGGAAGAATTTTCTAACTAATTAGAGGGCAAACAGCTTCACTGACCCTGAGCCTGCTTGTCCTTCCCCTCCCCTCACACACATACCCTATCAGATCACCTTACTCCAAAACAGCTCCTAGGCTCCCTTTCACACATCCACAAAATGCCCCTGTCCTTTTGCTTGTATGTAATGTAAATCCTTTTATTTGCATGGATGCCCTTCTATGATATGCCTAGATGTGTCAGTGCTGTGAGACTATATACATAAGTTTCCAGAGGACAGGAATGCCTATTGAATGTGTTTTTTACAACACTACTATCTGTAGTTACACAGGCTGCCTGACACTTCATAAATCCTTCAGATGGTTATGATTTGAATGACTCAAAATTCTGTAATAATGACCCTGTTGCCGTTTGTATACATTCTCCTTTCACCCGAACTGATTCTATTTAGGTGACACCGTGCTTTCTACCTCCAAGTTTTATTTTAATACCTCATTATGGTGTGGCACCAACCTATAGTCTCAGAAGATCATATATTTAGACCTTAAAGGGACCTCAGATGCCTTTTAATCTTACTCCCTCATTTTACACATGAAAAAAATGAGGATCAAGGAAACTGATGTGACTTGCCCAAGGTCACACAGATAGTAAGTGGCAGAGCTGGAATTTAAACTCAGGACTCTCGTGCTTCCAAAGTCATCAATCTTTTTACTGCACAGCCCTAAAAGACTTCAGGTTCATGGCCAACAATAGAATATGTCTGACATGTGAGGATTAGCCTTACTAATTGTGGAAAAGCTTCATCAAAGTTGTGGCCACCAGCTGATTTTTCTTTTTGAAAAAGCAATTTACAAAGGCAAAGACCTGATGGCAATCTATGTTGGTAATAGATAGATAGATGGAACAACCATTTATTTAAAAATTACTATGTGTTAGACACTGTGCTAATTGCTGGGAATATAAATTTAAACAAACAGACAAAACACCTCCCTGCCTTCAAGGAGTTTACATTCTAAAGAAGGAAGACAATATGTAAAAAGGGGAACTGGAAAGAGGGACAAGGAAGTACCTGCATGGGAGCAAGGTGGAAAAGTCCTGTGAGTGAGGAGAGCAGCTGGGAGAGAAGAAAACCCACAATGATGAAATCGTAGATGCCTCCAAGCATTGCAGTAAGAAGTGGGCTGTTAAAGAGGAAGGGCCTCTGAGGACCCACCTGTCCTATTAGGTTTGGAGAGTCTTAGAGAAGAGAGACTACAGCAGAATTCAACTCCTGTTCATCGAGGAATAAACTACCCAGTTGGAGCTACTTGATTGAGTTCCCCCTTCTCTTTTGTTCAGCAGTGTTCTGGGGACGGATTTGGAGGGCTCTTTAGCACAGAGGCAGCCACAGTAGGTGAGGAGGCAACTTTTGGAATCCTACTTATCCTGTAACCAAAAAAGCCACTTGTATAGCAGAGCCCCGCTCCAGCTGATGGAAGTTAGGTCCCGAAAGGGGCACACTTCATGCTACTTAAAAGTAATATCTTCCCATGGCAACCTGAAGCAGCTCCTCCACAGGAACATTTTGGCGGGGACTCTGGGCCTGTTGACATTTTTCAGACGGGAGATCGTTAGCTGGGCACAGCTTGAGAAGCCCATTGTGCTCTCGAGTGTCCGTGGGGGAGCCTGAAAATTGTTCCAGTGATGTAAGAGTGACCGTTAACAGGAGCTGAGAGTTATTCCAGCTCATTCTCAAAACCAGTCAGGCATAGGGAGGAAATCTGGGAGTGGGAAGGAGGGGGGGAAGGAACTCTACATCAGAAGTAGAATCTGGAGTTCCCTGCCAGCTACAATCTCAATGTCGATTTAGTGTCTCCTACAACTTACCCATGGCAGATAGAGTGCCAGGCCTGGAGTCAGGATGACTCATCTTCAAGAGGCCAAATCTGGCTCCAGACACTTACTAGCTGTGTGACCCTGGACAAGTCACTGAACCCTGTTTGCCTCAGTTTCCTCTCATGTAAAATGAGCTGAAAAAGAAAGTGGCAAACCACTCCAGTATCTCGACCAAGAAAACCCCAAATGGGATTATGAAGACTCCACTGAAATGGCTGAAAAACAAACAAACGAAAAAACCAAAACAACCTACCCAACTGGAACAAGTAGTCATGGATAGGGAAAAAAAAAACGTGAGCCACAAGGGCCTTTAAGTGCTCCATCATTTGACTGCAGAGGAGTTTCACAAAATTCATTATCTGATGCCCCAGATCATCTGGACATTATCACTTTATACCAATCTCAACCCTATTAGCTACTTTCTCAGAGACAAAGTCTTTCAAACACAGACCACTTGAAATCTTTAAAAAGTAACCCTGCCAGAGAGGAGATTTTATTGCAAAGTTAGATCTGAGCAGTGCCTATCTAAGCATTTCAATAAATCTACATTACCCAAGATATTTCAGTATCCTCTGGGAAAGGAAAGTCTATCAGTAGAAAGTAATGATTTTTGGTTTTTCAATTGCCCTAAGGATCTTTACAATGCTATTAAGACCCATGCTCTCCCTGTTGAGAAGTTTAGGAGTGAAATTATTAATATACCTAGATGATATGTTGATTGTTGCTCTGCAATAGAAAATACTTTCTCTGTTATTTGAGCTGCATTATCACTTTCCCCAAGCAGAGGATTGCATCAAAAATTTAAACTCCCCTTATTCTGGCTCATCATATTGCTTTCCGAGGTCCTATTGTGAAATATACTGAGCAGAATTTGGATATTTCACTACCAATGAAAGGAAATGTGTTTTTCAAAGATCAGACTACTTTACAGAAAAAAAAAATCACAGTGGAATTTTCTTCCATCAGGATTCCTCTTTCTCTAGCTCTTTAACCAGATTTTCCTTGGGCTGTATTTCTTTTTCTCTGAGAGGTTCACAATACGATCCCCTGAATGCAGGGAGAGGATCAAAACAAAGATAAGACATGGTTTTGCTTTCAGATTGAGCCTCCCAAGAATCAAATGATGGGTACATCTCTGATCTACACCATTTATTAATACCAAGAATGACTGACTGGAGCACACCAGTTAAATGGCAAGGACAGAAGAAAGGTTCTGGGAGCATTTCCACTTCAAAGCTCAGCAGAAACCAGAATTATTTACTATCTGGGTGACCTTTTCCCAAAATCTCTCATGGTAGAGGCCTTATAGGGCAAGGGAACAAAAGTTTCTCCATACTGAATAAACAAAAGTCAGCTGAATGTCAGGCCTAGAACTGCATCTGGTTTCATGTCAAGTGACACCTGATGTAATGGGATGTATATGTCATATTGGTGAAGACATTTCAAGGATACCCTTTCTGTTAAAACAAAACAAAAACATTGTCAGGAGCACCTAATTACCCATGAGAAATAAATGTTTGATGGCATCCCTGAAGAAACAGCCAACACAGGGGATCGTACGCTTGGTATAACTTCTGTTCAAAGAAGGTTTTGATTTTGTTTGGAATTGTTCATTGGTTTCCATTGCTTGGAGTCGTTTTTATTTGCCAATTAAAGTGGATCAGACTGTCACAGTGCTTACTGGCCCTTCTCCTCAGTGTAACATGGATTGTGACCAGAAGTATCCGAGCTACTGATTAGGGAGAGGCAAGAAAATCTCCCCAAAGTCTCCAGGAAACAAACAAGGTGAGGAAGGAAAGACTACAAATTCTCACTCTGTGGCCTCCACACTCCAGGCAGTTTCTCAGGATGTTCCCCATGCCTGGCTTCCTTTAAGCCCCTACTAAAATCCTACCTTTGTTTGTTTGTTTGTTTGTTTCTTTAGGCAATGGGGTTAAGTGACTTGCCTAGGATCACACAGCTAGTAAGTGTTCTGTGTCTGAGGCATCTGAACTCAGGTCCTCCTGAATCCAGGGCTGGTGCTCTATCCACTGTGCCACCCAGCTGCCCCTAAAATCCTATCTTTTATCAGAAGCTTTTCCCACCCTTTCTTAGTTCTAGTGCCTTCCCTCTGTTGATTATTTCCTATTTATCCTGTACATAGTTTGCTTTCTATATATGTTTTTGCGCGTCATCTCCCCCATTCTGCTGTGAGAGCTGTGAGGGCAGACACTGTCTTTTGCCTCGTCTTGTATCCCCAAAGCTTAGAACAATGTCCGGCACAGAGTAGAAGGGTGTATTTATTGCTTGGTGTTTTTGTGAGATAGGAACAGAGACTACTACCTAAATAACACCTGTCTATACTGACCACAAGGTCAGAAAGAAGAGGCACATTTGTCATTGTTCTAGTAGGGTCTCAGCTGCAATAGTTCGTGAAGCTGCAATTCTAGTGCTTTGCCAATTCTAAAGCACCATGTAAACGTTAGCTATTGTTGTTGCCTGCAGCCGCCCGCTGCCCCTGCGGGGAAATGCTGAGGGTCCTTGAGCCCAAAGGCCATCATTGCTGGCCTCGCTTTTGACCTGGCTGGAGTGAGCCACCTGCCTTACTACCAACAGAATTTTGCAGACAAGCTCAATCCTGCTTTATCTGAAGCTCTTAACAGAAACATGGGAAATAAATATGGCAGCCAAAGGAAGTGGCTCTGAAACTGACCAGTAGCCTGACATTCAAGAGAGAAGACATAGAAACAATACACAGCAAAGCCTACCGAATTCATAGTTGAAGGGTCCAGGTTCAAATCTTGTTTCTGTGAGTTTCGGCAAGTCACCTAATCAAACCGGACTTTAGTTTCCTCATCTGTGGCTGGACAAAAGGATGTCAAATGTCCCTTCTGTCTCTAAATCTATGAACCAGCTCTGAATCTAAGTTATCAACTGGGGGGGGGCAGGTGGGGTTAATCTCAAGGGCAGTAGAAAGTCCTGGGGTGAGTGGTGGTGGGTGGGTTCAAGCTTTGAAAAGAAACAGTTGAAACTACCTTTCAAAGTTGTTTCGGTGTGCACCATAGGTGACATTCATCTGTACAAATCAGTTTGTCTTAAAATATAAGATCCTTTAGGATATAGAAAGAATGATGCAATCCTCCTTGCACAGTGCCTAACATATGCCATATGGAAACAGTGATTTCTACAGGAAAGGGGGTGACAATTGCATGCTCTGTCCATCCCTGGGCCTTCCCAGACCAAAACCCCCTTCCCAAGCTATCATTTCTCTCCTATATATGTTGGCTCCCTCTATTAAAATCTAAGCTACTTGAGGGCAGGGATTTTCTTCATTTTATATTTATTTCTCCATTGCTTATTGTTGTTTATTGTCATTTCAGTTGTGTCTGACTCTTGAGGATCCCATATGGGGTTTTCTCGGCAAAGATACAGGAGTGGTCTGCCATTTCCTTCTCCAGCTCATTTTACAGATGAGGAAACTGAGGCTAAGTTAAGGGTTAAGTGACTTGCCCAAGGTCATACGGGCTAGTGTCTGAGGTTGGATTTAAACTCAGGAAGATGAGTCTTCCTGACTCCAGGCCAGGGACTCTATTCACTTCACCACCTAGCTGCCCATTCTCAGTGCTTAGCACTTAATAAATCCTTTTTTTCACTTACTCAGTTTACTTCAGAAGTAACTGAGACTCAGAGGCCGGAATGTCAGAGCAAGTTTAAAAACCAGTTTTCCTGATTGGCAGTTAATGCCCATTGTGCTACCTGCCACTTTTCATCAGGAGGGGTTTCCTACTAGTCCAAGCACTCATTGACCTTCTGAGCATGCTCTGGACTTACAGAGGACACTATATTCAACTTCTCAGTTGAGGTTTCTAGGGCCTTGAAGAAACTCAGGGTCAAAGGGGTTAGCTGACTTGCCCAAAGTCATACTCAAGTAGTAAGTGAAAGAGGGATGATGATATTTTTGCATCTCACATACAAGGATGGCACTGGGGGCTCTGAGACATAAAATATCAAGAAATACTCATGTTTGAATTTGATTAATCCCAAATACGTCTTCTCCCATCTTCAGTCTCACTTCTACATGCCGACTCATAATTTTTTCAGGTACGGGTATGGTCATTTCCCTGTTGCAAAGTTTGTTATTAACCTACCATTTAAACTACACTTCATAGCACAATGAAAAATTACAAGAATGTTAATTATTACCCACTGAGAGACACGATACAGTTTTGATTCATTTCTGTTTTCAAATGATTGAGATATTTACCAATGGTATTTTGTGTGTAATTGGAAAAAATAATGTATTGTGCATTACAAGTCCTTAACGGTACAAATGGTAGGCTGTATTCAACATTTCCTATTCCACTTTCCTTCGGAGGTCCAGATTCAATTCATTTCTCATGCTCTAGACATCTGAGTAGAGCCCACATTAATGTAAGCATCAGAGTAAACATTACTTTCAGTGTACTATCTACAAACATAAAAAGGAGTAAAACATCTGGATAAGTAAAATGAGAATGGACCCAGGGGACATTAAAGAAAGCAAACTATCCCCATTTTGCCCAGATTGTACAATCCTTGCCTATTTGTGCAGCTATGCATGTAGCTAACATCATAAAGCCATTTCTATGAATAATATCAATATCCACTATTTAGACATTTCTCTAATTAAAACACAAGTAGTTCAACACAACAACAAAACCCCACTTAAATTGCACTGAAGAAAGTAAGGGAGTACCTTACGTCTTTTTAGAGAGACATCTTTGGTAGATTACAAGAGAAAAAAAAGGACCATATTTCTTTTAGAACTCAGAAGCTGAGTGCCATAGTACATCGGCTTCTGGGCTTCTAATCCAGATGAGCTGGGTTGAAATCCTGGAACCTGAACAAATCACTAAACCTTAATATTTAATCACAAGTTTTGCACTGATGGGAGGTAGTTCCCACACCAGGCCAACCTCCATGACATAAGAAAACTAAGTTCTTCTTGTATTTGTGTATTTCACTAGAAAAGAAAGCCATTCCCCCCAAAATTTTACTGTACCAAACTTACTAGAAGCAGATGACGAATCATTTCACAATCTCCCAGCAGGGCCTGGTTTGGTAGAGAAGTCCAGGGCTCTGGAGCTGGAATTTGAAGAGGAGAGCTAAAATTTCCAGCTATCCCACTTACCCTTTTGACCTGGGTAACCTTGAGAGAGTCACTTAACTTCAATGGACCTTAATGTCATCATGTGTAAAAAGAAGGTTAGCCTGGATGACTTCTAAGGTCTCTTTCAGCTCTGAATCTATGATATGAATGGTGGAAGTTCTTGGCTAGTCTATGAAAAAAAGTTCTCCCTTTGACAGCCAATCCTCCCTTCCCCTTCACCCCATAGGAAATACAAAATTGGTTCTAGGAATTGGCCAGAATTATTGTTGGGGGGATGAAAATCAAATCAGTGCAGATAGATGCTCAGATACAGAAGTCAAAGCTATTCTCTAAGAAATACAAGAACAAATCTACTTCACAACCTGAAAGTCTGTTCCAAACATATTTACCACATTGTAAAAACAAAACAAAATGAAACAAACCAACAAACCAGCGGCCTGGAATAACAGTCAGAATAAACATCTGCATAAGATTCCTATAGGCATTCAGCTAATAGTTTCTGTATTTCAATTTGTTTAAATATTCTTTGCTAAAAAAGCTCAGGGATATAGAGCAAGCTGTTCAAAAATCTTTACAATTCCATGGAAACAGAATGGTGTAGCTGCTAAAAAAGTTGCTGGTTTCCCCACTGAGACTCAGCACAATTCATAACCTTTGTGAAACATTAACAGTATTACATTATTCATCAGTAATAAGTCTATGGCTGTGATGAGGAACAAATTACATGGACATTATGATCTACTGTTCTTCCTAAGTGCACATGAGGCAGTTTTTCATGAATGGAAATTGTTTCAGAGGAAGGCATCCAGGATTCCACAGATCCAGGAATTTCAGAGTTGTATGATCTTACTGCTAGTGGGGATATGTGGGAACAAAGGGGTGAGGGAAGAATTATGAAGATCAAAGAACAGAGAAAGGTAATTTAGGCCACCAGTAAACAAAGAATTATAACAAATAGTGATTTAACATCACCGAGGAAAAGAACTGTCTCTTAGCATCCTAGCCTCTTGTCTGTGCTATATTCCCAGTCCCTTGGTAAAGTATTCAAGGCTTTATAGAGTAGCAGCCCTAGTGAGAACTAGAAAATAGTTTGGTTTTCCAATATATCCCCAAACAGGTGGTACAATCAGAAGATCACAGGACCATATATTTAGAGCTGGAAGAGGGCTCAGAGGTCAGGCCTGGAGGCCACAGGTTCCCCACCCCCGATTCTAGTCTGATGCCTTCGTTTTAGGGAAGAATAAACTGAGGCCCAGAGGGATTAATTGACTCAGTAAGTGTTAAAGGTGGGATCTGAACCCCAGTCCTTTGACTCTAGAACCAGTACCAAGTCTACCAGAAGAAGCAGGTGCACATTAATTAGCACACTTGGCAAAGCTCTAGTCTCTATGACATAAACCCATTCTGTTCATCTGTCCCTAATCATTCCTAAGTGACAGAGCTTTTTAAGGGACCAGGAAGAGAGGGAGGAAAGTAAAGTAAAAGAATCTCTGGGCTCAACACAAGGATTATAACTGACAAGGAGCAGAGGAGAGAGGGAGGAGGAGAAAAGTATGAGAGGATGGAGACTGGCCAATGACTACAGCATTCCACGTGACACAGACCCAGCACACACCTTTCCTCTGGCAAGAATAAGTCATCTTTGCAAGCATTTATGAAGCACCAGCCAACCACAGATGCTATGGCGAGTGCAGGGGGTACAAAAATAAGAATGAAAACTATCTCTGCCTTCAAGGACCTTCTATTATTCTTGGAGAAAACAACATAGACCCAAATAATTACAGGCAAAGTAATTTTCAGAGGGAATGGCTAACAATCGGACTGACAAAAGGCCTTATGTAGAACATGGTCAGGTGAACTATGAATAATGGTAAAAATGCCATGATTTTTGGATGTGAGAAGAAATAAAAATCATGATACAAATGCTTTTCCCATTGCCTTCAAAAGTGCATCATCTCTCCCAGTACATCAACCATCAAAGAAATCACAATTTATTAGCCTTCTGGACACCAGCAGAAGAGCAAATTTGATCCACTTCCCCCCCCCCCCAAACAGCAACAAAATCAGGTTGCTGTATACCCAATCCTACTTTACTACTGTTGACTGCCTCTTCCTCCTGGCCCACCTCTTCCTGGTTTAGAGGATAAAAAACAGCTTTTGATTTCCTATTGTCCTTTGCAACCTTCCCTCCATCTTTGTTTGCTGTCCATCCCCATACGTCTCTCCGTGTCACTGGTTTCATGGTTTTATAGGCGTTTTGACATAGTTATCCAAGTGACTGAATTCAAGATATACATCTGCCTGTCTGTCTGTCTGTCTTTGTCTGTGAGTACGTCTGCTTCTCTGCCTAGGTTGGCCAATCAGAGAAAAAGCAACACTCTGCTTACCTGGCTTTTTCGGGGCCAGCACTAGCCGCAGAAATGCAATACTGTAAAGATACTAAGTTAAGCGTATCCTCTTGTAATGGCCCCTGCTTGCCAACCACTCTGCTGAAGACAGAAATAGCCTATCCTGGGATGGTGCTACCAGCAATATCACTTAGAGCTAAAGTTCTTACCCAGTGAACACCCGTGTTCTAAATGCTTGAGAAATATCAGAGATAAAATAAAGGCACAAGCTATGTTGGCAAGCATTGAGATAGAAAGACAGATGCTATCTTAGTCTTTCCTCCCAGGAATTTTACTGTCAGT
Organism: Phascolarctos cinereus; assembly: GCF_003287225.1. Lineage (NCBI taxonomy): Eukaryota > Metazoa > Chordata > Mammalia > Diprotodontia > Phascolarctidae > Phascolarctos > Phascolarctos cinereus. The sequence goes on along the minus strand of NW_027555625.1, from coordinate 402,577,026 downwards.
TTAGTTAAAACCCAAGGGACTTGGCATTTCTCATTGTTCTGCCCAACCTCTTTCCCCCTCTTCTCTTCTCTATGGGATTTCTTTCTTTGTGTTACACCAGTGGGACAGACTCATGACAATTACAGGTCCTCCAGTGGGAAATGATGCTTTTTTTAAGGGCCTTCTTTCAGAGGAAGATATTGAGCAAGACTCTTCTATATGCCTCCTAGATCATATCTGGGTTATAATAAGAACTTTGGTCTGAAAACAAAGCAATAGAAAGGAAACTCTGAGGGCAGGAAAGTCTCATGTCTGCCACTTGGAGAATATGTGATTCTGGGTTGGTAAAATAAGCTCCTGGCACTCCACAATAAGACTATAAATGTGATAAGATGTCATAACACTAAAAAGGTTAGGAATCCCTGGTGCTAAGGTCTGTAGATCTCTTTATTTTAAATGGACTAGATCCCTTTTAACTCATACCAGAAGAAAAACCTACCTATTTCTATTAAAAAAAAAAGATAACAGCATATCATTATTGGGTAAATTACATCCAATTTAATCTCTAGTACTATAACTGTACTAGGACACAGCTTCCATGATACAGTAGAAAAAAAAAAGGTCCTGAATTTGCAATCAGAGGACCTGGGTTCAAATGGCAGCTGTGCCAAAATGAACAATTCATTTTGCTTCTCTGTAAAATGAAGGTGGTGAACTAGACAACAATCCCAACTCCAGCTCTGTGTTCCTTTCTTTCTCCTTCTCCCTAAGCTCCTCCTCAGCTGTTCCACATCACACTGACTTCTCCCTGTCCTGAACTGCTATCACACTTATTAACTCTTTTACTCATTTTGCCTAAACCATCAGGGAATAAAGCCTTCCAAATAAGTGAATCTTCCAGATCACCAATTCTTATCCATCTGGGTGCCAACTTTAAGACTTTTTCATTAGGAAAAGCTTAAATAAAATGTATTTTCTACTTCCTTGTCTTTTGAAATGGAGCAATGTGATATTGAGCTATGTTACATCATGAACATCTATGATTATACCCAGTTTCCCATCCTTGATGTCGGGCTGTCTTTAATAGAATTTTGCCAGCCTCCCCAACCTCCAATGCTTGCCCCTTCCTTCTAGTTTACTGCTACTGATGCTATTTCTAATCTGCTAATGGATAGGAGCCTAGAACTCAGCTTGCTGTGAATTATATTATATCAAATTTTTAAAATCAATAAGGCAGGCTCTGAATTAAAATCTAGGGAGAAAGATAAGAGTTTAACTATCTTTTTGCATACTAGCTATTCAAAGACAGGATAGTACAGTGAAGAGAGTGAGGGACCTGGGGTCAGGAAGGATTTAAGTTTGAATTCCATTTCTGAAACTCAGTAGCTATGTGACTATGGGTAAGTCACTGATGTTCTCTGAGCCTCAATTTTCTCATCTCTAAAATGGGGATAATGACTAGAGTACTATGTCAAAGGGTTATTGTGAAGATTTATATTCAATAATCAGTGTATTTTATAAATCTTGAAGTGTTATATAAACATCAGGTATCATTTTAGGCAGCACAGTATGGTGCAGAGAGAACTTGCCTGAAGGCCAGGAACACCCCAGGTCACAGCCTGTCCCTAATACATTTTACCGGTATGACCCTGGGCAAGTCACTTGACCACTCAGTACTTCCAGCAACTCTTAAGACTCTAAGTTACAAAGCAGGTACAAATTTATGTTGGTCAAGCAAGCTCCTGGCTAGAAGCTCACCATCCTAATGAATCCCCAATTTAAAAAATTTATCACTATACTGCTGAAGGTTAAGACTGCCAGAAGTTCGACTTCTGGTAACTGAGGTGTTATTGCCTTGCACTTACTTAACTAGTCTAATGTTCATGTTATCTACCCGTCTCCAGTCAGATCGTGCACTCTAAGAACATGTGGATCAATAGCTTCTTCAATGTCTGTATCACAATGTGTGCCTAGCTGTTGCTTATACTGGCTAAACAAATAAAAGACATACATCTGCACATCTGATGGAGCTGGCCAGAGCTTACAGTTCTGATTCTTCCTTTCATTGTGAGGATACCTTACACCAATATGGTGGGAAAAAATATAGATGAAATCAACAATAGTCATACTTCACTTTCTGGGATGAACAACTGAGGGAAAAAATAAGGAAACACAACCACCTCTCCATCGTCAGGTTCTACGTTCCATCCACTCATAATCACTCCGCGCAAAACTTCCAGAGACATTCAAATATAGAATTATGGTGGCTGACACACTGCTAAGGACCTAATAAATTACACAACCTAGAGCTGAACGCCCCCTCCCATTTACTGCAGTAACACTGCCTCCACACTTACAAACGTTCACCTAGGCAGCTCGATATGAACGATGGCAAAATCAGCAAACATGATTTTTTTCTTCTCGTGTTCCATATCTTGCCTACGATTTGGGCTTCATTGAAATAGAAATGTCACCCTGCTATCTTTAGAACACTTGTAGAGTTTGAGCTAAAAACACTTCAGCTGATGCCCTAGACAGAATGGGAGGAAAACCGGCTTCTTGCTACCAAGCAGCAGAGTCAGGCACAAAGACAAAGCACCGATCAGCCCTCAATGCAGCCAAACGCCTCGGATGCCCTTCCCTGCCACTCCACAGGTAGTGTTGAATCATCCCATAATTACTAAAGCAATTAGCAACATAAAGTATTCCCCCTGCACTCACCAAAAGTGTCATTTTTGGGGGAAAAAAGTACTCTTGACATGTTTCATCACAAAATTAATTTCTCTTCAAGACAGAAAGCTCACTCTATACCCTAAGACTGTCTGATACCTCACCTGCTGGCTCCCAGAGATCTTCCATGTTATCTTTAAAAAGGGAGTTGACAGGACTGAGGTTCCCTCTCAAGTGGCATTAGATGCACACAAGCCCTCACAGCTGAGACAAGGAATTTTAAACTCATCCTTCTACATCCATGCCCATAATGGGAACTGGGCTGTGAACAAAGCAAGTCATTATAACACCCAGGAAGCTTATCTGCGGCAAGGAATTAGGCTTTATAAATGTGATCAGATGATCATTATTAGGAATATGTGTGTATTCTCACTTAAGTTCAATCTCTGACATCATAATAAAATACAGTAGCTACATTTCAGATGAGAAAAGGCAGATATGGTGAGATACACTTTAATTCAGTTACCCAGCAAGGATAGGACCTGAATTTATTCTATTTTTAAAATACATTTTTACTATTGTTTTTTATTTGCTTTTATATCACCTAGATTTCTCCTTTTATCCCTTTCCCTCTCAAAGAGCCATCCCTTATGCAAAATTTTTTCAAGAGAAAAAAAGAAAGAGGAGAAAAAAATCAGCAAAATCAATCAATATATTGACAAAATTTGACATTATATACAATGTTCCATTCCTGTGGAGCTTCCCAGCTCTTCTAAGGAGTGGGGGTAGATGGGAGGTGTCTTTTCATATCTCTCCTATGAGGCCAAGGTTGTTCTTTATAATTTCGTAATACTGTAACTCTGAATTTTTTTTTTAAAGATGTTTAGTGGATAACATTTTCATCACAGGCAGGTAACTTACAAGTTTCTGCTACCGTCTGAGCATTTATAGGCTATATATGGGATATGTAATACTTTCAAAGATACAAAAAGTGTACTCATATACTATGTAGTCACATACAAGTATGTTGTATATAAACATGTTCTTGCCAATGGAGTTTTATTTAGCCAGTTTTATTTTTTTATTAGAGGAATAGCAATTCTTTCAAGGTTATTTGAGGTTCCATTCCACATATTTCCAGATTTGTAGAAGTACATAGTACTTCATACTCTCTTCCCACAGAGCCCCATTGACCCCCAGGTAAAACCTACTCCCTGTTAGGATATGGCTAATCAGAGAGCAAAAAAAGCTGATATTTTAAGTAAAGCTCAGTTAATCCATAACAGACCTCTGTAGGTTTGGCTGCAGTTTATGGGAAATAAAACTAATTCAATTATGTGAATAGACCTAAAAATTCAGAGTGAAAAGTCATGATGAATGAACTCTGCAGTGAACATAGAGCTGATGTAAGAAATAAAATAAAATAATAAAATAAAATAAAATAAAATAAAATAAATTCCAGACAGGAACCACCCCATAAATAACTTCCTCACCAGAAAAAAACACCACTATTCCCATTTGCTACAATGGTAAATTGAATTTTCTGTAAAGTGCTTAAATGTATATACACCCTTATAAAAGATAACTATAGGAAATCTGTGCTTTTTAAAAAGTTCCCAGGTCACGTTAACCCTGTCATCAAAGTTATCTTTTATAAAGCCTGCTATTTCTGAGGAAGGCCAAGCCAAATGGATCCTTTTATATTCTTCATAGTTTTCTTTGGAAGAAAATAAAACGGCTATTTCCTGAGGGCCTAGCCAAGAGATCCAAGCATGCCTCTTCTTTACGCCACAACCATTAATATGGGTTCTGCTTATACCTGACATCTGTACTGCTTTGGGCTGTATTTCCTGGTGAGATAACAACGTTGTCTTGAGAATCTGTGCATGAAGAGGACAGAAAGGCAGGGAGGCAGAGCTGAACTGTTCACTCATGCCTGTTCTAAGGGACAACACTCTTATCTTGCTACAAAACATAGCCCTGAGCAATGAAGAAAAGTTTCAAAAATCTCTTCCCACCCATTTTGTCAGTTCTTATTCTTGTCTGTGGCTGACCTTGACTAGAATCAGATTTTGCCATGCAAAAAAATCCAAATAACCTGAATCAGGAGGACTAAAGAACATTTTCAAGTTCTCTCTTAACATCCCTTTGGGCCCACCCAAAGGATACTTTTTTTTTTCTAAATATGACTTTATATTCACAAGAACTCAGGAAAAGTCATGCTTTTAGTGGAAACAAAAATTCATTTAACTTTCAGACAGACACTCAAGATTTTCTATAAATGGAACCATTTCATGTACAAGAGTGGCCATCTGGACCATCCCTATAAGAGATGTTTTCTCTAGAGTTTTTTGTCATGTTAAATACCTTCTAGTCCAATACACCCAAAACCTTGGGAAACATGGCATTAAGTGTATTGCTTGGTGGTATGCCTCCCACCTCACCGATCAGCCACCAGCTAGGCTTAGGTGGTATGGGAAATAAGGAGCTCCAAGGCAACTGAGCCTTACCACTTGAGAGGCGACATAGGGATGAAGAGAGCTGAGCTCTAATTCCAGCTTTGTGGTAACCAGCTGCATGCCATTAGGCACACTATCCTATTTTACCATAGATTCTACACATGTAAAATGGAGAAAACTCACAACGCGTTCTCATAAGGACATTTTGTGAGTTTTTGATCATTCAGGAAGTCTCTATAGAGCCTAACTAAAGAAGGACATTCATCAATCTCAAAGTGTCATTGCTACAGTATTTGTAATTGAAAGTATTATGATTTGAGTGGCTATTATGTGAAGCATGAACCCACTATGTTTATTACAAAGCATCGGTAATTCAAAAGATTATATAAAATCATATTTGTAAAGCTTAGCACAGTGCCTGGCACATAGTAGGCACTTAATAAACATTTATTCCCTTCGCTCTTCCCTCAAAGTCCTGTTACATTAGTAGCACAAGAGACATACACTATGTAGCAAAATCATTTTCAAAGTCCTATTAACCACCCTGGGCATAGGGCAATCAAGGGACACACACAGATTGCATATGGAAACCTACCAGACAAGTCAAGGCAAGCTGGTACAAATGCTCATCCCTTGTTTACCTGATTTGCTATAAAATTCTCTAACCTCTTGTTTTCTTTGCAGAAGCTTCTTCGTCTGAGATAAGCCCGTGTAGGGGTGGAATTCTCAAAGGGTTAAAAAATTAAGTCTGTTTGAAAATCTCATCAATCACTTACTTTCCTCAGACATAGACTATTTCCTAACAGAGGAATGCTAGCCTTAGAATGTCTGCTACAGACAAGGAAGCTACTACCCAGTATAGATTAGTATAAACTGAAAATTGATTCATGCACTCCAGGTCCCCAGGGGAGTGACTCAAATCTACATGGTGTCCCAGCGTCCTGGAGATTGCATTAGCACCACTGCATTAGCTGGAAGGTGTGTAAAATCACATGCAGCTGACACATCTTCCCACAGACCCTGCTTCAGGGCTGTTTCATGGGGCACTGTTTATGCCGTGCTGTGTGAGGAATAACTGAATGCTCAACAAATATATTCCCAAAGCGGTACAGCAAATGTGACGCTCTGGAAATGGAAAACTGGAGAGGTGATGCTGAGACCCTCCTTCTTAGCGTAGTAGTTCTTCAGCTCTGCTGTGTCAGGGACAGGGTGGCAAAGTCTAGGGACCCCTTCTCAGAAGGATGCTTTTAAATGCAGAAAATGAAGTACATAGGGTTACAAAGGAAACAAAATATGTGGAAATGCAGTTAGCATTTTAAAAAAGAAGCTTATGGATCCTGGGTTAAGAACCCCACCTCAGAGTGAACACAGATCCACAGGGAGAGGGAGAGAAGGAGGATTTTCAAGCACAAGTACACAAATCCACTTATAAATTAAAACACAACAGCTCGCTGGGGTAGGCAGAGCTCAGCTAACAGGCTGCAAGTATTCCTTCAGTTATCTCAAGTGCTATATTGTTCAGGGGGATAGAGATGTACACACACGAAGTAAGGGCAAGGCTTACTGTTACTGTGCTTTATGGTCTGGACTCATAATTTCAGGATATGTTTCTGATCAATGATGTCTAGGTACATTTGGATTTAGTAGGAAGGAGCATCAGGTCTTTATATAAAACATAAGATTTCACTAAAAGGATATTTTACTAACGGGCTTTTCTTTGGTCATGACAAAGCGAGTGTGTGCATCGTGTGTACAATGTGCAAATCACAGCAGATAGGTCAGGCGCGACTGGCTGGCCATTCTGCCCTACTCGGGATGCTGTTGTCTTGAAAAATGGTGTTTGGCAGGTTGATGGACATCACATTGACTCTAACGTCTGGTCCTTGGCCAGATCCCATTGACAGAAACAGAGCAGAGACAGTTCACTTGACATTGACATTTATGTCAGCAAGAGCAGCTCCCCTGCCCCGGTGTCCTGATCCAGGCTGGGAGTCAAATGAACTCTTACTCCCTGCCTTAGCTGCGTCCAATTCTACCTACTTTAGGGAAGAGTTACAAAGAAGGACAAATACATAATGGATATTTTTCTTTCTGAAGATGTTAAATCAGATTTCTGTTTTTAAAACAAAATGTTCTCTCCCTGAATTCCACATATAGAAATACACAAACACGCACAAGGTGTGACTATAAAGTAATGAAACCAATTTTCATGTATGGCTTATGGAATCAGTCTTATTTCATCATACTCACATCTTGTGTATGTAGAGACAAACAGAGTGAGATAAAGAAGACAGGGAAAGTGAGAGACTAATTCACTGATGGTTTTCTCTGACACCGCCCCAATGAAAACAATTCTGGTTTGAAGTCACCCAAACTTTCCCCTTACCTACCAAGCAGAGGCTTCTGACTTCTAACAGTTTAAAAGTTAATCATATCCCACTTCAGATGAAAAGCAAACAAAGTTGCAAGGCAAAAAACACATGTGGCCTGGTAAAAATCCAAGTGGAAAAGAAAGACCTTTAAATTAAAGAGGGAGTGTCATTCATGTACAGATAGCCCTGGTTAGATCCTAAGAAATAGGGATGTTTTAGGCATAATTAAAAGAAAAGTAAATGCAACAGCAGTTTTAAATAGCTGGGAATAGAAGCTTCTTTATTTTGGTATATATATCATCTACCTAGCACCTTCTTTGGACTCTGTCTGGGTACCTTTCTGGAAATGTATAAATCTCAGGAGAAAATCAGAGTGTATATTCTCACTGTCTCTCCGTCTCTCCTCCCTCCCTCTCATTCCCCTCCCTCCTTCTCCCTTTTTTTCCCTCTCTATTATACATTAAACACAGTTATGAGACAGTTTTCATGTCTACGGTACGTAGTCTGCCCCTAACAAGTCTGGGAATAGAGCAAGACTGATTTTGTATCAAATCTTGACCTCATTATAAAACACACTATTTGTTTCAGCCAGAAAGGACGAAACTCTCCATTTTACAAAGAGCTGCTTAATTGTGGCTATGTAGAGTACATTTAGTACGTTCCTCTGTATGTTTGACTTAAATGTACATAGAGTTTGGTGAAATATGGAATATGGTCTTTTGGGGCTCCAAAATACCTGAAAACAACGTTTGGGCATTAAAAAATAAATTCTATTCTACACACAGCCAGCGAAATCCTTGCTCATCCAAATGTAATAAATATATTTTTCAATGTCCGTTTCATAATTTATCACACAATTGCTCTCTGCGGTTACTATGGCTTATCATCAGATAATATTAAAAATTACCAACAGTGTCTTCATCTTAAGTGCAATCGTGTATTTTCCTAGATGATTGGATTGATACAAAGGCTGAGTTCATAAATCTCACAGCAGCTATACTTGCTAGTTATTTAGCATTCAATCTATGAAATATCTATAGATCGTCACTACCTAAGAAATGATTAAGAACAACTTGGAAGATGAGCATGGATGATAGCGGTTAATAACCTAATTCCAAATGTATTTAGACACAGATCATCCTTGGAACTACCAGGAGAAGTCGAATATTTTTATATTGTGAATCGTTGGTCTCTAAGCAGCTCCCCCTCAATGTGTGTGGTGCTGGGACTCTTCTCCAGAATATTTTCTTGTAGAGGAAGATGCTTTAATGTTGATGCCATTTTATGGTTGGTGCTATATGCAATAGGAAACTGTTATTCTTGTTGGGATAGTCAATCTACCCCAAACAGGCCACTTTTCTAGGTCCAGGATTACCTCTCCATTATCAGATGACCCTTCTCTTTTCTTTCCTACCTTCCTGCTTTTGTTTCCGCACCCCATGAATTTCCCCCCATCTAGTTATTTTCTGATTGTACACTTTATACCTGTCCCGCTTTTGTCTTGGTGTGTTTTGTCTATGATGTCTAAGAGAGCTGGGTTGCAATATCACAATCTTCTAGTAGGTGCTGTTATTTAAAATGATCCAGTATAGCCTGATAATTTCTAGAGTTTGAAATTTCAGATTACATAAAGGTGACGAGTCTCCTTTTTGTTGGCATGTTGCATTTTAAGAACATAAAATAGGATATTCTCATAGCACTCTTGAGACTCTAAAATTTATAGAGAGGATAACCCCATTTTAGGGAAATCACATAAGGAATCCACGTGAGGTAGAAAAGAGATAAAGATAGAAGTCCTTCTCGTCTGACATCCTCTCTTCCTTTTCCTCCTTTCTTCTGCTCTCCACGCCCACCCCCACATTGGCTTCTATTTCACACACACACACACACACACACACACACACACACACACACACACACATCACATTAAAGCCTACTTCTGTATTCTTATCTATGCCATGCCCTCCTAACCTGGAATGCTTTTCTCTCCACTCATCTAAATCCAGTCCATCCTTCAAGGCTCAGTTTAAAGCCATGCCTCCTTCACGAAGCTTTCTTCTCTCCCAAAGTGATCCCTCCTTTCTCTGTATTCCTATGATATGATACTCAGTTTTATATGATTTTCATTTAATTGTTCTCTGTTTCACATACATCAGTTTTGTCTATCCAAGTAGACTATAAGCTGGTTGTGTGCAGCAACTGAGTGCTAGACCGGTGTTTGTTTGTTTTTTAACCCCACCCCCAACATTGACTGATTACCACGTTAAAAGTCATGGCCAAGGGGCAGGGGTAGGTGACTCAGTGAATAGAACACTGGTCCTGGAGTCAGGAGGACCTGAGTTCAAATCTGGCCTCAGACACTTAATAGCTGTGCGACCCTGGGAAAATCATGTAACCCCAAACGCCTCAAAAAGAAAAAAAAAGCACCATAGGGTAGAACATAATATAAGGACTAGAGAGAGGGAATGGACCTGTGTTTTCACTGATATAGAGAACTCCTTAATTCCATTAGCTCCTTTTCTACCAATCACAGTCTTAGAGACTCTTAGACACTGGAATGTATTTTTTCCTAAATGCTGCATTTTGATTTGCCTATTAATTTTTTTTAATTACTTAAAGATCACTCAAAATTGTTCAATCTCTATCTACCCTTTCTCGCCAAACTGGTATACTTCACAGAGCCATTTGGTGACCTCAGATAACACGTAAATACCGAAATCCTAAATTCATTCATAGTTTGCAAAAGGATAAATCTCCAAGCCCACCTTCATATTCTAGCAGTGTCTTGAGGTGAAAACACTCATACAACAGAGAATGTATCATCCAAAAAAAAGTCCTAATTTATTCCATTTCAAGTGATCATGACCTTGTGGGACTTTAAAAATTGTGAATAAGCTGAAGATGGGAATGATACTGATTCTGTTTCTCTTTACCTCAAATTTTGGACCTTTCAATGAAAGAATATATATTTATTGAGCACCTACTTTGTACAATGCACAAGGCTAGTTGTGATAACCTTGATCCCCAACACTCCATCTTTTATGAATTCAACATAATTGACCATGCTTTTATCCTTTGTGCTGTAGGATTTCAGAAAGCAGAATCTAGAAATTTCTTTTCAAACAGAAAGACAACTCCTTGTAGCCCCAGACCAGCTCATCCTTCAAATACTGCTTTAGTTTTTCAATAAGACCTGGGTATTCTTCCACCCCCACCCAAAGAAAGAAAAACTTGAGCTACTGTCCCCCGCTTAGAATAAAAGCCAAGGAATAATGTGTCCTTAAACTGTAATTTGCTTGCATTCGATGGCTTCCTATCCACTGCCACAATAGTCCCCTATGTAAATCAGATTTATTTATTCATAGGCACTAGCATTCCATTACTTTCGTCAAAAACCAGCCACGCTGCATTTCGTCCTCTCTGCATTCTTATAAGCCAACTGGAAAAGCAATTAACATTCACCAGCATTTTAGACAGTGGGGAGAGGGCGAGGGACAGACCCTACCACACTCCTGATAACACCACCTCTGTAGGCGGATGGTAGTGCAAAATGACTGCATCTCTGTGTCGGGGGAGATAAGAGAAGTGACATAGATTAAAACAAATTGTTGATCCATACCAGAGAGAAGCTAGGGAAACAATAGAAGTAAAAGCATAAATGTCAATTTGGGATGATAAAGGATACAATCTAAATGTAATATGAGAGGCCCCCAGACAAAAGCAAGAAATAGAGATTGCACATTACTGAAGTACCAGAGTACCAGGACATTATCATACACATACCCACACGCACAGTCATATGCTTAAAGCGTAGGAAAAGAGGAGCAACACATTGTGGATTGCTTAGCAAACCCAATTATAAATTAACCCAGTACTGCTGAAAATTTCCAGAATTATGCTCATTTCAAGCTGCTCCGAGGAACATTTTGTCCCCTTGGTAACTTTGTGATTTCCCAGATTGGCTTGATTCTTTGGTTTTCCTTCTTTTGCATTAAGTGTAGCGCTCTTGGTGCCCACAGGCTAGAGAAGCTATCTGCTACTGCTGCCTTGCCCTGACAGGAGGTCCCTGCCAAATGTTGCTGGTCTTGCTGATAGAAAGATTAAGATCAAGGTCATGCAGCAAGGTCACTCATTTCATCCTCGGTAATAGTACCATATAGTTCCCCTTTCGCTCCATGGCAGTGTGCTTCATAGGTTAAGATCTGGGAATTTATTCCTAATTACTCCAGTGTCTTGCTTTTGTACTGACAAAAATCAAATGCAGGCTCAGCTGCAGCATGAGCGAATATAATGGCTTCAGCTCGCTAATGTGGTGGAAAGGGCTTCGAGGGAGCACGCAGGTGGTCAAATGTCTTCACAATCCTCGCAGGCCAATAGGGGCATTCCATCTGCAACCCAATATGAGGGTGCCGATGAGTTACCTGCCTGGATCCTAGAGGAGGCTGGCTTTGTTCTCAGAACCCCATTCAGTACACGACACATTGCCTTACTTATACTGCTGTTGGGTTTTATATACCGACAAGAACTGTATTACCTTGGCCTTTAATGGCAAAAGAGAGAGTTCACTGGTGCGCAACAGATGGGATGCTAAAAAGTTGCATAAATAAATGTTTTGCAAGACAAATCTAGTATATTTAAATATATTAGAGGTCATCCTATTAAGGGAAATTAGCAGCAAATCATTTTTATAAACTACCAGAAGCATTTATTAAGAGCCTTCTATGCATCAATTGCTGAGATTATTAGGGACACTCAGATGGAAACAACATAGTTCTGACTTTGAGGAACTTATATTCCATCGCAGGGAGGAGCCAGTTCTGAATAAGAAACATTTATAAAGTCAATTCAAAATAATTGGTGGGGGGGAGAGAGCTCTATTAGCTGAGGCATTTAGGAAAGAGCACTTGAGCTGAGCCTTGAAGGCTCAGCTAGAGATTCCAAGAGGCAAAGGCAAAGAAGAACATCCAGGCAAAGACTGGAGGCCAGGAGCTACTTGTAAACCACTTGCCCCCCACCCCCATCACCACCCCCAACTTGGTTTTTGTTTTAAAGTTCAGATTTTTTTTTTTGTAAATTGACATTCTTAATGTTGGATGCTTCCATAAGTGGTAGACTCCTCATCCTCAATCTTCTTCTAGTCACTTACTGAGGTTTAAAAACAAAAACGAACACCAATCTTAGATAAACCAATCATATTCATTTGAAAGGACTTGCTTTAAAATTCCATGAGAATTTTGGAGCTGGGTCAGGAACTGGGATTTTGGGGAGTATTTTTCTGGCTAGCAAACTGGGAATTCCACAGGTATGACTTGTTCGCAAAGATGCTCTGTTACTGACAATCAGAACACTTCTTCCTAAGACCCCTACTCCTTAAGTTCCATTGTAATGGAATAAAAGACCCCTCTTTTGTCCTTAAGTCATGTCCCTAAACTTAGGGCATGCTTTTCTTGTCTTCTCTGTCTTAGCCAACTCAGCCATCCCAATGGGTTCCATATTTAGTTTGGAGGCAGAACAGGTGGTAATCTGAAATCAACGTTTCACATAAGTGAGAAATCAGAATTTAACTCTTGGCAGGACTGGGGGTCCTAAATTAATGTAGTCCATTATGCTTTTAGGCACAGTAAGTGTCTTTTCTTCTCTCACCTCCCAACTCCACTGCTGACATCTAAGTCATTAGGGTTGTGATGTAGAACTTCGAACAGGGACCTGGAATTTCAGTCACCTTATTCTGTGGGTATGTTATTTTACCTCAGTTGACTTTTCATGCTCAGGGAGTGGGGAGAAAGAGTTGTATGCAGAAAGGATAAATAGGAGTAGAGGGAAGAGGACTGAAGAAAGTGGACAAAAGAGTTTGTCTGTCAGAATTACACATTTGATAGACTTCCTTGGTGTGTTTGGCCATTAAGGTAGAATATCAAGGATTTTATCCTTCACATTTAAGTGCAGGGCATGATTTAGAACCTATCAGGAAGAGATGGCTGATAAGCATTTTTTTCCTGTCATCCAGTTTTCCTCCTCTACTTCCCTCTTTTGTCTTTCTGCCTCCGCTTTTCACATATAACTTCACTCTGAGTGTGAGGCATAATCTAGTTCCTTGTTTGAACTGAAAAATTAGAAACAAACCAATACCTAACTCTGCAAAGCTGAAATGATAAGCAGTTGTGTGACTGTAGATGGGGAAATCCCAGGATGGTGATTTTGTTAATATCGTAGAAGCTTTACTGCAGATTCGAGGGCAGGGTCCCATTGTGTATAAGCAAGGCCTCCTGTGGATTATTTTTTCCCCCAGGGCCTTTACTGTCTTCAGGAAATGCTTCCTTGTGCACAGGCAGTACACATACAAACTTTGGCATTTCATGGTGAACCTCTCCACTCCTGGAGATGTGCTCCTCAGCAAAGGCTGAGGGAGAAGGGAAAAAAAAAAACAGATCAAAGCCAGCTTTGAAGTGAGTATAATTTTTGGAACGCTGCTAAGAGTATAACACACAGTTCAGCAGGAAATTGTCTCTGGGTCTAGCTTTGTAGTTGCTCCCCAGGATTGATGATTTCCCTGACCCAGTGTCAAAGGTGTTGTGTGGAACAGTGGGTATAGATGAAGATTACTGACTCTCATCGATCGGATTTAAATTTTTTACCAGGTCCTTTGGCTCCAGCTCTCCAAACAAAAATAGAGTAAAGGCAAAACCCCCAAGAGAAACCCGAGCTATTTCCACTTATCCCAGGCTGGTTCCTAGATCAAGCAAAAAGGACAGTAATGGTCTATAGTTCCTCCTTGCAGGACTCAATACTCTCAACAATGAGTTTTCTTGGAACACTAAGACTTACAAGGAGAATCAACCCCAAAAACTAATTCTAGAAACACAATGCAACACCAAATTCAGGAAACTGTTTTCTTTGAGGGGATAAAAAAAATCTATAAATTTGTTGTGGGAAGAGAAATAAGAAGCCAACAACTTTCCGTGCAGAGCACAAAGCTTGGCTCCCCCCCTTTTCACCTCCCCCCCTTCCCTTCCTCCCTCCCTCCCTGTTTCTGTCTCTGTCTCACACACACAGTGAAGTTTCCAAATATTCTGTTCCCTTAATCTATATTTACAAAATCAGAGTAGGGGGAAAGAGGTTGGAGAAGCTGGAAGGTGGAGTTAGGATGGATAATGAGTGACTCCAGGAAGAGATAAGGAGGCTCAATGATAAAACTAAAGACCCCAAGAACTGCAGGGGTCTGTTGGAGAAGCAGCTGAGATCAGTGCCAGCAGAGATGAGTTGGTGGTTAGTAGAAGCATTTAAGAGAAAGAATCAATAACAACAAAATTATATAAAGTAAGGGGAGGGGAGGAATCTACGTTTCCAAGAACCAATTAAGATATCTTGATGAGAACTTTTTAAGGAAGAGATATGACCAATATGCTGTCAAACTACCTCTCCCACCTCTATGACACTAATCTATATTTACTGAAATAACATTCTAGGGTTTACAAAACAATTTCCTCACAAGAACCCTATGAGGTAAGTAGTGTTTCAGCCCCGTTTTAGAGATGGTGACACTGAGGCACAGACAAGTTAAATGACTTGTGCAGAGTTAACAGAGTTAGAACTCAAACTCAGATCTTCTGTCTCTAAGAACAGCATTCTTTCCACTCTACCAGCAGTTCTCAATTTTTGGGGTCTCAAGACCCCTTTATATTTAAAAATTATTGAAGATGACCACCACCCAAGAGCTTTTGTTTGTGTGGGTTATATCTATTGATATCACCATTATTAGAGATTTAAAATTGGTATTATTAAATAGTTTTGACTTCCCAGATTTCCAGAAAGAGTCTCTGGTTTCCAGACCTCACTTTGAGACCTAACCTCACTATACAATACTATCTTTCTATGGACTACAATTCAATTCTATTTAATTCATACAAGCATTTGCCAAGTGCCAACTATATTTCAGGCACTGCTCTAGGAACCAGAGATACAAAAAAAAAGAATGAAAAATAGTTCTTCCTCCCAAGGAGCTTCTCAATGAGTGAACGAAACATTTAAATATCTATATATCTATATCTATATCTATCTATATATCTATATATCTATACACACACACACACACAATAAAATTTCAGGTGGCAAGAGAGAACTAAAAATACAAAAGAACAGGGAAAAGTTTCCTATAGGAGGTGACATTTGAATTAAGCCTTGAAGATAGTTAAGGATTCAGAGAGGCTGAGGTAAGGAACAAGTGATGTGTGTGAGAGTATAGAAAAGGGAATGGGTTCAAGAGATGTTTTGGGAGTAGAACTGAAAACTCTTGGCAATTAATTCAATATGGAAAAGGGCAAGGAGGTGGGGGAAAGAGTAAAGAAATGAAGAGAACTCCAAGGTTGAACCTAGGTGACCAGAAGGATGACAGAAGAGTGGAGTCTGAAGAAGGCACAGGGTTTTTGGAGAAAAGATGGGTTCCATTTTGACTTTACTTTTTATATTTTGTTTCACACCCTGTATGATGCATACTTTCCTTTGTATATGGTGAGATGGAGGACCACTAGGTCTTACTCTCTATCTTGCCAGTGCATCCTAAGGTCTTCCAGGCTTTACCCTCGGCCTTGGCTTTATGCCCTTCAGACCCTGGCAATGCCATCTGACCTAACAACACAAGCTAAGGACCCACAGCTTTGCTATTTGTCCTGCAAGTGTACTGTTAGGACTTCCCTACCAATCTGATCTGAGTTCCTTGAGATCAAGGATTACCTAGCTTTTACTATTTTTATCCCTATCACTTTGCCTAATGTTTGGTAAGTACTTAATAAATTATTTTTTTTCATTTGTTTACTATATCTATGACTAATTTAAAACAAACAAACAACCCAATTCTACTCTCTGGAGCCAGGTGCTAGTTACAGATCATTCCCCTATTCTTACAATTTATAGTTCAGGAATGAGGCTGACTTAATTTGTGCAAAACAATCATGAATCTGTATGAATGGGATTCAGGATGGGATCGAGGACTAGTCTTAAGTAAAGTTAGGGAACAGGCAAATTTATCTCTGGCATCCTTCTCTTCTTTTGGTCCCTTTAACTCACACCACAGAGATGTCTCCTTAGACTACTTAGGGGTAGCTCTGACCATGGTGCTGACTGAAGAAGTCATTGGCAGCCAGCCATGCCTATATGCAGGAATTTACCACTACTTCTAAAGCTATAGCAACAGTCATAGAATACACTGAGTCACTGTCAAATGGCACAAGGTCAGTCAGCCCCTGTATAATAACCAATTTCAAAACATCAGTAGTTGGTCTGATGCTTATTAGTTTTACACATAAGGCCAAATAAATATTTTATGGAACGTGAAACAATGAGACTTGTTATCTTCCAGCACTCCCAAACCTTGTGGCCCCTCCATTCTTCCCTATTTCTGTTGCAGGTACTACTATTTTCCCACTCACCTAGATCTGAAAAACCAGCTAGTCAGTGCCTGGTGACTCAAAGACACTAGACAAATCCACTTCATCTCCACTGATTTAACACAATGAGAAGGTACCAGTAGCAGTCTAGTGATATAATCTGTCTGTTGCTGTGGACATCACCCATTCCTCAAGCTGCAGCTTAGCATCCTCCTTTGCCACCTTATAAGCAACTAGTGAAGAGGAGAGAAAGAGGGAACTTTCTTAAGATATTTCTTGTCTTATGGTAATGAGGATCTCTGGAGGCATTATGGGATGGGTAGTCAGGTTGGAGGAAAGAGGAAAAATCTCTCTATTCTTTCTAGTTGCAAAAAGCTAGCCAAGGGAATACATCTCTTATGTTATTGTCTATGTCAGCTCACAGGCAGAGGCTTTGTTTTAATTTCTCAGTCACAAACTCATAATAGATCAAAAATGAAGATACTCAGAACCTTGAGGAGAGTCTCTATTCAAAGTTGGCAATAAGGGGATTGAGGAATGGGAAAATGTTTTTACCATTTCAAATGTGGTGCCAATATCCTGCAGGGAAAAAAGATAAAAGAGAGCTGCTGCATAAATAAATATGCTTTGTAACACCACTTAAACTTATTCTTCCTGCCTGATAAGAAAATACAGTGGGTGACAGCATGTAGAACTTTCTTCTTCCGCCATTCTGTCAAAGTTTATAAAACCAACTGATCTTTGGCAGGGAATCAACACACCAAAATGACATGCAAAAGAGTAGGACTCAGCTCATTAGAACTTAGTCAAATGCTCCAGGGATTTCTAGGGTATCTCGATGCCAGGTTGCACTAAGAAGAAGGGAAAGAAGACTGAGGGCAATGGAGTCAGGCAGCCCAGAAAGTCTGCAATAAATTTGGAGCACATGTAATGCACATAACATAAAGTAGATGTACACTCTTCTAGGTGAAGCTACAAAGCATTAGAGCAGAGCTGGGATGCTGAAGAAAACAAGGTCTTCAAGGGTTCCAATGGTTACTCCTACCTATTCAATTTCATATCTACTGGTGTCCCAGGTAGGCTCTTTTTTTTTTCTGTTTTATCAACTCCTCTGAGCATTCTTTCCTTTCCCATCATTTTCTCAGTATCTCACCCATGTTGAGTCCATAAGAAACAACCTGCCTTCTGCTACATTCTCCTAGGGCAAACTAGTATAGTCAATCAATTTTGCCACTCAGCATGAAATGATAACTAAGGTTATCTTTTCCTTTGGAGGGAGATTGCTGACTCCTAGTCTTGAAAAAAAAATTTCTTTTAGTCTTGAATTTTTGTCCACCAAACGCTGGATTCACAGCTCAACCAACCATGTTATTTAAGACAATGTGGTATAGTGCAATGGACTTGGGAGACAGGAAGCCCTCAGTTTAAAATCCTTCCTCAGATACCTACCAGCTAGCTACGTGACCTAGGGCAAGTCATTTAGCCTCAATGAGATTTCCTTCCTCATGGCAAAATAAGCAAGTTGGACTCAATGACCCTTACAATCCTTTTCAGCTTTAATGATATAATCCTTTAAGTGTCCCACCATGCTTAATCATAGGGATTAGGGATAAAGACTGGATCTGTGAGTTCAGGAGTATAAGGAACTCCCAGATGAGAAAACTCCCTGCACTAATGCAGGGTACAAGATTGTGTATTCATAACCTTCTGATCTTCTCTGTAAATTATAGTCTCACATGTTATAGTAGATAGATTGCCAGTCTTTAAGATAAGAAAAACCTGGATTCAAGTCCTGCCTCTGGCCATGTGACCCTGGGCTAGTCTCTCAACCTCTCAGAGTTGTAGGCACTTAATGATACCTACCACTAGTGACAGTTAACATTTATATAATGCTTTATATATGTCATATCAAGTTTATGAGGTAAGGGCTATTATCCCCATTTTTCATATGTGAAACCGAGGTTGAGACGGGTTAAAGAATTTCCCAAGGTCATATAGCATCTGAGGCAAGATTTAGACTGTAGTCTTCTCGAGTCCAGGTTCAGTTCTTGATCCACTACACTAATGGTTTCTCCTCATTTTTAGTCACATGTGTGGCATTGTTTGGCTAATTTTTAAAAATTCCATATGTAGATTACAGCATTTACAAGCCCACCTGTTGGCTACCAATAATGCTGCTTCTAGCACAATGTCTTTTATGTAGCAGGAACTCAATAAATGTTTGTGCATTTGACTTGAGCTCAATACCTTCTTCATCAGCCATATTTTGTTTCTGTTTATCAGAACTCCAATGATGGCACAAGGATACAATAAGGAAAGTGGTGGATTGTGTCCAGAGGAGGGCTGAATCTCAGCTCTGCCATTTATTTACCTATGCGATTTTGGGTAAGTCACTTCACCTCAGGGTCCTCACCAATAAAATAAGAGGGTTCCACTAAATGACTTCTCTAAAGTCGTTCCCAGATCAGTTTTAAGGAAACCTTTTATAATTATTAAAAGTATAGGCAGAACCACTTTTATCAGGTACAACACAACAGGAATAGGAATTAAAGCTATGTTCACACAAATGAAGGCAAAATCTACTTCTTAATTCTACAGTTTCTGGTAGTCAGGAGGAAAAATTCAAGTTTTTAATAAGAAGTTTATATTTTGAGCTTTTAATAACAGGTTTTAGATGCATTAACACGTGCTTTTCTAGGGTTTGCTTTAACAGAAAAAAAAGAATATGTATTCATAAATTGCATGGTCCTCAAGGCATTTAGCAAAGATCCAAAGAGAATCCCAGGGTAATGATAGGTTCCTGTTCTTATGAATTTTACTACGCTGCCATACACTTACTCATTTCACTGTAACCCATTATAAATTATTCCTTAAAGTATATAATTCTTCACGATTAAAAGAATCTCTCTTTCTGTGGATGAACACAATCAGTATCAGTACACAAGACAAGGAAGAGTTAGCATTCTGAATAACTGACACATCAAGAAAGAACTTAAACGTAGCCCAACAGTGACGTGTGGGTATTCCATTCATTTATTCATCTATCTATTCATTTATTTATTTTTAGATGGACTGAAAAAACTGGGGTATCAACTGATGGATCTCAATAATAGTTCTTTCAGGGGGAGATTATTCTGTCATTGTGGTCACAAAGGTACCCTAAAGTCCTTTGCATGAACTCTACAGATTTTGACCCTACTTTGTATCCTACCTGGTTGTTTACTTGGAGTTGGAGAAGGGAATATTAAACTTACATTACCAACAGACAAGTGTGATAGGTTTTAGTATCATAATAGCTTCTAGGAACTATAACATACGGCATTTAGATTATTAGGTACCTATCTTGTATTCGGCCCTTCTTTAAGCCTACCACATTTCAAAAGTTGGAAGGGACCTTGGGGGTATCAATAATTCTCTGAGCATGATCCTCTTCTCTAACATTCTCCAACAGAGACTCCTCTGCTTAGAGACTCCTAGAAGTAGCCTGTTCTATTTTGGGGTTCCTTCAGAGTTAGGAAGTTGTTTCTTCTGTTAAGTCGACATCTCTACAATTACCATTTATTGCTCCTATTTCTGTCCACTAAGGTCAAACAGCAAATCTAATTCCACTTTCACAAGAAAGGCCTTTAAATAACAAAACATCATTTCCCCTAAGTCTCTTAGAAAGACAGAATGGGTCTTACAGGTAATCTAGCTCAACCTATGCCTTTAAATACCAAAAGATCATTTCCCCTAAGTCTCTTAGAAAGACAGAATGGGTCTTACAGGTAATCTAGCTCAACCTATGCTTTAACAGAAGAGGAAACTGAGGCCCAATGAGGTGACTTGCCCAAGGTCACACATATAATAAGTGACAGAAGCAGAATTCAAACTGAAGTCCCCTGGCTCCAAATACAGCAATCTTTCCCTTCCTTTAGTCCAAGCATAAAAATAATGGCATACAGACATAATGTTGTTGGAGCTGTGAATTAGCACAACCATTCTGGAAAGCAGTTTGGAAGTAAGCAAATAAACTGGTTAAAGTAAATGTCTGTCCCCACTGACCCAGAGTTTTCACTTTTAGACACAGACATAGACAAGGAGGTCATTGACAAAAAAGAAAGGCTCCACATGTATGAAAGAATTTATAGCAGAACTTTTTGTGGTGGCAAAGAACTAGAGACAAAGTAGATGTCCATTGATTGGGGAAGGACTAAAAAAATCTTGTACTCTTAGAAACAATGAACATAATGATGTAAGCAGAGCCAAGAAAACAATATGTACACGACTAAAACAACCCAAATGGAAAAAGCAATAACCACAACATAATCAAAAATGAATGTTGCAAAATTACGAAGAAGGAGCATGACCCTAAAGAAGAGATATGAGATACTTTCTTATCAGGGGTGTGTGTGTGTGTGCATGCGCACACGCGCACATGTGTATACGCATGCATAATTTGGAAGAGTGGGAAACCACAGGGATAAAATACTGCATGTGAGATTTTTAAAATGTAATGATAAATTTTGCTAATTTTTTTTTCTCCTCTTCTGTTTTAAAAAAATCTTTGTTATACAATATGACTCTCTGTGGCAGGGGGAAAGAACGATAGAGGAAAAATCTACGGAAAAACAAAAGCTATCAATAAAATCTATTCTTTAAAAATAATATCACACATTTCCATAGTGCTTTCAGTTTATAAAGTACTTCATTGCAACCGTATGAGATGGGTAGTATAGTTACTATCCCCTGCCCCTCCTACTTTACAGATGAGGAAACTGAAGCTCAGAGAGGTTTCTGATTTCCCACAGGACACATAGCTAAAAAGCCAGTCTATGAACTCATCACATCCTCTGACTCTAAGTACAGTCCTCTTCCCCCCCTCCCCCATGACATTGCCTTTATATTTCCAACAACTTCCACTGATCCCAGCATGTCTTCATCAACACTTCTCTGATCATCGTGGTTTCATTCTTCTGTTAATGTTCTGTTAGTGTTAACACACTCCAGATTGTTAATGTTCTTCCTAAAATGTAATGCCCAGAATTGCATATGATGCTGCAGATGTTGTCTGACCAGGAAAGAATAGGAAGGATCATCACTCCTCTTGTTACTCTATTAATGCAGGTTGATATTACATTAGCTTCACTGAAAGCTGTCAAACTAAGCCCATACTCAGCTCGGGGTCCACTAAAAGCTCATATCTTTTTCAAATGAACTGTTGTCTAGTAATGCTACTTTATCCTGCACTTGTACAGGTTTGTGAATTTTTTTTTTAAACTTGACATAGGTATTAATCCAGAGGATTGAAACATGGGCCAGTTTTATACCTAGAAGCAGTAAGGTACAAATCCAAGAAGCCCCATATTCAAGGTAAGTCTCCATCAGAACTTCTATGTGTTATGGAGCAGAGAGGGAAGGGTCACACACGTGATAGTAATCCCAAATCCAACAGTTCCACTCAAATTTAAAGCAATTAACACCAGTAGCAAGTCTGTCTATTTAGAGTTTTGCCTCCTAATTAATTTTTTTAAAGAGGCAATTGGGGTTAAGTGACTTGCCCAGGGTCACACAGCTAGTAAATGTCTGAGGCCACATTTTAACTCCAGACTCCAGGACTGGTACTCTATCCACTGTGCCACGTAGCTGCCCCTCTTTTTTCTTTTCTTTTTTTTTTTTTTGAGGCAATTGGGGTTAAGTGAATTGCCTAGGGTCACACAGCTAGTAAGTGCGTCAGGTGTCACTCCAAAGATGAGATGTTGGTACATCTGTTCAGTGGCAGAGCCTAGTGTCAACACTAAGGATTCTGGGTTTTTTTTTAAACTGCCCAATTCCATATTCTAGCTCTTGAATTCTTCCTGACTTTAAGTCATGTGCTATTCTAAAATTTCATTTTCTCAAAAAATAAAACAAAGGTAATTCCTCACCTTCCCATCCCCAGTCTAATATGTTTTTAGTCTTCAGTTAAACTATAAAATTCCAGGCATTTCAACCATTCAGTAAACATTTGTTAAGCACACTTATGTGCCTTGTGCTAGAAATACAAAGACATAAACGAAACAGTCCCTACCCTGTAGGAGCTTATATTTTACAGGGAGAGACAACATGCAAATATAAAGTATATGCAAAGTATACCAAGAACAGCTAGGTGATGCAGTGGATAGAGGCTGGGCCTGGAGTCAGGAAGACTCATCTTCCTGAGTTCAAATCTGCCCTCAGACACTTACTGGCTGTGTGACCCTGGGCAAGTCACTTAACCCTGTTTGCCTCAGTTTCCTCATCATAAAATGAGCTGGAGAAGGAAATGGCAAACCACTCCAGGATCCAAATGGGGTTACGAGAGTCAGACACAACTGAAAACAACTGAACAATAACATGCAAAATATTCACAGGTCAAATACAGAGTAATTTGGGGGAGGCACTAATATCTGGGGGAATGAGGATAAGCCTTATTTGGTATGTGGTACTCTAACAGAGCTTTGAAGGAAATTAGGGATTCTAAGAGATGAGGGTAAAGAAGGAGTGCATTCCAGGTAAGGGAAACAGGCCATGGAGAGACAGAAGATGCAATGCTGTTTTGGAGGAACAGCACAAAGACTGGAAAGGTAGGTTCGGTGAGGTTGTGAGGAGTTTTAAATGCCAGACACTTCGGAACATTTTAATCTTTGGGATAAAATGCCAACTACTGATGGCTCTTCTCTTTAACCTTTTTTAAGTAGATTTTTCACTCTTTGAAAATTTCGATTCGATGTCCTGATTTGTGACACTGATCACTGAAAGATAGTGTACTATCATGGCTCTGGGAGTACTTTTAACTCAACAAAGTATAGACAAATAGGAATTAAAAATCATACAATTATTAATGAAATACAGTAGCCGATTACTGACACTACAGAACTGTCTAATGGGAAATTCTGCTGTGACATTGTAACAATACTTTTGATAACCATTAGATTCCTTACTGAGGGAAAATTAAACACAAGTGATTACATTATGCAGAATGAAGAGAATGTAGTTAATATTTTGAAAGGGAGAATTCGATCTGATGTTCAGCCTGCTCACCCTTTCAGAAGGCCAACCCTAGCATTTTCACACTGAATAATGCAAAAAAAAAAAAAAAGAAGAAACTCTTGTTCCGTTTCTATTCTTTAAATTGGCATGGGTTTTTCAGTTGGTATTCTTCTCCAGAAAAGAATGCTCTTGCCCTTGGAATAAAAATGAAATGGGTTCAATTTTGGCTAAAAAAAAAAACAAATGAAAACCAAGATAAAAAAAAAAACTCAGCCGAAATGTCACACTCAGGAATCATAATAAGCACTAAACATTACTTAAATCATGCAGAACCACTAAAATATATGGCCCCTTTCCATAAACTGAAAGGCCCAGTATTCAGCAGATTATTGGTCTCGCCTGCTGAACTCAGGGAAGCCCCAAAGCAGCCCAGGACTTAGTAGTCCTGAAGATTAGTTCTGGTCTGTGTACCTTCCTCTCCAAGCAAGCGATGGAATTTATGTAGAAATATAAATGGGAGAAATATATGTGGTGGCAGCATTGAATAATGGAGACACTGCTTGACTTGGATTCAAATCCAGGCTCTGCCACTGACTATTATCCATGTTAGTTTGGGCAAGTCACATTGCCAGTCTGGGCCTCGGGTTCCTCCTACATGGACTTGGTGATCTCAGAGGTCCCTTCCAACTCTAGATCTATGATTCTATGAACTTCCAAGGCCTGGTTTTGTCTTCAACCAATCCAGCCGTTATTGAGCCAATTCTTCTTTTTATGGAGTTGTTTCAGTCGTATCCCAGCTCTCATGACCCCATTTGGGGTTTTTCTTAGCAAAGATAGTGCAGTGTTTGTCATTTCCTTCTCCAGCTCATTTTACAGAGGAGGAAACTGAGGCAAACAGAGTTAAGTGACTTGCCCAGGGTCACACAGCTAGTAAATATCTGAAACCAGATTTGAAATCATGAAGACGAGTCTTCCTGAGTCCAGGCCCTGCACTCTATCCACTGCATTACCAAGCTAAAGACACAAGTTAATTTAGGGGGCAGTTGTAGCTGGAAGAATCTGATATTAATAATATACAAATGCATGTGATAGAATCATGATTACTAACTGAACTGTTAGATAATGCCAGAAAACTCAATTATAAGTGAATCACAATACCTCAGCATTTCAAGTTCTTTCCAGCCAGTAGTTTTTCTATAGATGAAATCTGGCTAAATTAAGATTAAGGGCAGTTTTGGTTTTGTTTATTTTGTTTTGTTTTAAATCCAATATTTTTAAAAGGGCAGTCAAAGAAAAAAAGGAAAAAGGAAGGGGGAAAGTTGCCACAAAAGGGTGAATGTGGGTGCCTCGGGTCTTTTTCCCAAGAGATGACTACTATTTTCTTCTCTTTGTCAGTGTGGTACATTAGAAAGAATATGGGCTTTGGAGGCAGAGGACCTGGGTTCAAAATCTGATTTTATTACTTACTACCTATGTGACCCGCAGCAAGTCACGAAAACTCCCCCAGGCCTGGTTTCCTCAGCTGTAGGATCCTTTTTCTCTATTAAACAGTGTCCATGAAGTCACTCGCATGGTTTTCCTGCTTTCCCTCTACCCCCAAAAGACCAAGAACCTTGCCTCAATGTTCCATAACATAGGGCTCTACTGACGGGATTCCACTAAAGTGAAAGCCGTAACTGTGCGGCATGCATTAGACAAATCAGAGGCCTGTACAGAAAATGTATAGAGCTAAGAAGACATGATGGCATTCATTAAAGCACACATTCTCACAGAAATCTTTTCCCCGTGTTTTTTCCCTATTCCACCTTAGCATTGGGGAGGAGGTGGTACTTATCCGCCTCCTCCCCAAAACAACCCTTTACTGAATATCCCCCAGAGTTTAAAGCTGACATATAACAATTCATAGAAGCAGGTAAGGATGAACTAGGATGTGGAAGCTGTCAGACCAGCCTATCATAAAAGCACTTGAAATACTTCACCTCATGCATTAGTGGAGAGTGCTGGACCTGGAATAAGGCAGACCTGAATTCAAATCCTAATCGATAATCCTAATCACAGATTTACCAACTCGGACCCTGGACAAGTTATTTAACCTTCACGAGCCGCAGTCACTTCATCCAAAAAGTGGGGATAATAATAGCAGTGTTGTTTTGAGGAGCCAATGAGATCATTTATGTAAAGCAACCTTAAAGAAATGTCAGCTACTTTTATTCTTTTTTCCCTTTCCTTTCCTTTTTCAATTAATAAGCATTTATTTCCACTCCCTCTCAATCATCCCCAGGTTCAAAGGAAAATAAAACAACTCTTGAAATATGTGTAATCAAGAAAAAAACCCAAATTCCTGCATTGTCCACGTCCAGAAGACTGACAGAGACCTCCAAGGAGCTCCTGACAAAGGTGACGCATTCAAGATGCAGCTGCTGTCATTGTTACCGTCCATTTGTTGATATGAAGTGCTTTCCCAGGACTGTATTCTCTCATTTGACCCTCATCACAATTCTCTCAAACAGGCAGAGCAGGTGCTCTTCCCAACTTTCCACAGGACCTCATTCACTGGGTAGGACAAAGGGTTTGTTTTGGCTTGAAACTACAGATGGTCTCAACAGCACCTCTCCCCACCTCCCCCAACCCCCTACATGCACCAGCTATATAGGAAATCACTTATTGAATCAACTATAGAAACCTTGGAACATAAGGCAAGATAGAAGAGGCACTTATCTTCTGAATAAGGTGATATGTGGAGAGTTGAGAGCCTTGCTCTTAAGCCTTATTATAGACAGGCTGAGTCCAAAATGAGCAGGAGGTGGAGATGACTGTTCAGAAATGGTGACCTCGAGTACTTTTGTTAAAAAAAAAATGAAATAAAAATAAAAATGGAGAGGTTTGCTATTGGTCACTGAGCGCATGGCTGCTGGGTAGCAAAGACTTTCTCTGAAAATCAGCAGCCCTGCTCGGCCAGACAGGTGCACCCGCTAATTGCCAAGATACCCAGCAGAGTCTGCTAATCACTGGGGAGGAGGGCTGAGCCTTAGGAGCCCTTGGAAACGTTCACTGATTTGATTGTTTAGAACCACCCACAAGAGACTTCTATTTGCATTCCCGGAGCACTGGCTTTCTGTGGAAATTACTTAAAACACAGCTTAAGTGTTAAGTCTGAAACTGCATAATGTGCAGCTGAGGGTTTTATTATTATTATTTTAAAATAACCTCACCCAAGGCTGCCTCCTTGCAGGAAGCTCTGACAGGTTCTGTGGGGAATCTTGGGACAGAAGCGCATTCAAAGTTATCTCCTGCAGGGTTGGCAGGTGTGGGCTATGTCAAATAAATTTATTACAGTCTGTGCTAATAATGAAAATTATAGAAAAGCTAGATGAAAGTGCTCTACAGCCAGCTAATTTGAAGCTACCTTACGAGACAATAACAATCTCCTAACAGTTTTTCCTTTTTTTAAAAAAAAACACTAATTATGCTTAATGTTCCCTGTCGCATTAGCTTTCATGGTAATTATATTTCAAAACTTTTGCAATTAGGGTGCAGTTAATATTGTGGAATATTGCAATTATTTTTCATTGTGACACTTCTATTGAAAACTGGTGGCGTAATGATCACATTGTTCAACTAAATCAGAACTGTAGAAATATGGCAAATGAACCAATTACACATTATTATTTCTAATTACAGATAATGTCATTTTCTCTGCTTTTGTCCAAAAGAATTTCTCAAACACAGATATCCAGAATTCTCCTTTTTCTAAAGACTTCTTACCCCATCCTCACCTCCCGAATGCATGCACCGGTATATTTTTACATTAGTACCTTAGTTGCTAAATTTAAAGATCTCTCACAAGGAGGCCCCGAAATTTCATTTTCATTCTAAAGTTTTTACACTCCCTGCTCCCATTGAAAGATCTCAGATAAGAACTGGGCCCCAGTGCAGGCAGCACATCTGTGCTATGAACTAATACTGATTCGACTTCAGATAATCATCAGCTCCAGTGACTAATTTTTATTCATCCAATGGGTCTAACCTTTCAGTTGAATGAAGATTCATTAACTGCAACTGGCTGTCTCCTGGATACTCTCAAAGCAACAGGCTTTTCCCTTTTTCATCATAAAATGGATAAAAAGAAATTGTAGCATCCTGGTGTATTTGTAAAGGCACTCCACATTTGTCCACTTGATAAATAAGATGGATTGAGGAGTTCAAGAAAGTTGCCCTATGTAAATGCCTATGTAAGGTATTTTTGAATTAAAAAAAGCAACATGTAGCATTCATGGTTGTTATGCCTGAAGTGCAGTCACCTGTGAATTCAGCAGCATCAACCAACATGTTTCTTACAGACACTTTTTCTTCCCCACTTTCATTCTAAAATTTCAGAGTAGATGCTGCAAGGAGAGAGGTCAAACAGACATCTGGAAGGAGGAGAGAAATCCCCAGGCAAGCGGATGATTATTTCAGACCTGTTACAGGACACTGTGCCTTGCACAGAGTAGGAAGTCAAGAGATATTTGTTCAATGACTACAACCTGGGGACCAGCTTCCAGTTTCATCAAGTGTCAAAATGCCAGAGCCTAAGAATCTAATGGAATACTGGCCTCCGACTGTTGGAAAGGTTAGTGATTCTGACCCAACAGGATCACAGATTTAGAGCTGGAAAGTAACTCAGCTGCTTTTGAATCCAGAACTAAAGCTAAGAAAAATTATGTCATTTGTCCAGGAAGAGACTGCTAGGAAACCAGGATTTGAACCCAGTTCTTCCTGACTCAAAGTGCAGTGTCTAACCTACCATACCACACAGCCTCTGGACAAGAGCAGAGGTCAGGGATCCAGCAGTTGGAGCACTCCAGGTCCATTATGACCATGGGATCAGAGGACCTGAAATCTAGAGCTAGAAGGCACCACTGAGTCCAACTCCTTCAGGTCACAGATAGGGAAACCGAGGCAAAGAAAGGTTAAATGACTTTCCCAAGGGCACAGAGCTAATAAAAGTCTGAGGCAAGAGTTGATGTCAGGGCTTCCTCATTCTACTGTTTCTTAGGTGGGCTTTGGTTAAATCCATGGGGGTAGGAAGGGAAACTTCCCCCTTGACAGGTAGTAGACTTCATTTATCTGGAATGCAACATTCATGTAAATTGGTCCAGGCGGAACTGCATTTCTCCTAGGCTGGCAAGCCTGTTTCCCCCCCACGTGTAAAGAAGAATATGTTAAAAATGCCAGATTTGTTTTCCTGTTCAGAACAAATGTGACCAGCCTAAGTGCCCTGCTCCCTTCAGCGTGGGGGCACAAAGCAAACTGTCACATACTATCACTTTCCAGGGAGAACCTGAGCATTACAATATGAAAACAGGTTTTCCTTCCCAAGATGCAGAAATCCACCAAACACTTAGGTGACATCGGGTGTCATTTCGGATGAGTCGGCAGCAATGACACTTTATTTATACGGCTGTTTCCGTTCCCCAAAGGAATTTTCGTCTCATCAGTTTTCCCCCCTGTGAGGTAGCTAAGTAGCCTGGATTATTCCATTCATTCTGGGGCATCCCCAGGAGGTGAATTATATTGTTCCCCTGTCACAGAGGCAGGAACTGGGGCCAAGACCACTGAGATAGCCTTGGAAACTAGCCACAGGAAGGCCGGTGGAACAGAGTGCCAGGACTGCATGGTGTCGGTGATAAGAGGGCTTTAGCAAGCCAGCATTTGTTTCAGCTCACACTCTCTTTCCTAGAGGATTTCCTAACTTGCCTTCTCAAAACCATGCCTTTAATTCCCTAGATTTCCTTGGACTCTGCTCCTCTGGCCTAAGTAACCATCTAAATTGTCCTTAGGAACCACATGAATTAGGCTTGAGACCTTGGTGGGTGTTGGATTGGGGAAAGTGAATACCTGGGCAACAATCTACCATTCCCGCTTTCACTCTTCCCCATACAAGGATGTAACTGCTGAGGTATTCAAGCATAACTTGAAGAAGGCTTAGCTTCTGGTGCCTCTTTAGGCCTGTGGATATGGGCTCAATCCTGGTGACTGCAATCTTCAAGGATTGAGGATTCTGTCAGATAAAAAAAAAAAAAAGCCCAGGACCTCTCCCCAAGACTCCTTTCATCCTCCTCAGATCCTGGGTCCCATGTCAGGCTGGAGCCACCGGGCCAACTGTTCAAACATGGTCATTAAAGCAAGTGAGGTGTTTTGTGTCTTGGTGCTCAACCTATTATTTCTAGCCTTCCCCCTTTATCTCTAAAACTTAGTTTTCCTGCTTCCCCAAATGGTTAAATTTCTACTCTACTACAGCCCCTGAGAGTATACATCCTCATTCTGATTCGATGTAAACTACTGGGAATTAGTGGAAGTGAAGGTCACAGCTAAGTTTGTCTAAGGGTGCTATCATTACTCCTTTACATTGCACTTGGAAACATTTTTTTAAATTATGAAGAGTATATACCTTCTCATTCCAATCAGATAGACCCCTCTAGACCCTATTCATTTCTTAAGTGAGAGAAAAAAGATGTCAGAGAGAAGTATCTAATAGGAAGGGCAGTGAGGTTTACTGCAACTGGAATAAAAATAAACAAATTTTCAAAAATAGATAATAATGGCTAGTATTTGCATAGTGCTTTAAGGTTTATGAAATGTTTGACAAAGATTATCTCAGTGTTTTCTCACAACTAGCTGGGGAGGTAGGTGCTATTATTATCCCCATTTTGCAGATGAGTAAACTGCAGTAGACAGAAATTAAATTGCTTGGCCAACATCACAAAGTAAATTAATATCTGAAGTTGGATTTGAATTTAAGGTCTTCTTGAGTTCCAGGTCCAGCACTCCATCCACCGTGCCTTAAAAACACAACCACCACCACCACCACCCTAGGTTCAAATCCTGGTTCACCACATGGCTAGTAAGTAGTGAAGTCATTTAATCTTTCTGACCCCTAATGCCTCATCTGCAAATCGGAGTTAGTGACGTTTGGACCACCTGCCTTGTGGGCACGTCAGGAGGAAAGTGCTTTGTAAACTACAAAGCTCTATATGAGTACAAGCTAATATTAATAATACAACTAGGACCAGAAAGTATGAAGGGAACCTTTAAAAAAAATTAGCCTGCTTGGATGCAATCTAAACGTGCATACTTTAATCTTCTCACTTCAGCATTTTACTGTGCAAATAAATATGCCCTGTTCTTGATATTGAACAGCAAAAATGTCCTTAATAGCATGATTTTCCTTTTTCCATTGACATAGTTACTCATGTTGTCAGCTCCACTCCCCCTCCCCCTCCCACTTTAGTCTCTGAACTTCATAACCATCCTATCAAGACAGAACATGGTCAGGACTACTGAAGGCATGTCCTGATTTTTAGGCAATCTGTCTTTGTTGCAATCACAGCTAGGCAGTCATTAAGAAACCCAGTTATTAAAAGACAATTAAAGAGTTTTAAAACAAGTCCAGTCCTTTCACTTGGAAAAAAAATAGTGTCAGCCGGCACATCAAAGTTCATTTTCAATTAATTCCACAGAAAATCATCACTTGCAAGCACAGTGCCTTTCACATAGTAGGCACTTATCACATAGTAGGGGCCTTGTACAAACTAAGCTTTTCACAGAGTAGTAGCTTAGTACTTACAAGATGTTAGTGAACCGAAAGGAATTTTTTTAAAAATTCTTTGATAACCTATACTCTCTATTATTTGATCATCCATGTACCTATGACTCAAACTTACTTTCTAGCCAGGTAGCTGGGCTATTCTAGCAGACCAAATACAGAATTTGAAATTCTCATTCCAGGTCTGCCTGCATGAAGAATGGACTGGAGTGGGAAGAGATCGGAGGTAGGGAGGCCATGGCAGTAGTCTGTGCCACAGGGGATGAGGGGGCCTCAGCCCGGGTTGTAGCTGAATGGAGAAAAGGTGCTAGCTGCGAGAGATGTGGAGGTAGAAATGACAAGGTGTGGCAGCTGACTGGACAGCTGGGATGAGTGAGAGTGAGTGGAGGATGGTATAAAGGTTATGAGCTATATGACTCACCTCTGCCTCTTAGGATTTCTAGCACCCTTTAAAGCTCAGCTCGATTTCTTCCTTTCTTCTGAGGCCCTCATAATGGACAAAATGTAAGTGTTGCTTTGCTGTGATGTTCCCAAGACTAAAGCAGTTCTCTCTCTCCCTCTCTCTGTCTCTCTGTCTCTGTCTCTGTCTCTCTCTCTCTCTCTCTCTCTCTCTCTCTTCTCTCTCTCTCTCTCTCTCCCTCCCTCCCTCCCTCCCTCCCTCCCTCTCTCTCTCTCTCTTTTTAGAGGGATGGCAGCAAAGATTAAAAGATGCCATTTAAAAATTGTATGAGGTATAACCATTTCAGGTGTGAAATGAACTTTGGCTGGCATTGTCTTGCATGTAACAGGCAGCACAATATCTAACTACGCTTGGAGAGGGGCAGTGAGAGAGGAATAAAAAGCCTTAATTGTGAATGCCTTTGTGTGAGTGGATTTAAACAAGATCTTTCAAATTAATTTAACACACTCTCTTTATTTAATTCTCTTTGTTCAAATGTCAACTTTTTGTCAGACTCTGCAGGAGTGCTTTCGCTCCATCTTGATAGGAGAGTTCATTTGCCGAGAGACAGTCTCTTGGTAAATGGAACCCCTCCCCTGGAGAACGGAAGAGAATTAGGCTGGCCTGAAACAAGAGTTATTTCTAGCCTCCTGTAGAACTGAAACTTCTGGCCCTCTCGCTGGTAAACTGCAGGCTGTCTAAATAGATACCCCTGCTGATCAGACTAGCTTTGCTTTTAAACACTTAAAATATATATTTTAGGGTGTTTTGATTAACAGAGAATAGGGCAGAGACCGATCATGACTCATTCACTGGAGAGACTGCACAACCACTGTAATCCAGGAGAGAAAGTCTCTTAATACTATCCTTCAGAAGAGGTAGCCTACTATACAGAGAGAGCGCTAGCCTTGCACTCAGGATGGAAGGCAATCTATTGCAGTAGAAAGAGCATCTGGAGTCACACGACCTGGGTTCACATGTTACCTCAGAAGCTTGCTTACTATCTGTGTGTCCTTGGGAATGTGGCTTACCATACCTGGGTCTCAGTTTCCTTACAATAAAATGAGGGAGTCAGATTTGATGGTGTCTGAGATACTACAGCTTTACATCTGAGATCCTTCTAAGTCTACATCTATGCTCCTGTAACAGCTGGGTTCAAGTACTATCGCTGACACACACTTGCTGTGTGGCTCTGGGTAAGTCCCTTAACCTCTCGGTGCCCCTAATGAACTCTCTAAGGCCAAGTTGCAGAGAAAACTGTTTTAATACCATAACCTGCATGGATGGAGGAAGTTTATTACCACGGATTCTTTACTCTGATGTAATCAAAGATCTGATTTAGAAAAGCGCTAAGAAAACATTTCAGAAAAATATACCTTACCCTTATTTAATTGGGGAAAAAAAGCTGTTCTCCAGCCAAGAGAATTTATGTTGAATTCTTCCTTATTCGTTGCTAAGGAAAATTTTTCTTTTCCATTTTTTTTCCTACATGGAGGAATTAAGAGAAGGCTTTTCTCTGCTCCTCACACGTGGCACTCCTTCTCCTGATTCCTCGTCTTTGCACTGGCAGTCCCTTATGCCAGGAGTGCACTCCTTTCTCATTTCCTCTTCACAGAACTTCCCTCTTCCTTTGAGATACATCTCGAACATCACCTTCTACATGAAGTCTTTCATGATCCTCCCAACTAGGCTTGCTAGTGCCCTTCCTCTTTAGCTACTTAGTATTATTTTGTATTTTTTTATACTTACAAATTTTTATGTTGTCTCCCCCAATGGAATATTAGCTCCTTAAAAGAAGAGACATTTCTTTTTTTCCCCCTCTTTTTGCATCCCAGTGCCTAGCATATAGTAGGCACTTCATAAATGCTGATTGATTGACTGACAGGCTGAGAGGCACAGGCGACTTTTTGTATCCTCTCTATTGAGATATATATTAGCCTAGCTAAGTTTGTGACTGGCCCTCTGGATTTTCCCTCAATGGCATAAACTCAGTCATTTTTCAACCATCCTCTTCCTCTTTGTTCTTTCCTTATTTTTTGAGTCTTAGTAGAGTCTAAAGAAAGGATTCTCGGGACAAAGCTGAATCATCTTTCACAAATGTTGCTGTTAATGGAAACAGTAACAAAGCATTAAGAGCAGTGGTACGGCCAGAATACCCATTACTGGAAAGGAGGTGGCTTCTCCTTTTTCATTTCATTTAGGTTTAAGGTGTAATTGTTACATGGCAGGCAGATAAATCTGTACTCACCATCTCCTGCCAGGGATCACTGTAAATAGCATTTCTGCCTGAATTCTAGGGGTTTATATCAAGAATGGGAAATGACTGGTGTCATCTGGGAGGGATTTTAGAAAATCTTTATAAAGGCTCGATTATCTCACAGCTTGCTCATCATATACATTACAATTAAGTCATTAGCTAATATTGCTTTTGCTCCCAAATCAAAGTTTACCAGAGCTGTCTTTATTATGAGCATTTTGTAATGACCAGAGAGGGACAGTCACTAAATTCAGAGCAGAGAGTATGAAGAGCCATATTAGTTCACCTAACAACATAAATGAAACCTAAGAACATAATGGGGAAAAAAGGGACAGGAATAGATATTCAGAACTGAAAGGGACCTCCCTCATCTTGTACTTGGAAGAAGTATGACATAGCAACTCTGACTCTGGACACAGATTCTGTTTTCAAATCCTGCCTCTGACACTACCTGTGAGACCTTGAGCAAACTGTTCAATCTCCCTGGGCTTCATTGAGTTTTCTCATCTGTCAAAGGAGAGTTGGACTGGATGTGGCTTCCAAAGCCCCTTCCGGCTCAGGCTCTGGGAGTGAGGAAATTGAAGTTGAGTTACCTAATGTGTGCTAAGTTTGGGATGGAGGAGAGGGGAAAACCTACCAAGCTAAACTTAAGTGGCCCATAATTTTGGTTCCCATGGATAGACTGAATATGTAAGTTAATCAAAGGCCTTCCCTCTCACTCTTTGAAGCACAAGGAAATGCAAAGCCAACATTGCAGGCTTTTCCACATTTACAGAGTTATGCTTATTTAGAATTGTTTTTAAAATCCTGCAGTTCTATGTTTGATGTATATCAGTTTACAAAATTGTATAATACATACATGTATATATGTATCTATATCTCTATTTAGTGGTTTACACAGGCACACTTTAATCAGGCTGGGTAAATGTGCATGCTTCCTCTTTTCTGTAGGTTTGCTCAGGAAGAGTAGAAGGCAAAGAAGAGGGACAAATTTCTAAAGGAAACTTCCATCTGGTGGGACAGGAGCTCTTCGGTTTCCCAGTTTCCACTCACATTTTCAGATCTCTACTATTTCCAGGGTCCCCTTTGATGACAGGAAAGAGGACCATGCCTGAGAATGATTTCTGGATGTGCAGCTAGGGTAGATAATAATGACTTTGCATGTACTAATGTAGGTCCATGAGTGGTGGTACTGTGTAAACCACCCATCTCCCCCAATAAGAAATCCACCCCTGAAAGCCTCTGACTTCTTTAGGGTCTGGTTTAAGTTTATCAACAAACACTGACTTTGCACCAGGTACTAAGAGCCACAGTAAACAAAGATAAAAATGAAACAGTCCCTGCCCTCAAGGAGCTTACATTCTAACAGGGCAGACAACATATACTTATAAATGTATGGCATGTAATACACACACACAACACACACATGCATACATATCTGTTATGTGTTCTGGTGTGTGTATATATATACACATATATGTACATACATACATACATATATATGCCCATACATACATGTGATGGTATGCACACACACACACACACATACCAGTCTACCAAAATCATATACGCTAGTTCGGGGAAGGACAGCCGTAGCAGATGAAGGAGATGCCGCCTAAGCAAACAATGACTTTGGCTCCCTGGAGCGCTCACACTGGCTTGCTCAGGAATCTTAGCCTCATGTACACAGCAGTTCTTTCTGGGATAATACTAATTTCTCCTTCTGTACTGGAAAGTCTCCTCTGACTTTGGATTCTCTAAAAGGTCCCTCATTCCAAGAGGAGATTACAGCTTGATTCAGTTATGTGGCCAAGAGCTGATATGAGTAAGCAGATCAACATTCCCCAGCTCTGTGCTACGGCCCCCTTCACCAAACCAAACACAGTTCTGATTCAGCTCTTAACCCAGGTCTCCCAATTACAGAATTCTGCTAATTAGAGCCAAGAGATTTCTCGCATTCTCTCATCTCCAGATGAAACAAATAAACCTCACCAAGAAAAGTAAATTTAATCTCAGAAGCTTAATAGCTCAAATTGTGGACCTGCTGGCAAAGAACAGCTAGGAAAAAGTGAGATTATTCTAAACATTTTCAACAGCTGGTCCACAGACAAACAAGGATCTTTTTCTGACAGCGCTGTTTTCACCTCTGAATTCGGCTGCGGCTTGTCTGGTTTTTAGTCAGGGGCAGGGAAGGAGAATAACGTGAAGATATACTGAATCACTGTCAAATATAAACAATAATTTATTAATTAAATATTTTACTGAACAAGCCATTTCTTGTCTGCGAAATAGAGGTTAAAGACTTGTCCCTGAGGCCCTTTCCCAGACTGCTGAGGCACAGAAAGCTTTCAAAAGGCTTACAAAACAAAAACAACAGCAAAAAAAGAATTTATTAAGGGTCTACTATGTGGTAGATGCTGGGCATACACAGACAGAAAGGAAACAATCCCTGTCCTCAGCTGCTTACATTCTACCAGAGGAGACAGCATTTACAGTAAATGAGCAGAAACAACAGAAACACCAACAAAATCAATATTCTGTGTATACTTCTATGGGTACGTGTTGCCTTCCTGAAAATCTCCATGGGATTATGAAATTTTTGTCTTTGCACAAGGACTGGCATGTAGCAGGCTTACTCACTGGGTCACTGCTTTACCTATCTTTCTACGCAAATACAAAAGGAGAGTAATAGGGCTGGTGGGGAACCTGGGGTCCCGAGGCCCCAGGTTCCCCATCTCTGGCTAAGCCATTGGAGAGAAGGGAAGTTACAGAGTCACCATCTTGAACTTCTGGCCTCCCTTGCCATCCTCCTCAGTTGAGAATGACATATTCCATCCTCCCAAAGAACCAGGTAACTTGGAGCCAACAGCTCTGCCACACTGAAATGCATGAAGATGCATAAACATAAGCGTCGGCATTTTTATACAATGCAGTGAATTAACAGGTCCTCAGTAAATATTGGGTGAGCTGAACTTCACTGCATTGAAAGAAGCCATACCAAACATAAATCAATTCTGTCCCTTGCAAGGGATGTGTGTTTGCCCAGGAGTTGATCTATGACTGAAATCATAGTTGATGCTATGTGGTTTTAAAAGCCCATGGAAATCAACACCTCTGTTGCATTGATTCACATTTACATATTTTAGAAACATTTTCCAGTGATAAAGGGGGACAAAAAGGAAAACACTAGCAACACAGCATATGTTTAAGTAATTTAAGACCTGTGGTATACCAGACACTCACAAGGTAAAAGCCGTTGCTCTTTTTTTTTTTTTAAAGATGTCTAATTGTACCCTGAGCAGATAGGTGGCACAGTGGGTAGGGTGCTGGGCCTGGAATCAGGAACACTTATCTTTGTGAGTTCACATCTGGCCTCGGGCTTCCTAGCTATTTGACCCTAGTCATTTAACCCTGTTTGCCTCAGTTTCCTCATCTATAAAATGGGCCGGAGAGGGAAATGGCAAAGCACTTCAGTATCTTTGCCAATAAAACCCCAAATGGGGTCATGAAGAGTCTCACACGACTGAAAAATGAGTCAACAACAGCAAAATGTACCTCCAGAGGGCCTCAATCAGTGTGCCTTGCTAGTTTGCGGGGGGCACTATCCGGCAGATTTCTGCAAGTGCAAGTTTGTGTCCAACAGCTTTGAAATGGATGGGCTCTCTTCTTTTCCTTCTCCTTTGATACATCATTGCCAAACAATGTCTACACTGAGGACCCCAGTACAGGGTACCAAGGTAATTTAAATACAAGAATAATCCCCACACTTTCTTGGTGGCAGTAACGTCAACCTTCTTTCCCACAGAACTTTAACCGAAGCTACCACCAAGTAAGTGAACAAACTGGTTTCTGTTAAACAAGGGCTTGTTCTTTTAGGGGGAGGTGGAGATAAGGAGTAGAAAGGTAACAAGAGAAAAAAAGATCAGAGAAGAGTAGATCTCACTAACTCTATGCTCTTGGGGACTCCTTGAATAATCAAGCACTGGCCATACTTGCATCACAGGGAGAGTGCCAGGGTTAATAAGCCAATTTGGGCAAAGTCTTTGAGCTCCACACGTGAAAGTGCTAGATACCGCTGTTCACAGAGGCTATTATTACAATTAATAAACAATAATAACACATTTTGCACAGATAGTACCTCTCCTTGAGCTTGAAGCATTAGTTCACACATTATCTCAGAGTATAATTATCCCCATGTTACAGATGGTGAAACTGAGACACAAAAAGGTTAATTAAAGAACTTGCCCAAAGTCACAACTGCCCAGAAGCAGAAAATAGAATACAACTTAGGTCTGTAGGCATATAAAGCTCAGCTCTTGAGGGCTGTACGGGTTTTAAAAAATACACTGAATCTTTCTTCTTAAATCTGTTAAGGGAGTACTTCCCAATCCCCTTGTCTAGGCCTGGACTCTGAAATTGTAATAGATCTTAAAAATAGAAGCGCTATGGATCAGAGATACCTGCCATCCTGTCTGGTTTCAGTCTGTTCTATCCACGCCACCCTTGCTTTTGCTGTGCACATTAATAACAGGGAATATTATACTCTTGGCTCCTCACTTGAGAAAGGGGAAGAAAAAATAAAGCCCACTTCTTCTATCCAGAGGTCCTATAAAGGTTTCGTTGCAAGACAAGAATTCAAGAATTGTTCTTATGGGAGAATCTCAGGCCCAGCGTGGTCATAACTTGGTGCATGACAGACACATGCCTAAGGGAAATACAACTCCAGGAATAAGCCATGGCGTGCCAGTGAGATGCCTCTCTTTGTAGGACATTTCACTCCAATGTGCTTCAAACACTTCCCCTATTAGGATGGAATTAAGGCAGAAAGGGGTGGAATTTTTGTGAAAAGGAGAAAGATAGGATGTTAAGAGCCTCAACGTTGTTTCAAGGGTTGATTTGCACAAAGCTTTTCTTAAGGTTCAAAAAGACCTCTGACACACTCTAGTGCAAGGCCTTGGAAGGTTAAGGAAACCCAAGGTTATACTGGTGGTAAGTAGCAGAGGCAACATATAAACCTAAATTTAAAAAAACTTCTTTTTAAATTTTATTTTTTCAATTACACATGAACAAAAGTTTTTAACATTAGTTTTTTTTTAAATTTTGAGTTCCAAATTCTTTATGTCCCTGTTTCCCCTCCCTTCTCCTTGACCCACAGCCTTTGACTCCAGAGCCAATGTGTCCTTTCCCCTGCACCAGTGAAACCTCCTTTTATACTGGTGTAAGGAACTGGGAAAGCATAAAGTAGGGAATTTTGTCATTATAGCTTACTTGTTTCAGTTGTATCCAACTCTTCATGTCTCCATTTGTGGTTTTCTTTTTTTTTTTTTTAATTTTTTGGCAATTGGGGTTAAGTGACTTGCCCAGGGTCACACAGCTAATAAGTGTCCAGTGTTTTGGTCCGAGGCTGGATTTGGACTCAGGTCCTCCTGACTTCAGGGCTGGTGCTCCATCCATTGTGCCACCTAGCTGCCTCTATTTGTGGTTTCCTTGAGAAAGGTACCGGAGTGGTTTCCCATTTTCTTTTCCAGCACATTTTACAGATGAGGAAACTGAGCAAACAGGATAAAGTGACTTGCCCAGGGTCACATAGTTAGGAAGTGTCTGAGGCCAGATTTGAACTCAGGAATGGGAGTCTTCCTGACTCCAGGCCTAGTGCTCTATCTTCTATGCCACCTTAAGAGTTGAGAATTAGTGCTGGAATGACTGCATTTCTAGACTGAAATGCCTTCTTCAGAAGGCCACACCTTCCTAACTCTTAATACTTGGGCATCTCTTGGACATTCGATAAATACCTGATGACTGACTGACTGACCCAAGGTCTCTGAGAGACCCGTTCTCCAAAAGAGGTGAGCATTATATTCTCTTGCCAAAAAAACCCCAACAAAACCCTGAAGTCACGTCCTCTTGTCAGCAACTACATCACTGACCTTGGCAGAAGGGCAAGAAAACAAGCCACGGTGATCCGCAATTAAAGCCTCTTGAAAGACACCTAACCTCTCCATGACCCACCGAAGGTTTCATTTCTTCTAATCAAATTAACTTCTGCATAAATACATACAGTAAGTTAGAAACGGAGGGGTCACTGTACAAATGAACCCGTCACAGGAAGACTTATTTATAGATTTTTAGCACCTACTGTTTGTGTTACATATTTCAGCGCCTGATTAAACACCGTGTTGCATTCTTCTTTAATTGTTTTGTGACTAGAAGTCTCGTCTCAATATTCAGAGTATGAATCCTATTCCCCAAACAATGGGATCCTGTTTTCTACAACATTTAAAAAATTTGTTGGTAATTCCTCTCTGTAAGAAATCCGGTAGCCTCATTGAGGAGCTAAATGAAGAAGCCCTGGGGACATTCAAAAACCCCAGTCAGGGAAGCTGAGTCATCCTATCAGCATAACACCAGCAGGAAAAGCCGCATGTCCCTTTTCCCTAAGGAGTCCAGTTAGAATATCAACTGCTCTCCAATTCCCCAGGAATCTTTGTTCTCCTCCTTTGTATGTCTAGGCACCAATTCCCCTGGTCCAGGCTCCCTGTTCCCTTTCTCCTAATGCCTAGTCCTGCTACACCCAGATAAAAGCCCTACAAAAACTCCCCAGACCTTCCTGGTTTGGGAAAGGGTGCCCCATTCCTTCCAGGGACTCAATGCAGTGCCCAATTCCACCTAAGGTCAAAACACATCTGTTTCCATCGTTCTCCTTGACTGCCCTTCATTTTGTAGATTCCCTCAATAGAGCTGGCTTGCTTTACTGTCCTGTTGAGAGCTCCATGTTTTCTTGTATCGGACTTCTGGTAGTCAGGGAACTTCCCTGAGTCTGTATCAAAATACACTCCCCGGAGGGCGGAGTGAAAGCAGGGACTTGCTTGAGCTCTCCCCCAAACCCCTCCAAATACCCGTAAAAAATGGCTCTAAACAAATTCTAAAGCAGCAGAATCCACAAAAAGACAGAGGGAAACAAATTTGCAGCCCAAGACAACCTGGATGGTTGATCGGAAAAGCGTATCTCGGCAGGGAGAGGAAAGCAGTTCAGCATGGGCACGCAGGCCCCAGCGAACCTGGAGCAGGCCTCAGAGGAATGAATCACACGCCGCTGTGGCGGCTTCCAGACTCCACAATCCATGAACGCCAATGACAATTTAGACGGTCAGTGGGAAAAGTCTGTTTTTTCGGTGAGAGAAGAGCTAGGTCAGAGCCGGTTCCAGAGCGCAGAGCGTGGGCGGTGGCTGTGTCCTGAGCTTCCGGCCCACAGACTGAAGGGGAATCAAGTGGCTGATCAGAGGGGGACTGCAGCGATGTCTTTGCTGGTGCAGAGGCCGTAATCTCTTGCTTTGCCTGTGCTTGGATCTGAGTCACAGCTCTGGGTGGCAGTCCTGGGGTGAGGAGGAGAGCTGGCACGGTAGAGCTTGTAGTGGCAGTGGAGAGAAAACCCTCCTCACGATTCCAAGAGAGAAAAGATTGCTTGTGGCCAGTCACTCAAAGACCAGAGCTCAGGCCAGGAAAAGAGTAAACACCTCACCCCTTATCATACCACCTTGGAATAACTGAAAATGTACAGGTCCCTACAAGTATCTCTGAAAACAGCTGTACAAACCCCTGAAGCTTGGGACAGTACATTCTCCACATTGGAAGCAGACTTTACCTTAACAAAGGGTTTAAAACTCAAAGTATTGGCTGGGATCATGAGCCAAGCAGTGCAAAAAGAGTCAGACTGTATTATCTTACTTTG
This sequence comes from Phascolarctos cinereus, assembly GCF_003287225.1. NCBI lineage: Eukaryota > Metazoa > Chordata > Mammalia > Diprotodontia > Phascolarctidae > Phascolarctos > Phascolarctos cinereus. Next base: position 402,535,160 of record NW_027555625.1, on the reverse strand, counting down.
GTGACAAAGAAGATCAAAACATACACCAGAAGAAGACAACAAAGTCAAAGCTCCCACATCCAAAGCCTCCAAGAAAAATATGAATCTGTTCCAGGCCTTGGAAGAGCTCGAAAGGGATTTTGAGAAGCAAGTAAGAGAAGCAGAGGAAAAACTGGGAAGAGAAATGAAAGTGATGCAAGAAAAGCATGGAAAAACAAGTCAACAGCTTGCTAAAGGAGACCCAAAAAAATACTGAAGAAAATAACACCTTAAAAAATAGCCTAACCCAAATGGCAAAAGAGGTCCAAAAAGCCAATGAGGACAAGAGTGCCCTAAAAAGCAAAATTGGCCAAATGGAAAAGGAAATCCAAAAGCTTACTGAAGAAAATACTTCCTTAAAAATTAGGATAGAGCAATTGGAAGATAGTGACTTTATGAGAAATCAGACACAGTAGAACAAATCCAAAAGAATGAAAAATTAGAAAACAATGTGAAATATCTCATTGGAAAAACAACTGACCTGGAAAATAGATCCAGGAGAGAGAATTTAAAAATTATTGGACTATCTGAAAGCCATGATCAAAAAAAGAGCCTAGACATCATCTTTCAAGAAATTATCAAGGAAAACTGCCCTGATATTTTAGAACCAGAGGGCAAAATAGAAATTGAAAGAATCCACCAATCTCCCCCTGAAAGAGATATTGTAGCCAAATTCCAGAGTGCCCAGGTCAAGGAGAAAATATTGCAAGCAGCCAGAAAGAACAATTCAAGTACTGTGGAAACACAATCAGGATAACACAAGATTTAGCAGCTTCTACATTAAGGGACCACAGGGCATGGAATATAATATTCCAGAGGGCAAAGGAGATAGGATTACAACCAAGAATCACCTACCCAGCAAAACTGAGTATAATCCTTCAGGGGAAAAATGGTCATTCAGTGAAATAGAGGACTTTCAAGCATTCTTGATGAAAAGACCAGAGCTGAATAGAAAATTTGACTTTCAATACAAGACTCAAGTGGAACATGAAGAGGTAAACAGGAAAGAGAAATCATAAGAGACTTATTAAGGTTGAACTGTTTACATTCCTGCATGGAAAGATGATATTTATAACTCATGAGACCTTTGTCAGTATTAGGGTAGTGGGAGGGGAAAAATTATATGTATATATAGATAGATAGATATAGATAGATAGATAGATAGATAGATAGATAGATAGATAGATAGATAGATAGATAGATAGATAGAGGGCACAGGGTGAGTTGAAGATGAAGGGTGATATCTGGAGAATAAAATTAAGGGGTGAGAGAGGATTATACTAGGAGAAGGAGAAAGGGAGAGGTAGAATGGGGTACATTATCTTGCACAAAACAGACAAGAAAAGGTTCTTACAGTGGAGGGGAAACAGGGGAAGGTGAGAGGAATGAGGAATCTTATTCTCATAGGATTTGGCTTAAGGAGGGAATAACATACACACTCAATTGGGTATGGAAATCTGTCTTACCCTACAGGAAAATAGGGGAGGAAGGGGACAAGAGAGCAGGGGATGATAGAGAGAAGGGCAGATTGGGAAAGGGGTAATCAGAAGGAAGTACTTCTGAGGAGGGACAGGGTCAAAAGAAAGAATAGAATAAATGGGGAGGGCAGGATAGGATTAAGGGAAGTTTTTCACAACATGTCTACTATGGAAGTGTTTTGCATAACTGCACATGTATGGCCTGTATTGACTTGCTTGCCTTTTCAGTGAGGGTGGGTGGGGTGGGAGGAAGGGAGAAAATTTGGAACCCAAAGTTTTAAAAACACATGTTTAAAAATATATGTTTCCACATGCAACTGGGAAATAAGAAATACAGGAAATGAGGTACAGAAATCTATCCTGCCCTACAGGAAAACAGAAGGGGAAGGGGATAAGAGAAGGGGGGGAAGAGATAGAAGGGAGGGCAGACTGGGGAAGGGGTATTCAGAATGCATGCCATCTTGGGGTGGGAGGAGGGGCGAGATGGGGTAAAAATTTGGAATTCAAAATGTTGTGGAAGTAAATGTTGAAAACTAAAAATAAATAAATTTATGTTAAAATAAAATAAAATAAAATACACTCCCCGCCCCAGGGCCTAGCATAGTGCAACGCACACACTAGGCACTCAATAAATGTTTGTTGATAGGATTCACGCTTCCTTACCAATAAACATATTCTTTAATGGATAGCTATTGCACCTTAGTAGTCGCTCCTGGTATATAAAGCAAGTCATTTATATGATTAGTGGTCACTCACACCAATTTAAATTCTGGGGATGATCCGTTCTGCTCTTCTAACCTCTCTGCCCCCTGGTCCCCATATTGTCTTTTAGTTAAAAATCCTAGTTATCTTTCAAAATCTAGCTCAAATGCTACCTTCTACCCATTGCCTTCCATGCTGTCCCAGATGGAAATAACCTCTCTCTGAATCCCCAACTGACCAAGTGACAAACATTTATTAAGCATCTACTAGGTGTTAGATACCATACGAGGCACTTCAGAAACAGGTTAAAAACGGACAACATTTGCCTTAAGACATGTATATTTTTCAACACGTTTTCAGAAAGTAAGTACAAGAAAAGGAATTTAATACACGGAGATGAGCTAGGTACTAACCACTGTGAGAATAAGGAAAGACCCATGAAAGGAGATGGTACTTGGGACCCTGAAGCAACCTGGGCATTCCAAGAGGTATAACTCAGCAGGGAGAGCGTTCCAGGTATGGAGGACGTGGAGGCAAGAGACGGAATGTTGGGTTCTGTGAATTGCAAACACGCCAGTTGGACTGAAGCATGGAAGGTGTGAAGGTGAATAATTTATAATAAGCCTGGAAAGGTAGGTTGGAAGTCAGGTCACGAAAGGCTTTGAATGCCAAACAAATGGGCTTGTATTTAATCCTAGAGCTAAGGCACTGGCTTTTTTTTTTTTCAGCAAGTGAGTGAGAAAATTGAGGCTAAAGAGATGAGATGATTTGCTCCCAAGTCCCAACTGGTGGGGAGGGGAAAGTTGCAGGGCTGGGATCAGAATCCAGTGCTACTGATTCCAAGTATAATTTGAGGGGTTTCTATGCTATGGAATTGTATCTGTGCAGACATTGGGTCAAGGGTGAAGTAAAGGTCTGCTATCCAGTTTTTTCTTTTTTTTCAGAGACTTGGAGGATGGTAGGAGGGGACTATAAAGATCATTTATCAATCAATCATCAACAGCATTTATTAAGCACCTCTTCCACATCAGGTAATGGGCTAGGCACTGGGGATACAGATACAATGAATGAAACAGTCTCTGCTCTCAGGGAACTCATGTTCTATCCAGGGAGACAACACGCATAGGCACAGGTACAATACAAAATAAATACAAGGTCGTTAGGGAGGATAGGCACTAGTAGTGACAAGGGGACAACCAGAAAAGATCATTTGTAAAAGGGAGATATTTCTATTAACTATGTAATAGGATCATTGTAAAGAAAGTGCATCAGAAGCCTTAAAGAACTTTAAAAACATGAGACAGAGACAGGGACAGGGTGTGACCCTGCAGTTTCACTGGTGCAGGTATCTCCCAGATGAGGAAATTCCTCTACCAATGTAGATTAGCACTGATGCTGTAATCTAGAGTCTTAAATTTGCAGTGGTTCTTAACCAAGGAGGAATTTTAAGGGGTTCATGAACTTGGATGGGGAAACATTTTAATTATGTCTTTTTTCAACATACTTGGTTTTTCTTGTAATTTTATGTATTTTACTGATTACATTTAAACGCTTATTCTGGGAAGGTGTTCATAGAATTTACCAGTTTGCCAAAGTAGTCAACAACACAGAAAAGGGTAGGAATCTCGACCTTACAAAGTTGTCTAGAGTCAAGACTTCAGATGTGTGACCTGTAAACCATATATGGCCCACAACACTGCTTAGCAGATTAAAATGCAATTGGGAAAATGTTTAACAAAATAAATAGAAATACAATAAAACATAGATAATATTAATATGTGGTTTTCTAAGTAAATACATGGTGGCTGGCCCACAGGATGATTTAGTAGTCCCTCTTTCTATTTGAGTTTGACACTATGGTCTAGAACCATGAAAGGTTAAGTGACTTGCCTAGGGTCATGCAGCCAATATGTTTCAGAGTCAGGATGTGAATGTGAGTCTTCTTAGCTCCAAAGCCAACTCCATATCTCTATGCAATGCTATTTCTCAGAAACCCAGGCATTATTATTTTTATTATCATCATCATTCTCACTGTTATTATACCTATCCCCCTCATTTTGCAGTAAGAAAACTAGAGTGCTGGGGAAGTCAGGAAGTCCTGAGCTCAAATCCCACAACAGACACAGACTAGCTGTGTGACCCTGGGCAAGTCATTTAGCTACTTTTTGCCTCAGTTTCCCCATATATAAAATAGGGATAGCAACAGAACCTATTTCCTGGTTTGCTGTCAGGATCAAATGAGATAATTGTAAAATGCTTTAGTACACTGCCTCGCACATAGTAAGCACTATATAAATGTTAGCTATTATCATTTTTATTTTTATCCTCATCCTTCGTATTATTATTATTATCAGAATATCTCTCCTCCTCATTTTACAGATGAGGCAACTAGGTGGTACCATGTTTAGATCACTGGTCCTAGACTCAGGAAGACCTGACTTCAAATTCAGCCTCAAAAACTTTCTAGCTGTATGACGCTGGACAAGTCACTTAACCGCTGTTTTCCTCAGTTTCCCCATCTGTAAAATGGAGATGATAATAATAACACCTAACTTCCAGGGTTGTTGCGATGATCAAATGAGACTATAATTTGCAAAGTGCTGAGCCCAGTGCCTGGCACGTAGTAAGCACTGTATAAATGTTAGTTTTCATTGTTGTTGTTATTATTATCGAAGATCACATAGCTAGTTAGGGCCTGAATGGGACTAGAACCTATATCTTCTAATTCCCAGCTAGGTGCTCTTTCCATAGTTTTCAAACCTTAGAAGTGCTGTATAAATGCTACTGACTATGGCCAGCTACAGCTTTCCATCATGCCACAGTGTTCTTCCTCTAAATAAAGCCGTTAGCAATTCTGGACCAACAAAGAGAGGCAGAAAGGTCCAGGTCTGTCTGCAATAATGAAACTTTTCCTTCTCTGTGAATTACTTTCATGATTGACTGTTTCTTGTATTCTAACTAGTTTTCAAGCACTGGAAACTGGAGCATAGGTTAGCAAAGGAAATCATAAAAAAAACCTCTCTCCTAATACTTTAAATAGGTTGTGTCCCATCCTGTCTCTTCCTATTTCTTTAAACTCCATTCTTAGACCTGACCTGAGAAGAATATGAAAAGACCAGGCAAAAATTAAGGGGACCATAAGCCAGTAAAGATCACTGTTCTTTTACCGCTCCTCTGCTTTATACAAATGCACCCACAAAACAAGAGTGACTACAGCAGACAGCAACATGTTAAGCAATATCCGAAGCATGGTGAAGGGAGAAGGGGGCGGGCGGACTGAATGGCGAAGCGCCCCAGGAAGATGAAAAAGGTCATTGAAATGAAAATAACCTAGGGAACTGGGGACGAGTGTACCATTACCACAGACTGGAAGAAAACACAGAATCCAATCAAATGGAACAGATTGAAATGTGATTTCAGTCAAGTGTGAATGCCACCGAATGCATTGTGGAAATATTTGGGGAGCTGGCAGAAAGGAATATGATTCTCACCCCCTTGAAACCCCCCACCCCCAGTTGGACATCAACACAATTCAAAAGCAGGTGTTTGCTGGAGACAATAATTCATCACTTACACAAATGCCTCCTCCACTCTCCTAAGTGAGGGTTAGTGAGTGGGAGAATATGATGAGGACAAATTAGGGGTCTCTTTGTAACAGAAGCATTGACTGTTTTGCTGAGGTATTAAAAAGAAAGCTACCCTGTCGGCTTAGTTTTAAAAGCAAAGGGATTCAAAGCCTGGCTCTGGAGCGTACCAGAAAAGAGGAAGGGATTGATCATCGCCTTTTATTGTGAGCTTCCCATGGCTGAATGTTCACTGATAGAATTGGTCCAACTCCAAGATGCCGTCTTAGAAACAATAATTGTTTTCAACTAAAATACAACTCTAGCAGAAAACACTCATTTAAGTGATAACCACCTAAATGCTTCAGGATCAAGAATGCATCTGGCCCCCTCATCTCTGGCTTTTTGAGCACCAGAAATAACGTTGGAATGATCCTGAGCAACAACCACAGTAAAACAAAAGGTTTGGCTGAGAATTGCCAAAGCTAACCCCAGTTCAGGACCAAAGGAATGATTTCAGGTGAGGAGCTTTACACCAGGAAGATCTAGATGGAAAATGGGGTGGCTCCCCCAATATATTACAGTGACAAGTCACTTCCAAAACCCTTCGCTTTCTTCAGACCTCATCCAGTTCCACGAGGACACCAAGAGAATTAGGATTTTGGTAATGGCCTCATTTATACTACAATAAACCATCACCACAAGATAGAGGTGACATCATTGTTCTACATTTCCTGTTACATGTCATCTAGCATGAAGATGGCAGTGGGGCTCCACGGCGCTTTCCATTCCTTTCCCACACCTTTCCTAGGAAAGTTATGAATACCACTACTAATATTCTCTTACCCCTTCTCAGCCTCTTCCAACCCTCTCCAATACAGCTGAACCACATTTGTTTTTAACTGGGTATTCAAACTGCATTCCTACTGGCCATTTTTAACTAGCTGAAGACATAACAGCCACAGGTAACTGTCTGATTACTATGTGTGAGCCCTCCACTAAAATTCCCTGGTTTCAAAGTTTTTGATAACTATGTCAACAGAATTAAAGCTTGGGAAGACTGCCAGCCTAGAAAGGTTTCACACATAGGTCTGATGATTGATTTCATTGTGTGTCTTCTGAAGACCAGAACATTGGAACAGACTTGTCACCAGAAGGCTGGATATCAGAGAGTGCTAAGCGAGCCCTTTCCAATCCATCTTCTTTTTAGCCAATAAATTGGCACTATTAAAGAACCAGTCTGATATGGTACTCTCCTTCTCAATAAGCTTCGACGGTGCCCTGTTGCTCAGAGTATAACACAAACTCTTTTGTTTGATATTTAAATCTCTTCCACTCCAATCTGTTTTCCTAAACATCCTCCTTCATTCCTGTCAACCATATGTTCCCCATATGTAATGTTCTCTCTCCCACCTTCATGGTTTTGAATAAGGAATTCACTATGCCTAGATAAATCAACAACCTGAGTCAGCCAATCAATAAATACGATTTGGGGGCTATCGACTGTTTTTGGGGTAGCTTGGCGGTACAGTGAGTAGAGCATTAGACCTCGTGTCAAGAAGACCTGGACACTTATTAGCTGTATCACCCTGGGTAAATCATTTAACCTCTTGCTTCAGTTTCCTTATTTTTATATAATAATATAATATAGTATTTATATATATGTGTGTGTGTGTACATATATATACATATATACATATATACATATATATGTATATATATGTGTGTATATATATGTATATATATGTGTGTGTGTATATATATATATATATATATGTGTATATATATATGTGTGTGTGTGTGTGTATACATATATATATAATACATAATGGGATAATAATAGCACCTGCCTTAGATGGTTGCTGTGAGGGCCAAATGAGATAATATTTGTAAAATGCTTAGTAAACCTTAAAGTGCTATACAAATACTAGTTTTTATTGTTGTTGCTATTATTTTTATTTTACTACTAAAGTTTTGTTTAGAGAGAACAATGTATATGGGGAACATACGGTTGGCAGAGATGAAGGAGGAATAAGTTTTTAAAAAGTTTAGAGAAGAAGGGCTTTAAATACCAAAAAAAAAAATTGTGTTTTACTCTAGCAATGGGGAACCATTGAAGTTTATTGAGCAGGAGAGTAACATTAGACTGGTTCTCTAACAGTGCCAGTATAGTAGCTAAAAAAATTTAGCAATAAATTTTATATGTGTTAACAGTTATTATTATTTTGAAATCAAGGCATTTCATGATTCACAGCAATATTGGGTTACTAGGAAAATATTAATATTAAAAATGTGTTCGTGTGTGTTTGTGTAGGGGGTGGGGTGGGGAACCATGTGAAATGTAAGATGTTGCATGGTTTTCCAAAAGCAATTCAGCTTACTTTATTCCTTCTGCACAATTTTTGGCCCAGGCTATTCAAGGAATGCATACTGATTAACTATCTCAATAGATTTACTGGAAGTATTTTATTGGAAAAGGAAGTGAGCTACTGATGTAACAAAAGCAAGGGATAACAGACAGCCTGAATGGTGAAGTAGTTCCCATCATCCAACATTTTAACCAACATTTATTAAATATCTAATGCTGGAAGTTAGATGGCCTTCCTTGGGACTATGAGCCGTGGTACAGTTAGGGCTGTCTAATGACTCAGAGTCCTTTCCCCATGGAAAAGGTCAGCCTCCCTAGGAAGAAAGGGGACTGATTTCTCGGCAACTGGACATGGGGCAGTACTATAGTACCACACAGGACCTTTTGGGAAGAGGAAGGCAGGATTCTGGACTGCTTATGAGCTAGGGCATAACTCGTGTGTATGGGGCGCGCGTGTGTGTGTGTCTGTGTGTGTGTGTGTGTGTGTGTGTTTTCTTTTTCCATTGTGTAAATAAAACCTTTTTTATGTTTCAAGTCTTGATGGAAGCAATGCATACAGGGAAGCCTGAGGGCCCCTTTGAGCAGAACACCATAAACTATATACTCATGTTCCCAGTGGTAGATGGATTGGAAACAGCTAGGTTAGCACTATCTGATATCTAACCTCTTGGTGACAAAATTGTTTATTTTATTATTATTGATTATTATTGTTATTAGACTGGGAAGGAAGTAGTGTTTGTTTGTTGGTGACCTTGATTGCCAGGTTAAGGAGTTTGAACTTAATTTGCTAGGCAAAAGATAGCTCTTTAAGGGTTTCCAGCAGAGGAGTGATGTGATCACATCTGTGCAAGAAGAATATGACTTTTATACTACAAAAGATGGATCAGAGAAGAAAGAAGATGGAGGTGGGGAGTGCAGTTGTAAGACAGTAGCAATAGTCTTAAATAGTAATGGGGAAGGCCTTTTCAAGGCAAGTGGAAACAGGAATAGAGAGGAGAGGATGGAGGCGAGAGATATTCTGAAGGGAGAGTCAACAGGATTTGACAACAACCACAACACAGAAGGCCTGACATCTCAACGTGGTTATTCTGTGGGTGCAAATCACGATCTATTTAGGTCTCGATATCCCGTGTGAGATTGTTATTTATATCCCTGCATAAAACCTCTACAGCGGATCTGCCCAAAGACCCCTTTACATGTGTAATTTGACATTCTGTGTAAACTATGCATCAGTCGGGTTTTAGGGCTTGACATAACGATTCCAAGTATAATTTTAGGGAATCTCTCACAAAATGTTTCTGGTTTGTTTCCCAGGCCTAGGAAACCCTAAAAGTGTCAGAATCTAGCTCTAGTCTCATAAGATTTCTTTGGTTTATACCCCCCCACCCACACAAACACTGGAAACATCAGTATATAGTTTGTGCTGCTCTGTTGAAAGAGGCCCTCAAGCTCCCCTGTATGTACTGAGTCCATCAAGACTTTAAATATGAAAAAGGTTTTATTTACACAATGGAAAAAGGAAACACAGACACCCCCCCCCCGTGTTGCACCCAAGCTCAAAGGCAGTTAAGACCCTGCATTCCCCTTTTCAAAGAGACCTATACAGTCCCTTCTACTTATAGTACTGCTCCATATAGTTGAGAGTTGCTGAGAATTCAATCAATCTCTCTTCTTCTTAGTGAGGTCCACCTTACCTATGGAGAAAGAACTCTGGGTCATCAGACAGCCAATACTCACCCCTGAACCTGTACCATGGCTCACAGTCCCAAGGAAGGGCATCTAACTTCCAGCTTCAGGTACTTAATAAATGTTGGTTAAACTGTTGGATGGTAGGAACTAATTCACTATTCAGACTCTATGTTATCCCTTATTTTTGTTACATCACTAGCTTTTTCCAATAAAATATTTCCAATAAATCTATTGAGATAGTTCATTAGTATGCATTCCTTGAACAGCCACCATAGGTGATAATGAGTTGGGCCCAAAATTGTGCAGAAGGGATACGGTTGACTGAATTGCTTTTGGGAAACCATGAAGCATTTTACATGATTCTGAGATGGATCCCCCCGTCCCTGCACACACACACACACACACACACACACACACACACACACACACATACACACACATACTTAACACCAATATTTTCCCAGTAATCCCTTATGGCTGTGAATCATGAGATACCTTAATTTCTAAAAAAAATAATAACTGCTAAACTTATATAGTACTTTACAAAGCATTTTGCATATATTATCTCATTTAAACCTCAAAGCAGATACTGTGAGGCAGATACTATTATTATGCCCATTTTACAGATGAAGAAACCAAAGATGAGAACTTGCTTAGGGTCGGCTAACCAGTAAGAATCTTAGGAGGGATTTGAATTCAGGTCTTTCTGACTTAAAGTCTTCCACACTCTCCCTTCTGCTTCCTTACAGAATCAAAAAGCAACAATGAGGAACCAAGACAAGCATAGTAGGTGTAAATATGCTGAAGCATATCCCCAATAGTGACTTACACATACGTAATATGATTATAGCACTTCTTAAACTGTGGGTCACAACCCCATATGGGGTCATGAAAAGTCTGGTAACAGTCAAAGGTTTCTGCAAATCAATTGCATGATGAATCCAAGTTGTTTCTGGAAGTTCTTGCCCATATTTCACAGCACAACTTCATTGTGGCCTTGGTTCTGAACACAAAGCGTGTGCACTTTGCACTGTTTGTGCCCTCAGGCCACACAGCGCCAACAAATGCTGCTGAAATGGAAAAGGGGTCTCAAGTGGGAAAAGTTTAAGAAGCCTTGATATAGAATGCATCACTCAGAAAATGTAATTTGGTAAAGACTATTCCCCCACACTGGAACTGTACTCTCTTTTCATCTCCACTGCTTAGAACTCCTACTTTCCTTCAAAGTTCAGCTCAATTACTACCTTCTACACACGGCCTTCCCTGATCACCCCAAGGTGTTAATGCCACCCTCTCTAAATTATATTGTATTTATTTTTTAAAATATATTTTACAGGCATATAATTGGTGGTTCTATTAAAGTATCAGAAATCATTTTTCATAATCAATACTGTCCTCAAAGTCTCCTTGGGATTGAAGAGATCCACTTAAGGCATTAGTTTCTTATTATAGTATGCAATGATAAAAAACAAATTTTGGGACTCAAGCAGCAGGGCCTCTCTTAAATGGGAAAATGAGATTGTAGGCAAGAAGTGAATTCCAGCTCAATGCAGTATTCAGGACTCTGAAGGACAGATACCCTAAGTATCATCTGGCTAAGAATAGTAGGGCAGGAAACTGTTAAGCCTTCTATGATACCCCTGAACATCTTCTCACATCTAGGACACCCTTTTTCTATTTCCTAGAGAGAAACGAAGGTAGCAGAGAGAAGGTACACATCGTGTATCAATCATGGAATTTTTGCCAATAGCAAGATTTTTCCTGAGAAGAAGCTATTCGGCGACATCCACAGCTTCCACACTGAATGCAGCTAAAGAAATGCCTGGTCTCTCCTGACTTTGTGTTCCTTTTCACTTTGGGGAAATAAAGTGGTCCTGGGGACAGACAGTTGGACAAGAGAAAATGTGTGTTTGTGTGCGGGGTGGGGGGGTGTCATTTAGTAGAAGATAGAAATGAAAAGTTTTAATCCCTGCTTGTTACACTGACAAACATCGGTGGCAGCAGCTATGAGCAGTTTGCTGGTGGAGTCACACTTGCCAGGGTACAGAACCATGAATCAGGAGGAGACTACGAGGTCATGTAGGCCAGGATGTCTGCAGACCGTGAACTTGTTTTCTTTCTTTCCTTCTTTCCTTCCTTCCTTCCTTCCTTCCTTCCTTCCTTCCTTCCTTCCTTCCTTCCTTCCTTCCTTCCTTCCTTCCTTCTTTCTTTCTTTCTTTCTTTCTTCAATTGAGGTTAAGTGACTTGCTCAGGGTCACACAGCTAGTAAGTGTCAAGTGTTTAGTCGGATGCCGGATTTGCACTCAGGTCCTCCCGACTTCAGGGCTGGTGCTCTATCCACTGTGCCACCTAGCTGCCCCTGAACTTGTTTTCTTAAATATTTTTATAACAGTTGTATTTCAGTATAACTGGTTTCCTTTGCAATCCTATGTACTGTGTTTTCATGCATTTAAAATATTAATCTGAGAAGGGGTTCATAGGCTTCATCAAACTGCCAAAGGGATCCATGACATAAAAAATGATTTAGACAAACTCCTTTATATTTACAGATGATCAAAGGATCACAGATCTAGGGCTGGAAGAGACCTCAGAGGTTATTAGTCCAACCCCTTCATTTTACAGATGAAGAAACTGAGCCCCAGAAGTAAAGTGACTTGGCCAAGGTCACTCTCCTCCTGGGAGTCACTACCAGCATTCAAACTAAGATTCTTTATGGTTCCATGTTTAACAGGAAAGTTCAAGCTTCTTCCCACTGTGCCATATTATAGAAAATGAGGGCTGAGCTGGAACTCTAAGCAAGGACTTCTAAGGCCAAGTTCATGCTTTATACCAGGCTGCCTCTCTTAATCCCCAAAATGACAGGCGTTGCTTCCAAATTTTCAGGGACCTGGGTGGCTACTCCCTGACAAGCCGCAGTCAGACTTAGGAAAGAAAGTTATCTACCATCACAGCACTTGCTCTACTCTCTATCTTAAAGTGGCTAGGTGGCACAATGGATAGAATGCTGGGTCTAGAGTCAGGAAGACCTGAGTTCAAATCCAGCCTCAGACACTTGGTAACTGTGACCCTGAACAAGTCACTTAACCTTTGTCAGTCTCACTTCCCTCCTCTGTAAAATGGGAATAATGATAGTATTTAACTTACAGGATTGTTGTGAGAATCAGATAAGATGATAGATACAAATTACTTTGCAAACCTTAAATTGCTATATAAATGTTAGCTATCGCCATCATCAACATTATTATGATTATATAGCCTAAGGGTGCCAATCCCGAAACTATGCGAATGTCATTTAACACACAAGTTCACAAGTTTGACAAGGGGTGACTCCATAAAGGCTTGCCATGTACATCTATATGTCTCTAAATCGTCCTAGAAGCTGGTGTGAGACTGGAAAAATGTGAGAATGAGAGTCTGGCCGGCTCCCCTCATCTAATGAGGCTGCAGAGTACAACGAAAAACAGGACTTACAGCTTGAAGGGACCTTAGAGATCACTTGGTCCTACTCCCTCGTTTTACACATTGGGACACCAAGCTCAGAAGAGGAAAAGCGCGACTTGAAATTTTAACATTCTGTATTCGTGGGAAGTCTGAATCGCCAAGCTGCCTCCTCCCCTCACCTGGAAGGTAGGGCCTGCTGTCAGCCAGCACCGAGATGACAGAAGCCTGGTGAGTCATAGCCATCTCACCAACATTCTAGCAGGAATTTTAGCTGAGCTAGTTCTGTGTTTTCTTGCCATCACTGTAATTCCCCTCATTCTTATTATGCCTCTCCAACCTGCTTTTACCCCATTAGCTTCCTTCATCTCTGTTACCTACAATTGTTACTGTGAGGGTGGAAACTCTTTCCCCCCCTTCCCCTCCCACTCCAACTTATCAATGAATCGATCTATAGAAGTGATGTTTTAAATGTGTAAACAAGATGTTCTAAACCCTGTGACTTCTTTGATTGTGTCAAGAAAGAAAGCTATATGATTGAGGAAGAGACCTCAACGGTCATTAGTTCAACTCTTTCCCTTTACAGATGAAGAACCTGAGCTCCCGAAGCTAAGTGACTTGACCAAGGTCAACTAGCTCGTAAAGGGCAATACCAGTAGTCAAACCTCATGGTTCCAAGTTTAACAAGAAAGTCCAGGCCTCTTCCCATTGTACAACACTGGAACTCTAGGGGCCTGATGGACTTATGTATTACATGGCAGCCAATCCATCAGGTGAGCTCAGTCTGGAGGATTCCAGTTGGATCCAAGCTCCTAAAGGGGAACTACTTCTGGGGGAGGAGATTCTTCTGATATCTCTTCCTCCCTACTCCTCCTGCCCTCTCCCCTCCACCTTCAGGAGCTTGGCTCCAACTGGAATCCTCAACTCTAGAACCTGGGGCCTCCTCACTCTAGAACATCAGTCCACCCTGTGTCATTCTCACCCTCTCCCATTGGTAAGCTCCTCAATTTGTGGAAGGGCCCAGGCCAGCAGCCTGTATTCCCCTTTCTATTGTTCATAACTTTCCAGACTTTTCTACCATGTCCTTAAGTGGATACTTCTTTCTCTGCCACTTCTCCCACTTTTGAACTCTTACCGTCTTCCCCATTACAATGTAAGCTCCTTGAGGACAGTGCCTGTCACTCTTTTTGCTAGTATTTGTAACACTAGGGATTAGCACAATGTTGGGCACATAGCATTTAATTAATGCTTCTTTCCTTGTCCTGCCTTACCCAAGAGGCTAGATGACCCATGTTCACATATCTAGCACATGTTAGACACAAAGCTTGAATCTTGATTGCAGTCTGGCTCTCTATTCATTATTCGATGTGGCATCATGACTTACATAAAATGCGATTCAGATGGCAAACTATTATTGCCACTACCACCCTCATCATCCTCATTCTTGACCTTATCATGAATGTCCCTTCTACTCTCCGGCCATAGTGAGCTCTAGCTTTCCTTCCATTTATACAAACATATTAGACAGCATATGCCTTACTCCTCACTCCACCACTATCACCTGACTGCGTCCCCTCCTTTGAAGCCCATATACCATCTTATGAAGAGTGTCCCAAAAGGCTTATTGCAGTTTTAAAGCTTAAGGGCCTTTGGGACATCCTGTATATTAGACTCTCACCGTCTTTGTGACTCTTATCTACTAGAATCCAAAATACTTTCTCACATTTCTTGATGACTTCTTTATCTGGCCCTTGCCAGCATCCTTAGTATCTCCAATATACAAAATATCGGTTCTGTTCTTTGGGCAACTCAATCCCAGGGACTTTCCCCTGCTATCTTTCCACTTCACCTACACACCAGCAAGGCCATGCCTTTGATCATATCAACACTAAATACAGTTCTACTGCTGAAATCCCCTCACATTTCTGATTACAACCTTGAGATCTTTTCCTTTTACCCCAACCCCTCCCTAGCTTCCCACAAACTAGCTTTTCATCCTCCTCAAGAACTCTAATTGTTTGATTGGTTTTCTCATTTTTCTTTTTGGTCAAATGAGAAGGTTAGATTATATGATCTCAATGATCTTTCCTAGATCTAGAGTCTAGAATCCTATGTACAGGATTTATTTAAAAATATATTTTCACAAAACTTATACGTGCATATATATATATACACACATATGTATGTGTGTATATGTGTGTGTGTGTATATATGCATATATATATATATATATATATATATATATATATATATATATATATATATATACACACACACACATATGCGTGTGGCATATGGCATAGTACATATAAAGCTGACACGACAGCTATAAAATCCTGGGTTCCTCTGTTCAAATGCCACCAGTGACACATACTGGCTATGTGACCCTGACCAACCCAATTAACTTCTCGGTGGCCCAGGCAACTCACTCTAAGAACATAAGGCCCAGAGAATGTAAGGCCAATCTGCATTTGTAAAAGAAGTTCTTTGTTTGACAGTACGTCATACCACTGGAATCACAGGTTCACTAAAAACAGATAGCAAAATGCTCAAATTATCTGGAAAATCTGCTTACATGGAAAGCTTCTTTCCATGAAGACACTAGAATACAAGTGAAATGTTAACTAAACACACCATTCTGTATAACCAAGCACCAGCAGGTTTTCATTTGTTACGTGGATTTTGAGTTGATTACCTGACTGAATTCTTTTTTTTCCCCTAGAAGGCCAAAGGACCCATACTGCCTTTGAATGAGGGAGGTCCGTGGCTCTTCTGGCACTTGAGCAGTACCCATGGACCTAGCCATGGATCACTGGTTATGATTCTCATCTCTAGCTTAAAGTGACATCCCCCTGGCAAACTGAAGAAGGAACTACCTAGCGAGTGATAAAAAAAAAAAAACACCTTTATTTAGACTCCTAAATAACTAAAACTCAGTGCTTTATTTAAGGAAGAAATAAGGTAAGCCAGTGCTTCTGGACTGCAACATAAATGCTACCATATTTTCTCCCCTAGTAAGCCTAGGAGGTGGCAGAATTCTTCATTATGTTGCCAAAGGGAAGTTCCAGGTGATTTTTCCAGATGAGTTATTATATAAGGATTCAAACTATATTATTGAATATAAGAAATGCTGGTTGGTTAATGTGGTTCTCTAGAAGGTCACAAAAATAATCCACTGACTTAGAGTGATGGTAGTGTGAAAGGAAGTGGCTGTAAGGGGAGGAGATTAAGGGAAAATATAATACTTTATTTCCAGTACTGCATTGCTCCACTATAGCATTTGATAGTTTTCTACAAGATCAAAGTAAACTAAGATTTAGAATAATATGTTGCTACAAGATTTTAGTACTTGAATTCAAAGAATGAGCCCTAGACATGGGAAATAATCAGAGATGGAATTACAGCTGAAAAGGACCTTGGAAGTCACTTAACCCAACCCCCTCAATTTAAAGACATGGAAACTGAGGTCAAAGACTGTAGGTGACTCACTATGGGTCACTTAACTAGAGCCAGGATTCAAATCCAGGCCCTCTGATTCTTCTGTGTCACATTACTTCTCATGACAGCCAAGTCATAACAATAAGGTTCTGCTTTTACTTTGAGGGAGTTTTCAAGTCTCCTAGTGAATATGGTTTATGGCTGATGTGTCTTTTTTAGACCAAGAACACCATCATAAGTTGCAACATGTAAGGGGAGATGTACAGTACCTCTCCAAAAGGAGTATTTAACTGATGTCAAGGAATAACAGAGAATTGGGAACAATTTTAGATTATCATATGGGCTGAATAACACAAGGTAATAATTCTATTTCACCTTTGTGAGAGAGAAAGATGATAAGATTAATCACATAAACCATAGTTTCTCAGAAAGCAAGGTCACTGACAGGTAAATAACCTCTAAAAGTCAATATTCTTAATTAGCTGAACAGGAGGCCATATTAGTTATTGTGTGATAATGATACCCAGAGCTTCTTACACTTTTTCCACTCATGGCCCCTTCTGCATTTCTTAAATTGTAGGTCGCAACCCCATGGTCGTGACCCACAGTTTAAGAAGCACTGAAGGTCATAAATTACTGGAATCTAGGTGTCACAGTGGATAGTATGGTGGAGCTGGGAGTCATGAAGACACAAGTTGGAATCTTGCCTCTGACCATGGGCTAGTCACTTAACCTGTTAGTCTCACTTTCCTTCTCTGCTAACAGAGAATAATTATAGCGCTGACCTATGTAGGTTGCTGTTAGGATCAAACGAGACGATATATGGGAAGTGATCTGCAAACCTTAAGGTGTTATATAAATGTCAGCTATTGTTATTACTACTAATATTAAAATCAGAGCTAGATGGAAGCTTGGACATAATCTGATTCAAAATACTCACTTCAGAAACGAGTTCAACCTAGACCAAGACAGGTGAAATGATTTGCCATTAAACCCAGGCTGCCTAACTCCCAGTTTGTTGCTTAGACCAGTAGGCCACAAGTGGTTCTACAGAAAAATAAGGAACCTTCATTTCAAATATGATTTAAAATACTCTATCCCCAAAATATCCACTTTGAATCAGCCTATCAAATTAAATTATATTAGTTCATAGGATCAGAGATTTAGAATTAAAGGGAACTCACATGTCATTTAAGCTAACCTTATTTTTTTTTCAGTTAAAGAAAGTGAGGGGCCCAAAGAGATTAAGAGATTTGCTCACATAGATAGCAAATTACAGAGCTGGAATTTGAACCCAGGTCCTTTGACTTCACATAAAACACTCTGTTACATTATGCGTTTCTTCAGAAACAGATAACCCAAAAGAGCCGGTCACAGAAATCATTCCCAAAGTTAAGATACTCCTGAGCTAGGGTTAGTATGCATCTTTCTTATGAAGGTTTCATTTTATTTTACTTTATTTTACTTTTTGTTTTCAATGGGGCAAGGGGAGAAAAAATAAATGTGTGTTAATTGAAAAAAATAAAATTTAATTTTAAAAAAATAAAAAGAAAAGAATAAATTGAACATCTTGACAGAATCTCCAGCTTATCCTAACCCAAAAATATTGTGTAGAGAACAGAAAAAAAATAAACAATTGCATTTGCTCTCACATTAGCTAAACCAGAGCCAAGTACTCTGAACAGTGTCCCTTTTGGCTGGTTCATGAAAAAGCCCTCAGCAAAGTGCCCACCAAAACTAAGTGTGTTGAACAATAGGGTCTGGAGAAGATATTGCATCCACACAACTGTTGTTTGGAATGATTATGGATCTCCAAACTTAATATATTTTTCTCCATTATCAAAGCTCAAATAAATAGAAACCTTAAATCAGCTTAGCAGATTGGTTTCAAAAATTAAGACAACATATATCTGACTCTGATAACTCAGATTCAATAAATATTCAGTGTGGTCAGTTTCTAGTTGTCACCATCAAAATGATGCTTTGATTAGGCATAACGTCAACAAAAATACCCCCCAACAAGCTCCAATTGTATACACACCCTAAGGAAATAAATTGCTCACAATGCTATCTATAAGAACAGTCTAGATGGTGCAGAGAGATGAACTGACCTCTCTTATGGAAATCATCTTTCTCTGGTATCTTTATATGCATAAAAGGATATAGCTTTGAAAAAGTCTCATTTTCTCTGTAATAATTGTCTGTTTTTAAAAAGCTATCAGCAGGTGCACCTCATTTCAACAGCCTCTCGTCCTTCATAATACAATATGCATCCCGATTACACAGTACAGAATAAAAAGCAGAAAAACATCAGTGAGGGTAGTTCAATTAAATGCAACATAATCTCTGCAGCACAAAAATGATTCTGCAACTGAAATCAAGTTCTAATGAGAGAAAAAAAAGGAATATATTTCCACATATTTTTAATTATATAGAATTTCCTCAAACATGATTTTTCATAATATATTCCATTAAGTTAACATCATATTTGAAGAAAGAGCATTTTCCGATTCCATTTTAAGCCTGATTTTGAGCAATTACAGTGTCATTGTTCTGTGGTAGAAAGGTTGAATTCATTTACTGTGTGGTTATGTTAGTTATGATTGATGTCTCTTCTCCAAATGATAAACCAATCACCCCAATGATGTAATGTCATTTTAAGAGTGCTATAATCACATTTCTCTCCAACTAGAAGCTCTGATGAGTTCTAATAAAGATTTATGGTAGATTAAAGGCCTTCATAATATCAACAATGGATTGCTCATTTGATGAAAGATTTGATTAGGTAATTTAAAAAAAAGAATACGAGTTTACTAAATATATCAGGACTGGCTATTGGGAAGGGCATGGCTATCATGAGTGGCTGTCTGTCACTTCATGCCCAGAAGGAGTCCTCTTAAATTCATTTGGGTGGCCTCTTCTAATTGTAGATGTTGAGGCCAACAGTGACATATGTTCATGCATGAAGCCAAAGCACTCCTTTTCATGACAAGTGTAATCTCATTAAGCCACGCTCTCGGCAGAACCTTCTGTTTCCTACTGCCCAGTAACACTTTGAAGGTAAAGGTGAGAGATGAATTTCGTGAGTGACCAATTCAGAAGTTATAGAAAAAACTGAGGTCCCCATCACCAATGCAGGAAAAAAAAAAAGACATCATTTCCACGAGACTCTCCCAAGGTGTGGCTCAAAACAATTCCATCCAAGTACTAGATATAGGGGGCTAAGATACAGAAGTATCCCTAAGGCATCGGTGGACCAGATTTCTATAAGACTAATGAGGTGCTGCTGGCCTCAGGCAGGTTATGGAAGGTGCATAAAGGAGGCTTGTTTCATGATCAGAACTGTAGGAGACAGGCTTCAGCTCTTGTTGTCTCCTGGAAGCTATAGGATCTTCATACGTGAGGATTTGTCCACGAACTGAGATAGTTCAGATGATTTTCAGCGGTCATTCTGGTTTCAGAGATCTCAGGCCAAAAGATACAATGGCACCAAGGGGGCACCAACATCATATTTCATCTGGCCAGATGTTTCTAGTCAGCAGAATAGGAGAGGTCAGTTCATCTCTCTCCACCATCCAGACTATCTTCTTATAGATAGCAGTGTGAACAATTTATGTTCTTAGGATGTGTATACAATTGGAGCTTGTTGAGGGGTATTTTTGTTGGCTTTATGCCTAATCAAGGCACCATTTTGATGTCAACAGCTAGAAACTGACCACACTGAATATTTATTGAATCTGAGTTATCAGAGTCAGATATGCTTAGTCTTAATTTTCGACACCAATCTGTTAAGCTGATTTAAGGTCTCTACTGATTTGCGCATTGGTAATGGGGAAAGATATATTAAGTCTGGAGGTCCACATTCATTCCAAATAACAGTTTAAAGTTTAACATTTTAAGCTTTTTTTTTTTTTACTCTATCACAGTGACAGAATTAGATCGGTTCTTGGAGGTCATTTAATCCAACCTGCTTATTTCACAGATAAGGAATCTGAGGCACAGAGAGGTTAAATGATTTGCCTAAGGTCTCACAGGTTGTATCAGAGGCAGAATCTGAACCCAGATCCTCTGGCACCTGAGCCAGTGTTCTTTCCACTATTCCACATACAGCCTGTTACCTGAAAATGACAGGCCTAACTGTGAATATGAGGGCAATGTTTACCACCATGCCACACGATCAGTGTATTAGATACAATCAAAGTCACATAAATATGAATCAGTGGAAAGATCCCTTTCAACTTGGCATGGGAACTCAGGGACCATAGCAAGTAGATTCACTTTGAGAGTAAAATCCCCAAAACAATGAGGCAGCAAAAGTCAGATGTCACACATCATAAAACAAAGGCACCTTACGTCCACATATACTGCAGGGGCACTGGTATTCCCTCGAGTGGGACTGTAACAGAAACGATACCAAACTCAACTTTCAAATTTAACAGCCTGCTTCAGTGCTCCACCTTTGAGATAGCCCTGCTTCCATGTGGAGGCCTAGGGAAAGTCCTCCCATCCAAAGAGGCCACCAACCCTCCTTAAGATTAATAAAGCCTCCTCAACAATGCAGATATACTGGTAGTTTTTGTATTCTTTATGTCTTTACTGACATGAGGACTGTAGACAAGAAATTCTCAAAAATTGTTCAGGAGGTATCACAGATAGACAGACCCCTTTGGCAGTTTAGTGAAGCTGATAGATCCCTTCTCAGATTAATGTTTTTAAACACACATGCACACACACACACACACACACACACACACACACACAAAACAGAACACATAAGATTACAAAGGAAACCAATTATATATAAAGATGTATTTTTTTTCCTTATCCACAATCATGGACCCTTTGAGGATCTGTAGACCCCAGGTTAAGAACTCTTTATCTAGAGTGAAATGGAGGGGGAAAAACAAACGTCATTTGCCTTGAAATGAAATGCCTCATCACCAGAAATGTCTTTCCCCTTTATTCCCTGCCACATTTCCCCTCCCCACCCCTTTGTTTCAGAAACCTCTGAGCAACAAAATGGTCATATGACAGACACACACAAATAATCACACATCCAAACGTGATGTGTTTGCTGTTTCCTTACCACTGCTGGAGGCTTGCTGGGGCCCCGAGCATGCTCTGAGCAGATATGAATTAGGGGAGAATTCCTCATCGGGGTTGGTGTCCATGATTTGATGGGAGGTGTTGCTGTCTAGCAATGGCATCTGGCAGCTAACTGGTGGAGGATTATGGGAGCTAGGCAGCTGAGCAGATGGAAGAAGGCTAGACGAGGATGTAGGTGGAATGGGACGACCTGGGAGAGAGGACAGAGGGATCAAAGGTCAGCAATGAATGTAATGATATAATAGTCAGAAAGTTATACGGAAATTGGCTGGAAAGAAAAAGGTTTTTAAAAAAATCGTGCCCCGCTGAAACACTGCACGTGTTATTAGAAGTAGTCTAATGTGTAAACTCCCATCAGAGGAGGCGTTGTTTGTTATTTCAGAAACAACGTGACATGCTGCATGACATCCATCTGAAAGGGTTAGGTAAGGTAAGATCAGTGAAAAAGGGTTAGGAAGAGGAATCGCCCCTGATGCCCACCCTAGAGTATTGGCGACACTTAATTTCCCATGGTTTCCATGGAGACGTTCCTTAGTAGGTCGTCAGTCACTCAGTTGACAAACATTTATTAAGCATTTACTATGTTCCAGGCACTGTGCTAAGCCCTGGGGAGAAAACAAAAGAAAGATGAAGATATTGTCCCTGTCCTCAAAGAGCTCACAATCTAATGAAGGAATGCAAAAAATTGCCAAGCGAAACAAGAAAGACGGAGGATCCAGGAAACAGGATGCTCCCGAGAGATCTCAGACGATGGTTACTCTTTTCTCCCTCTGGGCACATCCCCAGCCTTTCCTTTCATGTGGTTTGTAACACCTGGCAGCCAAATTATGGGGGGTGGGGGGGAGGGGGGGGAAGAAAATCACAAGGTACGGTTTCACCTGCTTGACACGTACATCTATGTACCCTCTCTGTCGCCCAAACTTTTCTTTTTGTTTTTTAGTTCTGCAACTGTGAAAATGGGTCAGCCACAGCAAAGTAAAGAACCATGGCTCCAAAAGCTAAGAGAGTTAAGGCAAATGGTGGTGAGAAGGAAGACCACGGGGAAGGAAGACAGTAGAGGGAAAGCCTGAAAGGGGACTTTGTCTCCAGGCCTAGAGTGTCCTCTTTCCTCACCTCTGCCCCAAGGCTTCTGACAAAACTTAGCTTGGGTACCAACTTCAGATGCCAACCATTTCTAGTACCCTCCTCTTCTCCTCCTCCAAAATTACTCTGTACTTAGCTATATTTATGTAGTTTCCTCCAACAGAATGAAAGTTCCTTTAAACCAAGAGCTGTGTTTTTATCTTTGTACTTACACTGCCTAGTGCAGTGTCTGATACATTACAAGTCTGTATAAATGTGTGCTTTATGAATGAATGAATGAATGAATGAATATCAAAATTATAAAGCTACCTGGCCCTCAAGGAATCATCTTCTTAAAGGAAATTCCATATATACAACACAAAACTTATAAATGAGATTAATTTGACGAAAGGGTAGTTGCTCCTTACAGAGGTTCTCCTGCAATAGTTTATTTTAAATGATGAGCTTTTCTAGTACATTTCAATGTTTGCTTACATATGATTGGCATTTTATGCTATTTTTCCCCTTGCCTTTTATGTCCTCCGCTCCTCTGAAAGCAGAGACAGTCTTCTTTTTCCATCTGTATCCCTAACGCTTAGCATAGTGCTTGGCACATGGCAAATTCTTAATAAATGCTTTTTCATTCATTCATTTGCAAGATGACAGAGACATAGGAGAGCAAAAAATATTTAAAGTTAAAAAGATTAAAAGCCTCTGTCCAGTGAAGGACAACCATAAATGAAGATAAAGTATCGCTGAAATCATGTCAATTAAGAGTGAATAGGATTTGATTTACTAAAATTTAGTGTGCATATAACTATTGAAGATCATAGCCCCGTTAGGATGAAAACACTCAGACCACCTAAAAGTACCATGTAGATTTGGCCTGCTTATTGCTGCTCTTAATAATAAGTACACCTGTAATGCCAAATTTCCAGGCCTACTTTGAATGTGAGTTATTACGTCATCCCACTGGTCCAAGCTCACTGATAGCACTGAATGAACTGCTTCCTCCACACATCTCTCTTCTTTAAGGGATAATATAAATAAATTGTTGGCTTTTAAGTAATTAGGAATGGGGGGATGAGGGGAAGGAATAGTAATGATCTTCATTATAGAAATTTAAAGAAAGGAAAAGTGATGGGGAGTAGAACTATAGGGAGACTTCACAGAGAACCTGACATAGCAGGCACTGAATAAGTAATTGTTAAAATGAATGGAATTTAATTGAATTGAGGGATGTGAAGAATTTGGTGGAGACAAAATGACATTCCAGGCAGGGTAAGTTTTCACAGGGACATTTTCCTGAGACTCAAAAACAAACAAAAATTTAGAACTCCTTTTATCTAAGCTACAACCTCCCCCCTCCACAGCCCTCTCCCACAATGCAGTTGGGTTATGATGTCAGAAGCATCCACTTGGGAGAAGCGCCATTTACCTCGTCAAAGCCATTGAACACAACCTGGGTATTCCAAAGTCAGAGCCACTGGAGGAGAACTTAAGTAGTGTTCATGCCTACTTAACAGCACGGTTCTAGCCAGGAACAACTTTTAACTTAGACGACTGATAGGCTTCAAAGTTTGTATTATAGTGGACATATCTGAGACTAAGTGTTGTACGACAGGGATGGCCGGAAGCCAATTTTAAAATTCCTTTGAGCAACTGAGATGGAATTAAATTCAACTTTTCTAAGAGCCTGAGATGATAGTTGCTGTGAAATCATTCTTTACATGAACTCTTTTTGAAATTTTGTTAAGCCTGAATTCATTTCATAGAGTACAAGACAGAACTGCTTTTTAATTTGTACAGATACAGACAATGGAAGAAGAGTGGAAGCACTGGCGTTACTAGAGTGCACTGAGACTGTGTATGGCAAGCTAGTTTGATTCCCGTAATTCCCCTGCCCCTCCGCTTCCAGAAAAGAGCATGCCTTTGTTACTCCCTAAATTCTGCACCCTGGGACCCACTGTGAACGATGATACTGCTCAATCCACAGATCTGTCCCAATCAACTGCTATCCTGTACTGTATTCGCTATGTAATTTTCTAATTTTGTCCAATTATGCTAACATTTTTTCCCCCTGTGACTGTTCCAACTGACAGAGACCATCTGTACAGATACAGACAGGTTCCAAAGTATAGCAGCAGAAGCTGAAAGTTAACATGTCTCTCTTTGCTTTCTATTTCCTGCAAAACCACTTAAGGTGGCATGGCCCTCGGGTGTATTTCAAAGGTTACAGGGTGCACAGCAGATGGGGCAGCTTTAATAGATTTGTTTAACACACATATATGCAAATACACTAAAATCTCATTACAGTGACATTCTTCTTGGTTTTTATTTTTTATTTTTTATTTTTGAATATGCACATAAGCAGCTATCCAGATGATTGGATTGATTCCCTGATGCCCTTCCAATAAAAATAGGGAATGATCCAAAAATGGCTAATTTAAGGTCTATTTTTTTCTGGTCCCAAATTAATGATGGTTTACTATTTTTTTCAACTCCTACAATTTGTACTAGAGACAAGACTCCTCATGGCTGGCCCATAGGTCTACCTGGTAACTTTACCTACTCCTGATATGGGTCAATGATGGCAGGGTAGAGATAACGGGATATATGGACAGCAGTAAGGTTTGCATTCTTTAGAGTGATGTCTCTCTTAAAGCATCATTTTGCTTCTTAAACTGATTCCAATTTGCATGAAATATCTGTACCACCCCAAGTCCAATCTATTGCATTTCCCTCTCTCCTTCACTTCCTAAATCCCTGCTACTCTGAATAGGGATTTGAAAACAGTTGTTGGCTTAGAGTAGTGTGAAACTTTCTGGATCCATTTCCAAATGTACTTAAAAGTAACTGGATCATTTTTTTCATTCATGGAGATACTAAAATGTGTAAGTAATGCTCATATTTTTCACATGTTGTCAAGGATTAGGATTACATGAGGGAAAAAGAGACAAGAAATGGGGAGGGTGGGGCAACGCACACTCTAAATCCTGTATTAAATCTGATGAAGTTCAATTATCTCATGAAATTCTAGTTGTTCACTACTAAAGAGGGACATACCAAAAGAGCAAAGGATTTAAGTCTAGGATTTAAGTCTAGGAGGGATCTTAGAAAGGTAGAGTATAGGTATTTCTTTGTCCTATGGCACTATTCTAGAAAAACTGGAGAAGTACATCTAGAAAAGGAAATGTCCAGAACACAGGTCTGGAACTATCCAGAGAGACTGTTCCTTTTTTTAAAAAGATGATTTCTTGGGGAAAAAAAAGGAAAGAAATGATTGATGTGAGAAATGAAAAAAAAAAATCTACTTTCTGCCTGCTGAGATGAAGATATTGTTCATGAATAACTTCATCCATGTGAAAATATGACCTCTGTCAAGGTCAAATTTATCTCCAGAGACGGCATCACGCAGCCACTGGTGTTTCACAAAGTCTATGTTGACACAAGGCCAAACATCTGGTTGAAAAGTGAAAAATTCAGTCAATGAGCCAGATGTTTCTACAATACTTGGCATTGTGTGAATGAAACATCCAGATGAATTTTCACTTTCCCTACAGATGTTTTAATGTTGCATAGACAGAGCCAAAATCTCTGGAGGTAGTTCAGGGGAAACATAGGAGAGAATAGATATATTTTCAGTATCTGAGACATTTCTTAGCCTCATTTTATGCATTCCCTGTTTCTTTGAAAATACAATCCTCCTTGCCCCTTAAATTACACTTTTAAATCAGCAGGAAAGTTCTTCAGAAAAGACACCAAATTCTAGGACGACTGTCTGGTTTTGATTACAGGAGAGCAACGATGCTTCTTATCTGACTTGCATAAAAATTCAAGGCAGTGTGAGGTCCCCATCATCAAAGTAGACTGTGGCCCAGAGAGGTTCTGCCAGAGGTACTATCATAAATGCATATGGTGTTATTTATTATACAGTGAGAAGCCACAGGAGAGTGGCCTCCCAGCTAGATTCCCTGGCTCAGGTTTCTTTCCTACTTCTTAGTCAATTTTGTACACCCTAAACAAATTCATCTCCTTAAAACATTTCATTCATGAGGGGACTTCACGGCTCAAAGATGCACATTCAGCCCATTCTGCTTCCCATGGGGTTGGAGTTAGAAGAGACCGCAGGGGCTATCCCCCAACCCCCTTGTTTTACAGATAAAGAAACTGAGGCCCATGGAGGTTAAATGACTTGTCCAGGACCACACAAGTTCTAAGTGTCAGAGGTGGGATTCAAACAGATCCTTTGACCTCAGATTCTGCACACTTTCACTATATCACACTGCCTTTCAGAGAGCGAAGCCTAACTTTAAGGTGACCCTTCAAGTAGATGCATCTAACCTATCCAGCCTTACTCCTGCTGTTAAAATCAGGCCAGTCTCCTCATTGTCTCCACTTCACCCCTATCCTAGCCTCTATCCTCATGTCTCTCAGAGGAAGAGAGATGACAGAGAGACAAGACAGAAAGAGACAAGAAAGGAGGAGGGGGTGCTCACAAGCATACTGGCCTGTCATTTCTTTTCTCCACCCCAGTCTCCCCACCCGCCCCCAGGCTGGGATTTTGGGAGGGGTCCAACATATCAACTCTCAACTCCAGCATTGGCCTCAGTGGTTTCCAGCAGCACATAGTGAAGTGGAGATATTCAATTTCTTGTCCTACTTCTTCAACTAAAGAAAAAACAACAACATAGCCTGAAGCAAGTGAGCTTCTAGCTCCAATCACAAATGCACAAGCGAAGGGACCCTAACGAATCCAGCAAACAAGGCTTTTAAAGTGCAGAATGCCTTCTTTGCTCCCTGCTGCTCAGGTGTGGTGCCGAACTTGGGCTGTGACGGGCAAAGACTTCACAGACATATGTTTTTATTTAGGTCATGTTGTCACATCTTTGAGTAGCTCTAGTGTTTCCAATGGAAAATTCTACGGCAATTATTAGGAGGACACAGAAGCAGTTTGGTGTAGTAGAGATAGTGAATGGGCTGGGAATGAGGAAGACCTGGGTTCAAATACCTTCCCTGAAGTTTTTCAACTATGAAACCCTGAGCTAGTGATTCAGATAATTCCACAGGATTCATTTGCTATTGTTAGAGGGAGTTACCACACTGGGAGCTCCTCCACCCTGATGAAGCCACGGTTCCTTTCTAGTCCAGTAACCAGAACTAAATTCAGTAGGATGTCAGGCTGCATTACAATAGGACAACATTTTCAATGATCTCAAGCTATTTGCTATTGCAAAAGCTCATCTCTTTAATGTCAATATTTCCCCAAGGGATGTTATATGACTTGCCTTTGTAAAATTGCTAAGCTCCTTTCATGACTCCAAACTTCTCCTTGAAACAAAAGTTTGTCTTTTTAATACTCATGTTCTATAGTGGTGTTGCATGGCTGCAAATCTTGGGATATGAAAGATTTTGAAAAATTAAAAATGAATATCCACCAGGTGACAATAGAGGGGTTTGGGATAGATATAAGCAGGCTGCCCCACCATTAGTTAAAAAAAAACTATAAAGAAGAGCTAGAATAAAAAAAAATCATCCAAAAAACAGGTGATTGAAAAAGTAGATGGAACTGAGTATGTGGTGAGAGGCTGTGATAAGTAAGTGATGCATGGATTGGCTGTGTGCTGCACAGTGGATAGAGCATTGGACCTGGACTCAGGAAGAACCAAGTTCAAATTCAGCCTTAGATACTTCCTAGTGGTGCGACTCTGAGCTAGTCACCTAACCTCTGCCTCAGTTTACTCCCCTGTAAGATGGGGATAATAATAGCACCTACCTCCCAGGGTTGTTGTGGGGATCAAGTAAGATATTTGTAAGGTGCTCAACAGAGTGCTTGGGACATAATACTCGCTACATAAATGCAAGATATCATTATTGTTTATTGTTCATCATTATAATAGTTTCAAGAGGAATCAAGTAATTCCCCTAGTTAGCAATTTTGGTGTCCCCCCTTGAGGTGAACTTATGTAAGGTCAAGGATAAAAAAGTCTCATGAGATGGGCACATACGGATGGGTTGCTTACTACCTATGTAACTGGAGAATTCACACATTTCAATGAGACCATGGATCTATTTGGGCATTACTATTTGATTAATGCTATATAGCTGCTAATCCTGGGGAACCACAGTATGTCCTGCCCACTTGCAGTGACAGATGTGTTCTGACTTGAGTAATTTCTTATAGTGTACATCCTAGCTGCTTCCAGTGAGACATATATTGGCCTTTTGATAAGGGGCATGCAAAACCAGAAGCTTCTTATTGATGTCTTTGTGATACCCCTCATGATGAAACTCATAGGGGTTTCATCAAAGAGGATTGGCCACTGGACAATAAAATATGCCTGATAGGGTATGGGCCCAAGACAAGATTTTTGCCAGTTAGCCCAAAAAGAATTTGGGTCCCATTTGTCTAAGGGATTCTCCTGGAATTCTCCCACTTGATCAAGAAGGTCTCTGGTGTTCCTCTGAGGCTACAGCCCCATCAACTGGCCTTTTGTTATCGCTGATACCCAATCTCCCAATTCTGTTACCCTTAACCTAGCCTAGCCCTCCACTGTCTTACCTCCCTATGGCCCCTGGCTACTTCCCACCCTTGACTCTACCTAGACCCCATTCTTGACCTCCCAGTCACCCCCATCAAGATCCTTCCTAGATCCCTCCCACAGTCTTTCTGTATGTAAAGTCTATCTTGTCTCCATTAAGATGCTCAGTTCTTACAATCTAGCCACTGCTCAGATTCCTTAAAAGCCATTTGTGAGCCAATAGCTCACAAATGTTCAGATTCCTTAAGAGTATGGCCAATATGGTGGATCCTTAATAAACCTTGTCTGTGGCTAAAAGAAGGCTTGGATCAAATTCTTTTGAACAGAACCGAGTGTCATGATCTCAGGGACCCCGTACCCCTAAACCTCTAGACCTCATAATGCCCACTCGGTAAACCTTAAAGTAAGATACAACTTCTTCTCGGTTTCTTCAAGCATAAAATGGGGAAAGTAATAGCACCCACCTCACAGGGTTGTTGTGGGGATTAAATGAGATAATATTTATAAAGTACTTAGTACAGTTCCTGGCACATAATAAGATATAGATATAGATATATAGATACATATATGTATGTATGTATGTATATATATAGAGAGAGAGAGACAGAGACAGAGACAGAGAGAGTATATAATTACATAAATGCTTATTCTCCTTTCTTCTCTCTTCTTCCTTTTCAGAATTCATGGTTAGGACTTTGCAGAGCTTCCTTAAACTTCCCAAAAAGAGAGGAAGGAGATTTCTCTCTCCTTCTCCCTGGGGAGACATGTTTACCTTGAACAAATTGTAGTTAGTTCACAGGGCTGTCCAGGTGATCATGAGATTGGACCTCAAGCTCCAGCTGCCTCTTCTGCCTTTTTAGGGGTGCAGATGACTGAAGAGTGATCCTGAGGTCAGTATGGTTTTTTAATTTTGTTTTTTGGGTTTTTTTCAGGGGGTATAATCTTGTAAATTCAAGAGTTTGTAATCTCCTATTCTATAGTACTATATATGTTTCATATTTTAATGTTTTAAGCATTAATCTCCTGGGAGAATATAATGACAGAAATGGGTTACTATTTTATGTCAAGATGTGGTTTTTTTGGGTCTTTCTTGTTTTAGGCACTTGGGGGTAGAACAAATGAGATAAAAGTAAGCTTTGTTTATGTATTTGTCCCTATATATAATATATATATATATATATATATATATATATATATATATATATATGTATGTGTGTGTGTGTGTATATATGTATATATATGTGTGTATATATGTGTGTGTGTGTGTGTGTGTGTGTGTATATATATATGTATATATGTGTGTATATATATATATATGTGTGTGTGTGTGTGTGTGTGTGTGTGTGTGTGTGTGTGTGTATGTATGTATAGTCAAGATCTATCTCCATTGAACCCAGTCCCAGAGAGCCCAGAGCTAGGCCCTTTTAGTAGGTCAGCAGGTTTGCTACACATGGAATACCATAATCTCAGGGTAATCAAAATTACAGTGATTCAAAAAGCCACGGAAAGATTTTTGGTGGGTTTAAAAAGTGAATAGCAAGTTACCAACAATAAGAAGTGGTAGGTCATTTCAGAACTGGAAAAGCCTTGGCAATCATTGAGAGCCTCCCCTCATTACAGAAATGGGGAAATATCGGCCGAGTAAAGGATACTTACTATTGTTCAAGGCTGTACGGGCTATGTGTGGACTAGAACAGGTCAGGTATGATTGTCAAAGAATGGCATAGAAGACTGGAAAAGAAGGTTGCCACATCAGGTTGCAAAAATGAAAAACATCAGGGGGGGCATCTAGGTGGTGCAGTGGATAGAGCAACAGCCCTGGAGTCAGGAGGACCTGAGTTCAAATGTGACCTCAGACACATAACGCTCACTTAGCTGTGTGACTCTGGGCAAGTCATTTAACTCCAATTGCCTCACAAAAAACAAACAAAAAGGCCAAAAAGAATGAGAAACGACAGGTGGACAATCCGAGTGATATAAAGGCATGCCCAGAACATTAAAAGAACCAGAGAACTACTGCAAGTATGTTGGGACAAGAATCAAACTGCATGAAAAAGTGGGAAGGAATTGAGTTATACTGGTGAAGGCAGGACCCACAATAGCTAGCATTTATATAGTGCTTTCAGGTTTGCAAAGTGCTTTATAAATTCTATTTCACTTTATACTCACAACAACACTGGTAGAAAAGGTATTATTATTATCCCCATTTTACATATGAAGACTTGAGGTAGAGGTTAAGTGACTTGCACAGGGACATGCAGCTAGTAAGTGTTTAGGGCTGCTTTTGAATGCAGACCTTCCCATCCATCACTCTATGGATTATACCACCTCATTGCCACTGGGATACACGTGATTTTATATTCTTTCTTTATTTCTTTTTCTATATATGTATAAGTATGATGTATATACACATATGTATACAAATATACTTACATGTACATACACGCAGAAATTAAAACTTAAAACTGCACTAAAACTTTTCGGACTCCCTATATAGTGACATATAGATAGACCTATGCATATACATATTATACACATGTAAACAAACCTATATAATCATACATACAAATATACAATATACACATATGCCTCATTGATATTTCAGGATTATCTGGCCAGAGTTAATTGTTTTTTTCTTTCACAGCCCCTTAAAGGCTGCCGGAGGCAATCCAATCAACCAGATACGCTACACTCTAGGGAAAGCCCTGTTTTTAAAAAACAACTTAATTTGTTCTACCCCCAAGTAACCTTATTTTTAATTTTTGCAACAAGAAACCTAATTGCCCACTTCACTTCTACTCAGGAAAATCCCCAAAAGCCAGTTAAGCATTTTCTTGAAAAACAAATCTTTACAAACTAGCCATTGGAAAAGGAGAAGAAGAAGAAGAAGAAGAAGAAGAAGAAGAAGAAGAAGAAGAAGAAGAAGAAGAAGAAGAAGAAGAAGAAGAAGAAGAAGAAGAAGAAGAAGAAGAAGAAGAAGAAGAAGAAGAAGAAGAAAGTTTTGCCTAAGGTGTTAAAACTAATTTATTGAAAAGCTTTGTGTTGGGTCTGCCCCCAATTTAAAGACTCTTTTTTTTTTTTTGAGTCCAAGAACCGTGGGTCCCCACAGGTTTTCCCTGGACAGATTCCTGCATCGTTAGCATATTACACCAAGGCTTTGCATGTTTATACATCACATCTTCTCTGCAGCATGGTACTTTGGAAGATACCAAAAATAGATCAGGATCTAGATGGAGAGCAAAGTTTATTTTAAAATAATATGATTTCAATAGTTTTATAATGGTGGCAATCTTCATATTCATGAGACTGAAAAGAAGTTAATTTGCGCTATTTTCACATCTGTAGGCTATAGATTGCCAGAAATCTCCACCTTATCTGCAATGACATAAATGTTTATCAAAAGCAATAGATTTTCAAATAACCTCCTATCCAGGGATGTCAAGGTGCCCCATGAACATTAATTAAATCTTCTAACTCTTCTAAGATGAGATAGTGTTATATATTTCCAAACTTTTTAAAATAGGATGATGCTATTAACATCTGGAATGGATACACTGGAAAACTAAGATATAATGAAATAGGGCTGCTTACCTGATAATCGGCCAACACATTTGCCGAATGCTTAGTCTTTTGATAAGTGCTATGAAGTATATGGCAGCATACAACATGTTCCTTGACCTCAAGAACCTTATATTTTACTTGGAGAAATAATATAAACCAACAGGAAATTAGGGTCAACAATATAAGCCAATACAAGAGAGTGTATAGTTTTGTTTTGAGCCACTTAGCTGAAGTCAGAAAGACCCGGATCTGGCCTCAGACACTTACTGGCTGGGTGACCCAGGGCAAGTCACTTATCCTGTTAACCTCAGTTTCCTCATCTGTAAAATAGGCTAGAGAAGGGAAATAGCAAACCACTCTAGTATCTTTGCCAAGAAAACCCCAAATGGGGTCATAAAGATTCAGACATGACTGAAAAGACTCAATAACAACAAAAATAATTTTATAATGGACAAGACACCATCAGACAGTTATTGAATGATCAGCCACTTATGGTATGTTATTAGCTATTGAATAATCAACAAATGATCATAGCATGACAGATGCAACATCACAGAGCAAGGGCTAAGCTAAGCAGACAGTCAGTATCGGGATAGTTAGCATTGACTATCCACCCAGCTTAGTTCTTGCCATGTGGTATGATGAAGAAGGCATTAGATCTGAAGTCAGAAGATCTGGGCTTTAATCTTGACTTTACCTTTTACTCTCAGTATGACCCTGGTTAAGTCATTCTTATCACTCTAGGACACTACTGCCACACCCTTAAAAAAAAGTGGTTGGACTAGACAATCTCTGAAGTCTCACCTAGCTCTTGAGTCCATGAAATCTGTAAAATGAAGGCAACAGACTAAATCATCTCAAAATTCCCTTACCATTCTAAAATCCTAGTATCAATCATCTTTAATGACATAAAGTGATGGGGAGGGAAGTGTGAAAGGTTTGAGGAAGCCAGACATCCCCAAACCTTTCCCTTCTGTTCTAGTACTTTTCCTGAAAAGTGAAAGGGATTATGCCAGAAATTAGGCGTTATTTGGTGAATTTTATGTTTCATTTGCCAGCCATTACAATATTATTTTCTTGAAGCCTGCTATGTAAGGTTGGATCTACACAAGGCAGATGCTTCCAAATTTATATATATAATACTGAATATATATACACACACATACATATATATATACTTAAACACATATACATATCTATCTATATATCAGAATATACAAGAGGCAACATGAAATAACGGATAAAAAGTTGGTCTTGGAGCCAGGAAGACTTAGACTCAAGTCTCATGTCTAATACACTTTAGCTGTGAAACCCTGGACAAATCCTTCAACCTTTCTATGCCTCTAGTGAATGCTAAGAGAGATGCTCTAAGACTATAATTTGTGCAGCAGTTGCAGGCATGCTCTGATAGAAGGAACTTCTCCATTGGGAGCTTCTTACACCAATGAAATCATAGGTCCAGTTAAAACAAAGAGACATGTGTCTACTGCAGAATATCCAACTATATACTTGTCATGGCCATCCAACATTTTGAACTTTCCTTTCCCCACAGACAGGCCCATACAGAATGATTCTTTCTAGGGAGGTAGAAAACATGGTAGAGATATGGTAGAATAGGGGGCATTCTAGAAAGATGGTGGATGGAGTAGGTCACACATTTCCAGGCTCTTCTCCAGATAGACAGAAAATTGTCATGAAATGGACTTTGAATAACAGAAGTACATGGGTAAAGCAGTTCTTCTCTTAAGATAACTTGAGAGGACCTCAGAAAAGACAGGGCCTCCAGGTTTGGCCTGAGTGAAGTTAGATACTACAGGCCAATTCCAGAATAGACAAGCAGTAGTCCCTGAGGGCAGCTCCAAAAGGAAGAGGCCCAGGCCTCAAGAAATTTCACCTCAACTTTCACCTCACAAATTGCTGTATATTTGGAGGGATGGCAAGTTGTACATGGAAGATTTGCAGTTTCGTGTGCAATCATCTTTTTCATTGTATTGTGTTATGAAAATGCTTGTTTTGTTCCGTGAATTGAAAATAAATTTTTTTTAAAAGGAGTAAATCTGCGCACACCACAGAATACTAGAATTCCATTTTATATTTTAATTGGAAAAAAATAAACAACATTTGCATTTATTTAAAAAAAATGGCAGAACAGGTACCAGATCTACTGACAGCATGTAGTCTAGAACGATCCCTCTAAACTTTATATTTCTTTATCTCTATACATATTTAATCTCCCAGTAGAATGTAAACTGCTTGAGGGCAGGGACTAGTACCTCCCTCCCCCGTTTCCCCAAGGCCTTAGATATGGTAGATCCTTATTAAATGTTTATTAGGTTGATTTTTTTTAAGGAGAAAAAAATAGAAAACCCCCTTGAAGCTGATAGACATAAGTATTTTCAAAGTTATAAACTGCTGCAAAAGGTCTTGTATCCAGTTCTCATATGGAAAAATAACCACATACTTCAATGAGTTCTTTCCAAGATTATTGGTTTTCAATCACAGTCTTACATCTAAAAGACCGTTACAAAATCGTATGATACTGTGAGTGGAAAGAAGACTTAAGGCGAGGACTCGGGGAAAGGAGCTCTGTTTATGACTCTGTTGCCAATGAGCTGTGTCACCTCAGATTACACACAGTACCTCTCTGGACTTTAGTAACCTGGGATTTCATTTCTTCCCTTACAAAATGAACACATTTTACTATTGTCCTTTCCAGATCTAATACTGTACAATTCCCATATATTTTATAGGCAGGTTGTCTGACAATCCAGGATATATGTATCTGACTGGAGGTCACCCGGCCTCACTACAGCCCAGCAAAAAATCTCCCTTAGCTTCAAGATCATAGCTTTAGACTTGGAAGGGACCTTTTTGGTCATCTAATGCAAACCCATTATTTGACAACTGAGGAAAAAAGAGCAGTCAAGCATCATGTCCAAGGTCCAATGTATGATAACTGTCTGAAGTGGGTCTTGAACTTTCCTCTGGACCACGCAGCCCCCCAGGGCTCTGAGAGCTTGGAACACAATAGCCTTACTAAGCCTGGCCTTTTTTCAGTGTCATCAGGCTGTAGATTACAGAAAGGCATGGGCCCAGTTTTCTTCAAGGTAGGAAGAACGAACCAATCTCATCTCTCTTTCTTAGAAATGAGCGTGGAAGGAGATAGTTCTAAAATGGTGTTCTCTAGAACATTGTACCTGAAAAAAAAAAAAACAGTGATCCTAGGACTCATTAAGGGCAGCTAGGCACAGTGGGTAGAATGTTGGCCCTGGAGCCAGCAAGACTCATCTTTCTGAGTTCAAATCTGGTCTCAGATACTTTCTAGCAGGATGACCCTGGGCAAGTCACTTAATCCTGTTTGCCTCAGTTTCCTCATCTATAAAATCAGCTGGAGAAGGAAATGGCAAGCTACTCCAATATCTTTGCCAAGAAAACCCCAAATGGGGTCAGGAAGAGTTGGACACAACTGAAATGACTGAACGACAAAAAGGACTCATTAAGGCAGAAATGAGAATTCATTTTACAATAAATAGTAAGTGAAGAGAGAACCATGCCAATCTATGTGTACTCACAACACAGTTAACCTATATCTAGTGTTTGGTGTTAACGGCAAATTTGTGTCTACAACAGCAATGGACCAGGTTGTAGTTAAATGGATCTTTTACATTGAATACGCTTGACAGAGTGGCACTAGAGGCTTACCAAAGCCCACCCGTTGAACATCTACAGAGGCCCATAGCCTGCCCTTGGAAATAAAGTGACTATGTGAAGTTTTCCTTTCATAAGATTTTTTTTAATTGACTTGAGTCAGCAAAATTAAGAGACATCAGCAGGGCAATGTTGGCCAAGTCCCTATTTTCACAAATAATACCTTCCTTGCCTTTGACAAGCCTGTCTGAGGACCTGCCGTGCATCCTGGCTACAATTCAAAGTCTGTCTAATGAAAGCACCTCCACTGTCAGCAATGTTAATGTCACTTTAAAGAGTGTGAAATGTTGCTAAATGTGTCAGGAAACAATTAGATAACATAAGAGGCATGTTTTCTCAGCACACAGCAAAATATATTATGCAGGCAGAAGATAAACTCAAAAGTTTTCTGAGGTATAGCACATTCAGCATACTCTCTCTCTCTCTCTCTCTCTCTCTCTCTCTCTCTCTCTCTCTCTCTCTCTCTCTTCTCTCTCTCTTTCTTTTTAAATCCAACAGAGAAATTGTTTGGCAAGAGTAAGCCCTGTTTCAAATACTTGGAAAAGGCATAAAGGCCTGATCTGCCTGTGACTGGGCAGTTTGAGCCTTGGACTATGAGGCTCCAAGGAGATACAAACAGTCCTCAACCCAAATTAAACGTGTGCCCTCCTAATTAGCATTATAAATATAGGTTTGCCTGAGCCAGAGTCGACAAAATTACAGTGTTGGGCTAGAAAAGAATCATCTGCTCTCCCATACGGATACAATAGCCACGGGTTTTGCATGTTTGAAACAAGGTGCTCCGAGTCTTCAACCAACCTCTGGGAGCTAAGGTAAACATCAGCAAAGCAGCCTAGAGCGCGAACAACCAGGGCATAGACCCAATTTGTTCTGTAAATGCCAAAACGTAGGGAGTTTTATCCCTGAATTCTGAGGAGAAAGGCTCTCAACAGCAAAAATATGATGATAAAGATTGGTTTGAATTCCATCTGTAGGGATTCACGAGTGTGCCTCATTACAGGTCTGGCCTTCCTGGATTCTATGGTACACAGTCAGAAGAAAATGTCATGTAATAGATATCTCCAGCACTTTAGAGTACCAAGATGGTCCTTACCCAGTTCCCTCATTTTACAGACCAGGGATTCTTAACCTTTTTCAATGTCCTGACCCTTTTGGCAGTTTAGTAAATCCTTTCGAGCCCTTCCAAGAATGAGGTTTTTAAATGCATAAAATAAAATGCATTAGACTAAAAAGGAAACTGATTATATTGAAATATGTTCATAAAATATGAACAAAATTCATAGATTTCATATTAAGAACCTTAAAACTGAGGCCCAGTAAGGTCCCATGGCTTGCCCTGCATCACACAGCCTATTAATGTACACATCCAGGAATCATAACTTACAGCTTGTATCTCTCCATGTTCTCTATGACAACTCAACTAATTCTTATCTACAAAAGAGGAAAGACCTGACTTAGTATCAGTTCATGTGAACATTTAATCTCGAGGTTATAATTTGAAAAACATTTATGAAATAGCTACTGTGTGTAAGGTACTATATGACAGGCATTTCTTGCTGTTACTCAGTCCCACTCTTTGTGACACCGTGGACCATATTGTCCACAAAAAAACATTTTTTTTTTTGGAAAAGATACTGGAGTAGTTTGCCATTTCCTTCTCTAGTGGATTAAGGCAAATAGAGGCCAAGTGACTTGCCTAAGGTCATACAGATAATAAGTGTCTCAGGTCAGGTTTGAACTCAGCTCTTCCTGACTCCAGGCTCAACACTCTACCCACTGAGTCATCTAACTGCTTCTTAGGCATAGACAATGCAAAAAAGTTCAAGCTTTATAGTAATTTTTTAAAAAGGTCTGGTTTAGGCCACATTAATAGAAATGCATAATGTGACTATAAATATGAAATGTATTCAGAGGAAGGTAACCAGTATGTTGAGCGATGGTTAGTGGTACTAGGGACAAAAAGCAGGGTCACGAACCTGTGTGTTCAAATACGTGAAGGGCTAGCATACAAAAGACAGAATAAATGTGTGCCATGTTGCTCTGAGGGCAAACTAGGACCTACACAGATAGATTCTACAAGAGGGCAAATTTCAGGTTAACACAAGAAGGGATGTTCTAATAAAGAATGCTGTCCAACAGGATGGTATTCTTGGTAAAGAAACTCCTCATATTTAAGCAGAGATCAGAGGATTAGCTGTCAAAAACACCACAAAAGGTGGTAGGCTAAACTTGTTCATATTAAATTATAAGATTTTTATGATTTTTTTTTAGCTACTGTTCTCCAAGACAGGAGAGGCCAAGAAAGGTCAGAGGCCTAGGCAGGTACTACCATTCTCCTACTTTGAGAATCAGTGATATATTTGCTCTAATCCCTTCCATCTTGTTGAAAAATGTCTAGCTCCCAGCTGAAAATTGAGACCCATATAGACTCATCCATCCTTAGAGGACTTAACTTTATTTAAAAGAAACATGTCACTGTGTTGAAATTTAAGCTCAAATTAATTATAGGAAATGTAATATTTAGGCAACCTCAGTTTCAGGATTCAGCATTTCAGCTTGAAGCAGTTTCCAGTATTAAATGAGAGATTATAACTGGTCTCAACATAATAACCCTTTCTGCTTTTATGGCTGCTTTCATCTGAGGATCTCAAAGCACCCTGCAAACAATAATTAATTTTCACCTGGGAGGTAAAGAAGCCTTCCTCTGGCTCATTTGTTAGAGCAGGGCGTGACATGTCAATGATTAGGCAGAAAACAGAAGGGGGATGGTTTGTTACTCTCACCCGCTTGCCCTACAATCAGACTAAGGAGCTGCACTGCCTCCTTCTAGCACAGATCTGGCAAATATTGACCTAGTTTTAAAGGGATCCTGCCCCCTATTTAAGAAGAGCTAAATTCAGGCACAATAGGATTTCATCGGAGGTGGAGTTTCTTTCCTAATAGACCTTCATAGCTGCATGAAAAGAAACAGGTGATCCATGGAGAACGCATCTGGTTAATCCCAGGTGAGGATGCGTTGCTCTTTCAAGATTTCTGTTAAATCTTACCATTGGCTTGCCCCCGCCCCACTCCCCCTTTCATCCCCACCCCCAAATCACTGTTTCTGTAGATACAGAGTAGCTCAACCACTTCAGGTACATCTGGTACAGCATATTCCCTACTTATTCGGCAGCCCACCAAAATGGGGGGGCACTGAGAGAGGCCTAGGATGAGCTCACTTTTGTGGTGATCCTGGAGATGCTATAGGCTTCCACAATTCTCCTTAAGTAAACAGACCCTGGGAGGATAGCGTGTGACCTTTTCTCTTCTTCATATGCTAATGAGGGTGGCCCTCCCCCTACCCCTCAAGCGGCAGAGCACTAAAGCTTCTCCCCATCCTCTACTTTACTTAGCACACTTGCCTCCGTGTCCTTATCTTCTCTCTCCTACTGAATTTTGTAGTATTCGGTCACACCAAACTTGTCATGCTGTAACATGTAGATACGTGATGTGTCAACAATGTAACTGTTGAGCTCTAGTAAAAGTGGGATTGGGGACTAATCAGGAAGTACCAACCTCATGTGACCCTCAAGAGCAAAACTGTAGAAATGGTGTAGAAGTTCTTACTCAACAGCGCCTACTGCTGGCTCATAGATTTTCTTTGCATGATATCATGCTTTTCATTAAAAACTCTTTTCTCTGCTCCTCCCCACCCTCCACCCCCACTACCCCATTAAGGCTTAATGGTCTATCATCTTAAAGAAACAAAAAAAAAATTCTGTGCTAACTGAATCTGATCTAATCCTAATAGTGATCATACCGCCTGAGCAGTCACATAACCTAGGTTGAAAGACATAACAGAAGAAATGAAAAGATATCAAAAATCACTGATTTTTAGAACTGGAAGGGACCCTTAGATGTCATCTCATCCAATCTTCTCATCTGCAAGTTGAGGAAATGAAGGGGCAGAGAAATAAAGATACTTTCCCCTAAGGTCACACAACAAATTAGTGCCAGAGCCTTGCAGCATTCTCCCATTCCACATGATTCAAAATAATGATGACCTTTGCCTTGAAACTCCTCCAAGTTAGTTCAACATTTATGGCTCTAGAGAGTAATAATGCTTGGTAAAATATCAAAAGAATACTTCCTTCAGAGTCAAGGAAAAAAACCTGATCTTTTCATCACTGGAAAACACAAACAAGAAACAGAGCCATTGTTGGGGTCTAACTGCAGGTGATTTAGGGGAAAACATGGCTAAGGAAGTTCAACATGGTAGCTGGACCAAGGCAGGACAAAGCAGGCCATGTTTCAGAATTAAAATCTGGACAGACACAAATGTATTGATATTTGCTGCCACAGAAAAAGAAAACAAACCACCAAATTCCCTTGCAAACCCATTTTCACATGCATATCTGTCACAATGGGAAGAGAAAGGAATAGTACAGTGTAGTAAATTAATTTTAGTCATGTTGCCTGATTTTTCCTTTAGCTTGACCTGATTTTCTTTTAAGCCTTAGGCACGGTTAATTTGTAAGGGGGGGGAGTGTGTGTGTGTGTGTGTGTGTGTGTGTGTGTGTGACTTGCAAGATGAAAATCTTTTCCTGAATATAAATATATCCTTTTTCTATACTTAAAAAAATAAAATCACATCTTCAGGACTATGAAAATGAAGGGGATAGGAGATATATGGAAAGAACTTTGTTTTTATAGTTTTTGCACATTGGATGAGATATACATAATAGAAATAAGAGAACAAACATCATCTAAGGTAGATTATTTTAAAAAAACACACCTGGAAACACAGAATTACTACATTACAAGCTCCACGGTTCTCATTATTGGTAGGAGTGTGGTTATTTGTGGGGAACTCAATAAAAATAAGAAATATTTCTCATTTGAATTTTGCTGAAGTCAAAGCTACTTTATCAGAGGGACTGAAGATTAATTTATATCTGCAAAGCTTAAGACCTTAAGCTCAGGACTGAAATAGAAAGCCTCAAATCTGCAATTTCAGTTTACACAGAATAGGTAAAATGAAAGTTGAGATACTATCCATGGAAATAAACAGTTGCTTAATTGGGTCTGTGTGACCTCCCATTAGGGACAGAAACAGTCGACAGCAGGGAAAGCTACTTAAGACCTTTCTTGACACACTCAAC
The DNA here is from genome assembly GCF_003287225.1 of Phascolarctos cinereus. Taxonomy (NCBI): domain Eukaryota; kingdom Metazoa; phylum Chordata; class Mammalia; order Diprotodontia; family Phascolarctidae; genus Phascolarctos; species Phascolarctos cinereus. The sequence continues at coordinate 402,493,346 of NW_027555625.1, read as the reverse complement.
AAGTACCTCCACCATGGAAAAGGGCAGCGATTTCCTAACACACTATGCAAGGAAATGGAACTTTAAAAAAAAGCACATGGCCTGGATCTGCGAATGAATGTGAAATCACTTCTCAACTACATTTCATTTGAGATGAGTGCCTCATCTTTGAAATGTCCATTGGGTTACAAAATGTTCTCCAAAATGCTTGGATGTTCCCTGATAATTCAGACCTATGAGGTAATACTACAACTCATCAGAACCATTTTATTCTCAAATTGCACCAAATATCCAAACAAAAAGCACAGTTTACATTCTTCAAAACTTGGAAACTGCAATACTTTTTGAAACACTGACATACACCAGAAAATCAAAATATCTAGTACTTAAGCAAAAAATCTCCCATCTGTAACTCATCCATATTGCTTTTATATTTAGAAAATCGAGTTTAGAATCAGAATTTGATTTGCTTTTGTCCAGGCACACTCCTTTTTACCTAATGTTGCAATTTCTTATCTGTAACAAAGAGCACATGTAACAAAATTCGACACCTACTTGTGGGGCCTAAAACAAGACAGAAAACAGCCAATATTGCAGGTTCATTTTCTCCAAAAATCACAGGAAACTTATACAGTGCAGGCATACAAGCCAAAAACATGGATTACTACTAAAAGTGGGTCCAAAGAGATCAATGCATGGGATAATAATTACTTGCTGTCAAATGTTAAAACCACTAAATTTTTGTCTTGTTAAATCATCTGATGGCCCTTTCTTTTTTAGTTAAATGGGGATAAATAATAAAAAACAATTTACAACTAAAAGATACTAGGATTTTGCAGCTGCTGAATGTCTTCTGGGGAGATTAGATTCTATAATGAGGAGATATAACCATCATTTTATAAAAGCTGTTGCTGTCTTGGGAAAAACACCACTGAATACGATTAGAAAATGCCTTTCTTTCCATGAACCTATTACAGTTGAGAGCTGATTGCTTGGCATATGCTTAATGATATCTTCATAGGTGGAAAACAATCATTTGTTACAGTGGGTTTTGACAATGTATTAAGCTCAACTTCGTTCTTTGGATTCTGTAATTTAAATGGTTAGAAAAACACACAAAGACCTAACACTTGCAAAAATTTAGGGGAAACACCCTAGCAGTCTCAGAATCCACATATTCCTTAACAAGAATTCTTTCCTTGGTAATTTAAATATCAGCCTCTTAATAAAACATATAAACACAATGCAATAAAGAGGCATTTTTGAATATAGAAGCAACACTTTTTTTTTTAATAACATAGACACAAGTGAAAATGGCTAATGGGCCTATATTCTCTGTACCCTTTACCAAGTAGCAGAATAATGTAGGTTTAATCAGGGTACATGTACTGGGCATCAGTCTGAAGCTTAAAGTCCTAAGCTTTACAAATATAAATTAATCTTCAGTCTTGTGATAAAGTGCTTTGACTTCAGCTAAATTCAAATAAGAAAGACTTTGGAGCACAGACCTATTTGGGGGGGCCCTGCTGCTCTTGAAGACTCATATCACCCCCTTACTTCCATTACTTGAGGCAGGTATTTTCAACCTTTTATTTTGGTTGCATGGACCCTTTTAGTAGTCAGTCTGGTGAAGCCTATCACTTTCACAGAACAAGGTTTTTAAATGCATAAAATAAAATACATAAGGTCATGAAGGAAATCAATTACCTAGAAATAGTTCTATCTATCTATCTATCTATCTATCTATCTATCTATCTATCTATCTATCTATCTACCTACTTAATCATGGACCCTCAGGTTAACAATCCCTGGCATCATAGGAAGAGGAGAGGACAGAATAGACATTTTTTAAATTGTTCTGTATGAGCTGCTTGCCCTAGTCCACTGGCAAAGGGGAAATGCATTTTTGCTGCCACCATGGTGGTACAAGTGAATCTGGAACCATAGGATGTTCACAGATAAAAGCAAGAAAGACCTACACTTTGGGATTTTTTTTTTTACCCATTTGCTATCAAAATTCTGCCTTCAAGTTCTCATATCCACTTAGACCTAAAGATAGACTGTGGAGCTTCTCAAGGCAATGTCTTATTTCTGGAATCCACTGTCACAAAATAGATAAAGCCATTAAATAAAAGAGACCACATTTTGAATCAACTTTCACCATTCATTCGTTCATTCAACAAATATTTATCAAGTTCTTGCTATAAAAAGATACCTGATTGTCCCATGGAAGAGCTGTTATTAAAAACTATTTTCATAAACTTCTAGCAAAGAAAATAAAGCTGGAGCGGAGACATGCAACATTTGTTCCTTGAAATCTTGTAAGAAAAAAAAATCAATGACTATGCACGCTTGTATTAACACAGTGGCTTATCTTTCAAAATACATACCGCATAGTAGGAATCAGAATTAGGTAGTGAGCAGATATGCTGAAATCAAATTGGCTCTAGGAATTCTCTCCTGCCCCAAACAAGAAGACAACCAATTTGATAAACAACCTCTGGTAAAGCTTTGACTTACTCCAATCAACATAATTTCCAAGTTGAGAAATGAAAACTTCCAAAGGGGACTGACACATTTTACCATAAATGGGTTTCCAGCTTTTGCTCCTTATTTCAGGTAGTGTAGAAACTATCTCCTGAGATTAGTGCAACAATTAGTGATTCATGCACCCTGAGTTGCAAGTAGGTGGGAAAGATCACACCTTCGTGAAGGAACATGAGAAAATTCAGAGTTGAAATAATTTAGCTTTTTTTTTTTTGTGCCAAACCACATCAACGTCACGTATATCACACAAGTCCCTTAATCCGGCGCACCAGAATTATTATTAACTCTTCGCAATCTAACCGAAAACAGCAACGCTTTGAGACAGATTCCCTGCAATCTGCTAAGAGAATCGGGTTTCATTTCTGTAGTTAGGAATGGAAGGAGCCAGGCAGGACTTAGGATCCTGGCTTTTGCATAGAGCATGCCCCAGGTGCTTCTCGCCTGAGCACTTCCAAGCCAGTCTCAAAGTCTTACCCTCATCGCCGGTGTATTCAGGATCAGTCCCCCTGGAGCTGCCTAACTGTTCGTCAGTTTCACATTTTGCACTCCACCAGAGCTGGGAAGCTGATGCAGTTGGCTCCCTTGGTTAAACTTCAGTAGGAGGGGAGGAAGAGCTTTTCCGACTATATACCAAGTCCTAAATAGTGGGAGGGGCTCCAATCTTTGGAAGCTCTGCCTCCACCCTGCCTGGGGCTAAAACACTGCACCCAATATCTAGTTTCTTACCTAAGCACAAGGAAAGTTACTTGCTTAAATTAGTTTTGTTTTTAAATGGCACCCACTCCAAATGAATGGGCCACCTTTGTACAATGCCATCCTCCGCTGTATTCGGCCCTTCCTCCGTAGATCAAAGAATTATAGAAAAACGTGCAGGTTGAATACTAGAAGTTCTCTGAGGCTTCATATTTCTAAATCCTATGATCCCGACTTTGGATAAATAGAAGATTTAGAAATGGAAAGGATCTTAGCCTACTTGTCTAGCTCCTTTATTTTACAGATAAGAAAACTGAGGTCCAGAGAGGAAAAAGGACTTGCCATCAAGATAACTAAAAGGTAGATAAGGGGAAATGCTGAAATCAAGGTGTACTTAGATTTCAGCAAATCATTTGACATGAGTTTTTTCAATGATCTGTGGAGCACAGTACCTGGTATACAGTAGTAGCTTCTTAACAAAGGCTTGTTGGTTGATTCAACAAGATGGCTAAATTATGAGTAAAGTTAAGTGGACTTGAAACAGGCTAAATGATCAGGCCCAAACAGCAGTAACGAATAGTTTCATAACAACTTTCAAGAAGCAATCTAGTGGAGCTCCTTAGGAATGTGTCCTTGGTCCTGTGTGCTTTAACAATTTTATCAGTGACTCGGATGAAGAGCTAGATGGCATGCTTATTAAATTTTACAGATAATGTGATCAGAAATAGCTAACAAACTGGATAACAGGATTTAAAGAAATATCTCAGCAGGTTAGAAAAATAGGATGGAGCTAATAAGATGGAATTTAATAGAGATAAATTCAGAGTTATAAAGAAGATAGGAATGAAGAAGATGAAGATGCGAGGAAGCAGGTGAATAAGATAAAGGACACAAGAAAACAGTGCTGGAGGAAAAGCAATTTTGAAAGCATGAAGGGATAAAATTTCAAGTTATTTGGAAGAGGGGAAGATGCCAAATGATTTTTAAAATCATGGAAAATATGACCAGAAAAAGGCAATTAAAAGGACATCAATAACTACTGACCCACAGGCCTACTTTTCTAACCCTGGAAAAGTTTTATGAGTATATTCGACTAACATATCAAAGGCATCCTTGATGAAAATATGAGAAGGGAACAGGTAGGTTTTCACCATTTTGTATGCCCAATCACATCTTCCCAGTCATAGAATAACTGAAAGATGGAGAGACTCCAAGGAGCATCTGGTTCAATAGTGCTCTTCTGAGGGGAAAGTCCTCCTGATGCTTCCGCAGTGACATCAATGACCACTCAAAAGAGATTAGCCTCGTAAAATTTATAAAAAAGAACACATGAATAAAGAATGCACATTGTCCAGGCTGTGGCATGTAGCTGGATGGGCAGCCTAGCAGGTTAGTCCAGCCATGCGTATGTGCCTTCCACCAACATTACACATGGACAATGAGTTGAGTCCAGAATTAAGCCGAGGAAAATCAACTGGATTGAATTTGGAAATTACACAAAGCTTTTAATGATCCTGAGCTTCACCCTGATGTAATAACTCAACTTTTTCAACATTAACATTTTCCCATTGCTACTACATGACTAAAAATTGTAAACATGACAATCACTAAGGAATCAAAATAACAACTGACCCAAGGTCAGTTGAGAGATAAATAGTGGACATAAATAGGCCATAGCATATTACTAATGATGACTTTCTCATTCAATGGTGGAAAGAATATTAACCAGGAAACAAACATATTATTAGAAAAAGGATGTGGGACCTACATGGAATGAGAACAAGGAATAACTGATGGGTGTCCTAAATGCTGCTTTGGTCTCATGGAATGTCAAAAGACTTATGGATCCCTTCTGCGATCTGATGTAGCCAATGGATCTTTGCTCAGAATAATGTTTTTGAATGGACAAAATAAAAGACATGGGATTAAAAAACACAATTATATTGAAATACAGTCATCAAAATACCAAACAAATAAAAACAAGTTCACAGACACCAGATTAAGAGCCCTTGAGGAAGGCCTTCAACACACTGGATAGATTTTCTATGGACTGATTACTTTAGGACGTGGGCCAGAGCCACACTGGAGGAGAATCATGGATGAGATTTGCACTATCTGCACTATCAAAGGGAGAATCCACATTAATGCTATCATGGATCCCGATATGTACTAGAGTATAAATCTAAGGTGTAACATTTTGGTTAAAATTTCTTAAAAAAGGACTTCATCAATCAAAGCTAAGGGAAGCATAGCTAGACAACAGTCTGTCTGAAAAAAAAATAAGGAGGTTTTAGGGGACTGCAAGCTCAAAATGGGAAAAACCGTGACAGGGCAGACAAAAAAAGATAATGCAATACTATTTTTGTTTAGTTTTGTTCAGTCATTTCAGTTGTGTCCAACTCTTTATGACCCCATTTAGGATCTTCTTCACAAAGATACTGGAGTATTTTACCATTTCCCTCTCCAGTTCATTTTACAGATGAAATACTGAGGCAAAAAGGGTTAAATGATTTGCCCAGGGTCACATTGCCAGTAAGTGTCTAAGGTCAAATTTGAACTCAGGTCCTCCTGACTCCCAGGCCAGCACTGTATCCACTGTGCCACCTAGCAGCCCCTTAAAGAGAACCATAGCGTACAGAACTAGGGAATTAATGGTCCCACTGCTACTTGCCCTGGATTACATCTGTAGTGTGTTCCATTCTCAACCAGTGTAGTTCAGCCAGAATGTTGAAGGACCTGGAGGAACCACTGAAGGAACTGAGAATATTTCATATAAAAAAATTAAGAAGGCAGCTTGGAGGGAGCCTTCAAGAATCTGGTTGAGGAATCATGTTGAAGAGTTATCAGGCTTGGTCGGTTTGTCTCCATAGGACAGAATTCGGACAACGAGAAGTTATACAGAGGCTGCTTTTGCTTTAGCGTTAAAGCAAAACAAACCCCTAAACAAAAGCTTCCTGATAATTAGAGATGCCCTCCAAATGAATGAGTTGTCTCAGGTGATTGTGGGTTTGTCCACAATGAACATTTGAAAGTGGAGATTCAATGATCACTAGTCCAGGAGGTTGGAAGAGTCCCTAGATCAGGAGTGGCCAATGCTAACTGACCTGTGGGGTCCCTTCCAACTCCAGTAGTCTATGATGCTACAAACCAGAAGAGACACCATTCAAACCTCAGTCCTATGAGTCAGAGCTGCTGCTCTTGCCACTATACCGCTCACTATAAAAGTACTTGCTGTGATTTAAAAGTGGGGGCAATCGGGCTCCTTAAAACAATAATGTTAACAGGTCACAATAAGAAGGATAATTCAAAAATAAATCTTTAACATGTTTTCAATAACAAAATTCACTAATGGAATAAAAAAAAAACCTGGATGAGTTGACTGTCATGCTTTCAAGCGTCCCTAGAGGACAGGGCTCCAGATAGGAAGCAATTGAGAAGGGAATAGAACAGTTCTCTAGGTGGGGAGGTTTGATGCTTGAAGGAATAGGCCTTTCAGAGAACTGCAACGTGGTTTGGAGGGAAGGGTACGGAAGGGTACGTAATGTATAGCTATACCTCTTCCCACTCCTCCACTGCCTTCAACAAGGTAAAGAATTTCACCACAAAGTCCTGTGAGATTTCATGTTCCATTTGCTCTGCTCTGTAGAAGGAGGGGTGGGTGTGTACAGGAGGGGTGAGATCAACTGGAGCAGAAGATACCCCCAGGAGAGAACCAGAGGGACCTTCTTCACCTACAAAATGGTCCCTTATGAGTCCTGATTATGTGGTCTCACTGTGAATATGCCCATATAATCATTTGTCAATCAAACAGACTGGACATTTCTAAGCATCAAGAGATGTGTGTGAGTGTGGGGGTCATATATTTGGACATCCATTTTTTGATAGCAATTTTTTATGGCTTCATCTGTTTTCAGTCTTCTAAATGAATTCTTGGCATCATATAAACAACACCTGACCATTCTGAAAACAATCCTTATGTTCTGTAGACAGTCTATGGATGAAGGCTGCCTAACAGTCCACATGTTTCACTGACCACAGTTAAGAGGCTAGCTTTCCTGCTGACCTTTACTTTCCTATTTGAGCAAATTTATAAATCAAATTCCATGCTTCTCATGACTTGTATATGTATGTAAATGAAGGCAAGATTTAAATTATTGGTGCCTGAGCTAACAAGTCTGCAAGTTAATGGGGGGGGGGAGGTAGGGTAATGGGTAATAGCATTTCAAATGAGATTCTGTTTCAGGGTGGCATCTGGCTCCCTGAGGTCTAATTTCTAAAGTAAAGGTTTAGGCACTTTTCTCTGAAAGGCAAAGGCCCTCTTCACTAAAAACAAATAGCCCAAAGAGTAGTTTTTCTCTTACCTGAAGCAGAGTGGTGTAATGGAAAGAACACTTTCTATAGAATCAGAGACCTATGGTTCAAATCCTTCTTCTGTTACTCACTAACTAGGTGACCTTGGCTAGTTCACTTGATCTCCTTAAGCTTCACTTTTCTCATCTGTAAAATGGGGTATTGGACTCAAGGGCCACTGAGATCCCTTTCTGCGTTAGGTCCATGGTCCTTTCCCTGACAAGGCCAACCCATGGTGCAAGTCTGCCTGGGAAAACTCATCCAGTTTTGCAGCCTGCCTATATTTAACCCTATGTTTTACCCTCTAGACTGAAAAACAAAATAAACCAACCAACCAAACAAAAAAAGCACATGCTATTCTCCTTCAAAGATAGAAAGGCTAATGGAGACATATTCCTTCTTCCAGAACACCAGGGAAACAGCTGAACTTCCAGCTAGAGGAATGGGGCAAGGATGGCTCGTTTTCATTCATAGTGTCACTTGAAAATCTTGTGCACTTCTGTAGCTGTGGAAGCCCTTGGGCTGAAAAAGTGAAGCCATCTCTGGACCCAACACAGGACCACCTGCTACTGAGCATTGAGTTTGAGGCTGAGGAGAACTTTCAGTTGTTTCTGACTCTCTGTGACCCCATTTGGGGTTTTTGTGGCAAAGATACTGGAGTGGTTTGCCATTTCCTTCTCCAGCTCATTTTACAGATAAAGAAACTGAGGCAAACAGGGTTAACCTTTTGCCCAGGTCAGCCAGCTAGTAAGTATCTGAGGCCAGATTTAAACTCAGGTCTTCTTGACTCTACGCCTAGCACTCTATCCCTTGTGCCACCTAGCTGCCCATGGGAAGAACTTAGCTGTTGCTTTTCATCCCATCCTTGGACCAATTTGGTTCAAGTCAAAGGGACCAGAAGGAAAGGAGCCACTAGAATAGAACAATTTTAACCCCCCTACCCAATTCCCGATCAATGATGTCAGCTCCACCATCTCTTGAAATTGTATCTTTATCCGAATACATGTTGCTCCTACTCACCCCCCACCCCCAATAACTTCCACAGTAGACTAATCTTTTTGAAGAGCAAGTCAATTTCATTTGAGTCTTTGTGTGACCACCATGTAGGGCAGCCAGTGTCTGGTACATAATAGGTGCTTAATAAATGGTTATTCAATGAAGGAATGAGGGATATAGCTAGAAGAATATGAACCAGACATATTTGAGCTCAAACAAGTTAGTGAAATGCTGTATACTTCAGTTTTCTGTGTAAAGTGGGGATGATAACTATTTTACCCACCTCACAGGACAGCTAGGTGGCACAGTGGATAGAATGCTGGGCCTGGAGTCAGGAAGACCTAAGTTCAAATCTGGCCTCAGACACTTACTAGCTGGCTGACCCTGGATAAGTCACTTAACCCTGTTTGCCTCAGTTTCCTCACCTGTAAAATGAGTTGGAAAAGGAAATGGCAAACTACTCTGATATCTTTGCCAAGAAAACCCCAAATGGGGTCACAAAGAGTTGGACATAACTGAACAATAATAAAGGGTTAACATGATAGTAAAAGGAGATAATGCATGTGAAAACACTTCGATAAAGGTTAAAAGCACTATGTCATAGATTAGAGTGGAGCCATACATCATTCTGAGTGCAATGTTAATGAGGGTGATTAAAAAGGGCTCTATGAAGTTATAGTGTCTGCACAGGAGCTATTTTTCATACAGCCATGTTAAATGAAAAAGAAATACTACTCCTGGTCCATTCACAGAATGGACTAATGATCTGTAAAATTTCTCTTGAACAAAAAAAAGAAAAGAAAAGAAAAGAAAAAACAATGGGAACGTAGCTTTGAGGCTTTCTGCTTGAGAAAGATCAGCCTCAAAAATTGTCCAACTGCTCTTTTTATGCAGACCTTTAAATTAAAAATGGATTTTTACTTAATTTGAGAACAAGATGGAAAATGAGACCAAAAGTTTGCTTCTAGAAGGAGATACCTCAAATGAAGTCTCACTTGGCAGTCCATTCATTCTCGGGTCCAAACATAGGCTACTTGCAAAGAAAATCCTTGCAGGACAGTAGCTTACAGACCGTTAACTCTATACACAGTCTAGAGACGGGGGCAACAGCCAGGGTACTACAAGAGTTAACAAGAAAAAAAATTAATAAAAAAGACAGAACATGTTTCTTTGAAAGAAAAGATAAAGAAAAAAAGAATTCTATGAAGGGAAATGAGGTTTTTAGGTGTTTTCCTACCCAGTACTCCAGAACTGATTGAAAATGACATATGCACAAAAAAGACAAACCCAGGAACAAAAACCTGGGGTGAGCTAATGCAGGTAATGTTCCAATATGCCAGGATGGAGTAATGAAACGTGGGAGCAAGTGGCTCTCTTATGCACATGCTTTTGCTTGAAATCTATTGTTGAATATAGAATGGCTGCCAAATAATTTACTATATTTCAGTTTAAAATGCCAGCTTAAAGCAGGTGCAGAGTTTTCCCCCTTTCCAATCGGAAAGCCATTTACAAACACATCTCTGAGAGATTCAGACCCAAAATGACCAAACTGGGACTGCAATATGCCGCATAGGAATCTGAGCTTTGTTTACACAATTAGAAGCCACTCACATGTATATCCCCATAAATGACAAGGTTCCAGCAGCAAATTAACAGGAACAATTTTCCCATCTCAGGAGCTGTCAAGATGGGCCCTGTTGGCCAATTTATCTTACTCTAGCACATCTCTGGTGCTTGTCAATCAATATGGGAAACATTCGGTGCTGATTGCCATTTTTCTATCCACTTTCTTTTGCCTCTTGTACCAGGCAATTTACTGCAAGTCAATCAAGGTCGAAGCCGACCTTGTTTAAATAAAACACTGTGGAGTTCTTTTCACACCAACAATTTCAAAAGACAGGATGAGCTGTATCTTTTACATTTACATTTATACTACTTTTTCAGTTTCTCCCCAAATGCCAGGCTCAAGTTATAAGTCACAACTAAAGCCACCTGGAGACTTAGACAACTCAGACCAGCCAATTGGACAGGAATGAATATAGCTAATATGCATCTTTTCTGTCAAAAATTCAATCAGTCACCAGAGATGTCCAGCCTGGAAAGGGTGGCTCCAAGTAGGTGATTGCTCTTCCCATCATTCCTCAGCCCTAATTTGAAGCAGGGCAACACAAAACAGATAGTAGGTCCCAAACCATCTGAACTTGATAACCCAAGGAAATGGTTCAAAGGCTGGTTCTCTGCACCTCTGGGATTCAGTCCAAGAAGTGACATTCCATTTCAGGATAATACCGTGTTGCCTGTTGCTGTTAGGAGTCAAGTGCTCAAAGCTTTATCGTTTCTTTTTATTATGACGATTACACACAGAAATAAAGGGAAGCAGCTAAGCCACTTCAAGGTTTCTGAGAGGCAACACTCCCATTGGCTGCAGGGGAGAACAATCTAAAAGAATGGGGAAGGTGGAGAGGGGGATGGAGGAAGAGGAAAAAAGAGGAGAGGCACGGGCAAACTGAGAGATGGAGGAAGAGAGATAAAAGAGGCACAGAGAGAATTTCGCTAGGTGAGTCCCTTGCTGGTTATTTAGTGTTTAAGAACTACCCCAGTTAAAAGAGCTTAAGAAGACACAATGTACCATGTAGTCAGGAAGGCTGGGTTGGAGTCCAACCTTTGGCCCTTACTGGCTATCCACTTAACCCCTCTATACCTCTTTTTCCTTGTCCATAAAATGAGGGGGTCAAACTTGGTGGTCTCCAAGGTCTCTTCCAACTCTAAACCTATGATCCTTTGAGTCTAAAAAATAAAAGAACTCTCAGATTTTTGCTATACTTTCAAATTCATTCAACCAGCATTTGAGAGCCTGCCATGTACAAGGTCTCATCCTTAATGGTTTTAAAGTTGTGATTTTTCTGATGTTTCCTAGTGTAACAGTATTGGAGGAGAAACATTTTTAAAAGTTTCCAAATTTTCTGACTTCTGAATTCTCATTGCAAGAATAAGATGGGCATGTTGCCTTTCTTACAATTGCAGAATTTTAGCATGTTGGAGCTAGAAGGGACTTTAGAGATAATCTAACCCCATTACTGTGTGACCCTGAGCAAGTCATTCAACCTCTGCCTTAGTTTCCTCATCTGTAAAATGGGGATAAGAAGAGCACCTTCCTCCTAGGGTCATTGTCAGGATCAAACCAGATAAAAATTGTAAAGTGTATAGTATAATTGTAAAGTGTTTAGCACAATGCCTGGCACAGGTACTGTATATACATGTTAATTATTATTATCATTATTATTGACAAAGAAGCAAAGTGAGGCCTTCAGAGCTCAAGTGACTTTACCGAAGTCACACAGCTAGTTAGTAGGAAAGACAGGACTAGAATTCAGCTGTTCTGACTGCCAGGACTGCTCTTCCCACTATACCATGCTGCCTTCTCTGTGTCATATTATCACAGTCACATGTTTTTTGGGTTAGCCTCTGGCCATATTTTCAGACATCAGATGGGACCACTAGCTGACTCAGTAGGAGTGATCAGGCTCAGTCCAGTGCCTAATTTTTTATTAGAAATTCTCTGGTTTCATTTACACTATGGGCGGATCACCATTTTCCTTCAGGAGATGAAAGAGACATTTTCAGAGACTAGAAAGAATGGGAGCCTGAAACACAGTTACCACCTAAGGATCTTAGGGCTGCTGGAGGAGAAGCAGCCAAAAAGGTAGATACTTCTCTTGCTCCTGTTATCTATAAACCAAAAGCTAACTGTTTCTCAGTTTTACAGTGCGCTTCACTGGCTACATTGCCTTTGCTTTCTCAAGCAACTTAGGATTTTTCTGTAAGGAAAAGCGATGCACCAAGGCCTCTCAACATGAAGAGCCACTGGCATAATTACCAATCAAATGGAGAGTTGGGCGATCTTGACAGTTCCCTGGGCAGACGTGGTTTTCAACACAATCTGACATTCTGATAGACTGAACATCCTTCTCTGACATTAATTCATTTGTGATCTTTACTGTTAGACTTAGTACCTTATCTTGTGGTAGTCCTTAATGGCGCGTGGTATATTTTATTGACGTTCCTTTTATTCTAGCGTCTTTTCTTTCTCTTGATTATATCTGTTGTTTCCCTCTGTCTCCTTCAAAACGTTATTCTCTTGTGAGACTAGGCACTGTTGGGAAGCTTAATGAGGCTCCTGCATTGTTGGCTGATGTATGTGTTTCTCAGTTAATTTGGGGGAGGAGAATAAAGATGGGGAGTGCAAAGGTGCTCCAGGAACCACTTTGTTTACATTTAATCTATTTTCATTTCACAGGAATTTACTACAGAATGGCACCTAGTTATAGCTGCACAGTATGTGCGATGTTATTTCCATGACTAAATCACATTTTATTAATTGTTCCCTGAAAGTCCTCCCCTCTCTCTCTCTTAGACACACTCCAGTCTCAAAAAATAAATATCACCTCTGTGACACCCTATGTCACAGTGTACAGAGAAATGTCAAACACCTCTGGTACTTGGGTATAAAATTTAGGGCTCAACCCTCCCCTTTCCACCACTGTTCCTCCAGGCTGGACCTTTTTTTTCCCGCATCAGGCTTTCAGTTTCAAATAGTCTCCTATTGCTACTCCCGGTGCTTTCCTTTGGAAAAGTGGATATGCCAAGATTTGCCAGAGATAACAATGATGTGTTTATTAGCCAGATATCCATAATTCTTCCCTATGTCTAGAAAAATGCTCTCTTCATCTACAAAATATATATAATTCTCTCCTTCTGTAGAGAACTTTTAAAAAAGTCTTTTTGATACTAGGAAATCTGTTCTTTGGTATGAAGACATCAAAGACCAGAATGGTGAAGGACCTTGAGGATCATACCCAATGAGGATCAATTCCACGAATTGGCGATATTTAGTTTGAAGAGGAGAAGCCCTATAACATCTGTCTTCAAGCACATGGATAGTTATTTTTTGGAAGATGGAATGGATCTGTTCTGTTTGACCCCAGAGTATAGAACTAGGCATAACCAGTGGACATTCCAAACACATAAATCTGGCTTAATTGTCTTTTATTCTTTTTTTTAGGCAATTGGGGTTAATGACTTGCCCAGGGTCACACAGCTAGTAAGTGTCAAGTATTTTGGTCTGAGGCTGGATTTGAACTCAGGTCCTCCTGACTTCAGGGCCGGCACTCTATCTACTGAGCTACCTAGCTGCCCCTAAATCTGGCTTAATTGAAACAACAACAACATAACACCCTATCAAAATCCCTTCCTAACAATTACTTAAAAAGTAGAAAAGGAAGTTTTGGGAGGTGGAAAGTTCTTCCTTACTGAAGGTGTTCAAGTAAAGCCCAGTTAACCTCTTGCCAGATGTCTTTTTTTTTTTTGAAGATTTGCAGGGATTTGTAGGGATCCTTTGTAGGGATTCTTTGAGGAGACGTTGTACTAAATACCCACCCAAGTCCATTAAAATCTTGAAATCTGTGATTCTGTGATCCTCACTGTTAACAGGAATTAGATATATGTAGAAGAGAATAGAACCCAAATTCAATGAAAAATTTCAGTCTTTTTTCCTTTTTTTGTTTTTTTTTTAAGTACTATGAAACATTCCTAATTTTTTCCCCTTAAATCAGGATCTTGGGTTCTTTCTAAGCTCCTTATTTTTCTTTTCTAACAGCTACACTGCCTTAGTTTTCAAGGCTAACAAATGTTTTATGACAGGTTCACCGATTTACTGTTCTGCACCCTTTTTAATTATAGATGTAGGAAAAGAATTTCACAGAGGAAAACAATAAATCACCAGTGAAATTATTTGTTAGTTGAGTACTCTGAATAAACAGTTGGCTTGGGGCAAAGATTCATCTGACATCTTTTGGCTGTTCCCACAGATTCCCATTCAATTTCCACGTAGGACGAACAAGGCGTACTGTAGTTAATTCGGAATGCAGATGAGTTTGGGAAGATGGAGGAGACAGACAGAGGTGGCACAGCACATACCCTGAACACACACATGGCTGGTGTCCCAAAGAAGATTATCAAACTGTCTTATTCAAAATATCAGTCACAGATATCACAAGTTTTCTACTGTGTCAAAGGGTCCCAAATTCCTTCTTATTTGCTTTTCTGGTTCAAAACTATCTCCAAATTTTCCTTCAATCTGTCACTCCAGCTTCATATTTCTCTCTCCAAAGGCACAAAGAACAAGTGAAAAGATGATCAGGGCCCCGGTCTAAGTAAAGAAAGCTAGTTTGAAACACTTCGTACATAAACAGTCATCTGAGACAAAGGCCAGGGGGAAATAATGGGTCACCATCATTTCTTTTCATTTTTAAATGACAGTTCCCTGTAAACAGTAAACCCACCTGCTGGAGGGGGGGGGGAGATGGGAGGGAGAGAAATAATAGGTTAAGGTGGTTTTAATTTGAAAAGGTAAAAAGCCTGTCAGGAAAGAGAACTCCCAGTTGCTGTTTTTATAACAAATGCCTTGTTCGAAGTCACAACTCCAATGTTAAGCAGAAGTTTGTTCTGAAGAACTGAGAGAATCCCCACACTCAACATACTGGGGAAGTCAGTGAGAAACAGGAACCCGTTTAAAAGCATTTACATAAATAGTCCTCACATTTTTCTAGCCAGAAAACAATGGTTTAGTTTCCTACTTCTCCCTACCACAGAGTGACCTCCTCATAGCTAATCTCTTAAATATCCTGTCTGGTACATATGCCTAAAAAAATCTTAAATGGAGCGTGGTACTTCTGGTTTGAATACAGTTAGGATCTGACAGTCACCTGATTCAGAAACTCGGGTTTACAAAAACAGAGCATTTTTGTGGCTTCTGTTGTATCATTAAATCCCAGCTACCAGGTCAATATATTGATCAGCCACGGCTTTACATTGTGACACTAAAAACTGGTGGAGAGAGAATTGTTCATGATTTAGTATTTCAACCTCACGGCTGGAGCCTGCAACTATCTACTAGAGCATTTGCCGTTCATTTCAAAACTAATAAATGTGGAAGCAATTTTGAGACTTCATAGACATTCCCTAAAATGACAACTAACACACTGCTGTTGGGAAGAGAGCACAGCCAGTGGCCAGGATGGAGTACAGATGGTTCAAGGGCTGGAGTGAGGCCTCTCTGGCCCAAGTTCTTCATGATTCCAATGTACCCTACCAAGTGAGAGACCAGAAATTCCTCGTGGCCTACTACAAATGTGTAATCATGGGAAGGGAGAAGAAAAAACTGTGCTTCTAGGTCTCCCTGGAAGTAGCCAAATGGGAACAGGTTCCTTTTCACCCCCTAACCCTTCACTGGCATCTTTATGGCTCTTGATAGAGAGGCAAAGGCAGAAGAATTAAAAATCACAAATGCAATGTTCCATCCCTCTCTCCCCACGTTTCACTTAATAAGATGCATGAAATCCTATGGGAAACAGATTAGATAAAAACAAGTTCTTAGATTCTTTTCACTAATTTCAGCTGATTGTGGTATACTGAATAAGTGAAAAAACATGGTGACTGGGGGGGTGGTATTTGAAATTGTGTTCCTTTCTATTTCTGGTGAGATTGCATTGAAACAAAAATAGAGGCCCCAATAAGAAAAGTGAGGATGTGGTGATAGCCCCACTGCTAAATGGGTCTTTAAAGAGATATGATTTTAGTTCCATTAACAGAGTGACAAATTGAAAGTCCACAAAGTCCTTCCTGGGGGGAGCCTGGCTCCTTTGCGAAACTTGACATTTTCAAGGGTTCTCTGGTGATTAGCAACCTTGGTTTGGTAAGGGAGGGGGTTGGCCTTAAACACTTCAGTGAATAGGTCTGTTTGTTAACTCCAACAGACAATTATGAAGGGCAATTAAAAATTCAAATTATGTTAATAGGCCAGAGAAAAATGACTGTTTGCAGAAATCAGTGGCAATTACCAGACATAATGGTTCCCAATTAGGCTGGAGGGTATTTTCAGTCATTCATAATTCACTATCTTAAATGTATCATAAAAAAGTAATTGTCACTTGTTAATAAAACTTACTTAAAAACAATGTAGCTATCTTGTGGGAAAAAGTAACACTTTTTGACGTTTCCCTCTCTTTCTCTCTCCCCAAATATATACACATACATATTTCTCCAAGGAAATTCTAGTGCTGATACCTTTAGTAAATTAAAAGTGAAAACACACATACACATTCACATTATCTCACCGGTTCTTTCGCGTTTATTTTCTCCCTAGGTTTCCGGTCTTTTTTATTCTTTTCTCTTATGTAGCTTCCATTACCCCTAGGAATAGTCAGCATTCATGCATGTCCTTACAATTCTATTCTTAGGCAATGCAGTTTGGTGTAGAAATTGCACTTCACGTGTGATGTGAGGCAGGGACTCTGTCCAGTTTCAACCTTTATTTCTAGTGTTTTGGGGGTAACAAAAGGAGACAAAAGAAAGTGAGAGAAAAATAATACAAAATGAATAAGGGACCAAAGAAGCGGTCATATTTTTTTCACAAGAACTCATCTGACCCTGTTTCTTTTATTCCTGATAATGGAACAGAGATACAGAATTTTCTATTTTCCTGAAAAATCAGTGAAGAGGGAGGGTGACCCTTCTTCACGTCCACACCCATGGTCCTCAAAAGACGTCTCCAAAGGACTTAAGAAAAGATGAAAGTGTTTCTCAGTCCCAGAGCCACATAACGGCATAAGCTGTTAATAGCTCAGGTTTAGCTACATTTCCAGAACCTTTTGAATCGCACAAGGAGGCCATGTAGCTTCTTTACCCCACCTTTTATTCTCCCTTTTCTCTTCCTGAGGTACCCAAAATTGCGGACTTGCGGAAAGTCAGAGTTTGAAAATGGTATTTAGTTGATGTCAAAATTCTTTACACAGACAAATACTGGCAACTGCTCATGGCCTGCCACTTCAAATACATTTTAAAAGAGACTACAACTTAGGTATCGAGGGTTCCCTGTCTTCCTCATTATTAGTAAGGCATACAATAGCTACTACATGTTGATAATAGGCTGTGAAGAGAATTGAGTTACTTTGTCTAGAAATGATGACAACTGAAAATGATATAGGTTTTAAGGCTTGCAAAGCATTATAAACTATTTCATTTAAAGCTCACAGTTAATAGCAATAGATGCCATTTTAATGACAAAGTTTGCAGTGTTTGCTTTACACATACCTCATTTGATCTTCACAATACTCCTGTGACATAGATGCTAGTATTATGATGCTCATTTTACAAATCAGGGAAATGAGGTCATGTGACTGGCCCAGGAGTATACAGCTGGCAAGTGCCTGTGGCAAGATCTGAACTCAGGTCTTCCTGCTGCCAGGACTGGCTCTCTATCTATTATACCAAACCGCCTCTCAAGTAACATCACATTTTGGAAGAGTGAAGCTGGTCAAACAACTGATACCATATGAGGTGGGCTTTGAACCCAGGTGGTCTTTACCCTTAGTACAGGTTTCTGTCTACTACAAGGCTCTATGTAGTCATCTTTTACTAAGATTTACATGCGACAGAATTTGGCTCCAAAATCTTTCCTACACCAGGACCATTTTGGGGTGTACATATTTTGGGGAATGACAGCTCCCACCACTGGAAGAAAAACACAGATCTATTACTAGTTTATACACTTTTGGGATTTACAAGTACTCTGTTGTTCATTTAATTTGCCTTCTCTTCCAAAAGTATCATGCTATACCACTTTATAAATATAAGTGAAAACGGCAATTTGAAAATTTCATCTCAGCTCTTGACAAGACTAGAGAAAACACCACCACCACCACCACCAAACCTAGAGTCAGGGAGCCTAAGTCTGCATACTGGCTCTGTCATTTTGTGACCTATGTGATCTTGGGGAAGCCCTTTTACTTCCCTGGGCCTCAGTAGTCCTTATCAGACTAGATGACCTCTAATATTCCTTCCAGCCATTGTTACAAAAATCAGAGATGGGAATCACGGCACTACACAAGTTCATGTATGTATACATGCACATGTCATGCACATAGCATACACATGTCACATATATCCCACCCTCTACCCCCCCCACCACAAACTATGAAATGTAGCGTACCTACAGCAAAAGACAGTCATTCATCCCCCCAAGGCTACAGAAGCTCTTCAGCATCTTTATTGCCTTGACCTCATTAAAAGCATGTAAGCTATGCACTGATGTAAATCTATGTCTCTAAATACTTTCCTCTTTAATTTTTTAATAGCTCACATATGAAGGGAAAGGTTAAAGCCAATTAAAAGAGATACAAATACCATTATTATCACCCTGACAAACTGTTACTTATTGGATTTCGCTGTTTCACTTGAGAAAGCTATTATTTTTGTTCCTGAATGAATTAGTAATTACACTGTTTATTGACTTGTCTCTCTATGAGTGGCTAGATTTTTGTCCATTCTCCTTTTTAACTGAAATCATTCCTATATACATAAAAATTATAGAAAACTTGAAGTTCAAGTGAAAACAATTATTTTGCAGCTGTATATGGAAATCTACATATGGACAGAGCAGTCATTTTAACTGTGTTCCAGGAAAGAGAGAGCCTCTCAGTTCATTCTTATGCAGTAAATACTTGTTTTTTTTTTTCTATCCCATTAAGGCTATTATATGATACTGACAGATGCTTAAAAGCATTTAGCGCTGAAAGAACTGTTAGGAAAATTGCTTCAAAAGGATTGACAAATGATGATCTTTTAGTCCACAAGGTTCTTATTTCCTAGACTGAATGGATGCCCCTCCCCTCAAAAAAAAAAGTCATTACTGCAAGAATTAGCTATCATTTTTTGACATCAACTCATACTTTTCGGTACATTCTTCAAAAGTTGATTTATTATTTATTAAAAAACTAAATTAATGTAAAATACATTGTTGTATAATTGTTTTAACCACAAACATCTCTCCTCTTACCTTTATTTTCCATTCTCTAGTCTCTCTCCCATTTTTCTTTTCCCACCCATCCTGCCCCCAACTGTTTCTGTCTCTCTCCCTGCACATGACAGTCACAGTCACACCAGATCCCTAATTCTACTGTTTTGTTTATTTATACATCAGCAAACTGAGAGGTTGTACTTTAGTGG
The DNA here is from genome assembly GCF_003287225.1 of Phascolarctos cinereus. Taxonomy (NCBI): domain Eukaryota; kingdom Metazoa; phylum Chordata; class Mammalia; order Diprotodontia; family Phascolarctidae; genus Phascolarctos; species Phascolarctos cinereus. The sequence goes on along the minus strand of NW_027555625.1, from coordinate 402,473,717 downwards.
ACACATGCTGTGAACTGAAGGATAATAACGGGTATTGGGGCTGCCTTTAGAAACTCATACCCACAAAAGTCTTATTCCTATGACTACAGCAACACAAATTCATATAACTGAACTGACTAGTGTGTCATCTCTCCCAGTACACAGTCTACATGTTAGCTCAAAGAGGTCAATGTCAGATGCTTTCAAAGAAAGCACATATATGAATTCTTAAGTGAAAAAAAAAAGGCATAGACTATTGCTATAGAGAAAGACAGAAAGATAGTTATACAGCAAGGGTAGTGAAAATGTAAACAGACAGACACAGGGAGAAAAAGAAAGCCTCACAATGGAAAATTGCATCAATTTCTAAATCCAGGTTTTAAAAATGTGGAAGGAACACATGGATTGTGTGTGTGTGTGTGTGCGTGTGTGTGTGTGTGTGTGTGTGTGTGTGTATGTATCTTAGCTTTTCTACAGACTATCTCCAGGAAGCTTAATGGTATAGTGCCAGTTATCACTAGGCATGCCCATCTGCAAAAAGTCAGAGAGACCTCCCTGAGAGAAGTGTCCAAAACCATGCAAATTATTAGCTCTGACCTGAAGGTGAACAAATCTTTTGCAAGTAAGAACTAGTCATTGCACTTCTTTTAAAATGATCAAAGTAAAGCTCTCAAAGACTGAAGGTTTCACAAGCATCCTTTAGTAAGGCTGACAGTAAGGGTAGAGTCAAAGATAATTTGACACAAGGCCTTGTTAATAGCTTTGTTGTATTTGTACAACATAGTAAGTTATATCATATTATGGTATGTGAAGTGTTATTTAACTTTGAATGGTGTCCCGTTATTCCAAATTTAGGTAGGGCCTACTGATCACTTGAAGTTAGCCTATTCCCAAACAGCTAGGTGGTGCAGTGGATAGAAAGTCAGGCCTGGAGTCAGGAAGACTTGAATTCAAATCCGATCTCAGATGCTTAGTAGCTGTGTGATGCTGGGCAAGTCACTTAACCTGGTTTGTCTCAGTTTCCTCAGCTGTAAAATGAGCTGGAGAAGGAAATGGCAAACCATTCCAGTACCTTTGCCAAGAAGACCTCAAATGGGGTCACGAAAAGTCAGACTAAACAAAAATTTTTTGCAAAAATAAGCATTGATTCTAGATGGAAATATACTGAGATATTAATATGTTTATACTTATTACAGTAACAACTGTACAAAATCTGATAATGAAATGGAATGAGTGTTTTGATAAATACCCTGTGAATAGGAGTGTATCAAAGGTGGAGGGTGACTAAAGGCCATTTCTAAGTGTCTTAGTATCATAGTGTTAGAAGGGATGTTAGAATTATGTGATACTTCCATTTTACAAATGAAGAAACTAAGGCCCAGGGAGAGGGAAGTGAATTGCCTGGCATCATACAATAGATGTGGCTGAGCTGACAACAGAAATTCTTCTGTTCTGTTTTTCTTGCTTTCCTAATCCAACCTCCCACCTAACCCTCACAACAGTAATCTACAGAACGGGATGAATATTGACTTATGATGATGATATTTTGTTCATACTTGGGCATGTCTGATTATCTGGCTCTTGTCTAACAGGATTTCCAGGATTTTTTTCAGGCCATTTTGCTATGTAAGTTAGCTGTTTTATCTGCTTCCAACCTTCCATTAGTGGAATGTGCTTCCTACTTTGGAATTGCATGAATGTTGGCAAAGGCTCAATATGTCCTGCTGCTGTTTTCTGGCCTTTTATCTCAGCTCCCCATCTCCCTTCATCAACCACTACCATCCCTGCAGGGAAAAGATCATAAAAGATCATGGCTGACAGGCCATCTAGCAAAGGAAACTGCATCCCGGAGATGTTAAGTTATTTGCCAAAGGTTACGGTGGTTATAAATAGCAGAGCCAGGATTCAAACTCAAGTCCTGTGATTTGAGTTCAGATCTCCTTCCACTACATCGTATTGCCTCAAGGATCCAAGATATCCCTTGTAGTCCATTGGATTTCCATGTGTCTAGACTGAACCAAGTCCCAATCAATCCAGCTATTTAAAGCTGTAGTGTCCTGCGATCCTTCTTCTCACCACACGCTTGGCAGAATGAGTAAGGATTTCTTCAAAACCTGGATAGCGATGACTGCTTTCCCTGAGGCCACTCCCAAATTCTAGACCATGTTCTTTCACGTCTTTTTGTATAATCAGAATTTATAGTTGGCATTTCAAACACATGCCAGCAAGAGGATAATGAATAACAAATGGAAAAACCCCAACACGTTTACTGAGTCTTAACAATATGCCAAGCACTGTGTAAACCGAGTTAATTTTGATATTACTCCCAAAATACAGAAAAATAATATAGCTCCAAAAAGGTAGTCACGTCAACGTAAAATGTGGTCTACAGCCTAAGAAAGCAATTGGAAATAAACATTTCATTTCTGGCAGAAACTTCAGACTACTTCCAGTGCAGTTAAATGTACAGTACACTGAAGACACAAGGTAGCATGATGTGTTCAGAAGAGAAGAGACCAGGGCGCTTGCTTTGGCTTATCTTCCTGCATCAAGTCCCTCCCCTTTCCAATTTATCTTCTACATTACAGAGGGAGGCTAGGTGTTACAGTGGACAGAGCCCTGGGTCTGGAGTCAAGAAGACCTGAATTCAAATCTTGCCTTAGACATTTACTAACTGTGTGACCCTGGGTGAGTCACTTAACCCTATCTGCCTCAGTTCCCTCATCTGTAAGAGGATCTAGAGAAGGAAATGGCAAACCACTCTAATATCTTTGCCAAGAAAACCCCAGATGGGGTCATGAAGAGTCGGACATGACTGCGATGACTGAACGAAACAGTGACAACACCCTACTGTCTGAGGCAGCTTCCTGAGCATCACTGTGAACACACACCTTCTGCACATTTCGGTATGTATCCCCAGTACTTAGCTCGATCTTTTATACAAAGTAACCACATAATAAATGACTATTTTATTCATTCATTCAAAGTCGCCTTGCATATAAAGCATCAACTCCTCCTTAGTATACAGAGCCTTCAAAACATCAGGTTCCAGTTTCTTGTCCAGCCTGATGTGTTGACACACTTCTCTCTCCCCTTTTGTACGTATTTGGTTCTAATCATTCTAGATGACAGTGTCGTCCACCCATCTTCTGTCCGCTCTTGCTCACGTGCCTGGGATTATGTCCCCCTTCCTCCATCTGCTTCTGTTTGAGACTGCTTCTTCTTTCACATTCCAACGCAGATGTTAGCGCCTTCATGAAGCTAAGTGGGGCGATGACTAGACTGCTGGGCCTCTATTTGGGAAGACTCAGGTTCGAATCTAGCCATACTTACTAGCTATGCAACCCTGAGCAAGTCCCTGCAACTGTCTGTCTTAGTTTCCTTTGGGAAAAAAAATGGGGATAATAATAACACGTACTTCTAAGGGTTGTTGTGAAGACCAAATGAAATTATATCTGTAAAACACTTAGCACAGTGCTTAATGAATACTTACTCCTTTCCCCTTCCCTTTTCTACCGACTTCACCCTTTGGGAGTAAAAGGAATCTCTTCCTCCTCGAATTTATCCTGCCATTTTAACTGGACACGTCCTCTGCACTTACCTCACTCTTCTCTGCATCATAATTATTTGTATACCTGCGTTCCCCGTTAAGTTGTAAGCTTTTTTTTTTTTTGAGGAAAAGCGCTATCTCATAGCTGTCTCTGTATTCCCCCATGCCCATCACTTTGGCACAAAAATGGCTCCTCATAAATGCTACTAAATTAAGCTAGCTGTGTGACCTTAGGCAAGTCATTGTGTCTCTGGTTTTCGATTTTCTCTGTGAAAAAGAAAAGGTTTGGAATAGATGATCTCTAAGGTCCCTTCAACCCTAAAATACTATGATTCCGAGAAGTTAGAGATGGAATTATGCAGTAGGGGGGCAGGCTTCTTTAACGAAGAGATTTTAAATAAAAAGTCCCCTTTTTTCATTCATGCTCATTAAATTGTGTTTTTCCCTCCATCTAGATCTCTGCAATAATAAATATAATTATATCTCTCTTTAATAACTTTGGTACCTTGAGCTGCAGGTGCTAGTATACTGTATTTATTACCATATTTTAAGCCCTTTAAAAAGACTGCATTAATTCCTATGATAATTTGGAATCCATAATACATTTTCAGTTCTGAATAGAAGTTAATCATCCTAGAATGACTGATTTGCCTGCGTACTAGCAAAGCCACACTGGAACTAGTAGCTACTAACTTTTAAATTTAATATTGTCAATGAAACTGTTGATTAAAATTTAGTTATAATCATCATCTCCCTCCCACTACAGTCTCACCTTGCCAACAGCAGTCTGAGGACTGAAATCAACAAGGAGTGACTAGATTATCTTACTTCAGAGACGATTAAGACAATCACAAATGTTTGTATTATCTATAACACTATGCCTTGAGAAAATCTGTGCTAATATAAGTTATTCTCGACTACTTATCATTTGTCAGCTCCATCTGCCTGATACACCAGCAAGGTCAAAGATCACTGAGCAGAGAACCATTCACTGCTATTAGCTACAGCATTCTGCTCACAGAAAGCCAGGAGGCAGAAGCTTTCCTCCCACTCAGAAGAAAGGGTGGGGGAACTGTACAGGGATAGACAGAGGCTAGCCCAGCTTGGCGGGACTGAAGGGGGTGGGATAAATGCTAAATAGGCAGTTTTCTTCAATATTAAACACTGGAGCACACGGCCCAGAGCAATAAGGGAAAGTGGAATTAGAAGGGAGGTGGGTAGAGGGCTAAACACAGTAATACAGAGACCTTGTTCTGACTTCCTGGTTTGTTATTAATTTAGGATAAGCAACTTAACCTTCTTGGGTCTCCTTTTCCTCACAAGATAAATAGTGTAGGTAGTGGCTGGGGTGATAATACAGTTACCCTTCCACATCACAACTTTCCCCATAGTGGTTTCGATATATCTTGGGTCAGAATAGGAAATCAAATGGGAATTTTTTGGAAGTTTTGTGGAAGCCGTAGACAACATGAAAGACTAGCAGACGACACAAGAAAAGTTTAGAAACTCAGACATGCATAAAACATATGCATAGTATTGAATAATATCAACTTATTTTGTATTTTAATACCAAAATAATTCAGACTTCTTCTCTAGTATGAAGGGAGAGCCAAAAAATTTTACTTGGATTTTCTAGATTGTGAGGGCATCACGCCCCTAACCCCTGTGATGTGGAAGAGATAACTGTACTTGGCTGTGATATCTATCATCAACAGTGGTTTTGGAGATAAATGAAATAACAGGGCACAGTCATTCAAAAAAATAGCAATTCAATTCCACAAGCATTAACTAAATACCTACTATGTGCTTGGTAAAATAGGACAGTGGATACAAAGACATTACACAGACATGAAAACAGGTATGGTCAAGGTCAGGGCTGGAGCCCTTTGACAAAAATATGTTCTGTGAAGTTTGGATTCAGTCACAGGGCTGCACTTGAGGACCTAGAGGGTCACATGTAGCCTTGAGGCCACAAATTCCCCACTGCTGGTCAGAGTCCTATCGGGCACTTCAGAAACTTGATGCTTTCTACTTTTCTCTGAGCCCAAATTTTGCACATTCAGTAGTCTATCCCTCTTCTACACTTGGTTTTAGTCTGCCTTGCTTTACCCAAAGAAACTGCTACCTAGAATCATAGAAAGTTAGAGCTAAATGGGACCTTAGAGATTACCTAGTCTAAACCTCTGATTTTATACTTATATACTGAGGCTCAGAGAGATTACTTTATTGTTACAGGTGGAAAAATTGAGCCACAGAGATGTTAGTCAAGTCAACATGAATTTACTGACCACCTACATTACTGACCACCGCTCCATGAGAGCAGGGCAAGCAGGACTCGATCCCAGGACCCCAAATACCAGCCTATTACTCAATCCACTAAACCACTCTGACAATTCAAGACTACAAAAGCCCCTCTGGCGAAGCTTTGCCTGTTTTTGATCTTCACAAGGAGATCTTTTGGGATTGATCTAGCCAAGGAGCTTTTATAAATAGACCACAACACAGAAGCCACAGTCATACCAATGTCTTGGTGCCAGAAAAGGGCCAAATGATTATAGATGAGTTTGAATGAATCACAAATTAAAAGACCAGGCTCCTTCCCCTCCCTGTTGCCTAGTAAGTGCAGTTATACACCCAACAGTTAGTTAACATTCCCTTGTTTGGAGCCTTTGAATGGAAATTGTGTAAGCCATAAGAAGATCATAGCTTATATGTGACCATTTCTGCCCCTGGCATCACTTTCAAGGTGAAACTACGGATGGAAAAAAAAAGAAAAGAAAAAGAGAGAGAGAAAGAGAGAGAAAGAGAGAGAGAGAGAGAGAGAGAGAGAGAGAGAGAGAGAGAGAGAGAGAGAGAGAGAGAGAGAGAGAGAGAGAGAGAGAGAGAGAGAGAGAGAGAGAGAGAGAGAGAGAGAGAGAATAGTATCTGCTTTGCTTGAAAAGCAAAATATTCCCATTAGCTAGACTGAGATAAACAGAACTGGACACGCCATTATTTACAACCTTTTCAATCTGTTCTTCTATTTTGTTTGCATTGAAATTTTAACCATATGAAGGTGTGCTGAGATGTCAACAACACCAGATTGTGTATAACTATAGATACACTGGTAATATATATGTATAATAGGTAGTATTTATATAGTGCTTTAAAGTTTGTAAAGTGTTTTAAAATATTATCTCAATTTATCTTCACAACAACACTAGGAAGTAGGTGCTATTATTATCCCCATTTTATAGATGAGGAAACTCAGGCACAGAGAGAGGTTTAGTGACTTGCTTAGGGTCACATAGCTAGCAAATGTCTGAAATGGAATTTGAACTAAAAAATTCCTGACTCTAAATGTACTCTAACTACTGAAGCACCTAACTCATAATAGATACACACACACACACACACACACACACACACACACACACACACTCCTTCAAGCTACTATGCCTCTGTGCTTCAGTTTCTACTTCCAACTTGGAACTGACATTTCTCCCCTGGGACAGTGGGCTTCTGGTTAGTCAGTATTCGTCACATCCATCCTAGACCAGGGACAGCTAGATGGTTATAGTGCCAGGCCTGGACTTAGGAAGACTCATATTCATGAATTCAAATCCAGCCTCAGACACTTATTCACTGTGTGACTCTGAGCAAGTCATTTAGCTCTGTTTGCCTCAGTTCCTCATCTGTAAAATGAGCTGGAGAAGAACACTCCAGTATCTCTGCCAAGAAAACCCCAAATGGTGTCACAGAGAGTCGGGCATGACTCAAACATCCGAACAACAGCAATTCTAGACCAAGAGTCACCATATTTCTTCTGAGCCATTTTCCTCTATTTTCTCTTCTCTCCTCTGAGAAGAGTCATCTCATTTTGAGCAAATTCAGTACTACCATTCCTGAAAAAGATGAGTCAGCCGATTGCCCTATGACTGATCACGATTCCTGCGATGTCCCTGTTCAAAATACTCCTTCCTGGTCACCATTTCTCTATAGGTTTTTTTCCCATATTAGACTTCCTTGAGGACAGAATCTGTCTTGATTACTTATATTTGTATTCTAGAATTTGGCAAACTTCCTGGTACATACATGTACCACATCGTCATCACTAACTAAAATGTTGGCATGTCAGAATCTGCAAAACACTTTATAATATTATCACATTTTATCTTTATAACTCCGGAAGATGGGTACTATTATTATCTCCGTTTTACAGATACAAAAACTGATGTAGAGAGCTTAAGTGACTTGCTTAGGGTTACATAGCTAGTCAGTATCTGAGGATGGATTTGAACTCAGATCTTCCTGATTCAAGTCAAAGAGAGTGCTTAATAAGTGCTTTTTCATTCATTCAAACATTCTTTCATAGGATGACCTTACAAACTCAGGCTTTTCCTGAAATAGAACCTTTAGGTATTTTAAACATTTCTTATTAACATAAAGTCAAGTTCAAAGTAATAAGAAAATGACAAGAGACTTCTTCGCATACTGTTCTATTACCTGGAGTAAACTGCCATGACAGAACCAACTCTTGTGGTAACCCATCTCTCTACCTCAGAGGGAGGAAGCAAAAGTCATACAGTCAGATGCCCATATCGGGGCAGATTTTGTAAACTTCTCTGTACTCAAGGAATAGTGTGACCTACACACACACAAATGCACATACCCATAATAAATACACAGGGCCATTCAGAGGTATGTTGTCTCCTGAATTTGTATGTGGAGCAGGCATGAAAATGAGCAGAATATGGTTTTCCATCTTAAAGGTGAGATAATGGGATGTAAGAGATGAAGGGACCTTTCGGTTAATCTATTATAAATGCCTTCTTTTAGAGATGGAGATCAAGTAACTTGGCCAAGGTCAAGTGAGTAGTAAGGCATGAGGTTTAAATAGAATAGAACCCAATAAAACTGGATCGTGGTTTTTGTTTGTTTGTTTGTTTTTTAAGATGGGCTTGATTCAACCCACAGTGGATAAGTAACAGGAAAGTCCACTGGAGAACCAAAGCTGCACATTTTTCTTCCTCTCTCTTGTGCTGACTAAGACATTTAGAAAGGCCAAGGCTATAAAGCCAGGGGAATTCTTGTCTCCATGGACGCATCCAGGTTTAGACCAATCCTACAGTCAACAGTTTTAATACCAAATTAGACAATTACTTGACTAAATGTAGCACTTGCAGTATATGCAACGGGGTTAAATACAAAGTGGTTTGTTTAACTACTTATTGTTTAGATCAATCGACTCTTCGCTCTGCCTCATGTTCCAGAGTTGCAGTAATGTTTCCCTCTGAAGTGTCCAGACTTAGTCATTGCAAGGAGCCGGGAACAAAACCATTTGGGCAAGGGGACTATTTCAATCTATAGTGCACAGAGACATGGAGTATAGACTAGAAAGACAGTAATAGCTCATCATTTGTGTTAGGATTTTGTGTAGCAAAGAGCTAGCCTCACAACCAGCATCACTGAGATAGCCTCATGACTAACATTACTGAGCTGGCCTCACAACAAGATGAGGAAAAAAGGTTGAAAGACTTACACAAAATAGCACATCTAGGAAGTGTCTGAAGTGGGAGTCAAACGCTGGTTTCCTGACAACATACCAATGCTTGCAACACTATACTTCTCAAATTTGCTTCCATTATGAAGCAAATATTGTGCCTATTCAATTACATTTTGATTTTTATAGTCAATTCACGGAAAGCTTATTCATATACATGGATGACATTTTCTGGAGTTTGCATCTGTATAGACTTTACATATATACATATATATATATATATATACACACACACACACACACATTATATATACATATATATATATATATATATATATGCAGTATATATCTATAGACATATGATGGTAATTGCTGTCTTTACACAGGCATAAATCCCCAATTTCCACTGAAAAGAATTGTAAGTATCAAATGAAAAGCTATCCACCATATCTGATGGAGAAGAGGATAGAGGGATGAGACTTAGCTGCATTTTAGCACTCTGACATATAAAAAGAAAAACATTTCCATTATGAGCCAAAGGCCATTCAGTACTTGTCAACTTCCAATAACATTTTCCAGATGGAGAAAAGATGTGGGTAAGTAATGCAAAATAGAGATTGGCGACTCCTGTGATCAACAGCTCTCTTTACAAAACCGGATCATTCACTTTATTACAAGAAGTTTCTGAGGACCTTTCCCCTGCCCTCTCGAGTTGAACAGTTTTTCTAAAACTTTTTCCTCCATTTAGATTTCAACATTTAACAAACGGCTCCAAAGTCTCCCCCCACAGCCTTGTGCTTATTTTGTCAGAAACACAAAAAAGTCGAGGCACGACTGCATTTGTGCTGATGCTAAATGTTAATAGATTTGCCTAAATGCCTGCTAATAGTCCCCCTAAAATTAGCTAGACTAGTAGTGCATGGCTAATGTGTTGTTTTTGTTGCTTTCTGTTTCTAGCTTCTTTTACCAGGGAAAAAAAAAAGAAAAAGGCTCGGTGTTTTTAGGTGACATTTCTGGTGTGATGTGTGAAGCTATCACAAGAGCACGGCATACATTCTGTGACGATTCCACAGTGCTGACATTCTGTCATTTAGGTGACAAACCCCAGCGTTCTAATGTTTCATTAAATTAAACATGAAATGTTTAATGTTTTGTTAAATTAAACATGAGGCCGTGACTTTGCACCCAAGAACCACAGCATTCGATCATTTCTTCAAAATTCTCCAGGCCACTTCTGAGGGGATCAAAACTTGTTCGGTGGAAGGATGGAATGCCCCTACATGGCCAAAATGCATTTTCCATATGAGTACACAGGCAGTCATACACATACATAAGTTCCCTGGGTATACACACCTATGTATGTATAGATACATCCAGATATGTGTATATACATCCTGTATATATGTATATACTTACATATGTTCATATACATCTATATCAACTTATGTGCCTGTAACCAGCTTAGGTCCTTAGACATTCTTAAGTGCAACCCTACAGAGAATAGCTTTTATAAACACATTCCTACAAGTAAACCCTACAGAGAATCTTGTTTATAACAGATTTACAGTCTCTCCCCACCCCCTTCCATGTGATCTGTTGTTACACATTCCATTCAATTGCTTACAAGTACAGGCTTACATTGCTCCAGTAACTAACATATACTCTCTCTACTTATTTGGTCTCAGTCTCACCAAAACTGTGCCTCCTCCCACCATATGGAGCTCTGGTTAGCCCAGTGTCACAGGCCAGTGGCCCTAATTCCCATACTTCCCATCACTGTCCGTAAGTGGGCAAAGGACAGCCAGAACTGACTCCACAGCCTAAAGAAAACTCATTGTCATCCCCCACCCATGCCCTCCGATCCCCAAAAGAACTTGCTGTACCCTCATTTTCCTTTGTGCCTAAGAAAAATGGAGTCACTTGGAAAAAGCCTGATGTGGAGAAATGTTTTATGTGAAGGGAGAAACAATGAGATCGCTCTTATGACTATTAAGTAAAAGTTTTGGCACAAACATTATGTTAAGTGTTTCTCATGTAGTCATTTTAAAGCAGCAGGTAAACAAATAACAAGAGATGTTAGGATAAAATGAAATGAGGCTCGGCTTCAATTAAGAGTGACTTGCAGGGCTGCTGATAACATATCAACAGGATCACTTGACCAAAAATTTCCACATAACTTTAGAGAAACAGACCTGAAGGCTACTTATCTTGGTTTATTTTCCTTTATTTTGGGGGGAAATATAAGATATTTTCAAATACAAGATATTTGGGGGGGAAATAGATATATTTTCACAGCTACAGACACATAGAATTTTAAAAGCAATACAATTCTGTGTGTTCTTGATTAATCTCCTCAAATGTCCAGCACCTTGCAGATAGCAGGTGCTTAATGCACCTTTGCTGAATTGAATTAAGTTGAAAATTGGTTCCATTTAGTTCAGAAAACAAATTGTACATGAAATCCCTTCCTGACCTCTACCCCAGCAGAAGCTGAGATTGTGGGCACCTTCACTTCAAGACTGGGCACTAACTGAAAAGAAACCACCTTTGAAAGAGAAGAAAACTACCTGAAGTCTTGTTTGCCTCCAGGAAAATGGGATTCTCCGTTTTCCTGCTATGATTTTTTTGCCTTTTGTTGATGGTCAGCACTTAAGAACAAGGCTGGCTTGGAAAGGCCTTTAAAGACCACCATCAAAACTCTGGAGCTGGAAAACATTTACCCTGAGCGAGTCACCAGAAGTGGCAGAAAAGATGCTGACACTTAACGTGAACTAGCTTCATGTCTGTGAGGCAAACTAAATAAATGAAACTGATTCTGCTTTAATCTTCTCTTCTAGACCAAAAAGGACCTTACGAAGTTTCATCAAAAGGAGAAAACAAATGTTCCCCCAGGTCCTTCTCTAAACCACCGAAGTGTAGGCAGAGGAATAACTCTCTCTCCTAAGGAATGCCTAGAGCCCAGTCTTTAACATCAACAACAACAAAATATTTTTAAATCCCTGCCTTCCCTCCACCCACCCTTTTCCTCCTCCCTAGAGATTTCCCTGGCAATGGCTCAGAGATTTGAAATGTAACCTAAGATCTCACAGATGCCACTCAAGTTTCAGTTGGATCACTAGCCCTGGAAGAGCTTCAGCAAGAAATCTTATGCAAAGGTGTATTTGACTCCTCCCTGACAACACATTGTGACACTCTGTGGCCCTTCTGGCTATTTCCGATACTCCTCTAAACAAGGTTGTGTTGCAAGACTTCATTTAGGGGTTTGCTGCCTGAGAAAGCTACTACTGCAAGAACTATTAAGGCAAGACTGTAGAAGACCAGTGAGATACTTTTATATTTGCATTAACATATATAATATACATGTATATGTACTATATGTACATATATTTATTTATTGAGGAGGCTAGCCACATCTTGTTAGTAACCTCTCCATACTTACCCAGACTTCTACGTCCTTGACAAAGCTGTCCTTTTCCTTGTGGAGTTAGGAAGGCCAGAAGACATTAACCCATCATTAGCCAGAGCCATCAAGCCTACACAAGATTCCTGATGCCTCCCTGCTCCGGCAACCCACTGGCTGATGCAGCAGACACCCTCCAAAGTTGCTCCTCTGTCAGACTCCTGGAGTATACAGAGCCTGCAAAGTACTGTGCTGTGATTTTAAAACTACCACTCAATAAAAGGATTTTAAAGGCCGTGCCGGGAGCCGGGAGCTTCAGATCCCAGTTTGGCTTTTTCTCCATCAGCATTCTTCTGCAAGCCCACACAATGAAAGGTAGGCTACATTATTTATACCAGCTCTAGGCTTTGGAAAACACACACTGGCATCCTGATTACTAAGCATCCTCATGGATGCAATTAAACTGTTCCCACATGGTTTTTTTCCCCTCTCCCGCTCTTCCCTGATTCAACCTTTTTTTTTAAAGAGGAAACAAAGGCACTTTGAGGTGTGTCCCAACTCATAAATTAGAGGCCAGGTGAGCACAGAAATGGCTACCATGTGAAACCAGACTACTAGAAAAGAACATTCTTCCCACAGTATGTGAATGCTTGAGGGAAAAGGTGAAATAGCTAACTCAGAAAAGGCTGAAGCTTTGGGTTATTTGGGTTGGGAGGTATCAATGAGGAAGCAGCAAATTCAAGGAGATTCAGGAAGTATTTAAGTGAATTCATGCAAGACATATACAAATGGGGCATTAAGGATTCTAGTACTGTCATTAACCTTCCGACATTAAAACCACAGAAGCCGACTAGACCCCTCCCCCAAACAAACATTCCTCCTTGCCCCCATTTCCGATGGAACGCCTGTCTGACTGACCATTTATTTGAGGCGGCCAGGGTATTTTTTTATACCTTCAGTCACATGAATGGTTTCCCAAGTTCCTACTTGCCATCTTCCTTCTTATAGAGAGATATTCAGAAGCACCATCACACAAAAGAGCAAGGTCAAAGATACATGGGACAGCTGTGGTAAGACATGAATGACAGGATCCTTTCTCTGTAGGAATAATGAAAAAAAATCTATGCATCTCAACTAGTAATGATCCAACCAGTCCCTAAAGAAAGAGCTTGTCAGGAACGGCGACTTCCTTTCGCAACTGCCCCAGGCATTGCTCACTGAAACAACCTTCACAGGGTACACTGAGGTAGTTTGCTTCATGTATACAAGTCACCTACTCAAAAACAAAAAAAAACCATAGTGGCTTATCTAAGACCTGGTACTAAAAAGAGTCCAAAAAGAAAAGGGAGCTATGCTTTTCAGTAAAGGATTACTTCAAACTTATACTCCTGAGTTGTGGTAGCTCTTTAAATAACTGTCACTTTCAAGAGCTTAGCTCATTCTAGCCCAGGATTCTACATAGGAAAGAGGCACATGAAATGGAGAGTCCTGGAAGAGACTTATCAAGATCCTCCAGGGAGGAGTAACATGGTACAGTGTGGGAGCGTAGGAGCTGACCGAGCAAGGCCCTGAGGGCAAGCTGACCACTTGATATAACCATTGGCAGAGGGACTGAAACATTGACTTCTCTGCATGGAGAATCAGAAATTTCCTTAGCACCCTTAAACCGGATGAAAGGGCATCTGGTTAGTCGATGCACCACGACACAATGAAACATTAGACAGAATCAGAGGACCTGGGTTCAAATTTTCTACCTGTGTCATTTTGGGCAAGCCACTTAACTTAATGGGCCTCAGTTTCCTCATCTGCAAAATGAAAGGGCGACTCTTTATAATTTGTGAAGTCTCTTCTAACTTTAAGTCTTTGATCCAGTGAGGCCCATTCAATTTATCAGCAAACTCTAGTTTAAAAATACCATATCTGCACACAAGGAAACCAATGAAACAGGAGGTAAGTGATAAGCACCTTACTCAATAGAATCAAAACACTAGAAAATTAAAAATTTTGCCCCTAAGTTCAATGTATAAAGTATTTCCATCAATCCAATTCAATCAAACACTTATCAAGCACATGCTATGTGCAAAGCAGTGTGTTAGGTCAGCTAATGGAGATACATAATTTATATAAGGCATAGTCTTTGCCTTCATGGTAATTATAGATTAATAGAGAGATGGGTTACATGCACACATAAGTGTAATACAAAATAATGCATGATTAGTCCATTAGAGAAATTCAAAGGGGGTGTAAGGTAATGTCTGGAAGAGGAAAAAGTTCATTACCACTGGGGAGGGGTGGAGAAGATGAGGGATGGCTTCCACGAGGAACTGGCACCTGGACTGGACTTCAGAGAAAGAACAAACATTCAACAGATAAAGAAGGAGAGGGGACACCTTCAGGTACAAGGAAGACATCCCAAAAGACATGGCAATGGGCAATCATTGTGTGGTTGTGGCCATTCAAGTGTCACAGGTAGAACTCAGATGGACCCGAGGGATTATCAATTCCAAAGTCCTTACTTTATAAAGAGAGGAACTAAGGCTCAGAGACGCTCTGAGACTTGCCCAGGGTCACAAAGAGCATATGAGCCAGAGCCAAAATTTGAGTATGGGTCTCTTGACAGTAAAGTCTAGCTTTCTTTCCATTGGGATAGAGCAGAATCTGGTTTGGTAGGAACAGTGAATAGATATCAAGAAATTGTATCAGAGCAGAAAATGAAGGTGGTGTGAGAATGTTAATAGCTTTAAGTGCCAGGTCAAAAAAAAAAGTCTGAATTTTATTCAGTAGGCCTGCAGAGGAGTAGTATGACAAGATCTATACTTAAATATGAGTCTGCCTGTAGAGGGAAGAATGGTTTGGAACGGGGGAGAATGAAAGCAAGAAGACCCATTAGAAAGCTACCGTAATACACCAGGTGGATGGTAATGAGGGCCTATATTAGACTGGTGGCAGTGGTACAAATCTGAATGATATTTTTGAGCTAAATTAACACAACTCGGTACTCTGTTAGATCCTATCCACTTTGAAATACAAAGAGGGAATTGGCTACATATGGTTAAGCACACTATTCTATGCTAGAAGCAGATCTTGTCTCTCAAGGAGGGACACCATCCCACTAACATCTGCTCTTGACAAGGCCATTGACTCATTAGTTGAAGTGATCTGAAGAGAGACAACTCCTCAGAAAGATGGATGATTGAAGGACTGTGTTGATGCCTTTAGTTTTTAGGCAAATTAAATTTTTAACCAAATTAAAACTGTCTCTTTTATGTAATTAAGATGACATGCTCCTAAGACTTTATAAGGGTCATCTAAACAATTCCCTTCTTTCCCTTCCTCCCTCTCCCCTGTACCTGGATACCCATCTTCCAATCATTAATGCATCTAGACTAGCTTAGAAATGAGTCCTCACAAGCTATCTGCATGTAAAACAGCTTTATCTCCTGGGCTGGGAGTCAGGAGATTTGGGCTCAGGTCCCAAATCTTTCACTAAATGGCTGTGCTCCAGAAAGCAAGGGCTTCACCACTCTGGTTATCAGTCACTTCATTCGAAAATGAGGAGGTTGGGTTAGATGATTTCTGGATTCCTTTCTGTCTTGATAATAGCCCTGGGTCCTCTCTTTTTTTTGCTATTAAATAGCTTCCCATCACAAGCAAACATCTCTTCAGTACCACCTATATAGAAAGTATTACACATCAAATTCTCTCTTTCCCACTCCACCCAACAAGACAGAATCATCCACAAAAGATGAACATAGGATCAGATCTGGAAAGAACCTTCAAGGGCACCTATTTCAACCTCCTCATTTTACAAATGAGGAAACTGAGGTCCAGAGAGATTAAGGGATTTGCCCAGGGTCACAAAGCTAGGATTCACACTCAGGACCTGTGACCTGAGTTCACCATTCTTTCCACAGGTGAAAGGCAAATCATGATTTTTTTTAAGTTGAAAGAGCTTTAAAAGAGCCCTCTCATTTTACAAAGGAGAGAACTGAGGTCTTGAGAGAAAAGGTGATTGGGTAAGCTACCTGCCTAGTTAGTGAGTGGTACAGCCAGAACCGGCCCCTAGGTTTCCTGACTTCCAGTTTCATATGCTTTTTGCTATACCAGCCTATTGAAGGTGAAAGCTACAGAGATCATTGCTAAATTTTAATTTGGTCTAAATTAAGTGATTTCTATGAGACCCACTCTGATTTTTTTTTTAATCATCTAAAGCATTGGAACCAAGATTTTTCTTTATGATGGTTTAAATTACTGAAGACAAATTGCTTTTTATTTTATTGGCATAATGGAAAGACCCCTAGACTTGGAGTCAAGCGAACTGGGTTCACATTCCAACTCTAATATTTATTAGTTACAAGACCACTGAGAATCCTCATCTCTGAAATGAAGATGATAATATTGGCATTCCTTCCTCTAAGTGTGAGTTATGACATTTTTAAAGATATTCACAAATAAAGCTTCTCCTGCCTTCCTCATGTATTTCTTTTACTACCCAATAGTCTTCCACATAGGCACTCTAATTTCCTGAATAACAAAAGCAAGGCTTAAAACTCTACCTCTTTTTTGAAGCTTTCTACTTTCTGGGCAAGAGAGCAAGATAATAAGGCACTAATTCCATGGGAAAATGGTTCTCCAGATAGCATTATATTTTCAATGAAATAATATATGTAATAGAAAATTGTGGCCACCCTTAACATAAAGCATTCCAATGGTCAGTGTTATGCTAACCCTTGCAGTACTACAATCACACTTTTGCGTCTTTCATCAAACACAGACAGTAGGGTGATTCTAGAGTAATGCTTTTTAAATAGAAAATGATTCTGGATCTTTCTTCCTTCTTTTTTTTTTCCTGTGAATATCTGGGTCCCATTGCAGTCAGTGGGGTTTTTTTCTTCTTTTTTTTCTGAACTAAAGTGGAAAGCAGCTATAGGGCTTTTGCTTCTTGTTAAACCACCTGAACCAAAATCAGGTATGTTGCATCATTCACTGGAGTTATTTTTCTAGTTGAAACATGAATTATGAGTCCTTCTGAAATACATCAGCCAATTCAAGTTGTAACATAGTCCTGCTTTATTCACTGCACAGATCACAGTTAATCGCTTTCTAATACTAGATGCTATTTTGCTTCATTAAGTTAACATTTTCTCTTATTTTTCCCTCCATGGTACAGACCAAATTAGCCAACATTAAGCCCACTCTTTCTTCTCTTACACATGTTATACTTCACTTGAAGGCAATTTCATCTTTTCAGGGCAATTTGGGATATTAAAATTCTTATTGTTAGAGGATTGGGTTTCCAATATAGTCAGCCATGATCCAAGAAATAAAATGGAGACATTCTAGGCAGTATCAAGTGGTCTTTCCACATGGGAGTCTGAATGCAACACATATCTCTGTATATCCCATAAAAGCTACTGCTAAGGGGTGAGGTACACTGACTTCTCAGGAAAATGACAAAATACAGATATATCTTTGGCAGCAGCTCTGGGCAAACAACCATCACTGCTTTCATGATAACACCATGAAGTGTCATGTACACCTACTTCTCATGTCCAATTATGGCCAGAACAACTGTTTTCTAGGACATGTATTTTACCAGTCCAGGATGATTATGCTTAAATTTGTGGCTTTGAAATCCCAAACTGTCAGCTGAAGAAACAGAAATACAACCATTATGTAGCCAGAAAAATCCTAATAGCCCATTCATGAGTGACTGTCTTACTTTATGCTGATGCCAGTCAGATGATTTCCTAAAGCAAAAATTGGAGTCTTTAAGGAGACAGTCTGTGTCTCTCTCTGGGGAGACAGAGTCGTTCAGTGACCTGGCAGAGCTATATCATTGGTAGGTGGGACAGAGGCAGGGGGAAGGAATCATGCTGGAGTTTAAACTAAAGGTGTCTCTATACAATTCCATCCCACTGAATGCACTGGAATTGGATGCCCTCTTCCATCAAACACCCCCTTTCTCCAGTGAAACAGGAAACAGCAACATATATACCGTGATGGCACACATTGAATCATCCGAGAACGTGTGGTTTCCCCAATGACCAACATCCTCCTTCACAAGACTCCTGCCTCAATCCCTTCTCTAATGTGAGGACCTTCACTTGCAAGGCAAAGACCAAGTGAATGCCCTTCTTTTGTATATAGAGGAGAACTTGGAGTCATAGGATTATGAATTCAGAGCCAGAAGGGATTTCAAAAGTCCTCTAGTCCAACCTCATCCTTTTGCAGGACCCAAAAAATTAAATGCTTGTCCAAAGTCACACAGGTAGTAGAAACAAGTCCTCTGACTCCAGATCTAGCTTTCTTTCCATTACACTGTGTTGGTGCAAGAGAGGCCATAAGAATTGGCCTTAATGATAATTTTGTACAATTTAGTCATTTACAGATGAAGAAACTCATTTATAGGTGAGGCCTCGAGATGTGTGAATTACCCAAGGTCACGCAACTAGTGAGTGGAAGAGAAAGGACTAAAACCCACGTCTCTTAATTGAGTGCAAGGCTCTTTTCACTGCGCCTCACTGCAACAGAGAATGAATGAGTAAATAATGGGAAGGATGTTCATGGCAAGCACTCCCCACTGGGGAAGGACAAAGCAGGTACCATTCTTCCTTTTCACCTGTAGTGGGATTTTCCCATACAATGTTTTATTCTTTCTTTCTTTTTTAATAAACAAGTCAATTTTGTACTACTCCCCCCTCGAGAGGAGAAAGCTTGTGAGGAAAATGTCACGGGGAAAAGGAATGCTCTAAAAATTAAGTTTTCATTATGTCCCATAACCCAAATGGAAAACACATAGAAAAGTCCACATGCTACTTTTAATCCTGGGGACTGATGCTCAAATGTGTTAAATTGCTATTTATTTTCCTACAGGCTAGCTTGGTTTGGCATCATGTAAACCCAAAGTGTTTGTAGAGATGCCCCTGGGGACAAGGGAAAAATCATCTGTATAGATCAAATGTGTATTAGGTGCATTAATGATCGGTCCCTGTAGACTGATAAAGACCTTTTTAGACAGATTTCACTGCATAGCTTTTTAAAAGCCTTTACTGAGTTAGCCTTGGGTGTCATGAGTTCGGGGCTTTCTTCATGTCCAAAGTATCATAACAGAAGTGTGGAAAATGAGAAGCTGTGATAAGAACTGCAGCCATCATATTATGCGAACCTCAATATTAAGAATTCACTCCCTTTCCCCATCAATATTTCATGTTCCCAGAGTCATAAGAAAACACATCTGTTGCTTTCCTGCATTGTAATTTGTGGAGTTGTTGAAAGAAATTATTACAGCAGAGGTTCAGGAATTTAAAAATTCATCACCTTCTCAATTTAGAAACCCTCTGTCTGATATGGGCTTTGGAAAAAAAAAACCCCACAGGATTTGGGAGCAGGAGGGGCTGAAGCTGGAAGCCATGGGAGCTGGTTGGCTCCTCTGCCTCTAAGGCTTTAGATGGTGCTCACCCGGTACTTTTGGAAGAGAGAGAGAACACAAGCCAAGGGAGGTACTAAGAAGCAAGGTTTGCTGCTACTCAGGACGATCACGCAGCATTTAACTTCCATGTAGTCAGGGTGGGATAGAATGCTAGGTCAGCAGGTCCAGAGCCAGAAGACTGGTGATGAAAAATCTTATTCTATCACTGACTACCTGTGTGACCTCAGGTAAGGTCCTCTACTTCTCTAGCCCCCATATCCTCATCTGTAAAATAAGGGTGTTTGCCTAGATGACTTCTAGAGTCCCCTTTCTCCATTTGTTTCCCCCCCCCATATCAGCTACACTTTAATCTTACAATTAGAAAATGTTAGGGCTAAAAGAAAAGCTGGAGATCATCTAATCCAAAGTCTTTATTTTACAGGTGAGGAACTTGGGGTGTCTCACTCCAGATAATATAGCTAGCTAGGTACAACAGGTGCAAGGATATGGCTGATAAGTCTCAGACCAGTATTATTTCTGTAAAACCATGTGGCCTCGCTATACTTGCCTCTGTTCTATGGGGTATCAGGGAAGATAGATGTGCTCTTCAACAAAGTGAGCTACTTCCAAAGGCAGGGGAAGGTCTCTTCTTGTGTTTCCCATCCCCCTGTCTTTGCTGGCTGTGCCCCATGTCTAGAATGAGCTATATTCTGTCCTCCATCTTTGTGAGTTCATTGTTCTTTTCAATCTTCTACATGAAGCCTTTCCTGATTCCCTGAGCCTCTAAAGTCCGCTCTCCCAAAACCACACTGTATTCATTTTGCATACATTCTCTGTGTGTGTGTGTGTGTGTGTGTGTATTTGGGAAGACCTCATTAGAATATAAGCTTCTTGAGGGCAAGAACTATCCCACCTTAAGAAAAAAAATTCACCCCAGCCCTTAGTACAGCGGAAGGACCATAGTAGCTGCTTAATAAATGCTTGCTGATTGGTTGAAAGCTTGACTCTGGGTCGATGGCCCTCCCTTTGTTTACCAGACGTGCTGAGAATAGTGATGCCATCTTCCAAATAAAAGCCAACTTTCCCTGACCACAAAGACCCATGAAGACCACCCAGGTGTACAGATGGCTACCCAAGGCTAGGAACTCGGAGGGGAGGGCTAACAAAAGAGCAAGTATATGGGGCTAGCAGGTATCCCAGAGGCCCCCAGAGCAAAAGCAAAGTTACTGCCTGATGTCCTGAAGAGAGGGTAGCAACTCGAAATCTCTCCTGTGCAAACAGGTGCTATGCCTGCCAAAGCACTAGGGGTAACCTCAACTTGGAGTGAAGCAGTTAGGTACATGATGCTTTAAGAAATAACGGCAAATGTCTTGCTGGAGGACATATGACCTCACCACAGTCCTGGCCCCTCCCCAGCCTTCTCCTTCAGCTGCAGACTGCCTTACCCAGTACAGTAGCTCCCAATGGAACAGATTTCAGTGAGGACGTCAGCAATTCTCTTACAGTCTGAGCACCATCCTGGAAACTGCTGTTGGGTCTTTTTTGGGTACATATCACCCTCACTAGCTGTCACTTTACATTATTCCTTCTTTTTTATTTGCCTGTTTCCCTCTGTCATGTCACTAGCCTGTCACAGGGAGGTATAGCACAAGAAAAATCACCAGATTCTCCTTGACCTAAAAATACTGAAAACTCTAATGTCCTGAGACACCGGCCTAGCGGAGCATTCAACTGGAGCGAATGCCTGCTCCAGCCAAATGCCGACCAAGTGCTTATTCTCCGTATACACACACAGCATGCAGGCTGCTGTTCTGGGAAGGAGGACTTACTCGATAAGTACCTCCCAAGAAACGAGGAAATCAGGGTCAGAACAAAAGCTTCAACTTAATTTTTGTTTTAGTGTGCAGCACTCACCAATGAATACTAATATAAATTATTAGTTTTTCCAGACACATTAAAGAGAGAGATAGAGCAGCAAAAGTATTACAAAGGAGGTCAGACTTGAGTTCTGGCCTTGGATATATCAGTAACTAACTGGTTGAACCTGGGCAACTCACTTCATCTCTTCCGGGCCTCAGTCTCCCTATCCGTAAAAATGAAAGAATTGTACCAATCTTTAAAATCCCTTCCAGCTCTAAAATTCTATGTTTCTTAAGGAGTTTTCAAGTCACCTTTTCCAGAGGAGTACTCCCAGAAGTCAGCAGGGCATTAGCACTGGTGAGTGTATTATGTCAAGGATAAAGAGATATTAAAAACCACAGCCTAGGAGTTTCTGGAATTTTTTGCATTGTGGTCCCAAAATGATGATATTCTGGGTGCTTGGTGGGGAAAGGGACGTGCCAGCCCATCCTGCATCCATGGGAGGCAGCACGCTGTGCCGTGATGCTGTTAGCTACTGCTGGCTCGTTACTGCTAGTATCACCACTGCTGAGTGGAGACCAGTACTGGGAGTCACACTCCTCATCAGGAGCAAAAGCAGGGATACAATTCTGGCCTCCTGTTTCCATTACTCTAATCACACTATTTGCCATAACGCCACTCCTTAATTTGATTTGAGAAGGGCTTTAATAGTAGGAGAAAGGCGAGGGATGAGGACAGTTCCACAAGAAGACACTGACTTTAAAAGCAATCTGTTTTGCTGTCTGTTGTTCCAAGAGCAGCTACTGACTCCAGGCCAATTGTTGCTCTCAGGCACAGTGCGACTCTCCCTGAAGTTGCCCGTGTGGTTGAGGGCAGAAGTCAGCCCTTCCTGATTTAATTAGAGTTTTTTCTCTCTCCACCTCTCTTGACCTTCTGCTTGATTATGTAGTGAAGTATTCCTGGAGTGCAATAATCCTGTAAGCCTGACATCCACCCTCGCAGCTATGGAAATGACAAAGCTGTCAAAATTTCAGCCTTACAACTTCAATACAGGGTCAACAAAGAAAAGTACCAGCAGAGAGAATGAAGGCCTGGGAGCCATTAGGAAAAAATGGAAGGTGGGGTAGGAAGAGGAGGAGGAGGGGAAAGAGAAGAGCAAAACAATGAAAATTAAAAGATCTCAAGTTGTATTGGAAAGTTTTACCTTTTTTTTTTTAAGAAGGCCTTCTTTTAATGCAATGATTTAGTATTTACTGAGGGAGCTGCCATCCTGTTGGAATACCATTAGTGTCAGAGCCAGGGAAAAATGGGCAAGCCTTTTTTTCTCCTGGAGTATGCAAACAGAAGCTTAGAAACATGTTTGCATTTGGATTGGATGATCTAAGCCAACAAAGTTCAACCTTTTCACTTGGAGCGGTGAGCTGTTTGACAAGTCCTACTTTTTATCAGGGAGGTTCAAAGTCTACACACTGCAGTGCCTGCCTTAATAGGAGGGACTAATAAGATTATTTCCTTAAAGATCTGACCTTGGCACCCATTTCCCTACGCAAAAGGCAGCACATATTCATTCTCCAAATTGCTTACCTTCAAAAAGAAATGCTGTCAACTTATTTGGGACCACAGCATGACTCACCATGAAGCTATTAGAAGAATTCTTGCAGAGATTTAAAATAGCTATTATTTTGGCCTCCTAAAATGTTTTTTCCCCTTTTGTCATAAAAAATAAAATAAAACATAAAAACTAAATATCAATATCACATTTCAGTGTGACATACCATAGTCAATGATGTATCTTTCCCTTTATCATGGTGATCTATATTTATCAGTCACCTGGTCAAAAATTTCCAGGACCTTAGCATCTCTTGCATTATTAGTCCCCTTCTATGCAACCTAGTTCAGCTCTGCACCATCTCTTATGTGAATTATTATAAAAGACTCCTAAATGGTTTCTTTGCCTCCAGTCTCCTGCCTAGCCATTTCTTCTAAGACATACCTGTGAAAATAGGATTCCTAATGCATGAGTCTGAATATTCGAACAGAAAATAAACTCCTTGACGGAAGGGATTGTTTCATTTTTATCTATATACCCACCAAGACCTAACACAGTGCCCCATTCCACCTCTCCCTTCTCCCAGTGCATCCTTCTTTCTCATCCCTTCATTCCATTTTTTAGAGATCATCCCAACATAATCAACTTAGACCTGTGAACTCTGTCTATGCAGACTCTTTCTAACTGCCCTAATAATAATGAGTTTCATGTATTCTTTTGCCAGATAGGAACATAAATAGTTTAACTCCACTGAATCCCTTATGATAACTCTTTTATGTTTCCTTTTTATGCTTCTCTTGAGTCTTGTGTCTGAATGTCAAATATTCTATTCAGTTTTGGTCTGTTCTTTCAGAATTCTTGGAAGTCCTTTATATCCATAAATATTAATTTTTACCCCTGAAGGATTACATTCAGTTTTGCTGGGGGAGTGAGTTTTGATTATAATCCCTTTGCCCTATGGAATATCATATTCCAAGCCTTCCACTCCTTTAAGGTGCAAGCTGCTAAATCTTGTATGATCCTGACCGTCTGTCCATGATATTTGAATGGTTTCTTCCTGACTGCTTACAATATTTTCTCCTTGACCTGGAAGCTCTGGAATTTTACTATAACATTCCTGGGAGTTTTCATCTTGGGATCTCTTTCAGGAGGTGATCAGTGGATTCTTTCAATTTCTATTTTACCTTCTGGATCTAAGATACCAGTGTAGTTTTCCTTAATGGTTTCTTGAAACCATATCTAGGCTCTTTTTTTGATCATGGCTTTCACGCAGTCCAATCATTTCTAAATGGTTTCTCTTTGATGATTTTTCAAGGTTAGTTGTTTTCACAATGAGGTATTTCACAATTTCTTCATTCTTTTCACTTTATTTTGTTGTTCCTTGAAGTCTTATGGAGTTATTAGCTTCCACTTGCCCAATTCTAATTTTTAAAGAATTATTTTATTTAGTGAACTTGTCTACCTTTCCAATTGGCCAATTCTGTTTTTTCTTTAGTGACTTTTTTGTACCTCCTTTTTTATCTGCCTGTTCTGTTTTTAAAAGAGTTCTTTTCTTCAGTGATTTTTTTGTGCATCTTTTACTATTAGGCTGATTTTGTTTTTTAAGGTAATATTTTCTCCAGGTTTTTTTCTTTCTTTGCCCAAGTTGTTAATTCTCTTTTCATAATTTTATTGCATCACTCTCATTTCTTTTCCCAATTTTTCCTCTACTATTTTTATTCTTTCTTTAATTCTTCCAGGAATTCTTGCTATCCTTGGGTCTAATTAGCATTTTTCTTGAGGTTTTGCTTTTAGCTGTTTTCATGTTGTTATTTCCTTCTAAGTTGATGTCTTGGTCTTCCCTGCCATTGAAGTAGCTTTTAATGGTCAAATTCTTTTGTGGTTGTTGTTGTTTGCTCATTTTCCCAAACTATTTCTTGACCTTTTGACTTTATGGTAAAGTTGGGCTCTGCTCATCTGAGGATAAGGAGGCACTGTTCCAAGCTTCAGGTTTTTTGGGTTTTTTTTTTTTTGTGCTGCTATTTTCAGAGCTAGTTCTGAAGGTCTGAAAGTTTTTGGTGCTTCCCAGAGTGGTTTTCCTTTTGGAAGTGTGGACATAGCTCTCCTGGTCTTGCTCTGTTCTTTACTCAGGAAGGCTTACTGCTCCCCCATAGCCACAAGCAGCAGTGCTCTTCTTGGCCCTGGAACTGTGATCAGGTCCCTTGCTCTCCTGCAGTCTCAAGTGCTAGTTCTCCTCTAGACCTATGGCCCCTGTTCCCTTGTGAATGATCATAAACACTCCCCTTCTTCTTAGAACTAAAACCCAGAACTACTTATCAGTAACAGCATTGCCAATCAACACCAACTGCACCCCAGTGCCTGCAAACAGTCCCTTCTAATCTCTTTCTGACCAGTTGTATAACCCCTTTATCATCTCTGGGCTGAGACATCCCGAAGCTGGTGCTCCTGCAGGTCTTTGGGCCTGCCCCCACCCCAATGGTAAAGACCTCTCCTATGAACCTCCTAAGTTGTTTTAGGCTGCAAAAATGTCTCCTTCTGACCTGTGGTTGGCTCTGCTGTTTCAAAATTTGATTTGAGGCATTATCTTGAAGTTGTTTGGAGGAAACGCTGGGAGAGTTCAGTTAGATTCAGTTAGGTAGTCAACTCTACCATGTTGATTCAACCTACTGGCTTCCATAATAGTACCCTCTGTTTTGCAATTATTTCAACACCTGATTCACTATTCTCATTCTCTCTTCATCCCATGACATTCTTGGTGACTTCAACTTATACTATGAGAATAATGATTATTAACAATGATAACAGTAGTTCATGTAAAACTTGTAGCTTTACAAAGTGCTTTACAAAGTGCTTTACAAGTATTATTTCACTTTATTCTCATAACACTGAGAGACAGGTGCTCTTATTTTTCCTATTTAACAGGTGAGGAGACTGAGACAGTATCTACCCAGGCTCACACAGCTAGTAAATGTTGGAGGCCAGATCTGAACTGAGTCCTCCTAACTCCAGGTTTAACACTCTATGTTCTGAACTACCTAGCTGCTTCTACTAATTACTAATTAATAAATATTTAGAATAAGAATAGGGGCCAGACTTGTGATGTGACCCATATAGTGAACTTGCTAGTGAGAAATCACCCTCTCTCAATGTACTTTCTATGAAACCTACAGTCTTAGACAATTCCTTGGGTTCATTGATAAGTTAAGTGACTTGCCCAGAGAAACCCTGCTGGTATGTGTTCGAAGTGGGACTTCATTCCAGGTCATCCTGGTTCTAAGGCTGGTTCTCTATACATCAGTCTAGCTGCTGCTAAATAAATATTTACCGAATTAAATTCCAACACTCTAGTCATACTTGGTGTTTTTTTTTTTAATTCCTCACTGGCTTTTGCCTCTACTCAACTCAAGTATCTAGCAGCAAGGCCACACCTTGAATCTGGCCATCTTACCAATGTCCAATCCCAGCAGGGATTATTCTGCCTGGCAGATCAAGAAACAGATCTTAGGGAAGCCAAGTGACTTGCCCAAGGTCATAGGAGCTAGTTAGTGGAAGGGCCAAGTCTCTGCTACATTGTGCTCCCTTTAAACATGCTGGTACAGTAGGAAAAACGCTGGGTTGGGGGACAGAGAACCTGAATCCAATTCCTGGTTCTGCCATTTACTACTAAGCCTCTGGAAATTATAAAACAGAGAGGTGTAGACTTGATGGCTTTTCAAATCTATAATTCTAAATGTTGTATACAGAATCACAAAATTTTAGAGGTGAAAAAGACCTCAGTGGCCATCTAGTAAAAATTATCCCAGAAAAGTAATCCTCAGTGTCACATATCCCCCAAGAGCGGTCATCCAGCCTCTGCCTGAGAACTTGAAATAAAAAGATACTTACATTACGTTATTAATGTAATTTAATGTACATTTATTAAATTATGATGTACATTTATTAAATTATGTTGTCATGTATAACAACAGCAGGCAACTAGGTGGTGTAGTGGATAGAATACCAGGCATGGAGTCAGAAAGACTCATCTTCCTGAGTTTAAGTTTGGCCTCAGACACTTACCAGTTGTGTGACCCTGGATAGGTCACTTAACCCTGTTTGCCTCAGTTTCCTCATCTGCAAAATGAGCTGGAGAAGGAAATGGCAAACCACTCCAGTATCTTTACCAAGAAAACCCCAAATGGGGTCACCAAGAGTCAGACAAGACTGAACAACAATAACAAAAATATAACAAAAGCAGCCAGTCTGTTCTATCTGTTCTCTTCTTCTTCTTTTTTTAATCTTTTTGCTAGGCATCAGGGTTAAGTGACTTGTCTAGGGTCACACAGCTAGGAAGTGTCGTGTGTTCTGTGTATGAGACCGGATTTGAACTCAAGTCCTCCTGACTCCAAGGTCAGAGCTCTATCCACTGTGCCACCTAGCTACCCCCTCTATGTATTCTCTTCTCATGCATGCATGTAAGTATACTGTCATCACCGCCATGGCTATTCTGAGAAAGTTGCAAGAATGCAAGGTTTTTTTTAAACAGGTATCAGCTGACGTTCCCTATATCTGTTTACTTCAAAAATACAGCATAAAATTCAAATTTTAGAACAATGTTATTAACAATAAAGCCAATTAAAACACACCAAATTTCCTTTCATCTTTCAACTCCTAAGACAAATGTATACAACAATCTAAAAAAAAATTCAAATAATATATACCCTGCCCTAAATGTGAAAAATCCACACTAACCATCAGATGATAAAATGCAAAAAGAAATGAAGATGAAGTTGAGGCCATCTGATCAGTGGTTGCTTTTCATCTAAAAAGAAGACTGTGAACAGTAACAATGAATAATAAATCACAAAATTAAAGTTCTCCCACTGCTCTTAGAACATGTAGTTAGTGGAGGCCTAAGAGAGAATGTAGAGAGGAACTAGTTGTGAATGCTGGCTCCTTTCGGCCTGGGGTAATTTCCTCACAGGACACAGAGAAGACCATCTGTATTCATCAGTGAGAGTTCAGTGTTCTTTCAACCACAACCATGGTGTGTGGCCCTTGTGGAAAAGGTATTTGGAGAGGAAGGATTTGGCAGTGCTTAAACAGACTGGGTGTGCTTTCATGTTGTACTAGGAATTTAGATAAAGACACATCAGCACCATTAGGGAGTGGACAGCTATGTCAATACACAGAACCTTGAAAAAAGCCCCTATTGTGACTCTTTTTTTTCCCCTTGAGCTCAATAAGCTCAGAATTAAACAAAATCTATCAACTTTGCCATTTTCCCAGCCACCACGCAATCTTTGTGGAAGTGAGTTTCTTCATATCATTATTATGGCCTCTGATGAAAGGACTGCCCCTGCCATCCACCGCCACGCCACAGACTCCTCATGCTGTCACGATGATGCCTGGCATTCTTCTGCTTCCCAGACCGTACCTGTTACTCCTAACTCGACAGTCTCAGATGCATTTGGATGGCATGCTTAGGATCATCTCTGATAAAATATGCATATGTCCTGAAACCCATGGTGTTTTCTCTGAATGTAATAAGTGGAAAGTTTTTTTACAGGAAATGAAAATCTAAGATTAAAACTCTCCAATGCCATCTATGCCCCTGAGGACCATTATTCGCCAGGCCTTAGCAAAATAAACTCACAAAATAGAGAAATTGGCTTTCATTTCAAATTCCTGGGATGTGGACACTGTGTGTGAGCCCTGAGCTCTTTGCAGACTCAGCTTCTGGATGAATACATTCCAGCATACTCAAACCATCCAACACTTCTCAGCCAACTCCTTGCCTTCTTACTGGCCATCCTCCTCACCACCCTCCTACAGGAACCTTGAACTCTGCCTCTGGGATGCTAGACTGACCCGGGAGCTTTGTCGAACCTTGTCTACCGGTCCTCCAAACCATTTCTTGCCACTTTCATACTACGCACCATGTAAATTTTCACTTCCCCCTCCCAGCTCCCTTTTATGTGCTATCTTCCCCCATCAGAATGTAAGCTCCTTGAGGGCAGGGTATGTCTTGCTTGCTTGTATTTGCATTTCCAGTGCTTAGTTTGGTGACTGGAGACTAGAAAATGTTTAATAAACACTTGCTCAGGCAAGTCACATTTTGACTCCCCTCTCAATTTAACATAATTGTTTTTCCTGGGTACACCTGACCTTGTATCTCCTCCCCTATAATCCATTCTACTCAAAATGAAGATCTTTGCTAGTTCTTGACTTACAGAGCAGAGGAGGCATATCAGATCTGTGTTGTCTGGACTGAAATGGGCACAGGGTTAGATCCTGAGATGTCCCAGATATAAAGAAACTCTTTAAAGCAATATTTGAGAATCTACTGAATGTTGCACGAGGTGTCATAGAAGGGCTGTTTCTATTCGTTGGTTGTGTTTTAAAGTGAATATCTTTAACTTAAAGGGCATCATTCAGAATTTTCTGCAATGGGGTATTTTAGTTTGACCAACCTATCAGTGGGGGCGGGGGAAGGGGGGGGAGGAATACTGAATTCAGAGCCAGAAGAGTTGGGTTTAAATCTTAGTGCCAACATTATGGTGCCCAAGTCAGCCTCTCTAAATCTGTCTTCTCCTGTAGTAGTAGTAGTAGTAGTAGTAGTAGAAGAAGAAGAAATAATAATACTAGTTAAGCATTTATATAGTACTATGAGGTTTACAAAATACTTTACATATATTATCTCATTTAATCCTTACAACAACCTTGAGAGGCAAATGCCATTATCATCCTCATTTTTCAGATGAGGCTGAAAGCAGTTAAATGACTTGACCAAGGACATACAGATTTTATCTTCACCTTTGCTTTTTGGAATCCCAAGTTTCATTCATGGCTCAACTCTTTCATGAGATTTTTTTCCTGATCCTGTCAGTTGGTAGTGCCTCCCCCTGGAAAAATTGTCTTTACTTTGATAGTATTATTTGCCTTCTTCCATATATATGTGTTGCCTTTCTGGATAGAAAGCTCCTTGAGGGCAGACTATTTTGGTTTTGTCTCTGTATCCCTAGCACTGAGCACTGTGCCTTCATCCAGTGGGTGTTTGATTGATAGATGCTTGTTGATCGATTTAAGTTGGGAATGGGGAGGCTAAAGATCAGAGATGTTAAGTGATTCCTGGGGGTCATCCTGCTAGTAACTATTAGAGACAGGATCGTAACCTAGGTTCTCCAAGCCCTTGGCCTGTGCTCTTCACTATTCCATATTATCTCCCATGAACTTCTAGCACGCATAAAAGACTGGACTAGGTGCTATAAGGAGAGAGGAAAGAAGGTCATGGTTCCTGCTCCCAAAGAGATTACAAAGTAGTTGTAAAGACAGCAAATAAAAAGATAACACAAGACAATATGTGTTAAGTACCAAATGAGTGGAACAGGCATTATACAATAGAACAGCATTGGAGTTCACAGCAAGAAGAAAACACTGTGAATTGAGGTGATGAGAGAAACCTTCACAAAAAGGGGCAAACTGGAGCTGGGCTTTGAACTGAACTAATGAATGGTGCTGATTCCTTAGGAGAATATGATCAATCCAAATTATTTAGGCAAAAGTGATTCCCTTCCCCTCCCCTTAATTAACTTGGTTTAACTCCATGAATTAGTCCAAATTCACTGAATAATTGCTTTGTCCTCCACTGAGTTCTAGCTATAGAACATAGCTTTTCAGGTTACCTACAATGGCTCTCTATTGCTTATTTGCGACATCAATAATATAATAATTGTTTATATAGTGTTTCATGGTTCACAAGGAGATAAGCTTGTATTAAGTGCTTACTATATGCCAGGCACTGTGCTAAGTACTGAGGATACAAATACAAGTAAAAAGAAAGAAGTTCCCAGTCCTCAAGGAGCATACATTCCAATGGGGGTAGATGGAACACAAAAATAGAGCTGAAAATTTGAGGGGAGGTGATTAGGGATGATTGAAAGAACCCAGAACTTGAATCTAGGCTTTGTGACTTGAAGTGCAATGCTTTTTTCCACTATATAACCTTTTCAGATCAAGGCCCTCTGACTGGCTTCCTATACCCTCTATATGAGGGGTTTTTACTCTCTTGTGTCATTGGCAGAACACCCAAGCCTATTACGGACTCCGTCTCTGAATAATGTCTGTTGCTTACATTTATAACTGAAATAAATGTTAAATTTCAATTGGAAGCTACTGAAAATAAAGGTGAAATTTTTTCTCATTCAAGTTCGCAAACTCCTTGAAATCTATCCAAGGACCCCAGGTTAAGTACACTTGCTCTAGAACCAGGAGAATGTTACACATAGTAAGCAACATTGTGTGATATCAACTATGATTGACTTAGCTCTTCTCAGCAATACAATGATCCAAGACAATTCCAAAAGACTCATGATGGAAAATGCCATCCCTATCCAGAGAAAGAACTATGGAGTCTGAATGCAGATCAAAGCATACCATTTTCACTTTTTGTGTGTGTGTGTGTGTGTGTGTGTGTGTGTGTGTGTTTCTTTTGTTCTGTTTCTTCTTTTACAACATGACTAATGTGGAAATAGGTTTTAGATGATTGCACATGTATAACCTGTATCAGATTGCTTGCTATCTTGGGGAGGTGGTAAGGGAGGGAGAAAAATTTGGAACTCAAAATTTTATAAAAAATGAATCTAGAAAATTGTCTTTACATGTAATTGGAAAAAAATATATTATTTACATAAAAATTTTTAATGTAAAACAGTTGCTCTAAATTCGTTTAAAATTTTTGTCTAATTGAAGTGAATATCATCCTACCTAGTTAGCATTACTTCCTACTACCATGCTCCAGTCTGTCATATCTCCTTCCCTCAGTAAAGTCCAAAAGAAGTCCCCTCCCTCCTCAATGTCTTTGCTTATGTTGTTTCTCTCACCTTAATTGTCCTGCCTCCATCCTTCTGCTACTCAACCTTTAAGACCTACCCCAAGTCCTTCTTACTCCATGGAGCCTGCGTAAATGCCTCTAGCCCACAGTGACTCTTCCTTCTCCATGGCCCTACTAAATGTACAGTTAAGTACTGCTGGTATTTATTAGGTAGGCTAGTTACTAGATATAGCTAAACAATTAAACTGATAGCTAGGGCAATATGACCAACCCAGGAATCTAACATAATCAGCTCAGACATCTCAAATCATGAGGTGGGGGACATGCAGATATTCATGACATCTGGAACCTTCAGGAGGTAGGACTGTACGATGGAAACAGCACTGGCTGTGGAGTCAGAAGACCTGCATACAAATCCCATCCCTGAGGATTATGTGTGACTTTGTGTGATTATGCATGACCCTGTATGACCTCAAGAAAATCACATCACCTCCTCTTCATCTGTAAAATGTGGGACTGGGGACTTCTTTGGCTTCAGCTCTATGAACCTATATATCTCCCTGAACCTCAGTTTCCTCACCTATGAAATGAAAAGGTTGCAGTAGGTGACCTATGAAATTCCTTCGGTCTCTAAATCTCAGATTCTACGAACTTCAGCACACGATAGGGGTTCAATTAATATATAGCCATTTGATGTCAGAAGGCTATGAAAATAATTTCTTGGAAAAATAGATTTTGCTGCCTCTGAATCACTAGAGAGTGATGACCTAGTCAGTGTTTATCCTTCCACACAGATTAAGTAAATGCACGTCCAAGCACTACTAAGGAACTGTAGTGCAATTCATTCTTGGGTAGAAAGTCATGCAAGGTGAGGTAAGAAATGCTTGTCTGAACGCCACTCCTAATTACTCTCTGTTCTAAGAGAAAAGACAAGAAAGAGGGCTTAGAGTCATGGGCTGTCACAGAGCAACTGAGTCAGCCATTCTGTTTGGGTTACCATGACCATCGCCTAAAATTTTTACTGAGGCAAGATGAACAATTTCCTCTGTGTGTGTGTGTGTGTGTGTGTGTGTGTGTGTGTGTGTGTGTAAGTCTAATGCTTGTTCATCTTTCTAACTAAATCCAACTTTTTCCTCCTTTTTCCCCCCTAAGAAATGATACACAGGCCTGAAAAAGAAGATAAGTCAGTCATGTAATGAGAACGGGAGATAACAGAAGGACAGTCCATGTGTTGGAATGGGCTGTGTAAAAAGTTAGAGAAAAGAACAAAGCCTCCAGTGTACTGAGCAGATTTTCTATGGGATATTTCTAGAACAACAGGGTGAAAATTTATACAGGATGAGAATCTGGGTTTGAATCCTATCTCTGGTATTTATTAGGCAAATGAGAAACATCACTGAACTTCCCTGGGCCTAAATTCTCTCATCTGGAAAATGAGAGTGTTTGGTCCCTCGATGGCCTCTGAGATCTGTTCTATGATTGAAAAATACTGAAGTACTGAACTGTATGGGATGATCCACATTCCCTCTGACAAATAGGGTCCCATATTTCTTGACTGGTTAGGAAAGAAGAGAGATAAAAGTTTTCTGGAAACTGTAATACTGGCTCCATAAATATTATGGGACCAGATCCTATGTAACATGATGGGAACTTCAGACTTCCACAGGAACCAACAGATTTTCGTAGTTTCGAATTCATGACTCAGGGATTCTCAAGAAGGCACAGAAGACATTTTTTAGCAAAATTACAATAGGTACATGACATGACATTTTTCTTTGGCCTATTTCACTTCCCCTTGTGAGGAACTTCACTAGTCCCTATGTTTCCTTAGTCTCTCCCTTATCAAAATCTGCCCTGTGTTAGAAAGAACCCCAGGAACTAATTCACAATATAACATAAATGTCCAGTTATTACTTAGTACAGTTTTTCTCCTCCCAGCAGCATTTACATTTTAACAGGTAAAAATCTCTTAAAACAAAACAAGTAAAGCTCAAATGTTGGTGTTAGAGGAATCAGTGGAGAACCTGAGAGAGAAGTCTGGCTCGGGGAGGGGGTTAAAGACTCCTGCTGACATTCCCCATACTCCGGACCATGGATGGACCCATGAGTTTGTTCCTGGCAAAGAGATTTAATATTCCCAGCTAGAAGCTAAATGATGGGACATTTCCTTAGAGGAGAAGGGCATAAGTGATCACTTATCATAACATTTACTCTTTACACCAGAGTCACGTCACTATGACATCAATACAGGATTAACTTGCGGCTCTGCCTGAGCTCTCGTCCCCGTCATTATGCTGCACGGGTGTTCTTCACTTGGCTACAGTCATCACATTTTCTTTGCACCTCCAGGGTTAACATTCCACCATTTCCAGGACTCAAGCAAGTTAAAATTTGGTATTCTGGGAAATAACTGTCAGTCTCATCACTAGAGAATGAAGGTTGACAGGTGTGAACCCTGTTCAGACATCATTAGTTGCAGTACAATGCACTTACACTTATTCAAACTAACATGGATGCTTTTTCATTCTGATAGAGAATCAAGTAGAGTGTGTTCAACTGCTCAGAAGATACAGCACGAAAACTTCCCATTAGATACTTCCAAAAGGCAGAGGTTTCCAATTCAAACGTGGGGTGTGATTATCTCAGGATTTTTAGCAGTACATATCATAGAATACTAGAGCTGCTGGAGTCAGCAGGTCCATTTTTTTTTTTATTTTCCAGTTGAGGAATGTAGAGCGCAAAGAATGGAAATGACTTGCCAAGATCACACAGCTAACTAATGGCAGAACCAGAATTAGAACACAGGTCTTATGACTCCCAGTCACAAGCTTATTGCACTACACCACACTGATTGTCCTCCAGAAGGGAGGCCCCACTAATGCCCCTAAATGCTACATCTATTAATAGAATTTAATGGCCAGCAAAGTCAGAATCTATAGGAGGGCTTACAATTCATTGCACATTTATTTGTCCTTCTTTTCTTTTGTCTTCATTTATAATTACAAAAAAAAATCATTAATTAACTTCTTATTTGTATCTAACACAGAGCTAGGAACTATAGACACCAAATTAGATGGTTGTGCCAAATAGAGGCCTATAATCTACAAGAATGAAAATACAGGGAATGTATGAATAGCGGGGTGTTTTGGACTAAAATGCTGAAATGGTACACAAATCATAATAGCTCACATTTAAAGGAAGTTTTAAAGTTTAAACCTAAAAGGAGGGGAGTTCAAGGACTGATAACTCCCTTTTAAAGATAACAAAACTATGCTATGTTAAGTGACTCGAAAATAGTCAACAGAGCTAGTAAATGGCAGGCATGAACTCAGCCATTCTGATTCCATTTTCAAAGACCTTTTCACTGCAATACACCACCACTCAATTAAAACATATAGGGCTAAAAATTTACATTCTATACAAGGAAAGGATAAATGCATTTTGAAGACAGAATGGAAGGGGCAGAGTTGTAGGAATTTTCAGCTTGCACAGAATGGGCTTTGGAAAAATTGCCATCTCCCTAGCTACTCTTTTTTATTCTCTTGTCAAAAAATTCTGAAATGCCCAAGAGGAGAATACACCTTTCTTATATGCCAAGGCCTTATTTTGGGGCTCAGTTTATCATTATCTAGGAAGAACATAAATTCTAGGGTACTTCTAAGTTCTAATTTTCATCAAAAGTCATAAGCATATGTTTCATACGCCATTACAACAAATGATAAAGAACTTTAGTAAAAGGAATTATTTTTGGGGAAAATATTAAAACAAAGGACTTTTGGCAAGATGTCTCAATGAAAGGTCTTATCTAAGCCCAACTCCCATTTTTCATGTCAAAAATAGCAGGAAATGTACCAAATACAGTAAAAGAAGAGCAACTAACGAGAGGGGGCAAAGAAGACCATCACTTCAGGGAAGGGAAGAAAATAAACATTTTTAAAGTGCCTACTATGTGCCAGGCAGTATGCAGCTTCACAAATCTCTCATTTGTTCAGGAAAGGAAATAATAAGGAAAAGAAAAGTTTCACAGAAATAATGGCAAAGAAATTGTCAAAAATAATCCTCTAATTGTTTTTCAGTCCTTTAAGTTAGGTCTGACTCTTCGTGATACCATTGGGTCTTCTTGGCAAAGATACTGGAGTGGTTTGCCATTTCCTTCTCCAGCTCATTTGACAAATGAGGAAACTAGGGCAAAAAAGACTGAGTGACATGCCCAGAATCATTCAGCTAGGAAGTGTCTGAGGCGAGATCTGAACTCATGGAGACGAGTGTTCCTGATTCCAGGCCTGGCACTCTATCCACTGCACCATCTAGCTGCCCCCTAATCTTCTAAATAATCTAAACTCTAAAGTTTAAAAGAGTGATGCAAAAATCCCTAAAGAGAGGGAAGATATAGTAACAACAATAAGAACTCAGAAATGACAGTGGAAAAACTGTAAGAACTTCCAATAAAAACTTAAAGGAAGATATGAGGAGGGAAATTTGGGTTGAAATTGGATGTACCAAGAAATCTGAAAAGACTAACAAGACAGTAGATAATTTAGAACAAATGATGGAGACTCTCTCTTGAACAGTGGGTTTTCTGGGGAAAAAAAATAAGAAGATAGGCAGATTTGCAACTCTAAGCTGTAGAAATGGAAGAAGGAATACTGAAACAAAATAAAAGGCAATAAACTGGGACAATACCCGAAATTTCTATAAGCCAAAGCAACTACCTTGAAGACAGGGACAACAATCTAAGAATTACTGGTCTCTTAGAAAAAAATTATGAAATAAAAATTCTGAATATCTTACTTCCAACGAATAAATCAACAAGCATTTTATTCACTTATTATGTTTCTGGCACTTTGCTGACTGTTGGGCATATCAAGGAAAAAAACCTGTCCCTGGCCTCAAGAAGCTTACATTCTAATGGGGGAGGCAACATATTTAAATTAGTATATACAAGATAAATAGAAAGCAGATGAAAGGTAGTCTTAGCAGAAAGGGCACTAGCTGTGCGGACTGGGAAAGGTCCACTGGAAGAGATGGTGCTGGAGCTGAATCTCCAAGTGCATCAGAGTAACGAAGAGGTTGAGTTGAGGAGGAAGATTATTCCAGGCATAAGGGGATAGTCTTTGAAAAGGCCTGGAGGTGGGAGATATAGAAGCCCTATATAAGGAAGAATAAGTAAATAAGTCAGTATTGCTTCACTGTAAAGTGCATGGGGTGTGTGTGTGTGTGTGTGTGTGTGTGTGTGTTAAAGAAACAGAAATGTAGGAAGAGGCCACATTGTGAAGAGCTTAAGTGCAAAACAGGTGTTTATAGTTGATCCCAGAAGTAAGAGGGAGCCACTGGAATTAATTGAATAGAGAGAAGATATTGTTAGACCTGCACTTTAGGAAAATCCTATGTGAAGGATAGATTGGAAAGGGGAAGGACTTGAGGCAAAGATTCCAGATAGATTACTACTACAATACTCCAGTTGAGAGAACAGAGTTAGGGGAGGCAATAAAAAATTGATTCATGGATTTGGAGACAGAATGACCTTGGAAATTGTCTGATACAACCACTTCACTATTCAAATAGCAAGTTTGGGTTCCGGAGTGGCAGATGGGTAGGTTGTGAGTGGTCTTCTAACTCCAAACCCAGTACTCCTTCCACCACACCATGTTCCTTTTTTCATGAGTTAATATTTCTACGAATGAATTTCCACAAAAATGAAGGAACACCTGAATAACTGAGGAGATATTTATCATTCCTGTTTATAAGGAACCAAGATAACAAAGAAGATGATACCACCTCAAGCAGCATGCAGATTTAGCACCATACCAAACTGCCAAGGGGACACTTCATAGCATTAGATAAAATCATTAAAAATGAAGAGGTCTAGGTATTCCCAGATCTCACAGTATAGTATAAAGCGATAATTATTAAAAGTACTTGGCACTGGGTTAAAAAAAAAAAGAAAAGCAAATGAATATAGAGGCCATGTGTATCAAAATAAAAAATACAAACTATTAGAGGAGGGACTCTTATTCAACAAAAATGGCTGGGAAAATTGAAAAACAGTTGAGTAGAAAAGAGGTTCAGATCAACATCTTATACCATACATCACAGCAAATCTCAAATAAGTAGCCTATCTGAATATAGCAGGTC
Organism: Phascolarctos cinereus; assembly: GCF_003287225.1. NCBI lineage: Eukaryota > Metazoa > Chordata > Mammalia > Diprotodontia > Phascolarctidae > Phascolarctos > Phascolarctos cinereus. The sequence goes on along the minus strand of NW_027555625.1, from coordinate 402,435,539 downwards.
ATATCATAAAAAAATAGGTCATGTCTTTCACAATCATGACTGGGGGAAATTCATAACTAGACAAGGGAAAGAAGAGATTATAAAACACTAAAAATATCATTTCAATTTTGCAAAATTAATAAAAGGATTTTGTACCCCCCAAAAAATCACAGTGGCTAGAATTAGAAGAAATTTACAGACTAGGAAAAATCTTTACATCAACTATGACAAAAAAAAAACCTGACATTCACAGTCTATAGGGAATTTATATACATTTATAAAATAAACCACAATTCCTCAATTGAAAAGTCACCAAAAGATATGAAAAAATCATTTTCAAAAGAAGAAATGCTAAAACTTCAACAGTCATGTGAAAAATGCTCCAAATAATGAATAACAGGAGAAATGCAAATAAAAGCCACACTTACGGAATCATCTCACATCCATCAAACTACCAAAGTTGGTAAAAGTTAGAAATAATAAATGGTGGAGGCATTGAGCAATTGCATTACAGCAATGGCATCAAACTTACATTGAAACAGATCTCTGCTTCATATTGACTTAGAAAACCATAAATTAACATTATCCACATTGTATCATGTTTATATTTATTTTGTCAAACATTTCCCAATTACATTTGAATCTGGTTTGCATAGCTGGCAGTGCGAGTTTGACACTTTTGCATTACAGGGTTGATACTCCAAGGAGATCAACGACAGAAAAGTCCTATATGTACCAAAATATTTATAGACACACTGTTTGTAGTAGCAAAAAGCTGTAACAAAGCGTGAGTCTGTTCACTGGGGAGTAGCTAAAAAAAAACTGTGGCATATGAAATTAATGGAATAGCTCTGTGTTGTAAGGACCGATGAATGTGATGAATTCACAGTAACCATGGAAAAATACGTATAAGATGATACAGAGGAAAGAGAGCAGAACCAAATGAACAATACTGTAATGTGAAGACAACATTAAAAGACAACAGAGCAGAGATTAAATTCAATAGCTGATATTGGTTCCAGACGACCAACACCAAAGCACCCCTCCTTTTTCTTAAGGGATGGTAAGCTATAAGAGCAAAAAGTTATTCATATTGTTAGTCATAATCATTCTATTGGACAATTTCCCTCAACTGATCTTCCCCCCAAAGTAAAGATACTACCTAGGAGCAGAGCTGGTTATTGGGAAGTGAGTATTGTGTCAAAACGAGATTTAACAATATTAAATCATTTAAATATTGTTAACATGTTTGCAAAAGCCAAAACATTTCTTACTTTGACCACAGGCACTACTTTCCTTGAGTAAAAAGTCTTTTCAAGTGTAACAAGTATACCTTGGGGCCCCTGCCACTTTCTGACTTGATTTGGAATTCAACACTGGAACCCAGCATTGTTCTTCTAGGTGGTGGCTTGAAGGTTGAAGAGTGAGGTATAACACAAAGGAAAATCTATTTAGATGGAGGTCACATACTTTGCAAAATAGGAAAAGGATAACAGCCTCTTGCCCATCAAACTGGGGGGCAATACTTAAAATATTCTTCACAAGCTCCTGTTAAAACAAAAGCTAAATCCTGAAGGACTTCATTTATTAGGGGCTTGTGATAAAAGAGCTACTGGCATTAAGGGGCTCTCATGTCAGAAAGAATGACTTGGGTTAGGAACAGGGCCTAACAGTCTGCAGCCTTACAGTAAGCACTAGCTACTCTGAAAGTCAAAAAGAAGAGCCCTCAGCAAGACCCACTGGGCTGCCACTGCTCTCTTACCAATGACAAACTGAACTGAAATCCATTTGAAATGAAGTACCAGTTTATGGGACTTTTAAGACCTGAGTGCTAACTTTCGGCTTAATGAGCACATTATGGCTGTAGGCTATGCTTGTTAACTGTTGAAAATATTTGAAAAAGGCTTTGGGTATGGCAGGGTAATGCTGGTTATGAAACATCTATTCTGAAAGGAAACTAACTCTGTATAAGCTGTCTCCAAGCAAGTCACCTGGATAATGTCAATGATTAGAGATGAATCATTCCATGTTCTGGACCACAGGAGCTCCCATTAAAAACCTGCTCGGATTTCCTAGAGACAGCAAGGTATTAGAGAAAGATTGGGCAGCTCCAGCTATTGTAAAACAGCCACTGAGGGTTTTACTCCACAGCTCAGACAAGACAAGATTGGCTGCTTCAAATCTCCTGCCTTCAGGCAGGTTAGGTATTATTATTATGATTTTACCTGTGAGACAGCTGAGGCTGATGACATGTCCAAGGTCCATGTGGAGGATGCTGGATTTGAAAAATGATTTTTCAAAATCATTTTTAGAAACAGTAGTAAGAAATGGGCTGCCCCACAGCGTACGTGCTAGAGGATCTAGTGCCTAAATTTCTGTACAAATATGATTCAATCATATCCTGACCATGATATCTCTACTTACCATTCCAATATCCCTCTTTTGGTTTAAGGCATTTTCTAACTGTTTAATGCCATTACCAAAATAAAGATATCTTGAGGATTGGGCAACACATTCACCCATGACAATGAAACCGATAAAAGATGAGTCAGCTGAAAGCAGAAAACAGAGTCCAGATGGAATGAGAGATTGGCCAGATACTTTTGTTAGGAGGAATGAACATGAGAGATATCTATAAAGGTCCTGATGACGGTTGCTGCCGACAGAAGCTTTGGACAGCTACAAACAGCATAAACAATATGGATGTTTAAAGGGATGGTGTAACTGGGGTAGGAACGGGCAAGGAGAAGTTAGACAATAATCTTTGACTCCAGGGCAGCGCGGGGCAGTGGAAGACCATTAATCTTTCAGAGACTTCAGTTTAAATTTAACACTTAAGTTTTAGGGAATTGTTCAAGATACTTAGAGGCTAAATGTCTTGCTCATTGTCCTTTACCTAGTGTATTTGTATCCTCGATGTCTACACTGTGCCCAGAATATATGGTAGTAGGTACTTAACAAAGTTTGCTGATTAAGTATCAAAAACATGAAACTTCATCTGCCTTACTCTAAGTAGGACATTCTAATTACACCTATCTGGTGTGGCGATGAGAAGGAATGGATAATGTTTTTACTAAATACCACTCAATGATGCTGTAAGGTAAGATCTTTACAATCTAAGAATCCCATATAAAAGTCAGCTATTACTTCACAATTTTGCTTAGGACTGATATTCCACTGAATAACTAAATCACAGAATCATAGACTCTTAAGAGATGGAAGGGACTTCAGTGGTCCTCTAGTTCAGTGGTCTCCAAAATGGGGACTGTGGCCTCCAAGGCACTCGTGGCATTATTCCAAAGGATATGTGATTAATCAAAGACCTGGAAGATGGATCACACCCCAGTCTGCCTACATGCCTCCAATACAGCCATACCTAATCTTCTCCTCTTGATCCCTAATACTCCTTTCCTTCCCCCTACTGTGCTAGATCTCTTCCTCCTTCTTTCTGAGCCAGGCATCTGCCCTTTAGAGAAATCAAGGACCAGGAAACCCACAGCAGCAGCTACTTGGGTATAATTAGACAAATCCCACACTCCCCCTCACCCTTTCATCCCCACCAGCAAATTAAATCCCAACCTTCCAGATCACTTCATGGCTCCAGCATATGTCCTTTGTAGGGTGGGCTCTTTGCTCACTGGCAGAGACCAGAGAGTAAGACTCTTATGTCACTCTTATTTTCATTTTGAGTGCAAAGCAGTGAATCATCTAGCATAAACAGAACAGGATAGATGGCAATCTGCAAAGCAGATCTCATTACATCACCTCTCCCCCCTCCCCCCCCACCCCACAACTTGCTCTCCTCCTCACTCCTCTGTTTCTGCTGAGGATGCCACCATCCTTCCAGTAATCCTGCTTCCACTATCTAGGTGTTACCCTGATTCCTCTTCCTCTCCCTCCTTGCCTCTCTCCTTTCCCACCTCCCCCCCCACCCAAGAAGCAGTCATAGGAACACCATTGCTGGCCCTTGTCTCCTCTCCACTCGTGCAGCCACCGCCCTAGTTCAGACCCTCAATAACTTTTGCCTAGACTATTGAAATGCCCTCCTAATTGTTCTACCAGACTGATGTTTCTCACCAACCACAAATCTGTCTTCTAGAAGGCTGACAAAGTAATTTTCCTAAGGCATACTTCAGACTATATCACATTCCTACTCACGAAACTACAATGACTCCCCAGGGACTCTAGCATCAAATATAAATTCCTCTGTTTCACATTTAAAGTCCTTCAAAACCTTGCCCCAAATCACCTCTCAGTCCTTTTAAGCATTACTCTCCCTCCCACACTCCCTTGTCCCAGTAAACTGGTCTTCTTTCTGTTACTCAGACTCGTACAGAAACACAACTAAAATACCCAGACATGACTAGGAAATGTCATTAAGCAGAACCACACAAAGAAAGAGGAATGGATTTATTGTGAAAACATTTGGCTGAGATGAACAAATCACAACGAACACACTTTTGCTTGTTTTTAGTCTACCTGATCAATCTAAAGAGAAACAGGACTTCTGAAATTTCGTGATATATTATAACCTAATATTTGATTGTTGTATTAGCTATCATTCAATTTCAAAAAAAAAAATCTAAAAAAAAAGAGAAATTCACCTGCTTGGCTAGCCACATTGATCCAATTAATGGAACAATTAATTGCTAGCAAACAAGTATTATTTACAAATTCATCTTATCTCATAGGACACCCAATGAATTTTGTTGAAAATAAGGAAGACTATTTAGTTACATTATTATCACTAAAATATTAATATTTTTATTGAGAAAGATATTGTGTATTGCTAATAAAAGAATATTGTAAAATATTTTAATTTCATTTCACATTTTTATTTTGTAATGTACATAAGATAGTAATACAGTAATACACATGGATGATTTATAAATAAATATCGTTTTACTAGGGATGCATGCTTAATTTTTTTTCTACTGAAAAAGATGTGCAATCAAACAAAGCTTGAACCTAAATAAGAATTCTTTTTACAACACACTTGCCAAGTAGACACTGACCCTTTCCCTGAAGGCCTTTAGTTAACAGATATCCACTACCTCCCTGACGACCCAAAACCCCTCGTACTTTTTGATACCTCTAGTCAGGGAGGTGCTGGCGCCAGCTCTAACCAGCCTTTGAGAGTTTACTATTCAATTTTCAGGGTAGGCCTTTACACCTCGGAAATCAACAATAGCTTACAAATCAGGCCTTGATTTTACTGTTGATGGTCTGGTCTTAAGAAAGTGTTAATAAAGCAGAGGAATCTTAAAAAATGTGTGTATGCATACATTTCCTTGCCTCCCTCACCCCCTCACCAGTCTGGCTGTTAATATTTACCAGCACATCCTTGTAGTGTTCTATGAACATTACTTGAGCTTGGTAGGAGTTCAGTAGAAAGCTCAGGGAATGAAATCATTGCTAGACTGGAGGTCTGGTGATTGGAGAGTAATTAATAATAATAATGATGATAAAAACAATAACTGACATTGATACAGTGCTGTCAGGTTTGCAAAGTGCCTTGCATCCATTATCTTATTGGAACCTCATGACAGTTGTTGAGAAACTTTCCTAGACGTTCTACTTAAATTTCCTCTTTGTGCCTTTTATACACTGCTCCTAGTTCTGCTCTCTGAAGCCAAGCACTCTTGACCACAGGACAACTCTTCAAATACTTGAACAAATCCATTGTGCCTCTCCCCATACATCATCCCTTCCCCAGGGTAAGCATTCTCACTTCCTGCCACTGATTACAAGGAGATCTTGGGGCCTTTCAGTAGCTTGGCTACCTTCCTCTGGATGTTCTTCCACCTTTAATTCTCCCTTATGTGGTATTCATAAAGGAACACATAGCCTTCATTTTATTCACAAGAAAATATGATGAGTTTGCCAAATGTTTTGCTAAGATCTAGGTAAATTATATAGTATTCCTTTGATCTTAAGTCCAGCAATCCCAGTGATAAAGAAAATGAGATTAGTCTAGAATGAACTGTTCTTGATAAATGTTCTTGATGAAGACCCAGTTTGTTTGTTTTTACCTTCCCTTCCTCCCCCTTTTTAGATGTTCACTAACCATTTTGTTAGTGATATGTTCTAGAATTCTGACAGAGATTGAGATCAAACTCACTGATTACTTTCTTACCTTTTTGGAAAATTTGGACGATGTTTTCTACTACTTAGCTCTAGAGCTTCTCCTCTTGTTTTCTGTGATCTTCTAAAGATCACTAAGAGTGGCTCAGGAGTCACAGCTGCCAATTCTTTATGTATCCAGAAATACGATTCATCTAGGCCTGCTGTTTTGAGCTCATCACAGGCACCTCAGTGCTCTCTTATAATCTCCCTGTTTATCTTGGATGTGAACTACCTTTTTATTCTGTCTTTACAGTCTAAAGATCATTCCCATTAGCAAAGAAAACCATATCCAACTAAAAGTTGAATAGCCTCATTTTTCTCTTCATCCATTCCATCTTCCCCCAAGTAGCTTTCCTCCCAAAGGAAATCACCAATGTCTATTCTTGGGATCAGAAATAGGGTTGGGTAGATTTGGAATGTGGAATTAGAAAAGCATTTCTCGTCTGGGTTTCAATGATAGTACTCTTTTCTATTTATAAAAAGCTTTGTAATTTTCAAAGTGCTTTTAGACATGATCTCATTTGATACACACAACCGCCCTGTGAAATAGACCAGGCAGATAATATTTTCATTTTCAAATGAGGAACCTGAGGTTTACAGAAATAAAGTGGTATGTCTCAGTTCAAGTTTTCAAAAAAGTTTTATTGCCATGTTTTGATTTTACATTATAACCACTTACGGATTACTCCAGGACAGTTCCCTTATAATAAAGAAATACTAAAAATTCAGTGACCTCATATGAAAGTACACGTAATATTCTACATCTGCAGCACCTCTAACCTCTCCATGTTGAAAAATTAACAGAAGCCTATTTTCTCTCCCTTCCAACCCCCTACTCTAGTGGGAAAAAAAGAAAAACAAATTCATTCTTCACAGTCAAGTAAAACCAATTTCCTCAACATCTGCATGCAAAAATGTATGTCTTTCTGCAGCCCATATCCATTGCCTCTCTTTAAAGGATAGACTAGTCCTCTGGATTCATGGCCATTGTACTAATGATAGTTCTTGGCAATTTATACAACTAGTAAGTTGCAGAGCTGGGACTAGAACTCAGGTCTTTTACTTTCCTTCCATACTGCCACAGAAGCTTCTATGAAGCTGCCTTTTTGAAGTTAAGATTGGGTATGGTTTAAGCATCTCAAGTTATTTTCTAATCATAAAGATAAAAGATATAATAGCTCCCTGAGCCATAGTGGAATTGTGTATGTCATTGACAAGCAGAATAATTAAGATCTAACATAACATGCAGATTCCAAGGACAGTAAAAGCTGAGTAAATGGGAATTTGTTCTGTTTTGGCTTGTCTTTTTCTTTATTTAGTTTTCCTTTAGATATTTTACTTTGAAGCAAGGTCAGCTCTAGACAAAAATATGAGGTGAGTTCTTTGTTTTCATTATCCTGCTCTGTCCCTTCAATTCAGTTCAACAAACATTAAGCACCTATTAGGTATAAAGCACTGTGCTAGGCACACTACTACACCGAGACTATGGAGTCAGCCTATGCCCTCAAGTAATGTATACTTCCAGAGGGAAGACAAGACAGACGTGCGCGCGCACACACACACACACACACACACACACACACACACACACACCCAACAATGATAAACCTGTAAAACAAATCTGTCACCATTCTTGAAGGTCCACTGCCCTCATGCAGACTCTTCACTAGTCAGTCTTCTACTTCTACTTGCTCTCCCTGGCATCGATGATCATAACTTTCCTAACTGATGTGTCACAGCTCCTTAGAGGCACTAGAATGGGAATGTCAGAGGTCTGGCTTCCTGTTACACACTCACTGGCTATGTCCCTTAAGACCCTATTTTTCTGTACTCTTTATCTTATTCCTTCAGGATTATTTTCCCACATTATTCTTCCCAGATATCCCCATGCCATGCTGCCTCCACTCTACTCATCTCTCCATCACCAGAATCTTGGACTATCCTCCTGGGGATGCTTGACTCTGAAGGGCAAGCCTTCAATTTATCTTACCTGAAATTAAGTCTCTATTACACCTCCCCTCCAGATCCCCTTTATGTTGTCTTCCCTATCAGAATGTACCCTCCCGGAGGGTAGGGTATTTTGACATTTGACACTCAGTACAATGCCTGACACCATAAGCCTTCATAAATGTTCCCTGCTTCCTTATCTGTCTCCCTAGCTATCTATCCATCTCAAGTTTAATATGATAAAATAACTCATGCCAAGATATTAATGGCTGACAATGCCTTCACTGCAATTTGAAAGGGACCAATCAGAAGTGACCAACAGTAAAAATTTCAATTACCAGCTAGAGCTGGTCGAGGAGACATTTTTTGCAGGGTCCAGGAGGTTGATCCACATGGCTGATTTTTGCTTGGGATAGCCAGGTGACACAGTGGCCAGAGTGTTGGAGGTGGTATCAGAAAGACCTCCCTCAGACACTTAATAGCTATATGACCTTGGGCAAGTGACTGCACCTCTCAGCCTCAGTTTCCTCATCTATAAAATTAGAATGATAACAGTACCTATCTCCCAGGGATATTGTGGAAATCAAATGAGATTACATACATAATGTGCTATATAAATGCTAGCTCTTTTTGATGTGAAAATAATAAGCAAAAACTATACTAATAGCTAACAACCTACTCTGTCAGTGACTAGACTACCCCAAATCATTCAAGTCTGAATGACCAAATGAAGGAATCTGCAACTTACTAAGCGTAATAAATAAGCTGCATATAATATACCCTCTTTCTTAAGCTAATTCAAAAGAATTTATCATTGCAGATGTCAGCTTGTAGCTATTTTCCTTCCCTCCTTCCTTCCTTCCCTTTCCCCTCACTCCCACCCTTCTCTGAAACTGCAGTCATCACTGACATATGGCATCACTCCACATTTTATAGACTGTGGCCAAAGGCAATAATCTCAAAGTCAGTACGAGAATTAATTATAACCTGCAAAGTGCACTCAACCTTCAGATGCAAAATGACAGGTAAACAGCACAATTTGAAATGAACGCATTCCATCTTAAAAAATGCTTACATATTAAGGGGTTTTTATTTACCAACTATTCAAATCTTTATAATAATACAACTACTAACAATAATGCTGTTATTAGCCCAACTGCTGCAGATGCTTGCAGGTGCTATAACAGTGAGAAATGAGAGTCTATCTTTCCAGCTTCAAATTAGTCCATAATGGATAATTTGATGCCCACATTATTTCTAAACAAGAAATTCCCTAAATGCTAATTGCTTCTAAGAGCTGCTGAGTTAAAGGGGACAAATATTTCCTCTCATAAAAAGGGAAAGATCCATTTAATACAGGGAGTTTTTAATCGGCATATGTTATGAGGAAAGGCAAGGCAATGTGTAAATAATTATTACATTCACTGAAAAGGAACTGTCGAAGTATGTTACTCTTATGTTCCTTATGTCCAATGAAGAGGGGGGAAAAAGATACCCTTGGCTTCCTAATCCACATTAGGTCCTTGTGGAAGAACAGAGAATAGAGAACTTTGGGGATGTCACTGGAACATATAATGAAGACTAATTGATATTACACAACTATGACAGATCTTCCCTAAACTGCTTTTTGGCCATGTATGTCACTCTACTCCTCCTCCTCATTACTTTCGGGACCTTGGAGAAGTCCCTTAACCTCTATAGCTCTCACATAGGACCAGAAGGGACCTTAGAAGTCATTTAGTCCAGGCCTCACTCCCATCCTCCCATTTTATAGAAGAGGAAACACAGGCCAGCAAGGTTAAGTGAATTGTTCAAGGTCACATTGGTAATAAAGAGAAGACCTAGAATTTAGACCATGGTCCTCTGACTCTGACTCCAGCCCTTTCCTACTATATCACACTATTTCTCTGCTTTCTCATCTGTAAATGAGAAGGCTGGATTAGTTGATCCTCAAGATCCCTCCTAGATCAAATCCTATGATCCTATTATCTTCCGGCTCAAAACTTTTCAGTGGCTGTCTACTAGCTCCAAGATAATGAATAAATTTCTTATTTTAGCTGTCAAGGTCCTCCATGATCTAACCCAAGGGTTCTTATCCACACATAGGAGAACATTTTAAAAAATATTTTGATAACTGTAGCTCAACATAATTGGTTTCCTTTGTAACCCTATGTATTTTATGCATTTGAAAGATATTATTCTGAGAATGGGTTTGTAGACTTCTCCAGAATGTCAAAGAAGTCTATGATACAAAAAATCTTTAGAACCCCTCATCCAGTTCTAACTTTCCATACTGATAATGTAGAATTTTATAAGACAGGGAAAAGTAATATGTAAATAATTATTTACATTTACATGTACCCATAACTCCAGGGAAGCTGGCCTATTCAAAATCCAATATACCTTTCATTTTCTCATCTCCTAGCCTTGACAAATGTAGGTTCCCTTCCTTCCTCTTCCTCTTAGTCCATATTTTCTACTAACTGAAATCTTTCTTATCTCTCCAGTTCCAGCTTAAATGCTATACTTTCTGTGAGGTTTTCTTAACTACTCTGATTCCTTCCCTCCTTTAAATCAATGTCTTATTGTCTGCATGTACCACTAGCTGGGAAACCAAAATTTCCTGATATTGTCAATTACCTTTTCAGGTATATCTGACATTATCCCCTTCAACTAGATACTAAGCTTCTTAAAGGAAAAGACCTGTTTTCTACAAAACAAAATAAAGTAAAATAAAATTTGCTCAACAGAGAACACAATGCCTTATATATAGTAAGTTATTCAATAAATATTTATTAACTGATTTTTTTTATCAAGACTGTTTAATGCATTTTTGGACATTTAAAAAACATTTTAACAAATGTTTTATAATCTTTATATCACAGTAGTTGCTCCTCATGCCCTCTCCCCTAGGCTGCACCTCTCCACGTGAGAAAAAAACACAACTAAGCAAAGACATTTGATATGGAAATCTTGTCTGACAATGCATACAAAATTCACTCATATTAGACTCCACCTCTGCAAATGCATTGTTTTATTTTTACAAATGAAACATACAGAATGCATTTCTACAAACATTGTCCTAGTGGGATGCCTGCTGATGACTGGATCATCCTAAAGACCACGAAATATTTTTTTTGCTTTTCTTTTCTTTTCTTTTTTTTTTATCTGCACTGACCAAACAAGTTTATTTCCCTTTGAAGTTTTTCTGCAGAGCCAACATTTTGGAATAAACATTTGTAATTTGTCATGCCCAAAGAAGATGTTTGTTTTCTCAAACAAGTGCTGTATTTGGCAAACATCTGCCACTTGTCCCATTTGTACAGCACTTGTTTGTTGAAGATACTTTAGATTTTATCTGTCTTCCAAGTGGACTGGATGGTGACATATCCCTAGCAATATATGTCTTTCCCCAAAAGGTTCAATTAAATAGGCGATAGCAATAGATTTTAAGTATTCTGGGATAATAATGCTGGGGAGAAGATGCCCTAAGCTATATTCCTCAATGGCTGACAGTTTTTCTACTCCTATTTCCAAACTTTAGGGCTTAACACCCACCTAATATTTTTTCTTCTGCAAGCAAGCAGGAAAGTGAAATGTAAAAATCTACGTGGAATACTAGCAAGTTATATTAAATACAGTATTATAAAATTGGGCTCAATTTTTTTAAAAATTCATAACAAGTCTTTGTTAGATTTCATAGATAGCTCATACTGTTATGATAAAAGTATCACTTAGTTATTAACAGTATAGGTGGCCAGATGGGAGAGAAGAGAAATTTTTTCGAAAAAGAGAAGAGAAGAAAGGAAGCACAGAGAGAAAGAAATCAAGAGGAGGAAGAATAATTCAGACAAAGGGTTGAGAAGTTTCAGCTTTGGCTGTGGAGGGATTTATTTTGTCCCCAGTCAAGTCCTAGTTGCCACTCTACGTGTGTTAATGGCCACAGAACTCCAAGAGTATGCACAGAGTGGGAAGTTTAATCCCCCTAGGAATCTTAGGGAAGTCCAATGTGGTAAAGTAGAAAGAACACTATGGCGTCAGAGAAGCTGGATTCAAATCCCAGCTCTGACATTTACTATCTGTGTGACTTTGTGCAAAGCGTTTAACCTCTCTGTGTCTCAGTTTCCTCACCTATAAAATAAAAGGGTTGTACTAGATAACTTCTAAGACCCTTTCTAGCACTAAATTTGTGATCCTATACTGAGGGCAGGATTAGACAGACAGACAAATCTATCAGATAAATCAGGTAAATCTATCAGGTAAATTTAAATTCAATAGCAGAAGCTATGATATGTAAGATGCTCGACTCCCTTCTCTTTGAGCCAATTAAAATAATTCTATCAATATCAACATATTAATATCAGCCTACCTCAAGTTAGAATCAGAGCAGTTCTTAAGTGTTAAAAAGGCTTTGGTTTTTAAAAAAAAAACCAGCAAAGACTACCTCAATATACATTTATATATCTGACTGTTAATGTTTCCAGGGAGATGTTTTCTACTGAGTGAAAAATTAGCTCAGGAGAAAAGTCCCTAAACTAAAGGATTTATACAACCACTCTTTGTAGTTCCCAAGACTCCATCACCGTCACTGAGGTAAACAAAACATGCTGCCTTCGTGTCTCAAGTAGCCCTCTGGAACCACATGGGTACCATTGCAACTCCTGACATATGCTTCTAGATGGGATATGTTCCAACAGCTGTTCTGTGCCTGCCCCTATGAAGGACCACAGTAAAACTGATGAAAGACAAAGGAAAGGCTTCTTAAAGCACACTCCACAATGTGGAGCTCATGGATTGTTCTCCTATTGGCTAGATGTCAATTAGTTCACATGTGGCGGTCATTCCAATGTTAGAGCACGAAGAATGATGTTTTGTATAAGCTTGTTATTTTTCCTCTGTCATAATGACTGTTATCTTCAAGAACATCACTATATCTGATCCTCCCAACAAAACTGTAGGGCAACTATAATTCTCCACTCACCCCCTTTCTGCAGATGAAGAAATAGAGGTCTCAGAGAGGTTACACAACTCGCTCAAGATCACACAGCAAAGCAGGGCTAGAGCTTCGATTAGAATCTAAGTGAAATGACTCTTACTTAGTCCAGTGATTTTCCCATTAAATCGCATTGCCATCACTACCATCATCAACCCTGCTGCCATCATAACTTTAAGCACGCATTCAATAAATGATTACTGAGTTCCTACTGTGTGCAAGGCACCATGCTAGGTACTATGAGGGATATGAATATTAGTAAGAAACGTTCCCTGCTCCCAGTCAAAAAATCCATCAGTCAACAAGCATTTTCAGAGCTCCTTCTTTGAATCAGACTCTATGTTTTATAGAAACACAAAAATACAGTGGTCTCTGCCCTTAAGGAGGCTACATTAATTAGGAAAGACAACATACATGAATAACTATGTAATACAAAAGAGATATAAAATAAATAGTTAATATTTTGGAAGAGGGCCCTAGTAGTCGGGGGTATCAAGAAAGGCCTCATGTGCCAGGTATCACTAGAAGTAGAGTTTTGAAGGAGACAAGGGCTTCCAGGAGACAGTGGTGAGATAGGAGTGCATTCTGGGCACGGAAATGAGAGACATATTCTGATGTATGGAAAACAGCAAGGAAGCCAGTCTGGCTGGATTGTAGGGTATCAGAAGAAAGGTAATGTATCATAGGGTTTGAAAGGTAGGTTAGAGCTACCTTTACTTTTAGTCTAGCAAAGGAAATGATACCAATACCAATAAATTCTAAGGCAAAGTAGGAATGTTATGGAAATGTTCTATTCACCAAAATTAAGTATAGCTCACCAAAGTGGAGAGCCACATGAATAATTGCGGAGAAACATGCCTATGAGGGAATCTTTTGAGCAATCTGGGAAAGTTTAAGGGTAGATTTGGAATTTCAGGAACTATTTCAATGATGCTCCTTTCCATCATGACCATTCAGTAGATAAGGAGTGAAATGTGTTCCAGGCATATGATGCTATTTTGAGAAAGTGTTGAAGTTAGATCTGGTAAAAACAGATAAGGAGGGTTTTAATGCGTTCTTATTATTAATCTTCTTTGTCCAGCACATATGCACTGACTATGGTCTCCTGGTAAGCCTGGCATGGGAGAGGTGGCTCAAGGAGGGGGAAGGGAAACGATGGGAAAGCTCATCTATAAAATTGTTCTCTCTTAAGATCTGATGGAATCTGCTTCTTGAGAGTTTACATGCCTAGCTTTTATCCAGACTCCCTGGGGATCCACGATTCCTTTATATATTTTGGCTTCTCTATTTTTAAGGATGATGTAGAGGCAGTTGGAGAAGATAAAGGTGTACCTGCTCTCAAGTGGGAATCACGCAGAGCTGAATATCACTTTAAACCACGAAAACTTTCCTTGCTCTCTTACACTGGGCATTTTCATTTTCCTTATCGGGATTTTCTTTTTTTTGGTGGTGGGGGGGGAGGGATATGGATTTACAGTCTCTTTTGCTAAACCAATGCTTTCCCATTCCATCTGCTGAGCACAGAGTGAGCACAGAGACCTTTGTGCCTTGATTTAGACAGTCTTAGAAGCAGACTAATTCTGCCATCAATCCACATAGACAAATCACACTGACATCAAATGGGAGCTCCACTAAGGAATCAAAGCCAGGGCATGGCCTCATCTTTCTATCCTTCCCTTCCCCTCAATCTCTAAAAAACACTCTGCTTTTTATTTTGCCTATCAATAACTGAAAATATACTCAAAGAGCTGTGGTATGGAATAGATAGGACACCAGGCAGTTGGGAGACCAAATTCCGTGACTCTTCAGCTCTGATTTCTGCCTCAGTTAACTTCTTTGCTTACTATCTTCTCAATTTGTAAAATAAGAAGTAGTTATTTTTCTTTTTATTTGTAAACTGCCTTATGAATCCTTAGGATAAAGCACTAATTGTTTCTATTTGCCCTGAAAATAAGTGAACGAGAGTGGGTAAAATACAATGAAAAACTGAGGCAGAGGCAATGCATTCAGGAAACCTGGGTGAGCTCTGAACAAAATTATCAACCAGCAAGGACTATTTCAATTCTATTACTGGAGTCATAAGAGTGAGAAAAGCAACATGGCATGGTGGGTAAGTGGCTGTTTTGGGGCATCTGTAAGCCTTTGGTTCCACTACTATCTCAGATACTTAGTAGCTGTGCCACTCTTGACAAGTCTCTTAGCATCTGTGAGCCTCAGTTTCCTTATCTGTAAAAATGGAGATAAGAACAACACCTACCTCACAGGGTTATTAAGAGGTTCAAATGAGACAATGTGTATGAAATGCTTTGCCAACTTCAAAGCTTTCTATAAATAAAGGGAATTGCCATTATAAGTATTATTAGAGAGTCCAATCAACTTCAATGGCTGAAAGACCTGGATCTACAAGCAGAAGGAAATTCTCTCGTCATCAACCCCCTGCTATAATAATGAGCCTTGAACTTCTGTTGCACAGGTGGCCAGCACTGAAGTCTACACCTATTGGGACTCAGCTTCTTGGTCAAATAATACATTCTTTTCTGATGGATGCTTTTTCTGATCTCACCCTGGCTTGGTATGCATTTCCTTTCCATTCTCTGCAATTATAGGAGGAGAAATAGGTGTGGTAGGCCTGAATAGCAAGGCTTGAGAGGTTTACTAAAAGTAAAGATTGCCCCTCCCTTGGGCCTTATTTCTGAAGCAAGACAGCTTTCCCAACAATGAGTAAGAAAACCCCCAGACTCTCCCCATCACTCAGGAACTCCTAGTCAGAGGCTATTTGGGTTACAATTTCATCAAAGGTTTAAAAAATTTATATTCTATTTCATGGCTTCCTCTTCTCTGTCTCACTTGGCTGTTCTGATGTTAAATTTTAATCTGTCCTCAAACATTTGCATAAGAATTTAAGACCTGCCATAATGTGTCAAATCCATTGTCTGTCCAGCCTAGCATTTTGTTTCTGATAGGGGCCCCAAGGATTTGTGGCAAGAGCAGAAGGCTGACAGCCTTGATGTCAACTTCAAAGGTTAGGGATATACCTCACAACATCCTGCTTTGTCATAGTAACCTATTATGTAGTACCATGTAGTAAAAAGGATATTGGCTTCAGAGTTGGGATACTTGGGTTCAGAACTCTGCTCTGTTCCTTACTATCTGTGTGACCTTAAAGCACGACCCTTTCCCTCTCCAGGCCTCAGTTTCCTCAACTATGAAATGAGGAGATTAAACTATAGGCAATGGTGGTACTACAGCTAAAAATTACTTAGAGTCAGGAAAACCTGGGTTTAAATCTTAACTCTGATGCTAGCTTTGGGACACTGGGCAGGTTGCTTACCTTCTTCATGACTCTACTTCCTCATCTATAGAATGGGGGGCCTGGACTGGATGACCTTTCCACTCTCATCTAGTACTAAGGCTGGGATGCTCTCAACTCAAGACATGGTGACCAATTTCATATATGCTATGACAGATTGGGGTTTTCAAGGAACAGAATGAGGCTTTGCACAAGATTGAATTATATAGCACATGTATGTCTACAGATACAGATATATGTGTACGGCTACCTCTTTCTCATCTCAAGTCTCTGTTTTGTTTTGGTTTTGATGAAATGAGGTCAAATTCATATGTAGTAGGAATTTAGGAAACCAGTTTGTTCCAGATAGCCAACTGGTTCTGTATGTCCTGGGTTGCAGGGCTTCATACAGAGGGAAATAAAAGGAAATGCACGTTTCTCACCAGACTGAGGAAAACACAGCCACCCAGAAGATTCCAATCATGAGCAGGTCAGTAAAGCTTACTACAGGGCTTGGGTAATATTCCTTGGGAACAAGAGCTCATGCCCATACGTCATCATTAGTCTCGCTAATGTTCTTCACCTGCATCTCTCCTCTTTCCTTCTAGGGAGAGTCTCATTTAGCTAGCCCGAATCAGCACTCTATCCTTATCCTTCATAACTGCATAGATTTTGACCATGTCCTTGTTCAGTCTTCAGATACTTCTTAGCTGTGTGACCCTTGACAAGCTGTTTCTCCTATTTGAGCTTTAGTTTCCTTATTTGTAAAATGGGGTGTGGGCTGTGGGTGTCCAGATTAGATGACAGTGAAGATTTCTTCTAGCTCCAAATTGCATAATATTATACAATAGATACATTCCTCAAAAGTTGGGTGCCAGCTAAATCATTATACATCAATTTCACAATTTAAATACAGGTGGGCCATTCGCTACTTAAAGGATCCTGGGGGTGAATCCTTCAGCGAAACAAAAAATGCTTTTGTAAGATGATTCATCATCTATAATTTGAGTATTTTCTTAGTGAGATTTTTGTCTCTTTGAGTGTCTGTAAGTAAGGAACACCTGTATTGGGATGAACAATAACACAAAAAGGAACAGCATGCCAGCCGGTTAACTTCAGCTGCTATGTGGTACAAGTGTAGCTACTGTCCTGGTGATTTTCTTATCGATAAGAGAATCATGCATAAATTCAACAACAGGATAATGCAGAAATCCCACTGGGACCATATCTCAGAGGTCAATGGATGTGAGTCTTCCGCAGCTTCCCATTTTCCATCAGGGGCTGGAAAATCAATCGTATGTCAGCTCCTTTCTGGCTCTAAATCCAGAGAGTCTAGGAATTGAAACGCATATTCTTGGATTAGATACAGTGCCTGGGGGAGGGGGAGAGAGAATAAACAACTCCTTCAAAGCAAATGCATTATTAATGTATGAGTGAGTTTCTCTTTCCATGGTTCTGAAGAACAGGAGAAGTAGAACAAGGAATAGATAAAGCTTAGCAGCCACAGTGAACGATGCCAAAGGACCACAAGGAATGAAAAAAAGAAGAGGGAAGGAGAGAAAAACTGTAGATGTAGAGAAGGTCCCTGTATACACATGCTTTGGCAGGCTGTGCTGGGAAAAAAAAATTTTTGTCTATTTTAAGAATTAGACATGTGAAAATCTTCCTGCTAGTTCAGATTGGCTTGAAATACCATACAGGGTTGCATTAATGAAGATTAAGTATATTTAGGGAGAATAATTCAAAAGACTTTATCAATTTGGCACCATTTCCTTCAAAATGGTAAAACCTTAATTTAACAGGATATAGATGAATCCCTAGATTTATTGAACTAGTTTGGAGTTGAATAAATTGAGCTGGAGCCACAAATCATTTGTGGCTGGTATTTCAGACATTCCACTTTGCATTTAACCCCCAATAAAACAGGCTGCCATATTTATCTAATGGTATTTGAGAAGCTACTGATGCCCATTTGATGTCATTTCTTTCTTCTGTTATGACATCCAACCTGACCTTTTTTTTTTCTATTTTGGGACAACGCAATTACAACGACAGATACAAATGCCATTTGCAATCATGTGTACACTGGCATGCTAAAAGGCAAATGTGTTTTTAGTTGTCTATGTGATCTAAAAGTCAGAAAAGTCCTCGATTTATAGGAGAGTAAAGGCTGCGTAGACTTGGAACTTTTTTTTCCCTTTACAATGCAGATTGCTTGAGGTCTTAGGGCTATGTCGTGGTACCTCCTTATAAGTCCTTAGATTGAGTGCACTGAGTTCTTTCTTCATCTCGATGAAGAAAACGAGCAAAAGAGAACTGAGATGGTTTTGCTAACTTGTTCAAGTCTCCATCCTTTCCACTTAAGCTCTTCTGGCTGTCAGCCTTTCTCTCAGTCCTGATTCGGTTCATCTATAACAATGTACCACACTGACTAATAGAGATGAGAGGAAAAGCTCAAATTCTGAGTTCAAATCCAGCTTCAGACACTTTTTTATCTGTATGACCCTGTACAAGTCATTTAACCTCTATCAGCCTCATTCATCTTTAAAAATGGGGATAATTATAATAGCACTGACTTCCCAGGGTTCTTGTGACAACAAGATGAGATACTATTTATAAAGTACTTTGCAAACTTTAAATGCTGGTTATTATTATTTTTGTTAGGAAAAGGAACAGGAAGAGTAAAGACGAATAAAAATGTCATCCAAGGATTAAACCCTCTCCAACCAAAAATAGTGGTCCCATCCCCACAAAGTAAGCACAGCAATAGTGTTATTTCTTTCCTTGATCTGGCTAGATAACTCCATTGTTGAGAACTTAGAAGTAATGAGTCCCACACTATCCCCACATAGGCCAGTTAGCATTCTTTTGTGTCATGGTTGCAGACTGAATCCCTGAACAACAGAAGCCATTTCACTAGTAAATGCCCAGCCATATAGATGGCTCGGGGGAACCTATCACTAATATTGTGGGGAAGGGGGACTCAAAGAAGAGATTTCACTAACAGCAGGTCACAAGAAGTCATCTTCAAACACAAAAGACAATTCGTGTACTGGTTTAGTATTTATGTAACTTTTAAGAGCATCACTGAGAATTGCAGTGGTAACCAAAATGCCCAAAGAGTGTAGCTAAGGTCAAAAACAAGTAAGAGACTGGACTAATGAATGAAGGATCCCTTTTTGCATCAGTGAAGCTAAAGCTCAGCTATATTTCCTCTCTGTCTTAAGCACAGACTGCCACGGCATCTAACTGCCTTAATGAGTTTCCTGGGGATCAGAACTAGTGCTGTGGAGGGCTTGTTAAACTGGGGTTCAGAAGCCCTTATTTCTAAAATGTTACAATCTATTTCCCAGTGGTAAAATCTGCTGTTAGTGCAGAGTGGGTGTGAACCTCAGTGACCAGTGGACATCAACAAACATGTCTCTCTTTCACCTCGCAGCTGCCCCAGGCCTGTCCCTCATAATCTTCGTTCCTACCATGACCCTCTCTCCTTAGTTATGCTGTATAGGCTTAATATAACTGGATGTTGGGAGTCCAGTTTGTGCTGATAAACAAAACTACCATGGAAGAAGGAGGGTAGAATGGGAAACTACAATACAACTGTCCATATTTTAAATTGGAGCACAGCAATGATTCATCCTCCATATAGAGGAAAATACATACTTTTATGTTCTCTTCTACCCAATTTCAAAAGGGCAGGGCTCTCCTAGTGTTCAGGAATAGGGGAAACACATTTTTAATGGTAGAAACAGCAAATCTGTTGGCTGATCTTTAAAAAAGGAAGCCAAGAAAGTATATGAATATGTGATGTATTTGGTGGCTGGGTATAAGAACGTTTTCATGTAAAGTTTGTTTTTTGGAGTTTTTTTTTTTTGTGGGCACAAGCCATGACATTGAGACAGACGTATGTTCATAGTTGTAATTGAAAATTTTTGTACATGGGTCAAGAGGCATGAGCGAGGGGTAGAGGGTATGCTGGAAGAAGTTCTACTGTGGGAAGGAAATGCATCCTATGGGAGTTCACTCCGGAAGGCCTATAAGTTCTGTCAGTGCCTTCTAAATTTCAGTGCCCTGGAGCAAAACACCATTCTCCTTACCCTAGTTGTGGCTCCAAGGAGACTGTCTCCTTTGAACATGACAGCTGCTTGACTAGCTCACCTATACGTGCTTTTAAATCCAAGGCAGTCTTTCTATAATGTACATTTCTTTTCCGCTAGCAGTACTTTAAGCTGAGGTGGGGAAAATTAAGAGCCACTAATTCCTTGGTGAAAAGATCAAAAAGGTACCCAAAAGGCAGCTAAGGGGGCTTTTTGTCTCTTTAATTGCTCTCATTTCAGTTTGACTGCTCCCTTGTACTTTCTGTTGTTGTTTTTACATCTTTAGCTTCAAGTACCAAAAAAACTCCTTCTCTGGCATTTATGTTGAACAGGATGAAGAACCGTGGGACTCAGGCAGCCAAACTTGAAAAAAGAATTAGATACATAGATTTGACTTAAATGACTTCTCTCCACAAGACAGAGTGTGGGTCAGTCAGTATTGCAAGAGGAGTGGTGACACTTCCTTGAGTTTCTGATCAAATAACATTTCAAATGCACAGTTGCCTCGCTTGACTTCAAGGGTCTTCTAGCCACAAGTAATGGCTTCAAAACCCTATCAAGTATCGTCCCTGAATGTAACATTCTGGTGGCCCTTGCAGTCTCTATTTCCCCTACAGAATTGCTTTAAAAAAAAGATACTGCACAGGCTTCTAGGAGAAATATCTATCATTTGAGTCCCATGACTGCAGGGTCTCGTGAGTCAAAGTTGGAGGGGCAAGGGATGCATTGTCCATCTCCTTTTACAGGCCAGACTCTCCTTGTTAGTATCATGTTGCTAAGGAGCTATTTCTCAAACAGGACTTTTAAAGACTAGTTCAAGACTTTTATGAATTGGAGAAGGAATACAAACATTCCTCCAGCTCACAGGTGGTACTGTTGCACTCCCCTCCTATTATCCAGCTGGAAGTTATCAACTCACAGAAGAGAGCCTGATAAAGGGGAAAGAGTCCTGGATGTAAAAATAGAAGCCATGGGTTCAAACCCCAGTTCATATACTTTCTATCGCTGTGACCGTACTTACGTTTTCTAACACTCCATCTCCTTATTTATAAAATGAGGGTAATATGTCCCTGAGGGAATTCATAGGACTGGTAAGTAGAGTGTGCTTTCTAAACTGTAAATCATTATATCAAGGGAAGTAATTATTATTTAATAGCTGCTTCCTTCATTTTCTCCTACACTCTAGTATTATAATTTCCTCAGATTCCCCTTCCTTTATTGTGTTGAATTGGGTTGTGCTGTCACAATCATTTCTATGCAACAAATATAACTCAAAAGAAAACTCAGAAAGTGCCTGATTGGTTAACCTTGTTCACCATGAACCAAAGATTGAGATGAATGAAAAGACTGATAAATGTGAAGAAAAGCACTGAAAAGTCTGGCCTTGGAAAAAGGAATTCTAATAGAGACTGAATTAATTTTAATGATATTTCCAAAATGGGAAGTAGAAGCCTGAGTAACCATAGCAAATAGATTGCCAGCTCTATTTTTGAAAAAAAGAATGGCGTAGGAAGCCTGTTTGGGGACTTCAATTCAGATTAGATGTCTCATTTTGGGATGATCATTTGTGATTCTTTTTTGGAACAGGGTATGTCATACTTTGATGATGTTGACAGAAATAATATTGTGTTTCTGCCTGGGGAGGAGGCCAGAGGCCCTTTCTTTGTGGAAATGTGGGGAGTAGTCCTTGTAAGTTTTAATGATCTAGTTGTCCTTTGTTTTTTCAGTTTCCATTGCTACCATCCTAATCTCAGCCTTTGTCACCTCCCATCTCACTTACTCTAATGGCCTCTAGCTGGTTTCTCCCATTCCAGTCTCTCCTACCTCCAGTGCATGCACATCGATACCACAAGACGTGTGCTCCTAATATTGTTTCCTCATTTGTAAAGTGAGGAGTTGAACTAACTATCTGATAAGGTCTGTTTCCATTCTAGGTCTATGACTCTATGATCCTATGTCCCCCCTTCACTCAAGAACCCACTACTGTTCCCTATTTCTCATTAGATCAAGTCAAGTTGAAACTTTGGTCCTCATATTTCAGGGCCCTCTATAATTTGGCCATACCCCTCCTGGATTACTATTCCTCTGACTCCCCCAAACCAATGCTCCCCTTCAGGATGGCTGGCAGCATCACTGCCTCCTGAGCATTCTACAAACATCCTCTCTTCCACGCGAGGGTTCCTGAGGTCTCTGCCACCTCCAACATGCTCCCTATTCCTTTGCACCTACCCTTTGTTCATCTTCTTGAATCGAACTTAATTTCTACCTCCTTCATGTTTCCCTGACTACGCCTATCCTTGGTAATATAATAGCCCTTATCCAAACTCCTGTAGAAATAATCCTGGAACGTATGATTTAACACTCTACAAAGATGTTTGCTAACTATGCCTTGCTCATAACACTTCTCTAAGTCTGATACACCGAAGCTTGTCTCACAGTAAGACTGAAAAAGAAAAAGAAATGGCAGAGATTGCTCCTACAATTCTATCAAATACCCCACTGCAGCTAGTCCAAGGGAGGGCACATCATCATAACAGGGTAAGGTTAGGGACTGGAACTGGCATTTCATTAATACAGAAACTCTACCAATACAGGTTGGCACATAATAGTCTTAGAAAGCTGCTTAGAGTACTGATGGTTAAGTGACTTGCTCAAGGTCACACAACCAGCAGGTAACACTGGAGTCCAGTATTCCTGGGCATTGTATTCCTAGTAGTCAGGGCAGCTCTTTATCCATGCTATTGGTCATACTGCTTCTCAAGTCATAGTAGACGCTTAATAAATACCTGATCAATGAATGTATTCATTTAGTTAGTGTAACTATATAAGGAGTTAGTCTCAAAGAACTCCAATTGCTCATCAACTTTTAAAAACAACACAGTAGAACAAGCATTAGGTGGCATAGTAGACAGTGTTGGACTCAGAGTCAGGAAGACCTGAGTTCCATTCCAGCCTCAGATACTTCCTACATGACACGGGGCAAGCCACTCTGTGCCTCAGTTTTCTCATTTGCAAAATGAGGATACTATAGTGGCATTTACCTCCCCAGGTGGTTACAAGGATAAAATGAGGGAATATTCTCAAAGTGATTTGCAAGTGCTTAGCCATTACTACTGTTGTTACTGTTCAATACAATCACCCAGAGTCTAATACAGAACTTGTGGAGAATACACTTAGAATCTGTAATCAAATCTAAGTCAGATCTGTCTTACCAGCACCAGATAAGATTCCTAAGTTGACCAACAACTCTTAAGAGATTCTTTAGTTTCAGTCAAAAATTCCCTAGAGGGAAAATCACTTTGGGCCATTATGACAAATCCTATTTATGATCTGCAAAGCACTTTGCTCATGGAAGCTCAGGGAGTATTATAATTATTATCTCCAATTTACAGAGACAAATTGAGGTTCAGAGAGGTTGTGATTCTGTTCTGGTCACTGGGACTAGCTTTCCCAAAGCCAAGCCTGGAGTTCTTTCCACTGGCCTCTGGTCACTCACCCTACCCACCATCATAGTTCCTCTCCCAAGAGCTAACCATGGATATCTTTCACACCATGCAAACTACCCTAGAAGGTGACATTCATCATTTCAACAGCTACCCTGGGGAGAAGAACCTCTCTTAGTTACAGACAGTCTGGGAATTGCTTCAAAAAGGATTTAGGTAAATTCACTGGTGATGGATCCATAATAGGTTTTACAAAAGCGTGGTTAGGGATTTTCAGGTTTCATAACTTACTCCAAAGAAGGATCTATAGGTTCTCAGTGAATGCTTGCTGATTGGTTGACGGAAAGGAAGCAACTGGCAAGCCATCTTTTGATCACAGAGGAAGACTACATTAAGACCACTTTTCGTTTCTTTTACGAGTGTCTTTTTCTTTGCTTGCACCATAAGCCACATAAAGAGCTATAGGAATAGGAGCCATTCCATTGCTATTCCTGCATTTTTCTCATTTTCAGACACTTATCTGTAGGTTGCAGGTTTTCATCAGTCTGTGGGTGTGTCAGCAGATATGTCTCCATCCCTTAATTAAACTGGAGACTTGGCATAGTGGTCAGATTTCCAAAAGTTGGGGAAAACGCTAACTCGTCCACTCACTCACTCAGCAGTACCAAGAATGAAATGCCAACCATTAAGTCATTTTCTACGCATGCGAAAGCAAGTTCTTGAATATTTTATATACTACACAAGAAACACTTTTCCAAGTGTCGCTGCCCTGAGGACGAAGGAATCCACCTAAAAACTTGGGTTCACTGTTAAGATGGCAAATACTTTTGATGAACAACCTGGCCAGTGCTCTCTTGCAGACACATGCGGTCACCTGCCTCCACTAAGAATGCCCCTTACCCGTTTAATTTGTTAGCTTGCTTGAATCACAGTTGAGGACCCTTCAGCTTTGCTTTGCAGCAATAAATTCAACTGACAGCTGAAATTTGGAACGCTCACTTAATATTGATTCTGAATGTAATAACAAGCGACATGACCTTTTGGAGGGTGTAAAATATGGCTGCCACAACATCTGTGCCACATTTCTTGCTGTTTAGTAATATGCTGTAACAGCATGGAGCTGGCATTAAACCTAAGCTTTATTATCAAGCAGATCACTCCATCTCTCTGGCTTCATTAAAAAAATGCTTTCAGCTTCTACTTCTGCTATAGTGTCTAATACACGTTGCTGTTTTTGAGACCTAATTTACCCTGCAGTGAAAAAAAGGAAAGATATTTGATGACCGAAAAGAAAGAAGAAAGGGGGTGAGGAGGGAAGGAGGGAAGGAGGGAAGCCATGAGACATTCAAAATTCCAACAGACCTGAAACTGATGCAATTCTTCTCCACGGTGGGAGGGAAACCAAGACTCCTCAATAGCATCCTGGGAAAACATCTAGGAAGTTGATACTGTTTAATGTTTCCCACTGCATGTGAAAATATTCATCTTTCTCCATTTCCCCCCCCCCCCCCGCCCCGGCCCCAGCCTATAAGAAAAAGATGATTACCGATGGTATTCACCCTGATGCCTAAGCACCATTCTAATTTAGCACTGCCCTAGGAAATCTTGAACTAATTTTGCTAGGATGGATACAGGGATGTTTGCATCTGATTTACTCTCAGTGTTTTTCTTTGAAGTGTTGGTATCTTTAAAACATTCTCCAAGTAGGCAGAACATCAATTTGGGCACTTTAAAAAATCCAATTTAAGCAGGTTAAAAATTGTCAAAATAGTCTAACCATATTTCTGCAGCTGAATTTCCAAGCATGGAACACACAAAACGTTAACCTTAAAAGCACCCTGCATATCATTTCTATACCTTCCATAGCTACAGTCTGCTATCACTGTTCATAGAAAGGATTGCAATCTCTTTATCACAGGGAATAGATCTCTGTTCTGAAACAGTATCACATTTTTGGGGGAGGGGGGTCAGGGTGGGAAAGTGGGTTGTGACATATCGAAACCACGTTTGAAAGGGCTGTTTCCATGGGATAGAACTTTAAAAAAAAAGTTTTAAATTGTACTCTCAGGAAAGAAAAAAAATTAATCCTGTTTAGGAAGTCTTTTTCCCGGTTAAATATACTTACTAAATAAAAGACTTGTCAGCAATTTAAAAGAGGTTAAACATATGGAAGAAGGAAAATAGCTCAATTCATTCCCCTTGTTAATAGGCCCCAGATTCTATTTAAAATGCAAGCCTTGCTATTGTGTATACCTGCACTGGCGTGGTTCTGTGGCAATCTCTATCAAGCGGATTATTAATAGCTCACTTTTATGTATTAAGAACTGCAGACAGTGGGTCTGATTCTCAGTAAGTGTTTTATTCAAAGAAAGTGCTAGACTCGGTGAGTAATTGAAAGATGTCAGACTTCAAAGACCCGCCACAAAACGAGAGAAGGAAGCCTAGGCTCTCTCTCCCCCGGGGAAACCAGGAGGGAACGCCCATTTGGGATAAGCTTCAAAGTCCAGCAGGTATCTGTGCTGCCTAATACAGCTAATCAATCAGTAAGTAAGCTGTCCTAATGGTGAGCCGAGGGTTTAGAAAAAAACAGAACTGGTATTTGGTTTGGGCCAGGTACACTCAGACGGACGGCCAAAGGTGACTGACAGGCTGAGCCATTTTCCAATGCGGCTCCAGTGAGATCCATGTAATAAGCTCTCTCTTTTTTATTTTTTTGGTGGAGGAGGTGGAGAGGTTGGGGTGGAAGAAGACGTTGGTTTTTTTTTTCAATCAGTATTAATCCCAGAGAAGAGCAAAGATTCTAAATACTGGAGGCTGCTAGTAGGATCCAAGACTCTCCATTGAAGAGAAATAGGCCCACAACTCTTGCCAAATAATAGGCACAGTGTCATCACATTGCTTTTTGATGCCCTTCTAAGACAGATGGCAAAAATGTCATTTTCATTTCAGGAAGAAAGAAATGCTGAGAAGAAAGGGAATCTCATTATCCGGCTTTTCAGTGAAGGACATGTCTTGCTCATCAATCTTTGTGACAGTATTTTTTTTTTATAAGCTTATATATGAACAATCAAGGATCATAGATTTGGAGCTAGAAGTCACCTCAGAGACACTCTTGTTCAGTGGTTCTTAACCTGTTGTCCATAGACTCCCAAGGGATTCATGGGTAGATTTTTTTTTAAAAAAAGTAGTCCATAGGCTTCACCAGATTCCTAAAGGAGTATATACAACATAATAGACACATGTCTAAGAATCCCTGGTTTAGTCCAATTCTCCTTTTTATAAGATGAGTAGCTGAAGTCCAGGGAGATTAAATGACTTGTGCAAACTCACACAGGTAGTGAGGAAGGATTTGAACCCAGGTCGAATTGCTCCAAAACCAGTGGTTTTTCTTCATCATCCACCTTGATGGAATGTAAACTCCTTGAGGATAAAAACTGCTTCATTTTTGTCTTAATTTCCTCAGGGTCTAGCAAAGGGCCTTGTACACTGTAGTTTCTTACTAAATATTTGTTAATTGATTGAATGAATATGACACATTTTACTGCCCAAAAGATTACTGTTAATGCGAGGAGGCCAGCATTCACGACCCAGAATTCACAGCCCCAAGGCAGCTAAGGGTGAATCGGATACAGCACCAGCCTTGCAGTCCAAGGACTTGAGTTCAAAGCCAGTCTCAGACACTTGACACTTACTAGCTGTGTGACCCTGGGCAAGTCATTTAACCCCATTGCCTAGCAAAAACAAACAAGCAGAATTCACAGCCCTAGAGAAAGGCACTACAAGTAATGCCTATGCAAAGATGATAGCAGCAGTTCATAATAAAAAAGAAAGAAAGAAAGAAAGAAAAAAAGAAAGAAAGAAAGAAAGAAAGAAAGAAAGAAAGAAAGAAAGAAAGAAAGAAAGAAAGAAAGAAAGAAAGAAAAGAAAGAAAGAAAGAAAAAAAGCAGATTTGAATCCAGGTGCGGCCTTCGGTTCTGGTGGGGACTCCAGATCTTGTCCAAATCACTTTTGGAACTTTTCAGTTATGAAAGCGATCATGTATTCCAGGAACATCGTCACTCATTCTTACAATGGCCACCCCCGCGAATGGAGATGTTAGAAAGTCCTGTCTGGTAGAATCAATTAAGCCATCAGACACAGCCATATGTTCAAAGCTCAGAGAGGATTTGTCACTGGGCAATTGTCTACGGATTGAGATTTTAACTGGCCAACCAGGTATTACTACGGCAAGTGGCATACCCTGAAAACAACAGGGGTGGTTTTAACTGTCACAGAGAGTCCTTGACAAAGCTTAAAACACACTCTTTTCTTGCTCCTATGACTCTGTGCTTGTGCCGTTCAGAAGGATGCTGAGATGAACTTATCGATAGTACTCTTTGATATCTTCAGAAAGGATATAATAATTGGGGTGTGGATAAGGTGGGAGGGGGTTGAGCACCACAAGGTAAACAGCTATGAATTGGATTACTCCTACATTCTCAGTTGAGGTAGGATTCAGAACTAATCTGATTATATGAATATTATGAGCCACTAAGTATCTTTCTGCAGCAATTACCAAGCTTTCACACATAAAAGAGGGCATTTTCTTTAGTGCCGGGCTAATCCATCAAGTGTTTAGCTTCAAAGGAAAAGTTTTTTAAAAGATAGAGGATGACTGAAGTGGGCTTATGAAACAGTGATATTTCTTATGTTAAAAAAAATTGAACTACAGAGGATTATTTTCAACCCTTAACCATATTGAAACAATTTTTGAATATAATACAATTTTGTTCTCTTTAAACTACTTCCTTGGACTTTAGAAATTGGTTGTAGGAGACTGTTGTGCTGTCCTTATTTCTGTGACAAACCCTAATTTGGAGACTGACATTTATCAGTCTGGGATTCTGCTAGACCGTCAGCTGGAAGGATGAAATGTCTATGAATTTATCTGTGCGTTCTTCAAAACACCTGGCCTTGGACACTGTTGCTAGGAGTTCACTTGTCTTTTATTTGAAGGTTACAAAAGTGAAAAAGAAACCCCAGCCCAATGGAAAGGCAATTTATAGGGCTCTATATGAAGGTCTGATGTGGCTAAAATGCTGTTTTTCAAAATATAATTCATAAAATGCTTTGGGCCCCGTGTTAAATGTACTCATCAGCAAAATAAAGTTCCAGAATGAAGTCTGCCCCACCACTTGATCTACACCTGGAATGGTGGAGGAGTCTCACCACCAGGCTGGCTTTAGATCACCTGTGTGGCTGTAATTTAATGCAGACAGCAAACTATTACCATTAATGTCATCAATTGCCCAAATTAAATGAGCAATGTGATGTCTTGGCCATAAAACCAAAGTCAGGTCTGTGCCTCAATCTGGTTCACAAAGGCAAATGTAATAAGCCTATGCAGAGGCAAGCACACTCAACATGGACTCAGAGAACGTGGGCTCTCATCCCATCTCTGCTAGTACCTGCATGACCGTGGCCACGTCAGTTCACCTCTCTAGATACCAGTTTCTTCACCTGCAAAATATGTTGGAAAAGGTTGGACAAGGTAATTTTGAAAGTACCTTCCAGCTCAAATCTCTTTCAAGTTAGAGGTTCATTCATCTCATTCCTTTTTTTTTTTTTACCTGATGAAGAAATGGAGAATAGGAGAAGTTAAGTGACTTGTTCAGGATCACATAGAAAACAAGGAGCAGAGAAAGGACTGAACACAGGTTCTCTGACTCCAAATCCACCGAATTCCTTCTAGTTTATTATGCTGCTTTAAGCCCCTGCTAAGTGCCAGGCATGGTAGTAAGTGTTGGGGATTAAAAAAAAAAAGTGCAAAAGACTGTCCCTGCCCTCAAGGGTCTGAAAATCTAATGACAATTTTCAGCAACTCCTTATCTTCTCATTCATAGCCATTTTTTTTGTTGTTGTTTTTACTTAAGTATTAGTACTTAAATAACAATACCCTAGAAAAATGCCTTATGGAAATTCTCTTTTGCTTTTAAACTATATATGATGC
This sequence comes from Phascolarctos cinereus, assembly GCF_003287225.1. Classification (NCBI taxonomy): domain Eukaryota; kingdom Metazoa; phylum Chordata; class Mammalia; order Diprotodontia; family Phascolarctidae; genus Phascolarctos; species Phascolarctos cinereus. The sequence goes on along the minus strand of NW_027555625.1, from coordinate 402,405,676 downwards.
TTTCAAAACACTTGAAAATTTCCTAGGTTATCGAGTTCAACCCCTTCCTTTATTTTAAAATGGAAGAAAACTATAAACTGGATTAGTTGAGTGAGTTAAGTTAGGTAGTTAGTTAAGTGAGTTAAGACTTGATCAAAATCTACCAGGTAGTCAAAGCTGGGTTTGAACCCTCGTTCTGTTCACTGACGCCAAATCGAATGCCCTTGCCACTATACTACATGGCTTCCCCAAGTCAGTTCCTCTGGTTTACTTGCAGAGAACTCTTTCCACCAGACTAAGGCCTCAACTAAACTGTTTAGATTTTGAATTGCCCTTTTAAAGAGAATTTGTCTTTCTTGTATTTTGAAAACAAGGTTAAAATAGCAATACAGGTAGGATTATCTTAATAGAATGAAATAAAACATTGCCATTTCTAGAATTATTCATTCCACTTCACCAAACATCCATTACGTTTACTGAGTTGAATTAAATAAGCAGTATGGTAAGGTATGGAAATAATTTCTGTTGTCCAATTGCTTTTCAGTTGTATCTGACTCTTCATGACCCCAACTGGTGTTTTCTTGGTAGAGATACAGGTTAAGGGGAGCCATAGTAATGACATACTTCAAGTGAGTTTAATTTTTAAAAATACCAAAAAAGATTGGGAGAGTTATACATGAAAAAAACCATAAAAACAATTATGAATATGTATTTATAGTTATATAAGTTGCTTTACTTCTACCATATTGTACCTATAACTACCAGACTTAGGAAATCCCCAAATCAATGAAAATGTGATTAAAATAATGAAATAATATAACACCTCACATATGCATATGTACATACTTATGTCATATTATATATTTAAGGATATATATGTGTATGTATACATATACACACACACTTATATATGCTTTACATATGATGTTTTTGAAATAAAAGAAAGTAGTAACAGAGTCTTATACCCATTTTATTGATGGAATATCTAAGGTAGGGACAGATAAGTTCCCATGCTAAACACACAAACCACGCCACCAAAGCAAAGCTGAGGTAAGGTCCTTTAATAAGCTGTTATCATTTACCTAATTACATGGAATATTCTGTCACAATGAACATTCCCTCAGTAATCTATTCTAAAAAACCTAGTGTAAAATGCAGTTCACATCTCCACACAAATATGGTGGCTTCCAATTTTTTTTTTTGAACCAGGTTCTTAATCCTTCTACTGCATGTTAAATTGCTTGTTTCCTTACCATATAATTATCACATAAAGAACCATCTACTTATGCTGGAGAAAGAAAGAGAAAACAAAACAAATGGAAAACACAAACACAGGCATGTTTGTTGTTTCATATGGAGGGTTATTTAGCCTGGATAATAAATCATTACAATGAATGTCAACACTCCACAGTGGAAAGGGAGTACTTAGTTGCATATGTTAATGGGCGATGTGCATTACTAATAAGGGAGAGAAGGAACAACTGAAAGTTACACTGAAATTCACAAGATAAAACTACGTTCCAACAATCCATGTAACTGCAGACAGACACTCGTCTTCAAACAGCAAGAGCTCTCACATTCATCCTTCACTACTAAATCGTCTAAAAATAAGGCTTTCCTTATGAAGCGCCTGCCAGTCACAGAACCTTACTAGTCATTACTCCAAGGAGCCTGGAGCCTGGAACTCCAAGTGTATTCTGGGGCCAGAACTGTGACAGAAAGTTGACCATCCAGTGGGTTCACGTTAGAACTGACCAGAACCACAGAGGGCAAACCAGGCAACATGCTCCAGTGCATTACGACAACCCTGATTACAGCCCTGGCAAAGATCCAATCATCTGCTGAACCTATACACTGATCACCGGAAGCACCAGTCACTGCCTGTATTCTGCCTGAACAAGCTATACACCTCAGTAACGGAGGGATCAATTTTGACATTAACACTGGTATTAGCAAAGCCCAAGAGATGAACTGAAATTCACCAAGCATCATATCGGAGCAACATAAAAGCTCTATCGTAACTCTCTAGAAACAAGAAACTTTCATTTATGGCCGCCCAGCTCTTACTAATCCTGCCCATTAGGCCCCAATATTGCATTTTATACAGGATGCAAGAGCATACAAGAGACGAATGTAATATCTAGGCATATCACCAGCCGGCAGATTTAACACTGAAATCCCCTTTATTCAGAAGGCACAGATCAGGCCCATGGTGTCTTTTTGACAGATTCCTACATGGTTATTCATTATAGAGAGGTGAAAGAAGACTCAAGAGTTCTCAGGACAAAACCCTAATTGACTGCATTTGCATATTCAGCCTTCATAAACGAAAGGCACTTCACTGGAGTAGCTAATTTTTTTTTAAGGTGAATAGTTTGCTATATGCCTATTGTGGGATGACTCATTTTTCTTCTCTTTCTGGATAGATGGCAAGCTCTTTGAGGGCAGGAGAGAGAGCTTTGTCTTTAGATCCCCAGTACTTACCACAGTACTTGACTCATGAATGGTGATTGATTGAACTCTTATGGTTTTTGTTCCTAATATCACTACATTAGTAAATGAAGTTACTATCCGGACCTTGGGCTCTCAAAGTGAACAGCCTACCTACAGAGCAAAAGAGCAACAGGGCTTCTCACTAGAGTAGGTATCCAGGCAACCTTGCTGAAAAGTACACCTGGAAACCCCAGACCTTTTACTTTCTTTAGATGTTGAACCTTCCTATTACCTGTCAAGATTCTCACCTCAGGCCCTAGATTAATTTCTCTTCAAAAAGTGCTTTTCACTCTAGATTGCCCTGAAAAGATTGACTTAGATTGCCTACGATTTCATCTGCATACCCATTTGCAGGGCCAGCTCTATCATCAGTCACGGCAAGGAAGTACTTAACAGTGGAGGCTAGGAAGAGTTCCCCATGGACAGAAGAGAATGAACATTTTTATCAGGAGATCATAAATATGTATTTTGTCCCCAATTTTTCCAAGAGTGTACTTGTTGGGAAGGCGGGTTATGAAAACCTGGAGATAACTAAGACAAATGAGAATCTGCTCCCAGACGGCCCCTGGCCCTTCAAAATGCCCCTTTCTGATTAAAAAAAGAAATGTTCCATTAAATGGAAAGAGGAAAGAAACTAGGCAACACATTCCAGGAATTCTACAAGAAACATTATTTCCTCTACTATCTAAAATGCTTCTGTGCAAGCAAGAACTAGAGCTTTCCGATGCTTTTATAGCTGGCTAGCCATATGGTGATAGCACTCGAGATCAGGAAATTATTCGGAAGAGGAGGATGGAGAAGATCACAGTGTGGCTAAAATCATATTCATTAGAAAACACAGAGAGAGAGAGAGAGAGAGAGAGAGAGAGAGAGAGAGAGAGAGAGAGAGAGAGAGAGAGAGAGAGGCGGAGAGAAGAGAGGGAGTGAGAGAGACAGAAAGAGACAGAGAGAGTTTCCATTAAGAATCATACATGCATTCCATGTTTGGTAACCCTTACCTAAAAGGACTAAATTTGTGAAGCTAAAGAAAGACAAACAATGGGCATTATCAGCCAGTGAGGTTGGAAAAATCTGACCTCCCTCCACTGATGGGAACACCTTTCCCTAAGAAAACTGGGATTGGTGATCTGCCCTCAATTATTCATCAGTTTCTTTCCAGGCAGAGGTGAAAGAGCTAGGGGAAAATTCTTTTTCTTTTTCTTTTTTGGTAAATTAGTGCTTGTCAAACTCTACAAGGTGGAGAGCCTGGGGAGGGCTTAATTAAAGTAAACAGACAATTTTTAAAGTAAAAGGAAGTTGGGCCAGCAAGGGCAAAAAGATCCTTGGTATTAAAAATAAATCCAGGAGAAGCCAGAAGGGCCTCATGTCATTCATCATTTATTTAAGACATGGGTGGTAATCAGGTTAGCAACTGTCCCCAAATTCCACATTAGCCTGGCAAACATAAAAGAGGAACAGGGAGATGAAGAGAAAAGTCAAAACACAGTTGAAGACAACGGGCTTGTATTGCCCCTTTCCTTTTTGGATTATCTGGTGTTTCTTTCCAACCCCCTACCAAAAGAAAAGAAAAGAAAAGAAAATCCGTTTCCCGGAGCAGCCTCGTCTCGGTATCTCTGTTGGTAGCTGGGCTTGGAGCCATTTGACATTTGCTTATCACTTGGTGGCTCAGGGCTGCAATTTGAAACTCTCAGCATAAAGAACCTAATGGGAGGAACAAAGAAGCAGTTGAATTTGTGAGTTTGGAAGGGCTCGTTTGCTAGTGGTGGGCGCTCCAGTCTCCAGACCTATACAAAATAAAAAGACCTCGTAGGAGCAGGCTAACAAAACCCAACACCCTCCAAGTCACTTCCCCCCACCCACCCCCCCAAATGCCGCTTTATGCAGCCATGCACTTCTTACATATTTCTCTCCGTGCAGTGGCTGATTGCTACGCACTACCCACTTAAGTAGCCAGTCTCCTACCAGCCCCACTTCCCTGAGGGTGGTCAGAGCATGCTCTTTGTGACTGTGCAGGCCTCTGGCCATGCCCTTAATGGACAAACCATAAACACTATCCTTTGGTATCACTCCAGAGGGAGGGGAAGGCTGGATAAGGAAGTGTGAAAGCAGGATTTACAAGCTGGGCAATCAGTGATAATGGAAAAGGAATAAAGAAAAATTCGGTGACAGTTCAATTGGATTTTGCTCAAGTCTCTTCCCTATGGAAGCAGTTCTTTAGACAGGAGGGACCACGGCTTTTCTAGGGTAAAATGGGGTGCTTTGAACAGGAAATCTTTTGGTATCAACTGTAGTGAAAAATTTCGATTGCCTTGCAACCTCAAAGTAAGCTTAATGAAGCATCTTTAGTTAAACATTTTTAAAACTGGGTCTAAAAAGTGAGAGGGAGCACCCCGAATGCTTATACGACTTGTAATAGATTGAATAACTTATGGCAGTAAATCTACAGAAGGCACTGAGTAAGCACTGAAATAAACTGGCATATTCTGGTCTTTCTGATGAACCAGATCAAGACGAGAGTCCTAAATAGGACTTTTCTTTGTCAATCTCTCCCTCGCTGCTTTATACTTAAGAAGAAACATCAGGAACTCACATAATTCAGGAGACTGTGTCAGTGAGGCAGCAGATACTTATTAGGCACAGTGCACCAGGCACCGAGCAACTGGCTAGGAATGAAGAAAAAAGAGGGCAAAGACAACTCCTGCCCTGGAGGAGCTCAGACTCTAATGGTATAGAGGAAAAGAGCCCTGGACTTGTAGTCAGAAGCCTTCCAGGTCCGCCATTGACTTAGCAGTACAATCTTGACCAAGACACCAAGTCTCTGCCTCTGTCTCTTCATCTATAAAGTGAACGTAAGAGCAATAGATTGCCTAGATTATCTACTTCATTGTTATGAGGATTAAAAAAAAAGGAAGGGATATAAGACCTTTTGAGGACAGGGAGGATGTCTGCACCTCTGAGTTCACCGGTGTGGACAATTCCAGGTGTTGAGACCTCCAATACTGCTGCAGATATACAACTCATACGAAACTTAGTATTATAGGATCACAAGTTTAAAGCTGAAAGGGAGCATAAAAACCAATTAGCTCAACCCCTTCAAAGTTCTAGATGAGGAAACTGAGGCCCCAGATAGGTTAAGAGATTTTCCCAAGGTCACAGACATAGTGACTGAGGCAATATCTGGATTCGGGTCCTCTCGATGTGGTCTAGGGGTGCAAGGGTACAGGGCGGGCCTGCCTCGAAAGAATTTGACCGCTCAAGCCTTCTTTCAGTGTAGTGAGTTTATTAGGACACTGATCGGGTGGTGGAGTTGCCTAAGCCTGAGCTTAATGGGGATGAGGATGACACTTTCATACAGAAAAAGGGGCAAAGGGTCAGTGAAAAGATCTTGATGGGATTAAGAGGAAGCAAGTAGCCTGGGGTGGTCTGGAGGTAACAGAGAATGAAAGGCTAGGCTAAACTGGAGAGCCACAATGAAAGGACAGTTGAGAGGATTATACCGGCACAGGCCTGATGCCTCAGGTGATCTGATCACCAGGGACTAGGTTCCTGAAATTTGTGGGAAAGTTCAGGGGAAAAGACATGGTCTTTTCATTTTAGGGGTCCAGGTCCCATCCCCCCCATCATTCGTACTCTAGAGTCAATGCTTTTTCCAGTGATCAGGCTACTTCTAAGACAGTCTTGGACTGTAAGCTGAGACAGTGGGAAGTTAAATGTTTTTTCCACGATCATAGCAGTAGCATATGTCTGAGGCAGGACTTGAACCCAAGTCTTCCTGACTTAAAAGCCTTTTATCCACTAGACCATATTGCTCTTTCTATAACTATAAAGTGTTATCTAAATGTGAGCTATTTATCTAACTGCCTATAATCTCTTATGTAGGACATTTAAATGGATGAAGCAAAAAAAGGGCCAATGAATTCTGGGAAAATGGGGACTGTGGCATTTTGCCCTGTGGTTGCAGAGTAAATTGGGTACTTTATGATGTAAACGAGTGGTACAGCTTTATTCACCACAATCATCAAGGTAGTGTTATTGGTGCTGGCTTTACACCCAACTCTACTTTGATGATCCTGATCCTAGGAAGGACCTATACAACACTAATCATTGCCCCCAATCATGCAGAGATGCCTTCTCATCTCTTCTGCCATGACAAGACTCTAGCGCTAAATAATTCTTTCCTTTGAGTATGATATTTGACCATTAAAACACACATTCAAAGACATGGAAATCAGAGCCAATGGGTGTTCTAAAAAATCAGTTTCTTTCTCTTACCCCTCCCCATTGCTTTACTATTTATGTGCAGTCATCTTCACGTTTTTCCCTTTTCACCCTAGTATAATATCCAGTCATCTCTTCTTCTCCTTCCTGTGACCTAAGGGTTCAGAATTGGCATTTCTAGCCTAGTAATGAATGCTACTTCTCCATCTGATCCTTAAACACTAAGCTTCTCTACACATAGGAAATTCTCCTATGATTAGTACCCTGCTTATCTACTGCCAACTGTGATATACTTCCTAATGAAAATTCCCCAGTGTGCTGATGGGGGTGGGGCGGGGTCAAGATCTTCATCTTATTGCAACAGGAGCCATCTGAGGTTCTACATTATTCCCCATTCTTGATGTCATTTCTCCTATCTAAAAAACAAACAAGAACACAAAACAAAAAACCCTCGCATCCTTTGTGCAGATGAAAAGCAATTGGTTTCCTATAGCTAACTTTTTCCACGTTGAGGAGCAGAATGAGAGAGCTTTGGGACGCGTGCCAGGAGGTGGCCTGTTGCATCGTCCAGAGAACTAACCAGCTCAGTATCTAACTTGTTTGCAAGATGCCAAAGAGCCTCGCTGTGTGGTTTTTGTTGTTGTTCTGTTTTGTCCTTCTGAGTGGCGAGATTAGTCACTGGGTGACTTTGAATCCCCATCCAAAAGGCAGTTGGGGAATGGAGAACAGTAAGTTCCTGAGGCTAGCTCCAAGCAGGCAGAGACTGCATCTGTTTAATTCTTTCCAGCAGGTGAGCCAGTTACTATGGCACACACAGCTCATTGGTGGAAGGATAACACTTAAGCACATAAGTGATTCAGTATTTATGAAATGTTCCCAATCAACAATGCTGATGAATGTGTGGGATCACAGAAAGGAGGGCTCTCTCTGCTCATTTTTGACTTTCCCCTCCTTCCCTTGGTACTAACGTGTTAAAGATGGTTATTGGATGGCAATATAATATTAAGTACAATAGGGAATGTCAGGAGCTCTTAAGAGCTGTCTAAAATACTTACAAACAAACTGGGTGGAAACTATAGTTATAAACCAAGTGGGCCCTGTTGGGTTTTTTTCGTTGCTTGTTTTATTTTTAGGTTTTTGTTGTTTTTGCATTTGGTGCTCTCCAGGAATAATGACAAATAAGGCAGAAGAAGGAAAGTTAGAAGTCCTTTGTCTTCCCTTGACAGTTTCCTCCAAGCGCCTACTAAGGCCAATTCAACCTCCGACATACATCAACTGGTGAAGACTAGGCCATCAGCACTTATCAATTTGTGGCTAGTTGGTTGAAATACTGCAAGGGTCACATATGCTAAAGGTCTCTCATAAAGTCATTACGTCCCATGACCATGGACAACATGGTTAACAATGGGTGTCTCACAGGTGGTACCTTTGGTCAGGAGGAGAAACTAACTGGTTGCAACATCAGAAATGGAGCAGCAGAAACTTAGCAATGCTGCTGGAAAAAATCAACAACGCAAAACATCATGGCACAAAATACTGGCTTTACGGTTACAGTATCTGGGTTCAAATCCTCCCTCTGAAACTTAACAATGTATCTTTGGGTAAATCTCTTGATCTTCCTGGGTCTCAGTTTCTTAATCTATAAAATGATGTTGTTGCAAAGATCCAAGCTTTGGGGACAAGAACTCACTGTTTGACAAAAACCGCTAGGAAAACTAGAAAACAGTTTGACAGAAACTAGATATAGACCAATATCTGACACTGTATACCACTAGAAGGTCAAAATGGATACATGATTTAGACATAAAGGGGAATACCACGGACAAATTAGGTGAGCATGGAATAATTTGTTTCTCAGATCTGTGGATAAGTAAGAATGTACGACCAAGCAAGAGACAGAGACCATTACTAGATGAAAAATGGATAATTTTGACTCTGTTAAATTAAAAACTTCTTGCACAAACAAAACCAGTGCAGCCAAGATTAGAAGAAAAGCAGAAAACTGGGGGGGGGGGGGGCGCGCGAATTTTACAGCAAGTGTCTCTGATAAAGGCCTTCTTTCTCACATATACAGAGAACTGAGTCAAATTTATAAGAATACAAGTCATTCCCCAATTACTAAAGGGCCAAAGGATATGAACAGACAGTTTTCAGATGAAGAAATCAAAGCTATCTATTGTCATATAAAAATGCTCTAAATTGATTACTGAAATGTTGGTTTCTATTTATTACTGAAATGCAAATTAAAACTCTGAGGGGCCATCTCATACCTATCAGATTGGCAAATATGACAGAAAAGGAAAATGATAAATATTGGAGGGGACGTGGGAAAATTGGGACACTAATGCATTATTGGTGGCGTTGTAAACCCATCCAACTATTCTGAAGAACAATTTGGAACTATGCCCAAAGGGCTACAAAGCTGTGCATACCACTACTGTATCCCAAAGAGATTTTTTTTAAAAAGGGAAAAGGACCTATGTGTACAAAAATATTCATAGCAGCCCTTTTTGTGGTGGCAAAGAACTAGAAATTGAGGGGAAACCCTTTAACTGGGGAATGGCTGAACAAGTTGGAGTGTATGAATGTAATGGAATACTATCGTGCTATGAGAAAGGATGAGTAGGCAGATTTCAGAAAAAACCAGGAAAGACTTGTATGGACTGATGCAGAGTGAAGTGAGCAGATCCAGGAGAATACTGTACATGCAACAGCAACATTCTATCAACTGTGAATGACTCAGCTCTTCTCAGCAATACAGCGATCCAAAAGAATTCCAAAAGACGATGAAAAATGCTATCCGCCTCTAGAGAAAGAACTGGCAGAATCTGAATTCCGATTGAAGCACACTATTTTTCACTTCCTTTTTTCCTCTCCTTTTTTTGGTGTGTGTTTTATTTTGTTACATGACAAATATGAAAATATGTTTTCCATAAGTGCACATGTGTAACCTATACCAAACTGTTTACTGTCTCAGAGGGGAGGGGGAAGAGAAAAAAGGAAGGGAGAGAATTTTGAACCCAAAATTTTCAAAAATGAATGCTAAAAATTGTTTTTACGTGCAACTGGGTAAAAGATAAAACACTATTTAAAAAAAAATAAAATGAAGGGCAGCCTCAGACACATTCACTTAACCCCATTGCCTAGCCAAAAAGTAATAATAAAATAAATAAAATAAAATAAAACAAAATGAGATGCTGGATTAGATGGCCTGCGAGGTCCCTGCTAGCTCTAAAGCTATGATCCTAAGATCTCCGAAAGGAAGGATGGACCAGTAGATGAATAACTTACCTTGGAGTCAGGGCCCCCAGACGTAACTCCTGCTTTTGACATATACTGGTTATTTGACACTGGACAAGAGGCCACTTAACCTCTCATTGCTTCCAGGCAATCATGCCCAGGGATAGCCTACACCAAGCCTGCACACCCTGCAGCCCACACCGAAAGACATTTTTCGAGGGCCACCTGCAATCCTTTGGTGCAGGCTTGTGCAGGTTGTGCAGGCCTGCCCTACACTGACACAATTATAAGTGTGGTCAAAAATAAAAAGTGCTGTTATAGGAAGTATTGTTGAGTCATTTTAGCTGTGTTTTGACTCTCCTGTGACCCCATTTGGGGTTTTCTTGGCAAAGATATTGGAGTAGATTGACATTTCCTTCTCCAGTCCATTTGACAGATGAGGAAACTGAGGCAAACAGGATGAAGTGACTTGCCCAGGTCACAAAACTAGTGTCTGAGGTCAAGTTTGAACTGGGGTCTTCCTAACTGTAGGCCCAGAGCTCTATTCACCATGCCACCTAGCTGCCTGAAGTATATCATTCATCAAATCAGTTCCTACATTCTATTGTCTTTAGTCTCAGGCACCAGCAACACTAAATGATATATCTAGAAGGAACCATCTAGACTTAACCTTTTCTGTGTCATGGATACCTTTGGTATGTGAGGCCTATGCACCCCTGTTCAGAATCATGTTTTAAAATATATACCATATACACACACATACACGTTTACGATGATATCATTTACTTGAAATACATACTAAAAAAACCCAACAAATTCATGGACCCAGTTTAGGAGCCCTTGATCTAGACCAATATCTTCATTTTACAGAGGGAGAAAATGAGGCCCAGAGAGGGGGAGTGACTTGCCTAAGTCTCTGAAAGTATCAAACAAGAGGAGAGCTTTCCAGTCTCTTTAATTTAGGTTTCTGAATGTTCACTTGAAATTCAAAGAAAGTAAAAGTCTGAAGAACACATTATCCCCCCCAACTCTTCTCACTCTCCTGCCCTCCCCCTCAAAAAAACCAAACAAATGCAGCTTGATCTTCTTTCATATCATAAATCTGAAAACAAAAATACTTTTCTGACAGGTACTGTCAGTACGCCCTGAAAACCAGATATTGCCTCATTACTTTCAGGCAGAAGTTCCCAGGCTACCAGTGAACCTTTCAACAGTAAGATCTATTGGTGAAGAGAATTAGGGTTACTCCCCCCAGGTCAACTAAGCAGTCTGTGGACACCCACTCACTATGCTGGAATGAAGCTATGTCAGGCCCTGCCAGGCTGAGCTCAGTTATTCCCAGCACATCCAGGCTTGTCCATCACAAAGCTGTCTGCATTCCTATTCTGTTTGCCCTCTCTCCTCAGTGAATCATCATTCCTACACTACTGAGTTTATCCTTAGGATGATAAAGGAAGTATCTTAGGAGACCGTTTGTCACTGGCAGCACCAGGGTTTTATCCTCTGGGACTGCTCATGAGTGCATGACGTAAAGAGTCAGAGAGCTGAGATCTGGGAGACCTGCTCCCTGTTCACCGTTCACTATGTATTCTTGAGTGAGTAACTTGGCAAATATGGGCCTTAGTTTCCTCATCTGCAAAATTAAGGTGGTGTACAAATGATCTTACAAGTTCCATTCTAGCGCAAATATTCCATGATTTTTATTCTAGGATTACATCAGCATCACTAGATTTTGTTCGTTGGTTTGTTTCAGAGAGATGTGCCCCCTGTCACTTAATCTCCAATTGTACAACCTCAGGGGGAGTTTCTGGACAACTCCTAAAGTAGAGGGAGGGGAAAGCCTTAGCCCTGTAAGATTCAAATGCAACACTGCTATTAATGTGTCACCAAAGTACTTCCACCTGATGACAAAAGCATGAAGCCAAGCCTTCAAGCAACTGTGAAGGCATTTATTGCTGGGTTTTGGGGGTGGGGGGGTTGGTGTGCAAGAATGGACAAACACACATTTTGCCTGCCTTGAGCAGGAAGTAGAGCTAGGGGAGGAGAGAAGAGGAGAAAGACACGCAAGGTAGAAAATGGTGTTGACAGAAAGAAATGTATTTTGAAGAAAACATTTTTCAGCCTCTTGCTGAGATGGAAAGCCGGGTACATGGGGAAATGTTAAGTCATGCTGAGTAAGATTTTCCCTGTTTATAGGATGGAAAGTAAAGTTGTTAAAGTTTGAGAAGGATGGCTTTTAAAAATCCATCTGTGAATATAAGTGTATGTCCGGGGGAAGTCTGAGGTGAAGGAAAAATGTTTCCTTTTTCTCTATATTTACAGCTGCTAAGTTATAGTAATGTCTGTGATTTCCAGCATCATTTACAGACATGTCTTTGGGCTGGTGGACTACTGTACAAAATAGGCATTTAAAAATATCTAAAGAATCTCTAAGCTGTGCTGCTGAGGCTACCATAGAGAGAGTCACTTACGAGTGTGGAAGCCATGGACCACAAAGGCTACCACCTCAGAATGAGTAACTCTCTGCTCTGGTACCAGCCTCAGCCGAGCAGACAACTAGGAAGGGGCTATAAAGAGAACATTTTCTTCCCTGGAAAATTAGGGAAGTCATATTATAAGCACCCTAAAAGTTGGAGACTATTCTGGACTAAAGCAGAGGGAAACAGTCTTCTGCTTGTTAAGTTTTGGACCACTGCAGTCCATGTTCCTTCACCCATGCTTTTCTACCCATGAGGCAATTTGATGGTGCAGTGGACAGAGCACAGAGCCTTGAGTCAGGAAGAACCGAGTTCAAATCGTGCCTCCAACACTTATTAGCTCCATGAGCCTGGGCAAGTCACTTAACATCTGGCTGCCTGAGTTTCTTCAACTGGGGATCACAATGGCACCTACCTCCCAGGGCTGTTGTGAGACTCAAATGAGATAATGCTTGTAAAACACTTAGCACAGTGCCTGGCACATGGCAAATGTTACTAAATGCCTATTCCATCTATCCACCTACCTTAGTAGCTGAAATCAGAAATCCACTTTGCTTTTTACAGGCCTTCTTTTAAAATGTAAATACGTGTCTAAGAGCTAACTAATCTTAATATCATTGTGTGAACTAGTCTCACACCTGAATGTGAATTAATTTACGAGGTCACTTTCTCCTAGGACTGGGACTGGGACTCATTGTGTATCAGCACCATGGGGGCACTCACAGAAGCAGAAGAGAATCTGTTGGGCAGAATACGGTTTTAGGACTGTCTGGGAAAATGGACAAAGGACTTCGTAGAGAAAAGTGGCAAGGAACTCAGAGGAACAGACACATATTTGCGCATGTGCAACCTATACATTTCGGCTAACTGAGGCAAGCCCTGACATCACTGACATCGAAGCTTTAAGGAGAATAAGGAAAATGATGCCAGTCATCACAACTCCCAGCTTTACAGGCACAGGGAGTTTTGTGGGGCTCTTTTCTATGTGCCCACACAAGGATGAAGCCGCAGGACTATTACGAGGCACACCTAGACTTGGAAGAAGGTTTTGTTCATAGAATTAATCATTTTGTCTCTCTCCCTCCCTTTTTGTCCCCTCTAAAGATGCCTTAACACAAAGGTCTAATAAAGGTTAAAACCTATAATTCATTTTCATTAGAGCATGTATATCTACCACAAAGATTTCTCCGGAGTAAAAAAAAATTCAAATGGAAAAAGATGGAGTACCCTTAAATAGTATCTCAGTATCAGGAGCAGTCAGATAATTATTTCAAAATTGCATTTATGAGAGACAGTGTGGCATAGCAAAAAGAGTACTGGAATCAAGACCTGGGTTCAAATCCCCACCTCTGATACTCACTAGCTGTGTGACTACTGGAAAGTCATACACTCTCTTTGGATTTCAGTTGCTTCATCTATGAAATGAGGATAATAATCGTGTAGTATCTTCCTAATGGGGTCATTGTGAGGTTCCAATATGATTAGGTATGTAAATTACTGTGCAAATGTTAAATAGCTATATAAATGTCAGCTACTACTATTATTATGAAACATAATGTAACCCTAGTTAAAGAGATTCACAGTTATCATTACTATTCTCTATCTATTTTGCATCGACAGCTTTTTTTGGTAATATATCAACCAGTCTGAACTTCCTGTCTTAGAGAGTTGCCTAAAGCATCTGTGTCAAATTCATATAAAAACAAGGGCCACTGATCCATATATAAGGATCCCCAAAGGCCTCTTATTGACTTAATTTTAAAATGTAATGTTATCTATGTCTTACTGGCTTTTTTAAAATTTTGTTAAATATTTCCCAGTTACATTTTATCTGGTTTGGGAAGCACTAAGGAGTGGTACCTGACACATGCTGCCTGCTTGCAGGGGAGTATTGGGACTCCTCTGGCCTAGCACACGAAGAAGGTCACACCAGCAACATGGGTCAGAGGTGGGACTCTATAGGTTTTCCATATTGTCCTTCCATTCTGCCATAATGCTTTTCTCTATACCAATGAAACTATAAATCTAGTCCCTAATCTTATTGTATAGCAATCACTTCATCTCTGAGAAAACTTCAGAGATGAAAAAGCATAGCTAGAATAAGTGGTTATCACAGACTCTGAGCTGTAACGTACCTTAGCCATCATCTAGCATAAACCATACACAAAAAGAATCCCAACTCTAAGGCACCTGACGTGGCAATCCAGTGTCTGGAAATCTCTGATAAGGGGAACCCACCAAAAACCTGAGGCAACTCATTCCACTTTTGGACAGTTCTAATTGTTAGGAGAGAGGGAGCTAAGTGTCCCAGTAGATAGAGTCTGGGGCCTGCAATTGAGGAAGACTCATCTTCATGAGTACAAATTTGGCCTCAGACACTTACTAGCTGTGTGACCCTGGGCAAGTCACTTAACCCTGTTTGCCTCAGTTTCCTCATCTATAAAATGAGCTGGGGAAGGAAACGGCAAACCACTTCAGTATCTTTGCCAAGAAAACCCCAAGTGGGGTCATGAAGAGTCGGACATGACTCAAAAACAACTGAACAAAATTGTTGGGAAGTTTTTCCTGTTATTGTTGTTATTCAGTAATTTAGGGTCACACAGTTAGTAAGTGTCTGAAGTCAGATTTGAATTCATGAAGATGATTCTTCCTGACTCCAGGCCTGGCGCTCTATCTACTTCACCACGTAGTTTTTGTTGTTGTTGTTGTTTGGTTTTTTGTTTTCTGACATCTAACCTAAATTTGCCCCTCTGCAACTTTCAGTCAATCAAAAAACAATCATTAAACTCCTACTATGTGCCAGGTGTTGTGCTAGGTGCTAGAGATACAAAGACAAAACCAAAACAGCCCAAGACCTCAAGGAGTTTACATTCTAGTTCTTCTGTCTGGGTTAAACCTATCCCCTCTTCCAAACGACAGCACTTTAAATATTTAAAAACTCGAAAACTTCTATCCTCTCCTCACTTCCACCTCCCAGTCTTCTCTAGGCTAATTTCAACTGTTCTTCTTATGACATGGCTTCAAGGCACTTCACTGTCCTGTTTGCCTTTCTCTGAATACTCTCTAGCTTATAAGTATTCTTCTTAAACTGTAGTGCCCAGAGCTGAACTTATCCAGCATTCCAGAGTGCTCTGATGAAGGTGGAGTCCGGAGGGCAAATATTTTGAAGGTAAAGAGAACTGGAAACTATATGTTAACAACTGCACTCGGAGAATCCTGAAGTCTCTTATCCATAATGACCACTTTTCTCATGATGCCCATCAAGGGGTTAACTTGAAACCCTGCAGCCAATTCTCCAGCATAAAACTAACTGTTAAGAGCCACCATGCCTGCCGACCTGTCATTCTTACCTAAAGAATCCATCACAATTTTTGCACAGAGAAAACTTGGAGGCCAGGGTGAGGTTTTAATTTGCCTCCCTTTGAGACACTTTGGCTTTGACTCAATTGCGCCCTTAATGAGAATGAGCTCTATATAGCCTGGCTTACCATTGGCCCAGGCTGGAGACTGGTTTTTCTTCTTTTCTCTTTCCCCCCTGACCTACAGAAAAATCTCCAGCACACCCAGTCTGACGCAGCTGAGTCCTTCTCCAGCTGGGAGGAAAAAACATAATAGGCAATATGTGCTCTCCCCTCTCCCCCCACCTTTTTCCCCTTCCCTGTAGACAGACTCAGCATGAGGTTCCTGAGGAATTAGTTGTGGGAGGAGGACTCCCCCGCTGGCAGCCAAATGCCAAGCGCAAGGCCTGCACATGTAATGCGTCTGACATTTCTGCATCTCTCTAGGTTAACACTGTTTTACACAGACTTTCAAAAATATCTCTTAAAAAGACTTTCTACACAATTTTTGTGGCTGGTCCCGTGCCATCATCTTGTGTATTTAATCTTCTAAAAGTCCTTCCTTATTTACTAAAATATTCACACATTGGCATTTCCATTATTTAAGTGGAAGTAATTGGTTTCAGGGGGGTGAAAACTCCTATCTGAATCTCTGTGCAGACTTTTGTTGATGGATGCTATAAAATGTTCAAATATGATCTTCCCTGAAGCAAAACAAGCATTGAAATTCAGAAGGGTAGAATGTGATGGACAGTTTATCATGCCTGCAGTTCTGGAACCTGTTGTCAAATTATTCTAGAGCACCTTTATATTTGTACCCAGATTTCTGGAGAGTTACCTGTGTATGTTCCTTTGAAAGCTGGAAAAAGTTTTCTCCATGATCTCCGAGGTACGTAAGTAAGGGCAATGGGAAAACAAGGCATCTCTCAAAATATTCACACAAGACGCAGCCACCAGATAGGAGGAGATCAACAGCTGCCGATCATGTGGAGAATGAAGGCTGTTACTACTAAGTACAAATGCATGGCAGGTAGCAATTTTTCCCTGAGGTGTTTTAGGACATCTTAGCATTTCTGAGGCATGGTTGCCAGCCAGCTGAATGAAGCAGGGCTGACTCTAAGAAGAGCAGGCTGAGAAACACTTCTCAGACACACTGAATCACAACTCCAACTAACTCAGCAAAGCTGTGGAATGCTGGGACCTCACTGCAGCTGAGAGATCAATTGGGCCTAAAGCAGCATCCTGCTAAAAAAGGGGGCAGCCTAGTTCTTTCTGAACCAAGGCATCATGCAGTGTGTGATAAAAGAATGCCAAGCCAAAAACAGCAGCAGGCGCTGCCAGCAGCAGCCAGGGACACAAACCTTCCCATGCCCACAGCAAAGTGGCTACCGACTTTTGGGATCCCCTCTGTGACATCTCTGACAGCCCTTCCGCCTCCACCCAGTTCACAAGGCAGCTCAGATTCATTCTTGGCCAGTGCTAACCACTAGAAAAGTCTTTCCTCAATTGAACCACGATGTTGATGCCATATAACTTCCATCAATAGAGAGAAGTGCCTTCGTTGGGCTGGGAGAAAGAGGATATGGCACTCATGAATGAATGCTGGATTTGGAATCAAAGGACATGGGGTTTGAGTCTCAGCGTCACCACTCACCTAGTGTGTGATCTCAGGTAAATCACTTGAAGGACTCAACTATGAAACAAGGCAGTTGAACTAGATGCTCTCTGAGGCACCTTTCAGCTTTAAGTTTTTGTAGGCTGTATGAAAAGAAGTTAAAGTCCCCTGGCACATAATACCTCTTAGAAAAATAACTTTAGATTCCCTATCCCCACCCAACTTTTCCCTAGGCCAAGTGTCTTCACTTCCTTCCACAGTCTTGATCAACCAATTTCAGAAACACGCTAGTTTGCAAATATCTTCAAATCGGGCCTTTGGAATGGAACATGAAGATGGCTCAGGCAGTACAGCATACAGTAGGTCTTCTACTTAGCCCCTTAATTTCCTTGGCTTTTTTCGTTGTTCAGTCATTTCTGTAGTGGCTGACTCTTCTTGACCCTTTTTGGGGTTTTCTTGGCAAAGATACTGGAGTGATTTGCCGAGTGATTTGCCGTTTCCTTCTCCAGCTCATTTCACAGATGAGGGAACTGAGGACAACAGAGTGAAGTGACTTGCCCAGGGTCACATAGCTACTAAGTGTCTAAGGCCAGATTTGAACTCAGGTCTTCTTGTCTCTAGGCTCTATCTACTAGGCCCTTTTAGCCAAGCTACTTTTAGCAGCTGCTGTTCATTCACACAAAATGTTAGATTGACTAATACACTTAGGTCTTTTTCTACCAACGGCTGACAGGCTAGATCTCTTCCATCTTATAATCACATAACTGATTTCTGAAACCTAAGTATTTACATTCAACCAAGCTAAATTGGGGGCAACTAGGTGGTACAGTGGATAGATTGCTGGGCCTGGAGCCAGGAAGACCCGGATGCAAATCATATACTTAGTAACTGTGTGACTTTGGGCAAGTCACTTAACCTGCCTTAGTGCCAGATTCTTCATCTGTAAGATGGATTCAAAAAGAACATCTACTTCCTAGGGTTATGAGGATCAAATGAGATTACGTATATAAAGTCCTTTGCAAAACCTTAAAGCACCATATAAATGCTATTTTTATCAATTTTACTTTAACCCAGCATTTCAGCTGACAAGATCTTTTTGGATCTTGATTCTATCATACAAGTATTGGTCATCCTCCTTGATGGCATGACCTCTGAAGATGTAATAAGCACACTTTCTTTTCTATTAAATCCTTAATAAAGCATTGAATAGGATAAGAGTATGTACAGAACCCCTGTGGCATGCTACTACAGAGTAACTTCAATCCATTTTGAGTGTAGTGATTCAAGAACTTACAATTCCCTCTAAAAAGCCCTCTAAAATTCTCTAATGTTTGTGTAGAGGAACTAGGAGACAGATACACTTGATGGGAAAAACATTCTCTCTGTAAACACAGAATTTCTATCCAAAGCTAGTTTTCCAATAGCTAGTCAATTACCCTATTGGCCAAACTAACATTTTTTTAATGCTAGTAGAAAGAAAGGCTTTCGTGATGATTATACCATCATGTTGTATGGCTGGCAATCGCAGAACATCACAACCTCTGAAGAATCAAAATTTGGAATGACTCAAAGGGCAATGGAGAGCTGTATGGTGTGTCTAACAGACTGCTACCAGTGGCAACTTGCATGAAAAAAATGGTATAAGGTCTACCATTCAGGAAGGGCAAGGTTGGCAAAAGAGGTGGGTTGATTATGTAGTGAGAGCGTGGGATAAGAAATAAATATCACAAATACTTCCCAGGTACCCTTATAACATTTAAGGGTGGAGCCCCTAATGAGAACATAGAAGAGGACATGCATTATTTGTGCACTGGTCTTAACTTCCATATGAAACCATAATATCTCAAAAGAGAGAAATCTTGTTTTTTTACTTTAATTCCCCCAGAGCAGTTGATATTGTGTGGAAGACAGGCATTCAATGCATATTTGATGAATTCATGCATGCATTAATAAATGAAGTTCCTTGGAAGAAACTTGAAATATTATAGCAAAGATGGATGGAGGAGAGATTTCTGTTACATAAAGCAATTTAAGCAAAAGATCTTCTTATCAATCAACAGCACATATTAAGGACCTACTATGTGCCATTCACTGTGTTTACAAAGCACCTATTCTGTGTCATCCTGAGTTTACAAAGACCAAAAAAAAAAGACAATAAAACACAATAAATGCAAGGTTTCCTTTTAAGAAACAAAATTCAATTTAACTCCTCCACCCTAAAAAAAAAAAGCACCTGTTATGTGCAAAGTGCCATGTTAGGCACTAGACACTAACCTCTGAGGTTGAACAGGTCTTATTGTGGCGATGGAGTTGAGCTTTTGTAGGTTAAGCGCTGCATCTCATCCATCATGCATGGCCAATTTGCTATTCCATTCACAACAGCCATCAAGGTCATGTTTGACTCCTGCTCATTTGGTCTAATTGTTCCAATAAGGTAAAAAACCAAACCAAACCAAACCATGAAGCTACCATGAACAGCCCACTGGAATACAAACAAGTCACACAGAGGAGCACAGGCTTTCGCTGCGCTTCAGAAGCTTTCCAAATGACTGGAGTTCCAAAAACTCTATGCCTTCTCCTTTGTAAATGACAAATCACCCTAGGTGAATTTCACCAGGTGAAGTGACTCTGATGCCAGGGGGAAACCACCCACATGTTTGTGATTAAGGAAAAAAAAAAAAGGCTGGCCTGCAAAGCATACTTTAATGACAGGCTGTTTGTTTTAGTTAATGAGTTTAATATACAGAAAGGTCTCCAGAGACATAAAGATAGGATCAGAAGAGGAAGTTTGTTACCTCAGTGCTGTTTTAGGGAGGACACGGGCTGCCACCCTTGAGTAACTTACCATGGCCAGCTTACAACAACTAATCCCCACACAAAATGTCAGGTCACTATAAATGTGGCACACCTGGACTCCTTCCCTTTCCAACCATACTCACAACTTCAGAAAGTGCTGTGGTGACAAGAATGGGTACATTCCAGCAGGAAGAGGGCAGGGGCAGGGCTCAGAAGGACCCAGTAAGTCAGCTATGATGAGAAGAATAGCAACTCTGAGAGTGCGTTTCACTAACCAATTCATGGTTACTGGGGGCTTCTGTAACTCCCAAATAGAAGCAACAAAATTTATAATCACAGCAGTTTTTCAAGTTCTTTTGGAAATAAAACAGACTAGAGTATAGGAATAAGACATTCCAGAGCGTATGGCTCAGTCACCACATAACATTTGTTTTCAGTCTACCAGTGTTACTTTGGATCAGATACGTTGTGAGCATCTTGAGGCCAGGAACTGTTTATTTTTGTCTTTGTATCCCTCATATCTAGAATATATTAGGTGTTTAATAAATGTTGATTGATTAAAAGATGCCCACACTTGCCAACCTATCATTGACTTGGGTTGGGAAATCTGATACAAGAAGACTAGGCCAGCTGATATAGGATACTTAGATAATGAGGCTACCTATCCTCCAAGAAGCTAGGAATAAACTGGGACACATTTATTAGACACCTACTATGTGCCAGGTAGTGTACTAGACCCTAAGGATAAAAATACAACATGGGACAGCCTCTGTCCTTAAGGAATTATATAAGCCATACATTGATGAGGTATTTCATGTTTCTTTCAATTATATTTCTATTTCCCTTCATGAATCCTATCTTACAACCAAAATGGATTCTTTTCTGTTCCCACCATTTTACCCCAAACTTTGATAACATATCTATGTCTTTTCTCATGCTTTTTCTTCTGCCTGAAATGTCCTTCCTCCCCAAACCTTGACTGTTCAGTTACTAATTTTCCTTCAAGGATCAATTCAAACAACATACGCTTGGGTTTTCTTTCTGTTTTTCTCTAGTGCCTAGCATACAGTACATAGTAGGCAGTTAATAAATCTTTACTTAATTAAATTGGGTTATGCATTCTCTTACTCTGTCTTCATTCAATAATCATTTTAGAACATTTATTATGTATATAACATTGTGTTCGGTGTGATATAAAATTTAGATAAGACACTCTCTAACCTGATGGGACTTACATTTTGGTAGGAGAATAAGATATCAACTCAGTTATTGAATCACACAATATTACATGATGAATGGATTAGAGCGGTACACAGCCAAGTACTGGTAAGACTGGAGGTGGGATGGTTATTACCTCCTTGAGTGTCAGGGAAAGCTTTTTTCAAAAGAGGTGGCATTTGGGTTGACCTTAAAAGGATTGGTAGGGATTCAACAAATGATGAAGTGAAGGAAGAATGTTCCAGGTGTAGGGAAATGTGAACAAAGGCATGTACGTACGAGAGTGAAGTATATAACCAAGCGATAAAACGTACTCTAGTTTTGTCTGGAGTGTCCTTCATGTAGGGGAGTGATAGGAGATAAGGTTGGAAAGGAAGAATTTTGCCAGGTTGTGGGAGGTCTGGCATGATAAGAAGAGGAGTTTGAGCTTTATTATATAGTGAGCCAGTTAAGGTTTTACGGGTAGAGTAGTGATATGGAGAGAGATACATCTGAGAAAAAATTATTCTGTCAGGGGTATGTAGGAAGAGTAGAGTTGTAAGATGGAGGGGGAGGAAAGACCCGTAAGAAGGCTATTTCAAGAGTTATGAAGGTAGAAGAAAGGTAAAGAGTGGTGTCATGAACAGAAATAATGACGTTAGAAGTCAGACCAAATGTATGGGGAAAGATAATAAGTACTGTTTTGGGGCATGCTGAGCTTGAAGTACTGGTAGAATATGCAGGTAGATATCAGATCTGTGGAGAACAGAAGAATTCATGACCAAACAAGAGGCAGAGAACATTACTAAAAGCAAAATGGATAATTTTGATTACATTAAATTGAAAAGGTTTTGCACAAACAAAACCAATGCAACTAAAATTAGAAAGAAGGTAGAAAATTGGGAAAGAATTTTTACAACCAATCTCTCTGAGAAGGGCCTCATTTTAAAAATATGTAGAGAACTAAGTCAAATTTATAAGAATACAAGCAATTCCCCAATTGATAAATGGTCAAAGGATATGAACAGACAGTTCTCAGATGAAATTAAAGCCATCTATAGTCATATGAAAAAAAGCTCTAAATTATTATTGATTAGAGAAATGCAAATCAAAACGACTCTGAGGTACCACATCACACCTATCAGATTGGACAACATGACAAAACAGGAAAATGATAAATGTTGGAGAAGATGTAGGAAAATTGGAATACTAATGCATTGTTGGCGGAGTTGTGAAATGATCCAACCATTTTGGAGAACAATTTGGAACTATGCCCAAAGGGCTATAAAAATGTACATACCTTTTGGCCCAGCAATAGCACTTCTAGGGCTATATCCCAAAGAGATTATACAAATGGGAAAAGGACCCACATGTACAAAAATATTCATAGCATCTCTTTTTGTGTTGGCAAAGAACTGGAAATTGAGAGGATGCCCATCAACTGGGGAATGGCTGAGCAAGCTGTGGTATATGAATGTAATAGAATACTATTGTGCTATAAGAAATGATGAACAGGCTGACTTCAGAAAAACCTGAAAAGACTTTGTATGGTCTGATGCTGAGTGAAATGAGGAGACCCAAGGGAATGTTGTACACAATAACAGCCATGCTGTGCAATGACTAATATTGATAAATTTAACCCTTCCCAGCAATATAAGGATCTAAGACATCTCCAGAGGCCTCGTGATGGAAAATGCTATCCACATCCAAAGAAAGAACTATAAATGTTGAATTGCTATTTTTTTCTCTTCTGTTGAGTTTTGTTTCCTCTTTCTGATGGTTCCTTCTATTGATTTTAATTCTTACAACACCACTAATGTGAAAATATGTTTAATAGGAACATAAATGTATAGCCTCTATCAGATTGTGCTCCATCTTGGGGAGGGTGGTGAGGAGGAAGGGGTAGAAAATTTTTAAACTCAGAATCATGTGGAAGTGATTATTGATAAATCAAAATAAATTAATAGAATTAAAAATAAAAAAATAAAAGAGCATGCAGGTAGAGACTTCCTGTAAATGGTTGGAGACTTTGGTCTGGAGCTCGAAAGAGAAATCCAAACTGAAGTTATCCACCTGGGAGTGACTACAGCCTAACTTTCTAGGCAGATTTCACATTACTCTCCTTTACGCCCTCTACATTTCAGCCATGCTCATCTACCTGCTATTCCCTAAACTTCACATTACTCAGTCTTGGAATGAAAACCAGCCTAGTGATCTTGTATAAGAAAAAAAAATGAAATGAAGTTAGTCTGGAGAAGCTACTTCTTGATAAAGCTATTCTAGCTCTCTGTGACTGCTGCTTCCTTTTCTAGATGTTCATGAATGATTTTTATAATACTGTGCTCTAGAACTTCAGCAGGAGTCACAGTCAAACTCAGTAGTCTACAGTTTGCAGATTCCACTTTCTACTTCTAAAATACACATAGACATATTTTATATATATATATATATATATATGGTTACATGTGTATATATGTGTGTATACATACATATATACATATAAATGTATATGTATCAATGTTTTGGTAAGAAAATAAGATATCAACTCAGGTATCAAATAGTCCTGTAGCACCCCTCTTGTTCTCCACAACCTTTCAAACATCATTGACAGTAACTCAAAAATCCCACCTATCATATCTTTCCGTACCAGAGGATGGTAATAATATATACCATTTACATAGTTTTTTAAGGTTTACTAAGCATTATACAAACATTATACCATTTTTATCCTCACAACAACCTTGGGAAGTGGGTGCTGTTATCATCAGCTCCATTTTACAGATGAGGAAATTGAGGAAGACAGCTGTCAAATGACTTGTTCAGGGTCACCCAGCTAAGTAAATGTTCAGGGCTAAATTTGAATTCAGGTCTTCCTGACTCCAAATCCAATGCTTTATGCACTGCTCCATCTAGCTGGCAACTTGAATTCACGGGAGGCTGGACACCCTCTCCAATGATTTACACACATACATACACACACACACACGTGTGTGTGTGTATATATGTAAATATGTTACATATCACATATATGTATATATGTGTAAAGTTTTTTACTGCCTATTAACTATTATTATTGTGTTCTTTGCCAAGTAAAGACCATTCTCACTGGCAGAAGAAATGGAAGCAAAATGAGAAATGAGTACCTCAGCCTTCTTTCTATTGTCAGTTGACATCATTTAATCCATTTTGATCATAAGTCCATCCCATCTCTTAACTGATGCTATTTACTTTCCTCCCCACAATATAGGAAACCCCCTTTTCCCGCCTTGTCCTCCTCATTTATCACTAACTTTGGCACATTCTGAGCTTTAGAATTCCTGACAGAGTCTTCACAGGTCCAGGCCTCACTTCTGTATTCTTCCTTCATTACTTTTACTCTACCACAGGCCACTTTGATGCCTTATTTTGGTGTGGAGATGACCTTGAGTTTGCAAAGACTACCAAGGAAGAAAGGTTTTATTTAAGCTTGATCCCAGAAACAAGCCATATCTGCGGTCCTGAGATCAGCCTTGCTGAGTATGGAGTGGTTCATTACTAGCCCAGCAATCCCTAGGAGCCTGGTCACCTCATGAGAAGCTGTTTGGGCGTGGTAACCCAGGCAACAAAGAACAAAACAAAACAAAACAAAACAACCTCAGCTCTCAGTCCTGTGCTGACTTTGGCCATTTTTTCAAAAGATGATGACAGGGGATAGGAGAGGGGAAGAGGGTGTTAAGCTTCATAGGTTTTAGAATAAAACCATTCGCTTAACTATTGGCATCCTACATGTGATATCCTTGCCCAAGAAACAACAACCTGACACCTCCCTGAAGCACATCAGTACTGACATTCTCAGTATAAATCGGGAGTTCTTAACATTATTTTTCAGTCATAGACCCTTTCGGCAATCCCGCAGATTCCTTGGAATAAACTTTTTCAATTAATAGGTTCGCAAAGGAAAACATCTGCTCTATGTGAAGCAAGAAGACAGAGAGAAGTTAGTGCTCCGTGGAACAAGGACTTACAAGTTCTCCTTGGAGAAATGAATAAGGAAGTCAGGATGGAATCAGTTTCCTCTCTTGCCAAAGGTAATAAGAAGCAACATTTCAGGGGACTCTTAGTCACCTGGCCTGATGGCACTCATGATAAACACAAGCAGAAAGACCACCATGAAGTTAATTGTAGCTTATAGGCAAACATTTGTTGCAGAGGATAAACAGGAAAATAAATGGGTTTTTTTTTCTAATTTATCATTTAAAAATATTTATTTTAAAAATTTTGAGTTTTGAATTCCCTCTCCCATAAATTGAGCAATGTGATATCAATTATACATGTGAACTCATGAAAAACATCTCCATGCTAGTCATGTTGCAAAGAAAAAAAACACAAGAAAAATAAAGTTTAAAAAATTATGGGTGGCAGCTAAGTGGCGCAATGGATAGAGCACCGGCCCTGAAGTCAGGAGGACCTGAGTTCAAATCCAGCCTCAGACCAAACACTTGACACTTACTAGCTGTGCGACCTTGGGAAAGTCACTTAACCCCAACTGCCTTAAAAAAAATATCATTGCTACTATTTAAAAAAACTATGCTTCGATCTGCACTCAGACTGCATCAGTTCTCTCTCTGGATGTGGAGCACATTTTTTTTTTATCATAAGTCCTTCAGAATTGTCTTGGAATATTGTATTGATCAGGAAAGCTAAATAATTCACAGCTGATCATCACACAATATCGCTATTACTACATACAATGGTCTCTGGGTGCTTTTCACTTCACTTTGTATCAGTTCATATAAGTCTCCCTAGGTTTTTCTAAAAGCAAGGAAAAGACATTTTTAAAGAACTCAATAAGATCCTCTAGGTCTTAACCTTTTTTGGGTATGTCATGGGCCCCTTGGACAGTCTAGTGAAGCCTATGGCGTCCTTCTCCAAATTATGTTTTTAAATGTATAAATGAAAATACACAGAATTCCAAATAAATCAATTGTACTTGGTTATAACTGCATATATAGATCTAATTTATGCCTACAGCTCACTAAATAGATTTATCTATACCTCTTCTATCTATATCTATCATCTATATATCTTGATCTCTATCTTTACATCTATATCCCTCTACCTATATCTACTATCTATCAATATCCTTCTATCTATCCATCATCTATCTATATCTATCTATCCAGACAAAAAGTTTGTGGACCTAAGTTAGGAACATCTGCTCCAGGCAAAAGTGTGACTAGAGGATGAAGGTGAACATAGAATGGAACAGAAGGATCAGGGTTTTATAGTATTTTATCTGCATAGCCCTTCTATCTACAATTCATTATAGTCCAGAAGCACTGATCACTGATTAATCAGGTAATACTTTCACAAACCTAGATGAGGGTAGAGAAAAGAAAATGATAGAAGGAGTGACCTCTGCCATGCTGAAACCATAGGCTGAATCAGACCAAACAGAAACCAGGTAGTTTCACAATGACAGCTAGTTGATTCACAGGATACAGCATCAGCAAGACTTGAGTGCAAATCCGACCTCAAACCTCCTTAATAGCCACGTGACCTTGGGCAAGTCACTTAGCCCTCTTTGTCTCAATTTCCTGCTCTGTGAAATAAGCTGGAGAAAGAAGTTGTGAACCATTCTCATCCCTTTGCCAAGAAAATGCTGATTGGGGTCACAAAGAGTGAGACACGACTGAAATGAGTCAACAATAAGGAGACTTCACAATTGTGTCCTTTTACATGGAAAATGTTTTGAGATTACATATACACAGCCTTAAATTGGGCAGGTATAGAGTAATCATATGAGCTCATTAAAAAAAAAAACAACTAATTGTTCAGTTCTAGGTAATTGCTGAACCTACTGGGATTGGTGGCCTGATATACAACTGATTTATCTACCGATAACAAGAACATGATATTCCTCAACTATACCAGGCATGTGGTAAAGATCAACAATGTTAAAAAAAGCCTTCATCTAAAACGAGATTATGGAGCCATATAACAAATTTTTATTAGAAACCAATAGACTTCATAAATTTGAATTTCTTTGTACATCAACCTCTGTGAAAAAATGGATCATTGAAAATTAACATAATTATGGAAAAGACCTTACATTCCATACCATAAAATAATTTAACCAAAGAAGAAGCCATTTTATATCTACTGCTTCCCGGGAAAAAAAAAATTGAACAAAAGCATGAGAAAGATAGATATGGCAGACTTCTGCTAATGACCATAAGCTACTGGAATGAATATGGATGTCTCCTTAGAAGGCAGTGGTAAAAGGGTATTAGCTTTTTTAAAAGCAAATTTGATAGAATGTGGGGGATTAAAGAAGCTAAAACTAGACTTTCATCCTAGAAAACTTTAAAGGAAAATGGATAAAGAGGAAGTCACTGCAGCTTTCTGGCAGCCTGCAAGAAACCAGAACTGGCCAGGGACGATTCATAAGGGACTGCTCAAAGACCTGAGGGGAAACAGAGCTTGCATTAAGACCAGGGAGAAAGTACAAATGTAAAACAGAGTATCCCTTTAGGCTCCAAGGAAGGTAGGACTAGGAAAAGTTAATTCTATCTAAGGGGCCTACATGAATAAGATTACCTGTGGCTTTTTTAGCTCATAAATTTTTTTCTTAAAGGTCATAGGTTCTTGTCCATACTGAAGGCCAAATTCACGGCAAATACCAAAAACACTAAGCCAGTTTCATTTTCTTGAATGCAAAGTGATGGCTTTTTTTCTTCCCCAAAGGAAAACTGCTTAAAATGACTTAGAAATGGCCCAATCAATGTTCCTGAAAGTTAGCAAAAGTATTCACATTTTAGCTGAGAATAAGCATGAGATATTACCACCCCAAAGGCATATCTTTAAGAAAGTCATAGGGGAGCATAAATAGGTACTTAGAATGAAAATGGCTCTTTCGGTTTAAGTTAATGTAAGATGGGATATCACTCACTTTGGCAGAGAAAGAGGAAGGCTGTCAGAACAGGTTACCCTTCTGATGGGTGGAGAGAATTTTTTTTCTCCAACAATACACAAATAAAAGCATTTTCGCATGCATAGAAAAGTCTGCTTAGGTTTTAAAGAACCTAATCAGTTCTATATCAGTCTATAAAAATCTATGTCACTTCAATAATTTAAGGACACACTTTAGGGAACACACTATTGTCAAGAAAGGGTTAACTAAACAGGGAGACTAATTCGATAAATGAAACAGAAGGCACCTGACTCCAAAGATACCAATATTGAAGAATATCTGCTATAGAACCACCTTGGCTTCATCTATTTCAAATGAACTCTATTTACCCACGTTATCATTTAACCCCCGTGATACAAATTGAAATAACACAACTCAAACTAAATAGCAGCTGAGTTATCTATATGAGTGTAAGATAGATATTCCCTATGGGTTATAAAAGGCTTCTTAGTCAATGCTGTGATTCAGCTCTAAAGAGAGAAAGATTATTGGAGGTCAAACATTTGTTGCACTCAGGGTTCATGCCACAGGAGTTAAAGCTTTGGAATGATATGTTCATTTGCTACTTCTGTCAACCTGCTATGAGTAATGCTCCTCAAGGTCAGGACTCACGTTTTTATTTCTTTTGTGATACTACATAGTAAATGCTTAATTCCCATTTGCTGACTGAGCTGTGCTTATATTGGAGTAAGTATGGATATGTCAGGAGGGCTCTACTCTGGGATACATGGAAGTATATAAATAATCTGTATAATGATATTTTATTAAATGTTTAATTGAAGTCCCAATGTATAAAAATTATTTTCTATGAAAAGACCTGTTAACAGATTCGCAATTTGTAAATAATTTCCGTATTTGTAACTTTAAAAAAAATGAAAAAAAACTAAGCACTTACCGTGTAAAAAGTGTCATGCTAAACCTGGTCTTTAGGGAGACAACTAAGAGCTTATGACATGAATCAGAATTTTCAGTTTGGATCTGAGTGGGTATACATGTGGGTGGTACCACATACTTTATCTAGTACCCACATAAAGATACCCACTTCTTTCTTAGCCCACCATAGTGCCAAAGAGTACTAGGATGGCTAAGATTGTATGTTCTCTAAATAAGTCCATTATGAATAATCCAGGAAGAAAGCTGACGTCTTCATAGAGTCTTACACCAAGATAAGCGTTTCCTGGGCCCAGGCTGTGTTGGCCCTGCTGTGTTAGCAACTTGCTGATATTCAAAAGAAACCTTCAGAAAGCATTGTTTCTGGCTTAGAAAGCGTCCTGCCTACTGAAACTAATCCTCGTGGAAACAATAGACAAGGGGTTTTCACTTTTCTACCTGAAAGACGTGGTCGAACAGCCACAGAGCTGCTGCCAAAGCTATTTTTAAATTGGAAACTTCGGTGTTGCACATTTTCCCTTTATTTGCCCCCTCCCATCCCCCATGTCCTCATGTCTAAGATGAATGAATTGGACTATATGACCTCTAAAGTCTCTACCAGGTCTATAGCTATGATTATCTTTAAACTCAGTTTAATTCCTATCTAGAACCTAAGTAACCAGTACGGAATTTATATAAAGATAAATCAACTGCTAATCTACAAAGGTACTACTGACTATTTCTTGTCTTAAGTTGAGTTTATTCAATGAGCTTTTGATCGGTGGTATCACACAAAATAATTTTTAAGTGTCTCAAAGACTATCAGTCAGGTACAAACACCATTTTTCCAATAAAAGAGTAATAATTGACATATTACAATCTATAGGTCCCCAAAGAACGCTAAACCCATCACATTTTCTAAAATGAGAGTAAAAGCACAGTGCCCATAATACATCAATTAAAAGCTGCCATTTCCTAGAAGCTGTCAACTGCAGAGAGGCTGCCAGAAACCCCTCTTCTCTAGGGCTTCTTGAAAATGAACACCTGGGGTAGCCAGCACTATTAATAGGTAGAGGAAATGAGAGAAAATGTCACAATGCACCGTCCAAATAAAAACGTGTCCAGACTTCTCTGGGAGGAACGTCGGTGGCGGAAAGAGCCCAAAGTATTTAAAACAATACAGCATTATCCTCTTCTCTGAACTCCAAACTCTATTCTGTAGAAGAGCCTGTCGTGTCTGGATAATTTAGGCTCTCCCTCTTGCCCTGCATGAGTCCCAGAGCTCACTCATTGCTAGGAGGGTCTCCTTGTTCTGTTCTCCTTAGATTAGGGGGCATACCTGCCCTGCTCTGGTTCTGACAAGGAAAGGATTTGCAGGTGCTGTTGCCTGTCATTGGGGTGAGGCATGTGATGAAAGATGTTGCCCTTCTCTCTTCTGTTCCCAAGCAGCCCAATAGGAAGGAGGAACCCCTAACCTCTCTGCCATCCAGACTGACAACACAGCATCTCTCTGAGGAGCATTGCCAAGAGCCCTACTGGCATACCAAACATTGCCAGACACATTGCCCAAACTATATTGAGAGGGGAAAAAAAAAAACTACTAGGACTCAGTAATTAAGGTAAAATTTGAAAACAAACAGGTGATTATATCTAGAGCAAGACAGATTTTGCTCCTTTAGACCTCAAAATCAACTGACATCTAAATTTTAAAATAAAGAAAAAAGCCAAACCTAATAATAATAGCTAGCATTTATTTATATAGAATTTTAAAGTATAAAAAGTGCTTTGCTCGTGTTATTTCATCTGACCCACACAATCACCTTGTAAGACAGGTGCTATTATGGTCCCTATTTTACACATGGAGAAACTGAGGCTGAGAGAGGCTAAAAGACTTGCTCAAGGTCAAAGAGCTGGTAAGAGTGTAAGGTTAGGTTCCTGACCACAAATATAGCACTCTATCCACTGTGTCACCGAGTTTCTAAGAAACCCAGAACTCTGACAATAATAGTCCACATTTCTAGAGCACTTATTCTTATAAAGCACCTTCCTCTAAAGAACCCTATGAAATAGTAAATTCTGGTATTAGTATCTCCATTTTATAGGGGAGGAAATGAAGTCCAGAGTGTCCTGCCTCAATTTGTGGGGCTTGTTAGAGCCCAGGAATCTTGGGAATCTTGGGAAAATCACTTAATCTCTCTCTGCTTCAATCTCCCCCAATGTAAAAATGAAGGATTGGGACTAGATTTTAAATACAATAAAGCTTTATTTTAAAATGTAAAAAAAAAATTCTTAGCTTAGCTTGTAAGCTATTAAAAAAAACAGGTGGGAAGGCTGGATTTGGCCTTTGGGTTATAGTGTGCTGACTTCTGTACTAGGTCCAAGTGTCTTCAAGCTCTAAAATTCTCTGACTACAAAAAAATCTCAAAGTTTTGCACCATAAAATGCATACAAAAAATGTTATTTTTAAGGAGGAAGGTGCTTGGAACAAATAAGGGCTTGTTGATTCACTGACTGACAAGGTCAACAATCACTTTTTAGGTCCGGGCAATTTAAAAGACCTACTAATTAGGTTTTTCTTTTCTTTTCTTTTTTAAAGCAAAGCATGGCTAGTCTTCATTACTCTGGCTCTCTCCAAAAAAAACTCAAGCTGAAAGAAGCACCAATTTAAGTGTATTCCTCTTTTGTCTTACCAACAGGAGTACTTTATTTTTCTTAAATAGAAATACATGGCTCTTAATTCTCTCTGAGGTTGATTTCAAACAATATTCCCTTTTTCTTCATGAAGCACATGTTGCCTGCTGCAAATTATGTTCTGCTAATGGGAAGATTTCCAAACAGGGGAAAAGTCTTCTTCTTCGTCTTCTTCTTTTTTTTGCTAGTTTGGTGGTTTTGCTCTGGTTGGCTCACCTTAGCTATCACTTCACATCCATGCCACTTTTCAGCACAGTTTACCTTCTGAATGGTGATTTTTTTTAGATGTGCCAGTCAGTAAGACTTTGTTGCTTCTCTTTCTGCTGCCCTGAGTCCACATGTTTGCCACATCAAACTGTAGGGGCTGAGTAGCTTTAAGCCTTTTTGATCAGGTTTCATGTGGTGAGACATTATGCATTAACTGGCATATTGGAACTACCACTGAGGTACTATTAGTCAACAATTATTGGACTTTAAACACTTGCTATGGCCATCCCCTAGTAAGCTGACTTTCAGTTACTAAGCTGAGAAAGAAAATGCAGCCAGGTGCTTTTCTTCAACGTTGAGCTGAGTGCAAGGACTGGGCTGTTAAATGATTGAAAGCTGAGAATTGGAGTCTTGTGCCTTAATGGCCCAGAAGGCAAAGTGTGTATGACATGAACACAAAGATACGAACTAAAGAGGAAGAAATTACATAGGTGGCTCCCATTGGGATGGACTGAAAAGGGGAGATTTTAAAGGAAGCAGCAGTGTCAGCTTTAGGTTTGTTTTTCTCCCTCGGTTGGATTTCTCAAGATTAACAATGTCTTTCTTGAGACTAACAATAGTGGTCCCCTGTCTACCTTAATTGTCAACCCTCGGCCTCTTCTTCTAAGAGAAGTGTACCAAATGGAGTGAAAAAAAGATGTAAAGAGTGCCAGGATCTCCCAAAGTCAGCTGTAGAGCACACAGCTCTCTTTAGTCAAATGAACCTTACCTCCAGGGCTGCCTTTATTTCCACAATAGCTGCCTTTATCCAGTTCTAGAATGTTGTTCCCAAATGGAGGTGAAAGCATTCTATAAATATTGGCATTCTTGGAAAACAGAGTGAATCATAACATCTTAGAGAGGGAAAGCACTTCAGAGACCATCTCATCCAAACCATATCTGAAGAGTAATTCCATCTCCCATATACCTGACAAGTATTCATCTATTCTTTCCTTGAAGAATCCTGTTAAAGTAAAACCTACTTCCCAAGGGAAACCATTCTCTTTGTGGAGGGCTCTGAACATTTAGGGAGTTTTCTCTCTTATCAAGCTTAAATTTACTTCTGGTTTCTTTTACCTATGGCTTATAATTTGGTCCCCAGGGTCCATTGAGAACAAGATTGGTCCCCTTTCACGTGATAGCCCTTCAAATACTTGAAGAAAACTACGTGTTCCTTAAATCTTTTCTTATTCAGGCTTAATACACCCACTTCCTTCAGGATTCAGATGGCACAATCTCAAGGCCCTTCACCATACTGTTTGACCTTTTTTTTTTTTAGCTCAAGATTGAAATGAGGTAAGGTACGATGAAAGTTTGGAATGATGTGAAAGCAAAGTAGAGGAGTTTGGACTTGATGTAACAGATACAGGAGGCCCTGGCATTTTCATCCATGACTTGTATAAAGGCCTCCTTTAAGTTTTTGTCTCCTTTCTCACTAAAACAAACAGGGAGTCAATGCAGTTCGTTGAAGAAGAGAGTGCCATGGTAACTGTTTTAGAAATACCAATCTGGAAGCAATACGTAGGATGGATCTGAAAGGCTGTTGCTGTGATGTGAGTCTAAGTTGGTAGTGATCTGTACTAAAGTTATGGCATTCATCCAACAAGGAGATATCGAGGGTAAAGGGTGAGTCCAAGAGAAATTTTGAAAGAAGAAACAACTGTCCTTGGTGAAGGAAACTGCATGCTTAGCATACTTCCTTGTATGTACTTTAGATCACAGATCCAGAGCTATCAGGGACATCAGACACTGTCTAGTCTTACCCTCTTATTTTATAATTGATGAAACTGAGGCCCAGGGAGCATAAGTGACTTGACCACGGTCAGAAAGGTAATAAATCTCAGAGGTCCTCTAACTTTAAAGCCTGTGCTTTTTCCATTGTATCTCCATTTTACTACTACCTGTTGTAGGTACTTAATAAGTATTTGTTAAAGTTAATACTTGTTGAATATGGGACATGAAGGAAAGGGAGGTAAATGGGGACTCCAAGTGGCCTTCTATCCTAGGGTTTGGAAGAACAGTGAAACTTGGGAGGAAGGATGTTGTTTTTGTAAAGTACTTTGTAAACTTTAAAGTTATCATATACCTAACTTCATTGTTATTATTGTTTCCTAATACAAAGGAAGATCCTGTGGCCATTCAGCCATCTGTCTGGAATGACAGTACTTAGGTTTTCCTCAAAGGGACAAAAGGAACTCCACTGACCAAAGAAAATTAAGAAAGGGAGTTTGCTTACAGAGACAGCAGGATATAAGCGGTAGACTGTTTCACTTGGAATCAGAAAGGGCTGGGTTCAAATCACAACTAGGATACTTATTAGCTTTATGGCCCTGGGCAATCAACCTCTTCGAAAAATGGGGACAAGAATAGTTCTTACCTCACAACAATGTTGTGAGAATCTAATGAGCTAATATCCATAGAAAATGCCCTTTGAGACAATTCCTAAACACTCATGATGGAAAATGCTATCCACATCCAGAGAAAGAACTATGGAATCTGAATACACATCAAAGCATACTATTTTCACCTTTTTAAAAACTTTTTCTTTCTTGTGGTTTTTCCCTTTTCTGATTCTTCTTTCACAACATGACTAATGTAGAAATGTGTTTAATATGATCGTACATGTATAACCTATATCAGATATAACCTATATCAGATTACTTGCTATCTTGGAGAGGGGGGAAGGGGAGGGGAAGGAGAAAAAAATTTGGAACTAAAATATAAAAATGAATATTGAAAAAATTTTAAAAATGCAAAAAAAATGTCCTTTGACCTTAGAGTACTATATGAATAAAAGCTTTCATAATTATTTAGAGGGTCATAGGATCACAGATTAGGATGCAGAAGAGATCTCAGACATCATCTACTCCAACCCCCTCATTTTACAGATGAGGAAATTGAGGTCTAGAGAGGTTGTGACAGAGGGAGATAGATGGTAGTACAACAGATAGAGTGCTGGGCCTGGAGTCAGGAAGGCCCAAGTTCAAATCAGGCCTCAGATATTAAGATAACTAACTTAACTTCTGTTTGCCTCAGTTTCCTCAACTGTAAAATGGGGACAATAATAGCACCTACCTTGCAGGGCTGTTGTGAAGATCAAATGAGATAACGTTTGTAAATCAATTAGCACAGACCTGGTACATAGTAGGCGCTATATAAATGCTTATTCCCTTTCCCTTTGCAAAAGGGACCATAAGTAGTGAGTAGCAGAATAGGGATGAGAACGTGGACCCTATAACTTGAACTCGAACTCTCTTTCCATTCTATTATGGGTGGATGATGGAACACTTAGGTTGAGATGGACTTCAAGTGGGAATATAGGTCTAGGGTGATTTTTTTTTTCCTTTGAGAGGTCATTAGTAGATACATTGTTTTAGAAGTCCCCTGAATGAAGGTGACAGGCTGCTGGCATATAAACAAACACCTGAGACAACTGGGCCAGCCTAGGCTAAGCAAATTGCTAGTCTGATTCCCTGGACAAATAGAACTAGAAAGAGGTAAGAGAGAAGGAACATCTACAGCATCAGTCTGGAAAAACAAGCCAACCAACCCCCAACTGAAGGTCCCATTCTGAAGGACACTTGGAAGATAAATAGAATGGAGGGGAAATTGTGGGGCATGAAGCAATGGAGAGGCAGGAAAAAAGAGATTCGGGAGGGAAGTGCATCCCACGAAGAAACATCAGCTGATAGGACGATCCCAGAGCCGGCAGAGCGTGGCATTATATCAGGCTTGGATTTGAAAGATTTCCCGCAGAAGCCGCTCTGTTATACTGAGATGCAAATTGCCTTAAATTTCGGAGATCACATTTATTTGGTCATGTCGCTGCCTTTGTGTTTCCATAACCCAATGTGACTGGGTAAATGAAAAGAACGCAATAACTGGAAAGGCAAAGAAATATGGATTTGGAAAGTCCTCACTAATTCAGGGAGTCGATTTCTTGGGCAAAGAGGCTGTAAATGAAAACGGGAAGAATGTACGCAGAGCAAAACAAAGGCGACCGGAGCCGGGCCCTTTGGTATTCAGCTAGCCAGCCTGCAGACTCCTGGACCAGCACCTTGTTAATCAAACGTTTCAGGAATCTGTGCTTCTGCTAACCACCCCGGGGGGTTCCATTTCAGTAGCATCTGTATCCAGTTCTTACACCGACACAGAAACTATTTGCTGTAAACAACAGCATTTTTAAGGGTGGGAGATACAGAGTCACAAGAGATTACTTATTAGACACAGCCAGGCAGACTATACCGCAGGCAGGGAAACAATGCTCCCACACGCTTCTGCCGTGCCACTTTATTGCCCGAGATTATGTCTCAACTAAGGACCTGGAACAGGAAACGACAGGAATTGGTGGACGGGGGTGGAAAGCAGTACTTTACGGGGTGCCAGGTCATTCTATTCCAAGCTCCGGAGGGACAACTACTGTTTGGTTACCAGGGTTGTGGGGAGATGGCCACTCCTGCCGCAGGTACCCCTGACGACAGCAGAAGCAATTCATCACCAGGCGCGGAGCTGCAGCACAAGGCCACAGGAACGGAGGAAAGGCAGTGAGGGACTGCTACAACCAGGGAGTCTGCAGCTCGCAGGGACCAGCTGTACCTTTTTGCGTGGGAGTGTGAAAAGCCCTGGGCTGTTAGAAGACCTGGTAGTCTAGTCCTTGCTCTGGTCAAGACGAACTGTGTAACTATTTTCCTTTAGTGGACCTCAGTTGGCACAGTGGATAGTGTGTGGGGCCTGAGTCAGGAAGACTCATCTTCCTGAGTTCAAATCCAGCCTCAAGACACTTAACTAGCTGTGTGACCCTGGGCAAGTCACTTCACCCTGTTTGCCTTAGTTTCCTCATCTATAAAATGAGTGGGAGAAGGAAATGGTAAACCACTCCAGTATTTGTGCCAAGAAATCCTTAGACAGGGTGACAAAAAGTCCGACATGACTGAAAAGCAACTGAACGACAAAGATGAGGGAGGTGACTAGAGTGTTTAAAAAAAATTTTTTTAGGCAATTGGGGTTAAGTGACTTGCCCAGGGTCACACAGCTAGTAAGTGTCAAGTGTTGGGTCTGAGGCCAGATTTGAACTCAGGTCCTCCTGACTTCAGGGCCGGTCTTCTGATCCACTGTGCCACCTAGCTGCCCCAACTATATGGTTTTCAGGCTCCTTTTTAGGCCTAATCTTTTATGTTTCTATTTTTCCTATTTAGGGAGGTGCTTATTGCTGCTCAGGGAAGATGGAGAAACTGGCTTTCCCAAGGCACTCAAAGCAGGGAAACTCCTTGAGACTATAATCAGTTACTTGGTGCTTGAAGATTCTGTAGTTCTTGCCCTCTCTATCTTAAACACAAGCTTGGAAGATTTAGAGTAAGAAGAAATTAAGCCCTTCACTGTACGAGTAAGCAGAGAATAGGGATTATTATCTATGTACCTCAGAAGAAAACCTGCTTCATTTAGAAGATTCAGGAGGATTTCTACAAAATCATTAGGATTACTGTTTCTATAGTCCCCTCGGCTGGAAGCGATGAATGCTCACCTTGGTGTGTTACAAGGCCAGATCGCATAGCTAAGTCTCCAGAAGAGTTAAAAGCAAAAATTCCTGGGTCTCTGTTCTGTCACTTTCCCAGCATGCTATATGAAAGCCTTTTCACAAACATCTGTCACTCCTTTGAAAACTATATTTTCTTTAAATGTTTTTGAGGAGATACACCAGTCACTAACTACAGCTCTCTTCTTTCAGGGCACAAGATGTTTAGATGTTTAGTACAAATGGCATAACAGGATTGCTACAGTGCCCAACACTCAAGAGCTAATGTACCCATTCTCCACTCCTAAGGGTAAAGATGTTAGAGTTTTAAACCATAAGAGTCAGTTCTCTAGAAATATGTCGTAGCTCAAAGAAAAACACCACCAGCAAGAATTGTTTTTGGAGGCCAGCCTTTTTCACACTGGCTATCTATATCCTAACCATGTTGGCTTTCTGCTGTATGGCACCTCCTCCCTCTTCTGGAATCTGCTACGAACCGTCCATGCTAGAAAATCCATACGATCAAAACTGGCATCTCCAGGCCTGTGACCTCAGAGGTGGGAAGCTAACAGATACTCTGGAGTGAGACTCCTCCTTATCTATAAAACACAACTGATCCATTAATCGATAAACATTTATTAAGTACCTATGTACCATGCACTGTGCTAAGTGCTGTGGATAAAAACTCAGAAGCCAAATTGTTAGCGCCCTCAAACGCCTTACAGTCTAGTGTTCCCAAAGCTTTATGGTGACATCTCTAATTGTATTCTTTCCCTGTTCTACTTTGGAGGTATCAGCTGCTTCCTCAATTTGGGGGGGGGGAAGAGTTGGAAGCTGACCTAATTTTAGAGTTGCCAACTACTGCTCCAGTTTGATGGGTGAATGCTGCCACAACGTCCTTCCCTTGCTGCTCTTGCCTCCCCACTCTGTGATCCCAGCCTTGGCTGTCTCCTGTTAAGCTGCAAAGCCTTCCCTTAAATGCACCAAATTAAAGGGCCTATTGCTTTTAGCACTGACTTTGATTTTTCTTCAAAGCCCCTTTAGGTCCCAGTGACAGACCACCTCAGAGTAGTAACCTATGAAAAGAGTGATAAAAAGCCCAGCACAGCGCATCAGTACAGAAATGTGCTAACGTTCCCTAATGAGGACCAACAATTCCCAAAATTAACTTCTTCACTAAATAAACCATCCCATTTCACACAGGCAAAAATTACCATTGTAACTGCTCCTTTGCCAGACACAAGGTGGTAGCAGTAACATGAGGCACACATGTTCGCAGTCCCTGCCCCCTGTTTTCTGTTCCCACTGCCACCAAAATACTTGTTCCAAGGCTGGTCAGTCATGACACGGGTGCTAGAAAGTGTAAAGAACAGGATACAAAAGAACAACAGAACAAAAAATAAGGAAGAGAAGAGGACACAGAGAAAGGACGTCAGGTCCAGTTAATCCAGACGAAGAGTACAAAGTTACATTTTTTTTTTCTTTCAAAGATATCAAAAGCAATTCAGTGCCTAGAATCACAGACTCTGAATATCTAGGAAGGAAGGAAGGAAGGAAGGAAGGAAGGAAGGAAGGGGAAGGAAGGAAGGAAGGAAGGAAGGAAGGAAGGAAGGAGGGAAGGGAGGAAGGGAGGAAGGGAGGAAGGAAGGAGGGAAGGGAGGAAGGAAGGAGGGAAGGAAGGAAGGAGGGAAGGAGGGGAGGGGAGGAAGGGAGGAAGGGAGGAAGGAAGGAGGGAAGGAAGGAAGGAAGGAAGGAGGGAGGAAGGGAGGAAGGAAGGAGGGAGGGAGGCAGGGAGGAAGGAAGGAGGGAGGGAGGAAGGGAGGAAGGAGGAAGGAAGGAAGGGAGGAAGGAAGGAAGGAAGGAAGGCAATAAACTCCTATTAAGTGTTTGCTATGTGCCAGGACCTGTGCTAAGCACTTTGCAAATATTATCTCAGTTGACCCTCACAACAACCCCGGGAGGCAGGTGCTGTGATGACCCCCATTTTACCATTGAAGAAAATGAGGCAGACTGGTAAAATGACTTGCCCAAGATCACATGGCTAATTAAGTATCTGAGGCTGGATTTGAACTCAGGTCTTCCTGACTCCAGGACCAGCCACTCTATCTGTCCTGTCACCTAGCTGCCTATGAGGGCTTACAGATCCTCTAGTCCACATTTTTCTCTTTATATTTGAAGAAAATGAGGTCCAGACCCATTGTCACGTGTTCAAGGCCACGTAGCAATACTCCTAATCATAGGGATAATTATATGGTGGATTTGTTAGGAAAAAGGATCAGTGATTTTAGGCAGTCTTATTTCAATATTACCTTAACATCTGAGGGTCAGGAGGGGAAGTCATGAAATCTGACTCATCGCTGAAGGAATTCTCTTTACTAGAGCCCCAACGAGTAGTGACATAGTCTCTGTTTAAGCATGTCCACTGGCAGGAAATGGGTAGTTTGATATGCCTTCCTCTGAATGAACTTATGATAGCTCCCAGGGATCACCCTTTCATTCTGTAAGTACACACACACTCCCTTGAAATAATCAAATCTAGAGTTTTGCTAGGAATCAACGTCAAACCAAAACACAATCATCTGAAATATCTGTAACCATGTCATTTTTGAAAACCACGGACGAAGCATTCAGCCACCTCCAGTCCAGAAATACTCTTCCAATTTACAATGATTTCTCATATACTACAGACTGAGTGCAGCAATCACAGTCTCAGTTTGTCTGTCTGTCTGTCTGTCTGTCTGTTTCCAGTAGCCTGGAATGTAATTTAACCAGGACAGGTGATTTAAACTCATTGTAGTTTCCAGTTCCCTTAACCACTTCCTCACCTAGCTAGGGTTCAAACTACTATTAACTCACCTTTTTTTCTCTCTTGTTTACCTTTTCCAGTCTAAAGAGCAATGTCTTCAGTAGAGAAAACAGAAGCCCAAAAGGGGATGAATATTGACCATTTCCACAGGTCTCTTCTAGGTGATTGGGAGCTACTCTGCGAAATTAATTTAAGCCGAGGTTCTAATGGATGACAATATCCTTCTGGCTTACCTTTCTTAAGCAGTCACACTTACATTTTAATAAAGGCCTTTAGTGCTTCATCTCAAAGAGCAGAGTACTAGGGGAATTTCATGAATTTGGTCTGTAGAAAAGATGTTTTTGGTTTTTCGCTTCAAAAGAAAAAAAAGATCCTTCATCTTGCCAAAGTCCATCGCTTTTCTGGCTGGAAATAAAGTGAGTTTCAAAGTTTTCATTTGGTTCCACCAGTTCTTCTGGGTGAAAATCCTTTTATGAGTCTAACCCTATGTCAGATGCCCTACTCATTTGTCTGGATATTTTAATGTACTTCAGTAAGAACGCTACTTACTTCAGTATTTCCTTATTGTCTCTTCTACTGAGTTTGACATTTAATTATCTAACGCCTTATTTTATTATTTAAGCATTTTATGCACTCATGTCTTGACTTCCTTACTGAACTATTATCTCTTCGGGATTTCTGTCTTATGCTTTTATGTGCTCCACCTCACCTAAGAACAATGCTGACCCAACATTTGGGATTC
Source organism: Phascolarctos cinereus (assembly GCF_003287225.1). Taxonomy (NCBI): domain Eukaryota; kingdom Metazoa; phylum Chordata; class Mammalia; order Diprotodontia; family Phascolarctidae; genus Phascolarctos; species Phascolarctos cinereus. The sequence goes on along the minus strand of NW_027555625.1, from coordinate 402,364,504 downwards.
AATAAATACTTGTGGATTTAAATTGAAATAGAGGGAGAGTTTGGCTGTATCTGCCTATGCCCCGGCCAGGTTCACTTTCCCTCAGAGGAACCAAAATGGATATTCAGAAACAGCAATAGAACAGTAGAGCAGCTGCCAGAAGGCAGCATTTTGGAATCCCAGTTTGCGGTGGACTGTTACTATGGGGGAGACAGTGTGAGCTAGCCAGAGGCTCTCTGTGGCTGGTGTGCTGTGATATGAGGAGGCACTGTTTCCCACCTCCTAGTTAAACATGCCTGTTTCATTCTGCACCAGAGAGTCCTTCCGGAGCCTTGGAAGATGAGGTGGGCAACCTGAGGATGATCATTTGAGATTTGTCCATTTTAAAATGTTTTGAGGCTACATCTCTTGAAGGTGGGTTAAGTACCATGAGGTGAGCTAATGAAATTAAAAATAGGCCATGAGCGTGAGTGACAGTGGTTGTTTTTCTGAAAGGCAGAAGGCTCTGAATCTTAATCCCATGTGTGATATGGACTGTTTCTATAGCCTTGGGCAAATCTCATAAACTCAACTTCATTTTCTCCACTGTTCAGTGGGGAGATTTCTACTTATCTACAGCTGGGCCAGGCTGAAAGACTTCATGGGTCTGTTTTGAGTTGATTCCCAACAGGCATCCTTGTGAGCAGAGATGGCACTTGGCAAAACTATGAAGCTGGAAAAGTTTGTCATTGCTGCTCCTCTATTAATGCCTAGGTTTGCACCTCGTTTGCTTTTTTCATGCACTACACACCACAGGGGTTCCCTTAAGCCCCTGCCTGCCACTACTGTGATATTCTCTGTGGGTGCGCCTTCCTAGGCAGCACCCATTTTCCAACCCCTTTCTTCCCTTTTTCATCCTCTGGCTCCCTCTTTCCCTCTATGAAAATACCCTCTTCCCTTAGATACCTGCTAGTTTAGACTACATGTTAAAATAATAAATTAATTTGAACTAAGGTTTTAATACCTGATAATAGCCTAATGTTTTACCCCTCCCAGGCAACAACATTTGCATTTAATACAGACTTTCAGTTCCTTTCCTGAGAAGAAGCACTAATGATAGAATTCCAGGACAAGGATCAGCAGAAATGCATTTGGTGCTCCTCAACTAAGACAGTCAGAGCTTGACCAATAATTCATAGACTCAAAGGGTTTAAGAGTTGGAAGGAACCTTAGAGGTCACCAAGGACAGTGTTTCTCAACTTAAACCTTATTAAAGACGGATACTAAATCTAAATTCTCTACCACCGACTGTTTTATCTAGTCAACAGCTCCCAGAATGAATACTCTTGGTTTACATGGTTCAGGTTCAATCATGGAGGCTTCTCAATAATCATAATCATTGGCTGGTGCCTCCACTCAAAGTTTGCCCTTGGGAATGTCATAATTTGGTTCCAGACTAGGTCCCTGCAAATAAGGACTTTCCATGAAAGCACTGAGACAAAAAATAACCCCAAACAATGTGTGTGTATACATGTATGTATATATGTGTATGTGTAATTTATATATACACATGTGTATGTATATGTACTTATGCATATATACATATGTATGTGTGTATATATAATATATATGAAACATATATTTTAATTTCATTAATTCACCACACGGTACTTAATCCACCTTCACGAGATGTAGCCTCAAAACATTTTAAAAAGGACAAATCTCAAATGATCACCCTCAGGTTGCCTCTTTCATCTTCCATGGCTCTGGAAGGACTCTGGTACAGAATAAAACAGGCTTCTCACCCACAAATTTCACTGGGAGGTGGGAAACAGTGCCTCCCCCATGGTAACAGTCCAACCCAATCTGGAATTCCAAAGTGCTGCCTTTCGGCACCTGCTCTACTATTCTGAATATCCATTTTGGTTCCTCTGAGGGAAAGTGAACCCGGCTGGGGCATAGGCAGATACAGCCAACTTTCCCTCCATTTCAATTTGAATCCACAAGTATTTACTGAGTGTGTGTGTGTGTGTCTGTGTGTGGATGAGGTGCTACGGAAGTACTAGCTATTTATTATTGTTATTATTACATTATATATATATATAATATTATGTTATATGTTATAGTATAGTATAGTATATATATTATTATTTTTGTTATTATTATACTCCAGATGGCCATCTGGTTCCAATTTTTCCCAGGATTCTCCTCTACAATATTCCCAACAAGAAGTCATACAATTTTCATTTGAAGATCTCTAGTAATTGGTAACCCGTCATCACCCCAGGTAGTCCACAGTACTTCTAGGAAGCTCTAATGGTTAATCAATAATCGATCAAACAGCAAGTATTTATTAAGCACCTACTATGTGCCCAGCACCATGTTGGGAAGCTTTTTTATTCTCATATGAAGCCTAAATCTGCCTCTGCAAATTTGATCCATTGGTCCTCATTTTCCTCTTTGAATCAAAGCAGAACAAATCTAATAATGATCCTTCCATATCACAGCCTTTGAAATACTTAAGGGCACCCATCAAGTAAACACCTCCAATTCTTTGACCTGTCTTTGTACGTCATAGCCTCAATGCTTGTCACCGTCATGGTTTCCCTCCTCTACATATATTCTCTAATCTGTCAATGTCCTTCCTAAAATATGGCACCAAGAACTGGACTCAGTACTCCACATGTGGCCAGAGCAGCTGATAATTCAGAGGGAATTCTATGTCCAGGGGTGGGGAACCTGCAGCCTCAAGGCAGTCAAAGGGCCACACTTGAGGACCTAGAGGGCGACATGTGGCTCGAGGCCACAGGTTCCCCACCCCTGCACTTGACAACTTTCCGTATGGCTTAAGATCACATTAGCTTCTTTGGTTTTCATGATGCCCAATTGGTATTGTACTTGCAGTCTACTAAAACCCTCAGATCTTTTTCACATATGACGTTTTTTGATCACATTACACTGTACATGAGAAGTCCTAATTATAAGACTTTACATTATCTGTATAAGTTTCATCTTAGTAGAATTAGCCCAACATTCTAGACCGTTGAGATCCTTTTGTCTCCTGTCATCCAACATGTTGATCATCTTTACCTGTGGCCATCTACAGATATGATAAACATACATTTTATCTCTTCCTCCAATTTGTTGATATAAATTCTTAATAAAAGTTTATTGAATGAACAAATGAAGGTTGGAATAGGAATATGAAATGGAGTCAGTTTTAAAAGCTTATAGGCTTTGAGAAGTAAGGAAGTCAATGTTTTAAATACCAGTAAATGTTTTAAATGTTTTAAATACCAGTAAAAATTGAAAATACTTGTCTAGTTCAACCATATTTCACGGATGAAGACACTCATGTCCACAGACAAGAAGCAGTACACCTAAGGCCACACCATGTAGTCTGCTATAGATTCCATATATGTCTCAGGTCACCTTGCTTATGGGAGGAAAGGAGAGTTGTATCAGAGCTTTTCACTGCTCAAAATGCCTTTTATATTAACAACACAATAAATTGGACTAATTATATATTTGAGATATGTTTGATTTACTTATTTACCCCATCCTTATTGGTGTTGCAAGATTTTAGTGGAATAGAAAGAAATTCAAGGCACAAAGATTTTTTTTTAATGGAGCTGTAAAGTCTATCAGCTTATGAAGGATTTTAAAAATTCAAGATGACATGAAAAATAATGTGATTAATCATCTGGTTACACTGCCTACTCCATACCATGCAACCAACTCTTTGGGAACACATGTTTACCTAGTTTTTCAGCTATCCAATGCCACGTACACTGAAGCATACTGATCTAGTTTCTCCCTTATTTTGAAGGGTGTGTATATTCAGACATAGGACACTGTGTAGGACAAACTTGAATTTTTGTGTATGCGTGTTTTCACACCTTCACCTCTGCAATAATTCCTGCAGAGAACTTATATACCCTTCAAAAGAGGGCAGCAGGTTGAACTCAATATTTTAATTGCCCTTGGATTCTTAAGGGTACAGAACAGATAATGTTAATCAACCCACTTGAATAATTCAAATCACATCCATGAAAGTTATAAAATATCACACATAGAGAATATCTTGACCAGGCAACTGTAAGAACAGTGTGACCAACTGCAGCTGTTTAAGATCAGATTTTCTAAAACACAGCAGCCTCTTTGACATGCACTACTTATTATGACATGTGATCACTGACATTGATTTAGAATTGAACGACTTTTCTCTTTGTTTTTGAAAGTCATTTTAACTTGTTATTCTTCACAATTATTTCAATTCAACACCTTTTATGTGCCTGGCACTGTGCTGGGTCCTGGAGATACAAAGGCCAGAATGAAAACAGTCCCCGCCTAAAAGGGGAGTACGTTATAATGGAGGAATTTGCATGTGGTCAGCTATGTCATCATGAAGGACACACAAAACAAATACCAAGTAAAATGGTGTATGTCTATGGTAGGGGGGAGGGGAGGCCGACAAATGAAAGGAGGAATCAGGAAAAGACTTTTGAAGGAGGTTTCATGTCAACTAAGCCAATCTGTAGTCCAGTGTTAAGTCCCTCACTGAGGCTAATCGCAAAAGTTCTTATACATCAATTAAAAAATGAGATGGACAATGAGATTTTGTCGAGGTTGGATAAAATAACCATACTTATTAAAGAAAGACTAATTACTAATCATGTTAGAGTCCAAATGAGGTAGTTCAACTCTCTTTGATGGGGAAAAATTATTTTAAAAAATCTTTAGAGATTTTTTTCCCATTCTTCATCTGTTTGTTGTCCTCCCTCCCATTTTATCATTAAATGACCTTGGGATGATATTTTTTTTTAATTGAGTCTCTTACCAAACTTGCTTTTAATATGCTTTTCTTTCCACTGCTTTAAAATGTTTCATAAAGTAATACTGTTCATAATTTTCCACATTCTGCTTTATATGAATCTTACAAATGAGTTTATATTCTCTGCTTGGCAAAAAGATCAAGTGTTTTTTGGATGAAGTGGTTTCTAGGCTCTTTTGGTCTCCTCATTATGGCAACTGATTTACATCAGCTAAACTACTTTATGAAATTATCATCATAGGTGTTGATGTCCAATGAATGGAAACTAATGCTAATTCTTCAAAGGCCTAACAAACATCACATAAATTGTATGCTTTAATGAACAGAGAAAACAGAACTTCTCAGGTAGGTTTTGTTACCTGTAACTTTATACATCCTGGCTCAAACAACAATGGACTAACTTCAATTTCAGGGCTTCACATTTCAGTATCTTTTTGTCAGATTTGGCACATCCATAACCTGTTTGTAAATAAGGGAGATTGGTTCAAAGCTTCCCAATACAATGATGGAATAACATTTTCTTGGAAACTCCAACTATGTCATCTATCTCTGTCAGAAAATCATCAGTGTACAATAAAGTAAAGTGTCATTTCATGTCACTAGTGAGAAATCCTCATATCCTCCCAACTCTTCCAGCCAAGACACAGTAAGACAGTGGCAGAAATGAATATGGCCAGCAACTGAGCATGCTAAATAGGAAACTGTCAACCATTTGGTCACAGAAGAAAAACAGTTTTCTGTAATCTTTTGAATTTCCTTGGGAACATTAAATAGAGTCAGCATTTTTTTTTAAACTGATGTTAACTACCAACATGCCGCTAAATGGGACTAAATGGAAACATGTGTACGTTCTAGACTCTTCAGACCATCAAGTACACTTTCATTTTACATACTGCATAGTACATTCACAAGGGAAACATTTTCCTTTAGACATTTTTTTTAATCTAGAAGAAAATCCAATTAAGCAAAGTACAATGTGGTAATGGTCTAGTGATTTTTGTAAAGCATCATTTTGCTTTTGGCAGTTCTGGCTTTGCTCAAAGAAAAACCAAATGTAGTAACACCTAACCTATCCACTAACAACCTTACCTCTGTAGAACACAGAGAAGAAGAGGAAGGAAGGAAGGAAGGAAGGAAGGAAGGAAGGAAGGAAGGAAGGAAGGAAGGAAGGAAGGAAGGAAGGAAGAGAGAGACCAAAACAGATATCACAGCATCAATATACTAAAGCCCATGCACTTTCTGTAGGTTATCATTCAGTTTATTTTATAACACACACACACACACACACACACACACACACACACTTCTCGCAAGCATCATTATCTGATTTCCAAGTCCATAGCAGATTAGAAGGGTTTGTGTCACTGACATTTCTGAGAAGTGACAATGAACAGGACAGGAAAATTAAAAAGTAGAAACAAGAATGCAAAAACATCCAATGTTCTAAGGTCATTTAATATAGGGAAAAGCTCGTTTTAGTTCTTTACTGTACAGGTGCATAGATCCAGAGCTGAAAGACACCTTAGCGGTCATCTAGTCCAATTCCCTCACTTTACATATGATACAATGAGATCCAGAAGAATTAAGTGATTTACTCAAAGCGTCCAGGCAGAAAGTAACACACCTGGGATTCAGACAAGTTCTACATCTTGATATAGCCAATAGTTAGCTCAGAGTGAGACAAGAGGACATAGGCAGCTTGGGATAACTTTGGTGAAGCCTATGGATGCCTATTCAGAGTAATGCTTTTAAAATGAATAAAATAAAGTAAATAGGATTACAAAAGAAAATACCTACATTAAAATTCAATTATTTTAAAAGTTCATAGACTCCATGTTAAAAAAATTCTGTTTTATACCCCAAGAAAGCTGTTTACATTTGTCTAGACAACAACAAACAAAAATTTCACATTTAGTAAATCTGAAACTCAGTTAAGAAAATATTCGGCCAACAACTTTTAAACTCTCCTTAATTTCAGCACAAGAATATACAGAAGAGATGAATTAACACCCTGATGCTGACAAATCTATTGATTTCAGGCATCTAGATGACTCAGTGGATAGAGATCTAGACCAGGAGGAAGGAAGACCTGAGTTTGAATCCTACCTCTGACTCTTAGCTTGAGACTGTGGGCAAGTTACTTAGGTTAGCTTCACTTCCTTTCTCTGCTAAAACAAGTTAATAATTTCACCTACTTCCTAGGGTTGTTGCAAAGATAAATGAGATCATATTTATAAAATACTTTGCAAACTTAAAATGCTACGTAAATGCTAGGTATAATTATTGTTCTCATTATTACTGACTCCTTCCACTTAAACCATTCTGTGAAGTATTCATTTGGAATGAGAAAACCTTTTCTCATTAAATGGGTCAAGTGTTTGCCCGACTTCACAACTTCCAAATGAATAGTTCTTTCCACAAATGAAAAGATGAATGGTAGATTCCACATTCAAAAATGGTAAACTTAAAACATGTTTGTGACTTAAAATGAGAGTGCCGGGGTCTATTAAACTACATGTGTGCCTACATTTCTATAGGGTTTCATTTCAATTGAAATGAAAGGAACAAATTATAACTGAATGTAAATTTCATTGTGAAAGAATCACGTTAGAATTCATTGGATATAACTGTATGTCCATGTTTACTACTCTGAATTTCAAGTTTCATTTAATCTCTTCTGTGAAGAATTTGAGCAACTGTATGAAGTCGTGAATAAAAGACTGGCATTGGAATTGAGGAAAATTTAGGTTCAAGATGAAAATTTATAGGCAAACCAGCCATCTGCATTGATACAAGGAGTTTTCATACTGGTAGTTCCATACACTGATGAAATCACACAGATCAGAGAATAATTATTCAATCAATCAACAAATATTTGATAACTGCCTGCTATGAAGTCACATACTGCATTTATGAGGTAAGGATGCAAAATTTAAAAATCTCTGATCTCAAGGAATTTACATTCCAAATAAGACAGATGATAGACAGAGATAGACAGACAGAGAGAAGCAGATCGATAGATAGATAAACTGACGGATAGGATGGATAGAGAGATAGAGATAAATGTCACTCAGCTATCAGTTTAGGGAATGATGCCTCATACTATTTCTTCAGGGGAAATTGGATAGCATCAGAACTCAATCGTTTATGAATCAGAGCTAGTTTTGCTATTCTTTAGCTACTGAAATAAACAATCTTACAAAAAAAAGCAGTTCTATGTTTTTCAAAGGATAGACATAATAAAATTAACATACTTCATATTAGTCATATATGCAATGCAAAGAAAAAAGAAATTCCATCACTCCAAGGAGCAGATCTAAAATATCTTTAGTATTGAGCAAATGCAATTCAAACAGATTAAACTTCTCAAAGGTTTATTTACCAGTATTATTTTTCTTTGGGGTGTTTGTGCATTGGGAGAAAAAAAACATAAAACAAATCTTTGATCCTCTTTTATCATCACTAAGTAATTCAGGAGCAATAGAGTCTCATTCTAGGAAAGGACTCTTAAGGATTAAATAATAAATGGTTGTTGGATGAATGAACAAGGACCAGTAAGTAACACATGTAATAACAACCTTTAAATGGTCACAAGCACAACCAAAGATGATTTCACAGATGGTGTGGTGGTTAAAGTATAGATCCTGTTTTTAAGGCTGATGATTTTGAAATAATGCAGAAAGAGAAAGACTCAGATTATTAATTATACATTTGTCTTCATAGCCTCAATGTGAAATATCCCAAAATTCTCTTTTGACCTCAATTCTGTAAATTACATGAGTGACCAAAAATTCCCTTCCCTGCAACTATTTGGAAGCCACAAGATATTTGCACAAATAGGTTTCTGTACTCTACTCCAATGAGAATGCTCATTTTAAAAAAGAGTGGATCTCATAGTTCTTGGGTAAGGCTCTTGCTGAGACTATGTTTTAAGGTGATTCCATTGGGGATCATAATTTTTAAGTTTTCCATCATAAGGACTGAAGACTCAAAGTAACAATTGTTAATAGTTTCCAATCACCACGCAATACTTCTTCCTACCCCAGAGCAGATAGGTTTTTTTTCACTATCACCTTAAATCCTTTTTTCTCTTAATAAAATAGCCCCCAGATGTCAAGTTAAAAGGGATTAAATGTTTCCAAATATTTCAATAAATACCCAGCATGGTGGCAATGACTTATTAACCCAATATTTCTACATTTTCCCTTCAATGACAGTTGGTAATGACCTTCTTAGAAATGTGATGAGTTGAGTGTATCCTCAGGTAGCTTCAACAAAGCTTAATATAAGACTCCATTACATAAGTACGGTAAATGAAAGAGAAATGCAAGCAAACCTCAAAAAAATAATAAAACCTTCCTTCAAGCATTTGACAAGCTTTATTTCTTTATTTTGCCTGCTAAAAATTTTCTAAGCTACAGGAGAAAATTGATTGTTTAAACAATATTATTTAACAATCTCCCTTTAATTGACATTTTATAGTTGTTGGGCTCATCCAATTACATTAGCCTTTAAACGGCCAGCTTACTTCCATAATTTTTAATAAAATGACCATTTTACAAGGTTTAACTTGCTAAATAAGGGTATAAATTTCAATAAAGCAATTAGCACATTTACATAATTTGATATTGTTGTTTTAATTGAACACAAGAGCTTTAAAATCAGTTACACAGGAGAGTGGTGTTCTATTCACGTGTTTTAAAAAAAACAACTTTAACTCAGTGACAAAATCTTACGAATGGTATCTCAATATATTTTTAGATCTAGGCAAAGAGAGAATAGAATAAATGTTTAAGCTTCAGTGTTAAATTTCTTCAATGTTTTAGACTCAGGTGACGTGAGGTAGCATTAAGGGAAAGGGAGCTGGGAAAGGTCATTTGTGTGACAGTGGGAAGCACCGCTGAGCTTACCTCTAATTGGAATATACTGCATACACTTTTGAAATGGTTTCTCCACCTTGGGCAGAGGGGAAAGGAGGGCATTGATAAGGCTTACTTCTAGATGGTCAAAAAATCATGAAAGAATTTTTTTTAAAGCCATTAACTGATCAATCTCAGCTCTGAAGAAGAGAGGAGTAAATGAACCACTGTCCTTTTACTGGAGACATGAGAGGCTATGGATGTGCAATGCTGCATATACCATGACTTTGTATGCTGGTTACATATAGTTCTTTTTTCTTTGTTATAAGGGAAATTTCACTTGTTATACCTGAAAATTACATGCAAAAGCAAGAGGCATTGATGATGAAACTTTTTAAGATGCCACTGAATAAAATATATTCAAATGTTTTTCTTTTAGAAGTCTTTATGCATTTTAAAGTGGACATGACTACATTGCCTTCTCATCTATTAAAAGTTATGGTTGGGTTGTTGGCTGGGACTTAATTTTACACATAACACTTAATTTTCCCTCTGTATCCGGACAATGAGAATTCTCAGCATACAAAAGGGATGAGAAGCTACCTTGGTTTCCATTCCTATTCTCATCAAGATTGAGCTTATTTATTCTTATTGTGAGTCTGTTCAGGGCAAAGACTATATTTCTGAGAAAAGAATCTGGAACATATTCCTTTAAACAGTTTTCTCCCTTGCTTAAAATCAAAGCAGCCTAAAGTTAGGGGTAGGAGCAGGGTGGACTTTAACACAAATAAGACTGAGAAAAAAGTGAAGTTCACAAAATTTGTCTTAGATACATCGAGACTCCTTACTCTTTTGTAGCATTTGTAGCATATAGGTTTGGAGGCTTTTTGGTTGAATGTTAAAAAAAAATGAAAAGGGCAGGACTTCTTTAGCCTTTACCTTTGAAATGTAGGTGTTATCAGCTGGGTCCAAACATTCCATTTCTCCTTTCACTGGTTATGACCTAGTCTCTAATCACCATTGTGGACTCTGCCTCTTGCAGAGATATTTTTCAGTGCATGGAGAGAAGGGGAGGAAATAAATGAAAGGCCAGTGTAACTTGCCAACCTTGCCTCCTCCCAGACAGCAATGGCCACTGACTTGCCTTTGCCAAAGGCAAAAAGATCCTGGAACTTGCCACCCCCAAGACAAACTTGGCCCTCTAGACTAAGGGTTCAAGCCTCTGCCTTTTTTATATTATCTAGAGATGTAACATATTAGTCACTGCCTTCTTTTCTTTCTGCCTTTCCAACTACAGATAATAAAGCACACAACCAGAAAGTTAGGATTGATCCTTTATCTAAATCAGATGAGGTACTAATTAAATCAGAAAGTGTAAACAACTATAAAGAACTGGGGAAAAATGGAACAGGAACTCATTCTTCTAGTTTAAGAGAGGAGGAGGCAAAAACCTCCCTATTTTCTGTCACAGCAGAATTAGGCAACCTCAGTGTCCCTCATCTTCATTCTAAGTGGTGTCACAATTGCTTAGCTCCCTATCTTGGATAATGGCGGCAAAGGCAGCACCCCCTTTGTTGTTTTACCAAAATGAAAGTAAAAAATACTTGAACTGCCAACTACTATTGCATCATGCTTGATTTTAAAAAATGCCAATGTAGAGGCAGCTGGTGGCACAGTGGATAGAGCACCGGCCCTGAAGTCAGGAGGACCCGAGTTCAAATTTGGACTCAGACCAAACACTTGACACTTACCAGCTGTGTGATCCTGGGCAAGTCACTTAACCCCAATTGTCTAAAAAAAAATGCCAATGTACCATGCCTAACCCTCTTAAGAGCCACCAGAAAGTTCTGTTCCAACCTGTAAAACTGTATTTTTTAGCAGTGATCTCCATATCAGCAAGAATCCATCTGTTACAGCCTATACTTCTCTGTTTCTTCCCTGTTTCCAGACACTAAAGAGCCACAGGATTCTGTGCTTCTTATCCCATCCCATTGCTCTTTCTATCCCCTCCCCAAATATAAGAATCTAATACCTTAGATTACTCTTTCATTCTGCCAAAACTTTAAAAAAAGCCCTTATTACCTACATACAGCATTCTATATACTAAACTCAAAAACATAAATAACAAAAAAACCCAGCTTAAAGTATTACTCTTCCCAGAGATATCCTGAATTTTAATTAAGGCCAACGCTTCGAGCTAACGGTCTTCAGTCAAATTTCAATTGAGTAAATGGTAGCAGGGCCTGACTATGCCCATGAAATCACATCACATCACATAGGCTATTGTTTATTCTGCCACATAGGAAGCTAGCCTTGAGTTCTTTCCCTTTCTTCTCTTTCCAGGATAATAATGTGCCCTCTCAAGTTGCACAAGCATTTTCTGTAAGAGAAGAAAAGCTCCAGTTCCGGAAGAGGAAGATAACACACTCTGTGTTATCACACACTGTCTGGAGCAGGAATGGGAATTCCTGCTCTAGACATATGCCCATAGGTCAAAGAATCAGGCTGAATTGTAGCTAAGCACACAGAGCTCAATTGGAGGAGCTGTAAGCGTCTCCACCCCAGCTGATATATTACAGAAATATTGCAAAGTAATCTTTGATTTAGGTTGGACATAGAAAATGCCTATGGGAACCAAAACAGGATATTTAAATAGCTATGTCAGGAAATTAATGGATTCATTATTGATTCTGTAAGCTATACTTTTGAAGGAGTTGAAAGTTTCATTTTGGTAACCATTTAAATTTTAAAACACAAGTTTTGCATTTGCACTGCTGGGATTTCTCCAATAAAACATATTTATTAACCTATCATGAAGACTTATTCTTTCAATTAATTACTAACAATAGAAATTCAAAGCAATCAATTCTTACAGGATAAAATTGAAAGCTAGGGGAGTTCAGGACTTGTAGAATTATCTGTGGTCATTAGTAAGCCAACAGAAAGAACTCCACAGAGTTTTCTTCCTTTTCTACTGAGGTTACCACAGTCTGGAAGCATTTTTCATGGCTTTTTTTTTTCTCAACTGACCCTGGCTGTGTCTACACTGAGACAATCGAATCAGTTGTTTCCATTGCCAGGTCCTGTGAATAACTGGTGAGTCAGATCTGCTGAATCTTTCATTTGCCTCTGATTCAAATGTACCTGCATAAACTGAACCCCACCTATAATTTTATTCCATAGCACACCTAACTCAGCTGGCTAAGGATTGAGATGATACAAGAGATTGAAAAAAAATAGAGCACTGTGCCATGTGTTTTCAAAGACTCCATTCATTTAATAAGCACCTGTGCATCTACTATGTGTAAGGCACTCCCTAGGCATACAAAGACAACAACAAAACAATCTTTGTCCTCAAGCAGTTTATTTCAACTGAGGGTAAACAACATATATACAGAGAAGTCAATGCCAAATAAATACATCCTAATTATGAAATAACTGGGAGGACAGCATTAACAACTTGGAAATCAGAAAAAGATTCATAAAGGAGGTGATCCTCTTTTGTGCCATAGATCCTGATGGCAGTCTGGTGAAACTTACACACCTTTCTAAAAATAATGTTTTTAAATACATAAACTCAATTATATTGAAATTTTAATCAGATATTTAAAAAATACTAACTTCATGAACCCCTGTTTTAAGTCACCTTAATTCAAGCTATCTCCTAAAAGAATCATCAACCCTGTAAAACCTACTTCATAAAGCTGTTGTGAGGGTAAAATTAAATAAGGTACATAAAGAGCTTGTCATTTTAAAGCATCACAGAAATGTCACTTATCCTAGTATATGTCACTATAAAACAAAGCTCTGCAAGAAGCTAGCAACAAGAATTAATTAAAGTCTTACTATGTGCCAGATACTGTGCTAAGTGCTGGGGATACAAATAAAGGCAAAAGCACAGTCCCTGTCCTCAAGGAGCTTACATTCTTATGGTGAGATAACAAGCCCTACCATCAGATGTATAAGATACACGCAGTATAAGAGGGAGATAATCTCAGAGAGAGGGCACTAGCCCCATGAGGGATCAGGAAAGGCCTTTTGCAGAAAGTGGCATTTGAAGTGATCATTAAAGTTAGTCAGGAAGTAGAGGAGAAGATGGAGAGTATTCCAGACATGTGGAATAGCCAGGGAAAAAGATGAAAAGCATGCGGTATGAAGCTACCATGCTGTGTGCAAAGAAGAAGGTCAGCGTATGTGAAGAGGAAGAGAGTATATAAAATTAGAAAAGTAGAACAGGCACAGGTCATTAAGGCTTTTTTTTTTAAATCAAATTTTCATAAACCAGAGATTGTCTTTCATTGCCTCACATTCTGATTTCAGAGCCTCGTTTTTATTGACCTGTGAACACAGAAACCCAAGACAGCTAGGTGGCACAGTTGATAGAGTTCTAGGCCTGCAGTCAAGAGGACATGAATTCAAATATGGCTTCAGACAGCTGTGCAGCCCTGGGCAAGTCACTTAATCCTGTTTGCTTCAGTTTCTTCATCTATAAAATGAGCTGGAGAAGGAAATGGCAAACCACTCCAGTATTCTTTCCAAGTAAACCCCAAATGGAGTCAAGAAAAGTGGACGTGACAACAACAACAATATGAACGCAGGATCACACTTTGGGACTGGAAAAGGGACGTTAGAGAATATATAGTACAAATCCTTCCTTTCACAAAGGAGAAAACTCAGTAAGATTTAGTGATCAGTCCAAACTCATTAAGGTTGTCACTTCTCTAACTCCCAAATCCATCGTTTCTTTGCTCCTTTTTCTTCCCTCCCTTTGTCCTTCCCCCTACTCTAAATACATAATGGTAGGTAAACCAGCACCTACATGTGCCGGACAGCGACCTGGCCCTGTCTAAAGCCACTTCATAAGTTCGGCTTTTATTAAGACGGGTTTTCAAAGTTCGGAAATACATCAATATCTGGTTTCTGCCATTGCAACTAAGAGGCAGAATGTAAAAGTTCTCGAACATTAAAATGTTTCAAGTGCCCTAATAATGGGGAAAAAAACTTGGCAACATAGTTATAATTACTGCACCTGCTTAAATTAGATATAAAGAAACAAATCCTCATGTGTATTTAATGACAGTCACGGTGATTACTCAGTTAAACTCCTTCAGGGATAAAGAAACCTAATACTATTATTTTAGCGCCAAAGAAGGCTATTTTGCTTGGCTGTGGTATCATATTATCACCAATGACAATCTGCCTCACCTCTCCCCTGTGCAGAGTGGAAAACACAACTTTGTGGAAATATTAGAAAAGTTTTAAATTAAAATAGGAATAATGTTGGAATTACATTCCGGGGGGTTGGCCCAGATTTATGATTTCTTTCTAAATAAAATTCCTAGCATGAAAACTCCATCCACTGGGGCAGAATGGCACTGTAGCCGAAATTTAGAGTATGACTGTTGCCTTTGCACTGTTGTGACTTGTCCATGATCACACAGTGATTAGGTTTTAGAACCAGGACTTGAATCCAGGTAGTACTGGGTCCAAGGCCAGGGCTCCAAGTGCTAACCATGCTGCCTCTCACATCCCAAGTTAGTGTTTTCAATACTTTTATGCCCATGCTCACTTTCCCTTCCTATACCATGTACAATAAATGATCAACAGGGTCCCAGAGAATTTCCACAATTACTTCTTTAATGGAAAAAAATAAAATGGAGTTTAGTGGCAAAAGAAACACCTGTTTCTGCCACCTTCCTCCCTTCATGGTAGACAGCCTGGTTTAATATGCTTGAAAAGTGGTTTGTCTCCAGTCACACTGATGGGGTTCAAATGATCCCTTTAACAAAATATTAAGAGCTAATCATGCAGTGAACCATAGCCCCATGCTTGCTGACACCAGTAATTGTCTGCTTGTAAGAATCAGTGCCTGAGGGAAGGTAGAAATTACACAGCTGAGCTTTGCTGAAAGAGACACACGCACCGTGGGATGACACGTGGGAATCTGGTGATAGAAGGTGAAAGAGGAGACATTCCAACCCACGCTGCACTAGCTTCTGCTGTCAATCACTGTCTCATGTCATTGACCTGAATGACCAACTTTGGAAGTTTGCTTACTTTGACCTTAGGAAGGGAGGGAGCATAATGTGGTGGAAAGAACACAGAGCCTGGAGTCTCCATTCCAGACTTGGACTGAAGGTGCGTCACAACTGTTCTGAGCCTCATTTTCCTCATCTCTAAAACAAGGGTAATATTTGCACTACAAATTTCAGAGAGCTGGGGTGAAGAACGTGTTTTGTAAATTGTAGTAACCAGAACAGGAAAGAAAAAGAAGAAAAGCTTCTTAAAAATGAATTAAATTTATTTCATAGCCAAAAGGATATCAATGGATAAATTTTATCAACAACTGAATTGTTTTGGATTTATCTCAAATCGTATCAGGGAAGGAAAGAGTTTTTATTTTCCTTATTTGATGCAAAATTAAAAGATAAAAAAATTCTTAATTTCTTACTTTATGGTTTTCAAGTCAATCAATAAGCATTTATTTAGCACCTACTGTGTGTTCTCAACACTGATTTAGGTGATGGAAATATGAAAAACAAAACAGTTCCTGCCCTCAAAGAGTTTACATTCTGAGGTATTATATTCTCCAGATCTGCTAAATAAATGCCAGTCATGACTTCCCCAAAAAGAAATATCTGACATCCATCAAAAACTTTAATTTGACCTGAAATCATCATAGTAACACTAGAGCCCAAGCAAATGAAATGGTCTTCAAAATGAAAATGCCTGAACATTTTAAATACTAAGCTAAGTCTGCCAACCTCTCCTTTCCTCAAAACCCCCTAGCCTTCACCCAAAGTGCTAAACTATTACCAAATGCAAAGGAATGCTCACACATTTTGGGAAGCTGGGTTCACGTTTGCTGTCATTTAGGTAATACACTACAGGAGTCATTTAATAACAATTTCCTAGTGGTTTGAAGTCATTAGTGCAACTTCTGAAATGGCCCAAATTATTCCCAGGGAATAGCTTGATCCTAGGAGAATCTAGTTCAAAACCTTCTTAACTTCTCAGCAAACAAAAATGGGTTTCATTACAGCAAGTGGGCTAATGAATGATTGATGGGCATAAGGTCAGAGGGCTGTTAAAGTTCTTAAAATTATAGTAGATAGGGTTTTTTAAAAGATGGTCTGTAAATGTTATTATCTTGAAATTAAGTGCTTGGGCAAATCTAATTCAGGGGTTTATTATCTTAAACATAAATACTTATTTTCTAATACCTTATACTCCATAATAATCCCTATCTCCTGCATGGCAAATTCTATAATCCCCTTGCTGCACAGAGCTTATTCCAGACCACCTTTGGAATAAAGAATGTTGTATCCAAGTGAGTGAGGGTGGATACTAGAGGCCTAACTACAATCAGTAAATAATAATAGACAGCCTGCCTCCTTTTTTTGTTCAAAAGATCTAATGTCAGCCCAGTACTTACATTTGAATTATGGGCTCTCATTGAGAAAGGAAATAAACACTGCTCTCTATTTTTCATATACATTTTTTTGAGGGAAAAAAAGCAGATGGATAAAAATCTGTCACAAAAAATCAAGTGAACACTTACTATAACCGCCCACTGAAATAGTAAATGAATAAAAAAAAAAATCATCATCATCACCACCAACAGCGTTAAGCAGTAACATAAATGGTAAAGTCACATGATGTCATTTCTAACGGTTCACTCTCACCCACATATTTCTGTGATACTTCTGTGATCAAGAACACACTATCTTCTTCCATCCACTATGCCCACCATTCATGTGAGGATGCCCTTATGCATTTTTGTTTTGTCACTTCATAATCTAACAAGCGTTGGACTTTGAGTCAGGAAGACATAGGTTCAAATCCTGCCTCAATTCTTACTAGCTATGTAATCCTAGGCAAATCAGTCTGTCTTTCTGTGTCTCAGTTTTCTCAACCATCCAAATAAGAAGACTGGGCCTGACGACCTCTAAAGTCCCTTCCAGCTCTATGACGCTATGATATTAGATTTTTTACATCCTCCAATCATTTCCTTTTTTCCCTTCCCCAGTGGCATCACTGGGCTGGTTTGCTGGCTTCTCAGGGAGGAGCAGTTAATGCTATTGCTTTATAATTGTGTCAAACTCTAAAATAAAAGAATAAAAAGAAAACCAAATATTTTGGATGATGCATTAAACTTTATCTGCTGAAATCCCATGATGCCTTAAGACTAAGTTTAGTACTTCAGTGATCTTTGACTTCATTTGGCATGGTTCATCTCCAATTCCTGTCACTCCTCTTCACATGGGTAGGTGGTTGTCATGAGTTTTAAATGATGACGATCAGGTGACCCTGGGTGCTTGAAGGTTTTAACAACAGAACACAAGTGTGAGTAGGTTCTACCAAACTGGAAAGACTGTAGGTACGGGCACTATGATAGATGGCACACTGGCCCATCCCAGATCAACTTAACTAAATTTGGAAAGACTCATGACCGCAACACGCTCACAAAGTGACAGTTTTCTAAGCCTCCCATTGTAAAGACCCTTGGTCAACTGAGCTCTTGGACACCCAACTCCCATGATTCCAAGTAACAAGTAAGCTGGAAGGCACCAAGGCTTACAAGTTACCACACCCTATCTACAAGGAATTCCAAAATAAGGTATGAATCGAGAGTCTTCCTGCCAGTCAGTGCTGCAGCCCAGGTCACAAGACCCTACTACTCCCCAGCTCAGTGATATTTCTAATAGCATATTTTGCTGACAACCTGTTCTTCTTTGTGAGCCTTTCTTTCTCTCCTGCTTTGATTGGTTTTTGAACCTACATTTACCATCCTTTGTCAGGAAACCATGCCTAAAACCATCAGCTATTACCCAGGACTACATGGAGGGAGGCTTCTAGGCAGGTATGCTTATTTTTCAAGGCTTTCTGAGAGAAAATAGAGATCAAGGTCTGGGATGGCACTGCTCATTGGGATCGAAAAGCAGGGATACCCGAACTTCCCACTGGCCACCAGAACTTGGCATGGGGGCTCCCCACCTCCAGCCTGCTGTTCCCCACTTACAACATAAGCAGCAAAAGTAAGGATACAACACTCATGAAAATCACCTACCATGATGGAGAGCAGAGAGAGAAGATGGGACTGGGCACTGCCAAATGAAGCTCGACATCTCTAAAATACTAAACTGATGAGTCTTACGTCAACTGAATGGATGAAATGTGTTACAGATAAGAACCTGCTGCAACCATCTCAGTCATTATTACTTAGTTCTTCCCCTTTTCCATGTTAGAGGGCCTGACAAGGAAGCTCTGTGGGACTTCATGTAGTAGACAAGGAGTGGGCTCCTATACTAGGGTCCTAGGTGACGAGTCAACAGTTCTGCCGATCCACATATCCCAACAGGTACAGGGATGCAGGCCTGGGGCTGCTACATGACTTCAAGTATTGTTCCACAAACACAGGAACAGCTTCTGTTTCTGCTTCCTCTCCCATCCTCCTCCCCAAAAGAAGGGCTGTTAGGACGACAATGCTACATTCCATTTAGTTTATATCTGAGTTTGATCATCAACTCTAGGGGAGTTAAGGGCAGGGAGGAAGAAATGTGAATTATTCTCTAACAAAACACATCATTAGTGTTCTTCTGAGCAAGAGGCAGGCAACCAGGGTGATAATTTGGGGCCCCTTCAAGAAGCTGGAAATAGGTCTTTGTAGTGTGACCACCACCATTTTTTAAAAGGGGAGTTAAGTAGAAAAATCATGGTGTCACAGAGAAAATTCAATAAAATCCATCGCTGAGTTTTGTTTTTTACTCAATTTTTTGTTTGGTCATGTTTAACCCTGTAACCCCACTTAGGGTTTTCTTGGCAGAGACACTAGAGTGGTTTGCCATTTCCTTCTCCAGATCATTTTACAGATGAGATACTAAGGCAAACAGGGTTAAATGACTTGCCCAAGGACACACAGCTAGTAAATATCTGAGACCAGATTAGAGCTCAGAGAGATGTGTCTTCCTGACTCCAAGTCCAGTACTCTATCCACTGTGCTACCTAACTCAATACACTCCCCAAAAAATTAGAAGGGAAAGGACAAAACATTTATTAAGCACCTACTATGTGCTAGGCACTGTGCTAAACACTGTACAGATATTATCTCATTTGATCTTCGCAGCAATCCTGCTAGGTAGCTGCCACACCGCCTAGCTGCCTAGAAATCACTCGTGATTACTGCCATTCAAAGAAAACTCTGCTTAGTGAGGAACAGCTACTGATCTGACGGCACCTGTAAATCACCAGCATGATTTATAGGAATGGTGAGCATTGAGTCTTGGAGTCAGGAAAACCTGGATTCAAGTCTCACCTCCAGTACACACTGGTTATGCGACCTGGACAAGTCACATAATCTGACAGTGCCCTGGGCAAGTCTTCACAACTCTAAATCCTAGAACAAGCGTTGCTTATCTGCATTCACAGAGGGAGTTTCCTCAGGATGAAGTCTCCTACACCAATAAAATCACGTCCAGATATCATCACCACCCTCCCCCAAAGTAGGGTATAAACTGAAGGAAATGATAGGAACACCACTAAAGTATCATTTCAAGACAATTAAAACCACTTCCAGTAGTTTTCTGAACCATAATACCCAGAGAGGTTGAATCTGAATGGGATCGGTATATAGCTATAGCACGTGCACTCCTCAAACCAAGTGTGAGGGGTCAAATCAAGGCAAGAAGGAAGTTGATCTGACTGGCCATGTCTCTCTTGGGATGCTGCTCCACATTAACTACTGATGGGAAACACACTGAGACTAAAATGATGATGGCTTCGTGGAAATCATAATCATCTAGGCCTACAGGTGCTCCCACGACCAGAAAAGAGACAGCAGCAGATCTTTTCCTTTCTCTCTCCATCTCTCTCTGTTACATAGAAAGGTAACAGCCTCCCTCAGAAGGCTGTGTTTACACAGCTCTTGAACCCTGCTGCTTAATAACTGCTCTGGCTGCCAAGACTTGCAGAAAGTGAAGTCTTATATTTTATTTTTGGCAGTTTCACTGGAAGCCATTCAACTCATTTTATTTATTAAAAACATAAATAAAATGGGAGAAAAAAATCTTAAGATCCCAGGCTTGGGCTCATTCTACATTCTAACACTGGTCTTCTTAGCCAAAGGCCATAATCTTGAAGTTATGTAAATATTAACAATAAAAGCTTGTGAGTAAAACTGCCACTAATTCCAACTGACATTAACCCATTGCAGATGAAAACTTAATTTTTGGTAATAAACCCTTAGATGAAGGGCTGAGGGTGGGAGGCCCATCTTCTGTGGAAAAAAAAAGGCAGCAGTGTTCCCAAAGCTGGGTGGTTTCTTAGATGAAATGATAAAGGAGACAGACAAGCAGATTGCAAAAGAATACTAAGGAGAACACTGGGATCTTTCAAAATGCAGTTTTCTTTTGCTCATTCCTTCCCGTGCAGCTTCCTGACAAAAGACATTTGTTTCCAGTACCAATAGACCTACCAACTCTGCCTGCTCATTATATATGAATGAAGAACAGAACTCCAGAAGAATGGGTTGAGTTTCATTCTCTAGGTGGAATGTGCAAAAGCCAGAGATGTAACTTTCATTTTGCATTCTGGAATGTTGAAGCACCCCAGCACTGGCTATTTGTATAACCCTGACCCCTCTTCAGAAGATCACCTTGCTTAGAGATGGAGGGAATCTTAGGGATCTAGCCCAACGCTGTTATTATAGAGATAGGCAAACTGAAACAGATTGATATAGAAGAAAAGGTACTAATGCTGGAGTAAGAGGACCTGGGTTCAAAGCCTACCTTGCACAAGTCTATGTGACCTTCAGTAAGTCACTTAAACTTCTTGAGTCCCAGGTTCTTCATTCACAAAAGATAGGGGTGGAACTAGATAGATGTCCTCCAAGGTACCATCTGGCTCTATAGCTATGATCCTATGAGCCAAGACTATTATCCAGGTCCCCTAACTTCATATCCAGGGCTCTTTCCATTATATCATGAAGGTCCTACATATTTGTGTTTTTTTAATAAAGTAAATTAAGAAATAGTTGTCTTTCAGAAGGTTTGGAAATTTTTGTGACACGTTTTGGAGTGACTCCAAATACCTTACATCTCTCCAAGAGAGCAGTGTGGGTCACACTGCTACAAGTCTGACCAAGGCTAAAGACACGGTTTTCTGCATCCTGTAACATGCAGATGATCAGGATTTTCCCTGGAAGGTGTTCGGCTGAGGACCATTCCTGGAAGTGGCAAAGTTCTGGTCACCAACAACAAACAACAAGGTGTGTTTATCCTCTACCCAACCCATGCCCATATTTATAAGGATCCATTTAGATCTACAAGAAGATCAAGGGTAACCTTAAAGTTCATAGACCATGACCTCTGGCAAGTCACTTTGCTTCTCTCCCCCTCAGTTTCCTCAGCTGTATAATGGGTACAGTTCTACTTGTTTTGCTTAATTTCACAGGACAGCTAAGAGATTGTGTGAAATAACATATATAAAACACTGCAAACCTTAAAGTGCTATACAAATGCATATTTGTACATACCTATCTAAATATGATCTAGTATGTGGAAGAGGAGAGAAGGGCTTATGGGAAAATCCTTAAAGAAGGTTATGAGGTGATAAGACAACAAAGAGTCATAACTTGATACGTGGAAGGAACTTCTAAGGCCACCAGGCCCAGCCTCCTCACTTCACAGGTGAGGAAACTGAGGCCCACAGAAGTTAAATAACTTGTCCAGGATCAAATATCCTAGTAAATGTCTAAGGCGGGATTTGAACTCGGGGCTTTCTGACTCCAAGCCCGCTGCCCATTATGCCACGTAGCTGACTGTTCTGTTTTGCTCTTCTCGCCACCTTTTGGGAACCCTCCTTCTGCCTCAGCCCTGCTGCATCCCAAGGCTCCAGGCATGGATTTAACACAATATCTCCACCAGGAAGTATGTCTGGGGAAACCAAATCCTGTTTTAACAAAGTTAACTATGACACACATCTCATTCTGCTGGAAAAAAAAATTTACAATATTTGGTAAATGTTCTGGTTATTCCAACAACTCAGGTCCAGAGGTGGAGATACACAGAACTAGCCTCTGAGTTAGACACACTGGCTGTGTGACCCTGGGCTCCTTGCTGAGATAACTGCAGAACAGGTGTTTATCCGCATTGTAGAGGAAGTTCCTCACTTGGAGTTCCCACACTGAAGAAATCATGTAAGGAAAAAACTTTTTTTTTAAGTCAGTACAAAGGAATTTCAATACAGAAACCCAGCTGAAGTTCACAGGAAACATCTGAGCTAAAGCCATGTCCCAAAACAGGTTTTCTTCTTCTTCTTCTTTCCCCACTCTGTTTAACTCACCTATAGAACCTAGTGCTGGTATTGGTTTGGTTTGGAAATAGAGATTACACTGACAGGTCTGTGCCTGCTCTCTTTCCCCCTAAGTAGCTCTTTGAAGGGAAAAATGTGCCAGGCTCAGCCAGCCTAAGGGGGCTGGACCCTCAGAGCCCTCTAAGTCAAAAGAACATCGGAAGGATGGCAAAGGATGAGATTCCTCTTTAGGACTTAAACAAGGAGACCTGCCATTCCTGCCACCATCTTCTCCACAAGGAGTCAGAAGTAAGGTCAGGGTGGCATTCTCTGAAGCCTGAGACATACTGTGGACACACCCTTTCGATATGCTATACAAGAAGCAATGTAGTCTTCAAAGAAGAGATACCATCTCCACTGACTAAGGAAGCCGCACCCCAAGTCATGCTGTTTCTTGTAGCCCCAGAAGCAGCAGCAACCAAATCTGTATCCTCTAATGTAAAAAGAACTGCTGAGGGGAGCAAAGGAGGCTCCAGGCTTCGTACATAGTAAAGTAATAGTACTAACTCGCCCCTTTCATTTAATTTCTCCATAATCACTGCTAGAAAGCATCTGGTGGTTCTTACCTCATATTAAACGCACAGTTGCAGAACAGTCTGCTTGGTAGGCTACAAATGCAATTTCCCCTGTGTCTCACAACAAAAAGAGCCCACGTCAGAATGGCAAGGTCAAGGTGGCATTCACTTCTTTGGAGCTGAGATTCAGTTACTACTCCTTTTACATACTCAGAGAGGTTATTACAACTTTCTGAGGGGGTGTACAAGATTGCTCGGCGAACTGATGATATCTAGTCCTGGGCAACAGAAATGGAAGTTCATAGCAGCAAGTGATTATTTTGTGACCCATGTGAAATGTGGTAGCACAGGCAGCATGACCAGAAGGCATCTGTGGTATAGTCGATGGCATGCTGAACCCTGAGTCAATATAGATCAGGATCCTGCCTCTGACCTCTTTACCAACTAGGTGTTCATGTGTGAGTAAATCATCCTCTGTCAGACTTAGTTTCCTCATCTGTAAAAATCAATCAAAAAGCATTTATTAATCATCTACTTTGTGCCAGTCACTGAGCTGGACACAAAAAGACTGCCATAAAATAGACCCTGCCCTGAAGGAATTTGCATTCTACTGAAGGAAACAAGTACATATTTAAATCTAGTGGAGGCCAGCCCATGAAGCATGGATGGGGCCTGGCCCCGTCTGATAGACAACTTGTTAAGGGACCATGTGTCAGACAATTAGCAAATGGATCAGGAAGGGTTATTTTCTCAGTAGACTGCATAAAGAGTGGAGGATGTAAGATCACTCTACAAGGGGGCTCCTAATACTATTGTTCCATAACAAGTGGCGAACAGAGGGACTTCAGAAAAACCTGGAAAGACTTACATGAACTGATACTGAGTAAAATAAGCAGAACCAGGAGAACTTTGTACACAGTAACAGCAACACTGTGCAAGGACTAACTTAAATAGACTTAGCTCTTCTCAGCAATACAAGGATCTAAGACAACTCCGAAAGACTCATGATGGAAATCACTATCCATATCCAGAAAAAGAACTATGGAGTCTGAATGCAGATTGAAGCATGCTATTTGCTCTTTTTTTTTTTGTTTCTTCTTCCTCATGGTTCCTCCCAATGGTTCTAATTCTTCTTGACAACATGACTAATGTGAAAATATGTTTAATATGAATCTATAGGTAGAGCCTATATGAGATTGCATACTGTCTTGGGGGGGAGGAAAGGAGGGGGAGAAATTAAGAACTCAAAATCTTATGGAAGTGAATATTGAAAATTAAAAATAAACTGGTTAATTAAAAATAATTTGAAAAAAAAGAAAGGGGCTCCTAAAAAGTCTAAGGAAGCACTAGATAAGTCACAAGTAGCCCACTCTAAAGATCAAGGAGCTCATCTCTTCAGTCCCCTCTCTAGCTAGTCATCTTTGATATACCCAGTGGACCAAGAGACCAATCTGCAGAGACTCCATTCAACATATGTGTCCTTCAGTATGTGGCCCACCAGAAGGAGGCAGAGTACTAGCCTATTCCCACATGTGCTTCACAGAATGTTCCCCAATACCAAATAAATACAAGGTAATTTCTAGCAGATAGATGGGTCAGGAAAGGCCTCATACAAGACAGTTAAGGTTTGAAAAAGGAGAAGCAAAGGGGAGTAGGGAGTGAGAAAGAAACGGTATAGCAGGGACACTGCCCCACTTTCAGTTAGACCAGCATGGAAATTTGTCCTATAGATAGACATCATCAAAAAGGAGCTAGAAGATTAAGTAGAAAACAGAGCTTAATTAAAGAACTCCGACTTAGGAGAGGGTAAGAATGTTATTCAATCCAAAATAGGAATAAAAATAAGATGCCAGATTCAAGGGCTATTCATTTGGCACCTTTCACTTACATCATATTTTAAAAGAGGGGAAAAAAGGATTCTCACAGTAGGGTTAGGAACCTAGCAGAAGCACAATGAGTGTACTGTAATTTAATAAATGATATATCAAAAGCTGAATATCCTCTGAAGAATGCAAAAGAGTGGTACAATTTTTTAAAAAAAATTGTTACTACAACAAAAAAATGAAGATAAAAAGATGAAGAAGAAGAAGAAGATAATGACAAAGACAACAAAAGAAGAAAGCAACAGTCTAAGTCTCTTTGAGCCAAATAAAGTGAGAAAGAAAATATTTCATCCCTTCTGGGTCTTAGCTTGATTTGTACAATCAGACTCTTCTAGCAGCAAGATGCTAAAATCTGGAGCTAGAAATGATTTTTATCATTTAATAAAGAAAATGCTCAGACTAACTTGCATGGGTGTTTGTGGAAAGAAATATAGTGTCATTTATGGTAAGTAAATAGTTTTCTCCACTGAACTCCTACTGAGGTAGAACACTGAAAAATGTGTTCTAATTTACTCAAGTAGAGATTCCAATGACACTCCATATTCAAAGAAGTCATCTCTGTTGTGGGATTATTATTTGTGTGTGTATATGTGTTTGCAGCAACCTTTACTAAAGCTATGTTTGTATTTCCGAATGTGAACATTAGGCGTATGCATCATCAAAGAAGAATGGGTGTGCTGTCTCTACAATCGAGTTGTTTTGGATAAATATGAAACTGCAGCGGGACTTTTAAAAGAGAAATTTTATATCTTGGTTAGATTCTGGGGAGGGGTGACAGAGGAGGTTGGAGGATTTTCCATATTTTATATGCCTCTTGCAAAAACCCAGAGGCGCATCAGCTCACAATGAAGTCACTAACAGAGACTGAATACCAGTTGAAAATTTTCAAGTGTTTTGGGAAATGCGTGTGTGTGTGTGTGTGTGTGTGTGTGTGTGTGTGTGTGTGTGTGTTTTAATGTATTACAAGAAGGTGATGCTCAAACTAAGTGATAGCTGTGCTCACAGTTATTTGCAGCCAATATCAACTATATAGGCATCCAATCATGTTCAATCTTTCTCTATGTTTCCTGTCTTTTTTCATTCAGGATAACACCACTTGTTACCCTACTTCTCAGAGTAGTCGTGAGTCAAGTGCTTTGTAAACATTAAAAACGCTATAGGTAAGTGTGAGCTGTTTTTTCCTTCTCGTTTCTTCTTCCCCTCCTTTCTTTCCTTCTATGTATCTCTCTCCCTATCTCATCTTCTCAATTCCCTCCTGAATCTACCCTGTCTTTTCTGGTCATCTCCTTTCACAAAATGGTGCCAGGTGGAACACAGACTCTTGCACAATTTCCATCTTTTTTTTTTCCTTACCCCTCTCTGGAGTTTCTACATGTTCCACCTTATATATTTATGAACGATGCGAACAATGCAACAGAGAGTAAATTGACACTTTGCATAAAATACCTCATTGGTAAAGCTTAGAAGTTCCATAAGAATAGAAGTTTTAGAGAAGGTTGCCAACTTGCCTTGTTAAAGGGAGTTTCCCACATCAGTGACATCACAGATCTAGTACCTATGCCTCACTCATTAAATACATCAACCAAAGAGTTACATGTGAAGTAATCCCACTTTTGTAGTCACCAATGGGAGACTTCAGATAGTCCTGAATAATACACATGAAAGACATGGGGAATAATCGCCTACGTTTATATAGTGCCTAATGGTTTAGAAAGGGCTTTCCATCACCCTCAAGGAATATTTTGGTGGACAAGAGATTCGGAGGTATAAACATTATTCATAGAATATGAGACAAAGAGCTGGACCTTATTAGTTAATGGAAGAAAAAGAAAGCAGACCACTGGTTATGTAATAGTGGGCTATAAAATATGGGGGAAGTAGAGAATTTGATTATCAGTTCCTTGAAGAATCAGTATGATATATTCCATAAAGGTGGGAAAGGCCAATCTGCATCATATTTGCCATTCTCTAAACTCTGAGAACACTCTTACTATAGTTACGTACTGCTATTTTAACTTTTTATGCATATATGTCATAGGCAGTTTTCCTTTATAATTAAAATGCTTCAATTCAAGTCAGGAGACCTGGTTTTGAAGCTTGGCTGTGGGACTATGAGCAAGGCCCTTTAACCGCTCAAAGCCTCCCTTTTCCTCATCTGTTGAATGGGGATAATAATAACTGTACTAAAATAATTCTAAGTCCTTTTCAGGAATTGATAAGCAAAAGTAGACACGACTGCCAACTAAAAGGCGACACCTGAGTCACAGGATCATAGCTCCAGGGCTGGGAGGGACCAACATCAATTAACTTACAGGTCATTTAATCGGACCTTTCATTTTACAGATGAGAAAACTGAGGCCCCACAAGGTCCAATGAATTGCCTGAGGTCACCTCTTCCAGACTTATAAATTCAAGTTAATAAATGCCCTCAGAACGTTGAAATATTGTCATTGTCTACTGCTTCCTGAGATGTCTAGGAAAGTCTGGTGAAGGAGACTTATTAAATCTATCATCTAGCTGTCTGCTAATTAGGAAACTCCAGAAATCCTCATTCTTTTATTCCTTCACAAGAAATCTCCAATAAAGTAACCCCAGAACCCGATGCTCACACTAACAGGAACAGTCTGTCCAACGGAATTGCAGTAATGAGTACTTAGATTACTAAAGGATAATTTACAGCTTTTTTTTATTTTACATTTTTAAAGATGTTTTTATTTTCTTTTTCTCAGTTACATGTAAAAACAATTCTAACATTCTTTTTTACATAATCTTTGAGTTTAATTTACAACTTTTCTACTTGGGCTTCTTTTCTTCATTTTCAGTTATATCTCTGCTTCACAGGACTTTTGTAAACACTAGTGATTTGTATATGTAAATCACCGCATTTTCTGCCAATTAGAAGAAAGGGCCCTAGGAAGACCACCACCTGGGGCAACAGAAATCAACTCTTAATTAAAGGGAGAGTTTGGCTAACCCTCACTTCCCATTCTCTGCCAGATCACACAACCAAGTTTTTACTGTTCATGGTTTTCATATTGCAATTGGAAATAAATTGAAGGGGGAGGCCAATAGTATGGAAGAAGGAATCCCCACTTCACCCCCACCCCCAAAAATGTTAGAGCCAAATGATTTTTAATAAATTCAGACAATGAACTCACCAATATCCTTCTAAGTCTTTTCTGGGAACTGATAAGCAAAAGCAGACATGACCACCAACTTAACGGTCACCTTTGGGTCTCAATTGTAGTGAACCCATAAAAGCTCCATTTCTAAACACTGAATATCTCCATAATTATTCTGTGTTTAATACAAATAGTTGTTTCATTGGGCATTTAGATAATCGTCAGGTCTGAGATCCACTAATCCTCATTAATAGGTAATAGCAGGTAGCATTTATACAGGGATTTAAGGTTTCCAAAGTGATATGTTCCTATATGTGCATGTGCACATGTATGTATGTGTACACAGGTATGTCTACAGGCATGTGCATATGTGTATGTATGTGTGCACGCACACATTTGCTTTATGAACAACCTAGTGAAGGAAGTACTATTGTTATCCCTATTTTACAAATTAAGAAATTAAGGTTCATTAATGGCATAGAGGAAGGAACTCTGGAGTAGGGAGGTAGCATAGTGGATTAGGGTGTTGAACTTAGAGTCGGGTAGACACTGTCCAAGTCCAGCCCCAGACACTTATTAGCTGTGTGACCCTCTACAAGTCACTTAACATCTCACAGCCTCAGTTCTCCATCTGTAAAATAAGCATAATAAGGGGCAGCCAGGTGGCACAGCGGATAAAGTACCAGCCCTGAGGTCAGGAGGACCTGAGTTCAAATCCGGCCTTAGACCAAACACTTGACACTTACTAGCTGTATGACCCTGGGCAAGTCACTTAACCCCATTGCCTAGCCAAAACACAAAAACAAAGTCATTAAGCCAATAAATGGTGAAACTAACACCAGAATCCACGAAAACTCCTAGTCCACTGCTCTTTCCTCTTCACCATACTATTTCCCTTACTCTTAGGAGATCCTCAGCTAAATCATCTGAAGGGTTAGCTTCCTTTTACCCCTTCACTTGAAAAGTCCACGCTTGCCTCTGCCTACTCTCCATAATCTAAATTTGCTGAAAGACCAGGCTAGGCAATGAACAGTTTCTACTAGCTTGAAACAGTATATGCTTTTCCTGACAGCAAGTTTTACCAACTTCAGACCATCTGAACAGTAGTGTCAATAATGTGTGCCACAAAATTGACTAAAAATAAAATAATCAATACACTTCAGCTCCATCTGTCTTCATTAGACTCTGCTAGATCTAACAGAGTCCCCCCTCCCCCTTCTTGCACTTGAAATACTGTTTCTTGGCTACCTGAAGAAAAGCATCGAAGATACAGAATTGCTTTTGACAGGAAGCCAGAAAGACCCAGAAATAACATTTGGAAAAATTAACAGAGTAAATTAAAAAGAACGGCTTCCTTTAACACCAAACCCAGCTAAAATCACTTAACATAAACAGTACACTTCAAATCATGAAGGTAGCATGCAGGCATAGCTCACTTTATGCAATAATTAAGTTCCCTACTTTTAGACTCAGCTCATGTCCTTCCTCTTCAGTGAAGTCTCCCCTGAGAGTGCAACTCCAAACTGGCTTCATCTTTCGCTGAATGTCTCGTGTACTTAACACTGAGAGACAGTGTGGTGGAGTAGTGCAAAGGATGCTGGACCCTGAGCCAGGAAGGACCTGGGTTTGGGTCTTGCCTCAGACGCTTCGTCACTGTGTGACTACAGGCAAGCTATTTAACCTCGAAGCCTCAGTCTCCTCATCTGTAAAATGGGGATAATAATACCCAAAGTAATAAGGTTATTGTTAGGATCAAATGAGATCGTGCTGGCAAACTGTAAAGTGTTCTAAGAGTGCCCAAAAAGTCTTTGTTTACTTTAAGGTTGAATAGCTTAAACTGTCCTGACATTTTTGGGACACTCTGTATGAGGGTCTATCACTAAAGTGTATACCATTCACTTCTGACACAGTCACATTTGGTGCAGCATTGCTATTAAGTACCTAATTTCTATAGGCATGCAGGGCATCACAGGGACAGAACCATCCTCAAAGTCAAAAAGACCAGGTTTAAAGTCCTGCTTCTTTGGAACACTAATGCATTGTTGGTGGAGCTGTGAACTGATCCAACCATTCTGGAGAGCAACTTGGAACTATGCCCAAAGGGCTATAAAACTGTGCAAACCCTTTGATCCAGCAATACCACTGCCAGGATTGAATCCCAAAGAGATCATAAAAAAGGGAAAAGGACCCACATGTATAAAAATATTTATAGCAGCTCTTTTTGTGGTGGCAAAGAATTGGAAATTGAGGGGATGCTCATCAACTGGGGAATACCAAGTTGTGGTATATGAATGTAATGGAGCACACTTATGCTATAAGAAATGATGAGCAGGCAGATTTTGCAAAAACCTGGAAAGACCTGCATGAACTGATGCTGAGAGAAGTGAGAAGAACCAGGTGAACACTGTACCTAGTAACAGAAACACCAACTATGATGAACTTAGCTCTTCTCAGCAATACAGTGACCTAAGATAATGCCAGAAGGCTCATGATGGAAAATGCTATCCACATCCAGAGCAAGAACTGTGGAGTCTGAATGCAGATGGAAACATAGTATTTTCACTTTTTTCTGTTTTTTCTTTCTTGTGGTTTTTCCCTTTTGTTTTGATTCTTCTTTCACAACATGACTAATGTGGAAATATATTTAACATGATTACACATGTATAACCTATGTCAGATTGCTTGCTGTCTTGGGGAGGGAGGAAGAAAGAGAGTGAGGGAGAAAAAGTTGGAACTCAAAATCTTAGAAAAATGAATGTTGAAAACCATCTTTCCATGTAATTGGAAAAAAATTAAAATCATATTAAATGTAAAAAAAAAATAAAGTCCTGCTTCTGACACATACTGGCTGTGTACCTGGACAAGTCACTTAACCTCTGAGTACTCAAGGCCAGAGGGGTTGAACATGCTGCCCAGGCCCCTCATGTGTCCCACAACACTCACCAGCACAGCCTGAAAAAGATTAAAATGTAACTGGGAAATATTTAACAAAATGAGTAAAAAAACTATAAACATAGACAATATTCACATGTGGTTTTCTAGGTCAATATTAGGCAACTCTTTAAGACCATACTTTTGCAGAGAAGGTGCTCACTTGCTGTGGCAGAGTGACCTTCCTCTCCTGGGAGCTCCCTATAGTAAAGAAATCCATCACAAGACCAGTCCCTATCATATTTCCCTAATGGCATCTTAGGACCCGACCCAATAAATGTTAAACTGTATTTTGCTTTGAAAATGTTTGTGTAAATTGCTTGAGAAATCAAAGATCCTTTAAGAGAAAACTTTCTAAAAAGGAACAAACAGTCATATCTAGAGCAAAGAAGCAGTTCAGTTTAATGCAGATATAGAGGGTTCACGGACCTCTGTGGTTGGAAGATAGAACCAGAAAGCATGAATTTTTTCCCCTTCATTGAAACTCCAGAAGGTATCTGCCAATTATGGGAGAAACCCCCTCCCCCCCGACAATAATAACCAAAAAAACCCAACCAAACAAACAAGGGTTCCTCTATCCTCATTTCATGCAGAGTAATTTGAAAGTGATTTCAAATTAACATAAAGATGATAATACCCATAATACACTGGGCTATCTATCAAACCAATTTGAAGAATTCATAAGTTTCCTTTTCATACAGGTTTGGCCAAATCATAGAAATGGGTGTCTAATTTAAGCATGGATTCTCGATGTGTGCAATGCAGCTGTATTAGGCCGCAACGAAAAAGAATGAAATGGCAGCATAAAAGCTATAGCTGAAATACCAACATATCCATTTTACATGAGTCGACTGCCTCGTTTGTGTTTGTTACTATGCCAACTGTTGTTTAGAAAGTACTGTGGTCCAAAATGGAAAGAAAATTGCTGCTCTCCCCATCAGCCTAATGTAAATATTTTTACCTGAATAATTCCTGCTATGCTTTGTAAGCCCAGTAAACCTGCCTCGATGTTTTCAACATTGCCTACTTTTCTTTTGGAAGTGAAAAGCAACTGTTTCACCCTGGTTGCCACAAAGAACTCTTTCCAAACAGAGATTTAACTTGGCTGGTGCCGACACAGGATAAGAGTAAGGTTAATGGCACCTACTGTAGACTCAGCACCTCCAGTAACAACTGAATTGCTTGGTTTTGTTTTTTAAAACTTAGCTCCAAATTAAACCAGACTGCAATATTGAGAAATTTGCTGCTACTGTGACCAATTCACTGAAGACCGGCCTTGTTCTTTAGATGGGTAGCAGCACTGCTTCAATAGGCATGCCTGTGTGAGGTCTTGCTTGCTGACATCAAGGAATCCTTCTACCTTGAACGTGAAATCTTCTCTCAAGTATCTATAGAGGCCACTGAGAGAACTATTACATACAAGTGCTGCTTGTTTCTGTCACCTAGGATTTATGAAATCATTCCATCATAAAAATATCACAATTTTATCGAATGTCATTAGTGTGAAGGGCGTTGGGACTTGTCCAATTGTCTCATTTTCCAAATAAGCAAACAGAGACCTAAAGAAACAGATGTCACCCCCAAATACCAGAGATGGCCGAGAGTACTGTCAACGATAATTCAGGGAAGACTTACAACACATTCACAGTTAGTAGGCAAATGACATTTTGACAAGGGAAAGAGTCTTAATGAAGGAGATGAGGAAGGGCTTCTCTTTGGAGAAAGCATGTGCTGGGTCTTCAAAGGCACAAAAGTGAGGAGGGAATGTGTCACAGGTTCTGGTGATCATATGAATAAAGAGATGGAACAAAGGCCAGAACTGGAATGCCAAGTTTAGGAAACAGCTACAGTATGGGATTGTGTGTTGAGTGGTGGAGCCCAAACCTAGACAATGGGGATTTAAGGTAAGTGGGAGATGAAGAAACAGAGGCAGTAACCCAGTGCAGTGGAGCCTCCTTTGGATTAATTCAGGAAAAAAGGCCTTTTTCCTCTCTTTGATGAAAAGTAAAATTTTTCTTCAGGTTTCATTCTGTTCCTGTGATTCCTACATCATGCTGGAACATAAGATCCATATAACTATTGGATCTTCTTTCTGAATATCTCTCAGGGACCTTAAAACAATCAATCAACACCCACTGATTAAGTGTCAGGAACTGTACTAGGAGTTAATAATTTTTTTTAAAAGTCTCTCTCTCTCTTCTCAAGAAGCTTACCTTCTGCGGGGCAAACGACACACATTAAAAAGCATACATAAAATAATATTGTTGAGGATGGAGAAGGCACCAGCCACTGGTCACTAGTCACGACTTCGCTGCACAGAACTTATTTTTTAAACAATGGTTCTCCAAGTATAGGCCAGGAACTCCTGGGGTGTCCTTAGTACCTATTCACGGGGTCTGTGAGGTTCTAAATGGTTTTCATTACAATACCAAAATATTTCAGTTTCTAATTTGGTAAATGTCAACAGATGTAACCCAGGTAAACAAAAGCTCTCTAGGAGTTCCTCAATCATTTTTAAAGACGGTCTTAAGACCAAAAAGTTTGAGAACTGCTATTTTAGAAGAGGCAGCTAAATGACATAATGCAGCAACGCTTCCCATAGGCTTGGTATAGTATAGTGGATGGAGAACTATAGGTTTAGTATTCAATCATTTAACCTGCCTGGACCTCAGATGTTTCAAGCCAAAACAAAAAGCCAGATGACCTGTTCTCTAGGGCCTCTTCTAGCTTTGAGGCCGCTACTTCTCTACAGTGAGAGAACAAAGGATTTTCTCACATTAATGTACAGAGGATTTCACTGAAATGGGAGTCAAGAGAATAGGGTTCTCATTCTGACCTCAGTTTCAACAAAATAAGGAAGTTAGATTAGCCGATAAATTTTTTTTTGGGGGGGGCTAGGCAATGGGGTAAATGTCTTGCCCAGGGTCACACAGCTAAGTAAGTGTCAAGTGTCTGAGGCTGGATTTGAACTCAGGTCTTCCTGACTCCTAAGGCCAGAGCTCTATCCACTGCACCACCCAGCTGCCCCAAGATTAGCTGATAAATCTTTAAGGTCCCTTCCAACATTTACATCCTCTGACTCTGAACCTAGTCAAAACAGAAAGGTGAAGCTTTCATGTCTTATACTGTGACATCCTCACTTAAAGCCCTGGTGCACCCTGTTGACTAATAATCTCCTGCTAACTAAAGAGGGAAGATGATAAGGTAAAAAGAAGACAGACTCTGGTCAGAGGACCTGGGATCCAGACCTACTCTAACCCTTTCCACCAGGGTGACTTGACAAGGATATTAGGCTCCCTGAATACCAGACTTAGTGGCCACTAATGGACTTTTTAGCTCTGGATCTGTGGTCTTGCAATGGCTCTATTCCATTCAAGCTCAACAAGAGAGAGAAATTCCCTTTGTATATTCCTATGGAGAACCAGCATTTCCCTCTAATTTCCACTCTGCAGCCATAGCGCATTCGTTGTGAGGGTGACCTAAAGATGACCTGAAGAACACAAGTTCTAGATCAATTCCTCTCCATCTTCTCCTATCAAAAGTCACGTATCATCTGTCCAAGTGGTGGTCATTTTGGGTGGGTTATCTTTCAGGGTTTTGAACATATTTGTAATTGTCCAAAAAATATAGCAGCAGCTATATTTTAAGAAGCTAAGTGAGTTCTGGACCTCGGGTCTAGAAGATCTGAGTTCAAATCAAGTCTGAGACACATACTAGCTGTGTGACCCTGGACAAGTCACCTCCTCTCTATCTGACCCAGTTTCCTCATCTGTAAATTGGGGATAGTAGCATCTAGCTCCCAAGATTGTTTTGAAGATCAAATGAGATAATCCATAAATAAATATTCATTAAGTGCCTACTATGTTCCAGGTACTATGCTAAACACTGAAGATAGCAAAAGAAACAAAAGACAATCCCTGTCTCAAGGACCATACAATCCAAAGGTAATGTTTGGAAAGTGCTTGGTAAAACTGAAAGGGCTATGTATTTTACCTCAGTTCAACTTGAGAGCAAAATAAAGGAATGACAGAGTAAATAAGCTTATCAGAAAGGCATCACCCATGAAAATAAGATCATGTTAATTGTTATGTAAAAGCAGTTGGGGAACATAATTTTCAACTAATTTGTAAAAGGCAAGCATGAGAAATGCTGCTGAGTCACTTCTGGTCCTAAAATCAGTAATGTTTATGCCTCTTCTAAAAGGCCTTTCCCACCCAAGCAGAACTGGTAAAAGCTGGGGAGAAGGCTACCGGCCATGTCTGGCCAGAGGATGAACTGGACGAGAGAAAAGGAAAGAGGCAAGGAGGAAAAGGGGAAAAAAAGGAGGACTCATTGATCAATGGTCTCTAAATTAAACAGATGAACAACAACTTTATCTCCTGCTTTTGGATTGTATCTCCATGACAACAAAAAACAATCAACTCAAATGGGAAAAATTCACTCAACCTGTTTTGCTTCTACAGTTTTAACTAGTTTTTGACTGAAAAGCCCAACTAGCCTTAGCAGTCTCAGGAGCTAGCCTTAAACTAAAACTGGAAGGCTACCTTAAGAATAACAAAGATTGGCCATATACATATGCTGTATAAAATGACATGTCTCAGAGCTTATAACTTATTTTAAAGCAAATCCTAAAAAATTATATATGTGTATGTATTTACATATATGTGTATATACATACACATACAAATATATACAGTACGAAGTATATATAAATATATACATCAGCTGTATTCTTAATAATAGTGCTTGTCTTATGGGGTTTTTGTGAGGTACAAATGAGATAATGTATATAAATCTCTTTGCAAACCATAAAAGCACTATATAAAAGCTAGCCAACAGAGGTCATGAGATGTCTTGGTGGAAAGATTGTTGGACCTGGCACTAAAAAAGACTTAGGTTCAAATCTAGCTTCAGAGGCTCTCTAGTTGTATGACCCTGGGTAAGTGATTTAACCTTTATCTGCCTCAGTTTTCTCATCTGTGGAATGGGGACAATAATAACACCTACCTCCCAAGTTTGTTGTGAGAATAAGGTGAGATAATATTTATAGGGCAGTTAGGTAGCATAATGGATTAAGTGCTGGCCCCAAACCAGGAGGACTTGAGTTCAAATGCAGCCTCAGAAACTTACTAGCTGTGTGATCCCAGGCAAGTCACATAACCTTATTTGCCTCAGTTTCCTCATCTGTAAGATGAGCTGGAAAAGGAAATGGCAAGCCACTCTAGTATCTTTGCCAAGAAACCCCAAATTGGGTCATGAAGAGTCAAACACGACTGAAAAACAACAACAATATTTATAAAGCTCTTTGCAAACCTTACAGCACTATGTATAGGCTATCATTATTATTATTATTATTTAGGCATGTCAGCAGATTGGCCACAGAATGATAACTATTTTGGACATTTTAAGTACAGAAGATGATCTCCTAAGTCCACAGGGTTAGGTTGTAACCTTCACTGACGAAGAGTGTACTCAGACCAAGAAAATCACAGACCAATTCAGTTCAATTCATTTCTGAAAATGTGTGTAAGTGAAATAAAGCAGCATAAATGTTGATGAGAGTTTTTTGGGGGTAGATGAGGCAGGTAGCTGTGGCTCTATTTTTCACAGAGTCCCAGAATCCTGGCATCTCAGAATTGGCGGGGACCTCTGGGACCATTGTAGCCCAACAAAGTTTATAACCAAGTTTATCCTTCACAATAGCCTCAACAAAAGTTCCACCCTTCACTTGAAGACCATTAATGAGTAGGAATCCACTGCCTCCTGAGACGGCCCACTCCTCCTTTTAGATCATTCTTATTGTTAGGAAGGTTTTTCTTTATATCAAGCCTGAATCTACCTTTCCACTATTTCCACCCTCTGCTTCTAGTTCCACCCTCTGGGGATGAAGAGAACAAACCTAATCCATCTTCCCATGACAACCCTGCAGATATGTGAAGACAGGTCTCATCTCCCCCCATCAGTCTTCTATCCCCCTGGCTAAACATTCTAGTTCCTTCTACCAATCCAATTCAATTCAACCAACATTTATTAAGTGCCTATTATGTGCCATGCACTTGGGATAGCATGAGCTCAAAGTCCTTCACCATCCTGGTCACTTGTGGACCATTTACAGTTTACCAATGTCCTTCCTGAACCCAGGCCTGAACACAATGTACCAGATGTGTTCTGATCAGGATACCGTACGATAAAACTATCCCTTTATTTGTTCTGTCCTCTATGCCTCGAATGACCTTCCAGGTGCCCCAGTGGATAGAGTGCAGGGCCTGGAATCAAGACCTGTGCTCAGATCTGGCCTCAGACATTAACTATCCATGTGACCCTGGTCAAGTCACTTACCCTCTGTTTGCCTCAGTTTCCTCAACTATGAAGAGAGGATAATAACAACATTTGCCTCACGGTGTTGAAATAATATTTATAGAGGGTTTTGTCTTTTGGTGTTTTTTTGTAAAGATTTTAACAGAGTGCTTGGCACATATAGGTGCCATATAAATGTTTATTCCTTTACCTCCTACCTTCCCTCGCTCTTAGAGCAATCTAAGGTAGAATTAACTTTTGGTGCTGTCATATCACACGGCTGACTCATGTTGATTTTTGTAATCTACTAAAAAGCTTATGCTATTGTCCAAATCACTGATAAAAATGATGTGTGACCAAGGACAGACTTTTGGGCATCCCACAAGTTATATCCCACTACATCCGCCTCAGTTCATTGACTGACATTCTTTGGGTCTGATCATTCCAAAAAGTTCTGAATGAACCTAACTTAAATCTCGTGCAACAAACAAAATATCTCTATATCTTGCCCACGATGGTATCTATTAAGAGATTTTGTCAAAAACCTTTCAGGGATCCAGATCTATCAGTCTACTCACCCAGTCAATAAAGATGGTCTTACTCTCTATCATGACTAATCCCTCTGCCTACACATATGATCCCATTCCATCCCATTTCCTCTGTCATCCCAACAGCAGCACTTATCTTCAGTCTCTCCCTGTATGCTAGATCCTGCCTACAAATGTGTCCGTGTCTCTCTCATCGTCCAAAAACCCTCATTTGATCCCTGCATCCCCTCTACCTACTATCCTATATCTCTTTGGCCTTTTGTTGTTAAACTACTTGAGAAGGCCCACAATGAGTGTCTCCACTTCTCTCATTCCCTTCTTAACCCCTTTCAATCCTGCCTCATCATTCTGTTGAAATTGCTCTCTCCAAATTTACCAATGGTCTTCTAATGGCCAAATCCAAGAGCTTTTGCTCAATCCTCATTCTCCTTGACCTCTCTCCAGCCTCTGACACTGTTGATATTCTCCTTGATATTCTCTTCTATCTGAGTTTTTCCCCTGGTTCTTCTCCTACTTGAATGCTCCTTCTCAGTCTCCCTTGCTAGATTTTTATCTAGGTCACACTTTCTAACCCTAGGTGTCCAAAAGAGTATTGTCCTGAGCCCTCTTCTCCCTCTACATTATTTCTCTTGGTGATCTCATTAAGTTAACATTCCTTGTATTCTTTCTATTGCAATATGCTCTCATGAATTTAACTACCATTCATTGCTGATGATGCCCAGTTCTACCTATTCTGCCCAATCTTTCTTCTGACCTCCAATCCCACATCTCTACCTGCCTTTCAGACCTCTTGAACTACATGTCAGTAAACACCTTAAATTCAACACATCCCAAACTGAATTCATTATCTTTTCCCCTAACCCTATCTGTATCCCTAACCTTCCTATTACTACTATTGTTGAGGGCACCACCATCCTCCCAGTCCCTCAGACTTATAACCTAGGTGTCATCCTCTACTCCTCACTATCTCTCACCTTGCCCCCCTCATTCCATATTTAATCTGTTGCTAAGGCCTGTTAATTTTACCTTTGCAAAATCTTTCAAATATGCCACCTTCTGTCCTCTGACACTGCTACTCCCCTGGTACAGACCTTCATCACCTCATGCCTGGACTATTATAATAACCTGCTGGTGGAGCTGCCTGTCTCAAGCCTCTCCCCACGCTAATGCATCCTCCATTTAGCTCCTAAAGCATAGGTCCTACCGTGTCACTCCCTGCCCCAGCTCTCCAACTCTCAGGGTGTGGAGTCAGAAAAACCTGAATTGAAATCCCTTCTCAGATACTTACTAGCTACATGACAGTGGCAACTCACTTAACCACTCTATGCCTCAGTTTTCTCATCTGTAAAACAGGTATAATAATAGTACTTGCCTCCCAGTGTCTTGAGGATAAAATGATATAATATTTGTATGGTACTTTGCCAACCTTAAAGTGTTACATAGATGCTAGCT
This sequence comes from Phascolarctos cinereus, assembly GCF_003287225.1. Taxonomy (NCBI): domain Eukaryota; kingdom Metazoa; phylum Chordata; class Mammalia; order Diprotodontia; family Phascolarctidae; genus Phascolarctos; species Phascolarctos cinereus. The sequence continues at coordinate 402,324,755 of NW_027555625.1, read as the reverse complement.
ATTATTATTGTCATTATTAATTATTAATCTCTCACCCTATTTCCCCTCTTCTCCATAATTTTTCAAACTCACCAACAAAACTACAGCAACTCCATCTACCAGGGTTTTTTATTTTTTTGCCTTTCTGTATATTTCTCGCACTGGGCATGGTGTCTTGCACCTAGTAAGCACTTCACAAATGATTGATGACTGACAGCAATGTAATCTGTCCAGCTCTGGTGACCTGAGCTCATTGAGGGCTTCTAAATACTCTTTCACCATCCTTCCACTTAGAGCCTTCAACTCAATATTCACTACTTTTTGCCTTGTTCTTTTCAGTCCAAAGAGAGTTCTCCTTGGTAAAAACAGTAATGAGCATTTATGCAGTGATTTAAAGTTTGCAATGTGCTTTACATATGCTATCTTATGTGATCCACTAAACAACTCTGAGAGAGGTGATATTATCTGCATTTTACAGATGAGGAAACTGAAGGTTAAGTGACCAGTCCAGAGTCACACACAAAGGAAGTGTCTGAGCTAAGATTTACATTCAGGTCTTGTCTTCAAACCCAGGGTTCTACCCACCATGACATAGAAAATAAGATAGAAGAGAAGCTAAACAAGTCTACATTTTCTCTGGTCTAGATTAGCATCATTCTAGCCATGGAGAACAATGGTACCATCCCTTTCCTGGATCTTCCCCTTGCTCCCAACATGGCTTGAAGGAAAAAAAATCTCTTTTTGTTATCACCCACCTGCTCATTCTGGGCTGTCACACCACTATCACTATTCTTACAGGCCTATGACACTATTTTATATTTATGTTCAATTATCTGCACTTGCTCCTATCCCTCAGACCCTCTAGACATCTCCCCCTTTTCCTCCTTAGCAGAGTCACTTGTGTTTCTGGTGTAACAAATTCATTCTTGAGAGTTTCCTTCCATTCTTGGGTCAACTGTTAAATTTTAGATCTTGGGAGCTTTTTCCTGAACTCTGAATTCCACTCTTAAAATCTAAGGTGCATGTCAGACTATGTCTAACTCTGTCCTGCTCCCTACCCACCTCTATCATGAATGTTAAAATGAATGGGACCACTTCCTCCCAAAGGTCCAGTCTTATGATTTTATATTTCTGTTTCTGACAGCCGTATCCCTATCTCTGTGCCCTACTAGCCATTAGCCCATTATAGCCACAACTTTATTCCTCTAGGACCGGCATAAACAAAGAGTAGCTCCTAAAACATCAGTGTGTGCAAGACTCAGTTACTGTTACAGTAATAAAATTCAGTAATGGATCAGTAGCATCAATCTCCATTTGCTAAACACAACCTGAGCTTCATACAGTAAGGCAGCCTATTAGATGCAAGGTATTCCTGAAGATCACATCTTGAAGTAAATCTCCGTGAGAGAAAATCCTCACACCACAAGCACTGTTGCTTCTGTGGAAACCATAGATGAACTAAAGAGGAAAAGAAGTGAATTAGACAGCACTGCATGAATGGAACAGTAAAACATCAATAAGCATTTACTAAGGCCATACTGTGCATACGGCATTACGCCAGGGGCTGAGGATACAGAGTCAAAAGTGAGATACTTGTTGCCTTCTAGGAGTTTATATTCTGCACAATTGAGTAAGTAAGAGATCACTTGAAGGGAGGGTAACTGACAAAGGGAGAAATGTGAAGACTGTCTATGTATGAGTAAGGCTGCTTTCATACATGCCACCTCGGACACATTATTCACTTGTGATTTAGTTTTCTATCCCATTTAATGTTTCCCTTTATATTAATCCTCACCTGATTTCATTTGTATAAATTTGTGAGACCAGGGTATGTCACTGTGATTTGCCTAGGACCTTAATGGCAACTATGTTCCTGCTCTTGTTACAGAGAAAGAAAATGACATAAGAGAGGAGAACAGAAGGCAGAAGGACATTGGGGGGAAGAGGGCAGGTATACATACGAATCTGTACCAACTGAATAAAGCAAAGGAGATCAGTCCTATGAATCTCTTTGACATAATAAATCTTTTCCCGTCAAAAGTGTCTACATTATGAATTATCTGGATATCATATTTATTCCTCTAATTACCTCATCCTCTACTCCAGGTACTCTGCCAATAAAATGGCTCAAGGGGGAAGGGTGGAGAGTACTAACATGTTTTCTGATCACCACTGCTAACAGTAATGGTGATCTCTGACATCAGAAGCACAGTCAGGAATAGAGCCTCTGAAACCTTACTAAGAACAGGTGATAAATTGTCAACAGTGATTAAGCACATTTCCATTTCTACTCCGAAACCAGGGTTTATTTAATGTCTAACCTGGAGAGATGTACAATTGCTGCTACTACAGGTTACCAGGGGAAAACTATGAGAAAAAAAAGCATATGGATTTTTCTATTTCCTCCTTAAAAGAGAAGCACAGTTGTAGAATAAATAGGAAAAACATGCCATAATTACCTCTACTTTCTCTACCTGTGTTGATGTAGCCAACATTCAAACTACTGCATACTATGCTCAGGAAATGAATACTGTGAGCCATGGACTTGGGCTGGCCCAACTGGCTACTTAGAATTTCCCTGTGTGTGGCAGGGGAAAAAAATGGAAAAAGACCAAACTGTTGTGTTAGTAATTTCTGTAAACTTATGTCCACATTTAATCACCCAAAGTGCACCTTCACTGCCTACCAGATGTGTCATTAACTATTTCTAAAAAAAAGTGAAATAAAATCACCCAGCATGAGAATGCTATGGAATAAGTCAATACTAACAGATGGTGTTTATTTTGTCACTGCTTGTGTTAAAAAATTACCACCTATCCCCATCAAATCCATTTCTTTAAGGTGGAAGCTTTATGTAAAAACTGCTACAGAAAATGCAATATTTTATCAGCTGTCACCGAGTTCCTTAAAATATGAGCACTTGTTTTCATGGTTTCCAGTTTTCTAGGACATGGTGCAATACACTGGAGATTGGTTTGTATAAATCTGACACGATGGAGTATTTTGCCAGCAGCTCTGTCTTGCAACATGCAATCTGTTTTGTTTCTCAAACAAAGTTTGTGTATTTGTTAGTTGGAACGCTGGTGTTTTGAGGACAAAAGACACAAATTCCTTAACAAAGAAGAGTTCTTTCTCTGCAATAGTTCTGGTTCATACCACTGTAACCACCACGTAATTGGCTGGGTGAGGTTTCATGCAGTGCATCCATCCAAACAACAGGAGTATTTATTTAGAATATTTTTCTTGTAATTAACAACAGTAGATTTTACCTACTACTACATAAATTCATGGGGTTAGCCATGAGGGGACCTTAGAGATCACCTACACTAACCTTTTCATTCTAGTGTGGTAGAAATCGAGACTCAGAAAGGGAAAGAATCACTCCTTGGTTCAATGGCAAAGGCAGGATTCCAAATCTAGTGCTCTTTCCATTGTACCACACTGCCCCTACAGTGACACTTCAGAAATATCTAGCAATTAGATTGTTAGCTAGATAGAACATTTATTCAGCACCTACTGTGTGTCAGGGGTGCTAAGGGATGGCGAGACACATATAGGTAATCAAGACATTCCCTGCCCTTCTGGAGATGACATTCTAATGGTGGAATAGAGCACAAAAAGGAAGCTAGAAATTAGGGGAGGAGTACCCACATGGGAGAATGGTGGGGATGACTGTTCAGGTGTGGGTAGCATGATGAGGAGATGGCTTAGAATTGGTGTGAAATGCTGGTATTGGTTAAGATAAGGTCACCCATTAGGGCAAGAGAACCTGGGGGGCAGAGTCCAAGGCTGCCATGGAAAGAAAATGAGGATGATGGCAGGAGTGTAGGCACTATGGAAATCACCAATGCATATGTGAAAAGAAATGAAATTAAGTGATACATGCAGGAAAGAGGATAAGGATACAGTTTTTACCTGGTACAAATACTAGGAAACACCAGTACAACAGAATGGAAAGAACATTGGCTCTGCAGATTGAGAACCTGGATTAATGCCTACCCCATATACTTACTGCTTGCTTCATACTGGACATGAACCCTAAGCTCCCTGGGTCTCATCTGTAAAATGTTGAGACTGAGCTCCCTTCCAGCTCTAGATATATGAACTTGGATGCCTTATTTTTAAAGTTGGTGAATTGAGCCAATTTTTTTCTCATAAAATATTCATCTCTTTAACTCCAACCTTTATGTTATGTCCTCAATTTTATGGACATTCATGAAAAATTACAGAAGATATTGACATTTTAAACCTTTTATTTAAACATTATAGAGATGAAATGGTAGCCAGAACCAGCAACAGTGCCAACAAATATTGGTTACCATTTTATTTTAGTGGAGCAGAATTCATCTGAAGCAACACTTATGGGGTTCCAATATCCTATAACAGAAAACCAAATCTGGTCAAAATGAGTCAATTCCTTTAAAGTTCAACTTCACTGATCGATGATTTTGTACACTTCCTCCACTGCCATGGATTGAAACCCCTCGCCAATACGGAGAGATAATCTTCAAGAACTGCTGTGACCAAAAGATTTATTCCTCTTTGTTCTGCTTGGTGACAGGTCGGAGTGTGATGGAGTCAGTTCATGTTTGCTTGAGAGTTGTTATTTGGGGTTTTATTTATTGTTGCACTGATTGTCTAAACTTAAGAAAGTGGTGGAGAAAATGTTAATAATTCAAATAAAACTTCAAAGGGACAGATATACCTTTTTTTTTTCTTCTGGAGAGCTGGTTGTTAAACACACCACTAGTGATGAGTCTCCTTAAACTTACCTTAAACATATGGTTTCTCACCAGACCTCTCATTCTAACCTTTCTATTTTTCTAAGAGCTATCATAGCTGAACTCCTTGCCTCCATAGACTTTGAGAACTTTGGGTCATATCCATGCCCTCTCACCCCAAGTCATTAAATAGGACTTTATATTTTTCTAACAAGTTACACTGGCTTGGTAATATCTCTCTCTACTAATACATATCATAACTCCTCTTAACTTAGCAAATAAGTATTAAGAGAGTTTCCTGAGGCCCAGAGATGTTCAGTACTTCATGCACGGCCAGAGTACTAATATTGTAGTCACATGCAGGATTTGAATTTGAGTCTGAGTGATTCTAAGTCTGGCGTTCTAGTCAGACTGCCTTTATATATGAAGGGGAAAAATGTGTAGAAAAAAACCAACAAATGGAGAATCCAAAGGGATCGAACTGACACAGAAATTCTGCTTCTTTCAGTGAAATATTTCTCTTTTATCATATGAGATTTGCTTACTTTATCAACAAATTTGAGAACTGGTAGGAAGCAGGTAGTTAGTTAGCTGGTGAAGTGGATAGAGCACTGAGCCCAGAGTCAGGAAGATCTCAGTTTAATCTGGTCTCCAACACTTACTAGCTCTGTGATCCTGGGAAAGACACCTAATCCCTATTTGACTCAATTCCTCATCTGTAAAAAGGGGACACACCAGAGAATGAAATGGCAAACCACTCCACTATCTTTGCCAAGAAAGACTTGTCTATAGGGTCATGAAGAGTTGGACAGAACTGAACAACAATGGCTGGGAGTGTAACTAACTAGTGTCCTTCCTGGCTCTGACTTCGCTTCTCCCTACCTAAAGAAAGGCAGCTCAGCAGAGGAGATAAAGCATTGGCCTCAGAATCACAAACACTTGGGTTGCAATCAGGCTTCAGACACTTAATTAGTTTTATGACCTTGGGTAAAACCCTTAATGTCTCTGATCCTCAGTGTTCTCATGTGTAAAATGGGGATAAAAATAGGATTTATCACTCAGAATTGTAAGCATCAAAGAAGCTAATGTATTTAAAATGCTATGCAAATGTTAGCTTTGTTGTACACAGAAGAGACCTATTGTGGCATGGACATAAACTCGAAGCCTACTTTACCTTAAATGTAAGCTATTCCAGGGCAAATGTCAATCAGTCAAATTGCATTTATTAAGTGACTACTATGTACCAGTCCCTAAAGATACAAAGACAAAAATGAAAGCGTACTGGCCTTCAAGGTAACATCTACACCTAGACGTGTAAGCATATACCAGATAAATTCAGGGTAATGGGGAGGCTGTGGTGCAAGGAATCACAAACACTGGTAGTTTCAAGAAATCAGAAAAGTCTTCTAGAAGGTGGTGTTTCAGCTGAGTTTCAAAAGAAATACAGGAATCTACAAGGTGGAAATGAGAAGAGAATGCATTTGAGGCATGGGGTACAGCCAGTGCAAAGGTACTACAGATAAAGTGTCATGTATTAGAAACGGCCAGGTCAGGTTGGTTGTACCATTGAGTATGGAAAGGAAAGTAATATAATTATGAAGTTGGAAAAATATTTTGTGGACAGGAGTAAAAAAATGCTAAACAGAGGAGTTTATATTTGATACTGAAATACTATCATAGTGAGCCACTGGAGTTTATTGAACTGGGGAGTGATCTAGCCAGACTCCAAGAAAAGAATGCTGGAGAATGGACTAGAGAGGGAAGAGCATTGTGGCAGGAAAACCAATTAGGAAGCTATTCCAATAGTCCAGACAAGAGTTAATGAGGACCTGAACTAGGGTGGTGGCCTTGTGAAACAGAGAGAAGGGAGATGTGTGAGCGGTTGTAGACTGCTCTGCTTAATTTATTTTCCTAACACCCTTAATATCTAGTAGAGTAGATAGAGGAACAAATATTCTTTTTTTTTTTTAAATACAAATTTATTTATTTTTAGTTTTCAACATTCACTTCCACAAGTTTTTGAGTTCCAAATTTCTCACCCCTCCCTCCACCCCAAGATGGCATGCATTCTGAATACCCCTTCCCCTAATCTGCCTTCTCTTCTATCTCTCCCCCCTCTCTTCTCTTATCCCCTTCCCCTTCTATTTTCCTGTAGAGCAGGATAGACTTCTGTACCCCATTTCCTGTATTTCTTGTTTCCCAGTTGCATGTGAAAATATTTTTTTAAAAACATGTGTTTTTTAAAACTTTGAGTTCCAAATTTTCTCCCTTCCTCCCTCCCCACCCACCCTCATTGAAAAGGCAAGCAACTCAATATAGGTTGTACATGTGCAGTTATGCAAAACACTTCCATAGTAGACATGTTGTGAAAAACTAATTGTTTCCCTTAATTCTATCCTGCCCTCCCATTTATTCTATTCTTTCTTTTGACCCTGTCCCTCCTCAGAAGTATTTGCTTCTGATTACCCTCTTTCCTAATCTGCCCTCCTCTCTATCATCCCCCTGCTCTCTTGTACCCTTCTCCCCCTATTTTCTTGTAGGGTAAGACAGATTTCCATACCCAACTGAATGTGTATGTTATTCTCTCCTTAAGCCAAATCCCCTCTCACCTTCCTGTTTCCCCTCCACTGTGAGAGACTTTTATTTTCTGTTTTTTTTTTGTGAGATAATTTACCCCATTCTACCTCTCCCTTTCTTCTCCCAGTACCATCCTCTCTCATCCCTTAATTTTATTCTCCAGATATGACCCCTTAATCTTCAACTCACCCTGTGTCCTCTATCTATCTACATATATATACACATACTTTTTTTCCTTCAACAACCCTAATACTGACAAAGTTCTCATGAGTTACAAATATCATCTTTCCATGCAGGAATGTAAACAGTTCAATCTTAATAAGTCTCTTATGATTTCTCTTTCCTGTTTACCTCTTCATGTTCCACTTGAGTCCTGTATTTGAAAGTCAAATTTTCTATTAGCTCTGGTCTCTTCATCAGGAATGCTTGAAAGTCCTCTATTTCACTGAATGACCATTTTTTCCCCTGAAGGATTATACTCAGTTTTGCTGGGTAGGTGATTCTTGGTTGTAATTCTATCTCCTTTGCCCTCCAGAATATTATATTCCATGCCCTGCAGTCCTTTAATGTAGAAGCTGCTAAATCCTGCATTATCTTGATTGTGTTTCCACAGTACTTGAATTGTTTCCTTCTGGCAGCTTGTAATATTTTCTCCTTGACCTGGGAACTCTGGAATTTGGCTACAATATTCCTAGGAGTTTTCCTTTGGGGATCTCTTTCAGGAGGAGATCTGTGGATTCTTTCAATTTCTATTTTGCCCTCTGGTTCTAATATATCAGGCAGTTTTCCTTGATAATTTCTTGAAAGATGATGTCTAGGCTCTTTTTTTGATCATGGCTTTCAGATAGTCCAATAATTTTTAAATTCTCTCTCCTGGATCTATTTTCCAGTCAGTTGTTTTTCCAATGAGATATTTCACATTGTTTTCTAATTTTTCATTCTTTTGGATTTGTTTTACTGTGTCGTGATTTCTCATAAAGTCACTATCTTCCAATTGCTCTATTCTAATTTTTAAGGAAGTATTTTCTTCAGTAATCTTTTGGACTTCCTTTTCCATTTGGCCAATTTTTCTTTTTAGGGCATTTTTCTCCTCATTGGCTTTTTGGACATCTTTTGCCATTTGGGTTAGGCTGTTTTTTAAGGTGTTATTTTCTTCAGTATTTTTTTGGGGTCTCCTTTAGCAAGCTGTTGACTTGTTTTTCATGATTTTCTTGCATCACTCTCATTTCTCTTCCCAGTTTTTCCTCCGCTTCTCTTACTTGCTTCTCAAAATCCCTTTTGAGCTCTTCCAAGGCCTGGGACTGATTCATATTTTTCTTGGAGTCCTTGGATGTAGGAGCTTTGACTTTGTTGTCTTCTTCTGGTTGTATATTTTGATCTTCTTTTTCACCAAAGTAAGATAATATAGTCTGACTCTTTTTGTGCTGCTTGCTCATGATCCCAGCCAATTACTTGAGTTTTAAACTCTTTGTTAAGGTAAGAGTCTGCTTCCAATGTGGAGAGTGTACTGTCCCAAGCTTCAGGAGTTTGTATAGCTGTTTGCAGAGATACTTGTAGGGACCTGTAAATTTTCAGTTCTTCCAAGGTGGTATGATAAGGGGCGAGGTGTTTACTCCTTTCCTGGCCTTCGACTACAAGTACTCCTTTCTGTCCTGTAACTGTGAGGAGGGGCTCCTCTCCACAATCACTACAAGCTCCACCACACCAGCACTCCTCCGCACCCCAGCACTGCTGGCCACAATTGTGGCCCAGATCCAAATACGGGCAAAACAAGAGATTCCTGCCTCAGCACTGGCAAAGAGATCCCTGCAATCCCTCTCTGATCAGCCGCTGGATTACCCCTCAGTCTGTGGGCCGGAAGCTCGGGAAGCAGCTGCCCCCCAACAGGGCCACGCTCTTGGGAATGGAGCTGAAACCCCGCCTTCCTTTCTCAGGCACCGACAGAAACAGACTTTTCCCACTGACCTTCTAAGTTGTCTTTGGCATTTGTGGATTGAGGAGTCTGGAAACCTCCACAGCTGCCCACGATTCAGTCCTCTGAGGCCTGCTCCAGGTTTGCAGCAGCCTGTGCACCCACGCTGCACTTCCAGCCCGGGGCGATACACCTTTCTGATCAATCATCCAGGTTGTCTTGGGCTGGAAATTTGTTTCACTCTGTCTTTTGCTGCTTCAGAATTTGTTTAAAGCCATTTTTTTATGAGTATTTGGAGGGGTTTGGGGGAGAACTCAAGCAAGTCACTGCTTTCACTCTGCCACCTTGGCTCCGCCTCCGAGGAACAAATATTCAATAAATATTTGCTGAACTGAACTGAATTGTCAGCCTAGGCTGTTTTCTAAAAAAGCCTACCTTCTATTAGGAATATCCACCACCTCTACAATTTTGTTTTCTCCTTTTTGCCTTATTTTTTTTTCTTTTTAGATTAAAGATACATGAATCCAATGAAAAGATGTAAGGACAGGATAAGATTCTTTGACATCAGTCCTTTCTATACTGGAAGAAGCTAAGTCATGAACCACTAATCAGCCAGTCCTGACATAAGCAAAGATTCCACTCGCTTTTGTGAGCAGATTTCCAACCTAAAAATCTCTTCTAGAGCAAAGAGAGAAGACATGAGCAATGCAACACCACAAGCAGAAATGCATTAGCTAAATACATTTCCCCCCATGTCAGGAAGCCTGAGATAGAAGGGCTTTTAAAATATCTCCTGTAGTTAAACACTCGGACCATTAAAACATATGCATCACTGTTCAGCCAGAAATGAGACCTTTTTTTTCACCTCTAATTAAAGACTTTGAGAATCTGAAAAGCAATTTATTTCATATAAAGTACCAGCATTTTGAGCTCGAAGCACAGCCAGTTTTACTTTGGGCCTTTTAAAAATGAAACTGTCCACCCCTTTCCCATGCATGCACATAATGCATCCTTGCTGTGGGTTTTCTGGGCAGCAGGACAGGTGCATTGGCTACACCATAGTCAGCAAAAGCGTCCTCCAAAATATGTGATCCACGATTAGCATCTTGGCAAGGCTCTGCAAACTGCATAATGGACTGTGGTGTATAAATATAGCCTTGGTGATTCCCCTCTTCTTCATCTTGGAAGGGAAATGTGCCTAGCAGTTAGCAACATAGAAGCAGCTCCCATCTGTGTGCAGAATTCAGGAGAATGGCTTATTTTCATAATCTACTATGGCATGTAAAAACTGTCTCAGACACATTCTCCTCTCAGAGATGTTTTGAATCATACCATTACTAAGGTCTTGAAAAATTTGCTGCTATTATGGTATTGTTGGTATTCTTGTTAAAAAAAAAAAGACCAGGAAGTAACTCAGAAATATAGAAAAAAGGAAAAAAAAAGGCCCTGAAAAGGAATGATAGATAGAGCTTGCTCCCAATACTACCAATTAGGCTAGGACAGGGGCTCTTTTTTTTCCAATTTTAAAATTTCTTTGTCATGGAGCCCTTTGGCATTTTAGTGAAAACTATGGAGCTTTTCTCAGAATAATGTTTTTAAATGAAAAAAAAACTATAAGATTACATAGGAAAACTGATTATATTGAAATATAATTATCAATATATTTTCTTTAAAAGTTCACAGACCGGCATGTCTATGACATGGAAATCCAGAAACTAATTTTCCTCCAACAACATCAGACACATCATCTCATATTCTACAGCTATCTTGGGGGAAAAAAACAGAATGGAGAGGAAAAGAGAGAGGGACAGAGAGACCACTGCCAGAGAAAGGGAGAAGAAAAAAAAGCTAGGAAGTATTCCCCAATGCACTGAAGACAAAAGAATAAAGGTAGAAAGAGATTGCATGGTTTGATTACTATGTGGACTGTAGAAATAACATGAATTAAATATCTTTCATCTTTGTGATTTATTTTCTCCATCATTTTATTTTCTCTCGTCTATTTGACACCCCCCCCCAAAAAAAAGGATTCCTATCGAATGGTACCAACAATCTGAAATACTTCTTTTATGTTTATTCCTTATGATGAGGAAAATGAACACACCTAGAAAGAAGCCACAAGTACTGATAAATTCCAGTCCTGAACAAATACAGAGAATACAGAACATGTTTTTGTTTGTAGTTTTTTTAAACAAAACTTCCACCAGACCTAAATTAGAGAGAAAGGGACTGCAGAGAAAGGGACACAGCTCCTCAGACTGAAGAGCCTTTCTCTTCTGTATTGTCTGGGCTCTGTCTGCCGGCACGAGTAGGCAGGTATTGAAGATTTCTTCATTTGGTACATTACTTATTCTCCAGGCTCACTCACTTACACCACGAACTGAATGTAGGAGCATGCCTCACATTCTCGATCAGACAGATACTGGGATGTGCATCTTCGATGCTGAAGGCACAGAGGGGAACAGAGTGCTTCCAGAATGCAAAGCCCAGAGCTCTGTTCCCGCAGTGAGACAAAGGCCACCACTGTGCTCCCAGGCATACGGTGTAAAGAGGGGCGGCCAGGCTGCATCATTTGGATCGACCACTATTCAGATGATGTTTTAAACTGAGGCGGGCTCCATCTGTCTGGTGCCAGAAGCCTCCAGGTGGGCGTAAAAGACCCCACGAGAGGTGTGGGTATGTGCTTTTTTTTTTTTTAAAGCAGAAATAAATCTGAATATTGGGCGTGATTCTCTTGCTGAATGACCAGAGAAGATGAGCTGGCAGTAATGCTGTCATTCTCAGCTGCGTGGTGAGACCCTGACTTGTCACCCTGCCATGACTGCAGAGAGTGTGTGACTGGTTCTTCTAGAAAACTCTGCAAGGCCCAGCATGTGAAAATAGTCACCGCCCCACGGGAAGGGTGCCACTTTCATCTAAGTGCCACTTGCATTTTTAACTTAAGAACTCTTCCAAATTCTAATAGACTTCTAATAAATAAGAATAAGATGCAGGAGAAAGGCAGTTTAGCATGGCATACAGAGCACTATTTTATTTAAATTAGTAGTTATGATATCATCAATTATCTTTGCATTTTTGGAATAATGATTTTTGCCCTACCTGAGTTACATACATTTGTGGACTTCATTACAATGTCAGATGCCCCTTTCACAGGAAAACAAATGTGTCTGAAAAATATGGTAGTTCAATTGTTCAATAAACATTTATTAAGCACCTATTATGTGCCAGGCACTATGCTAAGCACCAGGGATACAAAAAGAGGTCCTTGAGGAGCTTATAATCTAATGGGAGAGATAACATGCAAACAAATACATAAAGAGCAAGAAATAAACAGGATAAATGGGAAATAATTAACAGAGGGAAGGCACTGAAATTAAGACGGGTTGGGAAAGTTTTCCTGTAAAAGATGGGATTTTAGTTGAGACCTAAATGAAGTTCCCCCCCACCCAAGGCAGTTCCTTCTTGAAAAACTATGAGTATCATGGACAACCATCTCCGGTATCTTTGTGCTGGTCCTTGAATTCATTCCCTTCCCATTTCCACTTCTTAGAATCCTTATTTCCTTTGAAGCTCCGCTCAAGTGCCACCTTCTACATGAAGACGTTTCTGACTCCTCACAGCTACGAGTGGACATCACCACCCCCTCCCCACGACCTTGAATTTATTTTGTATGTACTTAGAAATCTACAGGTAGCTGTTATCTTGAAGGCAAGTACTCTTTCAAGTATTTATAAAACCATTCTTCCTTGGCCAATGAGAAAATGACAACATTATTTCTAAGGCTACATGTGTTTATTCTCTTGCATAAACTAGATCTTGGACAATTCTTTAGGTTCTATTACAAATGAACACAAAAGCAATATTTTTAAATGAGAAAGCAAAAAATATGACAAAGGCTAGGAGCATTATGTTAGTTACTCTATTTGAAATACAGTACACACCTCCCAGATAGGTTAGTGATGACTCCAAAACTAGGAGATAAAATAACAGGAATCATCTTTTGTCTGAAGGACAACTCAAAAATGCCAACCCCTAGGGTATAAGAGCTTATTGGAGAATGGCTCCCTAAGGATACAAGAGAATATAACTGCTCACATCCAAGGCAAATACAATTGGACTTGCCATTAAATTTTAAAATGCATTATTTTGAAGAAATAGTAAGGAAACTGAGACATAAGCAGACCAATTAGAAAGTGCCTTTTATTAAAAAAAAAAGGGGGGGGGGACTTGGACCAGTACAGGGTATCCTCTATCAAAGCAGATCAGCAACTTGAAGTCTTGCAGACTTGCCTGGGCACTGATATAAGTGACTTGCCCAAAGCACGCAGCCAATGTGACTTATTTTCAGGACTTTCTGACTCCCAGCTCATCTCTCTGTCTATTCACTACCCCATAACTACCTCCTTTATCCAAATTACCAGTAATTAATTTTTCTAAGTGTAAAGTATCATTTTCCATATGCCAAGCCTAGTCTTTTTTTATTTTAAATGAAGTTATTCCACTAGGGTAGTCCCAAATAATTATCTTTTATACTATGTTATCAAAGAGAGTAAATTTCACTATTATGCCAAAACTATGAGTCTTAAGTTGAGAATTTGTTATCCAACTCTAAGGTTTTACTGTGGCATGGATGGGACAATGGGTTCTGAACAATCTGCCCTGATTGTTGTTGTCATAGTAGAAGAGAAGTCTTCACCCCCAGAGAATCTAGTGGTGTTGAGGACACAGTCTTAGGTGCTGAGGACCCCCCCAAAAAAAAAGAATAGGGAAGAGTCACTGGGGGCAAAATTGTGGGGGAAGGCAGTCTCTATGAAAATGAATCACTGCTGTGGGACCCTATAAAAGTGGAAAGATCACAGTAGGATTACTGACCAGTTGATGCCCTGGGGTAAAGCACTATTTATAGCTCTTAGCTATATCCTCATAAAGTGTCCTTAGTGGTTCACAAAGTGCTAACCAACTTTAAGAGCAGTTACAAACAAAAAAACAATATGCTGAAGCAGGAAATTACTCAATGAAACCTTAGAGCCATATAGGGTGAGTCTGCTGTACTCTTTTAAATAAATGGTAGCTTAAGCACTGGGAAGAAGAGCCAGCTGTGCATGTATAGTTGATGATATTAAATTTCCTCATTTGCAAGATGGGAATAATGATAGTACCCACCTTGCAGGGTTATTCTAAGGATCAAAAGAGGTAACCCATGTAAACAACACTGCCAACCTCAAAGTGCTATATCAATGCTAGCTATTATTATTACTGTTTTTGTTAGTATTATTAAGTAATCCGTATCCCATTGCATTCTCTTTAAAAAGGCACTCAGTTCTCACCTTCTACAAAAGCCTATTCCTTAGTGCCTCCTCCCTACCCTCACAGCTAGTGCCTTCCTGCTAAGATTACTTTCCATTCATACTATATATCTTATATGTATAAAATTACGTGCATGTTGTCTCCCTCATTAGAATATAGGCTCCTTGAGTTTACAGAAGTGCTTGTCTTTCTCTGTAAGTCTAGTGCTTAACACAGAGCTTGGCACATAACAAGGACTTTATAAAAACTTGCTGACAATCGACTTATCTCCCCAGAGCACGACTATGAATTTCACAAATTCTAGGGCTAACCCTATGAATGGCTAGTTTTGCTACTACAGCTTATGAGTCCCCACTGGTGTGCTTTCCATTACAGTGGTCAGTAAAACAATTAGCTCTTAACAAAGACTTTTTTTTTTTGCTTTTTGGTGAGGTAATTGGGGTTAAGTGACTTGCCCAGGGACACACAGCTAGTAAGTGTCAAATGTCTGAGGCTGGATTTGAACTCAGGTCCTCTTGACTTCAAGGCCAGAGATGTATCCACTGCACCACCTAGCCGCTCCCAACAAAGGCACTTGGTAAGATGGTATAGTAAAATAATGGCTACAAAACATTCCTCTCATAAACCTCTGGGATCGTTCTCTCACAGTTATAGGGAGCAATTATGGGAAGAGTAGACTTAGACTCAGAGGAGATAGGTAGTAAGACACACACATATGAAACATATGGGAAAAGCAGTTCATAAGTCCTATTGCAGGGCCTGAAGTCCTTTCTCTCATCACAGGATACTCATACAGCTGTCTTTGGGGGCAGTTTCTCTGTTGGGTAGATGGCTCAATGGAGTTTCCATGGTTAACTCCTTTCCAAACTCCACTACTGATTGTCAGGACTGGCTTTCTCTCAAAGCCATATCCAGCTCTCTTTTTTGTGCCAAGGGTCCCATTCCTCAAGAGGTTCTTCCTCCCTTCAGGGACTGCCTTCTCTATCCATCCCTGTTTGAAATGTATATCTTTGTTGCCTAAACTATACCTCAAATTCTCCCAAAATAATAAACTCTCAGAACTTCTGGATGAGGTATCTCCTTCTGGGCAAGTCACTAACACACGTGCTAGACACCGCTGCCAATGGGAAAGTGGGGGAGGAGAGACAAATTCTCTCCCCTCCTCCTGCAAGGATCTCCTCTATCCTGTGTTCCTAAGCCTGCACTCCCTCAAATTCACAAAATGACTGTCTTTTAAGGCCCCCTGGGGCTTGCAATGCCCATCTTCAGTCAGTCAATGGGATTGTTCTTTTTTATTCACCCAAAGAAAGGTGTTCACAGTCACAAAAGGATCAGGGAATAGATGCTTCTTTACTGTTAAACATCTTAACACCTTCTTAGGTGTTAACATCTTCTGGGCTTTCCAGGGATGTGGGTTGATCAAAGATGAACTCCCCCACACTATTTTAGAGCAGGCAATGACTGCAGAAACCACAGCTGGGAAAGCAAAGGGCAGCTTGCATTTTCAGAGATTTCCCTTTACTTCTATTTACTGTAGGCAGAGGAATAGATTTAGATTCCATATCAACATAATCAAACTCATTCTGCTGAATTTGAACTTGATGCAGACCAATGGTTTAGAATAACAATACACATACACTGTTTCAAATATCACAGATTATCAACTTCTAGTAACATTTCAGAAATATATTCAGTTTCAGTTGTCCTAAAAGGAAACACATTATGTGTCACCATCACCACCACCAGCACCACCATAAGTAAATCTGGATGGAAAAAAATGGGTTCTAAAGCTTCCATGTTAAACCATCTCCCTTAAAGTAAAAGTTCAATTTACTGTGAAAAAATAAAATAGGTTTAAGATTTGAATCATAACACAAGACTGAAATTAATCATCACCTTATTTCTGCCCTAATTTTGAATGAGCTCACTGACCCCTAATTTAAAGGGAACCGACAGGCATTGTACCCATTGCTGACACACACTTTTATATCACAATTATTATGATAAGAAAGTGGAATTAGGAGGTCTACCTGGGCCAACTTCTGTGTGACACTGAATAAACCACCTGAGCTTGGTGGACCTCAATTTGCTCATCTATAAAATGAGAGAACTACACTAGATGGCCTCTGAGGGCTGTTGTAGCTCTAACAGTGTGTGTTTCCATGCTCAGTGTCTGAGATTTTGAGTCATATTTACCTATTTAGTTTCCCATCACCAGAAATGACACAATATGGGTATGAATAGGCCACTTATCTTATACCCTTGAGGTTTATTTTAACACAATATTAACACATTTTTCTAGGTGGCTCTTGAATACTGCATAAATAGGTGATAACAGGGCAGGGCAAATTGAATAGTTCTGGTAAAGTCAGAAAGGCAATGGAAAAAATATTCCTAACTGTAGCAAACGGTGTGAAATTAGAAGAGTTCATCAAAATCCTGCCAACTTCAGGAGTTTCATAACTCAGGCTTCCCAATCCTCTAAAATGATCAGTTTATAGAGAGGGTACATTTGTGCTTTGGGTTCTCTCTAATCATATTGTGTTGCGCTTGCCTTCAAACTTCACTCCTGATGGCTTGTAATGGTCACTGCATGAATAAAGACATCATCAATTATACCAAAATCTTTAGTAGAAATGACACTAAGTTTCGGTTGTCCTGAACAGAAACGTTGTGTATCACAACCACCACCACCACCACCATCATCATCATCATTTAGGGTCTTTCCCTATGATTTCCTCAGTGTATGGTGCTCTCCTTTAAGGAAACTCCAATGCAGATTAGCAATGGTTTTCCAGATTATAGTAATAGGGAATTGACCAGGGTACTGAGAGTGACTGGTCCTGGACCATACAACCTGTACATGTCAGATCAGGAATTTTAACTTGGTTCTTTCTGACTTAGAGAACAGCTCTCTATCCCCTATGCCACACTGCTTCTCATATCATGTAATAGTAACTGGTATTAAAAAAAAAGCCTCTTTTGGCTTTTTAAAAACAGTCTCTCCAACATCTAGGTTGAAGCTATGTGGGTAAAAGCAAAATACAGATTTTAAACTATTTTTCTGAAAAAAAAATCATACAGAAGAAGTCTACTTATTTTTTTATTTTTTAGACAGTTGGGGTTAAGTGACTTGCTCAGGGTCACACAGCTAGTAAGTGTCAAGTGTTTGGTCTGAGGTCAGATTTGAACTCAGGTCCTCCTGACTTCAGGGCTGGCGCTCTATCCACTGAGCCACCTAGCTGCCCCTTGACTTATTTTTTTAAAAAGAGGGAAAAAAAGGTGTTTTGGCACTGAATTTGGCTTATACCAGTGAGTTTAAACCTTTTGTAATTATCATTGTGTAGTTTTGTGGTATGACCCCCACTTTACCATGTAAGAAAGAAGGGAACAAGCATTTATGAAGTGCCTACTATATAGCAGGCACATAGTTCTAAGTGCTTCACAAACATTATCTCACTATTGTAAGCAACAGCCTGAGGAGGGAGGTATTATTATTAGCCCTATTTTGACAGTTGAGGGAACTAAGGCAGACAAAGATTAACTGACTTGCTCAGATGCTGATCAACTGGGAAATGGCTAAACAAATGTATGGAATGGAATAAGAAATAATGAATATGAAGGATTCAGAGACACTTGGGGGGAATTATATGAAGGGATGTAGAGTGAAGAAAGAAGACCCAGGAAAAACCACACGAGATGACGGCAATGTAAATGGAAAGAAAGAAAAAAAGAAACATAAAAGAAACACAGCAAACTGGGTAATCATACTGGCCCAACTTAGCCATGTAGAAGAGTTGGAAAAATGTGCTTCCCTCTCTCTTTGCAGAGGTAGAGTACTTTAGATGTGAAGTATTATGAGTACTTTTCAGACTTGGTAAATATATTTAGGTTTGCTGAATTGCCTTTTTCCCTTTATATTACTCTTTACTATAAGTGATGACTCATTGGTAGGAGTGTTGAGATTTGAATTGGGAGAGCAGTAGTTCGGGTGGGAAAGAAGTCACTTAGAACTTCTCTGTAGCCAGAGGTGATGAGTTCAGGGTAGACCTCAAGAATATTGGGGTGCTACCTGAAATGATGAGGAATAGACATGCAGGTTCTAGTGTCATGAAAGAATTCACTCAGACAGTCTCCAAGTTAAAGAAAGGCATTAATTGGGATGATGTACCCAAGTGGTGCTGCCCCCCGTGAAGCAGAGCCCCAGTGGGCTCTACTCCACGTGGGAGGCAGAGCATAGGCTCCCCTAAGGGAGCACAGCAGCCCCTGCTTCCTGTAGGAGGCAAAGGTGGTTAGCTAGGTCAAAGGTATGGTTTAAATACAATTTTATGGAATAAGGGGGAAGGGGACAAGAGAATGGGAAGAGCAAGCATAGCTCCAAAATGCCTGGAATATCAGGTAGTCCGGAGGTGATAAGCAAAGCGAACAGAAAAGGGGAGGGGAAGAGTTGTTCTGGAATTGAGGGTGCTTTGTGAAAGTACACAGATAAGTCTATGATGGGGCTTCAATATAGTCTTCTTTGATCACTTTTCTGGATGGTCACATCCTGCATCTTATCTCCTATCTCATGTCCTGCTTGCTCCATCTACCTCAAGCACTCTTTTCTGCCTCATCAGGAGAATATGTAAGGATATGTCCAGAAACGAAGGGGATATAAATCTAAGGCTACGTACAAACTCAGGTCTTCCTGGTTCCAGGTCCAGTGCTCTATCCACTGAGCCACCCGGCTGCCTCCATCATGTATACAATGCCGCCACTACCAAAATAAAGTGACCTATGGGACACTGAAGAAAACTTTTTAATGATGACAGTGTTGAGAGACAAAATTAGCCTGCATTAAAGGATATTAGCACCTCATACAACATTCAAAATCCAGCTCCAACCCATCCTTCCGAACTGATTTTACATTCCTCTCACTCATGCATCACATGTTGTAACCCAACTGGCCTCCTTGCTGTTTACTGTTCACAGCATTTTGTCTCCTACCCCCATAACTTTACATAGGTCTCGAACACTCTCCCACTTCCTCTACTGCCGGAATCCCACCCTGCATTCGAATATCAGCTCAAGGCCTTCCACTTCCAGGAGACATTTCCTCCTCCTCCTCCTCCTCCTCCTCTTTCCCATCAACATTTTTGTAATTACTCCATATTTATTTTGTGTTTATGTGTATATATACATATACATATATATCATATATGTACATGTGTGTACGTATATATGTATGTGTGTATATGTGTGTATATATACACACATACATACATATATACTACATTCATATATCTATATATACACATTTATATAGATATATGAAATTTGGTATTGCCTTATCTGTGGGCCTGCTGCTTTCTCTCAGTAGAACATATGCTCCTTTAGGGAAGGGATTTTCATTTTTGCCTTCATTTCTAGCACTAGAATAATATTTTGCACATAGCAGGTACTTACGAAATATTTATTTAATTGAATTTGGAGTTGCTACCTTTCTAGGAAAAGAAGCACATTATTGGAACTGTGCTATAAACGAATTCATGTGTATAATGAGTCTGTGCAGCTGGTTAAGAAGATGATGTCAAAGAATAGGATTTAAGTTTATGGACCATAGCTTAAAAGATAGGAATGACAAGCTCTTGGTCAGGGATGCACTACACCTAACAGTGAATGTTATCTGGAGTCTTTGGAAGTCTAATCAAAAGGGCTTTAAACTGAAAAGTAAAGGGAAGAGAAAAAACAGCTACCTTCATACATTCACCAACCTAGATACACAAAGAAACACAAGAAACAAAATTCAACAATGGAGCCAGCAACAAAGTCCATGGCCTCAGGTGGCTTAGCACAAATTCACAATTCAATGCAACAAGGCAAATTTGAGTAAGGCAATTGGTATCACTCAGGTGAGATGCAATATAGCTCTGGAAGGGTACAGCTTACTCAAAGGAACAGGATATGTCCAAGATACATAGGGAGTTAACACAAATGTACCAACCTAAGTACCACACTCCGATGGACAAATGGTTGAGGGATATGAATGAAGTTGAGAATAGTTGTTAACTACTAACAACCATATGGAATTTTGCTCCAAATCACCACTAATTAGAGAAACACAATTTAAAACAACTCTGAGCTTTTACTTCACATCCACCAAATTGGGAAAGATATCAAAAAATGAAAATAAATAACACTGGAGGAGTTATAAGAAGTCAGGCACACTGTCACTGGATCTACAAACTGGTAAAACTATTCTGGAAAAGATTTTGGAGCTAGGTTTCTTTACGAAGAAGCAGCAAAAATGTTGACATCCTGTCCCCAAGAGATTCCACTGGTAGACACGTAAGCCAAGGAGGTTAAAGACAGAAAGATTAGCTATATAACAAAATATTACTATCAAACCCTTTGTGGTAGGAAAAAAAAAATGGAAAAGAGCGGATGCCCATTGATTGGAAAGAGCCAAACAAACTTTATGCAATGGAATAAGAAATAATGGAATTCAGAGAGATACGTGTGTGTATGAGTGTGTGTGTGTGTGTGTGTATACATATATATGAGTGTGTGTGTACACACACACACACACACACATACACATATATGGTGAGGTAAGAAGAATCAAGAAAACAATACACAGAATGACTACAACAACGTAAATGGAAATAAAGAAAAAGAGACTGAAAACTAGGTAATTATACTGACCAAGCTTAGCCATGGAAAAGAGTTGAAAAAATGTACTTCCCTCTCCTCTTTGCAGAGATGTGAAGACTTTGGGTGCAAAATATTGCATGTACTTTTCAGACTTGATAAATACGGCTAGGTTTGCTGAATTGTTTTTTTCCCCCCTCTCTTTATTATTCTTTACTACAAGTGATGACTCACTGGTAGGAGAATATATAAAGATATATTCAGGAATAAAGCCGACTAAAAAAAAGAAAAAGATGCAATTATTTAAAGAAAGAAAATGGGAAGGGAACAGAGTAGCATATTATAAAAAGAAAATAAGTGAGAAAATATAGAGATTGGTATGGGGGAGGGGATATCATCATAGAGAGCATTTTGGTGACAATTAAGTAGGAACATACATGATATTGTCATTGGGATATAGTACAGATCACTTAGAATGGAAAAAAAAGATTGGTGAGGAGTTTGATACAGATCACATACCTAAATGAGACTGGAGGGGATGTCATAGCTAGAGAACTAGTTTCAAATTTCCCTTAGACACTTACTAGTTATGTCATCCTGGGCAAGTCACCTGACCTCTGTCTACCTCAGTTTCCTGTTCTGTAAAATGAGGATAGTAATAGCACCTACCTTCTGGGATCGTTGGGGTGTCTGCACTTTGTAAACCTTGAAACGCCATAGAAAAGTCAGCTATTATTGTTTGCTTGTCCTTCATTCTCAAAGAGGACCAGTAACACCAGGAAGGCGATGCTTCATTATTACTATTACATTCTTCAAGGCCAGCACTGGGGACACCCTCTCTGTAAAGCACTTTGGGATCCCTCTAGTTTTATGTGCTATCCTTTCCCTTTCACCTCTCCTCAAATTATCCTCTACTTTTCTGGCTAGGCAATGGGGTTAAGTGACTTGCCCAGGTTCACACACCTAGTAAGTGTCGGATTTGAATTCAGGCCCTCCTGACTCCAAGGCCAGTGCTTCAACCACTGCCCCGCTCCTTTGGTTCTTTATCTATGTACATGTAGGCATATAACAGATGCTTAATGAATGTTTTTTTTAAATGAATGTTGTATTCTTTAGGACAATGTAAGTGCCCTGGGGACAGCGATAAATTATTATTTTTTTATATGGGATGGCCTTTGGGAAAGGGGAGTGGGAGGGCTGAGGGAATCTATTGTTAATGTAAAAAAAAAAACCAACCCAATAATATTTAAAAGAAAAAAGAGACCATGGCACATAACATGTACTTAGTTAATGTTTGTGGAATTGAAATAGTGGCATGGTACTTCAGATATATCTACTGAGGCACTTAATAAGCCCCTACTACATGCAAAGAGCTGTGCTAAGCACTTTACAAATATCTTTTTTTTGTCAGAAGTCTGAAAGGTACATAGAATTCCCATTTTACAGAAGAAGGAACTGATGCAGACAGAGATTGAGTCACACAGCTAGCAGATGTCTGAGGCCAGATATGAATATTCAGATCTTCCCTCCTCCAAGTACAGAGCTCTATCCACCTAGGTTTGTGCCACCTAGTTGTGGGTTCCGCCTTAGTCGAGGTTTTCAAGCAAATGTTCCATCGCTGCTCACTACGGTATAGATGGGATTCTCGTTCAGATATTTATTGGACTATTTGGTCTCCAGGGCTCTTTCCAAAGCTGAACTTTTATAATACTGTGTTCTGTTTTGTTTTAAAATTAAGGAGAATTAAAACTGATTTTGTTTGGGTAAACATTATAGTTTCCAATATGCTTTGGAAATCTCACACAGAAAAAAGGTGTGGGGATTGTCAGTCTTACTGGGGGAGAGGTCGGCCCATCCCTCCTTTTCCCAGGATGGGATATGGCAGGCATGAGCCGGTCATGTAAATTTCACTGGAAATCAATGTGTGCTGGCCACTGAATGCCCCTCCCGTGTTACATGTATTAGCTATGAAAATCGTATTCTGACAATTGATCTTAATAGGCCATTACCAGGTGCTAGGATACCAGGTAGGCTAATCCATTGAGCTCCTTCATGGAAGAAAATGATTTTAGATGCACAAAATGACACACAAAACAGCATGACAGCTTTTCAAGGGCACTCCACTAAGAGAGGAAAGCCACGGAACACAGGGTGTTGCAAAAGTCTTAGTATGATTTTAAGGTATCAACGCTCTCCTGTCTCCAGGGCACTTACATTTTGCAAGAGAATACAGCAGTCATTTCAACAAATGTATATGCAGGATTTACTGTGTGCCAGCATGTACAGAGGTCAGGAGCAAAGGATAACTTAAGGAAAGGTTAATGGGGAAGGATGTTCAAGCTTAAAACTGCAGTAAGACTTTTGGAGCACCTTGTATTACTCCAGCTAAGGAGACAGTGAAGTAGAAGCCTAACTGGGAGTCTGAGCATACTAATTTACCTTCAGTTATCAGTTGCAAAACAAGTAAAAAAGAATCATCCCAAATCTTCCCCTCTGCCTCCAAAGAACATAAGAATAGGTCGTCAAAGAAACTTGCTGTTGTCAGGAAGGCTTCTGGAGCTGACTCCTGCTGACTACGGTCACTTCTCTACTCTATTAGCACTAAGTCGCAATACGAGTATATAGTCTTTATGATGTACTGAGTGTCATGTCGTGTGGGTCATCTTTTCAACTCAATTGTCTGTTCCTGAAGGCATGCACCATTTCTTTAATGTAATAATATCTTACCATGGCAAGGTAGTGTCATGTAGCAGAAAGAGCACTGGATGTGTTAGATGACCTAGATTCAAATTCCGGTTTTGTTACCCATCTTTTTTTTTTTTTTAAACCTTTATGACCTCAGGCGAGTCACATCACTCCTCTGGATAGCAGTTTCCTTAATAGTAAAATGAGGCAGTGAGGTGGTTGGAACTAGATGATGATAATGTTGACCTCTAATATAACTTAGCTCTGGAAGTCTTAACTTGGGGCCCACAAACTACACACATATGCACATGTCTATATGTATACATGTATATACATACATGTAGGTATTGTATATATGTACATGTATGTAGTTACATATTCACTCAGTTATATACATAATGCGTATAATATATAACATATACATATTATATTAATATATTCGTTTGTTGTTTCTTTGTGGGGACTAGACAGTACAGTGGTTAGAGTGCTTGGCCTCGTGTCAGGAAGACTTATCTTTGTGAGTTCAACTCTGGCCTCACACACTTACTAGCTGTGTGACCCTGGGGAAGTACTTAACTCTGTTTGCCTCGGTTTCCTCAGCTAATTCCTCATAAAATGAGCTGGAGAAGGAAATAGCAGATCTCTACAGTATCTTTGCCAAGAAAACCCCAAATGGGGTCACAAAGAATCAGACATGGCTGAAACAGCTGAACAACAACAAAATTTCACATACACAAATATACATATTTGTCTATATATACACATATATGCATATACAATTGTATTTCAACATAATTGGTTTCCTTCATAACGTTATGTATTTTATTTTAAGCATTTAAAAATTTTATTCTAAGAATGGGTCCCCATGCTTCTTCAGCTTGTCCAAGAGTTCCATGACACACAGAAGGGTTAAGAATCTCTGATTCAGTCGTAGCTTTCTATATCCCACAGTGTTATACATACTTTAAAAAATTAAATTATGATTTCAACAAATGTTAACACAGATGAACATTCCAATACTACAAAGGAGAGAAAAAGAGTGAAACTGGATCTCTATTATGTACAACCTTTTAAAAGCACACATTAAACTTAAAACAATAGTACCACTACTGCTCTGCTTATCTCTGTCCTTTCGGAATTTTCTACTTTCCTCTTATGTGTATACTTTAATAGATTTTTATTGATGTCCTTGGTTTTTACATCACCCTTATTTCCTCCTTTATCCTTTCCCCGGAATCCTCATGCACAGCCATCCTTTATAACAAAGAATATTTTAAAAGAGGAAGAAAAAATAATTTCAGGGAACCAATCAATACCTCAAAAAAGTCTGATGCTTTATACAATGTTCTATACCCATGAGTCCCCACCTAATGAAAAAACAATAGCAAAGAAAGGTGTCTTTTCAGATCTCTTCCTTGGGGCCAAGCTTGGTCATTATCATTCTACTATACTCACATTCAATTACTTTGTGGTTAAATACTCTAAAAAGCAATTTCCTATCTATTTTCTTGTGATTTTCACAATAACTTTGTGGAGTAGACAATGCAAGTATTAATTTCCCCATTTTAAACATGTTGAAACTGAAGTATATGCAGATGGAAAGGGAGATGACAAACGGATGGATAGGCAGACAGAGATAGAGAAAGCACTGAGTGGGAAGGGAACAGAATTGAACATCAAGTCATTGGCAGAGGTGGAACTATAACTCAGATCTTTAGCCCGGATGCTTTAAAAAAAATCAAGAATTACACAAAGGCAAACATGGCAGGGGGGCATAATATGAGAATTCAGCCAAAAGTTGATATTATCTCTGCTAGCCCAAGTTTTCATCCTCAGATTTCTTTATTCATGAGCTGGCATATGAACGTTCTTATTCAAGACACCAAACACAAGGATTGAGGCTCTTTTATCCTCCCAATTCAGAAGTGGTGTGGGACATTAATAAACAATGCCAATCTTATTAGACTACATAACACAGCTTTAAAAAACAAAATCTCATTATGTCATATTGGCATTGGATTAAGTTTGTGTTTTCAGAGTGTTTACAGAGTTTTTTTGGGGGGGTGTTGTGCATGTTTTGTTTTGTTTCCCTTTTGGCAGCCCATCAGTTTGACAGAATTGGTATTCTGGGTTCAAGATTTATTTTCTTGCATTTGTTTGGTGAGACAGTGACATGAAGAATTTAAATACAGAAGCATCTGTAGTTAAACCTCAAAAAGTGAGTTCTGTAGTTATAAAGGATGTGCCATTCTGATGCCAAGAGAGTTGGTCATTTTCAATGTTACTACTGTGACCCTCCAGGAGGATCTAAATTCTGGGCTTGGGAAAACTATGAACCTCAGAGATAGCTGATTAAAGCAGAGTTATGTCATGTATCAGAGCCAAAATTTTAACAACATCCCTTGTATCCGTATCTACTTGTCCCCCACCCTACTCCATCTCCCACACTGTCTTTCGTTATTCTGGAATATTTTTCCTACTTTTTCCATTATTTTGGTTTAACATTCTTGACAGTGTTTTATTGTTTGATTATGTGTCCTTATCCTAGTGCTTTGAATATTTATAATACATTCAAAAATAATCCAGTCCAACAAAATACTTACTAAGTGCTTGCTATGTTCAGAACACTCTGCTGAGTGCTTGGAGAAGATATGATGCGCTGAAGCTGCCTCAAACTAAAACACTGATTAGGTTTCAAAAGTTCATTTTCAAATCAGTTGTTTGGAACTTGGAATGAATTTTCCCTCAAGAAACAATCTTATAAATTGTGTCTGACCAGGCCAGCCTATACTTTAAAGATCTGTCAGTACAGTGGTGGTAGATCCTTCTTCCAAGAGGACAGATACCAATCTCTCAACTATCTAATTAATCAATATCCATTTTTTAAACACTTACCATGCACTGGGTAACTGTGCTAAGGCACTGGAGATACAAAGAAGAAAAATTAAACAACCCCTGCCTTGAAGGAAAACCATTCATTTCTATCCAGAAGGCAACGGTTAGAGATACAGGTGTGTGTATACACACATACACACACACACACACACACACACATACACACACATATTGTATGAAAACACACACAAAATAAATATAAGTGAATTTTAAGGGAGGCACAAGAGGCTAGGGAGGGATTAAGAAAGGCTTCCTATAAAAATGGTGTTTGAGCTGAGTTTTGAAGGACATTAGCAACAAACGAGTAGATCAGATTCAATAGTTGCAATGGCCAAAACTTATTCACTCTTTTTTTTTTTTAATCTGCTACAGGTCCAGATTGCAGGACTCTTTCCTTGAGTCATAACTGCACATCTAAAGCTTTTAATATGCATGAACCATGACATAAAGCAATGTCAACAGCCTGACAATGTAACTCACGTTTATCCTACAGAAAGTTGTCATGCCTCATCTTGTGAATTAGATGGCCTTGATTTGCTGGACCCAGGATCATGGGGGCATAGATAACAGTGTTGGAGGGACCACAGAGATCATGCCCAACCCCCTGATTTTAAAGATGCAGAATCTAAAGCTTAGAATGACTTGTCCAAGGTCACACAACTAGCAAATATGAGGGCTGGGATTTGAACCCAGGTTCTCTGCCTCCACATCTTTATCTTTTTCAACCAAAGCACACACAGGCTGGCTACTCAATTCTGTCAGGAGTCTGGATGCACACCCAAATTTCTATAAAATATGTGAATCTAGAGGGTCTCTGAGCCCAGTGAGATGTTTACAGATGAGAATTTAACAGCGAAATTCGAGACAGATGTGAATTAGGCTTTTAAGTATTCTGATGACATCACAGACTATTCCAACTCAGCTGGTTGTGGACACCACAATGTCATTAGAACCCCTGAGGGCTGGATCACATTCTCTCAGTCACTCTACCCAACCTTCCTCTGTGTAGCATCCTTTGCCCTGATGTCAGAAAGACAAGAGCTTTTATGAGGAACAAAGAGGTCTTGATGACACTGTGGTAGCAATAAAGCATACTATGTTATTTTATTTATTATGTGTCAAGTGCCTGCTGTGTTCAAAGGTTCTAGGACAGTGGGTGGTTTTGGTAGGGTGCATTCTCCTATGTTTGGGGAAAGGCAGTTGCCAGGCTTAAAAATCGAGAGCTCAATTTAACTACAGAGGTTGATGTAAAGCCACACATTTTTGAAGAATCATCCTTCCATTTTGGATTCGGACAATTGAGGTTTTCAAGAGACACAGCTCCATGTGAGAATGGGGCCAGTACACTTGAAGACTATTTAAAGGGCTCTCCATCATCCACTAGTGCCACTCTTAT
This sequence comes from Phascolarctos cinereus, assembly GCF_003287225.1. Classification (NCBI taxonomy): domain Eukaryota; kingdom Metazoa; phylum Chordata; class Mammalia; order Diprotodontia; family Phascolarctidae; genus Phascolarctos; species Phascolarctos cinereus. The sequence goes on along the minus strand of NW_027555625.1, from coordinate 402,296,653 downwards.
ACCCTGTGAGTTAAAAACACATACTCTAAACCACAGGCTTGTTGGGAAATCTGGTCTATGTTAATAACTACCCTTTTATATATTATCATACAATCCTGCAGATAAACAAACTCGAGGCTGGAGATTTATTTACATGGGCAGGGAAGTACCGAGGCTGCCTAAAACTTAAGCATGGATTAGATTTCAAAAGTTCATTCTCAAGTCAGTTGTTTAGAACTTGGAATGAATTTTCCCTTAATAAACAATGTTAGAAATATGTGTGCCCAGGCCATATTACACTTCAAGTATCTGGAAGCACAACGGTGGTCGATCCTTCTTCCAAGAGTAGAGATAAACCGAGGCCCTGGAAAGACTTGAATTTAGAAAGGCCACGGTCATCCACTGCATCCTGGGCCATCGGCACTGGACCCCAAATGACTCTGGAGGAGAGAGTGAGGCCGACGACTTTGTGCAGCAATGCCTCACTTAAATCCAATTTGTGTGCAAATCAAGACATCCCCCGTGTGATGTCATTGCTTCTCATTGAGAGCAAAGGATAAACAACAACAGATACCAACCTCTCTATCAACTATCTAATTAATCATTCAGCCAATCAACAACCATTTATTAAATACTTACTATGTGCTGATAGCTGTGCTAAGGCACTGGAGACACAAAGAAAAAAAAATTAAACAATCCCTGCCCTCAAGAAGAATTCATTCATTTCTATCCAGAAGGAAACAGGTAGACACACACAAAGGTATATACACATACAAACATATTATATAAAAAGACATACAAAATAAACACAGGGTAATTTTAAGGGAGGGCACCAGAGGCTGGGGGGACTTAGAAAGGCTTCATGTACAAAATGGTGCTCGAGTTGAATTTTGAAGGAAGCTAACTACAAATAAGTAGACAGTAGTCAATAGCTACAAGGGCCAAAACTTATTCACCCTTGGCCAATTTGATGGTGAGCCTCTCCAACATTTAAGTAGCACTGTTTTCTGATAGGAGATATACAGTCCATCACAAACTCAAGCTCACAGCTTTTGTAGCTTGTTAGGGGCTGACAGATTACAAGTTACACTGGCATAGCCTTTGAGAACCCAAGGTCATCTCCATATCCCAATGAGCCAATAAAATAATCAGGCTTTGATTCAATAACAGTTTTCTATTTCAATTATATGCAGACATCATTTAGAATATTATTCCTATAGGAAACTCATTATTAACTGAAACTTATAATGATGTCAGAACATTTTCTTTCTCTTTCTGACTCTTTCTCTGTCTCTGTTTTTTTTCTCTGGTCTCTCTCTCCAACTCTTTCTGTCTCTCTTTGTCTCTCTGTGTCTACCTCTGTCTCTATCTCTGTCTCTCTGACTCTCTGTCTCTCTGTCTCTCTGTCTCTCTCTCTCCAGTGAGTAGTTTGTCTGATATTAGAAAGTAAAGACCTAGGAAGATATTCCTGGCTACTAATAATTTGTTAATTTTCTAAATTTCTCCATTTGAATTAGAGAAATTCCCCGTCTCTATTCTCAGAAGAGGATACGCCTCTTAATGTTAATCACTTTCCGGATGTTTGAAATTGAGGGACAAAGAAGTTTCCCCCACAGGAAGCAGTGACTCCAGACTGACACTCCTCCAACATCTTTGTGTATGAATAGGTCATTTGTAAATTCATGAGTTTTAGAACTAGAACTTTCCTTAGAAATAATCTAATCACCTATTTGAATTTTTAACTGAATAAATCTTTTTTTAAGAAGTTGATGTTACTTGGAGACCAACTTTCCACCAAAATGTGCTTTGTTTCCACTCTATTATGACCCTTATTAACTCCTTCCTAGCTTACTGAAATAACCTCTTAAGCTATCATCCTGCTTCTAGTCTCACTTCCTTCCAATTCATAATTCCTACCACATTAATTTTCCATATGTACAGATCTAATTGTTTCACATCTCTGCTCAAGACCCTTCAATAGCTCCCTGTTGCCTAGCAAACAAAGTTCATAATCCTTAGTCATTGGTGATCTCATTTGAAATAGGAAGAAACTGAGATCTAGGAAAGGGTAATGACCTACCCAAGGTCACACAGATAGTAACAGAGCTGAGACTCACTCAGGTACTCGGACTTTAAATCCAATGTTTTTCTACTAAACCACACAAGTTGAGTTTCCATAATTGTGATCTGACTGTGTGTAGATGTACAGTATCCATTTATTTAATCCCAAACCCTGATGTAAAAATCAGAAGTATAACTACATGTATACTTTGAGATGACAGATATGAATAATATCTCCATTAAAGTCAACATCTCTATTCATAATCTATATAATACATTTTTCAAATATTGCATTAATGAAACTTGTTCCTTACATGGTTATACATCAATTGAATGCTTAATTGCCTTCTAACCCAGTCTTTGTGACATTTTCATCCCTGTTTTTTTGCACCTCGCATAGTCCATCACGGTGCTGTACTTAGAGTAAGTATGGGACTTATAAAGCTGGTGAATGACACCCTAACATGTCACTAGCTCACAGCTATTACAAAGTTCTTAATTTTTTAAAATAATTTTTCCTTCATTAAAAAAAATTCCATTCCATATACATCTTGTGGGATGTGGTACAGAATGCTTGTGCCACAATATTAACAAACCAGTGACTGGGTACAATGTTTCTAAGTATGAAAAATACTGGAGTAACAGATGCATAAAGACAAATTGAAGACCTGAATGGAAAGGACTTCATAAGATCACAGTTTCATTATTATTTTTGAATTGGTGAGGAGAGCCCAGGGCGGGAGAATTCCCTTAGGAAGCCTGGAAAGGAGACTCTGTGGTGTCTCTCTGTAGTTTTAGACACAGACTCTTTACTAGATTTGTGACTTTGGTCAAGTCACCACTTATTTGCACTTCAATTTCCTCATGTGTAAAATGAGAAGGTTGGATTATATGATTTCTGTGGTTCTTTCAGCTCGGAATTTATGGTTTTATAATCTCACAGTCCTGATTCCACCTCCATCATCAGGCTTCAGAGGTAATACATCCGTTTTAAAGGGGATGTACGAGGGAGGAAATGGATGAGTGGAAATGAATGGGCAAAGCAACACGAGAATAAAAGCTGAGATAACACATCAAATTCTATCTTCTGTGGGACGCATCGAAGTTGTTCTGTCGATTGTTGAAAGCGGCCTGAATAACTTACAAGTGATTGCCATGGTCACTTAAAGCTACAAGAGAGGGAAAAAACATATAATCTGTCACTTGTATTGGAAGAAATGGAAAGTTGGAGGCGAAGAACAGAGAGCTGCCTCTTTATACATGTGCACATCACGTGTGTGACGTGGGATGACATGACAACTTGAGATTAAGTGCTCACTGTTGGTACCTTGCTAGTCGAGCTTGCTCTAGGGGAAAAGTGTCTATCACTATCTGAACACATGCAGTACAGAATAATACCCCAATAAAGGTTCTTCCCCGAGACGTGCTACTTCAGTAGAACCCAAGAAGCCTGGGCTGAGAGAAAAGGATAAGAGAGCTCACGCTGAAAGAGTGAAAAAGAAAATTGAGGAAAAAGAAGAAAAGAGATGAGGAGAAGAGTAGAGAAGAGGAAGAGAGGAGAAGAAGGAAACATCGAGGGAGGAAGAGACAGAGAAAGAGAGATAGAGAGAGGTAGAGAGGGGGAGGACAGAAAGAAAGAGGGAGGAAGGAGAAAGAGGAGACAGAGAGATGGGGGAGGGAGAGAGAAAGGAGGAAAAGGGAGAGAGAGGAAAAAGAAAGAGAATGGGGAAACGAGAGAAAGAAGGAGAGACAGAGGGAGGAAGAAGAAGGAGGAGAAACAAGAGAGGGGAGAGAGAGAGAGAGAGAGAGAGAGAGAGAGATGCAGTTCCTGACATTGGATCACACTACCCTTTCTGAATCTCATATGTTTAGTGAGATTGCCGCTCTCTCTTTGTCCTTATCTCTGGCCACCTTGGGAGTTTTGATCCTTAAAATTACAAAGAGGACAGACGAGGACAACAAAATGCTCCCTCCTGGATGTGCTGCCATCCATCTTTTTGATGTGAAACATCTAAAACCAAATTCTCAAAAATAATTTTCCACTGAGCCTTCTCCAACGCTCTGTTTCTCTGGTGATTCTTAACAAACGTTTTTTTGTACCCGATGCCCAGAGGAAAGACTAATTTAAATGTAGAAAGAGACACTTTTAAAAAAATAATGTCATCTGTTGGGGAAGTCTCTGAGGGCATTCCCTCCCTTTCACACATACAGGGAGCTAAACCTGATTGCATTTAGGGTTATCTTTAGCAGCTATGCCCAGAATCAAAACATTCTCATGAGGACTATTGTTCTAACTAATCTACTTATTAAGCTTTTATTCAGTTTTAATAGTCTTTTATAAAAAAAAAACTCAAAGGGACATTAATGGATTTTGCAATTATTAGCAAGGAAAGAGTTTATGACCTACAACTGCTGGTCTACCTGCTAAATCACTGTACTTAATTATAGCCTCTCACTTCCCAGTGGCCATCCCACTTGGCAGCCCCCAAAGCACATCCCACAGGAGAGTGTTGACCTAGACTTCGCACTTTAAGTAGAAAGCTCAAGCCAGTGAAACTCCATCCGGCTTCTTTAGAAGCCAAAGAGAAAGAGCCTAAGGGTGCCATGAGGAGGAAAGAAATCACACAACAAAATGTTTGCAAGTAGGCTGTTCCACCATTTTAAAATTAAACCTGTGACTGCTGTAGCTAATTCAATTTCAAGGCTTTTTAAAAAACTTATTTTTGTTTGTTTTCTTTGCTCTCTCTTCTTCTTAGAATGACAGAAGAATTTGCTGTGATGTCGTACCAATTGTGGTAATCTCCTCCCATCCTTGATCAGGGAGAGTTGTTTACTTATTTCTTCTGACTCTGAGCTACATGTGCCAAACCAATTAAACTGAAATTTCTTAATTTCTTCTTTGTTATTGAGCCCTGTTCCTAAAATCTTCCATCCTTATTATTCTGTAGTAGAAATTCCATCATTGCACTGTATTCTCTCAAAATCTAAACTCACACCTCATAATTAACCTCTGCCCCCAATTCAAAACAATCCTGAAACATTTTAAGCAGTAAAACAACCTATATATTCATGATAATGGGAACTGAATGTGTTCCTTGTCACAGGCTGGACAAGATGAAGAAGGCAGTGGAAAGAGGGCTGAATCTGGTCTTGGGAGGACCTAGGGATCAAAGCTTGGCTTTGCCACTTCCTATTTATATGAATGAACAAGTGACTCAACTTCTCTGGGCCTCAGTTTCCACATGTTTAAAATGAGAACTGGTCTTTTTGTGGTATCTAAGAACTGGAAATCAAAGGGATGCCCATCAATAGGGGAAATGTCTAAACAAATTGTGACAGAATATTATCGGCTATAAGAAATGACAAGCAAGATGATTTCAGGAATACCTGGAAAGACCTTCATGAACTGATCCAAAGTGAAGTGAACAGAACCAGGAAAGCATTGTACATGGTGTAACAGCAATAGTATATGATGAAAAACTGTGAATGACTTAGCTATTCTCAGCAATACAATGATCCAAGATAATCCCAAAGGACTAAAGATGAAGCATACTATCGCATTCAGAGAAAGAACTAGCATTGTTTTAAATACAGACTGAAGCATGCTATTTTTTTACTTGCTTTCATTCTTTTTCTTTTATTTGAGTCTCCTTGTACATAATGACTAATATGGAAATATTTTACATGATTGCACATATATAATCTGTATCAGATTGCTTACCATCTCAGGGAGAGGGAAGAGAGGAGGATAGAATTTAGAACTCAAAACTTTTTAAAAAAATGTTAAAAAATTGTTTGAACATGTAATTGGGGGAAAAAATAAAATGTTTAAAAAATAAAAATGAAAAAAATGAATATCTGGACTACATGACCTCTGGGGTACAATCTAGTTCTAAATCTATGATCTCCAAAGTTCCCACTAGCTTTAAAATAATATGCTTTTATAAGCACATCTGTTATATCGTTGGTGCACGACGAAGACAGGCTTATTGGTACTTTTTTTAATAGTTCTAAAGTGTACTTTCTAGGAAATGCTAACCTGAAGGTACGGTCTATAACTCTGTTAAATATGACCAGCTGAAATGACACACTGTAAGTTCAGAGGGCGTTAGAAGTGGAAAGGACTGGAAAGGTCATCCATCTAAGCCCAACCTTATCATGTCATAGATGAGGAAAATGAGTCCCACATGGGTCAAGTGATTTGTTCAGGACCACACTGATAATAAGTAAAGGAGCCAGGATATGAAAAAGGATGTTGCAGCCCTCTTTAGGATCAAATGAGATGATATTCATAAAGTGCTGAGCACAGTGCCTGGAACACGGTAGGCTCTATATGCATAACTTATTCCCTCCTGCCTCCCCTTCTTTACACTACAGTATTCTGTTTTACCATACAACAGCACAATGCATTTCTGAATATTTGGTCAAATATTGCCTACGTTAAACCTTCTTTATCAGAGATCAGTTTTTCCCATCTAGCTCTCCTTAGTGCAAGTATTTAAAACAAAATCTAAAAGCTAAATAGAAAAATTAACGCCCTCAAAATGTTCTCATGTCTTTTGGTCGCGATAGGCTAGGAAAACATTTAATGGCTATTCTCACATTGTTGTTGTGGAATTGTTTTTCAGTTGTGTCTGACTCTTCATGACCCCATTTGGGGTTTTCTTGGCAAAAAAACTGGAGTGATTTGCCATTTTCTACTCCAACTCATTTTACAGATGAGAAAACTGAGGCTGGATTTGAACTCAGGTCTTCCTGACTGCAGGCCTGGCACTCTGTCCACTGAACCACCTAGCTGCTCCTATTTTCACATTAGGTTCCATCAATACTTGTAAAAGTTGTATTTATATAAATATCGAATTATCTTTATAAATGGGGAGTAATCTTACCGCACAGCATTTATTCAGCAGGAGCAGCTAGGTGGTACAGTGGATAGCCTCAAATGCTTATTAGCTGTATGACCCTGGGCAAGTCACTTAAACCTCTTTGCCTCAGTTTCCTCATCTGTAAAATAAACTGGAGAAAGAAAAGGCCAACCATTATAGAATCTTTGCCAAGAAAACCCCAAATGGGGGTCATGAAGAGTCGAACACGGCTGAAATGACTGAAGAACAACATTTATTCAGCACCTTTAAAAAATGTACTAGGTAATGAAACCTCATAACATTCTCTGGAATGTAATACATATTTTTAAGCTTGTCTAAACTGGGTGAAGATTTGGAAAGTTACAAAAAGTCAAACTTGGATTTCTGGTGGTAGTGGTACTGAGACACCAGGATAATGAGGAAACTAAGACTCATTTATTTCAGTAACTTTCTAATCTTAACTCTAAATTACAAAGTAAAAGATTCCATAAAAGGCAGTTTGGCATAGTGGATGGAGTGTTAGACTTAAAGTCAGAAAGACCAAAGTTGAGATCCCATCTCAGACACTTATTAGCTTTTTGATCTTCAGCAAATCACAATTTCTTTCAGACTTAATTTCTTCAGCTAGATAACTTAGTGGATAGAGTGCTGGGTCTGGAGTCAAGAAGACCTGACTTAAAATCTGGCCTCAGATACTCATTCACTGTGTCATTACTATTCAGTACTATCCAACTCTTCATGACCCCACTGACCATAGCACACCAGGCTCTTCTATCCTCCTCTCTCTTTCAAAGTCTTCCCAACTTCTCTCCGTGTGACCCTGGACAAATCACTTAGCTTCTCTCTGCCTCGCTTTTCTCATCTCTAAAATAGGGATAATGATCATCTACTTCCCAGAGTTGTTGTGAGGATCAAATGAGCTAATATACATATTGTATAAATGTTAGCTGTTACTATTATCACAAATTATAACATGTGCAGTTTGAGGGAGTTGCTAGTGGTTCTCAAACTCGAGAAAAATGAACTTTTGCTCTACTGGTAAATTCGGTAAGAGAATACTGAAAATTAAAAGTCTGTATATTGATAATTTATTGACTTGAAAGATCAGTGAGGAGGAAATTAATTCCTCTTTGACAGCTGGATATCTTTCTTAGCATCCCTTCTAGATTTTCCTATGGTTTGACTGTTAAATGACTTTCTAAGGTTAGAGGGTCCTTAGTTGTATCTACCTAGCAAATAGAAAACCTGAGGCACAAATGACAAGAGATATATCACTGGCTTTGACAATGATTTCCAATGATTTTGATAAGTCATTGGTCATTCTGTGGTCTCTCTTTTTTTAGGCACCACACCAGCAGTGTCATGTTCCCTTCGTAGGCTATCTGAGCAGTAAGCAAACATGTGCAAACTGCACAGGCATAAGATATGAGGATGAAGCTAGATGCCTAAACAGAGATGAGAGAAGGCTGATATGGAAGACTATTACCTTGCCGCCATATTTTTTTTGAAGAAACCGAGTCAAAATAATCAACACTGTCTTCAAAGGCCAAAAATGTCCATTGAATAGATTCACTTTCCTTCCATTTATTTTATAATTAAGTGGAGCCAGGGGTGTGCTGGAACCAGCTGTACCAGCTCCAAGATCTGATTGTTAAATTTTCAGTGGGAGCATTTATACTTTGGAAATTGCAAATGCTACAAAGTAGAGCTTCGTTTATTGTTTTGTTGATTGTCTAGACTTAAGAAAGTGATAGAGAAAATATCAATAATGCAAATTATTGTAGGGCAAAGAGTCTGTTCTTGAATATTTATCAGGACACCACTGGGCTGAACCCACGCAAAAGAAGCCTGGATCTTTAAAAAAAAAATTACAGATTTAAGTTACTGCATTATTCACGTTAGTTCCACCTACAAAAGACAAAAGGATTCCCATCACAGAAATTCAGCCTGAGGCTATACTTCTCAATGCAAAGCAAATCAGAACAGAGACAATTATCCAGATAATTAAATCCAAAAAGAGTTTTACCTCCAACACGTAGCTGTTGTAAGTGAAAACAGATTTTATCATAAATAATGAACATGTCTTCTTTCTCCATGCTGGTTAGGTCATTAGGAAGCCTAATATTATTAGTGTCCACCCCTCAAAAAATTTATATTCTATTTATTTTGTATATAGTTATCTATGTTCATGTTGTCTTTCCTGACAGAATGTGAATAAATGTCCTCAGGTCAGGAACTGTTTTCGTCTTTGCATACTGGCATCTAGAGCTGTGCCTAGCATACAACAGGCACTCAATGAATGCTTGTTGATTCCCAACTCCTGATTAGATTAGATGTTCATAAGGAATCCTTAGTAGACATATCTCATGTTCTGCTCAATAAAATATATTTAACTTTTTCTCCACACTTCTAAATTTCACTTTAGTCCTGACCTACAGATTTGAACATGAATGGACATAAAGAATGGTAAAAAGAGCTAATGGTGGACACAAACTGAGAGATACAAACAATAAGACGTAGTTCTTGTCAACATTTCCACTCAGAGAATCTCCGCATCACAGCATACACCAGTAGGAAAGTTCAATTAATGACAAACTTCACTTTTCTCAAGCCACAGAGTTGGAAATTGTCTGTTTTACACATAATACCGTATATCCGACTCAGACCCAGTGGAGAAATCATACAACACATTTCAAGCAGACGAATCACTGGTTACTGAAGCAAAAGTTATCAGCCAAAGCCCTGTTCTGCTTTATCTGCTTGGAGAAGAGGAATGAGAATGATGTCGGTGATTTTTGATCTGATTGTATTTAAGAGATAATGTCAATGAAAATTGAGTGCTGTTACTAGTGCAAAGTAAATGTCGGGGCAGAATGAGACATTTCAGAAAGAGTGGAGAGGCCACTCTCCAGGCATTCCATTCAATTTTGTTAACGTTAGGGCTATAATATGCCGCATGATTTTTTTCTCCAAAAATAAAATAAAATAAAATAATTGAGGGAACCCAATGACCTAAAATCACAGTCAATTTACTGAACAGTTAAAATCCCTGAATGGAACAGTGAGTGACCTTATTTATTTTACTTATTTATATCTCTGGGCTCAGAGATGCAGACTCCGGCAATGGAAATCTAAAGATGCTTTCACTGTTGTTTTCTGGATGATGGGTGATTTATTTCACATAAGCTGATGCCCATAAAAAAGGAAATAGTTTGAAGGAGACATGCCATAAGAGATAGCCCTCCCCATCACCTGCCTTGCTCCTTTCAGATGGCCTCTACAGGATATTCCAAATTTTTTTAGGTAGCTTTGAGTTGCTAAAGCTTAAAACTGCACGCTCACATTTAGAACATCCTGTACATGTATGTACATATACATGTGTACGCATGTAGAATAAGGCTATGTCTGTGTATACACACATGTATGCATAAACATATGCACATATCCACACATGTTTGTATTTTTACATACATATATTTCCCATAGGGTACCGGTTTCAAGAAAAGAAGGATTTTTGCCAAGGACAGCTCAGTGGCACAGTGAATCAAGTGCCAGATCTGAAGTCAGGAAGACCCTTTTCCCGAGTTCAAATCTGATCTCAGACACCTACTAGCTGTGTGACCCTGTGCAAGTCACTTAACCCTGTTTGCCTCCATTTTCTCAACTGTAAAATGACCTGGAAAAGGAAATGGCAAACCCACTCCAGTATCTTTGCCAAGAAAACACCCAATGGGGAACACGAGGAGTCGAACACAGCTGAAGTGACTGAACAGCAACAGCCAGTTTCAAGAAAATAAAGACTTTGTAAAGGGAATGTCTATTTTTAGCTCAAGTCACAGATTTATGGTTGGGAAAACAGGACTTCTGTATTTAGGTTACCCTACTGTGTTTCATGTCCTTGAAACATGGTCACAACACAATTTAGGGCTGTAGAAGATCAACTCGTGACCTTCCTTGGGATGTCATGCACGGGAATAATCACACATGAAGTTGTAAGAGACCCAAATTCCAAATCCGTAACAAAAAAGAAAAGGTGTCAAAGTCATTTATTCCTGCTTTGCCACATAAAATAATTCAAGGCAATGAATTTTAATGGAAGTCTTTAGGTGATGAGTGAATGACTACCACCAGCTGGGGATGTTTCATGCATGGGCAAGATTAGAGAAATGACCAGTGAGGTCCCCTCCAATTCCAATCTTCTCTGATTCCATGAAATGACAAAGAAGAAAACAACTTGAGAGGCAGCTGTGTCATGAATAAAGAGCCTGTGTTCAAGTCCTGCCACTGAAACATACTGGCTGTGTGACCCTGGGCAAGCTGTTTCACTACTCAGAGCCCCGGGCAGCTCTCTAAGACTCTAAGAGGCAGAAAAGGTGCCAACCTGCATTGGTAAAGGGAGCTGATTCCTCTGGGATTTCCCCATTCTAATGGGGACATGATAGGTCTTGTCCTATCTGACTGAACTCACAGGACCGCTTTGTAAACCAAGATGATGCTTTTATTAGTTTATGTTGAAAAAACTGCTGTCAAGCAGACTAGCTAGTGTTGTCCCACTTTTCTGGATGGATGGCATTACTTTGAGATAACAACAATAACTCCGATTTCCATGACACTTTGGGGTACACAAGTAATCTCCAAACAACAACTGTCTGGAGGGCATAGTCCAAATATGATTTCTAACTAGTGGAGATAAATAGAGTTTCAGAGGGGGTCACTGAGCAGCCCAGGATCATCAACATCAGAATCAAAATGAGAATCCAGGTCTTCTGATTCCAAATGTAATATGTCCTTTTATTGTTTTTTGTTTTTGTTTTTTATTTTTGTTTTAGGTAGTTGGGGGTTAAGTGACTTACCCAGGGTCACCCAGCTAGTGTCAGGTGTTTGGTTTGAGGCTGGATTTGAACTCAGGTCCTCCTGACTTCAGGGCCAGTGTTCTGTCCATTGTGCCACCTAGCTGCCCCCAGTATGTCCTTTTAGATGTAAATTGCTTTCTCCTTAAAAGGAAACACTTCTGTCTTTCGGATTCTATTTGGGAAAAACCTTAATTTATCAACTCACATGTCTTATCTTAAGGTGGGTTACTTCTGAAATAGATGAATTATGTCCATTTTCATAGTAGAATAATTCATATTCCATTGCAGAGGCTGACATTTAGTGATCTTGGGATAGCACAAAGTCGTGGAAAGAACATGGATTTTACAGTCAGAGGATTTCCATTCAAATCCTGACCCTGAACATGTCAATTCATTTCGTGGGGCCTCATTTTTCAGATCTGTGTAATAGGAGGGTTGAGTAAACTACACAATCGTTAACGTTCCTTATAGCTCTGAATCCTATGATTTGAATTCATACCCTCTTCTGTTTTAAATCTGGGGGTACCCTGTTTAAACTTTATAATTCACTATGCACAAACTATATACCATGCTGTCGCCTCAAATGGCCCTCTTATCCAAGGACAGACTACTTGATGAGATGGGCCATTACTTTGATCATATATGACATTTTTAGGTACTTATGATTCTTTAAAACTCTCCAAGTGACCCACTTCTTCTCAGTGCTTAGAGTTTAACAGATATGACCATCAGAAATGTTTTCCTAGAATTTAATCAAACCCTCCAGGACTTTGGTATGAGGTCATTCCTCAAATGCTGCCAGTAGCATCAGACAATAACATAGGTTTTACTCTTTCTCCAGGTACCTTTGTTTGAATCAATAGGTTGAAACGAATGTGGACTATATATCCTTAGAAGGGGTGAACATTTTATTAAGTTATAATCTAACTCACCTAAGAGATGGCAAAATCTGACAGGTCAGGGAAACCCTAAATAGGAAGGTTTTCCTTCCTATTCATTTTCCAAATGGATAAGAAGACTATAAAAATACCTCTTGCCATCGGATTTTCAAAGCAGGTTCTCAGAAACAGATCTGAAGAGATTGCTTTCAATAGGAGGGATTAAAGTGCAACAAGATGATAGTATAAATGACTGAGTCTATTTCCCCCTCCGATTCTAGAACTCAATGATGAGTCTTTTCAATGCATCTGTCTCATTTGTTTTAAAGTACTCAAAACTGAAAGCCTGACAGTTCAGTTCTATGGTGCTAAAGACAATAAGAACATTATCTGAATATTTCTATATCTTATCTATGGCTTTAGTAAATAAATTAAATAAATCCTGAATGTTTATTTGCTGAATAAAGTAATTTATCATTTATTTATTAGACGTAGCTAGATGGCACAATGGATTCCACCTTCAGGCACCTTCTAGCTTTGTGACCCTGGGGAAGTCACTTAAACTCAGTCAGCCTCATCTGAAGCGTGGAAACAATAATAGTACCCTCCAGGATCACTGGCAACTTTGAGGTAAAATAAGCTAATACTTGTAAAGTGCTTTGCAAACCTTCAAATGCTTTAAAAATGATGGTTACTATTTATTGGAACTCCTGATAATTTAACCTGCTTCAAAAGTGCTCATCAATACACAGCACCTCAGAGTTGGAAGAATCCAAATATGCTTTCTGAAATGGCCTCAAATCAATCAACATGCATTTATTAAGCTCGCAAGCTCTAAGGAGGCTTGCAACTCTAAATCCATGATCCTATGATCCCTGACAAATGGTCATCCATCCTGCTTCTGCCTAGAGACTTCCAGGGATGAGAAATTTACTACTTCCTTAGGCAGGCCATCTGATCTTTAGACAGCACTAATTGTTAGGAAGTTTTTCCTTAAGTAGAGCTGAGATTTCCACTCTGCCATTTTCACCCACTGCTCTGAGTGCTGTCTTCTGGAATGGAACAAAGGCTAATTCAAGTCCAGCCCTCAGCCCCTCCCTACTCCTCCCTGCTTGTGTGGGTCCTGGGCAAAAGACTTAATCTCCCTGGGCCTCAGTTTCCTTATCTTTAACATGAGGAGATTAGACTAGAGTGCCTGAGCAGTCCCTTCTAGCTTTAAATCTAATCAAATAAATAAATAAATAGTAAACACCTACTACATACCAGGTGCTTTGCTGGGCACTGAGGATATAAATGCAAAGACTGAAATGATCCTTAATAGCAAAGAGCTGAAGACAACTCTTACGTCCTTCATTCGCTTTTTCTTCAGGCTAACCAGTTCTGCAGCACAGTGGATAGCGTGCAAGGCCCTGAGTCAGGAAGACTCCTCTTTCTGAGTTCATATCTAGCCTCAGACACCTACTAGAAGTGTGACCCTGGGCAAGTCATTTAACCCTGTTTGCCTCAGTTTCCTCATCTGTAAAATGAGCTGGAGAAAGAAACGGCAAACCACTCCAGTATCTTTGCCAAGAAAAACCCCACAAAACAATCATGAAGAGTCAGACACGAGTGACCAACAAAAACAGCTTCAGTTCCTCATATAGCATGGTTTCCAGTTCCCTCACTATATTGGTCACCCTCCAGAGATAAAGTTTACCAACCTCTTTTCCTACAAAGAGGCCCCCAGAAATGTAGGATGATCACCTCTGGTTTCCCATACACTCACTTTCAAAATATTTTCAAACATGTAAATCATGTTAGGCAGTCCTACTGGGCTGGACATGGAATCAGGAAGACCCAAGTTCAAATCTAGCCTCAGACACTGACTAGCTGCGTGACTCTGGGAAAGTCACTTAACCTCTCTTTGCCTCAGTTTCTTCAACCTGAAAATGGGGACAATAAACAGCACCTACCTGGCAGGGTTGTTTCAAGAATAAAATGAAATATCTGTAAAGCACTCAGCATAGTGCTGGGCACACAGCAGTTGCTAATAAATGCTTATGCCTTTCCCTATTCTTCAATCATTTTATTTCATATTAATAATAGCACACATTAACTTTACATAACTCTTTAAGTTTTATCAAACTTTCCGCATAACAACCCTGTGATTTTAGTAGTTTATCTCTTTTTAATGTTAACAAATGAATGTTTCCCATGACGAAAAGAAACATATGGCTATACCATGAATAGATCCTAGGCTATTTACGCTTTCTAAAATATACATGCCACAAAAGGAATAGCACCCTAGTACTACTTATGATATTACTGCCAACATACTGAAAAGATCATGAATAATATTCTAAATTTGCTATTTCTTAAAGAGCAAATTTTCTTTACATTTTGGGTAAGGCACTTCAAATTTCAGTACAATCATAATATACAGGGCCTGGACCTGTGATTTTCCTGGCACAGACAACACCCTGGTATAGTGAACTCCCTCTACCAATGTAGGCTGGCATCTCTTCTATTCATCTAATTGTTACCCTATTATATATGCGAGCTGAGAATTGGTGTGTTCCAATATATAAGGGTATGCATTTCACTGACACCAACTTCTGATGATTCCTTTTACTTTTCTCATGATATATTTATGTATTGTCAAGTGACAATTTGTGGCTCCTCAGTGTAATATGTCTTAACTATTGCCATGTCATTAAGTAATTTGAGGGCAAAAAGAGGGTGTCATCTTCTTATTCTACTGACTTTCATGACAGCGTTCTTGAATTTGAAAAGAGGCATCCAACATCCAATTACTGGGAGATACAATCTAATGCTACAAAAACAGACAAAAAACCCACCAAAACTGCTCACTGGATCCCAGAAAAAGAGAGCACTTTGGTGAACAGAAAGAACTATGCTGAATGTGGGAGCGACTTGCATAAATTCATCATAGAAAATGCTATGGTTGCATGGATTATTTCAAATGGGAAATAAGAATATCAAGCAATGTTTTTTAAAAAGTACCTGGAGTGAAAGGGATAACATTTCAAAAGCAAAGTGCAGGCACGTGTTTTATATATCTCAATAAAATGTGGATAAATATATAAAAGACGGCATTGGGAATTTCATTTGTTCAGAGGTCTGAGTTTGTTTTTTTCCTATTCAACTACATTTTGGGTTATTCCTTATTGATTTATGATTTTATTAAAGCCCCAGGGATATGTTCTCTTGAAAATTTCTTGCTGATGATTGAATGCATATGTGCTGTTTCATATAGAATACATGGAATGCTTTCTCTCTCTTTTAAAACAGTACTTATAATAGGAGTTCAATAGAACAACAAATAAGCATCATTTGTTTTCCTCTTTATCTTATCTTTGTTCACAGGAATTTAAATGCAAATGCGAGGTAGAATGAACACCAACAAATGCATCCACTGCTACCACACTATAATGATTGCAATCTATAAAGCATAACAGGCTCTCTTGTGCTGTCTGCTTACTGTCACAGCATTCTGTAGCTGGAAATACATTCTGTGGGTGTTATTTTGCAACCAAATTTGAATAGGAACACTCTGAGGAATCATTCCAGTGTTTATGTGAAAATAGCGTAATGTTTGCCCGCACACGTACAGAACAGCCTTATTCTTTATTTCACTTATTTTCAGAAAACAATTAAGAAAAATATATTTAAGTGGCAATAATTAAAAAAAAGAGGGAGAGAACTTGGGGAGGGCTGGTTTATTCCAATCTTTCTTACTGAATTTTCCCATTCAGTCCCTTATATCTTATTCACTCTTACTCTGATGACCAGTTCATTCACTCTTCCACACTCCTCCTGCCCTCAATTAGAACAGAACCTTCCATATAGAAGCCCTATCTATGGTTTCAACACAGCTTACTGCGGGAAATGACCTCATCCTCCATTTCAGTCAACTCCAGCTGGAGTGATTTTTCCCTTCCTCAAATTTCTCATAAGCATTTAGTCTCAACCTCTCTTTTTCAGTTAATTGTGATGACAGGAAGTGTGATATTTCTGTGTATTTCTTATCCCCACCAATAATAATAATAATAATAATGATTATTGTCATGTTTCATGGTAATAAGATGAGATTGAGGTAATAATGATAATTATGGCGGCTCCGACTGATACAGTCCTTTAAGCTTTTGCAAAATGTTTTGCATACATTATCTCCCACACGATCCTTACAACACTCCTGCGAGGTAGGTACTATTATTATTCCCTTTTCACAGATGGGGAAACAAAGGTATTCACTGACTGGGTCACACAGCTTATAAGACTATAAACTCCTAGAGTTGTAAATAATTGTGCTATGGGAGTCATGGGCATAGGCAAATGGATTCTGGAATTGAACTAGACCGGGCCTCTTCCTCTTCTCTTGGGAGTGGCCCCAGGGAAACTGATTGGGCAGTAAGACCCTGGCCAAGATGATGGCATCCATGATTTAGAAGTGTGCATATTGTTTGGAACTGGAAAACATCATGAATGACATGCTTTCCTGAAATTTGTAAAATAATTTTATATGATTCTTAGAATGACCACATGCAAAAAGGCGGTGGGGGTGGGGGTGGGGTAGGGCAGCTAGGTGGCGCAATGGATAGAACGCCAGCTTGAAGTCAGGAGGACCTGAGGTCAAATACAGGCTCAGACACTTAACACTCACTAGCTGTGGTGTGACTCTGGGCAAGTCACTTAATCCCACTTGCCTATCAAAAAAAAACAAAAGAATGACCACATGCTTCTCAAATGAGGCAAGAAAGAGGGTTTTGAAAGCAGAGGTCAGAATTCAGCACTTCATTCACTGACAAAAGAACTTCCTACTAGGTTCTTACCATTCCTGGTACTTCATTTGCTGTTACCAATTTTCCATCTTGGTAAAAGAATGCAAGATACTACATTTATTCCTTTGCTCTGTGTGTGTGTGTGTGTGTGTGTGTGTGTGTGTGTGTGTGTGTGTGTGATTATACAGTAAAATTCTTTTCTTCTTCCAAGTGACATTTAGGCTTTGTGGTTTAAATAAAAATACCAAAATAAGAGAGTGGGGAAATGACATTAAATAATTCAAAACTGAACTGTCACATTATTCAAGAGAAAAGCTGCTTGAAAAAAAAATTAAACACAAAGAGATAAACAATGAGAACAAAAAAATTAAAACGTTACCTCATTCCTCCTAAAATCACAAAACAAACATTACCTTCTATCCTTGTCTCATTCTCTAACCTCCTCCCTAACTTTGTATAAAAAGAAAGTGAAAAAAACACAAGGCAACCCATTATTAATCATCCTTCTCTTTTGGCCTAATTGCTATAATGGGAATGATGAGAAGACAATTATTTGAAAATAATCTGACGTTATTTACTACAGGTTACTTGGGTGGATCTCATCATTATTTGGTGACCTCACAGATACAAGCAGTCCCATCGGCTGCTAGTACTGTTTAAGCTTCCTTCCATCTGCTACGCATATTATACATTTTTTAATGTATTATATATTTATTATACTTATGGGTGTGTCTCTCTCATCAAAATGTAAGTTTCATAATAAAAGCAGGGACTGTTTTTTGTTCGTTCTTTGGATCCCCAGTGCTTAGCACAGTTTTTGGCACCTATTAAGTGCTTAATAAATATCTGGTTACTGATTGCTCAGTTGAATGGTGGGGCTGGAAGCCAGATTGCAAGGGGTGGAAATGAGACTGAGAGGTGAGACAGTGTAGGACTGAGTATATCCAGGTTTTTCTAGGAGTCTGACTGTCAAATGAAGAGTTTCTGAGTAGAGAACTGAATATGTTTGAAGGTAATAGAGAAGAATCCAGTAGACAAGGAGAGGTTGAAAATTAGGAAAAAAGATGAGATGGTCAAATTGGTAAATTCTGGGAGGGGACAAAAGGTGATAAGATCAACAACACAAGTAGAGGGTTCATACTGGCAAGGGAAAGGGCCACTTTATTATCTGAGACTGGGGCAAAGGGAAAAGAAGCTGAGGAAATCTGAAGTAGGAGAAGGATAGGGGCAGATAGTCTCAACTTTTTCAGTGACATGTTAAGTTAGAACCTAAATCTGTTTTAAAATCATGGAGGCATGACTTCTTCCAGATAAATTCAGCAGCAAAGAGTAGCGGCAGAGAAGGAAAATGATAGAAATAATACAGGGTTGGGGGTCTGAGAAGGTCAAGTGGTACAAGTGGTGACAATATAATAGAGCAAAGACTCAGACAGCAAATAGGTTTAAGAGGACTGAGGCACAGAGTGAACTATAAGGACAGGAAATTATGGTCTGATAGAAGAACCTCAGAATAGTGGGGTGTGGCGGTAGGACATCATAAATGACAACAAGACGAAGAAGATGATCAACAATCATATTATACATTTCAGGTTGAGACAAGGTATAGATCACAGGAACTGGAAGACGTTGATGGGAATTAGATGAGAATCTGAATTTCAGAAGTAAGGAAAAATATTGGAAGAGACATTAACATATAAGTGTATGGGTCCAAGTATAATGCCAAGAGCTAAGAGTGGAAAGGGCAACTATGAGCCAAACACTGACCTCTTTGAGAAAAAAAAGGAGAAGAAATGGGGGTGAAAAGACAACTGCCACCAGGATCATCTGGACAATGTGATACTCAAAGGGAGAGAGGACATTGAATGAAGGTGTTGGGGAAGGACATCGCTGTGGAAGTCACAGAAATAAGCACGTTGAATCCCCTTTCTGGGGAAATACATGTATATACACGTAGGGTTGGGGGGAAGAAGGGAGGAATGACATAATAATAAACAGAGCTAGCATTGATATAGTGCTTTGAGATTTGCAAGGGGTTTTCTAAATCTTATCTCACTTGATCCTCAAAACAAGCCTATGAGGGAGGTGCTGTTATTATCCACATTTTACAAATGAAGAAACTGAGGCTCAGAGATGCTAAGAGATTGGCTTAAGATCACATGGCCACTAAATATCTAAGGCAAGATTCACACTCAGGTCCTGCTGACACCAACCCAGCACTCTCCTCCATGTAATACGAGGTACGAAGGAAGGGATATCTATTAGCAGGTAGTGTGGCTAGGAAGGCAGTTTCTCTGGGCGACAGTCAGGACTCCACACAAGAACACGGAGGGAGTATGAGAGAAACAGACCTAACAGGAAGGGTGATTTGTTAAACACCAGAACAAGCGCTCCATGAGGCATGATGAAAGACGGAGACAGAGCTGCCTAGGCTCCAGGGACAGGGTGGGGTGAGCTGGAGAGGCGGTGGATAGAACTGGTATGGATCAGTACCAGCAATGGCGACCAGAAGTCTAGGACGTGGAGTGACAGGATGACAGATCATCACATCCCTCTGATTCACAGTGGCTCTTAGAGCCAAAAGTGGAAAGAGGGTTCGAGGGTATCGAGGCAGCAGCGAGGCTGACCTCAATATGGCTGTGTAGGCTAGGCCACAGGGTAGCAAGGTTGGATGAGATGAAGCTTAGTTCGAGGCCAGCTAATCATACAAGGTTGAGATGAGGTTTGACCTTCGCCAAACAATCAACAGTGATAGGTTTTAAGCTGCAAGGGACCTCACAGGTCACCCAGTCCAACTGCTTCAGTGTATAGATGAAGAAATCAATCTGCCCCAACACCTTCATTTTTGTTGTTGTTGTCCAGTTGTGACCCCATTTGGGATTTTCTTGGTAAAGACACTGGAGGGGTTTGCTATTTCTTCTCCAGCTCATTTTACAGATGAGGAAACTAAGGCCTGCTGAGATTAAGTGAGTAGCCCAAGGTCACACAGGAAATAAGTGACAGAATAAGGATTTGAACCTAGTAACTCCATTTCCAGAGCCAGTATTCTTTGCACCGTACCCCAGTGCAAGTCCCAAAGCTGGATGAATTAGCTGGGGCGGAGGTGGGGGGGAGGTGAAATCCTCTGTAGTACCTGAGGGTCCTTGCTCTTGGTGGTAGCAGGGGAGATGGAAAGAAGCCTAAATTGTCTAGAGGTACCAGCATAACCCTCAAGCAGTCCATCCGGTAAGCCTAATTCTGTCTCTATCACTATGCCACCACCTCACATAGTTACGCACGCCATAGATAGATAGTACAGTCTTGCCCCTAACAGGTCCGTGAGTCATGTAATGCTGTTTTATTTAGGAAACCAGTACTTATTCTGTCTTTAAGCTGCAACTTCTATGTATTTCCTCAGTCAATTTATCACATAAATTCTGCTAAGGCAGCTGCCCAGGACAAGTCTTATCTCTGATATGTCATCTTCTGCTTATTTAACTCATGCTCATTACCTTTTCTTTTCTTTTTTTTTCTCTCCCCTCTCCAAGAAGGAACAGTGTTCTGGTCTACCTTGGTGGAATGTAAGGGCACTGTGTGCTACATATCGCTCTTGATCAACAGAACTGGAGAATTCTAGGCTTCACTGTAACCTACTCATGTTTGTTCTTTCTTATTATAAAGGTGATGCTAAAACACACTTAGCACAGTGCCAATCAATAAATACTTGTCAGACTGATTTGAACTGAACTAAATTAGATACTGTGTAGACAAAGGGTGAGGAGCAAGCCCATTTGGAATAGATTCTAAGAGTCTGAAATAAAACTGTCCCAGTTTTTTTTTTTTTCATTCCGGCCTGAAAAGCAGAGAGGTATCATGGAGGGAGGAAACTAATGTATAATATCACCAAGTTGCACACTACTGTACATTAACCATTGCAATAACAGGATGAACCTAATGGTTTTATTAAATACTAATTTACAAAAACAAACAAACAAACAAAAACAAGAAATGAACCCCCAACCCATCCTTGTTTGGACAATCCAGCTTAGAAACTGAAAGCCTGGAGTTGAAGTGGATGGGAAAGGAGACTCACTAGCCCCTAAGAACATCTCTGACATCTGGCTACTTTGAGGGTATTGGCAATTAGTTGACATAGTGGACAGAGTTCTGGATGTGAAGTAAGGAAGACAACCTGAGTTCAATTTCTGCCTCAGATACCCATTAGTTGTGAGACCCTGGGCAAGTCACTTAATACCTCTCAGCCTCAGTTTCCTCATCCAGAAAAAAAAAGAGGATAACATTTACCTTACAGAGAGGATCGAATGAGATAACATTTTCAAACCTTTAATATGTTAAGTGTTAGCTATTATTATTATTTTAGGACCATTTTCCACTGTTTCAGACCATTTTCTACACTCCAATATCAGCTATACATATTTGTCACTTTCCTGTCTAAGATAATTTCTTTCTGTATGGTTACAGCATTGGAATGAGGAAGCCAGCTCCCCTCACCTCCCCTTTCTCCCAACAGCTCTGCAAAACAAGCAAATATTAGAGAGAAAATAAAAATAAAGCTTCAAGGATGACTGAATAGACTAAATATTGGTCCCACCTCTTTTCGTTGTTGTTGCTTTTTGCCTGAGGTTATTTCCTCCTAGCCATATGACAGAAAACTATGAATCAGAATAATTGGTCCATGTATCTTTTTGTGGTCAAATTCTGGTGCACGCTGACAGTAATAGTATCATTCCCCAGAAGTTTGTAAAAATGCAAAGGCAACTCTGCTGTGAGTAGAGATTTTGAAATGGTTTCGGTTCTGTTGACTGTGTTCAATACAAAGGGTCAGCACTGGACTGACACATATGCTTGGGAGTGGAAACAAGGTTTTCAGAGTCTAACTGGACCATCAAGACAAAAGGGAAAAAAAAGGGTCTTTCCTTTTCACAGTGTTAAATTTCTTATATAATGAAATTAGAACACCTACAGCCTCTTGTTGTGTCTAATGTTTATTCTCTATCACTTTAATTGTTCCTTTAATTTATTTATTTAGCACCTCTTATTAATAATAAGTGCCAGATTGGAGGCAACTTTACCACAGGGAATTCTAATGTAGAAGTAACACATCTGTGCTGACAAGATGGCTCCCAACAATGACCTAGTTATTGAGTTATATAATTTAATCTCCATGACAGAAATGAACTAAAAATAAAGAAAACAAACAGTAGGTAAACTATTAAAATTCCTAGACCTTTGAGAGTCCACATTTTTGTAAAACCATAAATACTTTTTTTTTTAAACAAAGCATTAAATGTACATTTTACTCTTTTAGTCAGGCAGGACTATTACTTCTGCCCCAAGTTGTGAAACTTTTTCTTCAGTTCCTATCGTCCCTCCCGAGAAGCACTGTGCATTTTTACATGTTCCCAAATTGATATTTAATCTCCACTACCTCTTCAAACTCAGGGTCTTAGCTATGTAAATGTTATCAGGGAAAGAACAAATTCAGTCACCTAGTCAGTCAATAAGAATTTATTACATATTTACAACTATCCTAAACTTCCTAGGGCAGAGAATATGGGTCACTTGAATGAGGATCTTTTTTTTTCTTATTATGACATGTAACTAACAGATCTGACCTCTGTGAGGCACCTAGGTAGTGCTGAGTCTGGAATCAGAAGGACCAGAGTTCCAATCTAGCCTCTGATACTTATGAGGTAAGTTGACCCTGGGTCATTTATTCCCTGATCGCCCCAATTTTCAACTCTAAAATGAAGATAATAATAGCACCTGCCTCTCAGGGTCATTGGGAGCATCAAATGATAGAATAATTGTAAAATGCTCAGCGTAGTGCTTGGCACATAGTAGATTTTCACATATATATATATATGCATATACATATATGCATATATATATATACACACACACACATACATATACCTATTATATATATATATATATATATACACACACATACACATATATACATATATATCTATATCTATATCTATATCTATATCTATATCTATATCTATATCTATATCTATATCTATATCTATATCTATATCTATATCTATATCTATATCTATATCTATATCTATATCTATACACACACACACACACACACACATATAAAATCATTAATTGTTATTGGGGGATCCAGAGAATAGGGACAACAGAACAGAATTATAGAGTTGGATGGAATCTTAGAAATTATCCATCCCAGTATCCAAAAAAAAAAATAGCAAACTGAGACTTAGAGAGATGAAGTTACTGCTTATGATCAGTCATGAAGCTAGCTAATAGTAGAGCCAGGTAGTTCTTCTTACTCTAGGCTCTTTAGA
Source organism: Phascolarctos cinereus (assembly GCF_003287225.1). Lineage (NCBI taxonomy): Eukaryota > Metazoa > Chordata > Mammalia > Diprotodontia > Phascolarctidae > Phascolarctos > Phascolarctos cinereus. The sequence goes on along the minus strand of NW_027555625.1, from coordinate 402,272,919 downwards.
CTTCAAAATGCTGCCCTTTCATGTAAGCTACAATAGACGAATATTCTCAAGATATGAAAGAGTCAGAAGAAGGCATCTGATACATTGGGTGGATCTCAAATGAAAGATTCATGCAAACTTATGGACAACAGTCTCTCCATAGAACAATGAGAATGTACAGAAAGTGGGATTAGAATCTGAATAAGTGTAGGAGGTACTCTCACTGACGAAATAATGGATCTATCAAAGTGTCAGAATATTTTTTAAAAAACACTCAAATTTTACATGCTGGTTCATTGATAACAGCTGACATTTGTGCTGTTTTAAGATTGACAGAGTGTTTTATATATTTTATCTCATATCTCACTGGAGCCTCACAACAACATTTTCAGGTAGGAATTATTACGATGTCCATTTTTAAAGATGAGAAACGTGAAGCTCAGAGAGGCTCCTGAACTTGTTCCTTGTCACTAACTAATCCTAAGGCTTTGAGACTTCTGGCTATGATGACAGAGGGGAGCAGAAGAGACCAGCTTTCTCACAAGAGATCCAGCAAGGGAAGGGAAGAGGTATATACTATGTGAATTTCTTGAGACATTGAAGGTTTAGAAAGAAAGAAGAATCCTGCATATGTGATCAAGGTTTGAGGGGCTAGAGAAAAACAGCTTGAGAAAATGGAAGGGACTCCAGGATGTGCTAGGCAACGTGAGAAGATCTGCTCAAGGGATATGACCATCATGCTATGAGTCCAGAAGGGAGAAAAGTCTGGTCAAGATATTCTTGTGAGCAGAATCTATAGGATGCTTACTGAATGGGAACAGGGTATGGCAAGCAGGTTAGTTTTAACCTGAAGCTAAAGGGCAGACCCTTGAGTCAGACAACAAAGGATCCTGCTGCTGTAAGAAAGTTCACTAAACTTGGGCCTGGAAATAGAGGGTACTAGCAAGAAAATACAATCAAATTTAAGGTTTGAGGCTAGAGGAGGTACTGGCGATCCAAAGAGGAGGTGAAATAGGGAAACCTGGAAAAGAAATGCACTGATGTTTTAAATACATTAAGAAGTCAATTGAGTAATGTGAATTTATTTACCTCAGTTCCCAAGAATCAGAATCACATAGTACAAAAGGTAATAGATCAATGGTCAGCAGATCGCGTTTCTCACCCTAGGATTCACAACAGGTTGTGTGATCCCAAAGTCATTCCTTGTTTCTGAGCCTTAGATTTCTCCTCCGTAATATGAAGGGAGTGGACCACATGATCTCTAAGGTCCCTTCTATGGTTTTCAGATATGACCTATAGTGTCTAATATAAGGTTTCCCTGTACTGTGGATTAAGTGTGTATGAATTTTAGTGGACATGATAGGAGAGGGGTGTCAAAGCAGAGAAGAAGAAGAAAAATCACGACTCTCCAAAATCACTGAGGGGAAACACTCTCCCCCCCCTCCCCAATTTTCTGAGTAGTGAGCATGGAAAAAAAATTATCCAGAAAAAAGGAAGTGAACATTTTAATTTAGCAAGTACCCTCCAGGTTTCTATTTCATCATAAACTACTTGTGATAAGAAACCAGGATAACATATCAAAAACAAAAACATCATTGCACTATCCATTTTTTTCATTAATTTTTGTTGCCTATTTTAAGTCTGTAGTATGATTCAAACTATGTGTGGAAAATGTTTCTTAACTTGCAACTACCATGACGATATAGTCTTCACTTCAAATTTAATCATGGGATATAGCTTCAAATTTGGCCAAGTAAACAAAAGATTTAGTCAGTTTCATTCATCCCCACATTTCTTAGTAGGGACCTCAACTTGCCAACTGACTCCATCTATGCCACCATCAAAGCAAGCTCCAATAAAAGAGGCTCACTGACTCTCACAGTCATTTCTGAATCTGCCACAGCCATGGAATCATGGTCAAGCTGTCATCCATTTATTCTTCACCGTCACTCCTAAATTGTAAATGCCATTTCCATATATATATATATATATATATATATATATATTATATATATATATATATATATATATATATATGTATATATATATATATGTATGTATGTATGTATGTATGTATATACATATATACATGTGTGTATACATACATATTGCATGTGTGTATTTGTCTCACCCTTTCATGCAATTTTAACTTCTTATAATCTCTACATTGGTATCTCTTCCAATATCCTTCATATCATGGAAGACCATCATCTAATTTTGTTTAGACTACTCTTGAAACTTACAATGATTATACAGAAAGAAGGGTAGCCTAAAGGATGGCCTAGAAATCAGAAAGACCTGGATTGAAGTCACACGTCTAACACATGTTAACTATGTGACCTTGGGCACAGAGTTACTTAATCTCCTAGTCCTTTAGGACACTCTCTAAGTTTAGAAGCTGCAAAGAAGGTGCCAAACGACATTGGCAGAAGGAACTTCCTCACCTGTAAGTTCCCTACTCCCAATATAATCCTAGTTCTCTCTCCTGTTTTTACCCCCTGTTGTGATCAGAGATTCAGAACTTGGAGGGATGTTAGAGGTCATCTAGTCCAATCCCCTCCTTCTAAGAATCCTAATTCCCTGCCCAAGGTTACAAGCACAGCTGAGGTTTAAACCAATGTCCTTTGACTACCAACCAACTGTGCTGCTGCCCCAATTCTTCCAAACATTTCAGTTAGGCAAGCATTAAAAATGTGTCTCAAGGTATTAGAGCATAAAGCTCTAAACTGTGTTTACCTTATTTAAAGCAAAGATGGAAGAACTTTAGGGTTTAAAATCATAGCTTTTATTTTAGCCTACAGAACACATTATAAAGAAGGATACCCCAATCAAATAACTCCATAAACATGACAAAGTTAAGTACAAAATCATTTCTGAATTTCATTCAAATTATGCATAGAAAAAAGAGCTTCCAAATAAGAGAGGAACAAAAGAATGGAAAAACAAAGCAACGTTGAAATCGGTCCATTTGAGATCTGACATCCCACCAAAAATCATAGATCCTAACCACTGAGGGAGCACATTTTATTTCATGGAGAAAAATCTTGCGACTTCATTTTTTTGCCTTTGGAGAATCTAATTAATATTGACGTAAGGTCAGACAGTCCTGAAATTCACCAGTGTGAGGACCCTTCTTTTAAGAGGGGAAGGGGAATGGGGAGAAGCCAGCTGCCAACCACTTTTTACAAGGAGTGATTCCAGGCTAGGGACACACACACGCCTCATTTATATTGTTAGATTTCCATTTGAAAAACTGTCAAACTAGAAAATATGCAGGTATGAGAGTGCCAGTTTTGCTTTGCTTTTAAATACTGAGATATAATGAATAGAACAACACCTCCTGTTGCCTGAGAAATGTGCTTTTTATGTGAGTTCACAGCCTGTGTAAAGGACAAGGGACTTAATGCTCCGGGAAACTGTGTAGAGACCTTATCTACAGTCTGTTTGTTTATGGTGCTTAGCACATTGTTGGAGCTCACAAGGTATTAAATAATGACAATAATGATAACTACAGTCTCCTTTAAAGCACCAGCATCACTGCTCTCTTGTGTTATGTCTTCCAAAGGAACAGTCACGTTATATCATCTTTTCATGAGAATTCCACATCCAATTAAAATGAAAATGCCATAATGGTCCATGACATAAGAACAAAACACATCCTCTGAAGGTTTCCTCTTGTTTTTCCCGAACACTGAAAATTATCTCTTTGTCAGTCCTGTGGCATGGTCACAATGCAATGGCCTCAGACTGGGGAAATGTGTTCATTAGGAGAATTGCATTACTAGGCAAGGTGCCAGGTTGCTTTCGTGGCTTGGAAGAGAATGGTTTGCCGGGTTCTCCAGCATCCCCTGCCTGTCAAACCCCTGAGTGTTTCTAAGTCTTTTAGGTCAACCCTGGAGGATGTTAACTTTCATCAACAATGAAAGGAGTAGGAAATTTGACTTCAACCATATTAATTTAATATAATGTCTTTGGGAATGAAGATTGTGATGCAAGAGATACCCAGAGTTGCTTTAAACAGAGAGGGGTCATGGAAAGGGGATGGGAGTTTTAAATTAAGATCTCAGTGAAGGAAAGGCTTAGACTGTATGTTGTTTGAATGAGGAAGATATTTACATTTTGATCCCTGGAAACAATCGTACTACTAATGAAAACATTCTGGAATGTAAGTGGAAAGAGGACTTGGGACAAGTGGGTTCAAAATAGGATTTCTGTTAATGAAGGGGCCTGAGTTATTTTGCTTCGTAGAGTTAGTCCTCTCTTCTGGCCTGCCATTTCTCTCTAGCTACCTTGTATTTAATTACCTAGCATGTATTCTGTATTTTTCCACATCTATTCAATGTTTATACGTCTATGTATGCTCTCCTTGAGGGCAGGGATTGTTTCAGCCTTTGTTTTTCTATCTCCAGTAGAGAACAGTTCCCGGAACTTGGTTAAGAGCTTAATAAATGCTGCATGATTTGTCTGATGATAGATTTTTCAGAGGTGCTCTGTAAAACTGAATTTGAATCATATAGTGTCAAAACTGAAAAGGGACCTCAGCAGACCAGTTGGTACAAAGCCCTCACTTTTCAGATGACAGAAACCAAGGCCCAAGAAAGCAGGTGATTTGGCCAGAGCCACATAATGGCTTAGGGATTGAACCGAGGCTAGGATTCATATGCCCTGACACTTAAGCTTTTTCACCAAACCAGAGTGCCGTTAAGTTGTCTTCCTTTGCTGCATTTTCTCAGATCAAAGTAGAGACAGTAAGAGAATAGAGGCTTCAAAATGATTTCTGGTCCCTCAAACTGATTTTTATCTAATAATTAACTGATCCCCAACATCAAAAGGTGGGAAAATCCCATGGGGAATCAGGAGAGAGATCAAAGCCTGTGATGTGGGGTCCCCCTACACGCTCTTCTAGCCTCCCTCCTTTCCCAAACAGACATCCATCTGACTCCAGAAAGTGAACAGTAACACACAGTTTCTCACCAGAGACCAACATCAAAGAGATTTTCAAATAACTTGTCACAGCTTCCAAATTCTGTTAGGGGAAAAGGGTCTGAGGGAGTGAGGAGGGGCTGAGGCAGGAGGGAAGAAGCCGCAACTTCATCTGACCTCTTCTATTCACTGATTTTTGTAATGAAAATACTTCATCATTTCAACACATCTTATACTTATCACACTTCGAAAACACAGAAGCTGATCACTCAAATAATCAGAGTTCTATAGTACAATTTTAAATATATACATATGTATGTGTGTGTGTGTGTGTGTGTGTGTGTGTGTGTGTGTGTGTGTATATATATATATATATATATATATATTTATATTTATACAGTCTTTCCTACGGCTCCTATTTTTTTAAGTACTTTCCTTCACAATTTTTCTCAGAAACCCAATGATGAGAAAGCACAGTACCTGGAACACAATAGGCCCTTAATAAATATTCATTAATTGATCATATTGATTGTTGGCAACATGGGTGCAGAATGACCTCTGAGGAGTATCTCAGGTTGGTTGTTTTTTGAAGTTAGCCCTCTCATGCTGGCCAAGTGTTCCAGTTCTTCCCAAAGGAGTGCCAGGGCAACACTACTTGAGATTCTTCCCCCTACCCCCATATCCTCTTTTCAATTCTCCGTCAGGGCAGTGTGATTTAGTGGAAAGTACTCTAGATTTGAAATCAGAGACCCCTGATTTGAACTCTGCCACTTCTACTTATTATTCATGACCCTGAGCAAATCAGATCACTGATATGGGTCTCAGTTTCCTCCTCTGTAAAATGAGGTATAGAGTGATCTCTATGGTCCCTTACAGCCCCAAATCCTGCAACGATAGTCTACATTGGTCTCTTCCTCAGGATTGTATGATCATAGTATTACAGGGCTGGAAGAGCTAACTCTGTCCATTGTTGTTGATGATAATGACGATGATGAAAATGGTGATGGTGATGATGATGATTATGACAGTGATAATGATGATGATGATGATGATGATAACTGACGTTTATGTGGTGCATAGACCTTCACAAAGCCCTTCATAAGCGTGTCTTATCTGATGCTCCCTAGAACTGGGCAAAATTACTACTAACGTGTTACTTTGTCTTCATTTTAAAGATGAGAAAGTTAAGCCTGAAAGAGGATAAGTGAGTCATCCAGGGCCAAACAACTAGTACGAGTCTGAAGCAGAATTTGAACCCAGTTCTTTCTTACTTTAAATTCATGTAAGGAAACTGAGGCCCAGAGAAGTTTAGCAATTTATCTGAGTTCATACAGCTAGTTTATCAGCTGAGAATGAAAATTCAGGCATTCTAAAAATAATATCCACCACAACAAATAATTTTCTTTTATATTAATTTAGGGTGCTTTTCCCCATACAAAACAAACAAACAAACAAGCCCAACACTGTATTTTGTCCTATCCTAATCTTTAATTATCCATACTTCATAATTTAGTATTTTATTCTGTATTATTATGCATGCTAATATGCATACATGTATATATACATGTATGCATACATGTATACACACATATATACACATACATATGAAAGAGACTATATTTTTCATTGTTTTATGTGTGCATGTTTGTCTCCACAACTCGTAGGAAAGAGTCATGTCTTAAACTTCTTTCATGCCCCGTAGAACCCAAGAGCACTGGGCAAAAGGTAGGCACTCAATGGTGTTACAGTTAGTGAGCTCCCTGTCATTAGAAATTGTCAAGTGGAAGCTAGATGCCCACTTGTCTAGAAGTTTATAGAGCAGATTCACACATTAGCTAACTGTTGGATTGGGGCTACATTTGAATTCTCTTTCAAGTCTAAAATTCTATGGTGATTTGATGGATTGGCTCAATATTTTGAAGTAGGTTGTGCCCAGCTTGTAGAGAGAAATTAGTCATGATGAACATTTTCACACCTTCTCCAAATCCTAAGTGTTTCATTTTCTGAGGTTCAATCTAGTTACTTTACAACTAGCTCTTCTTTTTTTCCCTTTTTCTTTATCATTTTAATGGGAGTAACCACACCTCCATAATATTCAATCATATCTTTCAGAAATAAAGCTTCTGCTTGGATAATGACCCAGTATACTGATACCATCAGCAAATAACACCCAAGGATAATAACTTGAACCTCTTGGAGAAAAGTATAGCTACGAGGTGAAACATATCATGCAGAATGGTACAAGAAGTCATTCTTTTAGAGTTTTTTTGTTTCATATTTTAAAATGCAGCTCTTGCATTAAAAACTAACCTTTGTAGAAATATAAAGATATCAAAGTTTAACTTTTTGACCTTTCTTCCTCTAAACACTGATAACCCACTGTGAAACTCTTATTTACTGAATAACTTCTACTGCAGAGCTTATAAGAGTTCTTTGAAAGCTTCATTGCTTATTTTTTTTTAATCCTTGACACCTATTGGAAAAGCATCCCTGCTAAGCAGCATTTGATAGATAAAAAAGAAAAAGAAAAAAAAGAGAAGGGGGAATTATAAGCTTTTCTTATGTAAAGTCAGTAACCTAGGAGGTATGAGAGAATGAGAGACCTAAGTTATTCATGAAAAAGTAAAGAAAGCACTAGATTTCAAATCAGAACACCAGAGTTCAAATTCAGGCCTTCATACTTGTTACCTGTGGGACCTAGAGTGTCATTCTACCTCTCTGGGTCTCAGTTTATTCATCTGTAAGATGAGGGGTTATATACCATGCTCTTTAAGGTCATTCTTAGTTCTAAATATGTCTAGTCAAAGCAATATTCCTATCTTTTGACTCAGCGATATTATTATTATTGGTCAGGAGGCTATAAACAGATGGAAAACACCATATACACCATAATGTGTGTAGCCTCACTTTTTTGTGGAGGCAAAGAAACTTGAAATATAGTGGGTGCCCTTGGATGGATGAATGGCCATACAAATTGAAGTAAATGAATGTTATGGAATATTATGCCATGAGAAATAGAGTGTACCTCAGTTTCCTCATCATACAAAATGAGGGAATGGACTAGATAAATGAAAACCTCTTCCACTTGTAGCCCATGAATATGAAGAAATCAAAGACACTTAAATGAACTGATAGAATGAATTAATGAAATCAACAGAATAATATATTTAATAGCCATAACAATATAAAGGGAAACAACACTAAAAGATATTATGATTCAGAACAATCTTGCCTCCAGATAGTGACAAAGGATGAAATACATATATATATATATATATACACATATATATATATATATATGTATATGTATATATATATATATATATATATATATATGTATATATATATATATATATATATATATATATATATATATATATATTTTGGTCAGAGATGAGATGGACGACAGAAAGAGGCCTGTGTTGTCAGGAATTGTCAGTATGTTACATTCAATTATACCAGTTTCTTAAAAGAGAGTTCTGTGCATGGATGACTGGGAAATAACAATGGTGTTCTTAAAAAGCATCAATAAACACTGTAATCATAGTTTATTTGACTTCTTTTGTTTAATTAATCTCTTTGACAACTCTCTAATAAGTCAGTCAAGATAAATTCTGTTTAATTCAACAATCATTTATTAAGCACCTACTATGTGTGAAGCTTGAGGCTAAAAAGACAAAAAAAAAATGAAAGATACCTACCCTTGAGGAACTCACATTCTGGGGAGCGCTGGGAGGGAAGACGGTAGAATAAGAGGGAAAACACTGGCTTTGGAGCCATGGGAACACAATTCTAATTTCACCTAGGTTACCTACTACCGACCTGTTTTATCTCGTTCAAATCATAATTTCTCCGGGACTCAGTTTCTTCACTGGTAAAATTGAAGAGTTGGATTAAATAGTTTCTTAAGTCTATTCCAGCTCAAAATCTGTGATCCTATGATTTACACAGATAAGTTCAGAACATATAAAAAATTAAGCAATTTTAGGAACAGGGAGACACTAACAACCGAGGGAATGGGGATAGGCTTCTTGTCATAGTTGGCACTTGAGAAGTTCCTTGGAGGAAACAGAGTCCCAAGAGACAACGGTAAGAAGGGAGAACATTCCAGGTACTGGAGAGAGCTGAAGCACAGGCACCAAAGTAAAAGAACATTGTACAAAGAGAACCACAAATGGCCAGTTTGACTGGAATGTAAAACACATGATGGGGATTAATGTATAATCAGTCTGGGAAGCCAGGCTAGTGCCAGATTGTGAAGGACTTCAGATACCACGCAGAAGAGGCTGTATTTTATTTGGCAGGCAGCAGGCAGCCACTGAAGCTTCTGAAGCAGAAGAGAGCCTACGATTGGCCCTGCACTTCAGAAGTATAAATCGAGCCACTCTGTGAAGAAAGGACTGGAGGCTGGATGTGGGAATAGTGATTAGGATGCTACTGCAATTGTTTGAGTGAAAGTGATTAGCTGCTAAACTGGAGTGACTTGGTGAGAATGGAGAAAAAAGAGAAAACGCAAAAGCTCTTGTGATGTTAGAATTAACAAGCCGTGGCAATTACTTAGATATAGGGAGTGATGGAGACTAAGGAGGACTCCTAGGCTAAGAGTCTAGTGGATTGACAAAATGGTGGTGCCCTTGACAGAAATAATAAAATCAGGACGATGGTACTGGGGGGCAGTAGGAGGAAACAATGAATTCTGCCTTGGATAAGTTGAGTTTGAAGTGCTTAGGATGCAACAAGCATTTCTAATGAGATAAGGGCTGGACGTGTAGTTTGGAAGTTACTTGAATAAGGATGTTAGTTAAACCTATGGGAGCTAATGTAATCAAAAGAAAGACTGTGCAGAAAGAAGAAAACCCAGGTCAGATCCTCAAGGTACATTCACACCCAACAGATGAGACATGGATGGATATTTATTGGTTGGTTGATCCTGGAGGCTATCTGTAGTCCTTATATCCAACAGAGGTAGCTATCACCACTCACCGGCACTTTTACTATTCCATTCAATCCCTCTTATTTTCTACTAATTTTTCATATGTCCAAGAGGCTCCCTGGCGCAGCAGATCAAGTAGTGGACTTGGAGACAGGAGGACCTGAGTTCACATCCTGCCTTTTACATTATTAGAGATGTGATGGGCAAGTCATCTAACTTGAGCCTGATACAGCTTTTTAATAAGACATTTACTAAGTTATCAACTGGTTGCAGAAATGCAGAAAGTTTCTACAGTGATGACATCGGAGATGCTGGAGGTACTGATATCTGTATCAGTACCCAACTTCCCTATCCTTATTCCCAGCTAATCTCAAATCTTTAAGAAAATCAAAATGAGAATGACAGGACCACTACATTTTTAGACCTGGCCTTGAAGAGCATCCAGTTTGAACTGACTCTTTTTAAAGATGAGGAAAATGGAATCACAGAGTGATAAAAATGACTTGTATCCTTTCACACTCTTCTAGGTGGTCAAACTGAGACTAGAACCCAGGTCTCTTGGCTCTTGAGTCAAGAGTCCTGATTTCAAGGGTTGGCAATTCATGGTACCCATGTCCGCTGGTCTTATTTGGGGTTGCAATAACTCTTGTTTCCTCTACACCAGTTTTCTAACCAAAGAGTTTGAGGAGGCTCCTGAGTTCTCTAGAGCCTGAACCTAGATTATGTTCTCCTGGTAATCCTAGGTTTAGCATCAGAAACAAATGGGGTAGAGTCACTTTTCCAAGTGCGTGGAAGGCAAGTGTAGGATTCGCTTCTGATAGTGACTCTCCCAGTGAACATTCCTATGGTTTGTCTGTCCCCTTCTTGGGACATTGGTCAGTGTTCTTTCTATTCCACACCCAAACCACATACTCCTGCCCCTTCTATGATTCTGAAATGGTCTTGAATCTTGCCCATTTATATTATTCCTGGAGGGCTAGTTCCCAAGGGAAGTTAAGACAATTTTATCTTACACCGTGATCCCCACGGATCACTGACACTGGAGAAGATTAAGCCGAATATGTGTTGGGAACAAGAGCTAACACCTCAGCTTCCGGGGTATATCTCCACTCCTGCTGAGATTCAGCATGAATCACCTATTGCCAAGCTGGCTAAATTTGTTTAGTTAATAATCTTTATATGACCCACTTTAATTTAAAATGTGTACCAGAAGCTTTTTATATAATTTCTGAGCCCAGGGTAGCATGCTTTCCTCCCGAACATTTATGATGTTTCACAAATCTACATTCTTAACACACACACACACACACACACACACACACACACACACACACACACCCAAAACAAAAAAAAAACTCAAACTACTACGAAATTAAAGGGATCCAAGTGGGAAATTTAAGGTAGAAGGTATATTGCATGTGTCAGAGACAATATGTAAATATTGGAGCACTCTCTAGATATGAAATTAGAATATGAAGAAAAATAAAATTAAAAAAACTGAGATACTGAATTAATTTACTTTCAAATATTAAAAGTAACAAATCTTATTTTCAGTTTTCTAAGAGTCATCTTAATACTAAAGACATCAGTCTGGAACTGTAATGTTACATAATGTATTTTTTTTTTACAATTATATTTTTCAATAGAGTGCCTACTGGTAAAGGGACATTGTTTTACTAAAAAGAGTCTTTTTAATTTTATTCATTCTAGATTTCAATACAAAATTGCTCAACCATGTTTTAAAGACAAAAATGAAACATGGAGGAAAAACTTGACTTTGTATTTTTCTTCTCTTGATAACTGAAAATAGGAAAGGATAAAAAAAAGAAATGGCAAAAAGGAAATTCAATCAGCTATGACTAGATAATAAGAGCTCCTGACTGCAGAGCTCCATTCTGAAGCTAGATTAATCCCATTCTTCATTGGAGGTATTTGTTTTTCTGTCAGTCTTTTTAAAGCTAGAAGTGAATCTGGATTGTTTTCAATGGAAGAATTGAAAAATTAGAGATTTTACAGTACTGAATGGAGAGATTTGGGGGTCTGGCTTTTCCCCCTCTGGGGTCTTTCAGATGGTATATGAAAATTTTTACCCTTGCTGGATTTTGTTTTTTCATTTGTCACACTAGCAGGACTGTTTTTATGAAAAGGAGATTTGTTTCACTTGTATAATCAGTGAACTGCACTAGTATAATGACTATCTATCTATCTATCTAAATAGATAGATATAGATAGATAGATAGATAGATAGATAGATAGATAGATAGATGCACACGCCTACACACTGAGGTGGGTTCAATATTCTAAAATTTAATGTGAAAAATCAAATTATATCAGGGAGATTAGTCCTTGATCCTTTCATTGAGCTCACTGAGTTTTGTTCAGCTGGTACTGAGCTACTATTTCCTCCCCTGAATAAATCTATCTCATTCCCTTAAGTATCTATTCCTTTTTTTTTTAATCATTTGGGATTAGATCTCTTTGTAATATTGATACTAGGCTGATCAAACAACATCCATATGAACACACAAGGCCATCAATGTCAGGATTTAAGATGCTCTATTTTGAGGTTGTGTCCCTTTTCTTTTATTCAGATTCTAATTGTCCATTCCCTTATCGCCTATTGGGTTGTTTTGGAAAGTGGAGGTTTTGCCAGGAAGGAAAAACAGAAATGACTGAGGTCATGTCCAAACATTATTTCCTACTTCAGCATCTGGTGATGTGATCCACATAGGATAAATATACCCCTCACCATTTTTAAATTGTAATTAATTATGACATGCTTAAAGACACACACACACACACACCCCTTTAATTCCTATTGTAATACTTCATGGTGACCTGGAACTAACTCTGGATACTTTCTGAAGGCTATGCCAGCAGAGAAAACAGAGGGTAGCCAAGCTCACGAGACTTTGAGTATAGGTCAGCTGATGGATGATACGTCTTCTGTCTAATGATGATCCTAGGTAGCTAAATTGGGAAAGCCTCACAGCCAGCTTAGTCCGAGTGTGATGATTTATTTTTCCTAGTCCAAAAGGTTGACTGTTAAGTTGTTGAGGGGCTTCAGTCTGCGTGGATGGAGGAAGTACCCTAACAGACAATGCCATGGATCCTTGAAGTATTAAAATCTAATATGACTTTTATTTTCCCAAGGAGGCTTTGCAAATCCTAATGGCCACCATTCCTGTTCCCTGGTCACCCACAGTATCCTGCCTGGGAGATGAAACATTCCTGCAACATATTCATTGACACTAAAAAGGCGGGGGAGCAAATGAGCAACTGCCTTTTTAAGGGAGCAAAGTGCTTTCTCCTCCCTGGAGTTTCCTGATAAATTCCCCATTGCCTCACTAAATAACAGGAAGGAATAGCATCATAATTGGAATGAAACCCTTTCACAATTAGCCATGCCCCGACAACCACCACTCTTATGGAAATGCATTCAGCTAACAATCCATGCAGAATTATTTGATTCCTTTATGGCTGACATTTATGCAGTGCTTTCAAGTTTACAAAGCACTTTCCGTGCATTACCTCATTCGAATCTCACAACAATTCTAAGGGGTAGGTCTTCTTGTTTTTCAGTCATGTCTGACTCTTTGTGGACCCATTTGGGGTTTTCTTGGCAAAGATACTGGAGTGGCTTGCCATTTCGTTCTCTGGCTCATTTTATAAATGGGGAAACTGAGGCAAGCAAGGTTAAGTAACTTACACAAGGTTAAGTAAGATCCATAGCTAGTAAGTGTCTAAGGCCAGATATGAACTCAGGGAGATGAGGCTTTCTGACTCCAGGCCCTGCACTGTATCCACTGCACCACCTTGCTGCAGGTCATAATTTTGCTTATTTTACAAATAAACTGATAATCATAAAAGTGAAGAGATTTGTCTATGGCCACATGGTTAATAAATGGCAGAGTCAGAAAGTGAACCTAGTTTTCTCCAGCCATGAAGGCAAGCAGTCTTTCCACCATACCATAACGCCTCTTCATTGTGAAAATAGGAAGTTGAACCTCCCTGGCAACAATGTCACTCTGGCACAACCTCGGATTTTCAATCAACTTTCTCACATTCTGGACCTCAACTATAAAATTAGAGTGACGAACTAGATGAAATTGAGGATTTTTCCTTACTCTTTCATCTTAGGCATATTAACTAGCACAAATACATATATGTGGACATGTACACACTCTGGGACCTCTCTATAATATTCATCATCTATGGGATCTGTTTTATGGGATTTTGTTATAGGTAAAATTGCCTTGAAATGAGGTTTCTTTGGTAATTAAACATATACTTCAATTAAAAGGAATTCTGCCAAATTCAGAATGCTATTCAATATCGAACTAATATGAGATTCTTGTGTGTCTGAATGTCATCATATCAAATGTATTTACATTTTTTTAAATTTTAGTTTTGGAGGCAATCAGAGTTAAATGACTTTCCCAAGGTCACACAGCTAGTAAGTGTCTGAGGTCACATTTGAATTCAGGTCCTCCTGACTCCAGGGCTGGTACTCTATTCACTGAACCACCTGGTGACCCCTACATATATCTTTTTAGAAAGATAAAATTTTAAAAAGGCAGTGTGAAGAAAGAGAACTAAAAAAGGAATCAGGATACCTGGGCTGTAGTTATGGCTCAGTATCATGACCTTGTCCAAGTCATCACCACATTTCCAGGTTTTATCTTCACCTATAAAATGAGTAGATGACCTCTAAGGAGCCTTCCAGCTTGGAGACTCAATGATAAGGTTTGCTTTCTTTTTTCTTTTTCTTCTGTATTTAAATGTAAGCATAAAAGCAAATAAAATTAACTTTCTTAATTTTCTTGCTTTCTTTTAATTCAGTTAGTATATGACTAGGGAAATAGAATGAATATGCTAGACAAAATTGTGTTTTCACCATTGATACTTTAAGGATATCTAAGTATTATAAACATGGACAACTCAAATAATAATTAGGGGTGAAAATCATATGGAAATTGCTAACAAACTCATCAGAGTGTGTTTAATTATTGCAGTGAAGGGTTAGCAAGAGGATTGGAGCTTACTGGATAAATCTGTTTGCACATGGATTGATATGCTTGTATCATAATTACTCACAGCTGTTGGACTTTCTAAGTTTATTAGGAACTTAATTCCAAAACTTTCATGCTGAAAAGATTTTCTAAAAGGGAAATCTTAGCATGCTGCCAATAGTCTGAGCACAGCACATTTTTCTAGCAACTATTGTCTATGATGATGTACAGAGTACCTACAGATCTCCTCACTGTATGTAATGGAGAGGATCTTTTCATTTAAAATTGTATATGTCTTCAGAAATAGTGGTAAGGGCTCATGACTTCAGATGCCAAATTGCAAGCTGACTAGAATATATATTCAAAATCACAGAATCTGAGATTTGGAGAGGACCTCGGCAGTCAAGGAGCCCAGTCTGTCCAGGAAAACAATCCCCCTCATAACGTATGTGATAAGTGGTCTACCACCCTTTGTTTCTACCACCTCTAAAGGAAGACCAGCTTTCGTATAGATCTAAATGCAAAGGATTATTTTTTCCCCTGAAGTCAGACCTATATGTTCCCGCTTTGCGCTTTTACCCATTATGCCTGGGTTTACCCTTGGAGGCAAAAAGTTTGTTGTACAGTCATGTCTGACTTTCTGCGACCCTATTTGGGGTTTTCTCGGTAAAGGTACTGCAGTGGTTCGCCATTTCCTTCTCCAGCTCATTTTTACAGATAAGGAAAATGAGACAAATAGTGTTGTGACTTGCCCAGGATCACACAGCAAGGAAGTATTTGAGGCCAGATTTGAATTCAGGTCCTCCCGACTCCAGGCCCCATACTCTATCCACTGGGTCACATTGCCGCTCCTTATTGATCCCTTCTCGACATAATAGCCCTTGATTCATTTGAAGGCAGCTATCATTTACCCCTTCAGTTTTTTCTTCTCCAGGTTAAACATAATTCATTTCTTCAAACAAATCTTCATACAACAGAGACTTAGATGCCATCACCATCCTCACTGCCCTCAGCCGGACACTTACCAGCTAATCAACAGCTTTCTTGAACGTTGGTGCTCAGAACTGAACACAATACCACTATTAATACAGTGGAAATAGAACTGGATTTGAAGTCAGAAGAGCTGAGTTAAAATTCTGCCTCTTCATGACCTTGGGTAAATTGTTTACCTTCCCAGGACCTCAGTTTCCTTATCTGAAAAATGTAGGGGTTTAACTAGATAGCCTCTCTAGAACTGTAATCCTAAGACTCCCAGACCCTGGGCAAGTCCTTTCAGCCTTCTATACTCTTGGTTCCTTATCTAGAAAATGAAGGTGGTTAAATCAGATGACCTTTAAGGCTTCTTCCAGGCCTAAATCCATGACCCTGTAAACAGGCTCGCTATATGTCATATTCATTTGAAAGCTTTTTAAAGCATAGTGGTTAAATTGAACTTCAATCTAAATGCTTCTAATTCCTTTTAAAATCAATTGGCAATATGCATATGTGCATACATATCTGTGTGTATATATTAGATATACAAATAATATGTGCACATACTATAGACATACATATATGCATATAAAGATATAGCTCTGTCTCTGTCTCTCTCTCATTATAGTATCTGAAGCCAGATAAATCCCAAGAGATCATCTGGTTCAATCACCTAATTTTCTAATTGAGGTCCAGAATATAACAAAGGTAATTTGAAAGCTCCTTATCCTTTATAGAGGAACTTATTTTTGATAGATCTGTCATCTCATCAGTGTAGACACTCCCTCAGTAAGTCACCCAATCCATTCATCATCTGTCCATGTAATTCCTATCCATGTCCTACCCCCCCAAAAAAAAATCCTTCTTTAGGGGTCCATCCAACACATGTTGAAGGTCTTTCTCTACAACTCTTGATGTTTCACGCTTACTAGTGGAGCATACAGGCTGCCCATTGTTGTCTTTTCCTCTTGCTGGAGGCTGCCCGCTGGACGCTGCCCATTGACTATACCCCTCCCCCTGCCCCCACCCCCACTCCATCCTCTGCAGAATTTAAGAAAACCAGGAAAGCTCAAACTGCAGGAACTGATGCAGTGTATTTGCATATACAAGAGATAATAAGATGAAGATTCTTATTTCAAAGTAAAATTAAAATATCTATTTATAATCATTTGTATTTAAACTACAATTACACAGACAGAAATATATATTAAATTATTTAAAATTACTTTTAAAATTTTGTATCCTTGACACGCCTGGTTCTTCAAGTGTTAAACGCTTTTCTTTTCCTGCATGATAGGATCACCTCCTTTTTTAGTTAGACATTATAGTCACACACTGATTTATGCTGACAAATATTTTCTGCTGGATTTAAAGTATCATGGGATATTAGATTTGGATCAAGGATCACCATACTCTGAGCCCCCTCATTTTATTGATGAGGGAATTGAAAGTGAAAGAAGTTAAATGACTGAAGTTTTAAGAATTCTCCCTGGAGGCCTAAACCACCACTCTATCTGTTCCCCTCACTAACAGAATTTATAATTATGCAATAACTGGGTTGAAAATGTGCTAAGTAATACTGATCACATCAACATTTTAACTGAAATCTAAGGGCTGATATGTTCACTGCCCCCTTTCAGTAACTTTAATTCTTTATTTTTATTATGTCTTTTCAACATACTTCTCTACCTCCTGCTTTATTCATCTCTTTCATCTACAATTCCACCCTAGGCATAGGTGCTGAGAACCCTTTCTTCCTGGAACAACTCCACATTGCCCTCTAACTGTTTCCTCATCCTTTTCACTCGGTCCAGCAGAATGCCCATTCCACTAAGTACTCAGTGCTAGACCTTTTCCACAATCTATCCTTATGTCTCTTGACTACAATTAAAGCCTGGCTTTCCTCTTTTGTCACTCTTTTCAATGGAAGCCATTCCTCCTGTCAACATCTCCTAGGGAGAGGAGACAGGAATCAGTATCTTCACTGTTCTTCCACTTCAGTATTTCAGTGGGTCTGTTATCTCAACAACCTAAGTATTCCCTCCACTGAATAGAGATTGATAGACACTGAAACTCATCCAAGTCTTCTTGTTCTGTGTAACGATTGTCCATATTCTCTTCAAATCCTCCAAAAGGGCTCCACTCAACGTGTTGGGGGTGAGAGGTGGGGAGAGGCTGCCTCTATGTTTCTTGACTTTAAATGGGCCTGAAACTGATATTTTGGTTTTCTGACTCCATCTTCAGTGATTTTCAATTCTTCACTGATGCCCCAAACTCATCAACCTTTCCCTTTTGAACTCCTCACAACCCACTTATTATACCCTTTCCCCATCTTTGTCAAGCACTCTCCTTCCTGTAATAGCATTAGCATCTGATTTGCAGTCCTTCTCTCCTCCCCATTATCTTGGTTTGTTTTTTTTTTTTTAAATCACTTGCACATACACATTCGTGACATTTCCCATTCACAGCTCCTTAACTTCCTCCATTTTAATTACCTCTACTTCCATTCTATTTCAGCTAACCATCAGTTGGGTCATTGCTTTTTCAAGGCCTAATTCTGAAATTTCCCTTAAAAAAACCCAAAACCCAAAACCAAAACCCTCCTTTCTCTCTGCTTGCATCACTCACTTCTATTGAATCCGCTCTTTGGCACCAGGATGACCTCAAATAGATTGCTCCTTCCTAGTCTTCCAATCAATCAATACTTCTGTGATATGAATTCTCTGGGCTCCTTGGGAATTTCAAAAACACTTTCATGCTCTCCTTACAATAAGAAATATAGTAGGGATAATGCAAAGTCTTATACTTGGGTTCAAAAAATCATTTTCACAAACATAAAACAAGGATGGTATAGTTAAACAGCAAGTTGTTTTAAAAAAAAGATGTGGGAATTTTAGTGTATTAAATGCTCAATGAGTTAATAATACAATATGGCATCCAAAAAAAGGATGTGATTTTAAGGCTATAGCAAGAGAGACACAGTGTTTAGGACTAGAGTGGTAGTAGTACCCAATTTATTCTGCCCTGGTCAGGCCACACTTGAAGTATTGTGTTCAGGTTTGGTCATGTTTTAGGAAGGTCATTTATTGAAGATGTCTTCAAGGATTTGAAAGGTTAGTATGTTAAAAAGAGATTATGTTTGTTCTTTTTGGTCTCAGAGGAAAGAACTAGGAGTCACGGGTAAAAGATGCAAAGGGGGAAATTTAGATTTAATGTGAAGAAAAAAATAACAATTAAGGTTACCCAACAATAGAATGGGCTTCCTCAGTAAGTAATGGGTTCTCTACTCACTGGAAGTCTTTTAAGCCAAGGATGAATGTCCATTTATTGCACATTTTATAGAGGAAATTCTTCAGATACATGGTAGAGCAGATGGCCTCTGAGTTCAATAGAGACAGTTGTGTCTACTACAATTTATGTTAAAAAAAAAAAACCTTAGCAAGACTCTTAATGCTGCTCTGCAATTTTCTGATTCTCCTATCCACACATTCCCTACTGTGTTCCCCACAAGAGACCCTTCAAAATGAATTTAATTTTTTAAATTAAAGCAAGCATATAAGATCAATGAATTATGTTTCACATTTAATTTAGTAGTCCCCCAAATGGTTGATTCCATTGTTGATAAATGCAGATGGGGCCATCTCATATGAAAGGGATAAGATTCCTGTTTCACTCCAAAAGGCAAGATGAGGACTGATAGTTGAAAGCTGCAAAAAGGGCAAATTTAGCCTTGAGAAATGGAAAATTTCTAAACAATTATATAGTAGGACCATGAAGGATGACAAGATCTACAGCCCAAAGGTGCCCTGACCCTTGAGATCCTCTGGTCCAAACCCCTCATTTTCTGGGTGAGGGAACTAGGGCAGAAAAAAAAAAAAGGCAGTGAGTTTGCCTACGGTCTCGTTGTTTGTCCTTCATTCTCAAGGACCATGACTTCACGGAGGTGATGCCATGACTTGCAAGTGAACTGGATTTAAGTGAGAGAGAGCTGCGCAATGTCACCAGCCTCACTCTCTCCTCTGGAGCCAGCTGGGTCCAGTGACAAGATACAGATCAGGGTGACTGGAGATGGCCCTGGATACAGCGGGAGACTTTGGTGTGTTTTAGTTAAGGTCTTTTCCAGGTCTCGGTCTCACTGAGGCAACACCCATTCAGAGATTAAGGCTAGGTCAGAAATGGGGCAATAAGGTAACAAAAGAAGAAAGGACCAAACTCCAGATTCAAATCCAGGCCTTCAGATGCCAAATCCTTTGCTCTTTCCAGTCAGTCCAATCGCCACATAATCAGCAGCTGATTCTTTCTTCTGTTCTTAACCCAATTTTAAAAAATGCCACGGATGGCTTCTTCCTCACGATTTGCTGAAGCTAAACAAAATGGCCCACTACTGCTGCAGTGATAAGGCTAACTGCTGCTCAGTATTAACCTTTTTTTCTTTTTGGGCGGGGGAACGCTGTGTGTTAAACCCTCTTGACGAAGTCAGTTGTGCAAATAAAACCGAAAGTTGAAAAAACAAAATTTCAACAGGCAGTCAACTCCTTTGGCAGTGTGGATGGACAAGCTAAAACACCCTCGCACCAAGTCATCTAGGAAGCATGTCGACTGGATTTTTCTCCAAGGTTTCACAGGGTTTGTTGCTGCATCCTTCGGAGAACAAAGGAAGCGAGTGAACAGTACAGCGACAGAACTCATGAACAGGGACTGTAGTGCTTCTCCTTCCATTAGGCTATATTACTGTTTTAAAATATACTTTTAAAAAGTCTGGAGTCTGAAATAAAACACGAAAATTTATCTGATTAATAGAGCCACTTACCAATTTATAATCTTGGATTCATGAGAAGCATTTAGCTAATGGTATAGGTGATTATTATGCTATTCACAGGAGTGTACATGCCACGCACTCATAATTAAAAAAAAAACTTACAAAGGAAAAATACAGTGGTCTTTAAGAAAATCTTAAGTTGTTTTTACTAGAATTTAGCATAACCAGCAATGGGCTCTATTTCTTCATAGAAAAAAAAAATAAACCAAAAAAAAAAAGAAAAAAAGAAAGAAAAAAGAAGCCTTAAAATGTTTTCTTAAAATATCTTTGAGGAATTAAAATACAAAATTATTCTCTTGGATATTAAGTGGCCAATTTTGCTAACCTGAAGCCTATTTGAGTTCTTAAAGGTAAAACACATGTACACACTCACACAGGAACACTTTCAATGTAAAACAAATCGCGTTTACTTATATGTTATGTGGCAAAAATTATAAATTGAGCAACATTTTCAGGAGAAAAGAGTCATAGTAACAGTGTTCAGAATCCCCATACTTCAGGTGAAGTCTGCCCAGAGAAAATGCTCAATTCTCAAGTAAAGTGCTGAGAGAACTCTAGTGTGTGTGACTTGTCTGTTTCAACTCTTTGAAGCTGAGCAGTAGCACACTGATCTATGGCTCTTCAGAAGTGCTGGTGCTTTGAATTGGGGCGACTAAAAGATATGGACCAGCCTGGGGGGGCAAGGAGAAGGAGAGAGGGAGGAATGGAGGGGGAGAGAAAGGGAGGGGCAATGGGGGAGAAAAGAGGAGGAGGGAAAGAGAGAGAGAGACAGAGAAAAAAAGAGACAGAGATGGGGAGAGAGACAGAGAGAGGGAAGGAGGAGAGAGAGAAGAGAGAGAGAGAGAGAGAGAGAGAGAGAGAGAGAGAGAGAGAGAGAGAGAGAGAGAGAGAGAGAATATATATCAACTTCCCAGCAGACACAGAAGTGCTGAGGTGGGCTCAGGATGCTAAAGCTGCCCTAGGCAGAAGCCTGAAAGGGGTTGAGAGGAAGAGGCAAGACCTTGCCCTACAGGACGGCCTTTAGCACAAATCTCTTCAGACTTTTCAATAAAGATAACACAAGATTCATTTCCATGAAATTGGAGCTAGACCAGGTTATTGCTCTGTTACAGAAGTCCAGCTGTGACTACAGCAAATGGAATCATTGACTCAAACATTCTAATCAAAAAAATTTTTTTTCTTCCCCCCCCCCCCAGCAGCCCATCAGCAAATGCTTTCTGGGCAAATGAAAGTTTATGAGTATGGGTCCTTCTACATGCTGAATACTCTGATTCAGTTGTCCTGCTGGGCTGGGCTCTGAGTAAAACTGTGGAGCCTGAGGGAGCAGCCTGGGGTGCTTAAGCTTAAGTATTTTATGAAAGGACTGTATTTATGGGGCCATCCATTCCATTCACAAAGAAGCACCCCAGGGATTTTGGCACGGTGTCCATTATTTCTAGAGCTAGCCAATCAACTTGCCAGAGGAAAAGAAAAGGACTATTGGCTTGGGTGCTTTGTAGAATCTTCCTTTTAGTGAAACCACTACGGACGTCTGAAGGGCTATCAGATACACTAAGAAGCTGCCTGAGTGTGTAGTGTATTGGAGAGAAGACTGTATACTTCGAGCCAGGAAGATCTGGGTTTGAATCTTATCTCTGGGGTGTACTTGCTCAGATCTTTTAAGGTTAGTGCCCTGCCCCTCTACCGCCAGTTTCCTTAGCTGTAATGTTATGATAAAAGCACCGACCTCATAAGGTATCTGGCCACTGGACCCAGATGGCTCTGGAGGAGAAAGTGAGGCTGGTGACTTTGCACAGCCCTCCATCACCCAAACCAAAGTCAATGGCAACTGGTCATCCCCCGACGGCATGGCCCTCTAAACCAAGAAAGAAGGCTTTGCAAACCTTAAGGAGCTATGGAAATGTTATGTTTACCCTGTAAAAAAGCTCTCCAATAAAGAGTCCAGAGCTGGTGGCCCAGGAAAATGATTATTATGATAGTCAGCATGGTGTGGAGGCAGTTTGGATAATAATAGAGTACTCTGCCATCATTAACCTATAACTGTCAGGTATTAGTATTGTAATGTTTGTTGAATACTTTCCACTTCAACTTGAGAAGTTACACAGTTTTTCTTTCAAGGTAAGGGGGAACTCATTACCTCTGAGGCAGGTGACTCCATTTATTAATAGTTCTAATCATTAGAAAGTCCCCCCCCCCCCTTTTTTGTCTTACAGCCAACTTAAATCTTCCTCTCTTTTACCTGGCTCTCCTATTTTTACCCTCTGGGGCCAAGCAGACCAAGTCTAACTTATCTTTATCATGGATTGGTGATGATGGACATTTATGATGAGCCTGAAAATCTCAATACTGATTGCTCAATCTATCAATAATAATGTATTTTAAAAAAAAAGAAAGAAAAAAGCTTTTTACACTAAAGGCAAATCTCAACTACCTAGAGTTTTTCCTACTCTGCAAGATTGTGTATAGCCTATCCCTTGACTACAAGAACCACTTCAACACCCTGAGCTCTTTGCATCCACTTGTCCCAAGTGGATATCTGCAACATGACAAGCAAGCTCCAGTTTGTGTCTGGAAGACTGGGTGAGCAGATGGGCAGGAATCGTGGTCTGAGTGGCAAATGTTTGGGGCACTATGGAAGAGTTCAGTAGAAGGCTCACTGAGGCCCATAGCCACTGCCTTCACTGAATCCAAACTAATGAACTTTCCAACAAGTAGAAGTTGTTGAAATGAGGCAAGTTTCAAAGAAAAAGAAACCAAAGCTTTACTTCTGCCTTTCTCAGAACATTCATCTTTCAAGTATACTTGCATTTATTCTTTATCTGAGGAAGCATTGAGTATTGGCAAGACACAGCAAGCAGTGCATTTCCAGGTGATTATAACACACCCTGGGTGGTGTTATAAGGCAGAAGTGGTGCAATAATTTCCCTGAAACATAGTGCCTAGAGAGTTTTATTGCTTTAATGTAGTTGACTGTCTATATAACAATGAGGAAACTAGACATGTGTATTTACTGGCTACTGTAAAGGTGAACATGGGACATTATTATCACCCTATCAGTAAGCCTTGAACACTCTCAGAGTTTGAAAAACACTTCCCAATTTATGTTCTGCTATGAAGCTAATTCACAGGTTTTGCCCTTCTGGATTTTCCATGCCTGATCTCAATTGATTTTGCCCAGAGGAATTACAGTGAGACATCAATCAACCAGCAAAATTTTTGGAGTGCTTAATGCGTGCAAGGGACTAGCAGAGATACTGCGGGGACAATCCAAAGGGCTAGAATACAGGCCTTCATCACAACCAATAGCCTCCTAAAAGGTTTTATTCTTGCCACCCCCACCCCCCCTTCAGTCTGCCTTTCTCACTGCCATTGACTATTCTCCCTATGGCCAGATGTGGTTATGTCACGTTTCTGCTTAGCACCTTTCAGAGGCTCAACGTTGACACAGAGTAAAATTCAAACACCACTGCCTGTGACATTTAAGGTCATTTGTAATCAGGTATCACCCCATTTTCCCAGCCTTCTCTCATACTGTGCTTTTATAGGACAAAGTAGTCTCTCTCCTATCTGCTTCCATACATACTTTGACTTGGTACTACACAGTGTTTGAAACGTCTCTCCCTTGTTCATTTGTTGAATATCTGTCCGTCCTTTAAAGACTAACTCAGATATAATCTTCTCCATGAAGCCTTTCTTGTCCCCCACACTGACCCTGGACTTCACATACGGCTATGCATAAACTCCTTTAATAATCCAGCACGTTCATGTGGAGCGTGGAGGCTTACAAAGAGCTTTTGCTGCGATGACCCAATGAGTCAGGTACTGAATAGTGGACAAATGCTTCAGGATTACAAAGCACTTTCACGGGCGTCATTTCATTAGATTCTCAAATCGACCTCAAGGTAGGGAAATCAAATATTCTTCCCATATAGATGAAGAAAGGGAGGCTGAAGCTGGGTAAAAGACTTGTCCAAGATCATAAAGTTGTCAGGGGCAGTGCCAGGACTGGGACCGGGTATTCTAGCTTCAAGTCCTATAGTCTTTACAACGCACCACTTTTCCTTTGTTATGTTCCTTTAAATCTAGGATCTCTCAACCACATACACTTACTGTGTATTAAAACGTACTGTTTTTATGTTATATTAGAACCAGTGTATAGTAGTTGCTAGAGTTGGCCACAGGTGGTGCTGTGGACAGAGCGCCAGGCCTGGAGTCAGGAAGACCCGACTCCAAATTTGACCTCAGGCCTTTACTAGCTGGGTGACCCTAGCAAGTCACTTTTAACCCTGTCTGCCTCAGTTTCCTCATCTGTAAAATAAGATGGAGAAAGAAATGGCGAACCCCTCCAGGATCTTTGCCAAGAAAACCCCAAAAGGGGTCACAAAGAACATGTCACAAAGAGTCAGATGTGACTGAAAACGAGCTGGCCTAGAGTCATGAGCACATCGATTTCACGTTCTGCATCTGATGCACACTGGCCGCGTGACCTCGGCCTTAGCTCCTCTCTAGCCTAGAAAATTCTCTAAGACCATAAACTGCAAAAAAGACACAGACCTATATTGGCAGAGAGAGGGTTTTTGCTTGTTTGTTTTTGCTTTTAGGCAATTGGGGTTAAGTGACTTGCCCAGGGTCACACAGCTAGTAAGTGTCAAGTGTTTGTCTGAGGCTGGATTTGAACTCAGGTCCTCCTGACTTCAGGGCCAGTACTCTATCCACTACCACCACTTAGCTGCCCCAGCAGAGAGAGCTCCTCACCCAGACCTCTCTACAGCAATGAAATCAGAAGTCCAGTCAGAAGAAAAAAAGATAGTGCATAAGAAAATATAATTAAAGTAACAGTAAATGATGAAATGTCAAGTGGATAGTGAGAAAAGCACTATTAGAATTTAGGAGAAATCATAGCAGACTGGAATCATCTGGAAAGGTTTCACCGAGGTATAGGTTATTGGGTGCTGAAGGATTGGTGGAATTAAAAAAAGCAGAGAGAAGAGGAAAGGCACTCCAGAGGAGAAAAATTGCTTGAGCATGTTCAGAAAAATTGAGAACACTAAGTAAATAGTGGGAGATAAGACTGAGAAGCTAGTTTGGGAGCAGAAAGCCTAAAATGCTAGGTAAAGGAATTGGAAATTAACTCCATAATAGTAAGAAGCCATCAGAGAGTTCTGAACAGATGAGGAGGGAAAAAGATGAAAGTAGCACTTGAGGAAAGATCAATCTGGTGATAAGATGCCGCTTGGCAATACCGAGACCAGGCCGGGAGCCAGCAAGATCCAGCAAGATCCAGCTTAAAATCCTGATCTAACATATGCTGGCTGTGTGACCCTGGGCAAGTCACTTAATTTCTCGGTTCCCTATTCAACAAGCATTTCTTAAGCATCTCCTAGGGACTGGGTACAGTACTAGGCATGAAGATTATGTTGTCCACGCTGTTGATGCATGCTGGCAGAGAGAATTTCCCCTTGGAGTAACCATGGTGTATAGGATGGACTCCGTCTCCCACTTTTGTTTCTAGACTGACTTCACTCTATGTTCTAACCGTACTGGCCTGGTCTTCCCCTATATATTGCATTCTATCTCTTGTCTTTTTGGTTATCATGCCTTTCTTTCCTCTGACTTACAGAATACCTGTCTACCTCAAGAATCCACGTACCGTCTCTTAAATGAGGTTTTTCTTGACCTCAAACAAGTGTTACTGCCCCCTCCCACCCACCCAAAAAAAGTCCTTTGTTATTCCCATTTCATATATTTTGCATGACAGACGTCATGAAATGGATAAAGAACTAGCCTCAGAACCACAAAGAATTAGGCTCACGTCCCACCTCTGACACACATACGGTGGCTGTAGGATTCCGGTCAAGTCAGTTAAACTCTCAATGCTCTCAACTGGGGGTGAGGAGAAAGGAAAGTGACAGTTGACCTACACTGGTAGGGGAAACTTCTTCCCCTGGGAGTTCCCTATACCCTTAAAATCACAGGCCCAATCCTTACCTCCAGTTGTGCTGACTAATCAATACACAGGTTCCTCCCCTCCTTTTCACTTCCCCCTTTCCCCAGTTATATGGAGAAAGCAGCGACTCTTTCATTTTTGTCTTCAGTACATAGCACAGTGCCCAGAACACAGCAGGTACTTAATAAATGCTTGCTGCATGTAACAGCTTGACGAGGTGAGAGCCTGGAATTAGGCCAGCTATGAGGCAATTACAGAAGTCTAGACCAGGTTTGATGATGGCCACAACTAAGGTGGTGACACTTCGAATGTAAAGAAAGGGATAAAGGAAGGACGCTCTGAAAAGGCAGATTTCATGGGCACTTAACCCTAAACATAAAAACCATTTTTTCTGCTCTTTTGTATTCTTAGAATCTAGTAGCCAGGATACAGAGCAGGAAGGAACCTCGGCAGCAAACGAGTCTGACTCCCTCATTTTAGCGATGAGGAAACTGAGGCTAAGTGACTTGCCTGAGATTACACAGGCCAATGTGTGTCAGCGGCAAGGCCTGAATCCTGGTGGTCTTCTAACTCCAGAGCAACTCTCCTCCTGTGCCATTGAATGCTACAGACCGGTGATTTTGCTGGTCTGGGAGCCTCCTCTGTGGAGAATATCCTTAGGGAGGTTCCCTAAACCTCAGAGAGGTTGAGTAATTCCCTCACATTCACCCAGTTAGCAATTATCAGAGATGGAATTGAAATCCAGGTCTTCCCGATTCTAGGTGCTACCTCCAGATAATCTCAGGACCCTAGCCCCTCCTCTCCCACTGCCCCTCAATCAATTGAGCAACCCACAAATATTTATTCAACATCTGCTGCGTGGCAGACACCGTACCAGGCACTAGAGACGCAAACAAAATGAATGAACTAACCCCCTCCTCTCACACATCAGGGACTCAATCGATGTCTGTTTTGATTTTTGCTGTAGTTGTTGTTAATGATGGTGACAATGACGACATTCTGCACAGTCACCCATTACAGGGTTCCAAGAAAGTATCACATATTTGTCAATATTAGCCCAAGAACTTTTACTTTTTCTGCTGGTTTGTAAAGTAATGCACATAAAAATCAAGAAGCCAATAAAGAGTTTGATAAGCAATTTCCAATAGCTCCCAGGACTGGCTGCTTGGATTATCAGCTATTCTTAGGTACTGGAATAAAACTGGGTGATCTTGAACGTTTGCTCTAATTCTCTAAGAACTACTTTTAGCAGTTAGCTATTGATTTAATTTAATAAACTACAGGCTTGCTTTATCTTTCATCCACTCTACCAAGGTCACAGATTATACCTCTTCTCTTCTCAAGCTGCCAAAAAGGTCTCTCAGGAGCTAATGTCGCTGTAACACCTTGCTTTTACAAGGGGTGGAGCTGGCACCCTTTCTTACACTAGATCAAAGGAACATTTTCATAAGAACAGCCTAAGGCACATCAGTTGCCCACCTGGGACACTTAATTTGTCTTGGAGATGGAAAATCAGGGATTTTCTCTTAAGTGAATCACAGAATATCAAAGTCAAAAAAGAGTCTCATCTAGTTCAAATCTCTCATTTTCACTGGTTAGGAAACTGAGGTAGAAAGACTCCATAATAGTTTATAGTCTTAGTGTGCTTTTACTTATATTATTACTTATTATATATAATATTATTACATTTTACTTATATTATCCTACAGGATCATACACGCATGGATTTTAGAAGTGGAAGGGATGCCAGAGGTCCAACCTCCTCATCTTACGATGGAGGCAGCTGAGGGCCAGGAAAGTTAAGTGACTTGCACGGAATCACAGAGTAGCAAGGGTCAAAGGCAGGCTTTGAACCCGGGTCTTCTTACTCCAATGCAAGTGTTCTTTCTCCTGGGCCATGCTGCATTACTTAAAGCTCATAGGTGAGAAAAAAAAAAACATTTCCTTTGATCCTCATACCGAGAGGCGTCAGATCCTGCCGGGTGGCTCTCTAGTGCAGTCTTCACGAGATTAAAATGTAATTGAGAAATATTTTTTAAAAATAAATGAAAATTCAATAGACTGTAGATCTGTATGACCACGGGCAAGTCACTTCACCCTGTTTGCCTCAGTTTCTCATCTGTCAAATGAGCTGGAGAAGGAAATGGCAAACCACTCCAGTATTTCTGCCAAGAAAAGCCCAAATGGGCTCATGAAGAGTAAAAAACTGAAATGACTGAACAACATCAACACGTTAATATGTGGTTTTCTAAGTCAATATATGACCCTCATGTATCCTTACGTACGGTTTAGTTGCCCTGTTTCTACATGAGTTTGATCCCACTGTTCATTCTAAACCAGTGAGGTAGACAAGCATCTCTACAGATGAGGAAACCTAGTCTGAGAAAGTTAAGTCACTTGGCCAAGTCTGATCAGGTGACAGAGAAAAGATATGAACCCAGATTTTCTGATGCCAAGTCTCTCTTATTACATCATGAAACCCCTTTCCACAGTAGTGACAACAAGCATCTGCCCTGGCAAAGGGAGCAAAGAATAAGGCTTTTAAAAGAAACTTAGACATCATCTAAGAGTGTTAAGTATTCAGACCTAGAGCCAAGGCAGTTTATAGCTGAAATTACTGTTTTCTTTACCATATTGCCTTATCTCTTTTTAACAAGTCTTACTTACTACGGTAATTGCACTGACTTCAATCCATTATACACAGATTAATTCATTATATTGATTTAAACTTTGGGTAAATGAATGAGTTTTAACAGCCCTCCCTTCTATTTTACAAATTGACACTGTAAAACAAATGTGTGCTGTTTTTATGGAGGTCCAAATTCATGAAATACAAGTCAATGAAGATATTTTCTTTTCCAGACTAGAGGTTTGTAATAAGGTATGACTCACAATGAAAGAGGAAGAGGAAAGAGATAGATGGAGAAATGTAGGTGATGTGAAAATGAAAGATATCAATGAGAACGTGTGTATGTGTATATATATATATACATATGTATATATATATGTATATATACATATGCATATGTATACATATATACACACACATATATAAATGTTACATACAACACATGTCTAGGTTAAGGAAAGTAATCACAGGTTATAAACAAACATTTTTTCTTTTGTTATTCAGGGGAAATCAATGAATGGGGGATGAGGTAGAAAATATAACACAGCAAACATTAGAACTGAAAGTCCATGCTATTACCTCACTTCTAG
Source organism: Phascolarctos cinereus (assembly GCF_003287225.1). Taxonomy (NCBI): domain Eukaryota; kingdom Metazoa; phylum Chordata; class Mammalia; order Diprotodontia; family Phascolarctidae; genus Phascolarctos; species Phascolarctos cinereus. The sequence continues at coordinate 402,243,115 of NW_027555625.1, read as the reverse complement.
AGAATTGGGAAAATTTTCACGGATGAAATGGGATTTCTAAAGATCTTTGGGTGTTGTAAGAGCTAACGAAATATAGTGGAAAGAACTGGAGACATACATAGCAGAACGGGACTTAGAGAACCTGTCACTTACTACCTCTGTGACTTTGAAAAAGTTATTTAACATTCTCTAGGCCTCAGTTTCCTAACTGGTAAAATGAAAGGGTTGGCTGAATGATCTCTAAGGTCCTTTTCAGCTCTGAATATTTGATATGTTATTCTATGAAGTTGTGAGGGAAAGGGAAAAATGAATGTTTGATATGGAGAGCATGGAGAGCTAGAAGGTCTGGAGGCTAGAATGGGGTCATAAGAAGGTATGCAAACTTGGTTTGACTGAACAGACAAGATGAAATTAGGGAAGGCATGCAGAAGAGCTTAAAGTGCCTGTGTGCTGCTCCTATTCTCCTTCCATGAAATGGTCCAGGTAAAACCAGGTACAAAGGGAAAACTTATTCCCATTGTTACTTTCTCAGAAGCCATAGTGCTACAAGACAAACCCAAACTAACAAACAAAATGATACCAAGAACAGATAAAGTACAACAAAAGAATATGAAATAAATCCAAAAAATTCACACCAAATAATAAACATTTAAAGCAGGGTAAATCTGGAACATAAGCTACCAGGTAGGGGTCCTGCAGCAAATTCTAAATAACCTACTACTTCAGGCTTCCCTTTGGTAGAATATATTCTCATGTTTTATTTTTTGCTAAGTTTGACTCCGCAGGATTTTTAAAGAACTATTTTAAAGAAGTTTTGTTCAGAGTCTTCCTTTTCAGTTTTGCCTTTCACATGTAGAAACAATTCTAGCATATTTCATTAGGAAGGAAAGAGGAGACAGGAGAAAGACAGCCACAGAGAGCCTATATCTATGTTCTATGACAATGGGGAAAAAGGAAAGGTAGACAGGAGCAAACCAACAAACAAATTAAAAAAAAAAAAGATAAAGTGATGAAATTCCCACTCCTGCAGCTCCACTTTGACTGCCTGAATTGCTATATTATACACAGAAGAGAATCTCTCTCAAGCTGTTGTCCCCTCCCTCCCTATGGAAGGCTTGTCATTTTCATCGCAGGAAACACTAAACAATTGTCATGTCATGAAAACCCCTGGTCTGAGGGGTTTTCAAAAATACATTGTACTTGGGGGCAGAAACAACCCTTTGGGAGAAACCTGAGGAACCCTATGAATGGGAGGAGCACCATTTCCTTCATTATCTTTCTAAAGCCTCCTTGGGAGAATGGAAGTGAATAAGCCATTGTGATCAAGACGGTGCCAAAAGGAAACTCATCACATTTCTTAACGAGGATGATGAGCAGTTTGTCACAGATGAAGGTGATCTTCATGGAATCTGTTTTCCATGATAAATCACTAAGAAGGCTAGCCTGGGCCTGGCAAGTTCAATAGATGAGACAGACAGCTCATCTGGGGTGATGTTGCCACAGGTAGAAGTTGGTTTTTGACTCAACTCATAATTTCTATCATTTTATTATGTCAATGTAGGTTTTCAAAGACCAACATACTTTTTATTACATGCTGCTTCCAAGTGAGGCAAGCCTGGACCACAGTCCCTGACCCATTGACTCCAGTTTTCTTATTGTCTTACTGAAAAAAAAAGTTTCCTTTTCTAAACCTCCTCTTGGGCATCTCAATGCAGACAACAATTCTCGTCGGGCAGCCGAGAATTGGCCATCCTGATCACATGTCCAAACCAACAAAGCTGATGTTTGCTCTTTAATAATTAGATTTAATAACTAGAATAGGACAAAAGTATAAACATAATTAATTTCTCAATTTCACCCAGTTTGCTTGTATTAATAAAGATAAATTACAAATGTGTTCAAAACTGACACGCTTATGTAATCTTATTAAGATCCAGTATATAAAATAGTGTAAACATATGCAGCTGTCAGCAGGAATCTCTCATGAATATACAGATACATCAGCTTAAATCCTTTTTTTCCCTTAATGATTCTGATATAACATGAACTTTTTAAGAGAAGTTCTAAGTAATAGAGCCAATCCTGTAATCTATTCATCAGATAATTGTTAGTTAGGACCTTGTAGAATCCACCCTCCTTAGGCTTACCAAGAAGAAAGGAGATGGCAGTACCTCATTAAAATTTAAAATTAAAAATTTTCCCACAGATGCACATACATAAAGCATGCCCCTGTCCCCATCAATTTCTCCAAGGATACACAGTGACTAGAGCACTGAGCCTGGGGTCCGTTCAAACCCTGGCTCCAGTACTCACTAGTAGTGTAACCCTGGGCAAGTCCCTTAACTCTAATTGACCTCCATGTCTTCATCTGTGAAATGAAGATCATAATAGCGCCTATTTCCCAGGGTTGTTGTGAGGGCTAAATTAAGTAATAATTATAAAGTGCTTAGTGCTCTGAGTGGCGCATCTTAAGAACTATATAAACGTTAGCTATTTTTTTCTACTAAATTTCTGATGTTTTCCTATGCATTTGTCTCAGTCCATCCCCACGAAGACGCTATTAAGACCAAATGAAAAAAGGTTTGACAATGCTTTGAAAGCATAAATTAGAATACACATGCAAATATTTCTGTAATATGCAAATGAGTCTCTGATTTCAGTGATGCAGACTTTAACGCCTTGATGCCTTTTTACCCTCTTGTCTATTATCTCTGATAAATTCTCCATGAGGAAGTTTATTCAATATGCTGGGGGCATGGGGTAGGGTTGGGAAGATTTGTGTTCTTCAGATCTTTTTTCTTTTCTTTTGGTGAGACAATTGGGGTTAAGTGACTTGCCTAGGGTCACACAGCTAGTAAGTGTCAAGTCCCTGGTCTGAGACCAGACTTGAACTCAGGTCCTCCTAATTCCAGGGCCAGTGCTCTATCCACTGTACCACCTAGCTGCCCCCCCCTTCAGGCTTCTTAACATTTCATGGGTACCACCAGAAAGAAACACAAGTTCAGTCTTCCCATTGACATTAGTGGTCCATCTCCTTTCCTGGTCATGTATTTCCTTGATGAAATCTTTAACACTGTCTAATGCATGCAGTTTGGCAAGTTTCAGTCAGAGAAAGTCAATATGGATAACATTCAATTCCTCTCACAGTATGCAGACTTGATAGTCAATGGATAAAGGTTTCAAAGTTAGAGGACCATTGAGACCCTCATCATCTTACCTGAACAATTACAATAGCTTCCTAAATGGTCTCTCTAATTCCCATCTCTTCAATCTAGCTACCGCACAGCTTTCAAACTAATAGTCTTAAAGTCCAGATCTGACCATATGACTCTTCTCAGGAAGCTTTAGAGGCTCTCTACTGTGTCTAGAATAAAATATCAAGACCTCCATTTGGCATTTAAAATCTTTGTAATTCGGCATCAGTCTCTGCTGCCAGGCTTAACTCCCCCTCAAATATTCTATAATGTATTAATCAAACTGTCATATTTGCTGTTTTCCTTTCTGTAGTCTACCTCCTGCCTCCAGGCCTTCTTCCTCTCTACCTCCACTTCTTGGCATCTCTAGCTCTCAACAAAGTATACCACTTCCTAAAAGAAATCTTTCCGGGGGTTGGAGATAGTGAGGCAAAAAGAACTCCAGGTTTCACCACAGATGAGTGAAACTCCTCTTTTTCTAGTAAGATTTCTCTTTTTAAAAATCTGAGACTCTTAGTATGGCTTGAAGATAGTACCAATTACAACCTGAGTGGTACATCTTCCATAGTACACTGACTGGCACTTTCAGTAGATGCTTCATGTTTATCAACTGAGGACTGACAAAATATCAGTATTTCATATGCAGAAAAGTGCTATTACTTTGTCCTTTAGAACATTTCTTCCTGCATATTTTGAGAAGCTTGGTTTTCAAGAAATTTAAAAAGAAAAAAATACAAAATTTACGTCAAATGTCCTTTGAGTTGGGATTCACATCCAGAAGAGTTATTTATAAAGGAGAGGCACATTCTCAACCAAATCCTATTACATCTAATGAATAATGACGAATCTTCTTCTATCAAAGAGTCTGATTTTAAATACTCCTTTTAGATATTTTCAATGAGCATATTATAAGAATCAAAAGCTCCTGAATACCTATCCTGAAAATGGCTGAGGGCAGGACCTCAGGAACTTGTGACTCCTCTTGTAAAGTGACTTACAAAGCACAATCTAGTTGAACCTCTTCCACATTATTTAAATAAATGATCACTCCTGTGGCAACATTTTCCTGACTACATGTGCTGTAGTTAGACCTAACAGCAGGCCTGAATTACACAGCAGGTCATCAGAGTGCCCTGGATAACACTGCTACCCACCATATTATTGACCTCTGAGGAGGTTAACAGGCATTTATTGATTCATTATATTTAATGCAACTCAGCACTACAAAAACCCAGTATATTTTATTCATTATTAATTATATTCATTTCTAATGATCCCAAAGGGATTTCCAAAAGCCATACAAATACAGCTTCTGGACACACACACACACACACACACACACACACACACACACACAATAGTAGCTGTATGATAGCCATAAATGCACTCAACATCTCAGTGAGGTTGCAGCTGAAGTGAATAGGCAAGACTCCATTGGTACAGAAGGCTAACAAAGCCATGCTGAAACTCAAACCCTAGGACTGATAGAGAATCTGTATTTCTTTTTATATTCCAAAGAGAAATCTTCCAAGACTACGGCAATCCAAACACATATGAATTTAAGGCATTAACATATATGAAGATGATCTCTTGACCATTAGCAATTCCCTGAAGTGATAATTAGAGAAAGCCCTTTGCAGCTACTATGAGTAAGAGATGTACAGTACTCTTGAGTTATTTGTTTTTCTCCCCCCAGAGAATAAGCAGAGGGCAATATGATGAGAATTTTGCATTGAACCGTCTGTATACTCTCAGCCAGTCTTCCCTATTCTATCTCTCCCAAATGGATGTACATATTGACAGGTTAAAGCAGCAGATACTGTGGTTAACAAAGCAGGAAAGAGACTGTTGGTCTATGAAGACAAATGGTGGGTTGTCGCAGAGTACCATGGTCCCACAAGCTCCCATCTAGCAAAATAGGTGAATGTCCCAACTTGAAGCTCTGGTGGAAAAAACTGCCAGAACAGCCTTACCAGCACCATAAAAATATTTTTGCAATATACTCACAACTTCACCTTTTACTTTTAAATTTCTGATTGTAGTGACATTGTAGATATTGGTCATCACTGTTATACCTTCACCTTTATCAGGACCCAAATATTTTTTCCATTTTTTTTTAGGCAATTGGGGTTAAGTGACTTGCCCAGGGTCACACAGCTAGTAAGTGTCAAGTGCTTGGTCTGAGACCGGATTTGAACTCAGGTCCTCCTGACTTCAGGGCCGGTGTTCTATCTACTGTGCCACCTAGCTGCCCCCACCCCCTCAATATTTTCTAAACACCCGCTCTGCCCATTGGCCCATACTAAAAACACACTGGAATTACCTACAATAAAAGGTTAATCCTTCTGGTTTTATGGGTTGTGTGTGTAGGTCAAAGACCTGAGGTCACTGAAATGCTGACATGATTCTTACAGCAATAATTTTCATTTAAGAGGAAGGTAAGTAGCAAGCATTCTGGATCACTGTTACTCCAAATTGAGTTTTCAAGTAATCAGAGGTTGTCTTGGGGCTGGCCGACACTATTATTTGAGAAACTTTAAGCTTTCAAACGTTTGTTAACATGAAAGGTATTAAAAAAGCAACACCACCACCCTTTAGAGGAAGCCTTTCCTCACTCCCCCTCAATTTTATTGCTTTCCCACTGCTGACTATTTCAGATTTATCCTGTGCATAGCTTGTTTATACATAGTTGTCTGCATGTTGGCAGACTGTGAGGATGAGCTCACAGGAGAAGGTGTCCCACTGCATCCAGGGCCATCTCCAGTCGTCCTGATCTGTATCTCGCCCCTGGACCCAGATGGCTCCAGAGGAGAGAGAGTGTGAGGCTGGTGACCTTATACAGCCCTCCATCACTTCAATCCAATTCACTGGCATATCATGGCATCACCTTCCTGATGTCACGGTCCTCTTTGAGAACGAGAACAGACAACAACAGGATAGCAGAGACTGTCTTTTAAACTTCCATTGTATCCCCAGTGCTTAGCACAGTGCTTGGCACTAAGGGGCACTTAATAAATTTACTGTCTCTAGAAGCCAAGCAGCCTTCCACAAGCCTCCAAAAATCTTTCAAAGAACTGGTGATTCAGCAGGATCTGGCCCTTCTGTTGTTACATGTGAAAGGGATGAAATCGGTCTCATAATAAATGCTCAAATAGCTTAAGTCCTCTATTTAGGTTTAAAAAAAAATCAACTGTACAAGTAAGTATACCACAAGCTACACAATCATAGTGGAAGGAATGTTTTGTTTTGTTTTTTAAATAAATGCTCTGCTCTGAGCAACCCAAAGCAGATGAAAACAAAATTTACTTCTTAGGACCAAAAAGGCTGTCCCTCCATCTGACTTTGCACAAGCTGTGTGCCCACGCCTAAAATGTACTCTCTTCCTCCCTTCTTCCTCATAGAATCCCTAGCTTCCTTTGAAGCTTCATTCAAGGGCTACCTCCAGCATCAGGCTTTTCCTAATGGCTCAACTGTTGGAGTTGCCTTCCTCTGCCAATAACTTTGTAGTTTATATTTATTTTTCTATAAACATGTTGTCCCCACCCTTTCTCCCCAATACAAGGATTCTTCACCTTTTTTTAAATTTTGCTATCATGAACCCCTTTGGCAGCCTGGTGAATCCTCCTCACTACAATGCTTTTAGGTGACTGAAAGCAATGCTAAATTGTGAAAATAAATATATAATTTCTCCCACTGCCACTGTCATTCCTGGACTCCCTGAATGACATCCACTGACCCTGGTGAAGAATCCCTGCCCTAATAGAATGTAAATTCCTCCAGGGCACAGATGATTTTATTTTTTCTTTGTATCATTACGGTCTAGTATGGCTCCCCACCTAGCAAAAGCTTAATTAATGCTTGTTGAATGGGTAGATGTTTGGATGAATGAATAAATGAATACAGTGGAGCAAGACCTCTCACTTCAAAAAGCATTTACAACTCTTATAATAGCAAAAAAGTAACAGGAAGAAGAATATGCCACTAACTATCCTTGTGTCCTCGGGCAAGTCACTTTATCTCTCTAGGTTTTATTGAGTGCCCACTCCTGCTTATGCCAGGTGCTCAGCTAAGCCACGAAGACACAAAGACAGAAATGAAACAATCACGTCCTTAGGCAATTTAAGTGCCAGGATAGGGCAAAGTGATTTCTAAGATCTCATTCTGCTTATCTGACTTGATGAAATAATTACTCTTTAAATGCGAAATTTCCCATTTTTATGCTATAGGGGAAAATGCTGTAGGGAGAGTTGTGTGTGTTAAAGAAATACAGGACTAGTTTTCTATACATAACCCCCTGCCTTTCAGCTCATCCTTATACACATTCACAGGCACAAGTAGGGATTTGTCTATTTTGCATCACTGAAATTTGAGGAATTAAAAACTGAATGGGGGTTTTCAGAAACATAGTGGAATTGCCCTTTTAATAATAGATTTGGTTCCTCTAATCCATTCTTAATCTAATTAAGACAATGAAAAGATCATGTTGCTATCTTAGAAAATGGTAAGAATGGTATAAACAAAGAAAGCAATAAAGTGATCAGTTTACACCCCATCAAATTTACTCACAGCCTGAGAGCCATTCTTATTTGCAGTTACGGTTTTACAATTTAGCCACATTTCCATGCCATTTCCACTGTTTCATCCTGAGATCGAGCACAGACTGTGAAACTCCTAATTCTGGAGAGCCCTGAACCAGAAGCAAAGCAACACCCAGTGTGTGATTATGGAACCCTACAAATTAATGCTAACATATCCAATAAGCAAGATCATAATTATGTGGTAAAGCCTTCTGCATTAAAAACAGCAATGGTGTTATTAATACCCACATGGGCACCAAAACAAACAATGCTGATGGAATTTAATTAAACGATTTTTACGATCATATATTCTTTGCAAGATCAGCTGATTACACTGCTTAACACTTTATATACTTATCTTTGGGACCCAAGAATAGTTTAACCGAAACGCTTCGAATCAAACATTTCCTAGGAATGTCAAACAATGAGGTCCTTTCCTCTGTTCACCCTAGCTTTGCGGTAAATGCCCAGGTGGTTTTCTGCTGTTGTTTTATTTTGTTTTGCTTGCTTACCTGCTCTGTGAGTGGAAAATGATCTGCCAATAAAATGATGATCTGCTTTTTGAAAGAAAAGTAGCCCAGATATGGTATTCCGTGATTATAGTAGAATAATTTGCATTCTTATCCTCCAACAACACAGATACTTCTAGAAACTAGTATCAGGAAGTATAACATTGATGGTCAGAATTTACCTAGTGCTTTAAGGATTGAAAAGCATTTTATCCATGTATCTTGTTTAATTCTTACAGTATCCTGTTAGGGAGGGGTGGTTTTTATCCCCATTTTACAGAAGAGGAAACAATTTCAGGGCGCTAAATAACAAAAGGGATATGGAGATAGTAAGTGTGTGAGGTAGGTTTCAAATTCAGGTCCTCCTGACACCGAGGTCAGTTTTCTATCCCCTATATCATGGTGCAACTCTCAAGAGTGAATGCAGTTTTTGGTTGAATCAGGGGAATTCACATATATCATATGTATCATATTTTAAAACCATAACACAGGGAAGAGTATCATTTAATGTCTATTTTTCCAGAGCAAAAATACATGAAAAAATGATTAGCCATAGGGACAGACTAATCTCAATCAACAAAGACAAAACAAAGATTTTTGCAACACATCGAGACTTGGCTAACTTCTTTTGTGAATAAATCCCATGCTCCAAAGGGCAACTGTGGTCCATTACATCTTTCACAGTCAGTCCTGATAGAGGTGTGGTTACCCCCCTACTACTTACAGTTAATGAATGCATGAGGGCAAATTAGAGAGTGAATTATATAGTCCTAAAAACAAATCCTCTCCCTTTCTTCAGGTCCTTCCCTTCCCCACCACATACAAACACATTCTTCATGATAATAGCACAGTCTGGAATTGAAATATCGTTATAATAAAAATCCTTATTAGGAAGCAAAATGTATTTTTGTACTGAAACAAGATGAAGTTGTTAGTTTAGAATTTTTATGAGCATTGTCATGTAAGCTGAGCAGTCTACATAAATTATCATTCTCCCCTTATGGTCCTAGTTTACATAAACATAACTAATATGAAGGATTCTGGTCCCCCACAGTGTCTGAATGATGAGACAAAGCAACTCTCTAGTTATGGCCACCAGTGATGATAAAAAACCAAAGATGATCCATGTTTACCCTCCTGCATCCCTCTGACATAGGAATCAGATTTATATTACACATTTGCCCAAATGGAATCTAACACTTTTTTGAGGGTCAAGAACTATGCAGAATATCAGGGCTAGAAGACACCTTAGGGATCATCCCATTCAATGCTTCATGTTTAATTCAATTCTTTTTAACAAATATTTACTAATCACAAAGACAAAAACAAAATGTTCCACCTCTCATGAAGCTAACTTTTTAATAGAAGAAAATAGCACATTAACACATAAGTAAACACAAATTACATGTAAAACAATCGAAAATGACTTCAAGACATTGTTGTATAGAGTCCTGTCTGACTCTCCATGACCCCATTTGGGATTTTCTTGGCTAAGATGCTGGAATGGTTTGCCATTTCTCTCTCTAACTCATTTTACAGATGAGGAAACTGAGGTAAACAGAGGTTAAGTGACTTGCCCAGGGTCACATAGCTAGGAAGTATCTGAGGCCAAATTTTGAACTCAGGTCTTCCTGACTCCAGACCTGGCATTCTATCCACTGCACCATCTAACTGCCCTAATTTCAAGATAGAGTGCTAACAAGTGGCAGCCTGAAGAAGGGTCTCTTGGAGGTGGTGGCATCTGATTTACGTTTGAAGAAAGGTAGGTGTTCTTCAAGGAAGAAATGAAGAGGGAACCCATCCCAGACACACAGAAAAACTGAAGCCCAAAAAGGGGCAGCAAAGTATGGCACAAAAGGCACTGAATTTAGTCAGAGGACTTGACTTTGAATCACAGATAAAAAAGGGAAAGGGACCGCAGGATCCAGTCATTTTTTTAAAGGAAAAAACTTATGACCAAAGAGGTTAAACGATTTGCCCAAAGTCACCCAGGTAGCAAGTGGGAGGGCCAGGATTTGAACCCAGGAACTCTGACACTGAACTCAGAGTTCTTTTTTCCATACCTTGCTGTCCCTTCTTGGGTAATTTCATCATTTCTGGGATGAACTCCTCCTTCTTTCCTTCTTTGAAGTACCCCTAGCTTAAGACTCCTATTCCAGGGCCCGAGGCACAGTGCGATACTTCTTTTGTGAATGGCTCCCCTCAGAACCAGTCTAAACTTTTTCATTTTCCATCTAAAGTAAATGAGTCTAATTATTAGAAATTCTCTGGTGCATGGTTAATTTCCGAACAAGTCTCTTGAAAAAAGTCCAAATGCTAACCATTTGACGACCTTTTACTTTAAGGCAGCTATACTTGTCAAGGGATAGCTATGTCACATCGCAAGCCGAATGGGAATCAGACATTAAAGTTCTGAAAAATACAGCATGTTGTACATATGCTACATTGATGTACCGTACTTGCATTCAATGTATGCTAAATTTGCCAAATAGAATTCAATGAGTCCAAATGAAATTAATGAAGGGTGTAAAAATGACGGCTATATGACATATTTCAAATCTCTATTTGACATTTACAACTTTTAAAAGTTATTTTTAAATGCTGCAGTGTTTAAAATGTATTGAATATGTCATATGCCAGTAAGCTATTGTTGGATGACTGGGTAATATAGCCATGCCAATTAATACAAGGCCAAATTGCCTTGCTTTGAAAAAAAAATCAGACAGTTTGCTTAAAGGAAATAAGGAAATATGTCTTAAGAATATTAATTTTACTGTGTTTAAAAAACTTTTCTGTGGAAACTTTTAATATAATTCATCGGAGAAAAGTCACTTGCCTTTTCTAAGTCTAGTGAAGCTCTAAGATATAGAAATGGCTAAAAGAGAAAGGAATGTTCACCTTAGAAGAAAGGAAACTTGGCGGAAGGAATGATAGACATTTTCAAGCATTGTAAGGATTGTCAAGGGGAAGAGGATTAAACTTGGCCTCAGGGGGCAGATGTAGGGTCTGTGGATAGAAGGTGATGGTAACAATTCTGAAAAAATTAGGAATTATCCAAAGACAGAAGAGCTTTCCTCTGGAGACAGTGTAGTGATTCTCCCTCACTATGCTGTCAGACAGATGCTAGAGGACCACCTGTCAGGTATATGGGGGTTGGGATTCCTGTTTGGGAATGGTTAGTACTATATGGACTTTGCAGTCCCTTCCAACTTTGAAATTCCAGCATTCTGAGAAAGGCAATAACAAAATGAAGGGGAGTGGGGAACACGCCTGACCCTTCAGGCAGTGGACTGGTTGGCTTTGTTATGATTGGAGGAAGATGCTCTACATTCCTCTCAAATATCTCCACTAGCTTGCAACAGAACCATGCCCAATGGCCTGAAATGAACAACAGGTCAGTGATGGCGAACAATGAATGTGGGGCCTTATCTCCACAAGGTAAATGTGTGAAATTTATACAAGTTACCTCTTCTAACACTCCTATGAAAGTAGAATGTAGTTGATAAGATTCAGGGATAAATATAGACAGTTTCACCCCTTGCCTCTTTAGAAAAAGCAACATGATTTCATGCAGTTTGAGCACATCAGCATATGACATATAGATGCATATACCTGTAGACACGTTATGTGTATACATAGATATAGATATGCAACACTTAATAGTAATTAGTCAAAGTTTCTAGGATATTGGTGTCTGCCACTGGATAACTTCTACTCCAGTTTATTTGAAGGTACAAAACGAAACAGAAAATGTGCATCAGGTAGAAAAGCCTCCAAATAAAACAAAACCAAACCCCACCCGCAACCTATCTTTTCCAAAGGGAAAGCAGTCAGTGGCCCTATCTGACAGGCATTCAATTACTTTTTCCCACCAAAGAGAAACAGCATTTTCAAGAAACACTGGCCAAACCACAAAAATTATGTTTTGCTTTTTTGCAAATCTGCTGGCTCCTGCAAGACACAAAGCAACAAGCTTTACTCCATTAGTATGACAGGTAGTGCTCTTACTAACAACTGCTTTTTACTCCCTCTGACAAATGTGCTCGGTGCCACGGCTGACGTTTGTGTAGTAATCAGGAGTGATGGAGAGGGACGTCGGTGCTGCCGAAAGTGCCCCCCGATTTAATGTGAGCGATTTGTCAAACGTGCTGCGATAGCACTGCTGTCAGAGCCGGGCAGGAAAGCACTCTGTCATCTTTCCACCAACCAAGGTCACTTTGGCAGGGACAGGAGGGCTCTCTCCAATGAAATTTTCATGTTTATTGGCGATGTGCATGGCCTACTTTCTCAAATTGTTTTCTTTCTATTAACAGATAACCATCAAAGATTTTTGGAGACACTCCCCTTGATAGGAAGCTGCCCTGTGGGACAGGACTCCCTGAAGACAACTTGGTAAAAGCAGATCAAAGGTCAGGATGTGAAAGGTGAAAGCTAAAAGCACACTTGTAAACCAAGGCACACTGAGATTGGATTCCCACTGGAAGTTCAACAGAACTTCAGCTTTCTCTAGGTTCAAATTCTCTGCTCTGCCATTAGCTATCTGGGTGACCTTGGCCATGTCACTTAAATTACCTGGGTCTCAGTTTCCTCATCTGTAAAATGACAAGATTGTACTAGAAGGCCTCGGAGGCCCCTTCTAGATCCAAATCAAAGAATCTATGTCTTTCACATTCCTGAAATTAGTATCATTATAAATGATGGTTATAACTCCAATGGCACCAATTTTATCAGGTCTCCCATCTCTTAAATGCTAGAGGGAACTAAGGGCTACAGACAGTCCCAACATAGTAGGCTTTCTCTCTTGGAGGGAATAGACACTTACTTATGCCAGCTTTGAGGATACTATTGTGGCCTTTCTACAGCAACATTACTCTTTTAAAAATATTGGGCCTATCAAGTTAAAACTGTTAAGGGATGTTGGCCTTTGTATGCTGAGAGTACAATGGAACATACTCATTTAAAAAATCTGTTAAGAATGAACCATTTCTTTTTTTTTTCCTGGTCTGTATTTTCTGTCACAACATGAATAAAGTGGAAATATGTTTTGCACATGTATAACCTTAATCAGATTGCTTGCCTTCTCAACGAGGAGGAAAGAGCACGGACGGAGGGAGAGAATTTGGAACTCAACATTTTAAAAAATGTTAAAAATTGCTTTTACATGTAATTAGAGAAAAAACAAAATATGAAATCATTAAAACGAAGACTGAGCCAATCCTGGACATTTACAGAGAGTCATCATACATTAAGCTTCAATAGTAATAGGATCATTTAGGTACTGGACCACAAGCCTTGGCTAAAATATTGGTCATATGGTTGCCTACTGACTGGAGAGCAGCTGAACAAACCGCTGTATGTGGATATAACAGAGTATCATCATTAGGCAATAAGGAGTCAGGAAGATGAGGAATTCTGACAAACATGGGAAAACTTACATGAACCAACTGAAATAAACAGAACCAGAGCAATATGCACATTATTTTAACAATGTAAATGGAAAGATCCCACTTAAAAGAACCTGAAATCTTAGTAATTGAAAAATGTTTGATGGTCAAGGACATACTGGAGCATACCTTTCTTCCTGGGAGCAAAGAGATGGGGCACTAACAGAGTATCACACTGTATGCACTGTTCAGATGTGTGTACTGGATCTGCTTTTTTTTCAGGGGGAAAGTTAAAGAGGAAAAGAGTTAATTATTTTTTCTTTGTTAAAAGGGAGGGGTCAGTTGTAGGGTGCTGGAAAGAAGAAGACAGTATAAAGAAAGAAAAAACAATTAACCATGGGTGGACCTTATCTCAAGTAGCATGACTCAGGGCCAAACAAAAGGATGGTAAAGGATGCTGCAGATGGCATACACATCTTCAAAGATGGTAAGAAGGGTCTCAACTTTGAGAGTGTGGATGATTTCATTCTTTGTTTCTGCATCTCCAGTAACTAGAACAGTACCTAGCACGCAGTAGGTATTTAGTAAACGTTTATTGGTTGGTTGACTGGAATATAAAGTCTGAGGCACTGACTTTGGGGCAGCACAAATGTAACGATGGACATCCCAAAATCTTAGTGCAGTTTCAAGCTTTAATAACCTATGAAAAAAAAAAACCTCTCCCCAAATTATCATTTGAAAGTTTTATTATTTAAATTTCTTTTGCAGATATTCAGGTTTATAAATTTTGAATAAAACATTTAAAATTTTAATTTTAACAAGACGGGCATCCCGTCATTGTACATTGTGTACTTGATATTTTTTCAGACCAGTGGATTAGTAAAGGCCACTTTGTCACCCGATCTTTCTACATTAGACTTTCTTAAGGGGTCATGCAACAACTATTGTGTATGCATTAAGACCTTGTTCTTTAGTTGATTTTAAGGCTAGAATTACAAATGCAATCCTTTTAATCCTTGAGCAGCAGCTGATGAAAGTTTTTATAAAGTTCAAAAATCAACTAGAATAGCACCAAATTGGTGGTTATATTGAATTTTAATAAGAAACATCAATAGTTTAAAATTGTAAATGATTAACCTTTCAAGTGTGGTTTTTTTGTATTTTTTCTTTTTTAGCATTTATATCTCAAAAGTTACTAAAGCTTAAAGACATAGTAAGACTTTTGGGACAACCTACATTAACGATAATATTATGAATTACAGAAGAGTGAGTTAGAGATGAGTGGCAGAGTAGCAAGTGGAAAGGGAATTAGATCATGAGTCAGGAAACCTGGATTCGTCTTCCAATTTTGTTACAAACTGGCTGAGTTTTCTTGGGCAAACCACTACTACTAACATCCAACTAGAATTTTTAATTTGATAACATTCCTTGCATCATTCTTGTGAGAAAGGTAGCGAGAAGTGGGCTAAATGACTACACAATTAAAAGGATTTGGAAAGGGTGGAACAGTTGGAACCAAATAGAAGTCAGGAATGTTTTCCTGTCAACTTGGAATGAAGTTTCCTGGGTCATGCTCCAAGGATCTATTTGTGGCCTGATCTATCTTTTTTATTAATGTCTTTAGAAAAAGAAATAGATGGCATGTTGACCAAAACTCCAGATGTCACAGATTTATAGTTCACACACTAGATGACACAATCTAATAGATAATTGGACTGATGCTAATAAGAAGAATTTTAACTTGGATAAATTTAAAGATCTACACGTTAAAAAAAATTGACTATACATGTCCAAGACAGTGGCGGCTTGGTTTTGGAGTAGCTTATCTGAAGAGACAAGGGAGTTTTGGTGGACTACAAACTCAGTATAACTCAATAGGGTATTATGGAAGCCCATACTGTAATCCTGAGTTACATTCATAGAGGTGTGGTTTCCATAAATAAAAAGGTGATAACGAATTGATTAGTCAATAAGCATTTATTACATACCTCCTATATACCAGGTAATGTGCTGGGCACAGAAGATACCAAGACAAAAGGAAAAGACTCTTAGTACGATTGCTATCAAATATTTGTAGGGCTGTCACCTGGAACAGGAATTGGACTTTTTATTTTAACTTCAGAGGACATAAATAGAATAAAGCATTTTAAATTGAAAGATGGTTAGACTCAATGTGAAAGAGAACCGCCCCCCCCACTTTCTAAACATTAGAGCTAAATAGAAATGGAATATAATGTGTCTGTAGATAGTTGGTTCGCTCTTATATGAAGTATTTATAAAAAGGCCTAGATGACCACTTGTGGGTTTTATTTTGTGGGAATGGGCTGGATAAGAGGGCCTTAGAGAATCTTTCTAACTCTGAAATTATTCCACCAGAGGAAAGGAAGAAACTCCAAACCCAGAAAGCTAGCACCTTAATTATGCTCAGGAGCTGAGATTCCCTCCTAGCACTTTCCCTAAAGAATAGTCTGTTCAATGGAGATGTAAAGCTATTATTTGGGCAATGAGTTTTAATTTAAATGAATACTGGGGACAGTCACATTTGTGTTACATGAATGACACAAGAAAACAACAAATTTCATCACTATGTCACATTTCACTTCTAGTCACTACTTTAAATAAAAGAAAAAGAAAAAGAAAAAAGAAAAAAGAAATATCAAAGTCCCATTCCAATTCAGAACAACAAAGCTAATAAGAAAAGCAGCAGAGTCAGGAAAACCTGGGCTGAGATCCTGCTCTAATCACTGACTTTTTGTGTGACCAAGTACTTTGCCTTTCTGTTCCTCAATTCCCTCATCTGGAAAATGAGGAGGTTGTACTGAAGAGCCTCTAAAATCCTTTCAAGTTCTAAATCTATGATACTGTGAAATTAACTTCTTTTGAGACCGAAAATATGTTGTAGGTAGACTTATTTGCATGTTTTATCCTCATTAGCATATGAGCTTTTCAAGGGGAGGGGCACTGTTTTTACCTTTACGTCCTTTCATAATTAACATTTAATTAATGCTTGTTGACTGACTGACTTATCTATGATAATCAGATGCTTGTGGAGGAGGCCTCTAAGTAACATTATTTTTAGTTGAAAAAACTTAGTTATCTATCTTAGTGTCAGAAAGTATATCATATGGATTATCAATAAACAATTTATCACAAGGATACTTACCAAATTCAGATAATGATGTGGGATATTGGAACCTACACTGATTCACAGTGGAGATTTGGACTTTTAAAAGGGGTATTGGATGTGATTGGCTGAAAAAAAAAAGTAGAAATTCCCCTGCAATTTGGTTGGTGTGCATTATTCCTAAGAAAACAGATCATAGCCCCCTCTACAAATGAGTAGATCTCAGAGTTACTTTTGCTGGAGAAAAAAATCAACCAATAAATAGTTATTAAATGCTTACTATGAGCTAGACATTGGAGCTAAATGCTATGGATATGAAGACAAAAATATGGCCCTGACCTCAAGGAGCTTACATTCCAACGTGAGAGACAACAGGCAAACAATTATACACAAACAAGATATATCTAGCATAAATGGGAGGCATGAACTCTGACCTCAGTGGCATCAGAAATGCAAATTCCTTCTTTCTCTTACACTGTCATTAACAATGAATATTCCATAGTCACTAACTTCCAGAGGTGTGAGAGGTAAAAAAAAAAAAATCTCCCTCATTTCCATAATGTTTCACTGATTCTGTGGCACCAAAATATGACAACACAGATTTTTCTTTCGCTCCCGCCTCCAGGAAAGCAAATTCAACATGAACTGAATGCAAACACAGAATGTGTAGTTCAGAGTTTTGCAACTGTATATATGCCTCATCCAGGTAAATAGTGTCTTACCTACAGTGCTTAACTTCAAGCTATTCTACTGGTATGGGAGATGGCCTTAGCCAATTAATATACATACCACTGCCTCAGTTTCACCAGTTGTAAGGCAGGCATAACAATACCACCTATGCATAAGGTAGCATGATTTACTGAAAAAGAACACTGGATTGCATGAGAAAAATCTAGCTTTGAATTCTAGCTCTGGAACTTATATCTGTCTGGCCTTGGGCAAGTCACTTAAATTGTCTAGGTCTGTTTCCTCATTTCATTGTAAAATGAGTTATACCAGACAATAACTAGCATTCAATTAATGTTTTAAGGTTTGCAAAGCACTTTACAAACATTATCTCTTTTGATCGTCACAACCACCCTGGGAGGTAGGTGCTATTTTTATCCCCATTTTATGGATGAGGAAACTGAGGCAGACAGTAACTTGCCCAGAGTTAACACAGTTACAGGCCAGTTTTGAACTAAGGTCTTCTCAACTGCACATCCAGTGCACTGTCCACTTTACCAGCTGGCTGCCTCTAGATAAGACTATGTAACATAGAAGATTTTTTAGGTAGAGATACTGTACAGAGGAGCGGATGGGGCACTGAACTTGGAGGAAGAACATTTTGTTGTTGTTCGGTTGTTTTAGTTCTGTCCAATTCTTCATGGCACCATTTGTGGGTTTCTTGACAAAAATACTGGATTTCCTGCTCATTTTACAGATGAGGAAACTGAGGCAAATAGGGTTAAGTAACTTGCCCAGGGTCACACAATCAATAAGTGTCTGAGGGCAGATTTGAACTCAGGAAGAGCAGTCTTCTTCCTTCCAAGCCCAGTGCTCTATTGGCTTGCACCCCCAACCTGTCCCTGGAGTAAGAAAGATCTGGATTCAACTTCTGCCTCTGTTACCAGGTCTATGACCTTGGGCAAGTCACCTAATCTGCATCTGTAAAAGAGGGGACTTGCATGCTCCCTCAGGTCTTTTTCACCTCTGAACCTACCATTCCACTGGCAATTAAACCTGGAAGACTACAGTGTAAACTCAGACATACTCCAGTCCTATTCCAAGGCATCTGATTCTACCACTGAATCACTCAATGCCCAAATAATTTTGAAAGAAAAAATGAAATTGAAAATATGAGTGCATTAATCAAATCAAACTTCCATACATAATCTCAGACCAGACTAGCTTCATAGCCTATCCATCAACCCCTGCCATCTTCTTGCCACATGCCCTATCTCTGCTTGTGCTTTAATACTCTCATTTCTACTTACTGCTCTGGGAACCATAATACAACCAGTAATCCCATTGCTTCTGGAAAGGGAATGCAAATCAAGCCGTCCAAGTCTTATGTTCAGACTTCCCACACTAAAATACCCCAAGAGGTGTGGTCTCACTCATTAGAATATAAACTCCTGGAGGGCAGGTAATGTCTCCATATTATTATTATTATTATTATTATCATTAATATTATTTTTAGGCAATTGGGGTTAATTGAGCTGCCTAGGGTCACACTGCTAGTAAGTGTCAAGTGTTTGGTCTGAGGCCAGATTTGAACTCAGGTCCTCCTGACTTCAGGGCCTGTGCTCTATCCACTGCAGCCACCTAGCTGCCCCCTCCATATTATTTTGTTTGTGTTATTTTTGCATCTGTAACCTCAGAGCTTAACACAGGGTTTGGCATATAATAAGCGCTTAAGAAATGTTTTTCATTGGAATCAAGGTGGGTCCAAATTGGTTTAATTGCTGTATTCATCATGATTGATCTCCAAAAGCTGTCTTGATCAAAAACTTGAAGCCAGAGAGCTCTAATTTTCTGCAGAAACTATGAGAGAGTTATTTTTATTTCCTTTACATCTGTCATTTAAAATATAGTTGGAGAAATAGTATGAGAGCTCTATCCCTGGGTGGGGTGGGGGGGCATGATAGAGAATACAAGCCATTGTTCTGAAAGACTTCACTTTGTTTTACAAATGGCCAAGGTAAGGCTGTGCAATGAAATGAATGAAATGAGAAGGAATTGTAGAACATTTTAAAAGTAAGGGCCTGGTCCATGTGTTTCTCCCCACTTTTGTATCAAGAAATAAAATGAAACACAAGTAAAGTAAGAGAAGAAGAAATGAAGGGATGGATGCTAAGGAATTTAGAGACCATAGATATCAGATTCTTCCAGAAACTATAAAGTTCTGTTTGTGCTGGGGTGGGGAGGAGGAATCTGAAAGGCTATAAAATAATAACAATAGAAAAATTAATGACACGATTGAATTGTAACAACTACTTTGGGTTAAAGGCTTTCCATGTATTCTGGCAGTGAAGAGAGACTAAATATTGTATTATATTTGTAACAACCTTTCCTTCCTTCTCCCAGTTCCTACTATTAAACATATACCAGGCAAGAGAAGAGGGACTGTGAAATCTGTTTAATGGAAAAGATGTTGGATATAACTGTGAAAAAAAAAACCCAAGATAAAAAAGCTAACATTATCTTCCAAGCAGTAACATAACACATTGGTGGACGTGCTGATATAAATTTATGGTAGTAAACCACATTTATTTAAAAATTAATACATAATCTCAGTAATCCGTAAAGAAATACTAACAAGCAAGAAATTTGGCTTAAGAAAACACCATAAACTGAAAAATGATTCAAGGCAGAAACTACAGGCTAATTTATAATCCACTCACACACCAAGATCAAGCACATTATTTCGTCATTCCTTATCAAATATGCAAAAAACCGCAGTCATTCCCTTATGGATTCCCTCTCACTGGAGATGCTCATTGCATACATGGAGGAAATGATAAATTGAACCTCTATACACATCTCACCACTTTCTATACAGTGCCTGAAACTATTTTTCTATTGCAAAAATAGTTTCAAACGATAAACAAATTCCCTGCAATCTTGACCTGTACGACACCAGGTAAGACTATACATTAACCTGCCTTGAAGAATTGAGATGTTCTCCCAATTTCCTCTGTACTTCCTTGCAGGTCAACTGGCAGTGTCAAAGTATCAACACGAGAAACACCCAAGTAGAAAAAGGAAGAGGAATAGCGTTTTATTGGATAAGGCATCCTCCATTCAGCCTAAATGAGGCGCCTGAATTAGCTCTCAGGGGAACATTGCTGGATCTTCTTGCCCTGGTGGGAGAAAGAATCTCTGACTACATCCGCTGGGGAGTTGGCAGAATTAATTGTGCTGACATCTATTTGGGCAGAAAACAGTTAACCCTGCATGACAGGGTTATGATAGTGACTGAAAATGCCTCTGAGGCCCTCGAGAAAGAGTTGTTTTCATCTCATTATGTCTGTCTTGATAATTATAACAAACTCATCAGCCTGAAGTTCAATACCACACTGAAACACTTTTCTGAATTTTTTTTAAAGGAGGAATCATAACAAGGTAAAATCAACAGAGTAATTTGTGATATTGGAGGATCCATTCTCATGATGGAAGAACTCAAACTGCAGACAGAATACAAACTCAACATAACCTTTTAAAGGAATGCATTTTTTAGATGGGTGCTTAGAAAGAAAAAAGAGTTACCCCTCCTCTAGGAAGAACAAATATCTACTAGCTACTTTTTGCTTCTTTTTCCTAAAAGAACTAGTTCAGACTTATTTCCTAAAATGAACTCAATTCTATAATCCTATCAGAAGAAAATGCAAATCCTGTATATTAGTTAAACACAGTATTTATAAATAGCACTGATTAAAATACCATATTAGAAGTAAACATTCAATAGGAGAGAGATGAGTCACCTTAACTCAAATACGAAGGAAAGTAGCTATCGGTCAGGTTTTAACATTAATGTATTTGTGAAATAAAATAGTCTTGAGAAGATCTCCCTCTGATATTTCATGTTTAAAATAAAAAAAGAAAATAGAGTAATTGAGCTGTTAATGCAATTCCCAGCCAGATTGCTAAGCTTTTATATTCAGAAAGCTTCCATCCCAGCCATCATCAGAGGGCATTCACTCATCAGAAACTGAGGCAGTGAGAGTACAAAACATCAGTATTCTCCCCTGACTTCATATGGATTTTTAAGGCCATGCATATCAATACGAATATAAAATAAGATGGGGAGCAACGTTATTTTTTAAAAGCCCTTACCCACAGAACTGAAAAAAAAAACTTTTCTAGATTTACCAGTAGAGAGCCAAAAACTTTCTTTTCTAGGTAATATTCTGCACCTTGCTCCCTCCCCCCGCCCCAACCCTACTCCTGGACTGAGCAACAGAAAATGCCTAATTTTGAGTTGGTAATAATGTTCAGATGTAATCAGATTTTAATTATGTGGAAGAGACAGCATGCTAGAGTTAAATGGTTTATTTTTAGCTGTGAAACATTAAGGTGTAGATGCTTTTATAAAATCAATTAAGATGTCCATCTGCAAATTGGGAATCTGCATTTGTTTGGAAAGTTGCTAATTAATGAGCATTGTTCACTCTTTTTCCTTTTTCCTCTTTTTTTTTCCTGGTCCTCGTAGACCCATCCTGTACAGGTAGACTCAAGGTAAAAGAAAATAACACGCTAACCTTGGATCCTCCACTCCCTCCACAAACAAAAAGGAAAATGGATATTTGAACTAATGAAGACAGAGGCATTTGCCTTCCATGCTCCCTGTTCCCTTACCGGACTTTCTGGCTTTTTAATTTAACTTTCCTACTTATTCACTCTGGGCAATTCATTTTATAACTCAACAAGAACGTGTCAAAAGAAGCCAATATTCACATGTCTTCTCAAGTAATACAAAACCCTTTAATCTCAGAGGCTTTTATTTGAGAATACATAAAGTTCAAAAGAATTCTCAACTGAACAAATTCCCTGATTGGGGGAGGGTGAGATTAAACTAGCACTTGAATTATTCTTGTCTGACTTAATTTCCAGTTAGAGAGAATCAACTTTTTTTCTCCTTTACTTCCATAGCTACTGCTGGCATCTACATAGATCATATATTCTTTCAAACATTAAAACACTCTGACAATCATACCTTCAATAACTGTGTGTTAAAGTGTTAGTGACTCCAGGTAGGATAATGGAGGCTTTGAGAAGGGTTGTGATTATACCTGCACTAAGATTCACAATAGAATTCTGAATTGCCATAAATACCCTATACATAACTTTCATGATGCTTTTCATCTCATAACATGGGGTTACCAACCTAATAAAGAACAATAATCTCTTTCCTCTCTAGACATAATTTGCTATCCATATTTACTCAAGCTGGCAAAATGTAGAAAGATTATTCCTTCCAGCCTTTTTAATTACCAAAATTCTAGTTGCTTTTAAAATATCATAGTGCCCCTTGAGATTTCAGGAGAGCTGAAGATCACCATGGCAATAAGAAAATGTTGCCAGCACTATCTTGGCACTGACTCCCTACAAATCTCAGGAGACTTTTGCGCAGGAGAAAATTGAGCTCGTGCGAAAAAGCAGGCGCTCCCCCTCCAACCCTTTATTTTGGGAATAGAATGACAAATTTTATGTTTCAGAAGGTAAATAAGAAAATTCTGGAACCATATGCCTTCCTCTAATATACACAATTAAAATGCAATATCAATCTGTTATCCTACAGCATAAAGTAAAAACAGAAAGTTAACAGACAGTGGTTCACATACGATGACCACGTGCCAGTTTTCCATTCCCCTTCATACTCTACTGCTCTCTTGCACACACTGATTTTCTACTGACTTCAAAGGAAATTCTGTATATTTGATCACAACACTGAAAGGGTCATGGAAAACAGAGAGGAAGAACAATTTTTTCCAAAGACAATTCTAGTTCATTATTCCTAGATATAATCATTTTTATTGTTCTCTTCATAAAGTTCTTCTGCTCTTGAGTAAAGTTAATGTCAAATCCCAAAGTTAAGTACTGACCAAGTGTTAGGCATTGTTTTAAGCACTTTACAAATATCATCTCATTGGATCCTCACAGTAACCCTGTGAGGTAGGTGTGATTATTATCCCCATTTTTACAGGTGAGGAAACTGAGGCAGACAAAGGACTTGCCCAGAGTCACACTGTCAGTGAGTATCTGAGGCTAGATCTGAACTCAAATCTTCCTGACTCCAGGTCCTGCACTCTACCCACCAAGCCACTTACCTGTCATAAACAGTTGCTACTACATGTTTTAACATGTCATGGTCAACTCCGGGACTTTCCTCCATTTTTATCTTTTCAACTATTAGAAAACATTTTTTTTTACCTGAAAAATGTGAGGGGCAAAAGGAGAAAGGAGGAAGAGTTCAATTCTTAACCCATTAGTTTTTTCTCCAAATGAGACCATCAGAGTCTCAGCCTAGAAACAGGTACGTCCCTCAGATCTGCACGACCTTGTTGGCATTCTTCCCCTGGCCATTCTCAGCTCCACAGTTCCTTTATCTGATGCTGTTCTGTCCTCCACCTAGGACCCCTAAAGCTGAGTCTGAGAGGAATTAAGGCCCGGGACTTTGACTTGAATTCTGAGAGACATGCGAAGCTTTCTATAAACTGATTTAGACTGAAGTAAGCAGAAGCAGGAAAATAATGTAATTGTCCCCAATAATGTAACACTTAGTGGCAGAACTTTGGCTTATTTTTAAAGATTTATCTCAGTGCAGGAAAACTGGAAATGAAGTTACTGTCTGTTGGTTTTGCTTAAATGTTTTTATTATAAGAAAAGATTCAGGGAGGTTTTTTTTTTTTAATTTGTTTTTTGTTTTGTTTTGTTTTGTTCTTAAAGACATCAACAGAATTCAGCAAGAGAGAAAAGGAATATAACACACAGGAAAATAAGAGTCAAATTATGAGGATGTGATAGGCCTGAGAACAACCGAATCTGAAGTTTTAGGAATATTTCAAGATTGCTAATATTACATCTAAGTCTTGTACATGAGATCTGAGGCCATTTTCTTTAGGTTTATCTAATACTTAAGAGTACCTCTAGAACAAGATCATGCTTGAATACCTCTGATTCTATCCTTTATATTCACATGGCAATCTTAAGAGTTTAGCTAACGTATAAATAATGCTTTAAAGTTTACTAAGTAGTCTATGTATATTATCACATTAGAACCTCTCAATAGCCTATTTGGGAGGTACTTTTATTATCCCAACTTACAGGTGAAGAAATTGTGATTGATAGAAATGAAATTAATTTCTCAGGGTTACAAAAGTCATAAATATATCTCAGGAAGGATTTGAATTTAGGTTTTCCTGATTCAAAGACTGATACTCTACAATACAAGAGAAGGGTCTGAAGAAGAATTCTATCTTATTGGCCTATTGTTGTCCCTATTATTAGGTGCCTGCTGAAAGGCAACAGAATTTTAATTCAGCTCAAAACACATTTATTAAATATAATGACTACAACATTCAAGGCACTGTGCTAGTGGTAAGAATAGACAAAAAAAACCCCCTAAATATTCTCTGCCCTCAAGAAGCTTATATTCCTATTGGGGGATACAACAAGTAAATAAATAATAAAGCATCAACAAAGTAATTTCAAGAGGGAGAGAAGGTTAATAACTTGGGGGAATCAGGGAAGGCCTTAGGTAAGGGCACAGGATCTGTGTGAGACATTCTACAAGTGGGGTTAATGAGAGAGTGCTTTCTAGGCCCTGGGGATGGTTTGTGCTCGGGCATCGAGGTCAAACATAGACTGTCATGTGAGGGAGAGAGCTAACGGGCCAGTCTGACTGTAACAGAGTGTGTGAAGGGAAGCAATGAGTGTGAAATAAGACTGGAAAGGTTACTTGGAATCAGATTGCACGAGGTTAATGAGTGGTTATTCTATCTTAAAGGCAGTAGGGAACCAGCGAATATTTTTAAGGAAAGAAACTGGATGATCAGACCTATGCTTTATGAAAAACACTATGGCAGCTGTGTGGAGGATGGATTAAGGAGGAAAAGAGATTGGGACCAAGGAGATCATAGGACTATAGGCTTAGAGCTGGAAGGGACCTTGGAGATGCCTATCTAATTTAACCCTCTCATTTCACAGATGAGGAACTGGATGAGTAAAGAGAGGAGGGACTTACCCAAGATCACACAAAATCAGCAGAGATTCTGGGATCTGAAACCAGGTCAGACGTGGCTGGAACGACTGAACAGACACAACCTGTGACTTTAAATCTGTCTCTTTCCAATGCACCGTACTGCCTCAATGAGGAGGTTATTGTAAAATAAAGCAAAGTAGTTGGGTCGAGGTCCAAGTAAGGTAAAGTTGTTGTTCAATTGTCTCAATCATGTCTGACTCTTCATGACCCGACTTGGGTTTTTCTTGGCAAAGATATTGGGAGTGATTTGCCCTTTCCTTCTCCCGCTCATTTTATAGATGAGAAAACTGAGGCAAACAGTTAAAAAGAGTAAAAAAAAAAGGTAAACAGTCACTATTTCAACGATGCAAACCTGTGCAAACTTGCCCCAAAAGTGCCTAGAACAAAAGGCTCATGTGATGACTTCCTGATGAGGAGTCACATTCTCTTCTACTGAAAAATCAAGTGTTATTTAACAGGATGAGATAAACCTATGAGCAAAACAGTGCATTGATATAAACCTGTTGGACTGATTCCTTGTCATAAGAGAAGCAGTGAGCAGTGGATAAAGTATTGGGGGGGGGCGGAAATCTCCCAATTTATGCAGGAGCTCTAAATCTGAGAAGAAAATGCTTCTGTTACCCCTTTACATCTTCCTTAGGCAGTAGTGAACATTTACACACTGAAATTGCATTTAAACCAAATAGTCATGCTGAGTTTCTAATAATCCCTATGCATAGCCACTAACGCCTAGTTTTTGTAGGAGAGAAATTCGGTTTACACAAGGCTGCACTATGGCTTCCTGCTGAGGATGGAAATGGGGATCTATTTGTGCCTTACAAACACCATGTGCAAACATTCTCCCCAACCTACCATAGGTCTGAACTGCAATGTCAAAACTACACAGGGACTCTGTGTGTGTGTGTGTGTGTGTGTGTGTGTGTGTACACGTTGTCTTGAGAAAAAGGGTTTCATTTCTCAGCAACAAATAAATCTGAACCTGTGGAAGGAATACCAAACCCCCACAAACGTCAAAAGGGCTCACTGGTGATGCTCCCTAATGAGGACGCTGATGTGAGGAACATGGCAAAGAACACTTCAGGGATAATCTTTTTAGAAAAGTAAATGATATGAAAATCAACCATTCACTTTAGGATGGCACTTTCTCTGATGGAGTTTCTTGATGCTAAATGTGGTATAAGGAAGGGAGAAATTATGGTGTAATATAGTTCCCCCACTGGGCTACTTTACCAAGTTGGCACTCCCAAGGTTTTCAAGTTGAATCCCTGGTGGGGGCTTGACTACTCTCACAGGTTCCAGGGTACTTACTCTGTGGTTCTGTATTTCTAAAACTACAGCTTATGAGCCCCCACCAGTATACTTACCATTAATAATTAGCCAACAGAAACAATTAATTCAAAGAAAAAGCATTTACCTAGATGGTATAGTGAGAACAGCAGCTACAAAATACACCCTTCTCCCTGCCATAAACCTGTGAATACTGTCCCCAAAATAAAGCATCACTACAGGCACAAATGTAAGGAACATATATGGCTAGGCAATTCACACCTTTGAACTGCAGGGATCTCTGGTGATTTCTCTTCTTGAGGTAACCCAATGCTGCTCTTCCTTGTTCCTGGGTGCAGCATCTCTACTGTTCATGTGGGACCCCTGGATCTCCTCCTTTCTGTACCTTGATTCTTAATTGACAGAACCAGTTTTCTCTTGAATCCATAACCAGCTCTCTTCTCTGCTGCCAGAGGGCATGCTCTTTGAAGTTACTTCCCACCCCTAATTTAGCCTGACTTTCTATGTCTGTGTCTCCCAAGCATTTATAGCCTTTGTGTTTTGTTTCTTTTTTTTAAAGGCCATCAGGGCTGTAGGTATCTTCTGCCAGCCAATAGCTAGCTATTCTCTAATTTCATCAAAGAACTTTTGCACATTTTAAAAAGGAGTCACAAGAAGCACGCACTTTTTGCACTTTGTTTAACACATGAAGACCTCATTATCTTTGCCCCTTTAGTGTTTTCATCAGTTGTCCTGGAAAGAAGTCTGTTGGGGAGTCACTGACTACGTCTCATACACAAGTAATGTCATGAAAAGTAAACAGGACAGAAAGTCAAGCAACCCAAGTTCTTGAGCCAGCTGTTACCTGTGCATGGTGATTCATCTTCTGAATCTCATTTTCTCTTCTATAAAGTGAAATTTGATGTTTCTAAGTACTGACTAAAAACCAAAAATGTTATTTTATGTTTTTATATCATCATGATTAGGTTGTGCTAATTTCACTTTAGCTGCAGAGTCTGCCAACTGCTTCTCTTCCCCTCCACTTTTTAATAAGTGAGAGAGGGCCTTGTTAGGTAGTAGCTACATGTAAAAGATTTATCAGATAATAAGGTGAGATGATTATTTTAAATCCTTGAAATTCATGTTCTCCAAATGAAGGACTCAAAAAGGCCTCAACCCTGCCATGATCAGTCCTGGCAGCTTCAAATGAGTAATTTCAGTTTTAGGAGCATCTTGGGGTTCAGAACCATTCTATTTTCATTTGAGTAAGATTGCAGGCCGGGGTCAAAATAAACATAATGCATTTCAAGCTGCCAGACCCAATCAGCCTTTCACTTTTTAATATATATTTGTAAGTAAAATCACTGGGGCTTTGGCAGATCAAAGATAGGTGAACTGAAGAACAGTGTTCTTATTTTTTTAAACCCTTAGCCATCAAGGATAATGAATGATTGAAATCAGAGCAGCACTGGCTTGGTTTAGTTCTTTCATATATAAATATATACATATATAAATATATGCATATAAATATATAAATATATGTATATAAATATATATGTATATATAAATATGTATATATAAATATATATGTATATATGTGTATATACATATATATGTATATATAAATATATATATGAAAAAGTGAGATGCATGATCCTTTTCATTGTCTGAATTTCTGACTATTATGAAAAAATACACTAATACATGTCATGAAATCCTGCCTAAAATGGAATTCAGTTTTATTTCTTTTAAGGGTTGTGATTCTGAATCTGGAAAACTTGGGGGGAAGAGGAATGAAAACATTATTTTCTATTGAATAAAATACTTACCTAATACATGTCTTTACAGAAGGGTAGCCAAATCCAAATGGTGTTTCTTATCTGAACATCTAGATATAACATGATCTGAGATGTGGAGAGAGATTTCTATCATGACTATGCAATTCTCTTCTACTATATTTAGTTACTTCCTTCCCTTGTGTGTTAGACTAAGCATTACATTTTTATTTTATAGATTAAAATGAAAATACTGCATGCTTTATTAGGTTTGGATCATCTAAATTACATTTAGGGCCAGAGCCTGATATTATCTGTCAATGGAAAATGTAACTCCTATTCTGTTTGGCTTCAGACAGGGTAAAAAATAAAAAGAAAACATACGCGCACACATACACACAGACACACAACTGGCACCTGATGTTAATGATAAGATCTTAATACAAGTTTAATTATGGTAGTAGACACATCAGGGTATATACATATTCCATGTGTAGATTTGGAGAATGCAAATAAACTTACTTTTTTTAAAAAACATTTAGAAACATTTTTCAGTTTTCGTTCCTCAAAGAAGAATGAGGACATGTATACCTATAAGAGAGGGTCATGCTTCAGGAACTATAGCTTCTCTAGGTCCATATGTTGATGACAACTGATGGAATTTCATTGTCCTGTATTTACCATCACAGATCATCTGATATCCATCATGAATTTACCATCTGGGAGGCACCAGCATGGTAGACTAGATAAAAATCAGGAAGATCTTAGTTCAAATACTGCCTCAGATACTTACTGGCTGTGTGACACTGTGGAAGTCACTTAACATCTCTGTGTTTCAATTTCCTTAGCTGGAAGGTGTGAGATTTGGACTTGATGAATTCTAATGCCTCATCTAGCTCTAAATTTATAATCCTAAAATCTGGTGACCAGTATTATGGAGATTTAATTGCAAAAATACAAATAAAAGGAAAAGAATGAATATTCTGCCTTCATGTAAAGCCATTTCCACAATCAATCAACAAATATTTATTAAGAGCCTATTATGAACCAGACAATTGGCGATGTATGACTGGTACTCTGGGAAGACACTCGGGCTTCATATCTGTATCTAAATCTGTATCTATCATCTACATCTATCTACCTATACACATCTGTAAGTCATCTGCATAGAAATAATAGTTAAACCATCATGGAGTGAGCTGATTATGTTACAGAGAAAGCATAAGAGACAGAGAGAAAGGAGGGAAGCAGTGGGGGAGAAGGAAAAGAGAGAGTGAGTGAGAGAAAAGAAGAAGAATCAAAGAGGTCTCAGAACAGAATTCTGTGGAACACACAGAGTAAAGGGCATAATACAGATGATGAGCCAGCCCAAGAATGCTGGTGAAAAATGTGACAAAGAAAAAATGGCTAATTATGCAACTCCCCAAAAG
Source organism: Phascolarctos cinereus (assembly GCF_003287225.1). NCBI lineage: Eukaryota > Metazoa > Chordata > Mammalia > Diprotodontia > Phascolarctidae > Phascolarctos > Phascolarctos cinereus. The sequence goes on along the minus strand of NW_027555625.1, from coordinate 402,213,131 downwards.
TGATTACTAGGGCAAGAAATATCCATTACCACCTCCATCTTCCAGCTCCCACTTCCCCAAAACTTTAAAGCAAAGCAATACTGGCTTTAAGGGAATTCCAAGGAAATCTGTCTTTCAAATTGTAAAGCAGGAATAAATATTTATGGCATCAAGTTTATAGCATTAATTTGCCCTTCAAATCTCAGCAGGCTAATATTCTTGAATGGTGACAAAGGGGAGCTGATCAAAAATGCAAGTTTACTACAGCATCTTTCTGATCTCATTGTCTCAGGCTCATTTTGAACGGAGACTTTTAATTGTATTAAAATAGAGTTTAACGTGCGAGGCCCTATGGTAGGCCGGAGTTATAAAGACCTCTCAACCCCCAATCCCGCTGCGACCCAAACCACGGAATAGTACTGACCTCAGGGAAGTGTACATTATACTGAGGAGAAGGGCAAAGAGGTTGGGGAGACAGTGTGGATACAAGTAAGTAAATACAACTATACATAAGCACTTTGGGTTGGGCAAGAGCAGGGACCACTGAAGGGGGGAGGGAAAAGCTTCAAATCATGGGTAACACCTGAGCTGAGCTTGAAGCGAGCTAAGGATACCAAGAGATGGAGGTGAGGAGGGAATGAATAATTTTCAAGCTCAAGCCTTGAAAAATAACGTAAGTTTTTTGGTGGGTGAAAAAAATCTATCACATGTGTAGTATCGAACTGCACTTATGAGGTACCATTTGCGTGAGTAAAACAACTTCACAATCAATGTAAAATTTTATGGGTGACCAATATGAGGATTGACTAGAGAATCCCAAATATGCTGAGATGACTGAAAGCCAGGAAGAATCTGAGCCACCACAGTCTTAGGAAGCTGCTATAGCCTATAAATAACACTATTTAGGAGACCCACAACTGGAGAATTATAGTAGTCTAGACTTAAAGTAATAAAGAGGTTTACCAACATTTCCAAATCATTCTTGCTGAGCTGGGACTTAGCTTCAAGAAGGATGCAAAGATGCCCTAGTAACAGTCAAGAGATTCATCCGTGGATACATCAGATGTCAACATGGCGGGAAAGCATCAAAAACGTTTGCCTATTTGCAATCTAGAAATACAATGATAGCAGTCTACTCTAGTAAGCACCACCAAGGAGATGCATTTTGATATGATCCTCATTTAGTTGCATACACTTGGGCAATAACCTTTGATTCTTAATGTAGGCAAAGATAGCTGAAGTGCACCGTGACAAGTTTTCACTTATTATTCTATCTGATGGGGCTGTTAGATAATATGTGACCTTTTTTTTCCCCTTTGAATCCCCACCACATTTTATACCTCTCATATGACACTTAATGGGGAGGACATCTTTCCCCTCTCTAACATGCTAACATGTTTTTTTGTTCCTTGCATCTTCAGTCTCCTCCATACAACTCTTGGTTTGTTTCCTTTTTTTTTTTTTATATTTAAATCTGCCGCTTGGCTTCTAACTATTTCTAAGTAACTTCCACTGGACTGTGAGTTCCTTGAGGGCACAGGTCCTTTCATTCATCTTTGTATTCTGAGGTGCTAGAGGCGTCTAGCACAGGGCATTCTCCATTGTAGGAATTTGTCCCAAAGGCAACAATGCCTAGAAGAAAATTATTCACCAAAAGGTTTGGGGAAAGAAAAGAAACAGGTGTCTTTAGTCTGATGTAGCAGGCAAATATAATAGCATTCCCTTCTATTACCAGCATTGGGGGACCAGACTGATACGTTGCCATGGCTGTTGCTGAATAAAGTTGAATTGCGTTAGATCACAATTTTATGTGATACCTGACCCATGGGCCTGGCTAAACAGAACCAAACACCCCATTGGAAACAGGCTGTTCATATCCCGAGATGGACTGGGAATTACCAAACAGAAGTCTTCCAGTGAGATGGAGGACCACCACCCCCTTTTCCTAGGCCCTCCAGACTCCTAGGTGCTACCATCTGACCTCCTGGTGCACCCTGAGGATCCCTGGCACTTGCAATCCACTGCATTTGACCTCCTTTCCATGCGTCATCTCCCTCAATTGGAGCATCAGCTCCTTGAGGCAAGCAGACATTGCCTCAGGTTTTGTTTTTTCCCTTTCTTTCCTATTTGAATATATTGTCATCTCTTAGCACAGTCCTTGGCACACAGTAAGCACTGAATAAATATTCATTCATTTGTTCATTCATTCTAGAGTTTAAATAGAAGCAGTGTACTGTAATTGTTAGCTTGTGTAAGAGTCAGGAAAAACTGCATTCAAGTCTCCTCTGTTGTTCAAGTGTATCCGTCTGTGTTTGACTCTTTGTGACCCTATTTGGGGGTGTTCTTGGCAGAGATACTGGAGTGGTTTGCCATTTTCTTCTCCAGCTCATTTTACAGATGAGGAAACTGAGGCAAAGAGGGTGAAGTGACTTGCCCAGGGTCACACAACTAGAAGTGTCTGAGACCACATACGAACCCAGAGAGAGGAGTCTTCCTTCTTTCTATGCACCATGGGACACCAACCCCTCGCAAAGCTAAGTCTCCCACTGTCCTATAAAAGCAGCGTGACCCTAGGCAAGTCAACTAATCTTTCTAAAGGGACTATAAGTTGTGTAACAATTTCTAATAAGAACTGGTGAAAGGAATGCCCTACAGTGATGAAATCACAAGACATAACCAAAACACACACACACACACACACAATGACATTTATGGAGATATAACCCTTGGTATATCCAAATAATGAGCATGTCCTATATTTTGCTTAAAAGAGAAAAATAACACAGTCAAAATCATTTCTCAGTTAGAAAATATAAAATGAACATTTAGCTTATTTTTGGAAAAAATTTTCAAAATTACTTGGAGAAGACAAGTGGGAGTGAAAACATACCTAAAAAGAAAGCTTATACCAGAACAACAACAAAAACCACACCATCAAGCTATACACAGAATCACATTAAAAACAGGCATAAGGTTACAAGACAATACCATCATTCCTCTTAACAAACTCAGTTTCTGCTCTCTGCCCTGACCATTAAGTTTAAGATGTTGAAAACGCACACGACGATAACTTTAAAACACGCTAATAATAGGACAATTTCTGGCTTCTATGACACGAGGTCATTTCTCTCTGACACCATAAACTTAGAAAAAAATTTCTCTCTGGGAAAGCATACAGTAATGAAGAGGAGAAAATAACATCGCATATGGTATATAAGTCAATTCATATATACATTAGAGTTCTTATGTTAGTGAATGCAAAAATGCCTAGTGATGTGAAGAGCTACATTTCATTAATGAGGTGTTGAAACTCGGCAATTATTAAATTACAATAAGAGTGCCCTGTGCACATCATATAGATGCTTCTATGGACAGATTTGCAGCCTTAGAACATGCTGCAGTTGTGATAGTAAAGATGAAAGATCATCCTCACTAAAAGAACATCAGCAATATCTGATTTTTATATTCTTTGGTAGATCTGAAAGGAAAGTTCCGAAAATGAAGAGAAAAAAGTGAATGAAATGAAGCCTGGTTATAAATGTGAAATAAAGGTACTAGATTACTTGCTGAATAGCAGAGATTACTTCTACTGGCCTTTTTGAAACTGTTAAATGTCTGTAAACAATATGAATAAATTCTACTTGCCTGATATTTTAAATAGATTGAGTGAAACTCTGCAAAAACCATCTCTTGTAATCTCTATAAGAACAATCTTTATAAGTTATGATTAACATTTAAAAGCAAGAATATATCCTAGAAAGTTACACTGTAATAATAATCTTTACTAGAACCTGAATGGATTGACAAGCTAATTGGAAATTTACAAACTGCAAGAAATCACATCCTTTAACAACGCTTATTGAATTTATATATTGAACCATACTCACATGAAAAAATAATCGAATCTGTTTAAAACAACATATCCTAAGTGTCAAAAAAAAAAAGAATGATGTAATCAGAGACTGCTTTGAAATCCAACTGACAGCAATCTCAAATCAAGTAAACTCAGTGGAAGGATATTTGATGCTAGTGGGTGAGACATTCCCTACCAACCAGCAGAATTAATCACTTTAACAAGATTTATCCTTTAGGTTAGCACCAGACATTAAAAAAAACCTAAAGCCAAGAGGACGTTTCCCCCTCTGGATACAACAGCTTTCCACCACATTATCAAACAGGCATTTGAATATTGTAATTATGTTGTGCATTCATTTGGTTTATGATGAAACATATGGGAACTTAATTCATAGAGAAGGTGAGCAGTAAGCCCTGGGAATATCACTTGCTTTTAACAGATTGAAATGGTCTGATCACCTCCTGCCAGGCCTTTTTCTTTCGTGAACTTCACGGCATCTTCCAATCTAGGCGTGTGATTCTTGTTAATAACAGCAGAGGGGGGTGGAGTAACTGCAGGTTACTTTGAGTGCAACAAAACCAGACCTTTCCAAGCCATCAGATTGTATGGGGAGGAAAAAAAGGTAGAACTTTCCAGCCCCTGTAATGCTTTCTGACATATAAAAAGGGAAAATAGTTACACCTTTCACAGCATCGCTGTTGGAAACTAATTTGTTTTGACATATGGAGGAGTAATCTGATGTTCGTATTTATTCTGAAAATTCAGTATTAGCTAAAAACAAATTTCATGAATAAAACTACCAATACAAAATCAGACAGGTACATTCACTAAGCACCAGGCAGAGAGAGCATTAAAACTTTTGCTCATAAACATCTTTCCAAAGGAACCTAACTTAGCATCACCTTGAAATCCTTCCAAATTCCTCTCTCCAGCCTTGCTAGTTCCCAGGACACAGCTGTCAGAGAATCTCCATGAACACATGGAAACATTATACACAGAATAGTACAGTGCATTGATCCCACCCACTTATCTAATGCTTCTCCTTCCAAAAGGCCGTACAAATGATCTTGATTGAAGAGGTGTTTCAATACTATTCTTGGCATAATGACAGTCATTGAAAACCTTTCTGGGTTACAGCCTGTTTTGCGACATGCTTACATATCAGTTATTTATTTCTCTTCAGCATATGAAATGTCAATAAGCAAAATTCCTTTCAGATCCAGGAAAACAACAGAATACCTTACCAAACATTTCTAGTTGGGAGAAGTTGCATCGAAATTCTCTAGGCATTAAAGGGGAGAGAGAGAGAGAAAAAAAAAAGAAAGAAAGAAAGAAAGAAACCTAACGAAACCACACTGAGTGATAAGGGACTCAGAGTTACAAGTATTAAAAGAGATGAATTGCATTAACCCCTGCCCTTCCCCATTATATTCACTGCCCACTGGAAACAACAACAGAATTACTAAAATCCCACACTCTCTAATGGGATGGTAATAGGATTCAGAGGCCATTAGGGTAAAGGCAATCCATATTTTACAGTGTAATAAGCTCAGGCTGAAGATGCTGCACCCTTCTTCAGAGCCCAACAATTACCAATTTAGCATTAACAAATCCACAAGCATATTCAAGATTGCAAAATGAACCCAAGTTAAAAGTCCATGTTTTTATAGCATCTCACGTTTGTGTGTGTGAAGCAAAAATTATCTTACTAAATTGAAAGAATGCATTATTTTGTAATGATATTGGTTATTACTGTCATTCCAGATTACTTGGGAAATGAAGGATACTATGGTTATTACAATGTGGATATAACTCTTTGCAAGTGGAGTGTGCATACTTTTAGATGGCAAATATATCTTTTTTAAAATGTCATTTTCTTTAAGAAAAATAAAACAGGAACAAACTAACCCCTGATTAAAAATCTCAAAAGAAGTTACATGGATGTCTTTTTACAAATGTGCTTATTCGGTCTACTGTCTGATCTCTTCAATGTAGGAATATACTGGTCTATAAATATAAGGGGAAACTGGGAGGAACATCTCAGAAATTCCCACTGGTGGAAACAGCAGTCAAGAATAAAACTATGAAATGTACATGTTAGCAAGATGTCAGATAGAGGAATGCACATGACTGATACCCTTCTTCAGATGTGGTATTGTAGCTGAAAAAAAAAACTTTTCTTAAATAACCAAAATTTTTATTAAATTATTTTCTAAATCATTTCAGGAAAATATAAAAAAATTCTAAAAAAAATTTTTATATGAACTTGATGCATTTCAATGTAAAATTTTGAAGAGGTCTTAAAGTTTATCCCAAAGATAATGAGTTCTTTATAAGTAGTCTTCACTTAGGATCATTTGAAAGAGATTTTTGTGATCATGGCTTCATAGACTTAGAGCTAGAAAGAAGCAGTGAGTTCAACTTTCCCATTTTATAGATAAGGAAATTAAGGCTCACACAAATAAGTGACCCAGTGAGGCCTGGATTTCTCTTATACTCCAACAGCACTCTATTCCATGCCACAATTTGTAGAGGGAGCTTTGATAATGAGTGGAAAAGAGATGTAGTAAAATTCATTTCTCATCTAGGCAGAAATATAATTTTATTAAAGTCTCTAACTTGGTTGCCTGAAATGTGGAGACTTGACTATGGTCACATAGCTAGTAAGAGGTGAGATTTAAACTCAAGTCTTTCTGATTTCAAGTTCAGTACTCTTTCTACTATTTCATACTTCAAATACTGCTTTAATAATATATTTTATGGTATAAACGATCTGGACCTCATTTTGTCTCTTAAAAAACAATCTCCTCTTTTACTGATAGTTGCTACTACCAGGGGTACAAAATTTAATGAAATAGCAGGGATCTAATTCAATCTAAATCATAAAAAACCATTCCACCTATCATCTCAGTGATCATATTTAACTCTGTTTTACTCGCTTGAAGAAACCAAAATGCAAGATTTTCAAGGAAAGTAACTGCCTATGTCTGACGGCAGTCCTTCCTTTAAAGAGGCTGCATGAAAAACCAGAGAGCATGGAAATGGGTTGTCTGGCCCCAACCCTATCATGAACATTAACTATTTTAGAATATTTCACATTTGGTTCAGTTCAATTCAATTCAGCAAGCATTTATTATATACCTACTACGAGCAAAGGACTATGATAGACTCTGGCATTTTTTTGAGGGAGTGGGTGTGTGGAGGAGAGGAAGGGACCAAACATGATTTCATTGGCATAGGGAATTCCTAGTGACAAAAATCCCTTCTACCTTGCTTTGTTAACTTGTAGTCTTAGAGGGATGCCTGGGGTGCTTAGAAGTTAAGTGACTGACCCAGAGTCATGCAATCAGCATGTGTCAGAGGCAGTATTTGAACCTACATCTCCCTGATTCTGATGTTCAGTTCTCTTGTCTACCACACAGTACTGTCTCTCTGGCTCTGGGAATACATAATAGCCTGGCCCTTAAGAAGACTACATTCTTTTAAAAAAAAATTAATCTTTTATTTTTCTATCACTTACATTCTGCTACATATCTCTCTGCGCTACCCCTTTCAGTCATCAAAAAAAGAATGAAAAAGAGGAAAAAACAGTTTAGTAAAACTAATCAACTAGAAAAGTCTGTCTTTACACATACTGTGTCACACATTAATAGCCCCCTAACACTGCAAAGAATACAGGTGAAGGTGGGGGGTGCCTACTCATAGCTCTTCTTAAGGGCCAAAGAAAAGCTTACATTTTACCAGGGGAACAATATATACACAAATACAAAGGAAGTGTTGGAGAGGGAGTGGGGCATGAACAACTGGAAGGATCAGAAGTCTTCTGTAGGAGTTGTATTTGAGCTGAACCTGGAAATTATTCCACGAGATGGAGGTTAGAAGGTAGAGAATTACAGATTTGTGGCGCAGGCTGTGAAAATGCTTGGAGGTTAGAGATGGGATGCTGTAAATGGAGGGAAGCAAATAGACAAGTTTGGATGCAGGACGTGCATAAAAGGGTACCATGAAATCAGCCTGGAACCACAGAATGGCACGGTACCACGAAAGGCTTTGAAATTCAAAGAGAGAAGTTTGTAGTTTATTCCTGTTATAATAGGGAACCACTGGCACTTCTTAGACAAGGGATCAATATAGTCGAACTTATATTTTAGGAATATAAACTTTCCTGGCTGTAGAGAGACTAATTAGGGGGCTGTTATACTATTGTACAAGTGGGAAGCGATGAGGGCCTGAGCAGGATGATGGCTGTGTGAATGGGGGGAAGGCAAAAAACATGTTGCAGGATACAAGTTGGCCAATGGGTCCATCATATGGTTTAGGCTCGTACAGTTCAAATTATTTGGGTAAATTATTTGATGAGTGGACACAACTTAAGCCAATTAAGTACGATTAGCACCTACTAGATAGAATCTCCCTGAAAGGAATAATAGAAAATCTTTTGATAGCCTTGATGAAATCAGATGAAAAAAGAAGGCTTGGAGGACTGAAAAATGGTGAGAAACTCGGGGTGCTGAAACAGGTTGAGAGGAAAATCTGTTTGGGATGGGCTGACTTCAAATAACAATGACAACAGCAGCAGAAATCTCAAATGACCTGCTCTGCTCTGATTTCATGTATTCATCATGCAACTGTGCAATCTTTGCCCTGATTTCCTGAGACAAAGCGGCCATCACTTTCTTTACTTTCTATCCTCAACTCGTCCAGAGGACAGTCACAATGACCAATTACCAATTTAAAAAAGATGGACAAAGCTTAAATACAAACCTCAGTTTGACAGATAGAGATTTCCTTACATAGAGGAAATAAAACTAAAACTAATAAAAAATCAACAATTTGACCTGAATCTTATTTCTGGATTGCAAGGCCAAAGGAGAAGATAGTGAATGAGAAAACAAAAATCCCTTTTCTTTAAATATAAAGCAAGTCGTTTTTCTCTACATTGTCCAACTTTAGAGTTTTCTTTTTTAATTACAGAAGATATTTGAGAGTAGAAAACAATAAAATCAATTGATTATTAAGGGACCAGAAGAGTAAACGAACACACAAAAAGAAACATTTTCTTTGTTAATTCACTAGTCTTCTAATAACTCACATTTTGTTCTAGGCATAGTAAAAGGCAGTGTCACACAACAGGAAGACAGCTGTCCTTGGCCAGGAAGCCCTGGGTTCAATTCTTGCCTCTGATACATACTGGTTGTGAGATCCAAACCTCTGCTATAGCCACCCTACCAAGACAATTATTTAACTGCAGAGATGTTGTACTGCATATTAGTAAAGGCAGTTCCTATATCAATAAAATCACAGCGGTAGTCCCTAGCCATATTAAAAAAAGTTATCTTAAAAAATTCTAGGGGAATGTAGCATGTTATAATGCCCCATAATAATACTATGGTTATTATAACTTGGATCTCTGTTGAGGTACTTACCATATAATTGAACTCATAGCTGGAATTTGCTTAAAAAATCGATTCAGTTCATTTCAGAAACAAGAATGACGTGGGTTGTTGGGTTAGTAGGGTTGTGTGTGTGTGTGTGTGTGTGTGTGTGTGTGTGCATACACATATGTGTGTTAATTCTGACTAAGGATTCAGATCTTAATGTCATTAGTTGAATATCATCCTTTTACACACTGAAAAATGGAATCCTGAATCTCTAGGTTTCATCTTAGACTTTTGTGTCGCCCATTTCTTATATTCTACTGACCTCTAGAGACTATATGTGTATGTATATAAAAACATATTTGTTATACATACGTAGAATGCACAGCATAAATCCTGTATGGTACCTTCAGTAAGAATTTCTTGATTTTATAAGACTAACTCAGCTTAGAAAAGTATATACAACTGATTACATATATATACATATACATGTATACATAATGGATTGAAATTCCTTTCTATTCAAAGATAATACAAATTCTATCAATATATATGAAGACCATTATTGGGGTACTTTTTTCTCATGTCCTCCCCACGTAGGTGAGTGTTGTATTCCCAAGTAGAACTACCCAACACTGATTAGAGATGCTGTGGTGCTGTGTAAAAAATTCTGTACTTGGAATCAGGAGAACTGAGTTTGAATTTTGCCATAGACTCTTATTAGCTGTGTGTTATCACGGGTAAGTTGCATTTAACCTCTTAAGGCCTATTTATTTATCTGTAAAATGGGAAAGGTAACACTTTTCACTATCTACCTCACACAACTATGGGGAGTAAAGTGCTTTGAAAAGCACTGAGCACTAGAGAAATATGAGTTAGTGATGCTACTCTTGAGACTTCCAAGGGCTGGGCAATCGATATCCCAGGCTTCCTACTAACCTAAAAGTTCCAGGGCGCCAACTGAAAGGCGGGGAGGGCCTCGATGGAGTCTGTGCATTGTGGACGTAATGGAGAATCCTCAGACTCTTGGCTGGTCACCAGACTGACAAAAGCACACGTCCAGAGAAGACTGGCTCTGCGTCAGGATACACAGGACCGTGCCACAGGAATACTCTTCAGTAAATAATTTGTAACCTCAGTAGTTTGGTGTCGTATGTGACACAGAGTAAGAAGGAAGGAGGGAAATGAGCCTTTATTAAGTGCCTACTTTGCGCTACACACTTCACAAACAGTATCTCATTTGATCCTCACAAAAACCTTGAGGGATAGGTGCCATTATTAGCCCTGTCTTACAGTAGAAGAAAATGAGGGAGGTAGAGGTTAAGTGACTTGTCCAGGGTCACACAGAGTAAGGGGTTTGAGGCATCTGAACTCAGGTCTTCCTGACTCCTGATTCTAGGCCCAGCACTCTGTCCACTGTGTCAACCTAGCAGCCTACTAGCTTAATAAATGTTGGTTGACTTGGACTGAAGTACTCCTATGTTATTACTCAGACTGCAGTCTGATGGTGCCTTGAACCTAGCAGGTACTTAGAGAATTTTTGTTGGATTTGATAATGAATCAGAAAGTCTTTTTTAAGTATCTACTGATATGAATCTAGAACTCATGACTGCATTCTTTAGAGATTTTTCTAATTGATATGAGGTTTATATTTTTGACTTGGTGCCCTGGTTCAGTAATCTACCTCTCATTAAAAAATATATATGTGTGTATACATATATGTCTATATATATATATATATACACATATACACATGTTCTCATATATACAGTACCACTTATTATTTCATGCAGTAATCACTGAAATTTTTATTAAGTTATTTGAAGAACTCAACCATATTGCTTCATAAGCCCAAGTACAGCCAGTGTTTATTAAGCCTTTTTTAAATGTCAGATATCACCATACACACTTTTATGCCCAACCAATCATCTCAGGAAAAGTTCCTTTGTGTATATGGGAACTAGATTAAAAGTGTTTTGATTCTGTAAGATAACGGACAAGTCGCTTAGCCTCTGTCTGCCTCAGTTTCCTCACCTGTAAAATGGGTATAACACTAGCACCTAACTCTCAGGGTCGCCACAAGGATTCGTGAGATAATATTGTAAAGTGCTTTGCAAACCTTAGAGTGTTCTATAAATGTTACTGAGGGAATATGGCATAGAGGTTAGTGAAGTAGCCTCAGAGTCAGGAAGACCTGGATTGTGTGGACGCTGTGCTTCAGTCACATCATATCTATGTTACCATGGCCAGGTCACAGCTCCTCCACAACTCTCTAAAACTATACCTTAGAGAGGAACTGTCTATATACCTTATAGATGGCATTCTCTGTGGTACTGAAATTAAAGGTCCCTATAAAACAAAACTGGGAAATGACATAATTTAAACTAACCTCTTAATTATAAGCTAATGATTCAACTGGGACTAACTGACTGGCCAGAAAGGATGGGACTGGTATTTAGCATATGCAGAGGAGTACAGAAGATGTGAAGGAAAGGAAGGGTCAAGAAGGAAGAAGAAGATATCTAATGGGCTGTCGAATGAACACCAATTACAATAACTGTCATAAAATCACAGGAATTAAAGTCAAAAGGGAAATCATTTTTTCTAACTATTTTAAAGATGAGGAAACTGAAGACCAGAAAAGTTAAATGGCTTGCCCAAATTCATACAGGGAATAAGTGAAACATCGGAGATTTAAGCCCAAGTCCTCAGATTCCAAATCTAGTTCAAATTCAAATCTACTACACCACAATCTCCCCCTGTCCACTATACTATGATGTCCATCTACCTCAGGATTTTATCTATAGCTGAACAAGACAGAGTCCTTCTGATGCTAATCACAATTCTGAACTATTTCGAACAGTACACTGCAATGAGACAGTTTTATGGAATACAAGATTTGTCTATTAACCTTTCAATGTGCCAAAAGGAAAAATCAAAACAAAACAAAAAGTAATGAAACTGGTTATTTGACATCATGTAGACTAATTGATTGCCAGAACTGTTACTGTTCTGTAGGATGTTACAGCGTCAGGGAAAAAATAAGCGACCATAATGGGGTTTCATTTTTTTTTCCTCATGTAAAGAAAAATGCAGGGAATTGAAATGAAAAGTTGATCCATTTTTAGCAAAAAGGCTTTTTCCTCCTCACCTATCCAACGCTTTACGAATTGCATCCACAAGAAGGAAAACTAACGCGTTTGGGTTTAATTCCTCTTATTTCCCCTTCCTTACCTTTGGTGGTGATACAGATAATCAGAGAAGAAGGCAATCAGAAGCACAGATAGTCCCCAACTCTGTAATCAGACCCTGAATAATCAAGGGTGTGCTGAATGTGCAATTATAATTCCATCCAGCTAGGAAAAATTCTAATCCATACAGTTTGAGGCCAACCGAGTCATTCAAATGACCATTGCTCTAATGTGTACATTCTAGATCTCAGTTTCTTAAAATGGGCCACTTGTAAGAATCTTTTCCAATGTTGGGCACCTTCCCACAGTATGAGATATTCAGAGGAATGGAACAATGATGATAAAACTTGGCTGTAGAATTCCCAAACCTGCAGGTAACCAATCCACCTGGCTGTAATGCTGAGTTTCACAACATTGAACATGATGTAATACTATTGAAATACTTAAACATGATCTGATAATAATATGTTAGTTTTAAAACATATATAATATATATTTTTTAAGTCAGAGGGTGGAGGGGATTTTACTATGAATTTACAGCTCAGAATAAGAATGGGAAGAGAAGTTCAAGGGCCATTGCATAATCAATTGATCCCTTAATCGGTTCCAGTGTGAATATAGGCTACACACTTAAAACAAGACCTTTTGGAATACATGCACATTTATGTATACATATGTGCATGTATAAGTGAGTGTGTAAATATGTATAATATATATTATTTTCATAATGTATTAAAAATATACACACATATACTATATACGTGTATATACGTATATGTGTGTGTATTTATATATAGATAGATATGTAAACATATCTATATATCTATATCTATGTAAACATATCTATATATCTATATCTATGTAAACATATCTATATATCTATATCTATCTATATATCTATCTATATATAAACATACACACATACATATACATATATATACATATATAGTATATGTGTGTATATTTTTAATACATTATGAAAATAATATATATTATACATATATACACATTCACTTATACATGCACATATGTATACATAAATGTGCATATATATAATGCCTAGAGACAGAAAGAGGGAGAGAGAAACACAACGTCTGGAAAATAGTACAGTATTGGGCTCTCTGTTTTATACAAACCAGATTTGTGTATATTGAAAACTATGGCCTATAGTAGTCTGAATATATCTTTTACCCTAATGCAGTGTTTCTAAAATTATGCTGCAAGGAACTCTGAAACACCCTAAGTTTTTTTTTTGTTGTTGTTTTTTAATGAACCTTAAGTTGCTTGTTAATAGGCATTAAAAGGATAATTTTAGAGGATTTCATTCCAAGGGTTCTGCCAAAGTTTTGTTTCAACTGAAGAGTTCTACTACTGTGGACGAGTTTGAGAACCACGGCCTTAATAAATAATCCTCAATAAATTTCTTGGACAAATCATCACGGTCTCTGATGTTACTTCTTATCTGTTCTGTGAAAGGCTATACACAATCAGGAAGATCCCAAATGCCTCTGGTTATGTGAGGCCAGAGCAAGGTACTGCTGTCAAAGCTCAGCATCTCCTTCTGGAAGCAGATGCCTGATAGAAAAAGGAAGAGTTTTGAGATTAACAGTAGAAAAGAAACTCCAACAAAGGTGCCCAAGAGAAGGGGGTCCTCTATCACCACAATGAAAAGAGTCCAAGTGGGACTTCTTTTTTAGGCATAAATTATTCCTTTTTGGGGGAAGATGAGAGAACATTTAACTCTAAAGCTTACTGTTAATAAAACTTAGGAGAAAGCTTTCCAAGTGGAAGGCTCTAGCTTCCCATACAGCATCAAACACCCTGACAATGCTTAGCAAATAAAAGATGAAAATAATCGAGTTAGATCTTATGGGGAGATTTTTGTCAGTTCTCATTTTATTAATACAAACAATTCCACTGTCTGCGACCATATATGCAGTAGCACTCCAGAATCTGAGAGGCTTTGCACCTTCCTTGGTTCTCAGATACATCAGCAAATATATAGAGAAGCACATCCATAAGATGAGAAGCGTGGAATGGAGGGTGGGGGGCTACATACCAACAGCACAGGTGGTTTACTAAACAATATTCCCTGTGCCTTCTGAATCTATTTTTCTCCTTGCTTTATAATTCAGTCAAGTGTATGAGTGATGCCTTTTGTGTCTGATGATGTCAAGTGCGAATGTCATGGACAGCACCCCCATCTCTGATGGTATTAAAATGGTGAGAAGATGAAAGGCTTGGAAAAGTAAATGGAACAAATTAAATTAAATTCAAGATGCTGAAGGACAAAAATGCAGCTTATTATCAGTAGTTCGGTTCTACAGGGCTGGTAGCTCCAGCATCATAAACACTGGTGAACTCACATTTCTGAAAAAAAATAATGGTTGTAGGGGCAAGCCAACCCCTTTACTTGCGTTAAAGATTACGGCATGCACTCTTTCTCATCCTTATGGGCCTTTGGGAGGGATGCAACGGTAGCATCTTACATGTTTTTCTTTTTAAATATAAATTTCTACCACAGAGACACAGAAATGCCTCCATAGCTGAGCTTCTCTGTTAAGCACACTAGACATTAACAGTTCAAGGTTAGATAATCAAAGTTTGTTTCCATGTGATTTAAAATAGATGATTCATGGAAGTTAATTCCATTAAATGAAGTACATTCCTTCTCACAAAGAGGAAAACACTTGAAACATAATAAAACTCCATCCTGATCTAAGACACAAGAGAACATAGATAAACATAACCCTCTTTGGTAATGGCTCTATAATAGTAAGACCATGCCGATAATACTGAACTGAAATTCTCCTCTCGGGAGAAAGATCCAGCTTTTCCTCATGAAAATTTTAAACAAAAATATGTACACATGGTTCCTGTCTAGTAAGCTCATGACATTGAATCTGGCATATGCAAGAAACATCCCTAATTATGCTAGGTACAGTGTATCCCAGAGCTATTTCACTGTTACCACCCCAATTCTGAGCCTTACCACCTCACACTGGCTATTGCAATTGCCTCCTAACTGGTTTCCTTGCCTCTGCACTCTCCCTACTCTAAGCCATGCTGAACAGAACCACTAGTTCATGTTCCTAAGGCACTGTCATGATCTTGCCACTTGACTCAAAACAAAACAAAACAAAATTTAAATGTCAACAGCATCTTACTGCCAGAAGAATAACATCTAAACTTAGAGATTACTTCATTTGAACAACTCATGGAATTTAGATTACTATAGACTATAAAATCCCATAAGGATGGGGAGTCTGCTTTTTGTATACAGTAGGCACTAAATAAATATTTGCTGAATTGAATTGAAATTGAATAACATTTTGAACTATAGATATCTGTATATGTATGTCATATCACCCCTTCTAGACTGTGATCTCTAAAGCAGGAAGGGACTCATCTTACATAACTTTGCATCCTGCACAGGGCCTTAACCATTGTCTGTACTCAATAAATATGGTTGAAAAGATGGGTGAACAACCACAACGATAATAATAACAATGAACCCTAACCTCCCAATTACCAAAATGGGAAGCTTTGCTTGCAGAGAAACAGAATGAAAAAAATCAAAATACCAGTTTAAATGCAAACATTTATTTGCCAAAAGTCAACAAAAATAACCATAACTACTTCACCCTGGTGGACTTAAGGTGTTAATTAGAAAATACAAGAGGCTGACACTTCTTCTAAATAGAAATGTCTTACTCACAGAAACAGGAATGAATGGGTGCTAAATCAAAACATCCTATAGAGCATTTCACACCTCAGGGATAGAAACTGACAAGGAAGCATTTAGATGCAGAAGAAAACCAACTAGCAAATCTTTCTTTTAGGGTATTAAACCAATGGATATGCAGTATTATTTCTATATGCAAGTCCTAGCTAAAGCTGCTTCTGCAGTGCCCAAAGTCTATCTTTACATTTTGAAAAAAAATTCTGTTTCACATCTAAAATCAGTTAGTTGATCATTTCCAAAAATAAATATTCCCACAGATAGAGGTCAGTGGTTGCCTGAAATTGCATCAGTTAGTGTCTGTGTACTAGATTCCTCTGCTCCTCTGGGACTTCTTTGTCATTTTATCAGAGTGATTACTAACATAGTAATTTCAACATAAGTCATCTCAGTTTCTAATGCTTAAACCTGCAATCTGCTACCCTATTTCCACTTCTTTCTCCATCAAGGTCTATGGCTTTGGCAATTCTTCACTTAACATTACTTTCTAATGTTAATTATATTTCCTATTCTGAGGAAAATCCTTCTAGGTTAGTTTTTTAAAAATCATTTAATGAAAGACCCTCAGTGACAAACATGTAGGTTTTCAATTGTTTTACGGTTAGACCTATTAAGCATTTAATATTCAGTGGGAAAACAGTCTCAGTGCAATGAAATTCTATTACTTTAGAGGCTGCATGCTTTTAATTTCTTAATATTTCATTACATGTTGGCAACTGGTGCATATTTTTATAATGTGTTTGATCATTACTCTTCTAAGAGTATTCTATTTCAGTTCTTCCTCTGACATCATATTTGCATGTTAAAGGGTTTTAGTATTCAGGGATGAAATGTTCTGAATAGTAATGTGCAGTTAACTTGATTTTTAAAAACTGAAAAAAAGCAAAACAGACATTGTATAGGATCTAAAGAGAACAATTTCACCATCTGAGAATCAAATTCAGGTTTTAATAGCAGTCCATAATAATGGTCATGACTCAGTATTATGCATTAATTAACAAATTATGTAAAATGTTATCAGCAGAGTTTGAGGGGTAGGATTTTTTCCCCCTTGGCTTTTTATAAGCCTAATACATTTCTTTTTCTCGTAAAAATGATCTTTCCTTTGCTCTCCAGCAACATCTACTGGAAAAATCAGAAAAATGCTATTTATATGAATCATATAGTTAGAGTAAAGAAAGGTTTGGTTAGCACCTGCCTAACAAATGCAAGGTGACCTGGCATCCAGTCTACAATAGAGGTACTCCTCCTCCACTATGCCCCAATTTAGGTATCTTTGGGTCTTTGGCCTCTGTATTTCTACGTGTACCGATGGCTGGTATTAGCAGGGTTAAGTGTTGTGGATACAGTCAAGGTTCAACTTCGATGTTATTGTTCTGCTCCCTAAGGTACTGTCCTTTCAGTAAAAGACTGATATTATATAAAGTGCATTGATGTTTCTTACAGCTTTTTATATAATTTTTCTTACTGCTCACCATTTGTTTTAAAAATAATCAGCATGATGACATGGAATGATAAAACACTAAACATCTATGTATAGCCAGAGCTCGAAAGTATATTTTTAAAGGACTGAATTTGACTATAAAATGCCCAGAATGATTCCACAAAGTTTCCACCTAAGTTAAGAAAACTTTATATGGTATTATTCAAGAACTCGATAGATCACTGTATTATGTCCAACATAATTCTGTAACCATGGTTCTCTCCTCCTATATATCCCATTTCTCTTCTAATTCCTCATATCGGGAAAATTAGTGTTACTGTCTAAATATGGGGATCTTGGAGGGAACTTCTATTACAGACCACATCTGAACAATGATGAAAGACACTCTGCCTCGCCAGTCTGCTCTGGGGCTTGGTCTTCACTCCCAGGCGTGTGAGAGTACTTTCTAAGCCTAAAAAACATGTTCGAGGGGCTGCACCCACGAGATGCCATTAAAGGGTCTGGCAAAGAGCAGAGACACGCCAAGAGAGGTAGGCAAGAACAAGGTCGAAAACTTGGGAAAAGCAAAAAAAAAAAAGTTAGCAAACCAATATTTTAATCTCCATCTGCTCTACCGTCTATCGCAAGGGTAGCTCAGTAAGGCTACAATATAGAGACAGTTCTTTGTGATCACACCTCATGTAGGCACTGAAGTCACCTTTCTAGAACTGATCCAGCTGAACTGATTTACTACCATACTTTTAAAATACAGATCCCTCGAAATAAAAATAAACTCATTAAAATGGATTCCAACATTTCAGCTTCAGCCTTAAAACTTGACTGAAATAGACATGTATCTGTGATCTGAATTTCTGCTATATACACGGACAACTCCTGCTGATTAGAGAAATCTCTTTGCATTCCCAAATCGCAGTCCACTCCAGCCGGCAATAAATTTTAAAACAGAAGGTACAAGAAGCAAAATCAGTGAAGACCAAGAATAAAAACTTTGAGAACAAATAATGGCAGTTACACTCAATTTTGAAGGCGTCCCATTTTGCTTTCCTCTGAATGTGAAATTAACTTAAGCCGTTAGATTCTTTTTCTCAAGCTTTTTAAAGGAGAAATGCCATCAGAGGTAGAAACTGCTATTTGTAGTGCACAAAGGGGGCACATTTCTAAAAACGTGCTGTACTGAAAGTCTGCATATATATATATATATATATATATATATATATATATATATATGTATATACATATTATCCTAAGGGTCCTGATGCAAAGTTCATACAGATAGCAGCCTGATAACGAGCACCTTTCAATTGCTGAGATGCTTACAATTCAGACATGGATGTGAACAGCACTTCTAGAGTTGACTGTCCTCCGAAAACCGTCATAAATCAGCTATCCTAATTGTTTGTCCATTACTTTTCTAAAACATACTACAGTTTATGTTTTAGTTCCATATTTCACACGGCGCAGTACTTAATCTCCATTTACGAAACATCAACCTGACACAGGTTTAATAGAAGGTCTTAAGGAGCATTTAGCTATTCAACCAGCAAAATTCCAGGCAAACAAACCCCACTAGACAGACTTAAACTCTATCCCTGCTCAAACCTCCACTGAAAAAATTGTCATAACATATCGAAAGTTCAGTTCGAAGAACATTTCCAAATGTCAGGTGTCTCCCCAGTTTAAAGCCTTGGAGCTGAAATTTAACATTTGAAATTCTTCTCCCCCCCCCCTTTCTTTTCCCTAAGGAGAGAATATTCGGAATTTAACATAATGCAAAGTCCCACTCGGACCAGAACCACATTTCTCATCTCTCACCTAATATAAAAGGGAGGAGAAATCATTCAGTATAAATGCATCTGCTATACAAATCTATTTTCAATTGAATTTGCTGCATGCTCCAATTCATCAAAATTAATACAGGTACTTTATATCTTAAACAACAGGAAGTAGACTGAGAATCTCGGCTGTCTTCTGCGGCAGATGCCTTTCTCAATTACAAAACGATGGAAACAGAGATTTAACTAAAGCCACCCGGTAAAACACTCGGATTCAGACACGTCTTACCTGCCTCAGTTGAAGGCTTCCTTCCCTTGTTAGCAGTATGAAGCATCTCTAGCCTTCCCAATCCTCACCACCAGTCTCAAATTACAACAGCTAAGCCCACCCCCCCTCCACCACCAGCAGCACCACCTCCCCCCTCCACCTTTTTTTTTTCCCCGGCAAGAAAATGATTATTGAAAGTGATTGGTTTTTGTTGTCCCTTTTAAGTCGCTCCTGCGGGAAGGAGCAGGGGAACAATGTGACGCCACCTTTTAATCTTTTGTAAGAGTGAAAAGGCAGAAAAGGAACGCTCGATCAAACTGAGCTGCACACATGACCAAAACTCGCCTGAGAGGCTGCTCGCTCTGGCGAAAGCACCACTAGGCTGGAGTGTAAGAACAGAGAAGAGGGGAGAGTCAATGGAATGTGACAACGTATGTGCATCAAAGACAGGGAGAGAGAGAGAGAAAACAATGAGCAGGGGAAAGAGACAGCGCAAGGAGGACGAGGGAGAGAGCGTGTGGGCATCAGCGAGAGATAGAAGAGAGATGAGGGGAGAGAGAGAGAGGGAGAGAGAGAGAGAGAGAGAGAGAGAGAGAGAGAGAGAGAGAGAGAGAGAGAGAGAGAGAGAGAGAGAGAGAGAGAGAGAGAGAGAAAGGAGAGGGAGAGGGAGAGGGAGAGAGAGAGAGAGAGAGAGAGAGAGAGAGAGAGAGAGAGAGAGAGAGAGAGAGAGAGAGAGAGAGAGAGGTCGAAGGAAAAGATAGAACGGTTTTCAGGCAAAGGATTCTCAGAATAAAGCCAAAGTGTCTAGCAGCTTCTGTTTTTATCTGAGAGAGCATGATATACTGCCTCTCTCATTTAGCAACACATCCGTGTATCTTCCAGGTTTGAAAACTGAGATAATCACAATGTGTCTCTGGTTTTGTCTGATTGGCATTTAACTGTGCAGCGTACCTGTGATTTTTTTTTAAAGGATGCATTTATGTGCAATTTATTTCGCATATTTATTTATGTAGGCAAAAATGAAAGCTGCTAATTTCTACAGCAATTTGCAATGTAGTTTTACTGGCAGATGGAACTGTACTTATCATAACTGCTGACAAACTGCCACCGGTAAACAAAAGAAGGAAAGAATGCTTCGTCTTGATAATTGACTTTAAAGAAAAACCCACCAAAACATTAGCGCTTGCACAACCTGTGTTTCCCGATGTGCGTTTTATAGGTATTTCCCCCTCCTTACTACGTAACTGAAGATAAAGTGAGCTCTGGGTATGGGGGTATATACATGAGGGAGCTGGGGGACGGGGGGGGGTGTAGAAGACGGAGGAGTGGAGGCAGAAATGGAAGGTGAGGTTGAAAAGCCAGAATATAAATGGTTTCTGATATTTCTCCCAAAAGTGATAATGACTTTTCTTTCTTTAGAAGTCCAACAACTGAGTTTTCAGTCATTATTTCTACTATACCATTTTAATTGTGTGGTGCAATTCTAGAACAGAGTAGGAAAGGGCTTTTTTCCCCTTCTTTTCAATCTGCTTCAAACTTGTGTTTGACTTCCTTCCATTTCCATTTCTTTTTCTATGATGCTTAACTGATTTATTCCCTAGCTAAAAGTCTCAAATAATAACCTCTAGCAATATAAATTGAATATTCCTAGTTCAGTTCTTGTATGAGATCAAGCCGTTTGCTAAAATAACAAATTATAGCCTTCTTTCCATGCTTACTTTTGCAAAAAACGGTGTTGGTTAGTACCAGCAATTCAAGGCCTGGACACTGGCATACCTTTCAACTGATGATCCTTTCTTCCATGTCTAATAATTCTAATGCCATAAGATAGCATTTGTTTTTAATTTCAATATGGTATATTGGTATACACCTGCTTTTGAATGCTAGCTAACTGTGACCTGGGTGACCTCCAATAAATCACTTGATCAAGGCCTCAGTTTCCCCCTCTTTAAAACTAGATCATCTCTAAAGTCTAATCAATCAAAGGGCCAATCAATATGCATATTATGAGGCAGGCAATGATAAGCACTGGGGTTACCAAGAAAAAGCAAAAATAGTACCTGACCTCTAGTACTTTATAGATCTTCGAACCTAGGAGTTCACAGCTTACGCAAGGATTTGGGCTGTGAGGATACCATGACAAAGATTCAGAGTTATTTTTCAATATTTTTCATTCTGGAAGCTTCAGAAGTCAATAGAGTGCCTTGCACAGAGTCTTAGTAAAGTGTTTATTGAACTGAATGGGTATGACAAAGATATACTCAGAAATTGGTCAAGTAAAGCATTTACAGATTTTAAGACCCTCTTTAACAGGTTCTAGTTTCTCAACCTACTTGCTAACCCAAAAAACATATGTCAGTTCTCCTGGTGTCCAGCCCCAAAATATCAGATGGCAGATTTTTTTTTTTTGCAGTTCTCTCTGCTGGAAAACACTGAAGTACACTCAATTCACACAGTAGAACACAGGAAGAGTAGAACACACTCAATATTTCATCACCTCTACAAAGATGATTAGAGTTTATGTTCTTTGACCTCTTGCTGACTTCCAGTTCCTCATTTCTGACTAGGTATTTGGACTTTTATTTTGATATCTTGCTGTCACCCAAAACTCAATAGGCCTAAAAGAAAACTCATCTTTCTCACCAAAACTAACTCCCCTTCCAAGACCAGTGTCAGTGGTTTTTCAAGTTACCCAAGACTGAAACATGAAAAATTTCCCTAGGTCCTTCCTTAGCCCTTATATCCAATCAGTCCCAAATCCTTTTAATGATTTCTTTTTATTATCTTATACCTTCCTTCCTTTCTATTCCAACATTGACCATCCTAGGGCAAAACCTTACAACCTCATGCCTAGACAACAGTCTTCTAACTGGATTCTTGGCCTTTATTTCCTGCCCTTTCAATCCATTAATCCTCTTAATGCTCTAATTTGATTAGGTTACTCCCCAAGATTTGTTGACAGACTGATCGTAATACCTATAGTCAGTCTCCTGCTCATCTTCAAAAACCTCACTATTCCTACAGAACAAAGTTCAAATGCCTCATCTTAAATTCAAGGCCCTCCAAAATTGGTACCAAATAGCATGTGCAACTTTAATTGTTACTATTCCCCTATTCAAAACCTCTACTCAAGCTAAACTGGTCCTACTCATTTCCTCAAGGTATCATGCTTATTCCCATTTCTATGATTCCTTGGCTTATCCTTCCCTCTATTTAGGATTTCCTGTCTATGTTTTCCTACTGATTTAAATCTCACCCTTTCATCAAAACCTCACCAAAGTTCTAGATCCTTCCACAAGCCTTTCTCAATCAGCCCATTTCAGAATGTTTTTTCCCCCTTCCTTTTCTACCTTTTAGCTCTTTTATGTATTTACCACCAACTTGAGACTTAATGTATCCTATCTTACAGCATTGAGAGGCTGTATGATATAATGGATAGAGCTTTAAAGTCAGGAAGACCTGGGTCCAAATTCTGTTTTCTGGCACCTACTGACTCTGTGACCCTGGACAGATTACATAATTTCTTAGTGCTTTAGGCAGTTCTCTAAGACTATAAATTACAGAGATGTCACAAGCTGCATTTCCTCAACTGGGAGTTCCTCACACCAAGGAAATCACAGATCAAATCCCCATCCCCATCTTGTATCATTATACCCCATCTTAGATTGTGAGCAGGAAGTGTGGGATAGTAGGTGGAGTGGCATCAGGAAGATTGGGGTCAAATCCCAGCCCTGGACACTTACTAGCTATTCAAGTTATATAACTTTTCTGAGCTTCAGTTATCTAAGACTCCAAGGTATAGATGGCTCATAGTATGCCTCCATGAAGGAAGCTCCTACATCCATGAAATCAGAGACATACTTTATTTAGTTTACCTTGTTAATTCTCTTTTAATGTATGTGACTCATTTCCCCAAGGAGACTGTAAGCTCCAAGAGTACAGAAGCTATAACTCTTCGTACTAAAACGCCTAGCACACTGTATTAGACATAGGAAATGCTCAATAATACTCTGTTGTGGTTCCTCTTCCTTTCTCATGAAGACTTAAGTGTCGAACCAAATTAAAATGTTTAAGATATCCTGAATACTACTCAAGAGTTTATAAGATAGAGTCAGAATGAATTTTCTTGTTGACCAAGATTGGAAGAAATTTAAATTTTTTTTTGGCAGGTTGGGGTAACTTGGCATTCACAGATGTCATTCAGATTGTTCCATTTAATAAAAGGGGGGGAAGAAAAGCTGTCGACTAAACTTCAATAGTGGGCATAAGAGCGTGTCACAAAGCCATTCCCTGAGAAGGGAGAACTAACTACCTATTGCTCTAGGAGCCGTTTTGGAAAATGCAATTGTGATGTCATCATTCATGACAATTAATGCTGATGAGAAAGGAACAAAAGGAGCTCTAAAGTCCCTGCTAGCTATCAGACTTTGTTGACATGAGATCAATGCGAATGAATGAAAAATGAAAAATTCAGTCAGCCAATCACTATTGATTGTATTTCCCCCCCTTTTTACAAGGATAGAAATAGGGCCTGGAACTATGATTGCATTCTCTGAGAAAAATATCCAATGAGTTGACTTTCTCTCCCGATTCAAGTCAGCACTTTCTCTACAACGTTATTTTACAGACTAGCCTAGATTACTGGGAGCGCTCACCAAGAGTCACACAGCTGGCAGGTGGCAGACGTGGGTCCTGAACTCAGGTTCTTCTGTCCCCAAGACCAGCTCTCTATCCATTAGACCACAGTGACAAGTAGACCCTCTTGAACTGATAGCTTTTGTATTCTTTATACAGACTTCTTTAGGTCCTTATTCATTCTCTTTCAGGACTATAGATGCTAATTAACAAATTTCAAACCCCCTCACACAGCTATGCAGTTATAATGTTGTGTTCCATTCTTGGATCTCCATACTTCTGTTTATCTTTACTGTCTTATATCCAATTATATCTCTTCTCAAATTCTATACTCCTACCAAACTGGGTCATCTTACTGTTCTCCCTAAATGTACCTTGACACTACAAACAGTATTATTCACATTTTGCAGATTTAGAAATTGAGCCCACGAAGAACTAATTGACTCATAGAAGAGGTAAGATTTGAACCCAGGACTTTCTGATTCCAAATAAAACCCCCTATCCCCTATATGATTAATTATATACTGCCTTGTTTTACTCTATCAGATTGTTATGTTTCTTGTATCGTGATTTAAGTTTTCACATATTTTTGAAAACGAGTATGATGGGATAGGTATGGTGGTATAATGGAAAGACCACTGGATTTGGAGTTATTAGATCTGGGTGTCAGTCTTAGCTCTGCCATTTACTAATTAAATGACCTTAAGCAAAGCATTCTGAACACTGGATCTGCTAATGACTATCTGGGTAATCATAAGTGAGTTATTTTCTTTTTCTGGACCTCAGTTTTCTCATGAGGAAATAAGCAGGCGGGAGCAGATGATGTCTAAGGTCACTTCTAGCTATCACAGTCTATATTCAAAGGTCTCTATTCTATTTGGAGAAGCAGATAAGGTAGTGGAAAGAGCACACTCATCTGCGACATTTTCTAGCTGGGTGACCTTGGACAGATCACTTAATCTCTCTAGATATCATTTTCTCTAAACACAAAATAAGGGGGGTTGGATAACATGATTTCTAAATCCCTTTACAGCTTTACAATTGCTATATCTCCACTTTTTTTTCCTCTGATGATCCACATATACTTTGGATGTCATTCTGTAATGTCCTAGCAGCAATTAATCTTCAGGAAAAGGATTTCTTCAATCCTTGAATATCCTGCCCTCGGGGTCAAAGCTAGCCTTGGAATAGCCCTATGTCTTCAGGGGGCTTGGCTTTCCCTTAGGAAGAAAACGGTTGGGAAGCAAAGCTCAAGAGATTTCTGGCCCAATTAAAACATTCTAGGGAGAGAATGAAGGGGTGGGGGTGGGGGAGCGTTTAGAGGAGATTTTCTGCACAGGTGATGCTTCTGCCTGAATCCCTTTGAAATTCCATCCTCAGGAACCATCTTGGGAAGGTTGTTTATTTATTTGGTTTTTTTTTATTTTAATGAAAAGAATACATAAAGGTGGAAGATTCCTTGAAAGCTTAAGACACCCTTTAGTGAATCATCTATTCAGCAAAGGCCATTATTATTCAGGCTTCAAAATTTTACGTGGAAAAATAAGACATTGAAGAATTGTCTTTGGGATTATGAGTTATTTCTTGAAATTAATTTATCAAATATTATACCAGACCTGATTTAGGCAATTATATAGCCTGCTAGGTAAACTTCAAAACTAAAATGCCTGCTTTCACCAGGCAACTCTCCCCCCCCTCCCAAATCCCTTTACAAAATAAATTATTTTGTTTGTAAAAAATTGCTTATGTTAATTAGCATATTTTGGCATTTTTGCTTTTTTTTCTGTGAAACAGAATTCAGGCCTATCTGTTCTCAGATTCTCTTTTTGTAAGAATGAGTACATTCCTTAAATGAAAAGCAAAGATGTGGCAGCCTAATCATAAAGTCAAAATGGAAAGCAAACCAGGAAAAAAAAAATCACTTGTATTGCTTTGAATTTCTGCTTCCCCTGGTGGACTGGATAGTGTTTGCCTCAGTGAAACTTTCTAAGTAAGAATTCACCTTCCCCTCCATTGAGTGGAATACAAGCTTTGGTGAACTATTTGGTTCTTGTTACTGATGTTTTTCAATACAGAACATTTGAAAGCACCCGAGCAGAAGCTGTACAATGATCATAGTTTCTAACATATTCATCAGAAAAGCATTCAGGGCTACAGGTTTTATTTTTACAGTAACCCATGTGCCGCAGCATCTGTCAGCTTCTGCAGTACTCTTACCTATGACAATCACAAAAGCAATTCACAACCTGACTTATCAGATAGTTCTGTTTTACAATAATCTGACTGCTATTTGTAAAATCTGGGATAAAACAGTGCAATTTCAGGTGCTGAATATTTGAAAACCTCTGAAAGCTGCTCGGGAGAGATATGAACTAAAAAGCGTAATACGATGTAGTTACAACAAATGTATACTCCTGAAAAGTATGTGTCCAAAGGTGCATCTTGAAGTGCATGACATTTAATGATTCTACTTTTAAGAAATACCAGTAAAATTTGCACTCATGCTGCCCCACTTGTTCATTATTTCTCTAAGCACAAATTTAATTCTTTCTTTTAAAAATCACAGAAATAGAAAATTTCATAGACTCAATCAACCTAAATGATAGAAATACCATGATTCCAGAATAGAATAGAGTAAAATTTTTGAGCTAGAAATGACCTTATATATCTAATACAACCCCCTTATTTTACAGATGAGAAAACTGAGGCCTTGAAAGGTAAGTATATTCCCAAATTTGCATACAATAAAAGCCCTTCAATGGTTCATTTCACACATTGGTTCTTTAATCTTTAGCCTCTTACTATTTTGAAAAATGTGAATACCATTTAATACAAATTTCACTAAGCTAAAATAAATGGTGATTTTTTTTTGGACAAGAGTGAAAGATAAAATAAATGAGCAAATCCATTGTAACAATAAGTTAATAAATGATTCTTCTTGTGATTACTGTTTAAAATGTATCCAATTTGTTGTTTTGTTTTCCCTTAAAAATAGAAGACTGTTGGTTGTTTCGTTTGTCACTGTAGACTTCTAACAAACTCAGTAATATAGAAAAGACATGAAAGCTGATGTGCACCACTGAGAGGCAGCATAGGGCAATGGAAAGAACTTCCGCCATGTTCTTGTCCCAGCACTGCCATGGTCTCAGTGCATGACCTTGATGAGCAAGTCATTGAATCTCTCATCTTCAGATTCTGTATCTGTAAAATGGGGATAAGTAGCACTGATCTCTGAAGGATGATGTAAAGATCAATGAGATTGTAAGGGAAAATAATTTGAATTTATGTAAATGAAGGTACTTTATCATCTCCCGTGTTCTTTCAGATTTTTCTGTTTCAAAGGACTGAAGCTGGGCACTTCTACAGGCCACACTGCTACTTTGGACCTGCCCACACTACTGTTTTGTAATTTGTACAATGGGTCTGTCTTGGCCCAAAGAATTGATGTAATTTGCCTCTGTTGTCCTAAGCACAATATTATGTACACAGTGAGTGGTCAATAGAACTAGCTGGTGAGGTAACTGACAGAATGCCGTGATACATTCAAAGTAGTAAGTGAATTACCACTTTTCATGAACGTCCAGATAACTCTTCAAAATTCATTGGAAACCAAAAGAACTTCTGCCCTGAACTTGCTTATTTACCTAGTGACCTCATCAAATATTTCTGAAGAATGTAGCACCTCTTCCTGGAAGTACAGCAACTTGTCTTAATGATCTAACACCACATAAATAGGATTAGCCTGCTAGGTAAACTTTAAAATTAAAATGCCTGCTTTCACCAGGCAACTCCCCCCCCCCCCCAAATCCCTTTACAAAATACAGGCCATTTGTTAGGCTAACCATAGCTCCACAGAACTAGACATGTTTGAGGTTCTTACTGTCTAGGTAGTTTTGTTCACATTATTAGCCTCTGAGCTAATAAATTAGGTGGCTGGACTAAAATGCTGTCTAAGGTCCCTTAGCACTCTGCATCCTGTGATCCTGAGATCTATTTCTAGTCACTTGGGAAATAAGTGGGTACCCATTTAGAGGATTATAAACTTAGAAGTTGGGATGGGGACCTTGGAGGTCATCAGATCATCCCCCCTCATGTTACAAATGAAGGTAAGTGAGGTCACAAGTCATTTTTCCAAAATCATACAGATCCTCCAGGTCAACTCTTCTTTCAACCTACCAGTTCATGTGCCAATAAATCTCAAACATCCATGCCTAGCATTGTCAGTAATTTACAGCAAAAATGGAATATTCTAGTAGTTTGGAGATTTGACTCCTTCAAAAACACAACCCCTAAATGATCAAAATGTGCCAGTTTTTAGAGGCAGAAAAATCAGTAATTTCTCTTTCTTATTCCCTTATTAGCCATTCCTTTATTTCCCCCCCCTCATTTCCTTTCCTTTTCCCTCCCTGCACACCATGGTTGACCATTTGCCTGGAAGGGGCCAGGCAGGGAAGGAGATATCATCGGGGAGTGATTCGTTTTAGGTGAGTTAGGCTGGAGGTGGGAAGAGTGGTGCTTATAAACCCTTTCATCCTGTGAGGCTGCGTTGCCCTATCCTTCCATTTCACAAAACTCTGATAGGAAAGTGTTAGGGGCCAAAACCCCAAGCCTGAAAGGGACACACTATAATTAGAACTGATGCCATAACAAGCCCTAGGTCACAACAGGGTTCTCTATCATCTCCTCCTGGGAGACTAGCCTGATTGATCGTGAAGGCAGAAAAGAGCCAGTTACTGGTTTCAGATAGGAACCCAACTCCATGTGTGTGTTCTGTATGGGATTATGGCAGCCCTCAGAGGACACTCCAGACTCTTTACATGGAGTACAACACATATAGCACGATGAGCATTTCCAAAGAGTAAAATATCCACAGGAAGGCAACAAGAAGGATTAAGGGTCTAGAGTAGGGGTGGGGGAACCTGTGGCCTCGAGTCCACATGTGGCCTTCTAGGTCCTCAAGTGCAGTCCTTTGACTGAATAAGGGATGTCCTTGAGGACCTAGGGAGCCACGTGTGGCCTTCAGGTTGCGAGGCCACAGGCTAGAGTTTCTGCCATCTGAGGATTAGTTGAAGGAGGAGAGGAAGTTTAGCAGGATGAAAAGAAGGCTGGGGAGGACACAATGTTTTTCAGGCTGTCATACAGAAGAGGGATTAAGCTCAATCTTTTTGGCCCCACAGGAGACAACTAGGAGCAATGAGTGAAGTTGCAGTGAGGAAAATTAAAGCTTGAGATGAGGAAAACAAGCCAACAAAACCCTTCCAATAACTAGAGCTACCTAAAAGTAGAATGGGGTCCCTGGGGAGAGGGTGGGTCCTCCTCACTAGGAGATCTCTGACCAAAGCGGAAGGGCAAGGGAACAAGCATTTCTCAGGCGCCTACTATGTGCCTGGCATCACGTGAAGCCCTTCACAAATGTTACGTTATCTCATTCGATCCTCACAACAATCCTGAGAAGTAGGCACTATTACTAACCCCATGTCGCAACTGAGGAAAGTGAGACAGATAAGAGCTAAGTGACTTTCCTGGGGTCACACATGGGAGAAGTGTCTGATGCTGGATTTCTACTCAGCTCTTTCTGGTTCCAGGCCAAGTGCTCGAACCACGCCACTACCTAGCTGTCTAACTACTTGTTGGCTAAAGTGTAGGAAGTGATACATTAGGGCTATTGGGCTATGTGGCTATTAAGGTCCCTTCCAACTCTACAGTTCTGTGATTTAACAATGTTTGGCTAACAATCTTTTAAATAACTTCAGTCATTTTGGAAGCGACATGACCTAGAATTGCTTAACCTTTACCTCAGTGACTCAATCTTTGTGAAAATCTCACATGAAACCATCCATTTTCTCTCTTTTGCTCATACCTCATTTTCTCTCTTGTGCCACAATTATTATTTGGCTCAGCAATTGAATTGTGCAAAGAGCATCATCCCTCCCCCCCAAAAAAAAAGCCTTTTTGTCCAACCAGATTCTGCTATGGGGAGAATAAAGGATATTGGTCCTTAGAGGTCTTAATGTTCAATTTTTCTAAAAATGAAAACTTCCCAAAAGCAACTACTTAGGAGCTAGATTGCTGGACGTCACTGCAGTTCTGTTTTACCAATGAACAACAGTGTCCTCTAGATGAATGGGAGCTTTAGATAACTAAATTGGGTTTCCTTCCTTTGCATAAGTTCACAACTTCAAGACCTTCCAAATGGTACCCACACTCCATCCTTCACCCCCCACCACCGTCCTTATTTGTTGTAACTACTAATTTCTTTTCTTTGTGAAACCATGAGAAAGACGTTTCTTTAGCCCAAAACTGATAGTAAGGATGATGAGAATCATAGTTTTGTAGCTTTCATATACATTGAATCCCATTTAACATAAAATATTTGTTTCATGATTTGTGGTGGGAAAAAAGTCATTTTCCCCCTTTGGCTTAATTACAAAACTTGTAAATGTAGTCTCACTCATGGAAAAATCAGTTACTCTTAACAATGAGGTGTAAATTGGTGTCTGCTTAATCTGTTCACAGTAGGAATAAAGTCTAACAGTATCCTCTTTGCCCTCATTTTTGCCGTAATACCTGGTAAATTAATACAGTTTTTGGATCTTGAATACCACCTCTGATTTCTCTAGAATAGGACAAGAAGTTACATGTTTCATTGTCTTACCAGACTCTGAGACATTTCTCCTGTCCCTGCTTTGGCAGCCAATTCTCTAACTGTGGAGGGAAGCCATGTCGTTTCTGACATCTAGCATCACAGAAGTGGGCTAAGGAAGAGGTCTGGAATTCTAAGGCTCTAAGGTCCTAGTGGCAGCTTTCCCACTGATGGTGATTAGGTTACTTTCATCCAGTTAAAGAAACTGTTGGTGTTTTTGTTTCTGGGATGAGACAATGCAGAGTAGAACTGCGACATTGTCGTTACCTAAGCCATACAGGTGAAATGAATATATTCCATGACGTTGTGATAAGGGATAATCAAGTAGCTTCATGCAAAAAGTTTACATTTTAAGGTATGTAACATTCACTGATACCCTAAGCGAATTATATTATAGCTGGGTTTCACAACATTGTTATGTAGGAAGTGCAGTTCTGTGTATTTGAAAGTTACTGAATTTGTAGTTACTAGACCTGAATTCAAGTCTCACCACTGCTACTTATTAGCAGTGTGACTTCTCAGCCTCAGTTTCTTCATCTGTAAAATAAGAACCTATATAACCTACAAGGTTGCTTTCAACTCGAAATCTCATGATACTAAATAGTTATATCCGATAGAATTGTGCATTAACATATAGCATATTAGAATTCATTCAGGGTGGTTAACATTATTATACGACCATGAAAATATAATCAGTGATATTGATGATAATAGCATTATGATCTGGGGAAATATTTTCTTTCCTTCATCTATACCTCTACTGAACTTCTCTGAGAAAAAAAGTAAGCCTTTTAAAATTGCCTTCAATTCACAGGTTTTTTTAGGATCCTTATGTCTGCTTTGGACAGGTAGGTGGCTCAGTAGACACAGCACTGGAGCTGGAATCAGGAAGACTCATCTTCATCAGTTCAAATCTGACCTCAGACACTTACTAGCTGTGTGACCTGGGGCAAGTCACTTAACTCCGTTTCCTCATCTATAAAATAAGCTGGAGAAAGAAATGGCAAACCACTCTAGTATCTCTGCCAAGAAAACCCTGAATGGGGTCACAAAGAGTCAGACACAATGGAAAAAGCAACACAACAAAATGTGTGCTTTGCCTTTAAGGATGAAATACCAAATACTCGGGCTGTCATTTTAAATCCCTGCACAATTTGGGTCCTACTTACCTTTCCACTCGTATCACGTTACTCTCCTTCCCATACATGGCTCTAGTTAAACTGGCTATTTAAGCTGCTGTTCCCACATCCAACTCCTCACTTTGTGCTCTTGCATGAATGCATTTCCTACTCATCTCTACCTCACAGGATCCACGGTTTCTTCCCTAAGTTCAGCTTTGATGCCCCCTGCTACATGAGGCCTTTTCTGATCCCCCTAATTATCAGCACTCTCTCCTCCTTAAAATTATTTGGTATTACTTCGCACACATTTGGCATTTCCTTACTTGTTTTCATATGTTGTACCTTTCCAGGAAAAGGTAAGCTCCCTGTGGACAGGTGCTGCTTTGTTTTTTTGTCTTTGGTGTCCCAGTGCCTAGCACTTACTAAGGAAACATTTAATAAGTATTTCTTATTAATTAATTAATAATTTACTAATTAAATAATTTATACATATTTGTTGAATTCAATTGAACCAACTGTATTTTCTTAATTCAATTCAGTTCAACAAGAATTTATTTCACTGACTATGTGTCAGGTGTTGTGCTATATGTGGGCATTTAAAAAAAAAACCCAACATATTCCCTACCCTCAAGGAGCTTACATTCTCTTGAATAAGGGTAATAAAATATTTACACACACACACACACACACACACACATATATATATATATATACACACACAAAAAAATATGCATGGGTATACATAGGTATATGTATATACCCACAGGCCACAGGCACAATATAATCATATTACTGTGCTTTTCCTTTTCCCTTTTCATCTTGCAATAGAACTGGCTATATGATCTAAGATTTTAAAGGTGGTTTTGCTGAGATTTCAATCATTGCAGGCTAGTAATATCCAACCATGTGTATTTTTGATGAGACATAGACAATCAACACAGAATAGAAGAAGGGATGGCTTGTTCTCAAGCAGACCCCGGCCTATGTGAACTGCACCTGTCTCAGACACTTTCAGAACCCTGATGTCATGCATGCCTACTCATGCAGACTGCCCACATGTACATCTACACATCTGTGCTTTTAAAGAACAAATATCAATTTGAAGCATGAAAACACCCACCTTTTAGTACAGAAATTGATTTCTACCAACAGTCTGATTAAATTTTTACAAATAATTTTACACATTTTAGAACAGAATGACTCTTTGCCACTTAGCTATCAGCTATATGAACAATACTCTTTTTTCTTTACAGATATTGGGACTTGAATGACTGTTTAGCTGCTACTGAGAAAGACTACACAAAACAAGAGAAGAATGTATGTGGGAGGCAAGAAAAATTAAATTTCTAATCCAGTAAAATTCAAAATTAAAATTTAAGTCATGAGGATAGCAAATTGCCTTGCCATTTATTTAGTTACACTAAGAGACAATCAGAGATCTCCTATAATAAATATTAAGAAAGAAATGGCTTTGAAAACATATTATCTTCACTAATACGTTCACCTAGACCACAGTGATTCCGGTGCAGATCACAAATTATACTATGATATCTATGTCTGACCACATGGTCTTACTGAAGAAGTCCGAATTTTGATTTATCTTAAAGCTGGACCCATATTTAGCCTCTGTTTCAATATCAATGGATTTCTGGGAAGTTTCATATAATTTTGGCATAGGGACGGATTATCAGTCAAATCGAACATTGAGAAACTAAGTAGAGAAAGTAGTTCTCTTCCTATTTTTGCCTTCAGTATATGCAAAGCAACAATTAAAGTCAAGGAAGAGAGTCTAGATTTAGCACAATCCAAGAATCACCATTTTGAATCCCATGTAAAGCTCAATGGCATATGGAATTACTAGTCTGAGCTGCTTTAATGCTCACAAATCTTCATCCCCACATTATCTCTGATTTACTGCACATCCTTTAAAGCTGAATTCAATGCACCTCCTTCTTCTCAAACCCTGATTTGATTTTCTCCTTAGGTTAATGGCCTCTCCTCCTCATTCAAAGAGCTTTTTGTTTGCAGCTCTGCTAAGTATTTGATGAGTATTGTAATTATTAGTTTATCTTCAAAATCTCCCTAGTGGATTGTAAGACCCCTGAAGGCAGGAACTGTACCTTATATAAATTTTGTTGATTCCCCCCCCCACCCCTTGACCAGCAAAGTATCCTAGACATACCAGCAAGTTGACACATTTTTTTTTAAATAGAATTGTATCAAATTGAAAAATGAAATTTGAACAATATAAACCTTGAGTTCAATCAGCTATCTAGGTATGGCAAACTTCTAGTACTGGTTTGCTTTTAATTTATCTCCCTCTTGGGATGAAGAGTAGCTTTCAGATAGTTATACAGTGATATTCTTGAGTATGGTGAAGTGAATAAGACAACAAAATCCTACCACCTAATCTCAAACAGAAAGCCATATTTTCACACTAATATTTTGTATAAAAAGGGACTAAAATTATACTGTATTAAGATAACAGTGAAAACAGAGAACCTGGGTATAGATTAGCAGATGAATTATGCAAACAATATTACCAAACAAAAGGAGAAAAGCCTCACACTGGATGATGACAGAAAAGTTTGTAAGTAGCAAGGTGGACCTAAATTCAAATCCAGCTTCAAACCCTAACTAGCTTTCTGACCCTGGCCAAGTCACTTAACCTGTTTGTGCTTCAGTTACCTCTGCTGTAAATGAGTCTAATAATAGCACATACCTCCCAGTGTTGTTGTGAAGATAGAATGAAATAACATATTTAAAGTGCTATATAAATCCTGGCTATTATGTTAGTAGTAGTAGTAGTGGTAGTAGTATGCCGAAGCTGTTATCAATTTTGGTGATAGAACAAGCAAAATGCCAAGTTGTGAATTGGGCCAATTCCAGCAGCAACTAGAATTTCAAATAGATGAAGTAATGGATGAAGCTCAGGAGGCAGTGGAATGACTAGCCAGGCACCCAGCTGCTACTGCCAATGTGGTATGGCTTGAAAAATCTCAGAATGGCTTATTGGCCTCCTGTGGCTTGTGAGCTGACTGAGATCACATTCCTCCTGCTAGCAGGGCAGAAGCCCCAAGAAACTACACACACACACACACACACACACACACACACACACACACACGCATGCACACATGCGCACAAATAGACAGACACAGACATACACACACCAGCTTATACATGTTGCAAAGACAAACATTTACGTACAAGATGTAAAATCAACACAGTCCAACTGAAGACATGTAACAGCACTTTATGTAGAAATAAAATGTTGATGTTATAGAAAAGCAACTGACAAAAATGTTTGCATAAAACCAAATTCTACCAATAGGTAAGTGTTTCCTACTTTTAACCTAAGATTTTAAAATCATGGTTTATGTTCAGTTGAGTTTGTCACTGTGAAACACAGAAATATGGGAGCTTTTCTATATTTGACTGAAAATCTTTGCATTACTACCAGTCTGAAATGGAACCTTGCAATTAAATCAATTAAGCAATGGAAATAAAATATTCTATTAAAATCTAATTTTCCTCCTATCTGATTGGTTGTAACTCAACTGATCTGGAAACAGATGAGAGAAACAAAATGACTCTACGTCTGAGAGATGGAGACAGGAGAAAGAGAAAATTAAAAATACATGCTTAGAAAATTTAATAAGGGTAATTTAAAAAATATTTTTTGCCTCTGCTTGAGTGAGTTTAACCATTAGGGGGTCCCCAAACATAGGAGTGTGGACTAAATGTCAGTGTGATATCAGAGTAGCTGACTTTTTTTTTTAAGAAAAAAAAGAAAACAAAATGACCTTCAGGGGTTTCGTTTTTTCTTCACTGCAGAAAGTTGAAAGGGGTGCTCAATGCTGTACATTCAGAAGCCACTGTGTCACTTTCCATGTACTCTCCTGAATTTAGCTCCTCAGCATGATAGTAAGTTTGGAGTCAGTTATGTTTGCTGATTCAGGGAGTTATTGAATCCTGATCACGTCATGCAGGGATTTATCATTCTTAGGATTAAAAAGCAAGAATCACCTCTTGGGGATGCTGGGATAGAGCACACCAACTGATTGAAACTTCTCCTTTTCAGTCTGTGTTTCCAGGTGACACATGCTAGTGGCTTCAAAATCAGCAATCACTCAGTGTAAAGAAGGCTATATCTACTTGGAGTATTAAGTGTATAATGACTCCCTATGTTGTCCAGAAGTCAAACAATGGGGAAAAGATGATAACGGAGAGAGAAACAGAGAGACAAAGACAGAAACAGAGACATAGAGAAAGACAGACAGGGGCAGAGAGAGAGAGAGAATATC
The DNA here is from genome assembly GCF_003287225.1 of Phascolarctos cinereus. Lineage (NCBI taxonomy): Eukaryota > Metazoa > Chordata > Mammalia > Diprotodontia > Phascolarctidae > Phascolarctos > Phascolarctos cinereus. The sequence continues at coordinate 402,176,795 of NW_027555625.1, read as the reverse complement.
TTCTCATGGATTTCAGAAAGATCAGGATGCCCACCTTTGTGTGGCAGAGTGTTAAAGTGAAAGAGAAGACTGACTGAGTGGTCATAAGCGTGGGTCAAGTCCCAGCTCTGTTATTTAAGAAGCGTGTGACCCCAGGTAAATCACTTCACCTCTTGAATCTCACTTTCCTCACTTGTTTTTACAAGGGAATTGGACTAGGTGGCCTTGAATAAGCCTTCCAGCTCTAAATGTATGAGTTTCTCACATAATGAGTAGAAGCAATACAGGGGAAATCTGAACAAAGAACAAATCTGCACTAAATTTGGTTAAATATAAAATTTTCATGTTTGCCATTTAACATGTCAATACGTAAAACTAAAAGACAGAGATGGCTTTCCAGGAAGCCGCTACATGATTCAGCTCTCAGTGCAGTTGCTTAGTATTTCTGTTTAGGCCTTATATATCCAAATGTCAAAATCATTTAGGTCATAACTTTAGGTCTGACCCATATAGACCTCACCTGGAGATAGCTGCACATTTCAGCTGCTAGAAAAAGCAATGGAATTGGAACATGTTAAAAATGATGGAAATGTCAGACAATTTTATCAGGAGCCCCAATAACTGGGAAGGGTGGGGTTGGGAAAGATGTACCTTTAACACAATAGCATAACTTACTTCCAAGGAAAATGAAAGAAGAGGGGGAAAAAACCTTACTATTTAAAAAAAAAACCCTCAACAACCTTTTTTAAATTTTATTTTAAAAAAATCATTTAAAAGGATCTTACTTGCTCTGCTACTCACACTACCCCCTAAGCATCTGTCTTTTTTGAGCAATCAGAACAGGTTGGAGGAGGAGGAGGAGGAGAGAAAGAAGTTCCCTCTGAAAGTAAACAACTGCTTTACCAATTTTCCTACCCTGCCCCCTTCTTCACTATCTATTTCTTATCATCTTTTCTCAGGGAATAATCATAATTAAATTCAAGATACATCCAACCCCCATAATGCTGTTGTTGTGTCCCCGACACTTCCATATCATTTTACTTAATTGAAATGCTTAAAATTTGGTACCAAGTACTGTGAAATACAAGCAGAGGGTCAAAAAGATTATGAAACATTTTGAAAACTGCAATGAAAACATAACACCTTCTCAAGCTAGTGTAGACACATCCTCAAGGGCAGACTCCTGCCATTCCAAAGAGTCTTGCTATGGTATTTTTACATTTTTCATATGTCTCGTCTTCATGTATTATGTATTATAGATCTCTTGAGTCCAGGAGTGCTGACATTCTCCACCCTGCCTTAACTATGATGGGGCTCAGAACGCTATCCTTTCTTTGTCACAATCAAGAAGAATAACTGTTTTCTGTCTAAAATGTTATGAAACAGAACAGCTGAGATTGGTGAGAAAATGAATATTGCTCCAGGGAGGTTTCCGGGCACCAAGGGAGCTATGCTAGCAAAAAGACTCTTAGTTCCACTGAAATGTACCCCAATAGTGGCTACCTAGAGCAACCAAGTTTTGTTAAAGAACCCCTTTTGGCTTTCTACTCAGATGCTAGAGTCTGATGGTGAATATTTTATTCCCAATTTAGCCCTGAAGCCCAAGTGTCCACAGAGAGCACCTGGCTTGTCCCCTCTCTCCACAGACACAGGTTGCCTTAGTCATTAGTAATTGTCTACCCTGGATTGGAATGTACTATGTCTTTTCTGGGGGGAAAAAAAGATCTTCAAAAGTACATGACTGAGGAGGAGCTTTGGTTCTGCCACTGATACTGCCAACCCCTCCTCCTTCTTCAACCCCTCCAGCATAACAAATTTACCTAATAGCATAAATCAATGATCTTGTTCTGGCCTCATTAGAAATGGAAATTGGCTAGGCACCTAGACCACTATAAAAGAGTCCAAAATGTACTTGAAGTCTTGCTAAATCCAGCTTTTCGTTCTCACACAGTATAATCTCTGTTCTTCAAAGGCCTCATAACCTAACCTTCTAGGGATCACTGCAGTCCTTCCCTGAAAGCTCTTAAGTTCCCCAAGTTATTCTTTAGCTTTAGGACCCAAACGTGGACATTGTATGATGTGTGCTGAATTTAAAGGGGAGAAATCTTTAAAGTTCTTATGTTTTCTACTCAGATTTTGTGAATCTGACAGCCAATGTTCATTTTTACTTATTTTTTAAAATTAAATTTGAAATTTTTAATGAACTTGAACAGACTTCAACAAACATAAACATTTCATACAAAAGCCAGATTACGTACGAAACCGTGAACTTTCATTATGTACAGCTTTCTTTTTTTTTTAAAAAAAAGGCGCATCATATTTAACACAGTAGTAACAAAACTGTCCTGCTTCTCCATCCCCTTCTGAACTCAATTCTGTTCTCGATATATTTTTTAAAACATTTCATTGATAATCCTTTCTTTTCTTCTTTTTTTTTTACATCTCTCACTACCCAGCAAATCTCCACTCCCACCCCCAAACAGGAACTTCCCTTATCTGAAAATGTATTTCTCATTCTGCAATGTCATCTTCTTTCTAGCCTCCATGTTTCATCATTACTTTTACTTTTTAAACTGAAGGTCACTTACTTTATCCAATAATTACCCCTTGTCATGATAAAGAAGGGTCTACTCTCAAAGCCTTGGAGTTCTCTTTTGTGACTCAGTATTCTCTCACCAAATTTACCAATGCTCTCTACCTGCCAAATCTAATGACTCTTTAAAAAAAGTTAATCCTCATCCATCTTGACTTGTCTGCAGCCACTGATACTGTCAATAACCCTGTTCTCTTCTTTAGGTTTTGGTGATGCTGATTTTCCTTCTCCCTGTCTGACTGCTCCTTCTCAGTCTCTTTTGCTAAATCGTCTTCCAAGTCATGCCCACTAACTTTGGGGTGTCCCCCAAGACTTGGTTCTGCGTCCTCTTCTCCCTCTACACTATTTCATTTAGTATTTCTCATAAAAGCCTATACATATCTATGTAGAAAATTCTCAGATCTATTTATCTGGCCCTAACCTCTCTCTGGATTTCCAGCCTCACTTCACCATTGCCTCTTGAATAACTAACTGGATTTCTTGTAGGCATCTCAAATGCAACATGTCCAAAACTGAACTCGCTAGCTTTCACCCCAAACCAAACCCTCTTCCAACTTTCCTAGCACTGCTGAGGGCACTACCATCCTCCCAGTCACCCCCGTTTGCAAAATCACTGTTATCCTCAATTCCTTACCGACACCTTATATAACCTCTTTGGTGCTCAAACCTATTTCTACTTTCACAACATCTCTCCTATACAGCACATGCCCTTCTCTCCATTCAACTAGCCACTACCTTGGTCCAGGCCCTTGTCACCTCAGGCCTGTTCTATCACAATAACTAGCCGGCTGTCGTCCCCGCCTCAAGTCTCTCCCCACTCCAGATGGCCCTCCATTCAGCTGCTGCAGTGATCTTTCTAAAGAGCAGATGTCTGACCATGTCACCACCCTAATCTCCAGGACTGAATAGAAAAAAGACTCACAATCTGGCCCCTTACTGTCTTCCTGTCCTTTTTTACCCCTTATTCTTTTTTTTTTTAATATACTCTATGATCTGGTGACACTAGCCTTCTGCTTTACCTCAAACATAATATTCCATATGCTGCCTCCATATCTTTCTGCAGATTTATAATTTCTCTAAGCATTTATAAAGCACACAGTATTTAGGTTATCTCACTTGATCTTCACAACAACACTAAGAGGTAAATACTATAATTAAACCCATTTTACAATTGAGGAAACTGAGACAGACAGAGGTTAAATGATTTCTGCAGGGTTACACAGCTAATTAAGTGTCTGAGGCTAGATTTGAACTCAGGTCTTCCTAACTCCAGGGCTAGTACCCTATTCATTGCACAATCTACATGCCCACACAGGGTTGTATAATAAAAAGAGTACTAAAATGGAAAGTGAGACCTTGGCTCTAGTCTTCGTCTTCGTTCTGCTACTAAGTAACTTTTTAATGTTGGGTAAATGACTTAAATGGTCTGGATCTCAGTTTCCCTACGTGTAAAAATGAAAACAGTAGAATAAATGATCTCTAAGTTACTATTTCTAAAATCATATGATTAAACAGAATCATACTTAAATAATTTTTTCCATTCCCAGCCTGCTGCCTTTTCCAATCCAGAATGAAGTATTAACCGGGCTTCCCTAACTTTCTTAATAGAACACCATTTCTACTGAATGACAAATAAAGTTTTGTCTTCCTCTAACAGTTTTTCTTTCCATCAATACTTTTGGGATTTATTTTCTGGGATGCGTGGGATTATGAGCTGCCCGGGGGGAGGAAACATCAATGACATCACAGAACCATTTGAGTCTTCTTCTGGTGATATTGTATGGTTGTAAGGCATAAGATAAGAGTTTCCTAAGATCTAAAGATTTGGGACATTCAAAAGCAATAAAGAAACATGCATTTAAAGTGAGTAGGCTGCAAGGTATTACTAACGAAGAACTGAGCAAAAGAATGGTGGAATAGAAATTGTCAAAGAAATACATACCTGAAGAAGGAAATGGGCTACTCATGCAGTGAGGATGAGGGATAAGAGCTAGGTGGTGCAGCGGATAGAGTATAGGCAGGATTTGGATGCAGGAAGACCTGAGTTCAAATCTAGTCGCAGACACGTACTAGCTGTGTGACCCTGGGCAAGTCACTTAACCCTGTTTGCCTCCATTTTCCCATCTGTAAAATGAGCTAGAGAAGGAAATAGCAGATCTCTACAGTATCTTTGCCAAGGAAACCCCAAATGGGGTCACAAAAAGTTAGACATGACCTAACAACAACAACAACAAAGGAAAGTCCGTTAACCTCTCTGTGCCTCAGTTTCCTCCTCTGTAAAAGGGAGATAACAACAGCATCTACCTCACAGGGCTGTTGTAAGGATCAAATGAGCTGAAGTAAATAAAGTGCTTTGCAAACCTGGTGAATGCAAGTTATTATTAGTATTGTTTGTAATAATAATTGACATCCATGTGTTGCCAAGAGGTCTAGAGGAAGACCCCTGGCACAATGGAAGATTTTGGGGAGGACACAGACAATATTCCTAGGGCACAGGTCACCATCAACACCACTGAAGGGAGCAGGCCCACTGGTGATACGACATGACATAGCCATTACTGTAGAGAAGTATTACGATTTTGGGGGTGGGGATGGGAAGTAAAAGCCCTCGGGAATCTCTACCTTTTAGTCTTCATGAACACTCCCAGGTACTCTGATATCATACTTTATTGCCAAGTAGCTCTTCCTCAAATCACAGATGTTTGTTATACTGTCCAGAGTTTGAAAGAGAAAGCAGGGCCAAAATATTACCTTTGAAATGGTAAATGTAAGTACAAGTTAAATTAGCCACAACAGAAAGGTGCTGGTAGCAAAAAAAAAAGGAGAGCAATACGTCAACATGCAACAGAAACCTTTTTTGACATTTATCCTAATTGATCTCCTAGATGTCTTTTTGAACAGTATAGTTTTCATATGATATTGGCTATTTGGTTGGAGGGAGGGAGTCTATGCCCTACCCACGCTATGTATGTGTGACGGTATTGCTCAGGCACGTGGGCCCGAAGATACTTTCTAGGGCACTTGAGACATTTCTATTAATAAGTAATGGACTAAAATGATTTATTTCAGGTTTTATATGGTACTTTTCTCCTTAGAAACCAAAAACAAAGCTGCTCAGTGAATGAACAAGTAGGGGATGATCCCTTAGGAGTTGACACCTTTCTCTGCTTTTCTAGAGGTGAAGTGGGTCATATCCTCCTGCTTCCAATCTTAGCCAGCCTAGAGGCTATTCCCTGAGTGGGGTATCTCACATTCACACATGCCTCCTATTTGCTACCAGCCTAACTCAAGAGCAACCTAGGGTCCCTTTTGCAAATTACAGAAGGATAAAAATTCTGCATTACAAAGAGAATGTACAGGAAAGACATTCCCTGCCAACAAACTGCTGTAACCAGTAGGGAATGCATTTGTTGGGAGTCAATTATTTAAAACAGCAAAAGACAGTCAGTTAACTACAATGGGATGTTCAAAGTGCTGTCACCATGACAAAGATTTAGACCAGCTATGGTACACTGGAAGGATAAGTTTCATACTAATAAACAGCCCATTAGACACAGGTTAGAGTTTGTGAAGTTCTGTGAATAATATTGCTACTTTCTCCCCCGAAAAACATTCACAGGCATAAATAATGGCCACTTAAGCAAAGTGCAAACTAACTTCCAACCTATTCATGGAAATGAATATTAATACTAATATTCTGATTTCAAAAATGCAAGAATTCTTCATTGTGAGCAATGTAGGTGATGATCTACATCAAAGCAAGGAAAAACAACAACAATAATAAACCCATATTGGGCATAAGATTCTTCAGAATAAAAACAACCCTGAAGTAGGAGCACTTGACTAGATTGTAGATAGGTACAGTACATTATGCCATATGCTTGTTTCTTTAAGTAACCCATTACACAGAAATTAAATATCTTGTGACAGATTGTTTTGACAGCCAAAGAGAGAGAGAGAGAGAGAGAGGGAGAGATTGAATTTTTTGGAATTCATTTGACTGAAGGCAAAAATGTTAGGTAGATGTTAATTTAACAGATGTCTAGTTTTGCATCATCAGCCTGAAACAGGCAATTTCTGGCAAGCCTTCCCACCACATCACAACACAAAATCCTCTGAATTCCACATGGATATGCCTTTTACAACCTTCCAAGTGAGCCATTTTCATTCAAAGGAAAATGCCTGAAATTACTCAAGGAAGATGCTAACACCTGGCAATAGTTTCTGAAGAAGGAGCCAGTGAATGCGCTGACGTATAATACAACCAAAGTCTGCTCACAGAAACTTTTTAGTTAAAACAGGAAAGGTACTTGTATCATGAATCAGATAACACATTACAGAGTTTCTACACTTGATAGAAGGAATCTCTTCCTACTGTGAGGCATCATTTTCTAGCAAACTAATAGCAATGCAAACCTTAATTTATGTTGTAAGGAAAGTATCTGAAGTAAAACAAAGCAAACAGACTGGCGCTACCCCCCAAAGTCATACCAAATGCCCTTCTGTCATGCCAAAGGGAGGGGAATAATGAAAGGGAAAGGAATAAGCATTTATTATGCCCCTATTATATGCCAGGCATTGTAATAAAGACTTTACAAATATTATCTCATTTGATCCTAGCAATGAGTTTGTGAGGTAGGTGCTATTAGAACCCTCATTTTACAGTTAAGGAAAATGAGGCATACAGAGGTTAAGTGACTTGCCCTGAGTCACACAGGCAGTTAAGTGTCTGAGGTTGGATTTGAACACTCAGATCTTCCTGACTCCAGTTCCAGAGCTCTATCTACTGTGCCACATATCATGTTCCACCTTTCTTGTGGCAGGAAGACTCCATTTTTTGGCGAGGAATCATTTTGGGATGAATACAGATAGGCCCTAGCAATTGAACTAGCCTGCAACAAAGATTACTTTGAGGATTAAGAATCTATTCTTGTGTTTCAGAAGTATGCCGCATTAGTCTAGAAGATTATTAATTAGCATTACATATTTTAATAGCAAGAGACATTTTACAACAATGTAATAAAACATTTCACTTTCAATAAACTGCTGGTACTATTGCCCACCCTTCTGCACATAGATCTAAACTATTTTATTTTATTTTATTTTTTTGGCTAGGCAATGGGGTTAAGTGACTTGCCCAGGGTCACACAGCTAGTAAGTGTTATATGTCTGAGGCCGGATTTGAACTCAGGTCCCCCTCAATCTAGGGCCGGTGCTCTATCCACTGTGACACCTAGCTGCCCCGATCTAAACTATTTTAAAACGCATTAGACAGCTGATTTTTTTTTTACCTGTTTGATTCAGCATTTTTATTTTCAGGTATTTAAAATAAATGGCCTCATATTCTGACAGAATATGGCAAAATGCCAACTTAAAGGGCTGAGAGAGATTAATGATAATATGGCAACCTTTGGAAAAGGAAACAAAATTGGTCTGGTTTTAAACAATTCAATATGTGGTTTTCTTGCTCTTTTTCTTTCTTTGATGCTCTAGTGACATGCAATAAACATTGAATTGCATGAAGGAGTCTCTAGGTAACTCCATCTCCTTCACCGTGGTCTGAGATGACATAACCCTAAATGAGGTAAATGAGAAATGGGACAGTCCACTCTAAGAAAGCAAAGATACTAATGTGACTCTAAAGAATATTTCCATACAGAAGGGACCTGGACAGTTTTCAAAGCCTCATTTTTCACCTCACAAAGAGATCTATCTACCAAGTCAAAGACATGATCTCAAACAAAGGAAACTGGTAGTGAAAAGACTGGGAGTTTTACACACACTCAAACACACACACACACACACAAATACACTCCATGAAAAACTCAAAACTTGTCAAGGCAAACCTACGCCCTCTGAAATTCTGATCCAGTAATCAAGTCTGCCTTCTGGAGCCTCTTCCATCTGAAGTCTTTCTGACTCTCATGACTTCGAGAGGTCAGTAAAATTATTCTATTTTTTTTTTGAGGCAATCAAGGTTAAGTGACTTGCCCAGGGTTCACATAGCTAGTAAATGTCTGAGGCCTCCTGACTCCAGGGCCAATCCTCTATCCACTGTGCCACCAAGCTGTCCCTATTCTGTTCATTTTTACAAATGCATCCATTTTCTTAAAGAGCTCATCTTGGGTGAGTGACAACGGCTGGGAATGAAAACTAGGAATAAATCCAAAGATGGATGAATGAGTAGGGTCCTGATTCCCCTAACCTATTTCATAATAGGGTAGGAAAAAAAATTAAATCCTTGATTTATTAGGGGAAAGTATCTTTTATGAATTGAATATAGTTTTAGAATGAATATAAGTGATCTTATTATAAACACGAATTTTCTTTTCCACCCCAGCCCCTTCTAAATTGGGAAGAACAGAAGGGCGGGGAGGAGTAAGCTTATTTTTGCCATGACCTTCAAAAGTTATTATGAGATGCTGAGTGTAAATACATAATAGAGTATGCAAATAAAAATATCTGTTTTCCCCACATGAGTTGTGGGGACCTCCCAGGGTGGGAACTTCCTTCACTAGCACTTATCTATGGGGTTTATAACTCACTGTATTAAGTCCTAGGTAATTGCTTGCAGCACATAAAGAGAAGTCAAGCGACATGTCAGGCAATTGGCAGCCCAAGCCTAGCATCTGTCCATTGCATAATACTGCCTCTGTATATATTTTATGTTGCTGTAATATATACATGTAGTATATGATATGTCACTGTACTATTTGTTATTTTTTTCTTGCTATAATTTTAGCTGTGTCTCATGGCACTATGTACATGGCTTGGATGTGTTTAGACAGAAGAAATTCATTTTCTTAGAAAATATTTAGAATAAACAACCCAAATTTTTTAATTCTTTTTTTAATACAACTAAAAGACCTGAGTTCAGTAAGCATATTTAACAAAAACAAAACACAACAACAAAAACCTGCTTAGTTTCCTTTATATGCTGTTTCCCCTGATGGGTACAGAACAGCAAATATCCTTATTAGCAGCACATCTCTAGATGCTGGCCTATCAAAAAAGCAGACCTCAATTCTAAGTCATGCCATTAGGGTGACCCTGCACTTTGGAGTTGGCATGTAAGGAGGGATCAAACACCGGCCCTGCCACTGATTCTTTGAAGGAGAGATAACAGCAGTCTCAGTATTTCTATTACCCTGGGGAGGTGGCTAGCATTACTACTGAGGTGTCAATTACTGGGAAGAGGGCAGAAATTCGGCCTGAGGGTGTTGAGTTGTAAATTAGGACACTGAAGTTGACCAAGAGATTAGTGCAGCCTTTGAATGGAAAAGAAAGCAGGGGTGCTGTAGAATACCAGATGTTATCTAGTCCTAGTTTCAGCGTGGAAGGGAGGGCTCCCGGCTTCCTGACAGTGTCACTCTTTTCTCACCTAGGCCACTCTCAAATATAGGCACTCATTCGTGGAATATTCAACCTGCTTCCTCCTACTCTGGGTGTGTATTTCAGAGACTATTTACCTTCTGTGCATTTTTCTGTCACTTAAATCAATGTGTAGTTCTGTACTTAGCAGACAGTGTGCTGTCATCCAAGGAAGGCCTGAGCTAACATAAGGACCATACAAATTCCTGAATAAAGATTTCCAGTAAAGTCAGGAATATAAACATTAGCAGTGCTAACTTGCAATTCTCAGGTTCCTGGATTCAAAGGTGAACTGCAAATAATCCTGGAAGACATTTAAAAGAATATGGAAATGTATAGACAAGGTTAATAATTTCCCACACTTTTTTCCAATGTGCTTTTTAAGGTAATAGGGATGGTATTATTTAAGTAGGCTCTCAGCATTTTTTTGGGGGGCTACATTTCTAATTCTTGCATAATGAGCCACCCACCATTTGGAACACTAGCGCACAGGTGTGACCATATCTATATTAGGACTCTATTTTATTCTTCTTTATTTTACCTAAATGGTCTTAATTATATCCACTTCAGAAGCCCCTGGATACAACACTCCACAATTAAATGCCACTCATTAAGCCTGATAGATATTATGAGAAATACCACTAGTAGTAATAATCCAGATAATTATTTGTTTTGTCCTGTAGGGCTTATCTAAAAGTGTATTACAGAGGGATTGCTCCCCCTTTAATACAGCACAGCTGTGGGCATGGTTGGCAACAGTACGTCAAAAGATTCTAGGGTTAAAGATTTAAAGCCTGAAGGCCATTTAATCCATTTCCCTCATTTTGCAGAGGAGTAGACTGATTCTCAGGAAGGTTAAGTGATTTGCCCAGATAATTCAATCATTTTTTTAGGTGCTGAGGTAGCATGAGGACAAATGACTTATCTAAGCTCACACAGTAAGGGGCCAACACAAATTACTGAATTTAGATTAAAGAAAGAAAAAAAAAGAACGTGATCATACAAAGTTATGATAGGAAAGCTGTAGCTTGACAGCATTTATATGTGAAACAAAGATCTGGCTTCTATTACTGCAGAGGCCTTCACAGAACTGTGGTTCTATGTGTGATAGGCTAGTCAGACCACAATTTGCATATTGGTACTCAATTCTGGGAAACTCATTTTTAAAAAGATGTTAATAAACTACAGGGTATTTATAGGAAGAAAACAAGGATAATAATAATAATAATAATAACAACAATGATAATCATTCTTTCTCAGCTAACATTATCTTCTTTTTCATGTTGGGATTAAAGGGATAAGAATCAAAAAAAGGCAATAACATACAGCAAAACTTTGTGTGCCCTTAGACTGCTATAGTAGTTATAAACACCTGATAGGAGCCCTGAAACACTGGTCACTAGGGCATAGATGATGGCAATAATGGGGTTAGCATCCTAGTCAGTCTCATATAACTGTTCCTATAAATGCAAGAAAGGATGGACTTGTAAAGCATTTCATGACTGGCCCTACTCCGAACTATCCTGACAATCAACCTCGCAGGGAGCACAACCCAGCGAAGTGAAAGTACTCTGTGCTTTGGTGTGACCATAAAACAAGATGCGTTGGAACAAATAACAATACCCGAGATCCTGGAGATGCTTCAGGGCAAACGAAGTTGACCCCTAGAGCAGGCAAACCACAAGTACTCATAAAATGGACCCTTCATACGGAAGTTTTTGTTATGAACCACCACTGCATCCTAAGAAATAGATCTAGTACTAGTGACCAGTGGGCAAGAACTTTCCAGATCTCTTCTGAAGACAGCCAATGCTATCCTCAGTTCCAAGTTAGATAACAATGTATTACAGAGAAATGTAGGGCAATGCTAAGAAATAACTACATTCCTAAACTCAGATCAGACGAAATATGAGAATGTTTAAAAGTTATTTAATTCAAAGAGGGGGAAATTCAAGTACCTGAAGGCCTTGAAAAGATACATCTAAAAACTTCATAAGGGCTACCTAATAATGAAATACAAAGCAAAAATAATATCATGATGTTGAAAAAGGGAGATATACATACTTAGAATGGAATTCCAAAAAGGCTTTTTTTAATTGTATGACACAAATCTAACTAAGAGACCAAATAATAATGCCCAAGTGATAGAGCAAGGGAATAATTCTTAAAAGCTAGTATCTGATATAATGAATTACGGTCCCACAAGATTTGATAGAAAGCATAAAAACATTCTAGGACCTGTACAAAATATATACTACTGTTATTGCCACTGTACGGCCTCTAGGAGGAAGAGTAGAGCTATTTATGAATACTCCTTAACGAAAGAGTAAATATCAACATGGCAAAAGTGACTTCAGAAAACTATTTGAAGACATGCAAAAATATATTGGAAGAATACATTTATCTAGCTGTCATGTACAGTAGAAAATTTTACCATATTGCTTGATTGAAGTCAAGAATAAAAAGGAAAAAGAAGAAAGAATAGATTGCAGAAAAGAAAAGTAAATTAGAAATTCTTAATACCATTTATTAGCAACTGAAAATGAAAGCCCAAATTTGAGGGTCATACATGGAATCAAAGTAACATAAGGAACAAATAGTAGTCCAAGGTCAATCAAAGACAATAGTATAGAGACTTGAGAAAAAAATAAATAAGAGGACAGTGAGAACCCTTGAGGAAGGGATAATGTAGAAAATTTCTGCTCATCTATATAGTAAAGTAATAATAATTCCAACATAGCAAAAATACAAACTGTTTCCCATGATTTTCTTGCATCACTCTCATTTCTCTTCCCAGTTTTTCCTCTACTTCTCAAAATCCTTTTTGAGCTCTTCCATGGCCTGGGACTGATTCATATTTTTATTAGAGGCTTTGGATGTAGGAGCTTTGATTTTGTTGTCTTCTTCTGGTTGTATGTTTTGATCTTCTTTGTCACCAAAGATAGATTCTATGGTTTCATTTTTTTTTTGTCCTGTTTGCTCATGATCCCAGCCAATTGCTTGACTATTAAACTCTTTGTTAAGGTAGGGGTCTCCTTCCAGTGTGAAGAATGTACTGTCCCAAGGGGTTTTGTGCAGCTGCTTTCAGAGATACTTCTAGGGACCTGTAAATTTTCAGTTCTTCCAAGGTGGTATGATCAAGGGCAAGGTGTTTACTCCTTTCCTGGCCTGGGCTCTGGTCTATGAGTGACCACAAGCACTCTTTTCTGCCTCAGAAGCGTGAGGAGGAATCTCTCTTCATCACCACTACAAGCTCCACCACACCAGCGCTCCTCCTTGCCCCAGGACCACCACCCAGAACTGGGACCCAGATCCAAGCACAGGCAAAGCAAGAGAATCCTGCCTCAGCATCAGCAAAGAGATCCCTGCAATCCCCCTCTGATCAGCTACTCAATTCTTCTTCCATCTGTAGGGAGAGCTCTAGAAGCAGCTGCCTCCCCGGGGCTGTACTGGGACTGGGACCGGGACCAAGCTTGTCTCTCACCATGGTCCAACAGACCTTTCCTACTGACCTTCTAGGTTGTCTTTGGCATTTGTGGGTTGAGAAGTCAGGAAACTGCCACAGCTGACCGTGATTCAGTCCTCTGAGGCCTGCTCCAGGTTCACTGAGGCCTGGTTTTTGCCTGCATGGCCTACGCTGAACTGAGGTCCTCTCCCAGCCAGGTGCAATAGACCTTTCCAACCAACCATCCAGGATGTCTTGGACTGGAAATCTGTTTCACTCTGTCTTTTTGTGGGTTCTGCTGCTCTAGAATTTGTTTATTGCCATTTTTTACAGGTATTTGGAGGGGTTTGGGGGGGGAGCTCAAGCAAGTCATTGCTTTTACGCCACCATCTTGGCTCCACCCCATGTTCTTCCTGTCTCTGCAAAAACACAAACTGGATCAAATAAGAAACAAAACTTGTGTACTCTCAATATAATATAACATAATAAAGGAGAGATTGTTTATATCAAGGGAAATGATTGAAACTCTGTCTTCTTTATAAAATTTGAAAGTGGAGGGACCAGAAAAGAACCATAATCACTGGCTCAAACATTTCGTAGTGGTTCACTATCAAAGCATTTCGCCATCTTCCTCTCTGATGCAAACTGATCCCAGCTTTCTTCACAAAAAAGCATTTCATACATATGGCTAAAATACGGGCTGTATTTTTTTTTACTTTATAGAAACATCCATATCTCATGAGGTTAAAAAATCCATAAACACGTATAAGAAAATGTGTATATACGTATACACACATAAATATGCTTAATACATATTATAATGATTAAGAACCAAAAAGGATGGGTGATAAAGTACTATGGACATAAAGAACAACTCATTAATTTGGTGATTATTGAACAAGTCACCCCAAATCGTTGTAACATTTACACCACCATTATTGAGACTTTGACTTGACTGACATTAAGAGATTAGTCATCTACTTCAAATATAAAAAAGAGATTCAAATGTAATGATAATATTAAAGGATTTCAACCGTTTTACATTTAAAACATGCCACCAACCCAAAAATGTCAAGAATAATTGATACAGAACAGGGCACCTTCCAGGGAGACAGTTTAAAACCGTTATGGTTCTGCCTAGTCTTAATCCCGTTATCATTACTCTTAAATAAAAGTGACCATGATGTTAATAAAAAAAAAAGAGAGGCTCACCAAAACATTGCATTAATCATTTAACGGATGTGGATGACATCAAGCTATTTTGCTCAAGTGAAAAGAACATTAAAAAGTTATTTTGTTTTCAGAAAATTGTCTCCAATAATTTCTTTTAGTCCCCCAAGGTATAAAGTTCTTAATATGTAGTGCAAAGAAGAAGAAAAAACTGAAGATTTTGAGCTTGAATATGAAGTTCAAATTAAATCAATGGATGAAGGCAATACTTATAAATGCCTTTCATCTCTAATCACATTGTGCATAAGACTATTGAGGAAAAAGCTAAGGATATGTATTTTAAGACACTAACTTTCATCCTGAAGCAAAAGCTTAATTAGGAGAACTTACTTTGAGCAAGTAACACACATGTAAAAGCAGTCTTAATAGACACTTTTGGCACGATAAAAATGCATGTTAACAGATCTAGAAAGTGTCCAAACAAATAGCCACGATATTAATGAAATACAAGTTTCATCATTCCAAGAGAGGTATAGAAAGGTTACTTCCTTCAAGAAAAGGATTAATAAATATTTGAGAGAACATATGATAAATCAGTTTAAAATGTATAGAAATGCTTTTGGAACAAACAGAATATACTTTAAAAAGCAACAGAGGCTAACAATACACACCACTGGATTTGCTGAATTCAGCCAAGAGCAGTGTGTCCCTGGGTGGAGACTAAAGGTCTAAGATCGTGAAACAGGATTGAAAGGTTTTCTGTGGAAGACACTCACATAAGCTAAAGTAATAATACGTCAACCAAGAAGCACTGAATAAATGGCTGAATCCTATAGATTCATTTGTAGAAACAGAGGGGTTTATGATAGTGATGCAGGATCAGATCTTTGCCTCCAGAAAATTACATAAAGGTCATCCTCAAGGAGCTCAGCCTTATTTATAGATGCCGAATATGCAATGAAGTGGCAGAAACTGTGCAACATATAATTACAAATCGCAAATATTTTGGATCTATAAAATGCTTACAAAGACATCATCAGGTGACTAGAATTACACATCAGAAGTTCACTCCTTATAAATTAACAGACTGTATATTCCCACCTTATGATGTCTACCACAACATATTTTTGAGAACTCAGCAAATAGTGTACTGAAAATGGGACATCAACACAGAAAGTACCGCCTCCCACAACTTTCCAGACATTATATTGATCCATAAAAAAATTAGCATCAATGTTAATAGATCATTAAGATCAATGTGAATTGATCATGAAAAATTTAGAGCTAGGAGGAATCTTAGAGGACATTGGGTCCAATTGTCCATTTTACAGATAAAAAAACTGAGGTACTGAGAGGTTATAATTTTTTTTTTCAGGATTAGATATAGTTCTACTGGATGCACACAACCTCCAAACTACATGGGATGAAAAACTTTTAAAATACAGAGAACCAGCAGACAGAATTAAAACCACACAGGAACAGAACAATTTACACGTCATCTCTGTTATCCTGTCTGCTGCTAGAATTGTTGCAAATATATTTTTAGTGAACCCACAAAAGATCGAGCTTACATCTCAAAAGTTTTATTCAATTAGCAAATGCAGTCATTCTGTCGTTCTCAGGATATTAAATAAACAATAGCAGGATAACAACTTGCCCATGGATCATTTCTACCTGAACACCATTAAAAATACGAAAAGAATGAACTCAAAGGGATAGCACTGACCAATATTTATGCAGAAATTTAAAGTTTACAAAGACCTTACCTATATTGTCTCATTTTAAACTTCCTAAGGACCCTTTAAGGAAAGTACCACAGGTGATATCTGTATTATACAGATGAAGAAACTGAGGACCTTAGCATTTAACTGACTTGTCCAAGGTCACATTGTAAGTGCCAGTAGTAGGATCTGAACCCAGGTGATCCTGAGTTTAATACTCAATCTAATATATCATATTGCTATTCAACGAGGATAAAAACCCAGAAGTCTAGACATATGACAACTGGTTGAAAGAAATTAGGCATGGTTAGCGATAATTGTTCATACTTTTATGTAATGTTTCACAGTCATAACTTGTTCAACATATCTGATCCTTGCAACTCCCCTGACACATTACCTAAGTAAAATCATCTCCATTTTGTAGATAAGGAGACAAAAATCAGAGGAGCTAGATAAGGAATTAACTAAGGTCACACAGGAAGTGTCAAACTGGAATTCAGACTTAGGTATTTTTGCTTGTTCATTTGTTTCGATTTTAAGCCTAATTCTCTGAAAATGAGAAGACAGTCTAGAAATTGTTCCAGATCTTAGAAGTGACTTTCTGCTCTAAAGAACCCATGATAAAAGGAATTCACATCTGTATACTGCTTTACAAAGTACTTTCCTCATAGTAACTTCCTTGTACAAATATCACCATCTCTATTTTGCAGAAGAGGACACTGAAGTTGTGAATAATTCAGTGACCCACCCACGATTACAAAGATAAATATGAAGAGAATGTTGTTTTGTAGCTAGGTTCTCAAAACTATGGCCTGTCAAAGGTTTCTGGTGGTTTTATGTGATCACCCCTTAGATGCAGTCCCTACCCCTTCTTCTCCTATGTCTCCACTTTTTCCTAACTGAAACTTCTATTATAAGAGATTCTGGATTAAATGTAATGATCCCGTAAAAAGAAACAGAAAATAATAATGGCTGTAAGTAAAATGTTAATTTTAAAATTGGCTAAAAATTGATGTCATTCTCTTCGATACTTAAAAGATATTATCACATTTCATCAATTTGCATAGTCCTTTCCACAGCACAAATTGTAACCCCTTTCTCTATGACTTAGCAAATGATCTTGGAGGGTCATTGTGACCAAAAAAACAATTTTCCATCTGATGATAAACTAGATTTGCTCAGTTGTCTCTTGGTTGATAGACATACAGTCCTTCACTGTGTCTTTCTAGCTTTGTAGTGACTTCCCAGAACCTAACGGCAGGAATACCCCCTCAAGAGCCCAGGTCCACCTCATTTTGTAAAATCAATGAAAGTTTTATTAGCATACAACACACAATTAGCACAATACAAACGTTAGTTCATTGAAATTATATATACAATCTCAACAGTTTCCCACCTTTTTTTTAAAAAAAAAATACATATCCCTGAGAGTACTCTGACTCAAAGCTAGATAAAAGCAAAATTTGATTCTGGCCATGATGACTCTCAAAGATAATTTCCCAAGAAACAGAGGGGTTACAATTTGCATTGTGGGAAGAAGTAGCCATTCTGAAGAAAGACTTGATTCTAAGTCCTATGAGAGTACCCATCTCTGTATGCCTCTCATTGCTCAGAAAGGGACTCATTCAGAAGATATGTTCAACAAATATTTCCTGAACCCTCCTTTAGAACGTGGCTTTTCTATGTTATAATTGCTTGCCTTTTTCTTGGTCTTATTTCTGGTAGATTTTTTAATTAGCATAATTGTGCTTCATTAGATTTAATGGTGATACCGGATTTGCATATGGGGCAGGTTAGCACCTAGCCTTCTACCTGTTGTTGTTGTTCAGTCATTTCAGTTGTGCCTGACTCTTCATGACCCTATGGATCTCTGTCCATGGGGTTTTCTCGACAAATATTAGAGTTGTTCGCCATTTCCTTCTTTAGTGGTAAACAGAGGTTAAGTGACTTGCCCAAGGTCACACAGCTAGGAAGTTTCTGAACTCAGGTATTCCTGACTGGAAGCCCAGGACTCTATCCATTGTGTGACCTAGCCATCTACTAGGGGAAACTAAGCACTCATGTTCACTGCTTTTGGCCAGATATCACTTGCACCTGTGACAGGTATATTCTTCCCTGCTATGCTTCATTATTATTTTCCCACTACCTAGAAAACTTTCAGTTTGACTGAGAAAGATGTAGTGGAAATATCTGAGAATGGCTACTTTCCCTGTCATGTCACAAACACAACCATTATCCAAAGTCATTACTCCTTGCATGGAACTGTTTATGACGAGATGTTTGTAGGACTGGGTTTTCATCCCTGAAATTATGGGCATGACACCTAAAAAGGATTTACTTTCAAAATCTTCCTCAAGTATAGAATGTTTCAAGGTCAAATAAATAAGTGCCTTAAAAATAGATAAAAGAGAGTCAATGATTAATATAGTGGAAAGAGCACTGACTATGAGTCAGATGACCAGGATTCTAAAATCCCACCTCTGACACTTACTACCTGTGTGACCTTGCTGAATCCCCTTGGCCTCAGTTTCTTTATTTATAAAATGAAGGGGTTGGACTAGGTGGTCTCTAAGGTCCTATCCCCTCCCCCACCCCAGATTAATGATCCTGTGACTCTTCTGTTTCAATTCATTTTTTGTACAATCTTTTAGGAGTTTGTAGTTGTGTTTTCCAGTTGTATTGGATGACATGTGGACTAGACCCAACTTTCAATCCCAATACACTGATCCCTGATATCCAAGCTAATGTCATTATTAGCACAATGACGTTAACATTGTGCTGCTTGGGATTCCTCTTATTGTAAATACAGAATTCCAACTTTACAAAAGAGTACATAAACGCATGCATACATACACAATATAAACTTACAAAGCTGACCCAAATCTTTCTCACAACAGCTTACCTAAAACAAAACCAAATTCTGCTTTAAAAAAAAAACAACAACTCAGGCACCCCGTGGCATTTAATGAGTTACCCATCATTAACTCTGCCGGATATAGTCAATAAATTTAATATGTGTATACTTACATAAAAGGCTTGACAGCTCTGAATTATAAATAGGAATTTGGTATTAGCAGAAATTTTCTTAGCAAGAAAATAAAAACAATATGGTGGGAAGATGAATGAACAAGAAACTTCCTTTTGCTACCCACCTAGGATTAAATACAAATTCCTCTTTGGCTTTTAAAATTCTTCACAACCCACCCCCATCCTTTCCCTAAGCCTTATTATTACACATTATTCCCATTCACATATACTATGGTCTAATCAAACTGAACTTCTCACAGCACCTTGTCTGTGGGACTCCATATCATGTATCTGCATTTTTTACTGCTCATGGTCCCTAGAATGCATTCTCTCCTCACTCCTCCCCTATGCCTCCTGGAATTTCTAGCTTTCTTCAAAGCTCGCTTCAATGGCTCCTTTCTACTGGAAGCTTTTTCTGACTTCCCCAGAGGCTACTGTCTCTCCCCTCCAATTCTCTTTCTTCATTTATCCTTCTCTATACAAAGAGATCACAAGAGCTGCTGCTGAGCAGCAATGGTTTGACATTTGCCTTTGTAGCCCCGGTGCCTAGCATAGTGCCTATCACGAAGGGAATGCTTAGTAAATATTTGTTGATTTACTGATTAGTGTGTGAGGCCTGTAGTATTCAGAGTCACGTTGGCTTGGAACTCCTTGTCCTTTTAGAAGCAGCATTCTGTACTCCATCCACTTTGGTGTGGTTCTTCCTTGCATCTCTTTCCACAGAGAGAACGTGTCCTATGATACTGACTTCCTGAACGTAATAGAAACTTGGTCCAATCCCTCCTCCATCCAGAAATGCCTGGGAGGAAAAGTATATACATTCACGGGGTCCCTATCCTTTCTATTAGTAGGAGGGAGACTCAGCAGAACTCTTCCAATGGAGTCCGGCAGAGCCTAGGTGTGTGTTGTTGATTTTGTACATTCTTCTGTGAATGTTCTTGGCTTGTTTTTCACTTGAGCTTAACTTTATTTTTGCAATTTAAAAAATTTCAGAGAAAAATAAAAGTTGCATCATTTAAAGTTACTGTACCTTAACAAATGCACCCAAAGTGGCACTGTTTTTGCATGCATGAAAGCTCAAAGCCTCAACAACTCCCATGAGCGATTAATCTTCTAACACTAATTAGATATTTGCTAATTAGCGTCTGATGTGTGAAATGAAAAAACATTTTGAAGCTGAAATGAATAGGGTCTAGAAAGATAGCGGCTGTATTCCAGCCCCCCCCTTTTCTATATTATTATCATATTTTATAAATATTAATAAGATCACCTGATATCAGCCGCTCTATGAAATTATCTTTCTGAACGAAGCCTTTTGTTTGGTATAATAGGAATGTGTCAATATTTTGCATTTAGAGCACAGCACTCAATGAAGGGAAGTGCTTCCCTCAGTGTTAAAGAGACGTCACATATCATGAATCACTTTGATGCTCCACGAACCTGCTCTGCTTTTTAACCCAGTCCACTTCCCATTTTTCCAATAAAGAGGCTAAAAAGATGGTTCTATCCAATCGTCTTCTTCCAGTCATTCTGTCTTTCTCTCTCTGTCTTTCCATATCTCTCTATTCCCCCCCTCTCGTGTTTGTTTTGGTTTAAAGTAACCTTAACAAAATGGGAAAAGTCTGCCCTCTGGGAGTTTTGATTTTGTGTGATGAAGTAGAAGGTGTACTTACAGAATAATCAATTTCAAGAAAGAATTTGATCCATTAATTACATGTATGAAGAATATCCAAAAAAATCACCATATGCTATCCTATGCTATCTTAATAGAAACAGGTATTGGAAAGAGGATAGGGATTTGGCGAGTAGAATACTTTCCCTCCTCAAAGACACACACACACACACACACACACACACACACACACACACACACACACACAGAGTCTGCAATATTCAAGCCATAAAAATTAAGCCATTTTATGTTCTTGAAATGTAGTATTTTGATTTGAACTATTTCTCAAATGAAAACTTATACTAAGAAGACCTAGATCTGAATGCTTTAAAGCTGAGAGCGAATCTCTACAAAGAATAAACTACTTCATATGGTGTATTTTTAAAACTACTCACCTGTGAATGCTGGTCATATCACAAATTATATCTAATTACAGCATTGATCCAGCAATTTGAAATGATAGCCAAGCACAAGTTGACAAAGGTGACACTGGAACATAATGACGACGAGATTATCGTTTTCTCAGGCTGACATTTTGTGATTATAATAATGCTGATCAAGATGATTAAAACCATAATGAAGGGAAGGCTCCAAGAACCAGAATAAAACATACTCAGACTAAAGAGAGTGCACCAAGTATGTGACTATAATTTTATTTCCTACTTTTTCAACATGAAGTCTCCTTCTTAGTTTAATATCAGACACTTCTATTAGTCCCAGAGGCCTCTGGAAACTGCAACGGACAGACAGGGCTTCCTACCAAGTCAGAGAAGCTTCTGTTTTTCAAACCTTAGATGAGGACAGTGAGGTCATCTATGCCAATTTATCCACTGACACTGGACTTTTGAGGTTGATAGTCAAGTCCCAGGTGCAAAACATCAATGGACTATTTGCATTAATATTCAGTTACTAGAAACTTCAGCCCTAAAATTCATGATAATCCTAGAGTTCTGCACTGCTACAAACATCAGTGAAATGGTAAAAACCTGGCAGACATTATCCTTTCACTTATCATTAAAACAGGAATAAAACCAGACAGCTTTTAATTACCAACAACAGAGAAATGAGTCAAGAGGAATCAGACCAAATCAAGACATCACCAGTCAATCCAGCAGGCAGACGTGGGCTTAACCTGGGAAATGAATGACATTCTGTACTTTGCTCAAATGAGCCTATTTAAATTGCATCGAGTTCCAAAGTATCTGATGAGACTTATAATGTTGAAGCTC
Source organism: Phascolarctos cinereus (assembly GCF_003287225.1). NCBI lineage: Eukaryota > Metazoa > Chordata > Mammalia > Diprotodontia > Phascolarctidae > Phascolarctos > Phascolarctos cinereus. The sequence goes on along the minus strand of NW_027555625.1, from coordinate 402,154,588 downwards.
GTTTCTAAAATGAAAGATTAGTATGTCACTATTATTTGAAATCCCTCTCCTAACCACACTAGCGTCCCTAAATTTGGTTTTTAATTTATCTATGCTTTCGCAAATCAGTTATCATAGAATCACAGATTTCTGAGCTGGAAGGGACTTTACATTCTTTTACCAAATAGCTCTGTAACCCTGGACTTGTTATTTTAACTCTCTGGGCCTCAGTTTCCTCATCTACAAAATGAATGGGATGGACAAGACGCTCTCTAACATCTCTCTCGGCTCTAAATTTCTACGATGCTACGATTCAAGAGGTGATCTGGCCCAGTCCCATGCCATTAGGACCGTAAACTATTATTGATTACTTCTGTTTTATACATGAGGCAGTTGAGACACAGAGAAGTGATTAACGCAAGCACTCCAAGCTAGTAAGTAGCAGGGGCGTGGCAAGCAGATAAGGAAGACTCTGACATTAAAACAAAACAAAACAAAACATGAAACTCTGGATTTGGTGTCAGTGGACCCCAATCCTGAATCAATATGACCTCAGCAAGTAAGTCACTTAACCTCGCTGAGCCTCAGTTTCTTCATCTTTGAATTAAGGGAGTTAGATTACGTGACCACTGAGATTTCTTCCAGCTCTCAGTCTATGAACTATGAGGGCAATCTCCTTTTCACCTCCACACACACACACACACACACACACACACACACACACACACACACACTGTTACGCAGACAGACAGTTATAATCTAACCACTATCTGGGCTCGTACTGCAGCAGCTGGTATCTAACAACCCTGTTCTTCCAAACTTCCCATTTCTGTCAAGGGCACCCACTGTCTTTCCAGGCACACAGGGTCACAACCTGGTTTGTTGTTTTTCTTTTTCTTTTTCTTTTTTTTGACCTTCTAAGTTGTCTTTGGCATATGTGGGTTGAAAAGTCTGGCAACTGCCACAGCTGCCCATGATTCAGTCCCCTGAGGCCTGCTCCAGGTTCACTGAGGCCTGGTCTTTGCCTGCACACCCACGCTGAAGTGCACTCCTCTCCCAGCCAGGTACGATAGACCTTTCCAATCAACCATCCAGGTTGTCTTGGGCTGGAAATTTGCTTCACTCTGTCTTTTTGTAGGTTCTGCTGCTCTAGAATTTGTTTAGAGCCATTTTTACGGGTATTTGGAGGGGTTTGGGGGAGAGCTCAAGCAAGTCACTGCTTTTACTCTGCCATCTTGGCTCCGCCTCCCTCTTCTCTCCCTGTCTTTGGTTTTTTTGGACTCCTCATTTTTTCTCATTCCACATTTTAAATCAGTTGCCAAATCTTGCCATTTCTATCTTTATAAAATCCCCTGCTCCTGTCTCCTCTCTATTCACATAGGTACCACCTTTGTTTAGGCCCTCATCACACCTTGCCTGGACTATTTCAACGACCTCCTAATTGTTCTCCCTGGCTCAAGTTCCTTTCCTCTCGGATTCATCTTCCACACAGCTGCCAAAGTGATTTTTATGGTGTAGCTAAGTGCCAGAGTGAAAGGAGTGCTGTGTTCAAATCCTATCTTGGTCAGAAATTAGCTGGGCAAGTCACTGAACCTCTCTGAGCTTCACTTTCCCCATCTATAAAATAATGATAATAATAGCACCTACCCAGAGGGTTTTTGTGAATATTAAACAAAAATAAACCATGTTAAATGTGTTGCAAATCTCAAATGGCTCAATAAATGTTGTTGTTACTATCACCACCACCACCACTGCTGCTACTGCTGTTTCTACCATGACGACGATGATGACTACTACTACTACTACTACTACTACTACTACTACTACTACTACTACTACTAGTACACTACTACTACTACTACTATTATTTCCTAAAGTCCATGTGACTTCCTTATTCAATAAATCACAGTGGTTCCCATAACATCTAGAATCAAATATTAATTCATTTTTATCTTTTTTTTCAATTTCTATTTTTGCTTAAGTTTTATATTTTACATAACCATTAGCATGGTAGTAGGTGCATGAACTTTATAAACTGGTAAATATCAATGTATTGGGGGAATATTAAAATATTTATTAATAGAGATACATGATCAAAAAGGCTTGGAGACCACTGGTTTAGAATATCTCTTCTGGCACCAATATCTAATAGAATAAGTTATTTTAGGGAAAGAAATGTCTCATGTTTTTTTTCCTTTCTACATCCAGCACAGTACCTGGCACGTCGCAGGACAGCTGTCACTTAACGTTGTTGAACTGAATCAAGCTTTTGACTTTGTACGCTATAAACACCAATGTAACGGTCAGTTATCTGGTTAGTTTATTTCATTCTCCCAGGGTCCCATACCTGAGGCTTGGAGCGGTATCAAAAATAGACCTCTGGCTAAGTCAGCTGTGCCTCAGAGGACAGGGCTTATATTCTGGCCTTTGTGTTAGTCCTGGGACTGAATGAGAAACGATGCCCTCAGCTGCTTATACCACCCCCTTCCTCTGAGGTCAGGCAAATATCTTTTCAATAACAAAACTATTGCTATGATGCTTAGTAATAGGGTATGACTTGTATATTAAGAGCCAGAAAGGATCTTAGAGATAACCTAGCCCAAACTCCTCATTTTTGCAAGTGAGAAAACTGAGCAAAGCTCTTTTACTGACCCCAAGCTTCCCATGAAAGTAAAGGCCCATCTTTTCACTACTAACATTTTATTACTCTTGCTAGATGGCAACTTGGAACTAAAACTGAGTGTCACACAGGAGGACAATGTAACAGTGTATGCAGCGTGTGAGCAGGCTGTAACACGTAACCAAGGAGGAGCTATGAAGAAGTAAAGGATATCATTAAGGAATTGTAGGACAGAACTAGGCTGGTCATGGAACAAGAGCAGGAATGACAGGTAGGCAGCCAGTTCAAGCCACTGTTATTCTTAAAATGAGGAGAAAAAGTTAGGAAGGTCTCCAACATGTTGGGTGTCACCTCTGTGGCAAACTATGGGCAAGGCACAGACGGGCACTGCACAGGATGGGAAGTAACAGACGGTTTGCTGGCTCTGCCACCAGATGGAACTTCCAAATGAATGAGACGATAGATACATTGGAGCATTTGAGAGAAAAACCTAGGCCCAATGAGGATAAATGACTTGACTAAAGTCATACAGTGGGGAATGATAAAACCAGGAACAAACAAAGGTTTTCCAACTCTAAATCCAGCAGATTCTTCCATTATAGTTCATAGACAGAAAGAAAAAAAGAAAGAAAAGTAGATAGGTAGCCAAGTGGCACAGTGTATACAGCACTGGGCGTGAAGTCAAGAAGACCTAAGTTTAAATCCAACCTCAGATACTTACTAGCTGTGTGACCCTGGGCAAGTCACTTAACCCTTTCCCCCCTCAGTTTTATCATCTGTAAAAATAAGAAGAAAATGTCAAACCCAGAAAACCCCAAATAGGGTCAGGAAGAATCAGACATGGCTAAAAACAACTCAAAAAAAAAAAAGATTGATAGGAAAGGAGACTGGAGATTTGGTGGGGTTAGTTTCCTATTTCTAGTAAAAGCAAATCATTCTCCTACTTACCCAGGCCTAAACCATTGGTGCTATCTTTAACTTTTATTTTTCCTTTGATGTCAACATATAATCAGCTGTCAAGTTTTACCGACTCGATGCTGACAATTTTTCTCATTTTTCATCTCCTAGTTCTCTAGTTCAAGTTTTCATTACCTTTCAACTATATTAGGCCCCTAATTTGTCTCACTACCTCTAAGATTTCCTTAGTCAACTCACCCTACAAAAGACTGCAGATTAATCTCCCTAAACTACAACTCTAATCATGTCACTCCTCTTCTAAAAATAAAGAAACCCCTCCATGTCTCCTCATTACTTACAAAATAAAGTCCAGAGCACTTAACTTAGCCTTTGAGATTTTCTATACTATGAAGCCAATCTTTTTCACCTTTATCCCACATGGCTACCCATTGCAAATTCTCACTTTAACCAAAGTGATTTATGCTCTGTGCTATTGTATGTCCTTGAATTCTGTCTACACTCTATGCCACCCGGCCCCCATCTCCTCTTATCGGAATATTATGTAGCCTTCCAGATCAAGCCTCATAGACCCTGCTAGGAAGACTTCCCTGATCTCTCTGTTACACACGCTTTCTTTCTACTCAAAACTCCTGTAATAATTTGTGTATCTTATGACAATTATCACATTCATTCCTTCTCATTTGTAAAATATGGATGATAATAATACCTGAATTATCTACCTTACTAATGTTTTTAAACCTTAAAGTTCTACATAAATATAAATGACAATAATTATTCATATGTATATCTGTGTGCATATATGCATAATCTATCTCTCTGTTAAGTTAGAAACTTCTTGAGGGGAAAAGACCATTTCTTATTCATCTTTGTATCTTTTACAATAAGTCTATTATAACTTGCGCTTTAAAAAATAAAACCAAAACAGAACCAGAAAAAAATTGTTGAATTAAATTGAACAGGAGAATGAAAGTGGTACCCATGGTGCAATAGTAGATGAAATATCCTGTTTTATTTGAATGAAAGACCATATAACTGGCAAATTATAGGCCAGTGAACTTGACTTTTTAGAAGTGTTATTAAAGAGATATTTAATGAATATCTAAGTGGGGGCAGGGGAATCAGTGATCACCAAGATCCATCATGGATTCATCCAAAATTGATCATGCTAGACCCACCTCATTTCCTTTTTTGACAGGGATAGATAATAGAGTGGTCTAAAAAGGGGATGTTATGGATATAATTTGCCTAGATTTTAGCAAAGAAATAAGATGGAAAAGATGTATATTTATAAAGATAGTATAGTGAGGTGGCTTTGGAAATTACTGAATAGTTACTACCCCAGCATTTGATGTTAACTTTGAAGGAGGTCTCTAATGGAGTGCCCCAAGGATCTGTTTTCGGCTCTTAATAGTTTCATTACTACCTTGGATAAAAACAAAGATGGCATGTGTATCAAATCTGCAGGCGACAGAAAGTTGGGAAGAATAGTTAAACACATCAAATGACACAGTCAAAATTAAAAAAATATCTCAGCAGGGTAGAACGCTAGGCTGAATTTAATAAGATAAAATGTACCAGGTAGAAATATAAAGCTTTAACCTGGGTTCAAATATTCAACTTTACAAGTATAGGATCACAAGATCATTACTGAGTCATAGAGCTGGAAGGGCCATTAATGGTCATCAAGCCCAATCCTCTCATTTAATAGATGAGGAAACTTGGTCCCAGAGAGGATAAGTGATTTACCCAGTTACATAAAGGTAGCAAATAACTGACCTGGGTTTGACTCCAATATGGAAAATCCATGGCTGTTATTAGTCTGTCTGAAGATATGGGACTTTAAATGGTCTACAAGCTTAATGTGAAGCCAATAGTGTGATAAGTCACAAAAGCAAATGAGATTTTGAACTTCCTTAAGGAAGGCTTGGGGGACTGGGGAGGTAATGGTACTCTTTTCTTGATTTCTGCCCCAGTCAGACCACATCGAAAGCACGATGTTCGGTTCTTAGGGTCACATTTCTGGAAGGATATCGATGAAAGTCAGTGTGGCATAATTGGTTAGAGAGCTGGCCTTGGAGATATGAAATCTTGGTTCCAAGTCTCATTTCTGACACATGTTGGCTGTGTGATCTTAGGCAATTAATATCTTGGTGTTCCAGACAACTCTCTAAGACCAAAATTTACAGGAAAGGAGCTAATCTTCATATATTATATTAATTACATTAATGAAGTCACAAGTCTAGTCCCTATCTGCTAATCTTAAGAGCAGCCAAAGGAAAGCAACCAAGATAGATGAAGAGCCTCAGGGATTATGCCATTTGAAGAACGGCAGAAGAAACAGAAGTTGTTTAGCCTGGAGAACAGTACACTTGAAGAAGACATAATAGCTACCTTTAAATATTTGAAGAATTGCCACACAAGGCAAGCTTTGGGAGCAATGCAGATGGTGCAGAGGCAAATTCAGATTTGCTATAAAGGAAAAACTTCCTAACAGGACTATCACCAAGTGGCATGTGATGCCTTGGAGAAAGGTAACTTCCTTTCACTATAAGTCTTAAAGTGAAGAATGGATGATCGCTCGTTGGGTGTGCTGTAAAGGGCATCCTTAGTCAACCACAAACTGTCTAAGGTCTGGGCAGGGTCCCTAGCAACTCTGAGATTCTGCTGGATCAGTTGTTACTTAACTTTCCACGAATCTCTGTCTTCTTTCCCCAATTAATAAATCTCTTGAGGAAGGAGAGAACTAGGTATCACACTTTTTTGGTATAGAATCCCCTGTCCATGTAGCACAGTACTATGCCTAAAGGCAGCAGTGAATAAACAGACTGAATTTGTTGAATAGTGGAGAGAAATACATAAACAGAGGAAGGACATGGCTTGAGCCATGATGTAACTGAAACTGTGAGACAACCGAATGCTTTGAAGCAGAGTTTTATGCAATTCAAGTAGAGGGAAGGTAGAATACATTATGCCCTATGCACTAACATATATCACTTTATGAGCTATTATTATATTATGTTACTTTGAAAATCTCAATCTCTTTGTATCTCATTTTACTTACTGATCAGACAAATCAGCCCACAAACTTCCAGACACACCAGGCCACTTAGAGCCTGGCCGCCACTTGGAAATAGAGGAAGCATTCCAAGAAGAACGATTTCAATTAATCAGCCAATGAATCAATAAACATTTATTGATCACCTAATATGTGCCAGGCACCGGGTTAGGCACTGGGAATACAAAAGGCAGCCCCTGCCTTAGAGGAGCTTACAATCGAATGGCAGAAACAACATACAAACAAATATATACAAAGCAAGCCATATACAGGACAAATAGGAAATAATTAACAGAAGGAAGGCACTGAAATTGAGGGGTTGAGGAAGGCTTCTGTAGAAGGCAGGATTTTAGTTGTTACTTAAAAGGAAGCCAGGGAGGTCAGTAGTCTGAGCAGAGGAGGGACAGCATTCTACGCATAGGAGATAGCCGGAGAAAACTTAATTCAATTCAACAAACATATATTAAGTGCTTAGGGTAAGGGCCTTTTCATACTTGAGGAATCAATATATTTGGACTTTCCAACAAAGACTCTGGATTTATAAGAAAGAAGTTTTTTTTTTTAATTCAATCAGAGGACTTACAAAATCTAGAACTCCAACTGAGCCTTAGAGAGGTATTGGGGTGTCATCTGCCAGGGTTCAGTTGGTTGGGGAGACTATTAGCACATCTATTAAATGAGTTCACCTATCTCTGTAAACAGCAGCTCATTTTTTAAGAGTCCTCTTTGCTTCCTGACAGTCAGGCTATAATGTACATAGGTTGAGAGGCAACATAGGATAATGGGTAGAATAGTTATTCTCAAACTCAGGAATACCTGGGTTCAAGTCTCACTATTTGAAGACACTGGGTACATAACCCTGAGCAGGTCTCAACCTCTCAGGGCTCTAAGCAACTATCTAAATTGTAGCCAACCTGTACTAATAGAAACTTCCTCACCAAGAACTTCCCTGTACTAATTATATCAAAGGTACAGTCCTGATCCCTATCTATGGGCATCGTTCTAAGTAATCAAGATTCAAAGACAAAAATAAAGACAGTGCCTTCCTTCAACGGATTCATCCTCTATTGGGAGAGATACAACATGAAATTGCAGGTGAAGCAACCATCATCCCTATCTGTGGAGCTGAAAAAAAGTATAAAAGCAAGCCTAAAACAATATCAGCCTTTACCTGAGGAATGCCAATATTTAACCAGATTGGTAAAAGAGAATTCTAGATTCCCAGTTACACTCTGTTGTCATTTATTTGAAAGGACAAAGTCAATGTTCTTTAGGCACCAGCTCTTTAGGTACCAAGTTGTATACTGTTCTTTGTCCCCCCCCCCCATTCAACTCAGTAGAGCTACAAACCCTCTCTTCAGCGTTCTCCACTCAAACAGGGGAGTTAGTGCAGCTGGATTGCTTCTGGGCTTCCAACAAGACTACTTCAAATGATATTATTTCTGTTTATGATGTGCATCACTAGCGGTGCTCATATTTGAGAGAATCAGCAAACAGAAATTTAAGTCTGTTCACCATAATCTAAAAAAATCCAGTGCTATCTTAGAAGGATGGGAGTAATGGTAGTAAGAAATTGGTCATATACCTAAGCAGGAGCACATCTCTAGCCCCTCTATTAATATGGCTTTTGAGTAACTAACTATAATCATAGGTAGCATTTATACAGCACTTTAAGGTTTGCAAAACTCTATGAATATTATCTCATTTTATCCTCACAACATCCCTGAAAAGGAGGCGCTTTATTATCAGTATTTTACAAATGAGGAAACTAAGGCAGACAGACAGAGATTAAATGGCTTGCCCAAGGTTACAGAGCTAGGAAGGCTGTATTTGAACTCAGCTCTTCCTGAATCCAGGATGAATTCAGTGTTCTATCCGTAGCAACACCAGCTACCTCCAATTCAAAGAACCATGCCAACACAACCTGGGTAAAAACTCTTTCATCTAAAAATTGATCAGTGTAATAAGAAAAGAAAATCTGAATCCAGGATATTTGATGTTAAATACACTTTGGCATGAAAACCACTGAAAGTATAAAAGAAATGCCCATAAGCTCTTTGAGAGAATTGATCTTTATTTTCCTTTTCAGAGAGGTCTGGCTATATTTGATATCAAAGAGGTCTCTCATTGAAAGAATAGACAGACAGGCAACCAGTGTTTATCTTCAAAGTAAGCTCCAAGATTTGGAGCTAAAATTGAAAATTCAAGAGTCAAATAGTTCAACCTTCTCATTTACCAGATTAGGAGACTGAGGCCCAGAAAGGTTAAGTGTCTTGTACAAGGTTGAATAGGTTGTAAAAAAGGAGAACTGGGATTCATATCCTTGTCATCTGACTGCAAATCCAGTATTCTTCCTCTCTTTTTGCCTCATATATAATTCCTTCATCTCTCTTTAGTTTTTATTACTTTGTCATTGAAATAACTACAATCCTTTGCTCCTCAATCCCTACCTCTTTGCTTCACTTTTATAATGTAAGCTGTACAAGCCACCCTGAGAAAGGATGAACATGACCTCAATTATATAGTTGTCGTTTTTCAGTCGTGTCTGACTTTTTGTGACTCCATTTGGGGTTTTCTTGGCGAAGATTCTGGAGTGGTTTGCCATGTCCTTCTCTAGCTCATTTTACAGATGAGGAAACTGAGACAAACAGGGTTGTGACTTGCTCAGGGTCACACAGCTAATAAGTATCTGAGGCCAGAATTGAACTCAGGAAGGTAAATCTTCCTGACTCCAGGCCTGGCACTCTATCCACTGTGTCACCTAGCTGCCCTAACTATATAGACATTAATAGAAAGCCTTCTCTGACTCTCAACCCACAATAATTGTGGGTGTTCTCTCCCTCCTCAATTTTTCTTGTACTATTCTCATTTGTATACATGTTGAATGGCCCCTATAGGTGAATAACTTCTTGTAGGCTAAGACTGTCCTTGTATCTTCAGTGTCTACATAATATCACACATAGCACATAGTAGGTGCTTTCTAAATGTTATATTGCATTCTATCTATTTTCACTTACTTGCCTAAATAGCATTAGACGTATTAAGCAGTAAAAGCAATCTGTTTGCAGAATTTGGCAACTTCAGACTTCAAAAGTGCTGTTTGATCATGCCTTTGTGAGCTAACCCTGATAGTCAGCTAAAGCTGTACTAATCAACAGAGCATAATCAAACAGTCTGTGTGCCCTTGCACATGCAATTTAATGTGTTTGTTTTCAAAGTTTTGGATGATCTCCCCTCAAAAGAAAACCACCGCTTCCTGTCCACTCTACCTCTCTGTTTTTCGTTACCAAGTAATAAATACTACAAGCAACTGATACAGGTACGTGGGTGTGGGGTGCTATACAGAAGACATAATGCCTACCCTCTGAGAGTAAACATTTTAGGCAGATAAGGTGTACAGATGCCCGTGAGGCTTTGACCTGTTGTTTGACTTAACAGAAGCACACAGTGAGCCATGAGAAATTGATATTGGATATAGTTATACTGAATATCTGGGCAGCATCCAGGAAAGGCCTAACCTTCTCCAATTATTGCACAATTATGTTAGGTTGTATTAATCAGTTTTGGAGGGGGGTAATTTTCATCCCTCTAAATCTTTTAAGACTTTCTCTAGACCCTTTGATACTGAAGTTTTTCCAAGTTAAAAAACTGCATAGTAGGTGCTCAGTGGCCCTTGGATGACTGTACTGTGATTCTTCCATCTGTAAAAGAGAGAAATAAGTATGCCCTTCTTTAATATACAGTAATATTGAGGAGAGCTATGTATTCATGCATGTAGAAGAGGCTTGGGTTCTAAGAAGGAAGGGTACCATATGAATTCAAGGTTTATTCACTGACCACCTTCCCTCCGCCCATCCTTCTACCTCTTAATATTACTTGTTATCTCTAAGACATACTATTAGATGAATAATAGAACACAATTTTGTTTAATAAACATGAAATAAAGAGAGGTGGTATTCAAAAGGAACTACAATAAGAAAATAGGTTGTTGTGACTGAAAATGTGGGAAAAATAGTAGGCTTACCTGTGATAAAGGCCCTCTTTTTAAGCACCTATGTGACTGGACAACTTTGTTATTTTAGGATAAAATAATCATTTGAGATTATTGGTTTGGTGAAAAGAGAGGTAAAGAGGAATTGGGCTCTGTGTTTTATTCCCTAAGACTTGACTGAGATCATTCAGTGGTCAGAGGGCTTGTATTCACTTCAGTATCCTGACACTCCTTGTTCACCTGAGCACCAACGGCAAGCAGAACCCTCAAGCCAAACTGAGCTCTCACTTAGATTCCTAGCAAGTAAAATCTGGCCCGGACAGCTCCTTTTTGCCCAATGAGCAGAGTGTATCAGAAGGGAATGACCTCTTTTTATCTAAGATAAATACATTTCTTATTAGTGCACAATAATGTTACATTGTATCATTCCAGATTGTTTCCTCATTCTCAGCCTCCTAAATTTTGTAAGACTTTCTGTAGACACTTTAATTATTGAAGTTTATCTAAATAAAAAATGCAATAAAAAATTTGTCAGACGACTGATTTTATGCAGCTATCAAAGCATAATGCTGAATACCTTGTAAGTGCTTATTAAAAAGTATTTAATGGATTTGAGCTGAAACTTTTCACCCCCATTTTTTTCAACAGGTAGGCAGTTTGTCTGAAGGCCTTCAGAACAAGTGCCCTCCTGGCTCTATCTACAGGACACCACATTTTTAGATGAAAAATGAAAAATTCAGCCAAAAATACATATATTTTCAAATCATCCAGATGGCTGATATTTTTACAGGTAAAAAACAAACGTCTTGATGCTTGACTAAATTTTTTAGTTTCCTTTGGCACATTTTGGTATTATGCACATAGCTTAAATGATGACTCACCAGCTTTCTACGCCCAAGACATTTCATGAAAAAATATGTTCTTTAATATTTTAAAAGTTTGAGAAGCTGTAATTTTGCTGGGTACTCCCTCCACTGACAGAGCTCATAACCACCATCAGTGTGCTGATGACTGACCTTTAAGAGCTGCAGTGACTGACTAATTTGCCACCAGTCTTGGGGATGGGATGGGTCTCTTACCTTAGGTAGCCTAGTTCTTAGATGACAGCCATATTATCACAAGGCATGTCTTGTTGAGTGGAAAACTGAAAGGTTGTTTGTTTTTTGTTTTTTGGTTTTTTTTTTGGTGAGGCAATTGGGGTTAAGTGACTTGCCCAGAGTCACACAGCTAGTGAGTATTATAGGTCTGAGTCCAGATTTGAACTCAGGTCCTCCTGACTCCAGTTCCGGTGGTCTATGCACTGCGCCACCTAGCTGCCCTATTTTTTTTAAATAAATAAACATTTTAATGTTTAATGTTAATGTTTAATAAACAAACATTTATTAAGCACTTACTATAGATCTGGCATTCTATCTCATAGTTTTTCTTGAAGAGATTCTTGGGTTAAACCTTTTCAGAGAAATATTATGGGACATACAAGCATAGATTTCTAGAGTTATTGATTTCTGTTCTACTACAGAAAAATTAACATATTATAGATAGCTCTCTATATAATGTACATATAAATCTATCTGAGGGTTAAGGGCTTGGGAAAAATAGAGGTAAAGAGGCATTGAATAATACATTTTATTCCTTAAGACTTGACTGGAAAAAAAAATAAGATTTGACTGAGATCATTCAGTGGCCAGAGGGCTTACATTCACTTCAGCATCCTGATACCCTTGATCACCTAAGCACCAAGGGCAAATAGAACCTTCAGCTCAGATATGGATATAGATATATCTAGATACAGATTTAGCTGTAGATCTATCTAAAATAAATGAATTTTTCCGTAGTAGGACAGATCTATATCTAGACCTATCTAAAGTAATGTGAAATTTTCAGTAGTAGGGCAAAAATAAATAACTACAGAGATCTTTAAATTTTAAAATTAATTTTAAACCACGTAAATTCTCCATTTAAATGCCCTAAAGCCTTCCTATCTATGTATCTATGTATGTATCTATCTATTGCTCTATTGCAATTAAATGGAGAATTTACATGGTTTAAATAAAAAGCAAAAAAACCCAAAAACCAAAAACAACCCAGTCAAATACCATCCGACAATGCATAAAAATAGGGACTAAAAAAAGCTGACTAATTTTCTCTGGAGTTAAAAAAAATTATGTGATTATCTGTATCTTGCTACAAATACCACTTCCTAACCCAGCTGTTATTTCACCTCAGAACTAAGTGGAAGAACATAGGCTCAAGTACCAGAATGATGCTCTTGACTTGTACAGCCCGGGAAATGGAACCCAGCAGTTTGTTAGTTTCTTATTTATAAACAGTGCTATCTTGAGAACTAAAAAGTATTGAATATAGCTTACATTAACTCAGTCTTATTACTCCGCTGTCTTATTCTGTTAGCACTGTTCTGTGCTTATTTAATACAAATGCTATGGGAAGTATGCTTATTTAAATGAGAAGCAAAAAGATAAAACACAACCTGGGCATGTGGTAAAACAATATAATGTATAAGCTCTTTAAAAATCATAATGGAAATAAAGAGGATTCTTATTTAATAGATATGCATTTAAAGAGGGCACAAGTACTCTGTGAAACCTGTGGTTCATGCAGTCAGTTCCTAGAAAATGGATTTAGTCATTAGGTGTGTTACTTGTAGGGTAGATTTCAGTGCTAAATTATTTTCTGACTCTAAACGAATTTTTTAAAAAATTTATTTATTCATTTATTTTTGGCTAGGCAATGAGGTTAAGTGACTTGCCCAGGGTCACACAGCTAGGAAGTGTTATGTGTCTGAGGCCGGAATTGAACTCAGGTCCTCCTGAATCCAGGGCCAGTGCTCTATCCATTGTGCCACCTAGCTGCCACCCTAAATGAATTTTTTAAAAAGACTTGATCGTCATTATAGATATATGCACATTTCATGCATGTAGATATATATTTACTATATATATGCATTTTAGAGAGACAGTGTGGTATAATGGATAGAGCTATGGACTTGGAACTTATGCTTAAGTTCCATCTCTGACACGTTCTAGCTGGGTGATGATGAGCAAAGTAACTCAACCTCTCTGAGACTCAGGCAACCAAACACCTCTCTATACAGAAGTATAGTGTTATCTGCTACTGGTGGAGGGAACTCCCTCCTAGAGGATATCACAGATCTTTAATGTATACAATTTAATTGCTTTTAATTCAATAGAACTTCTGTTGTGACATTATTTTGGCAAGCTGTAAGTAGGTAAGATATTTATAGTCGTTAATGGGTTTGTGTGGACATTTTGGCCAATGTTTTCACCTAATTTGTTATCTTTGGAATAAGCATGGAAGATCAAGGGCAGCTAGGTGGTACAGTGGATAGAGCGCTAACCCTGGAGTGAGGGGAACCCTTTGGCTCAACAGTAGCTCTGTGACCCTGGGCAAGTCACTTAACCCGGTTTGCCTTAGGTCCCCAGCTGTAAAATGAGCTGGAGAAAGAAATGGCAAACCACTCCAGTATCTTTGTCAAGAAAACCCCAAATGAGAGCATGAAGAGATGTACACAACTAACTGACAAAAAAATGACAACCATGAGGGGCAGCTAGGTAGCGCAGTGGATAGAGCGCTGTCCTTGAAGTCAGGAGGACCTGAGTTCAAATCTGACCTCAGACACATAACACTCACTAGCTGTGTGACCCTGGGCAAGTCACTTCACCCCATTGCCTAGCAAACAAACAAACAAACAAAGACAACAATAGAACTGACAGATCTTATTGGCAAAACAATAACCAAAGAAGATAAACACCTCTTTCTATTCCTTATTCCTCCACAGAAGACTTGAAATTTATGGGAAATTTCAAGTCCAAGTAGATTTCACCACAGAAAAATTGGGTGTAGAGTATAGAATGTTCTCTGGATAAAAGTAGACTCTTCAATCTACTCTACATCCGTCACCATAGGGTGGATGACCATAGTGATGACCATAGTTTTCCTTGAGGATTTTGTTACTAAGGACCATAGAAATGCTTATTGTATATGATATATCACCTCAAAAATTGCCACACTCTGACACTGATTTCCTTAAGCCTTTATTGTTATTAGTATGATTATTTCTGTGTTAATGAAATCTTTGGGGGTTGATTTGTAATGATGTGTTTGTCCCCTTTTTCTCCGCTCATGAAACCAGGACTTTGCTGCTGGCCTCTTTCACCTCATTCCTGGAATACTGCAAAAATTTGCTGGTTTGCCTCCCTGTTTCAAATTTCTCCTCATTTCAAACTATCCTCCAATCAGTTGACAAAGATGTCTGCCTAAAACAAAGGTCTGACCATATCACCACCCCTTTCCCATTTCAATAGACTCCAGTGACCAGTATCAAATAGAAAATCCTTTGGTTTTTTTTTAAGAGCTTTTCCACCTAGCTACCTCCTCCCTTTCCAGTCTGCTTACTTTTTACTTCCCTCCACTATTCTATGGCTCAGAAATACTAGCCTTTCCTCTTTTCCTTATATACAACACTCCATCTCCTGACTGTAACTTTTCACTGGATGACCACCACACCTGGAATACTCTCCCCTCCCACCTCTGTCTCCTGGTTTCCATGGCTTCCTTCAAGAGTAAATTCAAACCCCACTTTGTGCAGCAGGCCATCTTCAATTCACACCCCCAACCCCATTTCTTGCTATTCTTTTTGTCACCAGTGGCTAGCACGATGCCTAGAATACAGTAAGAACTTAATAAGTGTCCTATTAACTTGATGATATGCACTGTTCCTTAGCACCTAGAGTCTTGATAAAAGTCTACATAGCTCCTTTACTAATCACCAATGTATAAAGAAATTTTGATGTGAAATAAAGACTGAAATCCTAGAGCACGATGCTGATTTTCTGTCCAAATAGCATTACATAATGTTATAATGTGTTATCACCCTCATAACTTCATAGTACCTGAAAGGACCACAGCAGACAAACCTCTACGGTACCAATCTAAGAGCTTCCTTTGCAAAACTTTATAGCTTCATAGAAGATTCTTTCTGATATTCAAAGGAGTGATTTGGCATTGCTTGTAGAGAGGGCAGCATCTAATTTATGCATTTGGAGGCTGGCCAATGTAGCTTGGGAATATAGATACAGCAACTGCTATCAAGCTGACTGAACAAGCACAAACAAGGGGCCACTCTTGTTAGTAGCAACAGGTTGAGGAGGATCAAAAATATGGTATTGCCCATAGGAGCCTTCCCAGACTGCTCTTGGGGGCATTCTTTAAGGTTTTGTTACTTGTTCCCTTTCTCTGTCTGTCTGTCTGTCTGTCTGTCTGTCTCTTCCCTTTTTTCTTTCTCTTTCTTTGTTAATTCTTTCTTTTTTTTCTCTCCTCCCTTCCTTCCTTTCTTACTTGAAGGTTGAATGGTTAATGTGGATTAGAGATGGTGTTTGTTTTATTTACTCTACCATAGTCCCTCATGCAAAATAGATGCTTAATGAATGTTGATTGGTGTCTAACAAGGAGAGTACCAGAGCAAACTCTTGTGGCAGGAATAGAATACTGAGTAGCCAAATTTCCTTCTTTCTCTTTTATGTTCAATGTTGCCTTATAACATAGATATGGATGTTTCCAAACAAAATAAATGAGCTTTCAAGAAAATTCACAATTATCTGACCATCGGGAGTAAATAAGGTTGGAGACTTCACTTTGGAATTCCTACTTACATATTTTGGAGTAAGAAACAGTATGGTGAATCAGGCAGAAAGCTAGTCTTGAAGCAGGAAGACCTGGATTCTATTCTGGTCTGATACTAGCTAGACAGTTGTGGAAAGTTAGTTAACCTCTCTGCTTCTCAGTTTCCTTATCTGAAAATCAAGAGTTGGACCCAATGGCTTCTAAGGACCTTTTCCAGTTCTAAACTACGATCTTATGATCTTTAATCTGACAGTACTGGCTATGGGACATTGAGCAAGTTATTTAACTTTTTCGTGTCCTAGCCAACAGAATAGGTACAGATCTGCATCTTCATAAGGAATTCCTTATACTGATGAAGTCATAGGTGAGTGTATTATTATTTTTATTATTTAGTGTATTTTAGGGTTTTAGAGACACTGAATGAATACAGGGATGAGGGAGAGGGTACTCTTCAGCAAGTGACAATCAAAATGACCTAAATGAACATAACCAATTTGAATGATCAGAAATGTAATTGTGCCCCTTTATGCCTCCTGAGAAAGGGAATCAGAATCACATAACAGATCACTGAATTTGGGCCCTAATTCTATTCCAGTCAGCAGGGCAAGACTGGTAGCCTGGCCTACTCTGAATGGATTGAATGGAATTGAACATCAATGACTCTGAATGGGTAATATAATTATTACCTGACCTTCACAACCACAATATGCTGATGAAACAATTTTTGGAAATTCAAATTATTTTATAACATCTGTAAGGTGTTAATTTTTATTTGTCACATGTTAAAAAAGCTTTGCATTTATATACCATTTTATTTTTTTGATGGGGCTTTCACAAACACTTTTTCATTTGCTTCCCACAACAATTGTATGAGGTAAGCAGGAGAGGTATTATTTTCCCCTTTATATAGATGATAAAGTACCAGTTTCAGGAATAAATGACTATTAAGTAACAGAGTAAAGATGAGAACTGAAGTCTTTTGCTTTTCTACACCAACCAAGTAATTTTGATTCTGTGATAGTAAAACCAAAAAAGGTTAACATTTGAAGGGGCTTAGCACATTCTTGAAATGTTTATTGTTTGAAAAATAACTTGCTGTGTATCTATAACTAATAAAGTATTGTGATGTAGCTTTCATAACAATGAAAATTCAGGATATTTAGGCAGGAAGAATATATGGAGAACACATAGTTCAAATCACTCATTTTATAAAGAAACCAAATCCCAAAGAATGAAAAGTGGTTTGTCAAAAGTCACAATGAAAATTAGTGACAGATCCGGGACCAGAATCTAGGTCTCCTTACTTCTAAAACACAATCGTTCCCTCTACAGCACTGTCTGGCTGACTCTGGTCCATAGTCTTCACTTCCTTCTTCCTTGCAACCATGATGATAACTGTAGCATGCTGTCATTTTGGTCTACCATTCATGGGCACATATGTCAATATACTGGATAAATAATATTGCATTATTTTTAAGCAAATTAATTTAAGGGCCAAAAAAATTAATGAATCCCTTGTTTAAATGATGGGGTCTTACTAGTGTAAAACTACTAAAAAGTAATTAGATTAAATGGGAAAGCAGAAAAATGTATAGCTGCTAATTTCCTAGATAAGAGAAGGAAAGGAAGAAAATACTTTTACAAAAGGTCACAAGGAAATTGGAAAAAACAGACTTATAATGCATATTTTGCATGTGATGCCAGGACACTATCAGTGAAAGGTTTGGCTCAGCAATGACTGAAATGCTTCACGGACGATCATCAATTAGCAGTGTCCCCCCAGAGGCACAGAAATATTCATTTGCAGGACTGGGTATTAAAAACAGTACAATTATTTGTAGCTCAAAAATAATTTCTGTACGTGACTTTAAGGAAGAATCATTTGTTTGTATTAAAAAAAATTATGAGTCATTCTCAATAAGTTAGAGCTGAGAAACAGTTCAACTGATTTCCCTCTTGCACGTCTCATGCATCAGTGGACAAAGTCCCATTATCTTTGCTCTCTCTTTCTCTCTCTCTCTCTCTCTCTCTCTCTCTCTCTCTCTCTCTTCTCTTCTCTTCTCTTCTCTTCTCTTCTTTCTGTCTCTCTCTCTGTCTCTGTCTGTCTGTCTGTCTATCTCTCTCTCTCTATATATATACATGCATACATATACACACACATAGATAGATATAGATATAGATAGATAGATATGTGTCTGCGTGTGTGTATCCTCCATTCCATTCTAAAGAGAGAAAAGCTTTCACCATATGCCAGCTAAAGGGTTTGAAATACTTTGCCCTGACTCTAAACAAAAGTAATTAATACACAGTGATTAAGAGCTTCTGCATCAAATTATAAAACAGAATAACATGTTTAGTCCATGTGAGGCCTGGCCAAGAGGCCACAGGAAAGCGGCAGTATGATTCAAGGATGAGTTTCTTACTGATCAAGTAGAAACACTGAAGATGAATCACACTGCAGAGAATTTAGATAAACTCAGTGGGCCACCTCCAAGTCTTGTTCTGTCCAGACCAAAGCCTTTAACATTTCAAATAGTCTCGACCTGAATTAAAATCAAGGTCTTAAGAGGAACCAAAAATGTTAGTAATTGTGGTAGTATGTACATCTACCGGAGCCCTGGAACCATGATATTCTTATGTGGTTCCAGCTAGTTTTCCCTCCTCACATAGTCTAATAATAGTTAGAAGGTTTTATCAACTAGAGCTAATCTCTTCAGGATCAACCATCATAGTAGTAGTAAAATTGCAACTGTATAAAAGGTAACTTGGTATGGTGAAGAAAATGCTGGATCTGGAGCCAGGAATACTAGGGTTCAAATCCCTTCTCTGATACCAGATGTGTGACCCTGGGTAAAAGTCACATGACTCCTCTGGGTTTCATTTTCCTCATTTGTAAAATGATAGAGCTGAACTAAGAGGCACGAGATGCCCTCCAGCCCTCCATCTATGATCCATGCCCATTTCACATTTTTTAAAGTCTGTTTTCTCATTTTAAAAAACTGGGAATAATAATATCTAAAGTATTTATCTCAGGGTTATTGTGGTATTCATATATGCCAATGTATGTAAAGCAATATATAAATGTACAAAATTATTATTTACGTTTAATTTCAAGCACTTTTGTTATGACAAAAAATTTTATACAAAAATTGGAAATTAAACTCTTGGTATAATACATATATGGCCACTAATATAGGGACTGCTGAGTTTTTACACATTCTTTACCATTCATTTAATGACACTAAAACATTTACTCTATTTAATTACCTACTTGAGATATCTTTTTTCTTAATGAAGAACCATTCATCATACATGTAGTGTTTTATTTCTTAGAGTGTATTACTTTATGAAAGCTATTATAATATGAAAACAGAATATTTGCTAGATAAAATATCAAAATAGTTTATGTTTTAAATGTCTTCCTAGGTATTTTAAGGCACTAGTTGATTAAATATCTAGTACCATTAAATCTAATTTTAACTTCAATTAAATGTTTAGGCTCCATTTCATATTTAATCGCTGAATAAGGAATCAAAGTTCTAATTCCCAACATTTTATAATATCATTCTTCAGTTTCAGAATGCCTTTTATGTTGTTTTATACATTTCAAGGTACTAATTGGCCACATTTTAAACTATTCATCTTGTAACTATTTCATTAAAATAATACTCACATTTTTCACAGTTTCAGTATAAATCCCAACTAATTTTTTAAACAATAAACTAGAAATCATGAAATATAGGGGGAAAACATCATTTTTGAGTATTAATGAGTTTAAACAACTCATTATTAACTTAAACAACTAGTAGGACTGATTACACATTGGCAAAATCCCCATGGCTTTCTGCAAGTGACCTATACTTCTCCACTAAACTCATTGCTTATGGGATGAAAAAAGTGGCCAAGAGCTTCAGACACTCTAGTCTTTTCTCCCTTTACATCAACAAACTCCACTCACCTCCCCCATTACTGTTTTACAGAGTAGTCTGACTGCTAGCTCAAAGAGCTTGGCAAATGAGTTTTAATTTGGTGGGAAGAGCACAAGATTTGAAATCAGAGGACTTGATTTAGAGCCTTGTTTCTCTTACTACTTATGTGATTCTGCATAATTCATTTCTTTCTGGGTGCTCAGTTTCCTCATTTGTAAAATAAGGGACATCTGATTAGACTGTTTCTAAGGTCCCTTCCAGTTAGAAACCTTATATAAAAACATCTCTGCTATAATAATAATAACAATAAATGAATATGACATCACTAGGTCCCTAGAAGCCACAGTTGCTCTTTTTTTTTTCAGTGAGTCTATATTATCTATACATGCCTATACAATCATATATGTTGTGTTCACATGCCCAGAGGTTGGGCTAGCTTCAATGATCCCCTGTCTCAAATAAAAATTATAAAAAGGTCAACTTTTAGTGTCTCCATTATGAGTTTCATTACAAGATCAACTACTACGTAAGTGTCAGCAATAGAGAGGGGTATATGTGAGAATATAAATTTTCAATCTGGGACATTAATCTATATCAGCTGGTATCACCCACCCAGCCAATACTGGGGATTGTGGAGTATGCAAGATACATAAATCCACTGTGGTTCAAAACTGTGAGTTCACTGGTGTAGGGAACTGCTAGTAAGGAACTCCCTCTCCATGTACCACTAATGCAGATTGGACAGTTGTTCTGCAATTTATAACATTAGAGTTTAGAAAATTGCCTTGGGTCCTGTGAGGTTAAGTGATTAGCCTCTTAGAATACTCTAAGAATGATTTGGAGAGAAGGTTGCTGGTCTGCACTGGCAGAAGCGACTCTGCCAATGAAATTATAGCTCCAGTGAAGAAAAAACAATTAAAAAAACCCCACATACACACACATTGTTCTCAGAGAACTTGCAGTCTGGCTGAGAAGATCATATTTAGGCACAAAAAAACCATTCGAGAACACTGCAAGGTGATATAGAACCAAATTCTCCATCATGTCACATAGACCATGAGCATTTAGAAAAGAGAGAGAGTGGTGATGGAGTAGCTGCAAACCTCTCCAGTACAGAGGAGACCAGACCTGGGCCTCGACAAGGAATAAGCACTGCTGTTTGTCGTCTCTTTCTTCCTTCTGTAAATACACTGGTGCACAGCAGCTTGGATTATTTCTGTTATATGGGGAAATAAATTGCCTCATTAAGTAATACAGCTCCTCTTCCCCAGGGCTGGCCTTGAACACTGGCAAAAACAGATAGCTACCTACGGGGTTTGATTTTTGAAGACTCTCCTGGCTAAAATTATATCCTCCATTGACCCTGCCTGACATGTTTATATTATTTACTCCTTTGGACTAAAGCAAGGAAACTATAGTTAAAAAGTGAATGTTATCTAGGAGAACTAACATATTAAACTATTATCAGCTATTACCCTATCTTGAATAAGGCTATCAAATTAGTCCTCGGTAAACTTTCAAGATTAGTTTTCATCAAAAAAAAAAAAAAGATTAGTTTTCTTGAGGAAATGTAAGTCCAGAGTATGGAGAGACAGCTTTGAATAGGACGTCATCATCTTCATCATCAGCATTTAAATATAGCATCTACCATATGCCAGGCACTGTGCGAAGTACTTTAAAGATATAACCTTGTTTGCTCCTTACAACGCTGGGAGGTACCAGCTATTATTATCCTTATTTTACCATTGAGGAAACCGAGGCAAATAAAGGTTAAGTGATTTGCCCAGGGTCACACAGGTAGTAAGTATCTACCTCTGGATTTGACCTTGGGTGTTCTTGACTCCAGGCCTAACTCGCTGCCCACTGAACTACCTCAAGGAGAGAATAGAATGACATTGAATTGCTGGGTTGAAAGGAGAGAGGAAGGGGGAGGGAAGATAAACTGTGATAACGTCATAATTTTGTATAATGCTGGTCATGATCAGAATTTTCATAGTGCTATACAAAGGCAAGGAGGCACCCCAGCCAGGAGGAAAGCTATAGGTTTGTTTACTGTATATGCTTTTAAATGTTCTTAGATAAAAACCTCTATTTGTCAATGACACAGCAGGGAGTAAATGAAAATGTTTATTCAGACCCCTCAGCTGAAAGAGTTCCCTTAATCCACTCACTGATGAGATAACACTGTAGGATTACAATAATCAACTTGCTGTGTGTCCTCTATTAGTGCTTTAAAGCTGTAGCATTTCCCATCCACTAGGAGATGCTTCTTTATTTGCATAATATAGTGGCAGACTTTCACCCTTCTGAGATCATTCTTTCTTTCCTTGTTTTTCCCCTGACGTATTTCAAACAGTTAAAATGAGGCTGAGGATCACTGAACAAACCGCAATTCTAAATGCCTGTGGCTTAATAGAAAGAAAAGGGCGTGCCCTGCCCATCTCTGCTTTAAGTAACAGAGCTATAAAAAGATTCAGATATTAACCCTGACGTTAGGCATCTCAGCTTCCCCTAAGAGTGAGGAGTTACAATGTGAGCCTGTGTGTCTGTGAGCCTGCTATGTAAATATGGAAAGCAACAATGCACAGACAACTCCTTAAAAATACCTCTGAAACGCTATGAGTTTATCTAGTTGCATTTATTTTCAAGTTATTTCCTCTGTGCTCCTTCCTAGTTAACTAAGGTAATGCCCACTGACAAACAGACCACAGACTTCCCGATACCCATTTCTAAAGTTGGTTAAAATACAATTATGAAAATGCAAAAGTTTAGATAATTCATTCAAACTTGGCTTTTTTCCATGCAGTTTTCTAAAGAAAATTTGAAGTGTCAAAAATACATATCTTGTGCTCATTATTAAATGCTAAATACCACAGTGTTTTGAGCTGCCTTGTGGCCATTGTAAAGAAAACAGGTGTTCTGATAGATTATAAAGTGTGACTCAGATGATGTGTAGAACAGAATTTTAATGAAGTTGCAAGCACAGAACTCTGACTAGCCTCTTGAATATGATGCTAAAACACTGAAAGTAGTCTTAAAGACCCCAACAGCAATGACCCAACTCCAAAAGCACTCATTAATATACAGCAAGTAAATAGGATGGAGAAAATCATTATATTAGAGAACCTTAAGATTTTGATGCATTTCAATATATCATAGCCAGAGGAGATGTGCACGAGTTAAAAAGATATCTATGCCTTGTATACATGCAAATATGCAGAGACTATATCTTACTCACCAAATTAAGCTCCTAGTCAACACTACAGGCAAAAAAAGAAAGAAAAAGAAAGAAGGAAAGAGAAAGGAAAAAAAGAGGGGGAGAAAAAAAGCAAGAAGAAAAGATTTTTAAAAATTCTTCCAAATGCATGTTTAATGATAGAAAAGAATAAGTCCCTAGCAGAGAAGAATAATTATTAATTAACAGTAAGGATCCTATAATGAACTCTAGAGCAAAGGAGAAACTTTTATCCTATGCTCTAAGTAAGGTATGTTGCTTTCATGGAAGACAGGGATGGCTATAAATGAGTGAACATGTATCTGAATCATTGTGAGCATGCTTGAATTTACAAGAAAGATCCAAACAGCTAAGTAAGTTCCTTGAAATGGCAAATATAAGCCAGACTGCTGTAAGTCAGTGTCTCATTCAAGCTCATCCGTGATTATCCTTCATGATAGGAAGTATATAGTTCATGAATTTTCTAATTATTTTCCACTGTAAGCAATCTGGAACAGAAAAATCCATTCCAAGATTATCTATACCCATCTATCTATCTCAATATCTTTATTCTTTAATTCTGCATATATGCAGTAATATGCATATGCAATATGCATATATACATGTTTATATCTACCTAAATAGAACATAATTTTATGCTAAATGACAAATAATTTTCACCAGCAGTTGTCATAAAAGTTTTTTTTCTAGAGTTTTGCAGCCATATACAATAACTATTCATAAATTTGTACCAACTCTTCTTTTATTTTCTTCCATTCGATGTCAACAAACATTAAGTGCTTACTATGTGTAAAGCCTACGGGATATTCTAATCAGCACTTTGCTCTGGGCTCAAGGGAAGGCCAAACAATCATAGAAATGTGTTGTTTATTTTTTTTAAACTTCAAAGCAAATAAGGATAATTATTTAAGTTACTTGTGAGCAGATATTGCAACTTAAAAAAGCAAGAGGCTTTCAGTGTAACAATACTTAATAAGAGAAGAAAGATAATCACTAAGAGTTTTTTTTAAAAAGCTACTTTTAATCACTAACAATCCTTTCAATTTATAAGATGGACTAAATCTATTTGAACAATTTGTAACCCTTAGATGATTAAATGAGGATGAGAAAAGGGGCACACAGTCAAGCTTTCAAAATAATAGTCAGGCCTTCATTTAAAAATAAAATTAAAAACATATAACTTGAATCCTATACTTAATTTGTTCACAAATTCTGTTATGATTCAAATCAAAATAAGTAAATATTACTGTCATGGATGTATACGCAGCAATACACATACTAACTGTACTCTATACCGTGTCTTAACAGAATAATTCTTCTGATTTATGCTTAACTATGCTTCAAGTCTGTCAGATTGAAAATGTCCCACTGAGTAGATCGTGAATAATGGGGCAATTCCACATTCCTTTTTGACATTTTTTTTTCCTGTACGGAGCCTCCACTGCCCCCAGATTAGTTTCCTCACTGTTTTAAAACAACTTTTTTTCACCCAGAGATTTACTTCTGCAGAAATTGTTGACTCTACCCTGGTCTCTGCTCCTCCTGTAGTCTCAGTTTATTTGAGTCTTACTTATCATTTCAGAACCAGTTCAAGCTCCACCTGCTCCATCAAACACACTCTCTCTCTGTCCTCTCTAGCCTACAATGATCTTTCTTCTCACCTAAGCTCCTGAAGTTGTTACTGCCTCTATCACTCATTTGGAACTTCCAGTCCACTGTCTCACATTATTTGTTATCATTGTATGTGTGCAGACCTGGATAAGCTCTTTGAAATAAGCCTCTACTTTTAGTTTCTTTGTATCTCCCATGGAGTCTAGCATAATGATTTGCATATCAATCAGTGAGTATTTACTAAGTGCTCGGTATGTGCAATATCCTACTATGTGCCAGGTGCTGTCCTGGCTGCCAAGGGTACCAATACGAATATGAACCTCTGCCCTCGTGAAGCTTGCCTCCTCCTGGATGTTGTGTTGCACATAGTAAGCATGTGGTAAACGTTTGACTGATTCCTGAAGGCATAAACCCTGAAAGAAAGAAAACAGTTCAGGAGAAGAAAGGAAAGAGGAGCCCAAGGCACGCATTTCAGATTGTTCCTCCTTTCCAACAAGCTGTAACAGCAACAATTTGGTCTCTGAACATTCAGGCATGCACAAAAGCAGGATTTTAGCCAGCACTTAATATGACCCTGTTGGCCAACTCAACGGTAAAGCTATCAATAGAATACATCTGAAGACAAACTACCTTTCGACCTTAGGAAGTGGCTCCTGGATGTCTAGGGTGAAGTATTTGGAGAAACATGGAAAAAATCACATACCTTTCTGCTGAATAAGAAATGTAGCTATCACAGGACATCAGCCTGATGCCCTACACTAAGAATAAATCTGCTTCATTAGGGCAGATAAAAATGTGTGTTCAGTTTGCCCAGTCAAACACACCTGCTCAAAGTGACCATTTGAGCTCCTTCCACAAATGGCATGTGTGCTGAAGTGGAAGGTCTGCAAGCCAAAACAAGCATTTAACTGCATAAGTAATGGGGCTTAAAAGGGGAATCTTCCTTCTTAAATGTTTCCAAGCAAACAGGCTCATAAGCCAGTTATATATCCACTATAAAGTTTACCGCTTTAACTTACTGTGACATGTTTCCCTTTCAATACACACAGTCTCACCCTATATTTCTCTATTTACTTTCCTCTCACAGAATTCTACTCTATTATTAAAAATTAAACCCTATGCTATCTTTCCTCTTTAGACATCAAAGTAAAACATATTTTACTGCTCACATATAAACTTACATCCTTTAAAGAAGTCTTTACCAAGACCCTCATAGTATTCACAGGGTCATGCAAGTGACCTTACCAAGGAAAAGAAAAGATAGCTCAAAGCAAACCTTTATTTCCTGCTTTCCTTCCAATTAAATTAAATCCAACAAATTGTCGAGACTCTGTGGAATGAAAGCTACAGATTTCCATCTTATGTAAATGAATAATGAGCCTTTTAGGAGACCTTTATATTTCAAATCTTTAACAATAAAGTCTCAGCTTCAAACCAGTTACACCTAGTCCTATTTCTCTTCAAAATCCAATCCACCACCACCTCTTTGTTCGTGTTATAATCAATTATAGTTTAAGGTCATTGCCAGCTAGAAGTGTACCGCACCTTCTCTTATCAGTATTGCTTCCACATAAGACACAGCTCTGCAACTTACTCTGCAAAAATTACAGAAGGGGGTGGTGGTGGGGTGGGGAAGAGAAGCCCATCAGAAAAGCTGTTTCATGGGAATACATCAAAGACTTGGGTACCAGAAGGACTAACGGCCTCAAACTGAGCACCAGGAGGAGTTGTGGCAACAATGTCATGTGAAAGCAATAGTTGAATTGATTTTTTCAATATTTCTGCAATAAATCTGAGCTCAAATCTGTTCCCTATGAGGTGTAGGTAGGAGGCTAAACATACTGCCAAAGAAATATCAGAGAGAGAATCCAAAACATACAGAAAGAATAATATTCTCAACTACTATTTAGTGGAATTGATAGCTCTCATGCTGTAAATCCATAACAGCGAAAGGTTAAAATGTATCCCAAGGAGTGTCGGGCATTTGTAATCAGCAAAAGATGATGTTTATGAAGTACCTCACATACTTGACTTTAAATCAAATATTCGGAAACAATATTGGCGAGACCAGCACTTTAGACGAACAACTCAGACTGAGCAAGAGAAGCAAAGGGTAATGAATGGAAAGCAAACTGGATTTGGAAGCCCAAGACCCGTACTTACCTCCCGACTCTGATATTTACTCCCTGGCGGCATGAAGGTCTGAAATAAATCACACACCCTCTTGGAGCATTAGTTTCCTCACCTACAAAATGGGGATAATTCTTATGCTACTATTCTGGAGAGGTTATTGTGAGAAAAGTACTTTGTAATGGAAGGACTACTGGATTTGGAACCAGAAGTCCTAAATTCAAATTTCAGCTCTGCCACTTAAATCATTTAAACTCCGGGGCTCAGTTTCCTCACTTGAAAAATGGGAGGATTTGTTAAATCAGGGGTTGTTAACCTTGGGTCCATGGATAGATTGCAGGGGGATTTGTGAAGTTAGATGGGGGAAAATATTACATCCTTATTTTCACTAACTTTGGTTTCTTATGTATTTTATGCATTTAAAAATATTATTCTGAGGAGGGGTTCCATAAGCTTCATAGAACTGCCAAAGCCAAGTCAATGCGCATTTATTAAATGCTTATGTCAGGCCCGTTGCCAAAAGGGCATGCGCGTGCACACACATACACACATACAGAGAGAGAGAGAGAGAGAGAGAGAGAGAGAGAGAGAGAGAGAGAGAGAGAGAGGACTAGGAACTCCCAGACTAGCTAGCCCCTTCTACCTCTGAATCTATGATCTAAAAAACCTCACAAATATGAGCCATCTACTCAGTGAACAAAATGATCAGGTAGGTCTAGGAAGTAATATATACATTCCTTATATCACGACAGACACCTCATATGGCAACATTCAAGTTCAACACCATGCCCTCAACTAGCTGAAACATAATAAATGTTTGTTTGTTCAGAGGAATTCAGTGGCAGCACATATTACATAGGGGAAAAAAAATCTATTTTTTTCAAGTAGCAGAGACTCCAAATCTCTCAGCATATAAATAACTTAATAATGTTTATTGATTGATTAGAGGAGCTGGAACCATTCTCCTCTCTCTTTTCTAGAGAGCAGCCCAAAGTAATCTGAATTATCTGGAGAACGGAAATGGAGAAACCAGAGAGAGGCAGGTGTTGTTCTGCTCTGGTGCTGCCCTCCACAAAACACCCTGTACCAGTGGGTCAGCCCAGAGGTTCAACCCAGTGGTTCTCTTCTCTTCTCTTCTCTCCTCTTGGTGGCAATGCTGGTTGCCCTTCCTGAACCCTGTTCTTCTCCACCATCCTCCTTTACTTTGCTGTCACTCTCTTCAGCCTCCAGCAGGTGGCAGTTTTCTCACTGCCAAGTATGCTGCACTAGCTCAGTCAATCAGTCAATCGACATTTATTAAATGCCTGTTTTGGTAACCAAGCACTAGGCCACTCTGCTTCTGGCAGCTCATTTTTTCATTGTGTCATTTCTGTTCCTGGTTCCTAATGCCAATTCTCTGCCGTCTGGCAGTTCCACTTTCTTCCAGCAGATGGCACTTTGCTACCCTCTGCTAGACTGACTGTCCCGCACATGGTGCTGGACAGCTCCCTTAAGTGACTCATTTCTGAGAGTCTTTGTTTTTTTTTGGTAGCTTCGTTATTCTCAAGCCTACTTCCATACATTGTCCCCACATGAAAGACAAAGGCTACCTGAGGACTATGGAATCTCTCTGGAACCAAGAAAGTGTCTGTTTTTACTGGAGGAGGCTTATGGTGGATTGCTGCCAGCTCTTCTCCTCTCTCATCCGGCATCCTGAAGGCGCAGCTCCCACTCACATCAGCATCTCTCTCTGAGTCTCAGGATGCAGAGAAGTACCCCACCTCGGCCCTCAATTGTCCTTAACTTCCCCTGTAACAAGCAGACAAGGTTATTTTAATTACCTGGGACTAGTAACTAAAAAGGACAAGGTGGGAGTGGGGCTTGCAGCAGCCTCACCCTGTTGCTAGTATTTATATGCTGGGGGGGAAAGATCTGTCCCGGCAACATATGTGTAAAGTTGGGGATCCAAAAACAATAACAAACATTTATTAAGTACCTACTCTACACAAGGCTCTTAGGCGCTGGGGATACGAAGAAGGAATGACACAATTTCTATCCTCAAGGAGTTTAGGATATAATAGCGACAGAAGTATACAAATAACTATAATACAGGGCAGGATATGACAAATACAAAAGAGAGGTCCAGACAAAGGGATATGAAAAACTTGAGAAGAGAAAGGTCACTTTTAGCTTGGAGGACCATGGGAGGCTTCATGGATGAGATGTTCTTAAAGGAAGTACCTCATAGGAACTATGAGGATGAGAGGAAATCCATTTTAGCAATACAGGACAGGATGAAGAAAGGCAATCAGATTGGTGAGGTCAGGATAGCAGGAGAACTTACCAAGGACACAAATCACACTAAGGGAGGGCCCTTAAATAGTTGCTTATACTGAATTTTTATGTTGAATTTTTAAATATTGGTCAAAATATGTCCCTGACATAAATTCACTGAGAAAAAAATGCTCCCACCTTTTAGTGTTTTTCCATGAAAGACGCTGAGATGATCTGGGCAATGGTATTCCACCTTGACAGGCTACAGTCAGATAACACCTTATGTCATCATATACTTTTATTCTGGAGGGAAGGTCTTTCTTGTTCTGCTGGCCTCATGTCACTTGCAAAGTCTTAAGTTGAAAGGGCTATTAAGAGGTTTTTCTTCTTGCTACTACTGGCCATGATGAAAAGCTACCCTCTTTCCCACCAAGTACAACTGGGCAAGGATGTCAATGACAGAGGGCCTAATGTTCCATCCTGTGCACAGTTTGACATCAGAGGAAGAGAAGGTCCTACTGATTTCCTCTGACCACTTCCTCCCACCCTGGTCTTGGTCCCCTTGCATTATTCCTTTAAATCTTTTTACATCAGCATTCATTTCTGTCTTAGGGGAATCAACTAGAAAATGGGGTCAATTGTTTGAGTGATTCATGTGGGATAAAACAGACACACATACATAAACACATTATCTAGGGAGCCATTAATCAATATGATAGGCAACATGGTAAGTGCTGGGGACGCAAAAAGAAGGGAAAGACAGTCCCTGCCCTTCAGGAACTTTCAATTGAATAGAGGAGGGATAGAACATGCAAGCAAATACAGACAAAGCAAACTACCTACAGCATAAATAGGAAATAATTAACAGAAGAAAAGCATCAGAGGAGCTAGGAAAGGCTTCCAGGAAAAGAAGGGATTTAGCTGAGAATTAAAGGAAGCCAGAGAGGTCAGTAGGTAGAGTGGAGGAAGAAGAACATTCTAGGTCTGGGGAGCAGCCAACTAAAATGCCCAGAGACTAGAGATGGAATGTCTTGTTTGTGGAACAGCCAGGAGCCCAGTGTCACTGGACCAAAGAATACATGGCAGGCTAAGTAAGGTGTAAGAGAACTAGAAAGAAAGGAGTGGGACAGGCTGTACTTATACCCAGGCCTCTGAAGACGCAGGAGACTCTGATGGGAAGTTTAACCCTTCCTAAGGAAGGTAAGAATAGCTGTGACACTTTGCAAGAAGTAATCATGTTAGAAAATGTGATAGCTCCATAATTAGAGGTAAGAAAGCCTAGGCACCTCTATTTCACCATAACTGCTGCGTTAGCCCCTATCACCTGGTCCACTGCTACCCCAGTTACCCTTACCCTGGCCTTGGAAGCAGAAGCAGAAATGCAAAGGAGGCCCGTAGTGGACAACAGCCGTAGTGAATACCAAGTAGAAATGTGAAAGGCCAAAAGAAGTCAGAGAGAACAGATACTTTGGAATTGGGAGCAATTATTTATTGCCACAATAAAACCAACACTAGCCTCCAGGGCCATGAGGACCATCTCAGTAGATCTTGGTTGCTAAACTTGTCAGAGTGGTTGCAAAAGGATGGTAATTTCACTCCCTCCTCCCATTTCCACTCTGTCTCCCCAGGAGAGCATCTATCCATTCCAAAGTTTCTCTCTCTTTCTTGAAAGACTATTTTTTCCAATTTCTGTCCACCTAGCCCCTAAAAGCCAATAATAAGATAAAGCTGTGGTTAATCAATATATTACCATTCTGTCTATATTTCATTTGCTCAAAAGCAATTGAGAGAGAGCATTATGGTTGGCTACACAGAAAGAGAGAAGGAGAGAGAGAATCAGAAAGGTAGGACAGACTAATTTCCTAATCTGCTATGATTATCATCTCGGGGATGGATAGGAACCTAAGAGATTTTAATCACGGATGTAGTGGATGTAGTGAAGGTGGTAACTAAAGGAAAAATCATGCCCACCATGAGTCTGGGAAACAGTTGCCCCCCCCCCCAGCATGACAGTGGAAGCTAGAAAGAGGAAATAGCTAGTGATCTTCCTTATCCAAATCACTCCTCTGCCCAACCACAACTATACATACATAAAATATCTGATAAAAGGTAGGGCTCCTTAAGGAGAAGTATAGTTCCTTTTTTGTCTTTGTATTGCCCCATGCCTGGAATAATGTCTGCTGAATTAATAGAAATACGCATGAAATCAAATAAAAAAATGCAAAAAGCATCATTTGGTGCTGAAGGCACATATTTCATGATATTGAGGGTGATGGGTGATATGTAGTCATTAACACATTGAAAAATCATTCCCCTGAAATGTTACTGTAGTGATAATAGATGAATTTTGTCAGGTAACAAATTACTAATGAATGAATGAATGAATGAATTACCCAATATTATTTTTAGAATGTAACCTTTTTGGAAAAAAAAAAACACCTTGCAGACAGCACCAACAGTTGGTTTGTGTAATGGCAGAGTCTCTTAGGTTTTCCTCCTCTATTCCTTCACAGTGTATTTTTGTGAACGATTGTATTTCCCATACAATCAACTGAGATGAAGACAGCTCTATGAATTAGTGATGGTGGCTGAGACATAATTTGGAAGTCCAATAAATTCTTCATGAGGTAACAGAGTAACATGGAAATCCCCCAAAGAGACTGACTCCATATGAGATTACACATGGCTTTCAGGAGGTGTTATTCACATCTGCAGCAAGAGACAGTATAGGTCTGTGGAGGACACTAGAACACCCAATATGATGTAGCTCTAGTCAAAAATGTATTAGTACAGCAAAAGACATGTCAAACTCAAAAAATAAAATCTTCCCAAAGGTGGGATCTGTAAAATATCTGATCAGATATAATAATTAGTCAAATTTAATAGTTTTGTTCCATTCCTGGAGATTTTAGACCTTGTTGGGTTAGCAGAGGTGGAGAACCTTTAGCCTGGAGGCCACATATGGCCTTTTAGGTCCTTGGGTAAGGCGTTTTGACTGAGTCCAAGTTTTACTGAACAAATCCTTTTATTAAGAGGATTTGTTCTGTGAAGTTTGGATTCAGCCAAAGGGCCACACTTGAGGACCTAGAGGGCCACATGTGGCCTCAAGGCCGGCAGGTTCTTAGGGGTTTCCCCTCAGGACATTCTCTTCCCTGCCTTTGGACAGTCAAATGACATCCAATCAGTAAAATCCTCAATTATTATATTTCTTAAATATGTAGGTATTTCAACTAAATATGCCAAAATCTGGATTAAAAAACACACAAAAATCCAAGACAGGATCAACACAAGGAAAATTTGTTAATTTTGTGTCCCTTGAAAGTGTCCACCCTGAAACTCAGACTTGAAAGAAATTTTTGTGGTAGTACCTCCATTTGCCCATAATGTGGGTACTTTAAATATCCTCACAGCTGTTGCAATTTAAGTATAACTAACTCTTAAGATAGTTACCATGGGAGGAAACCGGTTCAGCAAGACTTGAGAGTGAGAAAAGTGTTGATTCTGAACCACAGTTAAAATTTTAACATTTTTAACTTAGCGATCATAGATTTTGAGCAAGAAAGGACCTCAAAGATCTCCTAGTACAACCTTCTAATTCTACAAGTGAGGAGATTATGACTTGCCCAAGGCCCAAGAGTGGTATGTAGGATTTAAGCCTAGCTATCTCATTCCACATCTGAGTCAACTCAGCATAGACGTGCTTATATACTGATAACTGCCTGACAAGGCCAAAAAATACAAGCTAAACAACGTGTGGTACTTATGTAGTGTAGTGGATAGAATGCTGGACTTGGAGTCAGGGAAACCTGAGTTCAAATCCTGCCTCACAAACTTAGTAACTATGTGACCTCATCTGTAAAACAATGGGGCCAGATTTAAAGCCCTCTGAATACTATTCTACGATTCTATGACTTTATTTGCCACAATTAGAGACTTAAAAAAACATTAAAATATTAAAGCTTTGGTCAAATTGGAGAAAGGGGGAGATGTGATGGAAGCTCATTCCATCATTTATTCAGTTATTCTTGAATTTATTGTATTAATGTTGAAAAAAAAGGAGAACCAAATTTAATTGAGAATTAAAGGAAGCAACCTACCAAAGATTTGTTTTTGACAAGAACTGGTTACAAACAACTCCTATTATAGGCACATTTCTATTACACAATGCCAGGGTCCAAGACAACACCAACTATCTTCCCAAACCACGCCACACAGTGACGTGTTTTAGGTGATAAACACGTTCTAAAAGACAGCTGAGGTATGTACACAGTCCTATCTTGTCCTGTCTGTTTCTTTTCAAAGCTTGTGTGTGCAGCCATCAAGACCTGGTTTATAATTTAATTGAGCTGAGGTTTACACTCATAACTAAACAATGAAGTTAAAGTAATGAGTTTCAATCACAGGACTGTAGCACATAGTTTAATTTACATAGATAATTAAAATCACCGCCCCTCCTGTCCTTTCTTTGTTATTGGTGCTGTACTAGCAAGATACATAGCTGGATATGACCAGTTTCATTTTTCCATTAAAGGAGAGAAAGAGAGAAAGCAAACCATTTTTAATGTAACTCACCCACCCCTTTCAAAACCAAAAATGCTTAAAGCGAAATGGTTGCTCCAATTGATTTTAAGTTTAAAGAGAAAATCATTCTGATAATTAAGAGAAATTTAACAAACTGTAATGTGCTCATCAACTGAAAACATTTGTAGAGTCAGGGTTTTATTTCTACTCTATTTCCCATTGGCACGTGTGATAAACTGCACTTGAGGATCTATAACTGAAGCGCTACCTGCTGGCAGCGTGAGATGCTGGAAAGAACACTGGATCTCCATTTGGAGGACTTGGACTGCAGTCCACCCTTGGTTGTGCAGTGGTCTGGAGTCAGGAACACTCCTCTTCCTGAGTTCAAATCTGGCCTCATATACTTACTAGCTGTGTGACCCTGGACAAGCCACTTAACCTTCAGTTTCCTCCTCTGTAAAATGGGCTGGAGAAGGAAATGGCAAACCACTCCAGTATCTCTGCCAAGAAAACCCAGAATAGGGTCACACAGAGAGTCAAACATAACTGTAAATGATTGAACAGCAACACATCATCCTATCACTTTCTACCTGTTATGAGTCTACTCAGTTTCCTTTTCTGTACAATGAGAAGAGCGGGATAGATGACCCTTGAAATTGTATCCAATGCTAAATCTACAACTCTAAAGATATTTCTGTTGGTAATGATTTCTTTCACACTAATAATTTCTTAATGACTGCTTGACTATTACTTATTAACTTATACTAGAGGGACAAGTCTTAACGTTAGAGAGAGAGAAGTGAATTTACCTCTGCATGAAGTATCAAGTCCCTGTCATGCTCCTGATGTTTGTTTTCTTTCTTTCTTTAGTTTTCATTCAGCCCTGCAACAACAATCATTGTATATCATCTTGGCTTCGTTTGACAGGGCTGAAGGTGCAGCTGTCATTAGACTTGACACTAATGACAGCATTTGCATGATAAGACTTGGGCCAGGCCAGAAATGTGATACCTCAATTCACTCTGAATGGCAGGCACCTAGTGACAATATTTCTGAGGGCACTGAAACAATCTATGTCCCAATTTTGATATATAACAGGTATTACCTATAATAGATTATATATAATATATCTATAATATATGTGAATATATATGAATACATATATACTTATATATGTATACACATTTGTATCCTATATTTACATTTGAGTTTAGGGTGTCTGTCAAATTATATTGTATTTTAGTGTCCTTCAAAGCTACCATACCTAATACAGTAAAATGAGAAATGTTAGTTGTTATTGGGTAAAAAAAGTTGAGCAGAACTTCTATTTGCATTTTTTCAGTAAGATAGTTGTCCTAAGTAACTAAAGAGCTAAAATCATGGGGAAATATTAACATCTAAGACTGAATTTGCAGTATAATTTTTTTCACTTTTTGAGGGGGTCTTTGCTGATAATGAAGGGGTCTATACTGAGAGTAATTGAGGGGTCTTTTCAATAATGGCATATTTTAACAGAAACGAGTATGATATCAGAAAATGAATTCTGGGATACACTTAAGCACATTGGAAAGAAATCCAATTACAACTTCTGAAAAGACTTTTAGAAAATTGTTTTAACATATTAAACACCATGGGCTGTCACAGCCAAAGAATTAATTCGTTACTACTGACAGACCAACTTATTGATGATGATCATTTCTGTACTTGTTAGGGTGATACCTAGACTCAGTTACTAGGACTGTATTCGAAATAGTTCTAGACTGGTAGATAGAGTCTTCCACAGCTTTATGCTCTGTTGGCTAATTATTTAGAAGTACCTAGAACTTTCAAGAACTTCTGTGCTATGTTTATTGTCCAGACTATGATGCTTGATGGTCAATCGAGGTAAAACCTGTCTTTCTGTCTGTCTGTCTGTCTATCTGTCTACCTATCTGTCTGTCTGTCTGTCTGCCTACCTATCTGTCTGTCTAGTGCTCAGCACAATACCTGACACATGGCTGATATTTAATATATGTAATATATATTTATTACGTACTATATAACTGTTCATTGACTACCTAATATTATACACACATATAGGTGTACATATGTATATCTGGGATAAGTGTATTGTAGATGAGTAGAATTAATGAGGAAGAAGATGGCAGATTGGATTGCATTTGGAAAACTGCTATATGCTTTTTAAGATCCCAAGCTTCTCTTCAGAGTAAAGATACATCTATTCAGCACAAATGATCAAGCAATCCTGAATGGTTACAAATGTTAGAAAGCCATAATTTTTGAGATGCAAAAGTGGGGGTTAATCAAATAGCAATGAAGATACAAGTAGGATGCAGCATATTTCCAGTGATGACAATGATGGCTTACATGCAAAACAAAACAAAACAAAACAGTATAAGCGAGGTTACTAAGAAAATCCATGATTACATTAAGAAACCCAGTCATGTGGCCAAAAAGACAGATAACAAAGAGAACCTGAGGGCTGCATTGGTACCAATAGAGTGTAAATCACATGGACCCTCTCTCATGGCTCTTGGGGGGAAACCTGGATAGGAACAGAAGACATAGAAGAGTTAAAATCTGCACCAATGAGTTGGGGGCAGGGCAGGGAATAGTCACATTAATGATATCATAGATTCATTGAGGAATATAAAATATTGACTGACACTTTAATTTGGAAAAAATTGTTGGAATCCTCTGCCTAATTATCTGAGTGAAGATGACGCTTACATCAATTATTTTTTTTAGTTTACTTATTCATATTAAAAATTACAACTAGAGTCAGAAAATTACAATCTATAGTAGAAATTCATAAAAAAAATCATCAAATTCTTTAAAAAGACCCAACACTATGGATCATTTGTTTATTACCCTAACAGCAATCACTCCCAACAACTAGAAATCATATAAGAACTCAATGAAGCAAAACTCTTAAATTGATAGTTTTAAGCAGTTCCCCTCCTTCTCACACACACACTTATCTTAATAATAGGGCCGGGCACCATTAAATGCTACAGTATTGAAGCAAATCCTTAAGTGTCATTATACCAAATGAATTCTATGTCAGCAAATCTAACAAGATTGCTGACTCTTATTTACTAAAAATAGCTTTAAACATAACTTCAGACATCAGCATATTTGTAAAAGTAAGGTACCACATTATTTTCCTTTTCTGAAAAGTATTAATGTTGATTTCTGCTTGTCTTTTACTCAAAACTTATTCTAAACTAACTGAAATAGAACTTTTTCTTAAAAAACACTATGTAGAATTTTTTTTTAAAAAAGGTTCTTTCTATGCTATTTTGGGTGACACCTTTAAAGAGATAGAGGAGGACTATTCACAAAGGGGCTGAAATGGCAACCATCCAAGGTCATGTGTCTTGCTGGAAGGCAGTGTGGGTCAGTGAAAAGAGAGATGAATTTAGAGTCACGGGACCTGAATTTGAATCTCTGCTCTGCCACTTACTAGATACATGTCTTTGGACAAGTCATTTGATCTCTCTGATCCTCAGTTTCCTCATCTGTAAAATGAGTGTGTTGGACTGGAAAGCCTCTAAAGTATTTCCCAGATCTAGATCTATGATTCTATGGTCTGAGAGCTCTTTGAAGAGCATTGTATTTTGGGGGTTTGTAACCCTAATGTCTGGCACAGTGCTTGGCACACAATTGAAGCAGTGAAGTAACACAGTGGAAAGAACACTGAGCTTGAAGTCAGGAAGACCTGAGTTCAAATCCAGCCCTAGACCCTGTGTGACCTTGGGAAAGTCACTTAACCTCTATTTGCCTCAGTTTCTTCAACAGTAGTAGGAACATAATGACAGTGAGGATCAAATGAGATAATATCTATAAAGTGCTTAGCACAGCCTGGGTATGTAGTAGGCCCTATAAAATGTTCATTCCCTTTCTTTCCTATTCCCCTATTTAATAAATATTGGCTTATGGATTCATCCATTAGAGAGACAGATTCTGGAGTCAAAGTCTTACTCCAATCCCTCAAGCGATCTTGAGTTCTTAAAAGACAAGTCATAAGAACAGAAGCGTTGGCATACGTGCTATAAGGCCCGCTGACTGAGGGGCAGGAGCTTGTCACCAGAAGGATGACCACCTCTTCATTTTATGGCCATGATCACATAACCAGTCAGCGGTAGGGCCTGGATTTAAAGTGATCTTCTGACTTCCATTCCAGGGATCCTTCTACTCTGTGCAGTTGCTGGTGGAGGAACAGAGTGGAGAACAGAGGCAGTTATCTGTGTCTACAGAAGGAAGGTCCCCAACAAAGAGCATCATGGATCATCTAAAGTAATAGGAGGACTATTCTTGAAGTCCTTTGTTCTGTCATCAATGTTTTGTCAACAACTAGAACAGGGCTCTGTGTATAGTAAGCACTACATGTGAGTGTGTGGGCAAACACTGCGTATATATCATAAAAACCTGCATATCTACAAGATAAGAGTGTTTAGATGTATTTCATATAAATCACAAAAATACTGTACATTTACTATATGTGTACATATTATGTATATATATATATATACACACATATATATATAATACACACAGAGACACTGGAAAACATTGTGGAAACAGCACATCTGTAAGTATATATAAGCATTACATATAAATCATGGAAATACTACATATCTACTCTACATATTACATACATATATAGGAAGAAAGAGATATTGCATCTGTGTTATAGAAACATGTATATCTACACTACATACTGTGTATATCTATGTGTATATGGTTTTGGAACAGAGCTGTGATTCTCCCTTTACCAATGCAGATCAATGGTAGTTGTTCTGCTTACAATTTTATATAACTGAACAGGAGCACTGTGGACTTATGTCACTTGCCTAGGGTTGCAAAATCAATGTGCCAGAGCCAAGGAAGGAACCCAGAACTTCCTGAATCTGAGGGATACATGACATCTTCCACATATGTATACATATATGTGCATGAGTACGTACTAATATACTCCTACATACATGTGCTTTGACAAACTGATTAGCACAGGACCTTTCAATGTTGAGCTTTTCCACATCCACCTCTTGCCTTCCTTAAAACTCGACAATGTTATAAATGGCTGAAATGGGTATAAATGACATGAAGAAAACAGAACCAGTCCTGGGGGAAAAAAATGATGGGCCTGGCAGGAAGAAGTTGCAACATTAGCCAAAGCACAAGTTACACATTTCAGCACTCAGCCTTCTCACATACATGCTATGAACATTAAAATAATATGAAGGAGTTACTTTAAGAGCAACACAGGCAACAGTACTCAAGGAACACTCTGCTAGTCTTGGTCGTGGGGGGAGGGGGAGCATGAATAGGTGAAGGCTAGACTTATGTCGTCGCAGTCTTTGCTAGAGTTTTATTCCTGCCTCAAGTGGTCACAGCAGTCAACAAATGAACTCGTTGAAATTTGGATTCTCTAGCCTTCTCTCACTTCAAAGGAATTTTTAACTAGAAGTTTAATGTCCACAAGACCACAAAGGAGGAGGAAGGGAAGCGACAGGCATGGATGTCCCATGCACTGGACCATGCATCCGTAGACTGCTGGTAGTAAACTAGATCCTGAGACAAATTAGGCACCATCTGTAGAGGCTTGTCATATAGAGGAAGGTGAAGGCAATTGCATTGTTGCTAGCTTTAAATCAAGCAAATGAAAGGAAGGCAACTTTCATGTACATCAACATGAAACAGCAAGAGAGATGTTGGTAGCCTTCTATCTCAAAATGGCTAAAGCAATATTTCTTTCAGTGTGATGCATGTAATTTTTCATTATATGGTTTCAAATCAAGCTCCAGACTCAGAAAACAGAAACAGAAAATCAACATTGTGAAGTATTATAGATTTTGCATGTCTAAGCAGCTGTGATGAATTAGTCACAGTTACAATGAACTGTAGGAAAAATCTACAGGCAATATATTGCTTTTGCAAGTTTTACATTAAAGTAAAATAAAACCCTCAAGTTATATTATATAATAAATTATTGTAATAGTGCTTGGCAGTATGAGTAATTTAAATAAGATTAATTTAACAACCTTTAAATATCAATAAGTAATAAATATCTTCATGCATGGGGGTCCTCGTTCTACTTTATTTAGAAATATGAATAATACCAGTTGCCTAATGTAACCCTAATAAACAGAAGAACAGCGCTGTGTACATTAGCAGCTTTGATTAGAAGACCTCAAGTGTTGCTTCCATTTGATAGAAACAGCAACCTCTCAGGCATGGAAAAGATAAATTACAGGAATAAGTTCGAAAATAAATTTAACAAGAAGAATGGGGAAAAAATACCATCTTAAACACTATACACCTGGTCATGAACTCGTATTGCTGACCACACTTTTTGAAATGGATCGTACAGAAGATTCCTAATTCTCAGGCCCAAGAGCTTCCTAGCTTTAGATGCTGAGGTCAGAATGATTCCAATACAGCCTTTCCGGATACTGAAGTCACAGATCGAGGTTTGTTCTTCCTGGCACTCAAGACTTAGACACATTGGTTATCTCATCATCATCATCACCATCCTCCACAAGTACTGAGGCTCCACTGAATAAGCATCGATCTTTACTGAGGGTACCGAATTAAATTAGACATGGCTCCAGTCTTGAAAAATTTACAATATGAAGGAAAGCCAAGAGACAAGAATGTTGATTCATCACAGAAGGATGAATATAGTAAATTCCTGGAGACACCCTTAGGGCAGAATGACCCAAAGCTGAGCTGGTGGGCTGGGTCTGGATCGGCACACATTAATCAAGGAGGTGGACAATTGATCAAACGAGCAAAGAGGGGCCATTAATGGGCTTTCAAGGAAGAGAATGACCCACCTGAAGTGAGAGTACAGTGGTTCAGGCAGAAGTTAAACACGGCTGGAGGATGAAGTGAGGACGAAGTGAAGGGAAAAGCTCATACAAGTATTTTAATGACTTCAGTAAAAAAAAAAGCAAGGAAAGAATGATGGAGAATATAATATTGTTGGGGTTTTTTCCCTAAAAGTTGCTAGCTTATTTTAAACTTATCTGTTTGTGCTTGCTTAAGTATTAAGGTACGAATAAAAATTACCAGCATTACTTAACCTACTAATGCTTCAGTTATTTTGAGTAAGATTGACTAGAGAGAATTAGCTGGTACTCACAGATAGAGATTACATCGTTTTTCCAAACACAGAGACAATGCCAAATTCTGATACAGATCACATATCCTCCCCACCCCAAACTGGCAAAATGAAACCATGAAGAACATAATATTAACTATAATGAAATTTTTCTATTACATACAACAAAATGGAAAATAGACTTAAGTTGCTCAGACCAAATCTTGAAACAAGCAACTGTTTTTCTGCATTGCTACTTTAAAGTTATATTTTAGAGAATAATTAGCAGGTAAAAAAAATGCAGGAATCCTGAAAAAAATATACATGTATAATTTTAAAATATTTCAAAGAACTTTATTCATGTCTGACCTCTACTATATTTTCCTTTTCTTTCATAAAACATTGGTGTTATGTTAGCTATGTGTCACATTACCCCCTAATTCATAATATGCTCACTAAGCTGTGCTTATACCTGTTTCCTCTAGTCCTAATTCTTAAACAAAATGGAGAAATAGGTCATTCAAGCTAGTTCAGTGCAGCATGCAAATTCATTCTGCAAAAAA
Organism: Phascolarctos cinereus; assembly: GCF_003287225.1. Lineage (NCBI taxonomy): Eukaryota > Metazoa > Chordata > Mammalia > Diprotodontia > Phascolarctidae > Phascolarctos > Phascolarctos cinereus. The sequence goes on along the minus strand of NW_027555625.1, from coordinate 402,113,014 downwards.
TAAGTCAGAAATATCCTCAATATGGCCAGAGTAAATCACACCCTAGGTATCATAAACCCTACTCTGTCATGAGTAAATATATGCATTCCCAACTATATAGCAAGTGAAATCTGGTCAGAGTTCACATCAAAAATGAAATGTACCTAGCGCTTCTTGCCAATGCCAAAAATATCTAGAGCAAGCAACATGACCTAGTTTTTTTTTTTCCTTTTTGCTTCTAAGCTGTTTAATATCATCGTCAAATGTCAAGTTTGGAAACATTTCCTTTTCAGGGGTGTGGCAAGTATGTAGATAATAGCCAAACCTAATCTGCCCTTTGACATGTCCCTGTTTCACCCCATTTCTTTTTACCATTTTGCTCAGCCTGACATTTTTCAATGCCCCTCTTGTAATATAACATCTCAGGGTCCTGCCACCACCAACTAGGGAAACGTGATGAAGGCCAAAAACAAAAGAAAATGAAAAACGTCTCATACCACACTCTGCTTTCATCTCATCATCCCCTAAAAGATCACAGGATCACAGATTTAGAGTTATAAGGAACTTTAGTGGTTGTCAAGCCCCAACCCCTCATTTTAGATATGAAGAAACTGAGGCCCAGAGAGGTTTAAATGATTTTGTGGATTTGAGTCTTCATCTCCGAATTCAGTGCTCATTTCCTGGAGGGAGCAATCAGGTAACTGCCTCCAAATCGCTCAATGGTAAAAGAAGTCAAGAGTGGTCAAATCAGTATTCTGTCTCACTGTAGTTTCAAGGACCTGAAAAAGTTCCTACAATTATTCTCAACTATGGGACTGACGAGAAGTGGTCAGTAGAGCAATGAGGAGGAAGGGTGAAAAATAAGGAGGAACATAGAGTAGAGGGCAAAGAGTAGGTAAATGAATAAAGTGGGAGAAAACAGAAGTAACAGAGGGATGATGGAAAGAAGGTAGAGGAAAGAGAAACAAAAATATAACAGCTCCCTGTGTTCTAGTCACTTTTTTGCATTTGAGGATGCTTTAAAAATTAGAGTCTGTTCAATCAAAAACAACAACAACAACAAATTTATTCCAAATATAAACGCTAAAGTTCCCAACCCTGGGATTTTGATGAAATACGGATTGATTATTTTATGAAACATAACAGACCAATCCACAAGGCACATTAAATGCACTCATCCTTTTCTTATTAAAGACAACTATTCACAGGTCATCCATTCTAACTGATGAAGGATTACAAGCAAGGAGAGATGATGATGGCAAGGACAGTCGAAAATCTGAAATGCATCTTAAGTATCATTACACGAATAGCTTTTTCTTTCATCATCAACCTGTGACCATCTCACACAAGAGAATGTAAAGGACAATGCTTGGTTTAAAAAAACACAAACATAGCTAGTTGTTAAGCTTTAAGATGATAAGAGGTTCTGGATAATACAGAGAGAAAGGGGCTTTTATTTATGGCCAGAATTACATTTCTCAGGTGAATAAGGAGTGCTTTTTGTATCCTAAGACTTGGAAATACTGAAACTTCTGTTCTAGATATTTAAAGAAGACCTTTCTCTATACCCTACAAAACTATCCATTCCAAAGCACTGTGACACACATTTCTTATAGGAGTGTGAAGTTCCCACATGAGTCTGTAATGGTATATATATTACTGCATAAGTACCTTTGCAGAGTGCTAGACACACAGTAAGGAATCAAAAAATACTTGATTGACTTCTTGATGATTTCAAGACAAGAAAAGCAAAATATTCAGTGTCTACTGAAAGTCTCTTAGTGGCCTCACTAATAGTACAGGAAGAAAAACAAAAAAGAACAGTAAAACAACGGACAAACAAACAAAAAACCAAGATGCCATTGGTGTTTTGCTTTCCAAGAGACCTAAATGATTCTGCATCCTTGGAAACAGACACATGTGTCAAAGGGAACAGCAGATGGCAAGGCCAACAATAGACTCCTCAAAATGTAGAGGTCATGAATCCTTGATAAAAGCATGCTGTTCATTAGGAGGACGCAGGAGCCCCCAGAAGAGAGCAGATAATTGCAATATGTAATTGGTAAAAACTGAAAAGGCCAGAACTTACTCTGTGGTCCTCACCCACGAGGAAATGCGCAATGCACTTCCTAGGATATTAAGATCCAAAGATCTGACAAAGAGTTTTGATTAGAAGTACGACAGATGGATGGACAACAGAAAAGAGCAAGATATCAAAGAACACACAGTTAGATGCTATTTCTGAAGCATCAAAAGTACTGCTCAGACTTTGGTCACTGGCTTTCATTCACAATGGAGACGACTGGCTCTGAGAAGCACTTAATTAGTAAGGTACCTAGTATAGTGCCCTGCACCCTGTGGGGGCTCAATAAATATTAATTAAGGATGATAATAAAGAGCAGCTACTTCTGGGGGGAGATAAGTTAGCTGTTTAACAGTGCAGTGCATACCCTTTTCCAACACTGCAGGTAGAAGAGTAAGGCAAAATGATTTTTCTAATTGAAACTGCAGGGGGTCTTTAGGTAACAGAATGTAATTACCTACTCTGGATTTTGGCCAGAGCAATGGGGCATATACCTCATATTTCCAAATGGGAGGTCATGGTCAGACAAAACAATGAATCTTCCTTCAATCCACATCTACTGTGAAAGACGAAATTGATTCTAGCTAAATTTTTGGTTCCCAAAATAACTAATTGACCTGAAATTATAAAGCTATTTATATATGAACATTACAATTATTCTCCAGCCCTATTCTACCCCCTACCCTAATCATTTCTTCGGAATATCTTTGGATAGTTGGAATATCTTTGGAGTATGGTCCAAGCAATGGAACCCTGAACTGTTTCATCTTCCTTCTTGCTATCATTGATATACATAGAAGGCCCTAGCTGGATCTTGAAACTTGAACTGTTTACAAGATGCAGGCAATGAAAATATAGCAAAGGGTACGGTAACAGATAATATTTTGTCTTAATTATCCCTTTTTAATTGATTCATCACAGAACAATTTCATCCTTTTTCACTTGGGGGAAGGTTAAAGGTACCCATCATTATTCACTAGAGCCAACTGGTTTCCCGTATTGTTCACCTTCAGATAAGAAACATTTCACCCTAAAAACAAAAATCTTGGTCTTGTTCATCTCTGACTGATGACTAACAGGTTTAGAATGATCAAAGTGCCTAATATTTTAATCGTTACTACATTTTGGGAATTTACTTTTTAAAAAGAATAACACTATTCTTTCCCCCCGCCTCCAAAGTCATGGATGATATGTTTATTAAAAAGAAAAAAACCCTCTCAGACGACCAATTTAAGTTGTTCCATTTGGAGGACTAGAAGAAAGAAACAAATCCACAGATGGCTGGCATCTGTGGTTCTGCAGTGTTAAGCCACACAATAACACACAGTCTCTAATTGAATACAAGACTGTAACTCAATCGAGGGTTTGCACTAACATCATAAACTATGACAGTGCAGCCCAAGCAATTAATGAGTAGCAGTAGTATCTCACAATTGAATTATAGTCTAAGGATCCCATATAGAGCACTATAATGTCCTGTACCTGAACTTTTTCCTCATGCTATAGCATGAAGAGAATGATAATCATTGTTAAGTAAGACAACTTAAATTATGCACAAATTGTATCACTGCAAAAGATCAAATAATATCTAGTAAGGAGATTTATTTTTCTTGTTTTCAATTTTTTCTAATAGGGAAGGATTAAAATTTCAGTAGCATCAAGTTTCAGTTTACTCAAATCCATTTCAAACTAAAGAGCATCTTGGTAGCTTTTTTAACATGGAGAAAAACACTAAGGCAGAAAGGAGGTAATACAAAGAGATAGACAAATCTTATAGAGTTACCAAACAGCTTTTCCTAATGCTCACCAACATATTCCTGAATGGTTCAAAAGAACTAAAAGGAAATTTTGTGGATATTTCAGCCGATAGACTAGGGATGAATCATATACACTAACTTAGGAGTACCACTTTTCTACCTAATATCTAAAAGACTTGTCCTATTTCTGTTTGTGATCCAGTGCAATTGATTTAGAGGAAGGGTTGATTTATATTTTGTGGTAAAATTGTTTTTCCTATATTTATACTAGAAACCTTCCCCCCCCCCATATATGCATTTCACAGGTAGGATAGAGGGAGAACAGTAGTTATATAATATTTTTATATAATCTTCAAATCTCCATAAAAAAAATCAAGAGATACTCAGCTTAAGAGTCATGATTTATTAACATAACCAGTGTTTCAGCCAACAGCTAACATTTACTTGAGTTTGGAAATGCACTTATTCTGTGAGCTAAATGAGCAATGCTGAGCTTGAATTTTTTTGTTAAAAAGCTATAGATTATATTTGGAAAGGGGCTACAAGTAGGACTCCCCTTTTCTTCATACTGATTTTGCATTTATGCTCATAACTAGTTGGGTGACATCAACCAGAACTGGTTTTGCTCTTCATTGTACCCATAAGTAAACTTTGTGCAAAAAATCTTAGTGCTTTTTATATTCTTTGATGCATGAACCATGACTTTCTACCAGTTTAATTAGCTACAAGGTTAGTTTAAATTATAGACCTAAAGGCAACATTTGAAAAATGGGGCCTTACAGAATTCACAATGAATGTGTCCTGTGAGCTTTGTTTAATCTTAAAGAAAAAAGATATTTAAAAATCAGTACTAAAAGATTGTGTACCATCTAAGTAAATAATTTCCCATTTATACATGGCAAAATGCCATCTAACTCAGATTCATAAATTTCAGTGATTCTATATTAGAATTATTCATAATAGTCTAAATGAAATCTAAAAATATGAATTATTGTCATTAGATGAATATATTAGGTTTTTCTTATCCTAGCTTCTTTATCTAGGTTCATCTGTTCAATCCAACTTTAAGTCTTGCTCATAACAGAGTTAGGAAGGCAGCTAGAAAATGGAATAATTGGATTTTTTTTCTAAGAAACTAAAAAAAATTCTTAATAAAGAATTGAGAGAAACTTAAAAAAATTCTTCAAACTTTCCCTTCTATCCACTGTCATCTGTACATGTTAGCTTGAAATATGAATGTCTCACATATGCTTGTATACATTTCAGTAAGGTAAATGAATCTTTAACATCTATATCTCTTCTTTTCTATTCCCACAATCACTCCTCTAGACATAGTGCCTTAAATGTGGGCTTGTATATGCTGTAGGAAAAAACACCTGGGATATGGAATGAGAGCACCTGAGATCAAATCCCAATTGTGGCTGAATCTTTCCTTCTCGCTGGACCTCTGTTTCCTCATTTGTAAAATGAGAAAATGGGACCAGATGATTTCTAAGAACTTATCTAGCTCTTAAGATCCAAGATGCTTGGATTCTATGATACTAATCTCTAATGTATCTCCCCAGTCTCCTAATTAATCCTAAACACAACACTGCCAGGTGCAAACACTTCCCAAATGTTGCTTTGATTGTGCCATTTCCCTTCTCAAAAATCTTCACTGTCTCTGGACTGCTCACTGAATAAACTCCAAACTTTTTAACATCCAGGGCCCTTCATAATCTGGCTGCCTATTTTCAGTTTTCAATTTTGTCTTATCGCCCTCTCTTCTTCCACTCTACCTTCTCCCCTAAATTTACCTGTTCTAGCCAAATACATTCCCACCATGTAATACACACCAACATCACATAGAAGATGGAGTAGTCAAGATGGAGGTTCTTTTGTATGGATAAGATGAGCATTCCAATCACACACCTGATAGTCACTACCATCATGGAGCCAAACAGAGTGAGCAGAAGGAGAATCACAACTGTGCAATTGATATTTTTCTCCTTACAGAAGTAGGGTAGTAAGCAGAACACAATGATCGATATGAACACATGTAAAATAAGTGATAAGCTCACTAATAGCTTAGAGATTTTTTTTTTTGCTGCCATCTTTTCATGCCTGTTGGGTCCAGATGTGACCAGCATGCCTGGCATCTTTCCAGTCCTCTGTCTTTGATTATGTCATTTCTTCCACACACTAGTGTTGCAGCTGCATTTATCTTTAGGCTTTAGGTAAAATACCATCTCTCTCCCTTAAGTCTTCCATTATAGACTCCTTTGACCTCCCATACTTTTTTGTTTGTAACCACCATGCAGTACTCATTACATACAAATATTGGAACTATTTCCATATGTCTTTCTCTTCCAAGAGATCATTCCTGCCTGGAGAACAGAGACGATGTCATCTTCATTCTCACATATTCCATATTACAACTTTGTATATTTTAGGAGCTCACTCAACAAATATTTCTCAAAGGAAAGAACAGATTTAAAAAAAACATCCTGGGGAAAAAGAGCTTCCATTTTGACTTAAAAATAGGGAAGCATTACTGAAACATTTAAAGTTTTATGGAAATGATAATTAATATCACTAATGATTATATTAAATAATAGCCATCATTTATATAGTGTTTTATGTTTTATGAAATATTTTACATATATTATCTCATTTGATCCTCACAACACCTGGGAGGTATAATACAAATGTTACAGATTAGGAAACTGAGGCTGAGATAAACTAAGTAACTTGCCCAGGGTCTCATAGCTAGTAAGTGTTTGAGGCAATATTTGAACTCAGGTCTTCCTGACTCTGAGTCAGCCACTTTATCCAATATGCCACCTAGTTACATAAACTAGAAAGAGAAATAGAAAAGAAAAGGAAAGGGAAAAAAACTCAGTAGAATGTATAAATAAAGTTTCTAGTCATGTCTCTTTTAATAGGTCATCACAGACTTAATGCTCAAAAATTTGTTAGCCATAATCCAGATCTATCTCATCCTTTACATTATAGAAGAAAAAACTCGGTTCAGAGAGATTAAGTCACTTGCCCCAAAGTCATACAAGTAGTGGGTGAGGAGGATTTACCTGAACCTAAATGCTCTGATCTTATATCCAGTGCTCCCTCCATCACACCAAAGGTCTCAGAGAAAACAGAAAAGAAATTTACTAATACCACTAATAAATATTCAATAAACAACCTACAAACTAATATATTTTTATAATTTCAGAACAGAGGAAGTACAGCATTTATAGTTCTAATTTCTTTCTTGCATTCCACCTAAAATGATGCCTTTTTCATTGATAACAGCTCTCTGGCCTTGAAAATACTAGCAGTGTTTCAGCTATAAAATGTGAGACCTATTTACATTTTTATGATCGAGTTTCATTCTGCTTTGTTAGGGGTATAATTACTTGAGGTAACACTGTCATGGCTATTATGAGAGATACATTCCAACTGTTTTGTTCAATCTCTTGATAACTTTTGACCCTTCACTTGTGGTTTTTGTTCTCATTTTTTGATCAGGTAGGCAATTGAGTGTGGGTGGGCAAGGGAGTAAAGAGATGAATGTGCAGGTGAATGGTTGTACACATTTAATTGGGAGTTTATTTAATAGAGTACTTCTAGGGTTTTACAAACAGGATAGGAGAGACCTGTGTATCCTTGACAACAGTGTGGGCATGTAGGGAAACAAAAAAAGACCAGAAGACTCACAGTAGGGGATCTAAGCACTAGATTACTGGGGTAATAGAATACAGACAAGAAAAAAGGTGGCAGAAAGTTGTCCTGTGAAACTCCCAGACTCGTGAAGAAAAAAAGAACAAAAGCCACTGTTGGATAGTTGGGAAGTCTGCACAAGGAGCAATAGTTATATGTCTGCTCAACCGCTATGAAAATATGATGCTACAATAACCATTTGGAACTATTCCTGAAACTACGGCTAAAAGTTACTAAACTAGGCATATCATTTGATTCAGTTAAAATATTCCTCTACCTATACCCGAAAGGGATCAAAGGAAGAGGAGAAGAACAAACAGATATGAAAGTACTTATATAAAAGAAAAAAACCCTAGAAAATAAAGGAGGATCTCATCAACTGGCTGAACAAATTTTGATATACGAATGTTACTGCACATACACTATGAACAAACGTATAGTTAAGAAAAAACTTGGGAAGACTAGTATCAATTAATTCATAGTGAAATGAGAAGAACCAAGGATAATTACAGTAACAACACTGTAAAGACAAAGGACTTGGAAAGATTTAAGACTACTGATCAATCCAAGAATCAACTACAATTCCAGGCAAGGGATGGGTTTAGGAGACAGAACAAGACACACATTTTAGAGCATGGCCATTTAGTTTGACCTCTCTCCCCCTCCCTTCTCTCTCTCTCTCTCTCTCTGTCTCTGTCTCTCTGTCTCTCTCTCTCTCTCTGTCTCTCTCTCTCTCTCTCTGTCTCTCAATCTCTCTTTCTCTCTTTGTTAGAAGTATTTTTCATTGGGGCAGGGGAGAAGGGAGAGGGAGAGACAATTATCTCTCGTTAATTGAGAAAAATTTAAATGATGTTGCAATACAGATTTTATAGCATGGTCAGAATGAGTATGGTAGAAAGAACACTGGACGACAAGTCTTGGTATCTAGACTTTTTTTTTTAAATCTGAGGGAAGAGACAATATCTCAGAGTCTTTTGACTAATGATTTAGAAAAGATGAAAAATTATTTATCAAGTTCATACTTCATATCTAGGAGGGTGCTGAAACCAGCTTAGACTCGCTCATGAGAGACCACTGTTAAATTTTCAGTGTGAGCATTTACACCTCAGAAATCTGGAACACTAAAAATCAGAGCTTAATTGTTTTATTTATTTTCTTAAAATCGACTTCTATTTATTTACTTAAGAAAGTGATGAGAAAATGTTAATAATGCAGATTAAACTTAAAAGTGAGTCATATGTCTTTTTTTTTGCCTCCTGGAATGCTGGTTGTTAAGCATTTACCAACACACCTCTGTATAAGCCAAGAATTGACCTGAGTGCTGGGCAGATAAATTCAAAAGCAAAGGTAGTGTCCCACCCACACCCCCTACCAAGGAGTAAGCATTCTAATAAACAACACATATAGGAGATGGGTGGCAGGAGGAAGGGGTTGTTATTAAGATCTGGAAAGTTATTGAGATAGTAAGTGGAGTCATAGGGGAGTCAATTACCATATTGCTTGTCCTGTCTGCATTACAGGGTTGTTATGTGAAAGGGATGAGAAAATGACTGTGAAATGTACTTTGAAAAGTATGAAGTGTAGCACAAGCTCTGGGCTCAATCTCCCAGGTCACACTCTGACTGGCCAGTTGGATCCCTGCTAGGCTACAAGGGTCACTTACAGAGCCTAGAAGCTGCCCTTCCTCAGTGTGTCTAATTTATCCATAGGCCACTGCTATTACTGGGACTCTACTACCCTTGCCAATGGGAAGTCCTGATCCTCAGAAAGTCACAAGATTTTCCTCTTGTTAGGAAAGTGACAAGGTATTCCTCTTGCCAACGTGTGGATGGGGAGAGGGGGGGAAAAGGGTAGGAGGAGAAAGAGACTCCCTCCATCACCGTAACAATTGCCTCTTAAGGACTTGGCTTAAATTGCTTTACCCTACGCTGGCCTACTATTGGACTACCAGATTCTGCACTGACTTGTTATTTTATCAGAGTCCCAAAGGACATGATTAATTCCCTTCAGAGAATCCTAATACATTTCCTGTGTAGTAGAATCTCATTCCATTCAACGGCTAGAAGAATTTTACTCCTTTTGTTCACTCATTTTTTCAGTTGTGTCTCACTCTTCATGATCACATTTGGGGTTTTCTTGGCAAAAATATGGAGTGGTTTTCCATTCCTTTCTTCAGCTCATTTTACAGCTGAGGAAACTGAGGCAAACGGGGTGAAGTGACTTGCCCAGGGTCACACAGCTAGTAACTGTCTCAGGACAGATTTGAGCTCATGGAAATGAGTCTTCCTGATTTCAAGCCCAGTAGTCTATCCAATGCCACCCAGCCGCCCCATTTTACTGCTTAATAATTGGTTAAGGACTTTTTCTGAACCTAGTTTACGCCTTTGATTGTTCTATTCATTCAAGAGGTATGAACATATTGTTCACATCTACTTTATGTCTTTGACTGATTGACTTTGGATCTCTGGAGGCATATCCACCAAAAAAAGTATCATGGTGTAGCCCAGGGGTGGGCACCTGCGGCCTTGAGGCCACGTGTGGCCTTCTAGGTCCTTGGGGGCGGCCTTTTGACTGAGTCCGAGTTTTATAGAACGAATCCTTTTATAAAGGGGATTTGTTCTGTGAAGTTTGGATTCAGTCAAAGGGCCGCACTTGAGGACCCACAGGGCCACTGTGACCTCGAGGCCTTCAGGTTCCCCACCCCCGGTGTAGACCATATTATTAGTGACATTAATTGTGTTGGTTGTGACTGATGGATGGATTCAATTAAGAAGTACAGGTCTTCCACATTTGATTGGGGTAAGGCAGATCCCCAACCCTTACAAAAGTAGTATACCAATGCAAGGTAGTGTTTAATAATTATGTGCTAAAGATTAGTAGATGAGTAGATAACTTGTAGATAATCCTACTCTAAAAATCCATGCTATTGTCTTGTTCAAATTACTATGGCAATGGTGCTTACATTGACTATATTCGAAACATCTCACAGAATGCCTTGAACATATCCCTAGCACATACAACTAGCATATTCTGCTCCTTCAAAAGAAGTAATTCCATTTTGCCAAGTGACTCAGTTGACTAGTGAATCCATGATTTTTGTTGGCCATTTTCCACGTTGAAAGTTTCATGCATTTCTTTATCATGCATTTAACTTCAAAGCATGAATTCACAGACTGGGTGTTTTGTGGAAGAATCTGATTAATTCACCACTGGGAAAGACTACAACAATGAAGATACACGTGAGTCAACAGGTCAAGGAGCATTGAAGCCATTGTTTCACACGTCTCTGTCACTCCTCCCATCTATCAAAATATGCACACCAAAATCTCTATCTAATCCCATACCAAATCTAAAGGTCTAGTACTGGTTTGCAGTATCACTTTTCTGGAGTATCACTCTCAAGTGGCTATAGTAGTTCCTAAGTCAACATGGAGAACTGGGATACCTTTGTGGGCTTTCCTCCAGAGACTTAAATCTGCAGATCTACCTGGGCTACCTCAGGACACTAGGATCACAGGCTCACAGCATCCTAGAAAATTATACTTAGGATGAACCATACATATTGTGTAGTCCCAACTTCTTATTTTACAGGGGAAGAAATGAAAATCAGAAAGTTAAGTGACTTGGCCAAGGTCCAACAGTAAAGTTTGGGCTTTAACCTAGTACTGGGGCAGACTTTCAGAGCTTGCATGCCGAAAAGCTGTAGCTAAAGAATTTGCGTGAGTAGGGGAGGATCTCCTATGGAATCTCACCATGAGATCACTGGAAAAATCAAACACCGAGCAAGTTGTAAAGCACAGAAAATGAGATGGTAAAGGGTTATCATGTTACCTTGGATCCAATTGGTGACTTTTTTTCCCCTTAAGCACAACTAACTGAAATCCTTAATTTATCTGTCCCTTATTTGTGAAGCCTTGAAATGCCTTCCTTCTCATCTCATTTATATTCCCACTGGTTGCTTGGAATAGTTTCTGCAAACATGATCTTTCACCCAGTTTTGACCTTGGGGAAAAAATTTTTTTTCACTTAGACCAGAAGGGTCCTGGGCCAGAAGGCACAGGCCAGTGTAGCCCTCTTGGTTTATCCCAATCTACAACATTACAACCTGTCTCTGAACACCTTTCACTCTCATTTCTGAACCCAGGCTTTCTGACGGGCCCAACCTTAGTCCTCCAGTATTGGATGAATTCAGGTGGCAGACTGAGAACAAATACATTGAACCCTTTTGCCTAAGGAACCATTCACTTCTCCATCTCACTGTCATGAATCATTGACTCCCTCGGATTCTTTCTTCTTTTACTGGGTCCCCAAAACGCCGTGTTATCATACATAATTACAAATAAGAATTTTATGTGTGTGTGTGTGAGTGTGTGCGTATGTAGATATGTAGATATACTTCTCTGCTCTTTTCTTGCCCCAAACAATACACTAATGTCACAGAGGTTCAATCAGAGATGAAAAATAGGGTTCATTATCTTGGCAGGGCAGAGGAAAATGTTATGGTTTTATTTAGCCACTGCTTTTATGCTTTTAAAAACATGTTAATTTCATTTCTAAAATGTAATAGGGTATTATATCATCTCAGACAATTGTGTGATTTGAAAATAAAAGTCCAACAAAATAAGTAAAAGGTATAATGCATTTTTTCTCCTTATTGCTTTCTGTAGTCTGTTTTTATGATCCTCAAGCATTAGTGTCTCAACTGTTTCCTTGAAAGATTAATCTGAAGTCTGAAAGATCTGTTCTCTTCCCGTGTTTGGTTCACCCCAGCACTCCAAGCTTCTCCCTGTGGTTTCCATTATGTGCCACCAGTGGGTTACTAGGTCCCAGTAAGAGTGAAATTACAATACGGTACAGTAACATAATTTGCTCCCCAGTAGGTCTGTTACTTTTGTCAAGGAGGAAATCGTAGAGGGGATTCTCTCTCAAGACCTGCACTGCCTAAAGTGAACATATAAAAATCGTTGATGCTCTGCTCTAGGACATTGCAAGAAGACTTCATAGAACATTTGTGATGGATTTTGACATAATAAATTTTTTATTACTTGAATGTATATAATGGGATTTAGTACCTCCGAGACACATTTTTAAAAGGTTTTACTCTACTTATATGGAATGGAGGAGACTATTTTCCATGCTTCCCATTTCGAGTATGATTTTATGAGGGATTGGTCCCTCTGAATGGCTTTAACAATGATGCATTACGCATCTGGAGAGAAGCACCTTCATTATGCCTTGATTTAAGCTTAACTTGATGTAAGCTAGCCATCTTCTACACTTTCTTAAGGAGGTATGATAAATCTCTGTACCTCATTGGACTTTATTCATGGCTTAATGCAGATTACAGTCACATAGTATAAATTTATTTGTTGGTTATTTTTTTTTCTCCTAATGGTGACATAACAGCCTGGTGCTTTCAGAAAATGTGGATTTCTATAAATTTTACTCACAAAAAATGCATTCTTTTGTTCCTAAAATATACATGTATTTTATAATCAGTGTGATAATTAAGATTAATTTAATTAAAATGTAACATTTACAAATTACAAGATATATAATTTTTATATGTTTCTATGTATATGAATAGGTTTAATTATGTGTTATATATGTATATCTATATGTATATATGTTATATATTTATATCTATCATTATACATGTGTGTATATTTATACATATACACACATACATGCATATATAACAATGACTGAAAGCAGCTTTTACTTGAAGCTACCATGAAAAGTCAATTGGGCTGCCAAAATTTAGTCTATCTTGCTGCCTTGAGGAAACTTTTATATTCAATTTATTGTTAAATAAAACAGGCAACTTGGCACTGGAGTTAGCAAATTCTGTCGCATGTTTTCTTCTTCTTTTTTTGCCAGAAAAGGTGAGCCAGCCCTTCTGAAGAACATATTTCAGAGAGGTGGGAGGTGATCTGTTTGTAACCATTTTAAGCTGAGCAAGATAAAAATAATTCACCCAATAACTTTTTTGAATCACACAGAAGGAACTTGACTGAAAGCTAATGGTGTCTTTGTTTAAACAACTCTTTTATTAACATTTAATATTTTAATAGGAGTAGTTGATGTTAGAAGCTAAGAGGAGCCACGGAACAGCTGTGGGCCACAAATGAAATGTCTTCCATTGACCTATTTCAATTGCTTCCCCCACCCCTTTTCTTAAACAAACAAAAAAATCCTGCTAATTTAATCAACCTGTCTGTGGAGCACAGTCATCTGATTACGTAGCCGAGTACTGAGGCTACCATCTCTTATGATGAGTGTGATTCTTCTCTACACAGTGGAGGAAAGAGACTGGGGGCTCTCTTTCCCTGGGGGTGAGAGGAAGGGGAGAGGAGGAGGAGATAGGTGCTGCCCCCTTGGCTTTTGGGTAATGACCTGCCCTGAATGGGAGTCCCTAACTGCAGCACGAAGGGGAAGAGGGGTGGGGCTGACTCAACTCTTTCCCTATGTCCAGGCTCTTACGGCTCGCTGGTGCTGTTGCTGCAACTTTCTGAAGCAGCATATTAAAGTGTGAAAGGTGGCAGACACGCAGCCCCACAGCGAGAGGGAAGAAATTATCTTCTCAGCCTAAGCACAAATTCAGTCATAGCATTCTCCTGCGTAAGGAAGAGAATTTAGCTAAATACGACTAAATAATGCCACCACAGCAACACAGGTAAACGGCCAGACTTTGTTTTAGCCTATAGATAGAGCCCTAAAAAATAGTGTGCCAATCAAATACTGTCAAGTAGATCACATTTGAAACGTACTGAGGTGAACCACTATTTAAAGGAGCCGCAAAGGAAATCCTTTCATACTGGGGCGAGGGGGGATGAGGGAAGTTCTGCGATATGAATAATCACACCTCAATACACTCACTTGGTATTTTCGAATATATATATTTAAAGAATACCTTCGCAACCTTGAACTTAACATTTTACCTGTCCTCAAAGCACTCTTCACAGATGCTTTTCATACTCTTTCTCCTCACTGTCCTCATCATTATGAAAAATAACAGTGTTCACATCAAATATATGTAAAGAATGCCTAATAAATGTTAGCTATTGTTATTAATAAAAATGTAAAACGTTAAGATTTAGAAGCACTCTGCCCACAACAATCCTGCAAGGGAAGTGGCATGGAAGCCGGGTAGGAAATAAACATTTATTAAACACCTGCTATGGGAGAGGCGCTGTGCTGAGGGCTTCACAGATATTACTATCATCTAATTCTCACAATAACCCTGGGAGCTAAGTGCTGTTGCTGTGCTTTGCTGTTCAGGTGTTTCAGTTGTGTCTTACTCTTTGTGATCTCATTTAGGAGTTCCTTGGCAAAGATGGTGGAGTAGTCATTTCCTTCTCTAGCTCATTTTACAGCTGAAGAAACTGAGGCAAACAGAATTAAGTGACTTGACCAGGGTCAGCCAGCTAGGAAATGTCTGAGATCACATTTAAATTCAGGTCTTTCTGACTCCAGTCCCACTGCTCTTTCCACTGCACCACCCAGCTGCCCTTATATGAGGCAGACAAAATGTAAGTAACTATGTAGATAAAAAATATATATATATCTTGCAAATTTAAAAAAAAAAAGGTCTCAGAGAAGCCACTGAAAGTGAGGAGGGGGAGGTGGAAGACCTAGAATGTAAGCCCCTTGGTGCCATAGCTATTTTCATTTTCATTTTTATATTAACAAAGCCTAGCCCAGTATCTTGCATATTGTGGGTACATAACTGATATTCATTTGGTGAACTGAATATAAGTAATTCAAGTCTCAGTTTTCCCATTTTACATATGAAGAAACTGACTCAGAGATTTGCCCACAGTCATGCTGTTTAAGAGTGCTAGATCCAGAATATGGGCGGAGATCTTTTGAATGCAAGTCTAGTATTCTTTCTCTTATGCCAGGCTGCTTACACAAGTATTTCTACACATGGAATATAAAACATCTGTACAAACATATGCATAGAGAAACAATAAAGTGTGGAGGAAAAAGCCCTAGACTTGGAATCAAATACTGGTCTTGCTCAAGTCACTTACCTTCTTCTGTCTAACCAAAAAGTGGAACAACACTTTTCTCTCTCAAGGACTCAGGGCTCTTATGAAGTAATATATGTTAAGCCATTTGTAAGCTGTAAAGCACTGTTTATCCATTTTATCATCAGCATCACTATTCCTATTATCATCTCTACTGCTCAAGAGCAATAGAGTGATGCATAAGGGGTATAAATGGGCTGCAGCTTAATACCAAAAATTATATAAGTACAGGAACCTGAAGAAAGAAATGTCTATAACATTTCATGGTGGTCCTGGAGTGAGAAGAGGACTAGACTAGATTAGATTGCATAAAACATGCATTGGGCATTTACTATGTGTCAGGTACTGTGGGAATACAAATATTAGCAATGAGCTTACATTCTGATGGGGAAGACAACACATGAAAAAGAACAAAAATGGGGAAGGGGTGGAGGATTGGGAAAAGACCACAGAGGTGGAGGTGGAAAAGTATTTGGGAGAATCGAAAGATAAACTACATTAGATATAGACAAACACAAGGACCGCACTAATAACCTCTCCCAAATTAAAAAGAAAATAAAGGCTTTCTGCGCACTGAATAGATTATTTATAAAGAACTTAAAGGAGGCTACGAACAGAAAGTGGGAATTGGTTATGATCTATATAACTTGGGTGTCAACATGATCCATGGAAGTACGATATAATTGACAAAGATTTCTAATAACTGAACATAAAATGCTGCTGCTGATCTCTTGGGAAGGTGGAAAACAATAGGTCATTCTCTTTTTTATGGGTGGGGAAGAAGAATAAACATTTAAAAAACACTTACAGACCTTATTTGTGGCCACATTATAACACAATCAAAAAGAAAATTGAGGTCTGGCATCTAAATTTATGATAATAACCTTCAAACCTAGGGATATAATGGTAATTATATGATGTTATGAATTGTTTTTAATAGACTCATTCTAAAAATGGTTTTCCAAGAAATTGTATCATTTTATCCTTCATTTGAGAAATTTAAAACAAAGAAATCCAAGCAGGTAGACTCCTGAATCTAGAGTTATTAAGCAGTCAAATCCTACCTTCTATAAGAGGCCTTCCTCAGTTAGCCCCCTTCTTCCCACCTCAGGGCCCCCCCTCTGAAATGATCCCTCATTTATACTGCATATATCTTTTATGTACAAAGTTGGTTTGATGTTTGTCTCCCCCATTAGAACGTTGTTCATCCTTCATTTTCGAGAAGAACCAATAATAACATTACAAGGTGACATCTTGACTTGGAGCATGAAAGGGATTAAAGTGAGGCAGAACTGTGCAAAGTTATCAGCCTCACTCTCTCTTCCTGAGTCACTGATGCCCAATGGCAGGGCAAAAGTCAACACCACTGTCAATAGCCTGGGACGCAGTGGAAGACCTTGGTGTCTTTGTGTCTGACCAGTGCTCCACACAGCCAGCTTTAGCCGCCCAGTAGAATAAAAGGTCCTTGAGGACAGGAAGCACATTCATTTGCCTTTACATTCCCAGCACTTGGTACTGTTCTAGGCTCATAGTAGGGGCACTTAATAAATGCTTACTGTCCAACTGATTATTTCCCTCTTGATTACTTTAGTAATTGTTAGCAAGAACTGTTCTGTAATCTTTTTCAGAAATTATAAATATGCTCTAATGTGTTGGAATTTGTAAAAGTAAGAGTTAACAATGATCAACTTTTATGACAAAGTCTTCAGAAACTCTTCCTGGAAGGTAGTTATATTCCTGGTTGCATTAGCTGCCATGCCTGGGTTCATACGCTCAACAATTCACTCACATCATTCATTCTGAGGTGATGGGGGAGGGCGACAGCTAAAGCAGTGCTATGAATTTGTGGCTAGCTCCCCCCCCCCAGGCCATCTTCCATGCAGCTGTCAGAGGGATCTCCTAGGTCTGACCATGTCCACCTCCCCCTTCCCACCCCCACCTCCAATCAATAAACTCTAGGGGATGCCTATTACTTCTAGCACCTAACACAAAATCCTGTGTTTAGCTTTTAAAGCCCTTCATAACTTGGATCTTTCCTACCTTTCCAGGCTTTCACTTTACTACCCTCCACATACTCTGGGACACAGTGATAGAACCCTCCTTGCTATTCCTCCCACATGACGCTCCGTATCTCCTTAGTACATTTTCACTCTGTCCACTAGGCCTAGGAATTCTCTGCCTCCTCTTATCTGCCTCCTGGTTTCCCTAGCTTACTTCAAGTGTCAGATAAAATCTCATCTTCTACAAGAGGACCTTCCAAAACTCTTTCAATGCTAGCATCTTCCCCCTGAGATTGTCACAATCCTGTGTATATGTTTGTTCATAATTGTTTGAGTGTTGTCTCCCCTCTACTAGACAGTGACTTCCCTGAAAGCAGCTACATCCCCAGCATATAGCACGGTGCCTGATAACGTGTTGCTGTTCAGAATAGTTCAGTTGTGTTTGACTCTTTGTGATGCCATGAACTGAAGCGTGCTAGGCCTTTCTGTCTTTCACTATCTCCCCAAGTCTGTCCAAGCTCATGTCTGTTGCTCCTAAAGCCTGATAGTAAGCACTTAAAAATGTGTACTTTTTCTATCCTACCCCATAGGAAAATAGAAGGGGAAGGAGATAAGAGAGGGGGAGGAGAGATAGAAGGGAGAGTAGATTAGGGGAAGGGGTATTCAGAATGCATGACATTTTGGGGTAGGGGTAGGGCTGAGATGGGGAGAAAATTTGGAACTCAATCTTGCAGAGGTGAATGTTGAAAACTAAAAATAAATAAATTTAAAAATGTATAGTTGACTGTACATGTATAATTTTTATCAACTTTGCTCTACTATCTCAGAGAGTGTGGAAGAGGGAGAGATTTTGGAAATTTAAATTTTAAAAAACGAATGTTAAAAATTGTTTTTACATGTAATTGGGAAAAAATAATAAAATATTATTTTAAAAAATAGAAAGAAAAAATGCACATTGACTGTTGACTGACATAGAGCTGGCTGACTTTCTGAGGTGCAAGAAACCAAATTGTATGACCAGAACACATTTTGGGGGTAGGAGTTCATGTGGTTAAAATTTAGAAGAAAGAAAATGGGAATCTACCACATGTCAACTCTTTTCTGAACCCTTTTCTAAAAATGCATCCTACTTGTCGATTACTATCTTCCATGTGCACTCTAAATAGGAGGATCGGTCATAGTTCTGCTTTATGTCTCAAATGGTTCCTCCTCCCTTTTTTTGTGAAGGTGGTGGGTAGGGGTCAAAATGGGTTACTTGATGAGTCACCTTGAACAGATAAAACATGATATCCTAGCCAGTCTGCAGAAAGGAAGGTAGTGGGTAAACAGCTTTAGGACACAAAGTACCAGTGCTTGTATCTCCTTGCAACCCTCACTATGTGTCAGTAAAATTTTCTTTCACATTGTTTCCGCAAAGGCTACAAACTTTCCTTCAGGATATTGCATTCCCTTTACTTAATGTGGGATTCCCTTGACAAGCATAAGTCTCTTTTATTTTTTATTTTAAACTTTCCATCTGTGATTTAAAAAAAAAACAGGGAAGAAGAGAAATGAAGCACAATGACATTTGGGGGGGGGGAAAGATTCCTATCTCTGTCTGTCTTCTGGCCCTTAATTCGAACAGCCGGTAGCCAGGTTGATCTAGATAATTCTCCCCCAGGCTTTTATTTTTAGTGTATTTGAGTATAGGGAGAGTCACCACTTCGGATCTTGTATTTCATTCTGTTTAGACATTAGCAAGCATATTCACCAAGTACGTGTGAAGTAATTTTTCCCTGTGTTGTAGACAAACAGATTGGTTCAACTACAAGTGAAAAACATGCCACACCAAAGATTCGGCTGGCCCTCTACACATGAGGCCGCAGAAGAGGGAGTAACTGAGGCTGAGGCTGAGAGCAAAGAACAAAGCAAAGCTAGAAACACATTGGTAATGGCAGGAAGGGGCAAGGGCACTGGGGGGAGGGGAGGAGTTTGTGGGAGGAAAGAGAAGGTAAAAGAATGGCTTACAATTAGTTCCCTCCACAGCCTTTTCTTTGTTGTTGTTAATTAGATACAATCATGTTGCTGTACTATTTACCATGGTGGCAATATCAGCGTCTCATTTATAGAATGGACATCATTACAGTAAGCACACCCAGAAAGGTTATTAGTGCTTCATCTGAACTCCGAAAATGTCAAGCCATGTGGGGATGGTGAATGGTGATATGAAACCTATTCCAGTTATCGCATGTTAATGAGAGGAAACAATGTACCATCTATAAGGAGGGAAAAAAATCTGCATTTTGTGACCAAAGCCAGGATTCTATGGAGTTTTATCCATTTTCACGCTCATTAAAATATGCAGATCTTATCATTAGGTGGTCAGTTTACCAGCACAGCTTACTCATCCAATTTAGATATACGAACGGATGTGCCAGTTTGTTAACGTAACCAGATAAACCACAGTTCTGGTGTATATATCCACACACCAGCACCCTACCAGAACTATGTGCATAGACATACACACACACACACACTCATGTGTACATATTGTATACACATATGCACATATGTTGTATATACTTATATATTACATATATGAGTATGTATATTAATGAGTATGTAAATGCATACATACATATATGTTACACACACATGCAAAGTTCCTTAATCTGTTTCTCTTGTGATGGTAGATGCTTTAATTACGGCTTTATGTCAAACATGACTCCTACTAATCACCACAATTCTGTGCCACCAATAAGAAACTAAGCCTTCTGAGCCTCAACTTTTTTCCTTGCTTTAAAGTTTCTCTTCAGTAATAAGCACATACACATACATACTCATTCAGCAAGGCTTCCAGGGGTGGACGTTAAATTGGACAGCTGGTAGTTTCAAAGACTCTCTCCCTGGCATAGCCTCCGTCTCATTTCAAATAGGAACCTGCTACTTTTATTTACATATTTCTTTGTGGAGGGAAGAAGAAAAACATTCTTCAGAGTAATCACATAGAGAGCAAGTCCATTTTACTGACAGGCACAGTAGAACCTCACTAATGAACACTAATGATATGGAGACCCACTGTGGATTACCACACTGGGAGATGTAGTGATTGAAAGGGAAAATAGGATGACAATGTCAAGGTCACTGTATTATCCAATACGTTTTGTTCATGGATTCTAACACTTAAAATTCCATTCACTTTCTACAGTAATAATGCTTGGTCAAGCTTGGGTGCTTGATCTGGTTTCACTCTTGTGTGCCTACTAATAAGTACCTTTGATCCCCACAGCACCTTTTCTCCATATACCAAGATTTGGAATGACAGCACCTTTGTCAAGGCCATGAAAAAACTGTTGAATAAATGATTTCTTTTTCAGACACCTTCAGGCACAGTCTTAGATGTTTATTTTCTTTTTGTTTCTTAACATGTTCAAAATGGAACTCATTTGAATTCTTGCCTTTGCCACTCCCACCCACCAACCCCGACCCTTTTCCAAACTTTTTCCATTACCTAGTTTTACAGTATTACAGTCATCATTTACTTTCCTAGCTAAGTTCCCTTCCATATCCAACCTGTAGATTGTAAGATCATTGAGGAAGGGGACTGTTCTTTTAATTTTATTTTTATCTCTGTATTCCTGAGCACAGTGCTTTGCCCATAATAAAAGAATAATAGTGATTTTTGTTGTTTAGTCATATCAGCAATGTCAGATTCTTTGTGACTCCATTTGAGGTTTTCTTGACAAAGATACTGGAGTGGTTTGCCATTTCTTTGTCCAGCTCATTTTATAGAGGAGGAAATTGAGGCAAAAGGGTTAAGTCACTTGCTTTTCAGGTTTATACAGCTAGTAAGTATCTGAGGCTGCATCTGAACTCAGGTCATCCTGACTCCACGCCAAGTGCTCCCTCCACGGTGCCATCTAGCTGCTCTGATTTCATTGACATATGGTACTCCCAGGCAAAGAAACTCCCACTACTAATGCCAGTTGGCACCTACTCTGCTACCTGTCATTTTAGAAAGTTACCTAGATGACTGAGAAATTAGATGACTTGCCCAGGGTCACATAGCTAGCATACATTCAAGGCAGGACTTGGTCTTACTGGACCCAAGGCCAGCTCTCTATCTACTACGTTATTTGCAAGAGGCAACAGAAGATTCTTCTTGCACGTAACATAAATGTTGAATTTGGTTCTCTGAAGGAAAGTGGTACCCAACTCACATTTGAAGAGATCCCTAAAGGATAAGGAAGAGGATGATGTGATAAGATGGTATATCACAAAACTCTAACTCAAGTTCTTTACCCTATGATGCAGCTTTATTCCATAAAAAAACTAGAGATTAGGAAAAATGGATTTCATTACTAGTCCTTGAAATCAAGAATGAAAAGGACTACAATTCAAAAATGTCTAACATGAAACCATTATAAATACTACAAATTGAGAAAATATTTTTTAAAAAATGTGATGAAAAGGGAATCCTTTAATAGTTACATTAATACATTCACTTCAAGTACTTGGAAATCTCTCTTGATAATTATTCTTTGTGAGTCTATTAATACAGGGTACTTCTAGTTGAGTAAACTCCCTCTAACCATGCAAATCAGAAACTTCTCTGTAATTTATAATCTCAGGGAGTTGCCTAGAACACTAAGTTAAGTGACTTGTCTAGGTCATACAGTCAGTATGTGCCACAAGTGGGACTTGAACCCCAGTCTTCCCGGTGTCTTGAAGCTGGCTTTCTATTCACTATACAATGCTGCCTCTCTGTTCCAGAATTTGTATCCCTGATTGATTCATCATGAAATGACATCTCAGAGAGAACAGTAACTTTTATAAGGTCACAATGAAAATCAAGGTCAGGCCCAGAAAAGGAACTCTTATATTCCTGATTCCCAGCTCTGTTGCTTAATGTACTAGACCATACTGCTTCCTGCAGAGGGGTGATTCCATGTGGAATGAAAGTACACTCTAAAGCAAATTCCAATTATGGTTTATTAACTTCACACACAGTATTTATCTTCCAGTTTCCAAAAATAGCAGAACCAATTAAACTGTCTGTTTAGCAGTGCTTCCCCCCCCCTTTAATTTTCCTTCATATAGTGGCTTTATATAAAAGAAAAATGGAACATAACAAGATTGGAAGGAATGTACATGGAGAGATTCCTTTCCATAACAGATGTGAGGCAGCAATGAAATTCAAGGTCTTTTTCTCCTAAGAAGACACCATCTTTATGGAAGAAAACAGACTGTAAGGGAATCTTAGAGTTGGAAGTGACTTTAAAACATCATCTAGTACAACCTCTTCCCCCATATAGAAGTCAGCACTAACATACCCTTGACAGATCATCACCCACCATCTGCCTGAACATGGAGTGAAGAGGCATACTACTACTCTAGGTCATAAATACTATTGTTGGTCCTCTTTCAAATATGTTCTCCTGTGACTTATTGAGTATCTCTTCTGCTATTATGTTTCTTTACGTGATGTCCTCTATGATATTCATTTCTATAGTTTGACGCCAGGGAATTTTTTTTCCTTACCTTTAATTTTCAAGCATTTTTGATCTGACATTTTTTTTTAAGCTGTGGGCCAGAGAACAAATTCCCTCCTTTGAAAACATGTATACATTTGTACACCTTATCCAAAGTCCTCACTGTCATTTGGAGAAGGAGATGAAATAATAAGTATGTCCCTAGAAATGGGAAGTATCTTCTCTTAACTCTGAACCCTGCGTACTTCCAGAATCTTCTTTTGGTCCCTATAGCAGATGCTAGTGAAGGAAGAGGAATCTTTTGCCAACTACACTTACAAAATAGTACCCTACCAAGATCCCCATTTCATTTTATCCATTAGTATGTAGACACAATGCTGTTAATGCTTCAATTGTTTTCTTAACCAAACCAAATATAGATTTTATTGTACTAAGAGAAGGAATTATTCACTGACTCCTCCAATTCAAATATATATAGAGACAATAATTTAATGCTATAAAATCTTAAAGACAGACTATTTTTGCTCTTCCTTTAGGCTTTACACAGAATTCTTCAATATAATAAAGCTCTTATGATGAAATCTATAGTGATTTTTTTTTCACTCAGTTACAGGATACATATAGATGCACCTATCACCCACCTATCTTCTTGTCTACATTTTGAACCCAAATAGAGAGTGTGGCACAGGACAAGATTCATACTGCATACTCAGCCATTCACTTCCACAGGGTGTATATATGGTAATTAAGTAACACTTCTAATAGGTGACAATGATCTTGAAATAACAAAATTGCAATTATCTTATCGAACTTAACATACTGCATATTGGGAAAATGAATTAAAATTTACTAGAGATTTCCATTTTTCTCTAGCTTATTGCTCATGAATTCTGAGTGTCATGTACCTTTGATTACTTTGGTTTTTGCCATCTTCTTTGTTAGCTCTTTCTTCCCGAATGCAAAGTGATCATGTCTTTTGCTGAATGGTGAAAGACATAGATTCCTTTGCTGAGAAACATTCAGTAAAAAGTATTCACCTCTTCTACTCTCTTTGATCCGAAACTTAGAGAATCTTTCTCATAACATTGTCTTCTTTTCTATAAACCTGAGAAGACACTGATACTAACATGCAAACTACTGCTATGAATATAGTTTTAAGGTCTGTTACACAGCATCTTATACTTTCCAAAGACGTTAGTCACTGTTATTTATGTAAGCTGTCCAATTCAGAGTGCAAATGGAAGGGAATTGCCTAGAGATAGTAAGGTCCTCCAGATGTTCATGTTTGTGAATAATGTGCCTCACATTCAGCCACTGAATATAATCCACAGTGCTGAGTGCAATGCCTAGCACATGGTAGGTACTTAATAAATGCTTGAATGATTGATACAGAACCTCTTCAATGAGATTTAGGGCTCTTCAAAGGAGATTGGGCCAGCAATCCATACTGAAAAAAAATTAGATGAAGATTGCTGTTGGCCAGAGTATGATGTGCTGTTGAAATTCTATAATTATTGGGAAGGGTCAGTGGTCTGGGCTTAAAATTGTTGAAAAGAAAATGGAAGAAAGCCAGATCACACATGGGAACCTGCACAACACTTTCACCAATACTAAGATACCCTCTAACACAAAATATTTTCAAAATACCAATATTCTCCTAAGCAATGCTCTATAGAGTGTGAATCATGGGAAATCATGATTTTTGGAAAACCTAAAATTTCATGTGACCCAAATGAATGAATGAATGAAAAAGTATTAAAACTTGTATGGCAGGCATTGTGCTAAGTAATGGATACATAAATACAGAAGAGAGACATTTCTTGCCCTCAAGGAAATTACATTTGAAAAGGAGGGAAACACTGTAAGGAAATGATGGCCTGGGAAGGGAGCTTTGATCTAGGAAGCCACAGGGATGGTGAACTGATCAATAATTTACTCAGTTAACTTTTACTTTCTGAAAGCAATGGAGCTGCTATTGGTTGTATCAAAGAATATTAAGAGATTCTGGCATATTACTAACAATGACTTTGCCTCAAGAAATGGTGAAAAAGGCATCATCATGAATAAAAAAGAGAGAAGCAGTCACTGACAAGTAAGAGATAACAGATGGACAGACTCAGTGGCTCATTGATGCCCAACAGTGTTAAAAAGACCTAGGAGAATCTGCTCAGCGTATTAGAGGAATCTTCTTTAGAGTACTTACGGGAGGACGTGGACAAGATGCCATAGACGGCTTATGATCTTCACTGACAAAACATTTATTTATATAGGGCCTACTATATACCGCGCATGCTTGTAAGCACTTTGCTATTTCATTTGTTCATTACACAATTCTATGTACCTCATGCATCTCATATTTGAAACAAATCACACATTGCAACAACTACAGAGAGTATCCCCTCTCAGTTTCTTTGCAGAAAAGCAGTTTTCAAAGTGTGGTCCATGGATCCCTGGGGGTCCCCAAGACCTTTCAGGGGTCCATGAAGTCAAAACTATTTTCATTGTAATTCTAAGATATTATATGCCTATTAAAATGTTCTTTTTCCAACTATATATCATTGCGAGGCTGCATTTTTTTTCACATACTTCAACCAAAACAATATATTGCCACAGATTGAATGTAGAAACAGATAGAAGAATCCAGCTAGCTGTCTTCTATTAAGCAAGACTTGAAGAGATTTACAAGAATATGGAAAACAATGCTATTCTCGTTATTTTTGTTGTTTGAAAAATGTAGATATTTTTCATAAATATGTTATGCAAACATGTAAAAGGTTTATTTTAAATGAATTAATAAATATATTTTAAAATTTACCAGTCCTAATTTCTAAATAGATAAATATTGATAGACATAACCTATATAAACAAAAGCTATCTGAGGTCCTCAATGATTTTTTTAAGAGTTTTTGAGACCAAAAAGTTTGAGAATCATTGGTCTAGAGCATTTAAAAGGCCTCTGCATTGGCCAGGTAATCATTCCTCAGGCTATATCCTGATTAAATCAGCACAACAGGCAAGGTCCATTATTCCCACAACTGGGTAAGACAAAACATTGTTTTGCAATTTGAAAAAAGGTTTAGTTTAATTGAAAATAGATTTTAAGAGAAAAGAAAGCAGGCACTGAACACATTGCTCTCCAGGTAAGCCTCTTTACCCATAAAAGTCTGGATTGGACCACATCACGGCATTTTGGAATCATGCTGGAATCTCTGAGACCCTATTACCAAGATTAAGAAGCACAAGTTTGGTCCATGATTACCCTGCAGGCACACGAAATGAGCAACTGTTGTTTTTATCAATACAGCTACATATAATTTCAGTATTTAAGATCCAGGACCCTGATTTATGTGTTTGTAATCACCTCTCATCTCATTTTGCAAAGCCTTCTATTACTGGCTTATTAAAGCTTCATTATGGCACTCACCCCAAATGCCAGCCTTGGTTCTAGTCCATGCAGTATGTTTTGTATTGAGTAATTAGTAACATAAATAATCTCTTTCCAATGGAAGATTTGGGGTTCACTGATCAATGGAAAATTTATTACAGATACCATAGGGCTTTAATTATTAAACCTGTAAAGATCATTTATTTACACTGAGTCATTTGCATTGAAAAATGTTACAGATGGAGAGACAGATACAAAGGAAGGCTGTGCATAAAATACGATAGGATCTTAACACTATGATCAAGCAATGTAGTTTAATGTAGAATTGTTGCTCAGTTGTTTCAGACATGTCCAATTCTTCATGATCCCATTTGAGGCTTTCTTAGCAAAGATACTAGAATGGTTTGCCATTTCCTTCTCCAGCACATTTTTATAGATGAGGAAACTGAGGCAAATAGGGTTAAGTGACTTGCCCCAAGTCACATTTGAAGTCTGAGGCCAGATTTGAACTTAAGTCTCCCTGACTGCAGGCCCAGCACTCTATCTACTGTGCCACACAGGTGCCCCTAAAATATAGATAATACTACATTTTCAAAGCTAAGCAAATACATGGCCAGCAACGATCCTTATGTTTAGACTAGCGACCCCCATTTCTATTTGAATTTGACTCCTCTAGTAAAAGGCTAAAATACTAGACTAGTTATCAGGTCCCATTTAAGACCCTCATTTGCTATGTGACCTAGGGCAAACGATGTAACTACTGAATACTAAATAGTGAAAACTCCTTTATCTACTGTTTGTTTGTTTGTTTGTTTGCTTTGCTTTGGCCTGGACCTGTGGTTTCAACAATGATGGGAACAGGTACCAACATGAAAACTCCTTCCTCTGCTATAAATGAAGAACTAGCTATAACTCATAAGTTCAAGAGAATTATATGGGGTCACAGAGAGGCTATCACTTGCCCATGATCTCACAGCCAGTATATAACAGACAGAGAGAGGTTTTCCTGACTCCAAGGCTATAGGGGAGTTCCACATTGGAAGTTCCCCACATTGATGAAATCTTACCTATCATACTGAGTCCTGTAGAACTCTCAATGAGCAGCTATTATTGTGAACCACCTGAGACAGTTGGTCATTGCAGGTGGTGGAGATACTGGAAAGAGTACTGAATTTAGGTGCATCTGAACTGTCTTCAAAACCTGAGGCCACTACTTACAATCTGTGTGACCCTGATCAATTCACTTCTGTTTTCTAAGGTTCTGTTTCCTCACGGGTAAAATGAGGGAATTGGACCAGAATTCTCCATGGTCTTTTCAGCTCTGAACTCTATGATAATTCTTGTCTCTTATTTAAATCATCTTAAAGTGGATTCTAAGAAAGGGCCCTACTGTGGTCTCAATCACAATAAAATGGATTGTTATTTTTTTTAAATGTACAACGCTAAGAATGAAATAAAAACCTAACTGGCAATCAGAAATATAATCACAGACGTAATTTGTTAATGGTTAATGACTCATTAAACATAACACTTTCATCATAAACCTTGGAAGCACTTTATAAACTGTAGCCCCAATTAAATTGTTATAGAAAATAAATATTCTAGAAAAGAAAAAAAGTCCTGATCTAATGTAAAAGATTTACAGAGTTCTAACATATTGCATTTATGAATCAAATTCAGAAAATTGATTTATAACATTAATTTAATCTTTTCTTGGGAAAATAACAAACGCTTATCATAATCAGACTGTAATTAAAAAACAAACAGTCTTGCAAAAAGTCTCCTCACTCTGTGGTTTATAAGATGCCACTTTTGCATTTGAAAAATATGTTTTTTAAGTAACCATCAAAAATGTTTATTAAAACCTAATTGCATAGACATAAAAATGTGCATTTTTATGCAGTGATAGAACTAATCCCCAGTCTGATGAGCCTTTTCCCACATGACCAATTTCATCTTTAAAAACAAAAATAAAAAACAACTCCAGAATTCTTTTATTTTTATCTTTTCTTAAAGTTTAACACACTCAGTAGGCTATCTGTGAGAACAATTTAATTAAGATAGTGTTTGAAGCTCAAACACACAACTAAATATATATATTTATTTTTCATTCTCAATACAAGAAAACAGAAGCAGTCCTAATTAGGGTATGTTTATACTACCTACCTGATGTCATTTGGAAGAATAAAAATAATTTACAAATGGCAACATTTGAATATATATACATAAAGACATTTGCCCAAATGCTACTGAAACCCTGGCTAGTCTCTCACAGAGCACTCAAGGGTATTTAATTTGGGTTCCTTGTCTTTTTCCCGTGCATCCTTTATCTAAAAACTGAAAAGTTCTAGGGGTCCTACAGAGAAAAACTTGGAATTAATGAAATATACTTCTTGTTTGATTTCCTTCTTTTCAGATAACAGGATAGGGGTAGGCACCAGACTTGTTATTTCACTGAAAAAAATACACACACACACATATAAGTATGTCTATGAATATAGGCATATCAATGTCTATACATACCCACATAAATACGTACAAACACATATATATGTATACACGAGCACAAGTATAGTATATGCATATGTGTATGTGTATATGGTTATGGATATGGAACTCCAACATAAAGAAATTCCCTCTACCAATGTACATCAGCACCTTCTCTGCAAGTTACAGTCTTAGAGAACTGCTTGGGGCACTGAGACATCAGGTGACTTCTCCAAGTTCATATGTAAGAGGCACATAAATGCCTCAAATCAAGTCCTGTTTTAAAGCTGATGTCAGAGAAGTAAGATATTATTAGTTGTGTGAGCCCATAAAAATGAAAAGTTTCCTATCAAATTTGGAAAAGTGTGGTCAGTGATTTGAGACAAAGCTTGGGTAATAGTTGAATTTCCAAATCTTATGGTCTCAGGTACATCACTGCTTGCTTCCCCATTTGTGTAACCTAAAATAGGACAATGATACTTTTAGAAGCAACATGAATTAACCACTAGGGAGGAAACTTGGAAAGAAATGTTCCACAGATATTAAGCATTTCATTTTCATTTCCCATTTGCTAGAGATAACCTATCAAAATATGCAGTTTGATCCACACTCTTCTTATCTTCTTCTTAGGGTGGAACCTCATTTATGCTTCAACAAATATGAGGTGAAAGAGCCCTTTTGTGAGAGTCACGTAATTAGGAAGGGCATCTTCCTTCCTTCCTTCCTTCCTTCCTTCCTTCCTTCCTTCCTTCCTTCCTTCCTTCCTTCCTTCCTTCCTTCCTTCCTTCCTTCCTTCCTTCCTTTCTTTCTTTCTTTCTTTCTTTCTTTCTTTCTTTCTTTCTTTCTTTCTTTCGTGAATTGAGGCATTATGTTGGTACATGATAATTCTTATAGAAACTGATTTAGGTCATTTGTTTTCCCTCTCTTCTGACCTTAAATTTCCCTACAACAAGGACAGGCACAAAACATTAAGTTGCTTGCTCTTCCGGTTGCATGTAAGTTGAGATTCACACCCTCAGATTTGATGGGGCCACATGTGCTCATTTTGTACTATCTGCCATGAGTGGCATAAATAATAACATAGATGGGTATAGTTGGCGGAGCTCTGTGAGTACTGTTGTAAATCAAGAATGGGTTATATACATTACTCATGGGGAAATGGGAGAGTTGGGTCAAATACAGAAACAATTAACAATAATTTATAAATTTTGCTATAGAACAGCCAAAATATTCAGAAAAGATGACTTTGTTTTGACAAAGGAAAGTTCAAAATAAAAACTTGCAAAAATTTTTAAAGTTTTACATTTAGAAATGAAAAAAAACCCCGAAATGAATACTGACCTTACAGTAATTCAATTCAACAATTCAGTTCATTGAGCATTTATAAAGCTCCTACTCCTACCAGGTCCTATGCTAAGATCTGGGGGATACACAGACAAAAAAAACAAAATATTCCCTGCCCTCAAGGAGTTTCCATTCTATTGGGAGGAGGGTTGTAGGCAACACACAAACAGATGAATAAATATAAAATTTATACAAAGTAGTTTGGCTAGAAGGTGTAATGTAATTACAAAATACTATTGACATCACTAAAATTATAAT
Source organism: Phascolarctos cinereus (assembly GCF_003287225.1). Lineage (NCBI taxonomy): Eukaryota > Metazoa > Chordata > Mammalia > Diprotodontia > Phascolarctidae > Phascolarctos > Phascolarctos cinereus. The sequence continues at coordinate 402,082,518 of NW_027555625.1, read as the reverse complement.
AAAAACAATTTTAGTGTAGATAAAGCAATCTTAAATCCCTGGCACATAGGAAATTGTTAGCAATGTGGGTTAATGAGACCCATATACATCTGGGATTTTGCTAAGTGAAATTACTCTTGCTTTCTTAAGGCTATCATCCACTATGAAGGTCTAATTACACAATATTATTTTCAGAGCTCTTTCCTCCATGTTTTATATCTCTATTTCTGTTCCCTTTCAAAGGACCTGGTAAGTCCCCTCTGCCCTTTCTTCCATTGTCCTCTTCCTTCATTTCTGGCTCTGTACTAAAAACACTGCTTACGCGGCATTTATATCTCTATGGGTATTCACTCAAGTATACTATAAAGAGGAAGCAGGTAGATTGATAAATATCTTATCTATAAAATACCAAAAATACATTCTAATAAGCCAAAAGATTTCAAATCATTTTAAAATGAAATAGTCAATAAACACCTATTAAGTGCGTACTCTGTGCTAGGAACTATGTTAAAAGCTGGCAACTATGAAGCAATCAGGCAATATTAATATGGTGGTTTTTTTTTTAACATTTTGAAATAGGGATCAACACCTTCTTCTGTGGTGTATTATTTTTTTTTCACTCAAAGCCTCCCTCTTGGAAAGGAAGGGAAGCTCTGGAAAGTCTAACAAGATTGGAAAGGAGGAAAGCCTGACGGTAAGCCATGAAGCATAGGGGGGAAAAAAGCCAGCAACTTCTACCCATGGCCCTTTCTTGATAACATTCAAAAGGTACAGGAAGAAAAGTATTCCAGTGTCACAAAGTTATGCCCCTCCTCACCCCCAAACATTTGAAAGGCCAGCAAGCTACTGACCTCCCCCTGTACCCTCTTCTCCTTGTCCCTTATGTCTCCCTCAAGTAGCATTTCAATGCTGAGTTTAAAATTTCCACAGGGAAGATATGTTGATAGCTTCCAGTCTCATCTAGTTTCCCATTGCCTAAGTGCTCAGAGGCTGCAGTTTAGAGGTCAATTAATTTGAGGTTCACCATAGAAATCTCAATTGTGAGTCACCTGTTAGAGACTCCTGTTCTAATATATCTCCATGTAAAAGGGATTTGAGAACTTACTGGTATTCTTGGATTTATAATTTAGAGGGATAAGCATTCTGTCTTAGCTCTGAGACCTTGGGACTCTTGTGATCTTTGAGCTAGAAAAAAGATTTGAATCACACCTGGGAGTTCTACCCTTCACAGTGACACCCATTAGCATTGAATTAGTATTAAATCTGATGAAATCAAAAGAAGAGTCAATGGCCTAAAGAGCTGGGATCTTTTATGGACTTACGAATATAAAATCTTGTGTGTGTGTGTGTGTGTGTGTGTGTGTGTGTGTGTGTGTGTGTATACACACACATATATAATGTGGCAAAGCAGAGTCAAAATAACTACCCATAATCATACAATTTCACATAGGAAAATAACTTCAGTGGCCATTCTAGTCCAATTTATATGCAAAAATAATAGCCAGTATGACATACTCATCTAGTGTTCATTCAGTTTTTGTTTGAAGACTTCCAAAGAGGAGGAACCCACCATCTCCCAAGGCAGGTCATTCTACCTTTGGGTAACTCTGTTAGGAAATTTTTTCTTGAATCTAACTAAATTTATTTGTTTGCCACTTCTTTTCATTGATCTAGGTTTTTCCCTCTGGAACTTTAAAGACCAAGTCCAATCTCTCTTCCATGTGACAGACAGCCTTTAAAACACTTGAAGAAAGCAGTCCTATTGCCCCGTCAATCTTCTCCTCTTCAGGCTAAACATTTCCAGTTTCTTCAGCTCCTCTTTATATGACATGGATTCGAGCCCTTCACCATCCTAGTTGCCCTCTTTTGGGTGTTTTACAGCTTAGCTATATCTTCCTTAAATTATAGTGCCCGGAGCTCTATCTCTGTCTTAAAATTGTAGAGTCCCTAATGAACACTAAACTACAGATGTGGTCCAATCAGGGCAGAGTACAGAGGGCCTATCATCTCCTTACTCCTAGAAGCCAGGCTTCTCTAAATTCAGCCCACAGGGAATTAGCTCCTTTAGCTGCCACATCACGATGCTGACTCATATTGAGTTTGAAGTCCATTAACATGCTCAGTTTTTTTTTTCAATCATCTCATGATGCCAACTCCCCCATCTTATACTTCTATAGTTAATCTTTTGAACTGAAGTTATCCTATAAAATTTTATCTTATTAGAGTCGGTCCAGTTCTTTAGCCTGTCAAGGTATTTTAAGGTCTTGATTCTGTCATCCAGTTTGATGGCCAGCCTTTCTAGCTTTCTGTCACCTGGGTATTTAATGAATAAGCTATTTATGCCTTTATGAGGGAAGAGAGGTAGCACAGTGGAAAGTGTGCTAGACCTACAGTCAGGGAGATCTGCATTCTAATTTGACCTTTCTGACTGGGTAATAACCCTTCGAAGGTCATTTAACCTCTGTCTATCTCAGTTTCCTCATCTATAAAATGGGGATAATAATACCTATTTCCTAGTGTGGTTGTGAGGATAAAATGAGACAAAATTTGTAAAGCACTTACTGCAGTGCTTGGCATATAATAGGCACTTAATAAATCTTCTTAACTAGCTATATCATTGATTAAAATATTAGATATCACTGGATCAGGACAGATCCTTTAGGCATTCTACTGGAGACCTCTGCTGACACATGGATACTGAATCATTAACAATATCTCTTCCAACTAGCTCCAAAAACACTTCATTGTATGACTGCTGAGTCCATACTACCCTGTATTTCCTGGACTTCTGTTCATATTCAAAAATGGTATAAGTTTTTTTTTTAATCAAATACTTTTCTAAAATCCAGGTAAACCATAGCTGTAACATTCCACTAGTCTAACTTATTAATTTAGCAACCCTATCAAGAAAGGAAATAAAATTAGTCTGGCATGACATCTTAATGCTATGATAATTATTTGTAATCATTCCAAAACATATCTGTAATGAACCAGACTGGAACTTCCCTAGGATACCAAGTCAAGCTCACTGGCCTATGGTTTGCCAATTCTGTTTGCTTCCCTTTGAAGATCAGGATGGAATTTATTGTCCAGTCCTGTGCTACCAAACCTGTTTTCTACAGTCTTTCAGATGTTACCTATGATGGTTGTCAGCAATTACAATCATCAGTATCTAAGAATGCAGTTCATCTTGGCCAGGGACTTGAATTCACGTAGGGCAGCTGAATGCTTTCTTACTATATGCTTTGGTGTCACCTCCCTGTTAGTCATATTTGTTCTGCCATTTCCAATGCAGAGGTCATACACCTTAGCAAAGGAAATCGAAGCAAAATTAAAAGCTCTGCCTTCTCTCTGTTGTCAGTTATCATTTTCCATCCACACCAAGGGGAAGTCCTAAACCATTCTCTTCTTCCTATGTCACAAAAAACCCCAACCAAACAAAACAAAAACAAAAATGAAACAACCATAAAAACCTCTCTAGCTTTCATGTCAGCATCAACATCTTCTGAGAGTTATCACTCCTAAGACTATTTTTACAGATCATGGCACACTTCAGACATATCTACTGATGCAAAGAAAAGAAAGTAGAACTAGTAAGCTAATATGCACAATGATTATAACAGTGTTAAGTGGAAAAGACAAGAACATTATTAAAATAGAACAAGTTGTAATTATGACCAAACCTGGCCTTAAAGAGGTATGAGAAGGCACGCCTGCCCTGCTTCCTTCTTTACAGAGATGGGAGATTATGGGTATGGTACACCGTATATGTGAAATTTCTTCAGTATATTGATTAGTTTTACCGAGCTGTTTTTTTTTTCTTTTTTCTTATTTGTTATAGGAAATGAATCTCTGGGGTGGAGGAGGGAGATTGGGAAAAACAGATTATATAAAGTTTTATTCAACATAAAATCAATAAATTAACCAACAAGTATTTACTAAGGACCTAATTACTGGCGATAGAATGACAAAAATAAAATAAAATAGCGCCTGCCCTCAAGGAACTTAAATTCTTTGGAAATAGTCTGAAAATCTAGGTTGGTTGGTGAATTTTCTAAGCATCCAAATTTTTCTCTTCAGGCACTGTACGTGGTATGACTCCTATCTCTCTTCACTCAAACACTCCCATCATTTTCACCCCAAGTAACCAGTTCTTTCATATTAGCGACTGTCAGCTCCAGTACAGAATTTCCCTTTATTGTTTCCTCTACGTTTTCAAGGATTAAATTGCCCTAGAGGCAAGTCAAGAAGCTATTAGGTGTTGTGCTTTTAGAAGTGAAAAAGCTTCATCAGGTATGTGGAAGTTCTCTATTACAATAATATAATGATTCTATTAACAGGCTTACAATTAATTTCATGAAATCCTCATCTATTTCCTCTTTCTGTCTAGGTGATATCCAAAGACAAAATTATTTCCGTTTCTCCTTACAGTGATCTTCACCCCAAAGTTCTCTACTAGGTTTCACTCTTCTTGTTCCTGAATTTCCTCATACAATATAATTCCTTAATAATCCCTGTTCCATCTTTTAGCTACCTTGTTTCTTCGGAATAAGGTACGCATTGACATATTCCAGGCAGGGTTTAGCCCATCAATCTAAGGACACATAAGAGGTCAATATAGCTCCTTAAATGAGAACATCTAGACCCTCTTCTTTGTTACCTAAGCACACGTGTGCGCGCGCGCACACACACACACACATTTGAGCCCACTGGCTTTACTGACGGCTCTCTTCTTAGATTTTTGTTTCCTATAAACATCAATGTATTATAACTACTACTCTTCTTCCATCATCTATGATACACTTTATCATGGGGTTCCTTAAAAAATTTAAAATAAATTATTCAGTTTCATTAATAGAAAATGCACAAATGTCCACGTTATTAACTGCCTTCTGTTTTATGGGTCAGAAGTTCTTAGCTCATAATTGATGCCAGAAAATTTTTGTAGTTGACAATAACCTAAGACAAATAACGATGTATGTGCTTGCCTGTCCAACTGAAAGTAGTATGAATATTTCCATGTCTGCTTAAAATAAATAAATAAATGAATTTTAACAACCCATGGTTGCCCCATCAATGTTACACGGTAAGTATGAGACACTTTATTGGGTAAAGTTATGGATCATAAGCTATACTCAAATGTACATAGTATGCATGCTGATTATCTAAATTAAATTTGAATAGTTCAGCACATTCCAGTAAATGCATAGTTATATGCTTTTTCAGAAAATTTACTTTGAGAGAAATGAGTCTCTTGCTAATACTAATAAAAGGAATCTGAATGCTAAAACCATCTGCAATCTTTTCCTATAACAGCTATTGGCTATAATCTCCTAGAAGTTAATACTTTGAAACCTGTTGTGGGAGGACAAGAACCTTTGTATTCTGCAGAACAAATTGATAAATGCTGTGGTTTGCTTTGCTGAGGAGAATACATTTAGGCCTCCTCTCCCTTTTCCTGGTAACGAAAATAGGCCCAATTAAAAACCTACAATCACTGATGCTGAAGAATAGGAAAGGTACCAATACTAAATAGTATGTTCTCTACTACAGCTAGCTATAGTCATTAATAATTATGTGTCTTTTAAAAAAAATTTCTTTTTAGTGCCATGAAAGCCTTCTATGCAAAGGGATCATTAGATCTCAACAGACGCCAACTCTTGTGGAGTAAGGTGATCTCACGTTTTTCAAAGATGTGCCGCTCTGCAACAGAAGGTTATAGACCACATTAAGGCTCATTTGTTTACAACTACAAAATTCCCTTTATGAGAAAAAGGGAGCAATGTACATCCACCATTCTAGACTGGCTTCCATTTCTACTACATGTGCTTTTCTCATGTCTCCATCTTTTATTTCTCTTAGTCCATCATGGGGTTTCAGGAAATGGCTCTACCTGAGAAGCAGCAAGTCTTCTGAAGAAAACACTCTCCCTGAGTCAGCAGTGTGACCTGACACCTTCCAGGAAGCTGACATGCTACAGTATGTCTCGTCTCTACAGTCCTGCTCCCATTTCCCAGCAATGGAGTGAACTGACGGCCGGCTTCACCACTTCTTTGCTCTCATTTCTGTTCCTGTAAGAGTTGAACTTTCTGCCCCAAGCAGAGTCCAAGCTCCCCTGACTGGAGCAAGATTGGGGCTCTTCCCTCTGATGACAGCAGCTTCCTACTCTTCATTCTGACTAGCCTTGTTCCTTAGGCAGCTTTTGAACTAGAATGAGCTTTTCTCATATGGATCTGGGTCTTTAACCCTTTAAATATTGAGCTAAATACTGAACCAACCAATGAACAGCTAACACCCTCAATGCTGCTGCTGAATTAATGAAATCATTTCAAAAGCCTAATTAAAAGAATAGCTTCATGGCCAAAGATTAAAGATATTTAAAGATCTGAAAGATTATTAAACACACTTAGCGCTGACAAGTCATTTGCATCCTCCTGAGCTCTGAGAGTTACTATGCGGTCAGCTTTACTCCCAAGGAGATTACTGCACAGTTAACAGTGAGCATACCTATCCTTTGAGACTGTTCAGAGTAACTTCCTAATTAGTTTAATAATAAGATGGTTTACATTTGAAAACTCTGTTCTGGGGGTGTCAGTGATTCTAATAACAAAAAATAGTGAAAAGGGGATTGTTAAGTATATTAAAGCTTATCGAAATCACACTTAGGAAAACTCAGATCTTCTCCTGTACTATCTATGTGACCTTGGGAGGTTAATTCTTTGCTCTCAGCTTCATTTTCCTCAACTTTAAAATGAGATGGTTGGATTTGTCAATCACTGAAGTCCTGGACAACCCGAATGTTTAAAGAACCTGAGATTATAAATAGTGAAACAGAAAACATGGCAGAATTTGCACAATCTTGATACCCTGAGCTTGTTTACACTTGAACTTTTCCACTATCCTCAGCCCCTACTTTAGAGCAACATCTTTAACATTATTTAAATGAAATTTAATTTTTTTTGGTTATTCCGAACACGACAAATACAAGCAAATTGGAGCTTTTCCAAACACAAGAAAAAAGAAAGAAAAAGAACTACATATGAAACTATGAATCTCTATTATCTAATATATATATATATATATATTTAATTTTTTTTCTGCACATGACTTCTGAAATAGTCTTATTTGTGTTTCCCTCTAAACCTCCTTCTAGACTATTTTAAGTACTTTAAAAAATGATTCAGTAGTGCTTTTATCATTTAATTTTTTGCACTACTCTAACTATCCCTCCTTATTTCTTCCCTCTTCTCCCCCTCAAAAAAAATCCTAAATGGTGATCATTGTAACTAATAATCACAGACAAGCAAAATAAATCCATATGTCAGCCAAATCAAAAAAAACAAAAAATGCTTCATTGTGCACTTCTAGACCATCACCTCATATAGCTACTTCTTAATTAGTGGGAATGGGTATGAGGAACATGAGGTTGGGCAAGATGATACCTGAGGGCTTCTTCCAGCTTTAAATCTATGCTACCTTCTGAAATCACATTTCTTGAGTTACTTTACTCAGTAATTTTTGAGGCTGATTTAATTTAATATACACATATTAATATTTATTAACATTAATATACAATTATCAATCAATATAATGAAATATAAGATTACTAATTAATGAATATATAATGTGATAAAGATAATAAATGACATATAACATTATATGAATATTAATTAATAAAATTAATGTACATACGTACACATATATTTTAATCAATATATTTTGTTTCCATGTCATCTAAAATTTCCCAGTGTACTTCCCTCCCCGCCTTGGAGAATTTTACCTTATAACAAAGACTAAAGAAAGAGAAAATATATAAAAACTAACGATACATCAAAAAAATCTGTTACTACCTGGGGCAAGGTGAAGGGAAGAGAATGAGCATTGTATAGCACCTGCTACATGCCAGGCATAGCCTAAATATTTTGCAAATATTATCTCATTTGATCCCAACAATTATCTCCATTTTGCAGTTGAGGAAACTGAGGCAGAAAAGTTAAGTGACTTGTCCAGGATCACATAGCTAATAAGCATCTGAGGTAGGATTTAAACTCAGGTCTTCTTAACTCTAGGCCCAGCTCTCTATCCACTGTGTCACTCAGCTGCTTCTACATTATATACAGTGTTCCATACCACAGACCCCCACCACAGCCAAGGAGGGGAGGAGGCAAGAAATTCCTTTTCTTCTTAGAAGCAAGACTTTAAAAAAAAATGGATTTGTACCATGTGCTAATCCTGTCATTGTCATAAAAGTCCTGGCTATTACACGCTAACCATTCCTTGGTACATGAAACCTCATGTATATGATGAACAAAAACTACCCCATGGGCATCACAGTTCAGGAAATAGTTAAAACTCATTCAACAAATACTTATTGAACACCTGCTAGGTACAAATCACTGCGCTTGGCACTGTGGGAGATATAAAAGAAGTCAGGCCATATTATGATTTTTCTAAATGTGACATCTATTAAGAGCTCCTTTTGAGTATATCTGAAAATACGGGAACGATGCTACTTTTTTTTTTAAGTAGATAAAAATGAGCATCAGTTATGCTTCTTGGAGTCCCTGAAAATATGGCTAATAACTCAAATGTCAAAAACATCTTCAAATTTTAAGGCAGTTCTATTGCATGGACTTCAAGGACATAGTTAGAGGAAGCTAGGTGGGGAAGCAGATAGAAACATTAGATCTGGAGTCAGGAAGACCTGAGCTCAAATTTAGCTTCTGACACTGGCTGTGTGATCCTAGGCAAGTCACTTAATCTCTGCCTGCTTCAGCTTTCTCATTTGTAAAATGGATTCAATAATAGTAGTACCTCCCTTCTATGACGTTGTGAAGATAAGATGAACAATGCAAACTTAAAGTATTATGTTTATTATTATTATTGTTATTGTTGTCAGGTTGTACTAGAAAAAGGAGCTTAACTTAATTTTTCTTTTACAAATCTATGAAACATACACATAGGACTATTATCCCTGACAGATTCCTTTAAAGATCAGTAAATCTGCCTATCTCTCTCTAGTGAAACACACATATAATTTATTCTCTAATAAAAGAGGCAAAGCTTTTTTTCACAGATAAATTTATTAACTGAAAAGTATTAGCAGAAAGAAAAGAAATGGGAGCAATGGTATGAGGGTTTTGACTTTGCATTGTTACTGATACAGAGAATCCCATTCAGCCAAAATTGTCCTCTACCAGCCTATAAATTGTGTTACTTTACCAATTTCCAATAGTCCTGAAACCAAGGAATGTTTTTACAATTTAATCTGCTCAAAAGAGTTGGAAACAGTTGAGCATCTGCAGTTATTGCAGTCATTTTAAGGCTGATGAATATGAAAAAAAATTTAAAGTGTATCTAAAAAAATTCATCCCTAATAGTCCATACAATAGATGAATGAAGTAAAAATTTTACCCTGTTGGTGTTTAGGGGATTTTTGGCACATTTTCAAGGTGGTTTAGCGAAACTGACATTGTCATTACTAATGTCTTACCATGACATTTATTTTTCTTTATACTCCTGAACCTCTCTAGCCCGATGAGCTGAGAATGTGTTGTATTCAACAGAATGAATACAAAAACTGCTTTGCCATTAGTGCTAAAAATATCAGTGACATGTCAGATGGGGTCATTGTCTCCATATTCTTAGCTATGTAGAGTTAGGAAGAGATGAACTTATGTCTTTTACATTTTATAAGCAACACTCAGCATCTTCAGTGCAAATAGAAATTTAAAAGTCTCTCACAATTTCTTTAAATGGAACACATGTTTAAATTCTAAATCTAAAAATGTGCACAATTTATAGTGTAAATTAGAGCTAAAAGACTGAAGGGAAACTGGCTTACTTTGAAAATTAATGAAACCTTCAATACAGGATGAAGATTTGAAACAAAAAATTTACTTACTAACACATATACTCCCTTTCTTGAACATTACTTATCCCTTTTTTTATAAGATGATTGTAATTTTGCCCTATTTTCCCAAAGAATTGGATTTTAAGTTGTTAAAAGTTTATCTACTTATATCTATCTATCTATCTATCTATCTATCTATCTATCTATCTATCTATCTACCTATCTACTTTATAACTTTCCGTCTTTGTCTGTCTGCCTGTCTATCTGAAAGGTAGATTTAGACTTCATACCAAAAAAAAAAAGAACTTCTGAATAGTTAAGAGTTTGTTAAAAGTGTAATTGACTATCTTGGTAGAGAATGGGGTTTTTTTCATTTGAGGTCATTATCTACATGTGTGTGTGTGTGTATATGTGTGTGTACATATATATACATATATATACATATATATATATATATATATATATATATATATATATATATATATCTGTAAATGGATTCATCTCTAACACCTCCGTCTTAGTTTCTGTTGTCCCCATCTCCATCTCTATCTCTAGTTCCATGGAAAATGTAAATTTATTATATTGGTTCACCTTACCTTACAAGAAATTTGAAGACTGTTGTGAAGAGAACTATTTGTATATGCTTTTAGGTTCAGAGTTTGATATTTAGTTATCATCGGAATACATGAACCATATTCCACACTGATTTTTTTTTTTGGAAACTACTTTTAAAGCTTGATGTTGTGTAATAAATCCCACAAATAGGAACATCTGGAGAAATTTGACCCTCTAAAGGGAATCCTTCTTTCATGTGAACTATGAAATGGGCACATTCTATGACAATGGCAGATACTTTGGGGTAGAATGAGTCACCTCATTTTATTTATCACTTGACATTAACCAGAAAAGACTCACCAAATAGTTATTTTTATGGTTTCACTCATCAGGGAATCTTGTGTAATCTGAATTCATGCATGAATAACTATTTACTGGAAGAGAGTCTCAAACACTCTGTTTTGCCTTAATGAGTCTAAACCTTTTTCATGAGCATGTTGGGATCTGCCAATAACGAATAATCCAGCAATTGAGACACGCACACATCAAAACAAACAAAGACAGATTCTCCTGTTTACACATAACATTGTGCTAACTGCATCAATGCCCAGAACATTAGAGTCAATGTCAACACACATTTATTGTTTACTACGTGCCAGTCATTACGCAGGTATTCCTCAATGAGATCCATCATTAATCAAAATAAATCAGACTGACAATCTACACTGAAAAAAGTAACTGGATGAAAAATGTCTATTGTTTAGACCAATGGTTCCACAGCAGGGGTGGTGGAATAATCTTTTGGGAGCCATTGGCTGACTCCAATTGATGTGTGATTAAACAATGGAGGTGAGAAGGCAGGCTGCATTCTACTTGGTGCTATAGCCAATTTTGGGACCTGTCTCCAACCAAACTACACCTCAACTTATCCCCCAACACTTCCCAACTCTTCCCCTTCCCTTTGATATACACATTTCTAACATTCTTTTTTCTGACCCAGGTTTCAACCTTTAATTGAAGTTATAACCTAAACTGACCTTTACCCACTACAGTTACACAGTTTGTAGTGGGGATCATGTTGAGGCTATAGCAAGTACTTCTTGGAGGGTGGGCTCAGTATTTGAGTATAGTGACTGGTGAGCAATAGCCCTACTTCCTTCCTTTTTATTTTGGGTAGAATAGAGTGAGTCACACACAATAAGTAGGCATTTGTATCAAAGCTATCCTTCCGTCATCTTCTCCCCCTCTCCCCACCAAACACACAGATCTTCTAAACTTTCTTGTCATCATGGAGGAAATCATCACCTTCCATTCACTTGGATTTTCACAATCTCAGTGTTACATTCCCTCACTTCATATCTGTATATCCAGGTTAGTTGCCAAATTTTGTCTGTTCTACCTTGATAACTTTTACACCTGACCCTCTCTACCCATATAGCTACCTTATTAGTTTCAAGCTCTTATCATGTCTCCTAGATTACTGCAACTACCTTCTAATTGGTCTCCTTCCCTTAAGTCTCTTGCCACTACAGTCCAGCTGCCACACAGCTGCCAAAGTGATTTTGCTAAAGCACAGGTCTGACTGTGGCACTCTTCTACATAATAAACCTCAGTGGCTCCCTATTACGTATAGGATCAAACATTATTTAATCTTCATCTCATCTTCTTAATTTTTAAAGATTTATAAGGCACATGATCATTAATACAGCAGCACATGCACATAATTTTAAAATATAAACATATCGGGAGCATGCCAAAATTTTTTGTTGATGCATGGGTGTGTCATCAAAAAAGTCTGGAGACTGCTGGTCTTGGACATCTCTTCTGAAATCTTCATGCAATAGAATATAAGTTTCTTGAGGGAAACATTTTCTTTTTAAGCAAAAAAAAAAAGTTTTCTAGCAAAAATTGGCCTTTTTGCTTTGTGAGCTTTTTTATATTTTTAGTTCTTTATTATTAAAAACTTTTTCTTTTTTAAAACATGTATTTATTTTTAGTTTTCAACATTCACTTTTATAAGATTTTGAGTTCTCAATTTTCTCCCACTCCTTTCCCTCTTTCCTCCCCAAGATGGCGTGTAATCTGATATAGGCTATACATGCACAATTATATTAAACATATTTTCATATTAGTCCAATGTAAGTGCTCCAGTGATAGATGGTAGGGTATAAGATGAGTTAGGCCCAAACTGACTAGAAGAAAGCATGCTGTATTGCATTTGGGAAACTGTACAATGTTTTTAACAACCCCAAACTGATCCTTCAGGAACAAACACATTTTTGAAAGCATGCATATTCTTCCCATTTTGTTGTATGATTGCAAATCTCAGAATATGAGCATTTCTAAAGAATCAAAGATTGGAGTAATTCAGAGTTCAACAGAGAGACGCATGATAGGTGCAAATAGGCATCTGTGCACAAGAAGTAGAATTAAGGGATATAATCAATGACATGTATGATCAGAAAAGGAGGCAGGTGAGCTCTGTCATGCCTATAACTGTCAAACAACAATCATTCAGAGGTTGGGCAGGCCAGTCTAGCTCAAGCAAAGGGGTATCCTAAGGAAGAGACAGGAAGAAACATACGCCAGGAAAGTCAAACCACCATCACCATCCTGACCATCATCCTCCCCTGATGGACACAGCTCAAGACTCTTGAAGTAAGAACAATGGGAATAGCAATTTTCCAGTCTGGTATGTGTAGCTATCATTCTGGGAAGCAACCCCTTTGGAGATGCAACCTGACAATTATCTCAGCAGGTGCTTTATCCAAATCCATTGAAGACTCAGAAAATCAAGTTCTTGGTATTGTCAATGATTCAACATAAGTAATTACTCTGATTTCATCTATGGAAATGATACAAAAGAAGAGAAAGTACCACCTACTTTGCTCCTGTATCTAAGGGCCATGGGGCCTGGCCTTTCCATATGACTTGAGGTTGAAACCTTCCATATGTGTTGTCTTTCCCACTAAAACATGAGCTCCTAGAGTGTAGGGATTATCTTATTTTTTTTCTTTGTATCTCCAGCGCTTAGCACATGGTAAGCTCACAATAAATGCTTCATTCATTCATGTTGCAAGAACTACGGTGCTGTACTAGAACTCACAAAATGTAAGAAAATTCAGACGAAGGTCTCCAGCACATAGAGAGAATCCTTTGTACACTGAAGACATATGAGACAATAGAAATAAGAATCATACAAAAAGAGAAAGCCTGGATGTTTTTTGATCTGTACTGATGGAGGGAATACACACATTATATAAGGCGTATATCTATTTGTGTATTGTAGGATCAAGGATTAAAACTGCTTTAGTCTGAAGGATCGGTTTTGAAATGCTATAGTTCATTATAACCCCATTCTGTTATTAGCATTTAAATTTTTTTAAAATGTGGTGATATACAATCAGAAATTCTCATTAGTACATAACTTATTTTCTGCTGCCTTCTATTTAGCAATGAACACTTTCAAATTAATCAATTGATCTAACTAATCTGAAATTTCTCAAAGAAATATAACTAAGGGGTAGGTTGTTTTACAGAATCACAGAATCTCAGACTTGAGGGTTTTAGCAGCCGTATAATCAACCCTGCACCTAACCGATAATTATAACATCCTTAAAAAGTAGTCAAATCTTTTCTTGAATTCCTTTAATAGGGGAACCTATTTAACTCCCTTGAGGCGGCAGATTTCATTTCTGGCTAGATTTCAATTTGGGAAGCGTTTTCCCTTCCCTGCCTTTCTCTTTTTTTCTGTCTTTGATGTTAGGATTTCCTTCTCGAATCAAACCTGTCACGTCTGGACCCTCTTCTTTACGACAACTCTTCATAGAGAAGAACGCCGTCATTCTCTCCTTGGAGTGTTTTTCTGCCATACACTAAGCATTAGCAGTTCTACTGCTACTGTTCTGGCCAGAAACTCTTCCCCTCCCAGACTGGTTCTTTGCGAAGGCAATCTAGCCCACCTTTTGCCTCAGTTCTTTTAATTTTCCAAGCATTTTTAAAAATTAATTTATTTGGATTTACCAACAATCACTTCCATAAGCTTTTGAGTTTTAAATGTTTCTCCCCCTCCCTCCACACTTCCCTCCCCAAGACGGCACACAATCTGACATAGGCTACACGTATACATTCCTATTAAACGTATTTTCACGTTAGTACTGTTGTAAGGAAGAATTAGAACCAACAGGAGGAACCACCAGAAAGAGGAAAGAAAACACAACAGAAGAAAAAAACCCAGCAAACAGTATACTTCAATCTGCACTCAAATTCCACAGTTCGTTCTTTAGATGTGGATAGCATTTTGAGGCCATTGGAGATGTCTTAGAGCCTTGTATCGCTGAGAAGGGTTAAGTCTATCAAAAGTAGTCATCGCACAACGTTTTTGCCTCAGTTCTTACCTAGCCTTTAATCACTGAATGGGTGTTGCCTCAGACAAACTGAGACCTGGGAAAGACCTTACCCTAAAAAGGCCAAGGTCTCCCACTGCATCTGGGACCACTGGTAGTCATCCTGGCCTATGTCTTGCCACTAGACTCTGATGACCCTGGAGGAGAGAGTGAGGCTGATGACTTTGCACAGCCTTGACTCACTTAAATCCAATTCACTTTCATGACAAGACATCACCCTCCCGATGTCATTGGTCCTCTTCAAGAACAAAGGATGAACAAGATCAGTTCTTCTGCCCCATCCCTGGATGGCTTGCTATTACAGCTTTACAAACTGATTTTTTTTTTTAAATTAAGAAACTAAAGAGAAATTGAAGATGAAAAAATAAAGTTATGCATTTTTCCTAAAAGAAGAAGTGGTAAATAAATTCAATGAATTTTGAGAAAGAAAATGAAAAGAAAAAGTCAAGGAAAAGTGGATAGGGTTGGAAAATCTCTATCTTGGCCTCAGTAATTTGTATACCACAAGTTGTTTCCTCAAATCTAAGGCAACAACTAAAATATAATATTGAGAGAGACTTTAATTTTCCATGCATTTTCCCCCCAAGATGTCATTTTGAATACGTTTGACATCCTAAGTACTCAGATAATTTGGGAAACTATCTTACCTCAAGCTAAGAGGGTTGAGAGGGGAGACTCAGCAGCTGACAATCTGTGGAAACTGACCTAAAGGTAAATGTTTATTTGACTGGTGAAAGGGGAAAAACAAACAACTTTTCCTCCTTTCAAAGGACACAAATAAATTTTTCTTAAAAGCTCTTGGATTGGGTTCTTTCAAAAATGAGCTAATCACGTTGCATTAACTTTTGCTTATGAGAGAGATTTGAATCATGACGATATTAGTAAGTGTTTGCTAACATAAATGAGGTCTTCTAATCACTGATAACTTTAGACTGGATTCAGTAAGAGAAGAAAGAGGTGGGGAAGACAGTAGATTTCCAAAGAAGGCTCTATGGCTTAGAGAAAATAAGCCACCCAGAGCACTTTTATTTTTTGCTTAAGGAGAATGAAAGGCCTAGGAGAAAAAAAAATCATAGGCTTTAAATCTAAAATATTTAAATATTTAAAATTTAAAAACATAGGCTTTAAATTAATGCTACCAGTAAAAAACAGACTGATTCTTTTTTTTCTGCATTCAGGTACAGTCATTTGCATACTTTCACCAGGAAGACACTCATGACACAAATTCAAATCCATACTGAAGGTCTAACACGATATATGAATTTGAATAGTCAGATATTCAAGACAGTATACATTAATACTGGCTGCCTAACTCCGAAGAACAGATGGTATGAACTAAAATCAGCTTACCACAAAAAATTATGAGAAATGAAAATTAGATAGATGAAATCTAAAATTTGATGCATTTTAATATTAAGGCAAGATTAGAAATGGATAAGTTCATTTATGTAGCTAATAAATTGAAAGCTGTGCATTCATCTTGTATAGAATGCAACACACTGAGATGGAAATGGATCCTTGAAATTGAGATGCCTTCATATAGATTGATATATTTTGCCTGTAAATGCTGTTTAACTAAACTACATAACATAAACTCTGGAATAAAAAGCCATACTATGTTTCTTACAGAACAACAATATTTCCATAGTAAATAATAATATGTTGAATTAGTTTAGAGAGATAATGAATCACAAAGTAGACGACCACTGTTAGCAATATTTGGGGTGTTAAAATGACTCGTCCAAAACCCATTCTGCCTCCTCCCCTCCCCAAAAGATATTCAAAATAGCACCAAGAGCTGTTTGTGTAAGTGGCCAGAACAGAAATGAGTCATCTTCCCATTCAAGGACATAGCCCCATCTATATACCGGACTCTGAACATTGAGGTCTCATCAACAAAAGATTTACAACCTTTGGCCCATTTCAGTTCCCAGATCAATGTGGCATCTCTCTGTGATGTTGTGTGTCTGTAATTTAGAGCAGGGTGGTCAACCTTAAGCATAGCCCATGAGGAAAAATTAGGATAAGATCATACAAAATTCATGATCCAGTTGTTCTCTCTGACACTCTAAGGACAATAAATTGGTGCCCTCTCATCATCTTGCAGGAAGAGACACTCTAGATTCTTTTATGGAGAATCTGTGAAATTGATTTGTAATAAACGTATATTAGAGGTCGAGGTACCACTAACAGCTGCTGGGTGTCTTTCAAAGAAAGGTCAGAGCTGTTGCATACAAACAAGCTGGAAAACTATAATCACCACTGAATGATCCCTAGAGTCAATGACAACTTAAAAGCAATATGAGCCCAAGGAGGTTTGGGGAGATGCAAATGCTTTTAAAGATGTCTTTAAAAGCAGGAGGCAAATGAACTTGAATTATCAAAGATAACTGGGACAGGAGATTCAGTTAACTTCTTTACCAGCTAAAATTAATGTACTGATAAATTAAAAGCAACAGTGAATTATATGCATCTCAAATCTGGCAGGGCCATCATTTTAGAAAAAATAGATGCATATTGAAATGTTTCATTTTAATGTTCCATGAGATCCATTAAAAAAGTAAATATATAAACAACAAGGGAGTGAATCTTGCCAAAAGCCCTTTCAAAACAGAACACCACAAAATGCTATGATTTTCAGGAAAATAGAACTATTTTACTAATGTGGATTTTCTTGACTTATAAGAAATACCTGCTCAAAGGAAAAACCAACATTTTCATTTCAAAGCTTGGAACAAAATCTCAACGATGAATTGCGTGATTTGAGTTTGACTCTTCAGGAATTTCTTTGTTTCTGTGATTATTTAGAGGAGAAGAAATTGACTAGAGAAGCAGAATTTCTTTTGTTTCTTGAAAATATCCATTCAACACTCGTGGTATATAGCTATGACATCTGGAATTATGGCATGAAGGTGGGAAGAACAGAAAAAAAGATGGGAATCATTATAGAAAAAAAGCAAGAAGAGCCTAAAAGAGATTAGGAAATAATTATAAAGTCAGCTTCTCCCAGAAGTATTTGAAAATAAATAAACAACTGAGCTCTTTATCTTCCCTTTTCCAATCTGATTCAATAAACATATTCCTAACTGATAAATTAAGGATAGTCACTTTAAGAATGTATGAATAGGTGGAGGGTGGGGAAAGAGAAGCTAAGGAAGAATTGAGAATTATATTTAAAGTTACTAATGTGTTTCAATGATTAGAAGTAAAGGAAGGAATCTTTCAAATCCCCTTAAGACCCATTACACATACAGCAGCTCCTCAGCTCTAAGGATTAGATACAATGACATTTTGGGCTGTTTGTGACCATTATCTAGGTTTGTGATTAAGTAGGGGAGTTACCTTTCAGAATGTTATGGAGGAGATAGGAAAAAAACATCCTGTTTCCTTAACACTGCTTTCCAAGAATGCATATTATTCTTGAATGACATAGGGATGACTGAAGGGCACTACTACTGGTCTTCTGTCATCTCCTTTAATGCAGTATTCCTAGTGATCTCCTGCCCCTTAACGAGATTACAGACACCGATGATTTACAAGAAGCGAAAATTCAATTGGAATGATTCAAAGTGACTTTGATAAACTACAATCCAGCGGACGTGTGTTCTTGAAACACATATTTTTATCGATTAACGATGTCCCTAAGCAATGAAGAGACGACCCATTATGAAGATGAAAACTATCACAGACAAGGAAAGAAATAGAGTCGAGTCAGGCAAGTTAAAATATTTTGGTATTTCTTATGAGGTTGATTTAACCTCTGGAATATTATATTAATCAACTTGGGTTTCAGTTTTACCTAAGAAAAAAGATCTGTTGAAGAGTGTCCAGGAGGGGGCGACCAAGATGCGTGTGTTTGGGGGGGGAGGGGCGTCTTTGAATTCATTCCATATGAGAAATGGCTAAAGAAAATGGGAATGTTTAGAGAAGAGTGAATAGGGGAAATGGTGGTCACCTTCTATTATTTAAAGAAGAGTCACATGGAAAAGAGATTAGATTTGTTCTGCTTTGTCTCAGGGCAGAATTTAAGAATAATCAGTAGAAAAAGGAAGGCAGCTACAGGACTGATGGAAGGAAAAACGACCTCACGGTTTCAACTACCTAACGGTGTCATTAACTGCCTTGATATGAAAAAAATAATATGTTGTAATGGGGGGAAAAAGCTTTAACTATACAATCCAGAGACCAAGATTTGAATGCTGGCTCTGAATAGCATTATAACCATTTGGTCTGAATTTCCTTTTGTATGAAATGGGGATAATGATGAGACACTATCTTATAGGACAGTTATGAAGAAGGTGTAAATCATGAAAGAAGAGATGATGTAAAAATATGAATTGTTATTCTTAATGTAGGCCACTAGGTGACGCAGTGAACACAGCCCTGAACCTGGAGTCAGGAAGACCTGAGTTCCAATATGACTTCAAACACTAAGCTATGCGACCTTACGCACGTCACTTAACCTGTGTCTGCCTCACTTCCCTCATCTGTAAAATGAGGATAATAATAACACCCGCCCGCTATGGTTGTTGTGAGGATCAAAAGAGATGATATTTGTAAAGCACTTGGCCAACTTGGGAGGACCTAAGCTCAAATCAAATATAAATGCGATTTTTTAATTATTATTTTTACTGTTGTTATTCAATAAAGAGCAAAAGCAAAAGCCGGACGATCACTTGTTGGAGATGTAGAGGGGATTCACGGTCAAGTATGGGTTGGACTGGACGAGTTCTGAAGTTCCTTTCAATTCTGAGAGCATGTGAAGAATTTTCTAGAAAACAAAGATCCAAATGAAAACCAATCCTCTTTTTGAAATCTCATTAGGAGAAGAGTATGGAACAGTTAGTTTGGTGGTCAGTTGGCTGGGTTTGGAACCTCAATGCTGTTATCTCATTGAAGTTCACACATCCTAAAAATTGTTCTGTTTCCTGGGCATTTATCATGGTGTCCTCTAGTCTTCTCAACCTCAAAGTCAAAATTGCCTGACCTAGCACTGGGCAATGACAGCCACTCTAAATTCATATATTCTAAGTAGATAATTATTCTCCTAACACTCCATTCTGTGAACCAGAGAAATAATGAATGTCAGAGCAGATAAAAACTTTAGGGCTCATTTGTCCAGTCACTTCACTTTACAGGAAGGAACGGAGGCCCCTGAGAATTATATCTAAAGTTACAGATGCATTTCAATACTTAGAGACTGGACTAGAGACTAAAGAGGACGTGATCTTTCCCAAGTATTACCAAGCTAGTTAACAGCAGAGTCATTAACAAAGCTCCATCTCTTTTGCCTAGTTCCATAGCCTTGATTCAAAAATATTCAGAAGGCTAGGTCTCCTATCAAGGATAAAAGAGACACTTCCTTTTCCTGTATTTTCTTCTTCTTTAGTTTTTTTTTTTAATCCTAAAGTGCCTACCGCCCTTGCCACTTCTTTGTTCAATTAAAGGGGATGCAAATTAGTTCACGATCTGATTCCTGATACAAAAGAGTGGATTATTCCTACAAAGCTTTTAAAATGTCATTTAAAGTAGATTAAGGAGGATGGCTTCCTGTGTGTAGTTTGAAGAATGCAGGGGAAACATACCAGCTTCGCCCCACCCTTCAGTGTTACTAAATGAAGCCGGAGGGTAATTTACAGGATCCTGATGTTAGCTGCCACAAAGGGGATGAGTTTGTCAGAAAGACAGACTTGGACGTGAAGGACTCCTTTGCTGTGCTGACCCAGCATGGCTGTGGGCTTGACTAACCAAAGAGCTGAAAATGTGCTTTTGGCCAAAACATGTTCAGCCCAGGCATTCTCACCAAAGGACGATGAAACTCCACAGAGGGTGAAGCCTCATCAACTGCAGACACCATCCGGAGCCAGCAGCAGCTTCACAGGGAAGCCCAGGAATAGCTGGGAGCAGCAGCTTAATGGAAAAGTCCAACAACAGAGAACAGCGGCAGCTCTGTGGACTAACAGCAGGAGATGGCTTCAAAGGAAGATGACACAAAAGGGAGTAACACCAGTCGAGGCGACAAACAGGGCAACTCTAGAACAGGCCTTGTTTGGAGAGGATACCGTCTGCCACTCCAGTACGGCTATCTATGGGAGCTGTTATCCTTTTGCACATGAGGGATTTGCCTAGGGTCACACTGCTAGTAAGTGTCAAGTGTTTGGTCTGAGACCAGATTTGAACTCAGGCCCTCCTGACTTCAGGGCTGGCGCTCTATCCACTGCACCACCTAGCTCCCCTACATAAGGGATTTTTTTCCTTGTTATTTACCTTCCTATTCTGTTTGGATTCAATGTCTATTATTTTATATGCATGTGTTATTTGATCCAGTTTGGCATGAGGACACTTTCAAGTGGAGGCTCAGGGTATTTATCTGAATAAATGCTGACCCAAACCCTGAATCTGGGAAATAGCAAGGGGTCCCAGGGCATTTGGTGGCACAGCGGATAGA
Organism: Phascolarctos cinereus; assembly: GCF_003287225.1. Classification (NCBI taxonomy): domain Eukaryota; kingdom Metazoa; phylum Chordata; class Mammalia; order Diprotodontia; family Phascolarctidae; genus Phascolarctos; species Phascolarctos cinereus. The sequence continues at coordinate 402,061,277 of NW_027555625.1, read as the reverse complement.
GAGCTGGGCCTGGAGTCAGGAAGACTTGTCTTTGTGAATTCAAATCTGGCCTCAGACAATTACTAGCTGTGTGACCCTGGGCAAGTCACTTTATACTATTTGTCTCAGTTTCTTCATCTGTAAAATGAGTTGGAGAAGGAAATATGCCAGGAAAACCCCAAGAGTTCCACATGACTGAACAACAAGAATGCCATAGAAGGTAGTGATTTTTCCACTGTGAGAGGAATTCAAGTAAAGGCTAGATGAATAACTGCTGGGATATTGCAGAGGAGATTTCCACACAGGGCTAAACTGGATTAGATAATCTCTGAATTATCTTCTGCTCTCAGCACGTGGGAGTCGATAATTTCCTCACATTGCATTTTTTCTACAATGCGTTATGATGGAAGTAGCACTAGGCTGTCAGAAGACCTGCATTCTAATACCAGCTATGACACTAACCTTGGGGAAAAAAATATCACTAAAATTCTTTGACACTCAATATCTTCATCTGGAAATCGAAAGGGTTGTTAGATGACCCCTAAAGTTCCTTCCAGCTCTAAAATGTTATGGTTCTTTTAAAATAGGCAACTATCCAGGTTTTGTAGAAAATAGTACATTTCCCCACTTAACATCAAAAGCAATCTGCTTCCTACCAGTGCCTATTTTTGTGTATTTTAAACTCAAGCCATGATGGTCCTTCTTCAGACAAATGTATAATTATAAAGATTCCTTCTTTGATTTCATGAAAAAAAATATCTGTGGATGAAACTTCCATCCCATCCATGTCTTGAGTAGAAAACCTTCACTGACTGTTTGTTGCATTAGAATAAAGAAGCAACACAGGACAAGGGCTTGAAAGAGCTTTGGAGCCAGGACGACCTGTTTGGCATATGATACACTGGCTGTGTGACCCTAGGTAAATCTTTTACCTTCTCAATGCCCTGGGCAATTTTCTAAGGAAATTAAATTGCCTAGAAGGCACCTACCTTCATTGGTAGCGGCAGTCCTCATCTGAGAGTTTCTATCCAGTGACATCACAGACACGGTTTCTATTCCTATTCCTCTTAGAGAGAATATCAGCAATCATATGCATGCTTTCTAAGACACTCATGAGTTGAAAACTGTTGTTTTAGAAACTTGAGCCAAAATTGCCAACATAAAGAATGATGAGTAGATAATTGTTGTACTTTGACACTTCAGTACCTGGATGCACCTGGAATATCACCCATGTGTATACTTACTTCATTGGTACAGGTTGCAATCTATCTATGCCCCTACTACATTGACCCAGGAAATTCTTCACAATCTCTGCTACTCCAAATAAATAATTCCTAGCTTCAGAGACTTGGCATAGAACAAAAATTAAAATAAACATTAGTAATATGATGGTTGATAATAATAATAAAATAAAGACCAGAAAACAGGCTCAGGTATCTGAACCATGAAGACAAGAACCATTTGAATTATTTCAATTGTTCCTTTCTGGCACCATGCTGTCTAGTCATAGAAAGCTGTAATTGAAACCATGCAGTGTGTGTAGTGGGCTCATTATGGGCTCTCACTGAGCAATCTCATGGCCTACCCATGGAGGGAGTCCGAAGAATCCTTGGGGTCAAGATAGCTTCACTTAAATATCAAATGGGACATATGGTCTTGTTCCCTCAGGGAAGCAAAAATCATTAAAAGTTGGTATACACAGTAAGATAAGAATAGGTGCTTTCCAGCTAATAATCTATTATTTTATTGATATTCTCTATAGAAATGAAAAGAGTATTTTTTTTAAGCAGCCAATTCCAAAACAGGAATCTTAGCAGACAGAACAGAGAAAAGTAATTTTTTGGAGGAGAGGGAATAAAAATTTTAGAAAACCATATACATTTTCTACAAAATTATACCCTAATGAAAATACTAAGACTTATAGAAAAAAAACCAGAATAGTGAAATCTGTTATGATATTAATAGGAATATCCCACAGAGACACATCCTTAGTTTTTGACTAATAAGTCATACCACACAGTAAGCTATCTAATTTAGCACAGAGTGAAAATCATGAAAGCTAAACTGAGTTAATGTAGACTCAAAAATCTCAAAACTGGGAAGAAGGTTCAGAAAACATATTCAGATTAGAAACAGACATTCTGATGAGGTATATTCCAATATAAGAATAGATGTTCTTATTAGGAATATAAGCCAAAATTATTATTCCTTCCCTCTTATTACTTTGTCCATACAATATTAGTGCTGAATGGGAGTTTACAGCTCATCTTATCTAATTCCTGCATTTAACCTTCGAAGAAAATAAGGTCCAGCCTCTCACGATCATGCAGTATGTGGCTGAGACAGACACATATATTTTTATTCCATGTCCAGAGTTCTTTCCCTTATTTGCTCCCTCTAGCCCAATTATTGATAGATAGATAGATCTAACAATAGGTCCAAGGGGAAGGAAAAGGGAAGAAGAAGGAGGGGAGGAGAGGGAGAACTAGAAGCAGATAAATCTGACAGGCTTTCTTTTCTATCAATTCAATAATAATGATAGATAACACGCAGCACTACAGGTTACCATATGTTTTGCATACATTAATCTTATCTGATCCTCCCAACAACCCTGTAGTAGTGATACTACATCATTATTGTCCTTCTTGAGTTACAGAAACAGACTCAGAGGGTTAAGTGACTTGTCCAGGGGGACACAGCTTGTAAGTGTCATAGGCAGGATATATCACATTGCTTTTGGACATTTCTTCATGCAAGGTTGGTGTACTGGGCTCTCCCTTTCATATACTGACATCCACTTAGATCGTTCCCTCCCTAGTTTAGGGTCTCATTAGTTCTCACCTGAACTACTAACATAGCTGCCCACTGGTGTCCTTGCTTCCAACCTCTCCCCTCTCTGTTTCATCCTCCACACAGCAGAAGCCAAATCGATAATCCTGAAGCACCGTTCTGACTGTGTCACTACCTGCTTAGGACACTTAAAAAGCTGTCTGTTGCCTCTAGGGTAAAATATAAACTCTTCTGTATGGCATTTAAAGCCCTTCACAGTCTGGATCCAACATACAGTTACAGACAGATTTCACAGTTGTTCTCATGCCCTCACTCTCTATCCAAATTGGCCTGCCTGCTGTTCCCTCCTTCCTCTATGCCTTAAGACAGGCTGTCCTTCAGCCCAACATGTAATGTCTTCTTACCTCTGACACTTAGACTCTCTAATTTCCTTCAAGGTTTAGGACAGGTGCCACTTTCTACATAAAGTATCTCCTAACAGAACATCTGCCCCCTCCACCCCAGGTCATTAGCATAACTCATGCTCTCTCCTCTCATGTCTCTGGAATCACATGGACCAGACTCAGTCCAGGTGAATGATCCCTCAAAGACTCATGATGGCTTTTTGACTTGCTGCTCCCACCTGGAGTAACTCCAAGAAAATCCAATATGCTTATAATATAACTTGTGGTTCGTTTCCCCAAATGTAGGTTAAAAAGGGTCTTTAGCTCCTGTACATGCATTCAAAGCAGTAAATTGGGGAGGAGACAGTCTTTATTTCATCCCACTGAAAATGCAAAAGATGCAAAGGTCTCACAGTGTTCCATAAATAGATACAGAAAGCCATTTCAAAAAATCAGAAACATAATGCATTCAAATAGCCTATGAGTTCCCCTTGGAAGAGAAATGAACTTAATGCTGCCACTGGGGCAGCTTGATGACATTCTGAAGGACACTTAGCCCTCCCACAAGGCAAGGTCCTACATCATCCCTCCAAGATTTGTCATCCTGTCAACCATTTTCTCCTCAAAAGACAAACACACTTTTGGGGAGCTGTTCAACAAGCAAAATCCAGTTCCCATTATACCTGCAATGTAAACTCACTAGCTTTGCCTTCCAAGTGGGGACACCATTCAGGAACCGCTGGGAAAATTCTATTCTTTCTCCAGAAATCATGTTTTAGCCTTTTCCCTCCAGAAGGTCTAATCCAGGGCTGGGAACCTGCAGCCTAGAGGCCACATGTGGCCCTCTAGGTTCTCAAGTGCGGCCCTTTGACTGAATCCAAACTTCACCAAACAAGGGGATTTGTCAGCCAAAGGGCTGCACTTGAGAACCTAGAGGGCCATGTGTGGCCTCGAGGTCATAGGTTCCCCACCCCTTTGGGGTTACACACAAGCGTCTTGAGGCTGCCTAGGAAATTCCCCTTCTCTAGCTAGAAGGATAGAGTCTACAACTATGCTGCTTAGAGAATTAACAATCTTACTTCTTCCAAAGAGGAGTTTGGGATTCTTGTACAATGTCCATGAGCTACCTACTTGGCCTTCTGGATACCATGTGCTTCTGTCTCAAGCTGTCATGAGCTGCTTAAGAAGGAAGGAAGAGAGAAGAGAAAACTTGCTCCTGTTTCTAAATAGTTTTTGAAGAATTATTTAAGGGAAAAGTCAGATAAACAGTTCAGAAGAGTGAGTTTGTTTATCAGTTAACATTTCAAGAGTAGGAGAGAGATTAGGTGAAGGGGGAGGGAAGGGAATAAACATTTATTAAACACCTACTACCTGCCAGGCACTGAGATAAGCACTTTACAGATATCATTATCTCATCTGATCCTCACAGCAACCTTGGGAGGTAGGTGCTATTATAATCCCCTTAGTTGAAAACTAAGAGCTACTGAGGTTACCTGACTTGCCCTAGGCCACAGATCTAGGAAGTGCCTGAGGCTGGAGTAGAATTCAAGTTTTCCTGACTCTAGCCCCAACTCTCTATCCATTGGGCTTCTGTAACTACATTTCAAGATTAGAGCTGGATATATAGCTTTGAAGAAACCAGAGAAGGAAGTCTAGCAGAGGGAATAAGAAAGAGAGGATGATCAAGAGACAGCAACATCACAGAAAATGAGAGAATATAAGGAATCAGAGGAAAGGAGTTGGTTTAAAAAGCTGCATAAAGGTCAAACATGAAGATTGAGAAAAGGTTGTAAAGCTAGCAATTAAAAGATATAATCTGAGCCCCAAAGCTCATTGCTATGGGACTCTCTGCTCATTGGTAGAGAGCACCCTCACCTGTGTGAGGGGTGGGGCAGAAGAGAGAAGAGAGATCCTTGCTCTTCTGGCTTTCAGCTTCCAGAAAGAAGACCTGCAATGCCAACTTCTCTTCAACTCACTGAAGGGAGAGAAAGACACAGGGAAGAAGCCAACATGAGAATAACTGGCAGTCACGTGTTCTTATATTCAACTTCCTATGGTAAAGACTTTGGGGAGTTTGCCTGGTGAGATCTACAACTTTCTCTTTTGGTTGAGCTGACACATCTTGCTCCCAATGGGAGAGTTCCTTCAATCTGTATTGTCTGGTATATGTTCTTATAGGTGTACTTTCTCTGATTTCTGCTATTGATTTCAATACGTGGGTGTCTGTTTTCTATGTTTGTTCATTATGGAACTGGTATTATGTGTGTGTGTGTGTGGGGGGGGTCAAGCCTTGGATATAAAACTTGGGGTCCTCCTTCCCTGTTTAGAAATAGTGATTGGGACATTAGCTGGCATCTAAAAATTAGCACCCCTGCCTTCCCCCCTCCCCTAGAATAATAATATTTAAGGGAGCAGACAGATATAACTCTAGTCTGATACTCCCTCTCTGAAGAGGGCACAGTGGTCAGCCTCTGCCCCCAACCTCCTGTTTTCCCTCATGGCAGAAATAAAAGTCTCCCTCGGAGAAGGGCTGGGGGGAGTTGATGCTAGAGATGTCTGTTCTTACCTCCCTTTGAGCCACACATCATGACTACCACATTATAAAGGAGATCAGTAACTTCCAGAGAACAGTTTTTCTAGAACTGTGACCTCAGTATCCAGACCAACAACAGTGAAGAAATGAGTCAGTAAGGAAGTAGAGGCACTGACTGTTGATTACTCTTTCCAAACCTTGTTGGGAGGAAAGCTATGAAATGGCAGCTTAAGGGGATGGTAGAATACAGCAAAGGATCTTTTTTTCTTCTTTAAATGGTGAGATAGACTTGAGTATGTTAATAGACTATGGGAAAGGGGTCATTAGAAAAAGAAGAGAGAGACGTGTGTGACTGGGCTGGGATGTGGGGGAGGGCCTAAAGTCTGAGCTCTAAAACAAAGGTTTCTAACCAGGAGTCCTTTTATTTATTTATTTTAAAAGATTTCTTATAATTATGTTTTAATATAATTGTGTTCATTGTAATATTATGAGTTTTATTTTATACATTTAAAAAGATCATTCTGAGGAGTCCACAGTCTTCAAGAGACTGTCATCAAAGGCACAAAAAATTTAGAAACCCTTTGTTCTAGAAGGTGAAAGGAGAAGATGGTGTCAAAGGCACAAGAGGAGGGCTAAGTTAGCCTTGGCAGGCAATAGACCACTTCAGTCTCTGAGACAGAAGCAAAGGGAAAGAGAAAAGGTGGAGTTTCAGAATGGTTGTGAGATGTGGAAGAGGAAAGATGAGGAAAGCTCATGACCAATGGCCTCAACATTCTCAATAAAATAGGAATTGAGATCGGTTACTTCCTGAGAACCTGAATTTGGAGGGAGGCAAGGGTGCATGAAGAAACACTGAAAGGCTTGGAAAGATGATTGGACAAGGACAATTTATTCTCCCTTTCATTTGAATGACCCAAGCATAGGTTCATCCCAGTGTTCTTTAGAATTGGAAGGAAGCAATCACTCATTGTTTCTGCTCGTGCTAGGCGCCACAGTAAGCACTTTACAAATAGCATTCGATATTCACAATAACCCTAGGTACTATTAATATTCACAATTCACTGTCGAGGAAACTGAGCCAGACAAAGGTGAAGTAACTTGCCCAGAGCTACAAAGCTAGGAAGTGTGTGAGGCTGCATTTGAACTCGGGTCTTCCTGACTCCTGGTCCAGCACTCTGTCTATCCACGGTGCCACCTAACTACTAAGTAATCTTGTAAGGAAAAACAAACATGATCACAGACAACGTATTTGCATGCGCATGTGCATGTATGTATTTCTTTCCTTTAATACCATAGGTGATATAGGAATCTGAAAATCAGCATTCAGTGTTTACTGAGGACCATCAGTAGGGCCATCCCTATAACCTCAGATCTCCACCCACCCTAAAGCCTACCTACAATTCTGTCTTTGCTAATGATGTGAACCCATCTCACAGTCAGGATGCTAACTAGGGTGGAATGGTGGGTCTGCTTATTAATCTGGAAGTACTTACACTTCTGACAAATTAAACTGTGTCTCCTGCTGCAAGAACTAATACTGAGGACACTGTGAATGAGAACATGTAAAGCCACTCCTGAGTATGCCTAATACATTAAGGACTCTGAACACTCCTGGGATTTCTAATAAAAATGACCAGACAGGTTACCAATTCAAATATTTTTTTTTCAGAATTAGCTTTTTAAAACTCTTTAATCCTGGAACACATAATAAATGGTGGATCTAACAGAAGAAAAATTCTTTTTCGGGATGATCTAAATGCCTCATGTGCTCAAAGGTCAAGGATAGGATGCCTAGCCATTTTTATAACCATATTCCCTTTGCCTTTTGAGTTTTTTTTTTAAAGGAATATAAATATAACACTTGCAGGGACATCAAGGGTCATCTAGTACTGATTTTACAGATAAGGAAATTGAGGCCCAGAAAAAGTCAGGTAGTTTAACTAAGATCCCATAGGTAGCAGCCGAGGCATCAAGATTGGAACCCAGGTTCTCCAAATCAAGAGTCAGTTTTTTCCTTTCGCATTGTCTTGCTGCTAAGGACAGCTCGAGTAATAGAAGTACTTGGCTTTATAATTCCATTTCTAATCATTCTTCAGCAGTAGGCGGAACTCATAGGGGGGAACAAGTTTAACACCTCATCCTAGAAAGTGATATTATTGAAATTAAGTATTTTAGTTTCTATTTATTCATGAGTACAAACTTTGGTTGTATAGTTTTGTGAAACCAGTTTCTTTTATAATAAATGCATTTAATTTTCATTCTAACATGCTATGTATTGCTCCCTGGTGTTATGTGTTGGCCAACAGCATCAGCTTTTGCACATCCCTAATCAAATTTTGTCTAACAAAAAGCTGAACTAAGCATATTTGTTTTCCTATTTATAGCTATATGTGCTTACATAACATATGAGATAGCAAGATTTTAAAAATACTGATCTGAATCCTAAGATGCATCCATTGTGTTCAGTTTAAATAAAATCTATGCCCTCCCATTAAATGGAAATATTAAAAACAATTGCAGACAGACAGCAGCTTATTGCTTGCTTTCCAACCAGTAGAATTTCTGTGTTCAGCAACAGTAAAATAAAACAGCAGGGAGAAATTTATTGTTCATGTGAAATTTTCCTCCCCCACCCCCCTTAGTGTTTGCACAATCACCCTGGCACTCCTCCCCTCCTCCATGTAACACACACTGGATCACACGTGTACAGTAATGAATTATTACAATGCAGCTCAGGGAGGCCCATTGTCATTGGGTAGCACATAAGCAGCAATTTCACCATATCAATAATTCTGGCTGCCACTGGGAGCCAGTGTAGCTGAAACAGATGTTTCATGTTGATAAGTAGGGACTGGGAAAGGAATTTTTATCCTACCGTTCATTTTTCTCCATTTCCTCTACCCATACCTGGCAGCGGCTCCTCAATACAGCTGCCACTTGCAGCCAATCTGCTCCATCCCGGCTCCTAGGTCTCATTTCATAAATCACACTCAGCCTTGGTCAAACTCACACTTTCTGAGAACCCTTACTGCTTCTCCCTTTGAAAATGCCTATATCATAACAAGAAATGCTAAGTCAATTGGGATTAAATTAGTGGGGTGTCACAAATCATTAAGAGGGACAGGCATCCAAAGAGCACCATTTGGTATCCTCCATTAACCATTTACTTGGGAGAGATTCACACACTGCATTTTACACAAGATTATATTCAAATGGAACAAGTTGGGCTGAAGCCCAGAATATCCACAGGGAAGTTGTTCCATGCTAAATGAGTAGGGTCAAATACCACTGCTTATGTTTGCAAAACACCCCCTGATCCTCTTTAAAGAAAATAAAACTTTATCAGCTATGCCTATAGCCAGAGATTGTTAACCTTAAGTCTGCAGCACTTCAAGGGTTCCCCAATTTTCAAGAAGCATCATAAAATTCTCAAACTAGAGACATTCACTGGACCAAAATCATTTGAATTTGCTTTAAGAAATATATACCCGATAGCATTTTAGGGGAGGGAGGAGTTGAAAAGGTAGGGAGTTTGATCAAACATAAATACATGCAATGGATATCTGAACTCTTAGAAGATGAAGAATCACTAAGTTAAATAACATGGGACTAAAATAAGATATGAGTAGTTTTTTGCTTTGTGGTTTTTTTTTTAACTTGTTAAAAAAAATCATTCCAGGCAACCTTACAGGGTTTTGATTCATATGCTTAGAAATTAGGACAGTGGCAGAAATTGACAAGCTCAAGCTAGTATATATGAGTGAGTGGTTCATGAGCCTATAAAACGTAGACTTTTCAATACAGAAGAAGGGATGTTTTAATCAGTGCTATACAAATGGATGAACTGGGGCCCAGTGCCACTTCATATTTGCAAATCTCTTTGCGGGGCAGGAGAAATGTGAGTTGGGAGAACAAAAATGGAACTGGACCGATCAGATTTTTCAGTCTAGACTCATTTGTTCTTGCTTATTGGGATCATTTTACCTTGGGCCTGTTAGAAGGCTGATAAATGCATCAAGCAATTTTTCAAGGTGCATTTCAATCTTTTAATTCTGTGAAAAAACAGCTTTCGCTTTTGGGGGAAGAATTCACACTAATATTTTCCTAATTCCAATTCAAGATGATTTTTATTAAAAATATCATCAGAGATTTGTTCAAAGTTGTGACCAGGCCAATAAGTAATATAGTCCAGAGAAACAGAGTCAAGATATCTTTTTTTAAGGCAGATGTGCCTCTAAATAACTATTGCCTCTAAACCTGTGTCCTTAAACTCAGATTTATATGTATAGCATTCCTTCTTCCAAATTAAAAAAAAATATGCATTTCATTTTCTCATGTAGTATCCTACTTACTCATTATGTAAAATCCTCTAGCTTATAAACTCTTAAAGAGTGGAGATTATTTTTCCTTTTGATTTTAGGTTCTCAGTAAACTAGGTATTTAAGAAACACACACTGAGTTGACTGAATGAGTTTTTTCTATTCAGGAAGATGTGAGCTCAAATCTGACCTTAGCCACTTACTAGCTATATGTGACCCTGTGCAAGCCACTTTACCTTTGTTTGTCTTAGTTTCCTCATCTGAAAAATGTTAAGAATAATAATAATGATAACAATAATAATAACAACCTCCCAGGGCTGTTGTGAGGATCAAATGAGAATATTTGTAAAGCATTTTGCTAGCTATAATTATTGTTAACTCCTATATTACTATTCTTAATTTTAATCTGAATCTTTGTTTCTCTTCATAAAGTTGTTTATTCAATTACAAATTCCTTCATGAATTTGTATACCTTTGCATAAAAATAGTATTTAGATACCAACTTTTAGGTTTGCAGAGCATCGTACATAGGTTATTTCATTTGATCCCCCACACACAACTCCTTGAGATTGGTACTTTATTATTCTCTTCCCTAGATGAGGAACTGAGGCTGAGCAAGGTTAAGTGACTTACCCAAGGTCACACAGTTAATAGTATCTGAGGCAGGACTCCAATTCATGTCTTCCTGACTCCAATTCCAGGGCTCTGTCTGCATCCTGTTTCAGTTTGCTCTTAGGGCAAAAAGGAACCATTGTTTGAGATCTAAGCATAGCTCATCATTACTTTCTCCTTCCCCCCATCCACTAGATCTCAAATAGAAATATTAATATAGATGTGCTATCAACAGTGACCAAATCAGTTATCCTGTGCCTATGTACTTAGCACAGAGATTCACAATCTGGGCTATGAGAAGCCTATTGAAAGGGTACAGGAATATTTGGTAAATTTTTACATTATCCTATTGAAATATTTCTTTATTTTTATTTTTTAATTTTTAGGCAATTGGGGTTAAGTGACTTGCCCAGGGCCACACAGCTAGTAAGTGTCAAGCGTTTGGTCTGAGGTCACATTTGAACTCAGGTCCTCCTGACTTCAGGGCTGGTGCGTATTTCAAAAGTAATAGTTCTAGTGAAAATATTATGGGCTAAATAAAGAATGAGAAGGGGAAAGGGCCAAGGTGAGAAAGAGAGGAAGAGTTATCTTGCATCTGAAAAATTTTAAAGAGGCAGCTGAAGGAATAATTACTACTAACCAAAATCACATGAATGAGATTTGGATATGGAAACTTTTTTTGTAATGAGCTAGAAAAAAATCGGTGACAATGACCAAGTGAAAGATGAGCTAATTGATCTCTGCAATAACCAGAAACTCCAAATTGATTTCCAATCAGTTAAGTTACAGAATTTTTGTTGTACCCTTGGAGAAGCATATCGCATTCTTACTAAATATACTCATAAGGCTTTAATTCACTTTAAAACAGCTTATTTCTGTGAATCAGTAATCTCATTCCAGTTCTCAATCAAATCCAAAGCAGGAACTATACTAAGAATAAAACTGGGGTTGACAAAAACCAGAATCCACAGTCTTACTAATTTATTTGACTCTCTTCTTATAAACATTCAAAAATTTTATGATACTAAAATGGTATTATGTACAGAACAAAGTTCTCTTTATAAAATTGTAATGTCTTTATTTTGTTTTTATGTGCATATGCATTATAAGATGTGAAATTTATTTCCTTTCATCTCTCTTATTTAAAGAGGGGTATGAGAAGGTTTTATTGACAGCCAAGTGGTCTAGGGAGTGGGAAATAGTTGGGAACCCATGACCTGGGTTCTGGAAGGTAATCATGACAGAATTATAAGAGTTTAGGCAATAACAGTAGAAAAAAAATTACCTCTGTTTGTCCTACATTTCAATTTTGTAGTCAACACAGGAGAGATCTTGGAGGTTCTAGATGTTTCTGAGCCAAGATTCCTAGGTTTGTTTGATCCAGTCTACAAATTTCCTTACCCAAGCAAAAACCATACCTCTAAGGAGGAGGAGGCAAAAGAATACTGCACCATTCTAATGGAGGGGTGCAGACAGAAATCACAATTTTATTAGCATTATAATGAATTTCTTGAGTCCGTGGATATGGGTCCTCTTTATGATTTTAAAACATGGTGCTAAATTATGAGGCTGGTTGTATTTTCTTGAATTAATAAAACCTCTTGAGAATATCTGACTTATCTACCACCATAATACTAGTCATTATGAATTGAGGAAATATAAAATATAATTATTAAACATTTATGTGCCAATGAATATGCTAATATTTTAAATGCTATTTTAAGTAACTCTTTTCAAACTTAATGAATTGACTTACTGGGATAAAAAGACAGATGTTCCATGAAATCAGAAGACAGATTTTCACCGTTAAATTAAACACTACAAAAAATCTATAAACCATAATTCAAATGTCTTTTCTACTTTTAAAAGTTAAGCCTTGTAGAATATAAAAAAGTTTTTCAATTTATGTTGTACTAGGAAAGAGGGAAACAAAAAAAAATCATTGTTTAGTTTCTCCTCTCCTAGGGAAGAAGCTCATAAAAGTATTTGTTTTCCCAGCAGAGGTGAGGACCACAGTTAATATAAAAATATTCAGTGCATTTATGAATATATTAAAGACTTCTAGAGTTAGGTACCATATTCTCCAATAAAATGAATTTGAAAACTTTCTGCAATTTCTCAACTTCAAACAAACAAAACAAAACAAAACAAAAACCAAGAGACCTGATCTTTCTCTCTGTCTTCCTGGAGGGAAGGTGTTGTGTTTCAGATTATGTCTAATTAGACTGACATATCACCACTTCTATGAAACGCGCAATATCAAATTCTCTTCAACTATGCAACCACATCCTAAGACCTATAATCTTGTGATTCATTACTCATTGATTCAATGTGTAGGACTGATGGGAAGGAAAAACGCTGTACTGCAAAAATGTCCCTACTACTTAGAAGGCTACTCCACAGAATTAGAAATCTTATCATCACATACTCTACACGTAGGGTGAAATTTCAGAGGGCATCAATCAGAATGACCTTTTGTGCACTTGTAAATTTCAGTATGTAGTAGAACATTTTGAGCTCAGAGCAAGGTAATATTTAACACCTCAGTCCTATGCTACCAAGCTGAGCAAATCCAAGTCAGTAACACTTAGATAATTAGGGTATTGTTCCTGCATCCTCACAGCTGGGATTTGCAAACTCATATTTATGGAGTTAAGTAGGAAGAGAGGGAAAATAGATACTCATAGAAATGAAGGGAAATGAACCCTAAGATAGGAAGCCCTACCAGAAAATTTGCCCATGTTACAATATTTTCCCTTCTTTATTCACCCAAAGAATCTTGGCACATAAGTGCTTAATAAGGGTTTGATTTTTTTTTTGTGCATTTATTCATATGATGGAATCACAGCATTTTGGAGTTGGAATAGATCCTATGATAATAGGGCTTAGAATTGTAAAGAACCTTAGAGATACCCCTTCTTTACTGATAAAGTCTGTTCCTCAAGAACAATTACCTACTTTATTAGTTTTTAAGGTTGGTGATTCTCTCAAATAATCACAGAGTTAAATAAAGCTCACTAGTTAGAGTCATATCATAATTAAAGGGAAAAAAAAACCCACCCTAAGAGTTAACAAAGGACTCTATGAAACTCAGAATTCCCGTGAAGTTCCATGAATGGAGAAATTCTGTTAAATTAAGCCTCTGAGACTCCATTTCATTGTGAAGGTAAGCCTGAGTTCTCAAGACTATTCCAAGGCAACAGAAATCCAGGCAGGTGCTACCAAGTTGCGGTCTTGTCGTTCGTCATGACCATTCTATTCTTTATAAAGTATACTGTTGTCGTTCAGCAGTTTCTGACTCTTCATGACTCCATTTAGGAGTTTTCTTGGCAAAGATGGAGTGTCGGCCATTTCCTTCTCCAACTCATTTTATAAATAAGGAGACTGAGGCAAACATCGTTAAGTGACTTGTCTAGTGTCACACAGCTAGTAAGGGTCTGAGGCAGATTTGAACTTAGGTCTTCTTGACTCCAGGCCGGACACTACACTCTCAGCTGCCCAATCCTACTTAAAATATATTACAGTATCTATTTTTTCCAAAGCTCCACCAACAAGGGATTTTTATAGTTTTCTTTTTATTTTGCTGCTCTTGCCATTGCCGTAGGTATAGTGTGGTATCTTAAATTTGTCTTGATGAATTTCTCTGATTATTAGGGAGTTCAAGCAAATTTTCCTGTGGTTACTGATAATTTGTATTTCCTCTGTCATAAATTTCTATTCCTGTCCATTGACCACTGCTCCACTCAGGACTGGATATTATCAATCTTACTGGGATGCATCAGTCACTTACAGATTCTAGATAATAGACTTTTGTCTGATATACTTATTGCAAATATTTTCCCAACTGGTTTCTTCCCTTTTAATTTTAGAGCTATTGCTTTTTGTTGCACAAAGCCCTTTTGGCTATAAAATCAAACCCATTGATTTTGTCTCCAATGATTTCTCCAGCTGATAAAAACAACCCTTTTCTCCATAATTCCCCCTCCAACCCTAGTTTTGTAAATGAACTTTCTGATATTTAGGTCTCTTATCCAGTTAGAATTTATTGTGGTGCATGGCATGACATAAGGACTCTCCCTTTTCAAGGACTACCCCCAAATATTTATTGATTCTTGATCATAATTATCACTCTTAAGTGTGGGTTTGTCAAACACTAGTCTTTTATACACATCTGGATTCTGTTTCAGTCTGATATCTTTCTCTGTTCTTTTCCTAATGCCAAATGGTTTGTTTATTTTTTAGATAATTATTGCTTTATAGTACATTTTGAGATCTTATATTCTCTGTTTCCATTTTCATAGTTATTGGTATTCTTACCCATCAATATAAATCATGTTATAATGTTAACTATTAATAATCAGTTGGCATTTTTATTGGTATTGCATTAAATCAAAGTTAGTTTTGGAAGTATTCGCATTTCAGTATATTTATTCAACTGAACCCATGAACAGGGGCTATCTATTGATTTATTCTGTTCTTCATTGCTTTTTTGTCATAAATGGTTCTGAAATTGTTGTTTTTAGATCTACATATCTGAAAAAGTAAATTACAAAATATTTGATACCTTTAGTTTTTATAGTAGAGTACTTCTTTTTTCCTATCAAGTTTTTATTTCCCTTGACTCTTAGTGACAGAGAAATCTAGATTATTTTTGCAGATTTATCTTATACTGTAGTACTTCAATAAAGTCATTTATTACTTTCCTATTAAAAATCAAATTATCTTGGGTTTTCTGTGTGTATTTTCACAAATTCTATAAGTTATGATATTTAAATCAATGAATAAAAAATATTAATCAATCATATACTATGTACCAGGCACCAGGCACTGTGATAGGCCCTAAGAAGAAGGAAACAATTCCTACTTTCATGGAGTTTTCATTCTAACAATCCTCATTGTTTTAATATCTTTTTTAAGCTTTACTGTTACTGGTAATATTTCAAAAATTATATCAAATAGGAGTGATGAGAGAAGACATCATTGTATCCTTCCATTTTTATGGGAATGCTTCTATTATTTCTCCATAGCTTGTGTTTCTAACCATGATATTTTTAAATTCATATTATGGAAAATCCATGTATTCTTTTATTTTAAGAATATTTTTAACATATGTGGGTGCTATAATTTGTCTAATTATTTAATACATATTCTTCCTCCCCCCCCTTATTTATGAGATTAATTAAACACAGAATTGTAATGTCAGAGGGTACTACTTGGATTTATGGCTAAATGAGTCTCCTGTATACTATTCCTGGAGAGAAGCCATCTTGCCTCTATGTGAGGACAGAGTCAAGAGGAAACTCATGACACCCTGAGATAGTTCATGCCACTTTTGGACAGCTCTATTTTTAAGGGAAATTTTCCTTATACTGAGTCCACATCTGCCTTTTAGTAATTTCCACACATTGTTTCTATCTCTCCCTTCTTGGAACAAGCTGAGTAAGATTAATCCCTCCGCTGTGTGGCAGCTGGTCAAATATTTGAAGGACGCCATCATGCTTTTCACAACCCCCTAATCCCCACCCCTCTAAATCTCCAGGCTGAACATCCTTCAACCAATGAGTCTATCGTATTGTCTCTTGTCTCTTTACCATCCTAAGCTATTCTTCTCTGGACATATTCCACCATGTCAGTGTCCTTTCTAAATTGTAGTGCTGAAGACTGAACAAAATACTTCTGACAATAGCCTGGGGCTGGCTCTGCCCGTCCCAGGTCTCCCCCTAGTCCAATCCATTTTCAATTCAGCCACTAGTGATTTTCCTAAAGTATAGGTCTGATCATGTCACACACCCCCACTCAGTAAACGCCAGTGGCTCCCTCTTGTCCCCAGGATCAGATACAAGATGCTCTGATCGGCATTCAAAGCCCTTCATAACCTAGCTCCCTTTTACTTTTCCAGTCTTCTTATACCTTTCTCTGTGACATGTACTTTAGTTCCAGCAACACTGGCCTCCTGGCTGTTCCACAAACAAGAAACTCCATCTCTCAGCTCTGGGTATTTGCTCTGGCTGTTCCCCATGTATGGAATACTCTCCTTCCTCCACTCCAGACTACTGACCTCCTTGGTTTCTAGCCCCTACTAAAATCTTAACTTTTACAGGAAGCCTTCCCCAACCCCTCTAAATTCCAGTTCTTTCCCTCTAGTAATTATTTCCTGTTTATCCTATATGTTTGCCTTGTATATATTTGTCTACAAGCTGTCTCCCCCATAAGCTTCTTGAGGGCATGGCCTGTCTTTTGCTTCGTTTGTATCTCCAGCACTTACCACACTGCCTGGCACATAATAGGTGATTAATAAGTGTTTATTAATTGTCGACTGATGTGGTCTGACCAGGGCAGAGACCAAGGACTATAACTCTTTTTATGGCATAGCCCCTTTTGGCCTCCTGGGGAGACCTATGGACTGCTTCTCAGAATAATGTTGTTAAAATTATAAAATAAAATAACCAGGACTACAAAGTCTGAGTCTCTCTTATCTAGCACAAGATGGCAGCTTCAAATGCTAATCCTATAGCACAATGTTAACTTACATTGTCCACTGAGTCTACTGTTCACTGAAACACCTAGCACTTTTAAGCATGTAGTGACCACATAGCCATGGTTTCTCTGTTTTGTAATCAAGCACAGATAGGTTATTAATAAAATCTGGGGAAGAACTGATGAGATGCATAATTATTCTTCTATTGGAATTGATTGCTTTCAGGTACTAAATGATTCTTGCATTCTATTCATAAATCATACTTCATCACGATGGATTTTTTTTAAATACACAATTCTATTCCATTTCTGGTTAGGATATTTAGTATTTTCCCTCAATATTTACTCACAATAATTGTATGTAATTTAATTTCTCAGCTTCATGTAGTTTATCAATTAAGCCTAAGTACCTACTATGTCCTAGGAAGGTATATGCTAGGTGTTGAGGATATAATAAGAAAAACGAAAACTTCCAGCTCACAAGGATATTACATTTTATAGGTCTAGGGTTCTTAAACTTTTTTTTATGGCATAGACCCTTTTGGCCTTCTTGGGAAACCTATGGACTACTTCTCAGAATCCTACAAAGGAAAACAATCATACTGAAATAAAGTTTTTTTCCCCCACACAAGTTGTTCATGGACACCATATAAAAATCCTTGCGACAAGGAGACGTAGCCATGAACATATATTTAAGTGTATACTGAATAAATACAATGTGTATTTGGGTGGGAGGGAGGGCACTAATAGTTGGGGTAATCAGGAAAAGCTTCATGCAGAAGGTAGTGCTTAAGCCAAGTCTTAAAGTAAGAGATTTTATTCAAGGGATGTGAGGGGGGAGTACATGAGGGATTACCAGTGCAAAGGCAAGATGGAGATGAAGCAGCCTAATTAAAGAATTGCAAGAAAGTCTTCTTGGCAAGATTGTAGGGTGCTGGAGAGTAATGTATAATGAAGTTAGAAAGGAAAGTTGGAGACAGATAGCTATTTGCCTTGTAGAAGGAACTAGGTAGTCTACCATCCTTATGTTTTGAAACAGACTATGTATTATGTTAAGTTCTTTGTTCTTTTCAAATTTGTTTGCAAAAGTTCCATGAACATGGGGGGAAAAAAGTCAGTTCCCTGTTTTTTTCATTAAATTATCTACATATTCAGTTTGTTTAATGATCTATTTAGCTTCATACTTTCTTATTTATTTCTGATGGATTTATTGCACACTTATAATGGAATGGTAAAGTATACCTCTATTACTATTTTTAGTCCATTTGTTTCCTCACATTTCTATGAGGTTTTACTATATGAATTTTTCTACAGAATTCTTTGGTGCATATACATATATATATATATATATATATATATATATATATGTAAAATATATTGAAGAGTAATAAACTTTTGTTTTATGTGGAATCTTTTAGCACTGTTCAATGTTCTGCGGCATCTTATTGAATACCTTCTGGTTTAGGTTCAGCTTTTTTCTTTCTAATGAGTGCTATTCTTGCTTTGCTGACTTGAGTGTACATAGCAGATCACATTTAAACTACTCTTTAATTTTGACTTGATTTAAATGTTTCTGGAATTAACATGCTTCTGTAAGGAACACCTCACTGTATTCAGTTTTTAATGCATCCTGTGACTTAAAATTTTTTTTTGAGGAAAGTGTAGCTTATTTGTATTTAGTGTTGCAATTATTAAGTTTGGCTTTTCTTCTGATCCTATCCAAAATGAATACAATGCTTTTCATTTTTTTATTATCCATTCAAAATTAACTGAATCATGCTAAAAAAAACCCTTTGTGTCTTATATTTTTAATTATTTAAATACAGAGACAGAGCACTTATGAAGTCTTTAATATTATACCAGACATTGTACTAAATGCTGAGGAACCGAGGAAGAGGCTTATATTCCAGATGGAAAAGCCCAGACAGTGAGTCAAGCAGGTAATGAAGTGAGAGTGGTTTGTGGCCCTCCTGAAATGGTAATCCAGGCAATGGAGTCACCAATCAGTAAAATGGAGCCTCAGGGGAGAGATTTCTCCTGAGGGGCAAGGAGCTTTGAAGAAGCCCACTGTAACTGAGACTAATTATAATTATTATTATTATTATTATTAAGCATAGGAGCTTTGATTTGGGGTTAGCCCATTTCCTTTCTGCTCATACTCTTAGATTATTACACGATCACAGAATATCACACATCATGTAACAGGTATCATATACCTAGGGCTGGAAGGGACCTTAGAATTCATCAAGTCCAACCCCTACATTTTAGAGAAGAGGAAATTGGGGAGATTAAATGACTTGCCCGAGGTTCTACTAAGTGGCAGGCTGGATGATTACTCAGATCCTTGGACCCCAGTGTAGTACTCTTTCCACCACACCCTGCTGCCACCACCTCCTTGTTTCTCTGAAACTCCAGTCCAGCTTCCACTCAGCTGTCAAAGTGAACTTCCTAAAGTGCAGGTCTAACCATGTCTCTCCCTATGCAAGAAGCTCCAGTGGCTCCCTATTACCTGAAGGGTTAACTAAAAAACTTCACGATGCACGCTTCAATTCAATGGCTCCAATGATCCTAGCTTCCTCGTTGTTTCTCAAATACAACATTTAAATCTCCTGTATCTGGGCATTTTCTCTGTCTGTTCTCCAGCCCCCTGGCTTCCCTGACTTCTTTCAAGTCCTAGCTAAAATCCTATCTTCCACAAGAAGCTTTTCTCAATGCCTTTTAATTCTAGTATCTTCTCTTTGTTGATTATTTCTAATTTATCCTAGATAACAGCTTATTGGTATATGGTTATTTACATGTTGTTTTCCCTATTAGAATGTGAGCTTCTTGAGAGCAGGGGTGGTCTTTTGCCTTTCTTTGTATCCCTAGTACGTAGCACAATACCTGATATACACTAGGAACTTAATAAATGTTTATTTTCTGGCTGACTGAGGCACTTTTGTGGAACTTTTAATTTAACAACACTCTGAGGCTTCCTACATTTGCTAGTAACTACTTTATCTAGATTAAATACTTATCTTCTTGGGTTTGGAGACTTGCTTGTTATTTATATTTCAAAATTTTCAAAGATGTTTGCTTCTAATATATCCAATGCTGCCTTTCTAGAGTATGCTGAGTTTTAATTATTCTGGTTTCAGGACCCAAAAGTCATCATTCTGTACATGTATCCCAATTTCTATAATCCTCCATTGTCCTTTTGAAAAGTCAATTGTGATTCTAGTAATTATTCTTGGGTAATTGACTTCTCCACTTCTGGTATCTTATATTTATTTTTCCTATTATTGTCATATTAGAGCTTAACTATTACATGTTTATGTAGTTTAAATGTCAGATTCCTTCCTGACAACATGCTATGATCCCACAAAGGCACTCAATATACAGTATGGGTATTTTGGACCTGGATATTGTGAGGATAAAATGAGACAATATTTGTAAAGAGCTTTTTAAACCTTAAAGTTCTATATAAATGCCAGATATTATCACTATTTTATATATAGACTCTCTTGTTGAAAAGAATTAGTTGCAGGCACATCAGCAAGTCACTGTTGGAAAAGTCAGTAAGAACAAGAAATAGCTTCAGATCGTCATGAGGTATTTGGTGAGTGTCTGCTGCTCTTAAGGGCACAGCTAAGGACTTGTAGTATCCATAGAGACAATAACAAGAATGACAACTAAAATACACTGTTGATATAGCACTTTCTGGTTACATGTTGCTTTCCCATGCATAACCTCATCTGACACACAACAGCTGATCAAGGCTTTAAATATTGTTATCCTCATCTAAACGGCAAAGGAGAGGCCAGGCCTTCAGACACCAATTAAGTGCCCTGTTTTTAACACTACTATTTTAGGTGATACCATACCCAAGAAGGATGCTAGATCAATGGTCTATGACTCAAAAAGTGTTTATTGAAATTTATTCTCTAAAAGTTTCTGGTGTTGACTACCTTAAAAAGATAATACCATTTGACAGAAGTAGTTCTAAAATAGTATTATAAGTAAACAACAAAAGGTGTGATTTCATAGATTAATGTGTTTTCATACTGCTAATCAATTCTAGTCTTTTAAGAACTTAAATATAATGTGAAAAATGAGATTTTGGTAATTGGGTGAGAAATTTTATCAGATGAATACAGGAGGAAAGGTAAACATAGTAATTTCTCATCTTAGCATTTTTTATTCCAATGAGGAATTTTTAATAGAGGAAACATCACAGAATGATAGATTTAGCATTGGAAGCATCTTCCAAGGCTGTATATTCCCAATTCCTCGTTTTTACAGATTGTAATTGAACACATATAAACTCTCACATACATATTATGTCTGACTGATGAATGTATAAACTGGTTTTTATAGTTAAACTAACTTATAGGGTTTTTTTGTGAGAAAAGTTCTTTGAAAACCATAAAGCACTAGAGAAATAGGCTATTGCTATTCATTCTATCCAGGCATCCACAGGGACACCAGGCCTAGACCGAGATGTCTTTACTTGTCATCTGAAGCGTCTATCTCATTTTCTCCACCACAAACAACTGCCACTCTTCCACCCCCAGCTTCAGAGGTCTGCTCCTTCATCCTGAAGGAATGAATACATCTGGCTGGGGGATTCAGTCTGGAACAAAGCTGCCTGGATTAGAGGGTGAGGAAGCTCATTCCTGCCTTAGCCCTCTATTTCCGATAGGCTCCAGGCCATATTTCTTTTTATCTATCCATTCTATCCAGGGTATCAGGATCTAGTGGTTAGCCAAGGTAGGCACTTGTCCATCTGTCCTGCCACCGTGCATGTAACCTCTGTCCTTAATCTTCATTTGCCAAGTATATGACATGGGCATTTTGCCAAACCTAAGCTACTTTTTTTTTTTTGACCCCTCATTGGATTTTCAGAAGCTATGGGGGATAGCAGCACCTTGGCCTAGAGCTGCTTTGAATCTCAATGAAACTCAGATTTGGATTAAAAATTAAGTACAAGAGAAACTGTTTCAGATTGGCTATTAATTTGTTAACATATGGCATTGTTACAAGTACAGAATAAAGTTCAATGACAGTGACAAATCGTTTTGTGAGCGGTCTTTTTGAAACATGTAATTACTATTTCTAAATATTTCTTACGCATTTTGAGATTAAATATATGGATGGAAAAATTGTAGGCCTAAAGTTAAACCCGGTTTCACAGTTTATTAAATTGACTTTAGTGTATGTTCATATCGATAGAAATTTATTTAATAACACTTCATGTTAATATATGTGTGCATACGAAAAGTCTCATCATTGCGGATTTCATTATTTTTCTCAAGTAGAAGTGATAGAGGTATGGTTCTGGTTCATAAATTCAGAAGAAGTTTGTACTAAGTTCTTCCATTTGTCTTTTTGAATGCATGTAAAGTAACATTAATATGTAATGTTTGCTGGTGTTTATATAGTACTTTAAAGTTTATGCAGTATGTTACATATTTTAACTCATTTATAAATTTCTGGGTGAGATTTTTATAAGATGAGTAAACTGAGGCCCACAAATGTTAAGTGTATTGCCCAAGTTCCCACAGGTAGTAGGGAACAGATCCAAGATTTGAACCCAGGTCCTCTGACTTCATATCCAGTTCGCTTTCCATTGTGGTTTTTATATGTATGCATACGTGTATATGTACATGTGTGTGGACATATGATTTCATTGGTGTGGGGTATTCACAGTCAGAGAATTCCCTTTACTGGTATTTGCAACTGTGCTGCAATTTCTGGTCTCAGACATTGCTTGGGGATAAGTAAGAGATTAAATGATCTGCCTAAAGTCACAGAGCCAACACACACACCACACAAATACATACGTATACATAATGTATTGTATGTGTATGTGTGTGCGTATATGTACACATTTATGTCTATGTGTATGTATGAATATACCTATTTGTGAATGTATAGGCATATGTATACGTATATATGTGTATATGTGAGAATCAGAACTTCAATTCAGGTGTTGTTTTTTTTTTTTACTCCAAGCCCTGATTTTTATCTAGGTTGCCCTTTATCTATTACATCACACTGCCTTTGTTTTATGCCTATGTGTGTTACTCTAGTGCTAATTGTTCAATTAACAACTATGATGAAATTTCCCCCATGACGAATTTCCCACTTGGAAAATATGACCAATAAATTGACTAATATTTCACTCTTCTCTAGAGCCTTAAAGTTTACAAAGTATTTTCATTACAATGCTCTTTTAGGAGTTTAAAACAAGGGAACTGTCTTCAAGTTTTACATACAAACGTATATAATAGGGCATTTTACCCATTCCCACCTCTATATATGCATATTTGCATATACAAATTTATCCTGTAGTCAAAAGAAAACCAAATATTACTAAATATGTATGTTTTATATTGTATATTGTAACATACCATATCTATTATATATATTATAATATCATATTACATCAGATAACATTACATTTTATTATATTAATTATCCTCACCGGAGACAGGGTAGAATGGATGGCTAGATATATATGTATATAGACACACATCTTTCTAGTTAGCTATAGTTATAGTTACCTTTCTTTTAGATAACATGATGAATGCAACTTCTTCTTAGGACCACAGATTAAAAGGCAGAGAATACATTAGATATCACCTAGTTCAATCCTTTCATTTTTAAGTTGTGGAAACTGAGGCCTGGAGAGATTAAATAGTTCAAGGTCATTTAGTTTTAATGGCAGTGCTGAGTCTTCTGACTCCAAATCCAGGGCTCTTTTCTGCTACGCCAGAGGAATGCCTCAATTTTTCATTTTGGTGACTAAAGAAGGGGAAGGGAAGTGGGAGGAAATGAGCATTAATAGAGTGCCTATAATGTGCCAAGCATTGCATCAAGCACTTAAAAAGCAAAATAAAAATAGTATCTCGTTTGATCCTTGCAACACTATGACTACAGGGGTGCAATAATTCCTGAAAAATATAATTAACACAAAAGAAATATAATATTGCATTTAATATATTGGTCAATGCATTTCAACTTTAAGATATAAAGAATAGGTACGTCCTGTTAATGGCGTTTTGAAATATTATACTATAACTTGTTCAGGTTCTTTATACCTGCTTTTATTTAATGAGATATCATTTTAACAATAAAATGGAAACTGCATAAACGATTCTTAAATTTTAAAAATGGATTTAACTTTTAAAATAAAAATTCAATAGGATCCATATTTCAACACAGGAAATTAATTAATCTGAAATGTAATTTAAATATTCTGTGAGTTTTAAGAGTAGGGGTGAAGAATACGTTCTTTCTACCATTGTCACTTTTTTTTTTCTAAATTAATGTTCTGAAATGAGTTATACCAAAGTTTCTCTATCACATAAAGAAGTAACACAGTGTGTAGAACGTGGCCACAATGTTTAATCTGCATTAAAACTGACTTGGGAGCTGATCAACACCTTATAAATTCACTTTGGTAGCAAAGTATATGAGTTAGCTGTTGTTAATTTTTTTTAAAGGAAGAAAAAAAAACCTCGAAGACACATCTGCCTATTATTCAGAATTTATGCAGTGTGTTTTATTACCGAAATTCAATTAATCCTCTGGGAAATGAAACAATAATATATGACTTTCTCCTGGCAGGCAAAAATAAACCAGATTTAAATAATTTAAGCATTACATTTATTTTAAAGCCCCAATCATTTTCTTTTTTTTAAAACTCTCCTTAAAGCTTTTAAGCTAATAAATACTTTTTTATTTCATTTAGTGATAGTCTTACCTTGTAGTCATTCTGGGGAGCAATCGAATGTTGTGTCAACACCATGTGCCGAGGAGGGTCTGTGTGATTATCTGGTGAGTTGGGGACAATCCTCAAAGACTTTCAGTTGCTCACAGAAATGCAAATTTTCTGGCCCAGATTATTCAAAATGGCTTTGGGGAGGGTCCTGAATCCATCATGTAATTAGGAAAACCTTCAGTCTGGGGCTGTGCCAAGAGCTGTTAGTTTAGGACACTTTAAAGACTAGAGCTACAATAATGTGGGCCAGTATTGGAGAACACTGTATGCTTTCTTCTTACCAAGGATATAAAGAAGATTAACTATGCAAAAATACAACAATTTTCTTTAAAAAGCACCTCCAATCATGTCAATCTTTGGTTCTTCAAGTCACTGCCAAATTTCCAGTTGCAGCGGTGCTATATATAGATAAAATACAGCAATATAGACATACACTTATGTCTAGATTAGTATCATCCCTGGAGAGGCAGGGTGGACTTGAACATTGATTGCTGAGTTTTTTCTGATTGGTCTCAGTGCTTAGATATTCATAATAAACAGGATAAGGTTTACTATTTGTGAGATTAAAAAACCCAAACTCCACCAAAAAAAATGCCTAAAGACTTTTGATAAATTTTCTGAAAAATGTTAGATTTTCCCAACTTCCAAAAAGCCATGTAAAAGATTATGGTCCAGCTACTTCTACTGACATTTACTGAGTTTGAAGTTTGATTTTCTTATTGCTTTTAAAAAATATGAGAAATGAACTAAAGGAAAATGATAACATTTAAAAGTTAACTGAAAGAGAAAGGGAAAAATGTTTTTCAGTTATGAAAAGCAGTACCAATAATTATTCAATGAATTTGGAAATCAACTCCAGCAGAGAAGTATATGAGATTCCTGCTGATATTGGTCATCTGAGAAATAATGATTTATTGCTGTTCAGGGTATGCTTACTTATGTGGATGCAATTTTCCAGTATGGAATCAAAATAAAATAAGCGTTCCAGCTGTTTGTATAGTTTCTTTAAAGAGATGAAGAGAAGAAAATTGAACACTAATGAGCACACTTAGCACAGCTGATTCACTCTGTGACTGTGAAGTGTACAACACGCAAAAGTTAAAAGAAATGCTACATGGCCAAGTGAGCCTCACCTACATTTATTTTTTAAAAATGAAAGTGATAAAAGATAATCTGGGGAAATGGAAATTTAGAGAGATGGCAGAGACAGATTTTAAGAAGTTTACAGTAAATACCAACTCCATGCTTTCTTCTGCAAGGCTTCTATGTTTGCATTCTGGATTATTTAAAAACTTAAAGTCCAAGTCAATGAAAAGCTTATTTTATGCATATCAATTAATCACATTTTTTTTTTTGGTAAACAAGTAAACTGTGAAATTATCAAAAAATCCCCCATCATAAATTGGCATTGTAATGGGAGAAAGTAGAGCTAAGTCTCAATCAGTAAAGGCTTCAATGCAGGGAAGCTCAATGCCTATAAATGCTCTCTCCTCAAACCTGAAGTATGTGGAACCAATACTTACATCTAAGGCAAGAAATATGAGATGTCCTGGGCAGATAAAGTATCAATTTAACATTTATTTTTACATTATGGTTGAGAGAAGAATTCCAGAACCTTTGTCACCTGAGAAATAATTCCATATGAGCATAAAATGTAGACCTTGGAGTAAAGAACATAAAGGGTTTTTGTTTGTTTTTTTTTTAATCTGTTGGTGGAAACTTTATTCACAGGTAGATAAATTTGGTCTGGCAACTGCGTGGTGCAGTGGATAGAGTGCCCAGCCTGGGGTCAGGAAGATTCACCTTCACGAGTTCAAATCTGGCCTCAGACACTAGTCGTGTTACCCTGGGCAAGTCACTTAGCCCAGTTTGCCTCAGTTTTCTCTTCTGTAAAATGAGCCAGAAAGAAGGAAACGGCAAACCACATCAGTATCTCTGCCAAGAAAACCCCAAACGGGGTCATGAAGAATCAGACATGACTGAAATGACTGAACAATGACAACAACATTGGTCCTCCAAGGACAAATGATTCTCGCTTTATCTGGTGAAAAACAAATCTCTATTGATGTTGTCTGCGCATCAGTCTATAGATCAGTGATGATGATGATGATAAAAGTTAGCATTTCTATAGCACTTTAAGGTTTGCAACATGTTTCATGTGTGTTAAACCATTTGATACATGCAGTAAGTGATGCCATTATCTCATTTTATAGATGAGGAAACTGAAACTTTATAGATGGAAAGGAATGAAAATAATTATTATTTCTAAAAAGATTTAGTCAAAAAATGACTGGGGGAGGTTAGAAGAGTATGTCATGCCAACAGCAGGATCATTAATTCTAAAATGAAGATGGAAAAACTAATATTTACTTACAGTAAAGCAGAATCATGGGTTCAGCATTGTAAAAGTGGGAAAAAATAGCTACTGATCTAGCAGCATGGTCCTCAAATTCTGACACCCTTATTTTATAGAAAAGGAAACTGAGTCCTAGAAAGTGAAAAAATGACTTCTCATGATCACATGGGTGAAAAGCTAGTCATTGCTGGGACTGAATTCAGCCCTTCTGCCTCTGTATCACACTATTGCCCTAATGAGTATTTTCTCACACTTTTACGTTGTTTAACCAATTGCATTGATACTCTCGGTAAGCGCTGCTCTTCTCTGTTCTCTCCTCCAGTATTCTTTTCTCACTGTCTCTGGCTCCACTCGCCCTTTTTCTCTTTCCAGTGCTTTAAACTCAATCTGGCCTTGTGTTAGCTGAGGCTTCATAGCCCTGTGGGGTTGAAATGCCTTGAAAACCTCTTGATGAGCTCGTAGCAACCCTTCATCACACAAGCACATTTCCCTCTGGCTCAGTTACATAGCCCATTGCTCGACACTTCTGATCTGATACTCTTGGTAAACCTCACCAACATGCCTCTCCAGTGCTTACAAGTTCAAGCCCAACAGAAGACTACTGTCTTGGACTTGGTAACTTCCTCACTGTGGGACCTCCTTTGTATCTCTCTCCATCAGGTTTCTTTTAAATTCCTCTTGTGGGTCAATGTTCTGTTCTGGCCAGCCCATGATTCAAGCTTGAGATTTTCTGCCTTGTTCCTCTGAGTTGGGCTGTGACAGCTCACGTAAATGATTGTTTCCCAGCCCATGTAAATGCTTTCTGGCTTCTTAATCGATAAAGTCACATACAAAAATATTTACAGATTTTTTTAGGTATTTCATTCCCCTTTCTCCTCAATACTTATTCCTTTATCCAAGTCTTCCTAGGCCAATTTTAATGAAACAGTAAAATAATGTTAATTTGATGTTTTTTATATTGCCAGGCTAATTAGGATAATCAATGATTTTGTCATCATATAACATGTCACCACTATGGTGATACATTGGCAATTTTGTGGTCAATGCATCCACAAAAATCATGATATTTTAAATACTGCCTTGATTCAGATTCTGGGATTAATTTTTCTCCTGTTGTAGTAAAAAAAAAATGTAAATATGTTTGCTATGAAAGACTTGAATTATTTTGGGTAGTCAAAATGACATTGAATTTAGAGTGAAGAGACCTGAATTTGAATCCCAGCTCTGCTATTTATTACCTGTATGACCTTGAACTTAACCTCCTGGGCCTCAGTTTCTTATCTGTAAAACAAAGGGCTATAAGTAGAAGTCCTCCAAGGCAGCAGCAGAAAGTGGCTCTCTGAAGTGCAGTCCAAACCAGATTAAAATGTAATATGAAAATGTTTAACGAGACAAATAAAAACACAGCATAATGTGAATTTGTGGTTTACCATGTCACTATCCATTAGACTATGAGGGTAGAGTCTTGAGTCTTGAGGTAGGGTCTTGAGGGTAGAGACTCACTGACTTTCTTTCAGCTCTTTTTTTGTAATTCCCAGCTGCTTAGCACAGTGCCTGGCACATAGTAGGTGTTCAAAAATATTTACTGACTGACTATGCACCCACAAAGATCTGTTTCTATTTGACTGTGCCAATCACTATTCTCAGGTACCTTGTTTCATTAAATCTTATGAATGATTCATATCTTTTCCCACACAATGTCGAATATCTTTACGAAAAATGAAGTGTTCAGGCATTCTTCCAGATGTTTTACCTGTACAATGGCAAACATCTGGTTATTTGGAACCATCTGGGCAAACAATGATTTGTTCAGATTTTAATGCAAACTGCTGACATCATGTAAACTCCTTTGAACCATGACCTGGCAAAGGAATTATTGGTATGGTCTTGCCTGCTTCTTTGGGAACTGACTGGTCCAAATCACCTCCTAAATGGCACCGTCATAACACCTCCTGAGATCAGTGAGAACTAACTGTTGGATCAGAATTCTAATCATTACAATAATCTTTTTCAAAGAAACATTAGAATTTAACTTGTATGTTGTTCACAGAATGACAAAATATAAATTTTAAAAATCTAAGTCTTTTGGTGGTAAGATTTTTGTGGTGTTTTGAGGGTTTTTTTCTTTTTGAGCCACATGAGGCCACTTAATAGGCACACAACCTCTTCAGTTATTTTTGCTTCTGATGGCACTTCCAGCAGTGAAAAGCTAAAATTAACAGACAGTAAACTAGACCCCCTGCTGTCCCTAGAGGCCAAAATGCCAGGAATCGCAGAGAAATTCTCCAAAGAATTGCAAATGTTAAAGGCGAAAACTAAAACCAGTGAACAAACCATTGGAAAGAATGGACTTGTAGAAGGGAAGGCCTATTTATATGGGACTTAACAGATATCCAGATAACATTATTTCTTAAACCATTTATGTTGAATTAAAATGGACTTTTCTTGAGTCACAGAGATTCAACTTGGCTCAGTCATCATATAAGTTAGCATGATTAGTAGCAAAAATACCAATACAAAATGCCCCTTGATGGAAAGTCCACCAATTAAATTGATGGCTAATGTTATTACACACGGAAAACCAACAATATGAGCACAGTTCGTAGGATATTTGCACACAAAATAAGTTTATAAGTGAATTCTGTCGGAGTTGGGCTATTCACAACCCCAAGTAGAAAAAAAAAACGAAGAGGAAGTTGAACCTTAGAGGGAAAAAAATCATAATCACTCTTTTTAATAACCTGATGTTTCACCCTTATTTTTAGCAGAAGTTGCTTCACTAAAATGCTTTACATTTGAAGGAGAATGATGAGAGTTAAATTCTAAGTGAATTCTCAGGGACACAGGCATAGTATTTAAAGGAATTTCACCAATACATTATTCCTAGATTTAGAAAACAAAATGAATTAACATGAAAAATTAGGAAGAGAATTGCCTTTTCTGCTCACTGCCTAGAGATGGGGAGATATTCCTTTTTTCTTAGGTGACAGAACATGGAAAATAATATACTACTAAGGACATCAGAAATTTTAAAATAAATATTATACTCATTCAGTTTATGACACTGACACTAATAACCTTCAATAATGATGAGTTAACATTTATTTAGAGAATTACATGCTGTAAAATGCTTCATATATATATTGTCATTTTATCCTGATGACTGTGAATTAAGAACTAAAGGTACTATTATTCCCATTTTATAAGAAATGACTTGACCATAGTCACACAACTAATAAGTGGTAAAAGCAGGATTTGGACCAGGGTCCTCCTGATTCCAGGTCTAGTATCCTTTCTATCATACCATAATGTGTGTATGCCTTCAAAAATGGTCTCTGGGGGCAGCTAGGTGGCGCACTGGATACACCGGCCCTGAAGTCAGGAGGACCTGAGTTCAAATCCGACCTCAGACCAAATACTTGACACTTACTAGCTGTGTGACCGTGGGCAAGTCACTTAACCCTAAGTGCCTAATTTTAAAAAAAAAATGGTCTCTGTGAATAGCTTAGGCCAAAAAATTCATTGAGTGATGAAACTCTTTTCCAATGTCTCTTCCAATGTCCAGTGTCAGAGACTCATCTACCCCCCAAATTTTTCTCAAAGTCTTACTCTAAGACTCTTCAGTTTGGTAGGTACTGTCAGCACATGCTCTACTAACATAACCTTCCAGAATTTAAGCTCATCTTCCTGCCATGAACAGGCATCAGGGTCAGACTTTTTCAGTGTGTGTGTGTGTGTGTGTGTGTGTGTGTGTGTGATGTACTAATGCATATGCATGTTTATATTTATATGTATATGCAGATTACAGGGAGTACCCCAAGTATTAGTGAATAAGTTTTAAGCAACAGATTACTAATTAGTACTGGAAAACTGCACTAAGACTTTTTGAGGGGCAGCTGGGTGGCACAGTGGATAGAGCACTGGCCCTAAAGTCAGGAGGACCTGAGTTCAAAACTGGCCTCAGACCCTTACCAGCTATGTGGCATTGGGCAAGTCATTTAACCCCAAGTGCCTTCCCACCCACCCACCCCGCCAAACAAAAAGACTTTTTGGACACTGTGTAGTTGAAATCATAATCCATGGTATATTTTCTAATCTGTTATTCAATTTCATAGAAAATTAAGCATCCAATAAGTAGTGCCTTCAAAGTTTCCCTACAAAAAACATTCTTTCATCTGGTAGAATTTGCCATTTATTAGGTAGGCTTTACAGAAACATAATGCTCAGAATGATTTTCATTTTTCTTATAAATTGGACCAGATGGACACTTAGGATGTATCCCCTCCAGTTCAGAAATTCTGAAATTCTGTTAAATAAAAATGTTTTGCTTTAAAGAACAAAAGCAATCTAATATGCATATTCTGAAACAAATTTCAAATATCATTACTCAATTGCAACTTCAAGCACTCACTCTTAAGAATTCAATGACCACAATGCATATATCTAATTGTGCTCACACCCAAAGAAATTCATAGCATCATGGGAACATAAAGCTTAAGTGAATTCTCCGGAAGATGGATATAGGGTTTTTAGCAATTTCATTAATGGATTCCTAGATGTATAAACAAACAAACAAACAAACAAAAAACAACCCTAACATGAAAAATCAGGAAGAGGACTGAATTTTACATCCATTGCCTAGAGCTGGAAGGATTGTTAAGGCCTTCTGGTCTAGCCTAATCCATTTACCAAGAAGAGAACTGAGGCTTACAGAATTTAAATAGGGGCCTGCCCGTGGTCACACCAGAGCCACCATCAGAGTGGAATCAGGTTTTCTGAATCCAGGTCCAATCTACCACTCTTTGTTCCCTTTGAAAAAAAAAAGGTATTCAAAACAAGTCATTCTATTGTTTTAATTTATGGTAATGATAATTGTTTTTAAATACTTATCCATGAGGAGAGAAAATGATAGTTAATTTTTTTCTATTTATTCTCCTTGGAAGAACAATATTCACTATAATGTATATTTAAAAAGCTAATAAAATTGACAGTAC
Source organism: Phascolarctos cinereus (assembly GCF_003287225.1). NCBI lineage: Eukaryota > Metazoa > Chordata > Mammalia > Diprotodontia > Phascolarctidae > Phascolarctos > Phascolarctos cinereus. Next base: position 402,029,069 of record NW_027555625.1, on the reverse strand, counting down.
AAAAAAAAAAGCACAGAAACCAAGCAATACAATTAAATATAAAAAAAATTAATCAGCTATTCTGGAAAGCTACAGTACAGTGCCAGATGCCAGAACCAGTCGTTGTTGACTAGATTTCTTTTGAAAAAAAAATATTATAAATTTGAACACATCCTGACAGAATGATGTTCTCTAACCACTATTATGCTTCTCACAGGGTTCCAGCTGGGAAATTACAACTAGAACACATCTGTCCATATGTTTTCTTGTTGTTGTTTTTTTCCCCAAGATCTTAAAAGGACAAGCTATTTAGGAGACTGGTGGGGCTTTTATTGTGAAGATCATCTTTGAGATCATTTTCAGACAAAAACCCTACTGTAGTGTTTTTTATTGGGTTTTTTCCCCCAGTGAGATGTAATATAAATAATACAAGACTAAGTGTCAGGAGACCTATAGGTCCAATGTCTGGGTCCCCTACTTGTGAGATGTGTGACCTTGGGTAAGTCACAATCTTTCTGAATGTCAGTCTCCTCATCAGTAAGATGACTGCAGTAATGCCTGCTCTCCCTTTGTCATGGCGTTGTTGAAATGAAGAAAAATGCTCAAACAGCATTTTGGAAACGATGAAATGCTATCCAAGTGATAAGTTATTATTATCACTGCTATTGTTATTCTTTGGAAACTAATTTATAGATTATGAGGGTGGTGGTGGCAGTCAGTCACCTGTAGGATGGAAAGATGAATAAACAAAGAGGTTTCTGCACATACAAGTTATTGTACTGTTTTGAGTGAATTTGCTTATCTTTTCAGATAAATTCTGAAAGATTATTTTCAATTACAAACCATTGTTCCTAATATGAAAACTAGGGGTTGTTGTGAGACAACTGCAGCATGAGGTACGGGAGGAGCGTGGCGGGTGGGGGTAGGGAAGGAGACTTCTGCCTTTGGAGTCAGAGGATCCCTGCATTCAAATGCCAGATCTGCTGCCGGTGGCTACTTACTACCTGAGTGACCTCAGGCCAATCACTTTTCTCTGGACCCTAGTTTTCTAATCTGTAAAAAAAAAGGGAAAAAAATGAGGCAGTTGGACTGCGTGACCTCTTAGTTTCCGTTCTGCTATGAATTTATTATTCTATAACATAAAGGGTTCAGTCCCTACTGGGTAGAACAGATGAGGGCACCTGCATGATTTAGACTAAGAAATGAGAGAATTTCATCGTGTAAAACTCCATCATTTTATAAAATCTGATACCTGTTACTGTTGGTCTGGCCACAGATTGGCGGATAGGGTTGACTATTGTCAACATTTGCATTATTTTCCTCCAAAATATTTTGCATTTTTTTTACATCATATTCTCTTGATGAGCTTAATGAATCTTTAATCATGGTTAAAGAATATACTAGTACAGTGCTAAAAATGTGTAACAAACCACTATTAGGTTAATAAGTACTCTATCAGAAATGGTGCTTTTAAGAGTCACATAGAAAAGTAAAGGCCTGCTGCTTTGTTCAGCTTGTGCTGAGAGATCAAGAGGAAAAAATGCTGCCTTGGTAATCAGGGAAGAGAAGCATTTAAAACTCTTCTGAGGGACAGGGGACTGAGCAGCACAGTTAAGACCAGCAACACGTGGGGAAGGGATGACACTGAATAACTGTGGCAAAAGCTGATGAGAATCAGGGTGATTCCGATAAAAATGGTGACTTTTTTTTAATGGAGAACAATTAGAATTTGAAAGAGACTAGGACTGTAGTGAGCTCCTGTGGGACTCAGTGTCTAGGATCAGAAGAAACTGAGCCCTCGTGCTAGACTTCATTTGAAGCTTATGCATCTCTGACAGCTACAGGGGAAAAAAGCAAAGGCCCTGGGATCCACGTGAGATATACTGGTTGGCGCACTGCAGTTATTCCCTGCATGCCCCCTTGAGAAAGGAAGAATGAAGAAAATGAAGACACAGAACAAGTAGGCAGGGGGGGCAGTAAGAGGAGGCCAGGGAAAAAAGGTATGCTTATAACATACACAAAGGAGAGGTACCATGAGGAAGAGCAAAATGAAAGGAGTGCGACATATAAAAAAGGGAATAGTCACAAATTAATTCGTATAATAGCAAACATTGAACAGCATTTTCAATAGGACACTCGATAAAACGGACCATGCAAAAACCAAAATAAACAAACATAGGTGGAAGCCTTTGAAATAACTTTATATCCATACTACCACGGTTGTAAACTGTAATCACAATGGTAAATTGTAAAGAGAGATGAAAAGATGGAAACAACAGATAGCAAAAGCCACTGAGGGCCAGAAGGTAATTTTGCTGACTTTTAACTACACAGATTAGTAAGAACTGCCATTATTGTGACAGCCTAGTTAAGAGCTGCAGAACATCATCTGTAAATGAACTGGTCAAGTGTCATTTATATTCCTTTACCCACAAACCCTCAATGCATTTCTCTAGTTCATTTGACTTAAAAACAAATGCAAACATTTATTCTCTTTTTGTTGACCAGAGCCTTTTCTTCACCAACCCTATTTATTTCTCTAGCTGCCAAATGATAGTTTTATGTTGTTCTTGTGTGTCTGAGAAGCAGTGAAGTGATAATCAGGGGAAATGTATAGATATTAAAGAAATTGTTTCTAATTTTTTCACATATATAAAATATTCTTCAATTAAGGAACAAGCGCTATAACAGCAAACATAAAATACCTACAATTCGCTGGCAATAGGAAATCACATTCTGGATAACCTTGTGATTTTTATTAGCAAGTATTTATGACATTTCTAACAGCAGAACAAAAAGGGCTTAATCTAGTCAACAAGAGATAAGTTCATGCTTTCTTGGGGGAATTTTAGAAATAATACTTCCATTATGAAAAACAACTCCTAGTACAAGTATTACAAGCAAACAAGAAGTCTATTTTCAGTAATTTCTGATGAGGTAACATGCCCACAAAATACAGAAGTCTTAATACTCATAGTTGTTCCAGGAATATTTTTCACATAAACAGCATACAAGTTTCACATAAACAAAACACAGCTTTCGCATACACAAAATGAGAAAGGCTTTCATCATTCTTGAAGAACATTAAGTGCCTTTTAACGAGTTCATATAACTGTACTTTAATTGTACAGTCAGGTGAAACACTCTTGACTGCATCCTATTACATCCCAACTGCCTGGAGAGAATGCCAGTAATAACAATTGAAAAGACAAAGAATACCATCAACAAGCTTTTCACGGAACTACAACAGCATCATCTCATCTAACAAAGAATAAAGAAAAAAAGAACCCAAAATGGCCAGTTCACAGATCCCTGACCTAAACTTCAGAGACAACCTGGTCTGATACACAGTTTCCTCAGGTGAGCCCTTAAGCAGCTAGATTGCAAACAACAATTTTTCTACTTGGTCTAAAAACACTAAACAAACCTCCAAACTAAACAGATGCATTTGCCATTGCTATAAAATCAAGGTATCTGTTCTGATGGCAGGCTAGGAATCAACTTGAAAAGTCAGATTTTAAGTCTAATAAATGATATTTTCAAGCTGACTTTGGAAACCATGGAATGTGTCCTATTTTCAAAGCAAAATGCCTAGAGAAAGTAGTGTTTTCATTATTTTCAATGGTCTCCACTGGAGGAAGTGAGGAATTTTGATCTCTCATGTGAGAATCATATAAAAATGACTCAGTCATTTTTAAACACTTAAGGTGAATCTTTCTTACAGTGGAAGCAGGACCAAAATGTGTCCAAATCAATGGAGAGCATTCTCAGGGTTTGCTCCCTTCCTCCATTCTCCAAGATGGGGCTAGCTGTCATTTCCCATACTGAATATTAATGGGCACGGGTCAAACACCAAAGAGAGCACATGTTGACGGGCAGTTTTTAAAATCAGAATGATTCAGTTCATAATATTTCAAGATAGCATATTTTAACTCTGAGCACATCAATCCCTCAATGTCCTTTCTCTAATTTGCATAAGCACCATAATTGACAGCTTGTTAACAGCTCATTAGGAGCGCTAAAAACCGCCTGATAAACAACAACCCCCCAACAACAGTGGACAAAGTGTCTGGTCGTGAATTATATCCGTCTCAAAAATCAACCCAACTGACAAAAGACGGGTCAACACATTCATAAACAAAGTCTCAAACCCAGAAGCATAAAGTAGGAATTAAAACCTGACTCTCAGCAATCCCTTCTGTCCACTCCCTTTCCTGAGTCAAATGGGCTAATAGGATAACTCTTCAATTTCTCTAAGGATTTTACAATGAAAACAAGAATGTTCATGAGGCAGTATCACATATTTCCAAATAACACAACGGAACTAAAAACTGAGAAAAGAAAAAATAGAGTGGACCATGACTCTCTGCTACTTGGCCATTCCTAAATAAAGCCGGATTACAGACATAGGGTTTTGTTTGGTTTTGTTTTTGTGGCTGGAAATGGAAAACTTTCCTAAGAGAGATTTGAAATACTCCATATAAGAGCCAGCATAGCTGGCATCACCGAGAAGGGAAACAAAATCTGTTGGTGTTTCCTGGTAAGGGTATGTAGTCCTTACTTATCTTTGGATGAAAGCCTTATTATAAGCTCATTTCAGCTGAACAAATCTCTCTGGACTCCCCGCTGAGCAGGGCATTTAAACTTTAAAGTAGAGAGGCATTCATTTTCCCTGGCTAACAGTGAGCACCTTCCTACACAAGCCTTAGGATTCACACGGAAGCAGTTTGATCTTCACGGGTAGAACACATTAAGCCATTTAATGACTCCATTTTGCATTTTTCTTCTGCAAATGGACACCAAATGCCCCATTTCCACAGGTATGGTGGACTTTTCCTTTTCTCACACTCTAGATAAAGTGTAGTTGTCTCATTTTGAAGAGAATTGATTAAAATGTTGGTTTATCTTCCTCATCAGACAGTCCTATCAGGTTAAGGAGCCCCAATGGATTAGCACTGGGGGATGTGAGATGTGAACCAGGCTTTAGGGGGTTAGATGGGACATTCACTAGCCATCAGATGTGTGGAATTTCTTAATGTGAGCTCTGAAAGCAGCTTTAAAATTCTGTCATTTCATTTAATTCATTCATGTCAGGGATGTAGTGCTAGCTTGAAGGGTTACAAAAACATTAAAAACAGCAACAAAACCCAAACTGTCCCTGCCCTGCAGGAGCTTACCTACTGGTGATAAAACACTAGAAGCTAAAGCCACCTTAGTGCTTGTGAAATATAAGTGGAAGTGAGGAAGAATTCTGCATATGGGATTTGCCATGACCAACGCTCTGAAATAAAAGACAGAGCACACCAGCTGGAATGGGGTACCAGAATGTGGTCTGCTGGTTCCTATTAATACCACATAGTATGAAAACGGCACATCAATTTGCCTTGATGTACTCTTGATACTGATTAGAAAAAAAAAACCAGAGAAAAACGTTTCCTACACATTTTACTATTATTCTTCCTTTAAAAATAAGTGATTTAGTCCATGATATTTGAGGATGTTGGAGTAAAACCATCCTGCTATCCTACCTCAAAATTGTGAATGCAAAATGGATCCCAAAATCCTGGGGACAAACTATAAAAAGGGAAGGTATTAAGCAAAGGACATTAATAAAATGTAAAGTCATGGTGAACTGTATCTTTATAAGTTAAATTTATATATTGTATATATATGCATATACATACACATATACTACACATATTTGCATACATACACTCTAGAGTTGCAATCCAAAGGACTTATCTTTGAGGGTCTCAAACTTACAGATGAAATCGTAAGTTCCTTTTAGCAGCATAGTTGCTCAGTCAAAAAATAGTTTATTAAGTAATTTCTACGTATTGGACACCTTGCTAAGCCTGAGAATAAAAGGGGGGAAAAACAGTCCCTGACATCAAGGAACTCATTCCAATAGGGGAGACAAAACATTAACAACTAGATAAACAGAATGTATGTGTAGAATGGATTGGAGGTAATCTAAGAGGGGAAGGTACTAGAAACTAGGTGGAAGGGGAAAGGACTCTCATTCAAGGTGGATTCTGAGGTGAGCACTGAAGGAAGCCAGGGGTTCTAAGAGGCGTAAGTGAAGAAGGGATAGAGTCCCAGGCATAGAGGAGAGGGAGCACAAGAAAGCAAACGATAGGCGGACCTCGGTCGGTGAAGAGCAGCAACTAGGCCCGTGAATCCGGATTGTAGATAAGCAGAGTTAATTACTTCAGTAATTAAAGCTCTTTATGTGGGGTCCAAGACAAACGTGCTGTCCTCTGAATTCTCCTCCATACAAATAGGCATCACTATAGGCAAACAGTAAGCACCTATTTGACTGACCGATAACCAGGATGCTGTCAAGAAGTTCCCGGGTTTTGTTGTATGGGAAGACTGTCATGGGAGACAATTACAAGACTTCCGTAAAACATCCCTTAGTACCCCTGGCAGAGACACAACACCATGAAAACAAAATACGCACTAAGGATACTTTTTTTCCCTAGCAGTTTTATTCATCTAAAATTTTTCTTCTTACATTCAAACCAGTCTCTTCCTTGTTCCCCATAGGGCAACAGCGAAACATAATACAATGGAAAGGATGTGTGTCCTGGAGTCAGTGGATCTGGTTCAAATCTCTGTTCTGCTTATTACTTCTATCAACCTGGGCCAGGCATTCAACTTCTCTGGGCCTCAGTTTCTCTATTCGCAAAATGATGAGGTTAGATTAGTCCATTACTAAGGTCAGTTTTCATCTCTGAGCCTTTGTTCACACTATTCTTCTCTGCTTAGATAAGTCTTGCCTGTACTTCAAAGCTGAGATCAATTTCTCTGTTCTCTCTCAAGCTTTCCATGACTCTGCATTTATCAATGATATTTTCTCCTCTTCTGAGCTCTTAAAGTCCTTATGATCCATTATACTATTTGACACTTAACACATGCTTGCTTTTTTATTTTTTGTAAAATTTCTGTTTATTTCTTGTCTCCCCAACTAGGATGTCAATCCCTTGAGCCAGGGACCACATGTGATACCTCAATATTGTCGGTATTTAGTATAGTGCCTGCATACAGTATTATCAGCAAACATTTGGTGATGATGAGATAATGAAATCTAATACAACTGGAATGGTTTAACTGGGACCTCAAGTGTGACTGAGGCCACAGTCATTATCTGTCTATTTCAGTCATTTTTACTGAGCCTGGGGATCTAACATTCAGAGTAAGATGAGGACTGGGCAATATTTCATTTGACTACATCCTTAGGGAGATTCAATAGATTTCAACAAACATTTGTTACATGCCTGCTACATGGGAGGCACTGTGACAAAGACTGAAGACTGGGTATACAAAGACAAAGGAATAAAATAGTTTTTGCCCTCAAAGAGATTACATTTTACTGGGAGGTGAGGTGGAGATGGTAATTAGACATATGAAGAGAAGAGACATAAATAAAAAATTGATATAAATTTAAAGTAATTCACATATAATCAAATAGGATAATTCAGCCTTATAATAGATGTTTTAAATCCAGCTATCTAATGTGTCCAACAAAATTGCTCATATTCGCTACATCACCAGCAAATCTTCAATTTTTGGTAGAGATGGTCTTTGAATTTCATAACTAATTCTACTCAATTTAACAGTAAATTTATGAAGTATGGACTTTTAAAAATAGGAAAATTGGAAAACTTGGATATGTATGTGTGTGTGTATGTGTGTGTGTGTGTGTGTGTGTGTGTGTATCAGAATGACTCTTTATCTCTATATCTATGTGTTTCTCTTATTTTTGGACAGCTAGATGGCACACTGGATAGACTGCTGGGCCCAGAGTCAGGAAGACTCATCTTCGTGAGTTCACATCTGGCCATAGACACTAGCTGTGTGACCCTCTCTAAGTCACTTACATGGGGTTTGCCACAGTTCCTCATCTCTAAAATCAGCTGAAGATGGAAATGGCAAATCACTTGCAGTATCTTTGCCAAGGAAACCCCAAATCGGGTCATGAAGAGTCAGACACCATTGAAATAACTGAACAACAAAAAATCTCTTTTGGACCAGACTTGAATTTCACTGGGGCAGGGAACACTCATTGGGAAAACTATGAACACAGATTTGCTATCTGGAGCTACAAATATAAATGAAGATACGAGTGGGTCTTCTTTCCTTTTATTTTAAGATAGCACTTAGAGAACTATAGTAGGTAACACCTGGAGATGACCCCAGAGATCAGCTCAACTCCATTTTATAGATAAAGAAACTGAGGCCCAGGGATCATGGAATAGTGAGGAAACCAGTGTACTTGGAGTCTGGGGATCAGTCTTCAGACCACAGCTCTTCCACTTACTAAATGAACTTGGGAAAGTTACTTTGTCTTCCTGGGCCTCAGTTTCCTCATTTGTAAAATGAAGGTGTCAGACTGGATGACCTCTAAGGCTCCTTTCAGCTCCAACTTAATGATCCTGTCATTGTCACCTTCTCAGCTGGCTTGCTCTGGTTTGACAATGCTACTTTTAGAATGCTGGACCCCAAACGAATCACAGTCTTTGAAACGTGGCCTGACCAGCACAAAATTCAGAGGAAATGACATGCCCCAACTTCCAACCCACCTCTCTTTGTCCTGTACTCTATTCTTCTAACAATTCAAATGGATATTACATTAGCTTAAAAAAAAGCACTCTATATTTTTTATTAATCCTGAGCTAGCATTCAACAAAAAATTCCTGTCTGTTAAAAATAAGCTGCAGCTTTCCCAAAACTCTCTCATCTAATATTGGTGCAGCTGATTATTTCCCCTAGCGACATCATGAGAGAACACAGACCACTGGATTTATAGCCAGACCACAAGTTTGAGTCTGAATTCTTACTAGAAGATGGAAATGCATAAGTCACTTAAACTCTGAGCCTCAGTTTCTTCATCTGTAAAGTGGGATGAATAAAACTTATGCTAACTCGTAGGAATGAAAGGTATTGGATAACTGTGGGCCACTATAATTTTTAAAATTGAATGACTTTTAACTTATCACTATTATATTTTATCTTAACTTAAATACATCACTCCCACCTATTAACAGATTTTTGAATTTTAATTTGGTCACGCAGTAGATTTGCCATCTTTTCTAGCTTGGTATCTATTATGAATTAAGTAAATCTCCTGAGTCTTCATTCAAATGACTGATACGAGTGCTAAACAGAACGAGGCAAAAGACAGAACACCATGACATATCCCTAAGGACATTCTTCCTTGTTGATAGTGATTCATTGATGGCTTAGTAGCACAATATTTAGAGTACTGGATTTGGACTCAGGAAGATTTGAGTTCAAATTCTACTACAGATACTTACTAGCTGTGTGACCCTGTGTAAGTCACTTACCTCTTTCCATCTCAGTTTCCTCATCTATAAAATGAGGATAGTGATAGCACCTATCATACAGGATTCTTGTGAAGATTGAATAAGATAAAAGTACTTTACAAACAGTAAAGTGCTATACAAATGTTGTTATTGTCACTGTTATTATTTTTATTATTAGTCAATACTATTTGGGTATAGCTGTTCAACCAACCTTAAATCCACCTAATCAAATTATCATCCAGTCCATACCTCTCTACTTAGTCTACAAAGACATCATCGTCAAAAACTTGCTCCAATAACTTGATGAAATCAAATGTTTATGTTTCAAATATGTTTAATTTCCTTAATCCATCAATGCAAAAACCCTATTAAAAACAGTTCATACTTTTAGAAGAGGTGATAGAGACTCAAGGGGTGATTGAGGCCAATCTCATTTTAAAATGAGGAAACCGAGAAGCAGATCAGTTAAAGAAAAGTTGCTCCAGGTGAAGTGGGTTCTCAAGATGTCATTGCTTTATTTCAAAATTCATTAAACCTAGCTGTGTGACCCTGGGCAAGTCACTTAACCCTGACTGCTTCCCAAAAAAGCTAAAAAACAAAAAAAAAAAACCAAATTCATTAAACTATCAAATTTAGCAGCATAAAAATAATCTGAACTAAATTATTTGGGCTTTGGTTAAAGAAGTTAACATTCTCACTGGGCAGTTGTTTGTTTTCAAAATCACTTCCTATTTCATCTCAGGTAAACGAGCAGGGAAAGATAGTGTTGCTTTTTCCTTTGCGTCACTTTCACCTATTAGTATGAACCAACACAGGGCACTAGGAGTGTTAAGAACATTCTCTTATTTGGTAGTCATCTTAGAGTGGAGGTTCATGTACTGAAGTCTCACTGAATTCTATCCAGAAATCTGATGAGTTCCACAAGACCTGTTCTTTGGGACATATGCATGACTACTAGTGATGATGTCACCCTTGTTCAAAACCTTCTATTTAAAATTTTATTTTAGAGTCTGTGGGAGACCACAGTACCTTTCCTGTTATCCATAACTTAGACATGACCATAACTTCAAGTTCTTCTGTTGGATATAATTCATCCAGGTCTAAATCTAATTTAAATCTAAATCTAAAAACCTTTAAAGCAGCTAGGTACATGCTTTGTCTATTCTGGGCTTCAATGCCCTATCAGTAATTCTTTCTCATTAGAAAATTAAGTTGATTACTTCTGCTTATTCCTTTCTAAGTTGTTAATATAATTTCATCTTATTCGAGAAGGGGGGTCTATATTTTTTTTATTCCAAAATTCCTTAGTATTTTTGGGAGAGTTTCAGCTCAGTCTTGGATAGGGCCCTTTTAACAGTAGTGTGACTGGTTCCTGACCCTTTTCTACCTTCAGGGTTGATTCATTTCCTCTCTTCCCACTAGTGTTCTGTCTACAGAAAATCTCATTTTAAAACTTCATGTACTAACAAAAAAATTAAATTACATTTTTTAAAAAGGGGAAAAAAAACCTTTGTATAGTACCACACTGGTCTCTTCCCCTTTTCTTCCTCATCAGGATAATCTGAGATCATACAACTGAGAATTTCTTTTCTGAATAAAAATGAGCAAGGTAAAAAAAAAATCTAAACTATAATATTAAGCTACCATCTTTTGACTTTTGCATGTGCATCCTAGGCTGAAGCCTGATCCAAGAAAATAAGAAGGGTCAAATAAAAAGGGTCTGTTTATCTAAATCATGGGGATCTGTTCACCTATACTTGGTATGATGTAAGCAAATATCACTAGCTCTTTTTATAGGATAATACATCTTATTTATCAGTTACAAATTATAAACTGAACACTATTAAAATCACCTCTATAATATATAAGGCCTGATCTATAAATAACAGCAAAATGTCCTATTATTTCTGCCTTTCGGAGAACTTCGGGGTCTAAGTTGTTATTTAAAGTGCTGTTATTTTGTCACAATGCAGGTTGTGTTACTTTGAGGATTAAAATTAAAATTAACACAATGGCAAATTCTATCTTTAAATAGTACCAGAGTCTGTCAGGCGGTCAAAAACATTTACCCAGAAACTACTGGCTATAGAGCCCTGAACTAAGCAGCACCCAGAAATAGGATGCTGAGGCGTGGCCGCCTCTTTAGAAGAGGCAGCGGACAGCTCAGAGACATGACACACACATAAAACAACTGAGACGCACATTACTAAACACAAATTAACATCATTTAAAATACACAGCTAAGTACTCAAGGGTTGACAAGTGGAAGATGAGGTCAATCACTGAACGTTTATCAAGGAGATGATAAGCGTGTCTTGGCAGAGAGAAAGTGTGCGTGGAATGAAAGGACAAATGGCCTATGAAAAAGTAGAGTAAGCACATCGTGGGGTGATGAAGAGGAAAGAAGTGGAGACAGTAAGCATATTCATTTTATTGATGTAAAGAGTCTACCCGGAGAAAACAAAGAGGAACTAGATTGGTCATGTGAGAAGTGATGAGATAAAAACTGATGAAGTTTAACGTGACATCTACGTACAGAATGAAGGGGAGTGGGTAGCTGGGAAGCAGACAGACCAACTCAGAGAACATTATAATAATTAGTTAGAATGTGATGAAAGCATGGACTAGGATGGTGACTGTGAGAAGGAAAAGAAAAGGGAGAGACACTATCTGAGAGCCAACCATCAAAAAAGTTGGTGATGGATCGGACACAGTCACAAATAAGAAAAAAAAAAATTAAAAACCAACTTGGTTCTATAGGCTTGGGGAAGCTGTGAGGATATTTGGGAGACTGACAGAAATAAAAAAAAATTGGTAGCTATACGCATTCCTATTACCATTACTATAAGTGGAGTGCCTCAGGGATCCATCCTTAGCCTTGCGCTTTTCAAAACTTTTATTAGTGACATAGATGAAGGCATAGATGACATACTTAACAAATCTGCAGATGACAGGAAGCTGGGAGGGACAGCTAACGTGGCTGATGACAATTAGTTTCTCAAATAGATCTCCACAAATGAGAACAACAAGGAGGAATCTAATAAGTAGAAACTGAAAGGGTGTAAAGTACTATACCTGGGTTCAAAAAAATCAATTATGAAAACAGAGGATGGGTGGATATCGTTGGATAACGGCTCTCACTTTCTCTCTCATTCTCTCACACACACACACACACACACACAACACACACACACACACGTGTGGGAATTTCAAAGGGCAAATTCAACGTGAATCCAACAAAGCTAATTTGATCTTGGGCTGCTGTGAGAAGCAGCACATCCAGAACAACGGAGGTGGTAACCCTGTGCTGGTCTGACAACATCTGCTGTTCTACATCTGATGCTAAATTGGGGGTGCTGCATTTTAGGAAAGCCAGTGGAGCAGGTCCAGAGGAGGGCAGCAAGGCCAGTGAAGCAATTCAAAAAGAGGACTGGCTGAAGGAACCGGGGATGTTCAGCTTGAAACAATTTAGAGGAAGCTCAAGAGATGTCTCTATGTAGTAAAAGGCTATCGTAACGCCAAGGGCACAAGGCTCTTCTGCTTGGCCACAGAAGTCAGAACTAGGAGAAATGGATGAACGTTGAAGAAAGGAACATTTTGATTTAAGGTAAAGAAACTCTTCTTAATCACAAGAACCAAGCAAAAAAGAAATAGACTATAATCAGGAGGTAATGGAGATATAACAATAATAGCTCACATTTATGTAGTCCTTTAAGATTTGTAAAGCACTCAAAATATCATGTCATGTTAGCCTTACAATAACCCTGAGAGATACACGTTATTATTTTTACAACTGTGGAAACGGAGGCAACCAGAGATCAAGTGATTTGCCCAGGGTTTTGTTGTTGTTGCTGAGTCATTTCAGTCACATCTCGCTCTTTGTGACCCTCTTCGGGGTTTTCTTGGCAAAGACATTGGAGTGGTTTGCTGTTTTATTCTCCAGCTCATTTTACAGATGAGAAAACTGAGGCTAACAGGGCTGAGTGACCTGCCCATGGTCATACAGCTAGTAGGTGTCTGAGACCAGATTTGAACTCGGGAAGATGAATCTTCATGACTTTAAGCCCAGTACTCTATCCACTATGCCACCTGGCTGTCCCTTGTACCTATGGTTACACAGCTATAAAGGTACATCTGAGGCTACATTTGAACTCAGGTCTTCCTAATTTCACATCCAACACTGAGTTCACTGTGATACTTAGAAGCCTCAGGTAGAAGGTTAATGAAAACTTATTTTTGAAGTTATAGAGGGGACGGGTGTTCATGCATGGGTCAAACTAGATGATCTCTAAAGCCCTTCCCCCCCCTTTTTGGTTTTGTGATTGTGAATTGGAATAAACCTTTATTAAGGCCTCACTATATGCAAAACTTTGAGCTAGGGCATAAGACAAAGTTGAGGTAAGATAGGACTCCTATCTTCATGGAGCTTGTAGTCTCATGCAGAAAGGAACACACAAACCTATCTAGTAAAACATAATACATGATAAAGCATATGGAGCAGAGAAACGAAATGATACAGGGGTTAGGAATGGGAAGGAGGAAGAGAAGAAATGGGGAAAGAATGTGGTGGATATAGAGAACCCTTCCTGGAGGATGCAACATTCATAAACCTTTAAAAGAGGGATGGGAATTCAACAGGTATAGAGAGTGGATGGAAGCGGAAAGGTCAACTCGACTGAAAATATCCCCAGAAAAATTTAAATTCAATACAAAAGACATTTTTACTAAATTCAAAACTAGAGTGAATAAAACTTCAGAGTAAATGGAGAAAATTTAAGTCCTAGGCAATAACTAAAAAGCTACTTTGAAATTTTGCCTATGAAAAAAAGGCTGATGGTCCAGACCTCTACTCATGATCTGATCATATTTCTACTTGAGAAATACATTTTTCATGCAAATACAAAATTTATACTCCATACTAAACTGGAACGGTTGCTTTTGACATAAGCTTTGTCTACACTAGTGTCCAAAAACACTTTTATGATGCAGTGGACATTTCAACATCCCAGCAACAACACACATACAACAGGGGGGTGGATTCTCCAACAACCGGAGCACAGAGACAACTTCACAGTTGTGCACATTTTGGTCCTCTTATAATAAATTTGGCCTAATGCGGTGCTCTGCCACCTCTTATGTGGCAACTACTGTCCTCACAAGCCTTTTAGAGGAATCTGGCGATCATATGTCTTGTAAATAGTCGGTGAGAGGAAAGGCAAGGCAATATTTTAAGTTGCTTAAAAAGTATTTGCAATTAGGACACCAAAATGTATCGGAATTCACACAATCACAGTGCCATTTGCAGGCCTGCTGCATATGCGTTGCATGTATCAGGATTTACAGTGTTCCATAACCAAGGAAATTGTGATACACGATTGCATTTACTTTTATCTTACCCAAAGTAACATTATCTTCTGTAACCATAAAGAAACTGCACTATCATATAAATCTATTTAAAGGAATTGGCACTGCTACAATGAAGGCATCCACACTGTGGCTTATTCCCTGCAAATCACCCAAATGTTAGTAGCTAAGGAAAGAGACTTTTGATTTCTTTCTGTATTGGCACAGCAAGCCCCTTCTTGCTCTATACACACATATCCCTCAACTTCTGTCAAAAGCAACAACAAATTTCCTAACCAAAACTGAAAAGTCCTTGGCTTTTCAAATGACTATAAATTGCATGGCTAAGTGCATATGGCCACAGGGCTGTCACAGTTACTCTTCTTGACAATTCATCATACCATACTAATTCTATAATATCATTACTGCGTCTCTTCTCACTGTACTGATCCAGCCAGTTAATTTAATCAACTAATAATAGATTCAGAAATGGATGCAAGGGGCCCTAGCACTTCAAATTATATTACTAGAGATGCACAGCAGTGAAAGTGGTACATTCCTTACTTGCCATTAAATATAACCTCCAAAAGTTAGGGTTTCCTAGCGTTTGCTAGGAGAGAGCCATGCATGCTTGTCTCTTAAAATGTCACTGTGGTATAAATTAAAAAATACCTTTCTTTACTTCTTCTTTTAAAAAAAAAATTTAAAAAATCCAGAATTTATACCATGTGTTTGACATCCTTATACTTAGAATATACTTTCTGCGCTAAACAAAAAGTTCATTTTGCTATTTGTAAGTTCTACTATGGAAAATGCTGCTATACACAATAGAAAAAAAAATCAAGATCTCAAAAGTTGGTAGTAGAAATCAGAGTTGTATGATTAACTGCAAAGTGAGCCATTCAAGGATGGACAATTAATTTTATTAAATTTTAATCTTCTCTGCAAATGTCAATGATAATTAGAAAACATTATTCTTTAACATCTCAGTCCATCTTGCATGTCATGAAGAGTAATATATTAAATTAATACAAGGAAAAAAATGGTAATCCCAAAGCCTAATGATGAAGAAAAAAACAAGTGAAATAAAAGGCCAGAAAATTAAAATAAACATTGTTTACTGAAGCACATAGTATAATCTTAAAAAGTACTGCTCCTGTTCTTTAAAGATTTCTTTATTTAAAGGAAAAGCATGATTTCCTTAGAGCCCCTACTCCTTTAGAATAGATTATAAAAACAAAATGAGAAGCTCTTTGGGATTATGGTTAACTTTGGATCCCAGTTTTCTTTGATATACATGTTATGCCTGAGTTCAAATCTGACTCTAGACGCTTACTAACAGTGTGACTCTGGGTAAGCCACTTAACCCATGTCTGCCTCAGTTTCCTAAGCTGTAAAATAAAGATAACAATAGCACCTACCTCCCGGCATTGTGAGGATAAAAGGAGACACTATTTGTAAACTATTTAGCACAGTTCATGGCACACAGAAGGTACTTTATAAATGCTTATTTCTTTCTTTCCTTTCTATGTGGATGTGGACATATGCGTGCATATACGCATTTATACATTTTACTCCCACCAGGCATGGGGGACAATGAGATGGTATGGTGTGGTATATTGGACAACTGACATTTATACGGAGCTTTAACTTGTACAAAATATTTTCCTCAGCAAAACTCTGTATGGTAGGAAGTGCAAGTATTGTTTTCTCCATTTTGCTGCTGTTCAATCACTTGAGTCATATCCAACTCTTCATGACTCTATTTGGGATTTTCTGGGCAAAGATACTGCAATGGTTTGCCCTCTCCTTCTCCAGCTCATTGACAGATCAGGAAATGAGGCAAACAACCTTAAGTGACTTGCCCAGGGTCACACAGCTAGTGAGTGTCAAGTATTTGGTCTAAGGCCAGATTTGAACTCAAGTCCTCCTGACTTCAGGGCCGGTGCTCTATCCTCTGCACCACCTAACTGCCCCTCCATTCATCCTTTGAGCTCTACCTTTAAGATCCTTCCCAGCTCTGATTCTAAGATCCTTCTACTTTGTGTGGGGTTGGCTGGGCAAACTTGTGGTTTAACTAATGTAATGAAGTTCTATTGAAGAAACTCACTCAAAAGTAGGGGTTCTTCAATTGGTGTCTGAGAACTTTTAAAATTTTGTTTTGTCTTCACATTTTGATGACCATTTCCATATAATTTGTTTCACTGCAATTCTATGTATTTATCATGTACATTTAAAAATATTATTCCAAGAAGGGGTGCATGGTCTTTATCAGATTGCCACAAGGGTCAATGACAAAAAGACATTTTAAAATCTCCAGTAAAGGAAATCCCATTGAGGAAATTCTCTCCACCAATGCAGATTGCCAACTGTTCAGCAGCTTATAGCTGAAGTTGCCTGGTATGTTGAGAGGTTAAGTAGCTTGTCCAGGGTTACACACCCAGTGTGTGTCAGAGTTGAAATTTAAACCTAAGTTTAGGGCTACCACTCTAGCTTTCTAGCCACTATCCCATGCTGCCTCTCCTCTCCTTAATTGTTTGGGGCAGGGGGACCACTTCAAACACTGCATCCCTGTGACAACTGAGACAATCTAAATTCTGGTGGGCCTGCCTGACTCAAGTCTCTCCTCACTCCAATCCAGTCTCCATTCAGCCACTAGAGTGGTTTTCCTAAAACACGAATCTGACCCTGTCACACACTGCCACCTCCCTGCTCAATAAATTACAGTGGCTTCCTATTGCCTCCAGGTAAAAAACAAAACAAAACAAGATGCTCTCTTTGGCATTCAAAGTCCTCCATAACCTAACCCCTCCTACCTCTCCAGTCTACACAGACCTTACTTCTACCTCTCCAGTCTACATAGACCTTACTCCTACCTGTCCAGTCTACATAGACCTCACGCCCTAATACAAACTCTTTGATCCAGTGATACTGGCCTCCTGGCTATTCCACAAACAAGACATTGCATCTCTCAGCCACTCAGGTATTCTCTCTGGCTGTCCCCCACGCCTGGAATACTCTCCCTCCTCCACTCCAATTATTGACCTCCCTGGCTTCTTTTGTTGTTCAGTCACTTCAATTGTGTCAGACTCTTTATGACCGTATTTGGGGTTTTCTGGGCAAAGATATCTGAGTGTTTTGCCATTTCCTTCTCCAGATCATTTTACAGATGACGAAATTGAGGTAAATAGGGTTAAAACTTGCCCAGTTTACACGGCTATTAAGTGTCTGAGGCCAGATGTGAATTCAGTAACATAAATCTTCCTGGCTCCAGGCCCAGCATTCTATTCACTGCGCCACGGCCACTCGCTGCCCTAGAGTCCTTTAAGTGCCAACTAAATCCCACCTCCTACAGGAAGCCTTCCCCAATCCTTCTTATATCCAATGCCTTCCCTTTGTTACTTATTTCCTATTTACCCTATATAAAGCTTGCTCTGTATATATTTGTTTGCATGTTGTCTCTCCCTTTAGATTATAAGCTTTTTGAAAGCAGACTGTATTCCCAGGGCTTAGGACAATGCTTGGAACATAATAGGTGCTTAATAAATGCTTATGGAATTGAACTGAAGTACTACTTTGAAGATAGTAAAGGGCTATACAAACAATGTTTTACTATACCATGAAACCTAACTAGCATGTCAAAACTCAAGATTTCTGCAAGTGGAATGCATTTTAATTTTGAACTTTTTTGGAGAGGCATTCATAATTACGTCTTTCTGAAAATAAAAATAAAATATTCTATGCTTTCAGACTATGAAGATAACCTTTAAAATCTGTAAAAAAATACATAAATGCCTTTATAGATAACCTGTAACTCCTTCAGAAAAGTAGCCTTCCTCTCTTTGGCTACAGAAAAGTCCTGATGAAATTACTTTGTGCTAAAATGCCATGCCTATTTGCTATATGTATGTATATGTGTATATATATGTATACACACATACACACATATATGTATGTGTGTGTGTGTGTGTGTATCCCTTTTCTTGGAATAAAGAAGGAAAAAGGAAGGAAGAGAAGAAGGAAGGAAACTACTATTATGAAAATGACTTTGCATAGTCATTTTGAGAACCGAGTGTAAATTCAGTAAAATGTCCATCCAATGTCACCCTTTACTAAATGTGATTCAGATCATGTTTGCCTAGCCTAAAAGCAAGGCATCTCCATGAGTACTGTAATATAACAAAACAAATAATTTTCCTTTCATCAATATACAACAGCTTTGTTCATTATTGAGAAGCGTTAGGTGGGAAAGCATCGAGTGCTATGCATTTTATGCTTAAATCAATGCACTGTCTTGCAGTTACGCCACCTAATGTGTTTTTAAGTCATCCGCTACAGAGATCAATGTGATTCTTATTTGATATTCAGTGTTAAGTTCAGCCTCATAAATTTAGAATTGCACTCTGTTATTTTGATGGTTATATATTAACCACGTACTGAAAGTTTTATGATTTTATACTCAGCCTGGCTGTAAATCACACCGGTTCCATACATAAGGCATAGGGTCTGGCTTGATTTTTATTGCCCTATTCGGGGGGAAAACGGATGGATGGATGGATATTTGAGGGAGTGAAACCTACGACGTGTTTGGATAAATACCAGAGGTGTGTGAATATTAAATGCATGCTTCAGAAGATCCAAATGAGATAATCCATGGCAAGCTGCTAGCGCTGGATAGCAACCATGTGATAGCAAGCGTCATAGACTGCCAAACCTTTATATTTCAGGGTACTTTTATTGGGCTTGGCCCTGACCTGGTTTGATTTAATGTCACTGCTGCCTGCTAAGGCAGACACTACTCTGACTATACAATGGCTGAGTTTTACAAACTGAGCTGTCTTGCATGTTAAATAAAATGCTACTTACTGATCGTCTCACTCTGAAAGATTTTGATAGCTATATGACCTCATTTTGCGAATCTTCTCCTACCCCCCCCAAAAGGTTAGAAAGGTTAAAAACAGACATGTCAACATGAGAACTATAACAAGGTTAGAGCAGCCGGGGTTCATCCCAGGTACTGATATCCTGCATGCCGACACCTGTGGGTTGCACTTCCTCCCTGGGGGTGTGAATGTGTCCCTTCCTGGGTGGACTTTAAACCGTAAGGCTGGTTGCCACTATTCTTTCATCTCAAATCCTGAAATTACCTGCTGGCCTTTGCCTCTTTAGAGGCTGAGGGGGAAAAAAAAATGAAAGGAAAATGGTGATAAAGCAGGTTCACAGGACAGCAGAGGTTGAGAAATAAAAGGGAAGAGGACAGGTCTCCTCCTCTTCCCACAAATGGACTGGTCTCTGGCTGCCTCAGGCCACTCCAACTATTCTTTAACCCAAGTGAAAAACACTACTCATGTCTCTGGTCAACATGATTCTTTTGGAATTCTCATACAAGT
The DNA here is from genome assembly GCF_003287225.1 of Phascolarctos cinereus. Taxonomy (NCBI): domain Eukaryota; kingdom Metazoa; phylum Chordata; class Mammalia; order Diprotodontia; family Phascolarctidae; genus Phascolarctos; species Phascolarctos cinereus. Next base: position 402,009,028 of record NW_027555625.1, on the reverse strand, counting down.
AAAATTCTCCAGGGGTAACATGGAATAATGAAAAGAGTTCTGGACAAAAGTCTACAGCTTAAGTTATTTCTCCAAATACATCAATTTTTTAAAAAATATGCAATACATATTGTTATTTGTAATTTTTCCATTGGAAGTGGAAAGCATTTGGTAGAGAGAAACTCAATGACTCATTGACTCTACACATTCTATCTTAGTTCTTTTGGGAGCATGTTTATCCTCATTGGAAAATTCTCTTTCCCTCCAATGACATTTTCTGAATGTGTCCTCATCCTCATAAGCTAAACATGCAATATCTTAAACTGTTACTTAACTGACAGGCATGGCAAAACATTTCAAAAGTGATAACAATGGGCCAAGACTTGGATCAATTACAATTCAGCAGCCTTTAGGTGAGATACAACTGACCTACATACTCCTATTTTCTCTTCTGTTTACAAATTCTCTGCAAAATGCATTGCTCAACTTGTCTAATTGTTGACTTGTATTTTTTTCCTGACAGCAAATTCAAGTCAAATACAAAAATACCATAATTGATCCCATTAATTTGAGTTACTGACATCACATTGTGATGAAAGAGCCACTCCATTCAATATACAGAAGTGCACTTAACTCACCTTAAGTACAAAGCCAATTGTAATTGTCCTTCCTGAAGTGATGACAGGCCGAGTTTGAACATGGCTCCAAATGCTTCCCTCTACAAATGACAACATCTGTTTATGTTCACCCTATGCAGTATTCATTACCTCTCCCCACCACTTGAATGACTTTGAAACCAGAATCTGGTATAAGTGAGTACAGGCCTAGAGGTCCTGGAAATTCTAGGATGGTCTCAGAGGGCCGTCTAGCAGCCTAGAAAAGGCCAAAGTCCCCCACTGCATCCTGGGTCATCTCCAATTGTCCTGATCTATATCTGGCCACTAGACGCAGATGACTCCAGAGGAAAAAGCAAGGCTGGTGCTTTGCACAACCCTCCCTCACTTAATCTCAATTCACTTGAATGTCATGGCATCATCTTCCTGATGTCATGGTCCTCTTTGATAATGAAGGACAAACAACAACAACAGGTCAGGCTACATACAATGCCCAAACATTTCACCAATGTTCCTAGCTACAATCCTTTAGTGGTTAGAAATGTATGAACCTCTTGGACTATCAATGACAATCACAACAGTAATAAACAAAAATGTTTCAGAAATATAACTTTGGTGAACTAGTAGTACCTCTCTTGGAAATGGCTTTCTTGTATTTGTTTTAGTCTGAACCTGTGATGTCACTGGTGGGGGAAGTTCCAATGAGGAAACTCCCTGGGCACCTGCTCTGCACATGGTCATCCTAGAGAGACACCTGGGGGCACTGAGAAATCAAGCACCTTGCCTAGAGTCGCACAGCCAGTATGAAAGGTTGGAACATCCTCCTGATTCAGAGGATTACCTTCTATTGACTCACTGGCCCTCAGATTTCTTAAACACAGGAAGAAAGAGTTTTTGAAAGATGGAGTTTCATCAATTTTCACATTTTGGTCTTATTCATATAACTCAGGAAAAAAAATGGGTGAGAAGACAAAACTTCAAAATTAAACTGGCTAGAAATGTACGGATACCTACATTCTTGCTACTAATAACTAAAATATTAAATTCAATTAAACAGATGTTTATTAAGCACTTTATGTATATGTGTATATATATATGTGTGTGTGTGTATTTGTGTGTTTGTGTGTGTGTGTGTGTATAAACAATGTGCTAAAAATGGGTGGGGGGAAGGGGAGATTTATTTTTTAAATTACAAAGTTCCTGCCCTCAAAATTTATAACCTATTGTGGGGTGTGTGTGTTGTGGGGGATAATATATAATATAAACTACAATGTTATAGGGGCAAAGGAAAGATTTGGACAAAGTATGGAAATAGAAAGCATGAGGCTAGAGAGAACACCTTTCCCTATAAGCAGGAGAAAGCAGGAAATCAGGGACAAAGTTTACGGAGGAGGTGATTATATGTGTGTTGGTTCTTGAAGGAAGAGAAAGAGTAGATGAGAAAGTAGCATGTCCCAGGCATGGAGCATAACCTGTGTTAATTCATGGAAACAGAGGGTGACAAGAAAAGATAGAGAAACATGTCAGCCTTTTATGGCTGGGATGTATGATGGGTAAAGGATAATATTATTAAAAAAGGCTGACAATGTAGGTTGGAAGCAGACTGTGAAAGACATTAAATGCCACATTCTGGAACTTGCGTTTTGTTCCACATATAAGTGGGAGCCACCGAAGATTTTTGAGCAGGGGAGTGACACGATCAGAACTTGTCATTAAGAAGATGACTAAAGATTATTATTAACAAATCCTTTCAAGTTCTAGTGGCCTAATTAGGCTGAGTAGCATGTAGCTATTTATTAATTTTATAGTGACTTTTTACATTTACTTCCTCACGACGTATGACACCTAGCAGGAGGTCTTTTAAGCTAAAACATTCAATTACCTCTCCTAATCCACAAAAGATGTAAAAAACAAACCAAGAGCTCCTGGAAGCAGCTTATTGGTCAGTCCTTGGCCTTACCTCTGAGGCTCACATAATCACCAGCAGTCTGAATTGCCTCTGCACTATGGGGGTGCTAGAAATTTTTTTATTTTACAACTAATAAAGGACAAGAGAAACCTTTTTGAAAATTGTGTGTTCGAAGTTTCTTTAATCTATGCTACTACTTTGAAATGTAATAGCCCAGAATGTGGGAAACACCCACAATTGAATAAAAGTGTAATAACATATCCCTTAGATAAATACAAATTATTTCTTAATTAGTGGCTATTTAAGATCACCTCCCTATCTTAGGGCAGTTAGGCGGCACGGTGGATAGAGTACAGGACCTGGAGTCAGGAAGATGAGTCTTCTTCCCGAGTTCAAATTTGGCCTCAGACACTTACCAGCTGCGTGGCCCTGGGCAGGCCCAAGACCCTGTTTGCCTTAGTTTCCTCATCTGTAAAATGAGCTACAGAAGGAAATGGCAAACTACTCCAGTTACCTTTGCCAAGAAAACCCCACATGGGGTCACAAGAGTTGGACACAACTAAAACAACTGAAGAGCAGCAAGAAGAACCCCGTCCCTGCTTTCCTACAGAGATTCAGCCATGACGTGTGTACTCTACATACACAAGCATGGGCGTGCAGGGCAGGGCTGGACCCAGGCAAAGGTAAGCAGTAGACAGACATGTTCTCTCTACTCCATCCCACTTCTCCACTTTGCTTCCTTGCCCATCTGATAAACACTAAGGTTTTAGTCATTTGATATATTCCTCTTCCTAGGATTATTTGCATCACAAAAGAAGACGACTGAAGAAGATAATGAATAACCCACAAGAATACAGATATTTTTAAATTTTGCTGTTTCTGACCCTGAAGCACCTTGTGGAGGGGAGATTATTTTTAGAGGAGGATAAGGCAGTCTTTCCTGTATCTTTCAAATTATGACCCAGATCCAAGAGACTGACTGTCTATACTGTGTACACATGGATGTGTTAGCATGATGATTTCCTACTATTAGTTACTGTGTATACAATCCCATATGATGCAATGAGTGCTGAAAGAGATATAATCGATTTAGACCTCCCAAACATACGTGCATAAATCCACAGAAGGTGCCGCTTGGAGGACTGTACAACATTTCTAAATTCCTGCTGACTCCAGAGCCAATCTACAACTTCAATAAATAAGGATGACAGAAAAGTTGCATTCCTCTGAGAGTTTCTATTTGAAATAATTTTAGAACTGCTTTATGTATACCAAGGAAGCTGTCAGTTTATCTGATCTTCAAATACACTATGAACTCCACAGGGAGATTCTATGGTGAACTACAGACTGTTCACTTAAATGAATTTAATTTTTTTTTTTTACAAGATGAAGGCTAGCTACTGTATTCAATAACAATAAATTCCATATTTGGGGGTTTTGTTAACTCTCTTAATTGAGTATTAGGGAATAAAGATAAAATAAAGACCTTGCAAAAGGACAGTTAAGTGAATTTTATGTCTATACCTCAGAAGAAAATAAATCAATTCATTGAGCATATGGCCTATTAGGTTTTAATAGTTCTTTTCCAAGATGATTCTGAGTGCCATATTTTGAAAGATAGGCTAGTGGGTTGTTTTTGGAGATTTGCCGATGTACAGATAGACCATCTGTTTTCACAAATGAAAAGGAGTCAAAGACTTTGATTGCTATCTTCCTAATCAAGATCAATTCTAATACATTTCTAATGTGCTGATTAACCAAAACTGACATTATATCTTGGAGGTGTTTATTGGTATCATTACCAAATGTATTTCCTGCTGCCCATGGATGATTCTACACACTCCATGCCGAAAATGGAAGGAATGACAGCTCTTGACAAGACGGATGAGAATAATTGCATTGCATCCCATTGTAGTATTTTTTACATTATTATTTTACCCTGTTGCCCAGATTATGAGATGCAGAAGAATGTGTGACCACTTTAGTTAGCTGGAAGTGGAGACTGGCCTGGACTGCTTTTGGGAAACTTTCAATAATCCTGAGCTGCTTACTGCCACTAAAATCTATCTCATCAACACTAGTATTCTCCCAGTGATGCTATCTGACTATAAATCATGCAACACCCATCTCTTAAGAGAATCAAAAAGGCAAGTAACCAAAGGGGAGTGGAAACATGCATGATGGGTTTAAGGAGGCAGCAGTCTATTTACTGCTGTGATGATGTAACGGATATAATTAATGTAAGAAACATCACTAAGTACTTGCATGATAATAAAAAGTCGTGGCTGACCACCTAGAAAAAAATGAGAGATGGCAGAAGGACCTAATGGCTAAGGCTTGGTAGTCTGGAAAACCTGATTTCAAATCCTGTCTCAGACACATCAGTTAACTTCTCAGAGTCTTATTTTCCTTACCTATAAAATTAGGCTAATAATGCTAACTGTACCTACTTCACAGGTTTTTTTGTTTTATTTTGGCTCAAAATGAGCCAATGTATGCAAGATGCTTTGTAAATTTTAAAGAGCTAAATAATAATAATTATTATTACCAGTGAATATTCTACAACATATTGGGTGTACCTTGTATAAAAGATCTTTGAGAAGACAAGGATAAGAGATGTAAAGGATGAGAAAGTAAGGATAAATTGTGGTATGCATTGACTAAGGAAGCTCCCACCTGAAAGAGATCACTAGTTTCATCTCTAAGTATCTAAGTATTATCTCACACAGACTTCAGTGCTCTAATTAGGAATTTTTTGACTTGAGACACACATGGCAAGAGAAGTCTCACTGGGCAAGGTAGAGAGGGGAGGGGTACAGACAACATTCCAACCTGTGAGTGGGGCATGCAGGAGCTCAGAGAAAAGTCTGAATTGCCAGGAGAGGAAGCAGCCTTTACTACAGAGAGTCTATGGAGAGGCTGAGGGAGAACAGGGATAATATATATGTATGTATGTATGTGTATATACATACATATATACACATATATATACATACACACACATATATGTATTTATTATGAGATGCAGATGAATATGTGACCACTTTAGTTAGCTGGAAGTGGAGACTGGCCTGGATTGCTTTTGGGAAACTTTCAATAGTCCTGAGCTGCTTACTGCGAATAAAAATCTATCTCGATCAACACTAGTATTCTATCTGATGCTATCTGACTATAAATCATGCAACACCCATCTCTTGGGAGAATAAAAACACACACACACACACACACAAGCATATATGTAAATATTTTATATATATAGATGTATATACATACATACATACATTTACATATATGTTAGGGACAGTGTCTTGGGGGTGGCAACCCAGTCTACTGGGCTGGTGTGAGAAGAGGAGCTGTCACAGAGTACAGATGATCTCCACCCTGAGGCGCCACTGTTTTGGGGTAAACCCCCATTCAGCCTATGCTAGTCACAGTTTTGCCAGACTTTAACCATACATGGAATTTATAGTTTCTTCCATCCAACAGCCAATTGACAAACATTTGTTAGCCTCCTACTGTGTGCACTGCATTGTGGTAGACCCTAGGGATACTTCCTGTCCTCAAGGAGCTTCTGTTCTCCTGGAAAGACGATAGGTACACAGAGCTATACAGACGACACATACAGAGCAGTCACAAGGTAACCTCGCACGGAAAGATGCTAGCTGCTGAGGGGAATGGCAGGGCTTCCTGTGGAAGCCCTGTGGAAGCACAGTCCTGAAGCAGCTGCACAGTCCACGAGGCAGATGTGAGGAAGGACCACCGCGGCACAGGGACGGAGATGGGAAATGGAAAGTCATGCACGAGGAACAACAGCTAAAGGATTAGCCATCTTGACTAGACCATATGGTAAATGGAGGGTAGTAATGTGTAAGTATAATGTGCAAGAGTAAGTAACATGTAACCCTTTCCCAGGCTGGGAAGTCAAAGAGCTCTTGTGAAAGGTTCACATTATTCATGACAGCTAAGCAACACTGAACACTTTTCTCTTCCTTTGGCTTACACATTTAAGGACAGTACAATTTTCCCTCTAAAAGTTTTAACTTCAGAAGTTAATAAAATCCGAGGGTTTCTCTTACTGAACATTCCAGAGATTAACATTACTTTAATTACAGAAGCTGTAAAAGCTTCAGTCACAAAATCAGCATTTATTTTTGTCAACAACAACTAACAATTATATATAGCTTTAAAGTTTGCAAAGTGCTTTAATGGTTTATTTCATTTGAGCCTTACAATGACCATGTGGGATAAGTACTAGAATCATTATTATATTGTCACACAGTATATTGCATTGTATATTATATCTTACTAATATACTATCATGATCAAATGAAGTAACATGCATAGTATTTGAAAACTTTGAAGTACTATATAAATGTAGCTATGATTACAAATGGGAGCTCTCAATCTTAGCCTCATTTTATAGATGAGGAAACCATTGCTCAGAGTGCCTAAGTCATGCCCATGGTCACTGAGCTAGTAAGTGCAAAGGTGAGATCAAAATTAGGTCTTCCTAACTCAAAGCCCAGCCTCCCTCCACTCTGCCATGCTGTTTCCTAATCAGTGATGTGCCAATAAAAGTCATAAAGATGGCATGCATCCATGCACTTTCCTTGAATAACAATGGCACTTTCATACCCCACTACTTTTTAGGTGACATTTTCAGAAACAAGTTCATGTGGCATGCCATCAAAGAGGTCGGTCCCATTTCACCCTATTTGGAAGGATTTCTCTGCCAATTCATAATAGTGAACTTGGATAGGTTCTGAGACTTTGAGGAGGGGATGCTTTGACTGTGGCTCTACATTCATTTAAGAAAAAAATAGGCCCTCAGGACTCTGCATATCAATTCTCTCAATTCCCAAGGGTGGGGTAGGTTTCCTTATCTTACTAGAACAATCTTTCCATTGAAAACTTACTAAAGTCACTTCTTCAGGACCTCTTTCCTTAGTGTTCTTTAAAAAATAGAATCATAGATTTAGAGCTAGAAGAGATATCCCTTCATTTTTTTCCAAATGAAGAAACAGAGAGGTTAAAATATGTCCCATTGTTGGTAAACAGCAGAGCTGGGTTTTGAATCCAAGTATTCTGACTCAAGACTGCTCCTTCCATTGCACTCCAAGTTCTAAAGCATCCTCAGACAGTGCTATCAGTGGGAAAGGGATTCAATAACAAAATTTTGGAGATGTTAGTATTTTCCTTCTAAAATGTTAACTAGAAAATTATGTGTATATATACACACATATATATACATATATATACATATATATACATATATATACATATATATGTATATATACACACACACATATATACATATATATGTATATATATATATGCATATATATACACACACATATATATATACACATATATGTGTGTGTATATATATGTATGTATATATACACACATATACCAAAAATGCTTAAATTTTTATATGGGAATATGGTTAATTTTTTTTTCCGTTTTGCTCCAAAATTTTCTCGATTCCCTCTCATGACAGGGTTATACCACACCTTCAGACCACCCAGACAAGCACCTACGGATTTGGTAAATGCATTCCAAGCCAAAAATATTTTGGGGTCAAGTAAGTTTGGAAAAGAGCTGCCCTACTGCATTAAATCTTACAGTGCTCCATGGCAGTAAACTATTCCAGCTGTTCTGTACCTCAATCAGAGAGTCAGTCAATAAACATTTATTAAGTACCTTCTATGTGCCAGGCACTCTGCTATTTGCTATTATACAAAGAAAGGCAAAAGTCAGTCCCTGCTCTCAAGGCGTTGAGAGCCTACATCCTCAAATACCATGAGGAAATACCATGCAAACAACCATTTGCACACATGCTATATATAGGCTAAGCTAGAGGTAATCAATGGAGGGAGGACACTAGAATGAAGAAGGATTGAACTAAAACAGTGTTTTTGTTTGTTTTGTCTTAGTATCACCAGTACCTCACAGAGAACCGTGCACATAGTAGGCACTTAATAAAATGCTTGTTGGATTGGATTGCACAGCTCCTGTAAAAGCATTTTTCCCCTAATTTTTTTCTTCTAAAAATGCAACATAATTTTTATATTTTCCACTGCTCTTACACAATACATCTTCCCTTCCTCTTTTTGCCCTTCCCGACTCATAATACTACTATTCACTGAAAGCTGGAGAAGACATTCCCCTGGACCATTTACACTCCTCTAGATACAGCCTTCAGTAAAAGCCAATGTATGGGAGGCAGACAGGAGAGACTTCGGTAGCTCCTTTTTCCTGTAATCCCGCTGTTTGATTTGAACTGCAGGACTGCTCTGAGGCCCTGGGCTAGTTTTTAGGGATAGCCAGTCAGTCAATAAATATTTAGTACTTACCGAGCACCAAGCACTGTGTTAAATCCTGGGGATATAAAAAGAGGCAAAAGACAGTGCCAGATAGAGACAAGACCTGTGATTTAATTGATACACTGGACTCCTAGAAAAGGAAATTGCCCCTGCCAATGAATCTTCTCATCTGCTTATCATCTTAGAGTGCCCAGAGCACTGAGAATGTAAGTAACTTGTCCAGGGTTACATAGGCAAGATATGTTATTGGAGAGACTTGAACTTAGGACAGCTCTCTGTTTGCTACGCCACTTTGGTCTTTATCTCCATGGATTTCTGTGTCATTGTTGCATCTAAAATGTACTCCAGAAGACACTTGCCACCATGACCCTTGAATGAGACCTTTCAGAAAATTAAGGGAGTGATCTTTTTTTGTTTTTCAAAGGAAGGTGATTCATTTGTATTACCTTACAGCACATATGGTAATCTGACTGCATATACATTTCTCACTGTATGTGTACAGCCTTTTGGCAAAAACACACAGGGAACATGCAGTTAGGAAACACTATTCCTTTGCTGATATCTGACCCAAGAGCAAGTACTTTAGAACATCTCCAAAACACTCAATGAGTTTGCTATTATTAACTAAAGACTGCATTTCAAGTACATTATGGCATCACTTGAAGTAATGGCAACTGAAATGTACCTACTTAATGGAATCGATCTTTCATAAAGACCGCAGTAAAGTATTATCAGAAGTCACTTATCGAACTTTATTTCTGAATTATATAATAAAAAGTAGCACGTCAAGAATAAAAATGCCATTTGTCACCTGCGTCTTTGGCACCTCAGAATATGTTATCAAGAAGAAGTAGGGGGAATCCTTTGAGTGATGTGACAAAAGTAAAAAGTACTAGCCCATTAAAGCATCATGCCAAGAAATCCGAGGTTCACTTGACACTCAGACCCTCGGACTAAACCACAACAAAGTCCTGGGAAGGAAGCCCTCCGACTCCATTATTTTCTTACAGCGCACTAAAGATATTCTTGGTTTTTTTAGTTATACGCAGCCCCAACTTTCACAGAATCCTTGGGAGTAGAAATCATCCGGGAGAATGAGCTCTGGTGAGAGACGTTTTGTTAGATCTGTAAACACTTCAAAGAAATACCGCAATAAGAATTCTGCATTTCCTTCTGTAATTGGGATGAAATGTAGATGTCATATCCTGCTGGAGAGGTCATTAGGATTTAAGTCTCATAGCTACTGCGTCCTGGTTCTATTACTGTGCAATTATTGACAATCACTTAGCTCAATTAAGATATTATGAATTTAGCAATCACAAACAAATGCATAAACAAACATTTCAGAATGGAAAAAAAAGTAAAATGCTTATATATCAAAGTGCGAAATTCTGTTAACAGGGTATTAAAAAAATCTGCTCTATTTCCCCATCCCTTTCCGGATCATTTTCTTCTCTTCTACGCATTTTAAAAAATTTTACTGATGCTATCTTTTTGCATGTGAATCTATCATTACCTATTAACTTACCACCTTCCTCCTCAAATAGTAGCTCTTCAGTGCTTTCTGTAACTCATTGTGCCTTTAAAAAATGGGAATGCTTTGGTTCATAACAACAACAATAGCAGTTTATTACTGTTACCTTGGGGCTCGCAGAGCTAGGGTTCAATTTGAAGATTTCAAGAATAATTGTACGGCTTCTCAAAAACAACTCCGTGTCTAACTACACTATGACTCCACCAGCTACCCTCCTTTGGGGAATATCAAGACTTGGCTGGCGCCATTTTGAGCCCTTGGCTTCCACGTAAACATGGAGGCCAACAAAACAAGTTAGATTGGGGGGGTGTTTTTTTTTTAAACCTACACAGAAAACACAAAGGATTTATACTTGGACCCCAAACAGTAAAGATGACACTCCATTCTTCTCCATTAGGCCTCCATATTCCACAGAGATCTGTATAACCCTTCTGTAGCCTTAGAAATCTATCTTACATGTCTTCCTATTCTTCCAAGCCCTGAGAAAACCTGATGTTGCTACAGGGTCAACAGCTTATACTTCTCTAGAGAACTATATAGTTCTCATCATTTATATTACTGTCCTCAGTGGTCTCCCCTCATACAAGGTAAAAAACTTGGGGTTACAAGAGTCATTCAGCCATCCACTTTGGTGGGCTCTACCTTCCCTAGCAACCACATACTTCTCTAGGCTGCTAGTACCCGTGAAAACATTGGTCTGGGTCGCTCCTCAAACTCATGGGTCCTTGACATGCCACTACTCCTTCCCCTTCATGAATACACCAAATAACAGCTACTTCTCTCCTTATCCTTTTTCTCTGGGGGAATGCTAGAAATGCTAACTTTCCCTTTCTTTGAAATAACTCTCTTTATGCTGCCATCGTCTATATATAAAGTGGGCAAGGCTTCCTATATGCTTATGGGCATATCCCTGCAGGCATAGTGGCTACAGCACCGGGCTTGGAATCAGGAAGACTAATATTCCCAAGTTCAAATCTGGCCTCAGACACTTACTAGCCATATGACCCTGGGCAAGTCATTTAACCCTTTTAGCCTCAGTTTCCTCATCTGTAAAGTGAACTGGAGAGGGAAATGACAAACCACTCCAGTATCATGAAAGGTTGGGCATAACTGAAATGAATGAACAACAGCTTCACGGATGTGTAAGACTCTCTCCATGAAATGATATTTGTGTCTAACTAGTTCCCTACTTCTCTATATTTCCTTTCTAACCTTCCTTTTGAGTACCAATCCTGAAGGCATAGCTCAGATAAGTGAATAACAAAAACAAGGTTTCTTAAGTAAAACAATGAGGGTTCAGGACAAAGCGGAATCTACATCTTGCCTAGGGAATTCCCATCCTATCAAAGACACACATCCAGGGATGGAAGGGAATCAACTAGATTCTTCCTAGTGATCTCTGCTGTAATTACTACTACTACTACTACTACTACTACTACTACTACTACTACTACTACAGGTTACAAGGTACTTTCATACAGATGACAGAATGAAATAATTTGGGGAAGGGATGTTTAGATAGCAGTTGTTCTGAAAACAAAGCTACGGGTTGTAGTGGACTACAAGGTCAGTGAAAGGACTATGACATGGCAGCCACAATGAGGTCGTGCAATTTTGCATGTCATTGAGAATGGCATAGCTTCCATGAATAGAAAAGTTAACATTAAAAAAAAAAAGGAAATATCATAGTGTTCTGTCCTCATCAGACCTCAGTTTGGGATGTCATGGTTTAAGAAAAACATTGATAAATTCGAGTGTGTCCAGAAGAGGGTAACCAGAATGGTGGGTGGGCCTTGAGTCCATGGCCCATATTAAGTCCAAATGAGATTCAGTTGAAGGAAAGGCATGATTGGCCTGGAGAAAACAAGATTCAGGGAGTCCATGAGAGAACATGGGGTGGAAATGGTAAAGAGGCAATGCCTGGTTAAATATCAAGAAAAAAAGAACTTCACAATAGTTAGAGGTCTCCGAAAGTGGAATTGGTTGCCTTGAGAGGTAATGGGTTTTCCCTTTTTAAAAGCCTTCAAAGAGAGGCTTGGTGACCACTTGTCAGGTATGGTATAGTATGAATGAATGTTTCTGTATGGCTTGGAGTAGACAGCTGTGGAGGCCCCTTCCAACTCTCAAATTCTGTGATTATATAAAAAATAATAACTATATTGCTAATACCATAAGGCCCCACTAAATAATTTTAGAAACAAATATTTCAGGTATTTATACTTTTAATCCGTGTCACTATTTTGGATTCTACTTACACTTAGCATTTTCTTAAATAAACTGTTCTTATTTTTTTGATGCTTAATTCAAATTGTAAATATATTTATTAAAATGATTATTTTTAGTTATTAGTCCAGATTTAATTTTACCCTAGCCAGCAAAAAATGCTATTAGCATGATCACTACTACAATCTGTGACCAGACCAAACAGAACAAAATACAGCCAGTTAGAACTCTGAGGAGGTCACACACTTTCAGATTTATAGGAAGGAGGAATTTCTGATAAAAAGCTAAGTTAGCACTCCTCGATCGGCAGTTTTCTGTAGGTGTTAATTAATTTATTTGTCACTCCATCCTTGGTTTTGTTTGTCGTTTTGGCTTTGGACTGTGATTTTGTTGGTACAGGGAGCTCCCTGGGGTAGAACTTCCTTCTACCAGTACGGATCTGCAGCTGTTCAGCAACTGACAGTATCGGACTGTCACATCATGTACTGAGAGAGTAAATGCTTTGCCCATGGTAACGTAATCCACATCTGTCAGAGGCCAAACTTGGACCCGGCTGGTTCTGATTGCAAAGTAAGCCCCTCATCCATTAAGCAGATAATTCAGAGAGATTAAACTGTACCCCCCAAAAAAAATGTTTATTCTATTTTAAAAGAGGGTTAAACATGAAATTATGTAAAACCATTAGATCTTAAAGTCCATCAAATATGCTTGACTTTATGAATATGCATGCAGAGAATAATGCAATAACCAAAAGTTCCCAATGTCAGAATTCAGTTCAGAGGATAAAACTGACCTTGATTTGGACACCAAAGCAAAGGCATCCTTAAGCATAAAGAATGCGATTTGACAAAGTGAATCAGTATGTACTCCAAGTAAACTTTATAAACAAGTTTAAGGTCAACATTAAATTAATTTATCAGCAAAAATAAATTATTTTCCTCAAAAATCATGTATACACATTTATTCAAATATAAGAATTTATACTAGGTGGTACAGCGTATACAGTGTGAGAACTGGAGTCAGAAGGTCTGGGCACAGCTCCTGTCTCAGATACTTAACAGCCGTGTGAGTCGGAGCAAAGTCATTCAACCTCTGTCTGCCTCAGTTTCTTCATTAGTGAAATGGGGATAATAATAGCATCCACTTCCCAAGGTTGTTGTAAAGATCACATGAGAGAGTAATTGTAGAGGGCCTTGCAAACTTTAAGCACTATATCATTTGACTTATTGTTACTTGATAATATCATTTGATAATATCATTTGATAGCTCTTATTATTTGACAATATTATCATTTGGTAGTTCTTATTACTTCATTCATTTTTTAAAAGATTCTCTGGGTTGCTATGCTTTTTATTCATTAAATCATTCTTACATGGTGAGTACCCACCTGGCTTTTAATGACTTCAGGAAAGTGGCTTCAGTGGTAAATTGTCTGATGATCGCCGTCCATTATCAGGAGATTCTGATACAGTTGATGTTTTTAAAAGTAAGGATATGATGAAGTGGAAACAGCCTTTTAAAAATCTGGGTTTACTTGGGTAAGTTTAACTGTCTTTTTTTTTTGCCTCACTTGGCAATGCTCTATAATGGGAGGAATACTACCTTTTGGATTCACTGTCAACACTGATTCAGAGGCATCTTAGTGATGCACAAATACGACCCTTCATAGCAAGAGCAGAAATGTCAAATACCTGTAGTGCATACCTTCTAGGATTATATGTAGCTCAGATATATGGAAAAGCAGTCCAGAAAAAAGTGCTTTACTTAGAGGCAGTGGGGTAGAGTGGACGAGGCACTAGTCTTGGAGTCAGGAATACCTGAGTTCAAATCCCACCTCAGCAGCTATGTGACCATGAGTAAGTCACTTAATCTCTTGGCCTCAGTTTTCTCAATTGTAAAATGAGACATCTAAGGTCCCTGTCAGCTCTAAAGCTATCATCCTATCAACCCATCATGTGATTTTATATAAATGCTAGTGATGATGATGATGATGATGACGATTATCCTTTTAGGGGGAGGCACTGAGGGAGTAAGGATGAATGATGTCTTTGGTATCTTGACTTCTCAGAGAAGCAACTCCCTATACTGATTCAGATCTGCAAAAGCTCTATGATTTACAGTCTTAAAGAATAGCCAAGACCCTAAAAGTAAAATGACTTGCCCAGAGTCCACCGGCTAGTATTCATCAGTCATGGCTTGACCCTAGACATTCCTAACTCTGAGGTTAGCTCTCTCTCCATTATGTGACACTGCCTCTGATTATCATTCTAAACATTATAACTGGGAAAAGCTGATCCACAAGAATATAAAAATGGACACTATCCAGAGAAAGATGACTATTGAAGAGAGTATATAGGTCAGTTACCATGTGTTTACCTTCTCAGGCAAATGTGACTAAAAGTGCTGAGTGTCAGATGCGAGCTCTAGTTATAACCCCTCTATAAAGCAAACCACTCATGGCCATATTGCTAGGAGCTGTTAAAACAGATTCTGTCAAAGACACATTCCCCTTAAGGGACTACAAAGAAACTATCATTTTCACTAACTTGAACTTGCCTTGGCCAAGACCTGAGTGATATTCAATCACAATATTTGCCTTTAGGACTCTTACAATCTCTGTAGTCAAGCTATCTTCTGATCTCACCTTCTGCTGATGAATATTCAATCATCTTTATATCACTAAATCACCATCATAAGTTACTACTGGAGGAAAAAAAACCAAGAAATTCTTCAATTTCAGTTGCCTTTCATCTTCCCTGTGTCACTCAAATGGTACAGAAGCTTTCTCCTTCTATTGCCTCATGCTTCCCACCCACCTTCAAGTTTAATGACATTCCTTTAGCTTCTAGATAAGACACACAGTCCAAATATACTCAGGAGTTAGATAGATTCTAAGATGGGTGGCATTTTCTTCATGACAAGAAATCTTGGTATGTAAGGGATGCAACTGATTTACAATTCTCAGTGAACTTAGTCTTTTAAAGTAGCAAATACAAAGAAAAATGGAAGAAAAAGTGGGGAGCAAATTTTGCTTTGTGAACTCTTTATGAGGTCAATAGGCATCTTTTAGTAGATATATTTTACATTTCCTTGTTTTGGACCCAGGTAATTTATATCTTAAAGTTTTGCCTTCCCCCAATTAAAAAAAAAACCATAAATCAAAGGTTCTCTCCCTATAAGAAAAGACCTAAGATTTTTTTTTTTTACAGTAGCAGTTTCTAGCCATAAACAAACTCAGGAAAATACATTATGCCTTTGGTACTGTGACTATACTAATTTCAAAGTCACTGCCAACTCCCTCTGTTATTCCCTAGTGCAAGTTTGTACATCTTTATAATACCTTCAGAATAATTTATCACATAGTAAAGATTTTAAAAAATCATTACCTTTTTGATCTAAAAATCCTTATACTTCATCTTTAATACCTTCTTTTGAAAGGGTCTTTCTAGAGCAGTTGCCAGTATGTTTTATCCTTCGGAGAAATCAACAGCAGAACTCAAGCAAAGCTTTAGGAACTTCAAATGTTATTTTTTAACGTCAAAAAAAGTTTTTGTGGTGTGTCTCTGTCACGACAGTTTTAATGTGAGAAAAGTGTGCAAATCCATGAAATATCCAAATAAAACATTGGAAGGCTGAATCATTAGAAACACTGCTCAAATATATCTGCCAAGGGTTTAAAGCTATTTTAATATTTTGAGGTCCTCCTTGCCTAAGGCAAAAATATTAGCACTACACTGGAAGGAAGCAGCCAATACTGATTTATGTACTTTGTCTTTTGCACCCTGCAAATTGTTCTCATTTTACTACCAGAGGAAAATTTGGTTGAGGTGAGAGGCTGGAGATGAATAAAGAAGGTAAGGGAAAGCAGAATTCAGACTGGCTTACCATCATCCTTTACAAAGCACCTATAGAAAAACAAACTAGTCCAAACCACCCAATCATAGAGACCGGAAGTCAAGAAAGTGACTTAATATACTGAGTGTCTGAAATTAATCATAACAAGCAGTTTAATAAAAATGAAAGAAAATAAAATCAGTTATTCAAAGCTATTAATTATCTTCTGATTATTTTCTTCTGAGGGATGAAATATTTTTGCACTGGTTCTAGTTTCTTTCTTAGAGGAAGAAAGTTATTGAATTGCAACCTTTTTTTTTTTTTGCACATTTTGGGTTGAGGAGGGGGGAGAAGTGAAGTTTATTTTCTCCACCAGATCTGAGATGCCAAGGTTACCTTTCAGCCAATGATTTGTGTTCAGCTCCCTCAGCAAATTGGTTTTATGAGCTTGCTCACAAATGCTAATCCTGGGAAACTGCCGAATGACATCTTTTAGATAATAATATTTTGAAAAGAGAAGCTAGTTGTTGGGTGGGTCACTGCTTTTTTAATTAAGTTCCACAGTCTTTTCACTTATAATATTTCACACCTGAGGGTCTTGAAAAATTTAAATTATACATTTGAAATGTAATTGCTTAAATGCTATATAAATTATTAGAATAATCTTGCTAATCCTCTGCGATTTTTCAGCAGTTAAACCATGTGCGAATAAGTTATAAACAAAATCCCTGCAAATTCCATTTAAATATTCCTAAATTCTCCCTCTCTTCCCCACATACCTGCCTGACACCCAGAATCAGGGGGCCTCAAGAGTCTGAAGAGCTCTTGGGGGTGTAACTCATGCCCAAACAAATATCCTCCCTTCAACATCTCAGACAAATAGTAGTCGAGCTTTTGCTTGAAACTCTCTAGTGATGAGTTCACTAACAGCCAATTTTTATGACATGGATGAACAGGGCCTTAACTCATCTACCTGATTTTTAAAGGCATGTGAAAAGGTAGAAACAAAGGCAGGTACCAAAAGCTAAACAGAAAACTGTGGTACAGTCTAATACACATTATGTCAGTAGTTATAAAGTTCAGAATGAATCGATGCTGATAAAAAAAAAGACAACAAAAAGGTAGATTGTTTAAGCAATTATGGCAAAAAAGAATCAATGAGAAGGAAAGGAAAGGAAAATAGGACTATTAATTGGCATGAATGGGACAATGATAATGGGCAACAGAGAGAAGATATAACTATTCAATTCTCATTTTGCATCTGTTTTCTCCACCAAAGACAATAATTTTTTGAACTGGAAAAGGCAGAACAAAAATGGTTAACTGAGAGCTGAAATCCAAGATAAATAGGAAAACAGTGAGAGAGCACCTAACTTCTCTTGATGTGATTAATTTACAAGCCCATGTGAACTATATCTCAAAGTATTCAAAGAATTATAAGACATAGTTATTGAGCAATCAGACCTATTACTCAATACTCTTTGAAAGACAGAACAGGAATGGTGCAGTAGGATTAGAAAAGGCTTCCAAAAAAAAAATGGAAGAGAATAGGGTCTGAAAATTGTAGGTCAGTGATTTTGACTTTGATTTCTAGCAAAATTCTAGAATGTGTCATTAAAGAGCTCATAAAAAAATCAGGAATAAATCAAAATAAGTAAATAAATAAAAGAAAACATTAGGAAAAGGAAAGAGTGATCACAATGAGCCAATATGACTTCAGTAGGAACAGATTGTGCTATATTCACTTTGTTTCCTTTTTTGATAGTTTCTGGGCTTGCAGATAAGGAGAATGCTATAGATTGTCTTCTCAAATTTTAACAAAGCAAATGAAATATTTTTCAAGGTATTTTTGTAAAAAAAAAATGGCAGTATGGTGAATCTACATCACTACAGACTGAAAACAATGTAACAGCCAGACTCAAAGAGCAATCATTAATGGTTTGTTGTCAACTTAGAATGAAGCCTCCATGGGTGTGGCTAACGGTATCTGTTGGGCTCTGTTCTGTTTTAATTCTTTTTTTTTTATCAGTAATTTGGATAAGAGCATAGATGGTATGCTTATTAAATCTGCATGTGACACAAAAGAAGCAGGGATAGTCAATCTACTGGATGATACAGGATCCTAAAACAACTTAAGCTAGAAGGTTGAGCTGAATCTAATAAGATGAAAAACGTAAAGTCATATGTCTGGCTTCACATAATCAATTTCATGAGTACAAGATGAAGGATTTGTGGTCAGACAGCTATTGCCTAAAACAACAACAAATGAGAGTTTTAATGGAGTTCAAAGTCAACACAAGTCATGCGTAATGTACGACAACCCAAAAAATTAAATTCCTTTCTGCATTAAAAGAATCAGAGTGCAATATTAAGGAGGTGATAATACCATTGTACTCTGCCCTGTTTAGGCTACTGCTGGAGTATTACATTCACTTCTGGGTACACCATTTAAAAAATAATACTA
The DNA here is from genome assembly GCF_003287225.1 of Phascolarctos cinereus. Classification (NCBI taxonomy): domain Eukaryota; kingdom Metazoa; phylum Chordata; class Mammalia; order Diprotodontia; family Phascolarctidae; genus Phascolarctos; species Phascolarctos cinereus. The sequence goes on along the minus strand of NW_027555625.1, from coordinate 401,990,145 downwards.
CTTCATTAAGAGGATCCAGAGGTAGATGACAGGGGGGTGAAGGACCTCCATAACATATGCTATAGGAGGATTAATGGAAAGAATTGAGGCTTTTTTAAGATTTGGCAAGGGCTGGAGCATACAAGTGGTCTTAAGCATGCAAAGGCTTGTCACAGAAAATGGATCTGACTTGTTCGGCTTGGTCCTAGAGGGCAGACCTAGGAAGAAGAGGTGGAAGTTTCAGAGAAGCAGATTTAAGTTTGAAGTAAAACCTCCTAACACTTAGAGCTGTCCAAAAGGCTGCCTTAGAAAGGAGTAGGGTTTTCTCATTACTAGGGGTCTTCAAGTAAAGGCTAGACCACCACCTGTCAACAATGTGTGAGTGAATCGTTGTTTAGGTACATGGGTGCCATCGAAGGTTCCTTTCCACTCTAAGAGTCTGTTAGTAGATAAGTTCTCTTCTATTTATTATTCTGTGGCAGTAAAAACAGGCATTTTTATAGGGCTTTAAAGTTTGGAAAGTGCTAGCACTTTAAATATCACATTTGATCCTTACAACCCGATGATGCCCTGTAGTAATATTTTTTTACAGGTACTATCATTCCGTTTTGCAAAGTTATTAAGTATCAAAGGCAGGATTTGAACCCAGCTTAGTGCTCTGGTGATGATGTGATTGATCTCAACTCTTAGGTTTCTCTAAAGGCTTATCTATTCTCCTTCCTTTTTATTTTCTCACTGCAAATACTCCTACAGCAAGCATCGATACTGGAGATCAGGTCATTCTCATATCTTTGAAACAAAGACTTGCTGATTTCTTGAGGTGCCATCTGATGAGCACTTGCAACTTGATCTTCTTCTCTGCTCTTATGCAAAATGTATTTGACTTTAAAATACACGAGCCAACAATTACTTACACTAAAATTTTCATGCTTTGATCACTAACTAGTTGTTGCTTCATAATATCAAAAAAAATCTCAAAGTGTTGCCTTGAAATCATAGTCAGACTCCAAGGCTCAGGGTGCTCAATTTGATCTTGCATCTGTGAAATTAAAAAGTCTTTCCATCTCAATCATAATTCCCAACTTTGCATTATAATAATGAACCATAACCACTACAAGAACATGGTATTTTCTTTTTATTAGTTATTTTCAGATTTTTAAGGAGTGAAAGCTGTAAAATTAATTCTTCTACTTAAAACAAAATACTAGTATATCCAAATACCAATATATCTAAAGAATATAATACTCCAAAGTCTTCCTCATTTGGGGGGCATACACTTATACATTTAAATAATGTTGTCAGTGCTTTAAAACATTTTTGGAACTCCACATAGATAATTGAAATTTAGCAGCCACCCAAGAAAATCAACCTTACAATCACACCAACTCTCCCTGGTCTAAAATATACTCTTGTCTCTCCCTCCCTCTTTGTTCAGCTCGGCAAAGCTCTGTGCCCCCATGACTGCCTGTGCCAATATTACACAGAGAAGAAAGAATATAAGAAGAATAAATGGAAAGGTTGTAGATTGCAAGGCTAGAACATAGAGTCATCATTAACCGGGACTGGGCATTTCATCATTTGTTTCTGTACTGCCTGCCTGTTCTATGTTCCATAAGGAGATCACACAATTTTAATTAGCCGGATACTATAAATGCTAATTGGGCCAGACCTGTGACTTAACAGGTATGGGGAACTCACAGCGAAGAAACTCCCTCTATCAAAGAAAGTCTGTGCTGCAATTTATAGTCTTGGAGAGTTTCCTGGGACATTGAGAGGTTAGGTTACTCTTCCAGGAGTCACAGAGACTATGTGACTGAGGTGGTACATGAACCCAGTTCTTCTTGATTCCATCTACTATACTATGCTAATTAACCAGCAGTTAAGCTTTCTTAGGACTAGAGTTCCTCAAGAAAAGGCTGGGCTACCTTTTGTTAGAAGTGTTATAAAAGAGGTTGGTTACACAAGGAGGAAGGGTGCGTACTCTCTAAAGTTCTAAGTTCTCGTTCTGAGATTCTAGGACCATATTACACCTTCGGAAGTTGAGACTATTCTATTGATCACTACCCATTTCCTTTCTACTCTACACTGGGATCTCATCCATATGAGATGTACAAGCGGGAAGCTCCTGCATACACAGACGATTGTTTTCCCTCTGAAACATCAATTATTTAAGAACACTGTATATTAGCAGAGTCATATGCTTGTTTTAATAGTAATTGCATCTGCATGATTTTGGGGGCAATATCATTTTGTGGTCTGTGATTTTTATCTTACTGCATGCAGAATGACCTATTTTGTAAAAAATAAAATACTTATGGCAGGGATACCACTGTGTTTATGATTACTTACCTCATCCAATCAAAGGCCCCATAGATGGAGAAAGTTATAAGAATATTTAATACATAATTTACTCGATTCTCTTTTCACCAGGTGCCTTGCAGGCTGGCTTAGCAGATGTGAAGTTCCTTTCATCATGTGATTTGCAATTCTGTCCTTGGCTTGTAATAAATTAACAATCCGGAATAAAGTACTGAATTCTCAACAACAGATTTTTAATAGGAACAGTTTTTTCCTCCTTTTAACTCAAGCTAGCCTTTAAAAAAATCCTTAATGCAATGATTTTAAATCAATTTTTTGGTGTCAATGATCGAACAGACTGTGTTGACACTATAGGAAAATCATACATTTTATGTGAAGTTCTAATAAGAAGAACATTTGAGGATAATTTAGAAGAGTCACTCCACTGTAGTGTTTTTCATATCTTTAAATTTAAAAAATAAAACTTCCATTGGTAACTGTCTGAGCAAATTCAGGTCCAGAAAAGTTAAAAGACTAGTTCTTATAAAGTACAGAGCTGGATTTGGAACTCGGCCTACTGTTTGTTCCTTTCTATTGTTTGTTTTTTAGCCACACAGTACTGTCTTTCCATGTCCTTATCTGTGCCTCAATAAGGGTAGAAGTTCAGCTGTATGGATACTTAACTGGTAATTCGGTACAGTGTTTAAAATAGACCTATCCATTCAAGAAGTTTTTTTTTCTTTTAAAATAGCATGTTTTAGTCTGTACTCAATAAACATCAGCTCTTTTTCTTGAGGCGGATAGTATGCTTCATCATTAGTCCTTCGAGATCGTCTTGGATCGTTGTATTGCTGAGAATAGCTAGATCATTCACAGTTGATCACCATGCAATATTACTGTTACTGTGTACACTATTCTCCTGCTTCTGCTCACTTCACCATGTATCAGTTCATGTAAATATTTCCAGGTTTGTCTGAAATCATCCTGCTTGTCATTTCTTAGAACACAACAATATTCCATTACAATCATATACCAAAGCTCGTTTAGCCATTCCCCAATTGATGAGCATCCCTTTGATTTCCAATTCTTACAGCACAAAAAGAGCTGCTATAAATATTTTTTGTATAAATAAGTCATTTTCCCTTTTCTTGGGGGATGTCTTTGGGATACAGTGGTTTTGCTGGATCAAAGAGTATGCACAGCCTTTTGGGCATATATTGCTCTTTAGAATGGCTGGATCAGTTCACAGCTCCCCCAACAGTGCATTAATCTCCCAGTTTTCCCACATCCCCTCCAACATCCAACATTTTCCTTTTTTCTTCATATCAGCCACTCTGATAAGTGTGAGGTGGTACCTCAGAGTTGTTTTAATTTGCATTTTTCTGATCAATGGTGATTTAGAGATTTTTTTTTTTAATGACTAAAGATAGCTTTGATTTATCTATCCAAAAATTGCCTGTTCACATCCTTTGTCCATTTATCAATTGGGAAATGACTTGTATTTTTATAAATTTGATTCAGTTCTCTACATATTTGAGAAATGAGGTCTTTATCAAAGATATTTGTTGCAAATTTTCCCCCCAGGTTCCAATGATATACTAGGCCTGGAAAATACAAAGGTTTTTTTTTAAAAAAGCTACTGCTACCCTGAAAAAGCTAATTTAACCACAGGCATATTTAAGAGGCATTTGGATATAGTAGATAAAGCGTGACTTCAGACCCAGAAAGACCCACTAATCTGAATCTAGGTAACTCTATAAAGGAATAAGTTTCAGAGAAGATAATGAACTGATATTCTTCACTGGGATTTCTCTATATGAATTAAATTATACGTCCAGTCGCTAACCCAATGCTATTCACAAAGCGCCCCCTCCCCCCCCACACACTATATCCACATACACAATCAACATATAGTTATGTATACATATATTTGTCTAAATACACAAAAAATATTGAGATATACATATATGCCAAAAAGGATCAATACATTAATAAATGTGATTTAATTCCTTTTTTTGCCCCAATTTGCACTGCATAGTCCTTTTCTTGGTTTATGACTAGACAAACAATAAAGTTAAATAACTTAAATTGGTCAAAGCCAGATCTTTCTTTCAAATCCCACACCCCTGATGCCTGTTTTGGCAAGGCTCATGTAAACTGATGTGTGCTTGATATCACAGCCCAAAAGTCAAGTGACTCGCAGTTTTGTCAAACCAACATAAGTAAAGACCTGAAAATTTCACATTTGTAATAGAAATTATCCTCCCCTTGAGATACTAGAGGATAAAACCTATAACCAGGTAGTAAACAAATGGTGGCTAATCTCCCAGTTCAGAGAGAGGTTGTCACTGAGGTGGTGAAACCACCACCTTCATACAAATTTTCTTTGAGAGGCCAATTTTCACCTATACCCTTGTCTTTGCATTCTTTTTTAAAAGAATATAACCATACCCTTTCCTTACATATTTAAATATTTGATTTAACTTTATATGCTGTCATTATATAAATATCAAAGTTTTATCATAGTTTACTTATGTTATTTGTCAGCAAAGTAAACAGCATTATAGTTAAGTTTTTAGTGATATTCTATAATAATCCTTAGACCCTCACAACATGATTTATACAATAGACTCCCTCTTTTCAACTCCCAATTTCATACTTTTTGAAGGAGAAGAAACTAACACTTGATTTGATTTAATAGGTCAAATATGTCAATATGTGATTTTTTTTTTTATTATTGGAACATTCTCCAACAACACCAGGGGTGAACCCATCTATAACTAATTATTAAGTTAAGTCTTACAAAGTTGTCTGAGATTCAGAGATGCTTGCAATAACAATAATAGGTAATATAGAGCTGTGATTTTGTTAGCAGTGGGAATTCCAGGGAGGAAACTCCTACCGATGCAGGCTGGCACCTTCTCTGCAATTTATAGCTTTAGGGAGTTGGTGAGGGCAGAGATAGCAAACACTTGGCCAGCAGGCCACAATCTGCAATACTCTCCAGCCACTGAACCAGATTAAAATGTGATTGGGATCTATTTAACAAAATAAAGAAGAAATACAATAGAACACAGATAATTTTAATATGTGGTTTTCTAAGTTAGCATGTGGCCAGCAGGGATCCTCATGTATGCTTTACTAACTCTGTTTCTACTTGAGTTTGTCCACACTGGTTAAGATATTGACAGACTAAATAACTTGCTTGGGGTCACACAGCCAGTATGCATTGGGGTAGGCCTTGAACCTAGAGTTTCTTTGCTCCGAAGCCAGCTTATTATCTAGTATGATACACTGCCTTACTACATAACATTTATATAAGCCTTCATATTATTATTGTTACTATTATTCATATTCTTTAATTTGCTTCTCACAACCCTACTCTCACAGAACTTACATAGTCTTGAAAGAGAAAACATGCAAATATATGTCCTGAATTTTGTATTAATCTCTCCTAGTTTTAATCTCATTCCTGATCTAATTAAAACCTTTTAATAGTTCAAAAACGCTTATATAAGACCAAACCTAAACTTAAACCTTATAGCTTGGGTTTATTCAAGGTTCCCCATTACCTGGGCTAGACTTAAGTTTCATAGCTATCATAGGGTTTAGAGTTGGAAAGATAATTTTAGTCCAAGAATTCATTTAGCCTTTTTTGTATCACAGACCCCTTTAGAAGCCTGGTAAAGTCGATGGGCCCCTTCTGAGAATAATGTTTTTCAATGCATAAGATTTCTAAAGTAATCAATTATATTGAAAAACAATTATCAATACCTACATTTTTTAAGTGCATGACCTGAGCTTAAGAATCCCTGATTGAGTAAACTTTATCAATTTATAAATAAGGAAATTGAGGTCTGGAGGGTTTAAAGGACTTATCCAAAGTTGAAACCTACTTCCTAGCCATGCTGGTTAATTTACCATCTTCTGATCTCACCAAGCTCATACTCAATTTATTTCACAGGATATTTTCTCTGTTCTATATACCTTTATTCCTTCCAATCTGACCAAATTATACTGATATTTCAAGGCCTAACTCAATCCTTATTTTTCTCCATACTCATTCTCAACCAAATACAAAATGGCTTGATGAATAATGTGCTTGACTTGAAGTCTTGAAAACTTGGGTTCAAATCCTATCTTAGAAACTCAATACTTTATGACCTTGAGTAAACTACATAACATTTTCCCACTTCATTATAAAATCTGTATAATTCTAGGAGCCCTCACTTCCCAGGGTCATGACCAGGATCAGATGAGACAATAGCAAATGAGATAACATCTACAAAGTGCTTTGCAAACCTTAAAGTCAGTCATTACTACTAAAGTCAACATAGACCTCTCCCTCCTCTGAACTCTTATGGTATTTTTTACCTAGAATACCACTTATTCTGACACGACATTTATTGGCTTGTTCCAATAGATTATATATAGAGACCTTGCCCAACACTTCTTTGAATCCCCCATGGTAGCTGTCCCATGGCTGAGCAATGAGCAGGCATTCAAGAAGCCTTTATGGAACTGGTTTCAATTCAGCAAAGTTTAAAAAGACTAAAGAAAAAGATATAGGGAAGTTCATACACTAAGAATCTCACTTACGATTTTTATGTAGTGATTTGTTGTTTAGTTAGAAATAATCATTACTAAACCAGAAGTCAAGTTAAAAAAATAAATAGTACTAAATGAAAAGATGTCACCTGAGAAGACTTTGTTATGTCTCATGGCAAAAGGAAAACAAAAACTAGCCCTTTATATTTCTTGTGCATGCTTCACCCAGACTATTACTTTCCAAATAAATTTATTTTCCAAATAAGTCTCCTTTAATACTTTTTTTTATTCCTTTTAAAGATATATGTAAGTTATCAGTTCCATGGTAATACATATGTAGCATAAAATATAAGGTAGATAAAGCAATTTTGCCGAAACTTCCTTCAGATCTTAGCTCTCATTGATTAAAACTTCATGCCCCCCTTTGCTCTAATATTTGATATAGACTGAAATAGTTCAGTAACATAGCTCTTCCTGTAACATCTTTATTCTTCAAACGGCTAAAGCTCCATGAAGCTGCCTCTTAACCTTCTCTTTTCCAAAGAGCAGAACTTCAATTCCTTCAGCTCCTTTGAACAAGAAATATTGTTGTATTTAAATTATTTATATTCTAAGGCAAATATTCTCTTTGTAGTTTAAAAAAATCCCAACAACATAAAACCAAAGACGAAGACACAGTCCTTCTAAGGGCAGCTAGCTCATTACAGGTACCAAAATATTTTACTCACCACTTTGCAGAGTTGTCTCTATTCATCAAACAGGAGTTTCTGACTTTCATTCATTCCCATCCGTAGTACTACCTACACTGTATCACTCTCATGTGGTATTTGGAGCTTTCATAAATCATTGAATTTCCCTGATCTACCCTTAGTTTTATTACCTCCCATTTATCTGCAATAAACTCCATAAACCACTTATCTGATCAAAACTGAACATAATTACTACTCAGTCATTTCCCTCCACTTTAAATGTCTTCCTTCCTAAAGGCCCTAGGGTTTCCTTGATCAGCTGATGTAGCTAAACCTAGTAAGGATATTTTTCCTGGGTCTAGTTCCTAATTCTTCCTAAAAGTCCATCTGGCTAGTCTAACATGCATCTAGCTTGATGCAAATGTTTTTGATCAGGAATTTCTGAACTTGGTTTTGGAAAACCTCAGAGGGTCTCCAGTTATCACTTGGGATGTTCTGAATTACAAAAGGCAAACCTGCAACTCCAAAGCAAAAAGCATCTTCAAAGCAAAATGCATTTTCACTCTTTTTGCTATTAAAAAAAATGCCATATAACTTTTAGGAGTGAACTGCGTATCAAAAAAAGCAAACAATGTGATACTCCACAAACTCTCTAAACACATCATTTTAGAGTTGCCCCTGGATCGGAGAACACCCGGCCAAAGGCTACACAGTGTCAGAGGCCTACTATGAATCAGGGTCTCTTGAACTCAAATTACATCACACTATCTATTATGCCTGGGCAGCTAAGTGGCACAGTGGATAGAGCACAGGGCTTGGAATCAGGAAGACTCATTTTCTTGAACTCAAATCCGGAATCAAACACTTTCTAACTGTGTGACCCTGGGCATGTTATTTAATTCTGCTTGCCTCAGTTTTCTCATCTGTAAAATGAGCTGGAGAAGGAAATGGCAAACCACTCCAGTATCTTTGCCAAAAAAACCCAAACGGGGTCACAATGAGTCAGACATGACTGAAACATCTGAACACCAACAAGGTATTATGCCATAATGTCTTTCTATGAAGTGGGCATCATGGCCCAAAATGTGTTTTATTTTGTCTTAATTACTCCTTTCTGACTGGCTTCTTTCATCTACTCTCTTTTCCATTCATGCTCTTCCCAAGTTATTCATGGAAATGAGTTCTCCACATATGCCTTTGCATCTTCACATTTGAAGTCTCCTGCAATGCTCCCATTACTGAATGAAGAGAACACCACGGGGGGAAAATTCAGTGGAAGAATCTCGTTCCGACAACAGCTACTCACAATTAAATCACAAGAAGCTTTTTCTTTTTTGCTCATGTGTGCAAACAGCCTGATCTTCACCACGTCCACAAATCTATTAGTTTATTTCTTCCTTCCACTTAACTGTGTCCCAGTTTCAGAACAGCAATTGAAAAGTCTTCTTACTGCTCACATATTCTTCTCAAGACCTTTCTTAGTTGGATATTTCTTCCTGTGTAGATTTGTACGATGAAAATTTATACTATCAACTTCATTATCTTTAACTCCTTCTCTTTATTACCTTTATACTGAATTCATAGCCTGCCTATCCGACCCATTACATGAATTTAATTTGGTTCTTGACAAAAAAAATACCAAATTAAAAAAAAATAATGAGTGAATAATGGGCAAGAAAGTCATACTTTTCTGGCTTTTGGGGTCCGTAATTATGCTCTGACAAAGCTTTTAACCCTGTTTCCCTTTGCTCCTCTACTGAAGCAAAGCCCTGATATCAGCAATTCAGCAGCTTAAAACCAAATGATTATCCACCAAACTCAAAGTCTCCCTGAAGGCCTGGAGATTACACATGTAACAGAATCATCCTACCCTTGCCAACAGTAAGGCTTAGGCCTTTATTTTACTTATTGTAGCTACTGAATGTGCCCCCTGCTTCAGAGCCGCAGGGAGCAATGATAAACATGATAAAAAAACAACCACAACAGAGGGGGAACCCCCTCCAAACTCTTACATTTTAATTTATAAATGAGAATATATACAAGAGAAATAAGATGCATTCTCTCACATGTATCCACACTTTCCCAAATGCCAAACTCTGCAAAAATTGCACCTATTTCTTGTTTTGGCTAAAAGTGAACCCTAAAATTTCCTGTAGGCAAATTCAGAAGATAATAGGTAACTACTGTTCGATAGTTTGATATTATATTATTATAAGGTGCATTTTTAGGCACTACGAAAATCATTCTCTGAACTTCCCTCAACATCTCTTCCAAAGCCCTGCTGCCTACGAGAGAATTTAATTTTTATTCTTTTACCTTGCATCTTCAATGCACTGAATTGAAGGGCTCGAAACATCTTAATTTTGTTCCAATGTCTAGTCTTTCTGTAACAATATATATTACTAAGGTTTTTGTTTTCATCAAATTTAAAATTTAAAAAAAAATCCACAACCCATATTATTTGAAATGATTAATCAATCTAAAAATGGCCTTTCCAACCTCATAGAGGATTTAGGACAATTAAACTTTAAACAAATATAAAATTAGAGTATAAAAATGTTTTTTTTTCAACACTAGTTTAAGATACATGTCTAAAGAATGAACAGGCAAGGGGCAGCTAGGTGGCACAGTGGATAAAGCACTGGCACTGGAGTCAGGAGGATCTGAGTTCAAATCCAGCCTCAGATCAACCACTTGACACTTACTAGCTGTGTGACCCTGGGCAAGTCACTTAATCCCAACTGCCTAAAAATAAAAAATCAAAATCAAAAAGAATGAACAGCCATTTGATTATTTCTTTCTTCTTTTAAGCTTCACTCTTTCCCTACTTTGCACTTTGGACTGTCTGACATTCATTTCTACCACAAATGATGGCTTCTTGATCAAGTCTAGAAAGTATTTAATGACTTTTAAGCTTGTAACTAGCCGGGTTGATAATTACATACAGTTAGGTCAATATAAAATACCAACTAGATTAATATAATTTATCACAGTAATAAAGCTAAACAAGTTTTTCTCGTAGTTAACCTAGAAGACACTCTCTTCCTAGTAAACTGAGTCAGGTGTTAAGAGAATGGTTTGAGGAATACATGCCTAAAGGTTATAAATGAGTGGAACCTGGCTAGGCAAGCCAGATTCAGCTGGGTGCAGAAATGGGACCCAGGGGAAAACAATAACCTGCCTCCAGGGTTTGCTCATCTAGATGGACAACATTTATCAAGTGCTGATGAGGAATTCAACGCCATACGGAAAAGAGAGACACATGATAGGATATGCCAGATTGAATCATGACCTAATGACTCGCTACAGACAGTTTGCCAAAGGTATTATACAAATAATCCATTTTGTGCAAAGCACGGGCTTACTTTTAAAATGAGTGTGAAATACAGTGGAATTAACCCAACATTTACATTTTCTACCTCAAAGTGCAAAACGAGAATTTACAATTTCCCAACTCATCAGCAATGGATGAAAATAAATATGTTCCGTCGTTACCACGTGTAGAGAAAGAGAAGAAAAATACAACGATTTCAGCCAACATCTTAGGAGTCACTGCAAGTATCCCATAGTCAAGGTACTTTACTCTCTCCAGACTTCCATTCCAACAACTGTAACTAAAACTACGCTATAAAACTCAAGGACACATATCAGTCCCTAAGGTGAAGAAACTGCCTAAGGGATTCAGAGCACACAGAGCAGTATGTGCCATCTCACATTTTTAAGGATGCAATTAGTTACTATTGTGTATTATTGGGTGTCCCATTTTCTCAGGTGATATGGAGGGCACTGAGAAGGACATATTTTTAAATGGGACAGTTAGCAGGGGAAAAAAAGTGACATTCTAATTTGGCAGTCCCTGGAAAATCCAATTTACACATGAGATCCACTTTCACCACAGCAAAGACTGTACAACTACTCTCAGGTCTCATCTTCATTTCTAACTAAACTATCATTAACTTATAGAACACAAAACAACTTGATAGCCTATGACAGTATTTTTATAAAGGAAAACTGGGAAAGAAATCTTGAATTGTATAATACACTAGCTCAGGGCCTAATTGGGTTGGTAGCCTGGCCATTTAAGTGACAAAATCCCAAATCTTGGTGAGTCTATGAAGAGAGCCTAAAGCAGCAAACCAAAGATCAATATATCTGTGTACTCAGTATAAAAAGGCTGGTTGAGCGGTTCATTGGTCTTTTCAGTTACAGCACAGTTATATAAATCCAAGTAGGAAGCCTAGCCTTGGCAAGTAGAATTTATTTAATCTTTTTAAAGGATTGATGAGTTTAAGATAGATGAGTTGGGTTGTTAGTTTCTGAAATGAGTTACCTTTCCTAAGCATGCTTTGTGATATAACCAGCTAGCAAGGAAAGGAAGAAGAGAAGCTCTAAATAAAATCAATGAATGATTCTCTGAAATTTCATGCACCCCAAGATTCAACAAGTAGGCTTATGTACAAAATCCCAGATCAAGAAAAGTCTTACTTTATAACATCTCCTCAAAACCCAAAACCGTATTGGAGAGAATCTCCCTTGAAGTACAGCATCTTATGACTTCCTCTTCAAGAGCAGCATACCTAAAAGGTTATTGATTTGGGTCTGAAGGACATGGGGTTTATTATTTAGGAAGCCATTGCTGGGCACAAGTGTGAGAAATTAATGATGGCTTTGTAAGTGTCCATGCTGCGGTGTGGAACCAGTGGGGCAACTGTCAATCTATATGATAATACATTCCCAAACTTCATAAAGTCAGTGATGTGAAAAAGCATTGATTTCTTTTTGAGCTAAACAGAATTTGTCAAAGAGAAAGAGCAAGGAGTTTACTGGAGTTAACACCTCAGCTTGCAGGATAGTAATTTCTTACCTTAGTAAATATTGTATAACCTTGTGTGTAAAATCCCTTGTTTTCATTTCTGTAGAAAACATAAAGATCCTCAACACACAAATTACTAATATTATTAATAATCCTGCCTCTAATTGATCTTGAGTTCTAACTTTAGTACATTCTTCCTCCTTTGGAACTCTCTCCCACCAGTGCCCCTCCCCCTTGCCAAGACCACCTTCTTATTCCTGGTAGATTTATCCTTACATGATACCAATGGCATGGCCACTGGTATCCCAAGAAAAATTAAGAGTCCAGATACAGGGACTGCCTTCCCATAAACTTTTAAAATGTAAATTCTTGACCAGTGTCAAGAAAAGAGAACAAGAAAATACTCCCAGTCTACTCATTCCTTTGACATAATTCATTAGCAAATTCTTTTCATCCATAACAGTTCCTGGTCAATCCAAAGCAAGCATTTGCTGCCTGTATACTTGCTTCACTGGGCAAATACCATTATTAGTGCTGCGTGTAACAATGCAGCTGACTTAAAATAATTATGACTAAAATGGGGCACACTGACTTTTAAAATGTTCATGCTTAATGAGACTAACATACACACAGGTCCTAAAAATTTCTAAGAGTACAGACAACATATTTATTCGGTGATCTTATTTTGTTAAAAAAGATGTCGAAAGTTATTTTACTTCCAAGTGATTTTCTTCATTTGGAAAATCAAATCAAGTTTTTTGATCATATCTGACACACACTAAAGTTGAAAAAGAACATCAGTAAATGGATTTAATTTGTATTATACACAAAAACTTCTAAAAGTAATTTCCTATCGAATAAGCACCTTAAAGTGCTAAATGTGCCAAGTTTCACAATTTTTTAAATTCCAAAATTACGTCTTAGGAAGTCAAGTGTGGGATTATACTTGAGAGGAAACCTTGATTAGTTACAGGCATTGCACTGTGATGTAAGATAGATCTCTTTCCCCCCTCCCTGGAATAAATTATTGCAGAATTAAACATAAATTTAAATGAGATGTGGTGACTTTTCTTTAAATGCATGTAACTTACCCCGAAAATGATGTATTTTCAGCACAGTTTGGATTCTGAATGATGTTTAGCTCTGCATTGCCATTCACGACAAGCTGTCACACTACAAATTTCTTTTTTTAATATATGAAAATACTTATGGCTGTTCTAGCAGAAGTCTTAAAGTGTTTTCTATAAACATTCTTAACTGATCTATTTGTAAACCTTTTTAACGGCAATTTTCATTCCAAATATACAATTCACTCATAACAAATCATATAGCATTTGATGTTTTCTTCAAAAATCAACCTGGCCTAATGCAATTTATCTCTTAATTTTTTTTGAAAACTAAAAACAGTTAAGTATCTCAAAGAAATATACAAATAAGGACCTTATCTCTTTAATGGCTTGTTCAGGCTTTGCCCATACTTACTGCTTAATGATCAGAAGCATTTAATTTTCAACAAAGCTTCGCAAGTTTCATTAAAGCCCACCTACAAAGCTGATGGATAAGTGATAGTGATTGTGATCGAAAACATGTGGCATATTATTAACCTAAATAGGCACCACGGTGAAAAAGGAAACGTGTGAGGGAATACTTTTTTGAAGGCAAGTTTCTCCCTATTTGTCATTATTAAACTCCAGAGCACCTGCTACAAGTCTGATCTTCAGTACGGATATGAGGCATTGCTGTCTGGAAATGAAAGTATAAGATAAGGTGGTATTCTTAAGAGATCTTCATGAGGAAAATAACCCAGGTTGGCATTTATGGGGGAAACCAATACAAAGACCTAGAAACTCGTGGAGAGAGGACATTTTGGGGTATAGGTCATAGTTTATCAAGTTCGCCTTCTTTGCAATGTAATTTACTTGCTAATAAGACCAACAGACTATACCAGAATACTCTGTTATCATCCAAATGTGATTTTAAAGTACTCTTCTCCTTTCTGGTATAGTTTAGGCTTCCCCCCCCCCCCAAGGTAGTTGAACAAAGTCAATTTAAAGGAAAATGAACGAGTTTCTATTGAAATACAAAATAAATAACTCCACATAGCAGTGTTAGAACATTAAAATGCACTTAAGAAGCAGGCCTACCGTTTTCATCATCTGACTTGTTTTCATTATCAGAGTCAGTCAGGGTAAGGGCCGAGTTTTCACGACTTGACAGACCGGAACTGCGCCTGGATTTGATCCCTCTGCCCCACAATCTTATAGCATGCTCTGGAGACATTCCTCCCTCTGTGTCCGAGTCAGCGTCGGACCCCGTGCTCAAGGAGTAGCCTTGGTGAAGAATTCCTATGTCCGAGCAGTAACCACTTCGATGAGGGGAGGGTTCACAGATTCCTAGCTCTGCAAGGGTGAAGTTAGTTCCTAGGATGACAACAAAAGAAATAACAGATTAAAATTCAGGGAACTGAAACAAACAAACAAACAAATGAAATAGACTTGAAAATAAGCAAACAGATCCTTTTGTCCAGCTAACACAGGTAAAAACTATTATAATATAAAGCTGAGGTGGTTTTTTGGGAGCATGATGGTCATTTAATGCTTAAAAAGGCATTTATTATGCACGTACTACGTGCCAGGAAACTTGCTGAATTCCGGGGATACTGAAACGGCACATCATCCCCAGGAACTTCCATTTTATATCGTGAAAATCATCACGTACACATAATTCAACTAGGAGTGAGTATTTTGGTCAAAACTCAAATAAACGTGAAGGGCTTATAATCACTCCCATGACAAAATGTCCCGAGAATATTTTAGTGTTTTGATCGCTCCAACAATCCTGCTAAATGTAAGGCTGTTCAGTATCCTGGCAGTACAGAGGTGGTGCCGTCTTTAATGATAACATGCGTCAAGTTCCATTTTAATAGAACATATCAATCAGAACCCACAGGAATGAGCTTCACCACTAGAAATATTCAGTCTTTGCAGAGTGAATGCTCCAGGTAACTTGCCACTCAGACACATAATGTAAGCTAAAACACAAGAAATTTTAGAAAGTGACCATTGCTTCCTAGCTCTCTGTACAGCCTCTTTTTCTTTCAACTACCTACTAAATTTGCAAAAAAAAAAACCATAATAAACTCAACTTTTTGTGCTCCAAGTATGGGAAACTGTGAGTAACAACAACAATGAAGCAGCTTTCTCTTCTTTAGTCGGCTTTTAATTAGGTTAGTTAATCCTATCCCATTCTTGTCTGTTACAAATCGTTTATGACCTCAAGATAAGGTTAACCTAATCTAACACTTAGGTGGTTCTTGAAGATGGAATCTTTTTTTAAAGATACATTTTTAGTGCCCAGCTTTCTAGATCAGCTTAATCTGCCATTAATTTATAATAAACATGTTTTGTAAGCTGGCTTTTTTGTTAATACACACTGATCTACTAAGACTTATTTACCTGTGTAAATAGTCCCAAAGGGTGTGCTTCAATGAGTCAGACCCAATTCTACACATAATTATTTTCTGCAGAGTGAAACATATCCATTGGAAAGATAAACCAAGCAAAAACACATATCAGCGTGGGGCATTTGCCTACTACCTGTGCAGAAAGAAGGCAACTGATAACCAATGAGCATACCACTAAATGGGGTTCTTTAATTCCCCATGCACTTCTTATCACACTATCTTAGTTTTCTTCTCTCAGCCCAATTTGTTAAGTTCCAGCTTATATCCTAGGGATTTAGGAATTGCCAGTAATTAATTATACATTAAAATGTATATTTCAGACTCAACAAACTGTATAAAATGTATATTTCAGCCTCTAAAACTGAAGCTACCGAGTTCAGCTGTGCCTGAGGAGGCAAGTCCTTCCATTCTGATCCTCTGACATCCTATACGATAGGACTGACATTCTTCATGCTGCTCCTTAACTTATACTTAACTCAAGGGAATGTATTCTCTTACTACTGACATGTTTCCATATCATACTAATATTCTACTTTTTTTAAAAAAATTGCACTATAAAATAATAGCATGTTATTTTCTTTTGTAATGGATTTTCTTTAAGCTGTACCTTTAAGGATGTATATGTATGTAGATAGGGAGAGAAATAGAGATACTTATGTATATGTATGTGTATATAGGTATGTGTATACATATTATATGTATATTCTATACAAGTAAATATATAGGGCAGAGAGTAAGATGCAAGATTTCATTTGTATAGGGAACTCCTGGTGAAGAAACTTCTTTTATCAAGGCATTTCAGCACCTGCTCTACAACTTGCAGTCTCAGAAGGTCACTTGGTGAATGGGGGTGGAGTCACTAAAAGGTTAAATGACTTGCTCAGGGTCAAACTTCCAGTCTATGTCAAAGGAAGAACTTGAACCTAGAGTCCTCTTGACTTCAAGGTCAACTAAAAATCCAGTAAGCCATTGGTCCTTTTTTTTTTTTTTGGCTAGTCAATGGGGTTAAGTGACTTGCCCAGGGTCACACAGCTAGTGAGTGTTATGTGTCTGAGTCAGGATTTGAACTCAGGTCCTCCTGACTCCAGGGCCAGTGCTCTATGCACTGAGCCACCTTGCTGCCCCCCACCATACCTTTTGATGTAGGAGATTCTTAACTGAAATATTTCATTTAATGAATGAGATTTACAGGACCAATATCAACATTCTCTGTGCTAAAAATTTCCCCCATTTACATCACTACACACAGTATGCCTACCTCGTTATATAAGAAATAGCTCCATATGCAAATTTAGTAAGAGCCATTGGCATACCCAGAAACAAAAATAGAAACATGGTTTGACCTCTTCATGCTCCTTATAGTCAAGGCAACTAGTACTGCAGGGCATCCCTTAAGGAGCCCAACTGGGAATTCGCAAATGGGGATCAGCTTTGAGACGAAAGAGCAGGACGGGAACAAGGGCAGATTCAACAGGAACAAGGGCAGATTCAACACTTGGTTATCTGCTTCCTCCTCTGCTGTTCCTGGCCCAGCTTCTTTGTCAATAAAATGTCATGTTGGTCTCTCGGCTTTTAACCAACTCAAAGCAAAACATTCTTGGGCAGATTTTATATGAAGAAGCTTTGGCACGCACACCTGCTGTCTTTACCTAGGTAGGTGGTAAACGTCGTAGATAGTATGATAGGTAACCCCATTCCTTTGGATTATCCAGGGGACACATTCATCAGAAGGAACTGGAATGCCATAGCAACACTATTCTTATTGTTTCAGTTCAAGTCAATCAACATTTATTGAGCACCTCCTATGTACAAGGCTCTGAGATAAGTATTAAAATAAAATTTTTAAACAATGGAGTATTTTTAAAAAGGAGTTTTAAAATTGCTACATACAATTAGTGTCAATTGCAAAATCTTCACATTAGGAGGGAATCTACAGGTCACCTAGTCTAACTTTCCACCTAAACAATATTCCTGACACATGGCCTGCTAGTCAATTTCTGCTTGACCACTTCCAGGAACAAAGAGTTCACACTACTTTATAATATATACTTTACAATTAATGGACAATTTCAACAATTAGAACATTTGTCCAGATAATGACTTCAAATTTCCTGTAACTTCTATTCAATGATTTCAGTTTTCCTTAATGGAGCTGTGAAAGATAAACTGAATTACTTTTTCACACAATAGCCCTGAGAGTAAATAACAGCTATTATGTTCCTCCTTAATCTTTCCCCCTCCCCAAGTCAAATGTCCCTATTTACTTTGACCATTATTTATATAACACAATTTCCATAAACCTCACCATCTTGGTTAGCCACCTGGTGGATAAACTCAAATCTGTTAGTGGCCCACAACGTCTAGTACTCAAAACTGGTCATGATACTTCAAATGTGGTCAACCCATAACAGAGGACAGTAGGGATATTACATTTTAATACAGTTTATTGATGAACTTTGTCTTTACATCACAGTTGCTTTACTCCTCCACTCAAGATTGTACCCTTCCCTACGACAAAGAAAATGAATTAATCAAAAACATCAGAGTGTCTAACATTATATACATTTTAATGCCTAACTACTCTGCCATGAAGATAAAGATATACTTCTTTATCTCTTCTCTATTATAACGGACTTTTCCCATTGGTCTGGATTCAGCATTCTATTAGTGATCTCTCCATTTACATAATTGTAGTCATTGCATGTAATGTCCTTTTGGTTCTGCTTATTTCATTCCATATCAGTTCATATAAAGCTTCCCACATTCCTCTGAATTCTTCATATTCATCATTTCTTTCATTTCTACAAAGAAAGGATTGAGATTCTCACCTTTTTTCTTTGTACCCCAATCTAGGCGTCCAAGGGAGCACCCTTTAAAAAGACCTGACATAGCAACCACCTTTTCGTGACTGTAGTCCCTTATTCCTGAAGAGCTACAGTTAGAGACTCAGAAAAGAAAGTTTTTAAGATCATAGCTCTATGGCTGGAAGAGGGAATACTTAGTCCAAAATTCCTCACCATTACAGGTAAAGAAGCTGAGGCACGGGATGATTGAGTGACTTAGCCATGGTCACATAGGCAGTTGGAAGACAGGGTTTGAAATCAAATCAAATCATCAGATTCTTTCCATTGCACTATTATTTGCTTTTTGAGATCTCACCACCAAAGGCCTTGGAAGTGCCAAACAGTTCAAATCAGAAACACATATGATTTTATCAATTGAAATTACACTATAGCTGATGTATCACATCTGATTTGTCAGGTGTCCATTAAGAACCAATGGACTTTTCTGGTGCCCCATTCTTTCTTTGCTTTTGTTCTTTTCATTTATATTGTTATAGCAACTGTGTATATTGTGAATTTCCCATGGTTAAGTAGGTAAAAAGTAGTAGATATGTGATTTTGAGTTAGATTTTCTGATGCCAGAATCCTTCCTAAATACCACATAACATGTCACAAGTAGTGATGAAAACTGAATACTTTAGTAAAAAAAAATTAGAATATTTATTCATGCAGAACTAAGCGTTTGGGTATGAGGACAGATTGGATTTTTCTCTGAATGATTTTCTTTTTATCTGGTTGCATGGTGTCAGGCAAATGTGACCTCAGTTGGCAAAAAAAGTTACTCTCATGCAAACAGTGAAGCTCTAATTCAAGGGTAGACGCAGATGGATATGAATGAAATGAAAGGTTTCTCCAATACCACAAATTTCTCAGCCACCTTCCCAATTTCAACACAAGAAGGTGAACATGGCATTCTCTACTTGTGGAGCTCATCCAAGGGGAGGGGAAATATATATACACACACACACATATATATATAAATATATATATATTTATACACACACACACACACGTGTATATACACATACACACGTTTATTTATTTATTTATCCCTAGATTCACATTTTTCTCCTCTCTTTCTGGAAAACCTCCAACAAGGAAACGAGGGCAGCAACAACAGGTGCTATGAATGACTGTCATCTAAATAAAAACGACATGTTCAGCAGCCTCTTGAGCTTGAACTTATTCTCTGCACTAGTGGTAAAAATGCCAACATGATCAAAAATCGATTGCAGTATTAAAAATATAGTCCCGTTTCCTTAGGTGAAGAAATTAGTTATGTTTATATTTCTGACTATAGAAATCCTATCACTCTGTAATTAGCTTCATAAGAAAAAATAATAGCGACCCATGACAACCCAATGACAACCGTATGGTAGCTGAGTATTGTATTCTCAAGAGTATCTCTTTTGTTAGAGAGCTCCTTTGAGACCCTCCAATGCTTAAGGACAACATCCAGGGATTTCTTGTCCTCGTTTCCTACCCAGCTACTTTCTTGGACTTCATAATTTCCAGAAATTCACCATTCGACCACATGAAATCAACTGAGAAACTTACTTCTCTTTAGATTACTTCCCATTTCAGCTTCATGATTTCATCATGCCATGCCCACCAGTGACTCTGCTGTCCATCTCCCCACCCCTGCTTTTCAGCTTTTCTTTTATTAGCTCTGCCATCAGACTGTGAGCTCCCTAATGCCTTTCTTTGTAGCCCCAATTCTTAGCATAGTGCCTGAAGCATGGTGCTTAGTAAATGTTTATTAACTCTGACTCTGATTCTTAGGTATATGGACAATTAATGGGTCATTTAACAATGAGCAAATTCTGGGTCACATGACCAATAAGATGGAGGCCCAGACATTTTCTCTCTTCTTCCCTAATTCCACAAAAATTTCCAAAAGAGGAATTAAATGTTAGAGGTAGAAAAATTACAGTTGACTCCACAGGACAAGCAAGCAGGAAGCCCAACAAGGTTATACAAATTAATGTCGGACACTACTAATCCACAGCTTGCTTACTTAGCATTCCTCCCCAACCGGTCTTTATGTTCTAGCAAGGGGCACAAACCAATCCATGGGGCTTGTGCTTTGATATCCATTCAGAAATTCATCTTCCGCTACAAAGTCCCTGCCAGTGCATACCACTCCTGCCCTGTTCACATCACATCATCCTGTTACAACGAACAGTAGACTGCTCTGGCCTGTCACAAGAGGAGGAAACATAGGGGCAACTGAGCTGTCTTCCACCTGGGGTAACCCTTAGATTAGGGAACCCCAGTGGTATCAGAAGCTGGAAAAAAACACGCACCCTGCCTTCCCCAAGCCTGACCAAAATGGCAGATTTTGATTCAGATCAGACAGATAGATAACTAAACAACTGAGCAAGTCCCCCAGTAGAGAAGCAGCTGAGATTAGGCTAAATTCAGTCCCTGGGTAACAGCCTCTTTCAAAGAGGAAGAAGTCAGAAAGTCAATGAGAGGTGAATATAAAGGGAAGGGGATAAAGCCGATGAAGTTTTCAAATGAAAGAAAATACAATTAAAAACCTTGACTACCAAGAGATACATCAACATAGATGGCACTAAATTTAGAAAGGAAAGCAGTTTAAAAAAAAATACAAAATATGTCAAAAGCATCTCTGAGTAAACCTTGCAAAGACATCAATGCCTGATGAAACACAAAACCCCATGAATTCTCAAGAAAACTTGGAACTGCAGTAAGATGTTCCAGAATGATTCAAGAAAGGAAAAAGAATATTTAGATAAGTTTAGAAGGTAGAAATAATAAGCAGAAAAAAGCCTTGAATCCCCAGTGCTGACTCTCTCCAAAGGAGTGGGAGAACAACAGTTTCAGAATGTAAATTCACTGAAGCAAAGGACAATTTAGGATAAGAAAAACAAAAAAAAATGAATATCTCATTTCACAGAATCGCAGAAAGTCAGAGTTGAAAGGGATCCTAAAGTCCATCTAGTTCAGCCCATGTCTAAACAAGACTGTCGTCTACAACATATTGGACAAGGGGTCATTCAGCAGTTGTTTAGATTCCTCCAGTGAGGAGGACGTTGGCACACCATGAGGCAGCTAAATGCACTTTCAGATAGCTCTATTATTAAGAAGGTGTTTTCATTTTGGTTTTGTGTTCTTCTTTACACAGCAGAAATGGTACCTTGCTTCACATCTCTGCCACGTGTTACCTGTGTGATCTAGGTCAAATGATATCTCTCTATACCTCAGTTTCCTCTCCAATTTAAAAAAAAACGAGGTTGAATAGGATGACTTCTAAGGTCTCTTTCTATGATATTGGTCTAAATTTGCTTATTTACAGCTTCTACCCATTCTCTTAATTCTTCCCTCTGGGAGCAAGCAAAACAAGTCTAATCACTTTTCTATAAAAATAGTCTATCAAAATACAGAGATAGCTACTGTGTCCACCTCAAAGTCTTCGCTTCTTTAGCCTGAACAATCACTATTCTCATATGGCATGAGCTTGAAGTCGTTCATTATCTTGGTTAACCTTCTGGTTATCGATGCCCTTCCTAAAATATGGCAACAAGGTTTGAATGCAATACTACATCCAGAGACACTAGGGCAGATTACAGTGGGAATAGTGCCTCCATATTCTTGGATCTTGGATCAGTTTTTTGTTTTGTTCTGTTTTGTTTCTAAGTAGCCTACCATCAAGTTGTCATTATACTGATACAACTTTCTGGTCTGAATCCCAATATCTATGATATAAAAAAGTAACTTTCTTTATAATATAATTGGAAGAATTATTTCAAAATTGTCCATCCTGAAAGTTCTTTCAAGGAATCTACATTCTTAATCTTCTTAATGCCAATAGTTTTGTGATTTATTTCTATTTGCAGGGGAGGAGGAAAATATGGACATCAAACCATAGAGTGAGAGTCATGATTGGATATTCAACTCTGTTCTGCTACCATGCAAATTCAGGTTACAATGAAATGCTGTTTCAACTCAAGCTGCACATGTTTAGATATACTTATTGCCTATTCAGTTAAATAATGGAGCATCTAGCCTGCTCAACTTTGGACAATACACTTGATGTATCTATGCAGAAGCTACTGATGTTCATTTGCAATACTTTACCACTGGCAGTATAGTATTTGCATTCTTAACAGTCATGAAGGTGCCTGTCTCCAACATTCTCTTGATGTTGTAAAAACACTGACTTTCCTGTCATTGAAGGATTATTGTAGAGCTCCAGAGTTCATGAACTCATTTACATTCTGACACCTCGTGAGATGAATATTTCAGTCTGTACCATTACGTGAACTTGTACTCAGTAGATATTTTACCCAAGTAACTGGCCAGAACCTCTGCCTATCCATGAAAATCCGAGAGAACAACACTGAACAGAAGAAACATTCCTCCTCATATAGGACTGATTCAAACAATTTAACCATAAACTATCGTTAGGAAATGACCACTTGCTGAAAACCATACAAATTCCTCTTATTTCTGCTAATAGATTAAATTCAGAAGACAAGGAAGGATTTAGAATGTCTTAAGATCCTTTGCATACTAGCCCTATAAGGCAGAATAGAGTACTGGAAAAAAAATGGATTTACAGTAAGAACTAATCTCAGCTCTGCTATTCACTAATTATGTGACCTTGAACAAGCAATTTTACCTTTCAGGGACTCAGTTTACTTATACATAAAATTACTGGGTTTGTTGGACAAGACAATCTCTAAATCTATTATGCTATCTAATTAGGATGATCACAAAAGGAAGATAATAGGAACAGTTTAGAATTTAGATCATAGTCTGTTTTCTTTCATTCTTTTCCACATTGTTTCATGGGCTCAGGACACATTCGCATGCACACACACGCACACACACACACACACAAAACAACCTGTAGCTTATAATAGTTTATAGGCACATGTAAAGACTTAATTGCATTTAGCACCTGACAGCTGTTGACTTACCGGGAATTGTTGAGTCACCAAACCAATGTCAGAAAAAAATACAGGAATAGAAAACAGTAGCTTGTTCAATGGAGGAAGAAAAAAAAAAACTTACACCACCACAGCTGAAGTACTACCCCATCAGTGCTATTATGTACATGTTCTGAGTGATGCTGTTACTAATCAGTTTCAGCAACGCCAGAGGCATAATCATCTGACTCAAATACACCATTTCCAGTGTGATTTGAGGCCTCAACTGAAAAGACTAATGTGTATTACCTCCAACAGCGATGGACACACCCATTTGTAGATGAAGACAACAGCTTCACAAAATTTCAGGAAAAACAGAGGCATCATTCGATGTCTTAAAAAAGTCTTCATACTAGCTACTGACAGCTTCCACCAAAGCTAGGGGTGTTAAACAATTTAGGTATACCACTGATAATAATCTTGTGAAAGAAATGTCCCCTGAGAGAAGAGATGAAGATTCCATACAGGGGGCCTCTCAAGCCCTACTGAACCTCAGTTTCCTACCTAAAATGAGGAGCTTAAATTAGTTCTAAATCTTATGGTTTTGCAATCAGAGATTTTCATACTCATCAATCAGATTAATCATATAATAATATCCCCTCCTCCTTTATCCCAAGTCCAAACGACTTTTCTGTCATTCCTGAAAGACAGAAGCAAAACAAGAATAATGAAAGAAGTCTCTGAACTATTTTTACTTTTCAGCACATAGATGACAGTAAAACAGCAATTAATCCTAAGAAGTGATGAGGGATGACTGAGGAGAAAGAAGAACTGTGAAACTAGACAGGAGAACTACAAGCACATTGTTCCAAAGCTCTATTGAAAGGGAAATCAGTTCTATATACCTACAGAGCCTTTGAGAACATCACTGTATTAGAGCACAGTATTATAAACGATATGATGGCCCTCTCTGAAACATAATCTTCACTCTGTGCTACTTAAGAAGACAGGGAGATGTAGGATGTATTTTTGAACAAACTTCATGAAAGAGGTTGATAAAGGGGAAAAAAAATTTCGAGTATTTAAATGGGGAAGATTCATCTATCTGAAAAATATACACATATGGAACTCCCCAAAGAAGTTAAATAATGAAGATGGAAATAATAGAAATGATAGGACTAATCATTATTATTTCTAAACCTTCCCCTCCAGAGAAATTGTATCTTTTCCCCTTTCTGACTGAGATTTCTTTTCTGGAAATAACAAGGTGTGCAAACAATGTAACAAACTACATGCAATTTTAAAATTTATAATAGGTCAATATCACTATCATGTAAAACCTTTAACAAAGTATTTTTAACAAATAATATTGGACTATCTTATAACTTCTGTAGCTTCCTTCTTTATTCTACCAAAATATCACACCAATGAGAAAGCAGACAATCATATGGCACTTTGAAAGTTTTGCAAAATGCTTAACTTGCATGATCTCGTTTTAACCTCACAACGACCCTGTTTTATTGTACCCATTTGATGAGAAAACTGAAGTTAAGTGACATGTCCAGGGTTAAACAACCACTATGCGTCTGTGGCAAGATACTGGCACATAATAATTGCTTAATAAATACTTTTGATTGATTGATTGATTGATTGATTGAAAAAATGGTCTTCTAGACTTCAAGTTCTATGCCATGCTGCATCAGCACTAGAAAACCCAGTGACTTCTCTTAATCCTATTGTTTAATATATATTGAACAAACTGATTCATAAATTTCATGCTAGCTGTCTTTTGAATCAACATTATTAAAATGAAGGTGGCAAAAGCCTCCCATTCCTACAGGCAGTGAAACAGGAAGATAGAAGGATGCATAAGGAGTCACTAGCTTAGTCCCTGGTTTACCTGATAACCAATCCATTTCACTATATGATGCTCTGCCTTTCTTTGGAGGTCACGTCTGGTAGGTTGTTGCTTTCTTAAGATGCCAGCTAACCCTTCCCAGCTAAAATGCTGCTTCTCTGCAACAACGTGATTAAATCCAACATGACATATAACTGTTCTCTATTGAGATCTCTCTTTGTTGAGGTTTTCCAGGTGCTTTATGAAAACATTTGCACTACCCAGCACTTACTGTACCCTCAGCTGAGGAACAATATTTCCCTTATTAAGGCAGCTCTGCTTTCCAAAGGGGCTGCTCATTTTGTATTCTCCTTTGTTGTATTCAGATGGAAAAAAAGGGAAACTGCTACATCACTAGCAAAAGCCCAGTATTCCTATGTCACCATAGGTTAGTAGCTTCCTCTCATTACAGGATGGTTAGGGCTCTGCAGTGGATTATTATTTCCAACAGTTATTTCTTGCTTCAACTTCCACTCTCTTAGAGTTGCCCTCAAATTACTTTCTCTTCTGTGCCATATGCTCGATCTCAATACAACTAAAGAAATCAAAATGGTTCTCTCAGAAAGTCTATCCATCAATATTAGCAGGGGCAGATCCTTAGTGAAGCTTTGGTTTGCTTTACTGCTTAGCTTGTAGGTCTTCTGCTTTTCAGTTCAGATGATCCCGAGGAATCTTTTGTCATCACACAGGACTCACGAGAGCCAGTTGGCACACACTGTTCACATTTCAGAGAAATCACAACAACAGAATGATGAGTTTTGGATTTTTCCCTTTTTAACTTATGAATACCAAGAAAAGGTTGATACATTCTTGATGAAGTATTTTGAATCTTGCCTAAGTAAGGGAGGGGGAAAAAACTCTCTCCATATACAAATGTGTGTGTGTGTGTCTGTGTGTGTATAGATAGACAGATAAATAGATAGATAAAGATAGAGATATTATCCTTTTCAAGCCATTTCCTTGCATTAAAAATACATAATGACCTTGGGCAACTTAGTATCCCACCCTGCACCTCAGTTTCCTCATCTGTAAAAGCACGGGGTAGAATCTGATGACCTCTAAGGTTCCTTACAAATTTTGCATTCTATGATTCCACATTCCCTCTGGTGAGAAACCAGGCATACTGCTGCCCCATGGCGATCAGCCTGGCAGAAGAAAGACACCTATGGAGAATGGACAGAAACAGAGAACAACTGACATATGATTCTCTTCAAAGGGAGGAGCCCAGGGACTTTTGCATCTGATTTCTGCCCAACTTTTTAAATGAATGGTGTATCAACCTGTAGATGATCTTAGTGAATTAGGCATTATTTCAGAAATCCCTTTGTCTATAAACAAACAGAATGCGAATACACTTAAGGGATACCATACAGTAAAGTAGGGCACAGAAACACATGAATAAATGGACAGAAAGCTGCCAGCAGAAACACTGACTCATAGGAGGAAAAAAAAACCTCAGTTTCAGCCAATCATTCAAACTTATCATTTTAACCCTACTTCTTCTTTCCTCCTAATTATACCCTTATTTTTATTCTGCCTATCTTGCTGATATTTACCTTTACATATAGAAACACTTCAAGACAAAAATAGAGGAAAAGCTCAGCTTTTTGACCGTTTATACATTTCCACTTCCTTTAACAGCCCTCTCCAAAGATCGAGTGAATTTCTGCCTCAGAAACTTCTTTCCAGGATCTCACTTTTTCTCACTGCCATCCCGTGGTTGCTCCTTAATCAAAATTTCAGAATGAGAAAAGATAGGGCATGCATATTTGTGTTTTGTTTTCCTAAAATTCTGCCAGATTATTATTCCAAGCCAAAAAAAAAAGTAAGGTCTGTTTTGTGCAGCACATAACCATAAGTTTTCTATGTGACAATGATTCCAAAATGTTCAGCATCATTTACCCTTTTTTATTGTTAATATAAGGATTCATTTCCAAGACCTCAAATAACATGAAGTTTATTCATTTATTTATTTATTTATGCATTGCATGCACTGATGAACTAGCCTGCTCAGCAAGCATTTAACAGATTAGACACTTGAACATGGTTTCAGGCAATGCTCTCTCATGTTTCTGCGTATTGCCTGATAAACACTTCAAAGTAAACCGCTCATAAATATGAAATGAAAAGCCGAGAAGTCGTTATGCACAGCTTTGAGATACAAATCTCTTTATTCCCCTCTGAAGTGGGGTTTGATTGACATAATGAGTCATAGATCCTGTCCAGGGACACACTGCCTTATCCCCCTTTTCCTCGGGAGACAGGGAGACTTTAAAGAAATCCACTTCAGAACTTTCTGATAGACAGCGACTAGGGGAAAAAAAAAGTTGAATCCTATATTAAATAACTTATTATTTTGTGTTAATGCCTACTTTGACAACTATGACATATGTCAGAGTTTGACAATATATCCTTACACAGACATTATTAACTGCAACCTTTAGAAAGAAAAATGCCAAATTCTAGGAAATTATGCCAGACTACACCTCTTTTTCTATATGAATTGCTACTATGAAAACCTGGGAAATTATACCCCTTGCTTTCCTGATAAGGAAAAAAAATCACTAATAAGATAACTGCAGAGTTGCAGCACCAAAACGCAATAGGGACTAGTGATTATTGGGGAAGACATTCTTTTTTCCAAGTCACTTTTTTTTTTAAATTGAGGCATTGTGTTTCAATACCTCAGTCATTTTCCAGTCAATAAGCCTCTTCCCTCATCTCCCCCTCACCATTAAAACATCTCCCAACAATTAAGCAAAAACACTTAGTAGAGTAATATCTAATATAGGGACCGTCAGTGCAAGTTACTTCCATGTTTGTCATTTACCGTTCTCTACCAGAAAAGAATGATGTTCATTTTAAGTTTCTTCATTTGGAATCTACATCGTCCATTGTGTTTGATTGGAGGTAGACTGGCTTCCAGTGCTATCTTCATATGTTGTTATGGTCATTGTGTATCTTGTTCTTCTGGTTCTGCCATCTTCCCTCTACATCAGTTCAGGTAAGGCTTCATATGTTCTTGTGAATCCTTCAAATTACTTCTTCCTTATAGCCCAGAGAAATTCCATTACATACATGTGCCATGATTTTTTAAGCTGTATAACTTATTTCTGGCTCCTTTCCATGCTAATTCCTGCTTTGTACTATTTACTTTTTCATCTTTGTATACTCCGTGCCTAGGAAAATAAATGTTTGTTGTTGGACATATTGATTAACTGATGCCAAATGAGGAGTGAATTTCATGGAATCATAAAATCTCAAAATTGGAAGGGACTGGAGAGGTCATCTTGCCCAACACCAAACTTACATACAAGTATTTTCCCTGATATTCTTGACAAGTGGTCAATTGGACTCTGCTTGGAGATCCCCAGTGATGCTGAATTCATCCGTGGAGAGTTCAAATTGTTAGGATTATTTTTTCTTTCTACTGAGAAAAAATCTTCCTTCCTGTAAGCTCCATTAACTGGTCCTAGTTCTTACTTTTAGCACAAAGGAAAATGAACCTAATCCTTCTTCAACGATCATTTCTCCTCCAACTCTTCTCTTCTTCAAGCTGGTAGTTTGTTTACTATATAGAGTTTCAGCTCCTGATCCAGGCATTTAAGGTTCTTCAAATCTGACTCCCCACTACTGTCCTGTCATTTCATATCACTCTCTTTCATATAATTCATATTCTAGTCAAACCAGGATCACTCTCCACACCTCATTCTCATCCCTGCCCTCTCTTGCTACCGGGTCTTTGTTCATGCTGTATCTGACTCTTGGAAAGGACAACGCCTGGAACACAGTAGGCACTTAAGAAATGTTTACTGGATTTAAACGAAAGGGCTCCTCTCTACCATCAATATGACCTCAGTTTGATTGGCTTTCGTGTCTCAATGTTAATTCATATCGATCTTGTGTTTGCTCTTCAGTCATGTCCAACACTTCGTGACCCCATTTGGGATTTTCTTGGTAAAGATACTGGAGTGGCTTGCCATTTCCTTCTCCTGCTCACTTTTCAGATGAGAAACTGAAGTAAATAGGGTTAAGCGACTTTCCCAGCATCACGCTGCTGGTAAATATCTGAGGCTGGATTTGAACTCAAGTCTGACTCCAGGCCTGGCACTCTCTCCACTATGCCACCTAGCTGCCCCTCATATAATTCTCATAATCCATTAAAATCCCTAGATCTTTTTATTTTCCCCACATAAAATGATGTCTAGTTATATCTTTATTCAGTTGATTTTGGGGGCCCAATTTAGGGGTCTACATTTCTTCTATTACATTTCACCTTGAAAACTCTGTGAAATTTTCCAGATGTAATCCAACCCACATGGCTCTTCTTACACGCTCACTTCTGGACCTAGTGCACTGTCTATCTGCAGCCTGTCTAAGATACTGATGGTCATCCACCTCATTATATACAATAACCTGAACAGTAGGATTTTTCATTTGCTTTTTTCTCCTGGGTGGATTACTCAGCCAGTCCCATTTGGGTAGCCGTCGAACTCCATGAGAAGGTACTACAGTATCATGCAGCTTGATGTAGTTAGCACCACCATCCACAAACAGGAACATCTAGACGACCTCATGCCCTGCACGGAATCCATCTTCCATTTTGACCCTCCCCAGATTATCTTTCATGACAGGGATGAATATTAGTATAATCTTCATGTTTTATTCCTCACTTAATATTGATAATCAAACATTTTTGAACAAAGTTACCTCTGCCACTATATATACTGTGGAATATTTTTAATGATCCTAAGCAATTCTCTAGAGAAACACTCCCCCCACCCACTTCTAAAAATACCAACATTTTCTGAAAATGCTAAATAGTCACAAATAATAGAATGTCAGTCTCCAGGGACTCCAAGTTATGTGTGAACCTAAAGGAGTCATGGAGAGACGACTTCCACAGATGCAATAATATCATCTAGGAAAGGTAAGGTGAAAAAAAGGAGAGGAGACAACAGGCTAGTCATGCTGTGAGATCAAGGGTAGTAGATGAACTGCCCAAATTCTTCACACGTAGCTGTAGAATGTTTAAAAATAAACAAACCAAAAACCTCTATAAAGGACTTATGGGAGGCCATAGGAAAAAAAATCATACAGGGTGAGAGAAGGGGTGAATGTGTTGCTATCCATACCATCTTAGGAAGTACACACATAACATCACAGAGTTAGAGCTGGAAGGCAACTTACAGGCCATCTAGTCTAAGCACTTAATTTCATAAAAGAGGATATTGAGGCCCAGAGAGGTTAAGTAACTTGCCCAAAGTCACATGGTACCAATCGGCAGGGCTGAGATTTGAATAAGAATCTTTTGACTCCAAATCCAGGGATCTTTCTCCTGTACCATGACCCATTGAAATAGTATTAAATTTCAACGTGTTCAGTTCATCTCATTTTAACAGCTTTTGGGGGCCTTTTTGGACAATGATTCTGTCATCCAGTATAACAGTTGTGCTTTCCAGCTTTGTGTCAGATGCACATGTGGTAACTATTCTATCTATATCTTCATCAAGGTCATTGTCAAAAACATCAAAGAAGAGAGAGTCAAGGACAGCCCCAGAGACTCTTCACTTAAGGAAATAGTCGATAAATGAACAATTTATCAGGGAACTTTAGGAAATAGTGTAAGTGATAAGAAGTAGATGTAGAGTTAGAAAAACAGGATTTGAATATGGATTCCAACAGTGACTAACTGTGCAGCATGAACAAATAACTGCTTCTCTGAGCCTTAGTTTCATTACCTAATACCTGGGTATCTCACTGGGTTGCTGTGAGTTAGGTGCTTTGAAAATCTTAAGAAGATATATAAATGTAAGTTATTATTATTGTTAATACTATAAAGTCAACAGTGGTTCTAGAAAATCAGAGAAGGGTGAGAAAATTTCAGAAATCGTGTTTAACAAATAGGTCAAATAAAGTGGATACAACCCCTATCTCAAGTACAAGGGTCTCAAATTCTCATTCCCACATTTGATGAAAATCCTTAAGTAGTGAGCAAATGGTATATGCTGGATAATCTCTACAACTACTAACTGATGAGAATCATGGCAACGGAAAGTAAATCCCAACTTCAGCTTCTCACATGCAAAATGGAACAAGGTTTACAAATATGATAGCTATATTGAAAGAATTACTCTAAAGTCCATTAAGTCTAGGAATGACGCTTTTAATTAAATGTATCAAAAAAGACTAGGATATTCAATACCACAGAAGTTTTTTTTCTGAAAAGAGAATGGATTGGATGCTTATAAAAACTTGAATTTTCCATTGAGATTATCCAAAGTGGAGGGAGGGAGAGTAAGCATTTCAGAGAAAAAAGTAACTACAGAATGATGATGACCAAATATTATTTTGAACAGAATGAATACATGGGTCTCTTGGGCTCAAAACATTCTTAAATTAAGTGAGGGCAAAAACAATGGATGGCTTTACTGAGAATAAATCTACACAAGGAGACTTTTCTATCTTGAGCTTTCTTAATCCACTAGACTGAAAAGTCTGATTAAACAGGCTGCTGTAGAATCATGCATTCTCTTTCCATCCAAAAAGAAACAGCTGTCAGTCACACCCTCATCCCCCTCCCCTGGTCCCTAGAGGACAGCATAAGCAAGCTGTCTCCAGGATAAGGGCTCCTCAGAGAATAGCAGTGGCTGCATGGCCGGCAGCAGAAAAGCAGCCTGCTCACTGGGTCTATTAGCCCTTTGACTTCCTTCCTTCACTAGCAAATATACATATAATGCTTAAGTGATTGATTAATACTGTCCCAAAAGAAACTCAATTAAACACTTAGAATCCTTGGGAAGGGTACCTAGGGAGATTCCCAGGCAGAGCTGCAATTTGGTATACACAATTGTCTGGCCGTGGATTGTAAATCTAGTTCTTTATCTTTTAGAAGGTTACTGCTATCACTTGAGGAAGCCCCTCCTGTTCCATTTGAATCCTAATTTATAAACAAAGCAAGTAAAATTGGACATTTTGCTAAGATCGACCCAGACCAACCATGTTATGAAGCTACTTGGGAAAAATGGTTTTCTTCTCTTTTATCACAAACGATGTTTTTGGATATCCTTTCTCTTCTC
This sequence comes from Phascolarctos cinereus, assembly GCF_003287225.1. NCBI lineage: Eukaryota > Metazoa > Chordata > Mammalia > Diprotodontia > Phascolarctidae > Phascolarctos > Phascolarctos cinereus. Next base: position 401,957,638 of record NW_027555625.1, on the reverse strand, counting down.
AGATGGAACAGGAGAGCCAAAGATGCAGCAGGGATTTGGCTTCCCAAGTCTTTAGGCCTGTATGGTGAGATGTAAAATGGTGTGGAGGTTGAAGGCTATTATACTACGTTTGACAGCTATAGATGGTTAGTGAGATAATCACTTAGCTTGCCCCTTGGCTCACAGCTCCATTCTCCAACTGGCAAAATGGTCTATGTCCCCTTACAAGAGTCAGCTCTTAGTTAGTCGGTAAGCATTTATTAAGACAACATGCTTGAGCAAGTCACTTAACCCTGACTGCCTCACCAAAAAGAAAAAAAAAAAGACAATATGCTAGGCAACTATCCTGAAGTGTGGGGACGCAAAGACAGGCAAAAACAACCCCGCCCTCCAGAAGCTCACAGTCTAATCAACATCATACTGCTTCACTGGGAAACAACGAACCAAACAGATGTGAGGCTTGACCTCCATTACGTCACTGAGTTGCAAAATAACTGTAAGTTTTGTAGGTTAAAAAGCCTATGCCCCCTCCTTTTTTCTACCATACTTTCTGTTATAATTGTTGCTATTACTACCTACATGAGTATTTGGTAAAATCTGTTTTTGTCCTCCCACCTCTTCTTACTGCTATTATAACATACCTGAATACATTATATTGTTTATGCTAATGAGATAGGAAAAAAGAATGGAAGTAAACTGGCGAAGAAAAAAGAGCACCAGATTTCAAGTCAGAGAAAATCTGGGTCCAAACCTCTGGTCCTGCCCCTGAAAAACCTGGGTGACCTCAGACCTATGCGACCACTTCATTTTTCTTCCTCTGAAATGAGAGTGTTAGACTGAATCATTACTCAGGTGCCTTCCAGCTTGACAGTCTATGATGCCAGTATGGCCACAATAGTTTCCTTTCTAAAAATTCACCCAGAATAAAAGGTGAGAGGTGAGACAAGGACTGTGAAGTACCTTCTAATTCTCAGCTTCTATGATTCTATCTTCTGCCCAGTTCCCCAAATATTAACTAAAAACATTTAGAAAATAAATGCCAAGAAAATTGCTCCCTTTTGAGCACTGGGCACATGGTAATTGCTAAATAAAATCCTATTTCTACATTAATACAGTTTCTATTTTTACATCTCCTTTCATGTATTCATTCTACTACCAAAGAAACTCTTCTAAATCTTTAGTAAATAAAAGGATGATTAAAACATAATTGAAATAAAAACTCCTCAATCACAAATTTAATTCCTTCTCAGACACCTATGCACACACTCACAACTCTATGAATGCCATGCTCTCTACCAGATTTGGGAATGGAAGTGTGAACAGATAATGGTCTAATACCCCTTTGTTCTTGAACTATGAAAGCCATATGCTACCTGGCAGCACACAACGCCTAGCTGATGAATCCAGGCAGTGATTAAAGCATGAATAGAGAATGGGTCTTTAAACCACCTTATTCTAACTTAATGGTTATTTTAATACTTGGTAAACTGCACAGCTCACTCACCAGGTCTCCCAGGCTTTCATCGACTCTCTTCACAGAATTCTCAGGTGATGCTTTCTTTTGAACAAATTACTTCAAAGCTAGGAAAAACAGCTCAAATCAGGAAAACTGGGGTGTGGACCTTTCCAGCTCCTCTCTCTCGGGTCTCCCTCACACACATAGGCTTGTACTTTTCAGGCGTGCAGCCACCTGTAAAGTGCTGATCAGCAAGCTGGACAGAGAATGCTAAGTAAGCACAGTCTCTTGCTATACACTTCTGAAGAAAGATGCATTTTAAAGTCTTTCTCTTAGAACCATCACACATCTCTCCATTGCTATAAGGAGAGAAAAGACATAGAATTGCTATTTGAAATGGAAGTGGAGTGAGGGAGTACTGGCTACTTACTTTTCCCTGTTAATGGTGCCAACAAGTGTCCAGATGCACCTCTTAAGGAGCCCAGAGACCACGTGCCAATGGCCCAAGGAGAGTTGGCTACTTCCAAAACTTGGAAGAGCAAATTCAGCCCTTTTGATTCCTTTCAAAGTTCTGAAAATGATCTAGTCTCCTTGATGGTTTGTGGTCATATAATCAAGATGAATGTCTCCCTTTAAGGACCATTTATTTTCATCTCTTAGCATCAAAGGAACTTATTTGACCAAATGTATTCTATATCTGGAGAGGCAGCAGGGACAGCGGCTAGAGAACTGACAGTGAAGTTATGAAGACCTCAATTCACATCCTACTTCTGACACATTCTGGCTGTGTGATGCTGAGCAAGTCACCTAACTTCTCATTTCAACTCTCTAAGATTCTAAGATGCTGATAAAGTACTGATATGGATTAGCAGAAGTTCTTATTCAGAGATCCCTACATTAACGAAAACCAAAGGTCCAATCCACTTTAAAAAATACACACTTGGCTCAAAGTGTTTCATAAAAAAAACATTAGAGCAATTATTTTTCATTTAACAATTTTTATTATTTCATTTTTGTATTACTCTCATTTCCTAACACATATCTTTCCCCTAACTTTCCTTGAGAGCTATTCCTTATAAAAGAATAAAAAAAGGGGGGAAATAGCTCAGCAAATATAATGAAAATATCAACCAAGTCTGACATTGTGCAATATTCCACATCCACAGTCCCCTAAGCATTTAATAAATGTTTGTTGACTGACTGACTCCCTGATTAGTGGTCCAGGGATCTACTGTCCAGATAATATGAAAAAGAATAGACAGGGTGCCCAATTTGAAGGTAGGAAAAAGGATCATAAGTCTAGGTAAGAATGAAATCTTAGAGGTCATTTTAAATAAGAGTTTAAAAAATAATGAGGGTAGTCAAAACCAAACAAAAATGAGTTAACAATGAATTTAAAAGCAGGAATTAAGTTGGAAAGTCTCATGACAGATAACTATACAATGCAAAGAGGGTTAGGTTTGGAAGCAGAGGACTGGGGTTTTAATGTGATATGAGTTTGGAACCTAACACTTCCACTTAATACCTCTTTGTCCCCTGGAAAGTCATTTTCCTGAGGCATTAGTCTCCTCATCTCTTTCTGGATTGAAATTCCTTATTTCTCTAGATCTATTATCCTATGAGGGCTATAGAAGACCTGGGTTTAAATTGAAAACCAGCTCTGCTACTATATTTCACCTGTATCAACCTATACCTCTTTGGGCCTCAGTTTCCCCATCTAGTTAATGAAGAGGTTGGATTACAGGACCTATAAGGCTCCCTTTCCTCTCTCAAACTATCAGCCTATGATCTTATTTTAAACTTTTATGAGATTTAAATAGAAAGCCAATTCTGTTGACTTCTTTTTCAATTCAGTATGTATTTCATTTGTCAAATAATCTTAAAACACACACACACACACACACACACACACACACACACTCTATGACTTTCTCCACACAGGAAAGATTTCAGGAGAAAGAAAAGTTCACCTGAATTTTAATTAATATAATTAAATCACCAAATCTTATACTACTAGTATATGGTATACTGGCATCTAGTCACACAGATCTGGTTTATAGGAATGTCATCAGACGAGACAAATATCTAGGAAGTAATGACATAGTCTACATAAGGCACATCTGGGCAGAAAATGAAATCTGATCATTCTTTGTTGTTGCAATATCTGATAATATCAAAGGTCAATAGTCCAACATAAGCAAATCAAAGGACATAATTACCTGAAACTTTTAATCACTGCCTGCCTCCATATTTCCTACCTCACATTTAAAAGAGGGAAACCTATCTATGCTGGAGAGAAGTGACATGGGGCAGCGGAAAGAGCAAAGGACTGAAAGCCAATGTGGCCACTGGCATCTGTGATTCTTTGTCAAGCTGCTTAACCTCTCCAAGCCTCAGTCATAAAAAGGAGAAAAATGGACTAAATGGCCTACATGGTTCCTTCCAGCTCTAAATCTGTGATTCTGCACTATTTTGTTTAAGGGTATGTATAGATGAAGGGCAGCAAGGTGGTGCAATGGATAGAGTGCCAGGCTTGGAGTCCGGAAGACTCATCTTCCTGAGTTCAAATCTGGCCTTAGACACTTACTAGCTGAATGACCCTGGACAAGTCATTTAACCCTGGTTGCCTCAGTTTCCTCATCTGTAAAATGAGCTGCAGAAGGAAATGGCAAACTGCTCCAGCATCTTTGCCAATAAGACCCCAAACGGGGTCACGAAGAGTCAGATATGACTGAAACAACTGAACAACAGCTAAGTACATGAGAAGTGGAGCGGGAAGAAGAGAAGAAGATCAACTTCAGTTACTCAGATAATTGCCTCAATTGCCACCATTTTAGTTTGACAGAACAAATAAGTTGGTTGAGAAGGGGAAGGCTCTATGTACAGCCTCTACTTGAATATACCCTACCAAGAACACTGTAGCTTTTCCACAATTACACAGGTCATAACCTAGATGTAGGAAAATAATAAGAGGAATTTGATATCACCATTGATAAATCAATGTCTCAGAATTAGATGCCACCTCCAAACAACTAAAAAAATCCCAGAGGCACTATGTGAAAAAAAATCCTCTAACATGTAGACTAGGAATTAAAACAAACACACCCACACACACCCACACACACTCACTCCAAGCTCCCAGACACAGAGTCACAATCTATGTGACATCCCTTCCTCACTCTTTCACCCCTTACATCCAAATCTGGCCTGTTGATTTCACCTGCACAACACTTCTTACGTATGTCCCCTCTCTCCCTTTGAAGCTGTCACTACCCTGGTGCAGGTTTCATCAGCTTAGGCCTCAACCAGTACAACAACCTGCTGGGTGGCCTGCCTGCTTCAGGACTCCAGCTGTCCAAGCGATCTTCCTGAAAACGCAGGTCTGGCATTACACTCTCCTCCACAATCAATTCTAGGGACTCTCTACCCCCTCCAGGATCAGATACAAAATCCTGTTTAGTGTTCAAAGCCCTTCACAACCTGTCCCCCCCCCACACCTTTCTGGTCCTTTTACACCCTGCTCTGTACTCTTCTATCCCAGTGATACTGGCCTCCTTGACGGTCCCCAAACAAGCCACAACATCTCCCAGCTGCAGTTATTTTCACAAACTGTCCCCCGGGTCTGAAATGCTCTCCCTCCACATCTCTGCCTTCTGGCTACCCTGGCTTTCTTCGAGTCCCAGCTAAAATCTCACTTTCTACGAGAAGCCTCTCCTGATACTTCATAATGTTAGTGCCTTCTCTCTGTTATTTCAACTTATCTTGTATACAGCTGGTTGGTGGATAGATTGCATTTTGTTTCCCCCATTTGACTTTGATCTCCTAGAAATCAAGGACTCATCTGTCACCTTTCCTTGTACCCCCAATGCCTTGTATGTAGCAGGTGCTTAATAAATGTTTATTCATGCACATTGTAAAAATGTGCCTGCCCAGGCCAGTTCATGAAGAAAAGGGCTATGCCCTGGAACAGCAGAATCCTTGGAAGAATGTTAATATCTTTAAGGATTTCTCCACCTCAGATGGAAATCAGTGATGCATCAGCAGAACTGCCTAAGCTCCACAAGCAGGGAGAGAAGGGAAGGGAGATGAGGAGTGACAGATGAACATGTTTCCATTTTTAACTGAATCTTACTCATCTCTTTTTAGAAGCCTATTATAAGTAATAAAGGGTATTCAGAAATATTTTAGGGTGTCAATTATGACCATCATTACTAATAAATTTTAAAGAATATGCTCTCATTTTTTTTCAATATCATCAAGGTACACGGTAAGAGTTGACTATTCTTTGTGTAGATGAGTTAGTGAAACTGAAAGATTGATATAAACAGTATATTCAATTAAACTTTTATTAAACAATTGTGAATTCAATCTTGTAGGGTAATGCTCTGTACAATGCTGTTTTCCAGGGAGAGAGAATTTGCTAGGACTGTCAAATTTATAGGTAGAAAATTCAGTAGAAAAAAAAATGTTAACCTTTGTAACAATGTACAAATTTAAACGGGCATAATTATCATGAGATTGCCCAATCAACTTCCTAATCTACCGAGAAATCACACAATTTTATGCAAAAAGATCAGCATAATTATATCATAAAACAACTTCCAAACACAAATCACCACACATAAAAACAAACAAATGATTAACACCAGGAGCTAAAAAGAGAGAGAGAGAGAGAGAGAGAGAGAGAGAGAGAGAGAGAGAGAGAGAGAGGGAGAGGGAGAGGGAGAGAGAGGGAGAGAGAGAGACAACAGACCTCAGAGTAAAATAAATAACATCTTAACTGCTTGAAGTTTTGGATATTTTCAAAGCTTGTCTAAGTGGTTCTTTATTTCCCAAATGGCTGGCTTCTTGGATCTAGTGTACCCCACTATTATCCCATAAGCAGCACCCCTTTCTCTGCCAATGGGCTTGAAGACAAAATATTGAGCTATAACATTTGATGATAGGTAATTAATACTAAAACCATATTTAGAGGGCATTGCCAAAGGGAACTCAGAAATAAAGATTACCACTGTGTGCATAGGCCATATTACAAAGGAAATAGTAATTATCTATTTGCTCAAGAAGGTAGAATCAGAAAAAAACAAACACTGCTTTACAAATATTGCACTATTATTTATTTTTTAGCATAGCTGAAACACCATTTATTTGTTATCTTTGGAAACTAAAGAATAAACAGCAGAAAATTAATCTTACTTAAAGTATAATCCAACATGAAGGCAGCTTAGCTTGATAAAAGGAAGACTGAGCTAGCAAAGCAATTTGCAGAACTGGGTCTGAGTATGGTTTCTATCACTAGTTGGAGGACCTTAAAAAATTCACGTAACCACTCATTGATATAAAAAAAAAACCCAGCAGTTGGATTAGGGGATGTTTATCAACTCTAAAATAAACAAATAAGCATCGAATGAATGGATAGATAAATACATGAATGAATAAATGACACTAATAATTCTGAATATTAAAGTTGATATTGAAATAACATGTTTTGCTCTGGATACAATAGAATATAATAAATTCTTTAAGGGCAGAAACTGTTTTATTTTTGTCTTTGTATCTATCCCTAATACCTAGGACAGGGTCCGGGATACAGAAAATGCTTAATAAATGCTTATTAATTGACTGATAGGCTATACTCTAATTTAGAGGACTGGACTTGTAATCAGAAGTACCGTATTCACCTCCCAGCTGTGTTACTTACTCCCTGTGTGACACTGGACCACCTACTTAATAAGAGATCATCGATTCAGAGCTGGAAAGGTCTTTCAAAGTGACCTAATCCAACCTCCTTATTTTACAGTGGAGGAAAATATAGTCCATAGAGTTTAAGTGGCTTGTTCGTGGTTATATAAGTAGCCAGGATCTGGATCTAGGTCTTTTAACACCATATCCCACTTTTTTTTCCTGCTGTGTCATGTTGCATATTTAATCATGTGTCTATTATGTTCCAGGTACTGTGCTAAGTGCTTTACAAATATCATCTCATTTGATCCTCACAGCAACTCTGGGAGTTAGGTGGCATTTTTGTTCCCGTTTTTGGATGGGGAAACTGAGGCAAAGGGTGGGTGACCTGCCCAATGACGCAGAGCCAGTAAGGGTCTGGAACGGGACTTCAGCTTGAGCCTTCCTGGCTGCAGGCCTACTCCTTCCATTGCGCCACCTAGCTACCAAATTCCTACTCCACTTAAATATTATGATACCAGGTAGAACACCACACAAAAGGATTTAGAGTCACAGCCGAGGAATCAACAGGAAGCAAATCCTTAGCAGAGGATGGAATAAAATTCAGGGATATTTCCATTTCACATTACTTTAGTCCTTGATATCTGTAATTATTTCACAGTGAATGGTTTTTGTCCAGTTGTTTTTCAGCCATCTCTGACTCTTTTGGGGTTTTCTTGGCAAAGATTCTAGAGTGGTTTGGTTTGCCATTTCCTTCTCCAGCTCATTTTACAAATGAGGAAACTGAGGCAAGCAGTTACGTGACTTGCTCAAGGTCCCACAGCTAGTGTCTGAAGCTAGATTTGAACCCAAGAAGACGACAAGTCTGGCACTCTATCGACCCTGCCACCTAGCTGCCTGGTGATTGGTTAGCCCTTGTTTAAAGAACCACCATTTTCTATTCCAATTCTCTCCAGTTACGACCAAACTTCCCATTTCAAACTTGTATATGATTTGTATTCCTCAGCTAGTAGAGGGGGCCCTCTTCAACCTTCTTTACATCCATCCTCCCACTCTCTTCAATCTCTATCACTAACTCTCCTGCAGGCAAGAACAAAAGAAGGGACAGAAAAAAAAGAGAAAAAAGCAAGCAAGGGACCAGATCCTGCTTTTCATGCTCTTAATCAAAGGATATAGCAGCCAAGCTTGGCATTCACTTCAAGGAAACTCTCCCATACTGAGCTCATCCAGATCAGCAGGCCATAGCAAGCTAGCTGAAAAATCCAGAGTAACTACAAATCACTCCACCCACCCCCTATCTAGGACCCCTGCCCAACCCGAAAAATAAAGTAGAAACTTAAAGGGAAAACACTGGTTGGAACCACGTAGGAACTATGTGTTTGTGCACATGTGCGTAACAATATGCATGGCTCAGCTTAGAAAGATGAAAATAAATAAATTATTTCTATATATACACATACATACATGCATATATCAACAACTGACTCTTACTGGCCAAGGTAAAAAATGAAATGATTTGCTTAATCAAATATCTTGATTATTAGAGCACTGTCATATATATTCATCGGTATTTATACTGAGTATTAACTTCCCCCCAAATTAGAATACAATAAATACACTTAATGCAATCTTTCTTTAATGATTTAGAAGGCACTTTAGTGTCTTCCAGTACCTCTGAGTCACCATTATAAATATCAATTATCCGTCTCTCAGCAAATAAGAGTGATTTGTCATTGACAGAATGGCATGGTGAAAAGAGTACTGACCAGGGAACCAAGACGCCTAGATTGTGACTGGAGCCATGCCCAGGACTAACTACTTGTGACCCCACAAAAGCCTCAAAGTTCCCTGGGTCTGTTTTCCTGTGTGTAAAATGAAGGGACAGGATGACACTCCAAAGAGTCTTTACAGCTCTAACATGCTGTGAAAGCTGGATAAAATAGTAGGGGTTTTTTTTCCTTTTTAAAACTACGTATGGAGGAATGTGTTTTTTTTTCTTTTTTAAACTATGTATGAAGGAAGGAAGAAAGAGAGGGAGACAGAGAGACAGACAGAGAGAGAGAGGAGGAGAGGAGAGGGAAGGAAAGAGGAGAGGGGAAAAAACCCTAGCTTGGAAAAATAAAACATTCAAATCCATTCAAACCAACTTGGTACAATCAGGTGACAATGAAACATTATGATACATTTATAAAAGGAAACTTAAAAATTGAATGTCTATTGAGCAACTAGGCTCAAGTTGTCTCTTCTTTCTTTTCTCTCAGTTTCTCAATCTCCCATCTGGTCAACTTGAAATTTGAAACGACAAATATAGCTCTGGTGACAGTTGCAATGGTCTTGACAATCAGAACCTTGAGTTAGCCTCTTTTCAACAAACTACCAGAGCTTCAACACTGAAGACAATGTGACCTACAAACAGCATTGTATCATTTTGGAAAGAAAAATAAAAGAAACAATTACTGCCAAAATGCACATTACATATACAGCTGAGCAGAACAAATCAAGATGAAGGGTATACATGAGAATATTTCAAGGAAGAACTATGGAGGAAAAAAATAAAAACATTTACCCAAGAGCAACAATGCATATTTTATAGATGTTACTAGTATAGCAAATACATTGACTCCACTGATCCTTCAGCCAGGTTTAAAAAGCACCACTTAACTCCGATTCTAGAGAAAGACACAGATATATATCATGTAGAGTCTATTTAATGATTTCGCACCATTAAGCAAGTGTACCTAGTAACAAAATGTTTTATTTTCAAAGGATAACTATTTTAAGATAACATCAAGGGTGTAATTTAAGCCATAACACCAAGAAAATGTTCCATTAGTCAAAAATGGGACATTTAAATCTGTTTAAATCAGTCCCCTGGTGTTACCTAGATGTGACTCAATGCCTTCTATTTTAATTTGGGAATATACACACAAGCATTGCTGACTGGATAGGGGAAAGGTAATCAATATCATATTGCCACCATTAGGTATACAGACTATATAGGGATATTTGACCATTTATGAACTCTATCTTCTACCATGGGAGCATGCTGCTAAGAGAGCATTGCTTCCAAATCTTTGAATTACACTTGCAAAAAAGCATGTGTGTGAATATAGCCCAGGCATCACCCATCATAAATCAATGTGATTGGAGAGGGATGCTTTCAGCACATGTTCTTTAAAAATAGGAGGACTTACAGATTGTGGTAAGACAAAGAGTTTGCAATAGTTGAGAAGCTGAGATGAAACCAGCAGAAATAAGAGAAATGAGAGGAAATGACAGCTGTATTCCCACTATGCTGAGGGTGTGGATGTCGGCTACAGAGCCAAGCTAGAATGAAGAGTACAGTACTGGAATGGAGGAGATACAGAAAGACATGACAAGAGAGTTCCTATTTACACAGAGAAGCCAATAGAGCTTCCAAGATTTCTCCCAGGCTGAGAGAAATAATGTTCTTTATTTCTTCTGCCAAAAAAATCAGTGTTACAAGGTTGCTGCTGTGGTAAAATGGAAAAGGAAGTAACTAAATACAACATATTTCTATTAGTAAACTTATACAGTCATCTTCCACTGTGCTGAGGATACAGAGAGCTTAATCAAGAGATAACTAGAGTTTCTGGAAGACATTTGGGGAGTGATAGCCAAATTATGAAAATAATAATGATAATAAATATAGCATTTACAAAGGTCTACTACATGCCAGGCAATGAGTTAAGTACTTTACAAATATTTCATTTTATCCTCATAATAACCCTGGGAGATAGGCACTCTTATTATCTCTATTTTATATTGAGGGAAAGTTAATGACTTGTCCTGGTTGATACAGCTGGTACGTATCTGAGGCCGTATCTGAACTCAGGTCTTCCTGACTCCAGGCCTGGGCTCTACCCACTGCAAGACCTAGCTGCCAATTTGGAAAACAGTAGCAAGAATACTAAATATTTGATCCAACTTTTTTCCACCATTTTGCCATTCCCTCCTAGTTATACTTTTTGCTTTGAATCCATGTGTCATTCTGCTTGATGTGATCCAGAGATCTATTATTAGGGGCTTGGAGCTATGAATATGAATAAATCCAAAGGTCCCACAAACTTGAATGTAGCTGTGGAGGGAGGGAGACCAATAAAGGAAACCCAGGTTAAAAGCAACTCCTACTCCTCTATCCCCAATCCAATAGGCAATGAGGACAAAATTGCCAGTATGCTCATAAAACTAGAATCAACAATTCAATATTATGTAGAAATTCTTGAATTTCTAAGGATATTTTTCTGTTCTCTTTTTCCATCTGATATTTATCCTTTTGCTAGGACTCATATTCCTTTGTTTCAACTTTTCAGGTTTACCTCACTTTTCCCACTTTACCCCTTCTAATTAATGTTCATATGATGTCAGATTGTTTTTGGGGGGGTGAAGTCACATATATTTGACTCCCTCCTAATTTTCCCCCTCCTCCCAGGACTTAGCCTGTTGTTTCCGGTAATACGGGATGTGTGTATTTAGTGTGGTATATCACGGGATTTGGAGTTGCATGACCCTAGAAATGCTGCTTGATTTCTCTGAGCCACGGTTTACTCATCTGTAAACTGGGAGGGTTGGAATAGATAGATCTAAGGTCACTTTCAGCTTTAAGTCCATGATTCTTTGAATTAAATGAATCAACCATTTTGAAAGACCAGCACTACCCAGTGCTTTTATCTTCACTGTTGAACTAAGTATAAGTAGTACAGGTGCTAGTGTTATGGAACTGAGCATTCATCTGAGAGAACCACTATGAAATGCAGTGATGGGCCACATTTAGGGCTCTGAACAAAGGGAAGATCGAGCGTCTGGTGACTGTTAATGTGAATGCCGGCCTCCTAACCCTTCCCTCTGAAGACGCAGGCTCTGTCACCACAAAGCAGATCTTGTAGGAGCAAAATTGGCCGCTGTTAAGCAGATGCAGCCCCCCCAGCAATGCAGCCTGGGACACGAGACAACAGCAGTTCAGGTACACGTAGGCAAAGGAAGCAATTTTTGTCAGAGAATGGAGATAACTATACAAACGTAGAACCAAAAATACAAAAAAGGCATAAATGGTATTGACAATTAATTTAAAATACTGTAAGGAAACCTTAGCTAAAGAAAAGAACAGCAAAGACAAATGAAAGTGCAGAGGCTGGGAAAAAGGAATGCCATAACACTTTAGACAGCAATCATGAGGCCCAATTTTTTTCCTGTAATTATAGTTCTTCTTATCCCATCTTAGATGCACAGAAAAACTTGAGGAGACAGAGGCTTATTTCATGCTGGGAGTATAGAAATAAGTTTGAACAAACAGCCCATTTGTGATTATTTAAATAAACATCATAATTGGAATATTTGGGTCGATATAGGCAATTTTTCCCCCTTCTTTCTCTTTTGTGTGAAAACAATGAACTAAATACTATCTTGTTTTATTTTTTTACTATTTTGCTGTAAATATAGTATGCAATCTAGGGACCTTCTCATTTTTACACTCTGATTGGCTGCATGAAAGGAGGAGTAAATGCCTCCAAAGCAATTTTTCTTACCATTTGCTCTCTGATCAATCCTTAACAACATTCTTCCCTTATTTATTGCCTTCTACAATAAATAGAGATGACCTGACTCAATGATATTTATCATTTAGCGGCTTTCATTTTTAACACATTTATATCCCATGTTGCTCCTTTATATACTGTTGAATCATTGCTTTCATGGACATTTTTATATCCAAATGACAAAGTTTATTCTTCTTCTAGCAACAAAGAAATGATAGTCTGTGTTACTCTATACAAGAGAAGTTTCTAATTCTAAAAAAGTAGGTCTTTCCAAAATAGTGAGGAGTCACTTAAGATTTTATATTCTTACAACTTTGTATATGGGCAGCTAGGTGGCACAGCGGACAGAAAACTGGGCCTGAAGTCAGGAACATTCTTCTTCCTGAGTTCAAATCTGGCCTCAGACACTTACTTGCTGTGTGACCCTGCGCAAGTCACTTAACCCCGTTTGCCTCAGTTTCCTCACCTATAAAATGAGCTGGAGAAGGAAATGCCAGAATCTCTGCCAAGAAAACCCCAAATGGGGGCACAGAGATAGAAATGCCTGAACAATAATTTTGCATGTATGAGTTCTGAGGACAGCAAACACACTTTTTGGTTGTGTTAGTATGAACAAACATCTGGATACTTTTTTTTGTTGCAAATACATATATGGTTGACCATAGCCTCCATTTTTTCTGGATAGTCTGGCTTCCTGTAACCACAGACTGAATGCTTACAGGAACATTTAGAATCCCCATAATAATACTCTCCTTCATGATACTCTACAACATGATTATGAATCAATCAATGGATATTTATTAAATGCTTACAATGTGCAAAGCAATTTGCTAGATATTGTGAGACAGAGAAAAAAGAATAAGGCTCTTGTCCTCTACAACTTCATAATCTAGTTCAAGAGATGAGATTTACACATCACAAGACAACTAACAACATTAGACAATGCATAATATGTGGTCAATGACCAGATAATAAGTTTTATAAGTACTCAAAGAAAGAAGAGGTTACTGGACAACAGGGTGACTAATGAAGGCTCTCTAGAGGAGGTAGGTTACATTATAAGAGAGGATAATCACATAAATAAATAGGCAGGAATGTGCAAGGCATATTTGGATGACTGTACATAGATAAGTCTGGTTGAAATAACAGGGCCATATGCATCTAACACAAGTTTGAAAACATAGTCTTGGACCAGGCAAAGGAGAGCCTTGAATGGCAGCAAAATGTTTGGCTTTAATCTGTAAGTAACGAGGTCACTGATGATTTTGTAGCATAGGAATTACACCGCGATATCGGTGATTTAATATGATCAATTGGGTAGTGGTTTATAAAATAGGTTACAGGATAAAGAAAGACTGAAAGAAGGGAGACAAGTTAAGACATTATTAGATTAATCCAGGCATACAGCGACAAAATTTGAACTAAAGCCATGTAATTGTAGAATTAAACAGATATTAGATAGTGGCTAATTCAAGCTCCTCATTTACAGATGAGGAGATATTTTAACAATAATAGTAATTACAATAAAAATAATAACACCAGCTAGCACTTACATAGTTCTGTAAGCATAACAAGGCACACTGAAAATATCTCATTTTGCAAAAATGAGATGAAAAAGAACTCATCTGATCCTCTCAACAATCTTGAGATATAGGTGCTATTATCCCCATCTTACAGATGAAGAAACTGAGTCAGACAGCAATTAAGTGACCTGCCCAGGGTCATGCAACTAATAAGAATATGAAGCCAAGCAAACAAAAATCCAAAGCAAAGCAAAGCAAAGCAAAATAATAATAATAATCCAAGAGCCCCATTCCAGATAAGAACTTTTTCTCCCAATCTCTTGACAAAATTTTGAGAATTTTCCTTACTTTTCTAGCATATGGGAGGTAGCATGGCAGAGCAGCTGGAGGGCTGGCTTTGGAGCTAGGAAGACCTGGGTTCAAGTCTTGCCTCTGATAACATACTAGCTCTTTGACCCTGGTCAAGTCACTTACCCCCTCAGTGCTCCAAATTAATTCTCTAAGATTGTTAAGTTGCAGAGAAGGTGCCAACCTATACTGGCGCAGGGAGTTTCTTCCACTCAGAGTTTTGTCTATTACTGAAATCACAGTTTTAGTCCTTAAACCTATTCCTTTTCTACTATACCGGGCCTCAGTGAGATGTAAACTAAATGCACTATTCCAAAGCTGACATTCTACCTACTAAAACTCTCCATCACAGACTCTTACTTTGGATGTGGCCATAAATCAAATGACTGAGTAGACGAATAAACCAACCTAATTTTTTCTTCTGCCAATTAAACGACTCCACTGACAGCTGTAGCATAGTGGAATGTCTTGGAATAAAATCCAGCTTCAACCAAAAAATATAACCAAGAACATAAATTAGGTAGTCTTAAGTGTGTGTGGGTAGAAGAGAGGCAGAATAGGGTCATGGGGGAGTGAGTATAATCTAATGTCTGGAATTTGAGCAAAATTTCTATATTAGGACATTTGTAGCTAAAAACTCTAGCATCACTCAAACTATATTTAAACCTTATTTACTTATTTATAAGTATCATTTAAATAGATGAATATAAATTTTCATCTGCTAATTTTCAGTGATTTACTGAAATGCTCTATTTAAAAATGTCAAGTGGTCATTAGCCATAAACCTTCAAGGATTTATCTGCCCTAATATTTCCTACTTAAATATTGTCATTAGATTATTTCATTTTATTTTCTTGCTAAATTCTTATAAAGTTTTTTTTTCCTTTTAGACCAGTGGTTCTTTCTCCATTTAAATTGATTAAAATAAGTGGGGTAAGAATAGAAGTAGCATGATCTTGGTAGATTTGTGACAGCATAATTATATTTAATTGCCAGTAGGGGCTGCTATAGCAGGTACAGATGGAAGGCAGAATGAAAAGGACAGTTCTATGTCATTTGCCATTTCAGTTCAGGTTAGGTCAAATTCAGCTCTATCAGGCCTTTCTGACAAATAAGTATGAGGGTGTCAGGTAAGCTTGCTAAGTTTTTCCTGATACCATAAATCAGCAATTCATTTTACCTTCTGGCAGATTTTAGCTACCTCTGACAATGCTATAAGCAGCATCAATTACATTTTTAAGTTAATGCTTGGTGAATAAAATTTAGAACACACACATTTGTAGGGTTAAAGATGTGTAGGGTATTACTCTTTTTCTCTGTCCATTGTTATTCTCTGATGCTCTAAATAATTTTTAGCCACTGTGCTGGTGGGTCAGGTCCAGCAAGATGAAGTCTGAAGGGCTGACACTGGGGTGCACCATGATGCTGGCAGGTTTCTGTGAAAGGGATATTCAGTGGACAAAAATCAAATAGGCAAATTGTTGTCACAGCTTACAAGGATTGCGGAAAGATGGTCAGTTTCTATTCAATTCTTAACTACCCTTTTTATTCTTTTTCTTTTTAATTGATTTATTTTTAGTTTTCAACATTTACTTGCACAAGATTTGGAATTCCAAATTTTCACACCATCTCGCCCGTCCCCCCACCCCAAGATGGCATGCATTCTTGACATCCCTTCCCCTAGTCTGCCTTCCCTTCTCTCTCTCCCCCTTCTCTTATCCCCTTTTCCCTTCTATTTTCCTGTAGGGCAGGATAGATTTCTGTACCCCATTTCTTGTATTTCTTACTTCCCAGTTACATGAGAAAACATTTTTTTAAACATGGGTTTTAAAAACTTTGGGTTCCAAATTTTCTCCCTTCCTCCCTCCCCAGTCACCCTCATTGAAAAGGCAAGCAGCTCAATATAGGTTATACATGTACAGTCACGCAAAATACTTCCATAGTACACATGTCATGAAAAACTAACTCTATTTCCCTTAATCCTATCCTGCCCTCCCATTTATTCTATTCTTTCTTTTGACCCTGTCCCTCCTCAGAAGTGTTTGCTTCTGATTATCCCCTTTCCCAATCTGTCCCCCTCTCTACCATTCCCCTGCTCTCTTGTCCCCTTCTCTCCATATTTTCCTGTAGGGTAAGACAGATTTCCATACCCAATTGAGTGTGTGTTATTCCCTCCTTAAGCCAAATCCAATGAGAATAAGATTCACTCATTCCCTCCCATCTTCCCCTGTTTCCTCTCCACTGTAAGAGCCTTTTCTTTTCTGATTTTTTTTTGGTGAGATAATTTACCCCATTCTACCTGTCCCTTTATCCTTCTCTTAGTATAATCCTCTCTCACCCCTTAATTTTATTCTCCAGATATGACTCCTTCATCTTCAACTCACCCTGAGCCATCTATCTATCTATCTATCTATCTATCTATCTATCTATCTATCTATCTATTTATCTATCCATCTGTATCTCTCTCTCTCTATATATATATATATACACATACATATACGTTTTCCTTCCCTAATACTGACAAAATTCTCATGAGTTATAAATGTCATTTTTCCATGCAAGAATATAAACAGTTCAACCTTAATAAGTCTCTTATGATTTCTCTTTCCTGTTTACCTCTTCATGTTCCACTTCAGTCTTGTATTTGAAAGTCAAATTTTCTATTCAGCTCTGGTCTTTTCATCAAGAATGCTTGAAAGTCCTCTATTTCACTGAATGACCATTTTTTTCTCCTGAAGGATTATATTCAATTTTGCTGGGTAGGTGATTCTTGGTTGTAATCCTATCTCCTTTGCCCTCTGGAATATTATATGGAATATTCCATGCCCTGTAGTCCCTTAATGTAGAAGCTGCTAAAACTTGTGTTATTCTGATTGTGTTTCCACCATACTTGAATTGTTTCTTTCTGGCTGCTTGCAATAGTTTCTCCTTGACCTGGGAACTCTGGAATTTGGCTACAATATTCCTAGGAGTTTTCCTTTGGGGATCTCTTTCAGGAGGAGATCAGTGGATTATTTCAATTTCTATCTTGCCCTCTGGATCAGGGCACTTTTCCTTGACAATTTCTTGAAAGATGATATCTAGGCTCTTTTTTTGATCATGGCTTTCAGATAGTCCAATAATTTTTAAATTCTCTCTCCTGGATCTATTTTTTTCAGGTCAGTTGGTTTTCCAATGAGATATTTCACATTGTTTTCTAATTTTTCATTCTTTTGGATTTGTTTTACAGTGTTTTAATTTCTCATAAAGTCACTGTCTTCCAATTGCTCTATTATAATTTTTAAGGAAGTATTTTCTTCAGTAAACTTTTGGACTTCCTTTTCCACTTGGCCAATTTTGCTTTTTTAGGGCATTCTTCTCCTTATTGGCTTTTTTGGACCTCTTCTGCCATTTGGGTTAGGCTATTTTTTAAGGTGTTATTTTCTTCAGTATTTTTTTGGGTCTCCTTTAGCAAACTCTTGACTAGTTTTTCATGCTTTTCTTGCATCACTCTCATTTCTCTTCCCAGTTTTTCCTCTACTTCTCTTACTTGCTTCTCAAAATCCTTTTTGAGCTCTTCCAAGGCCTGGGACTGATTCATATTTTTGTGGGAGGCTTTGGATGTAGGAGCTTTGACTTTGCTGTCTTCTTCTGGTTGCATGTTTTGATCTTCTTTGTTGCCAATAAAAGATTCTACGGTCTGACACTTCTTGCGAGGTTTGTGCATGATCCCAGCCAATAACTTGAGTTATAAACTCTTCATTAAGGTAGAGGTCTACTTCCAATGTGGAGAATGTACTGTCCCAAGCCTTGTGGGTTTGTACAGCTGTTTTCAGAGATGCTTCTAGAGACCTGTAAATTTTCAGTTCTTCCAAGGTGCTATGATCAAGGGCGAGGTGTTTACTTCTTTCCTGGCCTGTGCTCTGGTCTATGAGTGCCCACAAGCACTCTTTTCTGTCTTGGAACTGTGAGGGGGATTCTGTCTGTACTACCACTACAAGCTTCACCACGCTAGCACTTCTCCTAGCCCCAGGACCGCCCCCTCAGAACTGTGACCCAGATCCAAGCTTAGGCAAAGCAAGGGATTCCTGCCTTAGCACTGGGAAAGAGATCCTGCAATCCCCCTCTGATCAGCCACCGGATTCCCCCTCAGTCTGTGGGCCAGAAGCTCAGAAGGCAGCCACCATCCCGGGGCCACACTGTGCGCTCTGCACTTGGAAACTGGCGCTGAGACCTAGCCTCTCTCTCACCGCAGAAACAGACTTTCCCCACTGACCTTCGAAGTTGTCTGTGTCGTTTGTGGGTTGAGAAGTCTGGAAACCACCACAGCTTCCCGGGATTCAGTCCTCTGAGGCCTGCCCCAGGTTCACTGCAACCTGTGTGCCCACGCCAAACTGTTCTCCTCTTCCAGCTTGTTGCGATATACCTTTCAGATCAACTATCCAGTTTGTCTTGGGCTGGAATTTACTCAGTCTTTTTGTGGGTTCTGTTGCCTTAGAATTTGTTTAGAGCCATTTTTTATAGGTATTTGGAAGGGTTTGGGGGAGAGCTCAAATAAATCACTGCTTTCACTCCACCATCTTGGCTCCGCCTCCTTAACTATCCTTTAAAGCCAATTCAAATGCTACCTCCTCTAGGAAACCTTTGTTGAAGCCCCATCTCTCATATATAAAAAAACCTTCTTCCTCAGACCTCAAAAAACATTTTGTTTTATTATTCTCTTAAGTGACTGTCACTTATGAAATGTGATAACACGGAAAGCTCTTTGCAAACCTTAAAGTTCTATATGCTTTATTTAATAATATTAGATATGTAAGATATATCTTACATATAAATGCATAAATCCCATAAAATACATAAAATAACAGCTAACCATAGCTTTTATTTCCTGTCATGTGATAATATACATTATAACTATACTTGTTGGTTTCATCCCACTATGAGCCAGTAAGCTTCTTGAGGGCAGAGGTCATAGAGCAATGAGAAGCATATATATATTATATACATACTCTGTGCCAGACAAAGTGGTAAATCCTGGGGAAACAAAGGAAAAATGACAACAGAACCTGTCCTCAAGGGCCTTACCTTCTAATGGAGGAGACCACATGTCTATAAATAATGTAGATACAAAGTAATCTTAGAAGAGAAAGAACAAATCGCTGGGGATTCCGGTGCCAAGCACAGTGCTCCATGGATAGGAGACACTTACGAAGTGTGGGCTGCAGTGCAGGATGCTGTACAGAATGGCCTGTTTGGCAGAAAAAACAGTAGCGAGGCTGGTCTAGGGGAGCACAGTCAAGAATGGTAGCTTCTGACAGGATGGGAGGGAGGGGCAAAAGAGGGCAAAAATATGGTCACAAACAGGATCAGATTAGTGGGTAAGATAAACAAAAGTTTGGTTAATAGGCAGAGGTTGAGGCCACAGAAGCCAAGGAAACAGAAGCTCGAACCTTGGCAAATGATAGCTGGATAGTCATGATGCAGTCTCGTAGCTGTTAGAGGAATTTCTCTTCCCTTCTCTTCCCTCCTTGGGGGGAGAGGGGTGGGTAGAAGGAGAAAAGAAATAGGTATAGCAGTCTTTGTCCTCCTGCGTGTGCACCCCCCCCCACGTTCTTCTCCTCCCCCCAAACACACAGAGGTGGGGATGGCTCAATTTTCCATATTCAGTCCTGCCATTTGGGGAAATCATAATCCTCCAACTCACTGCCTGAGATCTCAATAGAACCTGCTATTTTTGTTGAGAGAACAGCAGTTCTTTTCTCCAACCAAGGCTCAGTTGAAGGTCTTGGATTTTTCTGGCGTTAAGTAAAGGCAAATTCCTCCTCTGGGTTCTTAGGGATCTTTTTCCCCTGGGAAAGGGTCCAGGATCCTCATCATTGCTGGGCTTCCTTACTCCGACAGAATGGAGTAAAGTGACTAAACACACTCATTTTTAGGATCCAGATTTTTATGGGCAAGGCATTCTAGGAGGGAACTCACACTCTTGCTATATTAGGCTAAAATTGCATAGCTTGAAAATGATCTGAAAAAAAAAATCTCCCAGAAAGGGATCCTAATAAGTAACGAACACCCACACTTATTCTCCAAACAGAATGGGCTCTGTAATGGAAAGCAATCTCTTTTCTCTAGCCACAATGCCATTTGCAAACTTTAAATATTAAAACCAGTTTTTTTTCTGGTGCACATTCTATAATCTCTCTCAAAAGTAAGCTGGGTTCCTGAACAGCTCTCCAGCACTGAGCTGACAAACCTATTAGAAAGTCCCAACTCCTGACGAGACTGCCCTAAGGTTCCATCTGCTTTCAATGGGGAGCACCCTTCCCTCATCAGTTAAATGCACAGTTCTATGAAAATTTAAAACACAGCAAAACAAACACAGGCCTGGAGGGGAGGGCTTAGTGGTTTGGGCATCATTTTTTCTTTTTCTTTTTTGCAAACAACGATAACAAAAAAGCTACCTTTTATTTCTTAGACACAAAGGTTTAATTCCCAGCTTGAACAAGTCAGTTTCTCAACAGTTCCAGGGCAGAAAAACAAAATATCAGTTTCCTGTGTGAAGGTTATTTGGATGAGACCAGAGAACACGAGACCCAGTTGACAAGGTCATCATGGATCCTAGGGCTCTTCGCCAAAATAACCGTGCCATAGTTTTAGATGTCAAAAGGTTACCACATCACGTAATGACAGCACATGACCATTTCTATTCTGCAGTCTACAATCCACAAAGTAAATACTCCAGCACTGGCTAGATGTTCGATGCATCTGTCCCTTCGGCCTTCTGGCCCACAAAGTATGAGCTGCAGAGCTATCTAGACCATTGTCTGATTTGGCTCAGCTTTGAATAACAAAGTTTTAAAGCTCTTTGCGGATGATCTACAAATGACTTTAAAGGCTCTCTCAGTAAACTCTCAAGCACTTTGAATGACCCAGCAGTAAAGTATGTAAAATAATGCCTGAATTTAATAACACTCATACTCTTTTCCTTTTCAGTAAAGTATGTAAAAAATGCCTCAATCTAATAACACTCAAGTTCCTTTCATTTATTTTCTGGGGTGGTGGGTTTTAATGCTCATTTGAAGGCAAAAGAGACAAGGGAAGAAATGCAAAGATAGAGAAAGAGTACTACCAACAGGACGTAACGGGCTAGGGACAACAGGTATCTGAGAGGAAGATGAGGAATCCTGAAAGGGGAAGCAGAGTAAACACACATGCCTGAAGAGACAGGGTCAAGGAAGCGGTGAGTCAGAACCCTGGCAGAAGAAAATCTACAAGTGTGTAAGAAGCCAGGGACCAGGCAAACAGGAAGGAACCAGGATATTGGAGAGGGCAGGGCAGGACAATGGATGGCGCAGAGAATCAGAGATAAGGTAGGGACATTAATAAAGGAGCCTTGTTAATAAGATCTTAAAAAGTCTTTCTTAATAAAGCTGCCCAGCCTTGTTGTTCAGTCGTTTTTCAGGTATGTCTGACTCTTTATAATCCCATCTGGGATTTTATTGGTAAAGATACTGGAATGTTTTGTCATTTCTTTCCCAAGCTCATTTTTACATATGAGGAAACTGAGGCAAACAGGGTTAAGAGACTTATCTAGGGTCACACAGCTATTAAGTAACCTTGGCCACATTTGAATTCAGGAATTCAGCCCAGAACTTTATTCATTGTATCACCTAAGCTGTCCCTTCTCCAAGCTTTGTTTCTCGCCCTCCTACCCCATTTCACTAAAGCATAATCCCAGATGGCCCTGGTGCAGAATGCAGTTGGTGAAGATAATTGAAAAAGAGCTCCTTGGTGGTCAAGTTATAGATAGAGGTAGAAGGGACCTTAGGAATCACTTAGCCCAACCAATTCCTTTTACAAATGAAGAGGCTGATGCCCAAATAAGTTAAGTGATTCATTCAAAGGCATCCATAATGAGGGACAGACACAGACTTTTAATCCAGCTCACCCAAATTCAAATGTACGATGTTGCTCACTATACTATGCTGCCCCAGCTAATGCAGGGTAGGAGAACACATGCAGTTCCCTAACTGAGGCAGCCCCTTGATGGGAAGGCAGATGAGTTTGGGGGTTGCCGCTCTCAACTGCTTTCTCTTCACCAAGTCTGTAATTAACCTTCTGAATTAGTTACCAGAAGAGAGAAACAAAAAGGTTAGAGAGTTTCTGTTCCCTTGGCTAGATGGTTCTCCTGATTGTGAACCTTCTTTGTCCTGGTGTAGATTTTCAATAAATGTATTTTAGAATCTCAGAATATTAGCTCTTAGAGATATTCATCCTAATTCATCATTTGAAAGATGAGGAAACTGGTCCATGGAAGTATCTTTTCTTTGACTTTTTTTGTAATTTTAATTAATTTTTTTTTTATTAAAAACAACAGTGAACAGAAATACTAGTAACTAATTTTGCTTAGGAACTATTTACATTTAAATCAATTAATTTCAACATATAAAGTGCCATAATTTTTAAAAATTACTCTCTCTAAATCCTCATCAGGATTCTTTGCTTATCTGTTCATTCTCATTTACTTTTCATTTCATATGGTTGAAGTTAGTATGCTCTCTATTCTTTTCATTCTGCTTTTTTTAAAGTCTGCATTATTTCATAAAGAAGTTTTCAGATTTTTTTGTATTCCTCATATTTGTCAGTCTTGATTGCAATATAGTGTTTCATTACAATAATGTGCCACAGTTTATTTGACCATTTTCTTTTTGTATTTTGGGGGTGTAGAGTGTTCAGGGAAGACTACTCCCTCTGATGTGAGAGCTGCTGAACCCTTTTCACCTTTGGTATTCACCAGAATTCACACTTGTGTCTCCAAGAAGCTGTAGCTGGGCGGCAGCCACATTCCGGTAAACCCTTTCAGCAGACAGGCTAAACCAGGTTGAGAGCGATCGAGATGAGTTAGAATGGTGTCTACCCCAAACATGTGAACACTTCCCCCAGTGGAATGGGCGAGATGAGAGCCAATGGCCATGAAGTCAGCTGAAGCAGGTGCTATGGAGCACTAAGCCTTAAAGCTTGATTTGAAATTGAAAACATCAAAATTTTACACTGCATCCCCAGCCATCACCAGTCGTCTTGACTTTTGTCTTGTTACTGGACTCCGATGACACTAGAAGACAGAGTGAGGCTGACAACTTTGCTCAACTGTGCCTAATTTAAATCCAATTTACATGTGAGTCAAAAGACATCACCCATACCATTATTTTAGTTAGTGTTTTAATAAAAAATGAAATTAAAGGAAAAAAATTGAAATGTTGGCACAAAGTAGGTGTTTAATAAATGCTCACTGATTGATTAATTGATGCTGATAAATCACAAACTATATAGATTAGCACCTTTCTACTATAATATAGCCTCCTTTTATCCATCTGAATTGTACCTAATTTCTGGGTATGGGTTCTTTTTTTTCTCTCCAAAAATACTTCTCACAAGAATTATTTTTTCTAGTATATTTAAGTCCCTTTAAGTTTGCAGAAAGCTTCATTTGGAAAGAGGAGAATTCTGTTGCAGAGACCTTGAATATTAAACCAAAGATAATGTCTCCCTCAGACTAGGTAGTTTATGTCATAGGTACTAGTAATCAATATGAATACATCTGGACATCAGGAAAATTAGCAAAATGGTGCCCAGGTGCCACTCCAGTTGTGTTCCAGATGTGTCTGCCTAAATGGATAGCAAATCACTGAAACCCAAAGAAGGAAACATGCAAATTATGAAAAATGAAGACCAGAAAATTTTCTGAGAAGAAATTGCTTTTGCCTGTTGTTAAAAGACACATCTTTTACAAAAGGAAAGAAAAAACACATTCATTGTAATTAGTTCTTGATGATGAAGAACTGAAATATCCTACAAATCATGAGCTTTGTATTCACAAATGTTGTATCCTCTGCAAGACAAATTTGACTTACATAGTACCTGTTTTAGTAGTTTTCAAGCAGACCAAGTTTTTTTTCAAGGTATGCAAGACATTTCCAGAAAAAAAACCTCAGAAGTCAAATTCTCATTCTGAGTATCCTGAGACTTTTCTTGAAAAACCCAGAAGACTATGACAACAGCTCACTCTGGTAACACTCTGCCTAAAATGGCGCAGCAGTGGTCACTGATTATGCTGACCCTCAACTTCTGGCTTCTCTTCTGTAGACATGAATTAGTTCTTTAATCCTAGTCTCATGAAGGGACATTTTGTAGGGGAAAAAAACCCCAACAATGTACAAAGAGCAGCGTGATCATATCTACACATGCGGAAGGACAGGCACAGGTAGAAGCACTACCTCTTCACATCTCAGTCCATAATTTTATCTGCTAATAGAATTATCACCTCTTTGTAGATGATTCCCAAATCTACCTGGCCTCCACACCTTTCCAATAGCTGGAATTTCCATTTATGCTGCAAAAATTCAAACTCCACACACACAAAACTGAACTCATTTTCTTATCCAACACCTATCCTTTCTTTGAATTCACTATTTCTTAAGATGATACTACTAGTCATCTAGTTTAGGTTCAACACTGGAGAGTCATTTTGGCCTCTTCCTTATCTCTTACCGTCCGTGTTAAATCCATTGGCAGTCAAGCAGCAAGCATCACTTAAGCATTTACTATGTGTCAGGCACTATGCCAAGTGCTGAGGATACAAAGAAAATGTAAAAACAGTCCCTGCTCTCAAAGAGCTCATACTGCAATGAGGGAAGACAATATACACTTATGTGAAAAATATATATATATATACAAAGTAGATACAAAGTAAACTTGGGAAGGGAGGCGCTAGCATCTAGAACAGGAACAGTCTAACATAGGAGGTATTACAGTTGAGTCTTGAAGGAACCCAGGAATTCTAAGGGGTAGGAATGAGAAGTATTATAGGCATGAAGGAAAGCCACTGAAAAGGCATGGAAACAGGAGTATCACATATCAGGAACAGAGAAAAGGCAAGGGACCAGGAGAGATGGTAATGATAAAAACAAATGAACAAATTAGAAAACTGAGAAGCACAGGTTGTAAATAGCTTTAAATGCCAGAACAAAGAGATAGCTATAGAGTGTTTACTATGTGCCAGGCACTGTGTTAAGCATTGTATAATTATTATCTCATATCACCCTCATAACAACTCTAGAAGGTAGATGCTGTTATTATGTTCATTTTACAGATGAAAAACTGAGGCAGACAGAGGTTAAGTGACTTGCCCAGGGTCACACAATTAGCAAGTGTCTGAAGCTGGTTTTGAATTCAGTATTTTATCCTACAGATAACAGGAAGTCATTAGAGTTTATTGAATAGGAGAGTGGCATGGTTAGATTTGTGCCTTAGGAAAATAATTTTGGCAGCTGTGTGGAGTATTGATTAGAATGGGAAACATACGAAGATGGGAGACCAAAAAGAAGGTCATTTCAGTAGTTCAGGTGAAAGGTGATAAGGGCCTGAACTAGAACGATAGCTATGTGAATAGAGAGAAGGAGATAGATGTATACAAGACATTTTGTGTGGAAATGGCAAAAGACTGAAGGTTGTGAATCCGGTTGACTAGACAGATGTTGGTAACCTCAACAGTAATATGGAAGTTCAGAAGAGGAATGGGTTTGGGAATTAAAATGAGTTCAACTCTACATATGTTGACTTTGAGATGCTTATGAGAAATTCATTTCAAAATGTGTAATGGGCCATTTATGTGAGACTAGAGCTCTGAAGAGAGTATAAGGCTAGATACATAGGTCCCTGAGCCATCTGCATAGAGATTACAGTTGAATTCACAGGGGCTGAGGGAAGAGAAGACTGCCAAGGTTTGATCCTTGGGAAATTACCACAAAAAATAGTGGGCATGACATAGATGAAGAGCCATCAAAGGAGACTAAAATGAAGACATGTAGCAGAACCAAGATCATTGTCACAAAAACCCAGAGAGGAGAGAGTATCCAGGAGGATGACAATGTTAAATGCAATAGAGAGGTTAAAAAAAAATGAAGACAAAAAAAAAGGAGATAGAAAGAGGGAGGGAGAGGGAGAGGGGGAGGGAGAGAGAGAGAGAGAGAGAGAGAGAGAGAGAGAGAGAGAGAGAGAGAGAGAGAGAGAGAGAGAGAGAGAGAGAGAGAGAGAGAGGTTTCAGTTGAAAGATGAGGTTGGGTGCTAGACGACTTAGACAGGAATGGTTGGATAGGAAGTGGGGGCGCCAAGCACAGTTTTTCAAGGGATTTACTTGAGAAAGGGAAGCTTGTGAATGCCTTGATTTTTTTTCCTTCGGGAAAGCATAAAGCAAGTATTGTCAATTTAACCTGTTGTATCACTTGCATCCATCTCCTCATTTCCATTCCAATCACCAACACCCAATGAAGTTTGGGACTTTATTACTTGTCCCCTGATCTATTGCCACAGTCTTTTAAGTGGTCTCCCTGCCTCCTACCTTTCTCATTTTCAATTTATTCTTGACTTTGTTACCAAAGTAATCTTCCTAATGGACAGCTCTAATCACATCACTGTCATGTTCGAAAATCTCCAATGGATTGTATTTTCTACTCCACAAGATACAAACTCCTTAACCTGGTTTTTAAGGTCCTGCTGAATATGGTTTCTGCTTATTTTTTCAGCATCTTCACACACTCTACATGCACTCCAGCCAAAATGTATGACTCTTTGCCTTGATCTCATTTTTTCTTCTTCCATCTTAACTTTGGGCATGTCAGTTCCTGCGTCTGAAACAGACCCCGACCCCCACCCATATCTGCCCATTAAAATCTTTCTCTTCCTTCAACTTTCAATTCAGATGCCATTTCTTCCATAACATCTTACTTGATTTCCCCAGCTAGGAGTTGTTCCTAACTACCTTGAACCTCTCATTCATCTCTCTTTAACTCCTTGCCAATGCACTTTATAATTTTTAAACTTGTGTTATATGTCTTCTAGGTATATAAGATAGAATGGCATAGTGGATTAAGTACTGTCTTCAAAGCCAAGAAGATCTGGGTTAAAGTCCCACCTTTAATACATACTGGCTATGTGACCCTAGAAAAGTCACTTAATCTCCAAGTGCTGCAAGTAGAGAAAGTACCAACCTATATTGGTAGAGGGAGTTTTCTTACCATGAATTCTCTATTGCAATGAAATTACAGCTCCATTACCTACATTTCTGGGATGACATCTCATGCTTTATTCTCTTTTATCAATCCCTGTCTATAATGGGCAGCAGCCTTCTTGCACCCACCATACACCTTTTCATTTCCCTCTAAAAGACACTTTCAGTTCTTCTGAGACTGCAGTGCACCATGTCTTGTAGTCGTCTAACATCATCAGAAGGGCAACGGCATTAAAATATGGGCCTCTCAGGCAGAAGTATGGAGTCATTAAGTCTTGTACAGAGCAGACACTTAAAAATGTCTGTTGGATTGAACACCTCCCAAGAAATTACAGTCTAGCAGGAATATTTGCTAATGGGTCAGTATGGATTAATGCACCCATTAGTGCTTTTTCTGTATTAGGGAATGTCATAGTTAGCAGTTCAATTTTCTACAACAAGAAGGCCTCATCAGAAAATAATCTTTGCAAGACTGAATAAATTACTCTATTGGGAGAAAACTTTTGGGTCCTGTTTCCACTGTGGTCTTCACAGAAATGGAAGCTTTTTTTTTTAAACTTCATTTTAAATTCACATTCTCAGAGAGACAATGCTATAAAAATATAATTCATTGTCCAAGATTAATAAATTTAACGTCATCCTGGCTTTCCTGATTGAATGTCTTATGTCTTATAAGAGATGTCTTATGGGTCACAACTTCGTCTAGATGTCATAACAGTAATAGAAGTTAAGAATACTCAGAGTGTTTTGGAATTCCTTCAAACAATCAAGGATCTTTTCTCCAGGACTACGAAAAGGACTAATATAGGGCAACATGGGGGACACTTTTCCAATGGATAAAAGACAAAAGGATTTATTTTTTTTTTAAACCGAAATTCTGCTTTCTGAGTCAGCTGCTATTTGTAAAGTAGTTAAGCCCTGTTCTTATGGTGCATGAGTAAAGGCGTTAAAGTTAATTACAGCCTTGTATTTATTCTGACTCTATTATCTGATATTTACAGATGAAAAGAAGATGGTTTAATCACTGAGGTGGTTATAATGTGCACTTAGCTCATTTTCTTCATGCTGTGGGAAGAAAAACATGTATTTGTAAAAAAAAAAACAATTCATCATTCCTTCAATTGCACAGAACGATGCAGTATATACATTAAATTAAGCCAAATCAGTAGCATAGCCTGCACGTCATTATATTCATTCCTGAAATGTATAAAAAGCAGATTAAAAAAAAACAAATGGAAATGGTTAATTTTAAATTTCCCTCACAAGGCCCCATTGCTATTATGCAACTGTCAATTGAAAAGGGCTTAACGGACATATAGATGTTATATAAACCTGGGTTACATTTAAAAATCAGTGGCAGAGCTAACATAACTGAACTAGAGACCTTTGTACACGCTCTCTAAGTACATCTCGGATGGGAGGGAGCAGAACACCTGCCTTCCATCTTGATGCCTCTTACTGAACTGTGGCCAGAGGATTTCAGAATTCAAGAAGGCTATACCGCTGGGAGCTCCCGATGCTGCTTTTCATTGTTTCCTGACTTCAGAATGCAGAGGCTGACGTTAATCCGAGGTGCCAACTTTGTGTA
Source organism: Phascolarctos cinereus (assembly GCF_003287225.1). NCBI lineage: Eukaryota > Metazoa > Chordata > Mammalia > Diprotodontia > Phascolarctidae > Phascolarctos > Phascolarctos cinereus. Next base: position 401,928,465 of record NW_027555625.1, on the reverse strand, counting down.
GTGAGAGAGACATGGCAGCAGGGCATGCTAGCATACCGCTGTTGCCATTTATTTATTTATCCAGCTTCCCTTCCTCCTCCCTCTCACCCACCGCCCCTTTACAACTTATAAACCTAGCTCTGAGATTCTCACACCCACACAATGATCTCAGCAGGCAAGGAAGAAAAGCAAAAGCACAGAACAGGAAACAGACACTGAAATGGTCATTACTGGGCATTTCAACTTTACCTGGGGCTTTTGCTTTTGCTCTAAGAGTTCTAAATGAACGTTGTCTGATTAACTTGATCCAGTGATATCGGTGATAATCTCAATGACAGGCATTCCCTATACAATTGTCCCTGACTGGCTGCAAGGACTGAGGACTAAGGCATTGAAAATTTCCATTTAGCCCAACAGACATGTGCAAAGGTAACCATGCAAGCACACACACACACACACACACACACACACACACACACATATACACACTCTGAAAAGTGTAAAAAGAAATCATCTCTGGGATCTGTCTCCTGGTGGAGGGATAGATGGTAAAATAATTGACTTCCTAGGTGATTAGATATAGGGTTGATGAGCTGGTCTTTCAGTGTTCTGGCCAGCACTATGATTTTCCAGTTCTATGAAATGCAATAGGAAGGATGATGACATTTGGCATATACAGGTGGTGTTGCAGCTTAGTTACGGGAATGTGATCTCTGGCAAAAAGGAATAGAGCATAGAATCTACGATTTTTGTAAAGGACAGAATATCAAAAACAACTACTTGTAATGGGAAGATCAGAATACTTCCTAAAAGAACACTGCAGTTTCACCAGTTATTGTTAGGATACAGATTGCTTTTTTTTTTGCCTTCAATGCCTAGTGCTGAATAGGGCCTACTGGACAGAACTAACTGTCCACTGGAAAGTAGATGGGAACATGAGGCTAGGGTTAGTAGATCATGCCAGAGGTAGAAAGAAAATCAGCTTATAAAGGGAAAAGGACTGAAATGCTAGAATGAAAATACATTTATGTGTACATACACACACAAAAGAAATATGTGGCCCTATCCACGCTATGCACACGATTCTGAAATGTGGCACCTGGGATACTCCCCTGCCATACATGGCATATAACCTGCTAAACAGGGGAACCAAAGGAAAACTGTACCTGGTTTTTGATTAAGAAATGCATTTATCTTTGAATGGAGATTTGATAGTGAGTGAACTTAAATGTTTACTAATCACTGTCCCAAAGTTTCATCAAAAGAAATATGTGGCAATATAGGGCCACTGTGCATATGTCCAGAAAAAGGAAGAATCCAAAATGATCCAATGATGAGGAATACTAAACATATTTAATGCCCTGCATAATTTTAATGGGAGATAATAGATTGGTTTAAAGACATTCAAGGCTAGTATTTTTTTTAATTAAGTTTGTAAGGTTACATTAAAGGGTAATGTCCCAGTTTTCTATGTTGTGATTATCTTTCAGATGATATCATTCCAATCTTAGGTAGAGATTCCAGGGTTCCTAATCATATTAAATCACACATTAAACATATTTTTCTCATCTCTCAAAATTCAAGATTTTAATTCTCTTTAATACCCTATTTTAATTGGAATGTTGCTAAATCCGTTGACAATCTTACCAACCATTTTAACAGCCTTTTAATTTGTCGGCTAGAAAATTATAACTCTTCATTAACTTGGGGAGACACAGCATTGCAATTGTGATATATCATTCCTCATTTTATTAACAATCTACTTAATGAATTTCAGGCTTTGAGCAGATCACAGTGATAATGTAAGCACTTGTCCTGAATGTTTTTTCTTTCTTTTTTTTAAAAAATAAACTGGCCATACACTGATAAGCATAACAGAAGAACAAACATTCATTTTTGTTTTTACTAATACAGGTAGAAAAAAGGGGAAAATAAAGGAACATGAAAAGCACATGCTTATTCCCTCCCTTCAAATCTCTTTCAGAATGTCCCGTATGTCATTAAGTCAAAGAAGGCTACAAGGAAACATAAAGGAGTTACTGTTAGACACTTGACATACACACATGATCATACTGGCTTAAAAAGTCATTTGGTATGCAGATGTAAATTATTTCTTCCTCAGAAAGAAAAGGAATTTGGGTTGTTGTGTTTTTTTTTTATACTATGCATGAATATTCGTGTGTGGGGAGGGGGGACTTGGTAGAAGAGCTCACAGTTATATTGCTGGAGGAAGGAGGAGGTTCTTTGCAAAATAGAGAAGACCCTTTTTTTTTTTTTTACTAAGGCTATTTTTTCTCCCAATATTTCTATATAATATCAGTTTGGAAGAAAGACCAATTTTACTGAGTAAACCTCTAGTGGAGGATCTGTAGGAAAGATATGGACAAGAATTACATGAGATGAAGAGATAAGTATAGGACCATGACCAGCACCACTGATTCACGGAGGTATTAAAATATGTGTTAACATTGCAGCTTTATTACTATACTGGTATTTTAATATTTCATTTATGGGATATATAGATATGCATAAATGTACATATCTATGTATTTATATATAATTACATATGGGGAGTATGGTCTCTGCTCTAATAAGCAGAGGTATTCATAGAAAGCAAGGGAAAAAAGAAAGAAATAAGCTATTAATATGTTCACTAAATATAAAGGTCGACTAACACTCTGTTATCCCTTTACAAAGTGTGGAGTGGTCCTCACTAATAAGAATTAAAAGCAGAACAGGGCTGCTGTTTGGGCAAAAGACTGGTTATGCCTCAGTGTCCTTTAAACAGATTAACAGCGTTTGATTCACAGTTGAAATGCACCCAACAGAATGAGAGACACCTGATCTTTAATGAAACAGCTACAGAGAGGACTAGCATTTAATGCAAGGATTTAGATCTCTGGACTAGAGAAGAGATCTGACTGGGTTAAAGAGAGAACAAGCCTTGGCAGTCAAGAGTTGAGTTTTGGAGAGGAACAAACGCAGGGAACCCTGATGAACAGCTTATCCAGTGGAGACACTGCACCCTAAGGGAAAGAACATGAAAGAAAGGACATTGAGACCCTGTCCTACTGGAGAAATGAGCTACCCCAGTAGCCATGCCTAACCATGTGTTTCCCATGTGTTTCCCTCACTACCAGTATACTCTAGCTTAGGGTCACTCTTCTTAATGTCATTGTTGATTTAGGGGAGAGTGAGTCCCGGGTTTCTGGGGGAAAGTTTTACAGCTATTTTTCTTACTTTGTCACCTTACTAAGTGTTTTTGTTTGTTTGTTTGTTTCGCTATTGTTTTTTTGCTTTGAGCTAATTATGTCAACTAGTTGTTAAAGCTAAGTACACCAACGGGGGCTCAGGACCAGTAGTTTTAGAATGCTGATTCAGAGTACCCCTGGAAGCTGTAAATGCAATCACCCCCACTTTAAAATTGCTTTATATTTAATATGTATATAGTTTATATTTACTTTTATGAGGTTTGATAAAGGGCATTGGAAGGGCATTTCTTGATCAATTTCATGAGCTTATGAGTTGGTAAGTCTCTACCTGGAACCATTAAGACCATCTCCCTAAGCAGAGTTGGGGCATGCCTTTGACCCTTTATAAGAGGAATGATGGCATGTCCTGATTAATTTTGTCAGCGACTTGAATTCTCGGATGAATTGATTAGTTCAGAAATAACTTATTTTTATGGTGTAAATAAAAATGTTGTCACTTTGGGCTTTATGCTAATAAGGTCATAGTCATTCAGTTGTTTGATTCCTGAATAAAAGAGTTAGTTTTGGTTTTGTTCTGCCACTATAAAACACATCCCAAAGCTCAATCAGTTATCTTGTAACCTAGGGGCCAGACACTGTAGGAGGAGATGTCTGTCTGTGCTAGCCTACAGAAGAGCTCGCAATATTTGTTTTTAAGTCAAATAGTCCTTGAATCGAAGCAGGGTCCTTGGATGGGGTTGTGGTATGGCTCTCCCCTCCCCAGAAACCATTAATGGCTGTCGTGGGGCAAGACACGTGGGAGCCACACGTTTTCATCCATGTAATGGCCATGACAAAAGGAAGCACTTGCCCTACAGGTAATTCACTTGGTCCAAGAGAAGTGGAATGTTGGGAATACCTCAGTCTAATCCTGGAAAGACAATGGCAGAGGCACAACTCATCCACCTGGAAGGAAACTGTGGAGAAAGAAGCCGAACAGTTGAAGTGATGAGTTCTCAAGCCTCCTTTTCTGAAGAAGCACTGGGTCTTCTTCTGGGGGGGGGGGGAGTGTCACTTTTCTAGCAGCACCAAATTTGAGTGCCTAGCCACTCCAAGCGGCTCTAGTGTGTGGACAGTAACAAGTTGCCTCTACTCATATTTGTTCTTAACCCACACACCTCAGCCAATCAGTCAACAAGCATTTATTAAATGCTTACTGTGTGCTAGGCATTGTGCCCAGCATCTCTGTGAACCCAGAGTCTTCAAAGCAAATAAGAGAATGCTTGGGGAGGTGCCAAGGGAGTCGGAGCTTCAAAGTGTGTGAGCCCGGGTCCCAAATATCAGTGTACCTATGCAAGTGCTGTAGAGCTGCCACGAGCCGAGCTCAGAACTGAACGTCAAGAGGCTGGGCTGAGTCATGTTGGGAAAACTAAGCGGTGTTTATAATAATCCCAAAGTATTACCATTGTGAAATGTACCAGCATTACGCCAGACAGTTGTGAACCATGGAATGCCATGATCCCCAAAGAACCCGACTGCATGTCAACTACAGTAAAATGAAAAGATGCACTGCGGGCCTATGCATACTGAAGTTACTGATGATTCATTTCCTATTGGCATAAAAGTAATATAAAAGAAGGAAGAACAAAAGGCTTGCTTGAAGATATGTAGCAAAATGTACTAAGGGTTCCTTCTCTAGAGCAGAAATGGGAAATGCCATATGGATCAGCTCCAATACCATATTTACATTTCCAAGGTGTTTGAAGAACGAGTGCCTTTAGTATTTGGGGAATATTCTATATAAAGGAGTTATTGGAAAAAATCTAAAATGAAGAAGTATTGGAGGGGTCATGATGTGCACTGGGGTAAGGAGGGCCCACACCAGTTTCATCAAAGAAAGTGACTTCAGAGAAAGTTAAAAAAATGCCTCCTCTTACATGAATTTTTCTTTCTTCTTTCTGGTTTATATAAGAAGCCTTGTAACACACTGAGATTAATTTTCACATAAGATCTATTTTTCCCATAGGAATCAGACATCATTTCATTTTTCCTTTCACATATCATGGCACTGCATTCCCTAGGGATGACTTATTGTATAGGTGGAAAACATCCTACTGACAAATAGAAAGTGAAACAGAAGAATCTTATAAACATGCTTTTGTCTCTTGCACCTTCATTTCTGCAGTGATAATCCAAATGAGACAAACGCCCCTAAAAGTTCCTTTCGAGAAAACTTCCAAATAATGAATCACAGTGGGAGGCAACTGACCTAATTATAGGTTGCCATTAAGTACCAGAACTGTAGTTTTTACACTAATAAACCTTTTTTTTATGGGGTCAATAAAATGCCATCAGTTAGAGCATCATGCTAGTAAGACCGAAGTCTTTCAGCTGTTTAGTTTCTGAATAAAAGAGTTAGTTTGGTTTTGTTCTAATGCTACAGAATGCACCCCAACCTCAAGCAGACATCTTGTAAATGGGTATCTTTGGGGAAAGAGAACAGAAGGATCTACTTACTTATACTCAAAAACCTACTATCAGTTACTCACACACCAACTAGTCAAAGCCCAAACTCTAATGATGATGAGTCAGTAGTATCAACTTTATGTAGGAAAGGCAACATGTCATTTTTATTATTCAACCTAATTTGCAAACTATTTAACTCTGAGTCAAAGTTCTCCCATCTATAAAATTCTTATACCCTAAAAGAGATTGTGTGCAACAAGGGATAGGATGTCTCAGGGTTTAGAGGGGGAAAGGATGCAAAGATCACAGGGGTTGTTGTGTTACATTCAGCTTTGTCGTAAGGAAGGGGTATGCCTCAAGCTAATGATTATGCATATTGGTAAATAATTTTCATAAAATATAACATTGAAAGGATGCACATATTCTTTTAAAAATGTGTATTTCTTTAGGCTTTATAAAATATTTTTCTTATAATAACTCTACAAGGTAGGTAGTGTAATTTTATGATTCCCATTTTATGGATGAGGAAATTGAGGCTGAGGAATGTTAAGTGGCTTCATAATAGCTGACACTTAAATAGCACTTTATATGCATTAACTTACTGGTGTTGCAACTATTATCATGTCCATTTTGCAAATTAAGCAACTGAGCCTCAGAAAGGTTAAGTAAGTTCCATGCTCACATAACTAGTAAATGTCACAGGCTAGGACAGGTCTTTCTGATACCAAGTTTAGCATGCCATCCACCATGCCATGTTCCCTCTCAATGAAGCATCTGGTGTTGAGTTAACACTCAGTTAGTTTCAATCATTACAGGAGGATTGTAGCCATGGAATGATCACGGAGAATGAGAAAGGAATTTCATTGCCTGAAGTAGCTAATTCTCTGTGCAAAAATCTCAAGGGTCCATGAAGGTTAAATGAATTGATTAAGAGCATTCACTCAATGAATTAATAAGTTATAGGGCCAGGATTCAGACCCAGGTCCATCGACACCATTCTTTATTCACTACATCACGACGCCTCATGTAATATAATGCATGTTTATTTTGTAAATGAATGCAAGATGTTATTATTATTGTTTTTATTTAAAACTCCAGTTCTTCACGAAAATGCCATCAGTCAAGAGCTAGTGGAATAGAATGCTATAATAATGGTTTTGAGCATGAGACAGAACACAAGTCATCTTGACTGCACAGGATTTGTGACACAGCACATTTCCTAATCCTTGGTAGAGAGGTGGTGACCAGCAGGTACAGAATGTGGCATACGCTAGCAGACGGGGTCATTGTGGCTATTTCTTTGGGCTTTTTTATTGTTACAAAAGAAGATTCTCCAGGAAAACAGTAAAAAAAGAAGCAGAGAACACGTGAGGTTATTTTGCTTCATCAGTTCACATCATTTCTGAACTGCATGGGAGGATGTCTAAGCTCTAAAACTTATACAGTAGGTGTGCGTGTAAGAATCAAACCATTAGAGATTGTCATGGGAATAGCATGATATTTATATCAACAATCTTGGTGCTGCTGCTAATGGCATGGAACATTTAAGTGTACTGGAAATACAGAAATGTTTGTTTGGGGTTAAAATCAATGAAGTAATAAGCATCAAAGCCGTATTTAAACATCCTCCACCTGGGGGAAAAACTTTAGATTACCTGTTGGACTGGATTATGCTACGTTTAATTATAAGTATCTTGCAGGCATGGATTAGTGTCTTTTTCAAAATAAACAGTCCAAACATTTAGTACACTGAGGATTAATCTATGGGAGCTCAATAGATACTCACTAATGCTAAAAAGTACTTACATAGAACAACTGAGCAAAAGCAATTGGTCAAAAATAATTGAAGAGGTCTGGAGGGTCATCTATACTGAGGCAACTGAAACAGCTTCAAGGGCAAGAAGAATTATTATTAACTTGTTTTATTTCCTATTTGGGGAAACAGTGACCCATTTCCTTGAGTCTCTAATGTACAATGTACAGTGTGGATATCTTGAGCTTAAAGGATAAAATGAGATCAGAGAATCATAGGTAGAGGAGACCCAAAAGGTCATTCAGTTCCCTCCATACCCACACAGGAATCCTCCCTAGAATTTCTCTGAGTGGGCGTCTAGTCTTTGTTTGAAGATCTTTGTGGTAGGCTCAGAGAGTAGATACAAAAGGACTTTGTAAGCTATAAAAGACCTATAAACACTGAAGTTGTTATGGTTACTGTTATCATTAGTATTATTAGTGGTAGTAGAAGCAGTGGTAGTGGTAATAAATGCAAGTTATTTGTTAGATCAAATGGGTTTGCACTTACACTGTCATATCTGTCAATTGATTTCAGTTACTCATTGATTAGACAGCAAATAGGGAACAGAGGGAAAGGAATGGAATACCGATCAGTATGTTCTTATTGTTTTCAAGGACTCATAAAATTTTAGAGCTGGAATAGATACGACAGCTCTTTTTCTAGAAGGTCAGAATGACAATAGACTAGAACACACATCTCCTGACTTCCAACCCAGAATTGTTCTCACCATACCACACTGCCTTATAGTGAAGGGTAGAAGAAGAGCATAAGACTGTTTCAAAATATAGTTTCTTATGCAGACCATTCCTTCTATCACTCTTCTTCATTCAGATCATTGAAGGTTAAACCCAATTTCCTACCATAGAGGAAAGATGTTAGCCTACCTCCTTAACTATTACTTGCCATCCAGGATTTTAAATATTCTGCTTGTTGAAACATCTGGCAACTATGCTTTCCCTCAGTTTGACTGAATCCATTCTTGTCCTCTGTTGTTTTTGTTCAGGCATGTCCAGTTCTTCGTGTCCCTATTTGGGGTTTTCTTGGCAAAGGTACTGGAGTGTTTTCCTATTTCCTTCTCCAGCTCATTTTATAGATGAGGAAACTGAGGGAAACAGGGTCAAGTGACTTGCGCAGGGTCACAAAGTTAGTAAATGTCTGAGGCTGTAATTGAACGTAGGAAGACGAGTCTTCCTGACTCTAGGCTCAATACTCTATGCACTGCACCACCTAGCTGCTGACTTTTAATGGCCTGACTTCCATCAACTTTCCATTAGAATAATTATATCTCAGACCTTGCCAGCACTCAGAACTGCTACATTTCCAAGATTTTGAAGTCTAAAATTCTTCTCTGACCACAATCTCAATCATTAAATCAATCAATTGCCCACCATTTATTAAGCATCTTTTACGTGGCAGGCACTATGCTGGGCTTTGGATATATGCATACATACATATATACATATATATGTATTATATATACATATATATGTATAATACATGTATACATATACATGTATATATATACATGTATACATATACATGTATATATATATATATAATGTGTTTGTTTAAAGGAATAGAAACTATCCTCAAGAATTTTATATTCTAGTAGGAGAAACAGGGTATACAGAAACAAAATATATAGGAGAGAAATGTCCTTTCACCTTTCCCAGACTTACGTACAACAAGAACGTTATCTTGACCTTAAGGGAGAACTTTGGTGCTTCACCCCCCTTCTGTTCTCCCAGGGCACTGTCTGTCCTGCTCTTTCTTTCTTTCATAGACATGACCAAATGATCAATCATTTATTCTCCAATCTGGATTTTCTCAACAGTCTCATATCACCCTTTCCCTATATTAACAATTCCTAACATCTCCTCACTGATGTCTCTATTCCTACTCCCAGGCTGACTAGGATTACTAGAGAAAGTCACAAAAATATAGATTAGCTTCATGAGCTCAGCACTTATCACAGTGCCTGACACATAACAGGAGCTAAATAAATGCTTTTGGACCCCACACAAACATATATGTGATACCTACTGCAGGCTATGCCTCCACAGTGTCAGCCTGGTAGTAGGTGCAGCAGATAGAGCAACAGGACTAGAGTCAGGAGGATCTAAGTCCAAATCCAACCTCAGACACTTATTAGATACCAAATCCTGGGCAGTCACTTAATCTCCATCTGCCTCAGGTTCCTTGGTGTTGATGGGGGTAATAACAGCACCTGCCCCCTAGGGGTCTGTGAGGATCAAATGAGATAATATTTGGAAAGCACTGAGTACAGTGCTTGGCATAGAGTAGGTGCATAATAAATATCTGTTCCCTTCCATTCCCACTCGTGCACACAAGGGGACCTAGAATCATCAGGGGAGCTAGCACACTCATGCATGGAATATCCTTAAAAATAACATTAGCACTACCATGAAGGGAACTCTTTCTCCTCCAGCCACCTTTGGATCAGCTGGAGTTCTAGATGTGTTCTTTGAGCAAGTCTGCAAGAGGAAAAACAGAGTGATTATTTCTCTGATTATGAAACCCTGTTATGGGCCAGCAGCCATCTCCCTACTAGCTCTAGAAGAAGTGGACAAAACCTTGGCATTCGTGGACAAGAAGCCTAGCACTATATCCATGAAGTTAGGGACCTTTTCACGCAAACAGGGATGGGATGAGGGGAGGGGAGGAAGGAGACACTTAAAAGGGACATATTATGTTGATGCTTTCAGTGACCAATGTGCCTAACTTTGGCCACTGCGGTTCAGGCAGAAATCTCAAATCAAAGAATCACTAATTTAGAATTGGGAGGCAACTTAAAGGCTGTCTAGTCAACTTCCCTCATTTTACAAATGAGAAACTAAAAGTCCACAGTTGTCAAGTGACTTACCCAGAGTCACGTAAGTAGTAAATAGCTAAGCTAGGATCTGAATAAAGGTCTTTTGACAACAAATAAAGGCCTCTTTCCAGGTACTATGATACTGAGTCATTACAGGGGCAGGTTTTCAATGTGGGGATATGAGTTCACTTGACTTATTTGTCCAGGCAATACTAGCTGATTAGACTAGTTGGATAATCCTCTGTGACAAGAGGCAGAATCCAAGATCACCAGAGAGAAAACATTACTGGTACCCACAATGGGTTGGGGGATGTGGATCAACATGTTTCTGATCCCAAGGGGGATGAGTGATTAGGGAGACCTTGTATTTCAGCAAGGAGAAGACAAACAGATTTTGACAGAAAGGCAAGGCTTGGGTTGCTTCTTAAAAACATTCAGCCACCACGGGGATAGAGAACCTAGAGGAAAACAGTGAGAAGATGGGGAGAAAAGAACAAACCAGAAAATTTGAGGGGGAGTCTTCCATGATAAAGACTAAAACAGATAAAGAGAAAGTGATTGAAAGATGGAATGGTAAATGACCTGGATTTAATACAAGGAGAATTTGAGAAGGATAAGTAGAAGTGACTCCATACTGAAGGGGAGTAGCAGAAAGCCCTGAGGCACCTGAAAGAAATAAGAGAAAAGGATCTCTATGAATGTGTCAAATAAGGAAAAATTTCATATTGTCTGCAATGTTATTTGATTCCTAAAAAAACCTGATGATTTATAATTTAGCGACAGTTCCTTTTCCACAGAACCTCTTCCCTCTTGAGGTGGCTTTTGATGATAATGATTATTATTAATAATAATAACTAAGTTATATAGTACTTTTCATTTTTCAAAGTGTTACATAATTTGAGCTTCACAATAACTCTGTGAAATATTATTCCTATTTTACAGATGAAGAAACTGAGGCTCAGAAAAGTTAAGTGGCTTGTCTATGATCATACAGCTAATAAATGTGGGAGGCAGGATTTGAACACATCCTTCTGAGTGTAACCTTCTACTCTACCCCCCTACAACATACTAGAGACAGAGAGGCAGAAAGACACAGATGGAGAGAGACAGACGGAAGAAGAAGCAGAAGAAGAAGGAGAAGGAGAAGAAAAAGGAGGAGAAGGAGGAGAAGAAGGAGGAGGAGGAGGAGGAGGAAGAAGAAAGTAAAAGGGGGGTAAGGTGGGAGGCATACTGATAATACTGATAGATTTTAGGTCAATAAAGGGGGAGATGTTATATTAAATGTTTGAGACATAGAGTACATATGGTTCCCCATGTCTACCCTTTCATTCAAAGTGTTAATTTCTTAACCACCTACTGTGTGTCAGGCATTGTACTAGGTGTTAAGGTATAGGGGCAAAAAACAACAATAAAACAGTGTCACTAAGTCCCTGGGCTTTTCGGAAGTACCACTGGGGTCAAGAAACTAGAGTTGTAGTAGAAATTAACCCTTGAATGTGGTCAGGGAAGGAGTGGGGACTCGTACTCAGCACTGCTGTGTGTGACAGACAGGAATTTTAATGAGAAGAAGACAGTGCATATCATAGTTATAAAAATGAATCAGTGCTGTTAATTCCCAAGGCCCCACAGTTTGATCAAGGGTCTAGCGTTGGAGGAGTGAGTCTACATATTACAGGGATGAAGAGAAATTTAGAGTTAGAATGCATTGGGATAAGATCTATCACCCCATCACTACACAACAATTTCAAGTGAAAAGGCTTGTAGCAGGGGTAGAGAAGCAGTTGTGCTGGTCCATTGTTTAGTGATACAGACTTCAGAACTTCACCCTGAGGCCATGATGCCTTGATAAGTGAGTGACAGAACACAAACTCAAGTAGCCCACTACGGTTAGCCCACTTCAGGCCCAGATTAGACCATCAGACCATTAGACCACATCTCATCCAGTTTTCTGTCCCACCCAAATTTTCATTTTTCTTCTGCTGTATCCATAGCCAACCTCAATTCTATTTCTACTCCTTGCTCTGGGAGTAATAACTGAATCGATTATTCCTGGAAGCTATCAATTTACCATCTCAGTGTCTCCCTGGATACTCCCTATCACGGCCACTACACCCATATATTAGAAACATAATCTCCTTGAGGACAAGGACTCTTTATTTGACTCTGAATTTCAAAGTCAGTTCAAATTGACTTTCAATTCCCTAACACTTAGCATAGTGCTGGGGAGACAGTGTTTATTAAATGTTTTTTCATTGATTGATTGATTCATTCATTCCTTGGTACACCACTGTAAGAAAGTCTAGCCAGATCCATAACCTATTGGAAAGTTCACAAGCTCACTGTAGTTTCATTAAGGGAAGAAAGCATATGGGGGGGGGAATTAGAATTAGACCTAGGCCATCAGGAGATCAGTCCCACTACGCTTGTGAGGTACTTAGTATCTTGAGCTGTCTTGAATTTTGAGTTGCCAGTTAAACATCTTCACTTAGATGTTCCAGCTAGCACCACAAAGTTATATGTCTAAAATTGGGTTCAACATCACCCACTAAACCCTGACTCTCTTCCTAACTTTCCTATTTCAGCTCATGTCAACCTGGTCTCCTTTCCCCTCTTCTGCAACATACAGTACACATCTGACTTTCATTCATTCGTGCATTTACTCAGTTAGCGCCCTCTTTTTTTTTTTTCTCTTTGCCTGTTGAAAAAAAATCTGCTACCAATACTTTGATGACCAATTCAATCTGGTTCAATTCAATGAACAGTTTTTAAAAAATGTCTACTATCCTAAGATACTATACTAAGTTCTGGTAATAAAAAGATTTGGAAAAAATGATACAGTCCATTTCCATATAAGGGAGCTTATATTCACCTGAAGGATAAGCACATCACAGAGTAGGGTCCGATCAGAGCAAAGGAATGAGCCAAAGCTTTTATTCCTGGGGTGGGGAGATGGGGAGGCAGGGAGAAGGGAAGGGAATAAGCATTAATACAGTACCTGTGCTATGTAAATATCACTGTGCTAAATAATTTATAAATATTCTCTCATATGATAAATATAGACATATGCAAGAAAATATAAACAGATTACTCCATTTAAGATCGTTTGAGGTAGAGAAGAGCACCGACAAACAGTGGAATCAGGAAAGCCTTCCCTTAAAAAAGGTGCCATGTGAGCTGAGCTATGAATAACGCCAGGGATTTCAAAAGGTGGAGGTGACAAATGAGTACATTGTGGAGAGGGGAGCAGTTTTCATGAATTCGTGGAGGTAGGAAACAGCATTTTAAGTTAAGAGAAGAAAATCTAGCAGTTTAATTGTAAGAAAGCATGTGTGAAGGGACATGGGATAGGGGAAAAAAGACTGGAATGAGTGGTTCACTAGATCTAGCCTAAAATGGCAGGCTAACTAGCACATATTTTATTCTACAGGTAACAGGGAGCCACTGAAAATTTTTTTTAGACGTTGCATAATATGATCAGACCAGTGCCTTGGGAAGAAGATCATATTATGGGTGTGAAGGCTTTCACTGGAGAGGAGAAAGCTGAAGGCAGGGAAGTCCCTTAGAAACCACTAATTATCCTGGAGATAGGTGATGTGGACCTGAAATTAAGGCAGTGACAATAAATGGGGAAAAGAAATCAGGTGTGAAAGATGTTTTTGAGGTAGAATTAACAAGAATTGTTAACTTGTGGAATATAGATGGTAAGATAAGAGGGAAACTCAAAGATTATTCTAAGGTATGGAACCTAGATCCTCCTAAGGAGGATGCCATCAAAAGAAATAACAAATTTTGGAAGAGAAGCAGATTTAGGGTAGAAGATGACGAGTCCCTCCTTCAGGCAGTCATCCTTGATCCTTTGGTCATTAAAAGCCTTTCCTCCTCACACATCATATAATATTGTAATATCCTCATGTCATAGTGTATCTATATTTATGTGGTATTCCTTTATTAGACTATACTTTCTTTGAAGGCAGGGATTATATAAATTTTCATTTATATTCCTTCTGTTCTTCATGCATACTAGGCCATTAATAAATATCTGTTGAACCAGATTGTTGATACAATTGACTCAAAACTGAAAATAAGTAGAATCATAATGATTTTAAGTGTTGTAGGGATCTTGCCAATTTAGTTTAATTTAAAAAAATAGTTATTGAATGACAACTTTATAGTTGAGGCACCATTTGCCAGTTGGGGAACTATTCTTTAAATAAAGTGTACATGAAAGCATTCACTTAAAAATTAACCCAGTAAAAACCAAACTATGTCTTTTCAATCTGAATTTTTTTTGATCCCCAAACAAACAGGGGCCTTAGAGAGAAATTAGTTCACATTTAAATGGTTGGGAAAATAGTCTTACCCTTTATTTACAACAAATGGTTCACCTAAAACAATCATATCAAAGACCATTAAAAAGCACAATTCCAGGATAAAGCAAGAATATAATGCAATTTCACATCAGATCAACTTCAGGACAATCCAAGAGTCCTTCAAAATTTTCCCCTGAACAAGTGTCATCTCTAGTCTGGTTTTCCTGATGACTCAATGACTCAGTCATTCATTTTTATATGTTCTGTATCCCCTCAATACTATCCAAAGTACTAATGAATACACCATTTTCCAAAACAAACTAACCACTGTAGAAACAAATCTCAGCATGCTGAGCGTGGTATGTCCAAAATTAATCATAATTTTTAATAACATAATTAATCCTACTTTTAAAGGATGCCCAATATCATAAGAATAAACAAGATTTAAACTAAGTCTTCAGTTGTCCAAGGTTGAGCCAGGTCCCAGATTAACAATTATTTACATTTAGTATAAACTCATTTAACATTATTATCACTTTTATTAATGCCATCAATTTCTCTTTCACTTTCACACATTCGGGGAGGGAATTAACAACACTCATTCTGCTGCTTGTAATTTGGGCATTCCAGCCAGATCCCATGTAAACACACAGCAAGCTCTCCTGTGCATTTTTTCCTTCCTTATTTCACATCTATAAAATTCAACCCTGATCAAATAAAAATCCATTACTCTTTTTATTAGTTCCTTGGATGAAAACCTACTCAGGAGTCATTACCACAAACCCTGCACTAAAGGTAGAAACAATTAATTTGTTTATTAAGTTTTAGCAGGAACAAAACACACACTGTATTCAAGAATGAAAACACATTTTCCCCCAGCTAGCACAAGATGATAACATCAATAAATACAAACACTATACACCCCAAGGAGGACTTTCCACAAATATTTTTAAAGGCGCCTTTTGGTTCTGAATGAAGCAATATACTTAAGACTGCCACAAGAGGATGAACAGGGCTGTGAGAAGCCATAATTCGAATATTCTAAGAAAATGTAAGCAAAAATTGCAAATAAAACTGCTTATATTCATGTAACTTGTTTGGCGACAGCAGTATACCATAAGGAAAGCTGCTATAACTCATAACAGCATCTTGTAATAAAACAGCTTTATGCATCCCTCTCAAACTGTTTAGTGCTCAAATCTCATCAGATGGCTGAGTAAGCATTACACTTTGGGACAGTAAATCTGTTTCCAATATGGTCTACATTCACAGATATGTACTTTGGTATTCATTCTAAGACACTTCCAGCTAAGTACTTATAAAGAAAGGGTAATCATATATTTAAATATCTGAATGCTATTTTCTCTGTCTATTTTAGTAATCTCGTTTGCATTAAAGATAAGCCAAATAAATCGAAAGAAATCTTAGGTGTACTCAACTCAGATCCTGACCCATGTAAGATATGTTCTCTGCAGCCCCACCCTATAACAATCTGTTATCTCCTGGAAACAAGGGGTTAATGAGTTGTATGTTGGATGCTGGTTTGTCTCCATGTCTTGACTGAGAGGTGGGAGGAACCAGGGCAAACTTTAGAGGAAGGGAAAGATTCGTTCCTGAGAAAATTTTTCCTGCCATCATGTTTCTAAGGAAAACCCTCTAGTTTGAGCTTTGGCGGGGGGGGGGGAACTGTCCAGTTATGATGAGTCACAGCAACTAAGGTGAAATTCATCTTTCTTCCTTCCTTCCTTCTTCCTCTCCTTCCCTCCTTCCATTCTTCTTCCCTCCTTCCCTTCTTTTCCTTCTTTCTTTCCTTCCCTCCTTTCTTTCTTCCTTCCTCTTCACTTGAAAACAAATGCTCTGAGATGACCCTCATGATTTGGGACTCCTTAACTATTATCTCTGTAATTCTGGCCAAACTGTTGGCACCCTTGGGTCTCTTTCTTTGTTAGACAAAAATAAATAAAGAAAGAAAGAAAGAAAGAAAGAAAGAAAAAAAGAAAGAAAGAAAGAAAGAAAGAAAGAAAGAAAGAAAGAAAGAAAGAAAGAAAGAAAGAAAGAAAGAAAGAAGGTGACAGGAATAATGTCAGTAAACAAGGAACAGCTAGGTGGTGCATTAGATAGATGCTGAACCTGGAATCAGGAAGACTTGACTTCAAATCCTGTAAATCACCTAATATCTGTCTCCATTTCCTCATTTGCAGAATGGGGATAATAATACTTCCACCAAGGCTGTTGTGATAAAATGAGATGATAATTGCAATATACTTTGTAAACCTTGAAGTACTACATAAATATTAGCTATTCTTCTAAGGTATGATTTTATGATTCTGTAAACTCAAAGTAAAAGACTTGTTAGAAAAAGACTATTTCTTGAAGAGGAGACAATTCCTATAGCAGAATGCTGTATATATTGTTAGGTGGGGGTACTGTAATAAATGAGTTTGTCTATTTTTCTTTGCTCCAAGGGGCTGTTTTTTTATACTTTTAACCTAACCTCTCCCCCACCAACCCTAAAATAAATACATAAAGACTCAAGTCCATGTACACATAGTCAAAATCAAGAACTAAGTTGAAGCAGCCTATTGCCCAAGTACTAGGGAAGGCTGTGATCATCTTGCCAGAAAAGGGGGGAGGGCAGGCTGGCAGGGGGAAAGGAGCCCTGGGGCTCTCTGCAGGCTAGAATCTGATGGACTCTGATACACCATCCCTATTCAGACAAGAAGCAGCAGGAGAGGGACAGGGTTCATCAGATCAGGCTAGGGACTGGGGAGGAAACAGCAAGGAACTGGCAGTCAGCAGGCAGGCAGGGAATGGGCCACCCCAGCGCTTAACAAGGATACAGAGGTGAGAGGGGTCTCTTTTTTTGTTCAGAGAGTAAGGAGGCAGAAGAAACAGACACGAACAACCTCATCTTTACTGCGTCAGTGGGGAATGCCAAGGACCGCTGCTCTGAGTGCTAAAATAGCAGTTGCACAGATGCCAGATAGTGAAGCAGGTAATCCCAATGCTCTTTCTTTTCCTTCTCTCCCCTTGCTTAAAAATACCTTTGCACAATGAAAAGTTGAATGCTCCCAACCGAAGAGTGGGAATGTGGCATAGGAGTGTGGTAAGAGAACTAGACTGAGAGTCAGGAGAGCTGGTCCTGGTCCTGGTCCTGATTCTGCAAGATGTTAAATGTGTGATGTGGACAAGTCACTAAACCCTTGGGAGCCTCAGCTTCTTTATCTGTAAAATGAAGGGTCTGGAATAGATGATCTTAGGGCCCCTTCCCCTTCCAGACCTAAAAAAGAATCTATGACATTTTAAAGAAAGCAAGGTTGTGGGATTTTTCTTCTTCTTTTTTATGGTTCCCAGTGAAATAGCATCTGTCATGTTGGCGACACAGCATTTGTATCCCTCCCATTCTTTTTCTCCCGCTAAGGTGTTTTAATCCTGACAGTATAATAGAATAAATCACAGCCATCAGTGATGGGAGTGACATTGGCCACACACATTAGAGATAAACAGTCAAAAACCAATCACCCATACGTTCCCCTTTGCCCACAGTCTGTGCTGTCTGACAACACAAAGCTTGAACTACCATTTCCAAGTGGCTTCACAGATATAAGTATCAAAATACCCCTCTGTATTGTCTTCATAACTATAATGATAGTCTGCATTCTTGTTGCTTGCTTGTCCAGACCATTTTAACATTTTGGTGAGAATTCTTTCTCTTGGCTTCCTTGAGATCTGCCTTTTGAAGTCCTGTGTTAGCTGGTTTTAACACAGAAAGGAAAATGGCTAAAATGGTAAGTAGAAGTCTGGAAGTGTGAGTGGGGACTGGTTTTTGGTGCTGGGCTGCTTGCAGAAATGGACTGTTCTACTTGTCAAATGATAAGTTTGAAGGAAGCCTGTTGGATTTGGATGGGGGAGGGTACACTCTGGGCCTCAGTTTTCTCATCTGCAAAAAATGAGAGATTTGAACAAATGGCCTTTAAAGTTCCTTCTAGCTTTAAATCTGTGATCCCATGATCATCTATCCACCTTTTAATTTATTCTTGAACTATCTGGGTTAGCTAGAATCATTGCCCCTGTGAACGCTACCTGCAGATGAGAATTTTCCAAGTAGAACTGACACGCTCATGTTCTTCACATTGGGGAGTGGGGAGGGTCTCGTGGTGAGACAGAACATTGTTTCAGGTTTTCAATAATAATAATTTTAAAGCTTTTTTTTTCTTCTTTCTAATGCCAAATTTAATTGACTGTCCACTCAGATGGGAGCTAAAATCTACCCTGGCTCAATTACCTTTCCAAAAAGAACAAAGCCAATCAAACATCACCCACCAAGGATGGCCAGAGAATAAACATTGAAGGGCAGCCAATGAAAAGTAAGTGAAACAAGAGGAGGCTCAGTTGGAGATAAAAGACAAAAGGACAGTACAAACTTTTCTGTCTTAGAAGACAAAGTTTATGGAAAAGGGACATTATTCTACGGAAGTGAACGCTGACTACTCTCCACAAAAGGTCCACTCTAAAAAGGCTGAGGCCATATCTCAGGAAATCTACTTTCCGTCTAATACAATAGGGAGGCAAATTTATTTGCCTTCAGGACACAATATGTGTGAACAAGTGTGGAATTCCCAAATTACTTCTGCCAGAGGCACCTGAATCAATCTTGGGCTCCCTCCCTGACATCGGTTTGAATGGATGGGCTTCAGCCTTACAATCTTCAGATCTACTTTCTTTTCCCTCAGGCAAATCAGTCATGGTTTCTTAACCTTGTTACATTTATTTATTTAACAGATTTTTTTTTATTTCACATTATTATTTATTTATTTTTAACATTCATTTAAAAAAAATTTTGAGTTCTGAATTCTCTCTCTCCCTCCAACCCATTGTGAAGGCAAGAAATGTGGTATCAATTATATATGTGAAATCATGCAAAACATATTTCCATGCTAGCCATGTTGCAGTAAAAGCAAGAAAAATAAAGTGAAAAAATTTAGGCTTCAATTTGTACTCAGACTCCATTAGCACTTTCTCTTAACAGATATTTATCAAATACTACTACGAATAATGTTCAGTACTAGGCACTTTGGGTGATAAAAAAAATAGGAGAATCCACTTCCTGACTTCAAGAAGCTCACAATCTAAAGGGGCCTGAAATGTGGCAAAAATTATGCTAAGTGCTGGGAATACAAAGAAAGGAAATAAAACAAAAACAAGACAAAACCAAACCAGGCCCAACTCTCAAGTTCTGTGTGCATTCCTGATTCTTTCCCATCCCCATTTTGCTCCTCTGTTCATTTCCCAGTGCCTAAGGATGCCCCTGAACTTTCCTTCTTGCCCTCTTTTCCCATTCATCTCAACATTTCTGCCAATGACGAGCAAACGACAGGTGCAGCACACACTCAAGCTAATTTATGACAATGCTGCCTGATAATACAGTTTCCAGGAACATAACTCATTGTAAGAGCAGTGACTGCCTTTCTTTGCTTGAAGCGCATTCCTGACTGCTAACTCTACCACCCTTTTCTAAGGACACTATCCTCTCTTACTAGTAACATTCATTTACATTGTGGCGTTCAATAAAGTTTCAGAAAATGTTTCTCCAAAATAAGATGCGAAGATAAACAAAAGTGATAGGAGTTGCTTACTTTGGTGCCTTTCCTTTTATTCTCTCCCCCTTCCTTGTACCCTACCACATAATTCATGGCCAGCCTCAGCAATTCTTTTCCCCTGTGGGCTTCTCCATTCCTTATTCCTTTCCCTGTGCTCACTCCAAGATTTCTGTAAGGATTAATAAATGCTTCTATAAATTTATTTGAGATCCTGTGCTGGAAGAATAGAGTGCTATGATTATTATTAATATTATTGTTATTAACCACTTAGCAGACAAGCAAGATATATTATTATAGTCTTCAGAAAGCAGACAAAAATATGTTGGCATCACTTGGCATCTGCCCAAGATCTGGATAAAAATAAATCAGTGCACACAGAGTTCACAAGCATGTCCCGGAAGATTTCCACGGCACCTTTTGTTACCACCTTTTGCCAGCCTTGTTTGGCAACAAAGAAAATAACTGAATATCAAAAGTGGGGGGGAGGGGTAGAGAATAGGAGCTTTTGGAAACCCAGTCGTGCACAAGAATTTTGTTTGCAAGCATTCTTCACTGTTTCTTTGTGGCACAACTTCAATCGCATCACACAAAAAGATGCTAGAGCTTTCTGCCCAAAGTAAGCAAGGGAACATTTTTAATTGTCTTTTCCTTCCCATCTCCCTCTTAAAAAAATCCTAGACACTTTGCGATTCCTACTGATCTGTTGCAAGGTATGATGAATATGTTTACAACCTAGCCCAGGGCTCTGCAGATAGTAGGTGCTTAATACAGGTTTGCTGAAAAGAATTTTTATATTCTACAGTTTTAGAATAACAATGAAGTATTTTCTTTTAAGGGGCAAAATGGGAAGCCAGAATTAGAATTTTATTCATAGAAACACAGCAGAAAACTTACTGGTACTGAACAAAGACAATGAAATCTCCTGTAAGAAAATCTAAGAGAGTCTACTAGACACAGACTGAAGGGGGAAATGATGTTTATTTTGACAAGAAGGGGCGCAGTTTAAGCTAGAACCTTAAAACCAATCTCTGCTTACCTTTTCTAATCCTTTAAATAAAATCCAATGAAAAATGTTATCTTAGTACTAAGATTGACATCAATTACTGACTTAAGCTTTCAACATAAAACTGATTTTAATTAAAGTAAATTCAGATACATACACACACATATGCAAGATACTGTCATATACAAATATAAAAGAAGGCCTACCTAGACACTGTCCTCAGGAAGCTTCTACTGTGAAAGCTGGACGGAAAGATTGTTATGTTGTATGTTTATAAGTATACATAAAACCAGGTGTCACAGGGTATCTTAGGACACCTTGTACAGGGTAGTGTGTTAGAAAGCAAGGGATGGGAGCAAAGTTCTCACCTTTAGCATTTACAAAGTGAAAAACAAGAATTCAGAGACAGCTTGGCTTAGTGGATAGAATAGAGCTTGCCTTAGAGCCAAGAAGACCTGGGTTTCAAGTCTCACCTTTGACATAATGTGGCTGTGTGAGCCACATTGCGTGTGGTGAGTCATTTAACCTCCGTCTGCTCCAGTTTCCTAAGCAAATCTCTAAGATTGTAAATTGCAGAGAGGGCATTCACCTGCAGTGGTGGAGGGAATTTGTTCATCTGCAAGTCCCCCATGCCAAAGGTGGGAATCAAGGTAATCAGTCTACCAGATCTTCCTCACTTAAACACAAAGATGGCAGCTATGGGCAGAGTTTCGATTGCAATTATATTGGGACACAGGTTTGTTTCTTTTCTTTTTTAAACTATTGTTTGCAAAGTTTCCACGTCACTGGTGCCTTCAGGGTAGGGAAGGAACGAGCAAGTGTGAGACCCTGGCAGGAATTTGTTGGATTGGAGCTAGTCAACCCACCCAGGGACATGATGCGAGCCTGTTCTGAATATAATGACAGTCAAGGAATCAACTGCTGCTTAAAGAACAGCATAGCTCAAATTCAAAGCCGGGAATTAGGAAAACCAAACCCAGTGGCTAGGTCAAGAACATCTGATATGAGTTCAAGAAAGGGGCAGCCAGAAGTCAAGGGGGGTGTCTACTGACAGTAGGGTCAAGAAAGCAACAAGAAAAATGAAGCCAAGTATTTCAAGGATGATGATTTGTAGGAAACAAAAGTTCAGCCTGAGATAGTGCCATTTTGTAGAGAATATATTAGCTATTACCTCCACACCTGATTCTCCCTCCCCAACTTCTCATGCACACACACACACACACACACACACACACACACACGTGAAAGGTAAGGCAGATGTGTACAGGAAACAATATATAAGACTTCCCTGTTAAACAATTTTTTTTTAATCCACGCTGTCTATGAACTTCATATGAATATGAAGGTTCCATCGAAGTAGCACCTCTACACTCAGGGACAACTGACATTCTTAACTGTAATGGGAACCAGAAGGCCCTATAAGATTCTGATATGTCTTGTGAGTCACCAAAGAAAGATACAATTGGGTCCAATGTGATGCAGTCATTGCATTCTGGTTCTGAAAATGGACAAAATCTCTCAACTCTCTAGCAGTCAAGAGATTCACTTGCTGCTGTACATTCATGACCAACTCTTCCTGACCCCATCTGAAGTTTGCCACTTCATTCTACAGCTCATTTTACAGATGAGGAAACTGAGGAAAACAGGGTTGAGTAACTTGCCAAGGTCACAGTTAGTAAATCTCAGAGGCTGTATTTAAATTCAAGTATTCTTGACTTCAGGACCCTATCCAATGCACAATCTAGCTTCGCTCACTTCTTCCTGACCGAGCCAGGTAACCTTAATTTGGTGTAATTACTATCTCTTAGTGAATGGAGGACTATCAAGTGAACATACATGTCATTTTGTTCCCAAACAATTTCTGTGTCTAATAAGATGATGATAACAGTTGCCTTATAATCCCATATTAGGAGCTTTAAAAAATCCCTTTATGTCATTACAATTGCCCTGAAGACATACTTTGAAAAGAATGTAAGACAAGAGTATCTATCTCCATTTTACAAATGGAGGAAATGATGGAAAAAGAGCAACTGATTGGCTTGCCCTAGGTTACCCAGTGGAGAATCAGATGAGTGCCCATCCCTTCAGTCCAAAGAATAGCAGCAACCTAGACATAAGGATTGAGCAGCTAGCAAGCAGGCTTTCTTAACAGTGAAATCGGACCACTGGATCTGAGGCACCTTGTATGATGTGGCAATGGGCAGATATGCTACTGGATAGGACTGGACCTGGAATGAGAAAGAACTGAGCTCAAATCCAGTCTCAGATACTTACTATGTGTTCCTAAGCAGACCATTTAACTTCTCTCTGCTTCAGGGTCCTCATCTCTAAAATAAAGGATAATAAAAGCATGTACCTCTAGGGCTAAAGGGGGGATGAAATAAAATAATATTTGTAAGGTGTTTTGCAAGTCTTCAAATACTATATAAATGCTGACTATTATGATAATAATCTGCATGGCTCATATTCCAGCCCTATGCTGCTACTTCAATACTCCTGCCCTATCATTTCAAGGTAGGTTGAGATAGAGCCACATGTAACAGTATTGAAAATTTAATGTATTAAAAACATAGTAGTAAAACAGAAGTGGTAAAATACTCATTGGCTTGAAATCAGTCAACAAGCATCTATTAAACACCGACTATGTGCCAGGCAGGAGGAAGCTGATACTAGACAAAGAGTTCTTGCCAATTTTTTCTCAATGGGTAAAACACTTCACAGATTTTTTTCATTCACTGTCGATCTCTCTCTCTCTCTCTCTCTCTCTCTCTCTCTCTCTCTCTCTCTCTCTCTCTCACACACACACACACACACACATACACACACACACACACACACACACACACACACACACACACACACACACACACTCACTTAGGAAGACAAACCTCCATGGCCCAGATAAGTGCTGCTCAATATTTCTCCTGCATAGCACATAGGAAGGACTTTCCCTTCCATCTCCCAGAGGACATTCCTTTTCTATCAGAGTGAGGCAGAATGGTAGTCAAGTCACCTCTGTACCAGCGTATCCCAGGAGTTCAATGTGGCTCTGTTGCCACCTGTTGTCAATGCAGGGTTGAGTTCTATTTGTTGCCAGATTTACTGAATGGAGAAAATTGTGGGAGAGGAAAAAAAATGGGAGAGATTAAGAATTTCAAATGGTAGCCATTCTCTTGGATTTAAAGTAATACCTAACATTTTTATGCACATACAATGATAATAATAATAATAATAATAATAATTCAATATGGGTTAACATCTAAATGTGTATATATATGTATATATGTGTGTGTGTATATATATATATATATATATATATATGTATATGTATGTGTGTGTGTGTGTATATATATATATAGTTCACAGGGTCTAACTATGAATAGTATCTACACAGGCCCTCCAAAAACTTCTTACATATTTTTTTAAACTTTTAACTCAGGAGAGGACAGGAAAACCCAAGTTTGAGTCTTGCCTCTGAGAATGACTCTCTGGGTGACCACAGGCCAGTCACCCATCTCTGGGTATGCCAAGCAACACTGTAAGACTCCAAGTTACAGAGGAGTTGCTCACCTGCTCTGGCAGAGAGAGATTTCACATTAGGAGATACCCTTTACCAAGGAATCATAAAATCACAGCTATGGACCAAAGAACAAACCGACCAGACAAAAAACCCCTTCAAATTTTAGGTGACTGGGATGATGGAAATAATTGACATCCTTTTTTTTTCTTGCAAATGACATGGATTTCAAATTCTGCTGTCCAGCAGAGCTGCTTGAAAGGCACCACGGTATATAAACATTGGCCTTAGACTTAGAAAAGACCTATGTTTGAACACTTATTAGCTCTGTGACCTTGGCCAAGTCTCTTAACTTCTCTATGAGTAGGGGATGATAGTTACGAGGAAACATTAAAGCACTACACAAATGTGTGATGCCATGAGCTACAGGACATAATTTACCTTCTTATTAAGGCAGCCTTTTCTACATTGATCACATAATCAGAAAAAAAAAAACAAATATGCCACATATAAGTGCTTCACGGAAGTGTCCTAACTTTCATGAACTCTTAGCTAAGTGTTCAGTCTAACAGGAGTACGGTTGATTTGATACTCAGGGCAGACAAGGCATAGGGGAACCATACTGAGGATGAAAATCTAAATGGCAGATGTCTAAAGACAATTAGACCTGTTAAGAATCATTCTTTCCTAGATACAAGCGGATTTGCTGCCCAGCTGAACAAGAAGCGTAGTATAGGAGAAAGAACACTGGATTTGGCATCTAAGGAACTGGAGTGGATTCATGCCTTTGCCGCTTACTGCTCCTGAGACTTTATGCAAATGAGTTCATCCTTCTGGGACTCAGATGTTAAAATTCTCATCGTTAAAATTAAGAGGTTGGACTAGGGCTCTGTGGTCTTTTCCAGCTCTAAATCCTATCATCCACAAAGGAGCTCCATCTCAGCCCCTTACCTGGTATCATAACATTTATGTTCCTCTTTAAAAGGAGAAACCACTTCTGGTTCTTTCTGCCTTCCTCTTGTGCTCTGTTCACTGTAGTTTTCAGTAAATAGCTTTTAGTACTTGACAAAGCATAATCATTTTTCTCTTTCAAAGGAAATGAATCAAGTCAGGGGGAGGAGTGGATCATATCCCAGTGGTATGATTCCACAAAATGTTTCAGGGTAACAGAGCTTGAAATGGGAAGAAAGAGACAGTATGGTATAGTTGACAGGGCACTAGATGTGGGGTCAGGAAGACTTGGGTTCAAATCCTACTTCAGACATTTGCTAGGTATGTGTCCTGGACACACTCCCTAACCTCTCTGTCTCTCAGCTTCCTCACTTATAAAATGAAACGGTAAGGTTTGATGGCCTTAGAAGAGCACAGCTGACAGAAATCCATAGTTATTGTCTTCAAGTTTCAGGAAAGAAAAGAACAAAGAAACAAGCTTCTTGAGGGCAGACACTATTTCATTTTTATTTTTGTATTTCCATGGACTGGCACAGTGCCTGACATATACTAGGTCCCTCACACATAGATGTTACATTGAATTAAATCTATGGTTGCTTTACATCCTAAAAACCAGCCCTCTGACAGCTGAATGGGAAGGTTGTTCAAAGACAATTCCCATGTTAACCCTATGGGGTGGTCTTGGGGAACCACTGAAGAGACGACAATCAATGCAGCAATGAATATCTGAACAGCTAAATATCTTCAGTTTCCTTCTCAAGCACACATTGTGATATACTCAATCACTTTGAAACACAAATGGTGACATTAGAAAGAAAAGGGGGAAAACCGAATAGAAACACAGAGCACAAACCCAAGAGGACAAAAAAAGCTAGGGCTAGAGCTGGGAATCACATAGGCAACTGTCACATTAGCTGCCCCCTCACTGCTCTCTGTTCAAGGCTACTCAGCACTTTCCTGAAGCTTCCTGCTGTCCAAGTTCTGGACTTCTGAAGCAGAAACTGCTAATTGGGTCATTACTGTGCAGTGGTTTTGTAATACACACAAATTGGAACCAGAATGAGAGTACTAAGCCAATTTTCATCCGAGAGCTAATAAAGATTTGAACCCAAGTCTGCTGTTTGAATGGCTGGTGGTGTCGGTGATAACAACACTCTGAAAACTTCGGAGAAGACAATTTTTTTTTTGAAATTTCTAATTTGGAAAAATGTATGCCATGAATATTCATCCTGCAATGCATCGAAAAGGATCCAAATAGTGATGACTTCTGAGGATATTATAATGGTATTCCTATTTACTGAAAGTGTCCCAGCTGCCACATACACAGCTCCTCTAGGAATAGTATTCAGACCAATTGGGCTTAGAATTTCAATAAACTCAATAATTCAGTTCAAAATACTACAAATACATTCAATTTTGTGAATCCTTTTAATATATTTAGGCCCTTTAGGGGACAGGGAGAAGGAGAGGGAAAGAAACAGAGAGGGAGAGAAACAGAGCGGGAGAAGGAGAAGGAAAAGGAGAGGGAAAGGGATAAGGAAAGGAAGAGGGAGAAGGAAAGGGAGAGGGAAAGGGGAGAGAGAAAGGGACAGAGAGACAGAGAAAGAGAACATTTTAAAGAAACTACTTTACTTTTAAAAATAAAATCCATCCTACTGGGACAGTAGCTGTCCAATGTGGACAATTCTTAGAATTACTATGAACAAGGACACATATATTTTACAGCTTTAACCAACTAAAAGAACCTAGAAAACAAGAATCCTGGTTCAGCCAAAAAACGTAGAAGAATTTCTCTCAGATTATGACTTCTCTCAGATTTTTAGCCCTGGAATGATCTTTGTATCTGAAAGGAAATGCAGGCAATGTTCATACTAACTTTGGTAAAATATTATAAGAGGCTATTGGACATTATTAAATAAGTCTATGTTTTACTTATTTTTTAATATCTTGAAGCGCACTCAGTATTTGTTCTGATAATTCCCAGCAGAGATGTATTATCAAACTAGATTTGACTTGAAGTTGAGTGGATGAGAAAGCAGTCAATGTAGTAAGAATACTGAGTAATAACTTTCTGCTCTGGCTGAAAGCTCAGAGTTTAGTTAAAGCAGGAAGAGGGAACTCGTGAGTTGTGCATGCCAATTGAGGAATTCAAGAACTGAACATCCATTCATTTGGGGGAGACGTTTTCCTCCCCCTAGGAATGCTTCTGGAGTTGCTAGAGCTGAAAATTAGATTATGAGCCAAAAACATGACACTGAAAATGTAATGTCTCCTTTGATAATCCCAATGTGTACTATTTGGCAACAGAGAGAATACCACCTGCTCCTGGTCCCTACCTGCAAGTTGTATCGAGTCACAAATCAGCAGCTTTTCTGTCTCCCACAATGCATGTTTTCCACAGGTACTTCCAGCATAAGATTAGCTAATAACACACTCATTCAATATTTGTAATGAGTACTTATTATGTTCCTAGAATCGTATTAGATGTTACAAGTCAAACTGGAACTGCATTGAGAGTCAGAAAAATGGAGTTCAAACCCTAGTTTTTGCCACTTAATGCCCGTGTGACCTTGGGCAAATCATTTCACTGTTCTGGGCTTCAGTTTCCTCATGTGGAAAATGAGTGGGTTGGCGTAGTTGTCCTCTTAGGTCTGTTCTACATCTAAACCTATGATCCTATGAAAATATGAGTCATAGGTCCCACTTGGAAGGGGGTTAAGATATAGGTAGGAAGACAAGAAATACACATATAGTTAAATAGCAATACAAAACAACATGATTAAATACCAAATGAATCATAAAGGAAATGATCCTGACTTATGGTTTCAAAATTAGTGAGAATTATACAGGAAACTGGGAACAACTGTATTATGTACATTTCTCTATGTAGGCTGCCTTCTCCATTTTGATTAGAGCATGGAGAGAGATCTCTTGGTGACACTTCTTGCCTTACAAATTACAATACAATATTTGTATGTAACGGGATTATATATACGCCATCTTTTCCTTGAGCACCAATTTCTGTTCAGGAAGACTGCATAAACAGTGGTGCAAGTGACGGTACTGCCTACATCCAGGCCCCTTTCATACCAATGGACCTGATACCTGAGCAACAGCCCCTTCCATTGGTTAAATGGGTGCAGAGGGAAGGCAATGGTTAAATGCAGGCTCCACAAAAGCTGAAGGCATTTGAGAACAATAGCTACTTGAAAACTTCTGAGGATTGTGTGAGTCTTACAGATGTATCATGGAGTAAGTGATTTTTAACTTGAGTTTTAGAGAATGGCTTAGAATTCTATAGAAAAGCATCAGGAGAAGTTATTTTAGATGAGTGAACAGAAAGGCATGAAGGTAGGGCTTATGCTTCAGGATACTTATGTCCATGGTACTTTATTAATAATCAAATAAAACTGTCTAAAAGACGGAATAAGGTTAGCCTGAAACTACCTTTTAATGAACCTTTGTTGGCTTTTATCAACCAACTCTTCCTTTTCACTAGTTCCAAACTATCCCTTTATTAAGCCATTCTAGAAGGGCTTCTTTTTTCCTTTAAGTATCTACATCAAGCTTACATAGGCTTATATTATGTTCCTTCTTCTCTTCTTGGAAAATTAAGAAAACATTTGTCTGTTCTATGACTCTTCCATTTATTTGGATCTTGAAAGATCATATGTAATCATATAGCAACTAAAGATAAAAGTTCTTTCAGTGTCCAGATGACTCAGACACAAAAAGGGCAGCTAAGTGTTCTTTTATCATTCTCTTTACTTATCTTGGCTTTCAATTACCTGTTATTACTCCCTTGTACAATGTGGTACTCAAGGAGGACTGGCACATCTGGTATGAGGACTTGCCAAGCATTCTTCAGGGCTGCTCAGCCACCTTTGGTGTCTACATGGCACTCAGCTCTCACCTGTAGTTCCAAGAAGCTGTAGCATGTACAGTGGCCACACCCTAGTAAACTGTCTTGGCAGATGAGCTAAATCATGTTTAAGGTAACTGATGGGCCTCGAACCCAGCAGTGGTTTAGGGGTGGTGTCTACACCAAGCATGTGAACACTTCCCCTGTTACGGAATGGGTGGATGAGAACAATTTGTTCGAACAGCCATGGAGGCTGCGGAAACAGGCACTGTGGAACCCTTGGAGTTTAGTCAGATATCAAAGACAACAAGGTCATCCACTGTATCTTGGGTCATTGCCAGCTGTCTTAACTTTTATCTAGCCACTGGACTTCAATGACTTTGGAAGAGAGAGTAAGGCTGATGACTTTGTGAAACTCTGCCTTGCTTAAATCCAATTCACTTGCAAGTCAAAACATCACCCTGTGATGTCATTGGTCCTCTTTGAAAATGGACAACCCCCCCCCTTATATTTATTCTCATTTATCTGCTCTCACTTCTACCTCTTTCAAAATCTGAATTCACTGACACCTACACTCAGTCCTTCAGATACCTTTTCTTGTTCACTGGAATTGATTGCAATTGCATCATAATTTCATTCGTGAGAATCTGTAATTTTTCTTCAACTTATTTTAGATTTTTAGGCAATGATGTCCCCTCTACTTTACCTCTATATTCTTTGAATTCTATTCTCCTGAAGTCTAGGATACAAATTATACTATGCCCAACATTCTCACCTTATCTATCATAAAAATCTCCTCTAAGTCAGCGTGTTGATGACTTCCCTAGGTCTCTATCATTTCTACTTCACTGACTACTTTTTCTTATGGCCAGAATTAAGTCCAAAATAGCAGTACCCATTTCCAATTCTATCTACTGAAAGATAAAATTATCAGCAAGGCAACTGAAGAATTTATCAACTCTTCTGTTCTTAGCAGAGGGAGACTTCCAACAGGTGTCTAGATGGTTGCTGGCCTCCTTCACCCCTATGTTCTTTTTTAGTGACAGCTTTTGTATTGTGTGTCAAGAATTCCCATCTAATTCCAGCAGCTGGCCTTGGTCAAGTCTCTCACAATTTCCTTGAAGACAAGATGAAGATATGTAGATTAGATGACAGAACAGTTATATATATATGTATATAATATGTATATAATATGTATAATATAGAACTGACTAGATGACTGGACCCAAAAAGTGTTAATTAATGGACAGATATGAACCTATATGGATATTTCTAAGAAAATGCTTTAGGACTCTGGCCTTGGCCCATTTTGTTAGGCATTTTTATCAGTGACTTGAATAAAGGTATATACAGAACGCTTATCTTAAATTTGGGGATGAATCAGGCTGGGAGGGATGACTGAGGTAGGATCCAAGAACATCTTGAAAGGCTGCAATGTTGGGTTAACAGGCTGACATTTATTAGGGATAAATGCAAAGTATTACACTTAGAAAAACTACACAAGTGTAGTGTGAATTGTGACCAGACATACTAATAATAATAAAATAATAATAATGTCAACCAATAAGAATTTATTAAGTACCATTATATGACAGAACTGGGCTAGGGCAAAAGATACTAAGATAAAATTTTACAAGTCTCTGCTTTCAAGAAGTTGACATTTTGTTGGGGAATAATCATCCATCAATTATCGATTATCAATTATCTCATCAGTGCAATAGTCTAAGGAACATTAAATAATACTAATAATGATAAAAACAATAATAAGAGAGTGACTCGTTCCAAGACAATTTCTATCTGAACTCCATTGAATGTAAGATAAGAATTGTCATCACCACAGCTGACATGAGTATAGTACCTTAAGATTTGCAAAGTGCTTCATGTTCATTACGTCATTTGAGCTCTATCATAATCCCTTAAGGTATAGTTGTTATTGTCTCTAATGGACAGAAGAGGAAACTGAGATTCAGAGACTTTGAGATTTTCTCAGTCACCCAGCTAGAAAGCAGATGACATGGGATCCAGTCTCAGCTCTTCCAGATTCTAAACCAAGCACTATATTGGCTGCACCACCCTGCCTGTGTACAAAAATTAAAAAACAACAGCAACAACAACTAGGCTGCTTTAGTGGAATTTTAGTATGAGTCATCAGTGTGATGTGTTTTTGTTTGTTTAGAACTGTAATTTAATTGGTATAGGGAGCTCCCTGGGAAGGAAATGCTCTCTATCAACATGGATTGGTAAGTATTCTGCAGTTTAAAGAATCACTTGGAACACTGAGGAGTTAACTTACTTACCCAGATAGACACAGTCCATATCTGTCAGAGGGGGAACTGGAACCCCAGATGTCCTGTTTCTAAGATTTGCTTTCTATCCACTAGCCCAGAGTCCCTTTCTCAAAGTCATTGCAGTCTACGATAAAAAGAGGCTAGCGTACAAAATGAGGAGAGTCAAAGGAGAGAGTGGTGGAAGACTGATTAGATTTGTTCTGCTTAGCTCCAAAGGGCAGAAGTAGGCTCAATCAATCAGCTCTTGTTAAGTGCCTAGTATGTGCCAGGAACTGTGCTAAGTGCTGGATGAGAGATTTCATATCAACATAAGGAAATATTTACTGACAACTAGATTTGTCCCAAAATAAAATGGGTTGTCTCCGACAATACAAAGTCTAGGGGGCTTTCAGCAGAAGCGATATGACCACTTACAAGGCACGTTGTAGATGGGATTAATTATTTGGGCAGTGGTTGGAGGGAGGACACACACTGGGTAACTACTGGATCCAAAGATTTGTATTGGGGAATAACTGAAGATAAAGACCATAGGATCATAGATACGGAGATGGAAAGGGCTTTCAAAATCATGTAGTCTAACCCTCTCATTTTGTAGTTAAGGAAACTGAGTCCAAGAGAGATTAAGTGATTTGTCAAAGGTTGTACAGGTAGATTTGAACCCAGTTTTTCCCAACTCCAAATCTAACATTCTTTCCACTGTATCACAATGTTTGAATGGTAGGTCAAGCTCCTCAACAGAAAACCTTAAATGCTAATTTTAAGTGTTTATGTAATTTGAAGTGAGTCCTATAAGGTGAAGTCATTGTAAATTTTTTAGCATGGGAAAGATATGATTAAAGTGTTATTTTTAGGAAGTTTAAATTGCTAAAGGTATCCAGGGCAGGTAACATTTGAAAGCTACTGGGGTAGAGAATGACATCAGAGAATGACAGCGTAAGAAAGGAGCTCAAAATCATCTAATGCAGGGGTGGGGGAACCTGCAGCCTCAAGGCCACATGTGGGCCTCAACGTGGCCCTTTGACTCGAAGAGCCGCACTCGAGGACCTAAAAGGCCACAGGTGGCCTCGAGGCTGTAGGCTCCCCACTCCTGAATTTTAACACATAGCTGAAAAAAGTCACCTCTACAATATTATCAAAAGTGATGAACCAGTTTGAACCAAGGCTTTTCAAAGGTTATTAATGTTGGCCGACCAGTTCAATAACTTGGGATATGGCT
Organism: Phascolarctos cinereus; assembly: GCF_003287225.1. Taxonomy (NCBI): domain Eukaryota; kingdom Metazoa; phylum Chordata; class Mammalia; order Diprotodontia; family Phascolarctidae; genus Phascolarctos; species Phascolarctos cinereus. The sequence goes on along the minus strand of NW_027555625.1, from coordinate 401,895,454 downwards.
TGTTAACGCCTGGCGACTTGTACTGTACAGTAGGAAATCACTGCAGCAATTTAGTAGTCAGGTAATAACAGTAAGGACTAGGAAGTGAATGGGAATGGAGAGGAATCGGGAGGGCTTGTGCCATCTTTCACAGAGTAGGTGATTAATACAATATACATAATATTAATATTTAATTGAATGATTGGATGAATGAATGAGGATAAGTATCAAAGTTGGCATAGTTGAAACAATATTTTTCAGCAGACTTTGGTTATTGTCTTTTTTCTACTATTTACTAATTTTATGACATTGAATAAATTGATTCACTTCTCTGAGCCTCAATTTTGTAATTTTAAAATGGATATATCATTGCCTACTTCCCAGGGATATTATGAAAATCAAATATAGTAATAATGAAACTCTGAAGCTCTTTACAAATGTAAGCTATTATGATGACTTCAAATAACTGAGAGAATAGCAGTATGAAGGACAAGTGGAAAAATTGAAATGGGAATCTGTTCTTAGGGAGAAGTTTGCTTTTGAGACATGCCGAGTTAGAGATAATGGCAGGCCATCAAAGCAGAAATGTCCAATAAGCAACTAGAGATAAGAAACAAAAATGAGAGAGGAGAGAGACTGAGTAAGAAAGAGAGAGGAAAAAAAGGGAGAGACAGAGATAGATGAAGAGACAAAGAGAGACAGATGGAGAAGAAGGCTGGGGAAATGGATTTGGGGTCTTTACATATAAATAATTGTGGAAAACATAAGAATGTACAGGAAACAAAAGAGAAAGTGAACAAGAGGAGTGAATCACAAGCAATGACTACAGGGAGTCGGAGGAATAAGAGGAGCTAGAGCAGGGTTAGACAAAATTTACCATCATGGAGAGGAGGGAAGAACAGAGATTCAAAAAAAAAAAGGTGGTTACTATTGTCTAATATTGCCTAGAGATTGAGATGAATGAATAAGCATTAGACTGTAACCTCCTTAAGGACAGAGACTGTCTCTTAGTCTTCTTCTTCTTCTTTGACTCAACTGATTTAATAAAATAGGACGTCAGACTTTAAAACAACTTTGGGATATCACTTTATATCTATCAGGTTGGTTAAAATTATAGCTGTCCTTCATTTGGGCAATGGCTAAACAAATTGTAGTATGTGATTGTGATGGAATACTATAAGAAATGACAAGCTGGCTGATTTTGGAAAAACATGGAAAAACTTGAACCTATGAAGGAAGATGCTATCTACCTTCAGAGAAAGAACTCATAAATAGAAGTATGTATAGTATGGTTTTACATATATGTATATAGGTATATGTATTCATGTTTAATTGTAGCCTTCTTTAAGGTGGGATAGGGAGGGAGAGAGAAAAAACATAAAAAGCATACAGCAGAGAACAAAAGAAAACTTAGAAGGAAGCACAGAAAAGCTGAGTAGCTTTGAAAACAGTATGTTGTATTTATTACAAATTTTTTTATTACATATTTTTTAAAAAAAGTAAACTGTTTGAAATGGAAATTTATGGTTTTATATTTAATCCTCTCTTTATGTTTTGCTGTATACATGGAAATGCTCTTTTGTTTTCATTTTATATTTAAGTTTAAGATGAATAAAATATTTTTAAAAAGAAAAGAAAAAGGGGCAGCTAGGTGGCACAGTGGATAAAGCTCCAGCCTTGGAGTCAGGAGGACTTGAGTTCAGATTCAGCCGCAGACCCTTGATAAGACACTAGCTGTGTGACCATGGGCAAGTCACTTAACCCTGACTGCCTCACCAAAAAGCCAAAAAAAAAAAAGAAGAAGAAAAAGAAGAAACAAAAAACTGAAGTACAGAAGAAAGTAGGGCTGCAGACTAAAGACAGATAGAGAATTATCAGAATGTCTCTAGTTACTTTGGGGGTATACTAGGGAATCAAGAAGTATTCTCAATACTTGGAAGTGCCCTGTGAAATTAGACAGCATGTCGTTGTATATTATAACAGTTTCATATGTTCATATAACCTTTTTCAACACTGTTCTAAAGCCCAAGATCAAAATGAAAGAGGAAGGATAAGGCAGAGTTAGGACCGGTATAGAAAAAAGTCACGGCGGTAAGTGAATCTAGTGAACAAGTAAAAGTTGTGATGAAATAAAATGAGTATGGCATCATAGCTGAGTAAAGAAGATGGATGCAGCTGGCTGCAATGTCCCTTTAAGGCACGTATTATACGGAGCAGTTCAATGATGAAAAGGGCAAAAATGATGTTTTATGTGATAGAAAAGATTTATACTAACTGTTGAATCATGTAAGATATTGTCACTATTGGAGATGAATATACTGATATCTAAAAGGAATAGAAAAATTACTTTGTTTTATTATAACCCACTGCTAATATGGATAAAATTCCTCCTTTGCAAGAAACCTTTCCTGGATTCCCTTGATGCTAATGCCTTTCCCTTCACAATTCACATTGACAGTTTACCTCCAATTATGATAAACATACACAAACACACACACACACACACGCATACACACGTTTGCATTTTCTTGCCTTTTCATTAAATTGTAATCTCCTTGAGGGCAGGCACTGTTTCAGCTTTTCTTTGTATCTCTAGTGCTTAGCACATAACAGGTGTTTAATAAATGCTTGCCAAGTTGATATGTATGAAGAAACAACATTCAGATGGGATTTGGAAAATCTGGAACAGAGAAGGTTCTGTATATTAAAAATAAAAACTCAAATTTCCTTGTAAACAACATAGAATAATACCTTGCTTATGTGGGAACAGTTTGAGTATGATATTTAAAGAGGCAAAGAAAAATCTTTCATTTATTGAAAACGGTAGAAATATTAACGTAAAGAAACAATTTGTACTATACCAAAGAGATATTAGACCAGTGCTGCAAAGTATCATTGAGTCTCAGATAACTTTATACACAAATTTTAGATTAAAGAAGGCAAAGCAGAGAGACAGAGACAGAGAGACAAAGAGAGAGAGACAGAGACAGAGAGACAAAGAGAGAAAGAGACAGAGACAGAGAGACAGAGAGATGAGATTATAAACGTTGGACACTAAGGGGTATGATTTTTAAAAGACTACTGATGACAAAAAATTTGGGGGAATTATGATTTTTTTAAAATGAAAAGTGAGTCAGAGTCATAAGGCTCTCATTTAAGTCACTGAAGATATGGAAATTGAATTTAGAAACTGGAGAAAAATTAAAGACAAGGGCAGAAGGTTCAAAAGGTGTTCTGTCTGAGTTGTGGCAGTTAGGAGTCAACTTCTAGAAAGCTAAGTGATTCCTGATATGCTACAATTTGCACCTGCTACTGTGCCTGGTTTCAACTCCAGGGAATAAGACGCTTCTCCCAGGATGAGCTCAATAACTTCTAATCTCTTCAGCATGCTGCTAACCTCCCTCAGCCTCTTCTCCCTTCTGACTGGTAGGCTGGAGGGTAGAGTACCAAACTCCTCCCGATGACTTTTTTTTTTAAAAATTTTAAATTTTTTTTTAAAATTAGGCAATTGGGGTTAAATGACTTGCCCAGGGTCACACAGCTAGTAGGTGTCAAGTGTTTGGTCTGAGGTCAAATTTGAACTCAGGTCCTCCTGACTCCAAGGCTGGCACTCTATCCACTGTGCCCCCAGCTGCCTCTCCCCCAATGACTTCAGATGGCAAAAAGTGGACACTTCATTCAACTTTGCACCTGCTACTCTGCCTGGTTTCAACTCCATGGAACAAGACGCCACCCTCTTTAGTTTCCCTCCTGTCATTCTTTCCTTCTTCTCTTTGTCCTGTCTCTTCCTTCCAACCTCACTGGATTACAAACTCCTTGAGAGCAGAGACTGCTCGCCACAGCTCCTTGCTACATCTGCAGTATTTAGCACAGTGCCTGGCACACAGTAGGTACTTAATCGATGTTTACTCGATTAGATTAGAAAGAAAATTAATTTCATTGGCTATGTTCTCTAGTTACAGCTATTGTTCATTTTAAATTAGAAAAAAAGCGAAGGTTCTTGGAATGACTTCTTTATTTTTAGTTTTCAACATTCACTTCCACAAGATTTTGAGTTTCAAATTTTCATCTCGCCCCTCCCCCATGCCATGATGGCATGCATTCTGAATATCCCTTCCCCTAGTCTGCCCTCCCTTCTATCTCTCCCCCCTCCCTTCTCTTATCCCCTTCCCCTTCAAGTTTCCTGTAGGGCAGGATAGATTTTTATACCCCATTTCCCATATATGTGAAAACAATTTTTTTAACTTTTGTTTTTAAAATTTTGGGTTCCAAATTTTCTCCTTTTCCTCCCACCCCACTCGCCCTCATTGAGAAGGCAAGCAGCTCGATACAGATTATACACGTGTAGTCACGTAAAACACTTTCATAGTCATCCTGTTATGAAAAACTAAGTAGATTTCCCTTCATCCTATCCTGTCCCCCATTTATTCTATTCTCTCTTTTGACCCTATCCCTCCTTAGAAGAGTTTGCTTCTGATTACCCCCTCCCCAATCTGCCCTCCCTTCTATCATCCTCCTGCTCTCTTGTCCCCTGACCCCCCTATTTGCCTGCAGGGTAAGATAGATTTCCATACCCAATTGAGTATGTATGTTATTCTCTCCTTAAACCAAATCCGATGAGAATAAGATTCACTCATTCCCTCCCCCCTTCCCCTGTTTCCCCTCCACTATAAAAGCCTTTTCTTGTCTATTTTATGTGAGATAATTTACCCCATTCTACCTCTCCCTTTCTCCTTCTCTCCGTATAATCCTCTCTCACTCCTTAGTTTTATTCTCCAGATATCACCCCTTCATCTTCAACTCTTTAGAACGACTTCTTGTTCTCTGCTGCCAGGACTGGCTTGAGAAAGAAAAGTCAAGGGGGTTCCGCAGGTGAGATGGCTGAAAGAGTCACACTGAATTTCATTGCTCTGAGCTCGATTCTGATTGGACAGCTCAGTATCTGGATGAGTGAATAACTGTGTAGGATGATCTATATAGGCCAGAGACAGCTATTGTTACAATCTTTGTAGTTCTCCAGCTTAAAGAGATCTATTATTTTCATTAAAGTTAACACTTTCTCAACATCCTTTTAAGAGATCGTGATTAACTGAAAGAGCTTATGAAGGCTATGTTTGACTAGAAAAGAGAAAAGAAGCGTCCCAGGTGAAATACGGTCAGGATCAACAGTCGAGGAGTGAGCAAAGAAGCAATTTCATGCAGTGTAGACGTTCAGAGATGTGTACTACCCTAAATACAGGAATTTTTCTCCCTAAGCTACTTCAAATATCCCTGTCAGGATCCTGTATATGATTACCCGCTCTTTCAGCATAGACATGAGTACATTTGTAAAATAATGTGATTTGGTTTTATATATGCATAGTTATGTATTTTATTATTTGTGCTAATATATTGGTTTACATAATTTCTTTTCTATTTGTTAGATAATTTTTTATGTTTAAGAATCAAAATTATTGTGCATTGTGTGAAAATTACACACTTTGTGGGTGTATTATCTTATAAATGCCTGTTTATATACACTGAGAATATATTGAATAGAGACTCAAGAGCTAGAATGATAAGTACAGGAAGCTTCCCATTAACACGGTTACCTTACCATTACCTTACCCCTTGGACCACGAGTAAGTGACCATGTATTTTGGTGCTCTATCTTTGGGAATCTAGACCTACCAGGGCGATAGAAGGTTGCAGTGAAGTGAACCTATCCAAAGTGTAAGTTGGTGCAGACACAATACATGAGAGATATGTGTGTATATGCATATATATGTGTCTATGTAGACACATGTATACATACATATGCTACACTATAAGTATACACGCATAGGGGCACTGTTAGGGTGTTTATACCCTATACCCCCCCCCATTTGTCATGTCATGTTGGACAGAGTAGCATACCCACACGACATAGATATCAAAATAATAAAAGCCAAGTGGTAGAAAAGGAGAAATATTCTAAAACTGGTATTGGTGAGCAAGGGCCTAATTTTCTCTAGTAAACACAATTCTCAAGTTAAAATAATCATCTGAATACAGTTTGTCAAAGGGTCTAAATGCATTAAAAAATATTCAACATTGCCAAGTAGGCTTTTTGCCTTAGAGAAAGGATTTTAACAACCCTATTTGTGGTTTTCCAAATAATTTCGCCTAACATCTTTCTTACACCATGTCAGCACAGGATGACTGCTGTTAGATGGTATCATTCTTTTTTTAAAAATAGGAAAATGATGTGTGAGAAATTCTCATCTTTGGAAGCAAAAGATATGGTGCGTAGGGAGGCATACATACCCTATCAACAAGCTGTACGAGCAATTCTGGATTTGAAGATGTCAGAATCATTGCCAGTCACTGGAAACAAACAGAGGGAGGAAAAACATTTCTGCTCCGCACAGAATATGATATGGGTGGGGATGAGTAGCCTTCCTTCATTTTCACAGAAAATGAGATTAAGAAGCAATGCACCTTCATTACAGCAAGAAGAATTTAGGCTAGACATTAAAAAGATACCAGATCATGTTATGCAGAGAGTGTGCAAGCTCTCCTTTGCTGAAGATTTCAAAGAGAAGGATTAAACACAGAATCTTCCTGAAATGATTTATTAAGTAAAGTCCTGTCTAGAGGCAGGAAGAGTTAACTGCAAACAACCCACTCAAGGTCACTTTCAGCCATGCTAAGAATATACTTAAAAAAAAAAAACAAACCTCAAACTTCACCAGAACATGATAAAGTTATTCTTTTTCAGAGAACGGTAAAAGTGAGATTTTTTTTAAAAAATGGCTGAATAAAGCATATACTTTTGTGTACCCTATTTTTTTAAAGCCAAAAAAGCAACAACAGCAAAAATATAGATGTGAGACCCAATTTTAACAAGAGCTCTAAAAATTCAATCTGAAAGGCTGTCACGTGTTGAAAGTGAGTCAGGCTACAGGTTCAATTTATGAATGCAGGGTAAATTTTGCCATGCGAGGCTTCACACAAGCACATCAGAGGGATGCATTAATATGAGGCCAACCTCGGTTTAAAGAACTGGGTTCAGATGCTGGTGCTGACATATTCTAGCAGTATGTTTATGGGCAAGTAACATAACCTCTCAAGTACTCTAAGACATGGGCGTTTACTCCGGGGTCCATGATACCGTAAAGGTACATGAATACACAGATATGTTTTCAGGGAGTCTATGAACATGGATGAGGAAAAATTACATCTATAACTTGAACTGAAATTTAGAATTTCCTTCAACTGTAAATTTAACAAAAAATGATGTGGCTTCATCAGATTATCAAAGGTGTCCATGATGTTAAAAAAAAAAAGTTATGAACACTGGTGCTAAGACTATGCATTACAGATGAGATCCTAAATGTGTATTAGGGGATGACATTTCCACATAAGGAATTTCCTAAATAAAGTCATATGCTGGAACAAAAAATAAGTTTTATGTAAGAAAATAATTTGCAAATTGAAACATCAGGAATTTATTCCACAGATCCATAGGGTACAGAGCTACCACAAACCTGACAAAGTTTACCATAACAACTGAACTTTTTCTTTTGAGTAAATCAAAGGACTTGTGAAAGTTGTTTCTTTGGCAGACATGATTCAGAGAAGTGATATGGTACCGGCTAAAAGAAAGTAACCTTTCCTGTTGAGTTCTGATGACTCAAAGCTGAGCTAGAGGGATAGCCTGAGGTATAGAAAAAAAAATCCAATCTTGGTTCCTTCTCTAGAGACTACCTCTTTTCATTGGAGAGCAGTTTGTTTGTTTGTTTGTTTGTTTGTTTGTTTGTTTTTAAAAACAGACAACTAGACTGAACCTTATAGCCTATTTGTCTACCAGGTAGACCTGGCAGACCTTCACAGTAAACAAATATTGCTATCACAGACAGCAAACTTGCTACATAATCACCTACTTTTAAAGCTAGAAATGGCCTTTGAGATTATTTAATTTGATACTATTATTTTATAGATTAGTCTAAGGTCCAGGGAGGTTAAGGGATTTGTCCCACATCACACAGTAACTTAATGATCGGGCTGGGATTAGAACTCCCTAGCATCCTTCTGGGTCACTGTGTCAGACTGAATGGTCATGGGTGACAGGTTATGTTGGTTTAATGATGGCAGTTTAATACAATATTCTCACACTGTGGATCTGTTTCCAAAAGACAGGTGATGAAAAATGTGTTAGGAGCCTGAAGAGATGATAGGACACACAGAGAGAAAAGAGAACTGGAGGGAGAAAAAGAAAAAGAGTGGTAGGTGAATGGAAGCCAGGTGCTACTGAGGTTTGACAACTTCTGATGGTCATCATTCACCTGGGAATCAGAAAACCTGCACATACCAGATCTATCTTGCATGATCTTTGATATGTCAACTTATTTCTCTTTCTTTTTTTCCCCTTATTCCCATAGTCAAGTGGAAATAATCATTTCTATCTCTACGACCTAAGATTATTAATGAAAGAAATACATTTGGATGTCTTTGATGTAAAAATATTATATGTGTTTGTAAATCAGCCTTTACTTCCCACATCATAAAACTTAAAGCAATGAAGGTTTTGGTAAATCACTTATCAGGAGAAATAGTGAAATCTAGTAGCTGATTTAAGAAGAGATTTTAGTCCTTACATTTTTTTCCCCTTGTTGATGAGCCGTGCTACTTCCCAGTACATGTTAAGTAATAGGTTTAACGTGGAAACAGTTTAAAACAATTAGCCCTTAGCCTGTGCATAAGTTGAATTTTCTGAGCCTTTCTAACTTGTCACAATGCACACATTTATTTATTTGTAAATATTTCCAAACCAAGTCTGCTACTGAGTGAAAAACGCATGTTCAAAGAACCATAGATCTAGAAATGATGGGATCTCAGTGGCCATCTAGTTCAACCTCCCTCCCTCTCCATTGTACAGTTGAGGAAATTGAGGCATAGACAAATTAGATGTCTTATTCAAAGTTCTACAGGCAGTAGAGTATTTGCTGAAGTGCACAGAGAAGAGATCTACGAGAAAAGGGATATGGTTGGGTTGTGATCTGAATTTTTTGGGAGAAGTTCCCATAATCATGATATCATAGACCCAGTGAAGTAAAAACATATAGAAGCATCTATATCCTAGGCCTGGTTCCTCATGAGAAAACAGGCTGAAAAAGGTTAAGTGACTTTTCCAGGGTCACACAGCTAGTAAATGTCAAAGGCCAAATTCAAAACTCAAGTCTTCTAAACTCTAAATCAGGCACTCTTTCAATAGTAATAATAACTATAATATGTAATTACATATAATGATACCTATTACTACAATAATTATAATAGCAAACATTTTCATAGTGCTTACTACATAACCAGGCACTAAACTGTTTTACAAATACAATCTCATTTGATTGTCACAGCAACCCTGTAAAGTAGCTGCTATTATTATTCCCATTTTATAGATGAGGAAACTGAGGTAAACAGAGGTGGAGTGACTTGTCTAGGGTCACACAGCTAGTAAGGGTCTGAAACCATACTTGGACTCTGGTCTTCCTGACTCCAGACCCTGAGCTCTATCCACTGTGCCACCTAGCTGCCACCTGGCCTGGTTCTGCTAATTCCTGAAGAGCCCCTGACCTATGATTAGGACATTAACTATCAGATCATTTGGCTCTTTCATGCAAAGAATCAAGAACTTATGCACAAATTATTTTTATAATAGGCCTAAGGCTTAAGGGCCAATATTTTTTTCCCTACTCATTGAGAGGTCAAAGAGGAAATACGATTCAACAAATATTTACTAAATTCCTGTTATGCGCAACACAGCATGGTATAATGGATAGGGGACCAGCCTTAAAGTTAAGAAGATTTGAGATCAAGTGCTTTCTCTGATATGTAATGAGCCTGTGACCCTGGACAAATCACTTCATCTCGGTGTCCCACAGCAATCTCTTCGTACTATAAGTTTAAGAATAATGTCTCATCTATATCAATGGGATGAATTTTCTCCCCTAGAGTTTTCTACACTAATAAAAAAACAGGCTTGAGTTGCCCCCATCCTTGGCTCCCCTGACCTTTCCCCAATGTGCAAGAGTATTGGGTATGGAATAAAAGAACACGGCTTTGACTCCTTGCTCTGCTGGCTACTACCTGTGTGATAACTGGACATGTCATCTAATGTATTTGGACCTCCATTTCCATACTGGTAAAATAAGGGGACTGGATTCAATAACTGTGGAAGTTCCTTCCAGTTCTAAATCGGGGATCTTATTATCTCTAGAAAAATGAATGGGGTCCAAAAAAAGTTGAAAGTGTGATAAAATGGAAAGAGGACTGGACTTGGAGTCAGTAAACCTGGATTTTAGTCTTGGCTCTGCTAACTTGCAGCCTTGGTTAAATCATATGTCCCTCTCAGTTCTAACAGTCTATAAATCTATGAGAGGACTGAATTAAATGATATGTAATAGCCTTTTGACCTCTAAAATTCGATTATATTCTGTTTTAGGAAAGAAAAACAAACAAGAATAGAGCTCGGATGAGATATTGGTGAATCCCAGAACTATTTCTTATTTAAAGAAAGGAAATCTTATTGTGTCCTAGCAGAAAGAAAATAAGTGAGTACTAGGAACTACAAAAGGATCTTAAACCATTATTGTGAGCCAGCAACGTCTAATGTGTTTGGAAAACACATATATAAATGTATGTAAAAAAAACTATTTTATAGTCAGTGTCCTGAATTTGAGGCTTACATCTTTTAAGTGATTATGGGTTTCATTCAAAATTAGCTATAATATTTTGGGTCTTGATGTAATCAGCACAATATCCCTTGTAAACAGGAACATCTGGAGCATCTCACCATCTTTAAGACATCCCTCTTCCATCTGAACTCTGCACTGGAAATCTTCTATGACAGTGGCAAACACCCTTTGTCAAAGCATGTCATACTATTTTATGCCTTGTTTAACAGACATTGGTGTCATCAAACAATATTAACTTTGCTGTTGTCTCTTTGAAAAAATATTTTACAACTGTAAAATATGCACAGGAGATCTTGCTAGAAAAGAGCTTTTAAGGAAGCATTTGGTTCTGCTGATTCAAATAGCATTTTTTTTTAAATAAACAATAACTACGGTAGTATTTTGCACTGCCGGCACCTTTTAAGATAATTGTGTGAATACAAAGATATAGTATGGTGGAATATTATTTGAGAAACTCTGAAAGGATGTCATCACAAACAACTATCATAAATATTTTGTAGAGATGGGTTGGGAGCTATTGATATTGGTTTTATTTTGCTAATGACAACAACCATGTTTTTCTTGCTGTTTGATGTATTCCACCATTTCATATTTTTAAATCTACAATCAGCTAAAAGAGTTTAGTCTAACCATCCACTCAGGAAAACCAAGGGGATGAAGAATGCATATGGTCTCACAGGCAGCATGGCTTCGAATTCTTGCTCTGTTGTCCACTACCTATGTGATATTGGACAGGTTGCTCAATGTATCCGGACCTCCATTTCCTCATTGGTATAATAAGGGGACTGGAGTAGATAACTGTAGAGATTCCTGCCAACTCTAAATCCATGAGCTTATGAAGTCTTTTACAAATCGTATCTTATCTGACCCTCAGGCAGCCAGTACATATTAAGTGCATGTTACGTGCCAGGTACTGTGCTAAGCTCTAAGATTATAAAAAGGCTGTTCAGGTGACTAGACAACTCACAGAGCTTACTGATCATGTCTTTAAAAAGACACTGCAGGTAGACAATTAACTGGGTTCAAAACTGATCAGGAGAGGTTAGAGAGTACATTTGTAACTGTGCATTGCTTTCAACGTCCCTGAGATTTTCCCTGACAAAAAAGCACCTCTTTTAAATAGTAATCTTCTTCTAGAACAGGGGATCTTGGGTTTTTTTTGTGCTTCAAAGACTCCTTTTGCAGTTTGGTGAATGATGTTTTTAAATATATAACATATATCAGACTGAAAAAAGAAGCCAATTATATTGAAATACAATTATCAAAATATTAAAAATAAGAAGTGAAGTCCAAGTTCATGGACCTCAAATAAAGACCTTGAGAAAGACCAGACTGGGGCAGCTAGGTGGCGCAGTGGATAGAGCACCGGCCCTGGATTCAGGAGGACCTGAGTTCAAATACGGCCTCAGACACATAACACTTACTAGCTGTGTGACCCTGGGCAAGTCACTTAACCCCATTGCCTAGCCAAAACAAAAAAAAGAGAGAGAGCGAGAGAGAAAGACCAGATATTGGAGTTAGAATGAACTGGATTCAAATGTTGTTTCTGACACCTCCTAGCTATATGGCCCTGTGCAAAGCTCTTGGCTTCTCAGTGCCAACCAGGTAATTCTGTAAGACAAGAAATTGGAGAACAGGTACCATTTGCATTGGCAGGAATGTGTCCTCACTGAGAATTCCCTAAACCAGTTAAATCACACATCTAGTAAGATAATGATATTAATAATAATTGAACACGTCATCAGGTACTTGTTAAGCATCTACTATGTGCCCTACACTGTGCTAAAAGTAAAAAAAAAAAATCATCCACTGATGCTATGCTTACTGGAATACCATGCCACGGGTTTTGAAGAAATAACATTGTGGGTAGCCAAAAAGAAAAAAAATGTCCAGTAGACATAAATCAACAAAGAACTGTCGATTAGAAGCATAAAAATGTCATCAAGGAGACATAAACCTAGAAAAGGTGACAGACTATTCATAATAATGGCTTTACTAATAATCGATGTTGTAATTAGTAATAATTAGTAAAGCAATAGTAAGAAATAACATGTACAACCAAGGTACTCATATAATACCAACAGATCATGAGGAAAGAAGGCAGCACAGTGGGCAGACGCCTTCTGGAAGATTTACAGGACAACATAGACAGGAGTTTCATGGAACGGGAAAAGAGGTAGACTATTATCTGCACTGTTACAGAGGCCTGGCCATATCAACGAGGTCACAGATTCATTCGAGTGTCAATGTATCCTGGATTTTCAGCGGAAAACAACTCACAAGATCAACCTTTTCTATTCTTTGATAACATACCTCCAGATTAATAAATATTTAGCTTATCTTGGTCTTTCATTACCAGAATAAGAAAATAAAATGAGAACTATTACCTTTTAAAATGATCCCGTTGGCTAACAGATAAATTTTGTTTTAACCCTTTCTGCTGTGGCTATGTTCAAAGTTGTATCAGCTACTTGCAGAATTACTCCTCCTCCTCTACCTCTCTCTTAATATGTGCTTCCTGACTTCCTGCAGAGTTCAATTTTAGAACCCATCAAAGAGGATCCACTCTGACTCTGACTACATTTTCATGCATAAATTCATAGTTGTCTTCAGATGGAAACTGCACTTGCATATGCAAATACGTTCTGGGGCCTTTTTATTTCTACTTTTGGACTGCAGTTTTTAATTCATGCAAACACATTACACAAACAAATATGGGCTCAGTAACAACACACTGCATGTGCGAATTGTTAATTGCCTAGCTATCCGCTCAAGGGCCTATCCTGCCCAAGCGACTGCCATTATTATCAGTAGAAGGGACAAGATTAAACAGAATGGACAAAGGCATATATGAAAATAAAATACCACGGTCTCAGTTTCATTTTATCTAAATGTTAAACAAGGAGAGGAATGACAGGTCAATCTACAATCCGCCATTAATCTAGGTGCTATAATGCAGCAAATTTGCCAGAAAGCACCTTTAATTTGACTCAGGTGGAAGAGGCTCAAGCTCAGCACAGATATTCCAAAAAAGAATGTTTTCAACCATGCAGCAAGACCAAACCTATAGAGGAAACTGAAAGTACAGTGAATGAAGTATAGGAAGTGCTTGTGTCACCTTCCAAACCATTTGCATCTCACTGAACTGATGCCATAGGAAAATAAAGCAGTTTGTTTTAAATGGTGCATCCTGGAAGCTGAATGCCACCCTAAGTGATGCAGTTGTGAATCTTCCTAATTTTGAGAGCTTAAAACTCTTACTAAGTGCTTTTTAGGGTCAGGTGAGAATTTAATGAAGTCAACCACTTGACATTATCTAGCTGATCAAAGACACTTGACACCAGGCAATTTTCAAGCTGATAGGGTTTTTTTCCCCCCTTCTTTTTCTCTTGGAACTACAGAATGTGTTTCATTTACATGGAGACAACTCAGAAACTGAGAGACAAGATAAAAGCAAAACTGTATTCAGTAAGAGTCTACAATCACAACAGAAACACAGTTTTAACTGTTTCCCTGGTGAATTGTGAAATATAAATATTTCAGGCATTCTAAACAGGCAACAGTTTGTATTAGAATATGTTGTTTGAAAACAAATTTATAACCAGTGTGGATTTTTAAAGCCTTTGTGATCATGTTAACTAATTAAATAAACATATATGGTTTTTTTCTAAATTTTATGAAATTAAGTGTAGCAAATTAAAGCAACCAAAGAACTAATTCTTCATTCCAATGCCACAATATAGTTCCATTGTCAGGGACTGGGACAAAAATTTCTCAGAACTAATTAGTAACTCTATTACCTGCAACAAGTACTCCTTTTTTTTTTTTAAGCCAAAGAAAGGATATACAGACAAAATGTCAGAATTCTAGTTTTGAGGTATCAAAAGTCATGCTTCCACCTACACCACACAACACGAACTGCATAACATCTGCTAGGAATACTCCCCAAATCTGCCTGCAAAGGGAATTTGGATCCAAACTTAAATGATATTTTTCTCTATTAATTCAGTATGGTGGTAGAAAGGAGATAGTCATTTTAACTAAAATTCTAACACAGCATCTGCTTGAAAACCTATGATTTCCTCTCAATTTTCACAAATTGTGAAAGCTCTACAAAGCAAACCAGATTGTTACTGTGGTGATGGTCACAATACTCTGTTGTCTTAGAAGTAGGGCAAAAGAAACAGGCACAAATCGCTGTCAGTTCTACATACCTTGTCTTGGAAACTCATCTGACTCTCTGTGAACCAGATCTGAAACTCGGTTTCCATAGTGCATCCTGGTGTCATGATCATAGGCCTTCAGGGTCTCACTTGAGCTGTATGACTTCTGAGTTGGCACTCGGCAATCCTCACTGTCCAGGGAGGAGCTCGTATAGCGACATTCCTTACCGCACCGGCCCCTGGTCAAAGAGCGGTGTCTTCGGTCCTTTATATCCATTTTTCTCAATAAGGCAAAAAGCCAATGCTTTGAGAAAAGTCAGTCCTGAATCTTGGCACTTGCCACTTTGCCACCTGAAAACATCAAAGGGGGAAAGAGATTGTGATCACAAGAAATACTGCATGCAGTTCTGACTCATGTTTCATCTCTGTTCAAAAACACAACAGGGCAAACTTGGTAGCAGCAGCTGAAAAAATCTCATTTTGAAATGCTTAATACATAGTTAAGCCATCCATCTAAAGAAAGAAAACATCTTGAGGTGATTTCCTTTGCTGTTTAACAGCTTTTTAAAAAAAAATATTAATAATGAAAATCTCATCTTTTGATTTTGCAAATGTATACACATAACATGTCTGACAGTCAGGTGTTAGCTATTGTTCTGAAGCTGTACGATGCAAACCAGATTCTACCATCATTAATTATTATTATTATTTTTTTTACTGCAGAAAGAAAAAAACAGCAATTGAGAAAAGAGGTTGTAAAGGCAGATTCAAGGATGAAACATAAATATGTGCTATTAATATTGTGCCAGAGTATAAGTTAAATTTCACTAAGATATGCATTCACAGCAAGGTTTAGAAAATAATTTTGAAGAGCAACTCTGGCAGGTGGACAATCCACCACTGAAAAAAAATAAGGACTTCAAAAATCCCATCCCATTCTTTCTCCTCTACGTAACGCTGTATCTCGCATACACCTGATCACTTCTTCCCTGCCCATTCACCACAGGTGGTGGCAGTATGTGGCTCCAACACTGGCAGACCAAAATGGCAAGAACCACAAGGAAAGTGCACGTCTGGTTGTCCAGCAATGACACCTGCAATGAAAGCTTGGTACCCATCCCCTCCCTGTCTCTGCACCCATAACAGATGAAGAAATAGAAACACACCAAAAAACCCAAATGAAAACACCAGGACCAACACTAGAAAAGCTGATAGCAGGGCAAAAGTTCAATGCATGAGTTGGCAGCCATGCAGCAAATACAAAAACGATATTTGATACCCTGGGACTAGCGAACTGCACATTAGCGTGTGCCAAACATCATTCAAACACATGAGCCTTCTGTCCACCGGACAAAGCAAAAATGCGGCAACACACCCAAGCAGGGACCTTATTGACTATGTTTGCCATGCAAAATTGTGTAGGCCACAGGGCCAGGGCCTGACCAGAATGGACACATAAGGATCCTAATTAAAGTAGGAAACGTGACCCAGAGCACTGGTCATGAATTTTTCTAGGTCACTATTGCTCCCTGCCTCCACGATGCGCTAGTAGGCATGAGGCAAGCAGGTGCTTTTGAACCTATCTTTAAGGCTCCGCTACCCTACTTTCCAGCTCTTTAAAATACAGCCAAAATTCATTTCAAGGAACCTCCCTATCCCCATGAATCTGGTTATAACAGGAGTCAAATCAGATCAAAGAGTAATGTAGATTGTATCCTTTCCTACTCAAATGGAAAATCTAGATCACAGTGGCTACCTCTGACTAAATATCAATGTTACAACTAGGTTGCTCACAATCTGTGTACCTGTCACACCATATCCAGATCACATATATTTTAATTGAGACACTGACAACCTAGAGCGCATGGAGAGAGAGAGGTATTTGTAATGGTGTCAGATTTATAATCTAGGTTATATGAAAAGTGGAAACATTAGACATGTGTAGTCTAGAAAACTGATGCAGTTGGAAGACATGCTAACTATCTTCAAACATATTATTCTTTCACATAGGAAACACTCTAATTCCTTCACGGATCTATAATCTCAGTGATGTGGGCACTACATTTATCAATGCAGATTATAGTCCATTCACCCCTTCTGCAATTTTTGTCCATGCCCTCCTAAATGCTCTCTCAAAGATTGCATCCACA
The DNA here is from genome assembly GCF_003287225.1 of Phascolarctos cinereus. Classification (NCBI taxonomy): domain Eukaryota; kingdom Metazoa; phylum Chordata; class Mammalia; order Diprotodontia; family Phascolarctidae; genus Phascolarctos; species Phascolarctos cinereus. The sequence goes on along the minus strand of NW_027555625.1, from coordinate 401,878,450 downwards.
TTTTAGGCTTGTATGTGTATGCGTGTTTTTAAGGTTTTTTTAAATTTAATTTTATTTTTGTTTTGTTTTTGGTGAGGCAATTGTGGTTAAATGACTTGTCCAGAGTCACACAGCTAGTTAAGTGTTACGCGTCTGAGGCCAGATTTGAACTCAGATCCTCCTGACTCTAGGGCCAGTGCTCTATCCACTGAGCCACCTAGCTGCCCCTGTGTTTTAAATTTTTTGGATAATGGTGCAACTTTAGAGCTATTTATCAGGTTATCAACTGGTCTAGCTACATGAACAACTAACATACCTTGTATACTGATCATATAATTCCTTGCTGAGGTCTCCTTGCAAGAATTATGCTTTCATTTGTGGATAAAATTCCATGAAGTACACCCCCCCAAAATACTACAAGGCCACCACAATTACATTCATACCCATTCAAGACTGAACAGGGGAAAAAAATTGGATTAAGAATGCATCTTTTTCAGATTATGATCTTTAGCTGAATGGATAGCCTATTGAGTTAGTCCATCAGTATCTTCATCTTGGAAAGGCCCTGGAGATGAAAGATGAACCGGGCATCCTAATGATGCAGGAGAAACAAAAGAAGCTAGATTGCTTTTAGAAAACTGAGAAATGTTTTCAATGATTTCACACTGCTCCTTGACATAAAAGCCTACCTCTTTCTATACGGAAGACAGAGAAAGTATGTTTATTTTGTGTAACTCCAAAGGACTGGAAAGACAGATTTTATTGGAGATTTATAATGGAAAGAGTTTTCAGACAATAAAACTTTTCAGTAATAGAGTAAGTTACCTAATAAAGCTATTAGTTCTATTTCTACTAGAAGTATTGAATCCAAGGTGGGAAGATGAATTGGAAGACATACAAGGACACTTCCACTTCAAAGACTTTATTCCAGGATTCTTTACAAATGCACACTCACACATATATGTAAGAGAGGCAGTATGGAAAGGTCTGGGGATTTATAGTCAGGGATAATATAGGTAAAGTTCTATGTAAATATCAGCCATTATTATTGGCTGATGGAAAGAAGAAAAGATGAGAGGGAGGAAGGAAGGAAAAGAAAGAAAAATAAAGGGGCAGCTAGATGGCATAGTGGATAGAGCACCAGCCCTAGAGACAAGGAGGACCTGAGTACAAATCTGGCCTCAGACACCTACTAGCTGTGTGACCCTGGGTAAGTCATTTAACCCCAATTGCCAAAAAAAAGGAAAAATATAAATAGAGAGAAAAAGAATGAAAGAGAAAGGAAGGAAGAAAGAAAAGAAGGAAAGATATTTATTAAGTGTTTATTATGTACAAAGCACTGTGTGCTAAGCACTAAGACACAAACAGAAAAGCAAGAGAGTTCCTGCTCTCCAGTGAAGACCATGAATAGATGGATCTTTCTTACTCCAACATTCCATTCATAACAATGGAGAAGAAATTAATCTTTGTGGATACCAACATTCCGTTGCTTATGCAAAATTAAGACATTAATCTTCAGTATTTTTAGTTCCTAATAAAAAATGAAGTGGGTAACTTCCAAAGCTCCAATTTGAGAAACCTAAATCCATTTTGAAAACAGAGTTAATTATTAATGGCATGGCAGGGTGTGGGTTTTTGTTTTGGTCATTTGCTTTCTGGATATCCAGAAAGAGTGATATGCAAAGGTGGTCTTCTAGCATAGTGATGATTCCCTTATCTGGTATTATCACATAATAATGTATCACGTGAACTTTAAAAAATTAACCATTTTAGTAGAAATCTAATATTAAACAATTTTCTATATTTTGACAGAGTATATGAAATATAATTTAACCTTGCATTGTAGCATGCTATAAGACAGTGATACTCTTAGAATCTACTTCGGTATGCAGGGTCACCTTTCCTAATAATAAAATGCATGTTGAGTTCCTATGCTGCCTTTTTGATACCTTTTTTCCTGCATCTTGCTCGCTTTTGGGCCAACAGCTTAAATTCCTTGTTGCTATAAGGGGTGCCTCCATCTAGCAGCTTCATTTCTTTCTAATTGCCTGTGGGTAAGCAGCAAATGGCTTCTTATGAATCGAATTTAAAATAATAAATATGCACCAAGTTAGAGCCTGAAGGACCCTAACAGTCTATCTTTTGCTAAAGTGCAAGGGCTTTGGTGGATGAAATAATGATGTATTTTGATGACTGAAAGGTGGATTATTTTTCCTATTTCTTAGATTCTCAGCTGTGTCCCAGATATTGGAGGGTTCCAGATAAATGGCACTCATATAATCAATGTAGTATAACATATGTTGAAGAGCAAGTCAATTGGGATGGGGGGGCAATGAAAGGGATATAAATGGAACAGAAATATTGATGTGGTGCTAGGGAAGGGCCCTCAGAGTCTACAGGTAGCTGCTGCTGTATTTATAACTGATTCACAAGTAAGACCCTAGAACAATAATAAAATTTGTCTTCTTACATACTTCTCGATGCATAGGCAACCAACCACCACTGGAAATGCAAATAGTTTAGTGGCGAATAATAAAAGTCTCAAAATGACCAGGAAAGGAATAAGAATAAAGAAAGGAGACCAGTAACATCAATATTTTCACTGAGTTTTCACCTTCAGCTGGATTGACAAATGGTAGTCATTGGGTGCCATTGGATACCCCCAGCTCCTGAAGGCTACAACAGTGCTCCATTCCATTCCATTCCACATTTCCTGTCTTAAAGAGGATTCACACTGCTTTTTTCATCAGTCGCTTAAGTGGATTCCATCACTTTATCAGAGCTGAATACAGAGAGCTTGCCTGGAAGCCTCTGTCTAATTAACTAACCCTATGAGCTGTAACACTGTTCACTATTAACTTTTCAGATTATCCTACTACTTAAGGGGTTGACTTGTTAATCACTGACAGCTCATATGTGTGTGTGTGTGTGTGTGTGTGTGTGTGTGTGTGTGCCCATTAAGTTTAGTTTACAGACAACTATAGTGTCCATGGTACACTTGTTACCTCTGAACAGGGACTGCATTCATTAGTTAAGCCAGGTCTATTTTAGCCTGATCTTTCCATTGACCGGCAGCTGCCGCTGCTTTCTTAAATGAAATGATACATAAATACCTAATTTTCTGTGTCATATGTGCTTATATGTATGTTACATATGCATGTATGTATATACGTATATAATTTCTTTCTTATACACATTTTTAAAAGGTTAGGCACCAAGGAAAATCAGCTGTTTTAAAACGCCTACACGTAGTTTGCAATCTGTGAGTTCTGAAAAATGCCAACATGCCTACTTCTCTTCTCCATTTTTAATTATGATAAACCAATGAAAAAGGATGTCTTGTAACAGGAATTTGTATCATGTTTCTCAAAATTGCCTGCTTCCATATTTGAATGTGTTTCACAGTTATTTTGGAAATTTAATAAAGAGATTTCTTATTTTGGCTTATTTCATAGTAACAATAAAGAAAAATGTCTGAACTAGAAAACTGCTGAACAATACCTTCTAGAATAATGAACAAGAGTTTACCAAGTCTTGTTGAGTCTATCTCCCATGATATTTTCCCCACCCATCCTGTTCTCTGTACTCAGAGAGTTACCACCCAAGATCAGCTTACCCTCATCACTTTTCCCCCTGAACTATTACAATAGCCCAATAATTACTCTCCTAATCTCATCTCTCTCCCCACTCTAATCTAGCTTCCACACAGTCGCCAAATTGATATTCTCAAAGCACAAGTCTGACCGTGCCACTGCCCTACTGAAAAAGTTCCAGTATCTCTCTATTGCCTCTAGGATAAAATATAAACTCCTCCATTTGGCATTTAAATCGTTTGACAATTCGGGTCCAGCCCATCATTCACCTTCATGCACTCTGTGTTCCAAGCCAAATAGCTTCCTTGATGTATACTGTACATAAGCATCCATCTCCTGACTCAGTCCCTTTGTACAAGCTGTCTCTCATGTCTGAAATGGACTCCTTTCTTATCTCCGCCTTTTGGAATACTTACTTTCCTTCAGTGCCCACACCTAATGTCACCTTCAACAGAAATGCTATACTAACCTCCAGCTACAAGGATTTTCCCCTAATTATACTGCATATATTTTTATTTTCTTATCTAAGAAAATTTATGATTGTCCTATAATATTTTAGTAATTTTACTATGATAAATGTATTTATTTTCTTGTAGGGGTAAGACCTTTAAAGGCAAGAGCTCCCTTTTTGTCCTATAATATTTTAGTAATTTTACTATGATAAATGTATTTATTTTCTTGTAGGGGTAAGACCTTTAAAGGCAAGAGCTCCCTTTTTGTCTTCGTCTCCCCAGAATGTAACACAGCGGTGCTTACACATAGTAGATGCTTAATAAATGCTTGTTGATGAGTCAACTGACTGATAATAAATTGATTTGAACATGCACTTTTTTCTAACATTTCAGGCCTTTTGAATGGAAATAATGAATAGTAAAATGTTCCTTTAGCTGACATTTCTTTCAAAAGTTTGGCAATTTTCAAATTGCATTAGTTTTTACTTGACCCCTAAGGGGCATGTCCATATAATCTAGTGCAGTCACTTTAAAACATTGCTAGGTTTCTCCTCCCAATTCCAACTCTTGGCATACAAAGTTGGCTCTGGAAAGACTAAATCCCAAAAGAGAACTGGAGATTCTCTTTGCAAACTATGGCTCTAAAGGGGAAATCCTTTGAAGGAAAATGTTTATTGGGAGACCCCTGATCAAATTTGCCCCTCTAAACCACTAGATGAAATTCCCATGTCACTGGCTTCTGGCGGGGCGATATATCCTTTTCTGGGTAGATGTAGCAACTCCCGATTGTTCCTTGTGCCCACAGGCGATGTCAAAGATGATTGGCCAATGAGAGCCAAGAGTCATAAGGACTGGCTCTATCAAAGTGTGGAAATGACATGACCTGATCTCTTTTGAATCTTTCTCTTTTGTGCCACTCTCCTTGTGTCCATACATTTTCTCCTTGGAAATTTCAAAGGAGGGAGGACAAGATTTTTTTGCCACATGTGGGAGAAAACCCCAGAAATCTGATACAGAGCCTTGCACTCCTGGTAGCTTTCCTCACCTTGCTATTTTCTTCCCTCAGCACAAATCAGCAGTTAACATTCAACAACTGTCTCAGGAGTGCAGAGTTTAAGAATTTGTGATGCAGGTACTAGATGACCAGTTGGAAATGACTGCAACAATAGCATGCTACCAAGAGGAAAAGATGGTCACTATTTTGGAGGTGAATGTCTAAAGAAAATCCCATGCCCTGGATATGGACCCTGCTCAGAGAATGTAGGTCTAAGGTGAAATAGCAAACCTCCTCTGTAATTCCTCAAAACTGTCTTTATCTGCTACGAAGCCTAGTGAGTATAATGGGCTATTTGAGGTAGTTTATGTATTCTGTATTTGTTAATGCATGCCCGAGTTTTTGCATCCTCAGCATTTTCTGTGGTAGAGGAAATAATAAATGGATGTTCTATATGAGACACCCATACTCCACATTAAGTACCATTCTCCAGAAGGGATCCTGTTTGGTAAAACCCTAGACATGAAGCATACCTAAATCTTGGTTTAGCGATTTTCTCAGAATTTTATTCTGAACTGGTATCAGAAAAAAAGAAAAAGAGAACAGGTCCCCATAGGATAACTCAGGATTCTGTTATCTTAAGTCCTCTTCCTTTGTGGGAAGTGACATTGGGGACCTTTGTTTTGTGGTTCAGTCATTCAGACTCTTCATAACCCCCTGGACCATACCGTTCATGAGGTTTTCTTGTAAAGATGCTGGAGTGGTTCTTCAGTGGATTAAGACAAACAGAGTTAACATTAAGAGCCTTGCCCAAAGTCACACAGCTAATAAGTGTCTGAGGGCTGATTTGAACTCAGGTCTTCCTAATTCAAAGTCCAGCACTCTATCCACTGAGGCACCTAGCTGCCTCATTGCGGACCTTATTTACAACACTTAGAAGTAGTCATTTGATAGAACTAGATAGTATAGACTGCTGGATTTCAAGTCAGAAAGACCCAAGTATGAATCCTGCCTCAGACATTTCCTAGCTGTGTGACCCTGGGCAAGTTACTCAACTTCTGTCTACCTCAGTTTCATCCTCTGTAAAATGGGTATAACAATAGCATTGACCTCTCAGGTTGGTTGTGAGGATCAAATGTGGTAACATGTAAAATGATTCTCAAATGTTAAAGTACTATGTAAATGCTTATTATTGTGGTTATATCATCGTTACAGTATTATTATTAATTATTGCTAGTTGTAGCAGCAGCAGCAGCAGTAGTAGTAACAGTAATAGTAATAGAAATAGTAGTAGCAGTTGAAGGAGCGTGGTGCTGTTGACAGTAGTAGTTCTTGTAGTAGTTGTAGAGTAGTAGTAGTAGTAGTAGTAGTACTAGCAAATTGTCTTTGTTTCCTTCATTATTACTACTAAGACAATTTACTTTTTAGTTTTCCATATGGACTAAAAGTCCAGAGCCTTGGGTTCTAGTCCCATCTTTGCCACTGACTTGGGAAGATTTCTTCCTCCATAAACTATTCAGTTTCTTCATCGGCAATCTGAGGGGTTGAATTATAGAAACTCCAGATTCTCTATCACCTCTAATTTCTTATGAATTCGGATATCTTCTAATCTCCATGAATCTTATAATAATCAATTCATGGTTTTGTTTTGCTTTCCTTATTCAGAGATAGCTTTTTTAAATAAAATTCCTCGGTCCCCTTAGAGCTACTTATGTGTACATGAAAGTGTATTTGCATTTTGACCTGTTATGGAATGTAAGATATATAAACTTCCAGCCTAATAGCCTCACATGAAGTTAGGGGTTGAGAGTATAGAGTGCTGGGCCTCAACTCAGGAAGACTTGAATTCAAATCCAGCTTCATATACTTATTAGCTGTGTGATGCCGGGCAAGTCACTTAGTCTCTGTCTATCTCACTATCCTCATCTGCAAAATGGGGGAAATATTAGCACCTAGTTACCAGGGTTGTGAGGATCAAATGAGATATTTGTAAAGTGCTTTGCTACACTATACTAGTAAAGTCACTTAAAAACATTGCTAGATTCCCTCCTCCCCATCCCAACTCTTAGCATGCAAAAGAGGCTGTGGAAAAACTAAGCCCCAAAAGACAACTGGGTTTTATCTTTGCAAACTATGGCTCTGAGAAAGAAATCCTATGCAGGGAAAGGTTGATAAACTCAAATTTTGCTATAGAAATGTTAACTATCATTATTATTATGTTCATTACTATGTAAACGATGCTTATATATTTATGTGCATCTAGAGGAATAAGGATAAAAAGATAAAGATGCCCTTTCCATGCCTATAGTCTGCTTTCTTCAGTCAAAACTGTCCTTAACATTCAGAGTCTGTAGCATTAGAACTACTATAGAAAGTACAATGTAATAGGCTGAAGTTTAGAGGTCACTGACTCCTCACTTCCACCTCTGTATAAATCCCTTTGTACTCCTCTCATTTGAAGACGAGGAATAGGCTGCACCTTGGGCCTTTGCTAAGTCACCGTAACAAGTAAGAAAATGTCTCCCTTCTCTTCAGCCCCGCCACAAGAAGCCCAGGAAAGAATCAGGATAAGCCCCATGCTTCCATATACTGCAATTCTTTATGTGCAATCCAATAATCACTGAATTTCAGAGTTGAAAGGCATCTCAGTAGAAAAATAGCCTGTACAACATACCCATCAAGTAGTCATCCATCTTTTCCTTTTTTAATTTTTAAAAAATTTTTGAAAATTAATTTATTTTGATTTATCAACAATCACTTCCATGAGCTTTCGAGTTTTAAATTTTTCTCCCCGTCCCTCTCCGCCTCCCTCCTCAAAAGGGCACACAATCTGATATAGGCTATATATATACATTCCTATTAAACATATTTTCACATTAGTGATGTTGCAAGGAAGAATTAGAACCAATAGGAGGAACCACCAGAAAGAGAAAACAAAACACAACAGAAGAAAAAAAATAGAAAATTGTGCGCTCCCATCTACATTCAAACTCCTTAGTTCTTTCTCTGGATATGGATAGCATTTTCCATCATGAGGCCTTTGGAGATGTCTTAGATCCTTGAATTGCTGAGAAGAGTCAAGTCTATCGATATGAATTGTTGTACAATGTTGCTGTTACTGTGTACAGGGTTCTCTTGGTTCTGCTCATTTCACTCAGCATCAGACCACACAAGTCTTTCCAGGTTTTTTTGAAGTCAGCCTGTTGCTCATTTCTTGCCTATACTTTGGAGCCCTTCAAGAAAAGGATGGATGACCCACACGTAAAAAAAAAAATATTTATAGCACTCTTTTTGTGGTGGCAAAGAATTGGAAATTGAGGGGATGCCCATCAATTGGGGAATGGCTGAACAAGTGTGGTATATGAATGTAATGGAATACTATTGTTCTATAAGAAATGGTGAGCAGGCAGACTTCAAAAAAACTTGGAAAGACTTACGTGAACTGATGCCGAGAGAAATGAGCAGAACCAGAAGAACACTGCCACAGAACATGGTCACTGCCCGTTATAGGATGACTGACTTTGATAGACTTGGCTCTTCATAGCAACACAAGAATCTAAGATAATTCCAAAAGATTCATGACAGAAATTGCTATCCACATCTACAGAAAGAAATATAGAGTCTGAATGCAGATAGAAGCATACTATTTGCTCTTCTTTTCCTTTGTTGTTTTGTTTTATTGCTTCATTCTTGTGGCTCCTCCCATTAGTTCTAATTGTTCTTTACATCATGAGTAATGGTAGAATATGCTTAATATGAATGTATATGTAGAGCCTGTATCAGATTGTACACCATCTCAGGGTGGGGGTGAGAGGGAAGAAGTGAATGGAGGAGAAAATTAAAAACTCAAAATCTTATGGAAGTGAATGTTGAAGACTAAAAATAAATAAATTAACTAAAAAAAAAACCACTTGACAAAAGCTACCATCACTACCCTATCCCCTGCTAAGTCTTCTCTTCTCCAGGCAAAATAATTCTTGCCTGACCTTTTACCATTCTGGTAATCCTCTGGGCCCTCGCTTTTTGCCTTATCAATGTCCTTTGTAAAATATGGTTCTTAGGGCTCAACACAGCATGTGCTGTTGCCAAGGTAGAGTACAGAGAGACTGCCGTTTCCTTATTCCTGAAAGCTTTTCCTCTCAATTCAGCTCAACATTACCTTTTTTTGGTAGCTATATTACCCTACTGAGTCATTTTGAGCTATGAATTAACTCCTCTCATCTATTTTTCCAGATAAACTACCACCTAACCATACCTCCCCAATCTAGTGCTTGGGTTCCAAATATTGCCTTCATGTGTTATAATTTTACTTATGATATTTTAGATTTATGCCTATTTGATTTTTTGTTCTTTTTAACATTTAGTTTTATATTATTGGATCCAGCCTGAGATTCTAGCCTATCAAGGCGTTTTTGGCCCCTGATTCTGACATGCAGTGTATTATCTGTTACTCTCCACCCAAACTTGGTTTCATTTAAAATTGATAAGGATGTAATTTATTCATCAATCTAAATCACTGATAAAAAGGCAAAAGAGCCATGGTCCAATCACGCATAGGACTTCACTCTAGAGTTCCTTCTAGTTTGACATAAAACTGATCTCTGGGACCAGCCGTTCAACCGGTTTGGAATACACTGAATTGGATTTGCATCTAAGCCCATACACGACATCTTTACCCAAAGAATAAGTCATGAGACTTCATCAAATGTTTGGTTAAAACCTAGGCAAACTCTGCCTATGGAATTCTCTGATCTACCAGTCTCATGGATGGTAATAAAAACATTTTCAATATCACAAAGCTTGACTTACTCCTTTTCTCAGACTTTACCCCTTTCAGAGGTGCTACAAATAAGATGAAGTAATGCCATAAATTTTTCTCATAAAAGTCTCATATCCAGGATATATTAGGAAACTGTTTCAAAAATAGAACAAGATTCATTCCTAAATATATAAGTAGCTAAAGGATATGAAGAGACCGTTTTCAAATTAAGAAATTCAAGCTATCAACAACCCTATAAAGATGCTCCAAATCATTCATAATTAGAGAAATGCAAATCCAAACAACCCAGGTTTTGCCTCACACATGTCAGAGAAGCAATGGCGACCAAAAGAAGGAAACTTACAATTGCTGGAGGGGCAGTGGGAAAGTAGACACACTAATTCACTGAGGAACTGAATTAATTTAGCTATTCTGGAAAGCAATTTGGAACTATAAATACAAAAGTCATTCAGTTCTGTATATGCTTTGACCCTAATAGGCCTGTGCCCCCAAAGAAATCAAAGAAAAAGGAAAAGGACCATACATATGAATACACAGACATCTTTTTATTACAGTGAAAACTGGAAACTGAGGGAGTGTCCATTAATTGGGGAATGGTTGAACAAATTATGGTATATGAATATGAAAGAATATTATTGTGCCAAAAGAAAAGACAAAATGATTTCAGAGAAATCTAGGAAGACCTGTATGAACTGATAGGTAGTGAAATGAAGAGAAGCAGAAGGATCATTTATAAAATAAGAGCAACATTGTCAAACAAAAAAGCATACTTCAAAAGAATTAAGAAGTCTTACCAGTGCAATGACCAGCTGTAACTCCAGAAGACTGATGTTTAACCATGCTATCCACCTCTCACAGAAAAGTGATGCTTTCAAAGTACTGAATGAGATTATAGAGATATAGATACAGATATGGCCAATGTGGAATTTGCTTTTGCTTGACTATATATCACACATATGTCAACAGCAGTTTTGTTTTTCTTTCAATCTTTTCTTCCTTCCTATCTCACCTTCTTTCTTTCTTTTGGCTTTCAATGGATGAAGAAAAAGTTGGAAAGATAGGTTATCAAGAAGGCTGCCAAAAGAAAAGAAGCAAAGAAAAGAAATAAAAGAAGCTCACTTAAGCATCTAAAAAATACACAGAAGAGAACAGAAGGAATTCCCGAAAAAAAAATTCCAAAAAAGCATGATAGCTTTGGAAGTTTTATAATGAATTTATTATAATTAAAAGAGAAAGCAAGGATTATATAATTGAAATTCCATTTTCACATGCAATTCTCTTTTTCCTGTCCTACTTTATAAATAGAAATGTTTATTTTGTTTGTTGTTTATAAATTCAGAATAAAAATTAAATTTAAATAAATAATAGATTGCTGGTGAAAAAAAAAACAGCCTATCCCTACAGTTGCTATTGCCACACCAAACAATGCAACAGAGAAAAGTAAAAAATAAATAAAAATGAAGGGAGAAAATTAATCAACTGGATCCCTATTACATGTCTAACACTCTAAAACTAAGTGGGGCGGGGGAGAGGAAGAGGAGCAGCAGAAAGAAAAAGAGAGACATGCACAGAGAAGAAAATTAGACATCCATTTGCATAAATACTGCCAAAATAAACTACCCGAAGCATGATTTAGTGGCTCCCATAGTACAAGATACCCACACTTTTCATGTTGTGCTCTCATGAGTTTGCTGTGTGACTAAGTTCTGAGTCGGATGCATCGTCATAAGACACACATTAGAGCTATATCTTCACTAGGTAACACTTCAATTGAAATTAGACTTTATGTTGAAGGGTGCCTAAACTACATAATCAATTCTTAAACTAACAGAACTATTCCACTGTATGCTCAGTAGACCAGAAATATTTACCATAAAAAGGGAAACATGCTTTCCAGAAAGGTATCTAACTGTGCAGCAGCACTTATAGTCATAGCTGGTGGTGGTGGTGGTGGTGGTGGTGGTGAGGTACTTGGATTTTAGAGTTGGAGGGCATGGATGAAGAGCAGACAAAGGTTTAAAGAGACAGTCTGGCCTTTCTTTGTGGTTAAAAACCTCCACACCTCTTGTCTTACCATCTCATCTGGGACTAGATTAGAAAAATTTTGATAAAGTTCCACGTTGCAAAGGGTTTGATACATCTTGCTTTCTTTGATCAAATGAGCACATGCTATTAAAATGTCATCTCAAATAAATATCCCTTACCAACACAGAAGTTAGAGCTGAAATGCTGCTAACTGCCCTGAAGAGATAAAAAGTAATATGGAAAGGATAAGAGTAATAACTCTGAAATGACACATAGCCTGGATCAAAGACTCATCTGTAAATGATATACTTCCCAGAGTGGGTTGTTAGCATAACAATTCAACATATAGAAATGGGAGTTGGGGGCAGCAAATATCTTGGAAGTCAGATAGGTCACTAACTTCAGACTGAACCTGCCTTACAAAATATCTCTGTGCAGAAAAGGAATTCTAGGTTCACAGAATTTTAGAGCGCAAAGATATCTTAGCGATCAACTAAATGTTCTTAACAGAAGAGGAAATCGAGAACTACACAAAGAAAGCCCCATGGCTTCCCTATCAAATACTCAGTAGTGGTCTTCTGCTACACGGAACACCTTTGCTGATGATCCTGAACATGTTAATGAAATGTGTGTGTTCCTGCTGCTCAGATATGTCTGACTCTTCATGATACGGTGGACCACAGCACACGAATGCTGTCCAAGGGGTTTTCCTGGCAAAGACACTAGAGTGGTTTGCCATTTCCTTCTCCACTGGATTAAGGCTAACAGAGGTTAAGCGTCTTTCACAGGGTCACACAGCTAGTAGGTATCTGAGGCCCGCTGTGAACGCAGGTCTTCCTGACTCCAGGTCGGTGCTCTATCCACTGAACCACCTAGCTGGAATGATACGGGCATTGACTCAAAGTCCTTAAGCTTTTCCTATGCTATAAGTAAGTGGCATACAATGTTCTTCCTCTGGAGAAGATATATTTAGAGTTAATCAGTGCTATGACAATAGATTTAAATTTGACCTTTCTGTGTAATTTATGATATGGTTCTTGCCTGACTGCTTGCGCTAATTATGCTTTTTTTGCCAATTATTTTCTGTCATTGATGTTTGCCAGTGTATACTGGAGACAGTAATAATGATGTCAGATTATCTCTTTTCTTCTATCATTCCCTTTCTTGCTTTAAGCCTCTACATCTTACTTTGCAATTAGGAAGGAGGCAGAAGATAATTCATTGGCTTTGAACAAACAGCCAGGAATCCTGATTGCTCCTGCACAGCCTCATCTGGGGAAGCCTTTTTCCAACGCTCCTCATTCTGAAGCTCTCTCTCCCTCCTCCTCCTCACGTTACCATGCCTATACTTCTCTGCACAAATGTTAGATCCTCTTTCACCCCCACCCCTGCACCAACACTGCAGATATATGTGTAAACTCATTTCGGGGCAGAGCTTATTTCGCTGCTGCTACTGCTGCTACTCTTACTGCGGTTTTGCATTTATATTCCTAGAGCCTAGGTCATTGCCTTAGATATAATAAGTAGATGCTCAATCAACACTGGTCAGCATGTAAGCTACAGGAAACCCCACCACTGCAGAAACTCTCGCTGGCTGTAGTGGTACCTATCAAGAAGGGACAAGAGAATTTAGTCTGTCTTATACCCCTAGACGTGGTTTATGTTCTAGCCAAACCTGCCTGTGTGTTGCTCCTTCTACGTGTTACTCTATAGCCTACCTTCCTGCCTTTGCTCAAGCTCTATCCCACCTGGTATATACTTTACGTTCACTTCCAGCTCTCAGAATACTTTAAACTAGATTCATTTAACACTCACCTCATCCAGCCTACGGGAGGTCTCTGCAGTGCTCCTCAGCTTTGAGCGCCCCTTGGAAATTACTTTGCATATACTTCAAATTTATTTATATGAGACAAATTGTTCCCCTCAACAGAGTAAAGTTCCTTGAGGTCAGGAAATGGTTTGTTTTCATCTGAACATCCCTGGGCACCTCACCCAGTTCCTGGCACACAGTAGGGCCTCAGAACATGCCTACTGATACACGTTCACAGGTCCATACACAATAGTATTTTTTTCTGTCCTTTGTGTAAGCAGGTGTTTGGACTTTGCTTTTTGGGCCATGAAAAAAGTATTAAAAAACTAACTGTGGGAATTACAATTCCAGACAGAGAATGATTACTTCCCATAGTGAGAGGGAGGGTAAACAGGGTGAGCACTGAGGTGGGGTGGAGGAGGAAGATAACAACTTTGCAGCGGCAGAGTCCTCCTAGCGCTGGTGTTGGGGTGGCATCCATATCTTGTGTCCTAGGAAAGAGGCGGCAATTTCAAAGACGACAATTTAAGGGAGCACAGACTGAGCATTGCAGGCTAAGCTTCTGTGTCATTCTCATGACAAAAGAAATCTTCGAGGAATAGCTAGAACGGTTTGAGGCTGCTGCCTGGGACTACCCATTTCGAGAGCTGTAAAAGCATTAAATCCACCCCACTCCCACAAGGTGCCTACAGCTGGCAAGTAGTCTGCACTTTTCTGAATTTGTTATTCTATTTTAAACTGCTGTTTCCTGATATTTTCACACACATATGTATGTATGTGTGTGTGTGTATATGAATATATATATATACACACACACACATATATACGTTTAAAACTATGATTGACCATAACTTCTCAGTAATACATCTCTATGTTAATCGTGTATATGAGAAGAATATAAAAGGTACCATAAAAATAGTTGAGAATGTACATAATTAGAACTGTGACAGAGGGCTTTACCTTTGTCTAAAATGTCCAGGATTTCATCATGGTAGGAACTCTACACTGATAGGAAGAAAGATTCTTATGGTTTTGATTATTAATGATCTTTGATAACCTTCCCATAAAAGGTTAATCGGGAATGAAGACTTTTCCTTGGTCCTTGGCTAATCAAAAGTCAGAGAACTATTTTGTTGCTTAGAAAAGGCTGAGATTCTCTAGTCACATGTCTTCACTCATTCCTTTGCCTTTCCTGTTTTCTGCAAAGGTGATGTAAAGGGTGGTGGCTAATGACTAGAAATCATCCAATGTAAAAGAAATAATGTTCCTATGGTGGCAGGGAATCAAAAGAGAGAATTATTTTTTGTTTTTCTTCTATAACCAGACCCTGACAAACACCTCCGCCTGGTGGCTACGTTTGCATATTAAAGTACTCATTATTAATATTTGTCAAGTTCATAATAAAAAAGATAATAAATACATATATGTGTAAATGCTTGATGACTGATCAAGGGAACTTGGGAGAAGCTAGATAAGGGGCTATACAAATACTTCATATAAAAAAAAATCTTAAAAGCTCAAGTCAGCCATATACAGCAGCAAATCACTAGTTGATGGGGAAGAAAAAGAATAAAAATGAGTTCTAAACCAAAACCCTCTATAAATAAAAATAGCTCAGTAACATCAATCTCAAAATTATGTGCTTGTATTCTTGTATTTTCTAATGACCCCTTAAGGTATGCTATTATGTTTTTTACATACATTAGTACTGTCATTTACTAGAAACATAATGTTGTAATCACTAAGAGATTCAAGGAAATGAAAGTATCTCACATTTGAGTAATACTCTCCATTGTCTAATATAGTGTCAAATGTTACAATACTGTAAACTCTACTGTACAGTGAGATAAAAACCTCTGTGGGAGATTACTGTGATGAAATGCTGTCGATTACAGAATCGGCTTCAGATTTTGAGAGTGGAATTTCTCAAATTATCAGCATTTCTGGAACACTGAAATGGTCATTTATGAGCACAATTATTTGCAATGTAAATTTCCATTAAGTGACTCCTATTTCTTCACTGACTTCTATAATAAAACTGGAGGTGTATTCCTCTGGAGGGAAAATGCCCCCTTAAGTTATCAGTCAGTGAGTCAGCCAATAAACTTTTTTTTGGTTTGTTTTCTGTTTTTTGCCTTTTGGTGAAGCAATCAGGGTTAAGTGACTTGCCCAGGGTCACACAGCTAGTAAGTGTCATATACCTGAGGCTGGATTTGAACTCAGGTCCTCCTGACTCCAAGGCCAGAGCTCTACCCACTGCACCATCTAGCTGCCCCCAGCCAATAAACTTCTAAGTGTCTACTATGTTCCAAGGACTGTGCTAAGTGCTGAGTTAAGTTGTAAAATAGGATATGTGTATGTATGTGTGTGTATGTTTTAAAGTCACATGATTAAAAAGAAATAATAACAACAATGGCTAGCACTTACAAAGAGTTTTGAAGTTTGTAAAGCGCTTTACAAGTATGATCTCATTTTATCCCCACAACAATGCTGGGAGGTAGGTGCTATTATTATTCACATTTTCAGATGAGGAAACAGAGACAGACAAAACTTAAGTGATTTGCCCAGGGTCACATAGCTAATAACTGTCTGAGTCCAGATGTGAACTCAGATCTTTCTGATTTGGCAATCCAGTGCTCTGTATACTACACCAGCTAGTTGTCTCAAAGAGAAAAAAAACCTGTCAAAATTTTATTAATATTCAAAATATATATGAATATGAAGTAGGTTGGGTTCTTTGTTTGGTGCAACATTTATCTGTTTCTTTGTAATTTATAACCCCCTTTCCTTCCAAAATGGATTTGAAGCATCTTACAAATTTGAACTGTGTAATATTGGCACTTAAAGAGAAACAAAATAGAATAAAACCCAGCTAAAAGGGAGCAGAGAAATAGATGTACCAGGCTACCAGGTTGAGTTAGTTATAGTTGCTCAGTACTGAATTTAACTCTGAGCTTCCTGACAGCAAAGGCAGACTGGGAGAAACGTTAGTGTTCATTGTTTGATAAAAGAAAGGACACAAATTTGTCTGGAGAGATTTGCTTTATCTGGCACAGAATTTTAGGAGCAATTTATCACAAAGATCCTCATGCAAGGGATGCTGGATAGTACACTAGACAATGTCCTTAGCTATGATTTTGTAAAAGATGCTCAAACATCTTTCAAATGAAAGTGTTAAATCAATACTTTTTAAAATCTTATAGGGTAGCATTTCATCTTAACTCAGTAAAAGTATTTATACAGGAACCTAAAACAACAGGTGCAGATAGACTACTTTCTTATGATCTAAATTAACATAGGGATAGAATTTAGAGAAAATAGAAAAATAAATAGTATGTCCATTAGGTGTCCCCCACCTCAGCCTGCCTCTCTCTCTCTCCCTCTCTCTCTCTGTCTCTCTCTCTCCCTCTCTCTCTGTCTCTCTCTCTCCCTCTCTCTCTCTGTCTCTGTCTCTCCCTCTCTCTCTGTCTCTCTCTCTCTCTGTCTCTCTCTCTCTCTCTCTCTCTCTCTCTCTGTCTCTCTCTCTCCCTCTCTCTCTCTCCCTCTCTCTCTCTGTCTCTCTCTCTCCCTCTCTCTCTGTCTCTCTCTCTCTCTCTCTCTCTCTCTCTCTCTCTCTCTCTCTCTCTCTCTCTCTGTCTCTCTCTCTCTGTCTGTCTCTCTCTCTCTCTCTCTCTCTCTCTCTCTCTCTCTCTCTCTCTCTCTCTCTCTCTCTCTCTCTCTCTCTCCTTCCCCCGCCCCTCCTTTCTCTCATGGATCTCAAACAAGTCTTTGGCAAATGCCGGGTTGTACTCAATTTGGAGATAAATTCTTTGACAAGTGCTAATTCTATGTTGTTGATTAAAGAGGGATCCATATGCTTTTATATCAGACATGCAGAGTTGACATTCTGTTGTGAAAGTTTAGGAGTCTGACTTGTACTCACTCTCACATGGAGGGCCACCTCCTTCTGCACTGAAATGGAATGCAGGAATACCTATGAGTAAAGACAAAACTTTTTTTTCTACAAAGGGTTTCAAATTTGCCAGAGAACTTTGAAAATACTTGATTGAGACCTAAATTACAAAACCTTCGAGGCCGAAAAATTTTGGGAAGTATTACCAATGAACTACCTTACTCATTTAAAAAAATCAGCAAGTCCTCTCTAGAATACAGAGGCAGGATGGCATAAAACAATGGTTCTCAAACTTTTTTATCTCAGGACCTCTTTACAACATTAAAAAATATTGAATATCCCACAGAGATTTTATGTGAGTTATATCTATTGATATTTACCATATTAGAAATTAGAACTTATCACTTTTAAAATATCTATTTATTAATTCTTTAAAACAACAATAACAAATCCATCACGTGTGTTAACCTAAGAAATATATTTTTATGAAAAATTTGTACTTTCCCAAACAAGAAAATACAATAAGAAAAGTGGTATTTTTTGCTTATTCTTGCAAATGTTTGTAAATAATGTTAATAGAAGACACCTGTATTCTCATATTTGCTTTTGCATTCAATCTGTTGCTATTTGTTCTTGTGGTTGAAGAAAAATTGACCTTAAAGATATTTAGTTGGAAAAGGAAGTATTTTAATAGGCAAATAATATTTTAATGTCATAACGAAAACAAGTTCATCTCCCGGTTGTATCTTTCCCCTGTTGCCCCTACTTCCTGGTATCTTTTTGGCTTTATGCCTTTTATTATGTGAATTAAAGCACATCTTAATAAATGCTTACTCTTTCAAGCAATTACTAGTCTTATCCTTTCTGTGAAACCTTCCTTAAGTCCTAAAGCTTCAATGGACTGGGACATCGGGGTTATCAGCACTGCCCGATTTAATGTTGGAGAACCGCTGCCAGATATAATTTCAGCTTCCAGTATAATTGCTAACTGCTCTAGATGACAATAATTAGTGGCTCCTAAAATCCAGTCCAAGTTCATGATCTGAAAACCATGTCATCAACATGGATCATCTCGTCTGTTGATTTGCTATGGCTTGGGGAAGGAGAAAAAGGGCACGTGTCCAAAACTGAAACAAAAGCTTCCTAACAGGAGAGCTACTATACTTTTATTAAATAACTTACCAAATGAATAATGCCCATTTTATAGCTGAAGACGCCAATACATAGAAATTAAATGCTTCATCCACAATCACACAAGATAAATGGTGGAGCTGGTCTTTTCACTCCAAATTTACTGTTCTTTCTCTTACACAACATTGGAATTGGAATTGAAAGAATGTACATAGACCTTTTTCATAGAAACTGTACTCTAGCGTCTCACCCCAGAGTGGGATAACTGGAAGTTATGATAGTGAAGGACAGTTTAGCCAAGTTTTATCATTGTGATAGTTTTGGGTACCATCCTTGTGACAGAATAAGTCCAAGGACCAGTCTACCTAAGTACAGAGAGACTCATTACCACTATATTGGCCACAAAGTTATGAAGTCAACCTTGGCAATCAATGAAGTGAAGAGAAGTAAAAAATGACTCAGAGTCTGATGTGCCTCCTTTTCACTTCTATGGTAATTATGATCACAAGAAAAGAGTCCAGAAGGTCTTAAGAACAATACAATTTTTAGATCATTTATAAACATTAACTTTTAATCATTTAATAGTGAGATTTTTCTCCAGTGACCAGTGTTAATAGAGAAGCACTAAAACATCAAAAAATAATTAACTTGACTTCGTCTCAACTGACAGGAAATGAGAGGTTACCAAGGTGGAAGTCATTTCAGAATGAGCTTTCTGAGCATAGTCAAATATCAACAAGTTAGAGCCAAGGTCAACATAAACACCAGATACACAGGAAAAATGAGAAGACACTCTGTCTAATTACAATAATTGCCAAAGCTTCCTGATCCTTTCTCAATATCATCTCTGGCATCTGTCCTTTTCTCTCCACTCATTTGGCCACTATACTGGTTCAGACCTTCATCACATCTTGCATGTGCTAATTAAAAACCTCTTCTGCCTGTTTTCAATCTCTCTCCTTTCTGATCCACCCTTTATGAATTCCCAACCTAAGAATCTGAAGCTTTGCACAGTATGGCTCTAGTCTACCTGCCAAGATGGTATTGCACATTACTCTTCCCTCATTAACTCTGTTTTTTTATTAAAAATAACTACTTTCTATACTCTGAACCTGGCATTCCAACTCTTGCCTTAGTGGTTTTGCAGAGGTTATCTCCCGTGCCTTGAATGCCCTCTTCCCTTGCCTCTGCCTCTTGGGATCCCTGATTTCCTTCAAGGCTCAGCTCCTGTGCTCCCTCCCCTATGGCACCTGATTCCTCAAGCTGTCAGTTCTCTTACCTCTCAAAACTAGCTTGTCTTTCATTATCCGTTCACACATTTACATTTGTTGACTCTCTGTCACCCTTCTCTGCACTTCTGTATTGACCACCAGCCCATGCCTAGATTTGTAGACTTTCTGCCCCACTGAGTCCTTCTGTTCCTTCAAGATGGAGATCAAGCACAACCTTCCTCCTGAAGCTAATGCCTTCTCTCCCAAACTATCTTAAACTTATCGCCTATCTATCTATCTATCCATCTATCTATCCATCTATCTATCTACCTATCTATCTATCCATCTATCTATCCATCTATCTATCTACCTATCTATCTATCTATCTATCCATCTATCTATCTATCTACCTATCTATCTATCTATCTATCTATCTATCTATCTATCTATCTATCTATCTATCCATCTATCTATCCATCTATCTACCTATCTATCTATCTACCTATCTATCTATCTATCTATCTATCTATCTATCTATCTATCTATCCAACTATGTATCTGTCCATCTATCTATCCATCTATCTATGTATCTCTCTCTCTATCTATCCATCTATCCATCCATCTATCTATCTACCTATCTATCTATCTATCTATCTATCTATCTATCTATCTATTTATCTATCTATCCTCTGTCATGCATCTATTCTTATTTATCCACCTACCTACTTATGTCTCATTAGGATGTAAGCACTTTGTGAATAGGAATTGTTTCCTTCCTTGTACTTTTATGCCTTGTGTCTCACACAATGCCCAGCATATATATAGCAGGCACTTAATAAGTGTTTCTTGCTGGCTTCCTTGATGGCATATCTCCCAGAAAGTAAGCTACTTGAAGGTAAGGAAGTTTTTCTTTTCTTTTCTTTTTTAATACCTAGGAGTTACTGCAGTAATCCTCAGTAAGTATCAAATAAGCATTTACTGAATGAAACAATAGTTCCAACTGCTAGCTTAACACAGATATTCCCAAGAACTATTCATCTCATTTATGATTCCCTTCTCTGAAGGTAGATTCTGACTTTGACTGTGGTATGTCAAAGCAGCTTCAGTTATTTCAGGAGGTATTATAAAATTCTCAGAAAAATTATATAAACTAGGGGCAGCTAGGTGGTGCAGTGGTTAGAGCACTAGCCCTGGAGTCAGGAGGACCTGAGTTCAAATCTGACCTCAGTCACATAATACTCACTAGCTGTATGACCCTAGGCAAGTTACTTAACCCAGTTGCCTCACCAAAAATAAAAAAAAATTATATAAACTAACTTTCATGAAAAAAGATGACGTTTATGGAAGGCAACTGAGTATTAACTTGATGAACATGAAGCAAAAGTAGCATTTTTGTCTCACCATCATTGAGCCATAGAACCTGGCCATCAAAGGATTCTCAGAAATTTCCTTATCATCAATACCATAGTTCTCAAATGGAAACAACCACTAGAATATCCAACCTTTTCCTTACCCACACGTCCACATGATCCCCATTATGTCCATAGTACCTCCTTCATATTTCCTGGCTACATTTTCTCACTTTAAAAATGTTATTGATGCCTTTTATTTTCACATCACTGTCATTTCCAGATATGCCTCATACACATATATACTTTCCTTTTTACCAAAGAAAAATAACTAAGCAGAACAAATAAACAGAGCAAACAAGTTTACCAGTGTATATAGTGTTCTGTACTGCTGCACACTTCACTCCACCTCCACATAGTCATCTTCCTATGATTCTCTGCATTACTGATATCTGTTGCTTCACATGGCAAAAGAATATTCCAACATATGCATATACAATTTGTTGAGCCAGTCCACAAAAAAATAAAAACTCACCTATTTCCAGTTTTTTCATCCTTAGTATAATTTGCTACGTGCATCCCCTTTTATATTATGCTTGTATACATGGTATTTATTTCAGAAGCTGTTTGTAAGGGTCAGGAACTGGTTAGCCCGTTTTCTATAGGATCTGGCAGAGAGCACCATAGACATCCTGACACTTTAGTCCAATTTCACGATGATGAGACAGTCTGCCTGTTAACTTGCTAAAGAAAACATGAGCAATGCTAAAAGCCTAAGGTGTGCAAATTGCCACATAAATCATATTATTTAGATTGAAAGCAGCATATGGCATAATGACAAAAGCGCTGCTTTCATTGCAAATAGGGGAGGAAATGGAGGAGGAGTAAAGGTGAGAGCACGGCCACTTAGTGCTCACTTTAGCTGATTATGGGGAAGATCTAGAACTAAAGCCACTCATCCCCTAAGACCCCAGGGATGGCTGCTCTTCCTTTGCAGCTGCTAGGGGAGAAGGGAGGATGTGAAGCATATGTAATGGGAAAACAGCCCAGAGGGGGGGAAAAACAAAATACATCCTATTCAACTGTCTAATTTCCAAAATCACGCATTTTCCATATTCAGCACCAGTCAGATTGTTTCAAGCATATACTGACTCAGCCTATAGCTTTTCAGAATATGTTCGCAGATTGTAAGGAAAATGCTATGCATGTCTGAGAGGGGAGAGGAGGTACTTATCAAGGCAGATGATGTCAAGTGAAAGCACTTGGAAGTTAACTTGAGGGTCCTACCAGCCTACAAAGTGAATAATCATTGCAAATAATTTCTTTGATTCCTTCTGTACAGTAAACAAATACAGATTCTTCATTTGCAGGCCAAAATTATATCAAACAGATTTAATTCTTCTGGAAATATAATGAACTACTCACTTTCAAGGTAATACAGATCTTCTAGTAGTTTGGAATTTAGTGTTTGACCCAGGCCATTGTGCCTTTGATTTCCAGCATCAAAAATACTTTTTTGCCCTTTCTGATAAAGAGGGAGTATTTTCCAAAACTTTTAAAGAGATTTAAAAATTAATAAAGGGGTTTTCCCCCTTCAACAAAGGGTTCACAAATAAAAGGATATAATACAGATATTGAAGAACTAAAAATACCAAGCAGAGCAGTAATTGAGCACAATTTTATTGATGGGGAAGGAAGGGTTGAATCTGACTTTATCAGGGTAGGGAACTTCCAGTGTGGAAACCCTTCCAACGACGTAGATCTGTAATCTGCAGTCTGAGAATTGACAGTGTGTACTGAGAAAACAAGTGACTTCTTTTAGTCATAGAGCTAGATGTAGGGCATAAGACTTGGACTCGTCATTTTTTTTTCCACTCCCAACACTGGACCTCCATCTCTCTGTCAAGTGTATTATGTGGCAATCTCTGGAATTTAGATTAAAACGTATGTAGATAGAAAAGAGGAAGGCTATGATTTGTTGGGGGGAAGCGGGACGAAGGCCATTATTCTTTTCAGTTTTCTCCAACCGGCATAATCCTTGTGATTTTCATAGAAAAGAGGAGCATGATGGGGAAGAAAGTGTTGAGAGTAGATTCTCCACTACAATTTCACTTAATTCCTTTTCTGTTTGAGGAAGCAAAGCCCTGAAAACGTTATCCTCCCCCACTGGGGGAAAAGTATGATAAGAACTAAGAAGTAAAATGATTTTTTGACTATACATGAAATGAGCATTGAACTGAAAAGCATTTCAGATAGGAATTGTGATCTTAACCTGGGCATGTGCCACCTCCTTTAAACAGCTTAGCTTGGGGGAAGAACATCACATTCATTATTTGAAATAGCTATTGCTTGTCCCTGTATGGGAGAGGCTTACTAATTATTGTACTCTCTCCTCTTAGTGGATGGTGAATAGAAGAACAGTAAGGCTCATAAAAGTGTACCTCAGCTGAGATCAATAGGACATCCAGTTGGAGGCCAAAAACGTTGTTGAAAGTACTAAAGATTTTTTTGAAACTAAACACATCCCCTAGCCTAGTGGTTTAAGTGGATGGAAGAGCTGTGACACCTATCAGGGAATAGTCACTAGAAGATATTGTAACAGTACTGTAACATTTAAGATATAATTTACCTTTCCATGAATGTGCTTTGGCCACATGTGTTCCTGCCTGGGAGACCCTTTACTCGTGCTCTATTACATGTTTCCTTATGTCTTTGTCCTATGCTTGATTTTTATGTGTGGCTATTCTTCCCCCGATGTATTTGTTAAAGAGTGTTTTTCATGTTTTGGTCATGTTCCATAGCTACATATTACTATGGGATTTTTTAAAAAAGTCTTTCCTTTGAACTAAGGATGTCCTGTGACTAACTAGTAAAAATAAATGCATCAGTGCTGGCTTTGAGCTATAGTCTGGAGATGATTCTAACTCATAAAGTGTCTAGACTCTTAACTTAGGACCTATGGACTCCTAAAGATACATTTCAGGAAGACCATGAACTTACACTTTTTTAGTATTTTGATAACTGTATTTCAACAGTTTCCTTTGAAATATTATGCATTTCATTTTACACATTCTAAAACATTCTTTTGAAAAAGGATCATGGATTTCATCAGGCTGCCAAAGGGGTCCCACAATACAAAACAAAGTCCAAAAACCTCTGATCCTGGACCTACCTTAACTTTCTGGGGCCCAGGTGGCAAGGGGTGTGAAATGTATTAAAGGTAGAAGGGACATCAATAAAAAGAAACCATTCACAGTCTTTAATCTTTGAAATGCTCATTTAACATAAACTTCTCATCGCACAGAGGAAGAAACTGAGGTAATTTTAGGAAAAGGTCAGTTTAACTCAGGTATTTACTGTAATAAGCATCCACCGTGCTAACGTATGATCTCTCCCTCATGGAGCTCACAGTTGATGTCTTGTCCAAGGTATCACATACACAACATCAAGACCCGAAGAACTGTCCCTTGTCATTCGCAGTCCATAACACATACAAAGAGTTCTACCAAAGGATCTCTAAGCCAGTGAGCTGCAATCACACCTCCTGATCAGAATGTAAGTATACTGTCCATACCCTTTAAAGCATGGACGTGCTAGTGAAAGTATCTTACAAAACCATCATACTGTGGGATAGCTGGCTCTGATGATTCCCCATCTTACCCTGGTGTAGCTATTCATTCCTGAAACATGCATTTAATGAGCACTGCTGGGTATACAATACCAGTAAATTAGATACTTGGGCTTCTGGTTCTTAGAAAGGGCACTGTATCTGAAGATTTGAAATTATATCTCAGATCTCAGCTAACTACTTCCTTTGTGACCTTGGGCAAGTTGTTTGACCTCTTCAAGCCTCATTTTCCTCATCAATAAAACAGGGATAACAATGCTGATCCTACTTATCCCATAGGGTTATTGTCAGGATTAACTAAGAGACTGTCTATAACGGACTTCATAAACTGGGAAAGTGCTACCTACATGCCAAGCTATCATTACGCTATTTATTTTCTGCACCTGAACGTTTTCATGGCAGAAAAAATAGCCAGAGGACCAGAGAATTTTCGACCTGGAAAGTACCTAGAGATCATCTAATCTAGCCTCCTCATTTTACAGTGACCTGCTCAAGGTCACACAGTTAGACCCTATAAACACTAGGACTAAAACCTCAGTCCGTACTTGAAACTCTCTTTCCATGACATATGTTTCCCTTCTTCCATTCATTGACCCTAGGTCTCTTTACTGGAACAATATGTAACAAATCAAATCCCTCTTTCAAATGATAGCTCTTCAAATATTTGAAGACAGCTATCCTGTTTCTCCTATGGCTCCTCTTCTCCAGGCTAACCATATAACTAATACTGTAACTAACTTAGGATGATCAGCTAATCTAATCATAGTTGTGTAACAGTTAAACTTCCATAGCTTAGGAGGTCTGTGAATAGAATATTAAAAATCAAATCAAAACTGTCATTCCATAACATTAGGTTTCCAAATTTTTCATTTTTTAAATATTAATGATTTTTTCCAAAAAGGAACAAACAATGCTAATATCTACCGCTACAATGCTGCTAATGAAGAAAGAAAGAATAATTTATCATTGCATAATTAACACAGTACAGCTAAACATGTTTTAATGACTTTGTATAATGGTCTCCCATAACTAGAGAATACTTGTTAGCCATGAAAAAAGATGTCTGTTAAGAATTTTTAATAGACTTTGATCAAACTGACCAACACTTTGAAAATAAGCCTCTTGAAAGATTTTAGTGGCACATTTTGCCCTTGATTAATTACTGACTGTGTAACTAACCAAATGATTAGAGATGCATTAAAATTGATTGTATGTGTTAGATTTCAATAAAGTAGTGACTCAGAGAACTGACACAAATCAAATATAGTTTGCTCACCTCAGAATCCAGATAAAATAAGACCAGTTGCTTTAACAGGTATATGGTGCTCTGAAGTGAAGGAAGCATGACACTTATCTTCCTGAATAAAAGCCAATGATTTTGTTAATTTGGGACATCCTTTCACTTCAGCTCATTCATGAATTATAGTTTTAGAATGCTTCTTAGGGATCAGAGATGTTAAATAACTTGTCCATGGTCAGGAAGGGAGGAAGGGAGGAAAGGAGGGAGAGAGATATGAATGTTGGGAGGGACGTGCTAAAAATATAAATACAAACAAAACGAAAAGACAGTTCCTTTCTCCTACCTTCAAGGAGCTTATATTCTAATAGAGGAAGACAACACACAAAAGAGATCTGAAAAATTGGGGGAGGGGAGAGAAAGATGACGGACATCTGCTACAGGGGGGATAGTTTTAAAATGTGGAAAATTAGGAACAGGCCTTGGGTGGGGAAGGGAAGGAGGAAAATGACAACCAGCTGGTTTGGGCCCTTCCCTAAAGTGGAGATTCCGGAGAAACTCACCAAAAGGAGAATGGGGGAGTGGGGAGTGGGGAGTGGTGGGGGGTGGGTGGACCTTGTGTCAAGCACGTTGGCTGGGACTATTCTGTTCCAAGGCAAGAAGACCTCAGGCACTGAGAAAAACTTAAGATTTGAATGTAAGGCTTTCTGACTCCAGGTCCAACAACATACCTATTATATGCCATGTTGGCTCTTTTTCATCTTACAGCTTAACCACAGGCACAGCCCTACGAATGTATGGAATTACCTTTCATGACCTTCCTGTCTTCATCACTTAGCTTAACTTCATGATGCTACGTCTCCCCACGTCCCGGCCCCCCCCCCCCGAATCCTAATGTTTGCCCTCTTTGGATTTTTTTTACTAGCCATATCTTTTATTACTTTAAGTGTTGCCACTGGAATTATATTTCTGATAACAACTTACCTTTATATGAATTCTTCAGATTTGCGAGGCATTTTCCTCATAATGAGTCAGTGAAATAGCTAATACAATTTTTTACATCTTACAAATGAGGAAACTGAGACTCAGAAAGACTAAATGAGAGGCTCTTGGTCACATAGTTAACAAGTGTCTGAGCAGAGACTCAACTGAGATCCCTTGAATTCATGCTCACTTTCTTTCTATTATGCCAAACTGTCTCTTGAGCTATAGATACAGCCCCACATTTATCCTAAGTAATAAAAGTACTTATGAGAATCCTTTGTTAAGAAAATTTCAGTGGCTTTATATCTGTACTTTGATATTTTGAGATTTCAATGGATCTCTGATCTCATACATGGCAAGGACAGGGTACAGGCCCTGGGATACTCCCCCCCAGCTTTCCTTAAATTTTCCCACATGGTCAATCAAGTCTCTGGTGTTCATCTGAGGCACTGACCCATTCCAGTAATCCTCTCAATTGGTGTTTCATCGTGGCTTATGCCCAATTTCCCAGTTCCCCGTTAACCCTAACATATCCCATTGTCTGTTACTTCTTGATCACCCCTGGCTGTGTCCCACCCTTGATTCCATCTAGACTCCTTCCATGTGGCCCAAGTACCTGGCATCAGCCTGGGGCACTTGGTCCTTCCCGGTACCTCCTAGTCACCTGAGCCTACTGTTCATTCCCATCCAGATCTTCCCACTGATCTTTTTCCTATGAAAAAGAGTTAGTCTTGTCTACCAAAGGCATGGATTCTTATAATCTTGCCAATAGCACAGACTCACTAGGAATCTCACTCACTCCAATCGGTGTCTTAATAAAATTTGTCTTTGGCTGAAAGAAGGCTTGGGTCAAATTCATTTGAGGCAGGACCTGTGTCTCTTGCCCTTGAATTTTGGGGTCCCGGAGCCCCTACACCTCAACAGCAGTATACCTTCCATTGTTATGTTCTGCGACCCATTCATGCCTGCTGATCCTGTGCTGCAATTATTAATTTCCTTCCATAAACCCTCCAAGTGGGTCCATGCAACTTGCCAGGTGCTTTTTCTCTAACCTTCTCGACATTGTGTAGATACCAATGAACCACATGACCTATCCATTAGCTGTCTCCTGCTCTTGGTATATGACCAGCTCACCTTCTTTCCTCTCAGATATCTCTTGGATGAGTTCCTTTACCTATTTTTCATGCATTCTTCTTCATTAGCAGTACGTAGAACTACGCTCAAACTCAACATCTGTCTCTCCGTTGCCCTTTAGGTGACTTTCAAGCTGAATCCTTTAAAGAATTATTTTATTCTATGACTTGTAGCTTTAAAGCACCATCAGGAATATGTATGTGTGCATATATGTATATATGTAAATATATCTGTTAAGACAATGAGCCATTGTTCAATGAAGCTTTAACACTTCGTAGTTTCCCAAAGAGAATACAGCCTTCTTTCTTTCTTGTCCAAGCCAAGTTCCAGTTTACTGTCCATGTTCACTGCCTGTCTAAGATATATACTGATAAGCTATCTTTAAGGGCTATATATCTAACTGCATATTATAGCTGGACAATAAGTGTTCTTTATCTGCTTATTTTTTTCTCTATGTGAATAACCAGGAAAATCACCTTTCAGTAATTATGGGTTTTGTATTAAGAGATTCTTCAATGTTGCAGAGCTTGATGTAATAAATTCCATGTCATTCATAAAGAATAGCACCTGGGAGACCTCACCATATGTAAGAGAAGCCCTCTCCCATTTGAATTCTATGCTGGGCTACTACCATTATCTTTAGTGTATGATAAACATCTTTGGCAAACCTTTGTTTCCCTGTTTTCTGTCTTGCCTGACAATAGTTAAAGGTTGTTGAAAAATATTCTCTCCTTATTTTCATATTTAGAAGAATTTTCTATTATTTTGATATCTGCATGGGAGACATCTTCTTAGAGAACTGCGTATTAATTAATTGAATGCTTCGTTATAGTCAACAATCAGCACAGTGGGGTCTTGGATTCTCAACACTCTTCAGTCAACTGTTTGACTATGAAGATGTGGTCTGCAGTAGAATATTGTTTGCAAGAGCCCAGCAGTTATGAGGAGTGAAAAATCAATTTAGTCAATGAGTTAAACATAGCTGATAATCAAGATATTGTACTTCATATTACTCTAATTTTATCAAAATTGGATGTGTAAGCTACTAAATGACATACCTGTAGGAAATGCCCCAAAGATTCCAATATCCATATTCAATTAATGTTTGTACATATTGAGCTACAAATATGCTTCCAGCTTTCACACACAGAAAAATTATTGAACGTCACCTTCCACTCCATCTAGGTGAAGGTACATTGCCCCATCACTCCTCCCTACGCACCTAAAACTTGAGATTCTGCTAAACACGGGCCTGAATTCATTTTCTGAAATTTACTAGTATCATTAGAAGTTTTACACTAGTTTATATAATTTGGGGCATAGCCAGAGGTTTGAACTATGAATTTGTATAGGACCTATCTCTGAAGCATCACTGAATACTCTGACATAATTATAGGTCTCTATGTTCTTGCTCTTTATAGCACAAAACAGAGGGTGGAAGAGAGATCTGGTGGTTCACAAGATGGCTTCCTAAATGAAGAGATTCTGAATTCTACTTGGAGTATTGTTGGGATGTAAGACTTCAGTTGGAACAACGTTGTCTTCACTTGTAAATCAGAACACACAATTCTCAACTGTACGGATGATGACATTGAGATTGAGCTTCTCCTCTATGCTGCCTAGTATTCTCTCTGGCACTAAGGAAGAGCATAATAGTCAATTTCCAAAGAATAGAAATGTATCAAAACAGGACCAAACTGAGATAAAACTATGAAGTAATTAGCATCCCCATATTTCTCTATGCTTTGTCTCCCTCTCTTTCCAGTTCCCAGATCCTGTCATGGAGCCTCATATCATTAGTTGCTCATGGGATCACAAATTGGAACTCAGTGGAATCTTAGGGGTTATTTCATTAAAATCTTAATTTTTCAGATGAAGAAATTGAGGCTCAAAGGGCTTAACTGACTTGCCTATGGTTGCAGAAATAAGAAGTAGCAAAGTTAAGATTCAGATCCAGGCTCTCTAACTTCAAATCCAATGTTTTTCTCATAATACTGCACTTCTCTTCACCACCCCAATCTCTCCATTAAACTCTGATTTCAGGAAAGAATCTAACATAAGTCATTTATGGCACAGGGCAAGTTTGTCTATGCCTTATTTATCCTAGGCATATTGAGTTTAAGCCTTGTCTCTACCGGTGGAATGGTATTTTCCCTTTTAAAGGAATGTCAAGCATTAATTAGCAGACAGAGGGGTTATTTGATGGGACAGTGAGCCCTGTGCAAATCTTTTGAATTTAAATCACATATCTAGCTACCTGTTCTGCCTACACATGTAGGCAGTTCTGACTCTGAACATTTCTAACTTACTCTTACCATTATGGATTCAAATTATCCAATTAAACCATTAAATCATCCAAATCCTCCTATCTTCTTATATATTATATTCAGTGTCTTCAAGCTCTCAATGTAACAAATTATTTATGGTTATTAGCCTGCTATATACTTAATTTGTGAAAGCCAGGTGGTGGTAGGTGATACAAATATTATAATCTCCATTCCAGAGACAAGGAAACCCAGCTCAGAACACTAGGGTGACTTACCCAGTGTTACATGGCTAGTAAGTCACAGAGTCAGGACTCAAATTCATGTGTTTTGACTACAAATCCAGTGTTCTTTCTCATGCACTGTACTATTTCTCCTTAAATGACTTTCTTCAAGTTTCAAGAGATTACTCCTAATTCTAGCATCCTGGAATTTGGCAAACCAGTCTATGTTTGCCCTATGCACACTCTTTGTGATAATATTATCTCTCACAAACACTGTCAACCTTTCTCTTTAGACTTCTCTTCATGTGAAAGTTGCCTAAATCTTACTATTTGCCCTTTTTTGTAGCTTTTCTAGATGGCTTCAGTATATTAAGAGTGAAGAGACTCTAGGTATACACAGTTTTAGGGGTGAGCCCACAATGGTTTTGCTGTTCTCATCATTGCTGTTTACATATGAGTGAAAATGTTTCTTATCTTCTTTTTAATACAGTCCCAACATCTGGCTGACTTATTTATTTGGTTGGTAGGATCAGGGTCGAAGTGCTTAGGGAAAAAATACTAGTGACTCAAGATTTCGTCTCTGGATCATTTTTAAAAGCATAGATTGGTTTGGTCTTTTTTTAATATATCTACACAAATATTTACATATTCAAACCCATTTGTCACTTTCTTGCTCACTCATATATTTTTGTGAGAGCTTCCTTCAGTCTGTCTCTATCCACTAAGCATTTCACTGCCAGGAAGAGCTTGGTGTAATGCAGAAACCTGCATAATTTCTTTCAGATTATTTATGAAATTGTAATGCTGGTTCCAGAAGTAATTTCTGGGAAACCACATTAGAAATGGTGCTCTAAGAAGAGAAGTACCTATTAGCCCTATGACCTGCTGTTTTTTTCTTTAAGCCAGTGTTTCACTCAAGGCAAAACATGGAATTTATAGTCTAATGGGGATAAACAGCATGAACATATATAGGCATATACAGGATACATAAAAAGTAGACACAAGGCAATCTTAGAGAGGAAGGGACTAGTAGTTGGGCAGACTAGGAAAAGCCTCTTGTATGGAGAAGGTGGTGTTTGACCTGAGTCTTAAAGGAAGGCAGGGATTCTATAGAATGGGTGAGAAAAGAAAAAATATTCTAGTGCTAGTTAATAACATTAATTAAATGCCCACTACGTACCAGGCACTGTGCTAAGCACTGGACGTGAGCTAGTCAGTGCAAAGGCAGAAGACGGGATATGCTGCTGCTCATTACGTGTGAGGAACACCAAGCATGTCAATGTAAATGCTGCAGTGGACACAGCACTGGAACTGGAGTCAGGAAGACCTGAGTTCAAATACAGCCTCAGATACTAGCTATGTGCTCCTCAGCAAGGTACTTGACCTCTATCTGCTTAAATTTCCTCACCTGTTAAACTGAAATGATAAGAGCACTTATTTCCCAGGGTTGTTGTGAGGAATTAATGAAATAATATTCATAAAGCACTTAATACAATACCTGGCACATAGTAGGTACTTACTAATTCTATTTTTCTTTCCTTCCTTCCTTCTTTTTCTTCTTTCCTACTTCTTATAATGAGGAAGTGCAAGAAAACTTTTACAGATAAAACCTGTGGCTGAGAGACTTGCATTTCATTCACCAAATGCATGTAAGTTACAGAAAATACGCCACCACCACCACCATCATCAACACCCCATAATTCATACAGTATAAATTCCATGCCTGGATTGCTCTCCCTCATCTCTGCCTCTTGATTCCCCTGACTTCTGTGGCTTCCTGCATGTTAAAGGAAGTCTTTGTTGATCTCCCTTAATTCTAATGACCTCTCTCTGTTATTTCCTAATTATCCTCTATATAGCCTGTTTGTACAAAGTTGTCTGTATTTTCTCTGCTCCATTAGACTGTAAACATCTTCAGAAGCAGGGATTGTTTTTTGCCTTTCTTTGCATCCCTAGCACTTAGCAAAGTATCTGGTACATAGTAGACGCTTCATATTTATCAACTGAATGACTGGTGTCTTCCACCTGGAGTAGAATCAAGTTCCAAAAGCAAATGCCAAACAAAAAGAATTCGTAATGAATGGAAAGAATAAGTGTTTAAAGAAAACAACCACCACAAGCCTTATCAGGTTTCTAAAGACATTGATGCACCGCTGTTGAAAGTTCTTTGTTTCCACATATCTTGGTAATAATGCCGACTTTCAAACAATTCCAGAAACAAGCATGCAGCAGCACATGTCAAAATGGCACCATCATAAATCTGATGCAGAATGGGCAATGCAAGAAAGCAAAATAAAATCTAAATCAACCAAAATCCTGCTTTCAAACACACGCATTGCAAAACTACTATTTCACGTAAATCAATTCTGACATATTCTTTATTTTCTAGTGAAGACTTTATGGTTAAATAGAACTAGCTGTAGGTTAATGTTTCCTTACACCATTCTCTTCTGGGTAAGTGTTCAAGAACTAGATGACACAGCTGTGACTGTCACATCAAAAAATTATTTTCAGTAACTATGATTTCATACTCATGAAAAACATTCACATTAAACACATAGGGCTGAGTTTTACAGAAAGGTTTTATGATAAAAAGCAAGTGTTCACAGCAGAGCATTCTCCTTCATGCTCATTCCCTTAAACATTGGACATTTCAAGCATCCATGGTTTGGCTGGTGTGGATACTCCTTTCACCAACCCGGGTCACCATATTTCTATACATTTTATTTGATGGTCTTTGAGGGTCGGTATGGCTGAAAGGAACAAAAAAACCCCACTGCTCTATGGTCAACCTGGTGATAAGCCTTTCCATATTTAACAAGGTAGGTCATAACATCACAGATATACAGGGATTTTCACCCAATCTCCCCATTTTAAAGCTGAGAAGACTAAGGCCAGAGAGGTTAAATGACTTAGCACAAAAAAAAGGAATTATCTGAAGTGGAATGTGAACCAAGGTCTTTCTGAGTTCTACTCCAGTGCCCTTTCCACTGAACTACAAGATCTCTCAAAATCCTTATTTGCAGTGATAGCATATGAAGTGCCTCTGTGTCAGCGATCATAGCCATCCCAAACTCTAGATCCTTGAATGACAGGGACACAGTTTATAAAATGATCGCTACTTGAAGCCTTTCCAGGCTGCTTAGGACCTGCCAGAGCTTTTGCCCCATTGGTACAGCCTTTCTCAAACCAGGGTCACCTCCATGACATGATAACGTATCAGATTTTGATATTAGGGAAGTCAAAAACATTTCCAAAAATTAGAAAAATATAAGTACATTTAAGTTGTTGAGCATGAATTATGAGATAATACAATAGTTCTCCCGATTTAGAAAGAGGACCTTCATAACTTCATAATTGCTATCATATAAAATCACCATTTAGAAAAAAGGAAAATTTTTTTCTCCCATAAATACCAAGGACATTTTTTAATAAAGAAATGGTTCTTATTCATCAGAAGTTTGTCCATTTGTGAATGCATCAATAAACATGTTTTGCAATTATAATTTCTCTGTTTACTTAATACAATTTCTCTGTTTATCTATTTAATTGCCAGACATATAGACAATATCATGACTGAAAAGCTCATGGCACCACACAAAGAATTTTAAGTGTAGTACGTAGCACCATATAAACTAAAAATAACTGAAATAAAAGAAATTTTGAAGTTGACACAAGGATATAAGACAGGAAGAGGTTAAATTGCTGACCTATTCAGTATTTACTCTACCTCAGAAGCAGGATAGACACTGAGGTAGACACTGAAATAGCTGACTAATAGATGACTTACAAAATTCATCTATATATTGGACCGAGGATAGTAATACACATGGCAACACAGTGGGGAATGATGAGGAAAACTCCTTTTTTAAAGTGCCATGCAGTTAATACATTTATAGATCAAGTAATTGGGCCTAATCATAGCTAGTTGATCACATCAACTCCATAAGCTTCAGTTTTCTCATACGTAAAAATGAGGGAATTATGCTGATCCCTAAGGTCTCTTGAAGCTCTAAATATCTGATACTATGAAACAGAAACAGATCAATGAGGGGGAGATCACAGTGACATCCTAAAGTCATTATACTTCCACATGGGTCATCATTCTTTGCCCAATACATAGATGAATGCGTAAATCATCTATCAATTGGCTGTTGCAATGTCAACTACCCATCCCAAAGTCTTACATCCTATTTCTAAGATAGAGGCCTTTATAGGTATAAGCCTAGCTATGGTTTTGCTCTGCTGGTTCTGACCCTGTTATCTCTATTCAGTTCTAGCTCTAACAGGATGTCAATCTGACTGAAGCATATTCAAGAATCCATTGTCCGGATTAATTTTATCCTTTGGAGAAGTTAGGCTTCTTTACTTGGAGTTCTAAACTAGCACTGTCACTAACAGTCATGCAACATCAGTGGTAGATTCCTTTTTTCCTACTGCCTATCACTAAGTTTCTTCTAATGGCCAGAATCTGTTTCCTCACATGCTTTATGTTTCCAAAAACAAATCCCATAATGGACTGTCCACTAGAGATAAATAGAGAAAGGAAGAAAGACAGAAAAGAAAGAAGGAAGGAAGGAAGGAAGGAAGGAAGGAAGGAAGGAAGGAAGGAAGGAAGGAAGGAAGGAAGGAAGGAAGGGAGGGAGGGAGGGAGGGAGGGAGGGAGGGAGGGAGGGAGGAGGGAGGAAGGAAGGAAGGAAGGGCACTTATTAGGTGGTTACTATATGCCAGGAACTATGTTAGGTGCTAGAGTTACAAATGTAAGCAAAGACATTTTCCTTTCTGAAGTAAGTTTCCTTCCAGTGAGAGAAGACAACACCTA
Organism: Phascolarctos cinereus; assembly: GCF_003287225.1. Classification (NCBI taxonomy): domain Eukaryota; kingdom Metazoa; phylum Chordata; class Mammalia; order Diprotodontia; family Phascolarctidae; genus Phascolarctos; species Phascolarctos cinereus. The sequence continues at coordinate 401,842,941 of NW_027555625.1, read as the reverse complement.
AAAGAAAGCTTGTAAAAGGAGGAGGAACTTGTTTGGGGCAGGTGAGGTAGAGGCCTAGTTCCAGGAACTCATCAGAGCCAGGGCTCTTGTTGCGTAGAAGAGACATTTCCTGCTTTCTCAATGCATTTGCAGAGCAGAGGTGACTGACAGAGCTTCAGCTCAATATGTGATCAACTTGAAGTTACCAGTTCTACCTACTTCTCAGGGTACTGTGTCTAACTCATGACTCATATACCTGTTAGGGATTGATTCTATTCAACAAGCAATGAAAGTACTTATTATTTTGTGCAATCCACTGAGTTGGGTGCAGTGGGGAAAATAAAAGATGAGTGATACATAGCCCTTACCCCAAAGAAGCTTATAATGCCAAAAAAGCAATCACACACACATGTGTGTGTGTATGTGTGTGTGTGTGTGTGTGTGTGTGTATATAATTTTGTTGTTGTTGTTCAGTTGTGTCCAACTCTTTGTGACCCCATGTGGGGTTTTCTTGGCAAAGATGCTGGAGTAGTTTGCCATTTCCTTCTCCAGCTCATTTGACAGATGAGGAAACTGAGGCAAACAGGGTTAAGTGACTTGCCCAGGGTCACATAGCTAGTAAGTGTCTGGGGCCCGATTTGAACTCTGGAAGATTAATCTTCCTGATTCTAGGCTTGCATTCTATCCACTGCTCCACCTAGCTGCCCATACATACAGTTATGTACAGTATTAGGAAGCAATGTATGTACAATGCAAGTGATAGGTCTGGAATCAGAAGAGCTAGGTTTCAGTCCTGCCTGTGCTATTTACTAGCTGTGTGACTGTAACCACATACAACTGATACACATCTCTGGGCCTCAATTTCCACATCTGCAAAATGTAGGGCTTGAAGTAGATAATCCCTAAGATCCTTTCCAACTCCTAACGTTCTGTGGTTCCATAGAATAAGTACTCTAACAGAATTACAAACAATATACTATAGGGATATTAAAGAAGGGGAGATTACTTCTGCCTAGGGGGATTAAGTGGTATTTGAGCTGGCCTTTCCAGAATCCTATCACTATAGATTTATGTTATCAAAATTACTTTGAACAAACAGTAAAAAATAACAGATAAGGGAAGAGAAGGATCATTGCCTCAAAGGTCACAGTAACTCAATGGTCAAAGTCACAATCTTGGTGACTGAATACAAAAGCAAAAGATTGGGTAAGGATGGTCAGCTAATGCATGTATGTCTTTGTAAGGTGATTAGGTCCCAAGAACATTCCAAACCCATTTTTCTCCACAGAGAGAAAACATAAAAGATAACTGATGTCAAAGCTGTGCAAAATGGGGTAAAAGGATGGTAAGAGAACCACTCTGTGCTGGCTTCTCCAACTGTAAACTACTCTACCTTTATATCCCATTGATATTGTGAGGTAAAGGTGAAATGAGACATAGGAAAATTACCTAGAAGTACAAATTCTAATTGATTAGTATTAGGAGATAATCAGTGGCACTTCAGCAAATTGATGAGACTACAGAGGGGTGAGCCATTTTTTGGGCAGGTAGGTAGCACAGTATATAGAATGCTGTATTTGAGTCAGGAAGACGAGTTGAAATTCTGCCTCAGATACTAACTATTTGATCCTGGGCAAGTCACTTAACCTCCCTCAGACTCAGTTTCCTATTTTGTGAAATGATGAAGTTGCCAGATGCTGCCCTAAACAAAAATTCACTTATACTGATTTTGGGGTAGAAAAGCATTGAGAGCAAAAGCTTCCAGGACAGTTAAAGGAAGAGAGTGCACTAACATGGAAGGTAGTCCAAGAAACATTTAATCTGTTATTGCAACAAAATCTCAAAGAAATTGTCCATTCAGAGTAGATGATTTAGTGGACATATAAGTAATATATACTAATATCTATTTAAATGAGTAATGAAAAACTTTTTTAAAAATTATGGGTTGAACCTGATACTTTCTAAGGTCCCTTCCAACTTTAAATCTCTCATTCCATGACCCTATCACCTTATGGAGTTTCTATATGTGCCCATTAACTCCTCCTTGAGGTAATTCTCAGCTCATTCATAACTCATTTGGGAAAGAGGCTCAGACTATTTTGAAGCAGCGATATCCTGGTGGCACGGCCCTATAAAAAGAAGAGACGGTAGGATAATGAGAGAGAGAATTGTACTAGTACTAATAGTAGGCCTGGGTTCTAGGTAAGAAAAAAACATGTTTCCATAAAACTTCCTCCCCCAAACATATACCCACCCTGGAGCTAAGCATTGCTCCTTTGAGTACTTGCGTGGAAGCCGGGGCCTTTTAAACCATATTTGTAGAGACACAGACACAATATAGTTTGAGGATCCCAGGGGAAAATTTAGAAGAACGAAAAAGAGGCAGCGGTATTATTTTTTAGGGCTGCTTCCAAGACTGAACATAGTCCATGTTAGCTCAGAACTTGGGGCACTGGGCCACAGGTTACATTAGAACGACTGCTATAATTATTCATATTATTACTATTGTTAGTGCCAAGCCTTCTAAGTTATTCCTATGTGGCTTTTAAATCTTTAGGGCTTTGTGAATTCTTACCTCATTTAGGTTTATCAAAAAGGCATTTGGCTATAATCCAACAGGTGAGTTTCAGCTCAGAGCAATCTCATAAATGTTGACTGGTCTCACGTCTCTGTATGATACAGGCACACAAAACACTGTACACTGTATGCCTCAAACTCAACATCTTTTTTTCTTCCTTTTTTATGCCAAACAAAATGATCCCTTTGAATATATTCAATACCAAAAGGCTATAATCATTAGAATTTTCTTCTGTGAAGGATCTGAAAAGATCTCAATTTTTATGTCTAAGAGTTGGACCAACTAAGATTACTTTTCTAACAGCTGAACCTTTCTTGAAAGACAGAAACAATTTACCCCAACATTGTACCACTTCACCAGATAAAACCAAAACATTCCAATGGGTCAGCCAATATATTCCATCTCTAGCAAATAAGTCAGGCATAGAGCTGTTGAAAGAAATGCAGTTGGTATTTTTTCATCCATATTCATCCACAGCCACACTTCCAAGGAGCTGCTCAATAAAGCCATTCACTCAGCAGCATTTTTAGATACAATTTTGTATTGAAAGATACACAATACAACAATCAAATAATAGGTCATAACAGTCAGTGAATACAACAGCTTTTCAGCGGGAGTCATGTTTCTCTGTGTGTAGATATTCACCACACACAATGCAAAAACAACAAGCAGAATTCAATTGTCTCATTTCAACTCAGTAGAAAGTTTTCAATACAAACCCATTCTTCTTCATATGGGTCTGCTTAATGGGTGGTATCATATCTTGGTTTCCTATTTGAGCTTAAATATTTTAAATCTGTTTTTATATGAACATGCCTGGCCTTGAAAGTAAAAAAAAAAGTACTGAGTACAGATGCTTAATGTTACCTAAACAGGAAGGTAGAGTACTTGATGGGTAGGACAAGAAAGTGGTAGTTAATAACCCTAACAAGGATCTCATTCCCACTCTAAGGGTGACTTTAGACAATGGATAAAAAGCAGGGAAAGACTGAATAAGTATTGAGGCTGACTCATTTTGGTGATCCAGTGGGAATTTTCAAAGTGGGGCGGGAGGAGGATAAGAAAGTCCAATGAGACCTCTGTGACAAAGAGTTCTGGCTTCGGGGAATCTTGTTTCATTGTTGACTGTTACATATGTATGTATCAACATATGCCACAGGATGAGAATACAGTAAAGGACAAAGGACAACTCTTTGTTCTAAAGCCTGTGATGTCTGTGTCCTAGATAATAGCTTCTGAGCCCTGCCCCACTCTCTTGGTCATACCTATGTCAGGGTAACCTGGAAGTCAGTTATTGCAGAATCCAGACACAAATGCTAAAGGAAGTAACTTTCTCTGAACAGCAACACTAGTGTTCATTAGCTAAAGGACAGAGCTGAACTTTAAAATTTACCACTTTTTTCATTTTTTTTTTAAATTCGTGGACCCTTCAGAAATTTCCCAAGTACTATTCAAATTGTATCTCAAATCTAACCATTTTATTTATCCTTTCCCTGGATGTGTTTCAGCAACACATCAATTGTGGATACTGCCAAAAGATACAGATGAAACTGCTATATATTTTATGGCTGCTTCAGTGAATTTTTCTATCCATCCTGTATTGAATTGTAAAATTTCAAAGGAATGTGGCTGGTCTTAACCACTGCCACCTTGACAAGTTGCCTACATATTGACAAGACTACTTATGACGAATGTTTCTTACTCCAGTGATTTATAATACATGTTTCTTATTACCTGCATGTTATATTTCTTAGAGTGCTTGATTTAATCATTACTGGATTATATTACAGTATGTGTAATCTCTTGGAGGTAACGATTTTTGAAAATTTTTGTTTGTTTTTGGTAGTATTTGACAAATAAACACTTCCTGCTGAAATATTTGTATTTTTTAATCCATGAATCTAGAACTCTACAAATGTTTCCAATATATTGCATATTTCTTCTCACATTTTTTCCAGATGCATACCTCATTTCTCCTGTGGCTCGCTTCATGAATCTGGGGATTCAGCTTAGTTTGTTGAAACAGGTTGCAGGGTTTTTTTCCTTCACCATCAATTTTAGTTTTATTGACACTAATGCTTGTGAAGGAGCATGAAGTGACAGGCTGATGAGTCAGTTTCTTCTTCCTTTAAGCCAACTTCTTGCAGCCAGGCTGTATTACAAAGCAGCTAAACAATGGATTTGCCAATTCCTCTCTTCTCCAGTTTAGAAGCCAGTAAGACGGTCTGCTGCATGCAATATGGTGTAATTTTCATATTCATAACATTTTTTATGTAAAATTATAAGTTGCCATTTCATTTCCATGTATTATTTTTGCATGTCTTCTTGTAGGAAAAAATACCTCCAACCCTTTATGTCTGATATCTGGTTTTCCAGAATGAAATTTGTAACCCACTTTCAAATGTTTCTCCATTTTAGTTGGTGCACTTGTGCCCATTAACATATTTAAGTTTCTCCACTGTGCTGGTTAGATTTTAAAGTCTATCAATTTTCTGGATTTGGGAGGAAGAGGAGAGGTGGGAAAAACAACTGTGATTCCATTGCTATAGAGAATCCTGGGTGAGCACATTCCCTTTACCACACAGGTTGGTACTACCTCTGCAACTCATAGTCATAGCAAGCTCCATGGTGTACTGAGAGAGACAGCCAATACGTGTTAGAATTAGGACATGAACTCAGGTCTTCTTGACTCTGAGATGGGCTTTCTATCCAGTACTCCACGCTGCCTAACACTTAATTCCAAAAATGCATCAGGTATCCTACATGTTTTCTTTTCATGCTATCATCTCAACTACATTTAATAATTTAACTTCCAGGATTTGTCAGATTTAGTATGTTCATATTAGGATTTTCTAAGCAGGAGGAAATAACATGCAATGATTTATCTCCAGAGATGTTATTTATTTATTTTTAAATAAAAGTGAACTAAGGATCAGAAGGAAGAAAAAAAGAACCAAGCTGAGACTCACTTCTTGCTTATCATGTGAATAATGTGGCTTGAGGGTTTCTATTTCAAGTACTAGGTGCTTTTTAAAGCAAAAATTACGGTTTGGATGATTGGGATACCATCTTAATTACTATTAAGAAAATACTAATCCTTTAACTGATCTTTACAAGAAGCTAAAAGTACTAAATGACATCTCCACCGAATCCCTCAAAGGGAACTGGTATTTTCTATGAGTGGTAAGACAGAAGAAAAATGTCTTTGTTCCAAGGGGCCTATTGTATAGTTTAAAGAGCATTTGACAGAGTACTAGTAGACATGAGTTCTACTCTAGCTTCAGGCACTCACTATCTGTGACTTTATTCATAAAACCTCTCCAGGTTTCTGGTTTCTCACATATCAAATGAAGAATTTTAATGGCGCCTTCTATTAATTTTGTACTAGTTTTCTACATCCTAAGCAGTTGAGGATTCTTCTCCTCCTACATAATTCCTACCATTTGACAAACGAAATTAAATAAAATGTGAATTATCTCCAGCAGGGTCATGAACATTTGCTCTTCAGACGGGAGAAAAGCAGTGAGAAAGAGCATGACTACAAATTAGGGTCTATGCCATTTGTTTCAAAGATAATATACAAGGTTCTGGTCCTAGAGCAGGTCATTATCTTCCTTCACCTAAACTGCTCTAATTAGTATCCCTGCTTCTAATCTCTCTACTCTCCAATCCATCCTCCATACAGCTGCCAAAGAGCCCTTCTTAAGACACAGCTCAACTTCCTCGCTTCCCTGCTCCAAAACCTTCAGCGCTTCCCCTTGGCCTACAGGACACAATATAAACTTCACAGCCTGGCATTAAAAGGGCTTCCATAATATGACCTAGCATCTTATCTTTCCAACCTCATTCCATGCTTCAAAAAGTTCACATTCCAGTGAAATTAGACTCCAGCTAATTCCTGAACTCCACATTACCTTTCTGTCTCTGTTCCATAGCATAAAGTATCCCTTATGCCTGGAATGCACTCCTTCCTCATCTTTTCTTTTTAAGATGCCTGCCATTCTTCTAGGCTTCACTAAGGTACTACCACCTCTGTGATGGCTTCTCCCACACTCTTCCCTCCCCACCAAGTTATCAATGCTGCTTTCTCCTCATTTTTTGGCATTATACTTATTTGTATAGTTATGTTCCTCCAGTAGAATATCAGCTTCTTGAAGGCAGGCACTGTTTGCTTTTTGTCTTTGCATCCATAGCACTGATCAAAGGGCCTGACACATAAGTGATAAATAAATATTTTAACTGAAACAAATTTTAATGGCATTGTAGCCAAGACTAGGAAACCCTCCTATCTCTCTCTCTCTCTCTCTCTCTCTCTCTCTCTCTCTCTCTCTCTCTCTCTCTCTCTCTCTCTCTCTCTCTCTCTCTCTCTCTCTCACCTTCCATCAGTCTCCATCTGATAGTCTACTAATGCTCCTGGAAGATTCTTCATATATGGCAACCACCTTCCACCTCCATTAGTCAGGGATCAATAATTTGGCTTGCTGCTTTTTAAAAGGTTCCAGATCTAGTTAGACAGTACAGAAAAGCCCTGGAAAAAAATGCATATTCAGCATAACAGCTAAACCATTTCTGAAATGAATTGAGAATATAGCCAATTTTCTTTCTTCTGATCACATATACTACAAGTAGATCAAAAGTGTCAGGGTTCTGGTGGACCCTGTTCTAGACCAGACCTTTTAAGTTTTATAACTTCTACGTAGTTAAGGGTATGGGAGAGATTCATCACCATGGAATCTGAAGAGTCCTCCAAACATTAGAAAGATATTTCCTTCCCCTTCAGACTCAGAGGAATCTTAGAGCTAGAAAATCAAATATAGTAATACATATAAAGAGCTGGAAAGGAATAAACCTATTTTAAGTCCAGGTCAAAGACACCAGGTATGTTCTTCAACTGGGAATCATTTCTGAATGCAGTTTTCCAGAGAGTGAAATACTTTGTTTCATTGAGATAAGTTATCTGATATTGTAATGTAATAAAAAAAGATTTTTAAAAAATGTTTTAAAATCAAAACCAAAAGCAAACCTTATCTCTAATGTGCATGTAAGAGAGGAAAAGGGAAAAACCCATGGAAACCAATATATAGTTTGAAAGAATTAAAGTGGTTAACTATGAATTCCATACCAGAATAGTACCAACAATGGACAAGATGAGGATTCTAACTGAACTCAATTTGACAAGAATTATCTAGCTTTCCTTTGCACTATTTTGTTTTCTTCTCTTTAATTTTTTTTGGGGGGAGTAAATCCTTTTAAATCTAGCCTTTGCTGTACCCAAAGCCCATATGTAACTTATAAATATGTGTAATCAAAGCTATAAACAAAACAGAGCTCATTTCAGGCCACAGGATGGCACTCTGTGTGCATATTACTGTTGAGGTACCACACCACTAATTTCCCCTAGGATAACATGGCTCTCTGTCCCACAGGAGACTCCAATACTACCCCTATCATTTCAAAAACTTTAGCAGCTCAAATAATGGCTGACTGACTACTGTCTAACGCTTTCTGGAGGCATTTGCAGATTGTCCAACCAATATATCAAATATCCTTCCTTCATATGCAGAAGATGGTGCGCTTTTTTTTTAAGGAGAAATTTCCTCAAACTCTTTATGATATGTCCCCACCTCTTCTTATTCTCCTTTAGGAAGAAGGTGAACAATATTTTCACACTTTTGCCTGAAGCAAATACATGGCCTGAATGACTGAGGACATTTAGTCTATGCAACTACTTGCAGTTTACATAGTCTTGGCTGAGAAGTCTATATTTTGACTCCTCAGATTCTATCTCCAAAATAATACTCATCACATTTATGGAAATTAATATAAAACTGAGGAGGGCACACCTTAAATGTATTGTTATATAATTAGTTTTTTTTTTTCCTAAATGCAGATTATAGGATGGTACTTTTAGAGCTGGAAAGGACCTTTGAGGTCATCAGTTCCAGCCACATCATTTCATAAATAAGAAAACTGAGAAGCAGAGTAACATCTTCAGTCAAACAGGTAGCAAGTGACTGTGCTGAGATTTGCATTCAAGTTCTCAGACTCCAAATCCAGCACTTTTTCTCTTCTCTACACTACCATATAAAGCATCACTCAAAGAACTCCTCCCCCAATCTATAAATAGCTTGACATTTGAATACTATTATTTTATCTTTTCCCATGAGAGTTAAATGTATAACAGTCACAGAAATTTAACAAGGTAATTTTAATGAAATTCTGAATAAACAATCAAGAATACTAAAGAAATATACATCATATTCACAATAAGTAGGAATAGTTATTCAAAGTCATTATAAATAATTCAAATTGGAGTGTATTAAAACCCTTATAATAGCATTTTATTGCAGAATATTTTAAGACTTGATTTTAAATATAGTATACACATATATACATATATAGTATTATGTATGTGTATGCACGCACGCGTGCACACACACAGAGGAAACACAACAAAACAAAGTAATTTTATTTTACACAGAAACAGGATTTTTTGCTAAAGAATAATTTTAAAATTAAGAAGGTTAATAATTCCTTGTTATAGCCTTCAAATTGCTTTCTTCTTTAGTCTACCAGAATTGGAACTATATGAGGAAAATGGGGAAAGAAATTGATTCAGAAGGGATAGTAAGATCAAGCATAGGTTGGCTTGATCTGAAACACTGATTCAGAATCAAAGAATTTTAGAGCTGAAAGATACCTTAAAAATAATTGAGGACAAGCCCTGTGATCCTACAATAACTGCATATTCTCCACAAAATCTTCCCTGACCTTCCTTCTTTCCCCTTGAGTAATGTGGTCTCTCCCTCCTCAAATTAACTTGTATTTACTTATCTGTCTCTGAAGAACTGAAAATGAGTATCATCCATAGGGTACTTGGTAGTCGTAAGGCTGCAAGACACGAATATGAGAGAATTACAAAGCAGAAGCTAAAAAAAAAATACTATCAAATAAATGTGTGATTGAAAACGGAGATGGGCTGGTTACATGGTGAGAATGAGCAATAAGCCATGGATAGCTTATGTGCTCCATTGGTATTTCTACAATATCAAGAGAAAGTGAGGAAGGCCCCCCGACACACTGGGTGGCATTTATAGGATCACATGGACTAGCTGCACAGGATGAGCCGATACAGAACAAATCTGTATCAATGGAGGGAACACCTACACAGATCTGTAAGCGCTGGTGATTATTTTGTGTTCACTGTTTTTCCTTGATTAGAATGTAAGCTTCTTGAGGGAAGCACCTTTTACTTTTTAATCTTTGCAACCCTAACACCTAGTAGTGATTTATTCTTCTGCAATGTTTAATGAATGTTTGCAGCATTCTATAAAAGGGAATTATCCAATCTTAAAGATGAAGGGGAACTCAGAAGTGCCATCTAATTCTTATCAAAGAATGAATTTCAAGTATGATGTCCTTGACAAGTAGTTACTCAGGATCTGATTGAAGACCTCTTGCAGGAGGGAACTCAACTCTCCCCAGTTCCTCTCTCCACCACCCACCTCCCTTCCCCAGCCACACAGCTTGAAGCATTTTGGGATGACTGTAAAAGAGGTAACCTTATGCTGCACCAAATCTCCGCATTTTCAGAAACTGAAGTGAGCAGGACAAGGTCATAATAGCTGGTCTGTGCCAGAACCAAGAGAAGAACCCAATTTTTCTGATCTGAGGAATTCAGTGCTTTGTCCATTACAAGGTTGCTTGTTCCGCGACTGTCATGACAGCTAAAAGGACAAGGGTAAAAACGGAGAAAAATTTTCTGACTTGGAGGCAGATGCCACCATGTTTTAGTCGCTCAAGGAGCCCAAATATTTGGAAATTAATTAGAGGTAAAGCTAACATGTCCATATTAGTAAGCTTCATGACTGGAGGTCATGGCAGTCACTGGACTAATATCTAGATTCCTACTCTAATGGATACTTTAGACTTAGAAAGGTCTAATTTCACATTTTCAAAAGAAATGTCTCTTAATTTCTCTGAAGTCTCCTTATCCATAAAATAGGGATGATAATATTCATTGTACTTATTTCATAGGATTGTTGAGGATCAAATGAGATAATATATGTAAAGGTCTGTGTAAACTCTTAAAATACTATATTAATGTCAGCTCTTATTGTTATTATTATATATTTAGCATTTTAGTAAGCATTACAGAAAATGAAAAAGAAATAAGGCATAGTCCCTTCCCTGGAGGAGTTTACAATCTGGTTGGGGAAAACAGATTTACACATATGAAACTACTAGAGAATATGAGGCAGTATATAATTATGTGCTAAATTGTGTAGTACAGACCATAAATGCTATGGAATCCAGAGAGGAGAAAGATTAATGGTGGCTAGAATAGCCAGGTTTTGTGAATGAGATGGAACTTGAGCTAGGACCTGGAATGAGAAAATGCCTCTTGGTGGAGAACAGGGAAATAGAACAATATACTAACTGGTAAGTGGGGGGAACAGTGTCACCAAAAAAGATAGCCTAGATTAAACATCATTTGTACTGTATTGTTTATATGTATTTGTGTTATAATGTCCTGAAAGAGAAATATTTTACTAATGCTATAAACACTGTCACCTGCAAATATATTAAATATATCAGCGCCAATATTCAGGATTTTCTGGGCAAAGATCACCTGGAAAATGAACTAAGTGAATCAAAGACAATTTTCACACACAGAGTGAGAAACACACACACACACACACACACACACACAGAGAGAGAGAGAGAGAGAGACAGAGAGAGAGACAGAAAGAGAGACAGAGAGAGCAAGAGAAGTATTTAATGAGAATTACCATGCATATGGACTATGGAGGAAATTCTTAGCTCAATAATGACCATAACATGCCCAGTAAAAGTAGAAACCTATTATTACATGAACTGCTGGGAAGTTCCTAGGTAAGTAAAAACATTTTAAGAGACTTTTTAAAATAAGAATAGAATCCTTAGCTAAAATTCTAAAATGATAATACTTAATTACTTCTGAAAAGAGGATGGGAATATAATACCAACTGATATTTCATCCAAGCTCAGCAGTGCCTGCCATGAGAAAGGGGCAAGAACCAAAGAGTATTACTTGCCCTACTAGGAAATAAGTACGGAAAGAAGTGAGATACATGGAAAACTCTGTTCCTCTGGCCCCATGGGAAAGGAGAAATTCCAGATCAAGAGATCCAATTTAATGACCATCAATTAGAAATCAGATGAATGAAACAGAGCTTTCTTATTTGTGTTCAACTTGGGGGGTAGGAGAAGTGTGAAGAAAGGTAAATCAACAGACTTCAGAAGACTCATGTCTTGTAACTCCATCTTCTGTTCCTAGCCAAATAAGACTCTTGCTGTAGTTGAGGAATAGAAGGCTACTCTGATAAGATGGCTGAATATGAGAAGGAGAGACTTGTAGAATGAGTCTGGAAAGATAGGTTAATTAGGAACAGGCTGTGACAGACTTCAAAAGCCAAACAGAGGAGTTTTTACAATAACAGGCAAGAAGAGAAGAAGGTCTGAACTAAGGAGGTAGCTATGGGAGGTAAGAAAAGGTGCAGGTGAGAAAAGTGGTGTAGAGGCACAACCAGCAAGATCTGGCAACTGAATGCATTTGTGGAGTGAGGGTAAAGAGTCAAGAATAAACCCAAGGTTATGAACACTAGGGCCTGGGACAACGGAGGTCCCTTGAAAAGCAAGTGAGAAGTCTGAAAGAAGCCTAAGTTTCGAGAGAAAGAAAATTAACTCTGTCTTGGACATGCTGGGTTTGAATTATCTGTAAGACATGTACTTTGAAATGTCTCATAGATAACTGGGGATGTGAGACTGAAGCTCAGGGGATGGGGAGAGCCGAGCACAGCCTGGACACATAGCTCAGTATCACCATTTAGAGAATCAAGAGAAGAGCAGAATGCATCTGTCCTCAAAGGTGCCACCTGATGAACAGCAGAGTGGCGGTTGTTCAGACGTGGAGAGTGATCAAAGAATTACTGAGGCTGCAGTGTGGTACCCCACTAGGAGAAGCGGGGAAACAAGCTAGGAGGTAGTAAGAATAGCAGCATGGACATGATGGGATGGGGAAAGGACAGATTCGAGAGACCATGAGAATAAAGAACAGAAAGGAGGTGGTGACTGATTAAGTATAGAAGAGGAAATAAAGAAGAGTGAAACATTCAACAGTTCAATTCCACCAGCATTGAGTAGGAGTTGTGACCAGAGATAGAAGCAGGGAAATTGATAAAGGACACTGGCTTAGGAGAAAAGATATATTTAGTTTGGGACATATTGAATTTTAGATGACACAAAGTGAAAATGTCTGGCAAGCAGTTGAAGATAGGGAATTGGAGAGAAATTGGAGCTGGACATACACATTTCAGTTTGTGGCTGAAGCTGTGAAAGCAGATGAATTCATAGATGTGTTCTTAGAAGGTTATTAGCGTAAAAAGAGAAGAAAAGTGAGCGAATAACTGAACGCTGGGGGAGTCTAATGGTGAAGGGGCAGAAGAAACCAGAAAAGGGAAAGGTGAGCAAGAGTCAAATAGCAAAAAAAAAAAAAAAATTCCAAACTATATGAAAACTGATTCTTTAGAGGAACAAAACAGGTTTATGTGTGTGTGTGTGTGTGTGTGTCTGTGTGTGCATGTATGTGTAGGTATATAGGTATATGTGTGTTTGTGTGTATGTATGTACGTATATGTATATCTCCAAGCTATAATATAACACTGTGGGGAAGGAATAATAAAGATTAGCACCAGGAAAAAGTCATTTCTAAAATATGATTTTGGGGATACTTTGACATCTTTAAATTTGATATTTCCCTTAAACCAATGCTATAAAAAGTTTTTGTTGTTTGCTCATTTGTGTGTGTGTGTGTGTATATTCCATATGACTTAAACTAGGTGGCCACAACCCTAAGATTCTATGAATGTCATAATTCTTTTACCCTAAAGGATCAACAAGTTCATTAGTTTTGTATCTAATTGATCAAGAAGTAAAAAGAAAATACCACTATGCCACATAACCCCTGAATCTAAGGGGTGAATATTTTACCTGCGGCATATGTGCTATAGTCCACATATGCAAATATGTTCATTTGCTGGTAGTCCTGTTCATTCTTAAATGTCCAGGTCCAGTTTTATCTATACTTTTATTGTTTTTTTTTTTTTTGGCTAGGCAATGGGGTTAAGTGACTTGCCTAGGGTCACACAGCTAGTAAGTGTTATGTGTCTGAGGCCGGATTTGAACTCAGGTCCTTCTGAATTCAGGGCCGATGCTCTATCCACTGCGCCACCTAGCTGCCCCTATCTATATTTTAAAAAAATCACTCAGGACTATTAAAAAACCAATGATCCTAAGTGACAGTTAAAATAAGCTGATTAGAAATGCAAATAACAAGTTGGTCTGCCTTATGAAGTCTATTAGAGTCCTACTGCATACAATGGCTCATGGTGGTATGAAGATGACCCTGAGTTCTCAAAAGGTTATGCCAAGGAAACACAAGCTCTGTCAGTTTTACTAGTGGGGAAAATGAAGCCTAGAGGAGGTAACTAACTTTTCCAAGGTCATGGGCAGTAAGTATTGGAAAAAGGATAAATAAAACAACAAACCCATCTGGAGCCATCTATTGCACACTCTGACTTCGAAACTCTTGCTTTGGTAACTTTATTTTTGTCACTTCAGTTTTGTTCAACTAACAAACATTCCTTTTTTTTCTCCTTCCTATCTCTTCCCAACATTGAAAACAAACAAAACCTACCACAAATACGCCTAACCAAGCAAAACAAAGTTTAACATTGTCCATGTCCAGAAATGTCTCTGCTATTGCATGGTTAGTCCATCAGCTCTCTCTCAGGGGGTGGGTAGAATTCTTCATCGTTGGGTCTCTGAAATTTGTAGATCCAAGTTCTCAAGTCTTTCCAAACTGTCTGTTTGCTTCTGAGATGCTACTGTTATGGTATAAGTTGTTCTCCATATTCTGCTCACTTCACTCTAAGTTCATTAAAATATTCCAATATTTCTCTGGAAATCTTTTTGATGACTAAAAGAAATCAGAACTAGTTCCTTATTTGACAAGTGCTTTTTGATTCTCTTTCTCTCTAGTCAACATCTATTAACATTCTCCTCTGATGCCACCTTATGATACAGAGATGATCCTTGGGAAGGTAATGTCAAGACAACACAAATGCTAGCAGGTTCTCCCAATCTGGAAAGATTTTAAGTGACAGAATGCATATCAATTCTGTTCAACAAGTATTTAATTAAGAGAATTATTATGTATACTCACTGCGCTAGGTAACGGGGATACCAAGACAAAAATAACCTTCTGACCTCAAGAAGATTACATTCTACCAGCAGAAAGCAATATATACAAAAATAAGTAAATAACTCTCTCTCTCACACACACATATAAATATGCACACACATACACACGAATACACATGTCTATGTGTGTGTAATTTGGTTATAATGATGTTAGAGAATACTAACAAACTAATGTCAGGATGATCAAAGGCCTCACGTATAAAGCTTGAGACCATCCTGAAGGGGTGGAGATGGGGAAGGCGAGTAGTCCAGGCATATGGGAAAGTCTGTACAAAGGCCGAAAACTGGGCCTGGATCATTCTATACAGGAACATCCAGTAGGTTGGCTTACCTGGAACACAGAGGTTATAAAAGAGAATA
This sequence comes from Phascolarctos cinereus, assembly GCF_003287225.1. Classification (NCBI taxonomy): domain Eukaryota; kingdom Metazoa; phylum Chordata; class Mammalia; order Diprotodontia; family Phascolarctidae; genus Phascolarctos; species Phascolarctos cinereus. The sequence goes on along the minus strand of NW_027555625.1, from coordinate 401,827,721 downwards.
ACGCGAAATTGGACTGGAAACATAAGTTGAAACTAGACTGGGAAGGATATAAAATGCCAAACAAAGGCCAGCTGGCTGAGATGAATTTAGAGAGGTCCATCATGAAGTTGGCTTCATGTAGCTAAATTCTGAAGTCACAGCAACTCTTGAAGACCACCTACTCAGTCACAGAAGAGCGAAAATGTGTGTTGTGGGAGGGGCACCTACAGTAACAAGGTTTCAGATGCATGAAGGATTGAATTATAAGTATGTTCACTGACCGACAGCAAGAACCCCAATGATCCCGACTGATGCATCTGCCTATCTTGAATTAGAGCTATCAAAAAATGGCCATATTTTTATGTACACACCATCTTATGTACATTATTTTGTACCAAAAACTACAACAGGCTGAAAAAGGCTGATTTCATCACCTTTTGTAAATCTCAAGATAATGCATTCCAGTTAGAGCCCCCAGTAGGGGATTTTTTACCAGGATGTTCTGTTTATAATGAAACTACTGTCTTGTTTTTCCTGTTGAGAAGCAAACTCGTCATTTGTCATTAAGAATTTCTCCGTCTGACAGAAACGAGGTTCCCGACATCTTGTATCCGCTCAAATCATCAGAGGCTTCTTACCTGTTGATTCATGTCATCTACCAACAACTCCCACTTCTCGCCATTTCAATTAAATCTTATTTTTGTACCTGGATGTGCAGAGAGTGGGAACGGATGACTTCCTAACCCTGCCAAGCTAAGATCGAAATGAAATAGCAGCAGACTAATTTGCACACATGATGCCAAATGTTCTTGTGAACAGCACCTAGAGTCAATTTGTATACTCTAGAATCAAAGGACTGTGCCTGGCACATAGCGTTTAGTAAATACTTCTTGACTGATTGACATGACTGGAAGGCTATGCTTTCAGGAAAGACTATGTCCAAAGTATTGCAGACACATTCAGTCAGTCAGTCAATGAGTATTTATTAAGTACTTGGTTGAGGATACAGTCCCCACGGAGGTCACCAGGAGATGACCCGTAAAATAGCTATGTGCATACAAGCTATATACAGGATGAATCGGAAATAATCAAGAGAGGGAAGACATATTAGAATTAGGGAACTGGGAAAAGCTTGCTGTAGAAGGTGGGATTTTAGCTGACTCTTGAGAGAAGCCAGGAAAACTAGGAGGCCAAGGGTTTTCCAAGCCCAGGGGACAGCCAGTGAAAATGCTATATACGTCAGAAGACAGAGCAAGTGTATTATTTGAGGAACAAAAAAAGCAGGACTGTGTCACTAGATCACAAAGTGAGGGGAGTAAATTGTAAGAAGACAGGAAAGGTAGAAGGGGGCAGTTTATAATGAGTTTTTAAGGCCAAACAGAGGATTTTACATTTGATCCTGGTGACAGCAGGGAACCACTGGAGTTTATTTAATAGAGGGTGATATGGTCAGACCCGTGTTTTAGGAAAATCAATTTAATAGCTGAAAGAAAGATGTAGTGAAGTGGGAAGGGGCTTGAGGCAGGGAGGCCAATCTATTATGCCATAATAATAACTAACATTTATAGAGCAATTTATGGTTTGCAAAACACTTTACAAATATTATCTCACAACAACCTTGGGTAGTGGGTGCTTTTATTACTCTCATTTTTACAGATGAGGAAAGTGAGGCAGATAGAAGTTAAGAGACTTGTCCAAGGTCAAACAAGTAGTGTCTGAGGATGGATTTGAACTCAGATATACTCAACCCCAAGTCCACTGCTCTATCCACTGTACCACCTAGTTGCAATAGTCCAGACATGAGGTGACATGAGGTGACAAGGGCTTGAATCAGGTTGTTGCATTGTCAGAGGAGAAAAGGGGGTGTACAAACAAGAGATTTTATGAAGATGGAAATGACAGACTTGACCAATGACTGGATATAGGGGAGCATGTGAGAGAGAGTGAGAAGTCAATAATGAAACTTAATTTATGAGTCTAGGTAATCAGGAGTGAGGTAAAAAAAATACTGAGTTTTATAAACCTTTGAAGGAATTTTCCCTCTCCATAACAAATTCCATTTTTAAAAATTATTACTGATACTGAGATCCCAAACTCTGTCCTTTGCCTTCTTTTACTTACTATACCTTCTTCACTTTCTCTGCCTTAGCTCATTTCCCTGAACTTGACCCCTGATGGCCCTATCTATGATACCTACAGTAATGACATTGCACAGCTCTGCTTCATTTAAATCCAATTTGCATGCAAATCAAGACATCACTCTTGTGATGTCATCAGTCCTCTTTGGGAATGAAGGATGAAGAACAATCTACCGTAGTAACTGGATGCCCAATCCTGACCCCTCTTCACCAGGTAAATCCTTCTGTTGCCTATATCTATGCTTTAAATGTTTTCTTCAAGGTATATTTGAATTATACTATTTGTATGTGTTAACGATTGTCTTTTTCCCCGAGTTCCTCTTCTAAAATGCCACCATTCTTGAGAGTTATAAAATATATCAACCTTCTCCTCCCTTTTGTTAGGGCTAACTTTAGAATTTCATGACTTTATCTTTTATTAATTTTTTTCAATTAAAAAGCATTTATTTTCTTCCCCTCTCACCTCTTCTCCCACGGTCATAAACAAATCCTTAGTTCAGGTCCCGCATTAGATATTAGCTATACAACCATGGATGCATCATTTATCATCTCTAAGTCTTTGCTCACCTGCAAAATTGGAATTATGATTACATCTACTTCAAAGGATGAAATTAAATAATATATGCAAAAAGTTTTAAAAATCTTAAAGTGTCTTAATCTTAAATATCTTACATATTAAAAATGATTAAAAATATTAAAAATCTTAAGTATTAGCTATTACTATACTCCAACAAGAATGGCTTGGTCATCTTATTCTATCTTAAACTCCAACTGGTCATCCATTTGCTTCTTATTGTAAATCAAAGAATAGTATCAAGTCAACAAATTCTAACTTATTTTGTAAACGATAAAGTCCTCACTCATGTCAACAACTAAAATCAGTTTCCCTTGCCTCTAGCCTTTTGGAGATCTACTTGTTCAGGACAGCACAAATCTGTTGACGCTTAAGAACAATCAGAGCTATCATTTTAGTGTTCTTTTCCTTGTGTGTACAGGTTCCTGGAAGGTGCCATACTCTTGTTTATTACTTCAGAATGGTATATGTCCATATTGAACTGAAGTCCAGCACAACATGAGGAACCCCAGATAGTGGAAACAGCAATGGACTTATTTGGAGTTCAAATATCATCGCATCACTGCTTCATGGATAGCCGTGGACTCTTGATCTTACCTTCACCATCTGTAAAATGTTTTGACTATTGAACGTGATCGTGCATATAAAGCTCTTTGTAAACCTTAAAATGTTATGTAAATATTGTTATTCATTTGCCCATGCCCCTCCAAATTAAGCCTAAGAAAATATCATGTAACTTCTTTAAAATAGCAACACAGAAACAAATAAAAACACGATCTTGGGCAAAATGTGATTTACCTCCAAACTTTCCAGTTCAAAAGACTTATCATCTACTTCGTAATTTTAAAACTAAGTTCCTCAGCCTTGGGAGCTCCAGAGTGAAGCTAACTGGAGGTGGAAAGTAGCATGACAGAGGACTGGGCCTAGTGTCAGGAAGACATGAGTTCAGATCTGGCCTCAGACACTTACTAGCTGTATGATCCTGGTTAAGTCACTTAACTGTAGTCTGCCTCAGTTTCCTTATCTGTAAAATAGGGATAATAATAGCAACTACCTCCCAGGGTTGTTGTGAGGATAGACCAAGATAACATTTGTAAAGCGCTTAGAACAGTACCTTGACTTATAGGTGGTGTTTAAGAAATACTTGTCTCCTTCCTAGCTGGGGGAAAAATGAAGAACAACAAAAGTCAAAGGGAGAGAGGGAAATATTCTACTTGAAAACTTAACAAGATTCACGCATTTTATCCTTGTCTGGGCTGGACTGAATAAACAGCTAGCTTCAGTGAGCCAGTTGCCAGCATTATTTCCAATGTTCCACTTACTAAAATAAGAGCAGCACCATCTTTCTGTACCTTCGTAACATGTTTAAAGTGCTTTTTATTTGCCTGATAGATAGAAAGCATCTGGGATTTCCTGGGTATTTTAGTTGATTTTTACCCTTGCTCCTAGAACAACATACGGACTTCTTTAGCATCATTTCACTCTGACATAATTGTTTGTTAATCCTCACGTCCCCCCATAAATCATATTCTTCTACGTTACGTTGTCATATAGGTTCACTATTCCTATAGAGTGAAATCCTTTGAAAAAACATGTGCTTGAAACGTTTCCATCAGTGATTTTTTCCTGGATTTTAAAAGAAATGAATCAAGTATATTTTATCATACCAGCTAAATATATAAAAATATTCCATGTTATCTTTCACTTTATTGACATAATGAAAAATAACCACTATTTCTTTTTCTCCTCCTGTAAAAAAGCATATTTGTTTTGTTGCATTATTATTCTCCCTATATGACTGGCTCACCTCCTTTTCTGCTTATATATGTCCTTGATGTCTTTTACATAATTTCTCACATGCAAATCATTTTTGGCAATATGCTCTAGCCTACTTATATCCATAATTTGTCTTTCCATTACCCTTTGGGTCATCTGCAATTTTTAGTTTTTGTAGCCTGAGGCTAAAGATTTTTTAAAGTGTGCAGAAAGGGTGCTATAAATGATATCTCCTCCATTACACAATTATAAATGTAAGGACAGTCAATTTTAAAAAGTGAAAACTGAGAAAACAAGGAAAACCTAAGCACTTGCTGTTATGAATAATTTTTTGAAAAATAATTATCCAAGTCCTAACATTTCTACGTCATCCATACCTTTAAAAGTTCCATGTTCCATTGAACATATTTTAGCTACTGACTGGTCTCTTCACAGTAGCAACCTCGTATAAATAATCCTTTGATATGTTTGTCCAGTCTAGCCTCCTGGATTGTAAACTTTGAATTCAGGGCCCAGATTTATGTTTGTAATGTCAGTATTTATCCTGATGCCTTTATACATTGTCAATGTTCATAAATGATTATTTATGAATATGAAGGGAAACAAATGGAAACCTTATTAAATTTTCCCCTGTGATATTACAGTGGTCTAGGCAAAAAAAAAATAGGCTCAAACTTTCTTGTAGGCCAAGTATAGAAAAAATTTTGTTATTCTTATATCCATTTTATTCAGGTAGCATCTACCTAATTAAGCAACTAATGAATGGGCATTTAATGCTAATTAGGTCATTAGCATGTGATGCTAATTGGTTCTGCAAAAGTTGGGGGAAAAACATTCGTTTTCAAGTATTAGTAAATGTAAATGTGGAATTCCCTTTATTTTGCAAAGCGTAGATTTTGAGGTACAAACTGTGTCCTTATTTTGGTAGGAAGCACTATAATAGTGAAATATGTTTAATAAATCCTGCCAGTTCCAATAAGTTTCATTTTCTCTATTTTGTAGACATGCAGGTATTTAAAGCAAGTGTCTGGAGATGTATAATCAGCTGAATTGCATACAGAGGGAAACTTTTCATTCTGGTGCTAATTAGTTTTGTTTGGGCACCTGAGGCTTTTGTTTATTTTATTTTATTTTTGAACTCAGAATCATGAGTTGGAAGGAATTATAAAAAGTACCTATTCCAATCCCTCTTGTTAAGGGTGTGGGGTGTGTGTGTGTGTGTGTGTGTGTGTGTGTGTGTGTGTGTGTGTGTGTGTAATAGAGAGACTTGTGTGACCATGGGAAAGTCACCTACCTTCTCCAGATCCTTCTTTCCTAATGTATGGAAATATATCTCTAGACCTTCTTTCCTAACATATCAAAAGAATAGTTTGAAGAAGTCAAGTGACTTTTCCAAGGTCACACAAGTAGGGATTTGAAAATCCATTATTTGAAACCAAGACTTCTAATTCTAAATGGAATGACCTTCCCACTACAATAGACAGCCTCTCCACTGTCTATGCATAAGAATTTTAAAACGGCTGCTCCAGATGACTAGTTTCAGTTCCCTATGGCCTCCATAGCTGGAAACTTTCTCCTAACGAGTGGCAAGGGAAGCCTCAAGCAGTACAGAAGAGATGATGTGACTATTTTCCAAACCTGCTTCAGAAACCACGAGCACTGTTCAGTGACGGGGCTTTTCTCTTGGACGCTGTTCCCACAATGCTCTGCTTTTGTCATGGTCCATGACAAATGGCGGGCCATTTCCTTTTGTAGCCTAGATTCCTGCCACAACTACCTCACTGGTCTTTTTGCTTCTGACGTTTCTTCCCTCTAATCCATCTTGCACACTGCTTCCAGCTTTTAACCTTTATAAAATGACACGTGCAGCAAGTAATTCCCTTGCTCAAAAATCTTCAGCAATTTCCCATTGCCTACAGGGTAAAGTCCAAGCTCCTAAGCTTGCTGTTCAAGGTGACCCAAACTATTTTTTGCCACAACTTCCCTACATAACAATGAGAGCTGACACTTCTATGCTTTATAAAGTACTTTGCATGTGTTATCTCACAGGACTCTGGTGATATTATGAGTATTACTGTATGTTACTCAACAACCTCTATGTTCTGGCCAATCTTGCCTTCTTGCTCACCGTGTATGACATTCCATCTCCCATATCTGCCTTTACACAGGCTGTTTTCCCTGCCCTCAAAACTATTCTTTCAAACATCTTCACAGCTTAGAACTCCTACTTTCTTCTTTTTTCCTCCTATTTTTTTGGTAAATAATATTTTATTTTTCCCAATTACATATAAAGATGGTCTTCAACATTCATTTTTATAAGATTTTTTTTCTAATTTTTTTCTCCCACCCTCCCATACCCCTCCCCAAGACAGCAAGCAATCTGATCTAGTTTATGCATGTGCAATCACATAAACATATTTCCATATTAATCATGCGAAAGAAGAAAAAGAACAAAAGAGAAAAGCCACACATAAAAAAAGTGAAAATAGTATTTTTCAATCTGCATTCAGACTCCATAGTTCTTCCTCTGGATGTGGACTGCATTTTTCATCACGAGTCTTTTGGAACTTTCTTGGATCACTGTTATTACTGAGAAGAGCTAAGTTAGTCATAGTTGATCATTGCATAATAGAACTCCTACTTTGCTTAAAAGTTTAGCTCAAGCACCTCTTTCTAAATGAGGCTTTCTTGTTTCCCCCAGCCACAAAGTTTACCTACTTCTCATTTTTTAGATATGTTGCAGACAGGGTGTAACATCACTTGAAGGTAGGTACTGTTGCTTTTTCAGCTTTTTATGCCCAGGGTGTTGTATATATTAAATACTTAATAAATGCTTGTTCGTTGACTGTTCTTGCTTCTCAGATGAGGAAACTTAAGATCAGAACGATTAAATGATTTGCCCTCATTCACACAGGTAATAAGAATGGTACTGAGGGGGAGGGCGTAGGGAAGAGGGAATGTGAACCCAGATTATTTTAGATTCCAGGTACAAGCCCTTTCTACTCTAATGGGACCCTCTACTCCAGTATGGTGATCCGATCATGCCTGTATTCTCCCTATCAGTTGCACTATTCCCCTCATATACATTCAATTTCTACCCATCTCTGAAGCATCATAATCATATTTTAATCTTCCAGGCTTCAGTTTTCTCATCCACACACGAAAAAGGTAAAGTCCCTAAAAACTAATACAATAAGGATACTGGACCAGCTAATATCCAACGTCCCTTCCAACTTTAAATATATGGTGTGTTATGTATTAAGCAGCATGGTACAGCATAAAAAACACTGTTTCTGGCCAGTTTCAAATTCCATGTCTAGTGTCTACTGCCTGTATGCTCTGGGCCAAGTCATTTAACCCTCTTAGGCCTCAGTTTTCCCATCTGTAAAATGAGGTTAGATTAGATGTTCTCTAAGAACCCTTCCAATTTTAAATACTGAAGTCTATATGTATTATTTTGTTAGTTATTTGCAGGAAATGTAACATGAAAGCAATGAGCTGAACTAGGCAATCCAACTGTTCCCAAAATGGATATGGGTCTGTTTCACATTCCCTATCTTAAAAGTACTGATGGAATTGGGGGAGGGGCCTGAATAGATTAAAGCCTCCGAATTAAACACAGCACTTAGCCCAAACACTTATAATTTAAAGGCTTGGCCCAATTTTGAGGCAAGGTTTCCCCTCTGTATAAGCTCAAATCATATCTCCTTTGTCTGGAAAAATAAGATTTCATGCACAATCAAGTTTATCTACCTCAAATCAATAAAAGCATTAAAACAGATATAAAAGAAATATAGTTAACCAATTTAAATATTATTGAAAGGCTTGTAGAACCACAGATATGCTGAATGTGAAATTTCCTAGTTGAAAGGTACCTTGAAAGCTTTTTAGGCAATACCAGAATGCTTTCAAACGATGTGCAGCCACTTACGAAAAGTATTCAGGTGCTTTACCTAATCTGAAAGGGAGCACTTTTTCATAGCATTAGTCTTATAATGAGCCTTTTCAGGCAAATTTCAAAGAGTGCATGGTTCACATACTTTAAACTAAATTCGCTCATAATTTAGCATTTGACAAAAGCTAATGCCTAATTGTCTCAAAAGGGGCTACAGAGGGAAAACTTTTTTTTCCTTATTCCCAAACAAAGCTAAACACTGGGGCTTCCACCTCTTGCCCCAATTCCCCCTCCTTCTTGTAGGTAACAATGATTCTGAAAAGATGGTGGGTTGTGGAAAGCAATTTTTGGTGCCAAAGTGAATGGAGATGATAGAATGACTAGCTTCACCTGGACTTTTCAGCCTGGGCTGACATCTGGAATATAACAATGCTTTCATTTCAAATCAAAACAAAGAAACACAGAAATGTGAAAATCAAGGTCAAAGGAAAAAATTATTCTCTTCTACTCATTTTAATCTAGCGTACCTTGGTTAATTCTAAAATGCAAGGTTCTTATGGTTCTACCAACACCTGAGTAGGGTACCTTGGTTAAGTCACTTTCCCTTTTACAGCCTCAATCTTCTACATGTAAAATGAGGTGGACAGAACAGGTGATCTCTAACGTTGCTCACATTCAATGATTATAATCTATGATCTTCGCAATTCAGATGGTCTTTAGGAGTCCCAGTTGCAATTATCTTTAGATTGTCTCCTTCTCCTTTCACATCTACAACTCTTATAAAAGTGGCAGAGAACAGCCTTGAAAACAAAGTATTTTCTCAATCAAACCAAGAAGAAGAGTAGTATAGAAGCAATTTTTGTTGTCGTTTAGTCAATTAGTTGCGTCCAACTCTTCGTGCCTGCATTTGGGATTTTCTTGGCAAAGGTACTAGAGTGCTTTGCCATTTTCTCTTCCAGCTCATTTTTACAGATGAAAAAACTGAGGCTAACAATGTTCAGCATTGCACAGCTAGTAAGCGTCCGAGACCAAATTTGAACTTGGGTCCTCCTGACTGTAGGGCTGGTGCTTTATCCACTGAGCCATCTAGCTGCCCTTGTAGAAATAAATGCCAGTTATTTAACTCCCATATACCTCAGTTTCTATAGCTGTAAAATGAGAAGATCAGGCTAGACAACTTTCAGCATCCCTTCCAGCTCTAAATCTATGGAATACAGATGATACTATGAAGTGATAAAAAGGAAAGAGCGAAAAAAAAAAGAAAGAAAGAAAGAAGTATTATCTCGTAAATGGCTTTTAAAATCCTGAGTAATTTTCATAATTGTGACACTCTACACAATTTGATAGTATCTTATATTGATTCTCATGTTTTAAGACAACAATCATTACATTATTATCTGCAGTCTAAGCAGTGCAGCCTAACCTCCTAATTAGGATGAAAAACTGTGCCAGCAGCAGCCCCAGTAAGTCACAACAAGTCAATATTTTTAATAAGGATTAATTTAAAAAACTCTACAAGGTTGTATTGGAAGCAGTTCTGGCATGTCTATTGATTAACAGTTGGCATTACATCTCATAAAGGACTCATTATGTAAAGCATCAATCTAACTGTGATGTTTCCCCCCTTCTTAAACACTATTGATTTGTTTTGCTGTATTTTTTTAAAGTCCCTATAGCCCCCACCACGCAGACAGAGCATTGGGAACTGGTTCCTAGGATGTCACTAACCATCATTGTTTTGGAAGGTGCACAACACCTAATCTAAGTGAGTAAGATGACTATGAATTTCTACTTTCTGCCTCTCTTCAAGACCTATCCCACCAACTTCGTAGACTGGCAGAAGAAGCATACTTACATATCCTGCCATTTGAGAGGAAGTTATCACTATCTTGAATGGTCAATGAAAGTATTTGCTTTAATCCTCTCAAACTCTACAAAGTAATTCCTGAAGGTAGAATTTCCAGGACAGATAGTTAAGGTACACTCTGAAAATAGCATCAGAATTTTTTTTTTCCCTAAGAGTTGGGGTTGGGAGCTGAGATTGGCAAGAGAAGTTGGGGGGGAAAGTCAGAGTGAAGGGATTAATTTACAGTTAAGCAAAACATTGTTTAAGTCAGGGTAAAAAAACTACCACTAGTTACCACATTACTGAGAAATCTGTAAGAAGGCAGTCTGGACATTGGTACCCTAAACTCATGAATATGCAGCTTTGACATGTCAGACTATTCAAGCATATAGTCCCAACCCTTTCCGTCACTGATATCAATGCACTACGCACTGGCCAGCACAGGCTATTCAAGTAAAGAGCACTGTATGGAAAATGTTTAAAACATTCACTGAAACGCTCTAGGTTTCTCAAAACGATTACGTGGAGATCGCCTTCATAACGCTTTAAGTACAAAGAAACGTCACTGGGGAAATAGGTGTGAGTATACACACACAAACACACACATACACATTTTATTAAAGAAAAAAAAATATGTTTGCTTGATGCTAGATGGCAGTGCCATGCAATTAAAACTCCAAAGGATTTCACCAGAATGTGTAACTCAAGCCAGTGACTCTGCTAAACATGAATTTGACATGTCACAGATTATGATTAAAAGTAAAACTACATTATGAATTCACACTTTACTTCATGGAAACTCATTAAAAAGTCATGACAAAGCCTTTACTGTGTGAAGGTCCATTTTTTTTTTCAAAGAGTAAGTTATACAGGATAACTCTAAATACATATGTGATAAGCTTAAAAAAAAGTGACTCTGAAAACAAACTGGCAAAAAGCAGAACTTAGTTAAAACATGGTAGGCTTTCCTATTTGTGGTAAAATCATGAATGTATTTTAGTGCTTTAATGGCAGCAATCTTGTTATCATATGCAGTGGAGGGAGGAAGCAGGCCACGAGAGACCTGAATGTCACCCTGTGGAAGTGTTTCTAATTACTCAAATATCATTCATGCATTTACATTCATTCATTAAGCACACATTTACTAAATTATTACCTCAAAGGATCTTATATTTTAACTGAGGAAGAAGGATGTAAACAAAAACCTAAAATACAAAGTATTCTACAGTGAGAGGCATTAAGTTCAAGAGGATTCAGAGGAGGAAAACTCCACTTCCATTTGGAGTAGTCAAGGAAGTTTCCAAAAGAAGTGACAAAGCTCCACTCTGAAGGATAGATTAAGGGTTTTGATCACTAATGATAGAGGAGAAAGTCAATAAATAAGGTTATAATCTCAGTTCTTCCATTTACAAGTTGTGTGACCTTAAAGAAATCTTTTAACCACTCAAGGCTTCAGCCTCTCCAACTATAAAATCAGACTGGAAGAATAGATCATTTATAAGGAACCGACCAGTGCAAACAATCTAGGATTCTGAAAAGGGATGACATTAGCTAAGACGTTATTTGTCCTTTGTTTTCGAAGATGACCATGACATCATGGAGGTGATGCCATGACATGCAAGTGAATTGAATTTAAGCGAGGGAGGGCTGTGCAAAGTCACCAGTCTCACTTTCCCCTCCATAGCCATCTGGGACCAGTGGCCAGATACACATCAGGATGATTGGAGATGGTTCCAGATGTGGTGGAAGACCTTGGCCTTTCAAAGCTAAAGTCTTTAGCATGTCTCAGTTTGACTGAGGCAACAATGGGAAAGTATGTTGTATCACTGAGAACAGGAAACAGTCTCTTGGCTGACTTTTTATGACTGTGAGTATATACCACAGATCATCTAATGGGGGGGTGGGAGGGAATGGATGTTGCTTTCATTAATAGTAGTTATTGAACAGGCACAGAGGCAAGATAAAGTAATGATGGGAGAATCCAACTCTTTTGACATTGTAGGAAGTCTCATGCTGCTAAAAAGCGTATCCTAAAACTTGCTGAAGTTGTTTGTTTTTTTTTTTAGTAATTACAGGAAATAACTAAAGCAATACTAGAATTGAGTAGTCTTTTTAGTGCCATGGTTTCCCTCCTTCCTCCCCCTGGCAATCTGGTGAAGCCTATGAACCTCTTCTCAGAATAATATCTTTAAATGCATAAAAAAATATTTACATTGAAATATCGAATTATTTTAAAAAACTAAGTTTGTACACCCCAGGTTAAGATTCTAAGGGATCTGATACCTTGAAATAATCACGACCAACAAAAAAGGGATAGTTGTGGATGTAGGGATCAGAGGAATCTTGGGAGAAAGTGGGGTACTGGAGATGAGACTCCTCTGTAGGGAGGGGTTGGACTAGAGAACTGCTATGACCAGAAAGCAATACTAGGCATGGTTCACATGTACCTTAAACATATAGACAGCAGATGTCCAAAAGCACAGAGAAAAGTTTCTTATATTCCTAAGGTCAGAGTCTAAAATGGAGTATTGTTCAAGGGGGTATGGAAGGTTCTCAGAACGAAATTCTGACTATATGTTCATAAAGGATTCCAATAAGAAAGGAGTGGCATCTAAAGATAACAATGTAGCTTAGAGAACTCTATATAAGCTCAGCTTTAAAAAGGACATGTAAAAAAGATGAAGGGAAGACCAAGGACAAATACAAGAGAGTGACATGACAATAGCGTGAGGGAGGCTAAAGCTCAGAGCTGAATCTTGCACAAAAAAATGATAAGGAGTGGGAAAAGGGACTTTTTAGGGAGTAATGAGAACTACAAGAAAGGGGCAAGCCCTGTGCTAGGAGCAGCAGGCAAAACACTAACATGCCAAAAATATAATTATTCAACTATTGTTTTGTTCTGCTTTCTCCATTAACAGAGAATAAGCTTCAAAATGAGAATTCTTGCTTTGCGTATGAAGTTTAACTAAATCATATATTTAAAGTGGGCAGGAATTTTTCAAAGGAAAATGAGCCTTAGAGAGGTGAAATTACTTGGCCAAGGTCACACAGATGACTGAAGAATGAAAGAAGTGCTAGGATTAAAAGTCCAAGTTCTCTTATTCCAAATTCAATGCTCTTCTAATGGTTCAGATTCTCTCCAACTCTAAGATTGTATGATAAAAGGAATGCCTTACGAATATTAATCTGACAGTGGTATATCAGATGGATTTGAAGAGCAAGAGATTACAAACAGAGACACCAGGGAGGTTATTGCCATAAGCTAATAAGATCCATAAACAGTAGGAAGAGAAAACCAGGTAAGGGGGAAAATATTTTAAACATAAATAGATTTTCTATGAGTAATATATGAATAATACATTATTTGTTCTTTAAAGATAAAATAAACTATTGGAGACTTTGATATTAAAATAAAAATAAGGGAAGAAGAAGAAAATAGGAATTATTCTTCTAATATGATATTAAAGCACATTTCCCATCCTATTAGTCCTTTTTTCATCCAATAATAAAATAGAGAAGAAAAACAACCAGATGTGATATTCTATGCATGGATTTAGAATGTCATATATACATATATGTGTGTATATAAATAAAACTTGGCTTTTTATGAAAGGGAGGGTAGTGGTGGTACTTTCTATGGAGATTTCAAGTTACAATCATTATTGGGGCTTTTTCTGAACCCCACCCCACCATCAATGAGCTCATTCAAACAGGCAACACTGTTTAGTTTGAACTTAGAATTAATATGGTTTCACCTCTCTAGGGCTCAGTTTCCTCTGAAAAATTCCTGCCCACTATAAATCTGTGATTTAGTTCAACTTCATATCCAAAGCAAGAATTCTCATGTTGAAGATCATTCTCCTTTAATGGAGGAAGATCTAAGTCTCAAATTATGGAATGGTAAATATTTATAGTCTACAGTTTTGGCTGTTCAAAGTAAATCCTTTTTTCCCACATTTGCTTTCATCCTAAAATTGGAAAGATATTATCATAGACTTTTTTTTTCAAAAAGACTAAGGTGAGAACATTTTACAAGGAAAGAGTTAAAATTGTGAGTGAACTGTTGGATAGTATAGTCGTCAAAGCAGTTCTGCAGCTTGTTCCAGACTCCAGGATCAATTAAATAACATATATTCATTCAGTTCCTACTATGTGCCAGCATCCTGCTATACTCTGGAAGGTACAGATTAGTGTCTGTCCTCTCTCATTCTATTTTTCAGACCATAGGTATTTTTGCTCATGGCTGGCAAATTTCAACACTCTGATTGTCATTTCTTAATTTTATAGTTTCCCTTTTCCTTAATGCTGGGTATTAACCATGTTTAACATATCATTCTGACAAAAGTTAGCAACCTTCTAATATCAATACCTCATATTCTGACAGTGATAGCCTTCTTAAACCTTACTCCCCTCCAATCTAACACCAATCTTCTTTCACCTTTCTCCTCTACAATCTACTGACACCTCTTTGGTGTTGCTTTTACAAGACACTCCTAACTCTGTGCATTTAAACTGGCTGCCCCTTGTCTGGACTTTTTTTTTTTACTTCCTAATCTTGCTCCCTTGCTCCCCTCAAAGCTTATCTAAAATCCTACTTTTACAAGAAGCTTTTCCCAACCACCCGTAATGATAGAGTCTTCCCTCTATGATGATCTCTAATTTATCCTGTATGTATCTGTTGTTGGCATGTTGCCTCCCATAATATACTATGAGCCCCATGAAAGCAGGGACTAAATTTTTCTGTACTTTCTATGTCCAGTGCTTAGCACACTGTCTCGCGCATAGTATGCACTTAATAAATTGTTGACTTGCCCACTTGTTCAAAGTCTTCAGTAAAGTTATGTAAAATAATGCCCAGTTTCATTTGAGAAAGCAAAGAAGAAAAAGAATGAAAAAGAAGGGAATCCTAACATGTCTCAGCAGGCTAGATGTTGAAAGAAAGTTTCACGGGTAAGCAACCAAAGAACCATGAAACTCTTAGACGTACATAACATGTAAGAAATTCTTCCTGTAGATCAGGGGTTCTTAATCTTTTTTGTCTCATGGACCCCCCTTTGGCAGTCTGGTGAAACCCATGACACTGTTCTCAGAATCCTGTTTTCAAATCTACAAAATGAAATATATAGGGATTACAAAGGAAACTAATTCTAGTGAAATACAATTATCAAAAAAAAAATCAAAACAAATTGGCAGGCCATCTGAAATCTATCCATGGACCCTTTAGGGGTCTTTGTACTCCAGATAAAGAACTCATGATCTAAAGAGTCCTTCTGAAGAAGCAGCAGCAACTCCTTATGCTCTGATGTAAGTTGCATAGAAAGGTCATGAACATGAGTATTGAGATTTTCTACTCAGGAGTACTGACACAACCATTTGTTGATCAAAAGGGAATAACAGGAAGGTTTCATGTCTTTCTATTGTTCCTGGGGTATATATGCATCTGGGGCTGATGGAGAGTTCCCTGAGCTCTATAATCATGAAAACTACACCTAGTAATTCATAGAAGGAATGGCTTGACATAATAACATATAAAGTTCTGGGCAAGAAACTCAATGATTTAGGGAAATGATCAGCTGGCTAAGATATGATTTAAAAATGAGATTTGAATTACTGGACTACAGTTTTTAGTACAGAAAAGATCAGTTCTTGATAAGGATTGGAGTACACTTAATGAGGGCTTTAAATTTAAAAGAGAAGGGAAGAGAGAGAAAATATGTATCTATATCTATCTATCTATAGATAATCTGCCAAGACAGATGCCACAGAGAACACCAGGTAAAGCAGAAGAAGAAAAGCATCACTATTGAGGACAACTAATCAGAAGACATTTTTCAAGAAAAGACTTGATGTTAAAACCCATGATCTCAGGCAAATATATAAAACTATATGAAGGATGCATAATAAGCAAGGTGAAATAGGCATCCTTATATAAGAAAGCAGGTTTTACCCCCCTGAGAATCTGAAGTATGAGTTCTAGACTAGTATATGGCTAAGGAAGTGTAAACTATACCTTATTAAAACATAAGAGAATAGAAAAAGAGCAGGAGAATAGCAGAGAGACTTAGTGATTGAAACAGAAATGATAAAAACCTATGGAGAAAATGCCCAATTTCACCTTAAAATTCATGATGGCAATGAAAACTAGTTGAAGTTAGACATGTATACTGGGAATTAAAGGTACAACACCATGATAAAAAATTCTATGAGCAAAACAGCCTGAAATGAAAAGAGGTTTCCAAATTGAATTCTTATGAGGAAGAAAAATAACTTCTTTAAAAAAAAGAATGATGTGTGATTAGGGACTATCTAAACAAATCATCATATATGAATGTGATGTATTACAATAATGCTATAAGAAATGACAAACATGAGGAATGCAGAGAAACATGTAAAGATTTGTATGAACTGATGCAAAGTGAAGTAAAAAGAGCTATAAAATAATATATACAACATAAATGGAAAGAACAATAATGCCAAATATCTATCTATGGCTTTAATAAAACAGGCCTAAAATTCAGAAGGAAAGATGTAATAGTCCACTCTGACCAGACTCCACAAGGATCACATTTTAGAACAGACATTGATAAACTTGAACGGTATGTTCTAAGAGAAGGATCACCAGAGCAGTCAGAGGAATGGAAATTATGTGTTATGGATTAGTAGAGGGAATTGGAATTATCTGGGATAATTCTGTGAGGCATAGGGGACATACACGCATAGTTGTTGTTCAGTCATTTTTCAGTCATGTCCAACTTTTTATGACCCCATTTGGGATTTTCTTAGCAAATATACTGGAGTAGTTTGCCATTTCCTTCTCCAGTTTTCATTTTACACTTGAGGAAACTGAGGCAAACAGGGTTAGGTGACTTGTCCAGGATCACACACGTAGCAAGCAAGTATCTAGGGCCAAATATGAACTCAGGTCCTCCTGACTTCAGGCCCGGTGCTCTGTCTACTGTGCCACCTAGCTGCCCACCCAGTGCCTGGTACATAGAAGAAACCCAATAAATACTTAACAAAACTGAACTGAATTACTATTTGAGTATGTAGCTTCACTCAAGTCTCAGTCTCCTCACCTCCAAAATTAGAGGGTTGAACTAGATCATACCAAAAGTCTCATCCAGCTCTGCATCTAGGATTCTATCAATAGTAAAGCCATCCACAGCAAGCTGTTACACTCTACCTTCAGTGGTAAGAAATGTAGTAACCCACAGCATCATGCCACACCTCATTTTAATCAGGGATACAATATCTTCATCTTTTCAAAGTCTTTCAGCTATAAATTTCTAGAATGCATCAAAAAGATTTTCTATGAGCCCATCTGTGCAGCACATTCATTTTCTGTGACTGTTTTGCTGAGTACGATGAAAACCGTGACTGCTAATGAACGGGGACTCTGAGAATGGCGACGCTACTCTGGGAGGGTGACGGGAGAGTCTCATCATCTGAGTGCAGAAGACTCAGGTCTAGACTTTCACGAAAGCTTTTCATGGAACTTCTTTCAGCTATGCTGCTTCAGAAGACGCTGCCTTCTCAAGCAACCTGTGAGGGAGATGTGATGTTCTTTTCCATGTGAAGATCAGTATGGCTGGCGGTCAAATGTGATGCAAATGCTGGGCAATAAAAGAAGAATTTTATTCTGGCTCTGAGAGATTCCCCGTTTTGAAGCTGCATCAAGAAAATATGCACCAATTGTGTTAGCCACAGAGCTAGGGATGAGTTCTTAGGAATTCAGTGCACTGATTATAGGGTGAAGCTAAATGAACAATCTTACTGTCATCATCACTAATCAGTGCGATGCCCAAATTGTCATTCAATGAGTATTGATTAATTGATTTTTTTTTTACTGTCTGAAGGATGATTAGCACTATACTAGGTATTCAGAGCTCCTGTTGTTCCTTCAAATATGTGATATTTGGAGGCGTGTATAATTCTAGTCCTAGAAATCAAAAGCATTTCTTATTTGGATACCATAATGGGAAAGGACAAAGAATAATCCTTAAATACTCCCAAACTAAGCATTAGCCCATATAGCACGAGAGAAAATAAACATATGCAATATGAAGCATATCACTGGCATGAGTTCTTTCATTGAGAAACCTCTACCTAAATGAATTTTAAATTAACATATTCATTTAAATTATTATAATATCATCTATATAATTACTTATTAAAAACTGCTTATCCATTTTCCTTATCAACACATTCAAACAGTTACGCAGTTGAGATTTAGCTCAATACAATATTACATACTATCACATTTAAGTTGCCTTATTAGTTGAAACAGCATAGTTTCCCAATTATAATACAACCCTAGGAAATGAGTTGTAGTTTCAAGTTGAATACAGAAGTTGGTGAGAATTGTCAGAAAGTCTTGGGAAACTGGCTGGAAGAATGGAGAACCATAAGAAAGAAACATAACTGAAAAGCTGAGTGGAGGTGGGAAGAGTTGGAAGCATGGAGAGAATAAAAGAGACTTAGTGCACACCAAAGCCAAAGCTAGTAGCACATGGAAGGGAATGTGGCTTGGAGTTTAACAACTGAACACAGAAGATTAACAGCTTTTCAGCTCAAGGTGTGAATGTTAAATGAAAATGAAACTTCACTTCTTAAAGATCAGCCTGATGTTCTAATGGAAGTAAATTTTATTAAAAGTTTTCATTTATTCAAAAATATGCAGAGAATGTTCTGCGTATATGTAACACTCAGGCCTGGCATATGTATCATACAGCACGGGGTTCTGGGTCCTGGACAAAGATACAAAGTAGTATTAAATATGCTTCCTGCCCTTCAGGAAGTTGCAATTTAGTTAGGAAGAGATATGCCATGAAACAGTTATGTTGTCAATAACAGCCTGTACAATAGGAAAATTTCTGTGAACTGATGAATGAAATAAGCAGGACCAGAACAAGATTCATCATGATGACAATAATGTAAACAAAACATACATTAAAACAAAGTCAAAGCCTGTGGAATTATAATGACCAATCTTGGCCCCAGAGAAGAGATGAAGAAATGTACTTCTCTCTGTTCTATGTGTTGTCAGATAAAGTCATTGGGTTGGTTTTGCTGAACTATTTTCGTTTGTTCCAAGGACAGGTTTACCAGTTTTGGATGAGAGGTTGAGAAGGATATATTTGGAAATGATTGTGATGTAAAAACAAAAGGCATCAATAAAATTTCTTTAAATATTTAAAAGAAAAATAAAAGGCTTTTTTTTTCTTTGCTATAAACTAGAGTCTTAGGGAAGGCTTCAGGGAAGGGGCAAGACAAAGAAGAGTGTGACATTATCTGGTAGTGCCCAAAGGTCAATATGTGAATGGCAGGGAAATTCAGCTTTGCAAAGAATGGTAAAAAGCAATTTAGAAAGTATCACCAACAACCTTAATGAAATACTTAATTCAATCAACATCTTTATTGAGTACCTAATATATACAAGGCACTGCTCCAGGTGCTGTGAGATATACTTAATTTACTTCATGAAAGCAAGAAGAGAAGAAGCCTTTCCTACCTGTATATCCCAGCTTAAGCTCTTTAAAATATAGAAAATCAGTCAAGGGTATAGCCCCAGAGTTCTTTACCCGAGGTCTACTTCAAAAAAAAATTGGATAATTATTTCAATATAATTGGTATTATATTGTAATAATTATACGCATTTATAGTAATAACATTTTATTTTTCCCAATTACACATAACAATTTTTAACATTCGTTTTTTAAAATCTTTTGTTCCAAATTTTCTCTGTCTCCTTCCCTCTCCTTGAAATGGTATGCAATTTGATACAGGTTATACATATCTATGAATTTATTTCGTTTAACAACATTCTTCTGAGAAGGGGTCCACAGGCTTCATCAGACTGTCAAAGGGATCTATGATACAAAAATTATTAGGAACCCTCATCTACCAAATGGATATAACCCACAGAAAGAGTGACACATTAATGTATTTTTGACTGTTGCAAAATGAAATGGTTTCTAAAATGCAAGGCAATGCTATGCTATTTTAAGGTAAATGTAGACAAGGTTCGATACCTCTTCAGAGGTCAGTAGGTATGCATGTAGGCAGACTTAAACCCATAAAAACTACAGATCAACCCAGACATGGTTAAGCCACAGAGGCTCCTATTAACCTATATTAGTCTACATTAGTCTCAATAAAATGAAAAGAGGCTAAATTAGCTTAAACAATGTTAATTCAGCTTCAAATTTTCTTTTTAAATAAAAACCCTTAAAGGAGCTCCAGTTAGGGCTAGTGGTTGGGAATAAATGGTAAGCATAGGAATTTAAGCTGAATTCTGTAGTAATAAAGACATTTGCCAAATACACTCATTTTATTTATGTCCAAGTGACTCAATTTAGAGTTCTTCCTCAAACGTCTGGTTTGATTTTAGGCCATGCCTCATCTCTCATTTATCAGCACAAATGTCTGTAAAACATATCCTAGTAGAGAGCACACAAAAATTGGAGTCAGAGGTCCTAGGTTACAATTCTGTCTCTGATGCTATCTCAATGGCCTTGGCCAAGTCTCTTGTCTTCAGTTTGCTCATTTGTAAAACCAATGAGTTGAAAGAGAGAATGTCTGGGGTCCTTTTGAGGTCTACTTATGTGATTTTATTCTTGGCTATGTCACTTATTAGCTATACGACACTTGGGTTTTCAAGGCTCAGTGTCCCACTTATTAAAATGGAGATAATATTACCACCATCTAAATAACAATAATAGCAACAAAAACAATTAACAATGAGGATGTTGTTATTAACAATAACTAGTAGTAGTAGTAGTATACTTTCAGAACTGCACAATGGATCAAAACAGACTTGGAAAGTATCGTAACAAAAATTTAGGCAACATTAACAAAACACAAGGCCCATCACAAAGTGGAAGCTACTGAAAGATGAATACGCCCTTGCACCAAAAAGGAAGAAGACTGAAAAGCATTCTCAGATAACACGATTAACAGATCAAAACCATGTAGAAATACTTTGGGAACAAACAGATATCAACTGAACAAGTAAGTATAATGTCTGCGGACAAGTCCACATCATTGAATTTGTTGAATACAATCAGAAGTAGTTTACATACTAAGTTTATCAAATCTAAAAATGGAACTCAAATGTCCACTGAGGCAATATTCACATGAACTCAGTAAACAATATTTTAACAAGGACGTATCTACCAGATACTCGAGTTAACCATATTTGTTTGTCAAAAGAGGGAGTTGGGATATCAATTTAGGACCAGGTCACTGCCACTAGAAATTACAGATATCCTTATCATTAAGGAATCCAGACTTAGTGAGCAATGTAAATTGTGTGGGCAAACAGTAGAAATTGAGCAATATATCACTGCAAGATATAAAAAAAAAATCACCCACTGAATATATAGTATGATATGACCTGAAAGCTAGAATTATACATCAGAAGTTTGCTCTGTTTCAAGGATCAACGGATGACAAATATCTACACTACAAATAAACACTTAAAATACCCTGAGAATTACAACCAATAAATTGTGTTGGAATCTAATCATTATCATATACCAAACTCTTGCCCCAAATGGCCTGAATATAATATTGATATACATAAAATATGCACAATCTCCAAGGTACATGGAAAAAAAGCAGGTTTCAAAATATAAAAACCTAGCAGAGAACATTAAAGTCATGTGGGAATAAGATGAGGTGAATATCATCTCTGTTTTCATAACTGCTACTGGAGCTGGACTAAGGACATGTTTGTTGAGCCCACAGAAAAATGCATTTATATCCTAATACTTTTATTAAACTATTAAAAAGCAGTGATTTGGGGAGGAAGAGAGGAAAGTAAAGAAAAGGAGAAGAAAGAAGGAGGAAAAAGGGAGAGAAGGAGAAGAATGAAAAGGAGGAGGAGGAGGAGGAAGGAAGAGGAGGAGGAGGAAAAGTAGGAGGAAGGGAAGAAGAAAGGGAAGGAAGAGAAAGGAGGAGGACAAAGGAGGAGGAAAAGAAGAAGGAGAAGAACAACAAGATGATGACAGTGATAACAAATGCTTTAATGTCTGTGAAATATTTTGTATACACTATCTGTTTTGATCCAGGCTATAAACTTATCAGGCAGAAACTATTATTTTACTCATTTTACAGATGAGAACGTTGAGGTTCACAGAAGAAAAATGCCTTGCTTAAAGTCAAGCCACTTTTAACTATCTTAGTTTCTGAGGCAGATCTTCCTGATTCTAGTTTCCTATATTCCTATACCCAGATTCCTCTATTGACTATACTGTGCTGATATTATATGATATTTAAGATTCCAAAAATTCGGTAAGAAAAGTAATACAGTTGCTATTCACAGAACTGGTCTTCCACATTTCTTTTATTAGGAGCCTTTGGGAAAAGCACTGACTCTAGAATCAAAAGGAAACATGTTTAAATCCTGTCTCTATCACTTACTGGCTATGGGACGTTGGGCAAATTCATCTGTAAAATAAGGGGGTTGGATTAGATGACATCTTTAAGCCCTAGAGCCTATGAGTCTAAATGCAGGTGATTAAGTTATTAGCCACTTTAATAAAAAATATGTTCATGAACCTTTAGTCCATCAAAAATCAAATCAGGATATTAAAAAGAAAATTCATACACACAATCTCATTCAGTCAGTCTTTTTCAAGAAAGAACCTAGTCAAAGCTTTGGTTACCATTAGTTCTTTGTATGAGAGGCTTGTCAGAGAATATGTATGTAGATTAGAAAGAGGATGAGACGATATTAATAAATGTCTACTATTACTACTACTACTACTTCTTCTTCTTCTCCTCCTTCTCCCCCTCCTCTTTCTCTTCCTCCTTCCCCTACCTCTTCTCCTTCTCATTCTTTTTAATCACATATCTCACAGGCCAGACTGGCATTCAAAGTTTTCTGAGTGTACTGTGAACACGTAATAGCTATTTCAAACTCTAGAGGCCAAGTTTGTAACTGCAACTCTGCAGCTAACAAGACAAAACAGGAATAAAACCTACACCAGCTATTTTGATTGGGAGTGTTAGACTTCAGACAACTTTCTTTCTGGGAGGTTATTCTTTCCCATCCCATTTAATGTACTCAAAATAAGAAAGAAAATTGCAATAGGTCAGTGATCATATTCCATGCTGGAAATATGGACTCTCTGAGCCTTACAGTTTAGGGATGGCAGCTCTATGCAGTAGTACCTAGAAAATACCTAGCCTTTGTTAACCCAAACGGGGGTCAAAGCTTCTGGCAACTGCTCCAAGATCTGTATCCTTAGTCCAACTGTTGCTGGCAAACTGTAAATATCATGCTCCAAGAAGTATCTGTGGCACCTCTTCCCACACTGACTTATCCATATTAATCTTCTCACTGATTTATCTCTGCTCATTTGAGCAGCTTAGATGACATTGCTTCAATTACTTTCCTTGGGAAATTACTCTGTTGTCTAATTGACTCTACTATTAATTTTATTTTCCATTATCTAATTTCTATTTTTCCCTATTTCCCCCTAGTTTCAGGCCATTACTTCTTATTGTTTTCCACTTCTTTAACACTAGAACCAATTGCTTTCTTTTGTTAGTTATGACTTCATCATCACCTCTAGCAGCAAAAAAAGTTTATATAGGTCCCACTATGTAACAGGCTTTTGGATTTAAGACTCTGTTTTATATACCATCTCCCTCAACCCCACTTTTTAAATGTACACATGAAGATTCTGCTGATTACTTCCTCCAGAACAAAACCTAGGGTGATAATAGGCTGCTGCTGCTTAGTATACCATGGGCATTGAACATTTATTGCTACAGAAATTCTGGTAGGCTGTGTGGGGAGGACACAAGGAGTCATCTTAGGTTTGTCACTATTCATTGTCTGGGACTTCACCTATGCTTTCATTAGTCTAGCAGTTAGAAAGCAGCTATTTTTTTTTTTGTTCTCAAGACCTCCTTACACTCTTAAAAACTGAGGAGTCCAAAGATCTTTTGTGTGTATTATTTCTATCAATATTTACCATATTAGAAATTAAAACATTTTAGTATTATTATGAAAATAGATTTCACTCCACTGGCCCCTTACAAAGGTCCCAGGAATATCCAAATAGTCTTCAGACTATACTTTGAGAAACTTTGGTTTTACCATAGCACAATGGATAGAGTACTTGACCTGGAGTCAAGAAGATCTGAAATAAAATCTGGACTCAGGTGGCTGTGTGACCCTGGGCAAGTCACTTAACATCAATTTGGCTCAGTTTCTTTAACTTTAAAATGCAGGTATTAGCACCCACCTCCCAGGGTTGTTGTGAGAATTAAATACCTGAAAAGTGCTTAGTGCAATGACATAGTAAACAAGAAATATTTGTTTCCTTCCTTCCTTCCTTCCTTCCTTCCTTCCTTCCTTCCTTCTTTCCTTCCTTCCTTCTTTCCTTTCTTTCCTTTCTTTCCTTTCCTTCTTTCCTTTCTTTCCTTTCCTTCCTTCTTTCCTTTCTTTCCTTTCCTTCCTTCTTTCCTTTCTTTCCTTTCCTTCCTTCTTTCCTTTCTTTCCTTTCCTTCCTTCCTTCCTTCCTTCCTTCCTTCCTTCCTTCCTTCCTTCTTTCCTTTCTTTCCTTTCTTTCCTTTCCTTCTTTCCTTTCTTTCCTTTCCTTCCTTCTTTCCTTTCTTTCCTTTCCTTCCTTCTTTCCTTTCTTTCCTTTCCTTCCTTCTTTCCTTTCTTTCCTTTCCTTCCTTCTTTCCTTTCTTTCCTTTCCTTCCTTCCTTCCTTCCTTCCTTCCTTCCTTCCTTCCTTCCTTCCTTCCTTCCTTCCTTCCTTCCTTCCTTCCTTCCTTCCTTCCTTCCTTCCTTCCTTCCTTCCTTCCTTCCTTCCTACTATCCTCTGGAGGAAGACCACATCTCTGGTGTAAGAAACTTCTATGAGGCAACTACCTCTACCAATAGTATCTTCCTATCCCACCCAGAGAGTTGTCCAGAGCAGTGGTTTCATACCCAAATAGAAACAGGGCCACTAAAGTATACATAACAATTTTAAAAATTAATTTATTATTAGTTTTCAACATTCACTTTTATATGATTTTCAGTTCTAAATTTTTCCCCCCTCCCCAAGATGGCATGCAATCTGATGTAGGCTATACATGCACAATTATATTAAACATATTTCCACATTAGTCATGTAGATAAGGACTCTTGCAGAGGTATGTTGACTTAGAAAATTACATATTAACATATCTCTGTTCTATTGCATGTTCATTTATTTTGTTAAATATTTCTCCAGTACATTTTCATCTGGTACAGACTGAACTTGGGAGGTTGAGAGCTTTGGGTGACTCAGTGTTTGATACCTATAAGCTAGAGCACTGAAAGCTTAAGTGCCTTGCCCAGGGTCCCACAGTCAATACTTGTCAGAGGTTGAACTTGAACCCTGGTCCTCCTGGATTAGACAAGACTCTATCCATGATACCCACCTGCCTTTACCTATTCATTGTATGACCTGTTCCCTCATTAATTGACTAACTGGTTTATATTCAGCTTTAAGAGTTTATAGATCTAATCAATTTATTAAGAGAGCAGCCAATTAGCAAATCCTCTTTTCAGATGATCAAAATACAAATTCATAAAAAAAACCCAAAACAGTTGTCTCCTACTGGAAATCATTGGCAGAAGTCTGTTTAATGCTTCTTGATAAATCCATCATTCCTATTTGATGGTCATGGAATTGCTATTCGATTCCTTCATCCATGCAATGACCATTTATCAATAGTCTATAACGTGCCAAGTACTGTGCCAAACCTTGAGAGGGATACAAACGTAAAGAGCACGGCCGGTGGGATGGCCCTGGGTGATATCTCCCGGACACTTCCTGGAAGGTCTCAGTACAACCTGAAATGTTGGTGAGGTTGAAGTGGTACGAGAGCCACTATCAAGTTTAAGGAGCAGAGAAGAAAAAAGACGGATGGCAAGGTTAATGGCCACCTAGCCCTGGGAGACCATTACTACCTGTACCTCCTCTGGCTTCAACTTGTGAACATCAGGGCTCCTAGTCACCACCATCTCCTCACAGGCATCCCATGAGTACCTTTCCCAACCCTTCTATCTGACTCCCCCAAGCCTCCTTAACAGGCTCTGATGTTCATCTCTTTTTTGGGTGTGCTGTTTCCCCCCACTGGAATGTAAGCTCTTCGGGAGTAGGGACTGTCTTTCTTTTTGCTTATATTTCCATCCCCAGCACTTAGCACAGTGTCTGGCATAGAATAAATGGTTATGAAATACTTGTTGGTTTGTTGACTTGACTCACCTTCCCAAACTCTGGAAGCCTTCCCAAAGACTCTGCGGGAAAATTTTCAAGTCATAAGGTTTTGCTCCCATTTGCCAGGAAGGGATAAGTTCAGGGGCAGGGTGTGGAGAAGTGGAGTTCCTGTGATCATGGATAAAAGCATCAGACTGAGTCATTCCCAGGGCCTTGTCTGCCTAGTAGTTATGCTCAAAAGAATCATCTAAACTTTCTGCATCACACTTCAAGTTCTGTTATGTGACTCAAGGCATTTGGGGCTGAAATAATCCATTGCTCTTGCAATAAGGTGAAATAAAGGCTTTAATTGCAAGCCACCTAACTTTTCTGTTTCTTCTTCCACATCTTGGAACCATCCAAAGACAGATGTACGAGACAGACTGAACTCTTAACCTTTCATCTCTGAGGAAATTTGCTTAGGACATCGTACTGGAAGTACTCACTGAAGATGCATCTCCTTGGCATCATAATGTTGGTCATTTAAAGTAAATTGTTCTTACGTTTCACTATGATATGAAATCAAATGATCCTTCAATAAGAGCTGAATTCAAACAAGGCAAGGCAAATTGCCAGTTGGAAGAGAGAGGGACAGAGCCAATGAGAATACATGGAATCCTAAAGGGTTGAAATTACAGCAACTTTGCTGGAAGATTCAGAGAGTTAGGGTCTAAAGTTGAAATCTGCCTAACAGTTATGCTCCAAAAAAATCATTTAAGCATCTTTCATCATACTTCAAGTTCTATATTGCTGCCTTGCTGTGAGTGACTAAGATGATCCCTGGCTCCTGCTATGTGAAGAGATAAGAGGCTAATTATAAACTACTAAACTTCTGTGTTTACTCTTCCATAATTTGGAAACACTGGAGAATGAAGCAGGAAGAAGTCAAACTCAAGAAATCTCTGTCCCTGGAAACTTGAGTGGAGACCCTAGTGGTTTGCTTTAGGCACAGGGATTAGGAGTGCTTAATAATGATATTAAGAAGAGATTGCTCACAAGCTGCAAGAAACTACTAAATTGATGTTAATAAAACTCAGTCTTTCCCTTAAAGTAGCTTATAATCTAGTAGGGAAAGATGTTCATAAAATGCATAGGATGTGATAAGTGCACAAGTAAGGTATAAAGTGCTATGGAAATTCCAAAGAAAAAGCTAGAGTAAGGGATCAAATAAGTTTCCTGAAAAAGGTGACATTTGAACTGGACCTTGGATTATCAGTTGGATTTTTAAAAATGAAAGGAAGGAAGGAAGGCACTCCAGTTGGAGATAATATCATGAGCAAAGTCAAGTTGGCAAGAAAATATATGAATGACATATACAGGACACATAGAGTCCAGCTGAACCAGGATACAAGTTAAGAAATACAAGAGAACAAAATAATAGCAAAAAAAAAAATTAAGCAAATGGAAATCAAAGAAATTAGTTCCTTCTTAATGATCATGTAAACACCAAAAGGAATTACTCTCAGAAGATGGAAATGGAACCACAGAACATAGTGATTACTGCAAAGAGTCAATAGAGAACCAATATTGCATCAGAGTTCCGTTTATCTGTTGGCCAATCAGGAAGTCCACCAAAGCAGCACACATCATTCATGATAAAAGTTGAGACAAAAAGGAGACTACTCATCAAAGAGCTTAATCACAAAAATCATGAATACCAATCTTTAACCATTAACCAAAATATGATCAAATACGGGGTACATTTATAAACTGTTTAGCTGAAGCATCAGGAGGGAAAAAAAGTCACATCTGATTTAATCAGAAGGTATTCTTCCCATCCAATAGAGCTCTTAGTCATTCCAACATAGTATGCTAGTGGCCATTAAACAAAATGACAACATCATAACTGAAATAACCATTTGCTCAAATTAGTTTCTTAAAAAAATCCATGAACTTCAGCATTATACTCAGTATTTATGAATCTTAACTCTTGGGTATGACTGTTTTCTGTTCACTATTATAATTTCTCGGAATGTAAAACCAAGGTTATTAATGTTGGGTCTTTCACTTTCTTTTTCACTGACCTGGCTTTACCTCTTAAAGGCAACAAAATGATTTCTTCCCCTAAAGATCTCCTCAAATGCTTAGGGGTGACATGGAAGCAACCTCAGAACCACCCCCAACCCTTATGCTATGACTGTGATAGCCAAACTCTGGCAGGCCCTACCAAGCTTTGAGAAGGTACCCAGCCTACCTACCTTCAGAGCTGTTTCTCTCCAGAAAGTTAGCCACCAGGAGAAGAAAATTTTTGGCCGCAGCCGCTCAAGTGCCCCTTGTTTTAAGTACATTCACAGTATAGAATTTTCATGACACCATAATTAAAGTAGGGCATTTATTTAATTTACAGCACCTGAAGATTTCATGTAAGGAAATTTCAGGCCCAAAGTATATTATAGGATACCACTCAGGAAAAAATGGGGCCGATTTCTATTAGAAACTATTTTATAAATAAATAAAGCAGAGTGGAGGCAAGTCCCAAGAACTCTAAGGGTAAAACACAATCTTAAGAGCAAAGAAAAATTCCAGTGGAATAGAAAAGAGGAGAAAAGCCTTGAAAGGGAAATCTCAGAACACTCCCAATATTTCCAGGGTTGAAAACCAAATGGTCCAGCTGCAAATCACAGCCTCTGTGTAGTCCTACCATTATACTCCTTTGTAGGCAACAGATCAGTGTGCCTCCGTAGAAGATCATGCATCTAAAAGTGCATCAATCACACTGGAAAAACAAAGCCCTAACAACAGAACCTGATTTACTTGTGATTTTAAGGGTTAACTGTTTGTAAGACTTCAAAGACAATATCATGAGCTCCAAAGAGAAAATCCACTCCTTTGAGGAGAATTAACTGGCAGTTTTCCTCTGCCCACCCTGCTTATCATCTATTGTAGTATGCACAGTGGCACAACACTGCAGTACCCACAAACAAACGGTAACAAGAAAGCAAAAAAAAAAGTTAATGCAATAAAGAGGGCAGCCAAACATAAAAAGGGCTTCATTCAGATGAGCTAACACAGAACAGTCTTCACGCCAGGATAACGAGTGGATGAGAGCCCACACTGAGAATCAACTCCCACTGCCACTGTAAAAAATAAATATGAAAAACTCAACTTAATGCCAGTTTCTGGTTTCCAAATTAAGTGTTTTGCCTTTGGGGGATTCATGTGGGGGGGGAAATGAATAAGCCACTCTGCTTTACTATCTGTGACTTAAAGATTCTCCTTCTTCCTTAGGTATACTTATCACCTGTGAAGCAAAAGGTGAAGCTTGTGTAATTTAGAAATGCCAACTAGGTTCTCAGGGTTATTCTAGCTGCATAGTAACCCCACAGTATAAAGAAGTACCCCCAAACAAAGTGTTTACACCAGGCCAGTGTTGTTTCTTCACTTCCCGACAGAAGTAGTGCTCTTCTCCGTTTGGCTTTTAAAGCTCCCTGACCAGGGGCAGCTAGGTGGCACAGTGGAGTCAGAAGGACCTAAGTTCAAATCTGGCCTCAGACCCATAATACTCCCTAGCTGTGTGACTCTGGGCAAGTCACTTGATCCCAAATGCCTCACTTAAAAAAATAATAATTAAGTTCTCTGACCCCTTCCTACCTTTCCAGTCTTTTAATACCCTATACCCCCCTAGGGTTTTCACTTGCTGTTCCCCCTGCCTGGAACTCTCTCCCCCCTTATCCCTGTCTCCCAGATTATCTGGCTTCATTCAGGTATTAGTCAAAGTCCCGTCTTTGGCAAAAAGCCTTTCCTAATCCCCCTTAATGCTACTGCCTTCTCCATGTGATTGTCTCTGATTTATCCTGTATATCACTTTTAATACATAGTTGCTTTTAAGTTCCTATTATCTCCTCTATTACATGGTAAGGGGCTTCAGAGCAGGGGACTGTCTTCTGTCTTTCTTTGCAGCACAGCTCCCGAGAAGAAAGTGAGGCTGGTGACTTTGCTAAGTCCTCCCTCCCTTAAATCCAATTCACTTGCAAGTCATGGCATCGCCTTCCTGATGCCACGGGCCTCTTCGAGAAAGAAGGACAAACAATGACAACAACAATCCTAATGCTTAACACAATGCCTGGCACATAGCAGATACTTCATAAATACTACCTGACGACTGAATTGACTGAGAGCTATAGAAGAATGCACAGTGAGAAGCAGTGCGCCAGAATGAAAACAGCAAGGGAGTCGCAGTCACAGAAACTTGGTTTAAGTCTGGGCTGCACTCTTAGACTTTACTAGCTTGATTAAGTCATTTAATGTCTCAGAGACTGTTTCTACAACTATAAAATGGAGGTAAGATAGTGGTACTTACACTAAGACTCTGTAAGGTAAAAAAAATGTATACAATTGTGAGTTACCACTATTGTTAAGTAAAACAAATGAAATCAATATTCAACCCATTCTAAACATTTACTTAATAATGGCAAGTAAGACAGGATATTTTTACAGTGTTCTAAACAAATATTTTATCAGTTTGTTAGGTACTAAGTAGACAAAACAAAGGATAATCAGCCTCTGCCTCATAGGAATTCAAATTATATATGATGGAGTAAACGTATTTACTTATTGGGAAAGTACGAGCTAGTTGAACAGTTGAAAAACATGCCAAAAACAAGTGGCTATCTTCTCAATACTTTCTCTAAAAGGCAAACAACTCTGAGATGAGTTGTGAATCCAGAAAAGCATATTGCCTAGCCTAGCACATACAGACAGACAAGTGTGGAAGATGACAGGGGTCTATAATTCAATTCAATTTAACATACGTTTAAGGAGAGTTTCAACAGTCACTGCTCTCAAGCACCTACACAAATAAATACAAAGTAACACTGGAAGACAGAATATGCCACTAACTGGGGTAATGAGGGAAGATCTCACATAGGGAGTGGCACCTGACCTTGTCTATGGAAGGAAGTGAAAGAGTTTAAGAGGAAGAAGTGAAACTAGAGGAAGGAATCTAGAGGAGATGAGAGTAGGTTGAATTAGTGAAAGAGGAGATAATGAAAAGAGGGTTCTTGTAATGCAGCTGAAAGCAAGTTTGGGGAAGATCTGATGACAATGTTAATGGTGAGAAAGGAGAAAAAGAAGGAATTGAAAATGTATCTAAAGTCCTGTGCTTTGGGAATCAGAGGGATGGTGGTGACATCAACTGAGGCTAGGAAATTGATGGTAAGGTTGATCTTTCCCTCTGGGGAAGATGGGGATACTAGTTACAAGAAACTAGACCCTGAGCTTCTAGATCACAAGCCAATTAGACCATGAACATATTACCTTCTATGCTACTAAAAAATATTCATGTCATGCTCACAGCCCTTTAAAACACTATGTGACTCAATAAATCCCTGCTTATATTATGCCACTGGCACTCATAGCACCTAAGTATTTTATTAGTGCTGTTTACAGATGGAACAGGATACCGTTGAGTATGGCTAGTTTCTTTCATATCAGATAGCTTACTGCCTTCCTCATTGCTATGTTAAGATAGGAATTGAAGGGTTCTGACAGTTTTACCATACATCTTTTTATTCACAAAGACTTCTAATCTTGAAACTGGTTCTTTGTTTTAAATCAGGGATCTATTGATTAATTGTGAGACTGAGCGTGGCTCACAGGGGGCTGAGGAGGGTATACACTGTGGAATTAGGACAGTTAAACACTGAAATCGATCCTCCCTTTCTCTGGCCACTGTTGCTGCAGCAAGCAGTTTCTCTAAGCTATTAATTTTATTATTAGCACACCTGGAGACATTGGTTCCCTCCGGGAAAAGCAATTCAACTGTGTGTGCTACAAGACTAGTGGCGTATGATCAATGAAACAGCTGGGACCGTAAGCTGCCTGTGCATCTCTTTCCTCCTTTTGGAATTTGGGGAGTAATACTCCTTGTGTAATGATGTACATGACATGTTATAATGTTTCACAACTATTTCCCTTTTGCCCCTTTCAACTTCCTTTGATAATAAGAAATTACTTTAAAAGGAAATTATAGCTCGAAGAGCACTGACCTGGAAGTCAGTTGGCTCTGGCATTAATGTGCTGTATGATTCTGGACAAGTCATTTAACTTCCCTGGGCAGCACTTTCCCCATCAATAAAATGAGGGGTCTGCACCAGAAGGAACTAAGCTCACTTTCAGACTCTAAGGTAAGGCTCTAGGTGGCATAGTGGATAGAAACCTTAACTTGGAGTCAGGAAATTTTCCTACTGTAGACACTACCAAGCTGTGACTCAGAAAATCACTTGACAGCTGTCAGTCTCAACTTCCTCATCTGTAAACTGGGAATACTAATACAACCTTCCTCACAGGATTGTAGTGAGGATTAAATGAGACAACACAACAGTTTGCAAACCTAAAGGTGCTATATAAATGTTAACTACTATTATCACACTCTTATTAAGTTCCTCAGTTACAATGAAAAGCAGCATTGAAGGGGAGTAGATTTCACTCCTCATGTTTTTCATAAACTAGGCAGGGCAAGTGCATTTCTCCAGACTGTCCTAAACTGTCCGTTGGAGGTTTCAAACCTGACGTACCACAGGCATCTCGAATTCAGTATGTCCAAAGCAGAACTCCATTTCTTTTGCTGCAAACCTGCCATCTCTTCCAGACTTTCCTGTTACTGTCAAGGGCACCACCACGAGCCTTGTAGTCACTGCAGTTCACAACCCCAGAGTCCTCCTCAGCTCTTCATTCTCACCTACCACATCCCATCAGTTGCTGAGTCTCCTCATTTCTATCTCCATACAATCTCTCTTCTATGTCTCCTCTCCACTCTTCCTCAGGCCTTCATCACCTCTCACCTGACTAGTACAGTCGGTGCCTAGCGAGCGTCCTAGTTACCACACCCCACAACCACACACCTCACCACACAGCTAGCCTTCACACAGCTGCCATTTGTTTTCCTGAAGTGCAGGTCTAACCACACCATTCTCTCATGAAATAAACTCCAGGGGTTCCCTGTCTGACCTTTAACCTTTAGGATTAAATATAAATTTCTCTTTTGGTATTTTGAGGCCTTCCAATCTTGTGCCATCTTATCTTTCAAGCTTATTAGACATTACTCCCTTTCATATGTTATTATGGTTCATCCCAACTGTATTCCTCATTTGTAGTCCTCATAAAAAAAAAAAAGGCCAAGGTCTCCCACTGCATCCTGGGCCATCTCTAGTCCTGCTGATCGATATCTGGCCACTGGACCAAGATGACTGGAGGAGAAAATGAGGCTGGTGATCTTGCACAGCCCTTTCTCCCTCAAATCCAATTTAACTGCAACTCATGTCATTATTTCCCTGATGTCACAGTCGTCTTTGAGAACAAAGTACAAACCACAACCTGTGAGTAGTCCGAGCTGCACTAATGGGGACCCAGCTGGCCAGTTCCAGTTCAGCAACTTATCCTCTCCTCTCCTGTTTCCTCTCCCCTTCCTCTCCCCTCCCCTCTCCTCCCCTCACCTCCTCTCTCCTCCCTTCTCTTCTCTCTTCTCCAGCCCTTATCTGAGGGTGTTCTGCCCAAGCGAAGATAAGTTTTGATGGCTGAAACTACCTAGTTAACTTGGGGATTCCTTGCTAGATTTCTTTCTCCAAAACCATACCTTAAACCCAATTCACTCTGGATCTCACTGATTGGAGAACAATAAGTCCCCACCCAAGCACCACTTTAATGGTTATTTTGGGGCCCTCCCACCTCAGAGTAAATGTAAATAGTAACTGTTTCTCTTTTGGCCAGCAACCCTGAAGGTCTTCCCCTCCCAGTTTGATTTGATTTTTTTTTCCAGTTTGATTTGATTTTTTTTTTAATTAAAGGGGCCAGTCCTTGACTCACTTTTCTTTCTGGCAAGGCAATTGGGGTTAAGTGACTTGCCCAGAGTCACACAGCTAGTAAGTGTTATTTGTCTGACACCACATTTGAACTCAGGTCCTCCTGACTGCAGGGCTGGTGCTCTATCCACTGCGCCACCTAGCTGCCCCCTTCTTAAAGAGGCCTATTTACTGAATGGGGGTTACCTCAGTGAAAGGGAGAACTTGAAAAGACCTTAGCTTAAAAGGGCCATGGTCTCCCATAGCATCCTGGGCCATCTCCAGTGCTCCTGATCCATATCTGGCCACTGGACCAAGAGGACGCTGGAAGAGAAAGTGAGGCCAGTAACTTTGCACAGCCCTCCCTCCCTCAAATCCAATTCAAAGGCAAGTCATGTCATCACCTGCCTGATGTCATGGTTCTCTTCCTGAACAAAGGACAAACCACACAACAATCACCACACGCAACCACATCTGCTACATTTCATCTTCCGTCTCCTTGATTTTAACTTAGTTCATTTTTCTGCCTGGATTGCACTGCTTCTGTACTGCTACATCACAGAATGCCTAGTTTCAGTCAAGTCGCAATTAGAGCACAACCTTCTAAATCACGGTTTTCATGATCCTGCAAAATTCCAGATCCCCCTTCCCAAAAATGACCTTGCACCTATTTTATTTCTCTTCTGCATATATCTACAAACGCACATATTTTCACCCCTGGCTAGTCAAGAAATTCCTTAAAGGTAGGGACTCTTTCACTTCTGACTTTGCATTACCAGTAAAAGAAGTGATTTTTTTTTGTTATATTAATAACCAATTATAAAATTAGGATTGAGTTTTTTCCTTTCTATTTCCTCATTTAGGGACCAGTCCCTTTTTCAATCAGTCTCTGAAAGATAAGGCTGATAGATGAGATTGACCTAATCATAAGGGTACATGCTCAGCAACCTTGGGCAGGACCCCACCCAAACAGAAGACCTTGTGTTTACAATGCAAATAGAATCTAATCTAGGTAAATTCTTGCCCTTAAAAAGTAAGACTATGCCTTTGCAGTCCCTCACTCATCCACCCACATTATGGTCTAGGGCAATACTTCTTAAATTGTGGGTAAAACTTCTTAAACCCATATGGAGTTGTGACCCACAGTTTAAGAAGTGCTGATGGGACGGCAAGTGGAAAAAGCTTAAGAAGCCCTGGTCTAGGGTAACCCAGTTTATAAAGGAGAAAAACCAACCAGAGTGTTCTGGATAAAGATGGATTCCTTTGTCCAAATTGTTGGAGGTGGCTGAGTCTCACAATCAAGCCATATTCTCAAGAGGAAGACCTGAAGACGTTTAGCCCATCTTCTCATTAATATATCCACCTCCCCCCATTAATTACTTGCCAATCAGCGTGGCTTTTCACCTGTCAGGCCAACTCCTTCTCCAAAGATATTTAAGCAGTCAGTAATCTCCATGGTTTTGTCTGATTACAGAGAAAAACCAAGAGACCATCAATGTACTGATTATTAGTTAGCCTAATTAATAAATTATTAATTACTCAGAAACTCTGTCTCTCAGGCTTTTCATTCATTTCACCATCGCCTCAGTATGACCACTCCTGTGCCTGATTGAAGTGAACTAGAGATAGTGCTCATGGCACGTGAGGACGCTACAGAAATGAGGCCAGGGTGTTTGAAGGGGACTGGGGTTAAGAAGATGGAGGCTGTTATCCAAATACCAATCTTATCTGGAGAGGAGGGAGACTGACTTCAATAACCATAAATAATAGCAGGAGGGATTTGGGCCAGAGGAAATGAACTTTAAAAAGAGGAGAAATGGTTGCTGAATGAAGTTGAGAGAGGGAGGGTTTGAAAGTGGTAATGCAGAGCAAAGAGTATAGCAACTCTTCTTATTGGCCATCAATATCAAAAAGCGTGACAAAAGGAGAAGCCAATATTCACATCTGAGAAAGAACCAATGGGAATCTAAGTGCAGATCAAAGCATACTATTCTTCATTTTATTTGTTCGTGCTTTTTTTTTTCTCTTGGTCTGTTTCTTTCACAACACGATTAATATGGAAATGTTTTACACGATTGCACACATATAACCTATATCAAGTTGCTTACCATCTGGGGTGGGGAGAGATAAAAAAAGGAGGGAGAAAATTTGAAAATTAAAAAAAAATCTTTTTAATGAATCTTTACATGTAACTGGGAAAAAATAAAATACTATACAAAACAAACAAAAAGCAGTAGCCAAGCCTGGAGAGGGTGCCAAGAGATGTGACATCTTGAGGAGAAAGCCAGATCTCAGCACCAGAGTATGGAAGGAAAGTGAATGTAAGAGATGAAAGGGAATTTGGTAACAATAGAAGAGTATTCCAGGGAGCAGAATGGAAAGAGGGGAAAGTGACAGAGAGTGACTACGGAAGACTTGGGCTGAATTCAATAGAAGAAGATGGCAACAGTTGCAGTGGATAAGCAATTACTGTTGATCTACTCCCTACCAAACGATCCCATGGTGATCTCCAGTGCTGGTGTATCTGGGCTATCCAGGGGACTTGGGGAGGATGGACAGGAACGTGGAGAATGGATAAAGTGAGGAGAAACTTGAGGCAAAGAGATCAATTAGGAGGCCATTGCAATAATCTAGGCAAGAGGTAATGAGTGAACTTAGGTGGTAGCTGGGTGAGTAAAGAGAAGGTTAAGGGATATAAAAGATGTTGTAGAGATAGGAAAAGCTAGATGTGACAAATGAATGATATATATATATATATATTATATATATATATATATGCATATGCATATACACATATATGTGTATGTACATACTTGCATATACTCATGCATAAAATCTCTCCTTTATATATGTATACATATTCTCTCATCATATATATGTGCATGTGTACATATACACATTTATGATAAGGATAGGTATAATATATACATAAGAAAAAAAGGTATGTATATGAATATGTATATGCATACAAATACACATATATGGAGAGATTTTCTGTATACATACATGTATATATACACACACACTAACATATATATATATATATATATATATATATATATTTAAAATCAATCACCAAATCTAGCTTATCCTAACTCCATAACAAGTTACTTATCCCTCCCTCACCTTCACTCAACATACACAGCTAAGACCTTAGTTCAGTTCTCATTACCTCTTGCCTGGATTATTTTAATGGCCTCCCAACTGATCTCTTTACCTCAAGCCTCTCCTCACTTTATATATGGAAAATAAGGGGTCAAGGATAACACAGGGTTACAAACCTGGGAGACTGGAAGGATGGTGGTGCCTTTGATAGAAATAGGCAAGTCTGGAAGAGAAGATGGTTTATGAGAAATAATTAACACTATCTTGGATGTGTTGAGCTTGAAATATTTCTAGAACACACAGTCTGAAATGTCTAATAAGCATCTGATGGTCAGGAGAGATTGGGTTTGAAAGAATAATCTGAGTGTCCTTTTCTGGTATAATTAAACCCATGGGAAATGGTGAGATCACTGAGACAGTGTAAAGAGAGAAGAATGAAGGATAGCCTGGGGGAGGAGAGAGTAGAAGAATACCCAAAGTGAAGGGAAATGATCAGAGTGATGTAGCCGAAAAGGAGACTGAAAAGGAGTGGTCAGACAGGTAGGAGGCACTGACCAGAAGAGAGTAGGGTCATGAAAGCCCAAAGAGAATATAAAAGAAATGAAGGTAGCTACCAATGTCAAATGCAGCAAATATGTCAAGAAGGTTGAGGACTGAGAAAAGACCATCAGATTTGGGAATTAAGAGATTGCTGGCAACTTTAGTGAGAATAGTTTTAGTTGAGGGATGAGATTGGAAGCCCCACTGGAAAGAACTGAAGAGCGGCTGAGACAGGGTAAAGTGAAAGAAGTGAGTGTAGACAACCTCTTTCTAGGAGTTTGGCTGAGAAAGGGAAAAGAGATATAAGAGATTAGCTTGAGGGAATGGTAGGGAATAGTGAAGGTTTTTGTTTTGTTTTGTTTTGTTTTGTTTTGAACTGTTAGCCTGAGAGACAGCTTGGTGATACACTGAACACACCACTGGACTTGGAGTTAGGAAGACTTGAGTTTGAATCTTCTTTCAGACACTTAATAGCTATGTAGCTCTGGGCAAGTCACTTTTTGTGCTTCAGTTTCTGCATCTGTAAAATGTGGATAGTAAAAAGTGCCTACCTTCCTGAGTTGTGAAAACTTAATGTAAAAAATTCTACAAACCTTAAAGTGTTCTATATAAATACTAGCTGTCATCATCATCACCATCATCATCATTTTGTGTCAAGGACCCCTTTGGCAGTATGATGAAGCTTATGAATACCTTCTTAAAATAATGTTTTTAAGTGTATAAAATAAAATATGAAGATTACAAATGAAACCAATTATAATGAAATGAAATTATTGAAAAAATTTTTAAACCTACCAGAAACCAGAAACTGATAGAGTGGGTTATATATTAATCCCTCAGGGCCTTCCTAAGTGACTGGGAAGCTAATCTTATCAATTAATTTGTCTGATAGTGACTTGTCATTTATCTCAGATGGTATCTGTAGGATTACAGATTTAGAGCTGGAAAGAGCTTTAGAGGTCATTCTAGTTCAACCTTATTTTAGAACAGAGAATGAGGTCCAGAGAGTGGTCCAATAAGTGACTAGCCCAAGGTCACAAAGCTAACAACTGGCAGAGACATGATCTGAACTATTGTCCTCCTCTGATCCAGCCTCTTTCTACCACTGTCTCCCTTGTTTTTAAGTTGGGACTTTCAAGGGCATAACTCAAAAGATGACACCAATATGAGAATTTCAGGCAAAGCCAACAGAATAATGAGGTTGGCAGGGAAGAAAACATTCTTGAAGTCATATCATTTGGTAACCAAATATATAGAACCCTGCTGTCAGTTGACATCTTTCCCTCAGCCTCTTCCCACCAGTACTCTCAGCCTAATTTCAATGGTTGCCTTTTGCTATTCATTCTGATATTTTTTAAAACTTCATGGACTGATCAGTTTATATAGGTTGAAAATTCACATAATGTCATTTTATATTCTCTAAAGAATGAAGAAGATTCTTAATAATGACTAACTATTATTA
Organism: Phascolarctos cinereus; assembly: GCF_003287225.1. Classification (NCBI taxonomy): domain Eukaryota; kingdom Metazoa; phylum Chordata; class Mammalia; order Diprotodontia; family Phascolarctidae; genus Phascolarctos; species Phascolarctos cinereus. The sequence goes on along the minus strand of NW_027555625.1, from coordinate 401,788,379 downwards.
GGATCATAGGATCTCATGCCAGAAGGGACTTTAGAGATATTTGAATCCAAATCCCTTTTACAGAAGAGGAAAATGAGACCCAAAGGCCCATTTGGAGAATGACTTGTCCCGAGTCATACAGTACATGTTCCAGAGCTGGGGTTTGTAGATACATCTTTTTGTAGTATAGCTAGATCCAGATTAGTGTGGATAATGAATCCTGGGAAGTGGTCACATGCACTTGGATTAGCACTATTTGAAGTTATAATTATGTAAAATACGCTAACTGGTTCCAGCTCAATGGAACTATGCAATTCCAATCAGAATAATGCTACCACTTCACTCACTAATCAGGACCTAGCTGCAAAGGCTTATTGAGATGAACTGAATTTATTTCTGACTTGTAACTGGGGGTTAAAGAAGGTACAGCAAAACTGTCCTTCCTCATTCTGACCTATCCTTCATGCAGGCTCAGCACTTTGGTGCTTTGGGGGTTGACCAGTTCCCCAGCTGATCCCTGCTATGAGTCACTAAGCATTGAGGGCCTTTGAGATGAGGAAGCAATCTTACTGGCCACTGAGCAGGAAGAGTAGATGCCTCAGTGCATCTTTAAAGGGAGCGAGTGAGGGACTTTCCCTCAGTCAGGCTCCTTTTCATTATCTTTTTGGCTAGTACATGTGTGAATGCCCTTCGGAGCCACTCCCTCAAAAGAGAAGGCTGATCAAAGTGCCTTCCCTCCCCCTGGAATCAGGAAGACTGCTCCTTTTAGCTACAGGTGCTAGTTAAGCTCTTGGACACTTTGTGGATGACAGAAGCTGCCACAGGCCATGTGTGACTCAATGCTGTGTCACACATATCGCCTGATGAAAGCAAAAAAGGGAGCTATCATTGCCAAAGCATCCAAGAGCTTAGCTGGCACCTGTGGTCAGCCAGAAACAGAAAGGACAGCTCCTGTATGTCTTCATGTTATGTGGGATGCTCCCCTTGCACTCTACATCCCATTGTTACGTGTATTACAGTGTTATTACAGTGTCTCATTGGTCCAGTAATACTGTTAGGTTTAACTAAGAACCAACCAGCAAGCAGAAATCGTTTTTATCTTCAGGAACTGCCTACTCAGTTCTATCCTACATTCTTTCTCCCTCAGATTAATCTTTGATTTAAAACCCAATTTCAAGAGAAAGGGAATAGCTTTCATAAAGTCACAGGTGGCTCACGTAGAAATCTCTTCCAAATTTATAAATCTGTAACTTGGCATGCTACCTTAATAGCCTACAGTTCCTGCAACAAAGATAGGTTAATTTTGCATTAGATGAGCTTTAATGTACATTTAAAAATCAGAGACTAGTCTGTGTGTTCATTAGTGGAAATCATGCTTAAAGAGGGTTATATAGGACTAGGAAGAAAATCAGAGGCCTCTGAAGAAGCAAAGCATTTTTGCTTTGTGTCATTTTCCATTATTTATGTTGAGCTGAGCTGCTATGAATCACATGAATCTAATATACTTTACTAATTAATTGCTAGAGCACAACACTTTGGATGGGTTCCAAGTCTTTGGAAGTGGGATATTTTGCCGAACTATAGCAAAGTGCAGATGGCTTCACCAAGCCTAAGAGGAGAAGCTTCTTTCCCTTTCTTCCTTTCAGGAAGGTAAATTCAATTCAATTCAATTCCAAAAATATTTATTCATCACTTGCTTTATCTATGTAAAGCACTGAGCTAGGTAGGGGGGACATAGAGACAAAAATCAAATAGTTCCAATGCTTCAGTCTCTTACATTTTACTGGAGATATATCATACACACATATTAAGTCAGTAAGCATTTATTGAACACCTACCATGTACCAGGCACTGTTCTAAGAACAGGAGATACAAAGAAAGGCAAAAGACCTCCCTTTCCCTCAGGGAGCTTATGGGGGAAACAACATGTAAATAGTTCAGTACAAACAATTAAATATAAACATATGTTACAAACTATATGTAAATTATTTTACGAAGGAGCACATTAACAACTGAGTGAAACAGGAAAGGTCTCAAATAGGACATGGAACGTGAGTGATTCTTTGAAGGAAGCTAAAGATTCTAAGAGACAGTAATGAGAAAGTCCACTTTGGATACAGGGACCTCCTGGGCAAAGACATGGAGGAGGAGACAGAACATCCTGCATGAGAAACAGCTAGAAGGCCAGTTTTCCTGGAGTGAAAAGAATGTGAAGCACAATAGAAGGAAATAAGATGAGCAAGGTGAGACGGGAGGACAGATGTAATATATGTTATGGAGGCAGAATCATCAAGAATTGGGAATTGATCACAGATTAAGGACTGGAAGGGAAAACCTGGCCAAAGTTTATCGCAATGGCACAGTTCATTTTGAGCATCTTTGTTGGGGATTTAGGCTTAATGAAACTGCCAGACAATGTGACCAACAGGGACTATAATGTGGTGATCTGTAGGTGTCATTTTTTATGCCTCTTTTGTGAAAAACAGGACTGAGACTAAATACAAGATTGATTTCACCACCGATAAGCAACTATAAGGACCTGAACTTCAAGAGTTAAAAACAACAACCCCCCCCCCCTTCTCTCCTACTAGGCCTCTGGCTCTAGCTAAGGTTAATAGAATTTGTATGTGAAAACAGAGGACATCTATGTGGAGAGGAATGGATTCATTTTTTGTTCTGGCTGATATAAACTGTATGGAAGAAAGATTCCCCAGGCCGGGTACAAAGGCGAGAACTTGGAGGACCCACTTAAGCAAACCGAAAAGCTTGAGAAAACAAAGTTATCTTCTGCCTACTTTAAAAGTAGACACAAATGGAAAAAGTTTTCTTTGTTGTAAACAGGGAATCAGATTCACACCTCCATTTAACAGCAGTAGGAATTGCACACCTACAGTGATTTCCCAGGGGTACCAAGCTGAAAATGTACCCCAAGGTGTCAGGAACAAATGTGTATAATGATGTCTGTCTTTCTGACTAGAGCTACAGTGTAGTAGTCTTAATGGATTTAAGAGAAATTGTAGCTGACACTGGAATGACACTTTTTTGTGAACAAAACACATTATGTTTATCCCCTTCCTTCCCCACCCCCATCCTAAGCAACACTACAAAATCAACACCATTCTCCCCTCTGAGACCACATTGTGCAGTGTGTATGTGCACTAGAAATTCCAACGTTCAGTACAGATGTTTGCATGTCCTTTAACAGCTGCTCATCAATGCTATCATATTTCTACCCAAAGGTGGAGATAGCAAGACCTTATGCCAATCTGTGACCCTTTACTTCCTCCCTACTCCCTCAAGATGAAGGAAATTTTTACACCCGAATGCTTTTCCTATCCTCTGCTTCTCTCCACATTCCCTCTTATCTCTCCACATTATTTTCTAATTGTGATCTTCATTTATGTAGCCCATAAAGATTGTAAAGATTCTGACTCATATCCCCTACATTTCAAAACACGGTTATCACATTAAGTCTTTAGAGTACTCACAGCAACAGACCAAGCAAACAAGAAAGACAGGGAGAATCTCTTTATTGCTCCTTCGGTGAGGCAGATATAATGGAAAGGACTTGGGACTGGGAATCAGGAGAAGTGAGTTCTGTCACTAAATGGCTGTCTGCAACCTTGAATATTTCATTTTACTAGGCTGTTGTTTCTTTGTCTTTAAAGTGATGGAACTGGTCAAGAAGATCTTTGAAGTCCTTTGTCTAACATTCTATGACCATGAAGCATGATTACATAGGATCGAAGGATCATAAATCTGGAGTTGGTAGGGACCTTAAAGGTCATCAATCCAACCTCTTCATTTCACAGATGAAGAAACTGAAGCCAGGGATATTAAATGACTTACTCAAGGTCACAAAGGTAGTGAATTTCAGACAGGATTTGAACTCTGGCTTTCTGACTCCAGAACCATTGCTCTTTTTCTGTACCATTATTATCAGGCTCCCCTATTAATCCTACCAATTCATGGTTAGAAGTTGCTCAGAAACATGTGTCTTAGCAGGATTACTCCTGTTATTTGCTTAGGAGCTTCACCTTTTCATTTCTAGGGAAAAATATCACTCATAGGGGTTTGGGAAGGAACCAGCTTTCAAGAGGTGGTGATATGCAATAATTGACCATTCGAAGCTGTACCTTACCCCACATGCTGTATGAGACAATGTGGGTTTGCATGTATAGCAATCCATCGAAAGAGAAATTGGGAAGTTTAAAAAACCATCAATAAGAACAAAAAACAAGAACAAAACAAAACAAACAAAAAACCCACCAGGAGTCTGGTTAAAAACAGGAGACTCCATTGAGGGCTCTCAGTGAGTGGCAATACAGCTGTCACCACTATCTCCACAGTTTCTTGGGGCTTGGCTTCAAGTTTTCATTACCATGACATTTTCAAATTATAGAACTGGTCATATTTGCTCTGGAGTATCAAAAACTTCAAAGTGCTTTCTCGTTGACACTGTAAACAGCTGTCTAATGTTAGGTAATTGTAACTAAAGCATAAAAAGAAAGGTAGTGTATTTTTTCCCTTTGTAGTTAAGAGGGTTTCCAATAACTCCAGTGCTCGTTAAGATACAATAATGAAGAGCTAAGATGGAGTCTAAAAATGGAAATATAAAGTTAAGTAACTCATTTAATATTTTGAAAGGTAAAATATTAAGAGGAGAAAGAAGTGCTATCTTCATCAATCACAGACCCCATAAAGCCCACGAAAGTAATATGAAGCTGTCCAACAGTAAGCACCAATGTAGAGCAGCATTGGCCTAGTGAGACTACCTTCTAATAGGTGGGAGGCTATTTCAATCTCCATACACATTTAATCACAGGCCTGTTTGAGCACTGACTGCCAATTATCCTGAATTATGTGTCATATAGTGGGTTTGTGATCTGGGCTATAGTGCATTAGGGACTCAGCGGAGACCACCATGTTGATCTGACAAGGTTCTTAGAGCTGGAATGAATAAATTAACGCAACAGAATGCTTCTGATGAAGGGAAGATTGGAGCCAAGCTCCCAGAGATGGCAGATTAGTGACTAATCAGTTCTAACACCTGGTTTCCATAACACTCTAATAACAAGTCTTCCACACTGCCTATAAAATACCAGAGCCCCTCCCTCTGCCAGGCAAAAGAGTGAAACAGTCTCAAAAGTTAAATCTTACAGTGAGTCTATTCAAGGTCTGATAGATTTTATCTTTTTGAAAAATTAAGAGCTGCAACTATCCTTTTCCCTGTCTCTTCCTCAGGAAATACCTTTAGAAAGAGGGAAGTCAATTTTCAATTAAAAAGAGGCAGTGTGAGAATAGCTACTGGGGGAGGGAGAGGGGAAAGGAATGTGATAGGGATACAATAGAAATTTAGGCAATTTCAAAACAAAAGATAGCAATAAATTTTATTTTTTAAAAAGGAAGCAGCATGGTACAGTAAGAAAAAAAATGCTCAGTTTGGAATCAGACTACTTGGTTTCAAATCTCACCCCTGCCTGGCTTACCTGTGTGATCTTGGAAAAGTCCCTTAACCTCTTTAGATCTTGGTTTCCTCATTGACAAAATGAAGGGACTGGCCTCCAAGGTCCCTTTCATCTCTAATTCTATGAGGCTATCTCTAGCAGCTCTAAGTTTTTTGGGAGAACACTGTAGCCTTGAGCGAGACCCACAGATACAGAGTTTGCTGTTCAAATTATCAGGTGATAAGGAGGAGGAATATATTAGTGGGGATGATTATAAAATAGTCATAAATCTAAAATTATCTGGACTAGCCACTCACCTTAAAATTCAACATAGAAACCATTCAAGATATATGGTGGTAAATTTAGATTTTAATTATCCTGTTTTAGTTAATGGGGTGTGGGGGGGCACTCCTTACATTCCAACATTTGCCAAAGTCCAGAATCAAGAATTAGGCAAATTATATTTTAGCTATAATGTCAAAAATTTTACATCCCAGATGTTTTAGCTTCTCAACTACAAGAAAAAATTCTCACCAAATACATCTGGCAACACTCCAGAACTTCTTCCCCAAAGCAGTCTTGTGTGGGAGTGTTATTATGCTCAATGCTGTTAATCATTGTGATTTGCTGAGGAGGCTGTACTTTGAGGACCAGCTTTATTGAGAATCACTTCTTTGATCATCACTCTTCATTAGGCATGGATCACTAATGATGGCCTAGTATAGGGGATACATTGCTGGATCTAGACTATTGAAGGCCCAGATTCAAATACAACCGTGGCCATTTTTTTTCTAGCTTTGTGACCATAGGTCACATTTAACTTCTCTGTGCCTTAATTTCCCTATCTGTAAAATGTAGTCAATAATAGGATCTAATTCACAGGCTTAAATAAGATAATGTAGACAAATTGTATATTATTACCAATTATTACCAATCAATCAACATACATTTGTCGTCAGGCACAGGAAATATAAAGACAAAAGGGAAACTATCCCTGTCCTCAAGGAGCTTATATTCCATATCACTGCTGCTATTTAGAAAAAAGAGGGGCAGTTAGTGGCACAGTGAATAGAGTTCTGGCCTTGGAGTCAGGAGGAGCTGAGTTCAAATCCAGCCTCAGACACTTGACACCTACTAGCTGTGTGACTCTGGGCAAGTCACTTAACCCCAATTGCCTCATCAAAAAGAAAAAAAAAACCAAAAAAACATGTGTGTGTGTGTGTGTGTGTGTGTGTGTGTATGTATGTATATATATGTATATATATATTTATATATAAAATAAAGAGACTAAAGCTCTTAACTGATACCAGATATGCTTCATATAATATCTGAGAAGTGTCTTTCTTCCCATCATCAGAGTACCTAAGGCATAAGACATTGAACTACTTAGCAGCTGTAGTCAGCACTCTGGTAATCCTTTCCAATGTGGACAAAGTGTTTAAATAAAAATGAATATACAAGATGGTGGAGTAGGAAAGCACTCAGCAGAGCTCTCCCAATATTCCCCTCCATTCCACTTTAAATTGATACCTGAAACTGAATTCTGAAGTACCAGAGCCAATGAAAGGTCAGAGTAAGACATTCTTCCAGCCCAAGACAACATAGGAAATCAGAAAAAGAGATTTGTGACATGTGGGTAGAGGCTAGCTGAGAGTCTGCTTGGATGAAACACCAGTGGTGGGATCATGTGGTGGTGACAGAGGCAGCAGTAGCTTTGGAAGCTCTCAAGCCAGAGATGCTAAGGGGACCTGGCAACTGATCAGAAAGAGATTGAAGGGTATCCCTTTGCTAACACAGGACACAAAACCAGATGCTGTTTGGCAACCTCACTGTCTACACCCACTTTGGGGGTCATAGTTCAGGGGCAGAGGAGAACATTTTCGGTCATGAAGGAGTAGAAACCCTGAGAGGCAGTAACACTTCTACCCCAAGGGATCAGGGACCCTGAGAAACAGTATCATTTCCAGTCCCAAGAAAGGAGGGGCCCTGAGAAGCAGTACTGATTGCAATCCCAAGGGGTAAAGGAGCCTTCTTGAATAAGGAACAGAATGCAAACCAAGAGAACTGTGACCAGACCTCTCACCAGATCACATCATCTTGGAAGCACTGAAAAATTCCAAAGCCCCAGAACTAGTTCTGAAAACAAAAGCATAGACAAAGTCTGAAGTTTGAGACACAGCTCCCCCTTCTACCCTACTCATGCCAGGAACACAGCCCAACATTAACATAAAGTTCCAAATTAAGAAACAGGGTGGAAGAATGAGCAAACATCAAAAAAGAGCCTGACCATAGAAATCTATTACGATGACAGGGAAGATCAAAACAGAAACTCAGAAGAAGACAATGAAGTCAAAACAGCTACAAGCAAAGCTTCCAAGAAAAAAAAAATAGTTAATTGTACATAAGCCCAACAAAAATTCCTGGAAGAACTAAAAGATAATTTTCAAAATCAAGTAAGAGCAGTAGAGGGAAAAATTAAGTAAAGAAATGAAAGCAAATGAAGAATACTATGAAAAGACAATTAACAGCTTGGTAAAAGAGGTTCAAAAATACTGAAGAAAATAACACCTTAAAAAAACAGAATTGGCCTAATGGAGAAAGAGATACAAAAAGTCATTGGTGAAAATAACTCCTTAAAAGGCATGATTCTGCAAATGGAAAAAGAGTGGAAGCAAATGAATCCATGAGAAACCAAGAAACAACAGAACAAAGTCAAAAAAATGAAAAAGAAGACGAAAATGTGAACTATCTCACTGAAAAACAGCTGGCCTGGAAAATAGATCAAGGAGAGATAATTTAAAGATTTACTGGATTTACCTGAAAGCCATGATCAAAGAAAGAGCCCATACATCATAAAATTATCAAGGAAAACTGCCCTGATATTCTAGAACCAGAGGGTAAAATAGAAATTGAAAGAATCCACCAATCGCCAACTGAAAGATATCCCAAAAGGAAAACTCCCAGGAATATTATAGCCAATTCCAGAGCTCCCAGTTAACACACTTCTAGTAGCCAGGAAAAAAAAGAACATTCAAATTCCAGGGATCCACAGTCAGTATCACATAAGATTTAGCAGCTACCACTTTAAAGTAGCAGAGTACTTGGAATATGATATTCCAGAAGGCAAAGGAGCTGGGATTACAACCACAATTAACCCATTTAGCAAAACTGAGTATAATCTTTTGAGGGAAAAATTGAATATTTAATGAAATAGAGGGCTTTCAAACATTCTTGATGAAAAGACCAGAGTTGAAAAGAAAATGTGACCTTCAAATACAAGACTCAAGAGAAGCATTTAAAACAGAGAGACACACACAGAGTTTAAAAAAAAAATTAATAAATCATGACCTCTGACAAAACAAAAGCAAAACTAGATCTAATTAAAAGAAGATCCGAAGGAAAAAGAGTATATGTTCTTCTTAGCTATACATGGCACCTTCACAAAAAAACTGATCATGTATTAGGTCATAAAAACTTCACAACTAAATGCCGAAAAGCAAAAACAAAAATTAAGTGAATTTTATAGAAATATAAACTTCCCAGATTAACAGAAGAGGAAATAAAATACTTAAAAATTCTATCTTAGAAAAAGAAATTGAACAAGTCATCCATGAGCACCCTAAGAAAAAAATCTCCAGGACTAGATTAATTCATTAGTGAACTTTACCAAACACCTAAGGGAAAATTAATCCCAATACTACACAAACTGCTTGAAAAAAATAGGTAAATAAGTTGACCTACCAAATTACCTTTAAGACATAAATATGGTCCCAATACGTAAGCCAGGAAGAGAAAAAACAGAGAAAGAAAACTATAGGTCAATTTCCTTAATGTATATCAATGTAAAATTTTTTAAATAAACTACTAGTGACAATATTACAGCAATATATCATAAAGATCATACACTATGACCAGAAGAGAATTATACCAGTAATTCAGAGCTGACTCAATATCAGTAAAACTATGAACATAATTGACCATATCTATAAGAAAAACAGTAAAAATCATACGATTATATCAATAGATGCCCAAAAAAGTTCTATGACAAAATACAACACCCATTCCTATTAAAAACATTACAAAGCGCAGGAATAATTTGTACTTTTTTAAAAATAATAAGTACTATCTATCTAAAACTGAGAGCAAGCATTATTTGTAATGGGGATAAACTTGAAGCCTTCCCTATGAGATCAGAAGTGAAGTATGGAAATCCATTATCACTACTATTATTCAATATTGTCCTAGAAATGCTAGCTATTGTTATAAGAGAAGAAAAAGAAATTGAAGGAATTAGAATAGATAATGAGGAAACAAAACTATAACTCTTTGCAGATGATATGGTAGTCTACTTAGAGAACCCTAGAGAATCAACTAAAAAGCTAATTGAAACAATTAACAACTTCAGCAGAATTGAAGGATATAAAATAAACCCACATAAATCATTGGCATTTCTACATACTACTAACAAAACCCAACAACAAGAAATAGAAAGAGAAATTTCATTTAAAATAACTGCAGACAATATAAAATACTTGGGAGTCTACCTGCCAAGATAAACTCAAAATTGAACATACTTACAAAATATTCTTCATACAAATACAAATCTAAACAACTGGGAAAATATTAATTACTCAAAATAAGCCAGGTCAATATAATAAAAATGACAATTCTGTCTAACTGAATTTATTTGGTCAGTGGCATACTGATCAAACCTATCAAACAATTATTTTATAGAGATAGAAAAAATAATAACAAAATTCATCCAAGAACAATCAAAATATCAAGAGAATCAAAATGAGACAAAAAAATGGAAAGGAAGCTATCCCAACAGTATAGGTTTCAAGCTATTTTACGAAGTGGTAATCATCAAAACAATCTGGTACTAGTTAAGAAATAGAGTAGTGGACACAATACATAGTAGTAAACAACCATTGTAACATACTGTTTGATAAACCCCAAAATCCAAGCTTTGGTGGTAAGAACTCACCATGTGACAAAAACTGCTGGGAAAACTAGAAAGCAATTTGACAGAAGTTAGGCATAGACCAACATCTCACACGATATGCCAAGACCAGGTCAAAATGAATAAATGATTTATACATAAAAGAGTCATCTAGGGGAACATGTAAAAATGTACCTGTTAGAGCTATGGATAAGGGAAGAGTTTATGTCCAAAAAAGAGATAAAAGTGAGCATGAGAAGTAAAACTGACACTTTTGATTAGATGAAATTAAAAAGCTGCTTGCACAAAAAAACCCCCAAAAACCTAATGTTGCCAAAATTAGAAAGAAAATAGGAAACTGGTAAAAATTTTTGCAGCAAGTTTCTCTGATAAAGGCCTCATTTCTCAAATATATAGGGAACTGGGCCAAATTTATAAAAATAAGATTCCCTGGTTGAATATATAATTCCCTGGTTGAAAAATGGTCAAAGCATATGAACAGATAGTTTTCGGATGAAGAAATCAAAGCTATCTATAGTCACAGGGAAAAATTCTATAACTCAATACTGACTCTAAAATTACTACATTTCTCTAAAATGCAAAATCAAACAACTCTGAGATACCACCTCACACCCATCAGACTAGCTAACATGACAGAAAAAAAGATGAATGCTGGAGGGGATATAGAAAAATTGGGACACTGATGCACTGTCGGTAGAGTTGTGAACTAGTCCAAATATTCTGGAGAACCATTTGAAACTATGCCCAAGGGCTATAAAACTGTGCCTACTCTTTGACCCAGAAATGCCAGCAGTAGCTTTGTATAGCAAAGAGATCAAAGAAAAGGGGAAAGGATCTATTTCTACAAAAACATTTATAGCAGCTCATTTTTGTGGTGGCAAAGAATCAGAAATTGAGGGGATGCCCATCAACTGGGGAGTGATTGAATAAGTTGTAGTATGTGATTGTGATGGAATACTACTGTGCTATAAGAAATGACGAGCAGATGATGAGCAGTGTGGTTTCAGAAAAACTAGGAATACTTATATGAATTGATGCAAAGTGAAGTAAGCAAAACCAGGAGAACGTTGTACACATTAACAGAAATATTATAAGAATTATCAACTCTGAAAGACTTAGCTACTCTGATCAAGGCAGTGATCCAAGACAATTCCAAAGGACCCATGCTGAAAAATACTATCCACCTCCAGAGAGAGAACTGATGAACTCTGAATGCAGATTGAAGCATACTTTTTCTTTATTTATTTTTATTGTCTAATTTTGTTTGTGTTTTCTTTTGCAACATGGTTAATATCAAAATATGTTTTGCAGGACCTCACCTACATAATCAAAATAAAATTATTTGCCTTCTCAAGGTAGAGAGTGAGCTGGGGGAGAGAGAGAGAAGTTGAAACTCAAAATTTTTTTAAAATTATTAAAATTTTTATACATAATTGGGAAATAGTTAAGTATAAAGTAATTTTTAAAAATGAATATAATTACAGTACAGGCCTACCCCACTTTAGGAAAATCTGTTATACAAAAACAAACTGATAACACAGTTAAGCTGGTTACAAAACAAAACAAAATTTTCTTTACAAAATAATTCACCTGAGGACTCCTATTTAAAGAACCCTTTTAAATAATAAGCTCAATGTATAATAAATGGACTTGCAAGCAATTTCTTTCAGTTAAAAAATAAAATAGGTTGAAATTATCTTTTGATTTATGCATATCTCGTACCTCCCACCTTCAGAAGACTGCACGTTTTATTCAACCTAGTCTGTTTAATTTTATGGCTTTGTCACAGTACCAGACAAGGAACAGTTCAGCATTTCGGATTTCCTTTTTCTTATTTTTCTTTTTCAGTCTGATTATTTTCCTAGTTGGGATGCATCTCTCTGCTCCACATTCAGCATGTTGTCCTATGAAGACCCACACTCTTACTATGAATGACAGAGAAGCCAAGTACATATTTTCCCAAGGGCCAGTTCCAGATTTGGTCTCCCAAAGGGAAAATATCTAAATTCCTCCAGGCACACTGTAATAGCGACCCCATTTTCACAGCTTCATTTTGTTACAACACCTGACTTGTTTTTCCTCTGCCAGTCTTCCTGAAGGGAATGCTGAATGCAGAATGAAGTAGCTGGGGTTTTTTGTTTGTCTGTTTTTTCCAGTTGGGTTACACTAGAAACCATTGTCTTCAATATATCCCCCTTTTCTCAACTAGAATTTGAGTCTGGGTATTCAAAATGCAGAAGTGCCTGTTTTAATATGGACAAGCGCCATGCCAATAACCCTGGGCATTTGTTATCCCAAGCAATTACTTATTGACTGATATTCTTCCCTCTTCTTCCCCTGCCTCAGTTCTCTCTCTTCTGCTCTCTGAGTTGAAATGCTTCCATGAAGCAAAATAAATGCAGTCTTCTTGAAATAGGCTGAAAAACTGACATTTATGGGAAAAAAAAGTTAATCTTTAAAAGGCTTGATTGAACTTGTAATCAAAAAAGGCATGGTTGGGCCCATTTCCTCTATTCCTTCTCCATTACATATTTCACCCTCTAGCCCAAATTAAAGGGCCCGAAACTATAAAATAGAGAAAGGCCAGCATCAGTCCATTCAGATTGTGACTATTCCCTAAAACGGTTAGCACTATTACCACTGAAGAACCAAGGAGTATTCACAAGAGTTAGTATAGTGACTCTGTGTGTGTGTGTGTGTGTATGTGTTTGTACACACACATATGTAGCAGCATGCACATGCAGCAAGGTAAGAACATAGACATTACAACAAAACTCATCAAAATGGAGCAACAAAGGCTCTGGAAGTAGCATGAAAGGTACAGAAGTTTGTGATTAATCTTCATGTCTCATTTTACAAGACGAATCTAAATGTAGATCAAATGAGATAATGTATGTAAAGCACTATGCAAATGTCAAAGCCCTACTATACAAATGGCAGTCATTATTGGTGGTGGTGGTGGTGTTGTCTATCAATATGGGACATTCAAGGGATCAGCTGCCATTTGGTCTGCCCTTACGTTATTAAATGATACTTCTTCCTTTCCCACATTTCTGTCCTTTTCGTGGGTTATCAGTGAAAATACATTTGTTAGATTAAGAGCAACCTGTAGCGGATCCTTTAAAATAAGCTAGTATTTGATAAGGGACAGAAGCATCACATGACTGGAACATCATTAGAGTTTACATACTTTGACTATACCCACTGGTCAAGGGGCATATACAAGGGGCCCACTTATAACAAGGGGCAAGGTGACCAGGGCTTTGATCTAGGCCGGTGCTTCCCTGCCATGTTACCACATCGTTTATCTTATTCTCCATCAGTTTCCACAATGGGTTCCCCAGGCACACTTCCAGTAGGCAGGAAGACATCACACTTAGGGCTGGACCGGCTTTTATGGCACACCTTTACCTCATCATTCTCTGCTCTACTGCTACCGCTACCTGCCCCTCTCAACCATTTTTACCTCAGGTAAAAATAGAAGTAGACATAACTCTGTACCAAACTCAATGTTACAAGTCATCCAGATGTATATGGATAGATAAATGGGGGGAGAAAAAAGGGAAGAGGAAAGACAGACAAAGAGACATACAGACATACAGATCCAAATATGCATATTTGTGTATGTCTATACATGTATACATATATACATGCTGAAGCAAAGGCATCTCCCTCAGATCTCAGATGTTTTCAAACTAGAGCAGGTTAATCAGATAACCAGTCCTAGTTAGTGCCTCCATAACTTTAATTTACTTCACCTTTGGCTATGCGACAGTTAAAGAAGAGGTGTGACAGCAAGTAGAGACATTTCTCTGCCTTGAAGTCACGTGAACTTAATAAAAGAAGTAACTCCCACTGTGTTTTTTATATCTGATTAACCCATTGATATTGAATCATTTCAACAGGAGAAATTGTGTCAAATTCACCAGAAGAAGAGGATCTTTTCAGATGGCATGGGGCAGAAACTCCTCCAAATTACTGTCTTCACAAACTAACCACTTCTTCTTGGACCTGAAATCCAGATATAATGAAAGTACAGGAAGGAGGAAAAATGGTTTATGCTACCAGGGCCTGGATGTGAGCTTGGTGGAACTTAAAAGGATCTCTTTCAATCAAGAGCCAGTAGCTTAGAATGTGCAGATGGCGGGTCAGACAATGAACATTTATTAAGCACCTACTATGTGCCAGGCACTGTTCTAAAAGCTGGGGATATAAATAAAGGCAACAAACCTCACCCCCCCAAAAAAAATAGCTCTTGCCCTCAAAGGGCTCACAATCTAATGGGAGAAACAACAGGTAAACTAATGATAGAGAAGATGCCTGGAGCCAATCGCTAGAATGTCTTGTTCATGGAACAGCAAAGAGGGCAGTGTCATCAGATCCGAGGGTGTGTGGGGGCGGGGTGCAGGAGTGGCAAGGTGTAAGAAGTCTGGAAGAGTCAAAGAGGACTAGGTTACGGAGGTTTTAAAAAACTTTTGAACACCTAAAGACTCTGTATTTGATCCTAGAATTTCTTAGCATTGGGATAGGAATTGGAGCCATGATTTCATTGGTATAGGGAACTCCCAGGAGAAGAAATTTACTCTAGAAATGAAGGTTGGCACCTTTTCTTTGTCAAACAACCCTATTTTAAGCACAAGCTTGCCAGAAACTATTTCATCTCCTTTTTTCCAATTCCAGGCATTTCTGCTTAGAGATCCAAAGACAGGCAAAGGTTCTCCATGTCTTTGAAAATCTCTCTCACACGAACCATTTTGGAGACATAATTTACAGTCTTTTAAAACAAAGGCAAAACTATAGCCAAGATCAGGCAAGGGTTTAGCCTTTAAGTAATAGCATCAAAACAACAGTAAATTGAAATAATGATCATATACTCTGGTGACTCATTTTCCTAAAG
This sequence comes from Phascolarctos cinereus, assembly GCF_003287225.1. Lineage (NCBI taxonomy): Eukaryota > Metazoa > Chordata > Mammalia > Diprotodontia > Phascolarctidae > Phascolarctos > Phascolarctos cinereus. The sequence continues at coordinate 401,773,093 of NW_027555625.1, read as the reverse complement.
CCATTCAATCCCTATGTTACTACTCCTTCTAAGGATTCTCCTTTCTACTTGGTCAAAGGTGAACTCAAGAGTAGTTTCCATTAACTAAACTAATCAAAGACTGATGATTACCCTGGCTGAATCAAATCATGGAGAAATGGGGTCCTGCTTTTAAGTAGAAGGACCTCCTGCCCTTGCTTGGCCACCATTCTAACTCTACACTCAGGGAAAACAAAGTTCTCCCCTGAACTTTTACCCACTTTGGAAAGTGGTTAGGGCTTTGATAAGAGGGTGGGGGGGGGAAGATTTAGCTCAGGACACTATTTTCCAAGACATTTAAGTAAGGTTTAGGTTTTAAGCTTTTTAAGCTTTTTAAAAAAAGTTTCATTAAGATAACTCTAGAAAGGACTTCAGACAGAGAAGTATTTATTTTCTAGTATTTGTAAAAGACAAAATAGGCTTCACCATGCCTCCATATCTGTAACATATTCAATGAGAGCTGCCTTGGTCACTGAGAGGTTAAAGGACTTGCCCAGGGTCACGCAGCCCCGTGATGTCACAGGTAGAACTTGAACCCAGATCTTCCTGGCTTGGAGGCCAGCTCTCTATCCACTATGAAACACTACATATCACAATGCTTTATATGTATGTTTTACACATACACACAGTAATTAACTTATTATTGCCAGATCTGCCAATTATTGCCAGTTTCTTATATTCATATCCCCTTATCTGTCTCACAGCATCTCAATTAACAGAGAAGGCATTAGAATTAAGAGGGATTGTAAAAAGCTTCCTGCAGAAGGTGGGATTTCAGTTGGGACTGAAGCCAGAGAAGTTAATAGGCTGGGCCTCTTATGTAATGTATGCATCTGAAGATTACATTATCAATACATGAGTGGGGGCAGCTAGGTGGCACATAGATAGAGCACCCACCCTGGAGTCAGTAAGACCTGAGTTCAAACCTGGCCTGGGATACTTACTGTGTGACTCTAGGCAAATCACTTAACCCTGACTGCCTCCCCCCTCAAAAAAATAACACACACACACACACATACACACACATAATCTCAACATCACCAGGCGAATGAGCGCTAGGAAGGTGCTGCTGCTGAGTTGTAGGTTTTTTGTTCTGTTTCACTTTGTTTTTACATAGATTAGGAACGATTTTGGCTATCCCTTTCTCCCTCTCTCATCCTCCTTCCCATGCTTGTGTCGCTGCCTCTCTAGGGTTGGGGAGCCAGCCTTCAGCAACGGAACAGAATGACAGCAACCAGTCCACCATAAGAAAGGAAGTCACAGCTCTGCCCTTGTTCCTACAGTGAGTAAGCCAGCAACATCGAGTCTAATTAATGGGCATGTATGACTTAAAGACAGCAGAAACAGACAGCTAGGGTCACGAGGAGAAGCCATAGGCATATCTGTGAGGAATCAGCCCCATTAGGACAAACTCCTTTAAAGGCCACATTGTCTATACATATGGATGAATATACATACATACATACATACTATGCCATATAGACTTCTTATATATTGCATGAGTATGTTTATTTGTAATATATTTTAATGCTTTTTTTTTTGTTTTATATCACCAATGTTCTCCAATCTATGCCTTTCAAAAAATCATCCTTTATAACAAAGAACAAAAAAAGAGGGTGGGAAAGTTTTATAAAACTAATCAAGATACTGGAAAATCAGACATATAGACATATAGTTATGGTATAGATATATAGTTATGGTATATATACACACACACACACACACACACACACACATATAGATTATATAGTAGATATATGTAAATGCCAATGTCTAAAATGTAATAAAGGAAATAAGTGTTTACCAAGCACCTACTATTCATATTATAAAGTTGGGGACACTAAAGCAAACATAAGCTAAGTGACTTGTCCACGGTCACATAGTGAAGAAGCATCTAAGGCTGGATTTGAATTCAGATCCTCCAGGTCCAGCACTCTATCCATTGTGTCACCTAGCTACCCACGTGTATTGATTTCCATCTACAGCGAAGTTCATTTATAGACAGTGGATTCATTTATATAAGTACTACCTCCAGTGATAAAGCTAGCCACTTATCCCTGCCTTCTCATCCTCTCTCATCCTTGTCTATGCTCTTCTCTAGATTCTCCACAGAAAATCTACTTGGCGTGCCAGAGAACTTCCTATAATACTTGAGCATTCTGATGAGGACAGCACTTGGGATGTCTATCTGTCATCCCACTCCTTTGCTACGTGGTCAACACTACTTTTCTCATCTTGCCCATCCAGGATAATATCTTTGCACCACTTCCTATGAACAAGTTATCATTTGTTATATGCTTTAGCATGCTTATACCAACAATGCATCTCGCTGTTATCCTTTAGGTGACTCTCCACGTTGATCCTTTAGAGACAGCATCATGCCATGATTTGAAACTATATACCACCACTAGAAGGATCTGTGTGTTAAAACATTGGGTTTTGGTGTCAGGAAACAAATTGGGATCGCCAAAAGGACTGTAAAATTTTCCAAATGCAATCCAGCCTTCTTTGTTTTTCCTTCTATTCAATTCTGGGCCCAACTCATTGTCCAAATGCAGTGCTTGTCTATGAGATTTGTACTAATGGACTAACTCATTGCACTCCCCATAGAACTGTATGCCCTAGTCTAGGCAGCAGGCATTCTTCATCCATCTGCTATTTTTTTTCTGTACTGAGTATCATCAGGCTGTATGTGGGGTGGGGGGGACGGCTTTAGATCTCATTTAGAAAGCCAAGCCATATTATATTCTGGGGATTGATATAGTATTGATTTCAAATAATTTCAAATTTGTAATGATCTCATATTTATCACTGTAACTGACCTACTTCTCTATTGCATTTCTGAAATAAAATAAGACTGAGATGTTCGCAATCAACCACCATTCCCCTACCAAAAAAAAAAATCAATAGCCTACAAATAGCAGTGTGTTAATATATTGATCACTAATTAAATTTCATTATTATTTTTCTTCGTCCTTTTCTAGCTTTCAGTTAAAGCTTATCTGTAAGTACTCAGCTATTTAACAGGACATTTAGCCATGGGGGGGGGAGATAAAGAATGCCTCAGTTCTTACAATAAGGAAAATACAACCAAAGGGAAATTTCCTACTCTGCTTCATAACAACATTAGCCTATTTCCTTACCCTGATTTCCCCACCTTGCTTTACGTTCAATAGTATGATCAGAGCCAAAAATTTATTTTCTCAGGCATTCTCAATGGATGTCTTCTTTGAGGGCAGGGATAAATATAATTCCTCTTGAAAACATTAAGTATGCTGTACTCCATAGCAGGTTGAGTGTATATAGTGATGAGAGAGCAGAAGTAAGTTCCCTTCTAAAACGCACTTGTCTGGATATAGAGGTTCAAAGCGATGTGCTACTGGGCTGAATATGAAAATTATGAGGACTTTTTTTACTTTTAAGAAGAACACAAACTATAGAACAATCTTGGAAGTGTAAATCTTAGATGTGCACTTCAGAACCGATGGTAATGTGGTTTCGTTCTTATGATAAATGTGTTTTAAAATATCTAAATAAGGATCCTTTTTTCCCCCTTAAGATTTCCATTTCGGAGTGTTGATTTTAGAAGGCAGCCGGATTGCTACCAAAGTATATGGATGTGAGCCACCCAAATGCACGCTTCAAAATAATCAGAAACTAAAGTAATCTTCAAAAGGCTATTGAAGTAAGTTACCGAGCTAACTAGTTAGATGACACAGAAGACATTCACTCAAATTTTATTAAATTGTTATGGTATTAATAAAATGGACTCCTAAAAGAACTTTTATGTGAACATCTGCTTTAATGACAAGCATTGCACCTCTTTTATTTGCACATGGGGAAAGTGAGGTAGGGTGATTAAATGACTCACTGAAGGCCATACATCAAGCAAGAGACAGAGTCAGGGCCAATATAAATCTCATTTACATGAAGCTGAATATATCATCAAAACAGCATTACTCTTCATGTCTGACCTTCTGCACTAGCACTTTTAATCACGCATGTGAATCCAAGATGTAAAATAGTCTACAGTGAGGGAAGATTTACTGTGAATCACAGTCAAAAATGCTGTAATGGTCCTTTAAATGAAACCTTCTTTAAATTGTGTAAATAATGCTCAATTCGACCTGCTTGAGGCAGGAAAGAGGCTGGAGCGAAAGAAAAGCAGAGGCAAAGGAGGATGTGGATTAAGTGGGCTTTGAATGGGGTGATGGCAGAGGTGGACAAGATGCAAGGGAGATGCCTGTCTCTCATGAGGTCTGAGTCTGATAACAATTCTTTGTTAGCTGGAATTCATTTTTAAATGAATAAATTAACAATTTATATTTAATGTGATATGCTATGAATTTATACTATCAATTTCAAATACATATTTTAAATTAACATTCTTATAATATATGTTGTTCAGTTGTTTCAACTGTGTCTGACTCTGTGATTCCATTTGGAGATTGCTTGGCAAGGATACCAGAGTGGTTTGCCATTTCCTTCTCCAGCTCCTTTTACAGATGAGGAAACTGAGGCAAGTAGGGTTAAGTGACTTGCCCAGAGCTAGCAAGTGTCTGAGGCTGGATTTGTACACAGGTCTTCCTGTCTCCAGTCCTGGCACTATCCATTATGCCACCTAGCTGCCCTCATATATACTTACCTGCATACTGATGAAATCTAAAAACAGGTATGAAACTTACACAAATAGATAAGACCAAGAGAGGTTGCCTATCTCAGCAGATAGAGTGTTGGTTTCAGAGTCAGTAAAACGTGGGTTTGAATCCCATTTCTGACATATCCTTGACATGTTTCTGAGAAAGGCACTTAACTTCATCCTACCCCAGAAAACTCTAAGTAAAACCCTGTAAGTTGAAGAAAAGGTGCTGACCTGCATGGTAGAGAGTGTTTCCTCATCTGGGACTTCGCTTTGCCAATGAAATTACAAGCCTGGTTCATGTTCTCTCCAAAACTAAGAACTATTCCCCAATAGATGAATACTCCAATGATATAAAGGATTTTCAAAATATACACTGAAAACTACAAATGACCATTTGAAAACACATTCCTCTTATAAATTGAAACAACTCTTGAGGTTTCAAGTCACACTCTTAAAACTGGCAAAGATGGCCAAAAAAAACCCATTAGTCAATGTTGGAGGGGTCTGGGAACAAAAGCAGTTTAATACACTGTTGGCAGAGCCATGAACTTACTTCAACCATTCTAGATATCAACTTAGAGTTAAAAAAAAAAGTGATCAAACTGGCCCTATCCTTTGACCTAGTCATCTCATTACTCAGTAAATACCCCCAAAGAAACCAAAAATAAAACAAAGATCAATATAGACCAAAATATTCAATATTCTTTGTGATACCAAATAACTAGAAACAAAGTGGGTGCCCATGATAAAACTGCCATTTGTGATCAAAATGCAATATTGTTTTAAATAATAACAAATATGAGGAATTCAAAAATATATAGGAGGATTGACACAGGGTTTATAAAGAGATCTAAAATAACATTACACAAAATGGACATAACAGGGTAAATATAAAGATTAATGAAAGTAAGGTGAACTTTAAGTAACTGACAAATCTATGATGGTTCTGGAGAACAGATAAAGAAACATCCCCTTATCCTCATACCAATGAAGTGGGAAACTACTATGGCAGAATGTTGTAGAACTTATTTAGTCTCTGTGCACATTTTTTCTTTTATTATTTTTCTCTGTTCCAAAGAATGATTCAATATGAGAGGGGCAAAGATTTGCAGTTTTTCCCGCCAGAAATTATTGGGATATAATGACAAAATGTGTGGTCAAAACTAAAAAAAAAAAAAACAACCTGAAACTAATCAAAATGTTATTGTTAGTTTAATGCTTAGGGGATATTTTGTAATACTAGTTTACCTTTGCATAGTAAAAAGCACACTACATAACTTATCTCATTGATCCTGAGAATAGTCTTGTAAGGTAGAGTAGACAGGTATTGACCTCATTGTAGAAATAAGAAAACTGAATTCCAAAGATCTGGTGAGTTCCCCAAAATTACACAGAGAGTGAATAGCAGAGTAGGAATATGGCTCCAAGTCTGTAGACTCTAAATCCTATGTCCTTTCCACTAATTTAAAATCGTCCTATTCACTGGTTTGGTAAATGAGGTTATATTAGTGGAATTAATGTTTGTCTAATAAGACTAAAATTTGGAAAAAATACTTATTACTGTTCTCTAGTTCAAAAATTTTTTTATCAGTTTCTCTATGGTGTGCCATGTGTTGCGGGACAAAGTGTCTATGTGATTTGAGGCCCTGCTAGCTAAGTTTGGAGAAGCTTGTCAACAGGTTGACTACAGGATGGGAAACTTTTCAACCAGGACAACCCACAGAGACCACCTACTAAGTTACTGAAGCATTATGGTCTATGTTGATAGAGGTAGTAACCATGTTGATGAAATTATATTTTCATGAAATTCTAAAGTATAAGTTGCTATGGCCAATGAATTCTTTACCTTAGTGTCAAACCTACTGGTGATAAGCCTCAATGTCCTTAGAATGGCTGGTCTTTGAACAGCAGACACTCTCCATTGCTGTAATGGAACTTAAATTTTTTTCAGTCACATCAAACCACCCTGAGCTTACTCTTCATTGAGTAAAATTCAGATCTGGCCACAGACACTAGATATGTCACACAACATATTGGTGCCTCAGTTTCCTCATCTGGAAAATGGAGGAGGTTGGACTCTATGCACTCTAAAGAACTTTCCTGCTCCAAGCTATGATCCTATGAACTTGGGAAAGTCTAGCTACTGGCCTTAGTATTCATGCCAGAACATTAAGGCTCTAAGGACTCATCTTAACCATGAATTTGCTTTCTCCATCTATCTCATTACAGCCCATGCAGATAATCTAAATGGACTGGGGACAAATTGCACCAGCTACAATATTAGGTGTAAGTGCCTAACGCAAAATTCATAGTAACCTCGGGAAACCTATGACATTAGCTGGTCTTTGTTTACAAAAAAGGAGGACAGCTTCAGTCTGTATAAGTCCCAGAGCAACATTTTTTTTTCCTTTGGCCAAGGAGATTAACAGAGTACAGCTGATAAATTACTTATTGAAAATGTAATGCTCAAAGCAGTAATCACAATACAATAATTATTGGATTTGATTAAAAGTAAAAATAAATCACTCTCTTGCTTCTCTCTCTTCCCATTAGTACACACTTGATGGAAAAAAAAGAGGTACCTCACAGCCAATTTTTTTCCATAATTCTGCATTGTAACAAACAAAAGTAAAATCAAAAATCATACAAGCAGTGAAGTATAAGCTTTTCCCCATTATTCTTAGAAGGATGAGGACAGCACCAATTAAAAACTGGTCCCCATGAAGCTCCTAGCAAATGTGTTTCTTTTAACCCCTTGGTAGTACAATCTTTTTGTTAAGTAGAAAAGCATCAGAAGTGCCACAGCTCATAAATCATCAAGACTTCTGGGGAAATCAATCTCTTTGTCTTAGTTTAATTGTTACTGAACTGCTGTTAATGTCTTTAGCACAAGTGTCTCTGTTCATAATGACACAGACTAAATAAGGATAAAGTCTTTAAAAACTGTGCTGACGGTGCTGTCTTTTCCAAAATGAAGCAGAGAGCTGATGGGTTAGAAGTAAACCTGAGTCCTCAATATCATGTAACTGGTTGTGTTTTAAATGAAGAAATGACTGTATTCTATACTTCTATGTGCATGCCTCAATGTGACTTTTTCTCTACTGAAATACTTTGATTTTTTTTTATCATTTACGCTCTGAAATGCCAACAGTACACCATGCCTACAAAATACACTTTTATCCATTTTTTTAAAGTCAGCATTCAAGTTAGAAAGTAAGTCATATCTCCAGATCTTCTTGTGTAAAGGTTGTACTCGCCACAGGCTTAACACAATGGTGGGAGACAGTATGGAAGGGATCGATAAAGTAGTATTACTCTTTGTGATAGTGAATCTCTGCAGGACATTCCGGCTTAACTCTGTTGTCTGCACTAACACTCCATACTTACCCACTGGGAAAGTGCGCTAAAACATAGTAATAGTCTAAGCAGACCTGGAGAAGATGTGAAAATCACTTCTTCCACCTTGTTCTTGAGTTGCTTCAATAAAGCCATAGGAAAATCTAGACACCTTAAGATAGAGATTTAAAATTTTAAGGCAAATGTAAAATGCCCTGAAGTCATTCTATGGATCCAGGCCTTCTTCAAGGCATCATCCCAGAACTTCACATTACCAAGGGGTTCCTAAGTTTATTTTCTTTTCCACCACCAACTTGTTACTTGTAATTTTTTTTTTAAATGAAAGAAACCATATACATTTCAGAAATGCAGCCTTTAATTAATTGTCCCACTTGGTTACCAGATGGGCTGGAAGAATATTGTTAAATTTTCTTCCAAATTAAATTTTATACCTTCTAATTTGTAACTGTAATCACAAAATTACAAGTATATAGTTCTAAATACTATCAGACCTGCTGATAGGATTGCCTAATTCTCATTAGTATTAACAGGACTAGCATACACAATGTGAGGGGGATGTCCTCAGTCACTGCATTCTTCTCAAAAGGAATAATGAGGACCTAGTGTAGTTTTTTTCTAATAAGCCCACTGAGATGTTAATTTAATTAAAAATACCTGACTTTGCTACCCTGACAAAGTGAATAAAGGGTTTTTTTCTTCCTTAACTGTCTTTATGAGGAAGCTAGTTTTGTATCTTCAGCTTCCTTTCTGGTTCTATAGAACCATCATATTTAAAGTCACTACCAAACATTGGAAATTTGTATAAACACATTTTTCCCTTAGCGCCCCAACACAAGAACCAATGATGAGGGATGCTACTACTTCCTGACTGAGAGGTTACAGACTAATATGCAGAATAGAACACATAGCATTTGACACAACCAGTATGGGTATTGTTTGCATATTTGTAACAAGGGCTTTCTTTTTCTTTTTCTTTCCCCATGGAGGTCGGTGATGAGAGTGTGGAGAAAAAAATGCTTGTTGATAATTAAAAAATAAATTACCAGTGATATATTTTAAACTACTTGCATGTAAATAATATGGTGCCATCTACTTACACCAACCAGAAATATTTCCTTTTCCTTTTGCATTACCTGAAACCCGGGTTCCTCTGAGATTTTAGTACTGCATAATTCTCAGTACTATAACGTCATTATGTTCACATGTGGGTCAATAAGAATATGAATGATATTTATTATGTCTAAGATTAAAATCCTAAACATTAGCATTAAATGTCACTAAATTACTTTTTTAATTTCAGAGGCATTTTTGCCAATAGATGAGTAATCAAGGGATATGACCAAATAGTTCTCAAAAGAAGTATTGCAAATTATTATCAATCACAATATGAAAGAAACAGTACAAAAGAATAACAAGCAAAACACAAATCAAAACAATCCCGAGGTTTCACTTTGCACCCTGGAAATTGGTGATGACACAAGATGGGAATAATCTATGTTGGAGGAGCTGTGGAAAGATAGGTACGCGAGTGTATTGTAGGTGAAGCTGTGCATCAGTATGACCCTTTCAAAAAGGAATTCGGGATTATGCAATAGAATGATGAAAATTTCTTTGCCCTATGAGCCAGAAATTCCATTACTAGGCTTATATGCCAAGGAGGCCATTGCTAAGAAGAAAGTCCCTATATACACCATAGAAACTGGTTTTTGTTCTAGCAAAGGATTGGAAACAAACTAAATGTCCATTGGTTGGGAAATGGATAAAGAAATTGTGGTGCAAGAAAGTAATGGAATATTATTATGCTATAAGAAATGACAAATGATAAATACAGAGAGAAGCAAAAAAAAAAAGAATTACATGAACTGATGCACAGTGAAGTTATCAGAGTCAATAAAACAATACACACAATGATTCGAGGAATGTAAACCAAAAAAATCATACCCAAAACCCTCAAGTGAATATTGCAAACTTATGAAGAATAAGCATGGCTTCAAAGAAAGAGAAGACACATATGCCTCATCTCTTTATAGAAACAGGAGGTCCACAAATATTGTGCATTGAGCATATTTTCAGATTTTTATTCTATTTTCCTCTTCTTTTTATTTTTTACTCTTTTAAAAATAGTGTGTTATACAGGATACCTGTCTGAGAAGGGAAGGCTGAGGGCTTCTGGAAGAAATTGTGGTGATGTCAAAAAAAAAAGAAATGAATAAAAACTTTTTTTCAAAACGCCATAAAACATAGGAACAAATGGCACTTTCCTTAAAATAACAAACGGCTTCTATCCTTATGAAACCAAGAGCTACCATGACGTGTAATGGGAATAAATTAGAATCCTTTCCAACGAAATCAGGGGTAAAACTAGAAAAAGTAAATTCAAAAAGTTGCAGGTGGGCTGATAATTAGGAGATAGAGGAATTAATTTTGAGAGGCAGCATGGTACCGTGGAAATGGGAACTTCCTTTGGATGTAATGCCAAAAGTCTGGGGTTCAAGTTTCAGCTTTACTCCTTTTTGCCTCTATGACCTAATACGAGTCACTTAGCCTCCCTCCTTTTAATTTCCTAATTTATTAAAATGAAAAGGGGGAACGGAGGCATGGAAGGAGATGGTAGGTGACTTTTGAGGTACCTTCCACTTCAAAATGGAAGAAAGTAAACACAGCAGTTCCATACTTTGCAAGATACTTCAACACAGCACACATGAATAGCCTGACCCGTGCTCTCTAATTTACTTTCTAAGGTATTGTGTTATAGTTAACACTTTGCTAATTGCATACCAGCATTCCATGTAGTTACAACATGGCTCTTTACACAAATCATAATAATGACCTTCTTGCTTGGCTTGTCTTTAAACCCAACGGGAACCAAATTCTCTTACAAATTGTTGGTGAAGATGAACATAAGACCAAAGCGGGTCATGTGCCCAGTTTCGATAATTAACTGAAGGTCTGTTTTAACCTCATTGCATCTCTTTGTTCTAAGAAACCTTCTCAAGGAATTTTCTGATTTAACTAAATTTAGTAGACCATTAAATTGCATTAAGTTGTTCATTCAAATCAATTTGTGGTTCATTCTGGCATATCAAAACAAAATTATAAGCACAAAACATTTTAAGTCGGCATATAGGTGGCACAGTGGGTAGAGCGCTGGGTTGGAATCAGGAAGACCCATCTTCATGAGTTCAAATCCAGCCTCAGACACTAGCTGTGTGACTCTGGGCAAATCGCTTAACGCTGTTTGCCTCAGTTTCCCCATCTGTAAAATGAGCTGGAGAAGGAAATGGCAAATCACTCCATTATCTTTGCCAAGAAAACCCCCACTGGGATCATGAAAGCTCAGACATGACTGAAACTATTCAACAATCACAATCTTCTGTTATATTTAATATGTTTAATTGCATTTTGAACAGTTACATGCTACTGAGGTAGAGGCATGCATTACTTTTTTTAAAGGGCTGCCTAAAAGTTTTAAAACAAAATGGATATAATGCCCATAACACTTACACTAGGTTTAAAAATCATCCTACCCCAATTAGTTATATGCACTGCACAACATTTGTCTTGATTTCTTTCACTTGCCATCTGCCCTGCTTCTAGGCCTTCTGGACACACAGGTACTGTCACATGATGCACCTAATGCCACTGCCCCTATAACTGAACTTAGCGCTACCTTCCCCAGTCAGAGAGTAAAGTCCTTGGCCTCACTGACCATCTCTCTTCTTCTATTTGTTTCCTCTGCTCTTAGCACAATACTTGGCTCACAGTAAGCCCTTACGAACTATTTTTCATTCATTCATTCAGGTTAAAGAACGACTAGCCTCGTATGTGCCAAAATAGCAGAAAGGAACCCAGATCTGTGATCAGTACCAGGAACCAACTGGGTCTGAAGTGGTTCTTGCTTCAAATGACTGAAAACACATCACTGGAATAAATGAGTAAGAACAAACACGGTCTCTACAATGCCTTCATGGTCATCATTTTGGTGGATGTTCAGACTTTTTGCACTTAGTCTGTGTTTCTAATTAGGTCTCTTTGAATTCTATAGGTATCATGTCATTGTCAAGAAACCATAACAAGTACTTTCTTTGCCTCAGAGACCTATTGAAGAAGATAGCTAAGGAGGAGAATTCCTACATGGTACATCTGGTGGTGTCTGTGTTTTAAGGGGGGGAAGAGTAAATCAAGAATCAGCCTCTTCCTAAAACACCGGGAATAAGAAAATCTTTCAGGATTATTATATACCTTAATTTTTTTAAAAAAATATGTTTGGATCATTACAAAACATTAAGACAAATTTGAAATGAATTTCAGCCCAAAAGTGGTTAACATTCATCATAGCTTTTCAAAGCAAAATTGGATTCTACTTTATCTGAAAACTTTCAAATGCAATATTACTTTTTCTTACATATACAGCCTGCAACTTACCTAGGGCACTATTTATCATTCGGACAACTTAAGTACACCACACACAAAAAAATCACCTTGAGACAAACGAGAAATTCTCTCTTGGGAAACTCAAAACTGTATTAAAATGATAAATAGCAAGTCTTCACTTTCCCTTCATTAACTTCAGCAGACATGTATGATGTACACAGAAAAAAAATCAAGGTTCAGACATGCTCCTGGTCATAATAATCATCTTTAGCTCCTGTACTGTCCGAAGTTTGTTCAGTTTTACAAAGACATCATGAACTATGTTAGATAACTCAGTACCTAGAGAAGTCCTCCAATTATTCACCCAAGTAACTGAGCTAACCTAAGACCCCTGTGCCCTTGCCCCTACATACAATCCAAAATACTTATTCCAATGCAAGCTCCCCAAAATGAAATGAGTAATGCTTCATCAGTATTCTGCCCACCTATCCTGGTAAAGTAGAGAGAAAGAAAGCAAAAACTTTACATTTAGGAAGGCAGCAATATCAAAGTAAGAAGGGGAAAATTCACATCTATATTATGGTATACTAGGTAGTTTCTTAAAAGGCCATTTCATCTCCCAAGCCTCAGAGTTACCAAAAGCAAACTGCTGGCCTACACAATACCATAAATAACTACACTTTTTAAAGTAAACTAGCAGGAACCTATGAGGCAGTGGAGTGAAATGAATGCTTGATTTAGAGTCAGAGAACCTTGATTCAAATCCTGACATTGCCCTTTACTATGTGAGCCCTTGATATATGCCTCATCTGTAAAAAAGGCTTATACTAAATGACCTTTGTTATTCCTTCTAACTTTAAGAACCTATGCTATAAGAAATAATAATGTAAAATAAATGAGTGATTCAAAAGGTATATATTGAATGCCTACTATGAAGAATGAAAAGATACCATCATTTGACCTAACCCCTCTACCTTTCCACACACACCCCAAAAAAGACCCGGGAGACATTCCTTTCCCCTGAATTGTCACCTATTTAGATAGATAAAAATGCATGGCTAATGTGTGAGCAAAGCAAAAAAGCACAAAAAAGTGCTGCTGTCGTATTCCTAGAAGTCATGCCCACAACACCTCACTTTCTGAGAATGATCAGCCATGTAATAAGTGGTGGTGTATGATAACTGCAATTTACATCCTGTGCCAGGAGAGAGATGAAGGGAAAGATATTTCTCTAGCCTCATAAAAGGACTCCTAAGGCATCCTGACATATCTCTATGAGAGCTTATCCTCTTGCCTATGAAGAAGAAAAATCGGGTTTTCTGTACGTAATACAACATAAGCTCCTCCCATTTGATATCTGCATGGCTGCCTACATCGTGCTGTTGTTTTTTTTAAACACACACACACCTCTCTGTATGTGAGGGTGAGTGTTGGAGTCCAGGCTGTTTGTTGTAAACCACAAGGCCCTAAAGAGCAGGAACAAGGTCTTATTAACAATGCATGGCTGCCAGCACGGGGGTGATGCTCAGGGAAGGGCCTGGTATATGTTTTTTTAATGACATGGTGATGAATGCCCTTATGTGCAAGGTATTGTGCTAGGCACTAGATAAAAGCTAAATCACAGTGACAAGCCTCCTTTGCTGTCTAGTTACCAGTCTGGGAAAAGACAACTGTGATGCAGGCACATGGAATAAAACATTCTCTAGTCTCTCTCTCTGCTCATCAACCTAGCTAGTCTCCACGGTACAGAGCAGAGGGGCAAATGGATGATGCAAATCATTATTGAGATTGATTTCTGCAAAATATAGCTTTATGATAGTGACTAGAAACATTCGTACTTTCAACAAATTTAGCATGATCTTCCCCACTGTTATTTCATAAAACCTTAGAGAAGGAAGCTTAGAAGCCTTCTAGTCCTACCCTTGCCCCAGTTTTATAGAAGAGGAAACTAAAGCCCAGAGAGATGACCCAAGGTCACTCAGGTGGCAGACACAGGATTTGAACCGAGGTCAGTTCTGCACAATGGATGGAGTGCCAGGCCTGGAGTCAGGAAGACCAGAGTCCAAGTCTGGCCTCAGATATTTTACTAGCTGTGTGAGCCTAGGCAAGTCACTTAACCCTGTTTGTCTCAGTTTCCTCATCTGTAAAATGAGGAAATGGCAAACCCCTCCAGCACCTTTGCCAAGAAAACCCCAAATAGGGTCACAAAGAGTTGGACAGGACAGAAATGAATGAACCAATGATATTTCCCCAGCACTATAATACCTCTGTTCACACTGGTATAATAAACAGCATTCAGACAGCCATTTATACCCACTAAGTTCCTAACTTAAGAGTATTTTGCTTAATCTTCACATACACTTCGCGAAGGAAGCAGTGCAAGTATGATCATTCCTTTTTCACAGATGAGGAAAATAAGGATTATGGAGGTTAAGTTATTTGTCTAAGTGAGGCAATGTAGTTCAATGGAAGAAACCACTGAGTTTGTAGTCAGGTTCAAGTCCCAGCAGGGCCAGTTAGTGTGACCTTAAGGGAAGGCATTGAACCTCTCCAGATTCAGCTTTTTAAGCTTTTGTTTAAGTTGCTGTTCAGTCCTTTCAGTTGTGTATGATTCTTTGTGACCCCATTTGGGGTTTTCTTGGCAAAGATGCTGGAGGGGTTGGCCACTTCCTTCTCTTAGCTCATTTTACAGATGAGGAAACTGAGGCAAATAGGGTTAAGTGACTTGCCCAGAGTCACACAGCTAGTAAGTATTCGAGGTTGGATTTGAACTCAGGTTTTCTTGACTCCTGGCTCAAAGCTCTACCCACCGTGCCATCAAGCTGCCCCATTCATATAAGGGGGCTGGGCTAGATGACACTGAAGACTCCTAGTCCTTAATTGGGGAAGCTATGAACCTATGACACATTCAAGCAAGTGAAAGAACCATATCTTAAAGCCCAGTCTTCTGACTCTAAGCCCAGACTCTATCCACTGCTGCAGGCTGCCTCTCACGTGCTCCATCATCTTTCATCCTCAAACACTAAGGTATTTCTTACTGGCAAAGCACTTGATCGCTAAGCAATAGGCACCACTTTCAAATCTAAGCAAAGGATACTCACGAATACTTGACACCCGAAATGTAGGACAGGGGAAACAGCATTAGTTCTGCAGGTGGAGGATCTGGCTTCAAATCCCACCTCTGACAGTCACTTCCTGTGGAACCTTGGACAAATCCATTTAAGCTATGGAAGCCTCAGTTTCCTAATCTACAGGCAGAAGGGGTCAGACCAGATAGCCTCTGAGATTCATAATTTCCAGCTCTAGATCTATGATCCTAAGTGCAAAGGTCTTTGCAAGATACTGCCTGAGACAGAAGTATAATAGTACTAGCCCTAAGGGGCATTAAGACTTGGAGAGACAATGTAGAAGGACATGAAACATTAGATAAGAAAACAGCTGAATAACAGTAAATACAAAATAGAAGAAAAGATAGTGCAATATATGGTTCAGTGGTGTATACAATGGGTAATATGAATTCTTTCGAAGAGATCACTGTAGGCTAAAGTGGGCTAGGAAGGTTTTATGGAAGAAAAATTTCAGCTAGGTCTTGAAGGATGGTCAATATGTCTATAAGCAGAGAGAAGGGTATCAAGCATTTTTAGGGAGTGGTAAGTAGATTAATTGGGCTCCAATAAAAGATTCAAGTAGGAGACATTTGGGAGGTAATGTTAAAGAAAAGAAGCAGGACTGGGCTAGATTTCCGATAAGAGCCTCAGACGTCAACATAAGGTGTCTGTCTGGACTTTATTCCTCAGGTATCTGGGAGCCACTGACAATGTTTCTATTCAGAACAGTGATATAACTATCACTGATTTTTTAGACAAACATATTTCCCCCTAGCTGAGCGCTAGGTATAGGTTGCTGTGTCCTCCAACATAAGCTAGAGAAAATACAGCTATCACTAACTTCTGGGTTAGTTTAAGATTTTTGCTAACACCTATAAAACTTTCACCGTCAGACTGTTTATACCTACACTAAAAAAACAGGCAGATTGATTTTCCCTGATTAAGCCTGCTACAGTCTGGTCTGATGAGTAAATACCCAAAGCACCCACATGCTCAGCTGCCCTCAGTCTGCAATTACTACCTATTTCCTCCCACTTGTTCAAGGTGTTAATCTAAAGCAGAGATTCCCAACTTTTTTGTAAGTGACAAAACTAACATCATCCTTTGAATTTTACACCTTGCTCTTATCCTAAAAGAAATGTGTATGCAATATGCAGATTTCTTAAGTGAATTTAAATTCATTTGTTTCTAGAATTTCACCCCAGTCCCTTGAAATAATCAGAGAAACCCCTAGAATGTGAGAATATCCGAACTGAGATTTTTTAAAAGTTACAGTTCAACTGCTTGACTCTGCCATTAGTCAACACAATAATATGTAGAATTCCTATTAAAACATCCCTAAATCATTTTTAAAACCTCTTAGCTCTGCATACCAGAAATTTCCTGAGACAGGGATAAAGGTGGCATTTGCCTAAATGTGAAGAAGTGATGCAAGTTCTGTTATTTATGACAGACTTCGAATCACAAAGAAAGATGGTGGAGGAGAGGGGAGGAACTGGCATCAGAGGAGTTGGGTTTAAGTCTTGGCTCTCCTACTTGCTCCTTGTCTGACCTAACACAAATCTCAACCTCCCTGAGCCTTGTTCTCTTGCTTTCTAAAATGAGGCTCTTGAACACAATGATCCCTAAAACAAAACCCTATGCTTTAAATATAGATGCCCATTGATCTAAGGGATAGCCATCCTAGGGTGCAAAATCCCTTTAATTTTTTTTCAGAGACATGTAGCCTGGACAGACAAATGTAAAGGTGGGTGGCTTTTTAGAGCTGTGATGTACAGAAGGAAGGGCAATCTGGAATTCCAATAAATGTGAAAGCTAGGTTGATTTCACATTGGCTCTGCTTTGCTACATCTGTGACCTGTCACTTTGCTGCTCTGCCCCTCAGTTTCTTCATCTGTAAGATGAAGGCATTACATATAAGATGCTTTCTAAAGCTTCTTTGTTTGTTTTGTTTTTAAAGATTGGGTTTCCCTATCTTACCCAGATTGGAGGGGCTAGGACTACTTGCTGAGCCCAATCCCATTACTGATCAGGACAAGAACTTTCACCTGCTCCAACTTTGGCTCGATCACCTCATCTGAGAAAATTTCGTGGCTCACCATATTAATGCTGAACTTCGCCAGCATACTCAGTTGGTATAGCTCAGAACTCCTGAGCTCAAGAGATCCTCCAGGCTCAGTCTCCTCAGGACCTACAATTATAACATCTTCCACCATCCCTAGATCTAAGGCCCTTTCCAGTTCTACCTCCTATGAGCTCCAGAAAGATCACAGGTAGACAGCTTGAAGGAAACTTAAGAGGGCATGCAATCCAACCCCTGCTCTTACAGATGAGGCAACTGAAGCCAAGAAAGCTTAAATGGCTTGCCCAAGGTAAAACAAGACAATAACTGGCAGAGCTGGGATTCAAATCCAGGTCCTCTGACTCCAAATTAACTACTCTTTCCACTGCATCCCAAGATGAGATCCTTGGGAGTCACTGAGTTCTTGATGATCTCTTCAGTGTGGTGATGGTTATACCTTGGCTTTACCACATTCTAACTACAATTTTAATTGTACATCTCTCTCAAGCAACAGTTACAAAACATATCTAGATTTTTCATCAAATAAATTGTATTACTCTTAATCACGAGAAGACATACATTCAAAGAAATAAAATTCAAGAGACCCTCCCCAGCTCACATATATTCTAAATGTATTTTAGGACCTCTCTCCATTTTAAGATTTTACATGAAAATATGAGAATAACACAAAACTGCACATTTTTATTTCATGCATAATTGAAAATTTCATGACATTAAGTCTTCATAGAGAGAAAATCTTTAGGTCACGATTAACAAATTCTCTGAGGCATTTTTTTTTTGGCATGTATGGCAACTAATAGGAGGCCAATTATCAGTGTATTCATGACTTGCTAACAAGCAAAGCATGGATGGACAGAGCTAATTTTAGATTACACTAATGAGTCAGTCTGTCCATCTACCCAAAGAGAACAGATTCAAACGACATAAAAAATACCACAAGCATGTTCCCTCTCCCTGATAAAGTCCACAAATTAAATCAAAACCCGAGTTATATGACAGAATGTTAATATTAATTTACTAAACAGGAAGTATAGTATTTTGTCCTTAAATTAATTATCAGTTAATAACGCCTTTCTTTAAAAAGGATTTGATTCAAATCTGAATGGAATTATTCTTTCTGGAGTGCTTACCCTATAATTCTAAACAATTAAAATGTGCTTATAGTAAATTAAGTTAATTTTTCTAAGCTCACAAATAACAGGATAGGATATTTTAACTACTAAGTACAATGCTAAGAATATTAAAAAACATTCTTTCAATCAAAAAAGCCAGCATAAATGTTCTAGTTCACTTCAATTAAATTTAATTCAGTAAGCTTTATCAAATACTTAATATGTGTAAAACACTGGAGATAACAAAGAAGAGTGAAATCATACTTGCCCTCATTTGGCTTACCATCCTACTAGAGGGATTCAATGGGTATATAGATACATAAATGGTCATTTGAAGAGAGGAAGGGCTCTGCCCAATGGGAGGATCATAGAAGCATTGTTATCTTACTGGATTTTGAAATAAGAAATGGATTTTGACAGGCAGGAGTGAAGTTCTGGCATTTCTGGGGATGGTTTGTGGAAATGAATAGAGGCAGGAGCTAGAAGGTCAAGTACAGGAGACGATCGATGTTCAATTTGCATGAAAGAATGTAATACTTACATAAGGTTGGAAAGGTAGGTTAGATACCTTTATATGTCTGACTGGATATATATTTTATCTTAGAGATTACAGCAAGCTACTTAAGTTTCTGTTTGTTTTGGGGGTTTGGGGTTTTTTAAAATCTATTTATTTGCTTATATGCTCATTTATTTGTTTATTTATTTATTGAGGAGAGTGATGTGATCAGTCTGATAGCTCAGGAAGCTTATTTTGAAAACAATGCAGAGCAGGGATTCACAGTGCACTCATCTACATCACCAAGCATCTTATTAAACCACTGAATGTTAGAGCTAGAAGGTCTTAGAGCTATTTACTCCAACCTCCTCATGTAAAAGTACAGAGACAAGACTCATTAGTACCAGAGCCAGGACAAGTACTCCTAAGCCAGCACGCATACACACAGAATAAAAATATTGTGGATTCATATTCAGTTCAATAATCCAACAAACATTTATTAGGTGTCTGCTTTGAGAGGAGCATTATGCCAGGTGCTCTAAGATACACAATTTAGATAATGCATGTTTCCTGCCCTCTTAGAGCATGCAGTCTAATGAGGGAATATGTCACATATACAAATAACTAATAATAGCTAACATTTGTACAGCACTTAGAATTATGTAGAACAACAAGGTCAAACTAATCTAGAAAGAGGGGCACTAAACCACACATCAAGATCCCTGTGGGCTGCACACTGACTTAGAAAACCACATATTAACATTATCTATGTTCTATCATATTTTTATTTTTTTGTTAAATATTTCTCAATTGCCTTTTCGTCTAGTTTTGACAGGCCTCTAGAGTGTTGCTGCCCCAATACTGAGGGGTTGGGGAAGAAGGGGGAGGAGGATGTGTTTGACTCTGAGACCTCTAGTGCAGAAGATAAGAAATCAGCAATGAAGTCAAGGAAACCTACTTTTATAACCCAATTCTGGCACATATCGTTTGTGTGACCCTAGACAAGTCACTCGATTTTTCATTGCCCTCTTCCCCCAGGCAACCCTCTAAGACTACAAGCTGCAGAAGAGCTATTGATCTATATTGGTAGAAAGAGTTTCCTCAATGAGAGTTCTGAATACAAATGACATCACAGGCACAAACCCCACTCATAGCCCTGTTTTAAAAAGTGATTTAACATATAATATCTTCTTTGATTCTTTCAAGGACTCTACAGTGACAGATACCATAGCAATCATTATATCTGTTTTGCAAATGACAAAAGCAAAGCTCAGGGATGTGAAGTGGTCACATGGGTAGCAAGTGTTAAAGGCAGAATTGAACCCACTTCTCTCCTAATTTCAATCCAGCACTCTCATCTAAATCACACTACCCTTTTTTTTTGGGGGGGAGGTGGAGGGGAATACCATAAAACAGAAGCACTAGGCCTGGAATCAGGAAGACCTGAGTTCAAATCTAGATACTTACAAGCTGTGTGATCCTGGGGAAGCCATTTAACCTCTGTTTGCCTTAATCCATTGGAGAAGGAAATGGCAAACCACTCCAGTATCTTTGCCAAGAAAATCCTAGGGACAGTACTTGACATGCTATGGTCTACAGGATCACAAAGAGTAGGACGTGACTGTATTACTGAACAACAAACAAAAACCATAAAATACATACTCAGTATATTAGCAAAGAGATTCTGACTGATGAAGTCAAGAAACACTTCATAGAGAAAGTAGTATTTTAGTTAGAAGAATAAAAGAATAAGGAAACAAATTTATAATGTAGAGAAAGATGAAGGAGGAAGTTTGGTGGGATTTTTTGTTCTGTTGTGGGTTTTTTAAATTTTTGTTTTTATCCCCAGCTTTTAGCACAATGCAGGCATTTTCTTTCAGATTTTTCAAATAATTTTAATTCTTAAAAATTACAATTACACATAAATTTCACAACTTGTTCATGAGCAGGCATCAACAGAAAAGCCAGTCAATAACAAATAAAGTGCCACGTAAATACCACACCAAACCAGACCCCCCCCACACAGATAAGGGATCAGGCATTTTAGTAACAAATGAAATAATGCAATACTGTGCTAAATCCAGGAATGGAACATAGTGGGCACTTAATAATACTAGCTAATTTATTGATAAGTACAAAGGCCCAGAGGTGGGCAATTTCAGAGCATGAATGATGCTTAATGAATAGCTCTCTGAGTTGAAAAGGGTGGTTCTCATGGGCAGGAAGCAAACCCGCATGCCTGTACATGTGTACGTGGTGGTAACCGAACACTTGGGGGGAGTACTGAATACCTTTGCGGCAATCTGGAAATCCACAGAGGAGGGGTGTACTATGAACAACTGTTCTCTGTAAATTTGTATGCTATACCCCTGACTTGTCTTCCTTTGCCTCTAAATCTCTAGAGAACTTGCCTTCAGTGGCTGTCTCTACTGAAACTTCCAAAATAGGTTTGTTTTATTTTAGATACAGCCAAATATGCTAGAGGCAAGTGAATTGCTGAGTAGCAAGAGGGTGATTGAACGATTGAAATAGCCAAATCTTCTCTTTAATTTCTTTGGTGTAGGGTATAACCTATGGCTACTATGAACAGACACTCCCAAGGAGAAAAGTAGAAAAAATATTTTAAAATTAACTGTAGCCACTCTCTGGGGAGGGTGCTAAAAAAGCAGTAACATGGTAAGCAGTAGAAGGGGAAAAGAAAATAGGGGGAGAAATAAACTCCTGGATAATACATAAACTGGTAATTAACCCCTTGGATAAAATCAAGATTTGTGAGCTTTTAATTTGAGGAAAGATTTTTCATCTGGTAAAGAATATGTGGATTTAAAGTAGATTTTCATTATGCCAGAAAGAAATCCATAATCATTTCAAAGACTTGTGCTTGACAAATTCAGAATCAATTTCAATGGCCTCCCTTTATGGAATTCTTTAATTACAGAATCATAAATTTAGAGCTGGAAAGGACCTTAGAAATATTTAGTCCCTTCATTTTACAGATGAGAAAACTAAGGCAAAAAGAGGACTCACCTGAGGTCCCACAGATGGGCGGCAGAGCAGAGGGTTGATGCTTCTCTAACTCTAATAGTCCTCTGCCTCCAAATTCAGTATTTTTTCTACTGTATCATGAATCACACAGAAGGGTTTGAACAGATGACCATTAGAGTCCTTTCCGAGTCAAGTATAATGGCTGGCCCAGAGCATGTATATATGAAGTGTCTGCAGGACTGACTTGTGACTTTACTGCCTATTCTCTGAGCCAAAACTTTGGGTCATTTTCAGATTACTGTACATGGGAGGGTCTGTTTCATGGGCCTTTGTCAACGTTCAGCCATTCAGCTGTGTCTGCCTCTTTGTGACCCCATGGACCTTCTGTCTTCTACTATTTCACCTATTCCTCAAAGTCTGTCCAAGTTCATGTCTGTTGTTTCCATGACGCTATCTATCCATCTTATCCTCTGCTGTGCCCTTTTCCTTTTGCCTTGTGGGCCTACTAATAATAAAACTGTGCCTTGAGATTCTTCGTTCCACTGGTCAAAGGCGACACATAAAGCATGAGAATTCCTCAAACTATGTACACGTGGAGCTCATGCTGGAAAAAATACATACATACATATGCACACATATAACTTTTGTTAATGGACTTGCACTATCCATTGGGAATGTGCTACAAAAATATATTTTCTCACCAGATATTTCCACCTCCATCTGAAATGAACCCTCGTTTCTTTGTGATGGAATTGTTCATGAGCAGCAAGCTGCTGGCACTGAATTTTTTTTTTTAAATAAAACTTTTCAAAAGTTGTGCTGTTTTGTTGCCTTATTTTTTTTCCTTCCCTGGAGACTCTCTCACATAAAGAGCTGCATGGACTGTGGAGATCTATGAAAGACTCCCTAGTTAATATTCCACCTAGTGCACTGGCTCCTACACATAGCTCTTGCAAGACTGACCATACGTGAAATTTGAATGTAGATTACAGTGTTTCAATTTAACAAGATTAAGGTGTTATTAGATTGGTTATTTTGTAATTTCATACTTTCTCCATTAAGGGAAGTCAGCATTTAAGACCAATCTCGATCTTTTATTAGCACTTATGGAGTGAAAAAAATGCTTACAGCATTAGGTTACTCTTTACTTCCTCTAGTTTGCTTGTTTTCTCTTTTTTTTCTTCCTTAAGGACCCTCTGACATGGTTGCCACCACACTCAAGGTGGAACAGAAACAAAATGAGAAATAAGTTTGGGATCTTCTGAATATTTTGAGTTCAGCAAGATGGGTAGTAGCTTGAGGACGCTCTTTCCCCTAAGTCCTACACAATGTGTCTGCTTGTCCACAAATCTAACAGATCATTACTCTAGCTTTCACAGTAGCTTGAAGCACTGTTCTGGTCTTCCTTTTGTTTGGTTGATTGGGTTTTCTGGATCATAACAGGAGGCGGCATATTTGCATTTGGCTGCATTTTTTGTTGTTATTCATTAGTTTTCAGTTTTGCCCAACTCTGTGAACCCACATGGGGTTTTCTTTGCAAAGAGACTAGAGTATCTTGACATTTCCTTTTCCAGCTGATTTTACAGATGAGGAAACTGAGGCAAACAGGATTAAGTGACTTGCCCAGGGTCATGCAGCTAGTGTCTAAGGCCAGATCTGACCTCACGAAGACGAATCTTCCTGATTCCAGACTTGGCACGCTATTCACAGAGCCAGTTAGCTGCCCCATTTAGCAGTATGCCGAAGTATTAAGATACTGTGAAAAGAGTGTGGGATGTGTTACCCAAAGGTCCTGGGTCAGAATCCCAACTCTTACACTTACTTCCTGTGTGATATAGGGGCAGTCTCGAAAGTTCTCTTTGACTCAGGTTCCGCATCTTCAAAGTGAGGAGCTGACCCCTAATGACCCTTCTAGCTCTAAGAGTCTATAAATCCATGATTCTATGAATTCTCCAATTTCTCCCAGAGGCAGTGCAAGCATTAATGCTCATTTTACTAATTCCTCCTTTGATCAAACTAGGAAAAGAATCCACATTGTTTCCTTGTTAATTTAGAACTCTGTCACCTGGCTGAGCTTACTTTCAAGTAAATATCTATAAGCTCAAAGAGTCCTCATTACCCTAAAGATACTGAAAATTACCAAAAGTTCATTAACATTGTAAAACATCTTCCTAGAAGGAGAAAAAACACAGTTTTGAGGGAGGTAGGGTTCTTCGTATTTTTTTTTATCCTAGTGCTTTGCAAACTAAAAGAAAAAGGAAAAAAAAAAGAACAGTCTAATATTCCTTTGTAAATGATTCCCATCAGAACCATGACAAACTTTCAAAGTAAAGTAAAAATCAAACCAGAGGCTGACAATATGCCTCTATCTATAGAAAAATACAGAGCTTCTGGAAGTAATGATAGTGCCACTTTTATGCTGAATTTTCTCTTCTTTTTGACTGGATGCCATAAAAGAACAATTAGCCTATCATTTAATTTAAAAGTTTAATTAATTCACTTGCCACTTAAGTGCCATATCGCAAGCTTGATATCTTGACACTGTGAAACACACTTGTAAATTACATGAATGTCAAGGTGGAATTTCTGTTGATCAAAACGTAACACACAAACAATAGAAATCTTACCTACATACTAAACAGGGCAGTTAGTTCATTCTGCATTTTACATTTTAATTTCCAAGCAATCAGGTAAAAACATAGCACCTGAAATCCCATATTGCAATGTTTCACGGACATCCAGGCATATTATAGGATGTGTGCATTACATACATAAAAGACTGTCTCCTCCCCAAACTTCTACATGTGCCCTAAATTAAAAAAGGGAAAACTATTTCTAAAAAATACTCTTAGCAATGAAGACATTTGGGATAAATTTAACTGTGGCAAATCAGAAGGTTGAATTTTTTAAACTGTTTTTTATGATATGATGATATGGCAGAAAATGGATATTTCCCATTTAAGTGTGATAGTGAAAAATGCACATCACTACCTGTTAAGAGGGAATGGCTCACTTCAATTCGGGGTTACCAAACCACCACACTTCATTTTGATTTACTCTACTGTAGAACCATGTGGTATCTCTTTGTCTTCCATAAAGAGAAGCCTTTTGAAACCTAAACACAGGAGAACAATAGCAGTATGGAAGGCATTCTTTGAACAAAGTAAATGGAGCCACTGGGGCTACTATATAAGGTATTTTTTTCTTACTCTAACAGATTGCCAAATTATCACAGCATCAACAGCATGAGAGTTGACAAAACTGCTTTATTAACTCAGAATGCTGGGATATTATGAATCACACCTGTATGAAAACAAACGCTAACATTTTGCTCATATATATACATATATATATATATCTACATATAATATATGTCTGAAATACTGTACTACTCATACATAAACAATTGGTCATCATTTTTTTAAAGCCCAGATTTCCAGTGCTTTTTCCATAGTTTCAAGTCTCCTTAGAAAAATAATTGCACACCTGAATGAACGAACCTCAAGAGTTCACCGACAGGACAAGCTTTCCAATAGCCACGCCAGAATTCCACACTTACTCTCAAAATTCTCTAGTCCAGGGAATTTTTTTTCCTAAGTTAGTTTTAATCTGGAAAAGGGTTTAACAAGGCCAGGTGTGAAACCAGGAAAGTGTATTTTGCCCAGTTTGGATTTCTCAGCATGGGAAAGCAGCCTGGCTTGAGGTACTATTTTGTTTGCCAATACCCATAATGCTCTTCTAGCCCACCGCTATTTCGCAGCAGTACTGGTGTCCAACCTCTGGCAACAAATTGAAAGGTTTGGATGTGCTGGTTAAGTTATAGAGTTGTTCCCTGATTCGATAAAGAATTGCTTGCTGTTAGGTAGAATGATTGTGACAAAGTGAAGCCAAGAAAACTTTGACAATTTTAACAGGAAAGTCTTCATAGCTCCATTTCCAATTCAAAAAGCCCTGCATGTCAGGTACAATTTGTTTTTCTTTTATTCTCTTTGTCCAGTGTTGGTAAAGGGACAACAATGCATTATTTCAAAATTCCATTTTTATATCATTTTGGTAAAGCTAAGGGAAGTGACAAGATTATTATTTTTTAAATACCAGATGCCACATCAATGTCTGCCAATTGAACCAACCCTGGAGATTTTTTGTATTGCGGGAGATTACATAGGTTAACACATTCTCAGGAAGAAAGACAGTAGTAGGGGCTGGACCTATCCAGTGCTATCATTGCTACAGGGAAATTCCAGATGAGGAAACGCTTTACCAGGACGGGTTGGCACCATCTCTGAAATTTATAGTCTTCAGAGAGTTGCCTAGAGCACTGAGAGGTTCACCAACCTGCCTAGGGTCACCCAATCACTGTGCCAAAGTGGGACACTAGCCCAGGTCCTGCTGTCTTCAAGGCCAGCTCTCTCTGCACTCTATCATTCTGCCTCTGAGAAAAGACAGCCATCAATAAATCACATAATTTGAAAAATCTCAGGGATGCCCAAAACATTATGTGTATTTTCTTGTGCAGGGCACCTCCTCCAGAAACTTAGAAATTGATTGTGAGCAATGTAATAAATGCATTTGCTATCTTCATCCATTAGTAACAACTAGAAAAAAAAATGCCTATTTGTTCTGTCACTTAATTTTATGACTAACAAGATACTCTAAGTCATAAAATCAAGGTGTTTTGCCAGGGCTACACATGCACCCACTTAAGATGACCAAAAAAACCAGCAGAAGTCAGAGAACCAGAGGTCTGAAAGGTAACCCAAAAGCAACTCGGTCAGTTACTTTGCTTACAGGTCAAGATATACCTGCACAAATACTCTCACTCTGGATATTTCTTATAAGAACTGATCACCACCACCAAAACAAACCAACAAAAAATTCTTATTGTTGCTTACTTTCCTTTCCTTTTTCTTAGCAGCAACATTCTTATTATTGTGAGGTCTCTCTACTGATCCAAGAAATGAACACAACTCATTTTGTTTCTTTTCCCTTTCTTTAAAAGACCCTAGTTTGTCCAGTTATGGAATAAGAACTATGAAGACATGTACACAAAAGGAACACAGAGCTCTTTCCATCTTTTAGAAATGCCTAATTGACCTTAACACAATACCCCTGTATAATGTACTTGAATACCATACACTAGAGTAAAGTGGGACCATTAATACCCTTGTTCTACACATAATACTTCAATTAAGTATTGCTTAAGATTGCATTACCTTTTTTTTGGGGGGGGGGGAATCTCCACTTGTCCTGCTCTATACCTTGGCCCTGGACCCAGATGGCTCTGGAGGAGAGAGTGAGGCTGGTGACCTTGCACGGCCTTCCTTCACTTAAATCCAATTCACTTGTAATTCCTGATATCATGGTCCTCTTCCAGAGTGCAGGCCAAACAACAACATTAGCTTTCCAGGGGCAGCCAGCTTTGGACTCCTGTGAACTCTTATTTAGTGAAGACTTCTATCATCCTGTACCTTCGTGGTTAATTTTTTTTTTTAACCTAAGTACAATTCTCTATGTTTATCCCAGCTAAATTTCATCTTGTTAGATTGGTCTCATCATTTCAGCCTGTTAAGACCTTTTTTTGGATCATTATTTGGATTACTGCATTATAACTTTCATAGAAAGAATTAAACCTTTTCAGCTCTGTGTCATCAGCAAATTTTGTAGAGAGTCTATCAGTGAGTTGTGTTCAGAGAAGAAAACTGCTTTTTCACTTAAATATCACTCTTCCCTCTACAGGACTTAAAACTGATTTTGTTATGGGCTTGAAAGAACAAGGAAATGTTATTAAATAGTAATATTTTTCCCAAAATAAAAAAAATTCAATCCCTTCTAAAATAGTTGAAAATGTAATCTACTATACTACCTAAAACTATATACCCAAGGCAATACAACAAACTTAACACAAGTATTTTAGAAATTCACATAATTCCCTGGCTCCAACATGATTACACAATCATATAATCTGTATAGACTGGGGGGAGGGAAGGAACTTTCAAGGTTATCACTTAGGGGTTTCTAAATTTGTCACTATTAATGGTTCAATAAACTCTATCTACACGTATAATTGTAAGTAATCTGATGTTCAAAAGTAACTTACGTGAGGCAGTCCTATTTGCCATCATTATCATTTAACTTTCAATTAATTATTGGCAAGTTATGACTAGTATAGACAATATAAATGGACATTCATTTACAAAAGATGATCATGTAGTTTCATTTAAAAAAATAGTCCTTGTCCTTGTATGTTACCGTATTGAAAGGTGCCTGTTATTGACTTTATTCTGGGCTAAATTTGTTGCAGTTTCCATAGCAGTGGCAGAAACAACATATTATTAGTAGGGGTGAAAAAATACATGTGAAACAAGAATATACAAATATTACAAAATCTCCATATTTGAACAAGAATCCCCTCCCCTCCCCACAATGTTCCTGGCTGATGAACTTCCAAGTTCTGTCTCACTCCGGAACTTCTCTCAATGCCTGAGGCTACCACACCCTGGAAGCTCTGATCACCCTAGCTTCCTTCTCCACTTGGAACATCCCTCTGGGAGGCCTATCTCCTTCTCACATTAGTTCATTAGTTCTTCCCAGAGAAGGAAGGGCCCAAGCTGTCCTTTATCCTCCCCATGGCAGGGCCTCCCCTTTTCAGCAACATTTTTTGTATTATTTTTTTTCCAATTAGAATATAAATTCCTTCAGGACAGGATCGATCTTTCTTTTAGCTTATATTTGTATCCTCAGCTCTTAGAATAGAGCCTGGTACAGAGAAAGTACTTAATAAATGCTTCTATCTTTCCTTCCTTCTGTCCCTCCCTCTTTCTTTCCCTCCCTCCTTCCTTGACTTCTTCCTTCCTTCCTTCTTTCCTTTCTTCCTTTCTTCCTTCCACTCCTTCCTTTCTTCTAGCCCGAAAGTAGTCATCTAGCCTTAGTCTGAGAGCCTCCAAAAAAAGGGAACCCACTACTTCCCAGGACAGTTCGTTCTACTTTTGGATAGCTAACAGTTAATGAGTTTTCCTTACACAAAATCTAAATTTATTTCCTTGTAACTTACCCACTGTTCCTAGCTCTGCCCTGTGGGTTCAAGCACAGTAAATCTTATCTCTCTTCCAGATTTCAGTCTTTTACATATGTGAATACAGGTATCATGCCCAGCTCCTGCCCCCAAGCTTATCTTCTCTAAACGAAACATCCTCAGTGTCTTTGACTCCTTCTCTCCCAGGAGACGTCCTTGAGTCTCTTCACCCTCTGGTTGTGCTTTGGCTGCTCTCCCCCTTATCAATGTCCTTCCTAAACTATGACATCCAGAAGTGAACATATCACTCCTCGTGTTCTTCAGCTGTATTTTAGAAAATACTGCTCTCCCACCTTAACATAACTAACCTTTCTTTGTCCTAATGATTATAGAGGTTTTACAGAAAAATTAAAAAAAAAACAAACCCAGACAAGAGCAATCTAAGCTTCTTTTTTGAAACAAAACTGGATATTGTTTTAGTGAATGGCACCAAGAGACTTAGAAATAGAGAGGGTATGTGTTTTCTTTGTCAGTCAGGCAACAAGCATTTATTAAGTGCTGGTTATATGCCAGTTGCTTTACTAAGCATTGGGAATACAAAGAAAGACAAAAATACCTTGCCTGTCCTCAAAAACAATAAAGTGAGTTTTAAAGTTTCATTTTATTTTTAATTAACAGAAATCCATTTTCTCTCCTTCCCACTTCCTACTCATGGACAGAAGGGGAAAAAAATTTCTTCTAACAAATATCTATAGTCAAACAAAATAAATTATAGAGATAACATGCAGGAAAAAAAAAATACCAGGACGGGACTCTTTGAGAAGGCTCCATTGATTCCTGCCTCCAGAGGACATAATGTAGTTTGAAACACATAAGATTCAATGTGTTCATAGAATATTTGGACAGAAGACAATTCAGTTTTGGTTGCCAATGCACTTTTCTATTTCAGAAATTGTCTCAATCTTCTATAGAAAGGTTATTGATAGGTATATTATTATTCTAACCCAGGAGCAGGGAACCTGCAGCCTCCAGGCCACATGTGGCTCTCTAGGTCCTCAAGTGCAGCCCTTTGACTGAATCCAAACTTCACTGTAAAATTTGGACTCAGTCTAAAGGCTGCACCCAAGGACCTAGTTTAGAAGGCCACACGTGGCCTCAGGCCACAGGTTTCCCACCCCTGTTCTAAACTATACAATACATTGGCTTCTATTTCTTTCACATAATAGGTAGCTATGATTATCAGGACCTTCATAATAATAGTCACCACTCTGAAATGCTATTAATATTCACCACAATATTCACAGTGTAAGGGGGAAAGTACAAGTTTTATTACCCTGATTTTACAAGTTAGGAAACAAAGACTCAGGAAACCAGAGACAGGGTCCTACAGTCCAAAGAGTCCTGGCTCAGAGGTGAGAGGACCTGGTGTAAATACTAGTTGTGATGATTATTGACACTATCACCTTGGGCAAGTCATTTAACTTCCTTGGGCCTCTGTTTCCTAATCTTAAAAATGAGGAGTTGGACCAGATGGCCTCTGAAATCCCTTCCAGCTCTAAATCTATTATCCTATAAGTGAAGTGATATTCCCAAGGTCACAGAAGTAGTAATCAGCAGAGCAAGGATTTGAAACCAAGTTATTCTTTATTCCAAGCCAAGGACACTTTCTATCATGGATAGAAAGCATTGGTAACCACTTCTACCTCCACCCCCCATTAAAATGGTATAGTATGTGACACTTAAAAATAATGAGGTCTTGAGGTTTAGGGGTGCTGGGACCCCGAGATCACAACACACAGTCCTGTCTGAAAGAATTTGACCCAAATCTTCTTTCAGCCAGAGACAGAGTTTTATTAGGGATGGGCAATATAGGCCAGACTCTTAAGGAATCTGAACAACAGTGACACCTGTAAAGATGAGCGCCATAAGGAAATCTCAGCATTTAAGTGGGGGCCAGGATGGATCTCATATACCCTCAAGTAATTTTGGGTGACCAGAGGAGGGGCTGGGAAGAGGATCTGGGTGACTGAGGGAGGAGTTTAAGGAGAATGAGACTGTCTGGATAGGGTCACCAGGGAACAGACAATGAAAGGCTAAGCTTTTATTAGGGTAACAAAGAATTGGAAGGAAGAGGTTGATAAGATCAAAAGTAGGATCAAAGACTTGTTATTAGGATTTTAAAGACAGGCTTCTTAGAGACAAAGGGAGAGATCAGAATAAGAATAAGAAATAAGGAAAGGCCAATTGAGTGGAGTATAGCCTCAGGCAACCATCAGAGAACCAAGTGAGGTCAAAGAAAAGGGTTTTCTGGAGCCAGTTGACAAATGGGACCCAAATTCTTTTGGGGGGTGAAGGGCAAAGGTTTGGGCTTTGGGCCCATACCCCTTCATAAAGACTTGACTACTTGAGTGAATCCTAGACCTGCCTGTGTTTTTATTCACCTTTTGCTTTGAAATTTAATGGCATTTTGACCCCCTAAATTCCTGGGACTGTACAATTAATAAAAATGGCTATGACTTGGAAGCATATCACAAAGAGGTATTATTGAATTCTTATGATAAAACTGTTGAGAATTGTCACAAGAAACTCTGCCACAATATCCTAAAAATACTGATTGAAAAAAAAATCACATACATTTTCATATATATCTCTTCCCTCTGCCTTAGCCAGACAGCCATCCTTTATAACAGAAAAAGAGTGCAAGAGCAAAAGTGAAAGGGGAAGAAAGAGGAGGGATATGAGGGAGAGGAAGGAAAAGAGGAGGAGGAAGAGAAGAAGATAAAGGAGAATCAGTAGAAGAAAGAAAGATCAAAACAAAGAAAGAAAGAAAAAAGGGAGAAAGAGAGAAAAAGACAGAAAAGAAAGAAAAATTCAACAAAACTAAACAATACATTATCCAAGTCTGGCAGTCTATGCAATGCTCTACAGCCACCATAACCCGACTCTGCAAAAAAAAGAAGGCAAGTGCATTTTCTCTTCTCATCTCTTCTATGGGGACAATTTTGATCCTTAAAATTAAGCAGCATTCATTTTCAAGTTTTCCCCTATCCACTTACACTGTGGTAACGATTGTGCATATTTCTTTCCTCATTCTGCTTACTTTACTCTGCAACACTTCATTTATGTCTTCCCATGTTTTTCAGAATTATTCATATTCATCATTTTCCACTACATTCGTGTATTACAATTTGTTTAGCCACTGCCTATTGGATATATGCTTTGTTTCCAGTTCTTTATTACTACAAAAAAAGTACTATTATAAATATTTTGTCATAGGATCTTTTTTTTTTAAAGTCACATGCTAATTAGTTGTATGACCACAGGTCAATTCCTGTTATGTGTAAAATGAGGGAATGGGATGAAATGAACTCTAAAATGCCCTTCAGCTATGATCAAGTTCAACTCTGTTATTCACCAAATCTTATCAATCTCCTAGTGTTTCATCATATATTTAAGAGACCCCAGTCCTGAATAAAAGACTCTTTCAAACAGCAATCCTGTCTCACACAAGAGTCGTTTTGTAGGAGGAAAAATCCATGCATGATATATATGAAATAACACAGTGCTTATGGTATGTGAACACATGCAGCATCTTGTTTTTGCAATGCAATAATTTCCCACCCAAAAATGTAGATTTGCATAGTCTGTGCCTAGGCATATTCTGTGCTGGTCTTTCAAAAGCAAGCCACACATACATATAAGTTTCACTCTAAAGCATTTAAATGGAGCATGAGAGAACGCCGTAGTATACGCAATGCCTGGATGGGCACACTGCCTCTTCTTATTGGGAGCTGATAAATGTAAAGACAGTCAACAGGGACAGATTGAACACCCACCAGGTGTGAAACCGTGGAAGGCTCAGGGGTTTCTTTTATGTCTTAAAGAAAAAAAGGGGAAAGCAAATACAGCTTGACTTCTGACCGAAAACAAGATTTTAAATTTCCATTATGCAACATGAGGCAAAAAGTTCAAAATTCCATTATTCTTCCACTTCCAAAAATTATCCCTACACAACAGAAAAGCTAAGCATTGAATATTGCAGTTCATGTTTCTACCCTGAGGCTCTCGTAAAGAAGCTCCATACAGATAGCTTCCTCACTTAGTACAATGGGCATGTTCCTGAAAACTTGCATGTCGTTCATATTCTTCTACTGGGTAACATTATAAGTTTAGAGAGTACTTTATCTCCATTTCTAATTGATCTTCAATTGGCAGGGAGTTCCTAATACTATCCAGGTATCTTTCTCCCAGCCAGGCTTGCTTTCAAGTAGCTAACGATCTGCAAGCCAATACACTGATGAACTTAGTAGGGAAGGGCCTTGCTTTTACAAAATACCCAGAATTCTATAGCAAAGTGAGGTATTCTTTTAGTTTTTTGAATAACCACCCTCTAATTTATGTGTTTTCTTAAGTTGCTATTTTTCACAAGTTATTTTTTTTTCTTGGAGAAAGACTTGTTCCAGAAATCCTTTGAAAGAATTTTGCACAGTCAAAGTAGCTAAACGGTCTGTTTTAGAATCCTGGAAAAGCCCAGGCAGGTCTAGTCACAATGATACTACTCAGTGCTGGCACATTGCAATAACTTTTAACAAGTGTTTTCAAAATAGTAAGATGAGCATGGCAATTCTACTTAACCCCAGACTAAAATATCTCATGGCCCTATACTATAAGGATGACCTCATTCTTCCAATAAAGATGATATCATCCTCACCCTGGAAACAGACTCAGAATGGTCCTATGAAGACACTGAAATAAGGTGACAACACATGGCATACAATATGTAAGGCAGGGGGCTGCCATGCTGGGCTGATCTGAGAGGGCTGAGCACCAAGGAGAGGGGCAAACGGGAGAAATGAGCAGAAACAGGCAGTGAGGAGTAGAGGGAATAGAGTAAGAGTGTTTTATAAAGACCTTTTGGGGATTATCAGAAATGGGCTTTTTCCCCCCACTAACAACTAATAGCTTTTCTAATTTGTGGACCTCTTCTTCAACCAATATCATTCATTACTTGCTAATAGCTCCCAAAGGAACCTCTTTTGGTATCTTTTTGTCACTAAGTGCTTGCTCAATAATGTAAAGTAGGGAACAAGCTCCCCACCTCTCATTAAGAGGCATTCACATATTTCAGGAAAGGATCAAATGTGAAATCCTGATCTTTGGGGGCATTCTAGAATTTATTTTCCAAAATTTCCTGGTTATTTCCACTTTGGGTCATAGAGGGAAAGAAACTACGTTGTTTACTGCTCACAAGGGGCTAAGTACTTACCTCAGGTGATGGCAACAGTTTGGGTAGGCACGATTAACTCTTTTCAGGCCTCTGAGAAACCACAGGACACCGTGAGAAGGACAGTAGGTAGATAATTTTTGATACCCTCCTGACCTGCAAGAGTTAATGTGCCTCCTTAAGATAGGAACTTAATACAAGGGAAACAGTAAATAATTATGCCAATAAGAAGAAGAGAGTAAGATTTGTAGAGAGCTGAATGTGTGCATAGTTCTTTCTGTTCAATAAAATCTACATATATTGGTGTAAATAGGCCTATAAATTGCATTAACCCAATATCCAGATGAAAAGAGATATAAGCAAGTCTCTGTACACCCAATGGCATTTTAAAAATAAAACTCACTGCAAACTCATTAACAGCTAGAGAAATCATGACACCTTCATGAGAAATGTGATGCCAACCCCAACTTATCTAATATTTCAGAGATAACAACACCCTGTAATGTTGTACAATAATTTTAAAAGAGATTGAATGTAGCATTGCAATTTTCATAGAGGAAAAAAGTCTGAACATTTTGTGATTTTTCTTTTTTGACACATTAATTGCTCTCCCATACACTAGGAGAACAAAAGCAGCAGCATGCCATATTTATTCAATGAAAGTTGAGCCACAGGGGTTGTGGTACATTCTTCCTCCAACACTAGCCAAATTATCTCAGTGCCCAACTTGTAAGAGGCTGCAATAATACTCCATCATTTCTGAACGCTGGTCGGGTTATGCATCATTTTAACAGCACGGTGGCAGATTGTGATCATCTTCATGTTATAGGAATCTAGAGATAAGTGGCAGGCATGGTGAGTCATTTTCATACATTCTCATTCTGAACGGAAACCTTAAAGAGATAGTCAGAGATCATTCAGCTCTGCTGTAGAATGCTCATTAGTTCAGGTAGCTCAGGGGTGCATTTATGGCTGAGGGTGAAGTCATCCAATTTTTATTTTTACTTTCAAAAGTCCAAAGGATAAATATAAATACGTGTGTATATGTATACGTGTATATATGTATACGTATGTATATGTATGTGTGTGTATGTTCTCCAAATAAAAATAAGTTAGGAGCACACAAACTTGAAGTACAACCTCTCTGAAAAAAGTAATCAATGTATATTTTGATTTATTTTGTTCCTATCACATATTCTCCATCACAGAAGTTGGTTAAGTTTTGCTATTAAAATGCATCTGGAAAACTGAGAGTTTTAGTTGATTTATTTCATCATAATGTATTTGTATGCGCTGAACATCTATTGCTTAGCTACTTGAATAGAAAAGACATTCAGCGTGTTTATGCCAATTCAACTGCCATCAACATCCGAATACCCACAAAAAAATCATCATCAGAGATAATCAGTCCTTTTGGTAAAGGCACAAAGCACTTCGGAAAAACTTAATTGAAAACTGGACACAACTGGGTGATGATTGATGATGAATAAGATGATGATGAATTAATTTATTTCTTAATGAGCAGCCTCAGATACTTCATTTTCTCTTGGAGATTAGCATATTTAAATACAATATGTTATGTTTCTCTATAAGATCTAATCTTTTAAGCACTATGCTGATTTCAAAGACCATTTTAATAAGAGGGAAAGAAACAAAAATAATTTTGCATAGAGCTAAGCACGTGAGAAGACACAGTTTGTGAGGTGTATTTGTGGGTACTTGCACATAGCACTGAATTTACAGGACTAATTGGATTCAAATTATGGCAATTCAGTAAGCCATATCAACGATAAATGAAATGTTATCATTGACAATGGGTTCTTCCATTCCTCATGATGTCACAAGAGCAAGATGTAGGTTCTAAAAATAAGTTTCATAAGTTAAGTTAAATCTTGATTTCCTTTTTTTCTCTTCATTTCCTCCTAATGATTTTTTTAAAAAGAATTTAATTTCTTTTAGGTTTAATTAGTTTCCTTTCTTTTCAGTGTTCTCCTGAGGTATCTTCAAATAAGAGGAGAGGCAAGGGATTTAGTTTAAAGGCAGCATTACACCAGGGTTAGCAAAGGATATCAAAGAAATAAAAGAATTACAGGCATTTAATAGAACGGGAGTCCAACTTGGGGGGACAAGGAAGTAGAGATGTAGGTTGGCTTTGCATCTATCCTTGTTGTGTTTCTTTTCTCCTTCCTCTTTCAGTTGGAAGTGTTTTCCGGAGAAAAGCCACTTTTTCCATTTTATTCTTATTCCCCAGAGCATCTAGCAAACTTCTCTAGAGACAAAGGATACACAATAAATGCTGTTGTCTGACTGATAAGACAAGATCCACATTTAACAGAAGCTAAAGAAAACAACCTTACCCATTGATCTCTGCTCTCACTCCCCTAGCCTCTCTAATACGTCCCCCCAAAAGAAGTTCAAAAGAGGATTAAAATGATAGATTTTCTTCCATGACATCATCACTGATTTGTCTGAAACGAAATTATTAACTTAATCAAGGCTGTTTTTATCTTGGTATCACACAACACCTAACCACAGTGCCTGGCACACAGTAAGTCTTTAATAAAAGTTTGTTGAATTGAACTGCACTGAATTGAATATTTGGCCAATTTGCAACCTTCATTTCCCTAACCTTTCTGATAGCAAAGCTTTTACTGTAATAGTAGTGCTCATAACAATTGAAGTTGCCCCATATTGTCAGCTTGATAAATAAGTGGGTCCCAGAAGGACTGGCAAAGAGCCCTGATGATCTATAGCTACAAAGAACATTGACAAATTGTGATCAGACTGCCTTTGTTCCAAACAGAGCCAGTCTCAATATAAACTCAAAATGGCACAGAAATTGTGTAGCATATAGCAGTCAGATAAATGAAGCCCCCACCTGTCACTTGGAGACCCACCCCAATACAGAGGTCAACGGATAATGATAATAATAATGACGACAATAATGATAATCATGACATAATAATAATAGGTGAATAGGCTGGAAAGTGTACAACTTGGGCCCATTGTCATCCCAGTGTTTGCCTTTGTCCCTAAGGCAATGAAGGGGAACTTTGACTATCTTCCCAGAAGAGGGACAAATAAAATTCAAACAGCTATTATCTGAAACAGGGGGAAAAAATCACTTGAGGATTTTAAGCACTGCCAGTATTGTGTAGCACAGGGCAGCTGGTTGGCTGAAAGTGTATGTCAGCTGTCAATGGCTTGCGTGACCCAGTACCAGGATAAAAATGATGAAAACAACAACGACAATAAAATTGTCCTAAACCCTTGGCTACTTGATGATCACTCTCGTGGCAAAGTCTTCTAAGAAAATACAGTTTTTCAACTTGGCAAACATTTATGAAATGTCTGCTTTGGGGCAGGCACTACACCAGAGACTGGAGATACAAATGTAAAAAACAAACAGGCAGTAGCCTTGTTTTGCTTTGGCTCTTCCTTGAGAATCTTAACTACTTGGACATCTCAGTTGATGTGACACTCATGATCTGAACAGTTAATAGAGAATGTCCCGATCACATTTCTAATACTAATACTCTTCATGACTCAAAAGAACACAATTCCAAGCAGTGTTGCATGAATGAATGAATGGAGAGAATAATACATAGTGAGAGAAATTATTACTAATAACCAGTTATTTGGGGAGATTCAGTGTTCTCCCCCTTTTTTCTAAAGTCCTCATTTCAAGGCTCAGCCTCTGAACTGAGGAGAACAGAGAGGATTAACATTCTCCTCAATCTAGGTATTGCCAACCCACTCAACCTTACAAGGAATTTAATCCAAAGTAGGGAAGCCCATTGTGCTTTATACGTACGATAAATTCTGTGATTAGATTGCCAAAGGTTGGGCAATTTACAAGTAAATGACATAATCAAAGTCCCATTCCCCCAGCCCCTCATTAAAATAAGTCTACCTCTTATTGTAAAATTCATTCTTCCCATTAATTGTTAACCAATCAGAGTTGATTGCTACCCTCAGGAACACTCACTCTTCCAAAGGCATATAAACTGTGAGCCCACCATCATGATTCCTATTTGGCATTTGAAGAGTGTCATTGACCCATTTTATTAATAATATACTAGAATTATTAATAAAATGATTAATTACTCAGAAATTATGTCTCTTGAACTTTTTAAATGTCACACATCGAACTTAACCTGTTCCAGAATAAATTTTGCCCAACAAATTTGCTAATTTTGGTGCTAAAAAGCACGATGGGTACAGGTTTCTTAGAGCAAGCGAATGTATCAAGTATCTCATTTTACAAATGAAGAAACTAAGGCAAGCAAGATTAAGTGACTTGCCCTGGGTCACACAGCTAGTAAGTATCTGAGGCCAGATTTCAACTCATGAAGGTGAATCTTCCTGATTCTAAGCCTACTGTTCTATCTACTGTGCCACTTATATGCCATATTGAAGATTAAATGGACTTGATTCCTCTTCTGCTCTTTGGAGCAGGTATTAGAAATTATTGTGGCAAAGTTTGTCCCTCAGAGAACTTTATCAACTAAATACAAGGCAGAAATAAAAACAAAAGAACCTGAGAAAAAGACTTTCCTCACTGGTAGAGAGTGAGTACTTGATTCTTATTATGGAGAACATGGGGGAGAAGACATACTAATTCCTCTGGCTATGGGCTCTGAGAGAGGACACACTCTTACTTATCTTCTGGGAGAGGTCCCTGGAGAGAGAGAGAAAGATTTCAGGAATGGGGAGATGATCCAGGCACTAGCTCCTCTACCTGCCATCTTCTTAAAGTCTCTCTCTTTTCTTTCTAGGGACCTTCCCTGAATAGACATTGGAATCATGTTCTTGTGAAGCTGGAAGTCAAAGAACAAGGGGAGAGAAGATTTATTAAAAGTCAATCTTGTTCTAACTACCTCCTTCCCTTTTAGTCAGTATAGCAAATTAGGTAGCACAGTGGATAGAATGCTAGCCCTGGAGTCAGGAGGACCTGAGTTTAAATTTGACCTCAGACACTTACTAGCTGTGTGACCCTGGGCAAGTCACTTAACCCTGGTTGCCTCAGTCTCCTCATCTTTAAAATGAGCTGGAGAAGGAAATGGCCAACCACTCTAGTTATCTTTGCCAAGACAATCCCAAATGGGGTCATAAAGAAACACTTGGACATGACTGAAATGGCTGAACAACAGAAGAAAGCCACAGCAGGAAATAAGATTGCGAAGGGAAACCTGGAAGTTGAATACAGAGAGCACAATTTACACATTTTATTATATATTAATTAACATCCTGGTAACATGTGCTGAATCAGAGGAAAATAGGTAGGTGCTGCTGTTAAGGTTCTGCTCTTATGATGTGCAAATCCCAGACAGAATCCAGACCTCACACATCCAGATCAGCAGAAGATCAAAAAGGTGACGGTAACTTCGAGATGACTCAGACATGTTAATGAACACCACCAGGTGGCACAGATAGCAGTTGGTTTCTCCCCACAAAAAAAAAAAAACCTACAAAAAGGAGACGTCGGCCATCTCCACAGGGTCCACGCTGAACAGTTCCCAACTCTAATTCACTGTTACACAAGTGCTGTTCTCAGCCTCTCCTGCCCTTCCCCATGCTACCTCCCTTCACCCTCCTATTCCCTGTCCTCACCCAACATCTGCCTCCATAACACTTTATGTAGCTTGTCTCTGCCTTTCTGGGCTTTTTGCTCCCATACTCTCTGCATTTGGGGGGCAGATAAGTGGCTCAGTGGATAAAGCTCTGGGCCTGAAGTCAGGAAGACTCATTTTCCTGTGTTCAAATTCTGGCCTCAGAACTGTTGACCCTGGGCAAGTCACTTAACCCTGTTTGCCTCAATTCCTCATCTGTAAAATGAATTGGAGATGGAAATGACAAACCATTCCAGTACATTTGCCAAGAAAAGTCCAAATGAGGTCACCAAGAGGCAGACAGACACAACTGAAATGGCTGAACAACAGCAACCTTCTACATTTAATTAAAGTGTGGTTGCTGCCCTGCTTCCCACTGCCAATCATGGTCTTTTCTTTTTTTTTTTTTTTTTGTTAGGCAATGGGGGTTAAGTGACTTGCCCAGGGTCACACAGCTAGTAAGTGTTATGTGTCTGAGGCTGGATTTGAACTCAGGTCTTCCTGAATCCAGGGCCAGTGCTCTATCCACTGCACCACCTAGCTGCCCCCAATCATGGTCTTTTCCAGCAAGTTCCCAAAGAACCAGGTGTGCCTGCCCCCATTTTATAAATTTACAAATTAATTATCCATTGAGAAGGAAAGGGAATAAGCATTTATGTAATACCTACTTCATAACAGGCAGTATGCTAAGCCCTTTTCAAATACTACCTCATTTTATCGTCACCACAACTCTGTAAGGTAAGTACTGTTCTTATTTCCGTTTTATGGTTGAGCTAACTGAGGCAAACAGAGGTTCAGTGCTACCCAGGGTCATACAGTCAGTACCTGTTCGAGGCTGGCTTTGAACTGAGGTGTTTCCTGACTCTGGGTCCTGTGCTCTCTCCACCCAGCTGCCCGTACAAGGAGGATCTCTCCTGCCCGTACTCTCACCAACTCCAACCATCACATAGACACAGAACATCAAGTAATCATTTTCCACCAATGAGAAGAACTGTGTGCAAACGGGCTTGAGGCTCAGATTATATCTAAGAATTTAGGGGAATTATAAGTCGAAGGAATTACAGGAGAAAATGCCAACTAAACAAAAGGATGGCTTATGTTTTTGAGATATTAGCAAAACCAGCAGAAATGTATCTAACACTTAAAATCTGCATGCCTTATTTATCTTTCTTACCACCTGTTGGAGCAGAGATTTACTCTATGTATATATTTTGGTAAGGGGACCCAATCTAACGTGACAAAATAAATGAAGACCCATTGTCTCATCTAATACGACATACAACTCTGAACTTCTGCCTTGAGCATAAGCACTGTCATTTAAATTTTTTTTCTGAAAATTAAAAATATTTAATTAGATGTTTACGTCACAACCATTTGGGGAAACTACGCTTTTATTTTAAGTCTGAATAATACAGCTGCTTCACTTTTAAAAATCCCCTCATTTCAATTTGAATACAGCACAGCTGCCTTGATGTTAGTTCACTGAGAAGTGACAGTAGGATTGGTCCAAAGTTATAATATGCAATGATAGTCCCTTTGGAGCCGGCTCTTCTTTGAAAATAGAAAGGAAGTTACCCTGTGCTTTATTGGTCAAATGAGCTGTCAGTCAAACGTGTCTCATTGTGCATGCAGTCCAAGCCGAGCAAGATACGGCAAGCGTCTGAGGGAACTGAAGACATGCACAGATATATTTAGTTCTCTTAAAAGAGCAATGGTCATCCCCACATGACTTTATAAGAATTGGCTTAGTAAGCATCAGCTGCACAAGTTAGTCTTGTATGATGTAAAGCTCCCATCATCTGACATTTTGTTCTAAAAACTATTTTCAAAATGTCAGCAAGTCTCCAGACTTCAGCTCAGTGGTTAAAGCCTACTCAAAATCTGCTACCAGCCACCATTCCACTCCTTCTCCTCCCCACCCCCAGCCTCCACAATACATGAGCTGAGTTCACCATTTAACATTAGATGAAAATATGAAATTTTGTTTCTTGCTGTATTTCCAGAGTAAATAATAGGCAACATCTATGTTACTCTAACTAGCATATTCACTGATAAAATTGTTTTGTTTTGTTTTGTTTTCTTACGAGAAGGAAAGAAAAAAATAGGTCCTAGAAGACAACTGATACAAATTCAGTTCAATTAATAATATCTGTGGTGTGCTAGATATGTGCAAAGCACTGCATTAGGCACTAAGGATTCAAAGACAAAAAAGAAAACAGACAACAACAAGAACAAAAACTTGTCCTTGCCCTCAAGGAACTTACATTCCAATAGGTTACAGATATGTTCAAAGGAATACAAGGTAGGGTGTGATGGGACAAAGAGAGATTTAGACAAAGCAATCTGGGGGGGAAAAAAGACCAAGAAAGGAGCTGCCATAAGTCTTTTAGTAGGTAAAGGATCTTTTCCTCTGTCTTTTATCTCTTTTAGGTACAGGTTTAACAGTGGTATTGCTGGGTAAAAGGATACACTATGTTTGGTAGCATTTGGGGGGCAGCTACTTAGCATAGTGGAAAGACTGCTTAGCCTGGATTCAGGAAGACCTGAGATCAGATAATTAATCTCTTTATGACTGTGGGCAAAGCACTTAAACCTCTGTTTGCCTCAGTTTCCTGATCTGTAAAATGTGAATAATAATAGCACCTACCTCCCAGGGCTGTTGCCGGGATCAAACTCGATAATAATGTAAAGCACTTAGCATCATGTCTGGCACATAAAAGGCCCCATATAAATGTTGTTGTTGTTATTTAAAATTCCAAATTGCTTTCCAGAATGTTTGTATCCACTCACACGTCCCTCAACAACGTATGAATGTGCCTGTTTTCCAACAGCTCCTCCAACATTTATTTTCCTTTTTTTGTCACCTTTGTCATACTCTGATGGGTAGGAAGTGCATTCTCAGAAATACTTTAATTTGCATTTCTCTAATTAGTTGTGGTTTGGACCAATGATGCATGCAATTCATTACAGAGACATGACAGATTTGAGGTGTAGAATGAGACATATATATTTTTGTATACAACTGAGGAAATTTGTTTGGCTTTACTATACATATTTGTTAAAAAATTTGTTTTTCCTTTGTTTTTTCCCCAATAGAGTGGATGGAGGAAGAAAGAGAAAATACATTTCTGTTAAATTTTTAAAAAGAGAGAAACAGAGGAAGAGGTGATACTGATATGAAATATCGCCTGCTCTTTCCAATAAGGTCATGGAATTATTAGTTTAACTTAACTATTTTAGTTTGTTACAAGAGAAATCTCATGAAGTAGAAATTATCTGTAAGTGCATATAATGAAGAAAAGCATCAATAAAACTTTAACAATAAAACTGTTTTTAAAAAAAAACAGGAGAGGACACTTTCATTTGGGAGGATCAGAGATAGTAACACAAAAGAGGGGGCAGGGCAGCTGACCTCTGAACAAAAAGCAGGTTTCCAAAAGGCAAAGATAAAGAGGGTATAGTCCATGTATTGGGATTGGCCTATGCCAAAGTGTGAAGGCAAAGGAACGCTGAGTTTGAGAAATAGTATAAGTTTGGTGAAGATTTATAGCGACTGAAGAGTAATGATGGGAAATATGTCACAGCAGAAATTTAGATGAAAAATAGAACCGTTTTTTCTGGGAACAGAGAAATTTTGGTCTTCCTAATAACTGACAAAAACTATGGGAAAGTCATTACTGAATTCTTAATTAAGAATTTTGCACAGAAAAGAAGTACAATTTTAAAATTGATTATTTTTTTTTCCTGTTTACACATCTATTACTAAGCAATTTTTTGTGTGTGTTTGACAGGACTTTAATTTTGTTTTTTGTTTTTTTTTTTTACTTTTCAACATTCACTTTTATAAGATTTTGAGTTCCAAATTTTTTTCTCCCTCCCTCCCTTCCTTCCCTCCTCCCCCAGAAGGCAAGCAATTCGATGTAGTTCATACAGGTACAATCATTAAACATATTTCCACATTAGTCATGTTGTGAAAGAAGAATCAGAACAAAAAGGAAAAACCATGAGAAAGAAAAAACAAAAAAAGTGAAAATAGTGTGCTTCGATCTGCATTCTGACTCCATTGTT
The DNA here is from genome assembly GCF_003287225.1 of Phascolarctos cinereus. NCBI lineage: Eukaryota > Metazoa > Chordata > Mammalia > Diprotodontia > Phascolarctidae > Phascolarctos > Phascolarctos cinereus. Next base: position 401,729,003 of record NW_027555625.1, on the reverse strand, counting down.
CTTTCTCTGGATGTGGATAACATTTTCCACCATGAATCTTTTGGCATTGTCTAAGATCACTGTATGCTAAGCAAATATTTCAAAGAAATTCTGTCTTTACCAGGACCATCATTGGCCACTACCCTACAGTACATTTAGTACACCGTCCAACTTGAACTGGGCTATAATTTACTTGTTCTATCTTCATAAAGAAATATTTTGAATGAAAAGCATTTATTAAGGGCTTAATATGTGCAAATCAAGTTAACAGTGTAAATAATATTCAGTAGCTAGCTCTAATATTCATATTTAATCTACTTGGGAAGAAGCCCTCTGTCATAAGATCTTTAATATATTGTTTGCATGCAAATCTGCTATTTACAAATAGAATTTCAAATTCTTCAAGCAAACCTGTTAGGCCCTTTACTTGAAGGTATTTTGTTCAACAGTTCTAGTTACTGGATGTTTAAAGTAATAAAACACCTCTTTTAAAATATTCTAAAATCATAACTAAACCAGACAGGTTGCATAAATAAGTAGATTTGAGAATAATCTGTACACAAAACCAAAGAGCACGAATTTATTTCTTGTTTTCCTCTGCCACAGAATCTTGTGCATTCATGTCAATAGTTTTAATCAATGAGCTTGATAATTTGACTATCAAAAGGTCTAATCTCCCAGTCTGGTTACAAAGAGGTTGCCAAAAGGTAACTTGTAAGGTGATGACATATCCTACTTAAAGAAACACATTTTAGATCATAAATCATAAAGCAGGATATAGGGACTCTAGGCTCCTAAGTAATGTTTTCATTTTTGTGGTTGGATCTTCATAAGTCACTACTGGTTCTCTTTATCAGTGCTTTTAGCACCTTATAGCATCTGGATTTGATGTAGGAGAGCCCAGTGCCTAAAGGATGGCAGCATGTTAAGGTGAAATGTAGCAACTCCCCTCAGGGCAGGTGGGAGACACGCTCTAATGACATGAGGAAGCACATCTGTGGAAACCTGGGAAACAGTAGATGATTATCTCAGCATGCAGCAATAAGTAATCCAGCAGCTACCTGAGCAAAAGTGTCAGGCCAGGATGCAAAGCTGCAGAGGCACTCCCATGAATAGGTCCTGTAAAAATGGGCAAGACTGAACACCAAACTGAAGGACAAATGGCACATGTATCGAGCACGGGAAGGAATTATCAACAGTGACACCATGAATAATTGTCATCTTTAAATATGGCCTGCACTGCTGCCATACACCAGATGTGCCACTATGGAATGAACTGTATGAGATGCTAAGAGTGCTTTATTTCTTTCCAGAGTTTGCCACTTCAGGAAGATATTTTAACTACTCATCATTGATAATGATTACACACAAGTGACTGCTCCTCATTAAGAACTTGGCACAAACACACAAATAATTATTGACACAATTAAGCTTTGACACTGTGCCTGTCAGATTTCTTTTGTCCCCACTATTTATCAGTCCCATATTATTCTTTTTTTTTAAAGAAGGAAAATTCTCTGTTTTAATCAGAGTTAAACCCTCTCAAGTTTGTTCCCAGTATAAATATAAGGAAATGCTGGATTGCTAAAAATAACCAATGTTCTACTCAGTATATTATTAGCATTCATAAAGAGAAAATGGAAAGCTACAGTTCAGACATTGAAGGACAGATGTCTAAAGCAATAAAAAAGAATAATTCAACATGAGACTACAAAAATAAAGAGTAGTCTGTCAATGCCAATGCCAACAAATGAAATGTGTTGATGGTTGTTTAAACAATCTATACGGCTACATAAGCATATAACTGACTATATTATCAACATCCATTTCAATTCTTTACTAACTTGTTAAAGTTGAAAGACTTACATGTTTGCTGATATCCACTTATGAAAGTATGGTAATATTAAAGTACTATAGCCAGGCCAGTGCTAAGAATACGGTGGGAACATTAAAATTGGTATTCATGATGGAAGGATAACATTTGTTTCTTTCTTAAATTTTTTTCCCCAAAAAAGGTTTCTAAAATCATCATGATCAAAAATGACGGCAATGACTTCAAAACACAGATTGAATTACATTTACTGCAAGTAAATTTGAAATATCCCAGGCAAAAAAAAGGGCAATGTACTTTCGATAGATTTTAGCATAAAATATAGGTAGCTCTGCGAAACATGTATGTTTGTGAGTAATGCTTATAGACCAATGTTTCCTTCAGTTTCCTCAACGGGAAAATAAGCTGGAGAAGAAAACAGCGAACCACTCCAATATCTTTGTCGAGAAAACCTCAAACGGGGTTACGAAAAGCCAGACAAGAGAGAACAAGAGGCTTTATTTAGACTGTGAGCTCCTTCTATCAGACAGTGAGGTCCTCAAGAGCAGGGACTGTTCTTTTGCCTTTCTTTATATCCTCAACACTTAACACAACACCTGGAACATATCAGACACTTAATAAAGGCCTGTTGACTGAGAGATTGATGATTAAAATGGCCATTCTGGAGGTGAGTGGATAGGAGGAAGGAGTTACAAGTTTGAGGTAAATAACACTTTGTGATCTCACCTAATTTACCTGAAAATGAGTATCAATGTTAGTCTCAACCAATGTATTACTTGGTAGAAGTGTTTCCGGGGAAAGCAGGAGCAAAAGAAAAGAGAAGTCACCAAAGGTTAAGACCCAGTCTGAACTATGTGTGGGAACTGGGGGTGCGGGGGGTGGAGAAGGAAGGCTTGATGCCAAAGCAACCAACTTCAGGCCTCCCAACACGCACCTTGGAAATGGCATCACAGGAAACGTGCGGTTTACATGATAAATGAGCAACTCGGGTCGGTCAGAAGGTATTACCCTCCCCACCCCCACCCCCACCCTTCTCCTCCCTCTCTCCTCATCACTAGGAGTGTGCTGGGCCAGGTCTAAGCTTGGGAGAGCAGACTGTTCAAATTTCATTGTGTGCATTTATACCTCAGAAATCAACTGAGACAAACCAAAGCTTGACATGCTGTTCTGTTGACTGTCTACTCTTAAGAAAGTGTTAACAATGCACATTAAACTTAAAAATATGTAGGCACATTCATTTTATTTTCCTCGTAGAGCCCAGCTGTCAAACATTTACCAGCACATGCCCGTATTACTCAATAAATATTATGTGATTTCAGCAGGATTGTGGCAAAAGGTTCAAGTAATAAAGTCATCACCAGCCTGGAGGCCTGGTGACTTGAGGAGGAGGAGGAGGAGGAGGAGGATGATGATGACAATAATAATAATAACTGGCATTTATGTAGCATTTTAAGATTTGCTAAGTCCTTCATAGCTATTATTTCATTTAAGCCTCAAAATGCCTCCAATCTCCTCCGACCCCACCTCCGGTCATGCAGCTGCAAACATGTGACCTTTCATGGTATCATATTTTGGGGTGGGGATTATGACTCCAAATGATTGGAGTCTAATAATGCCATCTAACCCCCTATTTCCCTAAAATGTGCTATGATTGTATCATTGGGATTTGCTCCATCACAGAAGCAGCTAAGTGGTTCAGTGGACTTGGAGTCTGTAAGATCTGAGTTCAAATCCTGTCTTAGGAACTTTCTAGCTATGTTACCTTAGTCAAGTCACATAACTTATTTCAGCCTCGGTTTCCTCCTCTGGACTCAGTGGCCTTTAAGGTCCCTTTCAGGTCTAAATGTACAATCCTCTCTATGGTCCTAGGCAAGCTCCAAAAGAGCTCATGAAATAGCTTCTATGCAATTTCAGAGATGGGGTAAACATGGAAGTGCCATGCACAGATGAGTCCAGGCAGTAGTGAGGTTACAGTGGGAATACAGAATACCGAATGCTATGAATGGGGATGCAGCTTGGTACTACGACCGTGGACAGAGAACTAGATTTGTAGTCAGGGAACCTGGGTTCAAACTCCAGCTCTATCAAGTCATATCTAGGTGGTCTTGAACAAGACAGTGAACTTCAGTGAGCCTGTTTCCTTATCTGCAAGGATCCTTAACCTTCACTAGATCTTACCATCCTCTAATGCCTATATCAGCCACACATTTCTCTTCTCTTTCTAAGCCAAATGGTGGGGGGGGGATGGTGACTTTCTATGTTTATTGCCTCCACTTTGTTCCTTCCTATTTACTCCTCAATCCTTTCCAATACGGCTTCCAATCTCATTACTCAAAAGCTCACTCCAAAATTACTAAGGATCTCTTAATTGATAAATCTCATGGTATTTTCTCAGTCCTCATCATTCTTAACCTACCCACTGTGACACGGTTAACCACCTTCTCCTACTGTGGACTCTTTCCTATCTGGTTTTTGCGACACTACTCTCTCCTGGTTCTCCCTTGACTTCTTTGACCACTCCTCAGTCTCCTTTGCGAGTTCCTCACTCAGATTACACTCTCCACACTGGGAGGTGTTCCCCAAGTTTCTGTCCTAGGCCCTCTTCTTTATAGAAATCAGCTCCCATGGATTTAACTCTCATCCCTAAGCAGATGACTCCTAAATCTATGTATCCAGCCCCCATCTTTTCCCTGAGTTTCAGTCTCTCATCACCAATTGTTTATTGGACATTTTAAATCAAAAGTCCCTTACATCTGAAATTCAACCGGTTTAAAACTGAACTTACTATCTTTCTACCTAAACCTACCCGTCTTCCAAACTTCCCTATTTCTATCAAAGGCACTACCACCCCCTAAGTGTCTAAGTTCATGACCTCGGCATAACCTCAGTAGTACTCACTCCTCCTCCCCCACATATCCAATCATTTGCCAAATCGTCTTCTATAATCTCACTTGCATAGGATGCTTTTTCTCTGATCTGACAGCTCCAAGTTATTTCAGGCCCTCTTAACCTCTTACCTAGATTACTGCAACAGCACAAGTCTCTCACCAATCCAATCCACCCAAGGTCATTTTCCTTACATGGATTGCTAATCATATGACTCCTCCACTCAAGTAATTCCAGTGGCTTCCTACTCTGTTTAACTTTAAGAGTCCTTCCCCACCTTGCCCCTACTTACATTTCGAACCCCACTGGATACTTCTCCTCCCTCCAGAAAGCACTCAGTAATCCAGCAAAACTGACCTTTTCTCTGCTTGTCATACAGAGAAGCCCCATTTGCCCGCTCTATGCTTCTGCATTAGTTGTTACACAAGCCTGGAACGTACTATCTGCTTACATGCTCTTCATAGAATCACATTCTCCCTTTAAGACACAGCTGAAGCATGAAGTCTTTCCTGATCCCACCCTAATTACCTTGTATTTAACTGCTTGTATTTATTTGCATTTATTCACTTTCTGTTTATATTATAGATTTATACATATGTTTCATATAAAATGTATTTACATATACACAGTATGTATTTCAGTACCTGTCTCCTCTATTACAATATAATTTTATTGTAATAAGTTACAATGTAATATATTCAACACATATTTTTATATATACATATGTATTTATTTATGTACTTGTCTCCTCTACTACAAGGTATAAGTGAGGACACCTAGCCTTGCACATAGTTGTGCTTAATAAATGCTTGTTGGTTGACTGAATGAATATTATAAGAACTTTTTTTTTTTGGTGAGGCAATTGGGGTTAAGTGACTTGTCCAGAGTCACACAGCTAGTATTATGTGTCTGAGACTGGATTTGAACTCAGGTCCTCCTGACTCCAGGGCTGGTGCTTTATCCACTGTGCCACCTAGCTGCCCTCAACTGAATGAAAATTAACAATACTTCTAGCTCTAAGTCTATAATCCATTTGTCCTAAGCACTAGGGATAAGAGAAGAGTGTAGTGGAAGAGTGAGGGAAGATTAGTTGCTGTCAGTTGCCAGACAGTTTTATGGAGGTAGTTCTTTTATGTAGGCACCACGATCAATTCTCACAAGATTATGATAACAAAACATATATATATCAAAAATACATAAGTTAAAGTTAATGATTTACATTCTTCAGGTAGTATTGAACCATTATGGACTGACTGTTCCCCTCACCACCTGAGGCCCAAATCAGATAGCCCTTCAGTCAAAAGGTTGCTATATGTCTCCTACCAAATCACTATCTTCAGAGTTGGAATCATATTTCTTTCATTTTATTTCTACTGGTACCTACCTAGCACATTGCTCCACCCAAAGGAGTCATTTAGTAAATGTTCGTTAAATTGCTGAAATCTATTCTCAGGTTGTTCCTGTTTTTTGTTTTTTGTTTTTTTTAAATGAAGGAGCCATGACTTGTTCTCAATTACATTAATCAATATGACGAAAGTTTTCTGTGTACACAGTCTTCAAAATGACAGTTTCTTTTTATGTTTATTGTACCTAACTGAATCAAAGGACACTAATAATAGCTTATTGACTGGGAGGTATACTATACTTAGATGATATATTTTAAAGTACAGTCCCAGTAATTGCTTGATATATTTTAAAGTATGATCCCAGCAACTGGTTGTGTCTGCTTCTTGAGGAACCAGTCTAGCTAAGTACAGAAAGGATCATCAGTAGCAAGGTCACCACTTAGTGATGAATTCTTTGGTCACAATCATCCGTGAAACAAAGCAAACTACAAGATGATCCTCAGCCCTATGTGTCACCGCCTCTACTGCAGGAACAGCAGAGTGGTAGGAAAGGGAACAGAGGTGCTAAGAGTCCCAGAGTGCTTCTTAGTGATAGGTCATCTATCAACACAACTCAGCTGCTGGTACACTAAATGTGACATCCTGCCCGAAGACCTCCAAGTCAACATACCGCTAGAGGAACTACAGTATATCTATCGTGACATTTTCACCACAAACAAAGCCAAAAGACAGAAAGAAGACGTAGCTAAATGGAAGGATGTCTCACAGACACTCAGAAAGGGAAATCAAGAAGACAACAGAGCTGTTGTTTTTTTTAAGCTGGGTATCCAAAGGTAACAAGAAGCATTATTTCATTGACCGCTTCGTAATCTTGTACTTCATGGCCAAGGACAGGTATTTTAAGAAGCTTACCATGAAAATATTTGCCACTTAGATACCTATTACAGAAGACTGAGAGGTAGAGAAATCCTACATAGAACAAAGATACTCCAAATAAAATTCACACATATTTTGCTATTCATTGATATCATTTCAAAGATGGAAACAGGTATAGAAACAGGAAAAAAATACACTGTAAAATGACTCCGAAATAAGACTTGAAAGAGATCAAAGATTTTTAGACAACACAGAAGATGCATGCCTTCACAGACTATCTCAAAAATCTTCACAAAGTTTTAAGCTTTAGTAGCTTAAACCCATATATTGGGTAGGCACCAAAGAGGGGAAAGAATCTCAATGCTATGAATACTTTTTTTAAAGAATGCAACTGAGATCATCATAGGACCAATAACTATTGACCGATATGCCTACTTTGCCATCTTTGTAAAATTTTATGTGGATAATCTACATATACGGTGAAGGTGTATTGAGGGGATTAATTAAAGGGAAAGAAGAGTCATTCACAAAAAATATCCCACCGTAGACTGCGCATCATTACCTTTACACAACTGACCAAAAGATGAAGAGAATACATGATCTGACTTAGCTTATTGTTTGTTGAGTATAAAGAAGCTTTTGCTCCATAGAGTGAGGCGTCGTTCTGCAAGAGTTCTTCCAATAAGTCATCTTCTATGTATGTGCCAAAATTATACATGATTCCTTGAAAAATATATAATGCTAGTTTTAAAAAGCATCCCCTATACAAGCTATCCCTCTAAAAAAGGAGAGAATCTAAGAGAGTTACTGTTATAATTGTCATTCTATGAGCTACTTCTCCCTGTGGAGTCTGGTAGAATATGGGGAAGTTAAACTTTGATCTGTACGGATCTCTGAGATGTACTATGGAGAAGACAGAGAGAAAGAAGATGAGAAGGAACTTTGCTTTTTCTTATGAGAACTGTCTTAACAGTTATTTTATGAAGAAACATGATAAAGAAAATTTTATGAGAAGTGAATCTGGAGAGAGACTATTAAGAGTGATGGCTTGAGAGAAGTGGAAAGGGATTGTTTTCCTGTAGTATCTGGATATAATCTGAAGAAGGAATATAGAAATATCTTCTTTCTTTGTGAAACTATTATAACCTTTTTCTTGCAAAGTAGATGAAGAGGATTCTTGTTAAAAAGAAAATATTTATTCTCTCGAGTGAACAAAGTGTTCTAGGACTGTGTTATCAAAGGAAAGGAGAATCATCTTCTCTTGCAGTGACGGTTTGAGCTAACTCTAGTGATGATTCCTCTCACAGATAAAATATCATAAATAATTATCCAGTTCTATTTTATTATTGATTTCCCTATAAAATTACATATTCATAAACATGAATGTTTGATCCTATGAGATTAAGGGACACATATACATGTTTATGTGTGTGTGTACATATACAATATAGAATTATATCTATAGAGATATAAATATATGTGTCTACATATAGATAGAAAGACACAGAGATAGATAATATTTAATGAACTGGGGAGGGGGCTCTGAATTTTGTTGATTACTTGAGAGACATGTTGAAATTGTATTAATTAATGATGACATGCAAACATTTCTGTATTTCCCTAGAAATTGAAATGATAAGATTAAATAGGGGTAGTGTCAAGTGGCAGGCTGAGAGATGAGGTTGACAGACCCCTATAAGACTTGTTAGAGATATAACAGAGAAAATCATTTTCAACGACCCTCTGATCAACATAAATATAAAATGAGGCACAAAAGAGAAACATATATGCTTCCCAAAGTTATTCACCCCTGTCAAGAAGGATATCCAGTATAGAGTCTACAATGAAGAGTGATTTGCAGTAATTGGTGAAGTTCTCCAGATGTTCCTATTCATGGTTGACACTGTACAGATTGCATCTAGCCCCAAACACAGCATAACCATAATCTTTCTAAGAACTTCAACCTAATTTTACAGTGGAAAAACCAAGTAGATAAGGAATACCCATTACCTAGGTGAATCAATCAGCAACCATTTTTCTGTGCCAGATGCCATTTAGAGACCACCTCGGAGCAGTAGATACAAAGTTGAAATTGAAACAATATTTGCTCTTAAAGATGTCACATTGGAGTAGGAGTGAAAAAACGTACATCCATAAGTATATGCCAAATATTTAAAAATAAACATTGTGTAGCTATGGAAGGAAGGGCACTAGCAACTGTGGGAGGTCGGGGTTATGAAAGACTTTGCGCAGAAGGTGATACTTGAGCTGTATCTTGAAGAATGCCAAGGAAGCACCGTCAAAGAGGAAGTATATACTAAGCATGGGAGGTAGCTCTTAAAAAAGCATGAAGAGAGGAGCTGGAAGGTTTACTGTAGAATGTCTGAAATGGCTAGAACATATTGTACAGGAAGGGGAATGTAGGAAGACTAAAAAGTTAAGAAGAGACCAGGCTTTGAAAAGTTTTAAATGTCAAAGAAGGGGGTTTATAATGGATCCTAGAGATAATAACAGGGAGCCCAATGAAGTTTACTGAGGAAGAGAGTACTGGATTTAGGCAAATCACTTTGTCAACTGTTTGAGGATGGAATAAAGTGAATAAGACTTATGGTGGAGAGGCCATATAGGAGCTAGGGTAATACAGGCTCTAGGTTATCATGGACCAAACTGTGGTGTTGAATGTGTGAGTGAAGAGAAGGGGATGCATTGCAAAAGATATGACTATGAAACAACAAAATTTATAAATGATTAGATATACGAAGTGAAGGAGAGTGTAGTTAAGCTTGACAATCTATAGTACTTAATTCTGTGTGTGTGTATATGTTTGTGTGTGTGCGTGTGTGTATGTGTGTGTATTTTGGAAAGACAATGAAACTGGATCTCCACTTTCCATTAGCATCTCTGCTTGTTTTTGACTCCACAGAACATCATGCCCCCACGCCACATATCCCCTTGGTGCCTCCTACAGGTTCCTTTTGTGTGTTGGTTTTCCCTATTAGATTGTGAGCCTCTTGAGGGCAAGGACTATCTTTACCTTTTTTTTTTTTTGCATCCCCAGTGCTTAGCACGGTGCCTGGCACAGCGCAGGCACTTAAGAAATGTTTACTGAATTGAATTAAGTTGCATCCAGAACTGAATCCGATGAGGAAAGAAGGCTATATTATCTTTGGGAAATAACAAGGTTCTTTAAATGAACTGAACCTTTTCCCTGAAACAAAGGCCCATCTTTGAAAAACTGACTTTCTTTTGGTGTTTTGTATGACTGTGAGTCACAGAACACCATAGTCTTTGAATAACACAAATTATCATGCAAAAGCCAATGGAGAAACAATGCAAGATATAACACTTCACAAGGTAGGAGTAATAAAGGAAAAGTGGCATAAAGAATGTCATCCAAAAACAAAAAATGCATGAGTTAAAAGGTGAACTGGTTGTGTGGCAAGAGTGATGGATAACCAATAGATAGCCCAGCTTGCACACTTTACTGGTAGCTTTGTGAAGACCAGGTCTCTCTTGGTAATCAGCTTATGGGATGGCATTGACAAAAGTTACTCAAGAATGCCAAACATAAATGGGATACAATCTGCATCATTAGAGACAGTGATTACATAAATGATATCACAAATTGATTTGATTATTTGAGCTCTTTTAATTCATGTTTGGTCTAAGTTCTGTTTAATCTGCTCTAAATATTTGAAAGCAAAGACTAAAATTCCAAATGGGCTCCTTAAGACAGAAGGAATAGGTCTCTTTCCTGTTGCCTAACTTTCAAGGAACATTGGCTAAATCACTTCATAATGGTACTCCTACTAGTTGTGTTAAAATTCATAGTACAAATATTTTAAGCGGTTAAAATGGACAATTTAAAAAATTTTTCCTGACTCTCTTATAAAATGCATTATATGAATTTTCTGGGCAGTTTACTATCAAATCAGGAAACCAATGGCATCAAATTTTCAAATGTGAAAATGGCTGATTGGCCTTTAATGAAAGATCCTAATTTATGCCAGTTTCTTTTGACAACACATGACTAGTTTCTGTTAATAGCCTAAATGATCACTGTTCCACCAATTAAACTTAACAGGCTCAGTACCCAGCACAGCTCCCATCTAGAAACAAATACATATTACTCAGAACTGTTAATCTGTGCTCAGAAAAGAAAGGGGATGGGATGAATTTCAGCAACAATTTCTTCTCATTTCCCCAACTAGTGATGTGTTTGGAACTAGATTAAGGTCCTCCACATAGCTATGCACAGAAGCTCATCTTCATTGCCAGCCAAGTTTTAACTTGTGCCTAGGAAGAAAGAAAGGAAAGAAGAAAGGGAAAGAGGAAGAGAAGAAGGAAGGGAGGAAGAAAAGAAGGGAAGGAGGAAGGAAAAAAGGAGGAAGGGGGGGAGGGAGGAAGGAAAGACTTAAGTACCTACTCTGCTCCAGGCAATGTGCTAAGTATTTTACAAATATTGTTCCATCTGATCCTTACAACAACCCTGGGAGATTGGGAGGTAGGCCTTATTATTATTATTATTATTATTATTATTATGTTACAGCTGAGAAAACTGAGGCGAGCAGAGGTTAAGTTACTTGCCCAAGATCACATAGCTAGTAAGTGTCTGAAGATGAATTTGAACTCAGGTCTTCATGACTCTAGGCCCAGCACTCTAAAACTCAGAGCTGTAATAGTTAGTATCATTCCCAGGCTTTGAATTGACCCTTTGGTTTGTCCATAAATTAAACAAAACAAAATTTGGAACCTACCAAAACCTAGTAATAACATTTAACTCACATTTATATGGGGTTCAAACTCTGCTCATACTTGCATAAAATCTTTTGTAAATGACAAAATAAAATAGGGGGAAATATCCTATATAATTTTGATTTCTATTCTTTAAAGCAAAACACATTGAACATTGAATATACTATGGAGAAAAATCCTATTCTCATTTCATCAATAAAACTTCTTTTCCATTCCACTTTTAATTAAGCAGGAAGAATATAAATAGAATTATTTCTAAGAATGGTAAAATCGACACTTTTTCTTTTTAAATTTTATAAAAATGAACTTGAGTTCCTTTAGTGCTTTATGATTTGCAGAGCGCATTCAAGATAACAACTTTGCAGGGCTGATAGTAAATGTATGTAAGGCAGGGTGGATATAGTGAAGAATTCTCTGTCATGAGGCCTAGGCTTAAATACCAGGTAACACTTAATAGTTGTGTAACCCTAGCTGTCATTCAACCATTCTTTATCTCAATTTCATCATATTTAAAACAAGTGTATTAAAAGACTAGGGAATTAGAAGTTTTTGCCCCACCAGGCATTTTTCACTAGCAGTGTACTGTAACACAAGCATTGGAGAGAAGTATTCAAACTGAAGCCAACCAAATGGGAGCTAGAATTGCTACAGCATAATTCAAAATAGAGAAAAATAACCACAGATTGTACCACAGGTCCATGACAGTTAAGCAATTCCACATGTCTCACAGGGATCTGATTAAGTTTAAAGGCTCACAAGTGCTCCTACTTACAACATATGAAAAACACTTGGAAACTAAACCTAGAAAGAATTTTCTATTAATAATGGCCCTTCATAGCCATGCAGAGGAACGCATCCTTATTGCTAAATATACCTACCTGCATAATATAATAGCTGACTCCTTACAGCCCAAGTTTAGTTTCTCTCAGTGAAGTTACGTGAAGAAACAAACCAAACAAACGTCTCAAGATTACTGTCAATGTTACAGAAAATAAAAATGCTGGAAGGTGATTCTAAAACCATACCCTTCATTTGAGAGAGAATAATGAAAGTGCTTGATAGGAGAAGTGATTCTATTTTTAACCCAGTAGCTAATCTAGGATAAGTTGTGACAGCCATACAATGAGATTAATAAATAACAACAATAATAAAAAACAGAGCTCTAAACCCCAGAAAACCAATTCTGAAACAATTACAAGAAACTATTATGGGGCGCCTCTAAACAGTTTTAGCAAAATTCCCTCAGCACAGTTCTGATGCCAATAATGTGAACTGTGCATGCAATTCACTGCACACACTTGAAAATGTGCTCTGATGTAGTATGTCCTAATGAACAAGGCCACCAGCTTAATCTACCATCATTAGCAGCAGTTCTGTTTAGAAATGAGAGGCCACAACATTTTTCTCTCGTCTGTTCCTTCATACTTAGAACAGTGGTCCTCTGTGTGTGTGTGTGTGTGTGTGTGTGTGTGTGTGTGTGTGTGTGTGTGTTTGTGTGTGTGTGTCTGTGTGTGTGTATGAGCTTGTGGGGCTGGAAGAAGGGGAAGAGGGAGGGAAGAGCATGAGTAGGTGCATGCTTTTCTTTACATGGAGACCTGTGTGGGAACTAGATACACTTTACAAACCAGCTATTGAAAGCTTGCAACAAAGCCCTGTGAACATGCTATAGTTAGATAGCAGTTATTTCTTTTAAAATATCCTATTATTGGGCATGTTTGCCCAATAAGATGGGAGAGGGTCAAGGAAAGATGAATTATTGACAAGTTTCAAACCACAAAGAAAAAACCCTATGCAAAACAAATGAGTTCCTCATAGGTCAAACTGTAGAACTTGTTTAAAAAAAAAGAAAAATTAGATTTAAACAAATTCTCTAAAGATGCTGTGAAATACTGCTGCTAATAATGAATCCTAGGAATAATCATCTAGTTTTATAAGCCATTCATCTCTAATTTTTGTCTCTCTTCCTTTCTCTTTTTATTGGATTTTATAAAAATCAAGTTCCACTAGTAGGATGATGTCACCAAGTTAACCGTTGGTCCAAACTTTATTTTCTCTCTGATAGCTGGGTATTCAATGAGTCTTTGACCACATCAACTGTCAGTTTCTTTGTAACACTCAAATTAAAATGTTTACTGTTGATAAACCATTTTTTTCCCAAATCAATAACCGTTTCTTGTTTCTGGCTTTCAAGATGAAATATATTACTGCTATTTTCTTCCTTGAAACACGTCATTTAAAGCCTCAAAATTGGCACTTATATTTAGTTAAGTAGTGGGGTGGTATCTGATAATATAGAGCAATTCTTCAAGTACACAGTCTGCTAAACACCCTGAGGTTTTGTCTCTTTTTAGATCTGTGGTGAGATAATGGTTGTCCTCTGAAACTCTGGAAGTAAATTTTTTTTTAAAGGCAAGTGGGGTTAAGTGACTTCCCTAGGGTCACACAGCTAGTAAGTGTCAAGTGTTTGATCTGAGGCCCCATTTGAACTCAGGTCCTCCTGACTTCAGGGCCGGTGCTCTCCCCACTGCCACCTAGCTGCCCTGAAGCAAATTTTTACCTTATTTGGAGTAACTAAAAACTACTTATACAAATGATCATTCTTTTTAGCAAAGGGACTAATGTATTAGTAGCATTTCTCATTTCAATATCTCTACCCTCTTACCAGAAATTTTAGTCTAACTTTATAGTGACACACCACTGTGTGAAACCATTTCCTCCTTTCACACTGTAGCCATTTTGCCAGCTACATAATAGCTACAAAACAATTTGTTCGAATATGCTATGATGCCAGGTCTAACTAAGGATAGAGAATGATTAATTGCTGCCTATAATCTGTTGGAAAATTCAAAATTGAATTGGCATTAAAGTACATATTTTATAATAGTTAATGACTATTTCATATGCCCATGAGATAAAATATCCATACTCCTTTTTCATTTTTCTTCTTTTTTTCTCCGTCCTTTTTTTTTTTCTGGTGAATTATCTACAATTTGAACAGATCGTGGAATGAGATTAACATCAATAATGTATGGTAGACCCAAGAAGGGTAATGGGTTTTGAGAAATTAAGAGAAACTTATCTAAAAGTGCCAGAAGGATTATCTGAACCATAGCAACCTCCCTGTCAGTGGCTGAGAAAGGGCAGTGTCACAAACCTTAGGTCTCACTGAGACTATCAGACATGAGGGAGTCTGTGTGGTTGGCCGTGATGCTCCTGGCTAGAGAAGCCTGCTGGCAAAGAGCAGTGATATCTAGTCAGACTGCAAGAATAAGCAGGGAAAACATGGATGGGCCTGCCTTTTGTGTCAAATTGAAATGCTTACAAGATGTTGCTAGTAGCAACAGCATCTTTAGATATGGAACATAATTTCAAAAATTAATCACATGGAGAAAAAAATGAATGAGCCCTGCATACTGCACAGGCTATCACATGGAGCTGGACATTTAGTTAGTCTATCACTACATATGTTTTGGATAGACATGACAGCTATAGAATGAAACATGCCCAAGACTGCAAAGGAGGAGAGGAGGATATATCACATTTGGAAACTTGCGTGGCACGTTCAGTGGTTCCAAACTGCTTCCTACTTTAAAGTGCCACTTTTTAACACTATTATTGTTTTTATAATGCTCATTGTTGTTGAGACATTTCAATCGTGTCTGACTCTTCATGACCCCATTTGGGCTTTTCTTGGTAAAGATACTGGAGTGGTTTGCTATTATTTCCTTCTGCAGCTCATTTTACAGATGAAGAACTGAGGCAAACAGGGTTAAGTGACTTGCCCAAGGTCACACAGTTACTAAGCGTCTGAACTCAGGTCTTCCTGACTCTAGTGCAGGAGTTTTATCCACTGTGCCCCTAGCTGCCCCCTTTATCATGCTATATAGATGAAAATCAAGGACAAACATAAAATCACAAGAGTAAAATTAATACTGACCACAAAAATCAATGGAAAGGGTGCACATAGATGTGAAGAGACTGCAACACATTCCCAAAGATCACGTTTATGCAAGAAGTAAAATAAAAGAAATCATGAGAGATGTAAAAAAATGAGATGCACTATTCATGCAGTGAGACAAGGAATAATGGAGGTATATTTTAAAATTTTCACAGGTACCCATGAAATGTTAAAAGACCAAATAAGAGGAAGGATTTTAGCAGCATCAGCAAATCCTCAGTTGAGGGACAAGAATCACATAATACATGAGAAGGTACATATAGGTTGCAATCCATACCAGAAAAGAGTCCACACCAGTGAGATCATAAATCCAAGTATTAAAATACTAAGCCACTGAAGTTAGTTTCATTTTTTACATAGCAATACCCAAATTAATAATAACTGAATTTTTCAAAATTGTGTTCCTGATTCCTTAACTGATAATCTCTATAATTAAAAATACACACATACACACATATACATACATACACACAAGGAGCTGTGTCTATACTAATATTACATGGCAAATGCACTCCTTTCCATCAACAGATTAAAATTCTTTTCAGCTTTTCTTCCTGTGTGATTTTTGTTCAAGTTTTCTCGTAAGTGTTTCACAAAAATTATGACAGACAAGGTTTTCTTATCATTCTTTTCTTATCCTGGAAAGTCATCACTGAGGCAGTCCAACTGTTGTATATCATTTTTGCAACATGATTAACCCTCCTCTGGTCACATTTATTCTCTATTTTTATTTATTTTCTAGGATTACATAAATATACAACAAAACATATAATTTCCCCAAACAGCTCCTTTATATCATCTAAATTTTAAATAATCTTTATCTCTTTTTTTCTTAATAATACTAATGAAATCTGTTCTACTTAAATTCAATCACTGGTTTGACTAATCACTCAATCAATTAACAAACATTTATTAATTGCTTACTATGTACCAAGCCTCGGGATAAGCACTGGAGTTATGAAGATAAACCTAAAACAGTTCTTACCTTCAAGATGCTTAGATACTAATTGGATAGACAAACATCTATGTGTGTGAACACATACATATACACATGTAAACACAAATAATGGCATATATACATATGTGTATATATGAATGAATATATAAGACATATAACAATAAAGTATAAGGTAATCTTGGAACTGGCAAAACCAAGGAAAGCCTCTTGAGATTTGAAGGAAACAAGGGATGCTAGGAGGCATTGGTGTGGCAGAAGAGCATTCCAAGTATAAGGAACAAGCCAGTGAAAAGGCACCAAGATCTTTCCTGGGGGAGGGGAGGAGAAAAGCAAAAGGCCAGTATGGTTTGATTGTAGAGAACATGGAAAGGAGTAAACAGAAGTGTACTGGAAAGGTAGGAAGTTTTTGAAGACTAAATACCAGATTAAACAGTTCCATTTCTACCCTAGAGCTTATAGGAAGTCACTGGAATTTACTGAGTGTGTATGTGAGTGGGGGACAAGGGGAGGGGAGGTGTGTGTGTGTGTGTGTGTGTGTGCCACAGTGAGGACTACACTTCAGGAAGATCGCTCTGGCAGCTGAATGAAGGATGGAATGGAATGAGGAGAGAGTTGAGGCAGGCTCTTGAGCAATCGATGGCGCGACCAAACGTGTGCCTTCAGAAGCTTATTTTGGCAGGAACACGTAAGATGGATTAGACAGGGGAGATTCCAGAAGCTGGAAAATAAGCTTAATAGGAAGTGATTTCAGGGGCCCCAAACAGGCCTCCATTCTGAAAAGCCAGCTCCAGAGGCAGCTAAGTAGCACAGTGGATACGGCACCAGACCTAGAGTCGGGAAAAAATGAGTTCACACCCAGCGTCAGATACTAGCTATGTGATTCTGGGCAAGTCACACAACCTCTGTTTGCCTCAGTTGCCTTGACTGTAAAATGATGATAATAATTGCACCTACTTCCCAGGGTCGTTGTGAGGACTGAAGGAGACAATCATCATAAAGCCCTTGGCACAGTGCCTGGCACACAGTCAGTGCTATATAAATGATAGCTATTATTATTACTGTCATTAGTCATAGTTTGCTCAACTGTACAACAGAAATGACAGTACCTACCTAGCCGGGTTCTTGTGAGGATCAAATAAGATAATATTTGTCAAATGCTTAGCACAGTGCTTTGGCATATGGCAGGCTCTATATACATGATTATTTCCTATTCCCTTCCCTAAAGGAAAAAAAAAAGCAAAAATCCAATTCCCTTCTACTTGCTGGTGGTGAGTAGAATTCTAACATCTTAGACATATCCCTCCTTTACAAGATTTTATTAAGATTAAAATATAAATAGTATTATGGGGGAGCAGAAGTGGATAGCCATTAGCAGTCATTTATACTTTAGTATGAATGGAGGATCCAAAAAGGTAGGGATGAGCATGAGGGTGGGGGTGGGGTGTGGAGAGAGAGTGAATATAGAGACCTATGAACCTAGAGGAGGGATGAGAAGAAATGGGGGCCAAAGGAAAAAGGGGTACACAATGGGGAATCTGAGAGTGCTAAAGACAAGTCATGCCTTCCTTCCTTTGCTTAGGGCTAGATCTGCTAAGAGCATTCTTCTTCTTCTTCTTTGTTCATCCCAGAAGAGCTATGTGCTCTTGTGTGAACTAGTGGAGTGTTATGGAAGTTCTGTACCCAGGTCAGCAGCATGCCACCTCTTCGCTTAACATAAAAGCCCCACAATGTGAACTTAGATTCTAATATGTCCTCACCATCTAATATTTTGTGGCTGTATTCGTGCAAGTGAAAGTGAACAGCTCCTAGATCAATCTCATTAAAATTATTATTCATTAGTGGGCATGTTTTTAAGCTTGCTTTCTAAAGGAAGTCCTTTCCTTTTACAAGGCCATTCCTCTTTTTTCCCCATTTAATGTTTCCTTGTAGGTTCACGATGTTAATTTTAAGGTTATGTTTTAATGATTTCCTAAATGACACTTTCATTGTAGTAAGATGAATGCATCAAATCACTCTTCCAGGTACTGATGTGCTATTGACTCATAGTTAGAAGGGTATGAAAGTTTCAAACCATTAATTTGGGAATGTATTAATAAAGTGAATTTTAAAAGAACCTGAACAAAAAGCAATGCTGTTTTCACTGCATCTATTTAGTTTGTGAAAAAGCTGCAATATAAATTGCTTTTTGAATCCCCTATAGACAATTGCCTTTGCTCAATTTAAAACACCCTAATTCTCATTGAAGGCTTAATTTAAAAAGGGAACATTTTTACAGCAGCTACAAATTTCTGAAACATTTCTGGCTTCTGCAAAACTAAACAGATTCTTATCATTGCAAACAAGCAAACAAAGAAACAAACAAAAAGAACACTGCTCTTGAATGAAAACTATTTCCTAATGGTCTTTGTAAATATGTTGCTTAGCAAGTTGTATTTCCTACCTCAAAAGCAACTAAATATCTACCTGCAAAATCAGGTTCCAAAGTTCTCCTTCACTATGAATGTTACTGTTTTGTTATTTGTCCTTTGTTTTCAAAAAGGACCAATGACATCGCAGGGATGTCTTGACTTGCACATGAATTGTACCCGGCACGAACTCACTAAATTTTTAAAGAATCAAATCAGGTAAAGATGCAATTAAACAAAAAAACGGAGCAGTGTGAATGCTTAAGTATCTACTGAAGATCTTCTAATCACCATCTGTGGCCAATTGATGAAGAGAATATTTGGGGGGGCAAGTAAGGCTTTTTTTTTTTCCAAAATAGAATACATATGTGTGTGTCTCTCCAGATAGACAAGCGTACATATAAAAATGTAAATCTGAAAAGGCTTCTATAAGTCATCACCTGTAGCCCCCTTATTTGACAGATAAGGAAACTGAGACCCAAACTGTGTAAAGTACTCAAGGTCACATAGGGAGTAAGAAGCAGAGCTGGGATTCAAATACAACTTTCACTGTTCTTTCCTCTACACTTTTATGCCTTTGCCTTCCCTTTTTTCTCCCAATTTTTCTCCTTTTTATTTTTCTTCTTTTCTTTCTTCCCTCCTTCCCTCCTTCCTTCCCTTTCTCTGTAATATATATGTAAGTATATAATATCTTATATTATGAATGTATTCTATCTATACCTGCATATACTCTTAGATGAATAAATGCATATATACAACTATGTGTGTACATACACACATATACATGCATGTATGTATGTACATATACATATGTGTATGTATGTTTGTGTGTATATCTTCTGGACTCCAGAGATGCCTGGATAGATGGGGTGGAAGATCAGCAGTATTATCTTTGGAGAAGAATAAAAGCTATATTTAAAAGTATTTGATTCATGTGGAAGAGATACTGCATTTAATTTGTTTGACCTAGTTTGGGTCTCAGTTTCCTTATCTGTCAAATAAGGAAGCTAGAGATGATGACTTACAGGAGACTCTCCAGATTTACATTTTTATATGTACGCCTGTCTATCTGGAGAGACACCCAGATATGTATTCTAAGTATTATTTGGGAAAAAAAGCCTTACTTGCCCCCCAAATATTGAAGCAAAAAACAGGGCAGAAGAAGGTGAAAGGATGAGGATGGGAATGGTAGAGAAAGTCTAGGAGTCTGGAAAAGAATGAAGACGGGTCTAGCCTGGGCGTTTTCCTTAAAAGAGAATTTCTGGAAGGAATTAGCCAATCAGAGAAAGGGGCTACAGAGGAGACGTATACTTCCAGCATGAAAGGTCCAGGAATGGAATGAATTTCTAGGGTGAGAAGGCGCCTGTGGCATGGTAGAGAACGTCTAGAGACTCACAAGAGCCTGGAGAGGAATGAGAACACAGTGGTGTTCTCCAGGCTTGTCTGTCCTGAAATCATCTCTATCCGTCAGTTCTTGGAGTTATAATGTTAACTCCAAAAAGGTCCCTGTTAATGTGTCATTAAGTAGCTATACACATTTATAACACACACATGTAGAAAGAATCTTAAATTAATTCACTGTTACAAAATTCTAAATTAATTCACTGTTGCAAAAAGAAAAAAAAAAGATCTGATCAGGGCTCTGTTATTTAACCAGCCTAACTCTTCTTTGTAATCAGACAACTAATAAATTTTAAAATAATCGATGTTAGCTTTTAAAGCTATAGTTAGCTGTCCCAGTTGTAAACAGAACTTATTTCTTTTCTTTTTTTTTCTCCTTTCAAATAAATCTTTTCTTTCTATGCCTATAATAAATACAAAGCAACATTGAGAAGTTAATTGTCTACCTTTTAGGTAGAAAAAACATACTGAAACTATAAAGCATTCTACAAATGGAGCTTAATTATATATGCATATATCAATGTATGTATACACATGCATATCTGTACATTTGTGTATATATAATTATGTGGATACAGATATGCACATGTATAAATATATAATTATGTATATGCCTATACATCTATAAGCATATATATGCATACACCTGTAATTGCATGCATACAATTAGACACATATACACATACATATACAACACATATATGTGATATATGTAAATACATACATGTAGATTGAATTGTGGCCTTTCCTTTAAAATTGATTTTTCTCTGCATATTTGGTCCTGTTACTGCATTCCTGGTAATATCTCCCCTATAGAATGTCGAGCTCCATTTATTCTGGGCTCTTCACAATCTTCACTGTATTACTGGCTTGCTATAGCTTAAAATAGGTTTTTAAAATTATGGGTCAACAACAAAAGTAAAAGGACACACAAGGACTGCACCGTAAACAGAATGACAGTGGTGAAGGAACAGGCAACAGATCCCAAACAAGAGAAAGGTTTTCTCTAAATGGTGCTTGGGGGGGGGGTTGAGAGGGAAGGGGGAGCCACTACTCTGTGACCAGTGTGCTCATCTCTAAATCTGTTCTTTACTGGGTTTGGTTTTGCAGTGAAATATAAGGGTGGTTTCTGCTACTCATATGAGAAAGAATCACAATACAGTATACCACCCTGTAATACGGGGAAATATCTCCCCACCACTGCCAGGCAGAATTGGCAACTGCCAAGTTTTGTGAGGGAACAACAACCCTCAGCAGTCCCCAAATATCCTTCCTATCCGCCTGCTATAATGTGCTCCTCAGCTCTATTTGGACTAAAATCTCCTCCACAGAGTTAGACCATTAAGCCAAAAAGGTGCTTGTGAAAATGTACATGAGTTTACCCGAGAGTAAATGAAGGCCATTAGGACCATTAACACAGCTACACAGGTTTGTCAGAGAGGCAGTTGGGCTAATGGATAGAGGGCAAACTTTGAAGTCAAAAAGAATGAGGCCTAAGCCCTGCCTCTGGCACACACTGGCTGCATGATCAGGGAACTCTCACTTCAACTCAGCATCTCAGCTTACTCGTGGTGCCAAGAAAGGAGGGTCACGTTTGGAACTGGACGGTCTATGTTTAGAACCCAGCTCCCCAACTGCAGTCATGCCTTCCACATCACAACTTTCCCTATCACAGTTTTGATATATATTGCAAGTCAGCATAAGAAATTAAGTGGGAATTTTGGGGGAGTTTTGCAGAAGGTGCAGATGACATGTGAAGGCCAGCAAAGGACACAGAGTCTACGACCAAACACTTAACCCAAATTTTACAATAAGGTACTGTAAACACCCCATAAACGAAAAGGGAACAATTCAGACTTCTTCTCTGGTATGAAGGGAGGGCCAAAAAATTTTATGTCGATTTTCCAGATCATTGGGGATACTATGCCCCTAAACCCCACAATGTGGAAGGGATAACTGTAATAAGCTGGGTGATCTTAGGGAAGTCTGTCTTGAATTTCAGTTATCTCATCTACTGAAAGAAGACTGATTGGAGTAGAGGTGACCTCCCGAGTTTCTTTCTATCTCTAGCTCTATCACCTTAGAAGAATATATTCCATATTGGAGTCAGTGATCTACATTACAGAAAGGAGTTTCTACACTGGGAGGACCCACAAAGGTGAAATCACAGGTCTGGACTACCCTCTCACACACACCTTCTGTGACTCATACCCTCAAATTATTTTGGTTAATTATATAAGGAACTAACTAGATCTCAGAAAATGACAGGCAGAACAGATTAAGCTGAATTTGGAGAGACGGATCTTTAGGAGTTTATAAAATTTAATGGAAAACCAAAAAGACTGGCCTTGAAGCCAGGAAGACTAATATTCAATCTTGCCTCTGACATATACTTGCTTTCTGACTGTAGGCAAGTCAATTAACCTCTCACTGTTCTAGGCAACTCAAGATTCTGTATCAGAAAAGATGCTAACCAACTTTGGTAGAGAAAGTTCCTCACCAAGGAGTTACCTAGAATAGTGAAATCACAGGTCCAATCCTATCCTTGTTAAAATGTCAATAACCACCAGTTCTGCCCCCCCGAAAAAAAAAACCAAAACAAAACAAAACAGAAAAACACCTGCCATACTAAAATCCTTAGCAAAAAAAAAAAAAGCTTAAAAACTACAGTTGTCAAGCTGTTAACTAGAATAAAATTCAACATGGTTCAGCAAATAAATGTTGAAAGACTGACTTAATTCATTTTATTATTCATAATCAGTAAGAAAAACATATAAATTGCATCCCAGGACTCAGCTTAAGATTGCAATGATTCTAAAAGGATTTTTTTTCTGATTTTCACCACAGCTTTATTTATTTATAAATTAAGGAATATGAAATATCTCTCACAGTTAAAATTGCAGGTCTGGAATTAGAAATCTGAAGTTCAATAATTTAATTTCTGCCTCATTTTATCCATTCGGAAAAAAATCTAAAACTATTTTCTATCAATTCTGAGGGCTGATACACGATTCAAATAAGCTTTGCAATCTTGCAAGGGGGATTTTCTATAAATTGTTTGCAATATATCAAAGTATTTAAACTGTGCTCCCTGTTGCATAAATTCAAAATACTTGTCAGTACTCTATGAATGTTTTACTAAGGTCATTTGAAAGAAATGAACCTCTTTCAACATCCCCTTTGCACTGCACTAGAGAAATGAGTCTTTGGTCCTATCAGCGTTCGGTCTCTGCTGTTATTATAATCAGGAATGCCCCTAAAGACAAATAAGCTGTAAACTTCTTGAGGTTCTCAAGAACATGCTCTGACTCTGGGAAGAGGGTATCTGGATCTCAGTCTTAGCTCCTACCATCAACTATATCACTTGCAGGATGGGCTCATGATACCTTATCTTCCTGAAGATAGGATTCTGGCAGACAGTGAGTCAACAAGCATATATTAACCACTGATTTTGTTCCAGGCACACCGAGCTTCAAAGATATGGAGAAAGGCAAAAACAGCCCTGCCTTCAAGAAGCTTATATTTTGGTAGGGGAGATACCACAGAAATAACTAGGTACACAAGATACAGAGCAACTAGAAGGTGATCTGAGATGGCAAGGGGCCAGCAGCTAGGAGACCTGGGAAAGGTGTCCTGCAAAAGGCAGGAGCTGGGTCGCATTTTGAAGAAAGTCAGTAAAACCAAGATGGGGGCAGAGGGCAAAAAGAAACCAAACAGTCAAGAGAGGCACAGATTCAAATCCTCCCTCCAACACTTACTAGTTGCATAGCCATGGGCAAGTCTGGTAATTTTTCTTAGCCTCAATTTTCTCATTTGTAAAAATGCAGATAGCAATACTGATCATAAATACCTCACAGTGTTGTTGAGAAGATAAAAAGAGATAATGCATATATATATAGTGATTTGCAAACTTGAAATCACTACATAATTATCAACTATGATTCTAGTCAAATCTGTTCTCTAAAGGCGAAAAAAAAAGATGTTCTTTTTCTTCCTTAAAACTTTACTTAGATTACTTATTACAACAATTAGCCTGGATTCCCAAAGGGTATGGCAGCAGAAGACAATCACCATCAAGATAACACTGGAGAGGCTTTGAGTAAAGTTGGAGTGAAAGACCATATGCCTGCAAGTGACAGGTTCACTGAAACAGGTTCATCCCTAGGGGTTTGACAACCAGGCACTGATCTATTCTAACCGCAGCAACTCATGAAGACTATCATCGAAGGAGATCATAGGACTTCAAGCTTAAAGGGACTTGAAAAACCATTTAATCCAACCCCTAGGCAGCCAGGTGGGGCAATGGATAGGACTGCTCTGGGCCTGAAGTCAGGAAGCCCTGGTTTCAAATCAGTCCTCATTTACTAGCTGTGTGACCCTGGGCAAATCATTCAACTTTTGTGTGTCTCAGTTTCATAAACTGTAAAAAGGGGTTAATAAGAGCACATATCCGGCAAGGTTGTTGTGACGATCAAGTGAAGTAATATTTGTAAAGTGCCTGGCACACAATAGGTGTTATACAGAATAATTCCCTTTCCTTCTGAGAAAAGTGAGGTCCTAAAAGTTAATTGACTTGTTCAAGGCCACACAAAGGCAATTAAATAGCAGAGCAAGGTTTGAACTGACGTCTCCTGATTCTGGTTGCAATTTATAATCATGGAAGGCAGAAAAACGAAATTAAAGATCTTTGACATATTGGAGTTTATAAATGAATACCTCTTCCACTGCTAGCATGACAATAAAAAGGCTTTGCTAAATCAGAGGGCCAAAGTTCAAATCCTGTCTTATCCATTCTGTGCTCCTCTTTCATTTATCCATTCCGTTTCCTCCTCTATGAAACCAAGGAATTGGATGAGATAGCTACTAAGTTGCCTTCTACCTCTAAGTCTTTGATTTTATGATTTTATTTATATGTATGCCTAGGTAACAGAGTGAGGGCCATGAGAGATACTACCAAAAAATTCAAACAAGGTTCAGGAAGTAAGAAACACCACAGAGAATATTGTGGAAATGTTAGTTACTGACTCCACATCCTCTGAATGTCCTGGAGTGATACACTTGCTTCCCAACTCTCTTGAAAGGGAATTCCATCCTTCCAGTTTTCCATTGATGAAAATCTCATTCAATTAGCAGCACTCTGACTCAGTGAAGATTTACATGTTACATCCCACACCACTACCACCACCCTATGGCCCAACTGGAAGAATTACTTCCTACTTTTCTGCTTCCTAACCCAACACCACCAGCTTATGTGGTCCCAAAGGCTAAACTATTGGGATCATCACAATTAAAAAGGGTGTCATTGTCTGCTCTGTACTTATTCCCATCTTTGGAATAAGGAGGAGGGCATGAGATCTCGCTGGAGAACGGCTGAGAAAAAACACAGCAGTCATGAAGAGTGAGTTCCTATTACCTCTCCTGGGCAACACAGACTCCCCCTCCCTCTCTCTGTACTTGTGAAATATTGGCACATAAACTGCATTGATACTCATGAGGAAAAAAATTACAGTCATAGAGGTTATCTCCCCAAGAAGCTACTCTCTTTCTTTATTAATATGCTTCAGATTGTTGCAACACTACAAAGCCAAAAATAAGTTTTCTTTGATCAATAAATTGTAGGCTGGGAAAGAAAATACTAATTTTCTATTTCTTTGGGACCCACTGCTAATATATAGCACAGCTTTCCAAAAGTGTTCTCAGAAACCTGATATAGAATTATCTGAAATTACACTAGAGTGTCTCTCCTGGATCACTCTGTTCTCTGTCACTTTACAGGGATGTCTCTGGAATTTGGTGGGCTTTTGTTTTTTTGTTTTTTTAAGGGGGTAGAATTATCTTTGTAAAGAAATATGTATATATTTATACGTGTATGTATATCTATATATACATAAAATTTTTATTTTCTACCATAGTTTACAGCTGGTATGCAGTTGGGGGGAAAAAGCATAATATATTTCTAAGTCAGATTGTCAGAGAAAAATTGTTGAACCCTTACTTCTGTCAATTCTCTACTTCAAAACATGCCCTTTAACCTCTGAGAGTAACTTCATTTTTAATCCAGTATAGGGAAAGATCCTCCACTAAAGCTTTCCTTGGATACGTGGAGGTGACCCTGTATTCACCAAGGTTAGGAAAGCTCGACAAGAGTCCCAGCAGGTCCTACACTAAGTTGGAAAGGTTTCAAGGCCAAGTCTGGTAAGAGAATGCTTCTCTGCTTTCAGAGGAATAGCCCAGCTAAGTAGGTTGGATTTCACCAGAAGGGTGGCCTTTAGGTGATGGATCTTTTTCAGCCTCAGCAATTGCCTGTCTGTCATCTACCATATAATCTAAGGCACAGAGATGCTGTTTAGACAGATTTCTTGTTTGGGATTTGCAAATATTCCTCCATAGACAGCTAGGTAGTGCAGTGGCTAGTCCCAGGGTCAGAAATATGAGTTCAAATCCAACCTCAGATACTAGTTATGTAACTCTAGGCAAGTAACTTCACTTCTGCCTGCCTTAGTTTCCTCAAGTATAAAATGGGAATCATTACAGCATCTACCTCCTCTAGTTTTTGTGAGATTCAAATTCAAATGAGAATATTTCTAAAGTACTCAGAGCAATGCCTAGACATAGTAGGTGCTATAAAAATGTTTGTTTCTCTTCTTCCCTCAGAAGGCACTCTATACAAGCCACTGTCCATGTGAAAAGATGCATAAAGTACCTAGCAAACTGCAAACAGGAATGGATAATTCAATTCAAGAAACATTTATTAAATACCTGCCCTGTCAAAGCACTGTGCTAGAGCCAAAGCAAGACAAAATAAACCCACGCCTACTTCTAACTAGATGACAGAACACAGATTATAATACTAGGAAGAAAAAATACATAATTAGAAAGAAGGGGACTCAAGAAATTGCCTCTCCTCCAGTTGTTCTTAACCTTTTTGGTGTCCTGGCCTCTTCTGGCAGTATAGTAAAGCCTGACCCCTTTTCTGAATAACGTGTTTAAAAGCATAAAATAAAACACACAGGATTAAAATGAAAACCTATTATAGTAAAAAAAAAAACTATCAATAAATTGGGGAATAGCCAAATAAGTTGTAATATATGTTTGTGATGAAATATTATTGTGCTATAAGAAATGATAAGCAGGATGGTTTCAGAAAAACTTGGGAAGACTCATATGAACTGATGCAAAGTGAAGGGAGCAGAACCAGGAGAACATTATATAAAGTAACAGCAACACACTAATGGTGATCAACTGTGAAAGACTTAACTACTTAGATCAAGCAGTGATCCAAGACAATTCCAAAGGAGTCATGACAAAAAATGTTATCCACCTCCAGAGAGAAAACTGATGAACTCTCAGTGCAGATTGAAGCATATTTTTCTTTACTTTCTTATTTTTATTGTTTTTTTTTCCCCCAACATGGCTAATATGGAAATGTTTTACATGACTTCCCACATAAAATTTATATCATATTGCTTGCCTTCTTGACGGGTAGAGGAGGGCTGGGAAGAAGAGAAAGAATTTGGAAACCAAAAATCCTTAAAAATGAATTTATAAATAAAAAAAATCTACAGATCTTAAGATAAGAATCCCTGTTCCAGTCTATGTATTGCCAACAATGGGCTATGTGAGCTTTGCCATCATTTGACGGTGATGCTTAATTTCCTCACCTGAAAAATGAGGGCAATGAAATAGATGACCCCTATGTTTCCCTTCTTGCTGGAGGATCCTAGCTGTGATACTCTATGGAAAGCACTTCATGCACTTGACACATGACCCACGCTACCTAGTGTTTTAAGCACAATACTTTACAGACCTTAAAGCTTTATGGAAATGTAGCCTTATCATTTCTGGTAAAGTGCTTAAGATATCTGAAACTAGTTCCTTCTCTTTTCAATAAAGACATAATCAAGTCATTTCATTCTTAGCATCACAGAAGCAGCTGGCAATGTAGGAAATAGAATATTTGATTCAAGTCAGGAAGACCTGAGTTCAAAATCTGCCACAGACACTTATTAGCTGTGTGACTCTGGGCAAATCACTTCACCTATGTATATAGGGTTACCTCATGTATGGGGATAATGGTAGCAACTATCTCTCAGGTTTGTTGTGAGAATCAAATGAGATAATATTTGTAAAGTGCTTTTAACACACTGCCAGAGACATGATAGGAGCTTAATAAGAGCTCACTGACTAGTTTGTTGACCGACTGCTGGGCTCAACTAAAGCTATTTTATATTCTCCTGTCTTTTGTAAGCCCACGCATAAGCCTGAATTTGACATAGATTTAATCCAATAAATTCAAACACTTATTTGCTGCTTACTATATGCAAGGTATTATGCTGGGTGCTGGCAATACAAAAATAAAAATGAAAAGCTGTTCCCTGCCCTCAAAGAGCTTACGTTCTAATGGGGGATATAACATGCACAAAGACAAGTATCTACTAGATAAATCTGAGCAGGACTAAAATACTAACCGGAATGGGTAGTGTGTTGGGGATGGTCAAGAAATGCTTCCCTTTGGAAGTGGCCCCTGAACTGAATACTGCAGGAAGCCAGGAATTCTAAGCAACCTAATTTTCTAATGAGTGAGAAACTGTGTGTGTTCTGGGGCGGGGATGTCAGGGAGGGTGAAGAGTCTGTGTAAAGGCACAGAGACGGGACGTTGAGTGCAACGCACAATAAATAAATCTGTATGACTAGAAAACAGAGCTCATGAAATAGAACAGCATTAAGTGAGTCTGGAAAGGTAGGTTGGGAGTCTGGTTGTAAAGAACTTTCGATGCCAGGCTGAGGAGGAGTTCGTATTTTAGCCTACCAGGTGCGCGACCTATGTTGTTATTGTTTTAATTTGGCCTACCAGGTAGAGTATGGATGGGAGAGGGGATGATAATGGAAACAGACTGGTTTAGGAGGTCGTTGTGAAAGTCCAGATGAAAGATGGTGAGGGCCAAAACTAGGGTTATGGCTAGGTGAAAAAAGGAGGAAGATGATTTTAACAATCAGAGTGAATCTTCAACTGATGTGATATCCAGCAGAGTTTCTATGTTCTAATTTGCATTTGCTTTAAAATTCACTTCTGGGTTCAAGTTCGTGTTATAACACCTTATACTGTCATAGCCCATATGCTGAATAATGGAGATTGCTTCTCTTCCGCCCACATAGCGGGTAGTGGACATCAACCAGAACATTCAGTCTTGCTTGTCAATAGCCTAGAAACCACCGAGTAATTGCGTATGTAAAAGATTCTTAGGTATACATTTTTATGAATGTGTTTTCTTGCATAATTACCCCATTATAGCACAGTAAAGTCTTACTAATTCAGACTAATTGGGAGAAAGGCCTGTCTTATCTAATGAAATGTCTGAAATACAAAATATTTTAAAGTAACGATACTCTACATTTGTATGACTCTTTAAGCCTTGCAAAATAACTTAACATACATTATCTCATTAGATCCTTTCCTGGCAAGGTCAGTATCAATATCCTCTGATGATAAAGCAATCAACAAACTGGGAACAGGAGTGAAAAGATTTTAGTTTCAACTTTCAGCTTTGTCACTTATTAACTTTGTGACCTTGAATAAGTCATTTCAGTTACTTCATCTGTTAAATGAGAGGGCTGAATTAGATCAGTAGTTTCCAAGCACTGGGCAGGGGCCCTGGAGTTGTTATTGAAAGGGCCCTCTGAATTCAAATGCACAGCAAACACTGTCATTTTTTATCTTTATTTAGCTCTAATGAAATGTACCAGGCAACTAAGCAAAATAAGAAAGCCAATATGCCTTCTGTAGACTAAATAAATGTCTTAAATATAGATGGGTTACTATTTTTTTTAAATTTATGTAGGTTCAGCTGCAATTAATAGAAAAAATTCATTTAAAATGTTCCTGAATTGTTTATTGTCATCTTGTATTAATTTTCTTAATTGTCAGCTACTAATAATAGCAAAACTATACTATGATGCTGGGACCCGAAAACCTTCTGAACATTAAAAAAGTATCTTCGTCGTCATCCTAGGAAAATGTTGGGAGCCAGGGGGTTAAATGATGTCTAAGGTCCCTTGGAGCTCTAACATCAAGTGATTCTGAGATCAGTTTTTATTAAGGTCAAGTATTTACACCTGGAACTGAGTAGAAGCTCTGCTCTGCTTTGATGAATAGATAAGAATATTTTCAATTAGCATATCAAAGCACCTTGCTGGCTTCTGTTTACATTGTTTATTTGTAAACACATACTTCTAAAGTGTCTGAAAAGTTTGTTCCCCAGGAGATAAGATCCTCTTTTCAATTTTGTTCACATCATTTATCTGATAACAAAACTACTTTTCATGTGAAGGGTCAACTGCATCTGGGTTTCTACTAGAATGATCACAAATTCCAAATTGGAAAAGTCCCCAAAGGATCAGATTTAGAGCTAAAAGGGGCCTCAGAAGTCAAGTCCAACTTTCTTATTTTATATATTTAGAAACTGAGTCACAGAGAGGTTGAGGTTGACTCGCTCATTGTTACCCATATGATGAGATCAAGCCCAGTTTTAAAGACTCCAAACCAAATGTTCTTTCAACTAGACCAAGATAATTTTTAGTTGATCAATTAATCTTAATTAATGACTAAAACTTGCCTTTTTAAAACTCTGAATTCAATTGTGGAGTAGAGAGGGTGGGACACATATTTACACTGCTGTTTTAAAGGGAGGCTTTAAAGGATTGTGTGACTGGCTTCTGAGGGTTCCTACATTTCAGAACAGATTTTTAAAAAATCATTTAGATTTCTTTGGATTTTTTTTTCCTTAGTGGAGTGGGAACTTGCTTCTTCTCATAGTACTCTTTAAAAAGAAATCATTTGATAGGCTCTGATTCTACTCTTGGGTTCAGCCTCTTAAATTAGACTACCCTAAGTCAGCCCAAGTAGCCATACCCCTTTATAGCCTTTTTGCTGTGATCTCTCCTTTATTGTGCAAATTCAACTTTGGTCACCTACACATTCTTTTTTAGCTGGAGTTCCTTATTTTTAAGCTTATGATCTTGGATCGCAGCTTCAAGGTCTTCATGGATCTTAGCAAAGATGACTTTGTTATTTGCAAATCCGAGTTGACTCATGTACTCTCTCTTGGTGCTAATGCCCTTTCTTCTCATTCAAAGTTTCAGAATATCTTCTCCAGGCAAATGGTGGAGAGACTTGGTAAGGCAGTGTTCCCTTCTCTAGTGCCACATTTCAGCCTGATCTTTTCACTCTCCCTGTCAAATTCAAATGTCATTGTACTATTCGTGTGCATGTGTTGGAAGATTCTTATATACAGTTCTGCTTCTTTCAAAATTGCTTTAATTCCTACAAAGTCAAAGGCCTTTTCAGCCCTTGAAAATTATCTATGGAATCCTTTAACCTGGCTTACTCAGTATACAATATACAACTTGTCTAGAATACAGTTGAGGCTTTACAAAAGATAGGAGGTAAAGGCAGAAAAAAGAAAAAGCAAATGGGGAAAATATAGACAGGTAAATGAACAAAAATTAGAAGAAATTTCCCAACAGAATTTCCCCATGGATAAGTTTAACTTGTGTACGGGAGCAAACACTTAGCATATTACTCATATTTGCTGATTCTACACATTTTTTAAAAAAGTTAATTTGAATGAATATACATCTCCCTCCCCTGATATTATTAATGATTTTTTTCTGACATGCATTTATTTATTACTAGTCTATATGTAATGTAAAACTCAGTATCGCATATGTGTTCTAAATCACTGTAATAAATAGTAAAGAAGCCATTTTGATTTTTCCCAAGGAAAGAAAACCCAACTCTAATATTATTGTTTGATGGTTAAAATAAACAAGCTAAAATTGTGGCTACTTTGTTTTTCAACAAGTTAATTAGATTTAAGAAAGACTTCCTATCTATCATATTTTATAGACCCAGAAGGTTAAAGCTGAAATGGACCTTAGAGATTGAGTAGCTACAACCTCTCATTTTACAGATGAGAAACCTGTAACCCAAAAAGGCATATTAATTCAACCAAAGGGTAACAATATATTAAGTCTTCCTATAATCCTAGAAGTGAACAAAACAAAACAAAACAAGAAATCTGAGGACTCTCTCCATCACTCCTCCAAGAAGGCATATAACAGGAATAAAAAATACTGTATCAGAAGGTCAGGTAATGAGATTCTAGTCTCTGCTTCAGGACTAACTAGTTACACCTTCTTGCCTCGGTTTTTCTCCTCTCTAAAATGAGGGGCCAGACTAGATGACGTCTAAGATTTCTTCCATCTACAAGGTTCTATGACTATATGGATCACCCTTCTAGGTTTCTCCTAGAGAACAGTGTTCAGGTGGATTATCCACTATTGTTTCCCATGATTCTGTTAAACTTAGCCCTGGTTCTTCCTCCCACACACTACCTCACCCTCTTAGCACTGACCTCTCCTTTCTTTTCCAGGTATGGTTTTTACTGCCCCCGAACATTTAAATACCTTACACAGCCTGTTTGCCATCAATCTCATCCTCTGTCTCTTCCAGACAGAAGAATCACAGTAATTCAAAGTGTACACATCTTTTGTCCCTAAGAATTTATATCCTCCCTATGATTTATTAGGATCTGTTAATTTGACTATATGTTTGGAAATATGCCATTATCAGGATGTAATTACTATTTGGCTCAATCCAAACTTAACTGCACACCCCTACCCTAATTTATCCATTCTTACTGTGAATTTCCCATTTTACCCTTAGGGAAGCTCCCTGGAATTTCAGAAAAGCAGCACGATGCCAGATTGTATGGATTGGAGCCTTTTCAATTCGTGAGCTTCAATTGGCAATATTAAAGAATTAATTATAATGGAAATGCAAAGAAACAGAATTGTCAGTGACTCCCATCTGTGAACAGTCTTTTCTTAGGCCTCATCCAATTTTCTGGTCCAACTTTTACAATCTCCTATTGCCTCTTTAGTTCTCATGATGGTAGATACAGAATTGTATGAAATATTAGGCCTACAAATCTTGGTACTGGCTAACATTAGATTTCAACTTGCTCTAAACACAGTTTATTACATTTTAGAATTCGAAATCCACATGTTATAGTTTCTCCAGGGGTTTAACTTGTGCCTCAACTACTCTGAGCTACTACCATATACTATCAAGTAATAAAATACTATATCCTATAAATAAAGGACTAGGATTCAATAGGAAACAGATCAAGATTTATTCATCCTCTATAGTATTAAAACAGCTATTAATCTAGGTGGTGAGAACCTATTCATATTTACCAGAGTGAAGTCAGTGAAGAGAAAGACTTGGTATTCATGCACTGCCAGACAAAATTGTTTGCTGTTTACCTGAATGATTTTTAGGCGCTTTGGCTCATCTCTCATGTTTAAAAACAATGATGAAGTTGTTGCCAAGAGAACAGCTCCTGTGTGTCATATATGGATTGGCCTACTCCTTGCCAAGCAAGTTCACTGTCAATCATGTTAATGTCTCAGCCTAACATACATTTTGCAATATATGATTTTGGTGTCAATTCATAACATGGCAATGGAAAGAATAAAAAAACTGACAAGAGAAATATTGTTCAAGTTCAAGTTAAACATTTGGTAAAGTAAATAAATCAATAAATCAAACGTGGAAATAAAGGAGCCCACTGTGTACATTACTTATTTGCATAATATAGCAGACTGAATTAAATGAGTAATAAATACAATATGGCAGAGTGGCTAATTCGATAATTCTGTTGTAATAGACTAAAGCTGTCTCATAAGAGTACCACACCTAGGCTGCTGTAATCAATGGGCTATGGCTAATCAACACCGATATATTAAAATGTCATTGCTTCAAGATTTCAATGGGGAAAGAGCAGAAAAGGGATTTAATTTTGTTTTAAAGCGCCCCAAACTCTAAGTGCCGATTGGAGCGCAGTTAAGTAAACCTTTTGTGTTAAACAACTGATGTGGACTCCTTTGTATATGTCTTCACATGGATCTCATTACAATTTCTTTATGATTGCCTCTCAATATGATATTCAGAATGTGAGGATCACTAGGGCTAAGCAGCTGCCACTTATGATGCTTTCTCTAATCTGGTTTCTGTTTCCAGCAATCTCATCCTTTGTATAGCATACGTTTTGTGCTCTGATACTCTCACTCAGTCCCATTCTCTGGGATCTCTTTTTACAATTCACTAGTTTAACTATTATTCCAGGTTATTCTCCAGCTATTCACATGTCTTCAGTTTCATCTAATTCAGTAGGAATTCACCCTCTTAACCGATGAGTCAAGTCTAGTACATATCAAAATCCACTCTGTGACAAACATCCATAATTAAGACCCCTTTGTTTGCAGACTCTTTCCAAGGACTTGTTCAAGGCCAAATTGTAGCATTCTTTTTTTAGGCCTCCTGAAAGGGGGTATGTATCACCCTCACACTTGCTGCTCCCTAACCCACAAACTAAAATAGACCATCTCTCCTACCCCCCACATACCCTTATTGATAAGCCTACATCGTTATAAATGTAGGATTACTTACAGAACAATCTTAACAACTGTAAGCAATGTTAGAAAATGTTTTTGTCAAAATACTGAACAGAGTAATAAAAATGTTAAATAAAATCCTCTGTTGGTATCTCAAGAGCTGCAGCATCCACAGGGAATTGACCATCAATACCATTAAGGAGCTAAATTCAGGCTCTGGTCAGAGTAAATGAATTACTAAAGATTTTAAAATTTTATCAGTTTTAATTTTTATTACAGTAAATATAAATGGACATAATACACATAAACAAGTCTTTTGGTCCTCAATAATAAGGGATCCTGAGATAAAAAAATTTTAAGAACCACTGAGTTACAGATGTGTGACTATCTGCATTAAGGCTATCTGCATTGCCATACTAGGAACTGCCTGATACAATCGTAAGTCCAGACTGAAATAAAGGAAAAGCACCGTTAAGTTTGGTAGTAATATTTAGTATCATAGAAGAATTCAAAGGAAGAGAGGTCCCTGTATTCCATTATGATTGGTTTCTCTGAGAATCATACATATCTGAATTTATGCCTTTATAAATATGATTCTAAGAAGGAATCCAGAGGTTTCACTAGATTCTTTTCTGTTTGTTTATTTGTTTGTTTGTTTCTGGTGGCAATGGTGGTTAAGTGACTTGCCCACAGTCACACAGCTAGTAAGGGTATGAGGCCAAATCTGAATTCAGGTCCTCCTGACTCCAGGGCTGGTACTCTATCCACTGCACCACCTAGCTGGCCCAGTTCCACTAGATTTCCAAAGTTGTCCAAGAGACCAAAAAGGTTAAAATCTCGGGAGCGAGATGACTTCTTGGTGCTTTCCAGCTCAAAAGCCCTCCAGCCCTAAGAGGCTACGTTTTCTCTGGGCCTTGAAGATAAGGGATCAAGCAAAGGCATGAATGCCCTACTTTGATACAAAGGTTTTACATTAAAATTTAATATAATGAGACATTAGCTCTGTGCATGTTTGCTCCTTATGACCAATGTGTTTGGAAAAATCACTTCAGCACTCGACCTCAGTTTCCCTACATGTAAAATGAAGGGATTGAACTAGATGGTTTCTGAGGTTCTTTCAGCCTTAAATCCCATCATCCTATGTCTAGTAACCAAATGCCACGGTCAATATGGTCACAACAACAACAAAAACTATTAAAATCAATCTCAGAAGCTGTCCGAGGCCCCACGGAGAGATGAGTCTCAGCTGGAATTTGTCAGAGGCAGGGCTCCTGCCTAAGTCTTCCTGCCTCCACTACCCCTTACTCAGGCTGTTTCCCCGATAGGTCATACGTATGGTTAATAGCTAATGGTCATGTGTATGGATAACGTGGGTGAAGCAGTTTAACACACCAAACTTTCAGAAAATATTTATTTGAATCAAAACTCTTCTTCCTTAAAGAAGAATCCACTTTTCCCTAGCTTCATTTTATCAGCTGAGAGCCATTCAATTATAATTAGCTTTTAGGGGTCTAGTCCTCTTTCCTTTTAAAAAGAGACTTTTTAAGTATTCTACTTGCCCATAAGGTCTCACGTTATTAAATGGATAGTGTCTTCCCACTTTCTCTTATATAGTAAAAAAAAAAACCATAAAGTTTTGCAATTAGTTAGAAAGTCAAAAACTCAGCAAGAAGTCCTGCTTTTTTTCCTCTGAATTATCTGTTAATGAAGGTTTCAACGTTAATTGCCTTTTCATTAAAAATTCTTTAAAAGCCTTCTTTCACATTCCTTACAAAATCAAATTAGCCACTAAGCTTTGGAACAATCTCAGTAATACTGTTGTGGACTCCCCTGTTCATTATTGGGATTGGTGAGATTAAGGAACATGTGCCTTTCAGATACTCCAGAAGACCTGCTTTAAATTCTTTTGAATTATTATGGGGTTTCCTTTATTCAAACCTGTTCGGGAAATAAGGCACTGCACATTTAGGCAAAATCCCAGCACAATGAATACCATTAAAATAAGTGTACTGTAAACCAGAGTGATTTGCACGTCCCCTCAGATGGCCTATAAAAACAGTGCTTTGTTGATCTGGTTACAATGACTGCTATACAAACAAATAATCCTACAAACAGGTGCTTTCTCTTGCCCCGGTCCATGTAACATTTACTCTCCGAAAGGTAAGAGCTTGACTGCAGGCTTCTTCTACAGAACCCAGGGAGCTGGGGGCTTAGTTCATTTAAGCCCTTTTGTTTTGTCATCAAACAGTAATTACCCTTCAACTCACCTCCATCTTCGCCACGTCAAACATCCCAAACAAAAATCCACCTAAATTCCCAAACAAAACAGCCACCAACCCCCAAAGACCAACTTGAAAAGGAGAGGGTAAGTTAGGATACCTCTTGCCTCTAAGCACTTCCTTTCACTTGCTAATTTACCAAGGAGAAGGCTGGTTCCATAGATTGAAAATGTAGTTTCTAATCATGTATTCAATGATACTAAATTCCACTGCAAGAAAGCATTATGTACGTCACCAAAGGCTAATCATGAAAGGGACTTAACTAATGTACCACCATACTTGCTAAATATGTAAAGAAATGTTGTCTCAGTGATTTTTAGATATAAGCCTCCTATTACTAATGATGCGGTATGCTATATGAGGGCAGGTGCTGTGCCTTCTCTCATGAGGAGCCCTCAACACTTG
This sequence comes from Phascolarctos cinereus, assembly GCF_003287225.1. Classification (NCBI taxonomy): domain Eukaryota; kingdom Metazoa; phylum Chordata; class Mammalia; order Diprotodontia; family Phascolarctidae; genus Phascolarctos; species Phascolarctos cinereus. The sequence continues at coordinate 401,691,467 of NW_027555625.1, read as the reverse complement.
TCCATTACCTAATGAATCAAAATAGAAACTGTACAAAGTGAATTTTATCATCTGCATATTGAGGTTATTATAAATTTCCCCCTTTTGTTCATAGGAAAGCATCAATATTGAGATTAAATGTTAAGTTTTGTGAATTATTCACTTTCCTACCACCTCCCCCAAATGCTACAAATATATTTAAATTGTTCTAAGGCATTTACTATGAACCAATCAACAAACAAAAATGCCTATATTTGAGATTTGTTATTTCCTTTTAAGTCATGACCCTGGGACTCTTGTTCTTGTCTTATTTGTTGAATGAATGAGAAAAAAAAAAGCATTTATTAAGCACTTCTTACATGCCAGGCACCACACTCTTTGATACAAATACAAAAATACAGTGCCTGCCTCCAAAGAACTCTATTCTAATATTAGTGTGAGACAATACAAACCAGTGAGTGATGGCTAGGAGGGGGTGGTACGGGGAAGGATGGTAAATAAACAGAGTGGTAGGGTCGTGTGGATTTGATTACTATTCCCAAAGATAGAGGTGGACAGCAGAGGGAGTGAGGATAAAAAAGAGGGGAGAAGGGTCAGAGAGTTCCTGGCAGAAGGGTACGGGGTGACTGGGCTGGCTTTCCTTTGCTGAATGTGCATCAGACACAATCTTCTGGCAGGGTGAGAGTTCCAGATCAGATGGAGTGCTGAAGTATGGCATGAAGATGGCCAGAAATTTCACAGAACTTGTGGCTTTGGTGTGTCTGAGCTGGGCTAGTTATGTTTAATGCTCACCAATGAAAAGGCAGGGACATCGCCATGTGAGCACAGCGTAGGAGACAGATATGAGAGGTACTGAAGAGGTAGACAGCCACCTCTTGGAAAGTGAGCAGTTTTATTGGGTGTGGGAAGGCGAGGAGCTGAAGATAACTGAATCTGGGTAACTGGGAAGATAGAGGGGCCCAGAACAGAAATAGGAAAGACCCTATTTCTAGGCAACAGTGCTCTACACAAAATTAGTGTTCATTAAATGTTTGGTGGTTGTTTTTAGCTGCCTTTTTGTGATTTTGTCAACATGGGGAATTTGTCTATAATTTATGGAGTTGCCATATTAGGGCACTAAGGGTAGAAAAAGCACCTGCCCTTGAATCAGAGGATTTGTTTTTGAAACGGTTTCTGATGCTTCTCTTTTGTGTGACCTTGGTTAAGTCACTTAACTTCCCTAGGCCTCAGTGTCTTCATCTGTCAAATGGGGAAGCAGACCAGTTGGTCTCTGAAGTGGCTTCAGACTGAAATCAATGATCCTATGATTTGCCCAAGCTCACAAAACCATGGTATATCCAAGGTGAGACTTGAAGTCTTACAGCCTTCCAAAGGGAGCCCTTTAATCACTACGCAACAGCTGGCTTAACGCGTCCAACTGTATGTAGAAGGGGTTGAACTCTGTAAAGAATGTGCAGGGATGGCATTGCCTGAGCTGTCCAAGCAACTTCCTGGCAAACTTGAACCTAAATCTTTCACTGTTAGAGGTGTGAGCATGGACAAGTCATTTCATCTTTCTGGGCTTCAGTTTTATAGGTAGACTTGAAAGTGACAAGGGACCAGAAAGATGATATACTTCAACCCTTTCATTTTACAGATGAGGAAACTGAGGGCAAGAGAAGTAAACTGATGCCCTAAATCATACATGCAGTAGATAGCCATGATTGGAACCCAGGTGCTCTCATTCCAAATCTACTTTTCATATTTGCAAAATTATGTGTTTAGACCATATATCTCTCAAGGCCCCTTCATTTCTATGAGCTCATTTTAAAAAGCAATTAACTTGATTATGGTTGGTAGGTCTAAAATAATGACAAAATAAATATGGGGTCAGGGCACATTTAATTGGTTAAATTTTTATGCAATGTAAAATTCCTCAGGAGACTTAGGCCTAAGACTCAATTCACTTCAGAAGTGGAAGAGTAAGAAATGAAAAAAGGAATCTTACTAGCACTCTATTAGCTCTTTCAGTGAAGAACAGGAATGGAAGGCTAGTGACCTGAGAGCAAAGGCAAGAGGCAGCTAGGTGGCTCAGTGGATACAGCCCTAGGCCTAGAGTCAGGAAGATCTGAGTTAAAATCTGGCCTCCAGACACTTACTAGTTGTGTGACCCTGGGCAAGTCACTTAACCTCTGATTGCCTTAATCTACTAGAGAAGAAGATGGCAAACCACTCCAGTATCTTTGCCAAGAAAACCCCATGGACAGTATTGGTATGCTAAGGTCTACAGGGTCACAAAGAGCTGGACACAACTGAACAACAACAAAAAAGCTGAAGTCAACTAGGCCCTGGAGAGAATACCCACAACAAGGATGCATAGAACCAGACTTTGAATTGCTAAAAATTTACCTCTACATATTTCCCCCACATAGACTATAAAAATACTAACTTTTAGGAAACCTCTAAAACAGATTTTCCTTTTTCCAAATTAAATGCATTTTATCTATAGACTATGAAATACGGTGTCTGACAGAACACATTTCCTCTATAGGTTTTGATAGACAGCAAATCTAAAATAATTCAAAGAACAAAATGCACTTTGTGGAAGTAGCTTATTTCATTCTGGGGACTAAATGCATTTGCAGAAAGGATTACATTTTGTTTGGCAATTCATTTTATTGACAAAACATATTTCATCACATATTCCATCACATTCAGCAGACAAATACATGTTGTCAAATACCCTATTTCCTTCTTTTGATGAAAAGCACCTATTTTTTAGATTTCATATTTCTTTTTTAAAATAGTAGAGTTCTATGGATAAACTCCATTTATTATAATTTAGTAAGAGGTGTCTAAATTTGGAATACATCCAATATATATGGCTTCTTTTGTATGAAATGTAAATTAACCTAGCAGGAAAATATTAACACTCATCTCCACCTTCCCCACCCAATAAAGGTTTTATCTACACACAAATCATTATAATGGAATACATTTTTCTAAGCATTTAACTCAAAGGAAAGAACACTCTTCTTGGAGTGGACAGACCTATGTTCAAAAATGTGCTCCAACTCTGACTAGTTGTGTGACCACAGGTAAGGTAATTAACCTCTCTACGCCTTAGTTTCTTCTTACATAAAATGGGGATAATACTTTTACCATACTTCTCACCTTGGGGAAAATGTGCTTGTAAACCTTAAAGTACTTTGTTATGGAGAAATATCTCTCTGGGTTCATGTGTTAGGTAATTGCTGCCAAAAATATATTTACCACAAAGCAGAAATTACAGAGGTAAAAACCTAGGTTTCGTTATTATGCTCAAGTATAGGTTCAGACCTCAGAGAAAACCTGAATCCCTATGAGGATTCTGACTAGACTTCTTATAGGCAAAATTACATCACAGTGGCAGAGAAACAATTCTTTTACATATTACAATCATGTACATTCCCCTTAGACCATAAAAATTAAAGAGAAGATAGATTCATAATCCCATACTTACAATGTCAAAAAAGTTAAACAAACTTAGTTAAATAGAGTCGTAATTTCATACACCTCCCTAAGAAAGAACTTCATCAAACAAACTCTATGGGCATATTAAGTCGGGTTACAGATCAAACTACATATAGAGGTTTCACAAATGGGCTGATTGAAAGGGAAGGTTTATAAGTCACCAAGATAACCAAGAACACGCAATGTCAGGGAAATCCTTCCTTCAGCAGTTAGCCTTCAGCAGTTAAACCGTTTTGGCTCCCCTCTGATTTCTATCTGAAGAATATTGAAATATTCTTCCCTTATTTCATAAGTCAGATTTTGGCCAGATAATGTCAACAGAGGTAGAAGAGGACAGACTTTTAGCTAACCAAAATATGCAGGAGAAATGGCCCTGAGTTCTGAATAACGAAAAAATAATAAAAGGAAATAAAAAATTCCAATAACATAATTGTCACAGAAAATTATCAGCCCTTGGAATGCAATTACCTTTTACAAGATAAAGCATATTTATTTGTCTATCTGTTTAAAGCAGGTAATTCAATTAATTATGTGCCTTTTACCTATTTGTTAACAATCCTAGATTAAAAATTATAGGTCTAGAAGTCAGAAAAAGTAGCCAGTTTTAGTCAGTTCAAGTCTGAGCTCTGCCACTTAGAAACTACATAACTTTTGAGTATAGCAGTAATAATACTTTTAAAATTTTGTTTTAAAGCTGACAAAAGTATTTTACACATGTTCTCTCAGTTGATCCTTACAACAACCTTTTTCACGATCATTTTACAGATGAGGAAACTTAGACTGAAAGGGACTCAATGACTCATCCAGGGGTAAGTGTCTGAGGTGGGATTTGAACTCAGGTTTTCCTGACTCCAAGCCCAGAGCTATAACCACTGTACCATCTACCCACAAGTTGCTTCATCTCTCTGGGCTTCAGTTTCTTTATGTGTAAGATGAGATGACTGGACTGAATGACCTCTTCTTTGCCTTCCTGTGCTCAAAGTCTGTGACTCCACGAATAATTGATTTCTAAGGGCCCTTCAACCACTCAGTTTATGATCTGTAGGATGCACGTCATCCTACTTGTGCAATCTACCTCGCAGGATTATTGTGAAGATCAAGTGACAATGTCTATAAAGTACTTTGGATCACATACTGTGTACCGTAAGTGTAAATCATTATTATTACTGCTATTGCTATTAGTTACACACATCTGTTCAAGAACCTACAGTGTCTCCATGCTCTTCTGCTTGCGTTTTACTGACCAACGTAATTCGGTGTCTACCCGAACTTGATTACCTACTACTCCCCTACACAGAATGTTGCATTCAGACAGATTTCCCTACAGTCTCACACAATTCATTGCTTGGTCCTAAGTCTTCATCTGAAGTTCCCTCTCTTCTCTTCTTCATATCCAAATCCCATCCAGCCTTTCATAGGTGAATCAAATCCATGTGAAGTTTTCCATTGCTAATTCAGACTCCACAGGTCTGTTTTTGTGGGGAAAATATTTTATTGCTTAGTATTTATTAATATTGTTTGAACCTAGCTTTATGTGGCTAGGAAATTATCTAACCCAAAGTTTACCACAGCAGTCAGGCTGACCTCAGAGATGCTCACTCAGGTCTTTTTTGGGGGGATCCACCCAAAATTGGTGCTTTGGGTTCCCCAATAGCTTGCGGTTTGACTTTGTCCAAATTCTTATTTATTTATTTGTTTACTCTTACTTGCTGATATAGATCTCAAGCAAACTGCCTATATGCAGCTATTAGTGTGCTGGAACCCTTGTTTGAACTCTATATAACGGGAGACTTAATAGAGAAATGAAAGAAACACACCCCTTTTTCTGTCACTCTCTTCTTCTAAACTGACCCAATAAAATGATTTCTAAAGCTTTTTCAGGTTTTGAGGTTTGTTCTTGACTAATATTGCCTAATCTCCCACGACACTTAGAGTTAGTACCACACAATTCAGCACTTGATAAAATTACAGGATCACGGAGTCAGAGCTAGAGGGGATGTTAGATATCACTTAGACCAGGGGTTCTCGACCTTTTTGTATATCATAGAACCCCTCTGGCAGTCTGGTGCTGCCTATGAATCCCTTCTCAGAATAACGTCTTTTTAAAAAATTCATAATTTTAGGAAGTGCCAAGTTTCAATTAGAGGTTAGGGAAAATGAAGATGGATTTTTTTTTTCCCAACTCAGATTCACAGACCCTGGAAATATGATCTAGTTCAACCTCTTCATTTTTTGGAATAGGAAGCTGTGGCCCGGAGAGAATACATGATACTTTTTACTAGTTCCTAAGTCCTTCCTATTAATCTTGTCTTCATAGCTAGGTTAATGGAAGCCTCTTGAAGGCGGAGATCAAGGCTTATTCTTTTGTTTGTCTTTGCTTCCCACCCCATGCATAAGACCCATAATACACGCTCCAGAAATACTAGGCAGTCCCTTCTAGAAGTAACAACAACAACTACAATAGCTAACATTTATGCAGTATTATTATGTACCAGCCACCATGCTAACTGATAGGTCATCGTTACCTCACAGGATCCTCACAACAAACCTGCAAGGTAGGTGCTATTATTATCTCCATTTTACAGGTGAGGAAACTGAGGCAAACCGAGGTTAATGACTTTCTCAGGGTCATACAGCTAGCAAGTATCTGAGGACTGATTTGAACCCAGGTCTTCCTGACTCCAGATCTGGTGCTCTTTCCACCGAGGCACCTAGTTGCTCCAACTGTTGTTTGCGAACTAAAAAAACATGAAATTGTTTCAATAACAATATGAAAGCAAAGGCTTTGGAAATGCATTATGTGCAAACTCACATCAGAGCTGCAGGATCTTCCCATTCTTACGACTGATTCCATAAATTCCTGCTATTCCTTCATCTATCCACTGGAGGCAGTATGGTACAGGGAAGTGAGTGCTAGATTCCAACCTGGATTTGAAACTGGGCCGATGCCTGTCATCTCAAGCCAGTGAATTCCCAGCTTTGGGCATGTATTTCCTGACCCACGTAATAGAGATGAGACAAGATGGCTTCTCAGATTCCTTCCAGCTCTCAATCTAGATCCTAAGATGATCCTATGATTATATATTCGCAAATGATGCAAGTGATACCTAAACATATATCCCTTGTACTGCAGAACTACTTCCCTCAATATGAACTAATTAAAGATAAATAACTGCAATTACTGCCTTTTAATCCTTTCCTACTTCTGTTGAATATGGTGTCACCTTGTAGTATTTAGATGGCTGTTCAATTTGCTCTGATTCTGATTCTGACTCATCAAAATGTTTGAAATAGGTCCGAAAATAGCCTGAATTAATTCTCTGGATTGCTGCTCATAACAGATATACAAGGAAAGCATTTTATCACTTTAAAAGAAAGTTCAGCATGTGACAAAAGTTCATATTTTATTCTCAAATACTAAGTAGTTTCATTAATAAGTTTCGAAAAGACGGTACATTTATGTGGGAAAGCAGGCAAACATTCAACGCTAACTGAAAATTCTCCTTATGTCTTTAGTTAAACAATGACAATTGCCAAACACCCAGTGCTCTGAAACACTGAATTGAGAAGATTCAAAAGTGGCCTCTCAGCCCACCAAAGAATGGTGATGAACCAGGAGAAACTATGCCTCCCAAAGCTGTCATGTAGGCCTAACTGGTGACAACGGGAACAGGCAGAGGCCATTGAATCCAGGTTGACAACTGTGTGTCCAATGTTTGGGGCCAGGAAAGAAATTCATCGCTTCATCACATTACCGAGCTTGGCAAAGTCACTGAAATGATGCCTTTGGTGTGTGAGCAGCAGGGCTCATTCACCCCCTTTCAAGTTAGCTGCTCGATGACCAAGGGAACAGCACTGTCATTAGGCTAGAATGCTTGCTCTAATAGCTGTAATTAAAGCACTCTAATGGCCAAAAACACAGTATGTGTTTGGCTGAAGAGCACAATGGAAGAGTAGGGCCATTTCTAAGCAGGTAGAGTGAAGGCTATATTTAAAATTGCCTTAAAAAATGAAAGGCCACAAATTTGGAGTACAAGGGGGTGGAGAACTATGTTGGATTTTTTGGGCTACGTCCTTCTAAGCTGCTGAGCTGTATACTCCTAGATAAGCAGGGTAAGAGGGGGTGCTAAAGCGCAGGTGGAGCCTGCAAAGACAGCAGTGACAATGAAGAATACACACAGGCCCTTTCTCTTTGCACAAGATAAATAGACCATGTGGCAAGTCCAATCTGTCCATTTTGGATGTCAGAGCAATTGATGTGGATCACCGCACAATCAATTCTGGCTGAAGGTTATGGTATCTTTCATAAATATGGGTGAAATGGACTGTTCAGTCCCATTCGCCAATAGGGTAGACACATTAACTATAATTTATTGGGTGGTTTATATTGAGTTGTTTTTGTTTTTTGTAAGTCAGTGACCTATAAGAAATGACAGACATGACGAATTCAGAGAAACATGGGAAGACTTAAATGAACCAATACGGAGTGAAACAAACAGAAAAAGGAAAACAAGATGCACCATGACAACAAAAATATAAACAAACTAATGATCAATCCTCTCCCTGAAAAATCATCGAGCAAATTCACCTTCCACCATTCTTTAGGGAGGTGGGGAACTATGGGTGTAGAACGTTTTGCTTAATGTGTCAGATGTGCTCCAGATGGCTTCTGGCTTTGCTTCACTGATTTTCTTTCTTTGCTGTGATGGGGGAGAAAGAAAAAGGGAGGGAGAAATACCCAGAAATAACTGATATGAAGGAAAAAAGGCAATGAATAAGTAACACTGTAACTGACACTATGGTCATCTCAGTGGAGGCCAAAAAAAAAATCACTTACTCTTAAAGAGATGGAGGGGACCTTAATCTACCAATCAAAAGGCATTTAACCAACACCCTGCTATGCTCCAGACACTATCCTAAGTTACGGGGATACAATGTAAGGCAGAAACAATTCCTGACCTCAAGGAGCTGACAGTTTATAGATGTAATGATCTTAGAGACCAAAACCCTATGTTACCCACGAATAACTTCTATAACATTCCTGAGCAAGTCATTACCTAGTTTCTCTGTTCAAATACCACCTTTGGGACAGCTCCGTTTGGACGATTCTAATTGCTGGAACTATCTTCATTATGTTGAGTTAAAACCTGTCTACTTGTCATTTCCCTGCCTATCTACTTGAATCATACATAATACATCCAATAATCTCTTTTCTACATGACAGACTTTCAACTATCTGAAGACAGCTATCATATTCACCCGCACCACCACCCCACCCCCAGGCAAATATTTTCTTCTCCAATTTGTGTTCATTGTTCTTTCAACCAATCCTGTCATATCACCACAAACTTTTTAAAGTAGCATTATACATCTGAAAGAAAAAAAATGCTCATTTATATGACTAAAACCACAAATCACTTCCCTCATATTAACACTTAGATAGAGCTACTTTTATTTCTCCCATTATAGAAATGAGTAAATTGAAAGGCAAAGAGGCTTCCAGTTACACAATGAGAAAGTGTCCAAGCAAGGACTTTTAACATTGAAAGCTAGGTCTTTTAACACTACACATTTTGCAGATAACTCTGTTAATACTGGCTGTTTGTTGTTGTTATTGTTATTAGAGATGACTCTTTCCCCTGTGATTTTGATTCATGGGCATTTAGATATATACCCTACTTCATCAGGGATAAGGACTGGCCCTGTGATTTCACTGGCTTAGAGAACTCCTCTGTGACCCTCCATTAAGGCAAGGAAATATTATTTTTGCAGCTGAGTTTTAAAGAGATGCTTAGGACACTGAGAGCTTCTGGGATTTCTTCAGTCACAAAACCGGAATGTGTGAGATGTAGGATTTGAACTTAGGGCTTCCTGGCTTTGAGGCTAGCATTCTATCCTCTACACCTTCGATAATGACCTGGAGAAGGAAATGGCAAACTAGTCCATTATCTTTGCCAAGAAAATCCCAAACGGGGTCACAAAGAGACACACCTGAAACAACTGAACAACAGCAAAAACGGCCAAGAGGACTGTGCCATGCGGTGGAGAACTCAAGAATGCCTTCTTGAAGCTTACAATTTAGTGAAAGGATACAAGTGTAGAAGTGATATTAGATGCAAATACTACATAAGGGCGGGAGACATGCATAGAAATTGCTATGTGAAACAGCATGGTTTAGTAAAAGGATTGTGGATTTAGAATCAGAAAAGCCCTGAGTTCAAGTCCTATATCTGATTCTTATTGTGCGGCCCTGGGCATATTCAGTCTCTCAAAGTCTGAGTTTCCTCCTCTGTAAAATGATCCAGGATAATAACATATACCTTATCTACAACACAAGTTTTTGGTGAGGAAGACATTTTACTAACTTGAAAATACTTTGTGTGAGTTTTTTAGTTTTAATGCAAAAATACTTTTGTTAGATACCTGCTTTCTTTGCTAATCCCTCCTCCTTTCAGCGCTCTTTCTATTCTTTTTAATTACATATCAGTGAGGTACAGATCATACCTATCATTCCAGCCCCCAACTCTGGTGGCACCACAGTGCTCAGAGCACTGATCCTATACTCAAGAAGACTTGCATTCAAATCCAGCCTCAGACTCAACTAGCTGTGTGACCCTGGGCAAGTCACCTCACTTCTGTCTGCCTCAGTTTACTTGACTATAAAATAGAGATAATAATAGCACCTACCTCCTAAGGTGGTTGCGAAGCTCAAATGAGACAATATTTGTAAAGTTCTCTGCAAACTTTAAAGTACTACACATGTGCTAGCTATTGCTATAACTACGCCTTTGTATAGGCTGTTTCTTGTGCCTGGAATGTACTCCCTTTACTTATTTCTGCTTCTTGGAATCCCTAGCTCTCTTCAAAATGTGCCTCCAGTTCCACAATGATAAATCCGTCCTTGACCATCACCCCTCCCCAAATACTAATGCCCTTGATATTAATTTGGATTTGTGGTATACATATATTGTACTTATATATGTAAATGTTGTTTCTCCTGAAAGAACAGAATATAAGTTCCCTAAGGGTAGGAACTGTTTCATTTTTATCTTCAATGCTTAGCATAATGCTGGCACACAACAGGTGCTTAATAAATGTCATCTGACTGGCTGATTGGTTGAAAAAGGCCAGTTTAACCAGGATTATTGCAGCAGCAATAACACATAGGGAAGGAAGCTATAAGCAAGCAGAGCAGCACTTACGAACAGGGCCCTAGAGGGAATAGAAAAAGAGTACATGGTCTATTCAAAATGCTAATCCTGAAATTTTGGATCTGGAGGCCTTCCTATATATTCACAAACTGAAAACATCTATCTGACCTTCCAAGGAAACATGATTACCAATGCTTTCCTATGAAAAGCAGCACACTTTTGTGCAGATGAAAAGCAGTAGCAATGAAATGGGTTGCAACATGGTTACAATATGCTATAACCAGACTAGAATGGTTTGTTTTCGTTTAACAAATCATTTATCTAATTTAAATCTGAAGGTCAGGAAATCTTTAAGATCTTCTATCTTGCTTACTGCTACTGCCAATTATGATGATAGCTTCAAATAAGTTTTGTGAGAATAAGCGCTTTGGGGAAAAAAAGAAAATCAAAACAAATTTTAATGTCACAAAAACCTTTAAATTCACTATCTTGTTATTAGTTGTAGTAAGACAATAAAAAACTATGACCACATAATTCCATTAAGATATAGTTTCTTTTCTGATGTTTCACTTCATAGTGCTAAAAGGTGATATAAGCAGTCAGCACTGGCCCACTAATATACTGTTGGCCAAACTGGAAGGACTGAAGAAAGAAGGAGGAGAAAGAAAGAATGAAGGGAGAGGAAAAAAGGAAGGAAGGGATGCAGAGAGGAAAGGGAAGAAGAATTTACTAAGCACCTAATAAGTACCAGATGTTGTGCTAAGCACTTTCAAATATTATTTCATTTGAGCCCCACAATAACCCTGGTAGATAAGTGCTATTATTAGCCCCATTTTACAGTTGAGGAAACAGAGAGAGACAAAGGTGAAGTGACTTAACCACATTCACATATCTAGCGCTAGTGTCTGAGGCCAGATCTTAACTCAGGTCTTTCTGATCCCGGGCTCACAGCTCTCTATCCACTGTGCCACCATGTATAATTAGTTCAGTCTCGTTTCATGAACAATCTGGAATTACTAAAGAAAAGTGACAAAAGTGTTCATACTCTGACCAGTAGTTCTTTTACCGGGCATAAAGAAATCAATGACAAAAACAAAGATCCCATATATAAAACAAAATCTTTGCAGCGTTCTTTGAAGTAACAAAAACTGTTAGCAAAATGGCTCTCCATGGACTGGACTTAGGCTGGACAAATTGTGGTAAACTAATATACTTAAATATTATTGCATTATAAGAAACAATGCACATGAGGAATGCAGAGACCCAAGGCCAGCCTTGGATGCAGTGATACAGAGAGAAGAAAATAGAACATAAGAGCTACAATATCAACACAAAAAAGTAACCAAATTGCGATGAAATGTAATGAACAAGCTTGGTTCTAGATAACTAACAGCAAAACACCCCTCTCCTCTCGATAAAAAGACAGGAACTATAGCTAAGAAATACAATATATTCTGATATAGGCAGCTGTTGTATTTGTTGATTTTACTTATAAAGAAATATTTTTCTTATTATATGGAAGGGTTTGGGGATAAATAAAGGGAACAAAATTGTAGCATAAAGACAAAAGGTTAACAAGAAAAACTTTTAAAAACAGTTGGTATTTTGCAAGTACTTCCTCTACAATTTTAAGAAACAGCTTCAAGAAAGCAAGACAAACACTGGAGTATTAAATTCAGTCACAAAGATCCAGAATGTAATCAGTAATACTCCTCCCACCCTCTACCAAAGAATACTCTTCCTATGTTTTTTAAATTCAGACATATGTCATATCTGAAAAAGAAAAACAAATTGTATAGATTAAAAAAATGTTAGACAGTAAGAGAGAGAAAAATCACAGATGGCCCAAGACAGGATTTACAATAGAAATTCTTCTCATCCCCATTTTGGAGTCATAATGGACTAACTAGATGACCTCTGGCATCCTTTCTACCACCAAAATTCTACGATTCGATAATTCTCTCTGATGCATCAATATTATTTTCTATCTAACAAAGAACCCTAGCTAAGTCTTCTGTGTACATGGAAATACAAACATCTGATTGTAATTAATGCATCAAAACACCAGAAATGAAATCATGAACAAAAGCCAGTTTGTTTGTGTGTGTATGTGTGTGTGCGCGTACACTACCTGCAGGTAGGTGCCAAGAGATGATGCAGTACGCCCATCTCCAAATGTCTCTATGACAATAATTACATTCCAGGAGCAAAGCAACAGTAGGAAGGGCTGAACACCATTCATTATCCTCTAGCAACATGCTACATTAACCTATGAATATTTACCTTTATTCCAATTAAATATTTGTGATGTCAATATCGATAGAGGGGGAAATCTTGGCCACAAGTCCATGTGCTCTTGGTTCCTCTATAACGCTTTGTTTCTAACAGTCTGTTTTGTTTTTTTTTTAAACTACCCCCCACACAGAAAGCACTGCAGCCCCAATGTCTTAAAAAAATAAAGAAATTTCATATCACCATTGCCTCATTGGACTTTAGGACAGTGAATACCAAACATGCCTGACAGTGGATAGCCAATTCCTTCAACAGCTGGTTCTTTCAGAAAAGGTGTCAGTCTGCACTCAGATGGACCACAAAGCAGCAGCCAGTTACGTCTGAATCCAGCAGAAAGGTATGTAGAATTCTCTGAGGTGTGTCAGCCTTCATGACTGGCTGACTTGACCATGGACAAAAATAACACTATGATAGATGAAAAACAACACCAATAACAACAAAACCACCAACCACCTTTCAAATTACAACACCTTTTTCCCCAATCCCTGCTGCAATATGGTTGAGCACTGTCTACACATGTTAAATGAGACTCTTTTTTAGAAATGACAAGCTCATGTCAAGATTAAATATAACTTCTTCCCTGAATTCTCTTCCAAACTTACCTCTGCCACCACAACACTGCAACACATTCAAACATTGCTAAATATTTGATCTGTGAGAGAAAGATACATGTAGACCTAAGCACTTTATAAATGCTTGATGCCTGACTGACTCACATAATTTGCAAATTTCAGGTTTCAGGTATCCAAGGAAGTGAAAACACTTAAGGAAGGTTGGAATGGTATCTGTGATGAACATATTTAAGCACACTTCATATTTGCTTTCAACTTCTGAGTCATTTCTGTAGGTCTAATAATCGGTAGAATTGATGTGATTAAATTGGAACTTACTATATCTCCATCAATAAGTTCAAAGAGTATTCCAAGGTGCAAAGACATTCATTAGCCCACAAAAAATGCATTAGCCTTGCCTAATTTGATTAAGCTACTCCCTCTCCCTCCTTATCATGCATCACCTTTGGCACTGTAAATCATGGGGCTAACAGATTAATCTTGCAATGAACACATTTAGCTCTTCTCTAGATCTGCCCAATGGAACACATCCCCTTGAACTTAGGAAGGTCAGTCTCTCTGCACCTCAGTCTTTCGGATTTTACAACGAGCAGGTTTGACTAAGTGATGTCTCTGTGGTTAAGTGACAAGGTCACAATCCAGTTAAAGGCACATCTAGAACTGCAACCGAGGCTTTGGAACACCAAGGTTGCTGCTCTTTCTGTCCATTCCAACGTTGGTTTTCCAATCAGAAGTAACTTTATAGAAACTACCCTTATTGTATCAGTACTGCCCTACCATTATATTCTACCCAGCAGAGTAGTTCTAGGATGTGTTGGTGGACTAGCAACTATCATATACAACCAAGATGTTAGTGATCCTAATTTGCCCATTAATATTAAGATTTATAAAAATGGCATTATGCTTGAAATCTGGGATTTCAAAATAAAATTTCAGAAATGGTTTGCCTTTCCCTGTCAAGTGCAAAACAAAAATGCTTACATATGAATCTGAAGGGAGGGGAGATGTCATCAGAGTAGACCAGAGGAAGTATCGTGGAGAAAGTAGTATGGTTGGTTCAGCTACAACATGATATATGCCTTCCTAAATCACTGAGCAAAACAAATCAATCAATGGAAAGCACAGGCCTTATAGGGAAAATGGAGTTGGGAAGTGATACTCAAAAACTTCCAGTAGGAACACATTAAATGAGAAATGTATATGATGTCTAGCAAAACAAAGAACTACATAAATATTAATTATTATTATTTAGGATTCCTCCTTTGCCTATTCTTGCATACTGATTACATTAACAGGATTTTAATACTTATCTCATTTTTGCTCTAACCAATTAAGCAATACCAGAACTTGTTACAGCCTCACACACAAATAAGGAAAGCGATTATTGCTTTGGGTGGCTAGATTGGGGAGCGGGGGGTCAAGGGTTGGGGGGAGGGTGGCAGGGAATCAACCAGTTCAAACTCTGAGTGGTCTATAAGCAATATAATCAAATTAATTAACTCATTAGCTTCATATAAATGGTTACTTTTCCTGGGTAAGAGACTGAGCTATTATTTTAAGTCCAATTTAAATAGTATAATGCTCCCCAAAGATCTTTGACAGATTGTCTTAGCAACTGCCCTCTCCAGATTCATAGAACTTAAGGTGAACTTGGAGATCATTTCAGCTATGTTCTCTCCTTTTACAGATGAGGAAAATATGGTGCAGACAGGGGAAACGATCTGCCCAGATCCACAAAGCTATTAAGTGGCAGAACAGAGAGTGATATGGCATAATCTAAACTCACACATCAGTGCCCACTCCCAACTTTGGTGTTCTCATTTTTTAGAAGCCACGATAATACCTGTTATCATAGCCTTTTTTGTCCCATTCACCTGATTTATGTCACAGTGTGATATAAACACTGGTTTCCTATGATATTATCAGTGATCATAACTTTCCATTAAATGTTAAGTTGAGCATGTAAGCACATTAAGTTAAAATCTTATATCTCAACCCAAAATTACAGCAGATACTCTCTTTCCTGTGGGATGATGGGGCAGTTATAGTAGAATTGACAGAGCACTGGATTTGTGGTCAGTACATAAGGGAATCTACCTTGAGCAGCAAATCACAGCCTCTCAGACCCTCAGTTTTCTTTTCTACAAAATGGGAATAATAATAACTAAGGGGCAGAGTGGTATAATGGGAAAAATATGTAGCCTCTGGAGTTAGAGGATATAGGTTTCAATCCTGGATCTATCTCTTACTGTCTATATAACATCAGGCAAATAATTTAAGTTCATCTGGACCTCAGTTTCCTCATTGGTAAGATAAAGCAGAAGATTATATCAGCCCTAAATATTTTATCAGTTCTAAATTCTTGACGCTCTGATCCTGTAAATTATATTCCCTACTCCATAGTGTTGTGAGATTTTTGTAAAATGAAAAGAGCTATATAAATATCAGACAGTATCAGCTAAATGAAAAATAAACAGCTGTACAGTGAGGATTGGTGGAGTTGAGAGAGGATGGTGGTAAGGAAAGGGGAGTGTCCTTTAGTAGGTCTTTATGTAATTACAGGAATTTTTTTTTTTGGCGGAGGGTAGAGGTAACATTTAAGCTGGTGCTTATAAATGATATGACTATAGTGGTTGAGTAGCCCATTGTTGTGTTCGTGTTAAGTTCAGACACTACCATTGCTCCCTGACTTCTACCATGTGGCAGGAAGACATATCCCATCAACAATAATAAATTTACCACCAGCATGGAATTCAAGCTTTTCATTACAATCTACTATCCAATGAGGCACTGATAAACAAAGTAGGAGAAAACTCAATCAGGAAAGTCAATATTTGTTTCTGGAACCTCAGAGAATGCTAGGAATGATAGAAGATAAACATGACTTCCCAAGTACTTCCTTGAGAACACATTTTGAAACTTTCTGTTAAAAGTCAGCCCCCCCAAATCCCATTCCATTTCTATTTGGTTGTTTGAAAAATGCCTCATGCTTTCACTACATAAGAAGCATCCTGAAAGGGAATTAACAGTTTGTCACCTTAACAGTGCAAAATTATGCAGACAAAGCTGTAATTTGTAAAAGATAATGTCTTTTATTCATCTATATTCATAAGCATTTACTAGAACTATTTGTATTTAAAATATTTTAAGAGAAAATACTTCATAAATAACACACAATTTCCTAAACTAAAAAGCTTTGCTTAAATATGTGTGTGCATATGAGTGTGCATACACACACTTTAATTCTAAGATCTTTCCTATTAACTATCAATGTTTCAAATATATAATTTTACATGAAGCAAGTATCACTCGCAATGTAAGAAACATCCTTGTTGTTCCATACCCCCAAACCAACATAAAGTAAAAACAGTCACTGGTGATGGGAATGGAAGTACTCTAAGACATGTTACTTCACATTCAAATCTCTTCTAACTCAGCTCTGAGCATATGCAGAGCATTTGTTTTAGATAGAGAGGTAGCTATAGGCTCACTGAAAGGTAGCATTGTATGATGGATAACAAGCTCAACTGGGAGTCAAGAAGACCTGAGTTCTAAACTAGTCTCTGACACATACTAACTGTGTGACCCTGGACAAGTCACTTGACATCTCAATGCCCCCAGACAATTATCTCTAAGTTGCAGATCCAGGGCTGACCTATAGTGTGGTAGAGGAAACCTTTACCAGTCAAGGTTAAAATCACAGATCTAGTTAAAAAAACAAAGTTTACCTAGCTAAACTTACTTTAATTTCTAGATTTAAAAACAGGTTCTAATTGTGAATCTCGAGTGAGTCTTCCTTCCCTTTTTACATTTGGAATATTTTCCCATTAAAAATTTTAGG
Source organism: Phascolarctos cinereus (assembly GCF_003287225.1). NCBI lineage: Eukaryota > Metazoa > Chordata > Mammalia > Diprotodontia > Phascolarctidae > Phascolarctos > Phascolarctos cinereus. Next base: position 401,674,140 of record NW_027555625.1, on the reverse strand, counting down.
AAGGAAAATCAGATTACGGTCGTGAACATTTCCATATTTGGTTAAAACAGAATGTATATGAACAACGATATCAAGAATAATAATACATTTACATTCCTGTCTACCCTTTCTGTTACCAAAGGTTTTATAATAACTTCAAAAATAACCATGTACTCAATTTGCAATAGACCTATAATAAAGAATGCTGCTTAATAGAATGTATTTTCGTGGCTGTCAGGAAAGCAGAGAGTGCTGAGAAAATAGCCTGCATTTATCTGCAAAGGGGCTGTGGAAGTTTATTGGGGCTTCAATATGAAGGAGCCTGAGAGGATCTCAGCAAAGTGTCAATATGCGCCTTAGAACCCATTGTAATCTTAAAATATGCTATCTATTTTCATGACTTTTTTTTAGAACCTGCAGCTCAAAAAAACATCCATATATTGTGTTCTAACACTACCACAGAATACTGCATTGATACCTAATAAGAGTGCCCCAAATCCTGTTCTTTTTAGGAACCATAACTGACAACTCTACCTTCCAGTCTCACAAGGTTACTAAATGATCAAAAAAAAAATTCACAAGGCACACTTCTGAAAGAAATTAGAAGTAGTAAAGATCACTTTTTCTATTTGTGTTTCATAGTAAATCTCACAGTCACTCATCGATGGTACTGTATACGTTCACTAACCAGCATGGGCTAACTGGAGGCCCATACATCAATGAAAAGATCTTTGTCGATTGTTGTATGCCTCATTATCTCACTAAGATTTCTTGGCAACAATTAACAGTTACCCAATTCACAGAAATTGCCTTTATTATTTTTGAAGCAGCTACTTTCTTTGGATTTAATGACTAAGAGAATAGAGACAGATGTCTCTGTTGCTAGGGAGACTGAATAAAAAAAAAACCTTTGGAACGAAGTAAATATGCAACTACCATCTTAAAAAAAAAAAAGGAAAATCCGGTTAGCTTTGAATTAACTATTTGTTTTAGAAACAAAGCAGCAGTAGACTAACTCGTATAAGGCAACATGCTAGAATGGCTGATTATAGTCCCATGACAATAATAAAGCTTAGTTTTGGTGGAACAGAAAAATATACATATACCTATTTTCTCAATATTAATTGATGATGCTTGTCAGAAGTAGTTACTTTCTTGTGTCTGTACATAAATTCAATAGCAATTATCTGTGCTTACAGGCTGCTTGTCTTTTGTGACAAAATCAGGGTGGGAACACCTCAAGATAGGGTGTCCTGACTTGAGAATTTCAGTTGTATACAAACTGTAGATTGTATATTACCTCCACTTCCCCTTCTCAAAGGTCACGCTCACAAAACTGTTTGTTTTGACAGCAACCAAACTCGCCTGGTCCAACAGCACCATCTGATGACCAGCAGGTGGAAAACCTACCCAATAGAGCTTTTCTACCCCACCTTTTATTACTTTTCTAGGTGACAGTCCACTGGCCATATTACCTGCTTTCCCCTGGCTTCTACTGTTCATGGCTCACCTAGTTCTACTAAAGCCAATGTCTTTATCATATATACACACAAGCTGTTAAAAGAAGGGGTTACCTTTCTTCTGTTCCCTCTCTTTTCTAACACTTGTCCAATTACTCCAACTTTTCATCCCATTTATAAACCAAAGGAGACCCTCATCATAGTACTTCAGCTAGGGGCCCTCCTTACTATTTGACAATCCTTTTGCTCTACCTTTATGGATTCCTTTTCTCACTCCTCACAGGGCTCCAAATAATTTCTTCTCTCCACCCTCAAAGGAATCTCATGCTTGACAGAGAAGACTGAAACTATCCTAGGTTAGCTCCTAAAAGTTCCCTACTTATTATTCAAATATTCTCTGCACCAACCTTCTCCTCCCCCTCCTCCTTTTTTCTTTAAACAGAAGAGATACTACTTACATCCTACCAATGATCTCAGTTCAAATCTTGCCTCAGACACTTAACTGGCTTTGTGACCGTGGCAAGTCATTTAATCTTTCTCAGTCTCAGGTTTCTCGTTGGTAAGATGAAGATAACGGATCCTATTTCACAGAGCTGTTGTGAGGGTCAAATGAGATAATATGGAAAATATTTCATAATTTACTCATAAAGTTAAAGCTCTATATAAATGTTAGTCGTTGTTATTCTTCTACCTGCAACCTTGACACCATTCCCTCTCTCTGGAAAGAAACCTTGATCCAACAGTCATCCTCTTTCTCTCATGCAACTTCAAACTTTCTTTTGCCAGTGTTTCCTTCATATCTACAAAGATGCTGAGTTCTTTCTAATCCTGAAAAAGTCTTCCCTCCTATTCCATCTCTCCCCTCTCCTTTATTGCTCAATTTAAAAAAAAAAACTTCATGTGATGCCTCTAGGTCTTCAAGATTTTTTCTCCTCAAACCTTTCCAACTAGATTTCCATCTACTCCATTCAAATAGAATTTCTCTAAGATCATCAATAACCTCTCTAAGGTCACCAACTTCAATGGCCTTTGTTCAGTTTTCATCCTTCTTTATATCACTAAAACTTTTGACACCAGACCACTCTCATCTAAAGGATTCTTTTTCTTCTCTTGCCTTCAGAGATGATATCACACTTTTTCCCCCTGATTTTCATCCTATCTCTCTAATCACTCTTCCTCTGTTTCTTTCCCGGCCCACCATCTTCTTCAAAACTCACTTCTGAAATGGCATGTCCCTGGCCCTCTTCACTCTCTTAGAAATCTCACTTATTTGTACTGTTCAACATAACACTTCTATGCAGGTGACTTTCAATAGCAATCTTCTATACCTGAGTACAGACTATCTCCAACTCCTACAGGACATCTTCACTAGTATGTTCTACTGGTACCTCAAGTATGATAGAGATTCTGTCTAATCAGGGGGGGGAAACCTGCGGCCACATGTGGCTTTGAGGTCCCACCCCTGGTCTAGATGACAGCACTCCCCACTCCCGGTAAGCTATTTTTTTCCTCTAACCAGCACATAATCTGCCCCTCTACTCTCTCTTCGGGCAATGTACTCCCCAACTCCTTTCTGTCAATCACCTCACTTATATCTTTCATAGCACCACCATATACACAGTAGGTATTCAAAAGATGTTGATGGATGCATTGGGTATGCAATGTTATGCTTAAATTGCACTGAGGAAAGCAGATTTTTGACAAGATCATGGATCCTGTTGGAAAGATCATTAGAGCCCTTGTAGTCCAACCCTCCACCTCCTTTTTGATGAGGAAACTGAAGCCCAGGTTACTTAAGTGACTTGCCCAAGATCATACAAGTAATAAGTAGCAGGGCTAGGATTCATATTGAGGTCTGCTACTTATTCTGAATCCAGCCTCTGTCCCCTCAGACAAATAATAATTTGCATAAAATACAACGATAACATGCATACACAAGTACTCAATAGTTGGTTCCACTAACCTCTATTAGAGCACAGAACTCAGAATGCTACGAAGAATCGCAGAGGGAGATGGTAGAAGGCATTTCAGTACTCTTTGCACGGGAGACCACAAAAGTGATCCCCGATTTTGAAAAGGAAAACATCAGTGGCACAGAGAAGTGATTTGTACTTGCTGTCATGAAAGCTGAGTTAGCCAAAACTGTAGTGCTTATTAGAATATCCAGAATTCCTAATAAGAAGCCCAGGAAGACTTCTACTTTATTACCGCTGTCCCCCTTCCTCTTCCTTCTATTCCTGGTGCTGCTGCTGCAAATACCACTACCGCTAGCACCCCCCCCCACCAGCACCACCACCATCACTACAGTTCCTACCCCACGACAAAAATAACAAGGGTCCTCCCCAAGGCCATGTCCTTGGCTCTCTCTTAGAAATTTCATTTATTTCTACTGATTGGTATAACCCTTCCATGAAGTGTCTTATTTGTAAGTGTTTTACAGGTTATCATCTGCTTTGTTACTGGCACTGGCTCCCTCAGCAGTTCCTGTTCTGGGTTTCTTGAAGACTGACCTACACATTGCACTAGTCAGGCAACACTCTAACCTCATGGAACTAGTTTTCCTCATGAACCATATGTAATCAGATGCTTTGTATATGACCTGGTTTAATTAACAGAAGGCCTCAGCAACATCCTAACCCTCAATTTATGCATTCATACTTAGGGCTTGGTGTTTATTCTTTCTGATGTTTGTCGTGTGTTTAAAACTTGACCTGGATGCTGGGCTTTGATTATGATGCATCTCAAATTTTACTAATTTGTTTGTATAGTTAAAAATGCCTTTGCTCTAACCGACCCACTATCAACAAAGAGGGATGAATTTGGCTTTTTTTCCACAACGGAGCACACTCTGTCTTCTTAATTTACAGTATCCACTTAAAAATCAGAAGTGTAGGGAACTCTTTCTCTTGCTGAGGAATGGGTAATCATAACCTTGGTTTGAGGACGTGACAGAGAGTGGGATAAGTAACATTTGGCCTTCCAACCCCAAATCCAGATTCCTTGGTCCTAGGTCTAAATTAGAAACCAAATTTCTAACAATAGAGCTGGAAAAGGCTGGAAAATGAATCAAGACCTTTGGCTCATCGATTCTAGCCTCAGTACTCTAGGGGACTGACTGTTCCTGCTTTCATTTTGAGCTATGGCCGTAAATGGATACAGTCATCACGATGACATTTTTTTCATACCTCATTTGAGTATGGCTGTGTTCAGCCCTTCAATTTCATTTTGGGATCATTCCAAGGTCAAAGAACTTTCCTCTTTATATAAAAGCAGCCTTCATGACTGCAAAATAACAGATTTGAGTTGGGGTCTATTACTTGGCACCAATGAGAACTTTTCTTATGTATCACAATAACTAATCCCATTACGTTTAGGTTATCTATAACCCACAAAATATGTCAATACTCTTAAATGTGAATTAGGTGGCATAGCTAAAATAGCAGTACCCTTCTATACTTCAGAAGATCCATGATTTAATCACAGTGCGCAATCTTTCCAAGGATGCTATTATTAACACTTCCATAACTTAGTAAATAGTTTCATGAGTCATCGTGGACAGAAAAATTCATCAGCCGGAGGCCAAACTTTTGATAAGTTTCTCTGACCTTAAATAGGTTGGGCTTTAGTTGATACAAATATAATCTGCTGTCAGGCTCATACTCATCACCTTCAGACTGGTTAAGATTTACCAAAACTTGAATTCTGTTGACAGAGCTCCCTCAAAACCAAAGTCACACTCAATCCCTGATCAAGTTTCAGTTTACTCTTCCCTGAAGGAATAATTTCACAGACCAAAATTCAAATAGGTGGTTTTTTGATTCTGTCATTTATTTAAAGGGAAAACCCTAGAGGGCTAGTTTAGAGCCCTGAATTAGACCTTTCCTGAAACAATTCCCCTTGACAACCTTACCTTTGAACACTGAAAAAGAGTCCAGTCCAAAATTATTTGTCTCATGAATCATTCTGCTTCGTGTCCTGTTAAAACAGCAATGTCGCTAGACTGGAGCATAATTTCTTTGCTCTCTACTGCCCTGCTGACACGCTTTCCTATGAACTACTAGCACTCTGTCTTGGACTCCTTACTATTTAAAGACTGATTTGTTTCTTTGAGAGAACTCAGTTGTCAGTGTCTCTCCCTTGTCTGTGGTCCTTAATAGTCCTCTTAGGGGTGACATCCAAGTGTGCTCTGGGCTCCTTGAATCAATTTCATGCCTCTGCTTGTGCTACAGAACGAATGCCACCAGCTATAAAATGGTGTACTGACGATGCCTGGTCCACAAAACATTTCTGTGATGGCACAGTTAGCCTCACTGTGGGTCACAAAGTGAGTTGTGGACGTTCCTCTGTTTCTGAGCCCATCAACTTTGCCAAAGACAACGGATCAACATTCAGAGCCAGGATATATGTAAGGGGCAACAAAGGAGACTCAGGATGGAAAATGACAGAAAGATGTTTAAATCTAGCTGGTTGTCCATGGCTGGATTTTATCCCAGGTTATGATGGGAGCGACTGCAAATCAATCTTCCATTTAGGCTGTGAGGATTAGTTAAAATATATAAAAAAATACTAACATTTTGAGATTGGAAATGGAAAGACTCTTTGAACTGCCACATTACTATGTCTAAAAAGGGTACCTTGTTATATTAGTATAGGTCAAGAAAATTATAGATGATGGTGACAGAGGACCTGACAATTACATGCTAGGAAACACTTCTCTAGATTATTTTAGATATAAGTAGCCAAGCATCTCCCCAGGTAAAAATTTAGCCATATTAGGTGACCGGGGGCCTGGCAAATTGCATGCCTGATTTGATCTCTACTTGGATATAGCAATTAAAAAGAGAGAGAACATGCTTGCCTTCACCCAATACAAGTTAATTCAAATAATCTCACAGGTACTCTTTCTGAGGGTGTTACTGACTAATTTTAAATTTTCTTTAAGCTCTTCCAATGCAACCTCAGTATGCTGTCCAAAATTTCTTTATGTTTACCTTATTCTCTTCACCCTGGTACCACCAAAACCATACACCTATTTTTTCTAACAGATTTTTTCATGATTTTTTTATTCTGAAGGTTACCACAGTGACAAAAAAAAAATCCATATTTCACTTTATTTGTTCACATTTTCTAATAAAAAGACAAGTCATACAGGAGTGGCTACCTCGCTATTTGAAGGATCTGTGTGGTCAGTGTGGTATTTCCTCCACTTAGTACATGGTCTTCATGAATTGCTGTAGTAAGAAAAAAAATTAATTACCCTGGTGACACCCCTTTCCAAACTTATCTAGGGATCGAGTCCATCACTAGGGTTCTACCTGAGACTTCGACAGGTTGGTGGAATCTACTAGAATTTGTGCTTTAGTAGCTGTTCTTTGAGAACACAGGATAACCTCCATTGCATGATGCAGCCTTAGAGTGGGATTTCAGTGGAAGCCAATCTTTTTTGGATAGATAGATCAATAGAAAGATAGATATATTTATGAATAGAGACATCTCCCTCTCTCTTTCTATATGTATATAATACATATAACTATATATTTGTAGCACGCTCTCTCTCTGTCTACCTCCCTACCCCTCTTTCTGTCTCTCTAGAACTAAATAAGCTGGCACAAATCTGCCTTTGTATCATTATACTTAGGTAAACTCCCCTATATTAAGCTTTCTGTTCCTGACAGTTATGTCTAGGCACTATCCTTTGATATTTATATTTCAGCCATTTTGTTCCTACCATTTCCCCTACCTAGAAGGTCCATCCCACTCTTCTCTGCCTATCTAACTCCTACCCATAATGCAAGACTCAGATCAAGCTCTATGTAGTTCATGAAATCTTTCATGATCACTCTAGAACATTTGGCTTTTCCTCCTTTAACTCACTGTAGGTACAACTGACATGGCCTTAATCAAAGCTTTGTGACATCCTTTTTAATGTGGTCTTTGCATTATTCTTTAACATTCTGTGTTTATATGTCACCCAAACTTAACTATAACACCCTGGAGGACAAGAACAACGTATACCCTTTTTCTAATTCCAAATAGGGACATGTACATGTGTGCATATCCATCCATAAATACCCATATAACAAATGTTTATTGAGTTCTTGATAGATATATACACATAGACACATGTGTGTATAGATGGTTGTGTTCTTTAATAATAAGTCAGATTTATTATTAAAAAGCTGAAAAAATAATTAGAGGGAATCTGAAGACTATATGTAAAGATAATCTTAATCTTAGGAGACAGTTTCTGATTCAAATAATAGTGAAAAAATACCATATGTTTTATGTGAGTTTTTATCATAATAATATGTATTTGACATCTATTTTGATTGTGACAAACATACTGACTGCATGAGGTGGCTACCACTATCTCTGCTACCCAAATATTTAACAATATTTTAAATAGGTGACCTGACCAAAGATATTTTAATATTTCAGCTACTGTCCGTTGACTTTTTAATATTAAACTTTAATCTGCCTTAGCTTGACCCTACATAGTAACCTTTTCACCTTCTGAGTAATTTTCCTTCTCTATTGGACTATGCATAAATCATAACACAATTTTTTAATCCTCATTTTCACCAAAAATTGTGGTTGATTTATGCACCATTTTCTAGAATAGTGGTTATATTTGGTCATCTTCTTTTGCATTAATTTAATGATTTAGCTCAACTCTTATTAAACAGTCTACTTTTCTCGGTGAAAATAAAGTAAATCATTATAGGGAGATGTCCCTATCAATTATCCATATGAACTTCTGAAATATTTAAAGCCATAGGTTCACTTTATGTTACTTTTCTTACCTTCAGTTGAAAGGCTAAATGACCCATACATTTGGAAATTTAAAGAAAAAAATCATACTATTTCGATTTAGAAGGGACCTTAGAAATCATTTAGTGTGCATTAGGCCCAAACAACCCGTGTTCATACAAGTACTAAGTGAGAGAGCCTAAATGTGAATCACTATTTCTTTCCACTTTGCCAATGATTCCTAATTAGTCTTGGCAAAAAGAGACCATGAGCTCCTTGAAATTAGGGATGATTTTTGCCTTTCCTTGTGCCCCAGCACTTAGCATGGTGCCTAGTATACAGGACGTGTTTAATAAATGCTAGTTGATTAAATAAATAATCATGATATTCTTAAATCAAACATGATTGGTGAAAACAGAAACTGTTAAATTGATCATACCATTTGCATTTCATACTTCGAAGATCTTAAAAACTGCTTTATCAAATTATAGTTTGACAAAGCATATTTTTTAAATATGAAATGACTCATTTTAGGTGGCACAGGATATAGAGCACTGGTCTTGCAGTCAGGAAGACCTGAGTTTAAATCTGGCTCCAGACACTAACTAGTTCTGTGACCTTGGGCAAGCCACTTATATCTGAGTTTCCTCACCTCTAAAATGGGGATAGTAAAAGCAGCTATATCCAAGGCATGTTGTAAGCATGAAAAGAGTATCTGTAAAGTATTTAATACAGTTCTGGCACACAGCTGGAGCTTAATAAATGTTTGTTCCCTTCTTCCCTTTGGACAAATAATGTGTGTGTGTGTGTGTGTGTGTGTGTGTGTGTGTGTATAATTTGCCCATTGTCTTCCATTTTTCTGACTTCAGTTACTCTGTAACTGTATTATTAGGCTTTACTATCAAATAGTACAACATTATTCTGATTTCATCATTTCTATTTTAGTGCTAAAATTGCCAAGCAAACATTTTGTCAAAGAAGTCATCTTAGAAGAAGAGAGTAAGTCACATGAAAAAAAACCTGTAAATAGTATTTATGAGTGAGTCAGCCATACAATAATGCAGGAAAAAAATCAAATGCACTCATCTTATAGGTTATCTTTAAGCACGAAAGTGTTTTCTAAGCTGGCAAAAATCTAGGCAGTAGATACTTTCAACATTGGTGATATGGAACATGCTAATATCCTGCTCATTAATTCCCATGCATACACAGAAATGAGTTTTGGAAATGGGAATACGGTTTTCTTTAAAATCTCGTCTAAAAAGATTTCTGTTACCTGCCTAAAACCCAGGGTGATGCATTTTATGTGTTCAGCATAAATTGAGCACACTGTGAACAAATAAATGGTGAACAAGATTACAAACATTGGCTCCTGTTCTGCTAACAGGTGGTCATCAACATATCTCATTCTACTTCAGTGAGAGCTATTAAAATATATGTTCTCCATTAAAGAAGTGAGGATTTGTGTTGGACTTTATATAAAATTTTAAATTTTGCAAGGTGTTTCTCCTGAACTCCACAACAACTCTGTGAGATGCGTACTACAGTTATTATCCCCATTTTACAGATGAGAAAACTGAATCTCAGCAAGGGAAAGTGACTTACTTGTAGTCACACAGCAGTGACCAGTAGCAGAGGCAGAATTTGAACCCTAGTCTTCTAATTTCAATTTAGCAGTGCTTATTATCCCCACACTGTTTTCTCACACTACATCGTCTTTCAGCACATTGAGATTATTCAAAGATCTGTGATTTCATCACCAAGGATACTCCCTCTATAAACACCGATGTGGTCCTCCTAATGGCTTGCAATTCTTCTATACCTTAATCGAGCTCCACTAGGCTGACAAATTCATCATCACCTTAAATCTAGTCTGGTAATGAGCCTTATGTAAGGTGGGAGGAAAAGAGGGATAGGGGTGAAGAAGAATACAAGCTAAGCTTGGCTTTGTGAATACAGGCCAAATCAGGGTCCTGCTTACCCCCAACCTAGTTCCTTTTCCTCCTTTGTATGTTTTTTCAGGTTGTTCTATTTTCATTGTGTTAAGCAGTGAAAAGTGGTACAGGAGTCCTAATCCTATATAACAGCAGAATACCTCCTCATATGAAGATTACAAATCTTTCACTATTTTTGTTAAGCACAGGTGTGGCACCACTAGGATTTGCAATGTTCAAAATTGGTATTTTCTTAAAATCTAGTTTGGAATAAAATGCATTTTCACCAGGGTTGCCAAGTTACACCCAGCAAGAGGGGTCTCAAGAAAGCATTTAAGGTAAATCCCTGGCAAGAAAACCTTTACACCATAGGATACTGTCTCCTAAGAGGCAAAGAAAGTGGCATTTAAAACTTCAGGAATAAGCCTAGATCGAAAAAAAAGGAAAGCAAGAGGTGGCCGGGGAACTGACTGAAAATCTTGGGCCACCACCAGCTCTTGTTTACAAAGCCCTCCCGCGGCCTTGTGAAACTACTTTAATTGATTTTATTAGGAATGAAAACAAGATGCTAACTGAACGCCAGAGGGCAGGCGGAGTGTTATACTGTTCCTCTCAATATGGGTCAGGAGGGCCCATATTTATTTCCTGGAAAGGCTCACTAAAATGTGAAACCTGAATGCCAGCTTGTTTCCACGATGAGCTGCTTCCATGAGGGGACTGAGTTCCTGGTATTTCCCTCCTAGATTTCCTTTACTAGCTGGTTAAGATATCCAAATCAATGAAATAGTGGTTTAGAGGGGGAACAGCATTATCCTATCCTAACAGGTTTATGGTCAGTCACGGTGAGAGCAAAATAAGAATAATGATGATGATAATAATGATAATAACAATCCATCGCCAGCAAACATTCGCCATCATCCACTCAAAGCACATACTATGTGCCAGGCACCGTGCTGTGCTCTAGAGATAGAAAGAAAAAAAAGAAAGTAATTCCTGTCCTCAGGACGCTTGTGCCACCTAGGTAGAGACAAGAGACCAAAAGGTGTGCATGTAAACATATGTAAAGTAGTTTAGAAAAGAAGGACTTGGAAGCTGAGGGGCAGGGGACAGGCTGCTGGTGCTTGAGCTGAGTCTTAAATAAGCCAGGGATTCAATAATGCAGAGGTTAAGAGGGGAAACACCCAAGGCAATGATGATGGAGGAAGAAGAGGATGGCGGAGGCGATGGTGGTGATAATGATAAGGATAATATTAATAGCTGACATTATTCAGTTCTTTAAAGTGTGCAAAACACTGTATTTACTCATCGTACAAAGTCATTGTATGTATCTCACTAAATAAATATGAGGGAGGCATTACAGCATTATCATCCTCGTTTTACAGATGTTGAAACATATTCTTAAATACTTGCTATGGTAACACAGCTAATGGCCGTATTACTAAGGACAAGTCAGTCTGGCTTAAACGATAAAGAGCTAGCTTCAGAGTTAGTAAGATCTGGGTTCAGGTCCAACCATTGGGCACATACTGGCTATGTGCCACTGGGTGAGTCACTTAATCACGCAGCATCCCTGGCGACTCTCCAAAATCCTAAACTGGTGATCAGGCATCAATCTGCATATTTATAGAGAGTTCCTTTCCTGGAGTTCATTGTACCAATAAAATCACAGCTCCAGTGCCAAAAAGCAAACAGACAGCTGGTAAATATCCAAGGGAGAATCCACACTCAGGATGCTCCGACCTCTACATCCAGCACACTTTTCGCCATGCCACAGTGATAGTCACATTCTTTGACATCAACATATTCTTCAGGCATTCAACTTAGATCATTCCTGAATCAAGCCAATTCAATGTATTGCTAAGTCCTGGGATTCTCCAAAAGCACCAGACAGAGGGGGGCAGCAAAGTCTTCCCTCCAACTCTATTCCACTTGAGCCTTTCCATACCCTTCACAGCTGGACTGCCTCTGCTGGACTCCTATACTACTATATGCTATTCATTTAGTGCTTAACAAATATAACATCTCTTAAGCAAGAATTCTGTGTTCCTCCCAAACTCTTGAAATGATCAAGACTGATTCTGCGTCATTTTCTTATTGATTCTATTTACAAGTCATTGATTTTGTTTTGCAATTGTTTAAGTCAAGGTTCTCTGTCTCTGAACACAGTTCAGAATTCAGCTAGCCTATAATGGACTAAGTTTAGGAATCCTGTAATTTTGGTAATCAATGTTCTACTCTTGACTCAAGGAATTTTGTTCACCTTGGAGAGACATTAGGGTGTCTGGCCCAGGATCTACATACCACCAAGCTATCCTTCAATGATGTCTGGCATGCTGTCCAAAAAGCCTACCAGGGTGGGAACCTGCAGTCTCGAGGCCACATGTGGCCTTCTAGCTCTCAAGTACAGCCCTCTGACTGAATCCCAACTTCACAGAAGAACAAATCTTCTGTGAAGTTGGGATTCAGTCAGAGAGCCACACTCGAGCACGTACAGGGCCACATGTGACCTCGAGGCCACAGGTTCCCCACCCTTGGCCTAGGCCACTATTTTGCAGGTAGACTCAAACAATGAGCATTTCTCAATCACAGGAGGAAAGGGGGTGTCATTGCCAGTCCCTCATTTCCAAACTTCCAACCAATCATACTGTCCTCCACACCCCAGCTATGTAGCCAATTGAGTCGTCTTAAAACACTGTAATGTCACCTGCTCTCTTCTGTTCTTAGCTCTGTACTCCCCAAAATCTATGAAAGAAAACTGTCCCCGTCACTCAGAGTCTCAGCTCACTGAGGAAGCTGCGATCCTATTTATTGACAGATTCACACTTACCAATAAATTGATCAAGCTCAGAACTTCCTTATTTTTAAGGTAAATAGCAGACAAATGTCAGAAGTGGTATCTATCTTCCTTTTCCCATGTGCAGTTATGAGCTAAGTCCTCACCACACAACATGTTGACATTTTATCAGCAAATTGAGCCAATAGAGAGGGGACTGGGGTAATTAAGGTAGGAGGAATAGTAGATGAAGAAGTAGAGAATTTAGAATCCTTTAGGGATCTCTGACCTCGTTGTTCCATATCTGCTTCCAGGATGATGCTATTTCCTCTAGAAACTGCCTTCCTATGCAGAAGCAGCACATGTAATAGACCATGCATGGTAGTGATGGTCTGAGATCCTCAGTTCTGTTGCCAGAGCAAAGACATAGACGGGACGGGTGGGCTACACAAGGATATTCCAAAGTCTTCAGTTTCTGCCCTTATCACCAGGAAATAAAGGAATATGCATTTACTCTAGGTTTTCACATGCCTAGTTCTATTCCCTTGATTCAATTCAGCCAACATTTTCTAAGTACCCTTTTAGGTACTCAGTACTGCTAGGTGGTCCAGGGTCTGGAGTTAGGAAGACCTGAGTTCAAATGGAGACTAAGATATTTACTAGCTGTGTGTCCCTTGGCAAGTCATTTAACCTCTGTTTATTCCTCATCTGTAAAATGTACCTTCTTCCCAGAGTTACTGTAAGGATCAAATGAAATAATATTTTTATAGTGCTTTGCAAATCCTAAAGTGCTATAAATGCTATTGTTATTTTAGCAGCATCAGCAACACATTATGCTAGGTCCTACAAAAAATCAAAAGTGGAACAATTTCTGCCCTTAAAATAATTATATTATACTTAGGGGGTGGGAGAGAGGGCAAAAAACACACAGACAAGCAAATGCAAGGTTATATAAACTAATTTCAAAATCTAGAAAACATTAACAACTATGGGGATCAAGAAAGCCCCGTATGTAGAAAGCAGGATGCTGTACTACAATATAAAGTACTGGACTTGAAGTTGTGAAGACCTAAGTTCAAATCCAACCTCAGACACTTACCAGCTATGTGCCCCTCTGCAAATAACTTATCCTCCCTCAGCCTCAGTTTCCCCTGGAGGTAAATGGAATTAAAGATAGCAGCTACCTCAAAGGGCTGTCAGTATTAATGTAGGTGTTAGGTAAGTACTTTGCAATAATCACTTCTTACTTGTCTAATCCTAACCTTCCTAACAGGTTAGGTAAAGGCTTATCTCTTCAATGAAGTCTTACCACCAACCCTGACTGTTCCACTCACGTTACTCTTCACCTCTTCCCGCCCCCCCCCCTTCCAGTGCCACAATTGATTATTCCTTCTTCTGTGCTGAACAGCTGATTTAGTATAAGTATTCCCATCTCATTTTCTCTACGTATGCAGCCCCTGCTCTAGTTGAGGTCCTCAGTACTTCAATGGCCTTTTAACTGACCTCCCCCCTCAATCTATTCCTCCACATAACGGCTGTAGTGATCTTCCTAAATGGCAGCTTTGACCATGTCACTCCCCTACTCAATAAACACCATGCTTCCTTGTTGTCTTAAGGTTCATATAAAAACTTCTCTATTTGGCTTTCAAGATCCTTCACAACCTGATACCGACCTACCTTTCTGACTCTGTTATACATCATTCTCCTTCTGGCACTCTACCAAGGTCAGTGTCCTTTATACTGTTCCTCCCATATTACAATCTATCTCTCTAAGCCCTCTTGCCTTAGATGCATTACTTCCTATTCTCTAACTCTTAATAATTCCTTATTTTATTCAAAACTTAGCTCAAATAACACATTTTACATGAACCTTTTCCTGGTCCCCACAGCTGCTAATGCCCTCTCCACCAAATTGCCGTTGCCCAGTCATTTATTCATGTCTGACTCTTTGTGATCGCATGGACCATACGCTGTCCATGGGGTTTTCTTGGCAAAGATACTGGAGGGTTCTGCTATTTCCTTCTCCTTAAAACAAACAGAGGTTAAGTGACTTGCTGCTCAGGGTCACATAGCTAGTAAGTGTCTGAGGCCAGATTTGAACTCAGATTTTCCTACTTCAGGCCCAGCACTCTATCTACCGAGTCACCTAGCTGCCTCCTCCAAATTATTTTGTATTTATTTTATATATAATTATATATATATATGTATTTTTATTTATATGTATATATTTATATATAATATGTATTTATATATATACTTTGTATATAATTATATATCTATATGAGCAGCTAGGTAGTGCAATGGATAGAGCACTGGACTTGGAATCAGAAGATTCATCTTCCTAAGTTCAAATCTGGCCTCAGACACTTAATAGCTGTGTGACCCTGGACAAGTCACTTAACCCTGTTTGCCTCAGTTCCTCATCTATAAAATGAGCTGGAGAAGGGAATGACAAACCACTCCAGTATGTCTGCCAAGCAAACCCCAAATGGCGTCATGATGAGTCAGATACAACTGAACAACACCAATGTGTCTGCGCACATTTGTGTAGCTATAGATATGTGCACACACATACATATATTGTATACAACATATTATACACACATACATATCTTATCTCTCTGGTAGAATATAAGATCTCAGAGGACAAAGACTCCTTCATTTTTGTTTTTTTATTCACAGTATTGGCACAAAGCAGGTACTTACTAAAAGCTTGTTTATTAATAGCATATGCAACTTTGCATGTGTAATTAATTATCTTTTTGCGTATATATCTTATTTCCCAAACTAGATGACAAGCTTTAAAAAAAACTGTTTAGTCGTGTCTGACCCTTCATGGTCCCATCTGGGATTTTCTTGGTAGAGATACTGGTGTGGTTTGCCATTTCCTTCTCCAACTCATTTCACAGATTAGGAAACTGAGGCAAACAGGTTCAAGAGACTTGCCCAGGGTCACACAGCTAGTAAGTGTCTGAGGCTAGGTTTGAACTCACAAAGATGAATCTTCCTGACCGCAGGGCAAGGATTATGTCTAATGACTCTTTGTGGCACAATTTCCCTAGTACATAACAGATGCTCAATAAATGCTTATAGATGATCATAGGATCATACACTTAAAGCTGAAAGGAATCATAGAGATCATCTTGTCCAAAGTCCTCATTATGTAGGTGTGGAGACAGGACCAGAGAAGGTGGGTCACTTGCTCATGTTTAACCAGGTACTAATCAGCAGAGGGGAGACTCACAGCCAGGTCCTCTGAGCCCAAAACCCAGTGCTTTTCCCATCTAATCACTGTGAAGGATAAGGAATTACTTATGTAATAATAGTACATGTTTGTGCCTCTGGCAGTTCGCCAGAGAAATTTAAGAAAGGTAGCAATTGCTTTGTTTATGAGTTCTCAATACATATAGTTGTACATTCAAAGAGTTATTAGGGGAGAACAAAGGAGTCTGAGTTCTATAATTAAAGAAAAATATATAATGCCTAAATGTATCCTTCCAAAGCTACATACAGAGATGCCTCACTATCCCTCACCAATCCAATCAGTTGCCAAAGTCTTGTGATTTCACCTTTGCAGCATCTCTCATATACATCCTTCTCTCCTCTGACACAGCCACTAGGCCCACATCACTTCACACTTGGGACTATTACAGTAGCCTAAAGGTCCATTGGCCTGTCTCAAGTATCTCCCCAGCCCAGTCTATCCTCTATTCAGCCACTGAAGTGATTTTCCTAACATACAGGCCCAACCGTGTCACACACACACACACACACACACACACACACACACACACACACACACACACACACACACACACACACCCCGGAGGCCCGCTCAATAAACTCCAATGATTCCCTGTCACTTCCATGATCCTGTGATCCCAAATCCTACGTTTGGCTTTCAAAGCCCTTCATAACCTAGCTTTATACACACACACACACACACACACACACACACACACACACACACACACACACACACACCCCTTTCTAGCCTTATAGCTCTTCAAGTACTCCAAGTCCAATGACACTGCCCTCCTTCCAGTTTCATGAACAAGACATTTCACCTGTTGCTCCAGGCATTTTCTCTGGCTGTTCCCCATGCCTGGAAAGTTTTCCTTACTCATCTCTGCCTCCCTTCCCTGGATTCCCTCAAATCTCAACTAAAATTTTACCTTCTACAGGAAGCCTTACCCAACTCTTCTAGTGTTTTCCCTCTTTTAATAATTTCCTATTCATCCTGTATATAACTTATTGTACATATTTACTTGTTTGTTGTCTCCACTGTTACACTCTGAGTTCCTTGAGGGCAGAGATTGTATTTTGCCTCTTTTTCTATTGTAGCACTAGCATCATGCCTGAAACACTGTAGGTGCTTAATAAATGTTTATTGATTGATTATGTATTTCTCCCTGAATGAGAAGTAATTATATTTATAATTATATACATATACAGCAAAAACATAATTACTATTAATTACTATTTCAGTAATAGATTATATATGTATAATTATCTCTCTCTAAATATATACATCTATATAGATAGATCTATCTATTGCCCAAATAATAATTAAAGATTAATCTTTCTTTCTATCTAGATCTATAGATATATGGAGCTAGACAGAGACAGAGGAGTTCTATTGCCCAAATGCATCCATCCAAATTTGCATCTATCTCTATATGGAGAGATATGGATTGTTATAGAAATAGATATAGCTTTGGATGGATGCATTTGAATGATGACAGATAGATGGATGGACAGATTTAGAGAGAATGATGTCTTACGAATTTCTTGGTACTGTGGTCTAGTTGTGTCAAAGCAGCAGGCTTTGGTAGGATATCAAATCAGTCAGGACATCTATTATAGATAGATAAATAAATATAGATATACATGTATATACACCTATATACCTATTTCTCTCCACACACGTGTCTCATGCATACATACATGATGCCCAAACGCAATCATTCAGAACTACTTACATAGTACTATGTATGTATATACATATGCACATGTGAGTATATATGTATTATACATGTAGATCTGTATATGGAGTATTGAGTGAGGACAAGCATCTCCGCTGTGAGGGCTTGCTGAGCCCTTGTCAGGCCTGCTCATCCACCTTTGGTGGCAATCTTCACCCAACTCTCGTCTGCAGCTCCAAGAAGTTACAGCATGCAGAGGGGCCACATCTCAGCAGACAGGCTATACCAGGTGAAGGGTAACTAACAGGCCTCCAGCCTGTCAGTGAGTTAGGGAGATGTCTACCCCAAGTATGTGAAGACATCCCCCTGTGGAAAGGCTAAAGCAGGAGCTGTGGCGTGCTTACCAGGGATGGGGAACATGCAGCCTTGAGGCCACATGCGGCTCTCTAGGTCCTCAAGTGTGGCCCTTTAAATCCAAACTTCACAGAACAAATCCCCTTAATAAAATGATTTGTTCTATAAAACTTGGACTCAGCCAAGTCCTGTACCCAAGGACCTAGAAGGCCACATGTGGCCTCAGGGCAGCAGGTTCCCCATTCCTGGCTTAGAGTTTGGTCAGACACGCAAAGGTCATCCACTAGACCTAGGCCACCGCCAGTCCTCTTGACTTCTGTACTGACACTGGACTTGGATAATTCAGGAAGTGAGTGAAACTGAAGACTGCCTCCCTTAAATCCAATTTGTGCACAAGTCAAGATCACCTGTGATGTCCCTGGTCCTCTTCGAAAACAAAGGACAAACAAGAGCGATGTGTAGACATACACGTGTGTAGACATACAAATCAATTTCTTGGTATTATAGTCTAGCTGTGTTAATATATGTATGCATATAAACATCTTGATATTGTGGCACAGACGCCTCAAAGCAGCAGGCCTGTCAGGACATCAGGTCAGTGATGTTAAGTTTCTTATAGAAAGAAAAATTAATTTTTTCTTTCTTACCCTTAAAGAACTATTCTATTTTGGATTTTGTGGAACTCTTCAGTCTGTGTAAAGCCTTCTCAAATTATACTCTAAAAATCTGTGATAGTTCAGAGAAGGTGGGTCAAAAGCTTACCTTTATACTAGCTGTGAAAAGACCAGTTTGCGAAGCATATTAATTGAGCAAATAATAGGAGTGTTTGCTCTAACTAGGAACAAAAGCTGGAAGCTTTGTTCTTTTTTTTCCCCAAGAACTTCAATTTTGTTAGCAGAATTGATTCATTCATTCACTCATTTAAACGTTTTTTGAGTGTCTTCCTCGTATGCAAAGAGTTGTTAGATTTTGTCATGGTGGGGGATACAAAGATGAATTAAGACAGACTCTGGCCCTTGTATAGCGTGCAGTCTAATTGAATCAAATATGAACACTGTTGTTGTCCATCCTTCACTCTCGAACATCTAATATACTCACTATAAATGAATTTTAGTTATTCACTCATTCAAAAGTTTACCATACATGACAGTGATATCTTATGTTGCCTTCCTTACAAAAGCTGTATTTTTTAATATGAAGGTTTTACTTAAAATGTAGTACAGTAACCACTTCATTCAAATTTAAATGGTAAGAATTTTCTATAGTATGCTGCTACCAGGTGAAGTCCCTTATAAAATAGAGAATTCAAGGTCTGAAGAGGTGAAGGGAATTCCTGTTGAAATGGAACTGTGTTCCCACTGATTCAGAGGTTCCCTTCCACAATATTGATCCCCCTCCAATGCCTGGCTGGCCTGTCCGGCCTGTGTCATTCACATTAATAAGTTTGTCAATGGGTATTATTCACTCAAAACATTAGACAAAATGAGAAACATGATGGTAAAATAATTGCAGAATCTCTATGACACACCCAAGGAAGGAATTTCAAATATGTGGCTGCTGTTTGTGGAAGTAGAAGCCTCATCTCTAGAAGGAGAAAGCATTTATCGGCATTTTCTTAGGTATTTTTCCAGTCAGGCTTGGTATCCTATGGCACATGAAGATTATGAAACATAAAAAGAGTCCATTTTTTTCTCATTCAAAAGGTGGGCTTCTACTTGATACTACGCAAAGAGGCCAACACAACTTAAAAGTGATTTTCTTTTTCAAATTTCCATATGGATATATTAAACAAGACCTTTGCTGGGGAGAAGGGTGGGGGGTCAGATGGGAGGAATGGAATAGCAACTAATAGGA
Organism: Phascolarctos cinereus; assembly: GCF_003287225.1. Classification (NCBI taxonomy): domain Eukaryota; kingdom Metazoa; phylum Chordata; class Mammalia; order Diprotodontia; family Phascolarctidae; genus Phascolarctos; species Phascolarctos cinereus. The sequence continues at coordinate 401,654,111 of NW_027555625.1, read as the reverse complement.
GAACCTGAACACAAGAAACTCCAGCCAGGAAGATAATGGGTAGGGGTGAGACTAAAGCAGTTTGAAGTGGCTCAATTGCACTGGGAGAAAACGGAAAGCAGGATTCTGCTAAGGAAAATTCTCAGCACAAATTACTTTCTCTACACACAAAAATTTTTTTTAAAAAAAGTGAAGGGGAAAAAAGGTATTTTCCTGCCTAGATCTGGAAAAGGACTATTTTGTGCCCTGTATGGAAGCACTTGGGTCAACAATGCAAACACAACTTGAGGCAGAACAAAACACAAAGACTCTAACTCTGATTCCACTCACCAAAACGGCAGCTCTTCGGTGTTCTATTCAGCTGACTTTACAGGAGTCGTCCACCGCAAAGCCAAGTGACACAGTGAGCTCGGGATTGCTTGGGCAATAAAATACTGGAGAGAGCTGTTGAGAGAGAGCAAAAAGGGAAGGAGGTGGTGGGGAGAGGCAATGGAGAAAAAAGGGGAGACAGGGAGGGGAAGAGAGGAGTACATAGGTAAGATTCAAATCTGCACTCAGAAAGGGAAAAAAATGCAAATAAATACTATATATCTTAAAAATGTAGGGTATTTGGAATTCAGAGGCAAACAAGTTAAATTTCACATCTTGCCCTGCTGAATTTGTTGTACGTTTTTAATACCGGAACACAAAATGTAGTATAAAACATATTAATTAGTTCAGCCATTTTGACTAGGGTAAACTACTACTGTTAAAAGAGAAGCCTGCACGTTGGTAGTTTATTAGAGCCATTCGTTATACCTCAAATATAATGTTGTTTATAATCTAAGTACTGAAATGCAAGGTATTAGGCTGAGAGAACAGTTTAAATGCATCAGCCTCGCAGTAAACTGATTTCTAGGCCTCTTTTCACATTTTCTCAGGATTTATTTCCACTTAAATTCTTAAGTTATCTCACCCATCCAAATTTAAGCACCATCTGACATGTTTTAACTCAAATGTTTGCTCACTTACATCAGTACAGCCTTCCCCATAGGCAGAACTGGGTTTTGCTTATATGGCATGATTTGAGGTCTCCCTCTGTCAAATGTTTCTCCCATCCATATGCCATCATTAGACACATACTCCTTTTTGTCCTCCTGCTTGTGCTCTTTTTAAATGAAAATATCCCAGGGAGGGATTACAGAGTAAACTAATTTATACTAAGGAATAAATGACTTCACAAACCCACAGAAAATCTCAAAGCTGAGACTCCCAAGATGATTTAGTACAACCCAGAGTAGAGAAAAAATTCCAGAGCATCCCTGACAAATGGTCACCTAGCCTCTATTCGAAGACCTTTAGTGATAACAGCATATAAATACCTCAATTCTGTTCCAGTTCGAGACCACTCTCTCATATAAACAATACATACTATATATCAAAGAAGTCATAACAAAAATAAGTCAAATACATGAAAGAGTATACCTTACATGCCTGCCTTAATTCTAAATAAATACGGAATAAAAAATTATGAAAGGGGAATTTTATTTGGCTAGTACCCCCGTTATATATTTAAGTTCTATTCTGTGACATGGGAAACAACTTATATGATAACATATGGCAATTAACCAGATGCTCTTTTAATTCAGTCACACTGTATTTTAAAAACTTCATTCAAAAGGTTTACAGATCTTTTATGATACTGCTGGTTATAATTTCCATTTGGGGGCCATTTAAATATCACTTGGAAATATATTTGGAAAAAACTGGCAACTTAGAAATAATTTAGACACAACTAGAAATGTTCAGTTAATTTGAAGACACCTCATAGTTTAGTGATTCATGTAGATATTCCTGCAGAAACCAAACTTTCATTTAAATAGATCTGTGATCTCATGGGTGCAGCAAATCCTTGTAAATATCCTATCCATACCTCCTTTTTTTGCCTACAGTGACAAATGAAATAATACACAAAATAATTAAGAAAAACCTACACTACACCTATGACAGATTATACAAATGCCAGCAAATGAAAGTGTTATAGACAAAACGATAAAATCCCAGACAACTGCAATAAAATCTGCAAGACATGGTTTTCTCATTCAACAACCAGTTCCCTTAATGGAAATTAAGTTTATGAGTTTAAAAGAAATATGAACTATTTTCCCTTTAGATAGCTGGAGAATATTAGAAAAGTGAGGAATGGAAGATTAGTAAATGCAAATTAATTGACTTCTTTCTAATGAATAAAAGTAAGGATTCCACAGACATAAAATCAGGAGTATAATGTGTTGGGTTTCACATCAAACAGAACAGAGAAAATGGAGAAGAGAAAAATTAAATAGAAATGAATGGATTTCAGAATACCTAATGGGCTTAGTTTTCTGATGTCCTGGAGACTATTAAATAACTACGTACATTTGATAGATACGTATATACATATATGCACATATACACACATACATACATACATACATACACATAATAGATTGAAGGTAATCTGAGAGAAGAAGATAATGGCACCTGAGAGGACAGGTAGCAGCCACCTGCAGAAGATGAGATTTGAGCTGAATCTTGAGGAAGACTAAGAGGCAGAAGTGAAGGAGGAGGACATTGAAGGTATGGGAAGGTACAGAGATGGGAGATCGAGTAAAGGGTTCACAGAAAAACAAATTGGCCAATGTGACTAGAACACAAGAGAACATGGGAGTGAAGTGCAAGAGGACTGGTTATGAAGAGTTTTAAATGACAAAAAATGACTTTCTGTTTAATCCTTTAGTAACAAGGAAACAATGGAGTTCAATGAACAGAGAGCTCGTTGAACATTGACACTGACAGACATACATTTTGGAAAAATTATCTTAGCATCTAAGTGGAGGATGGATTAGAGTGGGGAGAGATTTTAGGCAGGGACACCAGTTATAAAGTTATTACAATAAATAGTCCAGGCATCGGAGGAGGTCTGAGTTAGGGAGATGACTACATGAGTAGAGAGAACAGGGCATATAAGGAAGGTGTAGCGAAGGTGGAAATGGCAAGATTTGACAATGGACTGCTTATATGAAGTGAGTCAGAAGTAGAGGGTGACATCAAGGTTGTCAGCCTGGATGATAAGGAGAACTATGGTGTTTTTACCAAGAAGGGAAGGTTGGGTGGGGGCAGAAGATAAGAGTTCTGTTTTGGATATGTTTCGGTTGAAATACTTCCTTCCAGGACACTCAGTCTATGATAGGACTAATATCTACCAGGGTCCATTCTCCCCACAGCCAAACATGGATTAAACTAGTTTTTCCCTAAAAGGGAACAGAGCTGGAACTTAATTGGCCCAGGAATGGTGCAAGACTCCAGCTGTGCCTCCCTAGACAGACTCTACCATACTGATGTGACTACTGACATGGCTTCCCTGGCCACTCAGGAGTATAAAAAGACGCACCCATCTAAGGTTGAGACTTTTCAGACTTCGTGATTCCCCCCAGACCATAAGTCATTATACTCTGCCCTGCTGGCTAGAAACACTTCTATATAGATATGAGGAGGGTGTATCTAAACAAGCAACTGTAACCTTGTTGAATATCCTTTTTATATTAGAGCTAAATAAGTACCATTTTATTAACTCTTCAATGATGCATAAATGCCTCAATTTGTCTCATCGTTAAACCTAAACTAACACCATGCTGGCCGGAGATAGGCTCTCCCTTATCAGAATCCAAGTGTCCAAAAGTGTTTTAGAGATACATGAATATAGCTCAAGAGAGAATCCATGGCTAGATATAGAGATCTGAGAATCACATACATATGGATAATAACTTAATCCATGGGAAATGATGAGATCAAGTATCAGAAGAAAAAAAAGAATAGGGCCTGGAATAGAATCTTGGGTAGCAGCCATCATTCATCACCTGGATAAAGAATCAGCAAGGGAAAAAAAAAGAGGAATGGTCAAAAAGACAGAGGAATTGGGAAAGAACGGTGTCATGAAAACAGAGAGCGTAAAGAGAATGTTGAGGAAGAGAAGGTGATGAACAGTGTCAAGAGGTCAAGAAGGACAAAGATTGATAGATAAAAGGCCATTTGATTCGGAAATTAAGGGTGAAGAAAGGGAGACTGATAGACAAAGGGAGAGACAGAGAGACACAGAGAGGGCAGAGAGAGAAGAGAGACAGAGAAAGAGAGAAAGAGAGAGAGAGAGAGAGAGAGAGAGAGAGACAGAGAGAGAGAGAGAGAGAGAGAGAGAGAGAGAACAATACTATGACAGTAAAGGTAAGCAGCTGAAGAAGATGAGAGAACATGGTATTAAAGGGGCATGTGGAAGAGTTGGCCTTGGCAAGAAAGAGCGTCTCTTCTTTATCTGAGACTGAGGAGGATGTAATAGTGTGGGAATATGTTGGAAAGATATAATATGAGGAAAATCTGACTGCTCTCAATGAATGGCCTCCTTTTTTGGATGGAGGTTAAGTATGAGGTGAGATCATCCACTGAGAGTTGGGGGAGAAGATGCCATGGTAAGCTTGAGGAGAAACCAGGTTTGGAACAGTTACAATGGAGAGTGGGATAGCAAATCAATTAGAGAAGAATAGAATGTTTGGGTGCAGGGAGGGCCCAGTTGAGATTAGATCACAATTTGTAGTGGACTCGGTCGACACAATTTTGTGAATTACTCCAGTTTTGTTTGAGAGCATGAGCAAGACAAAAGAAAGTGATCGGTGAGAGTGATACGAGGTTGCAGTTTGGCAAGGCCTCAAAAATAATAGAAGGTATGGGGGGAGCTAGGTGGCACAGTGGATAGAGTACCGGCCCTGAAGTCAGGAGGACTTGAGTTCAAATCTGGCCTCAGAACAAACACTTGACACTTACTAGCTGTGTAACCCTGGGCAAGTCACTTAACCCCAACTGCCTTAAAAAAAGAAGAAATAATAGAAGGTAGAGGGAATGGAGGTTACAGTGAGGATGAAGAACAGGCTAAGGGTCATTACATGAAGGGAAAGACAGTATGAAGAAATTTAGATTAGATAAAGGGATTTTGGAATGAACATGGAATCGAAACATTTATGAGTGATATTTAATACTAATAATAGCTAAGAGCTGACATTTAGATAGTGCTTTAAGGTTTGAAAAGTGCTTTACATATATTATCTCATTTGATCCTCACAACAAACCTGGGTGGTAGGTGCTATTAGGATATCCGTTTTACAGGATGAGAAAACTGAGGAAGACAACATTTAAGTGACCTGCCTAAATCACAAAGCTAATGAGTGTCTAGAGTGGGATTTGAACTTAGATCTTCCTGACTCTAGGTACAATACTGTAGTCACTACACTATCTAGTCGTCATCTCTGGGAAACTATAGAGGAGCAGGCCACAGGAAGTGAATGAAGAACAGGGAAGTTAGAGAATTGAGGGAGTAGCAATATGTATTTTGAAGTTCCCTAATATGAGGGCAGGAGATGGGGAGGTAAGACTGTGAACGAGGCCCTGAACTCAATAAGAAAATAAGGAGAATGTCCTGGGGTGGGGGGCAGGGGGATATTAATAATAGAATTAGGTGGTCAATTGGAATAATACTGAAATCTTCATGCCCACAGAGTAAGAACAGCTTATCAGATGATTCTGGCTACGTCAAACTAAATCAACAATTATTTATTGAGCACCTGTGCTGGATAAGGTAAGGATTACAGGGCATATACAGGGCAGGGTTCCTATGCTCCAGTTGAGAAGCTAGTTGGGGAAGACAAGAAAGACACCAAAGTGTTAACAATCAAAGATTTAAGTCACAGTCTAAGGAAACAATGAAAGCTCTCAAATAGAACTATATTCAGTAAGAACCATGTTAACATTAAGTTAACGTAGAGAGGACACCTATTAGTCCAGGCTTCCAATACCAGCACTGAAAAGGGGCTCTGGTACGCTTCTCTGTTTAAACATCAATGTAATAGCATTTCTATAAATATCTTCATACATCTCTGCCAATAGAACACATTTATTCAACACACATTATTAAAGGTATTAGCAATTTCTAAGTTACTTAAAATTCAGTGAAGCTCTTCTCTTGTGGAAAATCGAATGCACCTATTTTATGAAAAAAAAATATGCATAGTTCAATGCCAGTGAAGAACACTAGAAGAAACATCTCTAGATATGGATGTGAGGTGTATCATCCCTGGAAAACTAGAATCTTTAATTAGAGACTAACTCTTTCCATTCCTGAATTGCCATGTAACTGAAAGGTATGGGGCTACATTTTTATGTTATTCATTTCACATAAAAAGAAAGGGTTTTGCCATCTAAAGTATCAGATGTTAGGGGAAGAACACAAGTTGTGATGAAGAGAACTAAGTGAGCCAAAGCAAGCCTATGAGGAAAATCTCACAAATATCAAGAGGAAACATTTCCAGGAAGATAAATGATCCATAATGAGGAGAACAATAATGGGGAAGATAATAATAGCTCCTCACATTGATAGAGCATTTAAAGGGGGGAGGGGAAAGGAAGGGAGCACACATGACCCTCAAAACAAACACATCATATAGTACCTCCCTTGAGACAGCTAATGTCAGCATTTCCACCTTCATTTGTATTCTCAGAAACTGAGGCTCAAACAGGCGATTTGTTTCTTTGCTCAGTTAGTAAGATGTAGAATTAGAAGTCAAACCCAAGCCAGCTGAATCCAAACCTAGCACACTGCACTCTACCAGGCTGACTGTCACAGCCCTAGTTCAAGAATCCCCAAAGTATTACTCATAAAGAGCTATTTCAAGAATTTCCCACAGTGATTTCACTTGTCACTATACACTCTCTTATTGCTATTATTTCATCGACTCCCATGAGTTCCATTTTCACGTCCATGCTGATGATTCCCAGATCCATAGATCTAGCCCGACTCTTTCTTCTGATTCCCACTCATGTATCACCCACTGGACATTTCCAATTAGATGTTCTGCAGAAATCTCATCATTTCCAAAACAAACTCCTCACGTTTCTCCTTGAACCAACCTCACTCCCAAACTTCCCAAATACTGCAGAGAGCATCACTATATTTCTAGTCACCCAGGTTTGCAACCCTGGGGCCACCCATGACTACTCAGTCTCGTTCACTTCATGTATCTAGTCAGTCACCAAATCAGTCCTTTCTTTCTCTATACTGTGTCTCATATTTGTCCCCTTCCCTCTACTTATACTGTACCACCTTACTTCAGACCTTATCACCTAGGGCTTAAAGAATATTGCAACATCTAAATAATTTGTCACTGTCTCAATTCTCACCCCACTTCAGCCCATTCTCTACATGAATGCCACAGTAATTTTTTTTTTGTAAAATGTAGGTCTGACCATAACATCCCCCTACTCAATAAATTGCCATGATTCCCTATAATCTCTAGAATGAAATAGACCACTATGGCTGGACTGCAGAGTGTGGGAAGGAGGTAATGTTTAAGGAAATTTTAAAGATAGGAAAATCTAGGTTATGAAGGATTTTGAATGCCAAATAAAAGATATATTTATCATATTTCATATATTTATATATTCATGTTACATACAAATATAATGTAAAATATATACATATTATATACACACACACACACACACACACACACACACACACATATATATATTTGACCAAGGCCACTTTCTGTGGTAAGATTTTCTTTGTTCTCACTTTAACCATCACCGATATCCCTCACACAGGAACTGAAAGGAGGACATTTTAGTTAGACCGTAATGTGCACAGAATAGCATAATGTATAATATGGCTGGAAATGTAGATTGGGGCTAGGCTGGGAAGGACTTTAGAAGCTAGGGGAGTTTATTATTCATAATAAAGGTCAAAGGGAGTCCTGGATTTTATTAAGTAGGGGGAAGGTAGTGACAAACCCAGACCTAAGGAAAAACCACTATGGAGAATGGCTTAGAACAAGGAAATATTTGAGGCAAAGAAACCAATTATTGAGCTACTTCAATAGTCCAGGCAAAAAGTAACGAAGGCCTGATTTAGGGCAGTGGTGGCTTTACGAACCCAGAGAAGGGGACATGCAAATGGTGTTGTGGAGGTAGAAAGAACAAGATTTGGTTAATGATTAAATTCTTGGTATAAATTCTGTGATAAATGTAATAGGTTTTGGGTCTCCTTTAACTTCCCAGTATTTGATTTCACAACATTTGCTTTAGATTCTCTTACCTTAAGTCACTATTTTGAGTTTTTTAACCCTATTCCTGCACAAGTCCTCCAAATGGACAAATGAATTGATGATGTCATCAATGTGGGTACTCCCTCTCAAAATGAAGATCACAACCCGTAAATGCCAGCCCACTGGACTCAAAGTATTTTTGTCAATAAAAAATATGTGTCAACCAAGCCAAAACCCAGTATTCTAAAAATAAAAAAGATTTGATATTAAAATAGTCTTCATACTGTAAATTACTTTCTAAATTCAAGACGCTGTGAATATGCTTGTGTGTTTGCAAAAAGCAGGGCCAGGGGCAGGGGGGAGTCCTTAGAGGTAACCAAAAAAGTATAGAAAGAGGTCCACATGGTTACTCTGTATAATGCTGGATTCATTAAGCAATTCTGGAAAGGGTCAAGTCTCCTTTTGCTTCAGAGTTATCTGTTTGCTACAGAATTTGCTCAACTTTTATAAAATATGCAATCACTCTCCACTCATATTTTCTGAATGAATAAATATAAAAGACCAATTTTATACAGAATCGCTTCAACTCTCCAGCTAGAAACTAATAATTGTGTTTTGCATGCCTGGAATAATGCTTGTTTCAGAGGGATACATATCAAAAGAAATGAAAAAGAAAACATTAAAGCAGTCACTAATTATAATTAATTCATAGGCATTTGAGGTCCGTTTACTTCTGCTGACGTGTATAAAACAGCTTTCCTGTAGTTTGGTAAAAATTCAGTCTGAAGCCTCATGGGGTCAGTTTTGATTAGGACTTCTTTGACCTCTCTAGGATACTATACTGCTCATTTCAAGACGGCAGCAAATTTTTTACTCCCACAAAGTTGGTTCTGAAAGAAATGGTGAGTTGTGAGCAGCAAGGTTTGATCATGAATCTGTCTAAACTTATTTTCCATTAATTCCAGTTGCTTCCATCTGCTACACCAAAGCCCTACCACCTTGATTATTTTGAACTGTATCACCTAGCACAGTAGGCACTGAAAAATATCTGTCGAACAAACTGAAATGGAATTTTTCTAATATATGTTGTTTCATTTGTGTCTGACTCTTGGTGACCCTGTTTGGGGTTTTCTTGACAAAGTTACTTGAGCAGCTTGCCATTTCCTTCTCTAGCTCACTTTATAGATGAGGATCTAAGGCAAATAGGGTTAAGTGAGTTGCCCAGGATCACATAGCTAGTAAGTGTCTGAGGCAGGATTTGAACTCAGATCTTCCTGACTCCAGGCTCAATACTCTATATGCTGCACTACTTAACTGCCTCTTTCTAATATATACATATAAGAAATATTAATTATATATCTAATATATGTACACTGGGGCAGCTGGGTAGTGCAGTGGATAGAGCACTGGACTACACATCAGGAGTTCAAATCTGGCCTCTGACACTTACTAGTTGTGTGACCCTGGACAAGTCACTTAAGCCTGTCTGCCTGTTTCCTCATCTGTAAAATGAACTGGAAAAGGAAATGGCAAACCACTCCAGTATCTCTACCAAGAAAATCCCAAATGGGGTCATGGAGAATCAGACATGAGTGAAATAACTCAACAACCACAAACATGTATCTTAGAGAAAAAGCATTTCCATGTATTCAACAAATATTCTGAGTGCCTATTATACGTGTATTGTATTTATGTGTGTATATATATATCTACATATATGTATACATATGTATGTGTGTATGTATATGTGCGTATGTATGTGTATGTGAGAGAGAGATTGAGGGAGAGAAAAAGTAATCAGCATAATTAGTTTGGCCTAGAGGGCAAAATAAAATGAAGCAGTGATTGAAAGTTACAGAGATAAATTTAGGCTCAACCTGTACAATAACTTTCTGAAAATTGGAGCTGTACCAAAGTGGAATGGGTTTCCCGGCGGGAGCGGGGGACCCCTTCAGTGGAGGTCTTTGGGAAAAGGCTAGAAGTCTGCTTTCTAGATCCATTGTAACAGAGGATTCTTTTCAGAAATGGGTTGGTCTAGATGACATGAGGTCCCTTCCAGCTCTGAATTTCTGTGCTTCTTGAGGCAATTTAAAAAGTAAACATGGTTAACACTTCTTTAAAAGATCTGTCACTGATCTCTATACCTGTCATTGTCCTTTCACATTCCACCTTTCATTTGAGTTCTTTATCTCCTCAACAAGGCTTTAAACTCTTTGAGTGAAGGACTTATTTATTCTTCTTTGTATCCCCTACAACATCTACTCAGGGCTTTTCATGGTAGCAGGAGCTCCACAAATATTAGTTGAATAGATGAATGAATGATATACCAAATGTCAACTCAGCACAGTAAGACTATTGGATATTTTAAAAATTAAGCACAATCATTTAAAAATATCAAACTGTTTTAAAAAGTGATTCATAAGGGCACCGCTTTAAATTGAATAAAAGGCTAAAAGGGCTATCTTAATCATATTTGTGGTCTGAGGTAATGGCATATAGAAAAGTAACTGAGGAATGCACAAAGTCAATACTAAGGACTAAATACTCAGTTTCATAATTTATTAGTGGAAATTCTGGTACTCCTTAGAAAGAAGAAATAAAAATGGTATCTGATAAGTTTGCTACGTTAGACAGCCTTCCCTGAATGTCTCACATGGACACCTTTTTAATTAAGAACTTTCATGACAACTGCTTCAATAGCATCCTAATCATACCTCAAATGGCAACACGATTTTTAACATGGACACTATTTTTGAAAGGTGCATGGAAAATTATTGAGTTCCATAACAAACAACCACACGCTCCCTACCCCCCACCAATATCAATGACCAGATTGGCACATCCTAAGAATTAAATTTATTTTCAATCAAAATAAGAAGTCCATATGTTACAATATATTTGTATTATTTCGGAAAACCATCAAGACAAAGATTTTTTTTTTCATGACCAAACAGGAATGAAAATGAAAACTTCCATTTTAAGTTAAGTGGGGAGGATACTGGAGAAAAGAAGTTTTCTTGTAGTCAGGTACACCTCAGTGGCTAATCCTATTAAGGATGGAGCGTTGCTTTGCCACTAAACCCTGAAGAAAATTCGAGACACCAAATCCCTACCAGACATTTAGAATATAACATTGGTAAAGGGACTTTTGCTGTATGAACAAAAGAATACCACTTGTGTATTTCAATATAATTTTTTTCTCCTTCCAAAATACTCCATTTTAAAAGTAAAGATATGTGATTTAAGTGTATTTAGAGTTCTGCTTTTGGCACCACTCTCGTTCCTGAGTGGAAGTGCCATCTGCTGGCCCCATGGCTCACGCATAATGATATGCTTACAAGCTGCTTCCCTTCTCTGCACAATGTACTCTTTCACTCTAACATACATTCCCCATAAATTCCCAAATAACAAATTTGACTGGAGATGTTGGTTGGGAAATGGGACAGAGGAAATGCCTATAGACTGGTGTATGTGTGGCCAGAAAGAATAGAAAGGACAATGGGACAACTTCACTCTTTTACCCCAAAGGAGGCACATTTGCAAGGCATCTATGCCACCCCCACCTTCCTTAAGCTGCCCCCCTGTAAATTACAGAGGGAACTTTTGCTTCCGCATTGAGTCTGTGCATTAACGTCTGTGAGGAGCCCACATGCCTGCCATCCATTACACCTGCTGAGTGACAAACAGATGAAAGTCATCACGCAGACTCTCAATGTTTGATCTCCTGATATCAGCCAGATGTCACCCATTTACATACAAACATAACCACTGTCATTAATGCAATTCACTGAGCTGGCATCAACATGGAAGGGGAAAAAAAAGTTGGATTCTAATCTAAAATTCCAAATATCCCAGGCATTCACTAGGCATATAAAGCAAAGTAGTAAATAAGTTCAGTTTGGTTTCCCTTCCATTGCTCTTTTTGCCAGTGGAGAGACTTATTTAGAGTGGAGTGGAGGGGGCACTGTGGGACAGATTTTTGTGCATATTTTGAAAGAGATGACCTGTATTTTGCTGTTCCTTGCTTCTGAATTTTGAATGAAAGCACCAAACTTTACCCTAAGCTGATCCCTTGCCAAAATATATAGAGCCCCCATCTGTTACACACATAGTCACAAACAGAATAATCTTGGTTGTTGGCTCTAGTTACTAAGAGGCCCCTTACCAGTGAGTGAACTAGTAAATAAACAGTAAAATCCAAGGAAATCACAACCATGGAGTTTTCAACTTTTGTCATGATTTAGTATATTTCAGTAATAATTTGTAATCGTTTTTAACTTGCCCAGGGCATAGTTCACTTTGTAAAAGTAGACTATATGAGGTACATGGCTATATTGGGAAAGAGACATGAATCTAGAAATAATTTGTACAGAATATTGCCTAAAGCCATTAGACCCCTATGCAAAGATTTTTAAAGCCATATAAGGTTAGTTCCCTCCCTTGTAAACCAATGGCTTTACAAAAGATGACCCTGAAAAGATACAATGAGAAAACAATTAGAAAGGTAAGAGAATAGTATGATACAGTCTCAGAAACTCAACGAACAGATTCACATGCAAGCCTGAAGGTTTATAGGAAGAGGACACAACCAGATCTGGCCAAGAGAGAATCAATTATTTCTATGTACAGTTTGTTTTTTAAATTAGCTTTCAAAGACGTTTAAGAAGCAGAGAAGCGTGGATAGCTTCATTCTTTCTTTATAGCCTACACTATCATTCATACAGTAGGTGCTCAATAAGAGTTTACTGAATCAGTGGTTACATTACTCTTAAGCTAGAAGCGATTTTCTCCCCTTGGTTGATCTCCTAGTAGTTTGTACTCATGCATTTGCCACATCCTAATTAACACTATCTTTGTCCATATATATGCCATCTGCTATTACTGGATCATAAAGTCTATGTGGGCAGGGACTACATTTTATTTATCTTCATATTATTCTCTCTCCCTGTCAAGCACAGTAGCATACAGTAGGTGCTTAATGTTTATTGAATAAATGAATGAAACAAATCATTTTTTCCACAAAGCTAGCAGACCATCTCATTTTCTCCTAACTACTAACAATAATGACCCCTGGACCCAATGCATACCTTTCTTTGTCACACATGTGGCAAAATTCTGTATTCTCTCTGTCAATCCTGTTTTATATTCCTCTAATTCTGTAGCTTTAAAATTGGTGCCAGTTTTCTTTTTTTAAATTCCTCATACTTATTCTCTTGTTTTCATTCACTGGGGATGAATTGGCACTTCGGCTTGGCTCTCTACTACTTCCCCAAACTCAACAAATCCCAGGCCACCTCTCACTAGGATGCATACAGTATTTTTTTGCTGAGCCTTTCTAGTCATCAGAAGGAGGGACAGTCCCAACCTCAATTCAATCTAATCCCCAACACAGCTGTTTACATAATGGGCATGCTGTAGAAAAGAAAAACCAAGAGACACTGCCACAAAATCCAAAAGGTTGTTGGATTTTTAAACCAGAACAACGACGACATAAAATCACCAGGAAGCTAAGGCAAATCTAGAGTAGCAACACAGGCCTGTTTATTCAGAGAAAAGGAGAAATTAAACACCGGAGTGGTTGCCCTAAGGCTTTTGGTAATGATGGCAAAACATTAAATCAGGCTTAAAATCACTATGCAGTAGCAACTCCTTTTCTTTTAGCTCTTTCTCCAGCTCTTCGACACATCCCTGCAATTTCATAGCACCTTCTAATGGGAAGTGAGCTCAGATTCTATTGACAGTTCCATGACATGCCACGCTTCACCTTCCATTGTCCAGTCTTCTTAGCTGTTCATTATCTTGACTGCTGTGCCTACAAGATAATGATACACTCTGCTTCTACCCAAGACTGTAACACATTTTTGCTGCAGGGCTCCTTTTAATTGAAACACATTGTCTACATTTCTGTTTTGGTGCAAAAGTAAACACATTTAACACAAGACTTCACTTTTTATTTGTTTCACCAATCAGAAGTGTGTAAAAAGTAACCTGCCTTTAAAAGAGGGAACGCGTAATCCCACTGAGAGGTGGGCATTTTCATCCGGAGCAAACTTGGTCACTCAGCTGGCTGTAACAACAGTCAATTATGGCCTGCCAACTAACAAACTGTTCATTTTTCCCACCCCAAGTGTCCAGTGTGCCTAGTCCCTCAAACTTTCTGGCCCCACTTCAGAAAAGTTCAGAGCCATGTTTCAACCACCAAAGCATGAGAATAATGATCCCAGTTTCTTATACTTAAAAAATTGGTATAATAATTTGTGACTATTCTAATTATCTGTGTCCTCTGCTAAGCTTCATCAAATAACTGTAAATTGACTAGAATGGAAACATTCAACTTTAGGATCACCAGCAGCTGAGCTCAACCAAAATGCTGCTCATGACTAGCAGATGTTTTCATCCTTTGAGCTCTTTCAATGAGAACTTCTAACTTCTTCCCTCTCAGAAATAAATATCTCTCAAAGGGAAAAAAAAATCAAAGGCATTTGAGGTTTTTCTTTTTTTTTTTTCTTTAATGATAAGAGATTAAGAAAGGGTATGCTACAAAGACATCCCTTGAAGTTACAATATAGAAGCGGTCAAACTAAATGATTTCAAATGATGTTCACTTTTCTTCAACGGCTAGGTACATTTTAAAATCATTTGGAAAGTTTATGAACACATTATTTGAACCCATATATAACAGGCCAAAGAAGTAGGCTGACTGCCGGGTAGATATTCCCATTTCTGGATTTGACCCCCTGAGTAACAAGCATACTTTACATATTTAAAAGCTCACTGTTATAGTGCTTTAAAGTTTAAAAAGTTTTTCTTATACCAATCCTATAAGATGGGTAGTACAAGAATTATTAATTTTAGTTCTCTGAGTAGGAAATAAGCTCAGAGGGGTTCAGTAATTTGTTCAAGGTCATAAGCAACAGAGCTATGACATGAAGCAAGGTCCCTTACAACTCTAACATCTCTCAGACCTGCACTATTCCCACTGTAACATGAAGCCTTTCTAATAAAGTCATCAGAACTAGAGTGGGGGACTTCTGTTTCACCACCATCAAGAGGTTAGTAAAAGAATATTATCTCTACTGAAGAGCAATTTCCTCTCATCGCCATGGCAGGGAGGAAGGATAAGAGGATTTTCTTATGGAAGCTGGAGCTATGATAAAGGAGATATGTTTGCAAAGTCTGAAGGGTAGGTAGGGGTTGTTTAATTTTTGTCTGTATCTCCAACACCACTGTTTTTCAATCAATTGATTCTCAAGGGATCTGAAGGAGGGAAAATAACAAAATCTTGGGGAAAAATCTCAGACCTTATTTAGAAGAGAAAAAGGTAGCATAAAGAACACCAACACTTATAATGTCTACTTTCCTATCTGTGGAATTTTTTTATAAGAATAAAAATCATGGTCACCTTTGATGAGGGTTTTAAAAGGGAACAGGCAGGCTTTTGCAAGCAATATGGCATAGCAGATAATGCTTTTGCTATTAGACAGTTTACCCCAAATGGTAAAGAATGTAAGGCAAAAAGGCTTCCCAAACTCTACAAACCCCTAAGGAATTAGTATTACTTATGCTCATATTAACTTGATATTATGATCATTCTCAACACACATGTACATCCCCTCCATCTCCCGATGCTCTGATGAGGAGCAGCTGTCCTCACAATCCTTCTGGTATGTCTGGACAACAGAGAAAAAATTAAATGGCCTGAAGGCCCTTCACCTCTTTCAGGTTAACATTGCTGCTGTGTTATTTTGACAGTTGATGTTATTGCGCTAACTGTGGTCTGGAAACACTCCAGAATTTCTACATCTCATTGTAACACTAGAAAATTCTGAAATCAGTAATAAAAGCAACCCATGTTCCAAATTAATTTTAATTAAAACATGCCACATCAGTCTCATCACCTGAAGACAGCTAGGTAAAGTGGATTGTTTCCAGTCTTAGAATTAGGAGACCTTGGTTCAAGTCCTGCTTCTGATACATACCGCTTGTGACCTTGAGCAAGTCACTTTTCAATGATCCAGGTAACTCTAAAACAAGGTTTCAGAACAGTCACTGATTTGCATTGGTAGAGAATTTTTTTTTAATTACAAGGAAGGTCCTTCCACCAATACATTCACAGGGTAGGACCTAAGAAATTATGATGAGGCAGCCACCAGACCTTATATAAACAGGGGGATGGAGGTGCATTATTAAACAACAACCTTACTCCAAAAAGACTGGTAGATCCTGTTTTGTTTATAAAACGAGCTGATTAAAAACTTTACCCAGTGATAAGGAATGAATTCTTATGAGACTCTATTATGGCTTAAGTTTTTTTTTTTTGGAACCCCTAATTCTAATTAATTAAGTGGTTCTTAAGCTTTTATTGTGCCATGGATCCCTTCGGCAGTTTGGTGAAACCTATGGAAAATAATGTTTTTAAATGCATACAATAAAATGCATAGGATTAAAAAGGAAACTAATTATATTGAAATAAAGATGTAAGTATTCCCATCTCACAGATACAAAGGTCCGTGGACTTGGTGTCCACAGATACCAAGGGGTTCATGGACCCTGAGTTAAGAACCCTTGCCCTGGTGCAAGGTACAAGAAAGGCTCACAGGCTTTAGCTGGGTGTTCTTGGGTAGGAGCATCAGCCCTCTCCAGCAAAGATATAAACGTCCAATTTCTCCTGTTAGCCCTCTGAACAAGCAAAACAGCATTAGCATCAACTTCAGCATTAGCGCCCACAAATTGCTCTCATGATCTCCACAATCTATCCAGAGGCAGAGAGTGATGATGGTTGAATTAGCTACTTCCAGAGCTTAGAAGAAGCCACATACACATTCATTTCTGCATTACTAAAAACATTTGCATTCAGACTTTTCCTCAGAGCTTTCACAGGTAAAAGACAGACAGCTGTGAGAGACGTGATGTGTAATGAGGCCATACTCAGTCACCCTTCTTCTTTAAGACCAACTATAAGGATTACAGTATTTGAACACTGTGGAGATGGTTAACTTCCAGGCTATTTCCATCCATGGCTCATTTTAATTACTGAAAGTACTTGGCATTTCAGTGGGGTTTGGTAGACTCTGAGTAAAATTCTGGTCCTCCTCTGCCCCGTGATTGTAGTTGCGGGGAGCAGGATGCTGCATCACATCAAAGAGGGTAGCATTCAACTCGGCTCTCTCTTGGTTGCTACTCACTGGGAAGTATGCCTTTGGGGCCCCCTTTCTTGTTCTTTCCTAATCTTAGCTGAATGAGTATCCTCAGTGGATGAGTTTAGAGTTAGAGGTAACTCTGTGAGTCTTAGATGTCTGGAGGTCCTGGATTCAACAAGAAGCTAGTTGGTGGCAAGAAAAGAGCCTGTATCAGAGAGGACTGGCCCTCCCCCAACTGTTTTACGAGCAAAGTTGTAAGGATGGTGCCAAGCTGAGGTGAAATGTAAAATGTCTAATTAGTAATACTAGAAACCATTATATTTTTTGATGAGGTTAAGTATCAACGTTTTAGCAAACTGAAACAGTAGTCAAAAGTTAAGTTGTCATTTCTATTACATTAATGTAATCTTTAATGTTTAGTAATTCTTTTGTGTGTAGGAATATATTACCTATCCCATACCTGATTAATATTGTACACTGAACACTCTATTCCTCTTCTGAGAACGCCTAATTCTGAGTGACAATATCATTCTTAAGCACATTTTTCCTCAGGCCACCAGGATACAGACCTTAATCAGCTAATGAAAAGTGAGAAAGGGGAGATTATCTCCCTCTCAGAGGCCAAGATTCCCAGAATCAAACCTCATCCAGCTGCAGGCATAGGTATCGAACAGAGAGAGGCATAGTAACTCCTATAGACTCAGGTTCTCAAGGTTAGAGACATAGTTGTACCATAGTTACATTGGCTCTGGCAATTACATCAAGTGTAGCTTCTAAAGGTAGTGAATAATAGCACAGCATTATACACATAGAAGAGGGAAGAACCTCAGAAGTCATCTAATCCAATCACTTATTTTGCAATTAAGGAGATTGAGACCCAGAGTGGTTAAGTGACTTGCCCTGATAAGCTGGAATTTGAACTCAAATGCTTTGAAGCTGAGTCTAACACTCTATTCACTATACATTTTTCAGTGATGATCACTTCAAAGCCTGGTAATTTAACTAGTAACAGCCCTCACCCAATTAAAGTATATAAATTCCTCTTTTTTCTTCTCTGAAATTGAAATGAAACTGCACTCCAGAAAATCATTGATTCCCAAAGAATCAATGTATTTGCTGCATTGCTCACTACAGTGATCTAACCGAGGACCTTTGAAAATAAAGCACAATCAGTCTTCTCTGCATGGGGAACAATGCTGTTTCATTTCTGCCTCTCGCATAATTAAGTACCTATCACACTATAAAACTTTCAGTGAATTAGGGTGTTGGGAATGAATTGTAAATGTGTCTTCAAAGAGGATGTTGGCATTTCAGCCATTTTTTTTTCAAACTGAATATCATAAACAGTAAAAGTTCATGGAATAAGTAAAGCTGAGGGATTTTTGGTTTTTGGTCCATGCCTGCACTTTCATTGGTGTAGCAGTGAGGGATTAAACAATCTCTCCATGGTTATAAAGCCAGGAGGCAAAACTAGATTTTCTTGACTTCTTGCCTGGCCTTTTATTCACTATTCAATGGTACCTCAGAATGAGTATGAGGTAGAATTCAAGCGATCAAATTTCAGAAACATTAAAACATTAACATTGCTGAGGTGTTCTCTCCTCCTACCCCAATCCTCATTTTCTAAAGCAGGGGGTCTTAAGCTTTTCGTGTGTCACAAGTCCCTCTGGTGGTCTGGTCAAACCTATTGATCACTTTTCAGAAAAACATTTTGTTGACTGCATTCATATTTGAAAGAAATGTTAAGTGTTCAGTTAGAAATGAATAAAAATATAAAGATGTAAATATATATATTACATAAAAATATATATTTTTATAAAGATATAAAAAATGAAAATAAAGACGTATTTTTTTCCCATCTAAGATCATGGACCCCCTGAAATCTGTCCATGGGGGACCTCAAGTCAAGAACCCCTGTTCTGCAGTGTCATTATTTTATAGCACTGAAGTAAAAACAAGGAGCACATATATTTTATCAAAAAAGGGCAATATTTTCAAGCACACTTTTTTCCTTCATCACTAAAATGGGCTATACATGTCTGTTATCTATATTACCAATTAAAAAATATTTTGTAAACAAATCACATAGTTAGAATTTGAAACGACTTTAATACAAGCCTATCTTTTTCACAGATGAAGAAACTGAGGCCTTGACAAAGAAATATGCCAGAAGTCATACAGATAGTAAATGGCAGAGCTGAATTTTGAACCCCGTCCTTTGACACCCAATTCAGCGTCCTTTACATTTATACTTCACCATATTGCTTCGCAAAATACAACTAACTTAAAAAGCTCTGAGAAAGTGTGGCATACTCTTGTCATTCTAATTGAGGTCACATCTGAAATAGTTCGAAGCAAAGTAAATGAAACAAAGGAAAACAGAAAACAAACTTCTCACCTAGCTTTGATTCTGCAAACCAGAACGAAGACAGACAAAACAGAAGAAAAAGACAGAACAATCATCTACTCCCAAACTGGTAAGAGGTACTACTGAATATATTTAAATAACAATAATAATTTGTTTTGAGGAAATATTGCCTGATAAAAAGGTCTCATCCTTTTGAGGAAAGAAAAATTATGGATCAATTTCAGAAAAGCCCTCTCATACACAGGAAAACTGTCAAAGGGAATATTTTAAGAAATAAAGTCCTCTCAGCCATCAAGAATAATTCTTTCTGCAAGTGGAAGTTTC
This sequence comes from Phascolarctos cinereus, assembly GCF_003287225.1. Classification (NCBI taxonomy): domain Eukaryota; kingdom Metazoa; phylum Chordata; class Mammalia; order Diprotodontia; family Phascolarctidae; genus Phascolarctos; species Phascolarctos cinereus. The sequence goes on along the minus strand of NW_027555625.1, from coordinate 401,634,198 downwards.
CCCCACATTCACATTGTCCCCTGGAGACCTGACCCACTGAGAACATAAATAGAAATTTTGAATTTGATTCACACTGGAGTCAAATGGGAGATAGTAGAATGAAGAACATCATGGCCCTGAGTACCTATGTCGTGGTTCAAGTTGATGGCTATATAGTACTGGCCTCCTTCAGGCCACTCTGTTCCTTCCAAGTGATGAAAAAAAGAAACAGCCTCAAGGAAAGGGATACCTTAAAAAACACTGGTTTTATTCTTAGAGAAGTCGAATTTTCCTGGAAAGTTAACATTCTTTGTCAGAGATGAAATAAAAATAAACATGGTACAGATGAAGATGACATTTGAATCCAAACAAAAGTTTGCCTTTTTGCTTTTTTTCCCCCTTCCTTAATCATACAAACTGGTGTGCTAAGAAAAACAGTCCCAATTTAGTTTCTTTCCTGAACACTTCCCAGTGGGTTCAAAAGTATCACTATTCTTGGCAGTGGGAGAAACCGTATGGAACGGTAGAAAGAACGCTGGGATTTGAAGTAAGGACAACCTGGGTTCAATCCTTCCTCAGACAACTGGGTAGGTGAGCCTGGTCAAGTTACTTAACATCTCTGAAGCTCAGTTTCCTCTTATGTTAAGTGAGGATAATAATAGCATCCCCTTCAGAGAGTTGCTGGGAGTATCAAATGAGGCAATAGAAGTAGAATCTTTTGCAAAAACCTTAAACTTCTATATAAAGATGAACTACTATTATTCCTGGGAGGTTGCTTTGCCAAGTCCTCACAAAACAGAAACAAAAAAAAAATTCTCAATAAAATTGTTCATTGGATAAGAGAAAATATTTCCACAGATTACGGGGAAAATAACACTGGTTTAGGTAGAGGATGATTCAGTATCTTAAACAAGGGAAATAGGAGAGAAGAGTTGGCGTTTAAGACAAGCACTTCCACCAAGAATTGCCAGGCATTAAATTAACATACATTCAATACAGTGTCTGATTACAGGGATCCTTGTGAAAGCTTGTCCAATTAGGCCCTTAGGGTTGTTCATTCCAGCTCTTGTCTTCTGACCTTGGCTTGAAGTGACGGCTTATTGTACTAGAACAGGATATTAATTACCAATGTGTTATCTAAATTCTCTAATTTAGATTATCCTTTTCAAGGATCTATACCTTGCAGCCAAGGGCATCAGAGCACTTGAGAAACCCAGGGATAATAATAACAAGCACAGGCCGTCATAATGTGCCCTGGCCTGGGTACTTTAGCTAGTTAGGCACCTACCTGTATTAGTGGATAATGCGTACTTGGAATAAAGAAAACATGAGTTCAAATCCTGTTTCTAACACTTATTAGCTGTGTGAACACAGACAAGTACCATAATGTCTCTTATCCTCAGGGATTTTGTTTTGATCTGTAAAATATGGATAATAATAACACCTGTAATAATTATTCACGGGGTTGTGGTGAGAAGCAAAAGAGATAGTATTATGTTTACAGCAGTTAGTATTCCTCCTAATTCCACCTCAGGACTTGAACCACTATGGTTCAAGTTACCCAGGGGTAAGATGAAATGAGGGCCCCATACCAGTCAACAGTTTACCCCAAATCATCTTAGAATTGACCTACCTGTTCAGGGTTTCTGTGGAACTGGTTCTTCTCTCCAGTCACCAAATCTCTGATTAAAAGCAGGAACCTCCCTTTCAGGTTACCTTAACTCAGACTTCACATCTGTATAACCCAGGCGACCCTTGATGAAATGGGTTTTAGTGGAAAATGCACTGGACTGGGAGTCAGAGGACCTGGATTCACATCCCAACTCTGCTGCTTAGTATTTCTAGGATCTTGGGCCAATCATTTAATGTCCCTGAGGCTCAGTTTCTAATCTGCAAAATGATGGGGTTGGATTAGACGGCCACTGCTATCTCGTCTAGCTCTAAATAAATGATCCCATGAGAAAAGGAAGCATAATGGGAAAAGTAATAATGATAATGATGATGATGATGAGAGCTAACATTTATATAACACTTACTATGTGCCAGGCACCGTGCTAAGCACTTTACAATTATTAAGTCACCTGAATAGTCAAATGAGATAATAACTGCATTAACTGAATACCTAATAGAATTATGGGGACATGTCCAGTTATTCTGATCTATATCTTGCCACTGAACCCAAATGGCTCCAGAAAAGAAAGTGAGGCTGGGCCTCCCTCGCTTAAATCCAGTTCACTTGCAAGTCATGGCATCACCTTCCTGATGTCACAGTCTTCTTCAAGAATGAAGGACAAAACAAAAACAACAACCTGTGAGCAAAATTATTTACTAGTATGTAATATAAATATGTATTATCTGATACAAATATCGAATAGTCTTATTTGAATAATCAAATGAGATGACCATGTAAAGGGCTTAGCACAGCAACTGGCACACAGTATGTGCTATATAAATTATAGCTATCGTTATTATTGTTGTCGTTGTTGTCATTGTATTCTCACAACACCCCTGTGAGGTAGGTGCTATTATTATCCCCATTTTAAAACTGAGGAAACTGAAGCAGCGATTAAGTAACTTGCCCAGAGTCACATACCTCATAAATGTCTGAGCTGGATTTCAGCTCAGTCTTCTTGACTCCAGGGCCAGCACTCTATCTAGTATGACACCTAGCTGGCCCCGAGTTCAGGTCGGGGAGTCAAAACTAGATTTTCATCTCTATTCTGCCATTAGTGGGTATACTCAAGCAACATCCTGAAACAATCTTGGTGTGTTTTCTCATTTAAAAAAACAGAAAGATAGATTGGTTACATAAACTGTAAGATCCTTTCAGATCTAACATTTAATTATTTTACATTTAGGAATTAACCAGTTTCTATTGGAAATTAGAGAACAGAACCTCTTGTTTGAGTTGTAATGAGTTACCACCCACCAACCAGAAAACTTTCACTCTTTCATATATATATACACACATATATATATACACACACACATATATATATATACATACATATATATGTACATACATGTGGGTATATATGAATATATATATATTATTAATATATTATATATTAAAATACATAGTGTGTATATGTATATATATACACATACATATATAGAATATATATATATATATACATATATATATATATATATATATATATATATACACACACGCATTTATATGTAAAACTTGTCACGACTTGGCTAAAACATCAGAAAAACCCTTACTGAATTATGCCTACTCCACTGTGATCTACATCTTGTTAGAATGTATTTACTCAGTCTGTACCGTATTTGGGGATTAGAAAGATTGCTTGGGGATGCTATAGTTTGAAGAAATATCTTAGACATCACTTAGTGCACTCTACTCACTTTTCAGAGAAGAAAAGTACCATTGGGAACTTACTGGCATGTTGGATAATATTCACTCTCTTATTAAATGTGTGTTCAGAGTCGCAGTCAGATTTATAGTATCTCAAATGCAGAAATATTCTCTTTTCTTTGGCACTGCAAATAATATCTCAGTATTAATCAATTAATGACATTTATTAAGTGCCTTCTACGCACACAGCACTGGACTAGGTGCTGTGGATACAAACACAAGTAAGATAGGCCCCACCTTTAAGTAGCCTACATTCTAGTGGGTGTCATATGACATGTTCACAGATCAGTAAATACAGAGCATAGAGTGGTGTTCCAAACTTCTTAGAGCAGATTCAAGCTTTAATATCTTAACACTGCACTAAGACTTTTGGAATACACTATATATAATTTTGTCTAAAAATTAATCAAAATAACTGGGGATAGTAGAGGTACTAACAACTGTAGAAATCAAGGAAAGCTTCTTGGAGGAGGTGAAACTTGGAATGAGTCTGAATGGGAGCTCTGATATCTTTTTTTCTTTCTTTTAATTAATTTAGTTTGATTTATAAACAATCAATTCCATAAGCTTTTTGAGTTTTAAATTTTTTCCCCCTCCCTCCTCACCTCCCTCCCCAAGATAGCACACAATCCAATATAGGCTATACATATTATATTCCTGTTAAACATATTTTCACATTAGTGATACTGTAAGTAAGAATTAGAACCAATAGGAGGAACCACCAGAAAGAGCATACAAAACACAACAGAAGAAAAAAATAGCAGATAGTATGATTTGATCTGCATTCAAACTCCACAGTTCGTTCTTTGGATGTGGATAGCATTTTCCATTATGATGCCTTTGAGATGTCTTAGATCCTTGTATTGCTGAGAAGGGTTAAGTCTATCAATATCAGTCATCGCATAACATGGCTGTTACTGTGTACAACGTTCTCCTGGTTTTGCTCACTTCACTCAGCATCAGACCATACAAGTCTTTCCAGGTTTTTCTGAAGTCTGCCTGTTCATCATTTCTTATAGCACAATAGTATTCCATTACATTCATATACCACGACTTGTTCAGCCATTCCCCAATTAATAGGCATTCTCTCAATTTCCAATTCTTTGCCACCACAAAAGAAGCTGCTATAAATATTTTTGTACGTGTGGGTCTTTTCCCATTTGTATGATCTCTTTGGGATACAACCCTAGAAGTGCTATTGCTGGGTCAAAGGGTATGCACATTTTTATAGCCTTTTGGGCATGGTTCCAAATTGCTCTCCAAAATGGCTGGATCATTTCACAACTCCACGAACAATGCATTAGTGTTCCAATTTTCCCACATCTTCTCCAACATTTATCATTTCGTCTGCTCTGATTTCTAATAGAAAGTAGTAAGTATGAAGTATATTCCAGGTGTGTAAGGGACCAGTTATGCAAAGATATTGATATGGGGGATGGAAAGTCCAATTTGAGAAAAAAAATTAAGTGGTCTGTTTTGCTTGGAGTGTCATCTACGTAAAGGGGAGCAATGTGCAATCATCCTAGAGAAACGGGCTTGATTTGGATTGGAAAGGACTTTAAAAGCAAAACAAGAATTTGTACTTTATAGTGAAGGTGATGGGGAGTCACTGAAGCTTCTCAAGGAAAGGAATGATAGTCAAGCCTATGTTTTAAGAATATCCGTTTGACAATTGTGAATATGAGGAATAGGGATTAGAGAGGACAGATTTTTGTATTCAAGGAGACTAATTAAGACACTATTGCAACATTCCAGGTAAAAGTTAATGAAGACCTAGACTAGAGTAGATTAGATAAAAGTGGAAATAGGAGAATGTATGTGGTGGGTAAAAAAAAAGAGATAGAATTGATCAGACATAGCCATTAACTGGGATAGGGAAGCTGAGTCAGAAGCAAGAGTCATAGGTGTGAACTCGAGGTCATGATTCAAAGGATTGTGGTGCCCTCAATAATAATAGGGAATTCACAAGAGTTGTAGGTGTAGGGGAAAAGATAGTGAATTCTGTTTTGAACATGCTGAGTAAGAAATGTCCAATAGGTAGTTGGCATTTTGGTACTGGAGCTCAGGACAGAGACAAGGCTGTATGCAGATCTGGGAGTCATATACAGAAAAACTCACCAGAGATGATGAGATCACCAAATGAGAGAGTCCGGTACAGAAGAAGAAAGGAGAGGTACGACAAAGTGCCTTGGGGGACACCCACAGATGAATAAAGAAACCGCACAGGAGACTAAGAAGAAATCATAAAAGTAGGAATAACCAAGAAAGAGCAATGCCATTCAAACCCAGAGAGGAAAGAGTACCTACGAGGAAAGAGTAGTCTAAAGTGTTACATGATGCAGAAATGTCAGGAAGGATGAGGATTTTAAGAAAAGATTAAATGTGATAATTATGAAATTTCTGTTAACTTTAGAGAGAGAAGTTTCAATTGAATGATGAGGTAAGAAATAAGAGAGTTTGGAAAAGAGACAAGATGAAATGGAAACACTAAGTGAGGAGAACTTCCTCTAGGAGTTTAATCACAAAGGGGAAGATAAAGGACAACAGCTAGTGGAGATGGTAAGTTCAAGTGAGAATTTTTAAAGTTGAGGGGACAAGTTGATACGGGCATGTTTGTAAACCCCAGGGAAGGTTCCAGTAGATAGAGGGAATATCTATATGTATATATACACATATATACATACAAACATATATATGGATACATATTATACACACACACATATACATGCACCCATACATGGGAGAAGTTGGAGAGTTCAATTCCAGAAAAAATTAAGTAGTTCAGTTTGGTAGGAGTGTCAACTATGTGAGGGGAATCAATGTGCAATTAGTCTAGAGAAATAGGCTTGATTCAGATCGAGGACTTTAAAAGCCAAACAGAGGAATTATATGTGCATATTATACATATAGAGATATCTATGTATGTACCTATATATTATATGCACATAAATAAAGATATATTTGTGCATTTATGTGTATATATGCATATATACATATATACATATATATGTGTATATATATATGTGTGTGTGTGTGTGTATATATATATATACATATATATATATATACATATATATATATATACATATATATATATATGTGTATATATATATATATACATATATATATATATATATATATATATATATATATATATATATATATATATACATACACACATATACCCATATATATTAGAGAGAGATAAAAAGACCGAGACAGAGATGATGATAATGAGAACAATTTTTAAAAATAAGATAGGAGGGGACAGAGTCAAAGGAACATATAGATGAGTTAGATTTTCCAAGGATAAGGGTCACTTCTTCATCTAAGAAGAATGATGGTGCCCTCAACAAAAATATGGAAGGCAGGAGAACACAAAGGGTTTAAGGAGAAAGATAAGTTTTTTTGAATTTCAGTTGCGAGAACACGAAGGGTGTAAGGAGAAAGATAAGTCTTTTTGGACATGTTGAATTTCAGTTGCCAGTGGAAAATTCAAGTGGAGATTTTTCATCAAGCAGCTGGAGATGCAGGACAAATTCAGAGGAAAGGTGATGGATGTATATGTAAAGGGAGCAGATACATAGAAATAATAGTTGATAGAAGAGTACAGCCAGAAGACGGGTCAAGGGGAAAGTTCTGGGGTCTACCACAAATGGAGGATTGTGCAGAGAAGGTGATCCTACAAAGAAGACTGAGAAAGCTCAGAAGGGACAGGACAAGTAAGAAGAGAACCACAACGAAACAGTGTCAAGAAAATTCTAAAGGCTAGAGTATCCAGGAAGAGTGGCAAATTGACAGCATCAAACACTTTGGAGAAGTCAAGAAAGAAGAGATTTCTAGCAATAAAGAGTCCAATGGTAACTTCAAAGACAGCATTTTCCAACGTAGTGAGTATGGAAACCAGATTGCTTGGGGTTCAGAAATGAGTAGGAGGCAAGAAAGGGAGAGGCAAGGAGTGTAGATCATTTTTCCTAAGACCTAAGCTGTAAGGGAGAAGACAGGGAAAGGATAACAGCTGAAATGGATGGGAGAATCAGGTTAAGGGTTTTATTTTTAAGGTGGGAGAGTTGTGGGCATATTTGTAGCAGGGAAGGATTAAATAGAAGAGAGTTCAAAAGTTCTCTGAGGATGATAAAAAAAAAGGCCACATCTTGAAGGAGATAGGAAAGGATAGAATCAAGGGTACAAGGAGAAGGTTGACCTTTACAAGGAAATAAGACAATTCTCTTTGTCAGGGCTTGGTACAAAGTAAGAGGAAAAGAGGAATAATGCTGAGGTGATTTGAAGAGTGGAATTGGAATGGCGAGGAAGCTCTTGATAGATGTCCTCAATGTTTTCTGTCAAGTATGAGGCCTTACCTCTGCTGCAGGAGGGCGGAAAGGTGGTGGTGTAGGTAATGTGAAGAGAGAACGAAAAAGTATGGAATAGCCACTGTGAGGGTAAGTATTCACATTACAAAATTATTTTTGACTTTATGAAAGGACACACATCATGGCCTCCCTTTAGTAAGTTCATATAACATTGAAATTATGCTTCAATTTACAAGAAATTGATTTATCTGTAATTTCTCTGGGATACTTTTATTGTAAAAAGTGAGGCAAATGCATTGTTAAGGAAACCTAGCCACATGAGAAAATTCCTGAGAAGTCAGAGACCAGTCTTATCTAAACAATCTCCTCCAATGCCGAGAACATTGTTCTATATGAATAAAGTATTTAATAAATGTCTGTTGAATTAAATTGAATTGATTTAAAAACGGCCATAATGTTATGAAAGAAACAAGTGAGGACAGATCTGTGAATTAGTATGTTCATTTTGGAAAACAATCTGGAATTATACAATTTGGAAATAAAGTGGCTAAAATCTCCGACTCTTTGACCCAGAGATTCTACTACTAGGCATTTACCCAAAGGAGGCTATTGATAAAAAGAGAATTCTCACACATGTCAAAATATTTATAGCAGCATTCTTCGTGGTAGCAAAGAATTGGAAACAAAGTAGATGTAAACCAATAGGGGAAAAGCTAAACAAGGTATAGTGCATGAATGCAATGGAATATTACTGTACCATCAGAAATTATGACTATGATAAATACAGAGAAACACTAAGACACTTAAATGAACTGACAGGCGCAAAGTGAAGTAAGCACAGCAAAGAAAAATACACAGTATTACAACAAGGTAAATGGAAAGAACAACAAATATACATACAAAAAGAATCAAGTCAATATTGCAAATTCACCGAGAACAAGCCTAAGGAAAGTATATGAGAAAACTCTTCCCTCACTACAAAAGTGGTGTATCCCCAAGTGTGGAAAATGGAACATACTGCAGTATTTTAATCTGTTAGTCAAGTTTTGCTAATTTTAAAAAATTCTTCCTCTCTTTTTCCTTTTTAGAAAACATGTTAGAAAAGGATCGCTCACTGGGAGAGGGAAAGAGGGATACAAGGGAAAATTTAGGCCATGTAAAAACAATATTTTATTTTTTTTAAAGAAGTAAGGAGAGAACGGGAAAGATGTGGGCCTGCTTACTTCATCAATTAAGAAACAAGAAAAACAGGAAGAGTAGAATCTGAAAATCCAAAATACATTACCTAAAGAATTAAGTAATTATAATTGTATCTACTGATTCATTGTGTGTGTGTGTGTGTCCTCAAAGGACACTAGTTTATCAAGCCTGCCAAACTTGAGATAGTGCCTCACACAGGTTGGTTTAATGGGGACATACACGCACACACAGAAAGCACTATTTACTCTACAAATAAATTACTACGTAGCTTACATTGTTAGGGTATCATGATAGTGCTATAGCTTCAAAGACTCAAATACCCACGCATTTATCTTGTCACTACAGGTACTTACAGTGTAATTACAAGGTCAACAGTTACTATGTAATTACATAGCTTCCACATTGTACTTGTAAAAAAAAAAAGGAAAAAGAAAAGTACCACCTCACCAAACCACACTATTCTGCCACCACCTACTGAGAAAACTTGTAAGTGATCAACAATTTTAAAACGCAAAATTTCAATGAATGTGAACCGAAAATTTTAGAAGGGAAAATAGCAACCCAGTGAGTCGATCTGCTGTAACATTCCATGACTCTGGGATTCAAAGATTCTTCACTAACCAATTATTCTGATAAAAATCATCTAGCCCACCTCCCTCATTTTCATAAGAGCTTTTAAAAATATTTATTTTTCAGATAGTGGAACACAGTATTTTTTTTGGTTCAGAAACAATTATTTTGTAACATTTGATCATCAATAGAAGAGAGTAAATATTTTAGAGAAATGGACTTCTAAATTATTTTCAACTATCAGAAGCAATTTGTAACAAATCAGAAAGAAAAACATATACATCCTTAAAATTTTTATTCCTATATGGTTGAAATTTGCACATCATTATTGAGGACCTGCTTAATGTTCGTGCCATACTGTATTAAATTTAAAGTCAGGACTAAGCCACTTGTACTTTTCTCTTGGAATGCATGTCAGTTCCTAATTGGTGAATTTCATTAAAACCTTATAAAACTATTCAAATTTTTTATATATTCAGAGAAGCAGGACACTGCTTTGATACTCAATGTTTGAATGACTCCTTTCAAATTTATTATAGGTTACTATCATACAGAGAATAATAAAGATTTTTTTAATTACTTTAGCTCATAAGAACTGGCTGATAGATATTCCATCAATGTTATGATTCCCTTGGATGGAGAAATGCTAAATGCTAACCCAAACAGATTTTAAAACTATAATTACTTGGTAAACAAGGGAATCATAGCCAAATAATTATTCATAAGCACAGATTAAATTCAGATGTATATATAGATATATATTTTTCAAATATTCTTATTGAATTCTTTTCCTCTGCTCTAATATCACTAAGCATGGGAAGTCAGAGAGGTATTTTTCTCGCAATATGTTTAACACAAAGTACATAAGCTATGTACAGAGTGTTGCTACATTGTCTGTGTTTCCCCTTTGAGTGATGAAGCACATATAGACAATATAAATAGCCTTTCACCATATTAAATGGAAGGTGCTGTCTTTGTGATGCAGTGACTGTCTGCAAAGCCAAGACCAGGAAAGCCTGTGGCAAACGGTGCTACAAGTTTCTCAACTGCAATCAATCAACATTTATTATGCACCCAATGCATGCATGTGCCAAGAACTGTGTTATGCATACAGCTATAAAGATAAAACTGAAAGTCTTTACCCTGAAGGAAGTTTTATTCTGTCAGGGAGGCAATACATGTACATTACAAGTATATTCAAAATAAATTAAAGGTAATTTAGGCAAGGAGGAGGACATTTAAAAACTGGAGATTACTATTTGACATGAAGACATACTTATGGAAGGTGTCATTCACATAGACTGCAATGATGGAGCTGGTCTTCTTGGAAGGGTTCTGATCGAAGACACAGGCAGACTCATCTGGGGCTGTGAAACCAGGTTTTTCTGGCCAATCATGGTTTACGCCTTCCCTATACAGCTGTCAGTGAACTCTCTGGTTGAGTGTTCGTACACTTGACTGTGAAGATATAGATGGTACCCTTATCAATGGATTCATAGAAGAACGTCTCATAGTTGAAGTTGACGTCATTGAGGTTGGCAAAGGCAGTTCTATACCTTAACTCTACCAGTTTTTATTTGTTCTCTGGGCTAAAAAGACAGGTAAATGTCCCCTTTGGTGAAGTGTGGGCCATTAGAATACCTGGATGGTTCAGGAACATGTGTGACCCATCACTCTGGCTGTGTATCTGATGGAGAATGGTGCTAATGCTGACCTTAGTGTCTGAGAAACACAAGAAGTTGTTTCTCCTTGCTAGGGGCAGAAGTTACAGACCTCTTCCTTCCCCCTCTCCCACCCCCTACCCACCCCACCCCACCCATCCCCACCATGCAGATGTCCAAAGCAGCCTTGATGGAAGTTAAATTTAGCAGGAGTTTATCCTACCTATCTTTACCTTCCCAGGCATAATTCTAGACTGATGCTACAAAGAGTAATAAAGTAGAAGGGTAGAGGTGATGGCATCTAAAGATCCTCTAGTCTCTGAGATTCCGGGGAGGCTCTCTTCTTTCCAAGATCTCCCTACTCTGTATTAGAAATACCAGAGAACTCCTTGTTGGTGCCACCAAGGGTGGTCAAGAGATTTTTCCAGGGCCACTCTGTCTACTTATTTATGATCCAAATGGCATCTTTTTCATCAACAGTTCCATACAATTGTCCATACTTCTGTCTCCATGACACAGAAGACCCAGAGTTGGTTCTGGTGAAGGTGAAATCACATCACTCCATGCCTGCTGGGCAAAAGTAGAACGTAGCCATTGCTTATGTACACTTTCCCTTCTCCCAGAAAAAAAAAAGACTTATGATCTATTTCCCAGATTTCTCATCTATTTCCTCTATTTATTCCCATGATAATATCACATCCCTTTCAGCTTCCATTTATCTTCACCCAAATGGTTACCACCATGTTTCCTGATCTGGTCCCTGTATTTCTTCATACATCTGTTTACCTTTTTTTTTTCCTTTTAATAAAAAACTGTTTTCACCTACAGCACCTTCATTTCTGAAAATATTACTTTTTCACCCATCAACCCATTCATTGTAACAAAGATTTAAAAGGCAAAAATAAAATAAAAGTAGTTTAGCAAATAAAAATGCATCGACTGTGTCAGATAGTATATGCAATATTACATACTCAAAATCATCCACTTCTGCAAAGAAATAAAGGGAAATGCAATGTTTCTTCTCTAGGTTCAACCTGGGCCATTACAATCACAATGTTCAGTTTCTTTTTGTGGTTCTTTCCATCTACATCGTTTAATCATTGTAGTACTGCTTAATTCATCTTATATCAGTTTATATCAGTCTTCTGATGCTTCTTTGCGTTCTTTTAATATAGCATAGTAACATCATTTTTAATATAATATCTTATAGCTGACAGGTACTGTGTTAAGTGTTCCATAATTATTATCTCATTTGATCCTCACAACAACTCTGTGAGGTAGATGCTATTATTATCCTCATTTTACAGTTCTATTTTGCGGTCTCCCCTACCTTTAATCTCTGCTGTTTCTGTTGAATAAGGCATACCCTTCAGAGTCATGAGAAAAGTCACTCATCCTTTGGGAGTACCTATGAGGTCAAATTTGACTGTTTACCCAGAACCTTATCTATGTTTGCACATTTGTTTGTGGACAGATATCTAAGGCTGTAGGTGTTACTGCTCTCTACTGTCTTGGATTTTCTATCTTGCGAACTTTTGGATAGCCCTACAGCTATTTTTCCTATGCTGTAATGTTTCTCTCTAGGAAATCAAAATTAGTCGATATATGTAGTTAGTTCTCTGCTTTCACTTATACATAGGCAGCATTTAATTACTGCATTTACTCTGTATGGCCACCTAACAAGAGTTTCAACACTTTCTATTCACTTTCTATTGGGGGGGGGGTTTCCAGTAAAAGGTACTGTACCTTTAAGAAGATTTAAATATAAAAAAATGACACTGATTAACCTTTAAAATGGTGCCATTTAATCAAAGCAAGTAGATCTTTAATGGGTTTTAAATGAACTAATAAATCACAAGATTTTTCACTGAAATAAACCAAACGTTTGAAATAAATTCCATAATACTCCTGTTGAGGTATATGTGGGGAGGCGTGGAAAACGATGGGTCTACACTGAGTTATTGTTCTGTTTTTGTCCTGTTCTCAGCAAGTTCTTTGTTTAAGACTTTAGCTCTGTGCACATGTAGGTTTGTGTCTTTTATAGGAACTGTACAATTTCAAGGTTATAGAGAAGATCTGTCATTATGCAGTAACTTAAAAGTAATTAATTTTACATTTTTAGGAAAGCTGGTTACCTAAGGAAAAGGAAAAAAAAATATATTCACCATGCACACAGTACAGGGCAGTTAGCTCGAACTCTCTCTCTATCTGTCTCTCATTATTTCTTCCCCTTCTCTCACCTCTCTGCCTCCCAGCTCCCACTACTCATGTTCTTCAAGTGTATATGAAGTATCTAGCAGGGACCAACCTCAAGTCAGGCAGTGATCTCATTAAAGCTGAGAATAACCCACACACCATACATAGTCCTGATTCCAACAAGATACAATCACAAAGCAAAAGCTGATAAACCGGTTCTAATGTGAATTTCAGATTAAAAACTTTAAGAGTGATGTACTGGAAAGAGCATTTACCAATCGAGGGTCTAAATATTTGGGCTGACGCACCTGTTCTGCCAACTTTGTTACCCTAGGTATGTGACTTAACTGTTTTGGGTCCTCAGTTTCCTCATCTGCAAACTGAAGATACATGACCTCTCTAGTACAAAACATGCTGGGTTTGGAGTCAGAAGACCTGGGTTCCAAACCTGCCTGCTACTTACTATCTCTTGTGATTTGAGTCAATTCACTTCACCTCTCTGGGCCTCAACTTCCTCATCTGCAAAATAAAGGAGTTGGATTAAATCTCCAGCTCTAAATATATACTCCTAGGATCCAATCAGCTTGAAAAGCCTTTGATCATAAACTAGGATCAGAATTAAATACAAAGAGATGCATAAACCCCACTAAATTAGGCTAAAGTAAACATTCCACACCCAAAGCAAGATTATGGAGGAATCATACTGGTAGGTTTTGGGATGAGGTAGGTGCAAAAAAAAAAGTGACTAAAGCATAAAAATCACAAAATAAGCTCCTTTCCCTTCACCAAACACAAAAGCAGCGCTAGTCCTATTTGGACAAGCAAGTCTGAGGCAAACCCAATCTGTCCAGGTATTTAGTGACAAAGAACTAGTGAGTCCTTTCCCAAGTTGGACTTACTCTGTTTATCCTCCAGTAAAGTAGATCCGTAGTTCTGAACACCAGCTAAGCTATAATCAAACTACAGCAACTTTGTGAATTAATGTATTATCAGCTTTCACTGGATAGACCACATAAGTAAAATATTCTATAAACAATAAGGGGCTATATAAACATATTATTAACTATGGCTCATCCATAGGAAAAAGAAAGATAATTAAGCCGAAAGACAGACCATGTGGTTTCTAGTCTCAACTCTGCCACCTCTCTGGGCGACCTTGGGCAAGTCATGAAATTCAAATTCAATAAACATTTATGGAACATTCACTACGTACAAGGCATAGCTTCTCTGGGTCTTGATTGGGCAAGATGATTTCTGACGTTCTCATCTCCTCAAAAATGTGTATCTTCTTTATTCAGAACCAACACTAAACTGGCTCGTTACATTTTCTGTAACACTTGCCTATGTAGGAGAGGGAGTCAAAAACAAGTCTTTCTGGGCCAAACTGGGATATCTAATAATAAAGCAATTTTTTCCAAAGCAATATACTTCCTTAAAATTACACCTTAGTTATTACCTTTACCTTACCTACTCCAAAAAATTCAAGGACCCATGATTTTATAAAAATGTCTGGATTTCTCAGTCTCGCCAGTTTCTATATCCAAAAGAACACAGTACAGTGAGAAGTGTGCTGGATTTGGAGCTGGAAGAGCTGGGTTCAAATCTTCCATCTGCCATTTACTACTTGTGTTAATGTTGGGCAAGTCATTTAACCGCAGTTTTGTTAACTGTAACATGAGGGGATTGGTTGGATCAAATGCCCTCCAAAGTCCCTTCTTTTTTTTTTAAATCTATGATCCTATAAAGATTCAGCTAGTCTGCTGAACCTCTCTGACCTTACCTTGGCAAGGCATCAGATGGCACAATAGATTTGGGATCTATTACCTCACTCAGTCTTTTAGTACCTGTCACCTGTCACTTTAATACTTGTCACTTGTCATTTTAGTACTTGTCATTGAATTTTCAGATTTAGCCTCATCCTTAATATGAGACGATATATATAAAGAGCTTTATAAAACTTGAAGCATCACCTAAATTAAAGCTGTTGTTATTATTATTATTTAAAAAGCTATCCCTCAAATTGCAAAGAAGGTATATGACAGGTAATACAGTAAGAGCAAAAAGCAGTTCATGTGATCCACTGGTAGTCACATAATGCCAAGAAAGCTGGAGGAAGATTCTCATTCTACTGGACTAACTGGCCCCATTCCACCCCCAGGAAGAAAGGGGGAAAAAAAGAAACAAGTATTTTGTGGTGGCAGTGAAACAGAAATTAAGGGAATGCCCATCAATTGGGAAGTGGCTGAACAAGTCATAGTATACGATTGTGATGGGATATTGTTATGAAATGAGAAATGATGAGGTTGGTTTCAGAAAAATCTAAGATGACTTATATGAACTGATGCAAAGTGAAGTGAGCAGAACCAGGAGAACACTGGACATAGTAACAGCAGTATTAATCAGCAATGTGAAAGACTTAACTACTCTGATCAAGCAATAATCCAATATGAACTCCAAAAGGCCCACGAAGAAAAATGCTATCTCCAGAGAGAAAACTGATGAACTTTTGAGTGCAGATCAAAGCATACTTTTTTAAACTTTATTTTTCTTGTGTTTTGTGTGGGGGTTTTTTTTTGGTAACACGGCTAATACAGAAGTGTTTTGTATTACTTCACATATATAACCAATATCATATTTCTTTCCTTCTCAAGGGAGTGATAGAGTGGTGGGTGGGTGGAAGAGAATTTGAAATTCAAAACTTTTTAAAAAGAATGTTAAAATTTTTTATGTGTAATTGGAAAATATTTAACAAAATAAATAAAAATATATGTTTAAAAAGAAGGAAACAAGTATTTATTAAGTGGCAACCATATGCCAGGCAGTGTGCTGGATGCTTTATAAATATTATTTCATTTGATCCTCACAACAATGCTGGAAGGTACACAAGTCACACGGGATGGGAAAGTACAGAAGGGTTGTGATTATGCCAGTGTAGGGACTACCACACTGGCGGGATCTACTGAAGTATGTTTGACTCCACGGTCCCTGAAAATTTAGGTTCCTTTCATGTTAGGGTAGTTTGTAGAATAATGAAAATAGCTGGACATCTGATACAAATTAAGTTACTTGAAGCAAAGATGGGGTTAGGTACGTGCACAGAATACTACATACCTGGCTTTGCAGTGAAATACCTATCACATAATAGGAGGCATTTCCTCTCCTGTTTTAGTTGTGAATAGGATAAAGCAGTGCAGAAATGGAAACTTGCTTAAATAATGTGAGCAATAATGTGGTGTTAAAATGAAAAGTGTTTGAAGTTACATATTACATTCAAATGAACACCGCCATAATTCATTGTGATTAATGTTAATGTCAAAAATATTAAAGAAAGTTATAATGATTTCTATCTTCATGTAATATGCTACCCTTTCTTTTATCTTTTATTCCCTCTGATCAATGAAATTAACGTGCAATAAATTCCAAACCAATAAAAAGAAATTTGTCTTTACACAGCAGTTTGGTCAGCCTGTGGGAATCACTGCCACAGGAGGTCAGGGAGACAAATGCTAAGGCTGGCTTTAAAAAGGGATCAGATAATTTTATGACCATTAATAACACTTGTAGCTTTGCAAGCTCAAGCACTGATAAAGATAATCCAATCATCCTTAGGGCACATACTAATTGCCTTCTGGGGTCAGAAAGACTCCCCCCACCCCAGCCAACACACTACATATTGTAGCTAGGTACAAAGTGGGTGGGGGCTGAGGCAGAGGATTCTATTGACACTGTATTCTAGGGAATAGGTAGGTTCTAGTCCTAGGTCTAGACTAGTTAGCTGTCCTATTTTAGGCAAGTCATTTAATCTCTGTGGAACTGCTCCCTCATCCATTAACAAAGGGTTTCGATTAGATCTTTAGGGATTCTTCTGATTTAATATTCTGTATGGAAGATAAAGTATGCCAAAGGACAGGGAAATGGGAAAAAGCAAAGGGAGGTCATATTTTGTCTACATTCTACTTTAGTTAGACAATACCTAGGGAGCTGTGTTTACCTCTGGGTACCATATTTTAAGAATATTGGCAAGCTAGATGGCATACAGTATGGGACAGTTAAAATAGGGTGGCAGCTGAAAATAGGAGAAAGGAGAAAATACGAAATAGGAGAAAATAGTTTAAGGAGCTGAGGATGGTTTTCCTGGAGAAGGGAAAACTGAGGGCAGAGAGAGGATGGTAGTTATCTAAAATTATCTGAAGAACTGCCATATGAAAATGATATTCGGTAGAAGAAAATAGCTGAGCCCAGAGTTCAGGTTCCATGACTCCAAATACAGCTTCTTTCTAATGTATCCCACAGCCTCAATGAGCTTCTGACTACTGGAGGTTCGATGGTTAATCTTCAGACATACCCTAAAGGAGATTCTTTGTCAGGTATAGCTTAAATTGAATCACCCTTTCCACTCTAAGAATCTGTGATTTAAGTCAAAGTCCCCAGATCCCAGATCTGCTACAAGATCTTTATCTCTCACCTGGATTATTGTCCTACCCTTGACTGGTACCAAAGTACTGAAGAAATTCTTTGCTACAGGATTCCCAAAGCGTTATTTCTCAGGCCTCAGATGAATCCTAAAGAAGACAACTGTTACTGTGTGAGAGCTTGCTCTTGGCTAAGTGTTATACATGATATATAACAGAGGTGTGGGGAAGGCTTCCAACAACTATGTCTATACATGTGGCTTTATGTTCCATGTAGTCTAATATCTTGTCAGTAAACACTTAATTTGCCATTGATCACTTAATCAATTAACAGACAAGATTTTTAAAAATAAATATCTCATTTGATCCTCATGACAATTCTGTGAATTAGGTGCAATGATCAGAGTCATTTAACTATGGAGGAAACTGAGGCAAACAGAAGTTAAGTGATTTGCCCAGGGTCAGACATGTAGTGAGTGTTTGAAGTCACACTGGAACTCTTCCTGACTTCCAGTACTCCATCTACTGCACCACTAACTGCCTCTATCATGGAGACAGAAAATGTGATGTTGTATATGAAGAACAACAAATAAGCAATTTTTGTTGGAATGTAAGGCATGTGAAGGAGAGCGATTTGTGACAAGCTGGGAAAGCAGGCTAGATGCACACTCTGAAGGACTTTCATCACCAGACAAAGAGTCTGCATTTTATCCCAGATGTAAGAGGGAGTCAGTAGCACTTTTTGTCACCATCTGTCTGACCTGCGCTTTGGCAACTATGGTGAGGATGGAATGGCGAGGGGAGGTACTTGTTACAAGGAGACCAGTTTTGAGGTTATTGCAATGATTGAAAAGAAAGGTGGTGAGGTCTTGAGTCAGGGTGCTAGTACTGTGAGCACAGAGCAGAGTGTTAGGGAAGTAGAACTGTTCATACTTGACAACTTGAAAAGAGAAAGGCATCTTATTAGTACCCCCACCACTTAAGAACTCCTAAAAACTGACCTCCACATTGCTGCTATTCTATCCACAACTCTCAGCAGCAGGACACCATGATTCTGCTAATAGGCTTATAATATACAGACACCATTTACTTTCATAAAACTGCAGGGGTAAAACTCTACTTGAAGTTGGTGTGCTCAAACTCATGATTATCAATAATTTATTTTGAAGATTCATTAAAGCTCAATGTATTTATTGCCCATATATACTTATAATAACATTCAGCAGAGAAGCAGCTTGCAAGGGAGCTAGCCTCCAAGCCAGGAAAAGACCTGCCTTCATGGCAGACTGGCTGTTTGGACCTGGGCAAAAATCAATGAAGTTCTCAGTGCTCTAAGACTTTCTGTTGTAGAGAACAAAGTGAAAGCATGTCAGGTGGGGAAGTAAGTGTATTAACCAAGGTGACTCTGCAATTCCATAGAACAACATTAATAATACTATTATCATTATTAATAGTAATATTAACAATACACTGAAGGGCAAGGTGGCATGGTGGATAGAGTACCAGCCCTGGAGTCAGCAGGACCTGAGTTCAAATCTGGCCTCAGGCATATAACACTCACTAGTTGTGTGATGCTGGGCAAGTCACTTAACCCCCATTGCCTCACCAAAAACAACAACAACAACAAAAAACCCAGTACACTGAGAGGTAGTGTGGTAGAGTAGAAAGAATCAATCTTGGAGTCACAAAGACCTGGGGCAAAACATTTAATCTCTCAGGGTCCCAGATGTTGTTGGGGGTGTGCTGACTTGTGTGGGCAAAGGGGGGTTTCTTGGTAGTAATTCTCGACAATAATGAAATCACAAGGATGGATCAAGAAGGAAAAGATGAATTGATGATGATGATGACGGTGATGATGACAGCTGATATTTATAGGTAAGCTTTTAGCTTACAAAATACAATAATGCTTACTTGATCTTAACTATCATCCCGGAGGGTGATACCACAGTTATTATTATTTCCGTTTCACGTTAAAAAAAAAAAATTAGAGAGAAGCAAAATAACACAGTGAATAGAGTGTGGACTTGGAGTCAGAAACAGACAAGTTCAGATCTTCCTTCAGACGCTTACTATATATGTAATGTTGGGATGGTCACTTTACTACTCTAAGCCTCAGTTTTCTTATCTGTAAAATGACTATCAATTTCAAGGGGTCGTTATCAGGCTCAAATGAGATAATGTCCACCAAGCTCTTTGCCAACCTGAAAGTGCTCTTTGTCATTCTTTAAAGTGAAGGTAAATGTTCACCATCATACAGCTACTCAGTGTCAGGGACAAAATTCAAATCCAAATTTCTTGACGTTGAGTCCTCTTTCTACTACTCCACACTGACATTCTGCCTCCTTCCTCTCTGCTTTTCCACAGGCTGTGTCCCCATGCCTGGAATGTCTTCCCTCATCAGCTGCATCTCTTGAAGTTCCTGGGTCCTACTAAATCTCAGCTGAAGTACCATATCCTAGAGCACTGGATTCTAACCTGAGGTAAAAAAAAAAACCATACATACACACCTACATACATACATGTGCATGTATGTACATGTATATATATACAGTATTCCAAATAGCTGACTCTCTATGTAATCCGACGCATTTCCTTTTATGCCTTTAAATACATTATTCTGAGAAAAGTGTTCATAGGCTTCATTAGACTGCCAAAAAAGCCTATAACAAAGATGAGATTAAGGATCTCTGTCTTAAAGGATAACTTTCCTGAGACCCCACCCCCTAAATTTTATCCTTTCCCGTATTCTCAAAATTGCTTTTTACTTATTTTGTCTATATTTTGTCTTTAATTGTGTAAGTCCATGCTGCTAATTGTCCTTAGTAGAATGTAAATCCTTTGAATGGCATGGTTTATCATTTTTGTCTTTCAGGCCCTAGAACCTCATGTTACTGATGAGGACCCTGAGCCTGAGAGGTTAAGAGACTTGCTAAGGGTCACCCAGCCCCTAAGTATCTGAGGCAGAATTTGAAAGCGGGTCTCCTTGATTCTCACCATCCAGTGACAGTCACTTTGCTTGCTCAGGTGGAAAGGGAAGTGGATTTGGAACTGCATCACCTAGATTGGAATCCTAGCTCTGCTATTTCCCACTGCTAAGACCATAACAAGCCACTTTCCCTCCTTGGGATTCAGTCTCCTCATCTGTAGAATAAAGGGGTAGCTTCAGATAATCGCTAAGATCGCCTATGGTTCTAAATCATGAGACCACCACCTTTACCTGAAGATCGCAGAAAGACTTCTGTAGTCATCTTACTATGTTTTACCTTTTCGGGCTCAAAGAGCAGTTCATTATGGCACCTCCATGGGGATTCTCAGCAGGCAGATTAAGCAACAAGGTCATTATTTGGTTATACTCACAGATTTTAGAATTCAAAAGTACCTTAAAGGCCATCTGGTCCCACCTCCTTATCTTACAGACTAGACATTAGACTGGAGAGGTTAAGGGATTTGTACAAGGTTACGGAGGTAGTGAGTGGTAGCCCGGGGACTGAACCAGATCTGGAATTTGAATCAAAGTCCATTGGTTCCAAAGCTAATGCCTTTTCCATTGCACCATGCTGCCTTGCTTTGGTTTTATATGTATAATGTGCTTAGTGTTAGAAATCCAAAATGCCTCAAATGTACACAAGAAATGTCCTTTCTCTTTTTAATTTATACGAAGACCTTACAAACAAAATCCCTAATCTGAGGACAAGGACAATAAGCAGAACTGGTTTGTAACTCACACCAATAATTTTTTTTTTGCCAAGATTACCAAATTAATAGTTTATGAAATTATAAGAGGAACAGTATGGCTCTATTCTCCAGGACAGTCAGCCTTGGAGCCAGGAAGATCTGAGTTCAAGTTTTACCACTAATACATACTGGCTATACGACCCTAGATAAATCATTTAATCCCGCAAAGCTCCAGGAAAGTCTCTAAGACTATGAGTTGCAGAGGAGGCGTTGATTTTCACTGGAAAAGGGAGTTCCCTTGTTTGGGAAATCCCTGGTCCTATCCCTATCTCTTTCCCTATGAAACAATAAAACTCTAACCTACTTTAATGCTACTGAAGCAATTAGACTGATGTGCTGCTTTTCAACAGAAGACAGCACCTGCATGGTTAGGAATGGATGGATTCCTTCAACGGAGTGAAGGTTCAAACTGATGACATCATCAATGCATTTGAGTCTCTGAGCAATAACTGGGATTTCTATAGAATTTTAAAGTCTGCTAAGTGCTTTGTAGGAACTACTTCATTGAGCCTTTTAACAACCTTTTAAGTTAAACATGATGCATTCTTATCCATATTTTACAGATGAGAAAATAGATCAATGAATGTAAAAACAGCTCAGAGAAGGAATAACAGCTGAGACTAAAAAAATAAGGACCAAACCTCCTTAAATTGCCATAAAAAAGTCTTCCTCTGAAATGAACAAGCAAATACTTCTTTGCACACATTTATTCTGTACCTGAGTTTGGAAATATGCACTAATGACTTACAAAATCTGGCTTCAAAACTGATTCTGATCAGTGGGAAGATGTGACTTAAAATAGGATTGAGGATCAAAAGCAAAATAGAATTTAAATGGCAAGGCATATTAAATTTGGGTAGGGTCTGTTAGGTCTTATTTAACATCTCTGTTAATGATCTGGAAAAGAGAAATAAACAGCATGTTAATTAAAACTGTAGGTAGCATTATACCGGTAGGGGGTGCGAGCACTAGTGAGAAATAATAAGGGCCCTATTGAGGTTAGGAATGGGGGCAGAAAATAAGTACATGTAGAGAAAACACATATATTTAATGGGATTTAAGGCATTTGGAAAGTAGGGCTGCTGAAAGTGAGATTGATTATGGGCAGCAAATTAAGTACGAGGTAGCAATACAACACCATGGGGAAAAAAAAGTTACCAATTTTGATATTCCAACTCAGAGACATGACATTAAGTAGAACCAAATCTATAGGGGTCACCTCTGGAATTACACAATTAGGTCTGGATATCTACACTCTAGAAACATGTGTTCAAAATATATTGTAAGGCATCAGTATTCCGAACAGTGTCATTTCAAGAAAATGACTTCCAATTTAAAAAAAAATCGTATTTAGTACATTATAGTTTCAAACCAATGTTTTATTAATAAGTAGAAAAATGCCATACAACTATTACCTAATTATAGTTAGTAATTGTTTTTTAAGTTGAGAGAGAAGTCAGATCAGAAAAGTAAGACTAGAAGAGGGCATATTTATAACATGTGCATACAATATGTATTAGAAAGGCCTAAGAATTACTTAATGTGGCAAAGAAAATGGGACATTTATAATTATAATTAGGAAGTGGTAGATTTAGGTGAGATTTATGTCATGAAATAGTGAAGAGGCAATGTAGTATAGTAGAAAGAACACTGGATTTGGAGTATGGAGACATAGTTTGAAGTCCATCTGGGATAGTTACTACCTTAGTGACCAAAGACAAGTCATCTAACTTCTTCAAGATGCAATTTCCTTGGTAGTTCAATTACTATAAGAATATTTTAATCTATCTTCCTCACATCATTTTGAGCAAAGCTGTTTCCAAAAATGGAAATTTTTTTATGAACTTGTAAAACATCAGTAAACATGAACACTTCTATATATAAACAGAAAAAAATGACTAGATATAAAACTATGATGTCTATGACATACACAGGTTCCTGAAGTGGGCGATACCATCTCCTGGGGGGTACTGGAATGATCCAGTGGGGGCAGTAGTAGCCTCGGGTGCAATTGGGGGGTGTTGAGTAAAAATAAGGGGGGAGTGGAAGCATAGATGTTCATATATGTTTCATTTCTTGTGTAACAGAGTTAAAGTCCTAGTGATTACATTATTTTCCAAATAAACA
Source organism: Phascolarctos cinereus (assembly GCF_003287225.1). Classification (NCBI taxonomy): domain Eukaryota; kingdom Metazoa; phylum Chordata; class Mammalia; order Diprotodontia; family Phascolarctidae; genus Phascolarctos; species Phascolarctos cinereus. The sequence continues at coordinate 401,610,623 of NW_027555625.1, read as the reverse complement.
CACAAAATGCAAGTCATAACCAATAAGTGAGCAAGTCCTCCAACAGGTCTTCACAAGTAAGTGTTGGCAGGTGAGTGTCACACACTGTCGGGAAGTCCAGCATACATCAACAGGAATACGTGCATGTAATGCCTTGTTAACAATAGGATACCATATGGTTACATGACACAATACTGCATTATCAAAATTTCAGTGCAGGAATAAATTATTAAATTTAAGATGTATAATTTAAGGGGGCAGCTAGGTGGTGCAGGGGATAGAGCACCAGCCCTGGAGTCAGGAGGACCTGAGTTCAAATCCAGCCTCAGACACATAATACTCACTAGCTGTGTGACTCTGGGCAAGTCACTTAGCCCCAACTGACTCACTTAAAAAAAAGAAAAAAGAAAAAAAAAGAAAAAGATGGGAGTGAGTACCTTGGGAAAGCCAGTTTCTCCATCTTACCTGAGCAGCAATAAGTAGCTCCCGAAATAGGAAAATTTTTGAAATGATGCAAATTTCAAAAAAAAAAATCATTAAAGGGTTAAAGAAAGTAGATTTCCAGGGGGGTTCTAAGTAATTTTTTTAAAAGGAGTCGGTAGTAAGTTTGGGAACCTCTGACATAGAGTGTAATTACATTGACTGCTTCTCTGTGTTCATTTCAAATTTCCTTCTGTCCTGTTCTGGGAAATGCACTAATGTTTCATTGATAACTCTTTTTTTATCTCCTTTTTTTGATCACTATTCCTACCATCCCCTCATTTCCCTAAATTCTATTCCCCTTCCAAAACAGAAGTTCTCCCTGGTAACAAGCATTGCAGAGCAAAACACATCTCCCTTGATGACACAGCCTCCCTTAGCCACTCTTTCCAGTACTGGCTGTACCTTTGCTCATTCTCCTCAGCTTACTGGGTGAAGCGGGAGAGTGAGAAAACTCCTTGATCCCCATGCCACTTCCAGGTTCTCCCCTTATCTTCACTGCCAGCAACCTCTCCTTCTTTGAGGTTCAAACCATTGATATCTACCACCTAATCAAAATGATAGCTGTTTTCTAGAGAACTCTATAATGGACTTTCCCTCCATAACAAGTTTAGTATATGGCTCACAATTTTTCTCTTCCTCAACCCCTTTTCTCATACACTGAACATACACACTGACTCTCCCTCAAACCAGTGTTCCTCAACTTACTCACTTCCCATGACTTACTCTTCTACGCTACCTCAGCCACACACAAAGATAGTCAAACTCTTTTCTTGCCATTACCCACAAATGTACTCTCTTCTCCTGTAAGAATTTTGAAATCTCCTCATCCAACCGTAATCTAATTACTTTTCACCTCTCCCTGTACCTTCCCTACTCTTTGTCCATACTGTGACCTCCAATCCTTTGACCCCTCAATTCTCTCCTAAGGAATCACCCCTAGACTAGCTATTTACTCCTCTTTTCCTTATCTGGACCCCTTGGTAAGCCAATTTAAGTCTACACTCCTCTCTTGAATCCCTAGTTCACTAATCATTTCACTGATTATGTCCTGCCCGAGGCTCAGCCTCAGATCATTGTCACCATTTGCTATCTTTGCTCCTACTTACGCACTGCTGAACAAAGGTAGAGAAAATCACATAAACATTTGGAATGGGTCCACTACAAATTTGTGTTAAACAATCTCAACTGGGCCCTCACTTCTGCTAGGCAATCCTTCTACCCTGCCTAATCGACTCATCCCACTCTCCCTGGTAACTCTTCCAGACCTCTTCATTATTCTCCAAACCTTCCAAGACTCGCCTTCCTCCACCCTCTCACCCTCAGATTTTACAGGAAAAAAACAACAACAACAGTGACAAATTCAAGTGATTTGCCCTGAGCCATCTCATTTCTCTTCACTTAGAAGGCTTTGCCACTGTCTCTTCCTTCACCCCTGTCTCACACGATAAGTTGGGCTTACTTCTTACCAAGGCTAACCCTACCAGCTCAAGCAATTCCAATCCTTTCTGTCTTCTCCAACAAATTGTACCCTCTATCCCTTATTTTCAATCTCTTCTAGCCTACTGGCTCATTTTCTACTGCCTAGAAACCTGCCCAGGTCTCCTTCATCCTGAAAAAACTCTCATCTGATCCTTCCTTCCCACTAACTCCCATCCTACATCTCTCCTGCCATTTGTGGCTAAACCCCTTGAAAGAGCCATCTACAATAGGTGCCTCCATTTTCTCTCCTCTTGCTCTCTTCTTAAGCCTTCACAATCAAGCTTCTGACCTTATAATTCCATCAAAACTGCTCTCTCCAAAGTTACCAATGACGTCTTTTTTTAAAACTTTTTTTTAAATTTTGAAGTCCAAATTCTCTCCTTCCTTGCAGCCCCTCCCCCACCTATTGAGAAGGCAAACAATATGATACTCATTATACAAGTGAAATCATGCAAAACATATTTCCATATTAGCAATGTTACAATGAAAAAATATGCTTCATTTTGTACTCAGAGTTCATCAGTTCTCTCTCTGGAGGTGGATAACATTTTTCATCATGAGTCCTTTGAAACTGTCTTGGATCAATGATCTTTTAATTGTCAAATCCAATAGCCTTTTCTCAATCTTCATTCTCCTTGGCCTCTCTGCAGCCACTGACACTGTTGATCATCCTCTCCTCCTTGAAACTCTCTTCTCTCTAGGTTTTTCTACGTTTTGGGGACACCATTCTTTCCTTGTTCTCCACCTTTCCAGTTTCCTTACACCTCACTCCTTGCCATATCCTCCAGTGACACCGGCCTCCTGACTACTGAATGAGAAAGATGCTCCATCTCTCAGCCCTGGGCATTTTCTCTGCCTGTCCCCTATGCCTGGAATGCTTTCCCTCCATCTCCATCCCTGGCTTCTTGCAAATCCCAACTAAAATCCCACCTTCTTCAGGAAGCCTTTCCCAACTTCTCTTAAGTCTGGTTTCATCCACTGTCCCTCTGTTAATTAGTTCCTATTTATTCTGTATATAGTCTGTTTCTATATATTTGGTTTTTGTTGTTGTTTCTCCCATTAGATTGTGAGTTCAAGGATCTTGATTCTCTTGCACCAAAGAAAAACACTAGCAATGAAGAACTTGAGGAAGGAGTTCTAGTAACCAGGGGTTATGAGTTTGCCCTTTGGCTACATCCACTCTCTACATATGTGCTTCCTTATCACTGTACTCTAAGTATAAATCCACTCTTTGCATGGATCTTTGTATATTTATTGGAATATATGCCCTACACCTTTGGTAGGATATTTTGTACCAACTTTTTTTTTTATTATTATTATGCCACCTTAGTAAATGCACTTTGCTAAAAACCTCATTAATGTGGACTGGATGATGGAAGGCAGAAGCTCACCAAAGGGGAATTATGAGTGACAGTACTATAAGGTCCAGCCCTTAGGGTTGTAGTAATAATAGCCAGTTGTCTTCTGGGAATGCTAAACAGCAAGTTGGGCGACTGGTCTGGGAGGATGGCTAATTAAATGAGATGACTGGACTAAATTATTTCAAATGTCCCTTTTAGGTCTAAACATACGATCCTATGATGCCACACTATAGTTAAAATATAGTTAACACAATATGGTCCCTTTTACAACCATCTGAAAATCTAAACCAGAAGAAATTTATTGTGTAAGGAAGGAGCTGTGAATGTTATAGGATTCCACTGTGTTTACTACGAAACAAAATGATGACAACAACAGAAGATAAAACACACTTGTCACCAATGGAATCACTATTACCCTAGTTATACTGTCATGATGTGTAATTACATAATAGAAACTTATTAAGTTTCCTTCTTGGAACTGGATTAAAAAATAAAGTTGTATTCCTTCCACTCTCACTACCCCAAGTATAAGAGTTGTAACATTTTTGTGTCTTGTAAAGGACAGAGAAAGAAATGGTAAAGTGTTAATAACAAGTCTGAAACTGACTGGTCTACCTTCACATTTCAAGGAGAACACCCATGTCTTCCCTTTACCTCCCCCCAGCCTCCAAATCACAACAAACCACCACCATCAATGGGGGGCAGATCACAACTCCTAGGAGTCAAGTTTTCAAAGGCCACTCATCAAAGTTAAAGGGCACCAAATTGCCCTAATCAACTTTATGACTTATAAATATGAACTTAAGCAGTGACAAAATAATGCTCAGATCCACAGCTAGAGAGATTTATATTCAACGCTGAACTAACTTGTGTTAGGCTCTTTGTTTTTCTGGTCCTCCTTGATCCATAAATCAAGGGGAATATCTGCACATCAGCAATGCTGCATATTAGTGCAGTTATATTAGACCAACAAATGCATTATTCTATAAAGTGAACTTACATCAAAAAATGCAAGAATAAAGGGATCTGAATTATATATAGGCTTCATCATAATACACTATTGACTATAAATTTAATGCTGCATTTGCAGATATTATGGCTTACATCTCTTCCCTTTGATATCATACTTATCACAACACTTTGTGGTACTCTGAAATGATCCTAGCAAGCTTTTACTCCTTGACTCTCTCCTTTTCCTCCAGTTTCAATGTAGACTTCCCCGATGACTGACTGATCCCTACTTGTATTCCTTGATTCAATGTAGAATAGCACCCTGTTTGCATCTCTCATAAACTTATTTCTAATTCTATACTCACTGGATCTTAAGTTCCATATGATCAGGCTCTGTGTCAAGATTGCAGGATTTAACACTGGAAAGATTAGAGATGACCTTCTCTAACTCTCTCATCTTAGAGATAGGGAAATTGATGACCAGGCAACCTGAATGACTTTTCTAATATTACACAGATAAGAGTAGATACTGAAAGAGAGGTTGTGGTTTGTCCAAGGTTTCGTAAGTAAATAAGCAGCATATTTGATATATTAACCCATGTCTTCTGACTCCAAATCCATTTCTCCTTCCCCTAAAACATGCTACCTTATTTAATCTTCAATGGATCGCTAGTATACTCCATTGGTATCCTTGAGATTTCAAGAGGACATGAGGGGGTAAGACCCCCTTTCGTGAACTTATGGAAGGACAGAGATGAAAGCTGTATAGGATGGGTCAGCGTGGATATACTATGATATAGAAAAATTTATCTATCAATGATACCACAGATCCATTGCCGCATTCAAGTATCTCTTAAATGGTCTAGCACTGTAATTTGAACATAGTAGGCAATTAATAAATGCTGACTGAATTTAATTAACATGTTATCCCCCCTACTCAAGAAATTCCAGTGGCTCTCTATTATCTCCAGCATCAAATATAAAATCCCCTGGCATTTAATGCCCTTTACAAGTTGGCTCCTTTCTATATCTCCAGCCGTCTTTTGTTTGCCAGCAATGCTGGTCCACTTGCTGCTGCTCATGCACAACACTCCTGCCTGGAATGTTTTCTCTCCTCACCTATACCTGCTGGTTTTCCTGGCTTCCTTCAAGACTCAGCTCAAAATCATCTTCCGCCCTAGGTCTCTCCTTGGCTCCCCTAGAACTAGTGCCTTCCTTCTGAGCTTATTTTCCACTTAATCTATGGACTACATAAATACAAAGTTGTTTGCCTACTGTCTGTCCCATTAGAAAATGAAACTCGGTTTGATTTTGTAAGGATTTCCAGCACTAGTGTGCCTGGCACACTAGAAGAGCATAATAAATGCTTACTGACTTAAACAGAGCATGAGTCAGCTAGGATTTGAAAATTATCCTTGAAAACTTTGTATTTATAGTACCACATAGGAAGCTTAGAAAAATAAATAAAATTTTAAGTATATAGTTGAGGAAGATCCTTCAGTGAGTCAGAAATAGATGTCATGAATAACTTTGTAATACAGCACAGCTTCCACAATTATCGCAAATTTTCAAAAGCAAAATTGGAACATAGGTAGTAAACTCTTTCATAGCTTCATATTGCTTGTTGCCTTGTGGGGGGAAAATCCAATTCAACTTTGCCTTGCATGATTCATATACATATATATCAATGCAATCCTTTTGGCCAAGTATTTATTAAAAACTCTCACCCAGGATGCTTATAAACAATTTTAGAAATCATACAATATAATATTCATAGCTGTGTTCAAGAACTGACCTTCTGAGCTGACTTTATTATAAGCTATAAAAGTGCCAGCTAATAAAACACAAGGGCATTTAGTTGAATTCCAAGACTCTAAATTTCTAGGCATAGCATACCCTAAAATGCAGGCTTCTTTGTCAGTGACAGTAGAAATTCTGCCATGGAACACGTGACAACACAGAAATCCAGCACTATTGAAAAGGCTTTCCATTTAATTCTGAAGGTTGGATATATCCTAGATATTCAAGCTGTGGCACCAAGCATCTCTGTTGTCGCTTATTTGTTGTTCAATAACACACATATAATTTTTTGTAGTTTTACCCATGAATATTTATTCTACAGAAGCCCATAAAAAATTCTGGAAATTAGCTCTACCTTTAATCTTATAATACTCCTCAGACTGAGAGAAAAATTGTACTTATTCACTTAAAATTAATATCCTTTTCTTGGTTCTCTGTGGAATTCTGACAAAACATTGAATTTAATGTTCAAATACCTGGGTATTTTAATCCAGCAATCATGGCTATCTATCTTCTAAATACAGTAAAGTAAGATTATAACATTCCCTGCTGTTCACAGCCTGAACCTATGAAATGAACCTGCCCTGGAGGTCATCTTAGCAGGAGGAAGAATTGCACGATTCACAAAGCTTTTAAAGAATTCAAAATAGGAAATGGAAGAAAAGAAGGTCTACAAAACTAAGGAACCCTTCCCAACTTAACAAACTATGAATTTTCCTCCTGTTAGAAACTTAATTATATATATTTAGGAAATCACATTTCTCAGTCTGTGACTGACTCACTATATCCTATGCAGATGTTTCTAAATGGTTTACTGACCTATACATGGAAATGCCGGGTTTTGGAACTCTCCATCCACTGGACCCAAACTAAGGCTACTATGAACCACAGAGCAGACGAAGATACAAATACTCCCAAGAACAGTGAGAATTAATAAGCTATTACAAAGAAATCTTCATATGGAATAGACGTCTTAGATTTTTGACACAACCATCTCATTTTAAGATTATCCTTTTCTTAATGAACCCCTGAATCCTGCACTTGCCCGAGGGTTTATTTCTCAAGTAACTGCATCTAGCATCAAGAAAATGAAGTTCAGCTACCATTTGTATTGCCTCAAAAGACCTTATTAAGTGCAGGGCAGGATCACCACCTATGCAGAGAAGCAAGCATTACCTAGAGAGCTTCTTTGCTCCTCGGTCTCTCTCACCCCCTGCTGGTGCTACTGGGTGTCTCTCACTTCCTTACGGTTTTCTGTTACTATAGCAACAAAAAAATGGGAAGCCAAGATGTAAATTCAGCACCAATTTATCTAGGCAAAGAAAGGAGGTAAAGTCAATAGGTAGCTCCTAGAAAAAGTGAAAAAGCCAGAATCTAAGATTTACAGGGAATGGGGATAATGTCAAGAGGTACACGTGTGATGGAATGAAAAGAACTAATTAGACCCAAGGTTTACAGAAAACAGGGCAATTGAAACATAGCTGTTTGTCATATAGTTAGTGGATAGAGCACTAGGCTTGGAATCAGGAAGATTCATCTTCCTGAGTTCAAATCTGTCCTCTGACACTTATTAGCCGTGTGACCCTGGGCAAGTCATTTAACCTTGTTTGCTTCAGTTCCTCACCTGTAAAACGAGCTGGAGAAGGAAGGGAGAAGCCACTCCAGTATCTTTGCCAAGAAAACCCCAAAATGGAATCATGGAGGGACAAATTTGACTGAAATGATTGAACAACAAAAAGTTATTAGATGCATGATGGGGAATCCTGAGGAATGCTACAGATTTTTAAGAAAAAAAAATTCTGAGTTATATGTAAACAAGAAAGACAACTGATTCAGTTAAATTTCTAGCACTGACGATGGAGGATGACGTATAGTGGAAGACTACTGGATTTGGAACTAGAGGGCCTGAGCTCAGACTCTGACTGTTTTAGTCATTAACTGAGTGACCACAGACAAGTCATTTAACGGTCCTCGGCCTCACTTTCTAGGTCTGTCAAATAAGGGATTTGGGTGGATGATCTCTTTAATACTCCCACCAACTTTAAATCCCACAATACTTTGCTACCTGTAACAAAATAGATTGACTTACTAGTGACCCAAAAATCTTAGGCCTGATCAAAATTGGGAGCCATGTAACCAAATGACAAGAAATATGGATTTGAATAAAAATAAAATATAGAGGTTAGGCCACACCCTAGAAAGCAGATCCACTTATCTGATGACTAATTTCTTACATTATTTGATGGTAGTATGGTACAATGGAAAGAATACTAGCTCTGAATTCAGAGAACCAACCTGGGTTTAAACCTCTGACACTTGCCACCTGTGTGACCTTGGACAAGTCCCTTAAATTTTGTGCGTGGTCTCCATTTTCTCATCTGTAAAGCTTCCAGCTCAAGATCTGTGATCCTATAAGGGGGTAGACTAGAAGTGGTCTCTTAGGTCCAATTTCATCACTGGAAATAACAGTAATAGGAAGTTTGGGTGATAGTATGAAAGAACTAAAATGTTAATGTTCGGCATTTTGAAGCTAAAGGGTAAGTTTGACTTTTTGTAGATGAGGAAATTAAGGAAAAGATAGATTTTATTCTCTTTTATAATATCATACAGCCAGTATATGGGTAGAACTCCGAGCCTTTATCTCTTTTCTGAATTCCAGCCCTGCATCTCCAGCCGCACAGCAAATATCTCCAGCAGGACATTCCAACATTGTCTTAAATTCAACATGTCCAAAGCGGAACTCATCCTCTTCCCCCAAACATTCCTGTTACTGGTGGTGCAACACTATTCTCCCAGTCACCTAGGTGTGAAGTCATCTTTGACTCTTCCTTTTCCTTCATTACCTCCATCTATCTCCCATCTCTAATCAGATGCCAAATTATGTTGACTCAACCTCCACAAGATGTCTTACTATGGGTCCTCTTCTCCCCAATCACACTGCCACCATTATAGTTCAGGTTCTTATCCCATTACAGGTGAGGTAACCAGGTGGCACATTAAATAGAGTACTAGGCCCAGAGCCAGGATGACACAAGTTCAAATCCAGCCTCAGACACTTACTTGCTATGTGATCTATGTGATGCTGGGCAAGTCACTACACACACACACACACACACACACACACACACACACACACACACAAAATCATGTTATCTATAATGTACAATTCTATATGATATACAAATATTGAGGTAATATTTTTATAAAGTGTTTACTTAGCACAATGCTTGGCACTTAGTATGTGCTATATAAATATTTATTCCTTTCCCTTTACTCTTTACCACCATTCATCTGTAATAACCTCCTAATAGATCTTGTTACCTCTCCTCTTTAATTCGTTCTTCACCCAATTGCCAAAATATCTTCCTAAGCCACAGATCTGAATATCTTAACATGTCAATCACCTGCTAAAAAAAAAACCAAACCTTTAGTGTCTCCCTACAGTCTCTAAAAGAAAATGCCATACTCTCTAGCCTAGAACTTCAGGCCATGCCAGCCTGTCTTTTCAGCCTTATTTCAGATTCTATCCTTCAGTACTCACCACTTCACTCATTCCATCCTTATTCCATGTTCCAGTCACACTAGTAACCTGGTTGCCAAATGTGACATTTCATTTCCTCCTTCTGGGCATTTTCTCAAGCCTTAAACAATGCCTGGACCACACTCTCCTCCTTACCTGTATCTTCCAGAATCCTCACCTTCTTTCAAGTCTCAGATCAAATGTTATCTCCTCTATGTAGCCTTCCTTGATCCATCTCTGCCCCCTACCCAAAATCTTTTCTTCTTCAAAAATCAGTCTGCATTTTGTCTGCATTTCAATCCTACTCCACATAGAACAAGAGCTCTTTGAGATAGGGATTGTTTCACTGTTGTCTTTGTCCTTAGAAATCAGCTCATGTTTGACCATTTTGACATGCCTGAACTCCCATTAAGGAATTCACTCTATTAATGGAGATGGATATAATGACTCTGCAATTTATAATCTTGGAGGTATCTTGGTGCCTTGAGGTTAAGTGATCTACCCAGGGTCACATCACTAGTATGTGTAAGATTGTGAACCTCAAACTTTGGTCTCCAGGACTCCATGGACACCTCTCTAATTTCTTATGCTATGTTACCTTGCCTACAAGTAGATACTTGAGGAATGGTGATTGATTGAATTGGTACTAATTGAATTTCATGTCTCCTGACACCCTATAGGTGAGCTAATCTTGTAGGAAAGTCCCTTGGAGTTTTTAGCAACTAAAACATTTCATATGAAGTAGGGTTACCTTTGGAAAATTTCAACATGTGCAAATGTTTATGTTGGCTCTTAAGCTATTCTGATCTTATGTGAGTAGAAATAATTACACATACATATGTATACATACACACACACACACATTTATGCAGATATGTGTATCAGCTTCATTCTTTTCCCATAAATATTTTTAAATAGCTACCCCTTCAAAGAAATCCTCAAAATCAGCAAATATTTACTTTCTAAAACCTCACTAATCTAATAACAGAACAGAAAAAATAAAACATTTATTGAGTTTTACACTGATAATAAAAGTAACTCTTATCCAACCATATACTGTCCCAATTATAAAATTTATAGGATAAAGTAGGATTTTAGTAGGCTACAGAAATTTTGACATGGAATCCTACAAACAGTCCCTTGAAGACCCTTAAGATCCAAATAAAGTAGATGCTCCTATTTCTGTGGTTGCCTTCCAAAGACAGAAGTTCTGTAAAGTGCCATCTGTTCTATTACTTACCAAGGGCTTTACTGGGATTTTAGATATAACCACTTATTATCACCAAAATGTTGAATAATCTTAAGGAACTGCCAGTGGGCTCCACTTCAAGTAGCTCATTCAGTGCATTATTGTCCTCCTCCAAAAATCATGTTTAGAACTGATGAAAACGTGGCCAATGCTTCTTTCTGTGTTTGAAGAGCATTTGGAGTGCAGTGCACCATAAAGGGGGAGGCTTGAGATCTGCACACTTCTTCCTCTCCTAGTTATGCTTTATTAGAAACTTTGTTAGATACAGTAATAATGGCCCCCCACTTATACAGTAATGCAAGGTTTGGGAAGTGCTTCACATATGTCACCTCACTTGAGTGTCACAACAACCCTGTGCACGAGGTACTAAAGGTATTATTAACCCCAGATACAAATTAGAAAATGGAGAGGTTTAGCAAGGTTAAGTGACTTGCTTGGGGCTAACAAAGCTAGTAAATGCCTGGGTTACAATTTTAACCCAGCTCTTCCTATATCTAAGTCCAGCAATTTTTTCAACTATAAAATGCACACATTTCATGAGCAGGCTGTGTATCATATTATTCTCAATCAGAGAGCACAACATGGTAAAGACATTATCCCATAATGTAATTAAACTACTCTTTGATTTAGGGGGGAAAGTGAACCAGTATTACATATTTATATACATTCCTCTGAACCTCACATATGCTTGTCACAAAAGCAATGTTCTTCAGTGAACATTAACAAGGGCATTCCATTTTAAAGGATATCATTCATTACAGAGGCAATGCAATGTAGATAGGGAGCTGTCCACAAAATCAGCAAGCCTTAGGTTTAAACTCTGCTTTTTGACATACGGTAGCTGAGAGAAGCCAGACCACTACCTCTACGTGCCTCAAACATCTCTTTGAGGGTATAATTTGAGGAGCAGGTGACAGACATAGATTCCCCATTGGAAGGTTCCTATAACAATGAAATCATATCAAAGATCTGGCTACCCTGAAATCATTACACTGTCAGTGTTACTTTTGGGGTGTCTTTCTTACACTTACGATCAAAATCTACAGGAAAAAATGTTCAATAAAAACATGAATTATCCTTATTCATGTAATACTCTTCTCAAAGCAAAATGTTTGAATTTAACCTTACAATCAAATTGGATCATGTTAGCATATTCTCCAACTCTTAATCACAACGCAGCTGAGCTGAGATTCCTATTTTGAAATACAATGTTAATGAAATGTAAATAATTCGAAAACATAAAATTTAAATTACTAATAACATCAGAAGTATGGAGTAAAGGTATGATGGCTTAAAACACTTAGCTTCAGGAATTTAAATGCAAACAGAAAGATAATCCATGACTTTAAAAAAAAACTGTTTTCTCTACTGTGGACGTTATCAAACACATCTAGTAGTTTTCACAGAAAAGATTCTAGTTACTAACAAGGGTATAGGAGAAAGATCCCTATGCATGAAGTAAGGAGAATTCAATTCTTGACTCTGCCACATGCTAAACTGTAGGATCTTTCGCAAATCCCTTAACCTTCTTGGGCTCAGTATCCCTATCTGTAAAATGAAGAGATTAAACTAAGTGATTTCTAATGCCCCTGACAACTTGAACAGTCTTTAGTTTTATAATTCTAGTACCAAATATACAGCTTACAAGTAAGCTAGTCCTTGGAAATAACATAGATATTTTTAAAGGTACATTTACATCAGGGGCCCATACCTGCTTTCACAGAAAGCACAGAGGTTCTAGGTGCAGCAGTATGCATGAATAATGAATCTGACAGTAAACTCATTCAGATCAACAACATAAAATCAAAATAGGTATCCTTCTCGAAAACTATTATGCATACTCTTACACAGCTCTAAATACCACCTCTAGTATTCTGGCAGATTATGCAACTTTCAAATACTCTCTGGAGGTTTACGTCCACACAAACCAATAAATGGATGACATTCATCCATGTATGCAGCTCTCTCATCTGTAACAGATATAATGTGGGTAATAGTCTTCACTTATTAAGCTAAGAATAATTCAAATCAAATTACTAATGTATATTAATATCCTTCATTTCTTTTTAACTACTTCGGAATGCCATGCATCAAAAAAAAGGGGGGGGGACCACACAGAGTAAGCTGGAAATTGCCGATGAGATTTCTGTGGCCAGGGTGTGAAAGGATTCCCATTATTGTCCTTGAATTGAACCCAGTAGTGCAGAACAATAGGGTTATTTTCCCTCATCTGTCAGTCACTGGAGTGATAGAAGTAAGATTCTCAGAATGGGGATGGAACATTTAAAAGGGTGAACTGGTAATAAGCCCCAGAGGCCATATTAGTACACCCCAGCAATGGGAGGGAATGCTTTTGTTTAATCTTAGGATGCCATGACAAAGTAGCCTACATACATTCCAAGGCATACAGAGTGTGACCAACTACCAAAAAATGGTTTACACTGAAGCTTACAAACATTTTCAGTCGAATCCAACCCAATCTAATAAACATCTATTAAGCCCCTACTATGTGCCCGGTAATAAGTACCAGGGATACAATTAATAAAAAGTAAGACAGTCTCCACCATCAAGAAGCTTATAATCTAAAGGAGGAAATCTCTATCAAAGATATTTGACCTGAAAAAAGTACCTTTGTATTTATATAACACTCTGCGGTTACAAAATGCTTTTTCACATCATAACACTTAATCTCCATCACTACCCTGTGAAACAGGAAGTACAATTGATATATCCCAATTTCACAGATGAGGAAGAGAGGGAGTAGAGGAACCAAAATTCAAACCCAGGCCTTCTGGCTTGACGTCTATTGCTATTTTTACTACGCTACAGTACCTTCCAGGATATGAGGTGAAGCACATGTAACACAGCGATAGACGTCAAGCCAGAAGGCCTGAGTTTGAATTTTGGTTCCACTACTTCCTCTCTTCCTCCTCTGTGAAATTACGCAGAGTAACAGCACCACAGGGGAAAAATAAGTGGTGGTATAGGGAAAGAATATGGAATTTGGAGCCAAAGGAGCCATTTGAATTCAGGCTCTGCTACTTATTACCTTATATAGGCAAGTCACTTAATCACCTGGGGTCCCAGTTCCTCATTTGTAAAATGAAGAGGTTGTATTCTGTGGCTTCTAAGGTCCCTTCCAGTTCTATAACCTATAATCCTATAAAGCTGCAGAGGGCACATTAGGCTTGACATAAAGAAAAAAATGTTTCCTACCAACTAATCCAATAAAAAAAAAATGAATACATTGCCATAGGGAAGTAGTGGGTTCCAATTCTAAATCTAGGCTCCCCATCACTTCTTAACCAAAAGCTAGATGACCATTTGACAGCTCTATTTTAGAGGGTCAAGCATGGGATGACCAAATGGCCTCGGAGGTCCTTTTTAGCTTGGCAATCCTGTGATGCTGTGATTTCATCACTGAGTTCACCTGACATTCATTTCTCTATTCTGGGGCCCCTCTTGATTGGGGTACTACCTCTGCACTAGCTATATGATATTGGATTTATTGGTAAGTTGTTGGATTAATACGGTCTTCAGTTGTTTACAACATTTCACCATCTAGATGTTTAAGCTTCTTAAGAGCAGTGACATCTTTTCTTTCTTTGTTATTAACCCCACTCTACACACAAGTACTCAATAGATGCTACTAACAAAAGCACCAACCTTCACTTAAGAGAAAAGGGATTGCAAATGAGTGATACAAATGGAGGCAAGAAGGAATTGGAGTGTGGATTTTTATTGTTGCATGATGACTGTTTCAATGCAAATAAAGTAGAATCACATTTACAGAAGATGGAAAATGCAGTGGTAGAATTTTGTTGCTAGTAAAAAGGTGGGGAGGAGCAACTGCCGTAAGAATATGTCTGTCAGGAAGTAAGGCACACACGGATAATATATATCAGGTTTGCTGAAAGCAAAGAGGATACCTTATCCACGATTAGATGCAAAAACAGAAATCTGCCAAATTTAAAAGACCAGCATATGGTGTAATGCATGCTGCCATTTCAGTATTTAGGAAAAAAATGATGTTCAAGACTTTATTTTTTGAAAAACAAAAGATACCAAACAAGGTTAGAAGATACCCTTATAACATTAGGAAGAGGAGGGGCAACACATAGACTTTATGAGTCACTGTACATTGCAGGTACAATTCATGCCACAAAGTAATAGGAAATCGACCCTTTTTAAAATAACATTCTAAAATGTTATTCCAAAATGCTTTTTGTAATTGTTATTCAGTTGTGTTCAACTCTTTGTGACCCCATTTGGGGTTTCCTTAAAAAAAGATATAGGAGTAGTTTGCCATTTCCTATTCCAACTTTTACAGATGAAGAACTCAAGCAAACAGGATTAAGTGACTTGCCCAGGGTCACACAGCTCACGAATGTCTGAGGCTACATTTGAATTCAGGAAAATGAGTTTTCCTGCCTCCAGGTCTGATACTCAATCCACTGCACCACCTGGCTGCCCCTTTCTGTACTACTACTGTGTTTTGGTTTAGTGCTAGCAACAGCATGAAACAGGAAGAACCCATTTAGATTTAAAGTCAGAGGACCTCAGTTCAAACCTCAGCTCTGCTGCCGTACCAGCGTGACATCCAGCAAGTCAAGTGAACCTAAATTTCTTTATCTGAAAAATGAATGGTATTCCAAGAAGATGGTGGAGTAGCTCAGAAAACTTTCTACTCTCCAAATTGACTCCACAGAAAAAGACAGAACATCACCTCGGAAGGAATGTAGAGCATCAGAAATAAACAAAGGTCAGGCAAAGCAGCTGTTCTCCTAAGACAACCTAAGAAGACCCCAGGAAAGACCGGACCTGCAGGGGCAGAGTTTCAACAAGCCCTGGGGAGCACTTGGAGTGGGGAGGCAGCCTCAACCTTAGAAGCTTTCATCTCACTGACACTATGCGGATCTGACAGCTGAGGTGAAAACTGAAGGACCTTCCCCTGTCGAGGGATGCCAAGTACAGCTGTGCTGACCAGAAGCATCCCAGGCTGGGCTGTCACTGCGGGGGGGGGGGGGAAGCTAGCACACACCTAGTGAGTGAAGTAGCTGAGGGGTGGCTGTGGGCATTTCAGGAGAGCAGAGCTCCTGGTTTCAGTTCCATGGCAAAGAGGACAGCTGTAGTTTGCAGTCACCAAAAGCACTGCAGGGAATAAGATCATCTGTGGGACAACATGATCAGAGACTCTAGCTGTGGTTTAGGAGAGAGGAGAAGAGTCTAAGGTTAAGCCCTGGGGCAGACCTCTGAAAATAAAAGTAAGAAGGACCTGATGCTTGGGACATTATTCCCTGTACTTCGGGACTGTAACTTGATCACACTAGTAACTGAAAAAAAAAAAAGAGCAAAAGGGCTGCAGTTATGACCAAGGGTAACTTACCCAGCAAAGTTAAGTATAATCCTGAATGAAAAAAATGAATATTTAATGAACTGAAAGACTTTCAGGTATTTAGGATAAAAAGAGCAGAACTTGAGGGAAAATTGAACATATAACATACAAAAAAAAAGTAAAATCGATACAGGAGCTAGTAAGGGGGAAGGTGGATAGTGGGAAAAACTTACTCTCACTGGGAATGGGTTAAAGAGTGAACAACATATATCTAGAAGGGTACAAAAGTCTTCCAAATTCAAAAAGAAATAAGAGGGAAAGGGAATAGGGCAGGGGGAAAAAGGGAGGGATTATTGGAGGGGTGGATAGGTTAAGGAACAGGAGGGCAACTTAGCAGGCAGAAGTAAAGCAGAGAAGTGAGGAGGGACAGGAATAGGGTGAAAAGGATAGTGAGGAAAAATAGGAAGGAGGAAAATAGGCAACAAGTAATTATAGCTTAAAATGTGAATGGGATGAATTTACCCACAAAATGGAAACTGGTAGCAGATTAAAAATTTGGATTCAACAATATGTTGTTTTCAGGAAATGCTATAAAAATGAGAGATACACACAAACATAAAATAAAGGTCAGGAGTAGAATTTATTATAGAAAAAAGCAGGAGTAGTAACCATGATTTCAGACAAAGTTAATACTAAAATAGATTTAATCAAAAGAGAAAAACAGGGAAAATATACTATGTGTCAGCCATATTATTCAATATTGTTTTAGACTATTTAAAATAACTAGACAGTATAAAATACCTGAGAGCAAACCTGCCAAAACAGACCCAAGACGTATATGAATATAAACATAAAACACTTTTTATACAAATAAAGTTAGCCCTAAATAACTGAAGTAATATTTATTGTTCATGGGTAGGTAAAACCAACATAATTTTTAAAAATGACAACTTCACCTAACTAATCTATTTATGTAATGCCAATTCCAATTAAATTACTAAAAAATTCTCTCAGTGAGTTAGAAAAAACAGTAACAAAGTTCATTTAGAAGAACAAAAGGTCAGGAACTTCAAAGTAACTAGGGGGGAAAAGATGTAAAGGAAGCAGATCCAGTAATATCAGACCTTAAGCTATATTATAAGGTATTATAAGGCATTGTAAAGTGTAAAATGGATAATTTTGATTATTTTAAATTAAAATTTTCTTGTGTAAATAAAACCGACACAGCCAAGAATAAAAGAAATGCAGAGAATTGGGAAAAAGACTTTCATAGACAACCTCTCAGACAGAAGGGTAGTGGGTTAGAATATTGGTGTGGTGTAGGAAATGATGAGCTGGATGATTTAGAAAAACATGGAAAGACTCGGACTTGTGAAACAAGATGCTACCCACTTCAGAGAGACAAATGACAAGTAGAAAGAAGCATAGTACAATCTTACATATATGTGTATAAAGATCTGTGTGTATGTTTACATATTTATATATATACATGTATATGTATGTTTTATAAATGTATGTATGTATGTATGTATGTATGTATGTATGTGTGTGTGTGTGTGTATGTATCTCCACACTTAATGGTAGCCTTCTTTGAGGGCAGGGAGGGAGGGGAAAAAAAACAAAGTAAAAAGTGCACAGCAGAGAACAAAAGAAAACCTACAAGGAAGCAAAGAAAAGCTGAACAGCTTTGAAAACAATGTGCAGTATTTATCACATAGCTTTACTTGAAATGTAAATTTACTGCTTTATATTCAATCTTCTCTTATGTTCTGCTGTGTACATGGCAACTTTCTTCTTATTTTGTATTTAAATTTAAAATAAATTTTAAAACTTAAAAAAAAAAAAAGAAAAATGAATGGTTTGAACTAGATGATTCTTGAGATCCCTTCCAGCTCAAATGCTATGATCCTAATTGTTTTATGCAACATTTATGGAGGGAAGAGAACTAGAACAGAAGTCAGATGACATTTTTTGGGGGCTCTGCTGGTTACTATCCATGTGAGTTTGAATAAGTACCACTCAAGGCAAGAGTTTCTTCATTACTTTAAAAAAAAAAGGACAATAATCCCTGTCATACTTAAGTTGAAGATTGTATGGTTGTGATACAACTTTCAACATGAGGTAGGATGTGATGGTTGAGACGTTGTGAAGATCAAATAAGATGCATGAAAGTGTCTTAATAATTGCAAAGTTCTATGCAAATGTGAGAGAGGTCATCATCATCTTATTTTTCTTTTACTTCCCCCTAGAACAGAAATGATAGTTAAAAATGGCTGTTATCCTGAAGTCATATGTTACATTTAATGTTCTATGGACCACTGGATAGGTAGATAAAAATAATTCCTTTTTGTAGCTGAATAAAAATATAGGATCCTAGGCATATACTATAAGGAGATCAATGATTAAAAGGAAAGGTTCCATACACACCTAAGTATTTCCAGATGCCCTTATTGGGCCAGCAAAGAATTAGAAACTAAGTAAATGCCCATTGACCGGAGAAGACTAAAGAAACTGTGGCACATGGATGCAGTAAATGTAATTTATTTATTTATGATAAATATAATAAAAGATATTACTATACTGTAAGAAATGACTGTGAATACCAAAAAGCATAGACTTACATGAACTGATAAAAAATGAAGTGCAACAAAAAATGTATGTGTGTGTGTGTGTGTGTGTGTATATATATATATACACACACACACACACACACACACACAATGACTATAATGTAAACATGTAAACAGAAACAACTGTAAATAAAAAGTTAACAGTGCAAAATTATAAAGAACAAGTTTGGCTCCAAAGGAGGGATAAAAGACACCTTTCTCTGCCTCTTCATAGAGGCAGGGTGTCCATAAGTATAATATAGTACATATGTCATCAGTTTTTTTTCCTATTTTAATCAATTTTTCTCATATTCTCTTTCCCTTCTTCCTTTTCTTCTAAAAACACATTTATTCTAGGGGATAGTTCTCTGAAAGCAGGGAGAAAAGGATATGAGGACATATAGGCAATGTAAAAACAAAATATATCAATGCATTTTATTTATAAAAAAGAAAAAAAATGGTGTTAAGATGCAAACTTATCCTCTGTAGGATCAGTGAAAGCATCCTTAGTACAAACATACTACCAGACAGGACAAGAGGGGATAATATGTACATTATTCTATTCCCACTTGATTGTAATATCCTCTGCTATACATACATACATACATACATACATACATACATACATACATACATATAAAGCTTTTCATCCTGTAATGAGTATTTGATGACATGAGTATGTGATAGGGCAACATCCATTAAAAAACAATGTTTTCAAGTTTTTATGGATCATTGTTATTTGTGGAGAACAGTTCTTTCTGTGATAATGGTTTAGTCCCAGTAAAGTTTATTGGTTGTAGTATAGGCATTTGTCATCTGTCAGCCCATGAAAGACTGAGTTTCTAATGTATCATCCTACCCAGCAGGTCATGTCTTACTAGATATTCAAAAGGTGCTACATTTCTACAATCTGCACCTAAGTGTTGCAAAGTTTCTACACTTTCCTTGCATAATTGCACTGATTACTAAATCATAACTGAAAGATAATCCCTAAGTAAATTCTAGTAGCAACACCCTGGTCTGAGCTGACATCTCAAGCCACTGTTTCCACAAATAAATAAGCCATATGACTCAGACCTTTCCTTGACACTTGTCAACATCTTACTGGCTGAGTTCATGTGGGTGTCACCCATGATGACCTTTAGATCCCATGTTTGGATCTTAATATGTTTTCATAGGCTCTATCCACAGGTAAGCACTTAGAGTTATATTTGACAAATCCAATGACAGGTGCCTGTTATCCACCCTTACCTGCTTATCATATACTCTGAGATTATTTACCCCTTTCTTCCTTTTAGGTGAATAATCAGTTTGTTGTTATTTTGCTTTTTTTAATTGCTACTGATGATAGGTTGATAGGGAAGCTAGGTGGTGCAGTGGATAGAATGCAGGCCCTGGAGTCAGAAGGACCTGAGTTCAAATCTTTCTGAGGACTTGCCCACATTATTTTCCTAAAGAATTTCTTCTTTTCAGTGTCCCTCCCTCCTCTCATATCTGATATCACAGGTTATTTAAAAGCTGTAAGATAGACACACACACACTTCCACACTAAGGAAATGTATTACAATCATCATAAATACAACCTTCAGCATAAAATGAGAGAGATTATTCTATTCAATGAATTAAAAACAAGTAACCCCGGAAGCTATTAGGTGAAAAGGAACCCTGAAAATTAGTACTATTGTTTAAAGATACAAAAGAGGCTATATTATGAGTACATCCTTGACCTTCTACAAACTAAACAGTAAAATATAATTTATTTTACTCCTGGAATGACGATCAAAATTATGTTAAATTATTCATGGGGAAATGAGCCTGAACAATTCTCTTCCACAAAAAAAGTTTATTTTATATTAGAGAAAGGTGATTGACTGTCTTTATATACTTATTCTTCTACTTGCCTATATTATAATTGAGGGTATACCTTACTGAGAATATTAAGCATCATAAAGGAATATATTACACATAGTTCTCATATGCAGACATGAATGAGGGAATAAATATAAAACAGCTGAAATGGGAAATTATCCAACGAGAAGCTTTGAGAACCAGAAAAATGAAGTAGATCTGAAAACAGTAGGAGAATATGCCGTAAGTACCAATCAAGGCAAAAGATAGCTGCTCCTTGAAATTTCCTAATAAGATTTTCTTGAAACAGTTTCTAAACATCTCATTTTAAAAATAGGTGAATTGTACCATTAATTGCTACAAGTCTTTGCTCATTCTTGATGACCCAAATGGCACCTGAAATTAGCAGTCTTATTTGTTATGATTTTCAGGCATGTTTTGCAAAACGGAAACAGAAACTGAAGGCAGAAGCAATATAAATCCTATAGTGACTTTACACTACTACATGAAGACCTTGAGGTCCTGACTTGCAACTCTATGAGTACTTCTCTACTGATGCTGATCCTTTTGCCAACAAAGAATGCAACCCTGCTTGCATCTTAGCAGACAGATTCACGAATTACTGGTGGCTAAAAATTTCATCACCTGGTGGCCAATCTGGTAACGAATCTTCCTGAATTTAACTAGTCTGGTCCTCAGATGACAGATTTACAGTCTGTCACTGGGCCTGTACTTGAAGCTCATCCAGCTTGGTGGGGCTTGCCAGAGCTTATGTTCTACTGTTAGAGGCTTCAAGCACCCAGCATAATTAATCTCCACACCATCATGAGACACTGGAAGAGGACTTCAGTGGTAGAATTTCACACCAAATTGCTCTTTTTTTGGTCAATAATTCGAATCATCACTAGACATTTTTTAGTCTGAATCCCTAGACTATGATGTTAAAAATAAAAACTTTTCAAAAGAAAAAGAAATTCATCAAAAACTTTCACTTTATAACTTAGGGGACTGATAACGTGGTAGCACCCAGTCAGATACAATACTCTGGCAACTTTTATTTAAGGATACAATAATAGGTATCTGAATCTGCATCATCCCAATACTTGCCGATAGCCGTCTGAACCGAACATTTATCAGCAATCCCCTCGAAGGATCACGGTACCACCAAATCTTACGTTCTCATTAGATAGTGCGCAGGTGGGTTTCACAGTGGATGAAAGCAACACACTTCTCTTAGGGGTAACCTTTCTTGTCCCTCATTAAGGTGAGTGATGGCAGTAAGAAGAAACCAAGCATTTTCTTTCGGTTCCTAACAGTAACAAGAAGCAGGAGCGGGTGCTTGCTTATAGATAAATATATCCACTCTGGCTTCAAGACTTAAGTTTTATCAGACAGGAACTCATGTAGGTTTATCAATCTTCTATTCAACTAAGAGCTTTAAAAATGTTGCTTGCTAACGTAGAGTTCCATGCACATATCAATTTTTCATCTTCACCTCATATCAGTAATTCTTTTGCATTTGGTCCACTATCCTTTCTAACACACTTGTAGGTAGATATAAATCAAATGGAATGCCACCAGAAACTACTGGTCAACATGATTAACTATGGACATTAATGATTCTTCAGGGATAGGCTGGTGGCCACAGATATGATTCTTGTCTCTTTAACACGTGGATGCTGATTCAGGCCTATGTTCCTTTGAGATTCTTCCAAGGCAAGAATGGTTAATGTGAATTGGGATGTGAGAAATGAGAAAAATGCTCATGCAGTCAATTCTCAGTCTCATGAAGACATGGTATAGGGTACTCAAACAATAAAAAAGAAGGACTAAGCTAGTCAAAGGGGTAGCCAGGTGGTACAGTGGCAGAACATTGGGCCTGAAGTCAGGTTGGCCTGAGTTCAAATTCAGCTTCAGACATTTACTAGCTGTGTGACCCTGGGTAAGTCACTTAACCCTGTCTCCGTTTCTTCATCTGTAAAAATGAGCTAGAGAATGAAATGGCAAACCACTTCAGTATCTTTGCCAAGAAAACCCCAAATGAGGTCACAAAGAGCTGGACACGACTGACAAATAATGGAACAACAACAAAGGTAAGTCAAGGGGAAGAAACCAAAAGACTCAA
Organism: Phascolarctos cinereus; assembly: GCF_003287225.1. NCBI lineage: Eukaryota > Metazoa > Chordata > Mammalia > Diprotodontia > Phascolarctidae > Phascolarctos > Phascolarctos cinereus. Next base: position 401,587,884 of record NW_027555625.1, on the reverse strand, counting down.
TCTTATATATTTATCCTTGCTAGATATATTTATCTTCACCCACTTGAAAAGGCAGGATGATGCTCAAGGCTTTCAGTGACTATATATAAACATTTTCAATCACTTAGAAAGAGCATGGGGAAAAAATAAACATTTATAAATATTTTACTGAAATTATATATTTGGCAATAGTCATTTCTGAGCAATTTTCCCAAGACAATTTTTTTGAAATAATCTCACTAATGGGGATATAAAACTGTCCAATAATCCTGAGATAGCTATATAAGATATATCTAAAAAATAGGCTTTTATGCATACCATAATGAAGTGCGTACTGTATGAAGACAAAAGTTGCTTTTCCTCTAACAAATACATCAGTGAAACTTTCACTGAAATTTTGTTATGGAAACAGCTTTTGCCTCCCCTCCCCCCACTTAAACCAAAAGAGGTTTTAAATATTTGCTTTTGTTAACAGAATTATTTTCTTGATCGTTTCATTATATCTTAAATGGCAAGTTACATAATCAAAAGGAAATGGTTTCAAAACCATTGATATAACAAATAAGGATCAAATCTGCCAACATAGTAGACCAAAAAAGGTAAATATCTTAACCAACTTCATAGAGATTTTGTTTTCCTATGGATCACAACATAGGAAACAAAGATGGAACATAGCTAATTTGTATAATATTTATTTATTTAAAATTACCTTTTGATCCAAGTCATGTTGGCTAGCTAACTCACAAAGCAGAACTAATGACAATTTCCAGTCTAATTCAGTTATTATAGAATTATTGCATTAAAAATGTATTTGTTTAGTGGAAAAGGTTAAAAGTCACATCTGGGATTGACAAGGCTTGTTTTTCAGCCTGTTTTTCAATGATGACTCTTCAACTCTAAGCAGCATTGTGCTTCTAAACAAGAGTGGGTGTAAGGATGCTCAGCATAATGTGATGGGCCACGTTTAATTCCCTTAATCACTTGATCAGGGCAACTGAATTAACCAGAAACATCTGCTCACTTTAGAGTACCCAAAGCTGGTTCTTTCCTTTGATTCAACAAAACTATATGGGGTTATCACACCACCTTTAGCCCGTTTTTCTCCTTCCTCCCCACCCTTTATTTTTTCCCCCTTTGCTACTTCGATAAATCTGTACAAAATGAGAAGCCATGCTATGACTGCCCAAGGACATGCAAAGGGTTGACCTTCTGGACCTGGATCTTCTGTAATGGGGTTCTAATTTGTATCAACATTCCCCTTCTTTTTTTACCCTAGTGATTATCGTCAGATGACTCCTGTAGTCAGCTTCCCTGATAACCATGCCACCTCCAAAACAAATTCACAGTTCCTGAGAGCCATTGCCAAGGTCAAATGTTGTGATACTTCCTCAAAACCTCTATCAAAACAAGGAAATGCAGTTCCTTTCCCTTTGAGGAGTTCACAGTAATTTTGACAGATCTGAAAAATTTATGACACAGGTCTGAACTACCATTAACTGACCAAAGGTTTAAAGTATTGTTTAGGACATAGAAGTCCAGGCTTATGATTTCATCAGTGAAACAAATTCCTGGGGTAAAAAATTCCCTCCCTGCAGATGTGTAACTCCCCTGTAGATTAGTTGTAGAAATTTGTCTTGGGGTTCTCACAAGTGAAACTTTCTAATGGTCAACTTAAAACTCAGGTCTTCCTTACAAGGTTAATGCTATGTTCATCAAATTACTATTCTCTTTCCACAGTTAGAAAATTACTATTTTATATTTATATATACTATATATTTATATATTAATATGCATGTGCATATGTGTTTTAGAATAGTATGTGTGTGTATATATGTATATCTATATATATAAATTTTAATTGAAGAGGCAGTCTGGCATGGTGGATCATCAAAGGCCTGGAGTAAAAGACAACCTAGGCTCAATGGTGGATACATACTGACTGTATAATCCTGGGCAAGTCACTTAACCTCTGTGTTCCCAGGCAAGTCTTCAAGACCGTTCAATTTCAGATCAGTCACTGGTGTTCGTAAAGGGAGTTTTCCCACTGAGAGCTCTCAGTGGTAAATTATTTTAAAAATTAAGTTAACAAACGGCACTTGACTCTTTTTCACTGATTGTGCATCTGATGATAAAATGTACCGAACTTCTCAAGATCGCTTTTCCACATTTAAATCCCCTAAGTGATACCATGAGAAATAGACTGAACCGGAAGTCTTTGTATGCCCAGCATTTAGCATAGCCCCGGAAATATAAGTGCTTAATAAATGCTAGTTGATTTGATGTGGTTAATAGTAAAAATAACAGTAAGCATTCATATGATGCCTGTTATGTGTTAGGCATTGTGCCAAGCACTTTACAAAGATTATCTCATTTGAATCAAAAAACAAGCCTGGAAGGTAGGTGCTATTATTACCATCCCCCCTTTTACAGTTGAGGAAACTGAAGCAGACACCATTTAAGTGACTTGCCCAAGGTGACACTGTTAAGTGTCTGAGGTTGAACTTGAACCCAAGTGTTCCTAACTCTAGGCCAGATGTTCTAGCCACTGTACTCTCTGCTACTAGCATCCTTACATGCAAAGAAAGGATGTTGGCTTAGGGCTCTCTTGGGTTTCTTTCATCTCTAACATTCTGTTTTTTGTATCCTGACTGTGTTGAGACTAGGATGCTTTCCTAGTGAGATTTTATTTTAGTTTTTGTTATAGACTTTGCTAGAGAACTAATGTTCAATGTAAACCAAACACAGAAAATATTCAGGAGTAAGCACTTAAGTCCTAGAGTCAAATGCTTAGTTTGAAGCATTTATACCTCAAGCAGGTGTTTTCTGATGTCTCAATTTACACTGAATGTCAGCCAGCCCCTCAGGCTAATGCTATAACATTAACCTGTTGTTGAACGTTAACGGCGATATTTACAAATGATTAAATACCTATATACAGTACTTCCAAGGGTACAAAATCAATCATTCCCTGTCCCCCAAGTTGGAATAATTAATAATTCTGGTGGAATATTTTAGCTCTTGGTCCCCATCCCTCAGTCATCCCCCCTAGGCTTAGGTTGGGGGGACAGTAGAGAACACCCTCCTCCGTGGAACTCCACAGGGACTTAGCCCTTCACTAAAGCACAGTAGTGGAGTGGAGGGCTTGATGGGAAGGAAGAGGTCTCAGCTTTAGATCCTGCCTCCGCCATTTACTCCTCGTGTGATCTCGGGCAAATCATTTTACTTTGTTAGGCTTAAGTTCCTGCTCTGTAAAATGCAGGGCTAAAGTCAGATGACCTCTAAAGTCCCATCTAACTCTAAATCCTTTACAAAGGGTTAATTGGCATACCTGTATGAAATAACTTAATGAGGCCAAATGCGGGCTGTAGTCTGTTTCCAATTGGCCACCCTACCAGCTCTTTATTCCCTGACAATATCTACCCCCTCTCCCCTCCCAATTCCGGGGATTTTTGCTAGACAATAATTATGGCTATGATAGCCTTACGTTCTTAATTTAGCTACATTTCAATGGATTGTTCTTCAAGGACCCATTTTGTTTGAACAATGGAAGGGTTTTTTTGTTCCTCTCTTTTGCCTTTTGGCTCAGAAACAAGGCAGTTCTAGTCATTCGGACTTCAACCTTCCCTTTCAGTCCAAGTTTAGAAAGACAGTGCTCTTTCTTTCTTTTTCCTTTAAGCTTTTTTTTTAAAAAGATTATTCCTTTGTCTTTTGGCTCCTTAAGATTTTCTTCCAATTTCTCCCCTTTTTTATTTCTCTTTCCCTCTCTCACTGAACAGGCTCTCTTCTTAAAAATGATGCTGGATAAAGTCTCCTAGCTCTTCTTGCAAGCTAACAAGAATATCCCCATTCTTGCTACCTTACCTTCTACACCCTCCATTTTATTATTCTTTTCAACTGCAATCACTTGGTTCTAATCATTTTATAACAAATATTGATTGACTACCTACTATGGGCAAGGAAATGTATTAGGTGTAGGGATAGGGAGGGCTACAAAGATGAGTAACATGTACGTTTCTGCCATCTGTTCTTGATGTTTTCTTCTGATAAATGGCCATAAGCAGCTACGAAAATTGTCATCTTCCATAATTCACTCTGTAAATGAAGTAGGGTCTCTATCTCTTATATCAATGAGTATTAAAAGTTATTAGGTGCTGTAATTAAAGTCCTTTATTAGATAAGGAAACTGTCCAGATAGAATGTGTAATTTAAGAGGGGATATGATATATATATAATATATATATATATATATATATATATATATATATATATACACATATACACACACATACACACATACAAGTACATGTATATGTATGTGTGTGTATATATGTATATGTGTATATTTATATGCAATACCTGTCACAAATGGACTATGGGGAATGTATGAAAACAATAAAATTTTCTTAAAAGTCTAAAGAAGAAAATAACATTTCTGACTGGGAAAGATCTTCTAATGGACATTTAGATCTAACTATTCCTTATCCAAATTGTATACTGTGCCTGTCTTTACACTTAATACCTTTCATTATTGTTTAAGTATTTCTAAGGGATTCCCAGCTTCCTTCAGGGTATGACTTAAGTGCCACCTGCAGTGGAAACTTTTCATGGTCCATCTAGCTGTTACTTCTCTCTCTCCTCAAATTATCCTAGTTCAGTGCAAGTGTTGTATACACTAAGTAGAATGTAATCACCTTGAGAGTAAGACCATTTTTTTCCCTTCTGTGTTGTAACTACCTAGCACCATGTCCTGCCTGTGCAGATGAGATACTGAATAAATGCACATCCAGTGAACATATGTCTATCAGTGATAGAAATAATTTACATTTTAACAGTATTCCTTGTGAGGAAGGTAGGGAAGATATTATCTGTTTTACAAATGAGGAAAAGGAGAGATTAAATGACTTGCCCAAAGTCACAGAGCAATTAACTATTGGATTTGATGTCCAAGTCAAAAGCTTTTCCAATCTACCAACTCTCCCAAAGAGTTTCTTTTTCCTTCTCCTATTAAAGAAAACCGTATTATGTTGATTTCAGTAACTAGAATTCTGTATATGACCTGAAATGGGATGAAGTTTACTTTTGTGTTAATTGTGAAAATAGGATTAAGGAAAATAAGTCTAAAAAGAAAAATATATGAAGTAATACCTAACATAAGACAGAACAATTTTTGAGGCTTTCAGAACATTGTTTTTACATAGATGGTTACTTTACCTATCTAAAAATTTTTCTATCTGTAAGACAAGGCAGTTGGACTAGATAATCTTTAAAGTGTCTTCCAACTCTAATATTGAACTTTGTGAATTTTATTTATTTATTACAGAAGTTCTTGAAGGGGGAAATATTATTTTTAGCAGTTAATTTCAGTTCCTGTATATATTTGAAAAGAGTACAAGTGCATATACAAAGATGAAGAACAGATGGGAAATGAGCTCATGGGCACCCCAAAATGTTGGGGTATACCAGAAATGATGAAGAATAGATGGGTGAGTCCTAGTGTCCTGAAAGAATTCACTCAGTCTAGTCCCCAAGTTAAAGAAAGGCATTTATTAGGGAAACACAGCCAGCAGGCCTGGACCCACAGGAGGCAGAGCCAGCTCTACTCTCCGTGGGAGAGACTCAGCCTCAGCATGCCCCCTCCCAGGCACAGCACCAGCAGGCCCTGCTCCCCTAGGAGGCAGAGTAATTAGCCAGGTTAGGGGTCTGATCTATATACAGCTGGATGGCATAAGGGGAAGGGGAGTAGGAGAAGGGAGGAGGGCCAAGCATGGCTCCAGAATGCCTGGGATATCAGGTAGTCCAGAGGTGTCCAGAGAAGCAAGGAGAACAGGAAAGGGGAAGGGGGGGAGTTGATCCAGAACTTCAGGTAATTGGAGGTACTTTTTGAAAGCGCACACAGTCGTGGGGGGCTTCAATATGTAGTCTTCTTTGATCATTTTTCTGGCTGGTCACATCCTGCATCTTATCTACTTTCTCCATCTGCCTCAAGCACTCCTGTCTGCCTCACCTCATCACAGATATTCTGCGATTCAGACTTTTCAATAATACACATAAGTTCTCCCCCAATTAAGAGGAAGTGGCGAGGCTTTCCTTCAACAATTTACAGCCAATCTTCCACTATTTCCTGGGGTTGCAAACGTTAACTCAAGCCCTTTGGCCTCTTAGAAGCACAAAAATCCACATGCCTGTCTTCTTTGCAATATACCCATTGCCTCTAATGAGAGGAATGTAAAAAAAGAATGTAGTTCTGGAAACTTAAAAAAAGTCTGTGAGAGGAAATGGAGGGGTGATGGACGCAACAAGATTCTCAGCAACATAGTATCCGACCATTAGAGTCACCTAAATGCAGTGAGCAGCACAGAGTGCTGAGCCTGGAGCTGCGAAGACCCAAATTCAAACCTGATTATACCGGCTATAGAACCTTGGGCAAATCACTTAATTTCCATCTACCTTAATTTCCTCATTGTAAAATAATAACATCTGCCTGCTGTGGGAACAAATGAGTTAAATTTTTAAAGCACTTTGAACACAGTGCCCCCACACTTAAATGCTTGTTCTCTTCCTTTCCCCCTTTTCCCTGTCCCCTCACCCCCACCCCAGGTTTCACCTCTCCCCTGGAGGCATGGAATTGTTTCTGTCCAACCTGTGTGGCAATTTCATCATTTAGTACTTTTGTCCTTCTTCATATAGCCTTGATGCAACTATACATGGACTTCCATGTGTTACATATCGTATGTAAAATACCATGGCGATGAAAATTTGGCTTCTAAAAATTTGCTTTTTGTTTTTTTTTAAACTACCTCCTGACACCTAGCTTGTGTTACATTCTTTCTCATGCTTCACTCCGGTCTGAAGTCAACAATGTCAATTCAAGAAACATTTATTAAGAACCTGTGGTGTGCGAAGGCACATACGCTGGACACTATAGATACAGAGACTTCAAAAAGTTGCCCCCCTCAAGGAGCTTCCATTCTACTGGGGGGAGAGGTGGTGATTATACACACACAAACAAATTGCTTAGTTGTTTTTTCAGCTGGGACTCCTTTGGGGGTTTTCTTGGCAAAAATACCAGAGTGACTTGCCATTTCCTTATCCAGATTATCTTACAGATGAGAAAACTGAGGCAAGCGGGGTTACTTTCCCAGCGTCACACAGCTAGTGTCAGAGGCCAAATTTGAATTCAGGTCATTCTTAATCCAGTGCTAGCACTCCATCCACTCTGCCACCTAATGGCCCAATAAATAAATACAAAATGATATAAATAATATGAAGATATATCAAGAGGGAAAGAATGCTTACTGAAGAACCTTATCCTGAACCAATAAAAAATGACATTACATTTGGAAAAAAATCCCAAGGACATTTTTTTCAGAACAGCCCCAAGTTCATTCTCATTTAATTAGGAATCACATCTCCCCTACTTGTATGTATGTAACACACAGTCTCAGAGGGCTGTCCTTCAGAGGAGAGTCCCAGCTCAGTTGACACAAGGATGTAACATCTTTAATAACAATTTATCCATTTAAAGAATGCGATACAAATAGATCTGTATGTGTTTATATGCGTGTGTACATATATTGAAACTGAATATTATCTATAAAAATATTTCAAATGTAATATATCACACACTACGAAAACTGCTAATTCAGCTAGGTGTCAAAAGAATTTTACTAACAGATACTGGATTTACATGAAGCAGAGCTGTGTAAAGTCGTCAGCCTCAAGACATCGCCCTCACGAGGTCACTGGTCGTCCTGGAGAACGAAGAGTGACCAACAAAAGACGTGTGTGTGTCTCCTGCTCTGTGTACTTAGAAGTATCTGTGGGCTCACCTTGCATACATAAAAGGTTTCAGACTCACTTGATTAACCTCAGTGTAAAAAAATGGAAAGATCTTATCTATCTTGGATCACTCTTAACCGATCTATCATTAAGGACAGTGCCCATTTCTTGGTTTTCAGTTGTGTGAGTGACTTCATTTCCCAGAACTGGAAAAAGACTGGGACCCAAAGGCGACAGTGAGGTAAAAGGCCTTTGTGTGTGTGTACGTGTGTGTGTGTACACATACACATGAATTAGTGTTCTCAAGGTAGTTGACATGCTATTAATAAACCCCGCTGTTAAGATGAGAAATGAGTGTGATCATTTCTGTTCCCTGAAAGCCAAACTAGACTAACTCAAATACCTGGAACTATGCCACCAGGATAGTCACTAAGATAATTTAGGCTGTGATCTAGATGTAGAAACTCTCTGCTCAATTACTATTAATTAGAATTTTGTAATACCTTTACTCCAATGGCCTCCAGGCACATCACCAAGAAGAATTATTTATTTATTTATTCATGAATGATTATTTGACAAGCATCACAGAGGAAAAAGTAATTGAGATGCATGGCCGTAAAGGGGGAAAAAAATTAAGAAAGGCTTATAAAAGAAAGATGATAAGGAGGAAAAAAAGGAAAAGCAGAATGAATTGGCACACTCTCATTTTACATAACAACAATGACAGATGCTATGGATTTGGGGACTCGTTTGATCCAAGTCTAAAACTTACCTTTGGGGCCTAGAGTCTTTGTTGAAAGGTGCAAATGAGTTGATCTGAAAGGCAGCATGAGTTGATCCTGTCACGTACTCTGGGAGAAGCTCATTTCTTACAAGTGTTTGCTAAACAAACACTTGTACAGCCAAACCTGCAATTCCCTTCTTTTTCTCATTTCTTTATGTGGAGCAAAAAAGGGGCTGAAGAAGCAGCAGCCAGAGCGACAGGCTGAGCATCTCAGGACAACTGCTAGAGCTCTGTGAGTGTTCCTGAAGTGCATTTCTGTAAATAGGACATTCTGAATTCACTCAAGTTGTGCACATTGACCCAAATGGGAAGGATGTGAACAATTCGCAAGTGTGCACATTCATACGTTGCTACAAATTTTAAAACAAGGTACGGTTCCCAAGTTGTGCATGTGTCCTCGAAAAACCAACTGTTTTATCTGCTTTGTCTTTCCAATACTCATAATCACAATTCATTCTTGAAACTGGAGTTCAGTATTATTTTTTTAGTAAAATAGCAATGCTATGTAGGTCTTTTTTCTGCTTTTTTTTGGATATTATATATGGAGCTACCAACTTGTCCTTTTAGTCAAGGACTAGAAAATGTGGTAGCTTATATTTATATAGTGACTTAAAATTTGCAAAGCACTTCATATATACTAGCTAATTTTCATCCTCATGATAACTCTGTAAGGTGAGGGCTGTTATCACCATTTCATAGATAAGGAAAGTAACTTACACTGGGTCACACAACTAGCAAATGCCTCATGTGGGGTTCTTGACTACAAATTTTGTACTGTATCCAATATGGAATAAACGTTTTGTACCCTACTTTTTGCTTCTCTATAGTACTAAGCAGTCAAAGGCCATTCTGGCTCATGAAAGAGGAATACAGACAAGGCTAAAAAGATTAAAATAAAAAAATACACAAAAGATGAGATAGTGGGTAGAAAAAATCCATCCTAAATGTGATATGTCTATACAACTTAGCTTAGTTGCTACAAAACAGAAGTCGTTATAATTTTTCTTCACTTGCTGACAAACTATGTCTTGATTTAAATGGGACTTGGAGACATAACAATAAAACAATTCTCGTGCTCCATCAAGTGATTAAAATAGGATTCTATCTATAAACCTTTTTGGACATTTTACAGTAACGAGGTACTGATGTCCACATCTGGTAAAATGAAGATCAATTAGAAAGTTAATGAATCCTAGCTCAATTTACAAATTCAGTGTTAAGGCTCAGAGTAGGGGGAAGAGATCCCTGCACTGGAAGCTGGTAAAACCTGGGTTCTAGTCTAGATGCTGCTACTTCATAGCTGTATGACTTTTAGAAAACCACTGGATCTCTCTAGGTCTCTCTGTCTGCTTTAATGGTGCAATTTAGCAGGGTTTGGCATTGTCAATAGAGTGCAGGGCCTCATGTCAAGAAGACTCATCCTCCTGAGTTCAAATCTTTTCTCAGACACTTCTCTAGCTGTGTGAGCCTGGGCAAGTCACTTAACCTCATTTGCCTCAGCTTCCTCATCTGTAAAATGAGCTGGAGAAGGAAAAGGCAAATTACTCTAATACCTTTTTGCTAAGAAAACCTCCAATGGGGTCACAAAAAGTCAGACATTACTCAACAACAAGAAGTTACCTGCATAATCTTGAAGCCTCCTTCAATTTCATGACTCTATTACCCAGCAGTTACCCCCAAGAGATTCTCTCATGATCATTTTTCTGAACTGTAGACAAAGCTAAAGCTGGCAAGAATGATACTCTCTGATGCTAGAATACACGTAGGCATAAAATTCTGTGTCAGTCAGGTGGTAAAGAGAAGGTAGAGTGCTGAACTTAGAAAGACCTGAGTGGGAATCCTGCCTCAGACATTTACTAGCTGCATGACTGTGGGCAAGTCACTTAACTCCTCTGATAAGCCTGGGTTTCCTCTTCTATAAAGTAAGAGTAATAACAACACCTCCCTCACAAGGCTGTTGTGAGATAACACACAGAAAGTGCTTTGTAAATTGCGAAGCATTCTATAAATGCTAGTTGTTATTGTTATTATTGTCAGGGACTCCAAGATAATCTTAAAGCTAAGGGGGGGGGGTGTCTGGAAGGAATGGGAGGGTGGATAGACGGGGAGACAGGTTATAAGTGTCTTTAGGGGTGGGAGAGCATCTGAACTTAGGCAGTTTCCCCTAATTTGAAAAAATCTACCACCTTTAAAAGACTGCAGAGAATTCCTCAAGTGTAAAAATCCAAAGTTAAAGGTTTAAACAGCAAGGCTAATCCTTAAATTGTAAATGAGTTTTAAGCTGACAAAAAAAGTGAAGGTAACTTAAAAAAAAAGCCTGTCAGAACCATGAATTTCCGCAGCCCTGCCAGTATGTTAAGGAATGCTCATTACAGTGGATTTATTCATGGCAAGAAGAGCATCTTCCCTTCTGTACTCGCAGGTTGCTGAGCAGCCTCCACAAAATGAGTACAAGATGAGGGAAACAGGGCAACGTAGCGCCCTTCCTGTTCAATGCTGCCTACATCCCTCCGTTCGACCTCTCCACGTGCTGGGCATTGCCTAGCCCACAACCACCCAGTCACAAAACCCACATCTACCTTAGCCAGTCAAAACCAAGTTAGATTTGTTTTCTAATTAAAAAAAAAATCCTCTTCATCTTTTAGATGTAGACGCCATTCCAATTTAGATGCACCACATGCAGAGATAGCAAAAGAAACTCTAATTTCTGAAAATTCACTGTACTACTATGGGAACAGACTGGGGCAAGGAAGAAAACCTGAGGTTTTCATCTAAAAAACAACAACAGCCCAACAATGATAACAATGAGGCAATCTGGAGATTATTGCGGCTATTGTGGAAAAAAATGTATTTTTCTCCTTTTAAGAAATGTCTCACTCTGAAGTCTGTCACTCTTTACACTCCTATTTAATATACAAGCAACTTTTAAAAGGATTTAGCTTCAGTCTGTTCAGAGGCAAGGAAATGAAGAATATTGTGAGACTGAACTCTGTTTAGTTTTAAGGTCAGTCTTGTGGACCTAGGTTGCACATGACATTGGTTATATACTTTCTCAATCTTATTTTGTTTTTTAAGGTAAAGTTGAACAGATACAGAATTCTCAGTTAAGATGGAGAGGAAGGCGGGAGTAAGCATTTATTAAGGGTCTATTGCACTGCCAGGCACTATGCTAGGCATTTCACAAACATTATCTTATTTGATCCTCACAATAACTGTGAGAGGTAGATGGTACTGATGTCATTCAGTCATTTCAGTTGTGTCCAACTCTTTATGACCTCGTTTGGGTAATGGAGTGGTTTACCGTTTCCTTCCCCAGCTCATTTTACAGATGAGGAAACTGAGGCAAATGGGGTGAAGTGACTTGCCTAGGCTCACGTAGCCAGTAAGCGTCTGAAGCTAGAATTGAACTCAGGAAGATGGACTCCAAACCTGGCACTCTAACTATTGCACAACCAAGCTGTCCCCAGGTGCAATTATTATCCTTGTTTTACAGTTGAAGAAACTGTGTCAGACAGAGATTTAACGACTTCCCTAGGGTCGCAGAGCTTGGAAATGTTGCAGGCTGGATTGAACTCAGGTTTCCCTGACTCCAGGCTCAGCATTCTACTCCCTCTACCACCTACCTACCTGGTCATTATTCTATGGCATTTAAAAACTGTAATTTAAACTCTATCTTAAAGTTAACTTTACTTAAAATCATAAACCTTAAGGACACAAACTGCCAAGCGTTCTTGCGACATAAAATTGTGACTGAACGTGTGCATTACACATACCTGTTGTGACCGGGTTCTTGTGGCAATGCTACCTTTGTGGTATATTTTAAGACACTCCCCTGACTCACAACAAAAGATGGTCCTACTACTCTAGAGTAATTTATAGATGTCTGTATTTTCTCTTCATAAACACGTGCACGTGCACACACACATATATCAAATGTGGAAAATCAAAAGCATTTTTCTGGACACTGAAATTATGTAACTTTAATTGTGAATGCCACACACTTCTCTGAAAAACATGAGTATTAATAGCTCCCATTTTGAATTTATTCTTTTGTATTAGTGTAGCTGCCACAAAAGGGTGCTAGGTGATGCCACAGTGCACAAAGCACAGGGTCTGGAGTCAGGAAGACTAATCTTCCTGATTATTCTAATTGGGGCTCAGACACTTATTAGCAGTGTGACCCTGGGCAAGTCAGTTAACCCTGTTGGCCTCAGTTTCTTCATCTGTTAAATAAGCTGGAGAAGGAAATGGCAAACCACTCCAGTATCTTTGCCAAGAAAACTCCAAATGGGGTCATGAAGAGTCAGAGACAACTGAAAATGACTGAATAACAGCAAAATCCTGCCACAAAAGTCCAAATCTGATGCCTCATTGTGGCATGGAGGCAACCCACAGCTTTCTACCCATGTGGATGGCAAAGTGACACCTAAGTTCCGGTGGGTTCTATAAAGCTAGCTTTGCCTACATTTCAAATGAGACTATGTCTCTTTGGAGTCCATTCCCAGAAGTTTAGACACTAGTTGATTTGATTTAATTTATTTATTTTATCATAAGAACTCATGTAAATTATCTATACATTGGTCATGCTCTGAAGTGGAACTTTAGGAAAATAGGTTCACCAATTCAACTTCCTTCATGGACCTTCAAAGGCCAGTCCCTGAATCAAGTAATAACATACCTCCCAAGTCATTAATCCTCATACTATAATAATTATACCTACAGAAATAGTCAATAAAGGTATTTAAATAACCCTGTGATCCCTTCCAACTCCCATATCGAAGATGTTAATAAAATAATAGTCTTCTGCAAGGAGAAAACTTCAGAAGAGATGTAAGGAAGAAGACAACAAGTCCCTTAGTATTATACAACACATAGAAATGAACCTACTTTCTGGACGTAGAGAAAATAGGTATTTTTTTGTAATGTGAAGAAATAAAAAGCAGATAAAGACTAAATACGCCAGTTACTAATTTTAGAGTGCTTTATAAGATAGCCAACTCTTGGTATATACAGTCATGTGGACTATCCAAAAAATAATCTTAATTTCATTTTACAAGTAACACTGTATTCCATAGCACGGTTTTCTAAAAGTAATTTTCAACATTCTTTTCTAAAAAACTCACTTTAATAATATGCTCACTGATTAATTTTATTGCGTTACGATCCATTGCTGAGTGAGAACAACCTGTCACCTTGAATCAGCAAAACCTACAAGATGCTGTAAAAAAATTGTAAAAACCTAAGACAAAGTCCACTGTGCCAACCAAGCCATGTAGATACATCTAACAGCTACCAGGAAGTAAAATTAAAGTAATTCTGGCATGCTGGTCCCATGAAATTAAGTTGTGTTACAAGACAAAAAACTTGTAATCTGTATCATAAGGTAGATTTTAAACTCAAATATCAAATATAAATAAGAAAATTTAAATTGACCTATTCATTGATAATTGAGCAACTCTTGCTTGAACATTAGAAAGGCTTTTCATAATCCAAAATATTCTTCTCCCTATATTGGAACCTGAATCAGAAAGGCAAAAAGAGGGTGACATTGTTATTTTACCAGTACTAACTGTCTTAATAAATGCCCTTCAAGGGAAGACACCTGGTTTCTTAAGCAGCACTTCAGCATTTCTGTATTAATTCCCAGCAAAAAAAAAAAAGTTATTATGTCTGTTCAATTTATTACAGACTAAAAGCACTTAGTACCGTTTATAGGGCTGAAAGTAAACCAACTTTTAAACAAAGGGGTAGAGATTAATGGCATGAATGGCAAATAAAGAAAAGTTGCTTTTAAAAAATATATACTTCCCCCCCTTTACTCAACAATTATGAATAGTATATAATGACCAGGAAGGCCAGTCTGAAATTAATTGCAATGCAGTTTTAAAAGTAAATTCGGCAAAAGCAATCTATACAACTACTACAGTAAAGAGAAAAAATAACAAAATGAAAATGAATGCTGTATAAATCTGATGAGCAGAAGAGCCTCAGAAAAGAGTTGAGAAAATATACCTCTCTTCTTTCTCTGTAGGGCTGGGGGGACTAACAAGGTGGAATATTGCACGTAGAGTCAGATACAGAGGATATGTTGGTTCATTTTGATGAAACGCTCTTTTCTTTTTAAATTTTTATTAGAAAGGAGGAAGGGGTAGGCAAAAAATTGTGTATTAATAACAAAAAATCATCCTTTTTTAAAAATAGTGAGTCCTGGAGAACTTAGGGGAAATTATGAATGAAATCCAGGGAATTCTACGTACATTTAATGAATATTTCAATTTTGTAGGAAAAAAAGGCACAAGAAATAATTTCAGCAATTTTGTGGAGCAGCTTTTTTATCTGCTTCTCAACGGAAGACTCCTGGATGGAGTAAGTAAAAGAAACAATAATAATAATAATAATGTCTTCTATTAACATTTAGGTGATAGAGCTAAATTTCAAACTAATTAAGATCTTTGGCATTCCAGGTAAATACAGAATGCTTGAATACACCGACAATTATGACAATTAGTAAGATTTTTGATGTAGTATGCTCAAAGTGTTAAAAGAAGAAAAAATTTTGATTAAAATAAAACAAAAGCAAAGAAGAAAATGTAATACCAAGATTCATTTCATGTAAGTATTTGAGATAAACATCTCTTTTTTCAAAACACATAACTGTGCTTTCTGATAAGGACTACTTTTTTATTTTCCTTAAAAAAAAAGCATAACATCTATCCAAAAACATTCCTTTCTCATATTTTACCACTGTAAGAAGTACAAAGTGTTATTCTGAGCAATGAAGTTGATTTGTTCTAAGTGCAAAGAGAATTTTTGTACGATGTGAATTAAATCAACACAAGTAGCTAACTCCTTCCATCAGAGGTAAACTGAAAAAACAAAGCCAAAACAAACAGAAAGCAAAAATAAATTAAATACTCAGAGTCTCCAAAGAAGTTTGTCTATAACGAAGTAAACTAAAAAGGTCCTTACATTCCAGGGATCAACAGGCTTGTACAGCGTGCTGTGTGCTACAGACCATCGTTGGCACTGATGTAATATTATTTCTTTTGATCCAACAGGCTGGTATTACGGATAACAGGGAGAGCAATAAAATGTGACAGTGGGGATTTTGGAGTCTGCTTCAGTGCCTAAAACATGATTAAGCCTAACATTCCAGGCCCTCACAAAGCTATAGAAGGTATCAACTTCGGGTATCAACTCTTCTTTTAAGAAATCCATTTTCTTTAGGTTTTGTAGGTTATTTTCATGCATTTAAGCATGACGCCAGGTGTGCAGACGTTAGTTGCTAAGTCCTCGGGAGATTCCACATAAGTCAGTTCAATATTCTTATGCATTGTATAGAAATAAAGATTCAAAACCCAATATGGCTATCTTAGCATATGAGAATAGGAAGTGTGAAATATTATTCCCTTGAGAATAAGTTTTCCATAAACTTTAGAAAAATGAAAGAAATCCACAATGCTTTTGGTTTCAGGAGGCAATTTTCCTTTTCATTTTGAAACTTCAATACCTTTAACCAAGCTTAGAAACACCCACTCTATTATGGTCAAATTCTTCTCTGAAAATGTGCAAGCTTAACATGAAAATTTCAGTCTCTCGGCACCAAAGATGCATCAGAATTTAAAGAAACCTTATTCCGGAAGTCTTGCAGACCTTTTTTTTAAGGGAGTAGTTCTTACAGTGGCCTGGGTTTCAATAGCAACAGTTATACATAGCACTGTTAATGTCCAGCTTTAAGCTCTGTCAACATTTATCTCATTTCTGGGTCCTTTTTGAACGGGTAACCTAAAATTTTCCAAGTTACCATAGTTAAAAAATTCTGAAGAGAACAATAGGATATGCTGGAATGAAAGGCAGCAAATGATTCAGTTTTTAGAGTTACGTGATACATAACAAATACCGTGCACTGTTCCTTTCCCCCATTTAAAAAACACAACAAGAAAATTAGGAATAATCTTAATAAACATGATTTGCGCCAGGATCACAAAGTATGCTTAAATCTTACCTTAAGATCACTACTTAATTCTTCCATACTTATATGCTTGCATGTACATCTTACATATTTAAAATACACATAATTAAAAACTAGATTATTTGGCAATCTATCAAATGGAACTCTCTACTAGGTGGCATCTCGACATTTCTAGGTGGCAAGTGGTAATTATAATGACGATACAAAGACCTGACAAAATACAAAAGCGCCTTTGAAACAATCATATCAAAGAATGGTTAACTTCTATATAGCATAGCTTTAGCATTCTGCATATTTTAATTCTCCACCGAAGTCACACTCAAATGCCACATAATGGTGCAGAATCTGATACCGAGCTCCTGAGAACTATGCCAACCAGGTCCAAGCTCCAGCAAATGCTAAAGGATTCATGCACAGGCCAATGATAGTTTATGTGTCTTCTGTCAATCTAGCCTGGCTAGCTAAGTTCACAGACCTCATTAAGAGAAGGTGGTCAAAGGGTAGTGATTAGTTTTTGCCTCAGCAATTCAGGAAGTCTGCTAAGTTGTAGAGAGTTTGCTAACTACATTACTGGAGGGAGCACTTATGCTGATAAAAGCAGAGATCTTTGAAATGTTAAGCCTACTTTATTGTATTTTAGTTATGGGGTGTGTGCATGTACATGTGCCTACAAAAACATGCAATTTATTCATTCAATGACAAACTTTTGCTAAAGTCAAGTATCCTATTACCTGACGGCGTCAGAGAACTGTGAATTGTTGTCTTCTGAATTCAAAGATAATATACTACTACTCTTATGAATATTGATCTCAGTAAGGGAGACAAATGGAAGTGAAGTGTTGTTAGTTTTTTTTTTTCCCCATCCTTCAATGCCAGCAAATGGCCATTTGCTGTGGCCCGCAAGTAAGTACTGCTATTCCAACTGAATAGAATCATAACAGCTAGAGGCTTGTTGAGCTCACTGACCCACTTAAGGAGTGATCTACTTGGACAAAATTCTGCAGTTTTCCTGTTTCAGCTACTGGGACACGGTGAATTTGTCCACTCTACACTCCCTCCTCACCCCTCACCTGCCTTATTACTGCCAGGAAAACTAGAACTGCCTACCCTCAGGGGTTTCCTACTCTCTTTATCTGCTGTACATACTTTTATTTTTTTCTTTTCATTATCTTTTCCAATTATCAAGCATTTGAATATACTTTAAAAACATTTTGCCCTCCAGATAGAGACACGTGTTGATTTTTACAGCATTCTGAGTGTTTACTACAAAGGAACAGACCACAGAATGGGCACAATGAAGTGTTCTCTCGGTCTCCATACACCCACCAGTACATCTGAGGTAGGATCTGCTTTTATAGCTTTCCTATATATGTTTTAAGCAACAGATTTGCTAAGCACTTATCATTTGCGATCAGAGCAGGTATCCTATAAAAGAATTATAGATCAGAGGTGGTAAAGACCTCAGAGGTCACCTAGTCAACCTTCTCATTTTAAACATGAACATACAGGCTGGGACAGGTGAGTGCCTTGCTTAAGGATTCAAACCCAGGTCCTCTTGGTTCTAATTTCAGTGAGTTTCCACTAAACTATACTACCTTTCCTTTTTGAATTATTGAATTATTCCTAGAGATCACTTAAAACGATCCTATAATAAAAAAAATATTGCTTTCTACTATACAGAATATTTAAATTAAAAGTATTGATCATTGATAGTATAGTACAATGGCAACTGAGATAATCTCAAATATTTACAATCTAAAATGAATTCTATTTGCCTTAGAAATTGCACATTTTACTTCTCTGGCAAAAAGATTTACCTTCTTCATTATATTTTTTTTCAACTGATATTAAAACAAGTTTGCTGTCCTTGGGCACAGAGCAACTAATGGCAAGGGATAGGAGTCAGAAATATAGTAGGTGTTGGGAAAATGCCTGGGACTGAAATCTGATTGGTGATTTTTATCTACCAGCTGGAAAAAATGCACATATGGTGGGGTAATCAAGATTTGATGAGAACCATAGAAAAGTAAGATTGTAAGAGTTTAGGGCTGGAAAAGGCTTTAGATGGTAACTAGCCCGACCTCTTCATTTTCTAGATAAGCAAAATGAAACCAAAAGAAGTTAAAAATGATTTGCCTAAGTTTGGAGTTTTAGAGCTGGAAAATCATCACCAAACCCCTCATTTTACTTATGAGGAAAAATAAAATCCAAGAGTGGTCAAATGAGGTGTAAATGCACAGCTAGCAGGTAGCTACCCCCCCCCCGACTCCTTTACAGATATTCTCTCTCCCATAAAATGCTGCCAGCTCAGGGTATAAATCTGTAGTCCATCCTCTACTGAGCTGTGAGGCCTTTCTTAACAGCTTGCATGTCTACTTCAAGAAGCCCCATACTCATTATAACAGGGCTGGTAGAATTTCCTTTCAGGTTCTGCAAGTCAGAGACCCCGAAAAACCCTAATCTTCAAAGAATACATAGTGGAAACCCCTTTAGACCTATGTGCTAATGACAGTGGGTATCACAAAGTAAATAAAGAGAATCGCTCCTTCAGTTCTATTCGGCGCCTTCTGCATCAGAGCTTTCTGTAAATGTTACACATTAAAATGAGAATATCCATTTACAAATATCCCAAAAGTAATCATCTGATAGTCAATTCAGAGGCCTAGTATAGTAATTCTATCACTGACTTACGCTGGCATTTTAAAACCTATCTTCAACTGCCTCAGTTTCCTCTCCTGCCTCCCTTCAGGTTTCAGCTAAACCCCACCTTCCCGCAGCTTTTCCCAGTCCTTAACAGTAGTGCCTTCCCTCTGAGATAATCTGCAGTTTACACTGTATGTATTTTCTTTGTACACAGTTGTTTGCATGTTGTCTCCCTACTAGTCTGTGAGCTCCTTCAAGGCAAAGACCTGCTTTTCTTTGTATTCCCAAAGATTAGCACAGTGTCTGGCACTTAATAAATTCAATTTGACTTGCTGACAAAAAGAAAAGGGAGAGAAAGGTGCCCTTTTGGCATATGAGCTATGAAGCCTGCAAATGTATTTACTCACCCACCAAGTCATGGTTAAAAAGATTTTTTTAAAGTTGGTAATTTTTTTCACTCTCCCCAAAAGTCATTTCACACTATAGGCTATGAAATACTGTGGCCTCTCTGGCATTCTGCACAAAAACCACCGATATCCTTCGCATTCACAACCGAGGTTTTCTGAAACAGTTAAATACAGAGCATCAGCATTATGCTGATGAACCACAGGAGACACCAGCTTCATACCCGGATCAATGTAATCCAGTGTTTTCAGGACCCAAAGTTCTCCAGGGAGTGCTAGAAATTGACACGATAGTCCCTTAGTGTTTGATCTGACAATGAGATATAGCTGAAAAACACGTAGCACACAGGGCGAAGAGCCTCATCTCAGACAGTTCCATATTGGCTGGACATGGGAGGTGGCTCAAGAAGGGAAGCGACATCTTCCAAATGTCAATTGTGAATTACTCTCGCTAAATTGGCTCCACAGCAGCGATTCTCGGTGAGCAGCATCCAAATTGAAGTGGCTGTGTGAAAAACACCCAACTTTGCTCCAAACACACACACACACACACACACACACACACACACACACACACACACACACACCCCTTTTGGAGATCTGCCATCACAAAACACAAAGGACATACAGATCTAAAGAGCAACACTTTGGGGACTGTATCAGAAAAATGGAAGATCAAAAGTTTGGCATGGAGGCTGCTGTCAGGCACTCAAATGCATAACTTATTCCAAATTTTGGAGACCTACAGAGTAGATTTATGAAGTAAACTTGGCTCAAAGTGAGTCTGAACTAGAGAGTCCCTAAACTGGTAAGAATGAGAAAAAAATCTGCCAAACTGTTCTTTTGTTTATATTCAAAGGAAATGAAGAAAAAAATAAAAGGAAATTAAAATGAGACCATTATCTATTATATTTAATTACTCATTTTTTATACACATTTGGAAATAAAGCTTCTTTCTGAGAATATCCTCATTTGAGGAGAACTCAATGTCTCAACAGCACAAGAAAACGGAAAACAGCCAATTATGCCAATAGTTTTCATTTCATTCACATCTCCATGTCTGTGCACTGGCTGTCCTCCACACCTGGTAAACATTCTCTCCTCACCTCCACCTCAGAGAATCCCTCTCTGACTTTAAGACAGAGCTCAAGTGTCGCCTTTTACATAAAGTCCTTCTTGATCCTCCAAATGCTATTTTTCCCCTACCAAATTACTACATTTTTAACTACTTTGCATTTACTCTCTATATATTTATTTTGTACATACCTATGCAGGTCCTTATCCATAGATGTCATGGCAGATACAGTGATAGGGAGTTAACAAGACCCAAGTTCAAATGTGGCCTCAGACACTAGCTGTGTGACCTGGCTAAGTCACTCATCCTGTCTGCCTCAGTTTCCTTCAGTATAAAATGGGGATAATAATGGCACCTACCTCATAGAGCTGTTATGAGGATCAAGTGTAAGAAAATCTATAAAGTACTTAGCAGAGTTCCTGGCACACAGTAGGCACTTAATGAATGCCTGTTTCCCCTCTCTTCCCCTGGGCAAATCATGTTTCCTTGTCTGTACAATGGAGAAGTTAGCTATATATATATATCTATATATATATATAGATATATATATCTATATCTATATATCTATATATATATAGATATATAGATATAGATATATATATCTATCTATATATATATATAAATATAGTTTCTGAGATCCTTTCTGGGCCTATGACGATGATACCATGTGAAATACCAACACAAGTTACTATGCCTTTTCACACAATGCTCAAAGGATGGTATTCTGTCTATGACAGGAACACAGGGGAATATAACAATTCATGCACCAAAAGAAGTTGATATTAATAGTCATTGGGGGGACATTCTCTTCTCATTTAATCTAATATGAATTCTGAGGATTTTTGTCTATTTTTTTCACATGTCATGCTAAATTGTACAGCTTATATTATAGGTTAAACCTGAAGTCTTTATCACCTGAAATGATGACTTCAGAAATATTTCTGGTTTCATGAAAAGTTCACCAGGTTGACATTTTCTTACATGGGCAAATTCTAAATAGTGATTAATAAAATGATTAATTTACTCTTCTTTTTTCTCTCTCTCTCCTGTTTTCCCCATGAGTCATGGTTGGCCATCTACAAGAACAAAATATCTAACTGTGGAAAACTGTCTTCCAACTGCAGCATCTGTCTCTTTGGCAAGCTCTGCAGCCAGTGGGGCTCCTGGCTCTGGAACTATTTAAGAATCTCTACTGGGTTGAGCTATTAGTGGGCTCTCATCCTCCTAGGTGCTGCTTCCTACTGATCCCCCTCAATTTGAGAAATGGATTTGTATATTCTTAGCCTTTTAGAGAATCAGTCATTGTGCATATATCACAA
This sequence comes from Phascolarctos cinereus, assembly GCF_003287225.1. NCBI lineage: Eukaryota > Metazoa > Chordata > Mammalia > Diprotodontia > Phascolarctidae > Phascolarctos > Phascolarctos cinereus. The sequence continues at coordinate 401,565,929 of NW_027555625.1, read as the reverse complement.
ATTGAGACCCCCAGAGGCAATGTGTGTATGACACACATCCTCATTTCTCTGACTGCAGAAAGTAGCTCAGCCTTCTCCAAAGCCCTGCTTTTAAGTCATGTGTAAGCTGTCTCTCTCCCCTTCAGAAAAGGGAAAGGGGCTCACGGAGTCACTGAGATAAAAATGTCTCCTGATCTCTAAAGGAATTTGAAAACATCAAGTTACTTAGTGCCCAAGGAAAGCACATGGCTCCCCTCCAAGCTTGACGATAAGGTGTATGAGGAAGAAAGGGGAAAAAAATAGCAAAGGAGAATTGAGGGAAGCTGTTGACAAACCATAACAATCTGGCAACGTACATCTGAGCAATTTGTGTTGCTTTCAAAATTCTATAAAAAATACTCAACTTCAGTATTTCAATTCTTAGGGAAACAGGCTCATCCTTACAAACAGTATTTCTGAAACAGTTTTTCTGTCTCGGGCTGCTTCAGACCCTAAAATCCATTTTCAGGTACCTCCTCTTTCTCCTATTCCTTTCTGAACCTCCTACTTCATACAATTTCTTTCTTAACCACTTAGGAGTCCCTTAAGGTTTCTGATACTTTAAAGAATTAGACAGATCTTCATGTTATTACTAGATTTCATTTTAGATTGAGGAAAAAAAGAAGTATGAGGGAAAGATAGGAAAACCTTTTATGCTATACAAGAGACTTTCAATATCAGCCTCATCTAGAGGCTAGAATGGGATGAAACACCTTTAAACTTTGAAATGCAAGATATTCTATTGGGCCGATTACAAGAGCCTAATTGCAAATCTATTTTAAAAAATGGAACCAGAACAGCAACAAAGTATAAACATTTAAAATGAGTCAAATATCTCATAGATATACTATCAGACAACCCATACAATGTTCAACCTCTCAGGGACCTTGCCTATGTGCGTCTAACCAGGGTGGGATCATCTCTATTAGAATTCAGAGAAGTTGCTTTTTCACAGCTGGCTCCATTTTTGTGGGCCTGTTTTGTTTACAGAGCAGCACAGCATTTCGTCCAGTTCTGTTTTTATGCTCCTCATCCACTTGTAAGACAGAGGTATAAGAGTAACATGTTGACTGTCACCAATAGGCTTATTGATTTATTACATGCAGTTCCTCCTTCCTCTGAATTTTTATAAACTGATAAACGGATTTCACTCTTATTGGGCAGCAAAATGTTCCATCAGGATATGTAATGAACAGATCTCATCATCATCCTTCTTGAAAGGTTGCATTTGGTGACAAAGGAAACAAAACAAAAACATCTATTTTAAACATTAAAGAGAGAGAAAAATCCAAAGGACATATTTAATGTTGAACTGAGTGTGAATATGAATTAAGTTCTAGGCCGTCCCTTAAAGTAGGTGCTTTTATATCTAAAAAGACAAAATTACTAATGGCTCCACTTGTTTTCTATTAAAAATCTACTCATTGTCTTCACAGCAACCCACATGCCAGTATGCAGCCAGCTTGGACAAAGAGTTTGCTTTGTGTGTATCAGATGCAAAATTTACTTAAATTCCAGATAATTGCAAGTGCATCTGCTAGTTATTGTTAGTGGTCTATATGAACATTTCTCCACTGTACACAAAGAGCAATTATCCAACGGTTAAAGAAAAAGAAACAGTCATTTCTGTAAATTACAGCCAGCATCTTTATCACAGAATAAGTTTGTGCTAAAATAATAGCACCCCCAAATATTTTTAAAACAAAATGCTTTCACTCACATACGGAATATATTAACCACGCTGAACAAAAAGGTAAGCTTTAACGCCTCTGTAATTACCAGGTCTTGAGCAACAAAATAAAATTCCAACTAGTACTAACTCATTAAAAATTCAAGTGTGCCATTGCACTCCCCCCAACTCCCAAAACGACAACAATGTAGTACCAGCAGACCCCAAAAGGTCAGGTACTGAGAAGAAATCGAATTCTGCATTCAGGACCAACACGTTGAAAACGGCCGCAGCTAATATAACTTATTTACAATCACTCCTTTCCTCCCTCCCCTCACCTTACTTGGGTCCCTAATGACAGGAAGCTAATCATTCCCAATAAAGAACTGGCCTGAGAATTAGGAAAACATGATTTCAAGTGCATGTATGTGCAGGTGTATGTTTCAAGTATATGCACTTCCAGTCCATCTATTTTAAGTGCACATACATAAAACATATATCTGCACTTACTCTGTTATAGTAACTTATCTCTCAACATCCCCAAGACTATAATTTGTAGATAAAGTACAGATCTATAGTACATATGAAGTACAGATATACTGATATAAAAAGTATCAGACCTGGAGTTCTCTCAAGTATGAATTACAAGACAGGTAAAACAAAAGGTCCCAAACAGCAAAAACACAAAGTAAAATAGGTGAATCTTAATAGGAAAATTTCCCTAATTTACTTTAGAATTATTTATAGGTGGGCCGTAAGGGTTTCAGTTATGGCTGCCCCACCCACATTTTTCCCTTTTTCTTTGTTTCTTTTTCCTTCTTTTCTTTCTAACTTCATGCACAATCCTATTTCAGCTGTCACACTCAACACTGCCAGGCCTCCTTCAAAGCCCAATCCAATTTTCAGTCTTTTACACCTCATGCCAGCTAAACGACTTTAACAGCTCTCTTCTTCAAGGGCCTAATAGAGTAGATCTGTTCTTTTAACAAATTCACAAAGCTATCTAAGATGATCACAGTGGTGTCATTAGAAAATAAAGAAAACTACTTAATAAATGCCTAAAAAAAATATTGCCAAGTTTGACATGTTCTAAAACTAACAATTCTGTGGCCCTTTCCTGTTATAGGCTTCAGCAGAATGTTTTCATTATGAAACTGTAAAATCTATTATATTTCTAACTGAAACTATTCATTATCAGAAAATCACCTGTGCATTCCCCAAACTAGAGAATCATCATTATTAATATTGCACATCAAATGAGAAGTATGCAATATTTAACTATCTAATCCTCCTGTAATTTACATTACAAAATACTAACCATGTGAGAATTTAACAAGTTGAATGACTGTATTAAATGTCATTGATAATAACAATAATACTTTATTTTATATTTTCCTAGTATGGTTTTTATTTTTTTATACTTTAAGACTTGAAAGCATTTTAATTTTCTCCTAATTAATCCTCAAAATCTTCCTGAAACAGTGAGAATAAACATTATTTTAAAAGTAAACATACAAATGTAGATACTGTAAAAGTAAAAATTTTGCACAATTTGTGGATAATTACAGTAGTATTTGCAGAATAACACTAGGCTGGCTCACATTAAATTTCACTGACTGGATTAGAAGGTCTGGTTTTTGATTTAGAGGAAAATCTAAGTTATATGACACTTTAAAATAAATGTATTTCTTTTTTTCAGCTTTGACTAAGAAGTCATGCTCATGGCTAACAAGCTTCTCTTAGGAAAGACTCTGCTAGATACTCCCCTTTAATGAATTGCTAAGGTATTTGAAATCTATCATCATCTGAATGCTAAAAATTAATGGGACAAAAAGTTTGGTTCTTTTAATTATTGTAAATAAGCTCCCACTAAATTTTTTTTCATCTTTTTAAACTATTAGGCTTTTTGGAAAAACCTTTTCTTTACCTTGAGTAAAGTAAATTGTCAACTAGAGTCCATCCTATATACCACAAGTTCTGGATTAACAGCCAAAAGTAGTGCAGTTTTACCGACCTTTTTTTTCTCCCTCACAGTAAAGACAATGTAGTGTGACAAAGCTGTTGAAAAGCATTGGCTCTTAGCTAGCCTCGCCATAACTGTAAGCTTGCTTCTTAATTAAAACAAAAATCTCTTTTACTAACTCCTATGGTGTCTTAAGAGAGAGAAGTTCCAAATTCACAGGTAAAGAGAGGATTTCTCCAAGGCACTTACCAGCTATGCTAAAGCTTTGTTACCCATCCCTTAGGACATCAGAAAGTATTCTTGGTACCAAGAGGGAAATAATTTCATTCAAATGGCAAACCACCTCATTCCCCTCTCCTCAACTCCTTATGCCTTTAGAAGTGTTTGGAGCAAACTGGAAATTCTTAGACCCTGAATAGTTCAATTTCTAAAGGAAATCTTGCCCATCAGGACAGAACTTGGACTCCTGAAACCTACCTGTACAAATAGTGATTCTGCTAAATTGAGGGGGGGGGGAGGGAGAGGCAGAGAAGAAGAGACAGTGACTAAAATTGGGACAAAGGACTTAAGGGGCAAAAAGCCCAAATCTGTGCATTCCTAGATTTCTCAGCCATTAATTTGTATTCCAGTTAGTGGAGAACAAGAGATGGAAAAGCATCATGGTTTACCTTTACCTATAACAGCTAGCATTTATATAACTATTATTATTGGTAAGCCATAATTCCTAGGAAAATGCGTACATCTTAAAAATTACCACTCATGCTACCACCAATCAATAATCTGATATTTTTGTGACTCAACCTGTGGATTTATTCATTTGGTATAGAAAACTCTCTATCAATGAAGAGAGGCAATGGAAACAGTCACAAAGACAGTTTGTGTTAAAGGCACACTTGAACCCATGTTCTCTTGACTCTGAGAATGGCATTCTATCCCACTATGCCACACAGTCTCTGAAAAGATATTCACAGCCAAACAGGGCCTACCTGACAACAGAATTAGACTATTACTACCTGAGAGCCACGAAGCAGTGTCTCTTACAATATAAACTTTCCCTCGATACCTGTCACCTCTCAGAAACACCACATTTTTCACAAATGATTTATAAATGATGGATTTCAGAGATAAAAACACTTTGAGAAATGATCTCTTAACCTATGTATTTGTCATATGCAAATATCTTTGTTCTTTCTGGAAATCAAGTGACATATGTCCACATTTAGACTAAGAAATACTAAAAACTGGGGAAATTATGAAGGGACTGTTTGTTTGTTTAATGAATTGCTTTTCCCCCCAGTAACTGTTAAATTGATTTTTCTGGTTTTTGTTTTTTTGGTGTTTTTTTTATATTTTACAGTGTTTGTAAATTGTTTAAATGTAAACTTACACGCATTCTAATGCTCCCACGCGTGCGCACGCGCGTGCACACACACACACACACACACACACACACACACACAGATTTGTGTATATACATATTCCTCAGCAACTACTTAGCAGTACTAAGGCATGACGATGCTCATTCACTGAATACATAATCATCCAGGTAAGAAAACCATTATACAAATTTACCCAAATGCTACCAAGTAAGATTCTCCAAAAAGCAGCATATGGAATACAGCTGCCCATTTAAAAGAATTCTGGATGTCCTTTTCCTCTCCTTTCACCTTTTCCAGGATCTTTGCCTATTGCTTTTCAGTCGTATCTGACTCTTTGTGACCCCACTTGGGGTTTTCTTGGCAAAAGTACCGGAGTGATTTAACATTTCCTTCTCCAGTTTATTTTACAGATGAAGAAACTGAGGGAAACAGGGTTAAGTGACTTGCTCAGGGTCATAAGGCTACTAAGTGTCCCAGCCCAGATTTGAATGCACGAAGGCGAGATCCATGTTTGGACAGTTCCAATTACTGCAGGGTTGGTTTTTTTTTTCCTGGCACCAACTCTAAATTCACTGTTTTGCAAATTTCTACTAACTTCTCTATCTCTATCCTCTGAGAAAAAAAGAGAACAAGTTTAATCATCCCTTTTATCAGGCAGCACTTAAAATACCTGAGGCAGCCATCATACTACCTCATATTAAATACCCCCAGCCCCTTCCATTGACGTGGACTGGAGGCCCTTTAGCATCCTTATCCATCTCAACGTACACATCAAACACCTTTACTATGGTATCTGTAACCAGACACAGTGCTCCAGCATTGTTTTAGCTAGCACATGCACTGACTCATACTGAGTTTCTAATACCCCTACTTTGTTCATTCAAATTGCTGTCTAACCATGCCTCCCCTAACTTGTACTTGTACTTCATTTTTTTAATACCCAGTGCAAGATGTTACACGTATCCCTATTATATTTAATCTTACTAGATTCAGCCCAATTCTCCAGCATGTTAAGATGTTTTTTGGATCCTAACATTCAATTCCATAACTATTTCTAATCATCTGTTGATAACTAGATAATTAAAAATTGAGAAAGAATATCCTGATACCTTTCTTGAGGTAGAATTTGTCAATAATTTTTTACGCAGAAAAGAAAAAAACAGTGCTTTTAAGAATAACTTAATAATTTTGGCTGTTGTTATCATCTATTGGTATCTCATCTACAGATTTGGTGAGCGTGTCATCTATGTCTTTAACGATGTTAAAGAGCACAGGGTCAAGCATAGATTCCTGAGGAACTCTTGTGGAGTTCCAATGACATTACACTATCAACAAAGGACTCCTTGAGTCTAGCCATTCAACCAGTTCTGAATCTAACTACACTTTCTTATAGTCCACTTTTCTCCATCTTCTTCTTAAGAATGACATAAATTCTCTTTAATGATCTGTTCCACAATTTCCTCAGGAATCAAAATACTGCCCTATTGTTTACAGACTGTTCTCTTCCCTTTTTAAAAACTGACACACCTGTCCTCTAATTTTATGGAATTTCTCCTATTTTCCATAATCTTTTGAATATTTCTGACAGTGTGGTTCAGCAATCACACCTTCCAGTTCTTTCTGTAATCAATAAAGTTACAAACCAAGTGACTTGAATTTATCAAGGATAATTTGCCCTCTTCAAAATCATGAGTCTCTACTGGTATCTCATCCTGGAACCTCAGCTGGTCCCTGGAGTCAGCCTCCTTGGCCTAGAACATCCTACTACTCCTGTGGCCTGCTTACCATGGAATATACCTCTATAAGTCCCTTACTACTTCTCCCATTGGGGATTTTCTCCCGAAGCCTCCATTTTGTGAAAAGCCCAGACCAGTCTGCCTTCATTCGTCTCTGGCCCTGTTCTGAACCTTCTGGACTTCACAAATGTGTCCATAGGCTCAGTACTTGCTTTCACTGCCTTCCCCCTACTTTTCAGCTCCTTTTGCCTGTTCTCTCTCCTCATCAGAACAAACTCCTTTAGGGTAGGGAATGTCTTTCTTTTGGCTTGTATTTATATCCCTACCACCTAGCAAAATTCCTGGCACACAGTAAGCATTTAATAAATGCTCCTTTTCTTCCCTCTGTCTTTTTACTTATCTAAAGCATCCAATCTCTCTCAGTCATCTGTCTTGTGATTTCCTGTGCAAAGGTTATTCTACTTGGTACAGAAAAGTGAAGCAAAGCGTGAATCAAGCAGTGTTGCCTTCTTTGTTATCATTTATCATCATTCCAGCCACTCCAAACAGATGTCTTACCCCCTCTTTGATGCTCCCAGTAAAACTTAAATCTCCTTTTTGTCCTTAGCTTCCTTTAGAAGCCTAAGTCCTGACACTATTTTTACCCAAAAGTGCCATTCTTTTATATTTATCCTATTACCTGGCCATGCTCCCATCTTTTGTAGATTTCTTTTTTAAAAATTTAAGTTGGCTGATGAGATCCGTATTTAAGGGTTCTTAACACAGGGTCTGTAAACTCTAAAAAAAATTATGATAACTATTTCAAAATAATTAATTTCCTTTGTAATCTCACCTTTTATTTTATATATTTAAACAAAAACATTACTCTGAGAATGGTTCATAGGCTTCACCAGATTATCAAAAGGGTTATAGTATTAAAAAGTTGCCTAGAGCAGTAGTGTCGCACTCAAATTGAAACTGATCCCTGTGGGCTGTATATTAAGTTAAAAATCACAAACTCACATTATCTATGTTGTATTGTATTTTTATATATTTTGTTAAAAAATTTCCCACTACCATGGAGTCGGGAGTTTGACACCTCTAGCCTAAAGGAATTCAGAGGTTAAGTGACTTGCCCAGAGGTGAGACATGAAGGCAAGTCTTCCTGGCTTTGAGGTCAGCTAAGATGTCATATTTCCCTTACCCTTCTCCCTACTGATTCACATATAATGTATATATGTGTGTATATATATATATATATATATATATATATATATATATATGCACATATATATCTATATCTATATCTAAATAGAGTAGATGAGAGAGACAGAGAGAGAGAGAGAGAGAGAGAGAGAATAGTCATTTGTTTGCTTCTACTACTAAACTGCAAACACCTTGAGGCATAGACTATGTTTTGGCATTACTATGGATTCTAGAATTCCTTCTATAACACTACCTCACCTGAATGGGGGCTTAATAAACGCCTCCTAAGTGGACTGACCAGAAAAATGCAAGTCAAGGGATAATAACACAATTTTAACTTGAAAACTTCCAAGGAACAATCTATAAGAACATATACAAATAATATAACCGTCACTATGCCTTTCTTAAGTATCACATGATGCTAGAAGTAGCCTTAGGGAACATCCTAGTAGGAATCATTGTTTTGGAAAGCTCAGTCTCTAGGACCATTTGCATTTGGCTCCTGAAGTAAAAACTGGTAAGACGAATCAAGCTGTGAAGAGTTTACTTTAAAGAATTTTTACACTTTTTTATTTCTATTAAGGTGTTATAATTTTTACAAATATATTTCCTATCTAGCAAATAAATATTAACAAGAAGAAAAGGGGTAGGGGGAAAAGTATATGAAACCATCTCTCATCAAAAATAAACACTAAAACATAGATACAAGTAGAATTTCTTCATGACCAAAAGCCCCATCTTATGTATTTAAATCAACAATTCAATAGTAACAGCCCCAAACACAGCAACTTCTAATATTCATATCTTACGGTAGACTCATCCTTCCCTTAGAATAAGCATTGATTTCATCATGCAACTCCTATAACATATTTCCTGTAATAAAATTTTATGTGCTTCAAATTCAAAAAGGATTATTCTAAGACACATATCTAGTATATCCACTGGATACATATAGACTACCATTTAACATATACTGATGGTGGGAACAATTTAGGGAAACTTGGTTGCTCATGGACATAAAGACTTAAACAAATGAAATTATACTTCTGTCAAAATTCCATATTTCACACATTTCTTTTCAACTGTGAATCTCTCAGTTATTACATATTTTGTAGAACATATTACAGACTGACATATTGCCAGAATTTTAACATAAAAAGCAAGCTGAACAAAATCTGAGCTAAATCAAAATATTCAAGACAGTTCCCACGAAATGTGAGAAAAAGATAAACCACATTTTAAGTCATGACTGGAGATGAATGGAGGAAAAGATTTTAAAAACAGATCACTAACTCTAAATTCTGAAATATCGAAAGTGAAATAAAAATTGTGAGTAGTTTTGAAATAAGAGCCAGCATAAAATTAGTTTTCAATTCAATAATAGTTGAAAGATGAAGCTTTAATATTTGCAAAATACCATATACATGTATACATACATATATATCATCCAATTCTCTGGTGTGTAGATAGTACAAGAATTATCCCCATTTTACATGAAAGGAAATAAACTCAGAGAGGTCAAGAAACTTGTCTATAGTTACAGTTAATTATAACAAAAGTAGGTATTCAAATCCATGTCTTTCCTGACTCAAAGTAAATTCTTTAATTCTCGAGTGGCCATACAATAACGACGTTAGTCTCTGGAGTCATAATAATTAAACATATGACCTTCTCAGCACAAGGGTTGTATATTTCACCTACTCCTCCCTATGAAAACATGAACTGATATACATGAGTATGTATGTATGTATGTGTGTGTGTGTGTATATGTATGTATTCAAATACACATATAGAGAGGTAGCCTGCTGGAGTCAAGGGTCAGTCTTAGAGTCAGGATGAGCGGCTTTGAGTTATACTTCTGACACAGACTGCCTGTGTAGGTTAAGGCAAATCACTTAACCAGACTATGATAAGACTATGAGTTGCAGAAGATTTGTCAATTTCCAATAAAGATATGTGTATATACATATATAAACATATACATATGTTTATATCTCTGTATAGGAGCAGTCTTATGATAATCAGATGAAGGAAACTGGACATAATCTGGATGAGAAAAGACTTAGGAAGGTCATAATAGCTACTACCACATACTGAAAGGTTTTCTCGTGAAAGAGTTATTTATTAGACTTTCTCGGTTTGTCCCCAGAGAGAACTAGGGAAGAGTGGGTTGAGGTTGCAAAGTGACAAATTCAGGCTTGATTTAATTCCTACTGGTGAAAGATATTTAAAAGTGAAATAGGCTATCTGAACTGGTAGTGAACTCCAGTCCACTAGAGATCTTTGAGCAAAAGTTGTTCTTGACCACGTACAGATTTGCATAAATGGCTTCTGTGATTCTATTATCTTGCTTACTATTTAGTTTTAGTATTAGAAGGGATTTGAGAGGTCAACCTCATCATTTTACAAATTAGGAAACTGAAACTCAGACAAGGGAAATGATTTGCCCATGGTGACAAAGGTACATTTGGCACATTAGAACTCAGGGATTCTGGCTGCAAATCCATTCATCTATCCTTCTCTGTAAGTAAACTAATACACCCGTATACTATGGACAAGGCTATCACTTAGAAAACTCGGTATATACAGTGTTCCAAAAGTCTTAGCTCAGTTTTAAACTTTAATACCTTAAAACTGCACTAAGATTATTGGGACACTCTATTAGGCTTTGTTAAGAACTGCCTCTGGCTTGCAGATAAATTATCTTGAAAATAAGAGAGTTGGTTTTATAAACTTTTCTTCCTTTTTCTTTGGTCTTAGAGTTACTTGTTAACTCTAAAATGTGTTGATAAATATAATTCTTCACTAATGTGAATAACACCAATATGGAGTGCTTCTTTGACTAAGGGTAAGCTGCTCACAACTAGCTTTTTATGTTTTCCGATAAAAAGATCCCCCCCCCATACACAAATAGTCAGAAACTAAGCTGTCCTCTCCAGAATAATGCTTTATGCTGTTATAATATGGGCTGTCACCAGACCTACTGAGAGAAGCCTAAAATAAGTTAAAATTTTCATAGCAAAAATTTCTATCTTATATTTCTTACGTCATATAGGGGTACAGGGATAGGAGCTGGGGACAAGGAGAAAAACGTCCTATTTTCATTCTTTTCTGCTGCTTTCCCCAAGCAAGAGTGCCTTTTGTCCCTTTAACAGTTTTCAGATAGCTAGTTCTGTGAATGTGAGATGAGCCTTGTTTTAATGTTTTATCCTTTGAATTGTAAAGTATAATGACAGAGAGCATCCAGACCCCATACCCCTCCCACCCCCATGACACATAAACATACTCGGTGGATAATTAAGCAACAAACATATTCAATATAAAGAATAAATAAATTTGATTTTTTTCTTTGTAATTGGTTTCAATTAACTGAGTCTGATTATTTATGGGATAAACAGGATTAGAGAGAAAATTTGGCTGCTGGGTCATACTAAAACTACTAGGTCCCAAACCACAGCAAATGTATTTGTAGTATACATAGTATTGTTAATCTTAGTGATAATTACTTACATATAACTACCAACAAAATCCCTGTTAGTTACAAAGAAAGTAGGTAGTCTTATTGCTATGAGCATAGCAAAGATGCAGATTAACTAACTCAAAACAAAACGTAAACTAACCCAGAAAGGGGATAATTCACCCAATTTTTTTAAAGATCCCTCCAAGAACTCCCTTGTACATTATAACTACTGTTCATCGTTTTATCATTTAATCTAAATCCTCACTGCTGCAAACTCTGTGTGTCCTTATTCTGTATAACATGTCTTCAAAGAAGATGGAACTATTTTCCTTTAAACTACATGTGTGTAAAGTATTCAGAAAAATTCCAAAACCCACAAGTTTTATGTGTGTGTGTATATATATGTGTGTGTGTATATATATGTGTGTGTGTGTATATTCATACATACATGCATGTACCTTTTTTCTTGTCTCTTTCACAAAGTCAGAGATAAAGGTGCAGATATCTTTAAAATTCTTTTGTCAGAGATCTCAGAAAATATTTGGCTTTTTCAGCTTTTAAAATACAGTTATGGCTTGAGGTTATCTATTTTCTTAAGATTTTAAATTAGTTTATTACAGATGTATCTCTCCAGGTTTGACCCTAGTCAATTTCCAGAACTTTTTTTCCCCCACCAAATCCAAAACATTTACTTACATGAAATTTAATAATTACCATGTAAGATAATCTCCCCTGTAAATTCTCCACACCACACCTTGAATAGGAGCGGGAAATTAAAATTAGCTAGAGAACTGGGAAATATTTGTGTGCTAAGGAGACTAACCAAATGTTTTAGGCAGAGTCTATTACGCAATACATTTTTAAAAAATCAAAATTCGGTCAACAAAGTATTATTTAACGACCATTTAGTGAAGCATAAAACAAAACATAGTTTGCACAATATTCTTTTGAGGTATTTTAAATATTCAAATTTGGGGATGCTCTACCTTTGTCTTGCATTTTTCACTGAAGTTAATAGTATGTTTTCCTCTGCGTACATGCTTCATTTTTAATTTTAAACAAAAAACAAAGACAGGAGAAAAAAGGTGGGAGAGAGATTTAAGAGGGAAGGTAAGACCACTAAGGGAAAATGCAAGAGATTCCAATATAGAATCCAAGTTAATGGTCTAGGATCTCATGCCTTTGTTATCATCAGTGCTACTAATAACTGATGTTTCGGGATGTGTCAGAAATATCATCTGAAAAAAATGACATCATGATTTATGTTCACCAGGATTGCTCCATGTTTTATAATGAGTTGATTAAAAACAACGATAACCTTGAATAAATAAAACTATAGACTTTTAATTTAGAGAACAAGTTAAAACAACTTCTTTATGGGAAAGTGAGGAACCACAGGTTTTACCTTTCTCCTAAAGTTGTCTTAAATATAAGGAATGCCTTTTCAAACATTGAGGAGAGGTGGAAATGTCTCTGCAGAAAATTACTAATAACAAACACTGGGCTTGAGTTAGTTACAAGCATGAAATACCTACAGTACAGACCACTGTAACAAGTTTCTCAAACCTCATATTCCACATTTATGAAATGCCTTCATTTACAGGACTCAGTCAGTGGAACTGCTGACCTTTAGGTCACAATTGGCCTCAAATGGAACTAAAACAAACAAAAAAATGAAACCAAGAATTCTCTGGGTCAAGATGAGTAAGAAAGAATAAGCAGGCTGAGGACTCCTCCAGGGCCCTGAGCCACAGGCTGATCAGTCTTGAACTTTTTAAGAAGCAGATTTTTCCCCTCAATATCTCCCAATTATATACTTCCTTCCCAAGTCAGATACAGCATCTTTAGAATTCACTTAGTAACACTCTCTTGCGGCTGCACAAGAAGAGAGATGAAGTTTGTTAAGCAATTGTTGCATCAAAAGGAAGCCTATTCAGATTGTTTAAGTTTAAAACAAACCATCTGAGAACTAATTTCTTTTGTGGGGGAAAAAGGGGGTAATTTAAGCTGCTTAATTAGCCACTGAAGCTTCAGTTTTTGAGTCTAATGTAGACACATCGCCTATACGCTTGCTCCCTACTCAGTAAGTTTGAAAGAAAAGTTAATAAGTACATTTCTTCTTGAATTTTGGTTTTGTCTAAAAGGTTCATAATTGTATATCTAGCAGAGGTGGACCAATTAAAGTCTTTCAGGAAAAAATGAAAGATAACCTTATTTGCAAACTATCATATGGTGCTTCATTTTCCTCCCTTTATGAATTCATAAAAGGCTATAATGTTTCTAATTCTGAAACACAATACAGTATTAAAATATATTAATAGTCTAAGGGCAGTAACTCAAACTTTAGGGAGAATGTTTTACACCTCATTAGCTTTATAAAATCCTTTGGAAAACACTAGGTCACATAAGCTAATAGTTAGGGCCCAGATGGATCACATCTGTTAGATAGACAGATAGACGTGTAGGTAGAACACAGCCTGTTAAAAAGCACTTCAAAAGTAATTTTTATTAGAACAGCAGCTGAGTGGAATAAAAAGAATACTGGACTTGAGTTAAATGAGTTGGTTTTAAGTCTTGGTTCTACCATTCATGAGCTGAAAGACTGCAGTTAACTTTCTGGGCCTTAGTTTTTTCATCTGTAAAATGGGGATAATGACTTCATATGGTCATTTTGGAAAAATTGCTTTGTAGACTGTAAAGCATCATATGAATGAGTAGTTATTATTCACAGTGCATTGCTCCTTGAAACATGGGTTGATCAAGTTATAATCTGAAGAGATATCCCAAAACACAAAGTAGTTTTAGGCCAGTGGCCTTCGGTAGGTAAACAGTCTTTAATATCACTTCAATAGATAAGGAAAGTAAAACAGGTAAGTATACAACATGACATCTTATCTTCCACATTAAGCAAATGTAAGCTAGCTATCACAAGTGAATTTGGTTTTATAAAAGCAAAACAAATCACATCACCATCTCTCTGAGTTATTGATAAATAGGAATTATATGATGATGGACAGGTCATTCAACCTCTCACTGCTCCCAGAAAACTCTCTAGGATTGTTGAGTTGCAGACAAGTTACAGATCTCTGCTGGTAGAGAGGAGTTTCCTACATTAATGAAACCAAAAGAATGAGTGGGAAAAGCAAACAAAAAAATGAGTGACTGACAAGTCAAAAAAATCCTTTCCACAATGGGAATTTTTGTTTGAAAAAAGTAAGGGTGGTAGGACCAGCACTGTAAGACTACTTTGACGTGAAAGCAATTTGCCTTCCACGTACAAGAATCTTGCAAAATGGCACTATGAAATTGTAAAAGGCCTTATGAAATTTTAAGTGGCATACTCTCTAGCCATAAAACATATTCTGTGTTGTGAAATAATGATCTCTCAGAGAGAATAGTCTCAGAAGTTGCTGGGTATCAAGAAAGAAGGGCTTATTGAGGATGGAGCGCAAAGAACTTCTCCCCTTTTGCTCAATGGCTAACAGACATCAGCTGTGCACAGCATTAAAAAAATTCCATCTGTTGCTCCAGAAAGCATTGCTGTATAGAGAAATATGGTTTTCATGATTTCTAGCTGGAGCTGAATAGTTTAATCCTAATTAAGTCCTGCCTTTTTAATTTCACCTTCCATTTGGATCTGACTACTCAAATGGGTCAGGGAGAAGAGGAAAGGGAATAAGCCCCATTGTAATGACCTTGACTGCCTTCTGTCAGCAGTCACTTTAAAAAATTACCTTGAATCATTTTTGCAATAAAAAACAAGGAGACTATAGCTCACCAGGTTTGCCATTTCCTAAAAATACTGGGAGAAGTTAGCAGCTCATTGCATTTACAAATGTAGAAAGAAAAAGAAAAAACAGCAAGCAGAATTTTGGGAAGACCCAATAGCTCCATGACAATGACACACACCACATATCCAAGGAAACCTCCATTCTTCACAAAATGAAAATGTGAAGTCTAACAAGACAGACGAATGTGACTGTCAAGTCCAGCTCTTCAAATCAATACTCCTGGATACCAGTCTTTCTTTCTACATAGCCTAATGATCTAAGATACCTTTTCTCTAGTTCTCCATGAAGTTCAATGACTGGCTGTTGGAATTGCTAAATTACTACACCAGGGTCAATCTAGATTAAAGGTAGCAACTCAGGAAGCCTAGTAAGAAATAATATTATTTTCACTACTCAACCTTAGATCAAAACTAGAGACATAGAATTAACAGGAGGTTAACTACATGTTTTTTTAAAAACAACAAAACTATGCACACTGTTATCATTGTATAAGGACAATACAAATCCTGCTGTTGACCCCAAAATTCGACCCTCAAGACATAGATATCCTTAATATTTTAACAAAAATTTTCAAAGCCTTCATAAGTTGCCAGGAAACTAGGGGAAAAAAAGCAATCTCTCAAAAAAATGATAAGATCTTTATGTCAATTAAAACTTACTCATGACATCTGGAATTGACAAAAAATTGAGGCCAAGTTTTTTGTTTTATAAATATATTCATGCACTGAGCATATTACATAACAATTATACATTTCACCATATGGGCCAAGCAAGAGTAGTCTAAAACTCGGTCACTTATACCCATGCACACAAATGTGGCGTGTGTAATTTAAATAATGCAGGTGCATAGCTTGGAAGATACTGTTTTTTTGTTTTGAGTTGGAGAATGAAAGGCATATAGAAGCTTTAGGTTCTATAGCATCTCAGAGTTTACTATATTAATTCATTTTTTCTTGGCACGTAGACAAGCCAAAGCTTTACTGAGAGACATCTGTGATCCTTATGAATGGAAGCAACTCAGTGTGTTTTTTTTTTTAAATAGCAAAAACTTTTCAAATTGGTCAATTTAAGAGTCCATGGGAAAAAAAATAAATAGCAATATTTCTATCCCAACAGCCCTATGCATTAGCTCAGCTTTCATTCCAAATGAAATGCCTTATTAGCATCTGCAGAGTACAAAAGAATGAATATGCTTTAGATCTCTGAATCCTGTCCACAATTTCAAGAAAAGCTGTTGTCAAAACATACCACACAGAGCAGGTGAATATGCATGCTTACTTAGGGGAAGACTTTTTATTTTGTTTTGTTTTTTAAAGAACTGGCCCAAAGGAGTTAATTTCCATTCAGTTGGATATTCAGTATTGACTTGATTAGAATTTTGAGACTATTAAATTATCTGTGAAGTTTAAAAAAAAGTTTCACAGGATTATCACATCCGTAAACTCTTTCACACTGTTATAGGCTTTGATATCCATGTCGAGACTGCAAACTTTAAGCTGTGTTTCCTTAAAATTCTTTCCACCCTTCCTCTGTAGTGATGTGTGGCCCACAGCAGCCCTGACTTTTGGATTTACCCTTATTCTGAAATGGGAGTTTGGAATATGCCATAATGATACTTAGGCTTAGATGATACCTGCTTTGCCACAGCACGTCACATTGTACATTTAAGCTTCCATTACGTTAGCTCCTTCCCACATAGGATGTTGGCTTAATAGAATGTTTACAACCATGAAGGAAACTGGTTTCTTTTTGAACTGGTGATTTCCCATTACTTATTGACCCTCTACTACTTTTTTATAAAAC
The DNA here is from genome assembly GCF_003287225.1 of Phascolarctos cinereus. Lineage (NCBI taxonomy): Eukaryota > Metazoa > Chordata > Mammalia > Diprotodontia > Phascolarctidae > Phascolarctos > Phascolarctos cinereus. The sequence continues at coordinate 401,548,925 of NW_027555625.1, read as the reverse complement.
TGAACTAGTAGTGAAAACTTAAGGAAATGAACAACAATACAACTAAAATAAGGGTGTCCATAAAAACCTTACTGTGCTTAAATAACATGAATTTACTTGAGCATTACGGTTTGAGTCTTTTTGTAACATTTAAAACAGATCTGAGAGAATGAGTTCCATTTAAAAAAAGAGTTAGAGCTTAATTTGCATTCATTATGCTGGACATTTTAAATAATTTCATTCTCTGTAGTGGCAACATTCAATCCCCTGTCCACTCCTCCCCCCCCAAAAAAAAAATCTTGATAAGATTCCACTTCAGGTAAGGTCTAAGAAGGGCTCGGTTTGGGGTTAGACAATACTATACACTGTCTCAGAAATCTAAGCAAGACAATACCAGCAATCTCCCTCATTCTCCACAGCCCTGAATTTATTATTAAGTACGATTTAGCAACAGCTCAATCACGGGAGGACAGGACAGTATATGATGCCCTAAAACACTTAAATGTTTATTATCTTTGCAAGCAGCATGAGTAGTGATGCCCATTATTGCCTCTTGCAAATCTGCAGCAATGATGCAAAAAAGCCTTTTAAAGAATTTCCCTTTTGGAATGTAAATGATTCCTCCTTCATATTTCTGGCTATTTTAGCCAACATGTAACATATAGTAGTTCTGGAATCATTGACATCTGTCATTTTGTCAAAACTGAGTCATAACACATTGCAATCCTGGAAAAGAATAACCTCAAACACCCGTGCAACAAAAACGCATCCTAAAAAAAAAAAATCCTAACAATTGTGCTGAGAATTAATGGAGAGAAAGCAGCAGCCCTTCTGCAGGGAAATAACACTCTCCTCTCCTCCCTCGCTTCCCCCCTCCGCCGCACTCCCCCCCCCACCCCGCCACCGAACTCATGCAACTAATGATGACCTCTCGAAGTACTGAATTAAAAGGTTCCAGCATTCATCTAATGATGGAGGGAAAAAAACAGAAAAATAAACGCGAAACAAGTTGGAAACTGCACTAACGCAAAGAGAAAGAGAGAGCAGCAGCTTCAGGAGCTATTGCAGAATGAACAGCAATAGAAAAAGCCTTAAGCATCTAAGAGTAAGAAGTGAAAAGCATTTACCAGTGGCTCGTTCAGTAGCTTCACTCCCTGACACCATCTACATAGGGAGGTAACTTAGCCTAGTCTTCCGTCTCAGCTGCTTTATAGCAAAATTCCTTCACTTCGAGGGGACTACACACACCCTCGAGAGACAGAGAGAAATAGATCCCACAGACCCAGGCGGGCTTTCTCACCCCCTCCCTAGCACCCGCCCCCCGCACTCCCCAAACGGTGCTTCTCTCTTCTTCACAGTTCGCACGGCGGTGCGGCGGGGCTGCTGCTGAGGCTGCTGCGGCGGCGGATGCTGCTGCTGCTGCTGCTGCTGTTAAAGCTGCTGCTGCTGCTGCCTCCGCTGCCGCTGCCGCTACCGCGGCTGCTCCTACTTCGGAAACGATTAGGAGGACGCCCAAGCACGACCTGTGTCTGCGAGCCACCCAGGCAGCTCTGTGCAACCTGCTCTTGAATCAAACCCATAACACATACGCACTGGCGCGCACACACACACACACACACACACGCACACACTTACACATACACTCACGCGCGCGCACACACACATACATATCCACACGCTCACTTAGCACACGCGCGCACACAGACCCGCACACGGGGAGCCGCGCCGCGCAGCCCCTCAATGGGGAGCGCGAGCCAATCCCCGGGCTCTGAGCGCGCGCCCATGGGCCGCGGACTCGCGGGAGCGGCCACTGGAGCTGGGGGGAAGGAAGGCGCTGCCTCTGCTGCCAGGGATCAGGGGCAGGCCGGCAGTAAGGCAGGCCGGGACATCCCAGGCTTTGGAGGCGAGTGGGAAGCGCAAACACCACCCTTCTTTTGTCTGCCAAGAAACGAGCCCCAGGGGCGCTGCTTCCACCCCACCCCCCCAACGGGTCGACCGAACGCCCGCAATGTGCCGGCCCGGCCCAGAACAGAGTTCTGCCGAGGGGCGGCGGGGCGATGTGGATGGGAGGGTAACCGGCCGCTTCAGGGGGCAGAGCTCCGGGAGACCTGGCTGCCCAGCGTGCTGGGCAGGTTCACCCGAGGTGTGATTTACCGCAGCGTCACTGAGCCCCCCCCCCATCCCCCCGACGCTACAGCGCAGCGAAATCATCCTGCGGACTCCCAGCACCTGCCCTGGCCACTGAGCATGCCCAGGCCGCGCATCGCACTCTTCGGGGTTAGGAAAGGAGGCCCGGGGAGGGGGGCAGATTCGGGGCTCGGCCTGGACTGCATCTCCGTAGAGGAGGAGCAAAGGGAGGGAGAGGTTGGCAGGGCCGCGGAGCGCAGATTGCTTGGGTCTGGGCAGAGGCGGGGAAGACTACTGCCACTTCACTTCCACCTGTTATTCCTTTCCGTCGTCAGTTGCTGAGCTCGGTGCTGAAGCTAACTGACCTCCAGGAGTTTCCATCTGGGGAGCAAGACTTACAAATCCCTTGAAAGTGGAATGGCAGGCGCCGGAAGGAACTTTGGTTTAGCATGTATAGGTTTTCGAGCTCCAAGAAACTTCGCAGGATCATAGATCAGGAGCTGGAAGCCATCCAGTCCAATCCCCTCATTTCTACTGATGAGGAAAGTGAGACCTGGGGAGTTTCCTGAAGTGACTTGCCCAAGGTCACATGGGTAATAGGCATCAGAGGTGAATTTTGAGCCTGGTCTCCAGAGCCATTGATTTTTCTCCTATCCTAAACAAAAGGCTATGTGATTCCATTCATTTTAGATAGGAGGGAATGGCTATAGGGAGTGACTTGCTCAAGATCACACTGATTGCATAACCTACAATCAAACCTAGCAACCCTGATCACAGATACGGCTTTCTTTCTGTTACACTAGAACCTCCCCTTCTGCACAGAGAACAGTTCCACAGAGGTCAAGGGATTTGCTCAAGGTCAAACGGCTAAGTAACCACCAGAGCCTAGATTAGAATGATGTCCTGGCTCCTGCTTCAGTGCTCTGTCCTTTACTTGATCACTTAGCCTAAGAAGCCACTGGAGGTGGCAGGGACCTGGAACCTAAGCTGGGTGGTGCAGTGGATACAACCCTTGGCTGAAAGTGTCTTGAGTCTTGAGAGCCTTCAATCCAGACTTATTTACTATCTGCGTGTGACTCTGGGCAAGTCACTTAACCTGATTGCTCAGTTTCCTCAAATGTAAAATGGGGACAATAATAGCACTCCGAGGATTGTTGGGAGGACCACATGAGATAACCTTTTAAAGAATTTAGCGTAGTGCCTTTCCCTTTGCTTTCCTCTTTCCTTCTCTTCCCTGTTCCTTTCCTTTCCTTTCCTATTACATATGAGGAAATTGAGATTCAGAGGTAAAATGACTTCCCTAAGGTCACACTAAAAGTAGGAATTTCTATCTCCAAAATCATGTGCTCTTCAGGAAATCAGGCCTCTGGAGGAGAAGACCCAATTCTGTCATCTTGCCTGCACAGCAAGATGCTTCTACTTAACAGTGCTTATTTATCTAAAGAAAACAAAAATCTTATAGACACACAGGTTGCTTTTTCCTTGGCACTTAAAATTGTTACTGGGTATTTCTAAGGAGCTGGTATTCATCCAATAATCTATTTCTGGGTTTTTGCCAATCGAATCACAATAAAAACTGCCTGACATGTAGTGATAATATCAAAAAATATTGAACATCAGCTATGCTCAAGCTGCATAGGGAGATACAAAAATTTATAAGACAGTGTATCTACCCTCAAGGACCTTACAATGGATAGGAAAGATGGCAATATAGCCTTATAATGACAATATAAGGTAGTGTGTGATGGGGTCAGAGTGGTGCAATCATAGTGCTACAGGAGTTGAAAGGACAGTGAGCCTACTCTTTACTTGGAGCAAATCAGAGTAGACTTCCTGGAGGAAGGGGCAATAAAAAGAGGGGTTAATCTCTTTACTAGGATGCATAAACCACACCCTTCTAGCTGCCACCAGTATCTGAATTTTCCTTTCCTTCACCTTTTATTTGAAACTGAAGTCTCACTCTTCCTTAGATTTAATTTAATCTAGGATTCAAAACCCACAAAGTAGAAACTGCATCCTGTATAGTTTATGGCAAGCAAAGGGAGCATGCTTGGTAAGAGGGGAGGTTTTGGTTACAAATAAGAAGCTTTTGTTAAACATCTTTCCATCTTTGGAGTATTCACCCAGTAACAGCAGGATCAGCGTGTAGCAGTTGTGCAGGAATTCCTTGCTGAACCAGATCAGGTGATCGGTTAGAATGAGATGCTCAGACATGGACTGATAGATCCATCCTTTTCATTCTGTACCTTATCTACAATATTTGTCTCACTGTTCTCATTTTTGTAGGTGTACACAAAAAGAGCATTCTTCAGTTATATCATTGCTATTTATGCACCTCACAGCTATAGACATATGCATATATCTATAAATACACACTAGTCCATGACTATGGCTGTCTTCACTGCCTTTGTTTGGCTATCAGCTTTTTTTACACAGTAATATTATGAATAAAGGTCGCTGTTAAAAGAGAAAAATGAGGAAGATTTTTGGACTTAGGGGTTGGATTGGATGGTCCCTAAACTCCCTTCCAACTCTAGAGCTATGATTTCATGATCCTCATCCTCTGTTTTGTTCATTTTAGGTATGAAAGCTTTGTCAGGTCATTGCAAACCCTGTTCAAAAAAATGATGAGGAAAAGTCATCTGGGCCAACACCCTCATTTTTACAGATTATTGAATCTGGAATTGTTTTCCTGTATGGACAAAAAAAAAATATAGGCCCTTGTATAGACCCTTGGAGAGACACTGTAGTGGAAAGAACTCTGAACTTTCGGTTAAAAGTTGAAGTCCCAAGTCTAATGTTTATGGTCTGTATTACCTTGGAGAAGTCATTTGACCTTTGTGAGCTGAATTTTCTCATCTGTAAAGTAAACGTAACAATTACTGCACTACTCACCTAAAAGGTTGTTATAAGGAAAAATACTTTGCAAAATACTTGATAGATATGAACTGTAATAATAATAATTAATAATCACTACTAATAACTTGAGCACTTGCTGGTCATAGAATCCTCTCCTAGGTATTATGGAGGAGGCAGTAAAACTAGAATACATGATTCCTGCCTTTAGAGAACTTCCATTCTGCTTGCAGGAGAAATGTACTTTGGTGATTTGAAAGATCTTTGTGAATCACATATCAGTGGAAGTGTTCCTGTCACAGATCTAGTGCTGCTAATCTCAGTTACTTTCTAAGATCCAGGCTCATTTCTGACTCTCTGAGAATCCTCCTCTCTTCATAACTTGTGTACTTTTTTTTTTCAAGAATTTAATTTCCTTTTTTTCAATGGATACAAATCTATTTTGTCTCCCCTCTCACCTGCCCCCTCCCCACTGGAAGACTGAAACAAAAACCTTTTAAACAACATTCCTAGTCAAATGAGACAAATATCCTCAGTAACCATGACCAAAAAAAAAAAAATGCCTCATTCTATGCCCTGAATCCATCATCATTTCTCTATGGGTGACATACTTCATCAGTCCTCTGGAATTATTATTGGTCATTCCTTGAATGAGAGTTTCATCTTTCAAATTGCCTGTTTTTACAGTGTGGCTAGTTTATAAAACGTTCTCATTCTGCTCACTTCACTGTGCATCAGTTTATGCAAGTCTTTTCAGGTTTCTCTGAAACTATGCTTTTCATTATTTCGTATTGTACAATAGTATTCTCTTTATTCCTATGCCATAATCTGTTTAACCATTCCCCAATTGATGGGTCCATCCTTAATTTCCAATTCTTTGCCACTGTAAAAGGAGCTGCTAAAATGGTTTTATACCTGTTGTTCCTTTTCCTTTTCCTTTGATCCCTCTGGGGGATAGACCTCAAAGTGGTACTTCTGGGTCAAACTCACTCACTTTTCATGGGCAGGCTTGTAGTCTGAATAGTCATTCAATAATAGTATCTGCTGGGGATCTTTATTCATTGCTCCTCAAGCCATGTCACTTCTTTACCTCTAGAGCTGAATAAAAACTCAAGATTTAAAGCAATAGCCTCCACTTCACCCCAGTATCTGCTGTCTCCCAGTCCCACCAATCAGGCCTCATGCAAGCTCTGGTGTCCTAGCATTACATCTGATTTCATATACTTACTCACTCATGCTGACTCCCTGCTACTGCTCTCTCCTATTCTATGATTCAAAGAATTAATTGACAGTAAATGCTAACTGTTCATTCACACCACATTCTCTGCCCACTCCATACTCTTTACTCCCAGGCTGCATCCTTTCTTGCAGTTTCAAACAACTGTCCTCTCATTAAGGAAAGCCTGTGTCGTAGTGTATGCAGACAGCTGGCCTTGGAGTATAGTGACCATAGCTCACGTCATACCTCTGACACCTACTGACAGTTTGACCTTGGAAAAGTCACTTGATCATTCAGTATACAACACAGCTCTTTATAATTTTAAACTGCAGAATATTTGGCTCTCTGCAATAAAAAAGGAAGCCTCTATGTGGATGAAATCATGTTGCTTGAGGTAAATATACAGCACAATTCAGAGGGCAACATGGTATGAAGTCCAGGACAAAGGAAGAGAATGTGAAAGATTGCAATGAGTCTTTTTCTACTTTATAAGACTATTTTTTGTTGGAAAAAAAAAGAATGGTTTAGGATATGAATATTCTTTGGAGAATCGAATATCACTGATATAGAGTGTTGGCAAAGGATCTTAGAGATTTTGGAGGTGTCATTACCTCATCTTCTTCTGGACCCTAGAGCGCTTACCATGTTCTGCCTTGTTTTACACTCATTCTTCAGAAAGTTCCAGTGGCTCCCTATTGCCCGAAGAACCAAATACAAATGCCTCTGTTTAGCATCTAAAGCCCTTTAAAATATTAGTTCCAAATTATTTCCAAATTTGTGATACTCTGCTCCTCTTTTTGCTCTCTTTGATCTAGGCAAGTAGGTTGACTTTCTGTGCCTTTCCCATCTCCTATCTCTATGTCTTTTTGCCCATCCTTGTAATACAATACCTCCCCCTCCCCCCTCTTCAGATCCCTAGCGTCCTTCAAAACTTAGCACATGTCGCCTCCTACCTGAGGCCTTTCCTAATACCCTTGATTGTTGGTGTCTTCCTCTTGCTGACTACTTTACATTGATTTTGTATTTGTATGTGTGTATATACATATATACATGTATATATATATATATATGTATATATATATATATATATATACACACACACCCCCATACATATACACACCATACACACACACCCCATACATATACACACCATACACACACACGTATATATATATATATAGCTAGATATATATGTATACACACAGTATATATATATACACACACACCCCATACATATATACACCATACACACACACACACACACACGTATATATATAGATATAGATGTATATGTATACACACAGTATATATGTATACACACACACACACACACACGCACACACACACACACACAGTGTTTCCCCAGATAGAGGGAAAGGACTGTATTTGTTTTGGGGAGTGGGGGAGTTGCCTTTGAATCTTAAGTCCCTAATAGAGGTCCTGGCACAGAATAGGCACTGAAATGCGTTTTGATTAATTAAATGAGCCACAGAACCATAGATTTTTTTTTTGAATCATAGTATTTCAGAGTTGAAAGGAACCAACAAATCTAGTGCGTACTTGACAGATCGGGCATCCATCCTTTGTTTGACCCCCCTCAGGGAAAGGGGACTATGATTTCCCAAAGCATTCTGTTCTACTTTTGAAGAGTTCTAATGATTAGGAAGTTGTTCCTTATATCAATCCTAAATATTCTTCTCCACAACCTTTACCCAATAAGTCTAGTTCTGCCTGTTATACATGACATTCTTTCAGATAATTGAAAACAGTTATTATATCTCTTCTGTCTTTTCTACCCTTGTATGAAATATCATTTCAGCAAGTCAGCAATCATTTTAAGGGCTTACTATGTGCCAGGCAATGCACATTGGGATACAAAAACAAGCAAAAAGAAGGACAAATGTATACACTGTTCTGGCTGCCTGCCTTTCAACGCTCCAGCATATTGATATCTTTCCTAAGCCATAACACTCCATACTGAACACAACATTCCAGCTGTGGTCTCCTCAGGGCAGTATTCAGAGGGGCTGTCACTCTGTGGTCCTAAGCTCTAAGCCTCTTAAGGGAGCATAAGATCTCCATAGTTTATCTGGCAGCCTTATTGCCTTCTTGACTAATTTTGAGCTTTCAGTCCACTAAAACCTGCAGATCTTTTTTAGGTGAATTGCTGTCCGTCTCTAGTATTCTGTTTATAAAAATGTTGTGGTTTTTTTTTTGGGGGGGAGACTAAAATGTCACTCTTTATAATTATCTCTATAAATTTTTATATTATTAGGTTTGATGTGATGTTCATGCCTATTGATATTTTTTTGGATTTCAACTCTTCCAGCATGTTAGCTCTCCCTCCTGGCTTTGTCACCTGCAAATTCAATAATTATTGCATCTATACCTTTACATAAGTCATTATTATACAATGTTAGTCAGAATGTGACCAAAGATAAAAGTTTAAAACTTTTGGAATTGACATGGAAGCATTAATAACTATTCTTTGGGGCCAGCCATTGGACTGGTTCTGAATCTACCTACTATCCTGTTGTCTAGTTTATATCACTTGTTCTTTTCTACAAGAATATCATGAGAAACTTTGCAGAGTACACAATTCAAATCTAGGCAAGTTGTACAGATGGCATTCCTCTGCTCTAACAGACCAATAAGCCTATCCAACAGGGAGATAAGGTTAGTCTGACGTTTCCTTGATGGAGCTAAGCTGGCATGTTTAGATTACCACCACTTTTTTTTTTAAAGATAGTTGCAAAATACTCCTTTAATAATAGTCTAAAAAGGCCTTCTTGACCCTTTTGCACCATGGACCCTTTTAACAATCTTGTTAAGCCCAAGACTCCTCAGAAAAATGTTTTTAAATGCACAAATTTTTTTTAAAAAGGATTATGTAGGTAACCAATTATATAGAAATGCTGTTATGATGACGATAACTATTTACTTTAAGGTTTGGAAAGTGCTTTACAAATAGTATTTTATTTGATACTTACAATAACCTGGTATGATAGGTGCTATTATTACGAGGAGACAGGCTGAGAGATTAAGTGATTTAGCTGCCCAAATCCAGGTAGCTAGAAAGAGCCTGAGGCAGAATTTAAACTCAGACCTTCCTGATTCCAAAACCTGTGTTTTATCCATGATGTCACTTAGCAGTTATAAAAATAGTTTAAAGCATGAAGTTCATGAACCCCAGGTTAAGAACCCTTGATCAAAAATAATGCCTGGAATTGAAGTCAGTCTCCCTGGCCTATACTTTTACAAACTACCTTTTTTTTTTGGTAAAGGACAGTCCCTGCTGACCTGATTGGCAATTGTATTAGCTCACTGTCTAGCCAGCCCTGGCCATGCTTCACATTGTAACATTCTATTTTTTCTATCTTCTTGCCATCAGCCCAGTCTACAATGACAACCTCCAGATCACTGGATTTTACAATCTGCCATACTTCTGAATGCATTTCTTCCCAACTTTATAGCTGTGAAACCATAGTCAAATCCATAGTGCCATTATTATTAGAAAGGGCACAGTAATTGATGCATCTATAGATCTACTTGCCATCCCTGAGATATTCCAAACCAAACCATCCCTTCCTGGCCACCACTCCCTTCTCTTTGTGGTTTTTCTCTATTAGAAGGTAAGTTTCTTGAAGGCAGAAACTGCTTCATCTTTGTATTTGCATCCCTAGCATTTATCAGAGTATTTGACACATAGTAAATGTTTTATGATTTTTCATCTATCCATCCATTCATTTTCTTCATCCAATCTTAATTCTTTATCCAATCTCCCATTACCCATGACCTTTCAAAGACAAGGAAGCTAGGTAGTCTGTTATTATCTTACTCTTTGTCTTGGATATTAGCTAGTTTTGGTTTTCCCTTTCCAGTCCAAAGTTCATGACTGTCATCTTATCATTTGTACAACTACTTAACATTTGTTGTATCCTGGCTTCTTAGTTAGCCTTTTATGCATTTCTCTCACCTGGATTTTAAACTCATTGAGGGCAGGAACGAAGTTTTATACAGTTACCTTTACAAAATACAACCAAGGGTCAGGAAAAAAACAAAATAAAAGTCTTTAAACATCAAGTAAGGATTTTTACTGTATCTATACTTAGTATCTCAGGAAATTTATGCAAAAGAATAAAATTCAATGACTTATTCACTGGCATCTAGGTGGCACAGTGGAGGGCTGGAGTTAACAAGATGTGACTCAGACAATACCTATGTGATCATAATTTAACCTCTGTCTGCCTTAGTTTCAACTCTAAAATGGAAATCATAGTAGAGCCTACCTCCCAGGCTTGTGAGGATCAAATGAGATATTTGTAAATCAGTTAGTATGCTGCCCTGCCCAGAGAAGAAGCTTAATAAATGCTTATTCCTTTCTATTAGCCTTTTAATTCAGTTGTTTTTCAGTCACACCCAACTCTGAGGTTCTCTTGGTAGAGATACTGAAGTGGTTTGTCATTTCCTTGTCTGGTTCATTTTACAGATGAAGAATTGAGGCAAACAGGGTTGGGTCACTTGCTAGGGTTATACAGCGAGTAAATGTCAGACACGAGATTTGAACTAGGAAAGTTGAGTCTTCTTGATTCTAAGCCTAGTGCTTTATCCACTACATCACCAATATGCCCCTTATTCAGCACCTACTTACTCCTAACTCACACACAATTCTATCAAACTACATTAATCTGATTACTTAAACAGATTAGGAACAAAGGATTAGATGGGAAAGGGGATGCTCCAGGCAAATACACTGACAGGATTTAGAAGTGACAGCTAGAGACAAACAGCCCCAAGAACTAAAATAAGAAAGAAGCCTGAGGCATTTTGGTGTAGAGGCAAATAACTCTATTTACCCTCATCAGGCCCTGAAGGCAGCATAGTATAATAATAAGTGTTCATAAGAATGTCCCTGAGACAATAAGTTCAATTCAGCATGCATTTATTAAGTGCCCACTCTTTACCAGGAACTCTAGTCAGAACTGAAGAGCCAAAGGCAAAAAAACAAAAAAGGAGTATTCGCTTCTGTTCTTAGGGAGCTTACATTCTAGTGAGAGTAATGGACAAAAAATTAAATACTAATTCTAAACAAAGTAATTTCTGGGAGATCGGTATAAGTCTAACCCGAAGGGTGATTTTCTTTATTTAAGAAATAGAAGAAGGATCCTAAATGGCACGATAGAAGACTATGGCAGAGTGTGATTAAAAACATGGCAGGGATTGGCCAAGTATGGATAGGAGTGAGAGAGGAAAGTTGTGGCCAGGAGAGAGAGCTTCAGCAGCCTAAAAGTCACAATCACATTCTAAATTGTCCTGTAGGGCAATAGTTTGTTATGCCCTTCATAGGAGCATTTTAATGTTGATTTGAATATCAATCCCTGAGTAAGAGGTTGAAGTGCCTCATTCAATGATAACTCATTGGAACTCATTTTTTTACTTTACTTTCATTCTATTCTATATATATTCCATACATTACATATTCTATAGATCTAGATAATATATACTATATAGCCTATGCATTACACACACACACACACACATATATGTATACACATACATACACACATATACACACACAGAGGTCTGATCATGTCACCCGCCGTACTCAGTAAACTCCAGTGGTTCCCTATGGCTTCCAGGATCAAACGTAAAATCTGACTTGGCATTCAAAGTTCCTCACACCCTAGTCCCCTCCTACCTTTCTTGGTTTCTTGTACTTTACTCCCCAACAGTGGCACTGGCCTTCTGGCTGTCCCTTGAAAAAGACACTGTCTCTTTCCCTGGACATTTTCTCTAGTTGTCCCCACATGCCTAGAATGCTCTCTTTCTTCAGCTCTGACTACGGACCTCCCTGGCTTTCTTCAAGTTCCAACTTTAAGCTCATCAGGGTTTGTCCCAGTGGGAGCATATGGACTGATGATGGTGGCATGGCCCTTCCTTGCAAATGGCAATGACATTGACATGAGCCTGTCGTTCACTCCTTTTGGGAGACATATGAGCTTGTTGACTAGATTAAATTTGATTATGAAAATTATACCAGATACACTGCGCTTCCCATCACTGTGGCCACTTCAGAAAAACATGTATCCTTTATCATCAGTATGCCAAAAGAAGACAAGCTTGGAATTCTGGGTCACTTTAATGCCAGAATAGGCACAGACTACCAGACATGGTGGGGAGTCCTTGGGAGGAATGGAGTTGGAAACAGCAACAGTCTCTTCCTACTGAAGATTTGTGAGTGTCATGACCTCATCACCAAAACCATCATTTGTTTACCTAAACTCAGTAAAACTTTGTGGATGTATCCTTGGAGCAAACATTGGCATTTAATAGACTATGTCATTATAAGGAGAAGAGACAGGCAAGATGTGAGAATGATGACGGAGACCCATCATAGACTTATCCTCTCTAAGCAAAACTTTTACATTCAACAAGAGTCGGCCCCGAGGCAAGAGAAGTACTCAACAGACTGGACTCAAGAAAGGCTAAAGCCATTGACAGTAGATGTTAAGCTGAAGTCAATCCCTTTTTAGCTGAACTTCCAACTAAAGAAGAAATTTTGAATGCCATTGGGCTCCTCTTACATGTCAAAGTGCCTGGTGCTGATTCTATTCCAGCTGAGATTTATAAGGCAGAGGGTCCACTGCTCATACAAAAGCTGACTGAAATCTTCTGGGTTAATTTGGCAAGAGGAGTTCAAGGATGCCTCCATTGTCCATTTCTGTAAAGGACAAGGAAATGGGGTGTCCTGTGACAAACACAGGTTGGGGGTGGGTCATTGCTGGCAAGATTCTTATCCGAGTCCTCCTTCATAAGCTGATCTTTTACCTGTGGCTTCAGGAAGGCTTGAAGAAGGATTGATATGGGGTTTGAAGCTCATCAACTCCAGGAGAAATGACAGGAGCTAATCAGAGGTCTGTACACAACATCTGTCACACTGATCAAAGGCCTTTGACACTGTCAGTCAAGAGAGCTTGTGCAAGATCATGGCAAAATTTGCTTGCCCCAAGAAGTTCCTCAGTTATGTACGCTAGTTCCATGATGGCATGCTTGCACTGGTTCTGGATAATGAATGATCCACTAGAGTTTTTCCAGTCACCAAAGAATTAGGGCCGTGAGCTTGCTCCAATGCTTTTTAGCATGATGTTTTCAGTGATGTTGTTGGACACCCTCAATGAGGATGAAAATGGCATCAATGTCAACTACTGCACTGATGGTAAATTATTTAACTTGAAAAGGCTACAAGCCAAGTCTAAAGTGGAGGGAGAGTTGGTGCACGCTTTTTGTTCACCCAATTGTACACCCAATGCAGACTCTGAAGTTGAGATGCAACTGAGTATGGATTGATTCTCTGCTGCTTGTGCTAATTTTGGCCTGACAATTGACACCAAGAAAACCCAGATTCTCTACCAACCAGCTGCACCATCAACATCTGAAATCATCAGTTACAGCAAATGGAGGAATTTTGAATGCTAGGAATAAGTTCACTTACCTTGGCAGTGTACTTTCCAGGGATGTACACATAGATGGTGAAGTTGACACATGCATTGCCAGAGTTAGCTCAGTATTTGGGAGTCTCTGAAGGAAAGTGTGGGAGAGAAGAGGTATTACACTGCCTACCAAGCTAAGGTCTATTCTACACAGCCATTGTGCTGACCTCATTGTTGTATGCCTGTGAAACCTGAACAGTATAGTGGTGACATGCCAGGAAACTGAATCAGTTCCATTTGAACTGTCTTAGAAAGTTTCTGAAGATCATCTGGCAATATAAGGTACCTGACACTTTAGGTTCTTTTTCAAGCTGAACTACAAAGTATTCAAACTCTAATGCAGAGAATGAAATTCTGATGGACTGGCCACATTGTTTGAATGCCAAATGTACATTTGCTTAAAAGACTATTTTATGGAGAACTCACACATGGGTCAGAAGAAGAGATACAAGGACACTCTCAAGGTCTCTCTGGAGAACTTTGGAATCTATTGTGAGACATGGGAGACACTGGCACAGGACTGCCCAGCGTGGTGTGTTCTCATCAAAGAAAGCACTGTGCTCTGAGAGCAAAGTAAAATTGCAGTAGCTCAAAAGAAATGTGAGACGTGCAAACTTAGAGACATCTGCATTCCAAATATTTATGTGGATCATTTGTGTCCTGCCTGTGGCAGAGCCTTCAGAGATCGTGCTGGTCTGTTCAGCCACAATTGGACACCCTGTCCATTGACCATAGCACAGTGATGTCATTTCAGTCCTCTTTGCTTTGGGACTACAACTAAGTAAGTTCCTACTAAAATGCCATCTCCCCTAACCCTTCTTAATTCTCTCTTTTAATTCTGTCCTATTTACCCTGTGTTTGGCTTGCTTGTATCTGCTTGTTTGCATGTTGTCTCTTCCATTAGATTGTGAGCCCCTTGAGGGCAGGGATTGTATATTGCCTCTTGTTGTATCCCCATTGTTTAACACAGTGCCTGACAAATAGTAGGCACTTAATAAATGTTTATTGAATGAATGAATTTTTACATACATACATACGTATACATATATATATATATATTTGGGTTGGGGTTTTTTTTGTTTGCTTGTTTGCCATGTCCTTTTCCAGCTTATTTTACAGATGAGGAACTGAGGCAAACAGGGTTAAGTGACTTGCCCAAGGTCACACAGCTAGTAAGGTCTGAGGATAGATTTGAATTCAGGGAGAGAAATCTTCCTGACTTCAGGCCTGGCACTCTACCCATTGTTCCACCTAGCACATATGTACATAGAGAGAGAGATAAAGAGAGAGAAGATGCCCCTCCTGATTTAAGGACATCACCTCTAATTTCATCACCATGTGGCTCACTCAAGCCCTGACTGACACAACCTCCCTTAGCCTCCTTCCCCCTCTCTGATTGAAGGGCTAGAGGGTAGAGTACCAAACTCCTCCCAAAGCCCTCCTTGATAGAGGGCAGAAACTAGACTTTTGGATTGACTCTGTATCTGCTGCTCTGCTTGGTTTTAATCTCCAGAACAAGGTATGTTCCTAGGCACCCCCTCTACTTCCACTCCTGATGCCTTTTCCTGCATCTTTGTGTGTGTGTTCCCCCATTAGCTTGTAAATTCCTCCTTTTTGTACTTTTTATACATTTAGCACGGTGACTGATATATAACAGGCACTTAATAAATATTTATTGAATTGGATTGGATATGTAAATGCATATATATATGTGTGTATGTATATATATGTATATGTGTATGTGTGTGTGTGTATACATACACACACGCACACACGCACACACACACACAATAGGGGCAGTTAGGTGGCACAGTGGATAGAGCGCCAGGCCACAAGTTCAAATCTGGCCTCAGATACTTACTAGCAGTGTGACCCTGGGCAAGTTATTTAAAGCTATTGGCATCAGTTTTCTCATCTGTAAAATGAGCTGAAGAAGAAAATGGCAAACCACTCCAGTATCTTCACCAAGAAAACCCTAAATAGGGACACAAAGAGTCAGACACAACTGAAACTAAACAATTTTCCTTCTCTCTCTCCTTCCCTCCCTCCCTTACTCTCTCTCTCCCTTCTCTCCCCCTCCACTGTTATACATGTTGTAAATATATATATATATATATACATAACACATGTGTAAATGTTATACTCACATATGTAACATACACATCTTGCGCAGCATCACTCATGTGCTACATTATGATATGTACATTTCTATGTGTGTATGTACATAATGCATATATGTATGTGCTTACTTACATGTGTGTGTTGGTCCATCAGTGAGTTGTCACTGCATAGTCTACCTCATACCACTTCTACCTCTTCATCAGAGATATTGTTCCTGTGAATGGTGTTTGGCCATTTGCTATTGGCCTAGGGGATAATTTCAAATGTGATTATGAGTCTTGGGCTGCTGAAACTCCCTCCTTGGCCACAACTTTCCACTCTTGCATTCCTATCCTTACCTGGCCAATCCCTTCCATGCCCTAATCATACTTTACCACATACGTACATAAATATACTCATTTAGGCACATGTTGTCACCCTCATTTGTACGTAAGCTTCTGGAAGTCAGAGGCTATTAGTACAGTTCTTGGCAAGTAATAAGCACTGAATAAGTGCTTATTGACTTGGAGCCTGGCTGGATTTAAAGGGACCGCTGAAAACAGCTTGTATTATCTTCAAAGTATGCTACATAATAAAGTAGGAAGCTATGTGTATTCATTTTAAGAAGACCTTTAAAGTAATGCTAATAACTCCCAAAAGCTTTAACCCTTTAAAGGGTAAATGATCAACTCTTCTATCTAGAAGGACATTCAATAAGTCTTCAGAGGGTACTTTGAACCTCTGGCGCCTCCACAAGGCTAGATTACTGACAATCATAATAAATGTTGGTTGTTATCTACTGCAATGTCTTCTACTGAACTGGCTTCTAGCACTTTAGGAGAAGCACAAAATACCACTCTAGAAAATGTGACTCTTCCCCCCTCCCCCCCACATGACTATAGTTTTCGGAGACCTCTACCAAGCTGAAGACATCCTTCATACTAAACTGCTTAATGATTTAAGCAATACTATTTTCCTAGTCAACCTGCTCATTTACTTTTTTTCTTCCCTCTTCCTCATTGTATCCCAATCTAATATTCATTTTCCAAATCTTGGCCAGTCTGCTTCTCCCACATCTCTCTCATCACAAGTATTGCCTTCAGAGACCCTTCTCTCCATTCACCTGGACTATCAAAATAACCTCATTCATTTCCTTGCTTCCAGGATTTAACCTCTCTATTACATGCATCCTGCACCCCTCTTCCTCCTGCCAAAAAAACTGCCAGTGACTAAGTTGGCCTTTGTTTCTATGAGGACACAAATACCTTAGACTTGCATTGAGCCCCTCTATAATCAGGCTTCACTCTGTTTTTCCAGCCTTATTTCATATTATTCTCGTATGTGCTAACCAAAGTGGACTTACTAGTTATTTGCCAAAACTGGCATTCCATTTCCCACTTCCATGCATCTGCAGAGGCCATCCCCTATGGTTCCAATGCATTCCTTTCTCATTTCTGCTTCTCAGGAAGAATCCTTAGCTTTCTTCAGTAACAAATAACTGATATTTCTATAGACGCTTCTAAGTTTTGCAATGCACTTGCCAAAAATTATCTAATTTGGTTTTCCACAAATCCTTTGAAGCAGGTAACTCAAAGGTACCTAATATTTTGTTAGTTAATATTTTGCACATTATGCAATGTACGTTTACAGAAGTTTAGTAACTTGTTTATGGTGATATAACCAGTAAATGTAGGAGGCAAGATTTTGAAACCTGTACTTCCTACCACAAAGCTCAGTACTCCTTATACTATGCTATGCCAGCTTTCCTTTAAAGCTCAGCTCAGGAGCTACCTCCACTATGAGCCCTTCTCTAACTTGTATTTATTTGTGTAAATGTCATATCTCTCCTAACCTTGTGGGCAGGGCAGTTTTCTTTTTCACTTTATATTCCTAGCACCTAGCACAGAAGCTCACACATGGTAACTGCTTAGTAAATGCTTCTTTTGACTGTGTTCAAAACAATGGCAGGACTTCATCTTCTCTTCTATTTCCCAAACCTCTTTCTTGCAAACATTTTTAAACAGGCATAAGAAGTGGACACATAACCAGGCAGACTGTAGAAAAGGGAAAACAGAGAAAGCGCTGTCCAAATGGACTAAGGAAGAAGAAAAGCACAACAGATTTTGAAACAGTTTTTGATTTGATCTTTTAAGATTCCATGGAACAGATGGGTAGGGCCCAGAATTCATCAGAATTTGTACAGAGAGAAATAAAGGAACCCTAGAGTTCCATTCTTCTCTACAGCATAATATGGCATAATCACACAGGTAAGAAGAAATTCTTTTCACTTTTGCTTTTCCTAAAACAAATTTATGCAAAGAAGGGCAGACAACCAATTTATGCAGGCAATGTGAATTATAAGTGACAGAATCAAGATTAGAATGTTAGAGCTGGAAGAAACCTTAGAGATCATCTGGGCACATCAAGGCCTTCACTTGACAAAGGAGGAAATGGAGCTCAAAAGATGTGGAGTGACTTGCTAAAGTCACAGAGCTGATCAGTCAGGGGGCATAGCTAAGACTAGACTCAAGGACTCCTGGCTCTCAAGCGAGAGTAGAAATCATAGTAGAGACTAGAAAGTAGAAACTGCTAAATAAACTTTTGAGACTTTAGAAAGCAACATCATGTCATGGAAGGAAGACCAGATTGAGTTTGAAGGGCCTGTTTGAAATCCTGCCTCTATTATTCCCTTTTTAACCTCATTTTTCTCATCTCTAAAATGAAGGAATGGGGCAGGTAGGTGGCACTGTGGATAGAGCACCGGCCCTGAAGTCAGGAGGACCTGAGTTCAAATCCGGCCTCAGCCCAGACACTTGACACTTACTTGCTGTGTTATCCTGGGCAAGTCACTTAACCCCAATTGCCCAAAAAATCATCAACAACAACAAAAACCAAATAAAGTGAAGGGATTACACTAGATCAGGCATGGGGAACCTGTGACCTCGAGGCCACATGTGGTCCTCAGGTGAGACCCTTTGATTGAATCCAAACTTCACAAAACAAATCCCCTTAATAAAAGGATTTGTTCTGTAAAACTTGGACTCAGTCAAAAGGCCACACCCAAGGACCTAGAAGGCCACACGTGGCCTCAAGGCTGCAGGTTCCCCACCCTGGTCTAGATGATCTCCAAAACATCAAAAATGTTTAAATTTAAATTAGTAGTCCCATTTCTCATTAGTGAGCTCATGGATCACAGGACCACAGATTAAGGTTTAGAAGGGACTTGATAGGTCTAATACTCTCATTTTAGAGATGCAAGAACTGAGGGTCAACTAGGTTGTGACTTGCCTGTGTCACACAGTGAGAAAGTGGTAGAACCAAGATTAAAACTCATATCCTCTGACATAAACCTAGTGTTCTCTCTAATATTTTTTTGAAATTTTCAATTAATCCAAAAAAATACTAAGCACCTACTATGATCAAAGCACTGTGCTATGACACAAAGATAAATATGAAACAGTCCCTGTTCTCAAAGAGCTCATGGGTAAAATGACATGTACACATCTAAGTAAACAGAAAATACACTTCACACAAATATAATTTCAGGGGAGGAGGGAATGAGGCACTAGTAGGTGATGGGATCAAAAATTGTCTTATGTTGGAGCTGGAAGTTAAGTAGAACCCTGAAGGAAGCTAGAGATTCTAAGAGGCACAGGAGAAGGAAGAATGCGTGCCATACGTGAGTGAGTCTATTCAAAGGCATGGGGACAGGAGAGGGAACGTTATGCAAGAGCACCAGCAAATGGGCCCATTTTGCTGAACCATCAAGTACATGACTACTGTGTATGAAGAGGAATTCTGTGTAATAAACTCTGGAAATGTAATATAGAGCCAGACTGTGAGGAGCTTTA
The DNA here is from genome assembly GCF_003287225.1 of Phascolarctos cinereus. Classification (NCBI taxonomy): domain Eukaryota; kingdom Metazoa; phylum Chordata; class Mammalia; order Diprotodontia; family Phascolarctidae; genus Phascolarctos; species Phascolarctos cinereus. Next base: position 401,529,303 of record NW_027555625.1, on the reverse strand, counting down.
GACCAAATAGAGTAGTTTGCTTTTGATCCTTGGGAAATAGGGAGCCACTATAGGGGCGGCTAGGTGGCACAGTGGAAAGAACACCAGCCCTGAAGTCAGGAGGAGCTGAGAAAGAAAGGAAGGAAGGAAGGAAGGAAGGAAGGAAGGAAGGAAGGAAGGAAGGAAGGAAGGAAGGAAGGAAGGAAGGAAGGAAGGAGGGAGGGAAGGAGGGAAGGAAGGAGGGAGGGAGGGAAGGAAGGAAGGAAGGAAGGAAGAAAGAAAGAAAGAAAGAAAGAAAGAAAGAAGACAGACAGACAGACAGAAAAAAAGAAAGAAAGAAAGACAGACAGACAGAAAAAGAAAGAAAGAAAGAAAGAAAGAGAAAGAAAGAAAGAAAGAAAGAAAGAAAGAAAGAAAGGAAGGAAGGAAGGAAGGAAGGAAGGAAGGAAGGAGGGAGGAGGGAGGGAGGGAAGGAAGGAAGGAGGAGGAAGGAAGGAGGGAAGGAAGGAGGGAAGGAAGGAGGGAAGGAAGGAGGGAAGGAAGGAGGGAAGGAAGGAGGGAGGGAGGGAAGGAAGGAAGGAAGGAGGGAAGGAAGAAAAAGAAAGAAAGAAAGAAAGAAAAGAAGAAGAAAGAAAGAAGACAGAAAGAAAAAGAGAAAAGAAAGAAGAAAGAAAGAAGAAAGAAAGAAAGAAAAAGAAGAAAGAAAGAAAGAAAGAAAGAAAAAGGAAGGAAGGAAGGAAGAAAGAAAGAAGAAAGAAAGAAAGAAAGAAGAAAGAAAGAAAGAAAAGAAAGAAGGAAGAAAGAAAGAAAGAAAGAAAGAAGGAAAGAAAGAAAGAAAGAAAGAAAGAAAGAAAGAAAGAAAGAAAGAAAGAAAGAAAGAAAGAAAGAAAGAAAGAAAGAAAGAAAGAGAGCTACTTGGAGCATGGATCCTGGCTCTCCCGTAATGATCTCCAGAATGATCTAAAAAGGGAACCAACTGGAACAGTGATCAAGAAATCCAAGGAATGACATCAGTAAACTCCTGAACAGAGCCAAGAGCTGAAGAAAAAGCCAAAGGGGGAAAGTCTTAAAGAGGGGTCCTAGCAGGGAAGCCAGCTTAAGCTTAGGCAGACGGTTGGCAGCAGAGCCCCAACCAGGGATGCCCCAAGGAGTCTGGAAGACTAAAACCAAGTCTTAACTAAAAATGCCACAGGGGCTGAAAGACCACAGCAGCACTGTTCAGGGACTATGCATTGGTCCAAACAATTTGGAAAGTGATTCGCAAACATACCAAGATCACTAAACATCATATCTACTGACCTAGAGATTCTGTTAGTCGTGTACCCTAAAGAGGTAGAAGAAAGAGGGAAAGGACACATCTACACAAAGCACTTTTTATTGTAGCAAAATACTAAAAACTAAGGTACAATGCTCATCAGTGGGGAAATGGTTAGACAAGTTATGTATATGAATATAATAGGATATGTATCATGCTATGAGAAATGACAGAAGGGTCATGTTCAGAGAAATTGAGTAAGACTTGTATCAAGTGATACAGAGCAGGGGCAGCTAGGTGGTACAGTGGATAGAGCTCTGGCCTTGGTGTCAGAAGGACATGAGTTCAAATCCAGTCTCAGACACATGACACTTACTAGCTGTGTGGCCCTGGGCAACCCCAATTGCCTCACCAAAAAAGCAAAAAAAAAAAAATGAAGTAATACAGACATGTAGGAAAACAATTTATACAATGACTATAACATTATAAAGAAAGTAAGAAAAAAACTTTGAAAGACTGAAGAACTCTGATCAACCATGATCCCAGAGGACTGATGATGAAGCCTGCTACTTATCACCTGACAGAAAGGCTATGTACCAGAAGTGCGAAATAAGACATACATTTTTGGATATGGCCAATGTGTGGATTGTTCTATTTGACTATACTTATCTATTACAAATGAGGGTTTGTCTATTTCTGATGGTGGGTGAATTGCTTGAGGGGGAGGTGGCCTAATCAGAACAATGCCAAAAAAGGAAAAAGAAAAGAAAAGAGAAGAAAGAATGAAAAGGGCATCAAGGAAGCTTTTTCGTTTTGTTTTTTTTCAATGCACAGAAGAGCTTTGTTCTTGGGGACAGCTTTGTCACTTGTGCTGAATTTATTGGATCCTTAAAAAAACCTAACGTGTACATAATGGAGATTTGTTATTTCATTATACAATCTGCTTTTTCTGTTCTTCTTCATATATGAAAATGTGCATATTTGTTGATGTTTATCAAGTTCTGAATAACAAAAACAATTCCAGGAAAAAAAAGTAAGATACCCTTTTGGCACCTATGTGGAGGAGGAATTGACAAGGGGAAAGATTTGAGACGAGGAGCCCAATTATAAATCTGATAAAGTACTGCAGATTCTGGGCTTCACATTATGAAAAATATCTTAATCACCACAAGAAAACATAACTATTTTAAAAATATTTCATGAGAAACAGGAAGAGAGTGCAGTGTACATGTACGTAGAGATAGTTGGGCATGAGGGGCTCCCCAGAGTGTAAGTACATACCATACCTCCCGAAAGAGAAATTGATGACTCTCTTAAGAATAAGGAGAAAATGCAGCTGAATAAATAATGTCTTTCAAGAGGTTTAATACATTGTAAAGAGCATTTTTACTGATTGGTAAAAATTCTTTTTGATTAATTAATGTTTCCAACATATTTTCAAGATGAAAAAAGAATTATGAGGTCTAAATAATAATTGCTATTTTTCTTATATACCTTAGTTACTCATGATTTCTAGGTTATGTTAGCTCATGATGTCCCTGAAGTACGAATCAGGAGATTTTAGTTTGGGCTCTGCTTCTGACTAGCTTCATGAATGTTGATAAATTGTTCCCCATTTCTGGGACTTATTTTCCTCCTTTGTAAAACAAGGTTAGAATACATAATCCAGGGGGTGCAGTGGGTAAAGTCACTGGACCTGGAGTCAGAAATACCTGAATTCTAATCAATTCTCAGACTCTCTGTGTGACCCTGGGCAAGTCACTTAACCTCTATGTGCCTTAATTTTCCTACCTCGAAAATGAGGATAATAATAGCCCCTGTTTCCCAGGGTTATTGTGAGGATAAGATGAGATAATATCTGTGAAGCACTTTGTAAACCTTAAAGCATTATATAAATGCTAGCTAGTCTTATTAGGTATTATTCTAAAGTCCTTTTGAGGTTTAAGATTCCTCAATTTCAAGTTTTTCATAAAGAAGATTATATGGCATCAGAAGTTTTCAATAGCATCATATAGAATGATTCTCAGAGAGGAGTCAGAAAGATAAAATAAAATTTTTGAAAACATTATTCAGTTTCCCAAATGTAGTTCAGCCATTTCTTCCTCCTTGTCAAATCTGGACCCAATCCATTGTTCATCTACACTGTCAATAGTAAGTAAGCATTTAATAAACACTTATATATAACATGCACTGGGAATACAAATACAAGCAGAAAGAAAGACAGCCACTGCCTTCAGTTAGCCAACATTCTAATGGAGAAAGACCATACATAAAAAGGAGCTGAAAAGTAAGGGGTACAGGAAGAAGTATACACATAGGGGTTTGGGGGCTATTAGCAGTGCAATGTGAAGTGGAATAAAAATGTGATGGGCCTGGGTACTTTTCTCAAAATCTAGGTTCTGGAATGAACCAGCCAAAAAGAGAAAGAGGTCACAGATTCGGGTACACTTCCAATGTAAGAAGTCCAAGGGTGAAGTGAACTTGGCGTGTGATGAGGCATGTGTGGCACAGTAAAGAAAGTGTGGAGAGTCAGGAATGTCCAAAATATATGTACCGAGGAATCAGGCCAATAGACTATCCGTTCAACTACCCAGCATAGTCTAGGAAATAGGAATTCATCATCCACTTGGTTTTTCCCATGTGCATTGTTAGGTTGAACTTGAAATGTTATTTTCAAACTAGAGTATCTGGAGGACCTCACCTTCCATTTGTAATTTGTACTGAATATCTGTAGCTGTGGTAAACACTCTGGTAAGCATTTGTCTCCTTGTTTTACGTCTCACTTGAAGTTAATAATTGCAAAACTATTGTAAAAAGTTATCTCAGTTTATGATTCTATTAAGGGATCTTTATCATTTTAACATTTTCATGAAGACACATTGTTGGTGGAAAGCTTTTAAAGTAGTATTTTCCTTTATTATATCACAAGGTATTTTTTGTATCAAGAAATAATTCTCCACATTTCAGTCACTTGCGTGAGTAAATAGTTATAGAATACTGTATGACAATGTTTTCAAAAATCCTTGTTGTTTCTTTCTAGTATTTTCCTCAGGGATGTTTTTGATACATTTGTAGATTATTCTCATGAAACTTTGCGTAGTGGTAAGAAAGTAGGCACATAAGTCAGTAGTTAGTGATAGACGCTTACTGAACTATAGGAATGTGGTAATACAGAATGACAAAAATGGTGTTATGGATCAATATCTTACCTGAAGATGATTCATATAATATAATTAAGGGAACCATAAATTGCCACAGACCCTAATAATGTTGGTACCACTGATTATATTTTGCTACCTGAGCAGCACATGCTCGGATGATAGGAGAATGAAAGCTTTCCTACGGGACTGTAAGACTTACAAAATGTTCCCCCTGCCCCCAACAACTCTGTGAGGTAGACGCTAAAAGCATTACATATGTTGTTGTCGTTGAGTCATTTCAGTCGTGTCTGACTCTTTGTGACCCCATTTTTTTTTTTGGCAAAGATATTGGAGTGATTCATCATTTCCTTCTCCAGCTCATTTTTATAAATGAGGAACTGAGGCAAACAGAGGTTAAGTAATTTGCTTCAGGACACAGAGCTAGTTCATTTCTGAATCCAGATTTGAACTCAGGTCTTCCTAACTCCAGGCCCAGTGCTTTATTCACTATACCACCTAGCTGCCTAAGCCTTGTAAGATGATGTTGCTGGCCTGGTCAGATTTCCTTCTGTAAAGATAGTTGAATGTTACCTAATTAATAATAGAATGTTAGAGCTGAAAAATGTACTTGCTAATTGTGTGATCGTAAGCAAGTTACTTAGATTCTCTGGGACTGTTTACTTTTAATAGGTAAGTGGTACACTGAGGCCTAGAAAAGTAAGAGATTTGTCCAGGACAAAACAGCTAGTGTACACTGGTAGTCAAACCCAAATATGCTGACTTAAAGATCACCCTCTTTCTGCTACATACTGACAGGCTAGGAAAATGATGGGGAACTTGCTGCCACAAGGCCACATGTGGCCCTCTAGGCTCTCAAATCCCTTGCCTTGTTCTGTGAAGTTTGGATTCAGTCAAAGGGCCGCACTTGAGGGTTTAGAGGGCCACATGTGGCCTGGAGGTCTCAGTTTCCCCACCCCTAGGCCACAGAAAGGGTGGGGTTTCACCCCACACAGATGAATATAAACACAAGAGGCCCATATACCTCAACCGAATCAACCACTCAGCCAGAAATGCAAACTTAGTTAATTTGAATAGGATTTGGGCAATTGGATGAAAGGCAGACAGTTCCACATTGGAAACATGTTGTGGCTGGTTGAGATCAAGTCACAGCTCTTGGGTTATAAAATACGGCAGAAAGCCGGTTTAGAAGCCTACCGGTTAATTGGTGGACAAGTCAAACAGTGAGTAATAAAGTGGTGAACTCGTCTAATTGTAGATTTTCCAGTCGGGAGACAATTTCTAGTTTGAGATATGGAGCCAAGATTCTGAGAGTGAATCATTGCTGGGGCTGGACTGAGAGTTTCCTTATCTTACACCCCCCACCCACCCACTGATCGTGTTATCAGAGAGACAGGATCGATAATAGGTAGTACAGTCAGCTGAGATCAGAGAGCCTGGACTTGCAGGAGATGTATCCAGCTAGGAGCAGGTTACCCAAAGAGAAGCAGCTTGAGGGAGCACGACCCCTGGTGGCAGAAAGAAGTATTTGCTTTAGACTCTACAGAGGCACAAATCCTTGTGGTCCAGCAGAGTTACACCCACAGAGAACTTCATGACAACTCTATGAAGGGAGAAAAGCACTTCTGGTAGCTGGGAACTGTGTTACCCTTTCACCAAATCTGTTCCCAGTGAGTGTGTTTTAGTATTTTTTAATTTTAAGTGTGATCCCACTCTCTTGAGGATTATATTTACAAGGATACAGTTTGTCCCTGGTTTGGAGGGATTTTTCTTTTTTTTATAACTACTTTTCTTACAATACTATCTTTGTAAATATCTTTGCTGAAATGGTAATTAAGAGTCAGGTTATTCAGGGCAGCTAGGTGGCACAGTGGATGGAGCACTGGCCCTGGGGTGAAGAGGACCTGAGTTCAAATCCAGCCTCAGACACATAACACTAGCTGTGTGACTCTGGGCAAGTCACTTCACCCCAATTGCCTTGCTAAAAGAAAAGAAAAGTCAGATTATTACTGGAAAGCACACCTGTTGGGGTATGTGAGTATGTGAGTGACATTACTAGAAACCTGATCACTCAAGGTTATCCTCCAGAACCTACAGAGTTATAATCCTAGGCTTCAGGAACCTGTTCCGCCATTGCAAGTTTAAGTTGGAGAAATAACTCAGGAGAGGATGGCATACACTGAAGGCTTCACTTAGAATCATTTTGGGGTCCTTTATACTTGCAAGGACCCACTGGAGAGATTCATCCTGTAGGAATATCTGTCTTGAATACTTTGATTTATAGGGATCCATTAGAGAAAAATAGCACTTCCTCTTTAAAAAAAACTAATTGGACTATTTGTACTGTGCTTTCTTACAATACAGAGAAAACATTTACTTGTTTTTACTGTTTATATATTGATACCTATTTTATTAATGTAACAAAAAGATCATTCAAGGTCACTCGTTTATTTGCACATAGCTCATAAGTGTTCTTCCCCTCCCCTACTTATTCCTTTCAAACTGTGTGTTTGCCTTATGGGAAAATTTATCCAGATAGCTGGTCTGAAATCCTTAAAGATTTCAGGTCCATAGGTTAAAGTCGTCTCTCTGGTTTAGGAACCCCAGGTAATCAACCCTAAGTGGTTAATCCCTTTTGGAATTCCTACATATTGAGAGATCTTGTGAAAATGGAAGCGCTAGAATCTAGAGGATCCAAGAATCCTCAGAAACTCCAATAACTAAAACAAAACAAAACAAAAAAAACCACAGAAAGAATGTCAAAGAAAACCAGAGAGTTGTAATATATCATCTATCAGTTCAGGACTACAGAAAAAGATTTCCAAAATCCTGCGGATGTTTTTAGTGGAGACAAGCCAAGATAGGCAATTAATCAGATATGCAAGAACCCAGAGAAGGAGGCAAGCAGAAACCAGCCTTCGGGCATCATGGTGTGCAGTACTGAAGCAGCTCAGGGCTCAGACAGCCCTTGTTGGAACCACAGCAGGAGTCCCAGAAAGGGAAAAAGGCAGAGCAGCACCTGAGATCTCACAGGAAGCACGATAGGGGCCCAAAAACAACATCTGGGTTGGGCGTGTCAGGCTCACGGTAAGGGACAGAGCCAATGCTGGGTTTGAAATGTTCATAGAAAACAAGACAAAAAAGGAGTCAAGACCAACATCTACATCAAAGTACCCAGAGAATGAGCCCCAAACCAAAAATTCACATAGAAAGTAGAGCCTATGCTTAGCCAATGCATATGGGAACAAAAATATGAGAGGTAGCTGAGTCTGCTTCAGCAAACCTCAATCAAGAAATGAGATTAGAAATATGGGTAAATGGAAGAAAGTTACAAACACAAATGATAAAACCCTATGGACTGAGAGACGCCCAAGATATAAATGCAGAAGAACAGAGTAACTCTATAACAATTCCAAGTAGAACATAGAGAAAAGGATGTCTTACCATAAGGACTACAAGAGCACCTCTAAGAAATGAGAGACACAATCCAGAAAAGTCTAATCAACTGGAAAACAACAAAAATGCATTGATAGGTAAAATTTTAAAATTCTAATAAAACAGGCAACTGGCCAGACTGAGTTTTACAAAAAGAGAGAGGAAAATCAAATTGTATTTACAAATGAATTCTATAAGATGTTCAAAGAATAATTAATTCTGATATTACTCAAACTCTTTGCAAAAACTAGAAGAGATTCTTCCAAACTCTTTTTTGACACAAATATAGTTTTGTTATTATAAATATTGTCGTTGTAAATATTATTGAAAATCTTAAATAAAAATGAGCACAGAGCCTATAACAATATATATATAAAAGGTTATATATTATAACTAGTATGGATGTATACCAGTAACACAGGGTTGATTAAATGTATGGAAAACCATAAATATAATGTACCACATTAAAAATGAAAAATAATAAAAATTACAAAATTATTTTAGTAGTTGGTAGAAAAGATTTTGAAAAAATCTAACTTATTTTTTAGAAGCAGTATAAAGCACAAGGATAAATGGACCTTAATATGTAAGTAGTATCTATCTAAATTCAAGACTCTACAGTACAGTACATGTAATGAAGACAATCTAGAGGCCTTTACAATAAAATCAGCGTTAAATCAAAAATATTCTTTATCAATGCCACTATTTAACATAATGATAGAAGTGCTAGCTATAGCAATAACATAAGAGAAAGAAATTGAGGGAATAAACGTAGGTAAAGAAGGAACAAAACTATTGTTTTATTACTGAAAATATCATGGCCAAAAGAATGAATTAAATTTGATTTAAAGAATTAATAACCTCAGCAAAGTAAGAGGATATAAAACAAATTACTTAAATCATAGTATTTCTATATATCATCATTATAACTCAGCTGAAAATCATAGTAATCTACTGTTTAACAAATCCAAAGATCCAAGATTTTAGGACAAGAAATCACTATTTGACAAAAATTATTGGGAAAGCAGTTTGGCAGAAACTTGCATAGATCATCATCTCATGCTGCATATCGAGATAAGGTCAAAATGGAAACATGATTTAGACATAAAGGATGATATCATAAGCAAATTAGAGGACAAAGAATATTTTACCTGTCAGATTAATGGAAAAGGGGAGAATTTAAGACCAAACAAAAGATAAAGAAAATTACAGGACACAAAATGAATAGTTTTGATTAAATTAATAAATTTTTGCACAAACAAAATCGATGCTGCCAAGATTATAAGGAAAGCAGAAAACCAGGAGAAAATCTTTGCATCAAGTTTCTCTGATAAAGGCCTCTTTTCTCACATATGTAGAAAATCAAGTCAAACTTATATGAGTACAAGTCATTCCCCAATTTATAAATAGTCAAAGACTACAAAAAGACAGTTTTCAGAAGAAGAAATCAAAGCTATCTATGGTTATAAGAAAAAATGCTCTAAATAACTATTGATTAGAGAAATGCAAACTCAAATAACTCTGAGGTACCACCTCATGCCTATCAGATTGGCTAATATGACAGAAAAGGAAAATGACAAATTTTGGAGGAGAGGTGGAAAAACTGGGACCCTAATGCACCATTGGTGGAGTTGTAAACTGGAAAGCAATTTGGAAGCATGTCTAAATGGCTATAAAACTCTGTATACTCTCTGACCCAGCAATACCACTACTAGGTCTGTACCCCAAAGAGATCAAAGAAAAAGGAAAGGACAAAAATATTTATAGTAGCTCTTTTTGTGGTTGCAAAGAATTGGAAATTGAGGGGATACTCATCAATTGGGGAATGGCTGAACACATTATGGTATATGTTTGTGATGGAATAATATTATGCTATAAGAAATGATGAAAAGGATGCTTTCAGAAAAAAAAAACCCAGAAAGACTTACATGAACTGATGCAGAGTGAAATGAGCAGAACCAGGAGAACATGGTACACAGCAACAGCAATATTATAATGATGATCAACTGTGAATGGCTTCACTATTTCCAGCAATACAATGATCCAAGATAGTTCTGAAAGACTTATGATGAAAAATGTTATTCACCTCCAGAGAAAGAATGGATGGAATCTGAATGCAGATTAAAGCATACTTTCTTTTTTCAAATACCTTATTATTCTTGGGGAGTTGTTTTTGGTCTGCATTTTCTTTTGCAACATGGCTAATATTGAAATGTTTTATATGGCTGCACATATCTATATCAAATTGCTTGTATTCTCAAGGAAAGGGGAGGGAAGGGAGAGAGAGAGAGAATTTAGAACTAGCTATTTTAAAAAACAACTGTTAAAATTTTTTTGTCTACTTGTAATTGAGAAAAAAATAAATGGGAAAAACAAGCTCAGCAGAAAGGGATAGAAAAGAGAATTTAATTCAAAATAAATATAAAATTTATAAAATATTGGAGAGTCTTTCTACCAAAATACACAAGAACTATATGACTACAGCTGTAAAATATTCTTAATGTAAATAAAGATAGACCTATTTAATTGGAGAAATGTTAATGGCTCATGGATAGGCACTGACAATACTATGTAAATTAATTTGCTTATACAATGACACATCAAACTATCAAAAAATTACCCTAGAGTGCTAAAAAAAAACCTATAAAGAAATTTATCTGTAGGAAGAAATGGTCAAGAATCATAAGATGAATAACAAAAAAAAATGTGGCAAATAAAAGGGGCCTAGAGGTACTATATCTCAAACTATACTGCAAAGCAGGATTGATCAAAACTACTTGGTACATGTTAAAAAAAACCAGAGAAGTCAATCAGTGGAACATAATAAATACACAACTTACAGAAACAAATGGTCATAGGAATAGAGTGTTTGATAAGGCCAAAGATCCTAACTATTGGGATGAGGACTCTACTAAAAAACTCTGGGAAAACTGGATAATAGTTGGCATAAATCAGATCAACGTTTACCAACATATAATAAAATAAGCTAGAAGTGGATACATTGCTAGGTCACATCAGAAGCAAATTAGAGAAGCATGGTGTGAAAGAATTGGTACAAATGAAGGCAGTAAAGCTAAAATGAGAATGCATATAATTGGTAAGATATTTTACAGAAAGTTTCTCTAATAACTTCATCTATAAAAATATAGATATATGCTATATTTCTTGTAATCAAGAAATGTAAGGAACCAATTAAAATTTGTTAAAATATAAGCTATTTTCCAAAGAATATGAACAAGAAAGTTTGAAAAGAAGAAATCCAAACTATTAATGACCATAAGAAATAATGCTCCCAAACTCTAGTAATTAAGAATGGTAAATTAAAGCAACTCTGTTGCTTTAATGAGGTGCTACACCTCACACTTATCAAATTTACAAAGTTGACAAAAAAGAGAAAATGACAAATTTTGGAGATGCTACTGAAAAACAGACACATTAATGCACTGTTAGTGGAATTGTAAATTGGTTTGGGTATTCTAGAAAGCAATTTGGAACTATACCCAACATGTCACTAAATTATGTTTGCCCTTTGACCCAGAATACCACTTCTTGGCTTATATCCCAGAGAGATCACAGAGGATAAAAATCCAAAATATTTATGGTAGTACTTTTTGTTATATCAAAGAACAGGAGGCTGAAGAGGTACCCATCAATTGGGGAGTGACTGAATAAATTATGCTATATGAATATAATGGAATATTATTATTAGGTAAGAAATGATGAAACTCTTATAGGAACTGTTGAGGTATGAAGTATGTAGAACCAGGAGAACAAATTATACAATAGTAATAATAAACATATTAAAAAAAGAATAAACAACTTAGAAAGACTTAATGGAACTCTGATCAATGCAAAAACCAACAATGAATCCAGAGAATTATCTAGAAAACACGAAACATTCTGTCTACCTTTTGACAGAAAAATGAAGGCATCAAAGTACAGAATAAGACTTACATTTTTGAACTTGGACAGTGAGGGATTATGTTTGTTTGATTCTTCATATTTCTTATAATGCTTTGAAAGCTATAAATTGGATTCATTTTATATTTCAAAAGAAAAGCAAGCTATACATAACAAGCTCTAAAATTTCAAAAAAATCTTTCTATTATATCATGTATATTGGTGTTAAGGTTAGAATAGCACACGTGTGCATATTTTACATACATGTATAGTTGAAGTAAGTCGCATCGATTTGGTGCTTTTACGAGATTGTTTTCTTCTTAGTCTGCTTGTCCCAGTGAAAGATGAATTTGGACCTCCGGCTATATCTCCTATATGCTTCAAGGATCCCTGGAGAAGATTTGGGTATCCTGTGTTGCTTAGATCGTAGAAGACGAAATCTCCACTTGAGAAATATAATATGCCCAAGGATAGGTAGCTTCAGGGAGCATGAACCTTTGTGGCAGAAAGAAGTTCTGTAAAGTCATTGATCCTCAGAAAAGAGTAAGAATCCTTCCCTTCAAAATTGCTTGTTCATGTCCTTTTTTTGTGTATGCAAAGGAAAGCCTCTACAGGCAACAAGAGGGATGGTATCCTAGGAGTACTTTGTAAAATGGTATGTTTGTTAAGTAGTATCACCATGTATGTGGAAGTGTGGACAAATGTCAATTTCCCAATCGTTTTTAAACTGCCACATGAACACTTTTCTCATCGTTTTAAGTCTAGACAATCAATGAAACAACAAAACAAGCACTAATTTGTAGCATTTGCCAATTTTTGAGGTGCAAATGCTCACACTGAAAATTTAATGATCATCTCTCTCCAATGGGTTCAATATGATACCAGCACACTTCTGGAAAGAGTTTCTAGTAACTAGGATTTTTAAGTTAACTTTCCTACATGTATACTTCCCTACCTGTGCACTTTAAGTTTAAGTCCACTCTCTTCAGAGGCCTTGTATTTTCAAGAAGAAATTGTACTCCCTCCTACTTTTAGTGGGGATGTTTTACACCAACTACTCTTACTATGCGTTCTTAATGTATCCTTTTTCTAAAAGTTGATGGGCTCAATCGGTTGATTATTGGTAGGGGCTAGTAAACAATAGTACTAGAAACCTAATCCCTCAAGGTTACCCCTAGAAACAAGAGGAAAATATTTAGTCGTCCTCTAGAAATCAAGTTGGCCACTGAGACCGAAAATTGGGGAAGCGTCCCTGACTAAATTCAACTAAATAAAGTGAGCCACACTGCTCTTTGGGATGGCACGAGGCTGCTATGTAGAGAGTAATGATAGTGCGACATGAAGCTCCTGAACAAGCCAGAGATGCGTAATAGAAAAAGCATTGTATTTGGAGTCCAAGGACCTAGTTAAAATCCTGACTTTGCCACTTATTACCTGTGTCATCTCCAGTCATTCTGACCCATAAGTGGCTACTGGACCCAGATGGCTCTGGAGGAGAATGTGAGGCTGGTGACTTTGCACAGCCCGCCCTCGCTCAAATCAAAATCAATTGTAAGTCATGTCATCATCTCTCTGATGTCATGGTCCTCTTTGAGAAAGAAGGACAAACCACAATCTGTGAGTAGTCAGAGCTGCCTGAATGGCGGCCCAGCTGGCCAGTTCCAGTTGGGCAACGCTGCTCGTCCCCTCTCCCCTCTCCTCCCCTCCCCTCTCCTCCCCTCCAATCCCCTCTCCTCTACTCCCCTCTCTTCTCCTCTCCTCTCTTTTCTTCTCCTCTCTCCTTTCCTGAGGGTGTTCTGCCCAAAGGAAGGTAAATTTTGGTGGCCGAAAGTTACTAAACTTGGGATTTATTGGCTAGATTTCTTTCTCAAAGAGCAAGCCTGAAACCCAATTCACTCTGGATCTCATGGACTGGATAATAATAGGTCGTTGCCCAAGCACCACTTAATGGTGAATGTAAATAGCAACTTTTTCTCTTTGGTTCAGCAACCCTGACGGTTTTTCCCTCTGAGTTTGATTTTTTTTTTTTTTATTACTGTTATTAAAGGGGCCATCCCTTGACTTACTTCTTAAAGAGGCCTGTTCACTGAATGGACGTTGCCTTACTCAAAGTGAGAACCTGAAAAGACCTTAACTTAAAAGGGCCAAGGTCTCTCACTGCATCCTGGCCATCTGCAGTCATTCTGATCCTTAAGTGGCCACTGGACCCAGATGGCTGTAGAGGAGAAAGTGAGGTTGGCGACTTTGCACAGCCCTCCCTCACTCAAATCAAAGTCAGTTGCAAGTCATGTCATCATCTCCCTGATGTCATGGTCCTCTTCGAGAAAGAAAGACAACCCACAACCACAACCATAATCTTGGGCAAGTCACTTTCCTTCTATGTGCTTCAGTTTCCTTATTAATAAAAAAGGTCAGTTGGACTAAAAGATGATCCTGCTGGTTCTTAATAGTCTTTGAACTACGGAGAATGCTTAAGTGTTTCTTCCTATGTGATGCTTACTATGGCACAGGCATCATAAGGCAGTACTTCACACATTTTGCCATCCTGCTTCAGTCTTTTTAACCACATTCTCAGCACAGTACTGTTTATAGGATAATCAAAGATCAAGTTGAAGTAATCTCATCTTTCCTTCTAATTGCCTGTTATCCTTCCAAAAGTAACTGCTCACCATACTCTGATGAGTCATGTAGGCAGGTGTATAATGAGTAAAATGGCTCATTTTTTCTCCAGATAAATTCCTAGGTTAGCCTTTTCTCCACCTCTATCTTCCTTGGTTTCCCTTTCTTCTGCCTCCATTTCCTACTGACCTACAACTCTTATCAGATTTGGACCATGTAGATAGAAAGAGTAGCACTGAATTTACTTCCTAATTTCTCTTTCACATCATCCAAAAGGTTTCAGTTTGGGAATACTAGGTGATTATAATGAGCACCCCTATCCCCATAGAAGAGATCAGAAAATGTTCCTTTCTTTGCAAAGGTGGGGCACTATAATTATGGAACTTTGCCAGTCCAGTCAGACCCTATTGATGTGTCTGCTAGTTTTGGTAAACTACTCCCCCCACCCACTTTTTTTTGCTCCTTAAAAAAAAAGTATGTCTCCCCCCACTCACTCCCACACATCCAAGCCTGTCTCTGTGAGGAGTGCATGGGGAGGGAAATATTAAGGCAATGTAAAATTAAAGATATCAATATAATTTCTAACATAGAGCTGAAAAAACTATAAAAATATAAAGTTGCAGTTTTGTTAGTTTTAAGAGTGACTGGTGTTAGTGAATGATTTATAGGCCTTTTCCTGGGAGTTCTTGACATCTTAGTCTTACCAGTTTTGGAACAGAATAGGCCACATATTAAAAGTAACAATTACAAGCTGGGATATGTCTACAGCAAAATGATCAGGATGAGGGTTGGTTAAAAGTACTGATGATGTTTCATTTGATAAGAAAGGCATTAAGAGAAAATCCTTCAGTATTTGAAAGACTTTCATGTTGAAGGGAGATTAGACTTGTTCTTCTTGGACCCAGATTGCAGAGGTTGGAACGGGTATAGGGAGAGTTGCAGAAAACCAGAAAGACAGATTCAGATTGTTTTAAGGAAATAGTTCTTAATAGTTAGAAATATTCAAAAGCAGTATGGGCTGCTTGGGAAATAGAAAGTTTTCAATCACTGGAGATCTTCAAGAAGATGGTATATGACTACACACCTGGGATCCTGGAGATTGAGTTCCTGTGCAGTTGTGATTTGAATTAGATGACCTCAAAAGTACTTTCCAGCTTGGAGGTTCTGTGAATCTATGAATCTGCGGGCTGCCACAGCAAAGACAAGGTATAATACCACTGAAAACCAAAGCATCACCCACCTCCACTTCCCAATCAAAATGAAACAAAAAACTGCCATCAAGGAGACAGGAAGTTTTCTATATGGCTTGATTGTCATTTTTCAGGCAAATGGAAGTGCCTGTGCAGTGTCCTGTTATTTACTCATGATGTCAAATGTCCTTTGAAACCTTTGTCTCTCGAAGGCCAGTCACATACCACTGCTGAGAGGCCCAGTCTACCCTGGAGCTGGCTCAAAGAGAAAATATTGAATTGGTTGGGATCCTCTCTTTTACTTTCAGAATGTGAATCTTGGAACACTTCACAGTCATGGTCAACAAGTAGCTCCAGAAAAGCAACAGGTTAAGGGTAGACTGGTACACCCGGCAGAGAAACCTATGGGAATATATAAGGCAAGTTTTAGTGAGAATACTGCTCTTGCTATGCTATTCCCAGATCAAATTTCTGCGTTGAAATTTAAAAACAAAACAAAACAAACAAACAAACAAAAAAACCAAAACACTAACCTCCAGAGTCCAGGCAAGAACATTTTAAAGTAGCTAGGGATGATGACCTACTAATTTGGAGGAACGACATACAAAAAATGGCAAATAAGCACTTCCGATGTATTTGAGAGTCTATGATTTTTAAGAGCTAAAATATTTCCCTGCCAGGCTGTTGTTGTTTTCTTTTTCTTACCGAGAACAGTTCAGACATATTCTAATAGGCAAGGTTGCCAGCTAATTGTCAAAGGGGATTAGTATTATCAGTGACCAAACGGTGAGCCTTTGGTCTTCTGGCAGGCCAAGTGGATAATGGAGCCAGCTCAGAAAGTAATTTCTATTTGATACAGCGGTAGCCCTTCATCCCAGCACACCCAGAGTTCATCAGCATTTAGCCCCTTCCTCCAACCCCATAGGAAGAGACCATCTATTCTTAGAATAATTCAGACACAGGGAGTATGGCCCTACAGCCAGGGTTGCAAATAAGCTGAAATGCAAGGTGAGGAAAAGCAGTGAACAAGGTAGTCATTAAAGGCTTTAGGCAGGGATCTATAATCACTGCAATTCCCTGCCCCATGACTGTTTTCATTGTGTTCCAAACCTTCATAGGAGATGGTAATAGGCAATGGGACAACCACAGTAATCGGTTCAAATTAGAACATTGGTGGGGGAGGGGGCAGAGGGGGATGTAGAACTCATATAGGAACAGAGCTATGAAATTGTAGGAAGAGGGTCAATGGCTCAAACATGGGAGAGGCAGTGTGGGCCTGATTGAAAGAATACTAGATGTGGAGTCAGAAGCTCTGGGTTTAAACCCTGGCTTTGCTGTTTATGATCTCTGGGACTTTGGGCAACAGCACTTGGATAGAGTATGCAAAAGCACTTGGATACTAAATGCTTATTGAATAATCAATTGGCTAACTTCACCTCTCTGGGCCTTCTTTTCCTTATCTGTAAAATCAAGTGATTGACCTCTATAATTTCCTCCAGCTCTAAATCTGTGATCTAGACGTAGACACTAGCAGTAGAGAAGATAGAAACAAAGAAACAAGTCACTAATGTTGGAATTTTGTGCTACTCTAGTTCCTACATGTCAGGGCATATGGTAAAAGATTGAGACACAAATTGGTTTGCTCTCCTGAGAGAGAAAACTTAAAGGAGATTTCTGCCCCAGTAAAACTAAACTCACCATTCCTGGGATATACTCAACACTTTTCCATCTCACTGCTTTTGTTTATAATAGTTCCTGTATCCGAGTTATTTCACTACCTGGCTCTACCTGAAGAAATATTTGACATCTTTCAAGGCCAAGTTCAAATGTCAATACCTTCCTAAAGTGTTCCATGATTCATTCTCTCTCTCTCTCTCTCTCCCTCTGTCTGTCTGTCTCTGTGTCTTCGTGTCTCTTTCTCTGTCTCTGTCTGTCTCTCTGTCTGTCTCTGTCTCTCTTTCTCTCCCCAACACTCCTAGTACTTTGCTCTGATTCCTTGATGACATCGATCATGTGTTAATAAGCATTACCACTATTTGTGTAACATATCTCATTTCCCTTAGTAGATTATAAACTCCTTGGGGGCAGGGATTGTCTCAGTTATCTTTGTAGTCTCTATACCACCTTGCATAGTAGGTATTCATCATTAACCGAATGAATGAGAAGAAAAAAAATCCCCAACAGTATTGAATTCTAAAACAAACAGTGGTCCAGACCAGTTGCAGCTGGAAAACTGCCAAATCACAGATTATTTCCCTGTTGACAATTTCTTACAGATGTATTTGAGGCCAGGCTTTAGCAACTGCAAAAAGTGATCAAGAAATGTTAGCCACTTTCCTCCACTAAAAACTGGCCTCAGTAAGTGCAAGAATAACTATAGAAAGCTGGCAATTGCCCTAGAAATGGTAACATTCCAACCTACCTTATATATGTCCTTAGTGAGTTTTAAGAGGTACATGACATCCACATCACAGATGAAAAAGGCTGCTCTGAGGAGAAATGTATTTCTGCAGAAGACCTTAAAAATCTTGATCCAAACCTCTGCAGACATTGAACTTTATCTACCTTCCAATTATTAGGGTGAATGTGTGAACATCTGTCCTTTAATAATGAACAGTGCCTCATCTTCCATTGGAGAGACATTGTCTTGGTCACTTAGGAGAATAAGTAGCCTGGCCTTATTATTTTTCCTATGCCAACAGAACATTTCATCACCCTTGTTGACTAAAGCAGGTAGGTGCCTAGAGATTGTAAGACATGATACATAACGTGAAGGAAGGGGTTGAGGTCTGCCTATTATAGGTGTGAACAGGATTCTTTTGTTAGAATCCATCCTACTGGAATGAATAGCCTCTGTTATGTTTATTGATTACATCCTAAGTATTGATGCAGAGGTGGCTAGAGCTGTCCAGAAAAATAGTCAGAAGCCATTGTGTACTTTTTCATTTTGGCAAGGCCAGATAATAAATAAACAATTCACTTGTAAAATCTAAATAAAATGTTTGATTTTTCTAACATCCTGGGAGGATAAAATTGAATATGTAGAAAATGTTTTCAAATGTTTAAACCCTAGCTTAGTCATCTCTCTTTTCTCAACAAAGGAATATTCACCTTCTCCCCCCCCCCCCATAACATTGTCCTTTCTAGTCTCAACTGTAAAAAGACATAGAGAAGAATGTCAGGGCAGTCATAGTATTCTATACCTTCTCAGGATTGTTTGTTGCAGTAGTAGAACTTCTTCCTTGTGAACTTCTAGGTAATCTCTTTTATTTGTCAAGAAACCCACTTTGTCATTAACACAAGAGATGAGGAGTTAACGAGATACTTCATGCCTGGGTATCTTTCATTATTGCAGGGGTTAAACTACATCATGAGAAGCCCAAGATTTAGTGCATTAAGACCAGCTGGGTTAGGCAATAGTCTTGCAAAGAGATACGGCATGCACGTTTTTATTTTCAGCAAATGTACGTGATGGCAACAACATTGTTCATTTGTAGCTTGTACCACCAAAGCAGTGCTTCATCATAAGAAAACAAGGCCTATAGAGACAGGCTAAGAAATTCTATGAGAAATATCATACGATGAACTGTCATGCGTAACATAGCTATTACATCTATCTATCAGTCTATCATTCTGTCTATCTATCTATCATTCTGTCTATCTATCTATCTATCTATCTATCTATCTATCTATCTCTATCTATCATCTATCTATTTATCTATGTTATGAGATTTAGAAAGGATAAGCTACATCTACCTATATCTATATAGCTACTGTCTTCAGAAATGTGAAAAATTTCTGCACTATTCCATTTTAATTTGAGAACTGGAAAAAAAGAGAATTTTGACAATAGCAATGGGGAAAGATAGTTTAAAAATTTGTTTCATTTAAAATTGGAAGACTAGATCAAGGTAAACCTATAAGCAGGATTGTCAGGGCCACTAGAAGATGACTATTAAATTCTAATAGAAGAATAACTTTCTCATTCATTTTATGTCAATGATTTTATGCTTATTGTACTTGGCATAATAATTCCATGTGTTAAGGAAGATTTTTATCCTGATGAAGTTATGTTTTTGGAACCTTGATGAACTAGTCTATGAAACATTGGAGTTATTCGTGTTTCTACAGTTGGAGAAATAAGTTCATTGCGTGTTTTAGGTTCTAAGTGGTTACTCAGACCTAAAAACTTTCCTCTTAACAGTTTTAAACATTATAATATGGCAGTAGCGTACAGCATGTGTCACAAAGGAAAATGCTTTGTCTTTTCTGGACACTCCCTGACGCCTTTCTTCCAACACATGGGGAAGGTGAGCTAGTGTTTTGGGGATGCACATCTATGTTATTTCTTCAAACAGCCAGTCACAATCTGTAGGAACTAAGGCTCTGCCTTTCAAACATGTACAATCCCTGTGTAAGTAGATACAATGTAAGCTATGTAACCACAATGTTATTGATTCAGAACCTCGAAGGCCAAGTCATTGAATATATTCATCCACTTTGGAATGTTACTCTAAAAAATCTTTGGGTACTAAGAAGGGTGCTCTTCTGAGAGGCGTTATTTAGGAGTCAAAGGCCAACCAGCCACGTAACCGTGAGAGAGAATTCTGGCAGAAGCCTAAGCGAGCAGAGTGGGGTATACAGTCTGCAATAGCTATTCTTTCACCTGCCACAAATGATTTTTTTTTAAAAAACCCCCACAGAACGTGCTTTGTTATTTTACATGAGGCTATAATGCATTAACTCTTGTAATAGGACTAGGTGAAAGTTTATTTATTCATTCATTTCTGCTGTAGACACGAGCTTGACGAATGCATACAATAGCTAGTGCTCTCCACAGCCATTAGTAGACTCTTGGCATACTGTTTTGTGGGTTTTCTGCTTGCATCCGTCTACCCTAAACTGAAATTTTCTCTTCTCCTAGTGACTAACAACAGAGGAAAATGGAGCCAGCAGTTTGTATGATACAATAGTTAAGAGATCAACAGGACTCAATACAATCATGGAATAATGGGAAGAGTACTGGCTTTGGAATCAGGAGAATCTCAGTTCAAATCCCAGCTCTGTCCACTCTCTGGGCGACCTGGGGCAATCTCTGGTGTTCGTTTTCCCTATCTATAAAAATGAGAGGGTTAGACTCCATGATCCCTAAGGTCCCTCCTAGGTCTAAATATACAATCTGAAGATTTGGTTCCCTGTGGTGCTGCTAATGTATATGCATCATAATAGAATTCTTTTCTTATGCGGTGTCTGCCATGACATTCGTGATCAGTCTCAATAATTTGCTAATAATCTCTCTCTTCCTCACTCCTACCCAAATATTCTGCAACTGAAATTTTAAAAAATCACTATGCCCTCACTAGTACATTTTAGTCACCTCTTAGACAATTCGCTTTCATTATTTTATGTAATATACCTTCAGGCGACTGAGTCCATCTATAGGCTTCTTTTTGACACTATGCGTTGTCCTATGCGCTTAGCAGTTCAGTGAACTGAGCTGATTCAAATGAGCCTTGAAATGTTAAATACAACTTGTAATATCAAAGGTTCTCATATCAAATAATTTTGTTCCTGGAGAATCCTAGGGAGATTAAGCACTCTCATGGTGACTAAAATGTCCACCAGTTACATGGAATAGCCCAGCAGTAGATGGATAATTACTGACTCATGCTAGGCATATGAAGGAAAAAATACAGCTAGTTTATTCTGTATGTGTAAACAGATCAGGGAACTTGGCAGGCAATTAGGTCCATATAAAACATATTGAATCCAGAACCTGACATAATTGCAACTACCTGGTGACCAGGACTTGAGGTTATATTTTCCTTAAAAATCTAGTAGCAACAATTTCTTGAGCCCAGGTGAGAAGCAAAATGTGCAAGGCTGGACTTTCAAACTAGCCTCTATCAGGTTATCTCAAAACCCTCTGAAATAAGTTTTTCAGAGCCTGTAATGCTGAAGTGATGTTCAGGGCATGTTACGTGGCAATTTCTACCTCAATGTAGAAGACTCCCTTCTTCTGGCGTGGAGTAAAGTAAATGCATAAGAAACTCTCCAGAGATAGCTTCACTATATCTGATCATTGTCGTTTCTTAGTTGGTTAAGAAATGACCTAGAAATGTTAGAACATAACACTCCTGCCATGGAAGACAGGAGGCAGTAAAGTATAGTGGAGAGGATGCTGCATTTGGATTCAATTCCTGCCTCCACCACTTACCTTGGAGAAAGCACTATACTCCTCTGGGCCTCAGTTTCCTCCTGTAAAAATGAGACCGAATTAAGTAAGTGACCTCTAAGGCCCTTTGTAGCTCTAAGATTCTAATCTGCTTTCAGAAAGATCATAATGTAGAAAAGTACATGCTATGATTCAGGAACGAGATTTGTTTAGGGGAGGGGAGTGCGGTTGTGTGGTGGAGGGAGAGGATTATGAGTTATCCAAATAGTTGTTTCAATTGTCCACTTGGCTATTCAGTGGAGTCCTGGACTGAGAATGTGGCCTTGAATGTGGCTGCAAGTGCTTCAGTTAATCAGTATAAACATCCAAACATCTATGGAGGCCCCTTCAGAGTGCAGGCTGGGACCAGCCAATCAATTTCATCTGGTCTTAATCCATCACTGGGTGCAATCATTCCCATAATAACTGACACTAAAAGGTGACGATTCTGAGGACTAACATTCTAGCAAAGGGACGTGCTGATTCACTGGTGTTGTAACCTCATTCCTGTAAGTACCATTATTTAGTTAAGGTTTATAAAGTGTTGTGAAGATAAAAATGCTATATAAATGCTAAGTATCATTATTATTGTTATCATCCTTCTGAAGCATTGCTTCAGTGAGTGATGTTACACTGTAAAAACACGCACAGGCATCACTTGGTACCCATTTGTAGTTTGAGGAGAGGTTACTATAATGAGTAATACACATTGTGTCATCTCCCTTGCACTCAGAGTTAAAACAAATTAAATAAAGCTTAATTAGAGGGCTTTCTATGCACAACAAAAATGCAGCTGATTGATATTCTGAGTAAATACAGGTTGGCTACTGTGAGGAATACACTGAAAAAGGGTTCAGAATTGCCAGGCTATGATCGTATTTCCATGATGCCAAGCATCTGGATAAAACTGAAACATTCAATCTTTGAACTGGACAAGTCCAGTATATAGACATTTGATATGATGGAGGGGAAAAAAGGTGAATATCAAAGTGAATTTTTCAGTTTTCATTTGCATTTTTGCCATCTTTTTAATACTCTTCATACTTACATGTTAATCTTTTGTCTTTTTGTGTTTAAATGTAAATTTATGGAACAAGGGTGAACTAGAGACTGTCAGGAAAAACAAATAAAACCACCTTCCCTGTCTTTTTAGAAAATAACACTTACCATGGTACTAGCCACAAAGTGGGCACTCAGTGAATACTTATGGATTAACTGGTTCAGAATATGCTCTTTGATTCAACCCTATAGTAGTGCCTACCTTATAAAAGGAAAAGATTTTCTTTTTCTTTCCTTTTTTTTTTTAAAGTTTTCATTAGAATAGAAACCTTCCATCTGGTGTATTCTATAAAAGTAGAGGTGGTGGTCAAATTTGCATAGGCTTATAAAACTTGCACAAGGGCATCATGGGTAACACCTATACAATCTAGTACCATGTGAATCCATATGTGTGTGTGTGTGTGTGTGTGTGTGTGTGTGTGTGTGTATGTATGTGTATGCCTGAATGATTATACTGTTTGTTTATTTTTCTGTTACTTTTCTTCCTTGCTTAAAAATCTCTGCTTGAAAGCCAGATTTAAGAGTGAATCAATTCCTTCAGCTTTTCCCATATATGAAGCCAAACTATGGTTCATACCATCACAATTGCTTAGGATATTTTTTACAAAATCAGAGAAGATTCAGGTAGGAGATTTGTGGCAGAAGCAGATGAACCCTCAAGAAACAAATCTGTTTCCAAGCAAATGAGTTTAGTAACAGAAGAATAAAAATACAGGGGAGTTATGATTTTGTATTTATTGTATAGCCATGCTACATTGTCTATGCAGGGTCAAAGCCAGGTGTTCCACACCCTTTTGTCCCAGGGAGAAGAAAGACATGCAGCAGTAACAGCCTGGAAGTGAGGATGCTGATTAGAAATTGGCAAGAAGTAACCAGAAGCAGTGTTAGCCAGAGGGCAAGAGCATGACCAAAATCTTCCCAGCTTTGTACCTATGGGATCTGTCCTATTTTTTTTTTCGCATGCATCCTAAAAGTTGTAAGAAGTGACCATGCACACATTCCTTTCTTTTCCTGTTCTACCATCCCTGAACATCAATTCATGATGCTAATGCATCGGACTCAGAAAGAAAGTTATTATTGCTGCTAACCCTTTAAAGAATAAAGATAACACATATTTCTACAGGTTTACAAAGTTTGTTCCTCACCACAACTCCCAGCAGCAGGGAGTAAAAATAGTATTATTCCCATTTTACAGAGGAAGAAACTGAGATTCAGAGAGGTTGAATGATTTGCTCATGGCCACAAAAGTGGGCGGCCTCTGTGGCACAGAGGATAGAGTATTGGACCTAGAATCAATAAGTCCTCAGTTCAAACTAGCCTCAGATATTTATTAGCCTAGTGGGCTTAGCTCTGGGCAAATCACTTAACCACTCTCTGCCTCAGTTTTTTCACCTATAAAATGAGGATAATAACAGCAATTACCTCCCACGACTGTTGTAAGGATTAAATGAA
Organism: Phascolarctos cinereus; assembly: GCF_003287225.1. Classification (NCBI taxonomy): domain Eukaryota; kingdom Metazoa; phylum Chordata; class Mammalia; order Diprotodontia; family Phascolarctidae; genus Phascolarctos; species Phascolarctos cinereus. The sequence goes on along the minus strand of NW_027555625.1, from coordinate 401,505,042 downwards.
ATAATATCTTTAAAGCACTTTGCAAAACTTAAAGCGCTTTATAAATATTATTACTTTTATTAATGCCAGAGCTGGAATTCAAAGTCTCAATTTCTGACTCTAAACTCAGCACTCTGTTACACTAAGGCTAAACAGATCCTTTTTTATATTATCTTTCTACCTGAGATCTATTCTGCATTTCAAAATACTACTGAATTACACATCCAGTTCTTCAATATCTGTGTTTTAAAAGTTGGGCTCACATAAATATATGGATTGTTGGAGATAAGGGTGGAAGGCATGTTCCAGCTATGAACTCTGAAGCATCAGAGGGAAGGATGATCATTTGTTAAATAAGAATTTTGTGGAGGGATTCAGGTTCAGATACGGGTTGGACTAAATGGCCTTGCATCCATCTACTTGCTCTCTGCTCAAATGCTCATCACCTTAACACAAGCTCTCATTAGCCTTGACCTGGACTGTTGCAATAGTCTCCTAACTGGTTTCTCTGCCTTGAATTTTTGGCCTCTCCAATTCATCCTTCACACAGCTGCCAAAGGGATATTCCTAAAACACACGTCTGATCATGCCACTCCTCTGCTTAAAGACCTCTCATGGCTCCTTATTGCCTCTAGGATCAAATGCAAATTCCTGCTTAGCATGTAAAGACTTTTACAACCTGGCTCAGATCTGTAATATCATGTATTATATTATATTATATTATATTAATTAATTATTATATTAATAGTATTATTTTAGTATTAATCATATTAATTCATTTTAATATCATACTCTTCATGTTCTGTATGGCTTAGCCAAACTGGTCCATTTGCTGCTCCACTCACAAAATGGTCCATTTCCCATTTCTTGCTTTCATACAGTTTGGCACCCATGTCTAGAATGCACTTCCTCCTCATATCCACCATTTAGAATCCACAGCATCCTTAAAAGCTCAGCTTAAGTGCCACTGCTTACATTCAGTCTTTTGCTGACTCCCACATGGGACAATGCCTCCTCCTCCATCCCCAAATTACTTATATTTGCTTTTTCTATACTTATTTGTATACATATTATTTTCCTCAATAGACTGTAAGGTCCTTGAGGGCAGGGGCTGGTTTTTTTTCCCTTTTACTTTGTATCCTTGGGGCCTAACATAGTGCTTTGCATACAGTAGATACTTCATAAAACCTTCTTGTGTATTGATTGAACGATTGATTCCAGCTCAGAGATTCTGCAAGGAAAATATGTCCAATTCTTACAACCACAGATCTGAAACTGGGGCAGTAAAAACTCAAAGAAGGAAACCCTGAAAAAAAAAAGTCATATGTAGAATCCATCCATCCATCCATATACACATATATATGTATAATAGGAAAATGAAGATCAGATTACAATAGAAATAGCAAGACATTTTTTCCTGTGAGACTTTATGGGGAAGGGGTCAAAATGTACCCCATGGAGCTATAATGAGAGAATTGGGCTCATTAATAACAGTGATTCAAAAACTGAAGAATAATCACAGTGAAATTTTATTTGCTTTCTTTTAAAACCTGTTTACTTGAATTATGTAGAGTCTCCATCTATATTTAAAACCGTGACTCAATTCATTGAAAAAGATATGTTAAAGCTTACTTCTAGGATCTTCGTAAAAATTTTTTTTAAAGATAATAATTCAAAGTTTTCACTTAGGTAAATTTAACTGTGCAGAAATATTTCCCGAATGCTAAATAACTGTAATGTGAATCAGTTTTTGTGGTATAGCCAGATCAGAATGGAGGGGGGAGGGGTGTAACTGAAAAAGTAATTATAAATATAGCTTGTGTCAAGAGTTATTCTGAAACTTTAGGTGTCCTGTACATCAACATTATACCATCATTGGAGTAATCTGGATTTAGTCAAACTGTATAGTTACTAATTCTTTTTTTTCTTCAACTACTTAGATGATTCAGCCTCACTTACAGGTGTACTGGAACACACCTAAAGGCAACTCACAACTTATAAACATCTAACTTAGAAATCTGTTTGCCCAAATGTTATATGATTAGCAAGAAAATGTTCTTACCTTTGTTGGGAGCTTACTAGTAAAGCTGCAGGGAGAATTTCTCCCTTACCAGGAATACCTGACTGCTATAAGTGAATGTTGGGGGTCCCTTGCTGCCCAAGTGGAAGGCAATAGCCTTTCTTTGACCCTCACATGATAAAGATGTGGCAAGACAGAAGAGTTGTGTTCCCAGAATTCCCAGTTCTGGTTAAAGACATTTTCCTGCAGGAACAATTGGACTTACAGAAGCTAGTTACTTATCCTGTATTATAACTAAATTTATGCCATGTTACATGTTAAATAGACTTTTACAGTCCCCACTGATCATCATTTATTTCTTTGTTAAGGGAAAAAAGTTAACTTACAGTCAAACTTTCAGACTTAGGGAATAGGATACTAGAGATGTCTACTGGCACACAAACTCTCAGTCTTCCCCTCCTTAGTTGTCTAAGGAGACCTTCTGACTCTGCCTGACAACCTAGATCTGAAATGAGGGGGAAGACTTGAGCATACTAGGGATTTGTTTGGCAGTGGACATTGTTTCTAGAGTCCTGTTACGTTTGGAAAGCTGAAATACTATCTCATGTTTATATAGCATGTTAAGGTTTGTAAAATGCTTTACCTATGTAATTTCATTTCATCCTCACAACGCTGTGAGGTAGATGTTATTATTAATCCTCATTTTACAAATGAGAAAAATGAAGCTCCTAGAGGCTAAGTGACTTGCCCCGTCACAAAGCGTGTCTGAGGCAGAACTCAAACTCTTCTCTTCCTGTTTCCAAGTCCTTCTCATGCCTCAAGGGTTATATCCAATCTATACTCACCATTGTGAAACAGGCAGGGCAGATATAATTTCCTTGATTTTATAAATAGGGAAACATGAGTTCAATTCCTGGTTTTCTCAAGATCACACAGCTAGCCAGACCTGGGACTTGAGACTGGGTCTTTGTACTTTTGGTCCAGTGATTTTCTTGGGGTACCACACAATCTATTCATAAGCTCAGCACTGCAATTATACATACATATACGCACAAATCCAACATTTAATTTCCTTTATGTGTTTATTATCCTTCCCATGTCTAAGTTGATGGAAGAGAAAAGTGCATGATTTCTACCATGGACTAAGCAAGCCTCCTTACTGGTGATCCAGAGGGAAAGAAGGTGGAAGTGTCTCCAAACCTACCCAGTAGCTTAATCAAAGGTGAGTATTTCAGATATCCCATTACTCTGTTGTATAGCTACCATTTAGGAAATGGCCTTCTATTCAGCAGGTATAAAACAGTGCGTACATCTTTTCCCCAGTAACACCTGAAAAGAGAATGGCAGTTGTAGTAAAGCCAAGCTTGAAATCATCCATGTGGTTTCTTTTGAAGCTGAGAGTATAGGAAATTTATTATTTATTTAAGGAATTCAATCCTATGTCAAAAGAATGCATGCATTATGCCAGCTTATAATAAAAAATTTTGGTCTCAGGTATGCAAAGATACTTTGAGTATAAGTGTATTTGAAAAGAGCTCTTTGCCTCACATTGTTATGCAGACATCCTTGAGAGATAACAAATAGTTTGCTCATCTGATCCAGTTCAGTGTTTCCTCACTGGCAATCTCATGAACAATATTCTTCACTTTCTTTTTAAGGCAATTTGAAAACTGCTACGATTGCTGTTATTCATATTGTAGGAACTCTACTTCATAATCCCCCAACTATAAAGAACTTGCTATCAAGGAGGAAGAAGAAAAAAAAAATGTGTTTTATTTAAAGGCATGGTGAAAAGCACCCTGAAGAAGCAGAACTGACTCTTCAACTTTGGTTCTTAAAAAGATAATTTTTCTTGCTTTTTGAAGACATGAGAGCTACTTGAAGGGAAAGGTGGTTTCCTTTTTGTCTTTGGATTCTCAGCACCTCGAACAGTGCTTTGCACATGGTTTCTGCTTAATTATTACTTTTTTTTGATGTGATTTGACTATGTCAATACTGAGATGTGATTGAGCTGGTGGACAAAAGATTGAAGCCAAGACTCTAGGAACAACCTGAATTCAGACACTGATTCCTCATCTGGTTTGGAGAAAATAAGCTTACATTTACCTATCTTGTGGCAAAATTGTATGAATTAGATATTGTTAATAAAGCGCTTGGAACAGGAAAGAACCACATAAATGGGAGATATAAGTTGTAAAGATAACTCTCCTAAAATAAATGTTTGCCACCAAAATATTTTAAGACTAATTTTTCCTTGTGCTAAAACCCATAACTTATATTTTTCAATCAATTGTCATTACCTTTTACAAAATGAATAGAATAAACAGAAAGTCCTTTAATCAAAGAAATGTTATCATGGGTGGGTTACTGTCACATTTGGCTTGAGACCATTAGAGCTATTGATCCTAGTGTATGCTTTATGCCTATTAGAAATGTTGTCAATATAAGCCATTTGGACAGATGAAGAGCTATATATTTAACTGCCTAATTTAACTACCTGTCCTTGTTTTCTTATTTTTTTCCAATTTGTTAAAGCATTCTGTTTTAGTGTTACACTTAAGAATAATGAGCCTGTTGCTTAGAGCTTTCCATTTTTCAGTGTTATTACATATATTTATATCATCAGCAGATTAGTCTTAAGCTTTAATGCCACAGATTCAGAGAACTGCAGAATGTTAGAAGTAGACACAATTGTAGTGATCGTGAAATCCTAGATGTAGGTTCATAGATTCAGAGCCAAATGAACCCTAGAGGCCATCTAGTTCAATCCCTTCGTTCTACAGATGAGGAAACTCAGGCCCAGGGAGGTGAAATATCTTGTGCAAGGTCATGCCATTGGTGAGAGATAGGGCTGATAAAATATTTCAGATAGTCTGACTCCAGGCTAAATACTCTTTTCACTGCCCCAGTGCTGCTTCATCCGTTGGCATCCCAGAAAATGTAAGGGCACTCAAGTATAAATGTCACTAGCATACAGTGCCATATACGTCATAAAAAGTTTGGAAATTCTGCATCATGTCAGTATTAGCCTAGTCAATGTAATTACTTTGAGTATTTTTCTTTTAGATGGATCGCTTTCACTTCTATTTCCACTAGATCAAATTCATTTATGAGATGTATTTTTTTTACCTCTCTTCATCAGTATGTTCTCCATGAGTTTTAGTTTATTCTGTGTTCATTCATCTAAAATCAGTTTCTTAGGCAGCTGAGTTCAGATTAATTGCTGTAACCAATTTTGATCTTGGGGAACAGATAATAAAACACACTTCTCTTCTCTCAGAAATGAGGTGAGAGCCGACTGTAACATAACGGTGCATTCACTCTCAGATGCAGTTATTTTGTAGGACGCTTTCCCTTAACCATTTTTCTTTACTGCAAAGGTGGTTTCAATAGGGGGTATGTCGGGAAATGGTGGTGGTACAACATTTAATAAGGCTGGGAAAGTAAAAATAAAGTAGAAACTAACAAATCATTGAGCAGTATGAAGAAAGAAAAAAGGTAGGGTTACAATATGAAGATTCTGTGTCAGAAGAATTCATTCTTAACAAACTCAAATAGAATTTGGATGAGAACTGTCCCCCCCCCCCCAAAGGCTACTAATGTGACTACATAGTCACTGTGTGAATTATCGCTTTGCATTGTCAAATCTCTGATGGAGGTATTCGCTATTAAAAAAAAAGGTGCTATTGAGTGATTCTACTGGATATTTCTCAAGTGATTACTCACGCCTCTAACACACATTACAACGATGCAATTGTTGGTACATTTCCAGCCAACTGGATTAGCAAAAAGCACATTTTTTTCACTTTATTTTTCTTGCGTTTTTTTTTCCAACATGGCCAACATGGAAACGTTTTCCACGACTTCACATGTATAATGGATATCATAAGGCTTGCCTTCCTAATGTTTGCCACCTTGCTTTTTTACAGGTAGCCACTGAAACATCTCTGATGAACTGCTGTCTTATGCCCAAATCTTTTACTGATGTTATATAGGCTACCAATCCCCTGGCCAACCCAAATCCTTTTTTTTTTTCCAACACCTGAGGAAACTTTGCTGCTGTGAAGGTGATAAGAGGTTACACAGATGATATATGAGAAATGGATCAGATTCTCATCCTTCTTGACCTCTCTGCAGCCTTTGATACTGTCAATCACCCTCTTCTCCTTGATATTCTCTTCTTTTAAGATTTTCAAGACATTGCTATCTCCTGCTTCTATCTCTCTTTATCTGTCTGGCTGTTCTTCAGTCTTCTTTGCTAAATCTTCATTAAGCTCCTGCTAGCTAGTGTATCACCCAAGGCTGTTCTGGGCCCTTTGCTTTTCCTTTCCCACATATGATTTCGCTTGGTGATCTCATCAGCTCCCATGACTTTGAATTATCATCTCTATGCAGATGATTCTCAGATCTATTTATCCAGTCCTAAAGTCTTTCCTGACCTCTAGTCTAACATTTCCAACTGCCTATTAGAGATGCTCTGTCAACATCTTAAACTCAACATTTCCAAAACTTACTATCATTCATCCCTAAACCCTCCCCTCTTCCTAACTTCTCTATTACTTTTGAAAACCTTATCATCATCCTTTTCATCCAGGCTTGTAACCTATGTGTCATCCTCAATTCCTCATTCTTACTCTCTATATCCAATTTTTTCTGCCTTCAAAACATCCTCCTCCTATTTCCCCATATTCCTCTTTGACATGGCTACTACATTGGTTTAGGCACAACATCACCTCACACCTGGACAATAACCTTCTAATTGGTCTCCCTGCCTTGTCTCTCCCCTCTCAAGTCTATCCTCTGCTAAGCTGTCAAAATGATCTTCCCAAAGTTCAGGTCTTACTGTATCAGTCTCTCTTCCCACTCAATACATTGAAGAGCTCCTTATTATCTGCAAGATCAAATATGAAATCCTCTGGCTTTTAAAGCCCTTCATATCTGGCCACTTCCTACCTTTCTAGTCTTCTTACATCTTATTTCCCTCTGCATAATCTAAAACTCAATGACGCTAGCCTCTTAGTGTTCCCAGAACAAGGCGCTAGATCTCCCAGCTCTATATAATTTCACCAGCCGTCCTTCACGCCTGGAACTATCTAACTCCTCATCTCTGCCTCCTTGCTTATTTGAAGTATTAGTTAAAATACTATCTTCTGCAAGAAACTTTTCCTGATCGATGAAATCAAAGTGCATACTGAAGCACATTTTTAAACTTTCTTTATCTTTCTTGCTTATTTTTTTTGGCAACATGGCCAATATGGAAATATGTTTTCCATGACTTCACATATATAATGGCTATCATCTTGCTTGTCTTCTCAATGGGTGGGGGAGGGGCTGAAGGGAAGGAGAGAGATTGGAACTGAAAATGTAAAAAAATCAATGTTAAGCAAAAAAAGAAATGTACTAGAAAATAAAACCAGAAAAAAAGGAAGCTTTTCCTGGTTCCCTTTAATGCTAATGCTTTTCTATGAGATTATTTGCAGTTTATCTTATAGATATCTTGTCTGTACATAATTATTTGCATGTTGTCTTCCCCATTAGAGTGTAAGGTTATTGTTGTTAGGGACTGTTTTTGTTTTTTCTCGCATTCCTAGTGACTGGCACAGTATCTGACATATATTAAGCACTTAATAAATACCTGTTAACTGACTGACTGTTAAGTGAGAGTACTTGTTAATAGAACATAAGCTCCATGAACATAGCAGCTGTTTCTTTCTTTGTTATTTGTATCGCTTAGGAGAGAGCCTAGTGGATTGTTTTTGTTGTTCAGTTGTTTCAATCATGTCTGACTCCCTAATGACCCTGTTTTGGGGTTTTCTTAGCAAAATTACTGGTATGATTTGTCATTTCCTTCTTCAGCTTGTTTTACAGATGAGAAACTGAGGAAAACAGAATTAAGTGACTTGCCCAGGGTCACACAGCTGGCAATTATGTAGATGTGAGCCCATGAAGATGAGTTTTCCTGATTCCAAACCCAGTGCTCTATCTACTGTGTCACCTTGCTGCCCAGTATAGAGTAGGTGATTAATATTGATTGACCTAGAGTCTAGGTCTAGGTTCCTAGAACAATGCCCATATTAAGCTTTAATCCCCTCCAGGATACCTCAGTCATGGGGTCATCCAGCCTCTGGCTCTTGAGGCAGCTCTTTCATTTTCTGAAAACAAAGCCAGTTGTGTCCTAATGACACAATATAATCACAGTCTTTGAGCAAGAAGGAAACTTGAAGGTCGACTACTTCAATCTCTCAGAATATTTTTATTACTGTATTTAATGCTCTATTAAAATTATCTGGATTTCTTGCTTTATAAACTTAACTAATTCCTGATTTATAGAGGCATTCCAGACAGGAGACAAGTAAATATATAAACATACAAAGAATAAATATAAATGTAATAACTGGACTTATATACAAAGGAGACAGATACTAAGTGGTCATAGAGAGAGAGAGAGGACACTAATATTTGTAGGGATGAAGAAAGTCTTCATCTGGAAGGTGGGAAGGAGCCACATCTTGGAAAAAAAGAGTCTAATTCTAAGATGACCACTAAGGCCCTTCCTAACTCCAAGATCTTATGAGTTAGGCCTCTAGAGAATTTCTTGAGGAAAGTCAAAAGGTTAAGATTAGATAGATAGGTAGATAGATAGAATATTTGTTATTTTTGTTGCTATATTTAATGCTCCATTTAAATTAATTGGATTCCTTGTTCCTGATCCGTGGGGTCGTTCCCTGATCCTTGGGTCTTGGTTACAACAGTAGAAGAGTTTTGGACCATTTTAAGGAATGGTTAATAGTCCAGTTTGGGAAGAAGATAGAGTATATGAAAGGAGTGATGTGAAGCAAGGCTACAAAAGTAGCTTGAAGTCTGATTGTGGAAGGCCTTGCAAGGTAATCAAAGGAATTTAGACCCTTTGTTGTTGTTCAGTTATTTCAGTCACGTCCAATTCATTGTGACCCCATTTGGAGTTTTCTTGATAAAGATACTGGAATGATTTACCATTTCCTTCTCTAGCTTATTTGACAGATGAGGAGTTGAGGCAAACAGGGTTAAGTGACTTGCCCAGGGTCACACAGCTAGGAAGTGGTAGTATTTGAACTCAGGAATGTAAGTCTTCCTTACTTCAGGCCTAACACTCTATCCACTGATCTACCTATCTGTCCTACTTGGTAACCAATGAGGAGAAGCCTTTGAAAGTTTTTTAGTAAAAGTATCAAATGATCAGAGGTATGAATTAAGAAATTTAATCTATGTTACATATATAACGTTATACAGGGTGTCCCAAAAATCTTAGTGCAACTTTAAAACGTGCTTAAAACTGCACTGAGAACTCTGAGAAACCCTGCGTATGAGGGGAACTAAGAGACGGAAGTTTGAGGGCAAGTTAGAAGACTGTTTTAAAACTCTTGGTGAGAGATAATGAGGTCCTGAAGTCAGATAGTGACATTCTTCAGTCAATAATAAAAGAGATGAAATGTATACAATATGAAGATCCTTTTTTGAAATCTTGCTTTTTGCCTACAAAATCTCTTAAAATTGCTGCCCGACACCTAAGTCTGTTGCAATAAACTGCTTTATAGCTAAACCCCACCTTGGTTTAAGTATGTTACAAGTAGAGAGTCGTCAACACGCTCGGTACTGTCACATTTTCACCTGCTCAGGCGCTACATGATGGTTTGAAACCTGAAGGAGTTTCTGGCAGGCTAAGTTTAAAGCAACCTATCTTTACAATGATATTAAAAGAAAGAAAAATTAGAGCCTTTGTGCTGAAGGAGAGGAGAATGTTTTCTCCTTGTCGCGAAATCACCGGAAAAACGAGCATCTTTTGTGCTGCTCCATCCGAAATGTTTCCTATAGCCCCAGTAGCAATCTGCCACTTTTCATCTAATTGTGAAAAAAAATTCAAATAAGGAACACGTTTACTGTTGCTTCCTATGCAGCGTTAAATGTTTTTGTGCTGGAGGCCAAAGTGATAGTTTTCTCTTAACTTCACTTTTTGATTTCATTCTTGAATGATTTTTGGTTAATCTTGGGCTTTGTCTACTCCCAAAGGCACGGCGGAGAGGAGAATCTGACGATAACAAAATAGGGAGCATTTAGGGTCTCGCGTGAATTGTTTTGGAGGATAAGGTTGTGAAAATTGTCCAATAAAAAAGGACAAATAGTAACCTGTTTTCAAAATACCTCGGTATAACCCTACAAAGAATCTGTCAGATTTTCAATCTGAAAATATTTGTGTAACCTCAACATTCCTAGTATATAACCTCATTCATGATGCCTGACCTTTTCCATGAAGCTTGCTCTGACCACTGCAGTCATCCTTGATCTTGTTCTTTGAGTGCCTGTGACTTAACAGTCTGTACCAAGGGATTTGGCATTTGTCTATACACTGTGTGGTAGTGCTTGTGCTTGTTTTATGTGTCTTAATCTTATTTCTTTCCTTCCATGGTTAGCAGGGACCATGTTATATACTTCTGCACCTTCTTAGTGCCTAAAACTATGCTGTTCTTATGGAAGGTCCTCAGTGAAATGCTTATTGACTCTCTGGTATGGAGGATCTTCCCCCAAATGAAATGACAAACTTCCCTAAATCACAACAGCCATAAATTTCAACATGACTTGAGATTGTAAATTAAGTTTTCCCAATTGTACCACTACTTCTAAGATAGACACAGAGTTGGTCTAATTTTTTATAATTCTCATTTCTATATTCTATTTTCTTGCTAAGAACAAAAATTATAAAATTCTTTGTTAGCTATCTCACTAAATCAATTATTACAAATAATATATTAAGCATTTTTGAGAGCTTTCCTCTATAAAATAGTAGTTGCGCTTCAATTATTCAAACAATTGCAGAATTATCAAAATCCTTTTAAAAAAATAAACATGATTGCATCCCATAAAAGCCATTTATAGAGGTGTGGCCAGCAAATGACCTGTTGAATAATTTGAAATACTTACTTCCAGTTCTGCAAAGTTGGGTATTGGTCAAACACAAATGTTTACTCGATGATTGCAATTTATTTGATAATTGCTACAATCACAAGCAATAGATAACTGTCCTCTTCGGATCATCTTAAAAGATGGTTGGTTATTCACGTCCTTGTCTCCTGTTAGAACACAAGCTCTTTGTGGGCAGAGATAGTTTCATTTATTGTATTTGAAGCCCCAGTGTCTGACACAGGCTAAGTACTTAATAAATGTTTGTTAAATGAATTTTTTTCCCCAAGTTTACAATTTTGGATTTGGATGAAATGACATTGAATAAGTTAAGGAATAGCTCTATAAAAAACTAAGATTTAGCTTTAAAAAGTCCTGCTATGGATGATTTGTTCTAATGGCTAGGAGACAGGGCTGAATTGCATTTTGGAAATTGTGTAGTGTTTTTAATGATCCCCAAATGTTGCCATTACAAAAGCCCATCTCCTTAACATCAATATTCTCCAGTGATGCTAAATGGCTGGAAATCATGGAACACTATGGTCTCAGATGGTTCAAATTATAAGTAAACCAGAGGGCAAAAGAAAGACATTTGTTGGGTATTAATTAATGACCTGAATCATGACTCCCATTGCAAAGTGGTATCATGAGTAACATACTTGAACAGGCCTATTCACTCAATGGGTGTTGCCTCACTCAAAGTAAGAACTCTGAAAGACCTTAGCTTAAAAAGGCCAAGGTCTCCCACTGCATCTTGGGCCATCTCCAGTCATCCTGATCTGTATCTGGCTACTGAACCCAGATGGCTCTGGAGGAGAAAGTAAGGCTGATGACTTTGCCCAGCCCTCCCTCGCTCAAATCCAACTGAATTGCAAGTCATGTCATCATCTTCCTGATGTCATCATCCTCATTGAGAATGAAGGACAAACCACACAATAGGACACCAAAAGGGAGGTGGGCTAGTTCGGTAGTGAGAACAAGGGGAAATGGACAGTACAACTGCAATTCTTATAATTGTATAGAAATAACCAGAAGGAGGCTTTTGCTAGGTTGGATGTATCTTCCAAGGAAGATTTATGGAAAGACATGGACAAGAATCTCATGGGATCATAAGGTGTGGCTAAGTTGTATCCTATATCTGCAGAGAATACATTATAGGATTGCAGATTCATGTAAATATATTATTGTATTTTTGTTATAGTTATTATATTAATATATAAGCATATGACTTGCTAAGAATATGGATATTATTGTTACTAGAAATACCTTTAACTCTCCATCTATAAGGCTTCTGGGCTTTATTAGTGTTTGGTGCTGAGGAATCCTAATATAGGACCATTAACTCCTCACCTGGCCATCTTGAATGTTACTGGTCAGAGGAGGGCTGGTCAAGGAGATATAGATGATTTAACATAAATCCATCCCCAGCACTGCAAACCAGTTTAAAGTTTTAATGTGTGGTGTTTTAATGATGTAGGCCCAGTTGCAGCATCTCTGGGTATAAAAATAGCACAATTTATTTGCAAAGTATAATAGTCATCCTTCTAAGAAAAGTTTTGAATCCCCCTGAAGAATACTATAGTATATTGTTACTTGACAAAATTCTCTTTATTCCTTGTACTTTAAAGGCCACTCATCTCAATATGCTGTTAGAAAATCCTGGAGTCAGCACAAAGTTCAATTTTATAACTTAAACAAAGGTGTCATCTCTTTAGCAGTATGCCCACCCCAAATAGGTATTATTTTTGAGGTGGATAGATGCCCACAGTGGACTTGTTTGTGTCTCTTTTAAAGAACCTGGCATTAGTTCAGCTTCTGACAGAGATGTGTAGATCTTGCTAAAATCACAGAACAAAATTGTGTTCCTTGAAGATAACTCTTATCACATTCTTGGACACTGCAGGGGTATTTTCTTTGTAACTGGAGAGTTATTGAACTTCACCCAAAAAACAAGCTTGCTTGGTTAAAGACAGTGGATAGAGACAAAAGCCCTGCATACTTTTGACTTCCAAATATCAACTTCCCCATTATCAGAAGTATGTTTTTTTTTTCCTTTTAGACAGTCCTTTGGGCAGCAATTGCTTTATCAAAATGATGCAATTATCAGATTTCATTCATTTAATCAGCAAGAATCTCCCCTCTTTTAGTTCTACAAGGCACAAAAATGCACCCTCCAGAATGATGGAGATAGGAAACAATCCTTAACTTTATTCAAAGAGAAAAAATCCCTACCCTTACAAAATATCCACCCAAGTCTACCATTCTCAGTTTGTTGATAGCACATTTATACTCTGAGTCATGAATCAGGAGATGTGACTTTTGTTTAAGTCACCATTATGGCCTATTGGCAAGTTGATTTTAGTGTCATTTAGAAATCCTATATTATCTATTCAATAAGGTGTAAAGATACAAATGTTATCTTACACATTAAACTGTACTGAGCCACTAACATGGAACTTTGCATAATGTATTAGATCAAGTAAGCAGTCCTTTATACATGCTCCTGAAACGTTAGGGCACAAAGCAAGTCATTTTTACTGGAATGTCAACAGAAACATTTCTGTCCAGAAAGGCCATCAGTAAAGGAGGTTCTGAGAAATGTGGAGAAGCAAAAGACCCTGGAAACTAGTAGGGGTAGAGATGGGGAGGAGATGGAATATCTACAAGGGGTGAAGGGAGTGCTTGGAAAAGGGGTTGGAGAGGTTCTAAAGGCAAACCACTGACCACAATTTTGCCTGGGGCTAGCCCTGAACATAACAATAATGCTCACTGATGTTTTTGGAATTAATTTCTAATTTTCTGATGAAAGTGTTGCTTTTGTGTGCACACATTAGTAGATATCATTCTGAGAAACCAGTTACTTTTCCAATCAATGTGTCACTCATCTGAACAGTAGTTATCCCAATCACCACAAAGTTGTATGTGGCCATGTACTGGGGATAGAATTTTTAATCTTCCCATGACTGTTTGTTGTAAGATAGAGGTGGGAACTTAGTGTTAATAATTGAATAGATCTTTGATTTAATTAAGCTATCATCAGGAGGAATTGTTGTAGATTTTATTTAATCAGCCATCTCACAAAAAAGTCATTGCCTCTCACCCGTACCATTCAAAACACAGAAGTGAAGGATGGGAGGCCTTGCTTCCTTTTCATATTTCATTAATGCATGAAAATTAAATAAAGAATAAGCAACCTTCAACATCTGCTCCCATAGACAAAGATTAGGGTTGCTGCCATGAGTGGCAACTTTTAAGACACGCACACAGACTCTGGATGCCACTAAGCCAGACAGAGTTTTGTACCTAGAGCCCAAAGACATTTTGTTCTACTCCTCATGGCAATTACTAATGCAAAAAACGTCGAGCTCCCTCAAGGCGTTTCAGAAATCTTGATTATTTAATCAGTGTTCTTGATTTGTAAGGCTAGGTGGTTGATGACGACCAAAATGTGTCACATTGGACATTATCCAGATGGAGTGCCAGTTTTCATTTGAGGTTAAAAAGGTAAAACTCAACAAGAAAGGTTTTCCAGTATCTTGGACTACATCTCAACTTATACTGTATGACAAATAAAACTTGGCAGCCTGGTTTGCACATAATATTAAAACAGAAACTTCACTGAACTGTCAGTTACCAAATGAAGTGATTAACTCTGATGATGATTAAAGTTTTATTCTATGTTTTCATTACTGACAGGGTTTTTTTTTTCTGATTCTCAATATACCTCTCACCTTCTGTGAAAAGACTTCATTACATTCTTTGGAATTTTATACATATGTTTAAATGGTGATTCAAGAGGTTGTATACATTCATTTGCAAAACTTGGGTGCAATGTTCAAAGAGGTTCTCCACTATGTATAGAAGGTTTCAAAATCATACACATACATACATACACATTTAAGTGGTAGTAGTAAGTGGGCAGCATGATACAGTGGCAAGTGAGCCACTCAGAGGCAGGAAGACATGGGTTCAAGTCTCACCTTTAACACCAACTGGGAAAATAATTTCTCCTCTCATTTCCCCAGGCAACTCATTATGACTACATATTTTATAGGAGGTACTGATTTTCATTGGTAGAGGACATTTCTTCACTGGGACAAAACAGTGAAGCACTATCTAAGAAAATTTTTTTGTCAACTTCTCAATTTCCTCCTCACTTGCTTTTATGAAGGTTCAAACTTCCTTTCATCCCATATAAATAGGCTCTAATTAATAGAGATAGGGTCTATCTTGGAGTCAGAAAGACTTGTGTTCAAGTGTTTCTTTTCGCACATGTTAGCTATGTGATTTAATCACTCAGTGCTTCACAGAAAAATTTCTAAGACTAAAAGTTGTAGATGAATTTCTGATATGCAAATAGAAGGATCTTCTACACCAGAAGGTCCACAAAATGATTAAATCACAGGTGTAAAGCTGCCCCTCCCTCCATTCTACTACCTTCTAAAACAACTAAATGTTGAGAATGCATGCCTGCCCCTCTAAGTTCTGAGAAGCTACATTAGAGGAAAGAACCAGAAAAGACAGATAATCAAGGTTCTAAGATGAGTGATTTCCAGGTAAGTAGTACAGAGGGTCAAATAGGACCAGTTAGAGGTTGAAAAAAACAAGGAAGGAAGACAGAAACCAAAAAATCTATAGTTACCAGTTGTCAAGAACAAAAGAGAAGGCTAAGGTCCAGAGACATATCTAATGTTTAAAGAAACAGGTAAGTTCTCAGAAATCAGGAGGGAGACATAGGGTCTAGAATCTAGTGGTCAGGCAGATGATACTAGGACAATGTAAATACATGAAGAAAAAACTTTTATTAAGCACTGTGCTAAGCACTACGCTATGTACTGGGGATACAAATGCTAGATCTTCTGTGCCCTCCAGAACTTTACATTCTAATGGGGAGACAACACATATAAGGGAATGGTAAGGGTGAGGATATTTTGATTTGAAAAGTTACAAGGTTGGTGAGTAGAGTCATAGATTGATGTACACTTTTAGGAGCAACTATAGAAGGTTTTTTTTTTTTTAATTATTATTATGGTTCAAGAACTGGAAAGGGGAGAGGGAGTTGGGCTTGGTGTCTGGACCCTTCACCAAGTCTGGAACACAAATGTCAATAATTATGACAGCATTAGAGTGAACCTGATAATTAGATAAAGCTGGTTTGAGTAAGGAGGTAAGGTCTTTTATACCTGTCACGCAGGGAGGAGCAGAAAGTATTGTCAGTGTATGGGCAGTTCTTATATTGTGGGACTGCAGGTAAATTGATATTTGATGGGGCAAAGGTAAGGGAGCTAAAGTTGCTGACAATGATATAAGATGTGAGAATAGCTCTGTGGTACTGAATTCAGCTGTCCTGGGGGTGGTGGTTTAGATATTAAGGAGAAAGCAGCTAATAGTAATAATGCTTTGTTCTCTTAATGCACCTCACACCCAAGGATTTATTGAGCTTTATAAACACTGATTAATTATCCTTGCCCCAGTGAGGTGGGTAAGAGTTATTATGCTCATATTATGGAGAGGGAAACCAAAGCAAAGAGAGATGAAGTGGTTAGCCCAAGGTCACCGAGTAAGTCAGAAGCAGAGCTGGCTCATGGACGCAGAGCTCTCCAGATTTCTAGTTCTGTACTTAGTCTGTTAAGCTAAGCAGCTTCTCAAGAATTATTACCTTTATTTAATAGACGGGGCAACTGAGGCTAGAAATCAGTACTTGAATGGCTCAAGGTTAGAGAGGGTTGCTGACAGATTTAAAGGTGTATCACCTGGGTGATGGTGATACCAGGTCCCTCCTGAAGACTAGAAACAGAGATGTGAGGATTGCCTAACCCAGAATAGATTGTACAAGTATGAAATAAAGACATGCAGAAGACCTATTCAGGGCAAAGAACCACCCATGAAGCAGCCAGGAAGAGCAGTAGCCAGAGTTCTAGGCCTGGAGTCAGGATGACCTGAGTTCAAATCCTTCTTCAGATAGTTACTATACTAACTATATGTCCCTGGGCAAGTCATTTAACCTCTGTCTGATTCAGTTTTCTCATCTATAAAATGGGGGTAATGCTAGCACCTTCCTCCCACCTTGTTGTGAGGATTAAAAGAGGTAAAATTTGTTAAATGTTTCACAAACCTTAAAGTGCTATATAAATGCTAGCTCTTCTTCCCTCCTTCCTCCTCCTCCTCCTCCTAATCTAATAATCGATAGAGTTCCTGATTTGTAAATCTTAAATTTTCCATTCTGAAAATGTGGGAAAGAGAGGGTAGGGGAAGGATGCTTCTTGGGACAGAGTAAAACTAGAACTGTAGAATAGGTACCCAAGTCCATATTAGTATGTAATAATCTCTGCTTAAATATGAACCACCAGCCCCTGAACACACTCACCAAAAGGCTTCTGCTCCTACACTTACACACAAATGCCTCTCTAAACTAAGGAATCAAGTGACTCATTCTGTTCACCTCCACCTTTCCCTGACAAAGCAAAGATGGAATGTGCACTATTGTCAAATCAAAATAGGCATGATGCAGTGAGAGGCACTTCCAAATGCTGAAATTAGGTTAGAAGTTAAGACAAAATATGTTTAACTGGCTTTTAAAGAAATTTGGTGGAACACATTACTATAAACAGCACATTTGCCCAGCCAAACAAACTTTACCCAGAAAAAATCAATTTTACTCCCCAAACAATGAGAAAAATTACTTTAGTCTCAATGTTAAATATTGTCATAAGTATTTTTAAGAAGCATTTCTATAACTCTGTGTGGAAATAGGAGTCAAAGGATGCCTTTGTTACTATGGTAACAGTCTCTTTCTGGAGAGCCAAGGATGAAGTAGCATACATTTGCCCTGCATATATTTGGCCAATCAATAAACAAAAGACTTAATCTGCATGCATCACATTAGGAAGGTGGACAAGGTGTCTAGTGAATAGACAAAGGAAGAAAGGTTTCAAGAATTCTGGGTTTAATTTTCTAATTTCAAAGATAGTACCTATATGTTAAATGTGCATAACACATCTCCTCTTTTAAGGTATACTCTATCAAAATATTTTAGTATAGTTTAGTATAATATAGTATAGTATGGTATGGTGTGGTATAGCATGGTATGGTAAAGTGTGACATAGTACATTATGGTATAGTGAAGTATAGTATATAGTACACAGTACATAGAGCAGCTAAGGGGCACAGTGGATAGAATGCCAGGCTTGGAGTCAGGAACACCTAAATTCCAATACAGCCTCACATACTTACTAGTTGTGGGACCCTGGAAAAGCCACTTAAGCCTGTTTGCCTCAGTTTCCTCATCTGTAAAATGAGCTGGGAATGGCAAACAACTCCAGTATCTTTGCCAAGAAAATCCCAAATGGGGTCATGAAGAGTTGGACTTGACTGAAAAATGACTGAACAACAACACATAGTATAGTATAGTATGCTAACTCCTTAGAAAAGAGGGTTGGTAGATAGTATCCTATCCTATCTTCAAAAAAATCTTTATCTGTCTCTATCTGTCTGTCTATCTATCTAGTTAGTCTTTATCCTAGTGGCAGTTATCTATTGGCCTCCTTTTTAAGGAGTTTAGTGCCTGGTTCAGAACCTTTCTTTTTAACCCAAATCCTCCCCTCATGCCAGGAGACTTTGGTACATATATTGACATTCCTTTAAACGCTTCAGCTTCCCTGTTTCTTACTTTTCTCAACTCCCATGACCTACTCCTTCAGTCCACTACAGCCACACCCAGGGAAGGCCATACTCTTGATCATATTATCATCCGTAATTGTTTTTACTTCCACAATCAATTCTGAAATTCCTTCATCTGAAAATGCCCTCTTATCATTCCATCTTTTGACTACCATCATGAACCTTAATCCTTCTATTTCTCACATTTGCCTAGGGTATCAGCCCTGCTCTGACTTCTTTTTCCTCCCTTGCCACCCTTGCGCCTATAGTCATCTAGCTCAGTGTCTTCTATTGCCATGCTTCTTTGAACTACTGCTGTTCTTGGCTTGCCACCAAACTCCAGCTTTGGATTGCTCCCGCATCTGACTCCTTTATTCCTGAGCATGGAGGCACAGAAGGGGAAAGAGGGAGCAAACATTTATATAGAACCTACTCTGTATCAAGCACTGTGTTGAGTGCTTTAAAAATATCTCATCTGATACTCCTGTAACCCTGGGAGATAGGTGCTATTATTATCCCCATTTACCAGTGTAGAAAATGGAAAAAGACACAGGTTAAGTAACTTGCCCAGAGCCACACCACTGGTAAATGTCTGAGGCTGGATTTGAACTTGGGTCTTCCGATCTCTAGGCCTAGTTCTCTAGTTACCATGCCCCCTAGCTACGTGCACATGAAAGTCACTAGAAGAAATTACCTAATTATTCTGCCTAGGCATATCTACTACAAATTTATATCATCTAATGCCAACAGGTGTCTCATTGAATATTTTATTCTTCTGTAATTAATTCTTTATCCTGCTTACCTCAGTGGCTCTCCACGTCTCCCCTCTTCTCTTCTGTACTCCCACCTCAGCAGAGAACCTCATGAGATACTTTCCAGAGAAAATGGGCCATTGTTCTCAGCTCTTTCTTCTTCTCTTCTCTATATCTCAAAACCTCTTGACATTGTCCCCAATTCTCTCTCTCATTACTGTAAGCTCAAATGAAGAAATGGCCTTTCTCATCACTAAGACTAATCCTCCCTTGAGCCCATTCCCCTTTGACAGATGCCCTATAATCATCACCTCTTTAGTCTTTAATTTCTGCCTTTCTATTGACTCCTTCCCTACTGACTAATTACAAAAATGCCCAGGTCTCCCCTATTCCTTTTTTTTATTGTGGACTATTTCAAATTTTTAAAAAAAATTATACTTTATTTTATTTTAACATTGATTTGAAAAAATTTTGAGTTTCCAATTCTCTTCTTCCCTCCATCCTGCCCCCCATCCATTGAGAGAGAAGGCAAACAATATATCAATTATGCATAAGAAGTCATGCCAAGCATATTTCCATATTAGCCATGTTGCAAAAAAAACCCCCAATAACATGAAAAATCAAATAAGTGAAAAAAGTTTTCTTCAATCTGCAGAGTTCATCAGTTCTCTCTGTATGTCCCCCTATTCTTTAAAAAAGACAAAAACTTCACTTGATCCTATCATACACTTAACTTATTGTCCTGTATTAATCCTCCCTTTCACAATCAAACTCAGAGAAGGCAAGCTATCTACTCTTATTTTTACTTCCTCTCCCCACCCTTACTTATCAAACCTTTACAATCAACAGAAACTTTTCTCTGTAAAGTTACCGATGATTTCTTAATTGCCAAATTTAAGATGTCTTCCAAATCCACATCCTTTTTTACTTCTGCACAGCATTCAAAACCTGTCCCCATCTTTTCTGCCTGGACAAAACCCTTCTGAGTTTTTTGTTTTTGTTTTTGCAGTACTCTTTCTTGGTTCTCAGTGGACCATTCTGATCACTCTTTTTTTTTTTTTTTCAGCCAAGGACAAGGTTTATTAAAGATCTGCCATATTATCCAGATTCTTAAGAAATCTGAGCGTCTGTGATATATTGGCTAGATTGTAAAAATCTGAGCAGTAGCTAGATTATAAGAATCTGAGCATCTTAATGGAGACAAGATGGACCTTATATACAGAAAGACTATGGGAGGGATCTAGGAGTGGCCAAGTAGTCTATGAGGTAATAGAACTCCAGGGACCTGTACCACATCTAAGGGAGAATGGAGCCTAGATGGGATTAAGGGTGGGAAGTGGCCTGGGGCCATAGGGTGGTAAGACAAAGGAGGGCTAGCTAGGTTAAGGGTAACAGAGAACTGGGAGATTGGGTGTAGCCACAATGAAAGGCCAGTTGATGGGATTACAGCCTCAGGCAAACACCAGAGATTTGGCCATATGAGAAAGTCCAGGGTTTTTCCTTTTTGGGGTCTAGATCCCATCCTCATGATTCCCCTCTCAAACAAATGGGATCCAAATTCTTTTGGGGTAAGGGGCGAAGTTCTTGGCTTCTGAAACTGCTTCTTGCTGGCAAGGGGCGTAGAGCTGTTCCTGCCTTGAGGTACTCCCAAAGAAGAGGTTGACTGTAACCAAGGACAGAATGCATCCAGGGAAAGATGGGGGGTACATTAGCTGGTACTCAGTGTTTGCTACCAACTGTAGGTGAATGGCCTGTAGTCTGGAAGACACAAATCTGACAAAAAAGACTGCAGGGCCTACATATGACAGGATAAAACATCCTTAGCTCTGTTTGGATTCAGATAATTCAGTTTTCCAAATCCACCTCATAGCCAGACTCAGGAATAGCCCGGTTCAAAGGAACAGAATGGGGAAACTGAGCCAGGAGGAGCCCATCTTAGACTGAGGCTAAAATTGTCCTCTCAGATTTTCCCGATGCTGACTTCCCACCAATATCACATTCTCTCTGAATAGCTTGTGGCATTTCTTAGATGGTGGATTATTGATTTATTAATGGATTATTATGCTGATCACTCCTTTTCATTCTTCTTTATTGGGTCCTCATTCATATCATGCCCCCTAAATGTGAATGTACCCTCATTCTCTGATTCTCTGACATGTTGCTCCTTTAATCCTTCTATTCCTTACCATTTTCCAAGGATATCAGCCCTCCCTCCTCCTCCTTCTTTTCCTCCTCCCCTTCTTCTTCTACTTCTTTTTTTCTGTCTTCTCTCTCTCATCAGCTCAGCTCTCATGAGTTCAATTATCTTCTTTATGCAGATGACTGCCATGCCAATACATATATGTATGTATGCATATGTATATATACACATACACATATACGCATACAGTCACAATCTCTTATGAATTCCAGTGCTGCATCACCACCTCCCTCTAACTAGAAGTCTCCTAGACATCTTAAATTCAACAAGTCCAGGGCAGAACTCATTATCTTTCCCCCAAAGTCTATCCTTCTGAACTTCTCTTTTTCTGTTAAGGGCACTTCTTCCTTTCCATTCATCCTGGTTCAAAACCTTAGAATCATCCTCAACTCCTCATGCTCATTTATCCCACGTAGATATTAGCTACCAAGCCTTGTAGAATGTTCTTCCACCGCACTTCTTGAATGTCCCCTTCTCTCTACTCACATGATTATCATCCTAATTCATACGCTCATAGCATTGCAGAGCATCTCTCTTGGAGTATATGAATAGTCTTCTAATTATTCTCCCCACTTCAAGTCTCTCCTCCAACACAACTGTCAAAATGATATGACTACAGTATAAATCTTACCGTGCAGTATAAATTCCATTAGTTTCCCTATTGTATTTAGGGTCAAATACAAACTCTTCTATTTGGCATATATAGTACTTAGCAATCTATATTTTTCACATTTGATTATATATTGCTCCCTTTCATTCCATCTCCTAATTCTACACCTTTGAACAGGCTGTCCCGCCATGCCTTGATTACACTCTCTCTCCATCTCTGCCTCCTAGAATCCCTAGTTTCCTTTAGAGTTCAAGTCAAGAGCCATCTACTACATGAGACCTTTCCTATTCCCTCAGAGGCTAGTGGATGCCTCCAAAATTTATTCTGTATTTAATTTGCATATATTTTCTATATACTTATATATGTGCTTTCCTCCCAAAAGAATGCTATTTACTTGAGGCCAGGGTCTATCTCATTTTTCTCTTTGTATCTCTAATGCCTAGCACAGTTCCTAGAATATAATGATTGCTTAATAAATATTTGATTGATTGATTGATCTCCTGAGGGCTATTGTGATGAGGCTAAATTTTTTGCTGAAGTGTTTTTAGATCCTTATTGAAATGGATGTTTTTGTTGCAAATTTTCAAACATATTTATACATTATTTGTGACAGAGAAGTATACTTCTATCATGGTTCTGTTTATGCAAGAAAGCATGGTGTAGTGGATACAGGGCAGGCTGTGGAGTCCAGAAGACTTGATTTCAATTCCTGACTGGCACATATTAGTTATGTCACCATGGGTAAGTCACTTATTCTCTCAAGTCTCCAACTAACTCTCTGAGACTATTAAGTTATAACGATAAAATGACAATTGGTATCTGTAGAAAAGGTTTCTATGCCCAAAATTCTCTGCAAGGGAGAAATCACAGGTCCAGAACAAAATAAGCTTTCTGCAACCTTATTTTTTCTCTTCTTTAAATTAGTCTGAGGCCTTGCAGATGACCATCATTTAGATTGCAGCTAATAGTAATAATGACATTTATATCACACTTTAAGGTTTGTAAAACATGTTACACACATTATCTCATTTGATGATTTTTACAAATGATGAGACTGAGGTCTAGAAAAATTACTTTAGCATTAGTGTTAAATATTTTCATGTGCTTTTTAAAGACGCATCTAAGAAGTGACAACCAAAGTCATATGATTAGTAATTGACAGAGAGGGAGGAGGTTGAGTCCAGCTCCTCCGTCTCCAGATTCAAATCTCGTTCTACTATACCATCTCCACACAATCTCATTATTGTGTTTCCATAATAACAATCCTGTGAAATAAATACTACAAATATTATCACCATCATTTTAGGTTTGAGAAAATTGACATTCAGAGGGATGAAATGCCTTGCCCAGGGTTACAGAGTATCTGAGATGAGACTTGAATGTAGGTTTCTCCTGGCTACAAGTCCGTCTTCCCTTCCGCTCCACCCGCATCCCCACTATGTCACATTCTACTTCTTGAATAGAGTTTACCAGAAAGTTGTAAAAATAATTTGCTTGAGCATCATCTTCATACATTTTCCCACTCTGTGTTACAATGGATAGGTTGACAATGAAATCAATGTCTAATAGTAAGCAACAGGAGGAGGAAGAAGAACTGGAGGAGGAGAAACAAAGAGGCTCATCAATTTATGGAAAATTGAGAATGGAATGTACTGAGCAATTCCAACATGCATAGTATGCCCCCAAGTGTCAGAGAGCAACATGGGGGTGGGGAGACAAGCTGTAACTACAAAGTAATGAGACTAACTCTGCAAGTTGCCTACAGAAATTAGTCTCACTACTTTACAGACATACCTCATCTACCCCAAAGGCACATTTTAATAGAAGTTTTGAGCTTCTCCTTAGTCATGTTGCTTAATTCTTTCCAAAAACCAATTAAATTACAAGTGAATGAGAAAAATAAATCTTGAGCTTCTCAGTTGGAATCTACTAAAATGCTTGCAGCCCTCTCAGAACCTTTCCTAATTTTAGCTCCCTGTACAGTACCACAGGAAGGGTGGGACAGAAACAGGAACTCTTGAGATAGGTTGCTGCTGTTGGGAGGTTATAAATGCCTGGGTAATCACACCAACCACATTCCTGACAACGTTTGTTTTGGTAAAACTGTCATGAACTGGACAGCAGGGGTAAAGAACGGATGAATCTACATTTTTAAAAAATCACTCCCAGTGAAATGTTGATTCCAGCATTTACAAAAACATTACAAGATATTTAAACATGGGACTTCCCCCCACCCCCTTCCCCCTCAATTCAAGGAAATAGAAATGATTTATTAATACAACAACAAATATGATTAGGTGCCCATGTTTTCCAAGGAGCTTTGATAGTTGCTGGTAATAAAAAGCAAAATGACAGTCTTTGCCCTCAAGGAGCTTACATTCTCCTGGGAGTAAGGGTGAGGATATGGCATGTGCATAGATATACAGGATACAAGATAAAGAGAGATGTGGTCAAAGGAGAGATCTTGAAAAATGTTCCAGGAATATCTGAGAAGAGAGAGAATAATAACAGCTGGGAGTATCAGTGAAGGAGATATGAAGGAGGTGCCACCTGAGATGAGCCTTTAGGGAATAGAAGAATTCTGAAAGACAGAGAGGGAGGAGGGGGTACATTCTAGGATACATTAGATAGAAGATAGGTAGATAGATAGATAGATAGGTAGATAGATAGATAGATAGATAGATAGATAGATAGATAGATAGATAGATTGATAGACAAAACGTTGATAGATTAATTGATAGATAGAAGATAGACAAAAAACTGGCACACAGACAGATGACAGTCAACTGTTCTAAGCACGGGAGATACGAGGAAATTTTTCTGCTTTAATGTTTTGATGCTTGTTTGGAATATGTTAGAATATTGTTCAAAGTAGGTTAAAATATGTTCTAATTAAAAGATGAGGGAAAACCTGAAGGTGTCTCCCCAAAGTATCTTAATCATAATGTAAGCTTTTTTCCCCTGAAAGATTTGTTTTTAAGAGTCTTTCTTGGGACTGCTAGATGGCACAGTGGTTAGAGCACCAGCCCTGGAGTCAGGAAAACCTGAGTTCAAATCCAGCCTCAGACACTTAACACTTACTAGCTGTGTGACCCTGGGCAAGTCACTTAATACCATTGCCTGGTCCAAAAAAGAAAAAAAAAAGAGAGAGGAGTCTTTTTGGAGACAACCCAGTCCTCTGTTTGGACATAAAACTCAGTGCTGTGTGTTGGGCACTAAACCTGGGATAACTTGACATTTTCCTATGTAACTACTGACCTTGACAAAACAGCATTCATGGGCAACAGTTCTATTCTATTTTATACTTTGTTTTATGAAATAGCCGAATGAAAAGTTTCTCCATATCTCCAGTGAAGAATTGCCCCTGTTAATATGGCAAGAGCCAACACTGTCTTTTGTAACATTTTATCAAATAAAGTTCCATGAATATACTTTTAAAAAATTTCCTGCTCTTAGGGAGTTTACTGTCTAATAGGAGAGACAACATGCAAACAACTATGTACAAAGAAGATAGATACAGGATAAATTGGGGTAGTCTCAGAGGGAAGGGACTAAGGTAAAGGAAAACTAGGAAGGGCCTATTGTCGAATATGGTTCTTTAGCTGAATCCTGTAGGAAGCCAGGGAAGCCAGGAGGTAGAAATGAGGCAGGAGAGCATTCCAATGAAAAACCAGTGAAAATACTCCAAGAAGAGAGATGGTATTGAGGTCAGTGTCAACATATCTCAGAATTTATGAAGAGGAGTAAGGTGTAAGAAGACTGGAAAAGCTAAAAATGGTCAAGTGACGAAGGACTTAAAAAGCCACATAGTGAATTTTATATTTGATCCTGGAGGTGATAGGAATCCATTGGCATTTACTGAATAGAGGATTGATAAAACACAGGTTGAACTTATATGGAAGACCAATCAGACTGCTGAATGGAAGATGGTTTGGAGTGGTGAAAGACTTGAAGGGGAGATCAACCAGAAGCCTATTGCAATATGCCAGACTCAAGGTGATAAGTGCCTGAGGAAGGATGGTCAAAGTGCCAGAGGAGAAAAGGGGACATACATGAGAAATATTACAAAATTAGAAATGATTGTATATGGAAGAGTGAGACAGAATAAGAAGTTAAGCATGATACCTAGGTTGTGAGCCTAGATGGGTGAATGGATAGAAAAATAAACAGATATTTATTTAGCTCTTACTATTTGCCAAGTACCATGCTAAGCACTTGCTTGCCATGCAAGATAGTCACTGTCCTCACGGAGCTTACACCTGGTGAAGAGACAGGTAGGAAGTTCTGTGGAGGCCTGATCTCCAGCAATCCAAGGTAAAATTTCACTTCTCCATTCCAGGGAACCCAGGGAAAAAAGTACCAAGTTCTGGTGGTAGGGGGATGAGGATGATGACCAGAGTGGGGACCAAGCCAGAAGATATATAGTTGAGTTTATCCAGAATAGAGAACAGGTGATGATGGACCAGGAAGGGAAGGAGAAAGAAAGGGAGCAAACACTGACTAAATATCTTCTTTGTGTTAAGACTGTACTAAACGCTTTATAAATTCCATCTCATTTGCTCCTCAAACAACCCTATTTGACAGGTGTCGTTATTATCATCCCCATTTTACAATTGAGGAAACCAAGTCGGAGGTTAAATGACTTGCTCAGGGCCACACAGCTAGAAAGTGTCCAGGCACAGCACTCTATCCATTGTGCCACCTCTCTACCTTTGCAGTAATGTGAATTAAGGTTGCAAATATATCCCCCTAATTAACTAGTCTTCCTATCTCCTCAATCTTCTCTCTAATCCATACCCTATTCAGCTGCCAAAGTGATCTCCTTAAAATGCAGTTCTGACCATGTTGTCCTCCTGCTGTAGAAGCTCCAGTAGATCACCTTTACCTTTAGGATCAAACAACAAACCCCTGTCTCTGGCACTTAAAGTCTGTCCCTATCTGACTGCAGCCTAACTTTCCAGATTTATTTCACAGCCTGTTTTCACACACTGTGTCCTTGTATGCTATATTAATGTGAGGATACCTTTTATGTATGAGCTGAATTAGATGGTTGCTGAAGTCCCTTCTAATTTTGAAATTATGTGATTCTAAGCTTCACACACTCTTTGGCCAAGTCAAACCGGATGCTGCCTACATGCTGCCCCTCAACCGCTGAGTTCCATGTCTTGACAGCACGCCTTTCGCATAGGGCTGTCCCTCCTGCCAGGAATGTACTACTTCACTATGCCTCTAACCTCTGTAACCTCCTTCAAAGCTTACGTTGCCATTGCAATAGTTTAAGTAAGCTGTAATGAGGAATGACCTGAACTGAGGTGGCAGTCATATGAATGGAGAAAAGACAATGTATATAACAGAGGTTGTAGAGGTAGAATCAATGGCAACAATAAATTACACATAGGAGATTAGGGAAAAAGAAGACTTGAGGGTGATTCTGTGGTTATAAATCTGAATGACTGGGAGGATGGTGACATCCCTGACAGAAATGAGGAAGTATGGAAGAGGGGAAGGTTTGGGGAGGGGTGGGGGATGAGTTCCGTTTTGGACCTGTTGAGTTTGAGATAGATTTGTGACATCTAGTTGGACATGTTCAGTGTGGAGTTGGTGATAAGGAACTGAAGCCTGGAAGGCTGCCAAGAGGCATCTACATAGAGATGATAGTTGAATCTATGGGAAATAATCATCATAGAGGGTATGTGTGTGTGTGTGTGTGTGTGTGTATGTGTGGCTGTATCTACAGTGATCTCTATCTCTATCTATCTATATATGGAGAAGAGGGGTGAAGACAGAAACTTTCGGGACACCCACAGGTAGGGTTGGCACAGATGTGCTGATTTTTTTGTTTAGTTGTTTCAGTTGTGTCTGAATCTTTGTGACCTAATTTAGAGTTTTCTTGGCAAAACACTGGAGTGGTTTGCGATTTTCTTCTTTAGCTCATTTTACAGATGAAGAACTAAGGCAAAAAGGGTTAAGTGACTTGATCAGGATCACTTAGCTAGTAAGTGTCTGAGGTGTGATGATACAACTAATTAAAAGAAGTACCCTAAAATCTTAAGTTTTCATATAAAAAAACAAAGTTAATTTTCTATAATAATATTAACATACTCCTTTACTTTCAACTAAAGTCTTATTCCAATTCCTCTTTGTCATATAGAGATAACCCTGGGTTCCCAATGATCGTGCCAAGTAAGGGCAAATTCTGGCAGGTTCTGCCAAGCTGGAAAGGCTTTAAGTATAAATTCATCAAGGGGTTCTCTGTCTGTCATTATAGAAGTAGCTAAACTGAGTTTGGAGAGCCTTACTGCAAGAAGATTGACCACCCAGTGATGACTTTGCATCGCTATTGTTATTGCTTCTATTCAGAGCAGCAATATGAAACCAGTCTATTATAGCAAAATGGATTTGTATTCTGTACTGGTTAAGAAAATACTCATACTAACAAAGAATCATGACTATCTGAAACTGAAGTATGAGGTGAGAATATTAACACACTTCTATTTCAAATGCTGTTAAGACTGACCTGAGGCACATTTTTTTCCCAATGAAATTCAACCTGTCTCCACGGTTGGCTCATCAAAGCCACCTCTCCCACCTCAGCAGGCTTTTGTTAAGCCCTAACCATATGCCAGGCATTGGGGATACAGGTACAATAAATGAAACGATGCCTGTTCAAAAGGACCTTATATTCTAATGAGAAATCAAATGATAAACTAAATTAAAACTAAAGTATGGCTGACTGCCCACATACCTGTAATCCCTGCTGATGGAACTCTTGAATTTAGGAGTTCCAAGCAAGTTGCAGTGGGCTAAGCTGATCAAGTGTCCATATGAAATTCATCACTAGTATGATGACTCCTTGGGAGGGTGTAGGGCTAAGGGCTCACAAGTCTTCATAAGCATGTGAGAAAATTGGCTCAGGTCAAAAACAGAGAAGGTCAAAGATACCATACCAATCATTAGTGGGATTGTGTTGGTGAGTGGCCATTGTATTCAAATCTGGACAAAAAAAGGAGACCCAATCTCAAATAAACAAACAAGCAAATGAATGAATGAATGAATGAATGGCTGAATTGCTTAACACAGCACTCATACCTATTCAAATTATCAACCCAAAGGGACATATCCATTGGTAGAATGCCAGGGACTGTGGCATCTAGATGGGGAAGGTATTTTGGCTCACATCATAATGTGTAGATAACCAAGTTATTTACAAATAATTATACTTATTGTTTTAAATATAACTTTATGTCGTGCACACACATGATATTCAAACTATACAGAAGCTCCTAATCAGAGGGGATATACATGCTTCTCTGCTTTGTCACTGGGAAAGGGTGAATGCACCTTTTCTTCTTCTGAGTATGTTTAGAAACAATCAAAGAGAATTCTCAATGCATTCTTCATGGTTGATAGGACTAATATCTACCAGGGTTTCCCCCCTCCATTCCATCTCACCCCCTTTCACATGATTTAAAATAGTTTTCCCTAAAAGGTGACAAAGTTGCCCTAGGACCTGACTGATGCTTGTGTCTCCCTTGATAAAGCTTTCTGGTAGCCTCTGACCATATTGACGTGGTTACCGGTTACCTAAGGGTGTAAAGAGTACCACACAATTTGAGTCTCGCCCTCTCAAACCTGGTGGTATCCTGAGATCTTGGGAGTCACCACAACCTGCTCTGATAAATAAGGCTAGATAGATTGCTTCTACCAAAGCTAAGCACTACTGTATTCTGGCTGATATGTCTTCTGTACTGTAGCTAAGTAAACCTCTTTTTGTTAAGTGATCAATGCCTCATCGTTAAGTGATCAAACCTGAACTAACAGGGCATTATCATCAAGCCCCTCTCTACTGATGGTCTTGGCAATCATGCTCATGTCCTGAGCAAGGAGAACTTGCTTTTTTTATCTCCAAATCCGTAATAGGCCCTCTAGTCAGCTCACCCAAATTAACCAGGCTTTAAATTATAATATGTACATCTTATAGAGATGATAAATTTAGAACTAGAAAAGTACACAGAGATTATTTAGTTTAACTCCCTTATTTTACAGATGAAGAAATTGAGGTAGAGAGGCTAAATGACCTTATTCAAGGTGACAAGGGTAGTAAAGAGTAGATATCAGTCCTAACATTTTGACACTATAACAAAAACTTCAGTCTTCATTTATGACATATCTGTTTAAAGATTATTCTTATGTAATTACACTCATGTAATTTGTAACATTGTCCAGCCCACCTTGGGAATCCTATCCTTCTGCACTGCAGCAACGGACAGCCAAGAGAAAAGGAAAAGTAAAGGCAATAAAATTGGGCTTATGTTTAAAACCTGTCCTGTGTATTCCCTCCCTTCTGAGGAAAATTCTTTCCAATTTCACAAAGCAGAATTATTCTCCACTAGAATTTCAATAAATTTCAATACAATTTGTGATTATACAATTAAATTTTAGCAACTGGACCACAATTTTAAGGGTGGTTTTTTGGGGGTTTTTAATGAGACTTTAATTAGAATCAGAAGTAAAAGGCAATTTGCAGGTTGGGTTAGTTGGCAACTGGGATCTTTCCACCTATCTAACCTATCATGTTATGTGAACCGATTCTGTCAGTTTTAGCTGAATTCACAGTGGGTAGCAGTCTGCATTGTAAACTATTTTATAAGGTGTTTTTGTTGACAGTGTCTACTCAGAAATGAGTATTTAGCATCTGGCAAAACTGTTTTTCACTTTATATGTTTCCTCAGGTAAAATAAAAAGAAAAGTTATTCTCCAAATTTCAAACCCATTTGAGCAGAATATAAGGCTCCTATTTATACTATCTATAAGGGGTTTCTCCTGCAAACCTGACATATCCTAGTCAATTTTTTAATGCATTCTAGTAATATAATGGGAGCAACCAGCATATGGGGTACAACTCTTAAACTACACAAGTAGGATTGCAAAGAGATTCCTTGAAAGGTGGAGTATTGAGTATTATGGAGCCAAGTTCTAAATGTGACTTCAGTTGATTCTGGGATTTTTTTTAAATCAAGGAAATTGTTCACAGCATGAGGGGAAAGGAGAATGAAGAGTTATAGGGAAGATGCTTCTAAGGAGGCCAGGAGAAGTACCTCCACTCAGGAGCCAGAAAGGAAATGTTCTTACTGTCTTTCTTAAGGTCCTACTCTTCTCTCTGGCACAAGCACATATTCAGAGAATCCTCCAAAATGAAGCCTAGTTCCCTACCTTTTCCCCCCAGTCTTCCCACATTCCACACCTCTACATTGGAGGTACCTTTACATTTTTTTTCTCAGCTGCCACATTAAATGGCAATATGGATAAATATAAAATCTGAATTTTTTTTCCTTCCCCAAAAGGCATTTTGTGCAATAAAGATAGGGACATTTCATATTCATATCTTTCATTTGAGGAACTTGAAGGTTTCAATTCAAAAACTTCCAACTTCATTAAGATTTCTTTGAAAATACTAATATGTTTATAAATGGAGTGGAAGCAACTATCAGAGACTGTCAAGGAATGTCATACATAGCATATTTATTCCATTTCCCAAAAGAGTCATGCAATGAGTGAGCCACTTGGCTTAAGCCCAACGTGTAACAACAAAATGGACCTCGAGGGAAACAACATTGACTTATTCCTAGATTAACATAGAATTTGGAAACATTTTTGTTCATTTTATACGTACTTTAAATATCACTATACTTTTTGTAGGATTTCTGATTATGGGGAAACATAGAGCTTCCTATGAGCCCAAACAGAATGGATGATTTAGAGTACCCAATCATAGTTTCGCTCCTTCTTTCAAAACCAGAACTTCTTGGTTCACTTTATTTATTCTTACAAATATATTTTAGATAATATTTCCTGCAAGAAACTTTGGTGACTCTTGAAAACACATATGCTGTCTGATATATTTTCATATGTATGTTTACTACTTATTTTCAGGTTTTTTCCACATTAGCCATATTATAGGTATAGTTACTGACAGAAATTGTCAGGGCTATAAACAAATACACATACAAATACAAATACATATACATATGTATATATATATATATATATATATACAATACAATTATATATATATATATATTTCACATATACATATATGGTATATATCATATATGTGTGTATATATGTATTGACATTTTTGAAAGCTTGGATTCTAATCAAAAAACCTCTACATAATATCAAACATTTGAATGAAAACTGAAAAGGCCACTCAAAGTGCTTTTTTTTTTAAAGCAATATGACACCAAATATTTTACTACTTAGAAACTTTGTTTTTTAAATGAATTACCCAGTTTGGCACTTTCCATTTTGGCATGGTTCAAGAAAAATCTTTTCTAATATATGCACTATTAGGTTAGTGAAGCTATACTTTTCATTGAAGTAAATAGTTCCTAATCACATCAGTTTTTATAAGATCATGTTAATTGTACTTGTTAACTGTTCTTATATTTTGAAGTTTTCATGGTTCTGTAAACTAATCAATCTGAAAATTTTATACAGTGATACAGAAGATAACCCATGAATACTTGCCCTTCCAATGGGATTCTTGACCATGAACTCCCATAAGCCCTTCTCAGAGGGGTCACTCAGCATGTAGGAATCTCCATCAAAAGAGTAATTAGAGGAGAGCACATAGACATTCTGTTGCCTTGCTTTCTGCATTGTGTTCAACTCTCCTTTCATTTTTTTTTTTTCTGTCACACTTATTGGCAGTTTTTAATCAGCTCTCTAGCACTATTCTTCTTTGCAACACTTGCTCATATTCACCATATGTCTCTTCACTGCCCTTTGGTTGCTGTGCTCCTCAACTTTAATTCTTGAGACTGAGGTGTGGTAATCCATGACTCATAGCCATGCAGTATCTTTAGAAAAATATTGTTGTATACTGAATACTGGAACATTCCAGAGACCTTCAAGTCTAAGCCATAGAATCATAGATTTAGAACTGGAAGGGACCATAGAGATCACTGAATCCAACTTATTCTTTTAACAGATGAGGAAACTGAGACTGAGAGAAATTAAGTGAATTTCCCATGGTCACACTAGTGTCTGAGGCAAGCCTAGCATTCTATCTACTATGCCACTTATCTGCCTTGCTTAGAAGTCCACATGATTTTGGTGATCCTGACCTAAATCTAAATACCACTAAGCCAATTTTGAAGAATAAAGTCAAGAACTAAATGGTTCTCCTGAATTGATTCCTTGAACTTATATGAGTCTTGAAGTATATTCATTGGTCAGACCTCTAGATAAATGACTTATCTACATTTTGCATTAGAACGTCTAATGGTGGCTCTATAGAAATAGAGAAAATTATAGCTTTTTAGGTCCAGAGGTCATCCATTCCAACCTTTTCACTTCATCAATGAGGAAAATTAGCACCATAGAGACAAATAAGCACTACTCATCCCAATCATGCAGCAAGGTAGCAGTGACCAGAGTGGGATGCCAGGAGCTTTGCTCCAGGGCACTGAAATTTAGTGGGTGTTGGCAGCACTTATGTTCTTCCAGCAATGTAGATACAGCTGAGCTTGGCATCTCATTAACAAACATAATTAGTTAAAATAGGAAACTACCATATGGTGAGCTTCTTCCATACAACAGTCACATTTAGGGTAAGTTCCTCCAAAATCTGGCCTCAATCTGTATTTTTGACATCTTAATGTCTCCCCAAGAGTACCAATGTAGCATATTGGAGTTCTCACTTTTGGGGTCTTGTATCTTGGGATCTTTTCTTATTCATCAATTGAATTTGTCTTAAAAAGATTACTGATGGGGTATTTTATGACATTTCCACTCATCTCCAAAACTGCTTAGTAGCTATAGAAATGTTAGTGGAAGAGCTAGAAATGTAACTCAGGTCTCAACTTACTGTCTAATATTTTATTTTTCCAATATACTACACATACCAATGTTTATAAGAGAGATTATTACTACAGTGCTTTCAGAATCACTAAAGAATAGTTAAATTATGTCAGCATGGTATTTTGTTATGTGACGATTCCTTGAAAATTGGTTATCTGTGGTATAGTAAATATGTAGTAACATCCTATTAGTGAGGTTATTTGTTTAGCCATTATTTTGTATCTGTTTTGTGTTTAATTATCTGTATACCTGTTATTGCCACCCCCATCTCACCTCATGACTAGGAAAATGTAAGGTCCTCGAGGACAGGTTCTGTTTAGAGTATTTTCTTCTATGATGTTACACAGTAGCAAATTGTACAAGTTATGGTATATGATTGTGATAGAATACTACTGTGCTATAAGAAATGATGAGCTCAATGATTTTTAGAAAAACATGGAAAGGCTTGATCGAAATAATGAAGAGCAAAATGAACAGAACCAAGAGAACATTGCATACAGTAACAGCAGTATTATTTCAAGAACCACTTTGAGTGAATAATTTATTTTGTCTATTATAAATACCCAAATTAACTACAATGGACATATAAAGAAAGATACCATCTGCATACAGAAAAAGAGCTGACAAATAGAAGTATGTATAGATTAATTTTACATATATTTGCCTATTTGTGTCTACTGGTAGCCATCTCTAGGGTAGGGGGTGGAAGGAAGGGAGGAAAAAAAAAAGGAATTTACATGATAATTTTGTTGTATTTTTGAAAGGAATAGCAAGTCATGCATAGTAGATTTGTAGTTTTATGTACAATCATCTTTTTTATTGTACTATGTTATGGAAATGCTTGCTTTATTCCATAAATTAAAAATGAAAATAAATTAAAAAGTTATAAAACAGTCAGGCTAAAAAGGAAGATGACTTTTCTATAAATAGGAAATTTTCTTTTTGGAAGAGACTTGCAAAATGGATTTTCTTCTTTATAACTTTTCACTTCACAAGAGATTCTTTGCCTTACATTTTTTTTTCCTTTTTGAAGGATTCAGGTCTGCTATATTTTTTTAAATGTTGATTTTCTATGATCATGATTTATACTGGTAATTTGGGTACATTTTTTGTCAGTTTAATTTAAAACAATACAAGGCATTTTGTAAATGACTGTGAATATTACTTATGTTTTGTCTGATGCCTACCATTCCAAATGTGAAGAATGGATTGTGAGCCCTAAGGCTACTTGCATTTTTTCTTTCTTTTTACATTCTACATTTGGAACAGATGGTATAAAATACAATAATAGAATCATAGAATTGTCAAATTGGAAGGAACCTTAGGGATAAACTATTCCAACCTCCTTCATTTTACTAATGATGAAATCTAAGCCTAGAGAGATTAAATGACTAGTTGAAGTCAACATTAAAGCTAGGACTAGAAAGCAAGTCTTCTGACCAAATTTTATGGTTTTTGTATAGTGCAATTGTGTTCCCCAAACTTATCAGGTCATTCATTTACATTCACTTTGCTGTGTAATTTTGGCTAGAACCTTCCTCATGTGAGAGGAGAAAATTGGGAAAAAACAAAGCTATTTAGTTATAATGAAGATAAAGATGGCTAGATGAAGACCATCAATTCAAATGTGGGTCCTTTAAATGATAAGAAATGCCACTTACTGAACGGATCTGTTAAAATATCTATCCCTATCCATGCATTTTTGTGGATTCGTTTACAAAGTGGGAAGAATGAGACACTGTCGAGGAATGAAAAATAAAACCCACATTTCTTGGGAAGGAGACATCCGTCTTTTACTATTTGTAAATGCTGACGAGCAGAGTTTAAGGAGGGCTAATGTCACTCATTCATCTTAATTAAAGAGTTAATTGCTCGTGTATCCTGATTTAGTTAGCTGATCCTGGTAGCATGAAAAACTCTTGCTTCTATGTATTTTATTGACCAGCATAATGACATCATCAGTAAGTCTCAGGATTTATTCATGCTTCAACCTATCCTCATAATGTTAATAGCCTTGTACATGATAAAACTTTCAAGATCAATGGAGTCCTTTAGCATGACACAGAATACAAAAAGCTCTGTATAGGAAGCTGTTAAATGTCTTAGTCATTGAAGCATTACTTCCCACTCCAGAGTCATGGACATGGTAAAAAGTAATTTTAAATGCTGGTTGCATGAAAACATATGTGTGGTAATGTGACCAGTTTTCATTCAGTATTAAAAGCTCAAGTCACAGTCAGGTGAGCATATGGCACTGGAATAGCTGGCCAATGTTGACAGCATGTCCTACAGCTCTGAAGATAAAACTGGCTTAGGAACATAAGTTGCAAATAAAGGCAAATGCTAACTGACCACAGTTCACCAACAGCAATCTTGCCAGGATTGCTTCATGGAACTTTTTCAACTTTGAAACTAGAATTTACCTCAAGGTTCTAACCAGTTCAACACAAATATACTGTGTAAGTGGTTACGTAGATAATTTTAGACAAACTGCTCTTTCCTAATATTTTTTTTAAACATGGAAAAAAAAAGAAGAAGAAATCAAAGAACAGCAGGGAAAAACATACTGTCTTCAGGGCATACAGAGGCAAAACACTGGAATGATACTTTGGAGTTAATGGGCCTTTTTGTGTCTCTTCTCACTCAGAGCTATAAGCAGTCCCAGCTAAAGTTAATTAAAATTGGAGTCTGTCATATCTAGCAAAAATTGTCCTGGAAATATCTCAATTGTTAACTGTTACTGACGGCGTATTAAACTTCATCATAAGGTCATGGAGAATACGCTGTTACCGTCCTGAAGGAAGGCATACAGAAATTGGTAGATATAGGGTAGAGGTTCTATTGTTGTTTAGTCCTTACAGTAATGTCCAATTCTTCATGACTCCATTTGGGGTTTTCTTGGCAGAGATATTGGAATGATTTGCCATTTCCTTCTCCAGCTCATTTTACAGTTGAGGAAACTGAGGCAAACAAGGTTAACTTGCCCATGGTCACAAAGCTAGTAAGTGTCTGAGGCCCAATTTGAACTCAAGAGGATGAGTCTTCCTAACTCTAGGCCTGGCACTCTATCCACTGTGCCACCTCGCTGCATCCCACTGCACTGAAAATATATCCTTCTCTTCATGGGCCTGATCACACTGCTGGGGAGTGGGCTTTTGACTTGCTTTGTTTCTCACTGTGGCAGTCTGCCTCTCTGCAAACAGCCTGGTTGACCCCATTGCTTCAGGGGAATAACCACATTGGTGTTCGAACATAATGCGGACATTCGATCACCTCTCTCTTTGCCATGGTTCAGAATTTGTGAGTTCAAATAATCTACTTGCTTCAGCCACCCCCAGGAGCAGAGATCACAGGACACTCTCATGCACTCTTTAGAAAATTCGAAACAACAGCAACAACAACAACTATTGCTTAGATAATACTTTAAGGTTTGTGAAGTGCTTGGGAGATATTATTTCATTTGATCCTACAACAACCCAGGGAGGTAGGTGTTATTATCATCCCCATTTTACAGATGAGGAGGAAACTGAGAAAGAAATAATTTATGTGAACTGCCCAGGGTTACAAAGCTAGTGAGGTCTTCCTGAGTCCAGATCTAGTGCTCTATTAACTGTCCTCCCCCCAGCTTCCTCTACATGAACGTTCTCCAGAACTTAGATGACATTTCTTTGATATTGTTTATATTCTTCAGTCATTTTAGTTGCATCCAACTCTTCATGACCCCATTTGGGGTTTTCTCGGCAAAGATACTGGAGTGGTTTGCCATTTCCTTCTCTAGCTCATTTTACAGATGAGGGAACTGAGTCAGGCAAGATTATGTGACTTGCTCAGGTCACACAGCTAGTAAGTTTCTGAGGCTAGATTTGAACTCAGGAAGAGGAATCTTCCTGATTCCCGGCCTGACACTCTATCCACTATGCCATCTAGCTTCCCTTTCTTTGATATAGGAATTTAT
Organism: Phascolarctos cinereus; assembly: GCF_003287225.1. Classification (NCBI taxonomy): domain Eukaryota; kingdom Metazoa; phylum Chordata; class Mammalia; order Diprotodontia; family Phascolarctidae; genus Phascolarctos; species Phascolarctos cinereus. Next base: position 401,467,068 of record NW_027555625.1, on the reverse strand, counting down.
TTTTTCCCTTGAGCCCATTCATTCATTTATTCACACACTCCTTCAATCAATATTTATGAATTAACTATTATGCACAAGGTGTTGTATAAGCCATAGCATCTATCTTTAAGAAGTTTGCAACCTTTCAGGTAAAGGAAGAAATGTAAGAGCACTAACTATAATACAAAGAAGTTTGTGATAAGTGCTATGATGGTTGTGCAATCAAAAGGCCAGAAGAGCTCTTCTAGTGAGGGTGAGCAAAGAAGCCTTCATGGAAAAGCTGGCATTTAAGATGGATCTTGAAGGACGAGCAAGATTTAGATAGGTAGAAATTAAATGACACTCTTCTAGGCAGAGCACACAAGAATGCCTACGATATATATTTTTAGATGGCACAATGCCTAGAGAATTATAAGGCTAATGAATATTAATACAAAAATTGAAATAGTCATAAAATACTAAAGGTATATATGTGTGTATGTATATGTATGTCAGAGTTGCAATCATGATTAAATATTAGGAAAATAATTAATAATCATATTAAAAGCAAACACTACTTTAAACTACATAATTCTTGGACAAAGAAGAAGCCTTTGACAAAGTACAACTTTCATTTATATTAATACCTCTACAAACCAAGGCATAGCAGAGTCATTTCTAATACAATAAAAAGCTATATGTATATATATGTATGTGTATATATGTGCATATAACATTTGTGTATGTATCTCTATGTGTGTGTATGTGTGTGTGTGTATACAAAAGCTAACATTATTTTTAATGGGGAAACACTAGAACATTTCCCAAGAAATAGAGAAGCAAAATAAGGGTGCTCACTATTCCCTGTCATGACAGAATTCTAGGAATGCTAGCAACATGAATAAGAAGAGAAGAAAGCCAAAGGTATAAATATAGTCTTAATGATGAGAAATAGCTAGCCTGATTTGTGGACATGATATTTTACTTGGAAAACCTGAGAGAATCAGCAAAGAAATGAATTGAGATAATAGTTTCGGTAAAGGAGCAGGATACAAAATAAATCCCACAAAATCAATTTTATTTCTATAAAGCTATAACCAAATCTAAGAGGAAATAATAGAAATGGACTTATTGTACAAAATACATAGAATATATTCAAATAAACCTACCAAGGCAAACCCAAGACATAAAAGTATAAAACACTCTTTAAAGAAATAGATGGGAGAGAAGGACTGTGTCTGTGATTTCACTGGTATAAGAAACTCCTCTACGAAGTAATTACCACCACAAATGCAGGTTAGTACGGTCAGCAATTCATTCATGATCTTAGAACAGGAGTGGGGAACCTGCAGCCTTGAGGCTACATGTGGCCTTCCAGGGCTTTGGGTGTGGCTCTTTGATTGAGTCCAAGTTTTATAGAACAAATCCTTTTAGTAAGGGGATTGGTTCTGTGATGTTTGGATTTAGTCGAAGGGCCACAATGGAGGACCTACTAGGCCACAGGTGGCCTCGAGGATGCAGCTTCCCCATTCCTGTCTTAGAGAGTTGCCTGGACCCCTGAGATGAGATCTGAACCAAGGTCTTATCTTTGAGTCTACTTGTCTATTCCTTGCACCATTCTGCCTTTCTTACTAGCTTCAGTAATTATTAAAGAAAAGCAAATAAAAGCAACTCTGAGTTATACCTTGCACCCATTAGATTAGCAAAGTAGGGAAAAAAGGGGAAACTGATAGATTCTGGGAGTGCTATGGAAAATAGGTATGTTAATGCACCTCTAGTACAACTGTGAACTGGTCTAAATATTCTGTAAAGCAATTTGTAATAACCTCCCAAAGTTTTTAAACTGTGCATACCCTTTGATCCAGTGATATTATTATTTGGTCTATTACCTCGACGTAAAACTGGAAACTAAGAAGTGCACATCAGTTGGGAAATGGTTGAACAAAGGATATATGAAAAAAATACTATAAAAAATAGTGAAGAGGTCAGTTTAAGAGAAAAACAGCAAACTTGTATGAACTGATGTAGACTGAAATGGAAAGAACCAGTAGAATGATTTATGTCATAAAAGTGATATGATAAAAACCAGCAACTTTGCAAGTAATAAGAATTCTCATTAACACGATGACCAATCACAGTTCCAGTGGAAAACTGGAAACTAAGAAGTGCACATCAGTTGGGAAATGGTTGAACAAAGGATATATGAAAAAAATACTATAAAAAATAGTGAAGAGGTCAGTTTAAGAGAAAAACAGCAAACTTGTATGAACTGATGTAGACTGAAATGGAAAGAACCAGTAGAATGATTTATGTCATAAAAGTGATATGATAAAAACCAGCAACTTTGCAAGTAATAAGAATTCTCATTAACACGATGACCAATCACAGTTCCAGTGGACTCACGATGAAAAAATGCTAATCTCCTCATAAAGAGGTGATGGACTGGACTTAGGATGCACATTGAGACCCTCTGTCTCAGAGAACCAGGGTGCAAATTTGTTTTACTTGACTATGCATATTTTTACAAGGGTATTTTGTTTGTTTTTCTTTCACTGAAGGAGAAAGCAGGGACGGAAAATATATTTATGTTAATAAAAATTAAGTTAAAATTTAAAATGAAGGGGATGCTTTATAAAGCTAGATAATTAGATTCCTTTCTAGAAATAAAGGTCTAGAATCTCAAAGGAAATTTAAAAAAAAATTAAAAATCAAGGGTCTACTTCTCATGCCAAGATGCAGGAGTAAGGAAGGGACCCTCTGAAGCCCTCCCAAATTTCCCTCCAAACAACTATAAAACCACCTCAAAATTGATGTAGGAGCAAGGAAGCAGTTTGCCAGCACAGCAGGAAAGGTCTGTCTCACTCAGGTGGGAGGGGAGGGGGGTCCAAGAGTGACAGCAGAAGCCAGCCTCACAGCAAAGGACCTGCTACAAGGATACAAACCTGGAGCAATCCACCAGCAAGGTCCCACCCTCCTGCAAACCAGCAGCCCCCCTTAGCAAGTGAGTAATCTATGTAGTTCAGCAACCCCCGCCCCCGGAACAGCCTCTCTTCCCCTCTCCCCAGCTCAAGCCACAAGCAAGGCCTTGACCCCATTGCTGACTAGTAGTGAAACCCCTCCTGGGGCTGGCCAACAGCAAGACCCTATCAGCAAAGAGATTCTGTTTCCATAGCAACTCAGCAGCAGGGCTTCACCCCTGGAATAGGCCCCCAGCTAAACCGCACACCTGGAGAAGGCCAACAGGGAGCCAACCCCCTAAGTAAAAACGAGAAGGAAACCCTACCCCCCCCCCAGAAAGCAAGCAGCTAAGCCCTGAAGCTCAGTGAAAGATAGTAATAAGACCCAGAATCCCAGAACAAAAAAAATTGGAACAGTGCAGGACCAGAGTCCAACTATCACATAAAAACACCAAGTCACACAAAAAGGCAGAAAATGAGCAAAAAACAAACAAAAAAAGGAGCTTAACTTTAGAAAGTTACTGTAGTGATAGGGAAGATCAAGGCATAAACTTAGAAGAGGACAATAGTATCAAAATGGCTACATGGGAAGCCTCAAAGAAAAATTTAATTTGGCTTTAGGCCCAAAAAGTATTCCTGGAAGAGCTTAAAAAGGATTTTAAAAACAATTTAGAGTAGACGAAAAATTGGGAAAAGAAATGACAGCAATGCAAGGGAATCATGAGAAAGAGTCAATAACATGGGGAAAAGATATAAAAAAAATTTACTGAGGAAAATAACTCCCTAAAAAGTAGATTTGACCAAATGGAAAAGGAAGTACAAAAGCTCACTGAAGAATATAATTCCTTAAAAATTAGACTTGAACAAGTAGAAACTAATGACTCTATGAGACATCAGATATGATAAAAATAAAATCAAAAAAGTAAAAAAAAAAGGAGGAAAATGTGAAATTTCTCAATGAAAAAACAACTGACCTAGAAAATAGATCCAGAAGAGACAATATAAGAATTATTGGACTATGTGAAAGCCACAATTAAAAAAAAAAGCCTGGAAAACATCTTTCAAGAAATTATCAAAGAAAACTGCCCTGATATGTTAGAATCAGAGGGCAAAATAGAAATTGAAAAAAATTCACTTATCACCACCTGAAAGAGATTCCCCAAAAGAAAACTCCCAGGAACATCATAGCCAAATTCCAGAGCTCACAGGAGAAAGTATTACAAGCAGCCAAAAAGAAACAATTCAGATATCATGGAGCTATAGTCAGGGATTACGTGGGATTTGGCAGCTTCATTGTTAAAGAACCAGAGGCCTTGGAATATGATATACTGATAGGCAAAGGAGTTATGATTACAACCAAGAATCACCTATTGAGGCGGAGCCAAGATGGCAGAGTGAAAGCAGTGACTTGCTTGAACTCCCTGCCAAACCCCTCCAAATACCTGTTAAAAATGGTTCTAAACAAATTCTAGAGCAGCAGAACCCACAAAAAGACAGAGAGAAATAAATTTCCAGCCCAAGAAAACCTGGATGGTTGATTGGAAAGGTCTATTGTGCCAGGCTGGGAGAAGAACGCACTTTGGTGTGGGCATGCAGGCAAAGACCAGGCCTCAGCCAACCTGGAGCAGCCCTCAGAGGACTTAATCACAGGCAGCTGTGGTGGTTTCCAGACTTCTCAACCCACAAATGCCGAAGACAATTTAGAAGGTCAGTAGGAAAAGTCTGTGACCAGTGAGAGAGAAGCTTGGTCCCAGCCCAGTTCCGGTACAGCCCCGGTGAGGCAGCTGCTTCTGGAGCTCTCAGCCCCCATACTGAGGGGGAATTGAGTGGCTGGTCAGAGGGGGATTGCAGGGATCTCTTTGCTGGTGCTGAAGCAGGATTCTCTTGCTTTTCCCTAGCTTGGATCTGAGTCACAGTTCTAGGTGGCAATCCTGGGGCAAGGAGGAATGCTGGTGTGGTGGAGCTTGTTGTGGCAGTGAAGAGTAAATACTCCTCACAGTTTCAAGGCAGAAAAGAGTGCTTGTGGTCACTCATAGACCAGAGTACAGGCCAGGAAAAGAGTAACATCTCACCCTTCGTCTTTCCACCTTGGAAGAACTGAAAATTTACAGGTTCCTAGAAGTATATGTGGAAACAGTTGCACAAAACCCCCAAAGCTTGGGACAGTACATTCTCCACCCTGGGAACAAACTTCTACCTTAGCAAAGAGTTTAAAACTCAAGTAATTGGCTGGGAACATGAGCAGACTGCACAAAAAAAAGTCAGACCATAGAATCTCTTTTTGGTGATGAAGATCAAAACATACAACCAGAAGAAGACATCAAAGCCAAAGCTCCTACATCCAAAGCCTCCAAGAAAAAATATGAATTGGTCCCAGGCCATGGAAGAGCTCAAAAAGGATTTTGAGAAGCAAGTAAGAGAAGTAGAGGACAAACTGGAAGAGAAATGAGAGTGATGCAAGAAAATCATGAAAAACAAGTCAAGAGCTTGCTAAAGGAGACCCAAAAAAAATACTGAAGAAAAAAACACCTTAAAAAATAGTCTAACCCAAATGTCAAAAGAGGTCCAAAAAGCCAATGAAGAGAAGAATGCCTTAAAAAGCAGAAATGGCCAGATGGAAAAGGAAGTCCAAAAGCTCATTGAAGAAAATACTTCCTTAAAAATTAGAATGGAGCAAATGGAAGCTAGTGACTTTATGAGAAATCAAGGCACTGTAAAACAAATCCAAAAGAATGAAAAAATAGAAGACAATGTGAAATATCTCATTGGAAAAACAACTGACCTGGAAAACAGATCCAGGAGAGACAAATGAAAAATTTTTGGACTAGCTGAAAGCCATGATGAAAAAAAGAGCCTAGACATCCTCTCTCAAGAAATTATCAAGGAAAACTGCCTTCACATTCTAGAATCAGAGGGTAAAATAGAAATTGAAAGAACCCCAATCACCTTCTGAAAGAGATCCCCAAAGGAAAACTTCTAGGAATATTGTAGCCAAATTTCAGAGTTCCTAGGTCAAGGAGAAAATATTGCAAGCAGCCAGAAAGAAACAATTCAAGCATTGTGGAAACAGAATGAGGATAACACAAGATTTAGCAGCTTCTGCATTAAGGGACCAGAGGGTTTGGAATATAATGTTGTGGAGATCAAAGGAGATAGGATTACAGCCAAGAATCACTTATCCAGCAAAAACTGAGTATAATCTTTCAGGAGAAAAAAATAGACATTGGTAAAATAGAGGACTTTCAAGTATTCTTGATGAAAAGACCAGAGCTGAATAGAAAATATGACTTTCAAATACAAGACTCAAGAGAAACATGAAGAGGTAAACAGGAAAGAGAAATCATAAGGGTCTTATTAAGGTTGAACTCTTTACATTCCTACATGGAAAGATGATATGTGTAACTTATGAGACCTTTGTCAGATTAGGGTAGTTGGAGGGAAAAATTATATGTATAAATAGATAGATAGGTAGATATAGATAGACAGATGGACAGATAGAGGGCACAGGGTGAGTTGAACATGAAGGGGTGATATCTGGAGAATAAAATTAAGGTGTGAGAGAGGATTATACTGGGAGAAGGAGAAAGGGAGAGGTAAAATGGGGTAAATTATCTCACATAAGACAGACAAGAAAAGGCTTTACAGTGAAAGGGAAGTGGGGGAAGGTGAGAGGAAATGAGTGAATCTTATTCTTATTGAATTTGGGTTAAGGAGGGAACACCATATATATTCAATTGGATTTGGAAATCCATCTTACCCTACAGAAAAATAAGGGGAAAGGGAATAAGAGAGTGGGGGATGATAAAGGGGAGGGCAGATTGGGGGAGGGGGTAATCAGAAGCAAGCACTTCTGAGGAGGGGCAGGGTCAAAAGAGAGAATAGAAGAAATTGGGGGCGGGATAGGATGAAAGGAAATATAGTTTTCCACAATATGACTACTATGGAAGTGTTTTGCATGACTACAGATGTGCAATCTATATCAAGTTGCTTGCCTTCTCAATGAGGATGGGTGGGGAGGGACGAAGGGAGAAAATTTGGAACCCATAGTTTTAAATAGAAATGTGAAAAATTGTTTTCACATGCAACTGGGAAATAAGATATACAGGCAATTAGGTATAGAAATCTATCTTGTCCTACAGGAAAATAGAAGGGGAAGGGGACAAGAGAAGGGGGGAGATAGAAGGGAGGGCAGATTAGGGGAAGGGGTATTCAGAATGCATGCATTTCTTGGGGTAGGGGTAAAGGGTGAGATGGGGAGAAAATTTGGAACTCAAAATCTTATGGAAGTGAATATTGAAAACTAAAAATAAATTGATGAATTAGAAAATTATTTATCTCAAAGGTCAAAGGTTTGTCATAGAGATTCATGGTTGATAAGCTATCCTCCTTTTCTGGTTTTTTTTTTTTTTTGCATAAGAAAACGTTCGTGTTTGTCAAGACAGAATAATAGAAAATAAATATATTTTAAAATTGAAGAAAAAAAGAATCACTTATTCAGCAAAAGTGAATATAATCTTTCAGGGCAAAAATGGGCATTTAATGAAACAGATGACTTTCAAGCACTTTTAATTAAAAGACCAGAGCTGAATAAAAATTTTGACCTCTAATACAAGACTCAAGGGAAATGTAAAAAGGGAAAAAAGAAACAAAAAGAGAAAACATAAGAAATTCAATAAGGTTAAACTGCTTATATTTCTATATGGCAAGATAATATTTGTAACTCTTAACAACTTTATTACTATAAGAGTAAGTAAGAGTATAGTTAGACAGAAAGTGTGGATATAAGGTGACTTTGATGGGATGATACCCCCAAAACAAAATAAAGGATTGAGAAGGAAAATTGCACTAGAAGAAGACGAGGGGGAATACTGAATGAGGTAAATTATCCCACATAAAAGAGTTATTATAATGGAGGGGAAGACAGGGGTAGCAGTGGGCAGAGATTAAATCTTACTGTCATCAAAATTGGCTCAAAGAGTGAATAACATACATACTCAGTTGGATATAGAAATCTATCTTACCTTATGAGGAAGTAAAAAGGGATAGGAATAATAGAAGGGGGAGGGAAGACTGACAAAAGAGAGGGTATTTTGGGGAAAGTGGTGATCAGAAGTAAAACACTTATGAGGAGGGAAAAGGTCAGGGATAAGAGAGAGAGGGGTAAACAAGTAAAAAATTGCAAGGAGGGAAATGCACAGTTACCATAACTATAAATGTGAATAGGTTGAAATCACCCATAAAATAGAAGTAGGTAACAGAATGGATTAAACCAGAATCCTACAACATGTTGTTTACAAGAAAAGCATTTGAAGCAGAAAGATAAACAGGATAAAGGTAAGAGGCTGGAGCAGGATCTATCATGCTTCAGCTGAAGCAAAGAAAGCAGTGGTAACAATTATGATCTCAGAGAAAGCAAAAGCAAAAATAGGTCTAATTAAAAAAAGATAAAGAAATAAACTATATCTTGCTCAAAGGTACCATAAACAATGATGGCATATCAATACAAAACATATATGCACCAAATGGTATAACATCTAAATTTTTGGAGGAGAAGTTGAATGAGTTACAGTAGGAAATAAATAAAATTATACTAGTGGGGGACCTCAAATTTCCTCTCTCAGAACTAGATAAATCTAACAAAAAAAAAAGAAAGAAGTTAAGGAGGTGAATAAAATTTTGGAAAAGTTAGATATGATAGATCTTGGGAGAAAATTGAAAGGGAACAGAAAGGAATGGGAATAGAAAGTAGTATATGACACCTATACAAAAAATGACCATGTATCAAGGCATAAAAACCTCACAACCAAATGCAGGAAAGCAGAAATAGTAAAATCATCTTTTTCAAAACAATGCAGTAAAAATTACATATGACAAAGAGCCATGGAAAGATAGATTAATAATTAGTTGGAAACTAAATAATTTAATCCTAAAAAAATAAGTGAGTCAAAGAACAAATCATAGAAATAATTGTTAATTTCATTAAAGAAAATGACAACAATGAGACAACATATTGAAATTTATGGGATGCAGCCAAAGTGGTTCTTAGAAAAAAAAACTATATCTCTAATTGCTTACATCAATAACATAGAGAAAAAGCACATCAATGAACTGGGCTACAAAAAGAACAAATTAAAAATCCACACTTAAACACCAAATTGGAAATTCTGAAAATCAAAGATGAGATTAATAAGATTGAAAGTAAGAAAACCATTAGGCTAATAAATAAAACTAAAAACTGGCTTTATGGAAAAAAAAACAATAAAACAGACAAACTATTGGTTAATTTGATTTAAAAAAAAAGGAAAGAAGAAAACCAAATTACTAGTACCAAAAATGAAAGGGGTGAATTCACCAGTGAAGAGGAAATTAAGATAATTGTTAAGAGGTATTTTGCCCAATTATATGCCAATAAATTTGACAATCTAAATGAAATGGATGAATATGTGCAAAAATATAAATTACCCAGATAAACAGAAGAAGAAATAAAATACTTAACCCAATCATAGAAAAATAAATTGAACATCAATGAACTTCCTAAGAAAAAATCCTCAGGACCAGCTGGATTCAGAAGGGAATTCTATCAAACATTTAAATAGGAATTAATCCCAATACTATATAAACTACTTTAAAAAATAGGTGGAGTCCTACCAAATTGCTTTTATGATACAAATATGGTGCTGATACCCAAACCAGGAAGAGCTAAAACAAAGAAAGAAAATTATAGACCAATTTCCCTAATGAATATTGATACAAAAATTTGAAATAAAATACTAGGAAAGAGATTACAGTGATATACCACAAATATCATACAAATTAGGTGGGATTTATACCAAGAAAGCAGGGTTAGTTCAAGATCAGGAAAACTGTTAGCATAATTGACCATATCAATAACAAAACCAACAGAAGTCATATAATTATCTGAATAGATACAGAATAAGCCATTGAGAAAATACATTCCTATTAAAAAACACTAGAGAGCATAGGAATAAATGGAGTTTACCTTAAAATGATACATAATATTGATCTAAAACCATCAGCAAGCATTATCTATCTGTAATGTGGATAAGCTAGAAGTCTTCCCATACAATTAAGGGTGAAGCAAGAATGCCCATTATCTCACCTCTATTACTTAATATTGTACTAGAAATGTTAGCTATAGCAAAAAGAGAAGAAAAAGAAATTGAAGGAATTAGGATAGGCAATAAGGAAACAAAACTATTATTCTTTACAGATAATATATTATACTTAGAAAATCCTAGAGAATCAACTAAAATAACTAACTGAAATTATTAATAACTTAGCAAAGTTGCAGGATACAAAACAAATCCACATAAATCATAAGCATTTCTACATATTACCACTAAGTCCAGCAGAAAGAGATAGAAAGAGAAATTCCATTTAATATAACTGTAGACAATATAAAATACTTGGGAGTCTACCTGCCAAGAAAAACCCAGGAACTATATGACCACAACTATAAACTACTTTTCACACAAATAAAGTCATTTCTAAACAATTGAAAAATATTAATTGCTCATGGGTAGGCAGAGCCAGTATAATAAAAATGGCCATTCTACCTAAATTAATCTATTTATTCAGTGCCGTACCAATAAAACTATCAAAAATTATTTTATAGAGCTAGAAAAAAGTGATAACAAAATCCATGTGGCAGAACAAAAGCTCAAGAATGTCAAGGAAATCAATGAAAAAAAAATGTGAAAGAAGATAGTCTAGCCATACAAGATCTCAAACTATTATAAAGTGGTAATTATCAAAACAATTTGGTACTGGCTAAGAAACTGAGTGGTGGATCAGTGGAATAGATAAGGTACAAATTATAGTAAGTGACCATAGTAATCTAGTATATAATAAACTCCAAGATCCAAGCTTTTGGAACAAAAACTCATTATTTGACAAAAACTGCTGGAAAAATTAGAAAAGAATATGGCAGAAACTAGGTATAGACCAATCTCTCACACCATATACCAAAATAAGGTCAAAATGGATACATGATTTACACATAAAAAGGTAATCCCATATGCAAATTAAAGAGGATGAAATAGTTTTATCTGTCAGATTTATGCATACAGGAAGAATTTAGAACCTAAGAAGATATAGACAGCATTACAAAATGTAAAACAGATAATCTTGACTACATAAAATTAAAAGTTTTTGCAAAAATACCAATGCAACCAAAATTACAAGGAAAGTAGAAAATTGGGAATTTTTTTTTTTTACAAAAGCATCTCTGATAAAGGAGTCATTTCTCAAATACATAGAGAACTGAATCAATTTTATAAGAATACAAGTTATTCACCAATTTATAAGTGGTCAAAGGATATGAACATGTAATTTTCATAGGAAGAAATTAAAGCTATCTATGGTCATATGAGAAACTGCTCTAAAACACTATTGATCAGAGAAATGCAAATTAAAACACCTCTGAAGTACCACCCCATACCTATCAGAATGGCTAACATGACAAAAGAAGAAAATGTTAGATATTGGAGGGGATAGAGGAAAACTGGGACACTAATGCACTGTTGATTGAGTTGTGAACTGATCCAACCATTCTGTAGAGCAATTTGGAACTATACCCAAAGGGCTATAAAGCTGTACATACCCTTTGATCCAGCAATAGCACTACTAGGTCTATATCTTAAAGGCATCCCAAAAGGGAAAAGGATCTATTTATACAAAAAATATTTATAGCAGCTCTTTTTGTGGTGGCTAAGAATTGGAAATCAAAGGGATGCCTTTAGTGAACTGCAAAACAAGCTGTAGTATATGACTGTAATGGAATATTATTATGCTGTAAGAAATGACAAGCAGGATGATTTCAGAAAAACCTGGAAAGGCTTACATGAACTGATGCATAATGAACAGAACCAGGAGAATGTTGGACACAATAACAGCAATTTTTCGATGAAAAACTGTGAAGGACTTAGCTATTCTCAGCAATACAATGATCCAAGATAACCCCAAAGGACTAATGATGAAGCATACTATATCTGTCTCCAGAGAAAGGACTGATATCGATTGAATACAGACTGGGCATGCTATTTTTCACTTTCTTTCATTTTTTTCTTTTATTCAAGGCTTTTTGTACAAAATAAATAATATGGAAATGTTTTACATAATTGCACATGTATAACCTATATCTGATTGCTTACAGTCCCAAAAAAGGGGGGCAAGGAAGGAGGAATGAAAAGATAGAATTTGGAACTCAAAACTTTAAATAAAAATATTAAAAATTAAAATAAAAAGAAATCAAGAGGAATAATTCTTTATCTCAAATTATACTATAAAACAGTAATCATGAAAACTAATTAGCACTGTTTAAATGTAGAAAAAACACTTCAGTCCAACAGATAAGATTAGGAAGAAAAATGACTGAGCTCAATAACTCAATGTTTTATAAATCTGAGAAGGTCAGTGATTTAGTGAAGAACTCCCCATTTGATTACTAGGAAAGCTATAAAGAAGTTTTGCACAAATAGACTAGTAACTTATTCAATTCAATATACTACAATACCCTTAAAGTGTACATATGCCCTGAATGTCAAAGATTATATACTATTGCACTATTTAAAGATTGGAAGTAAATATGACCAAACAACTTTCACGTAACTAAGAGGTAAGTTCTGAACCACAGAAATAATTGAAGCAGTCATAAAATAGTAGACTATCTTGACTGCATAAAATTGAAGTTTCTAAACAAACAGTATCAATACAACTATAATAAGGAGGAAAACAGTTGATTAGAAAAAAAATAACATTTGTTTCAAATATCTGTGTTAAGGATCTGATATCCAAGACACAGGAGGAACAAATATATTACTTCGAGATCTATTTCCCAGTGGATAAGGTATCAAAGGATAAGAGTTTAAAAAAAAGAACTGGAATCTATTAATAGTAACATGAAGGAATGAACCAAATCATCAATATTTTAAATTACTCTCTTTTTAAAATTTCATATAAAATAAGTTTTAACATTAGATTAAAAAAAATTCTGAGTTTCAAATTCTCTCCCTCCCTCCACTTGCCCCTCATTGAGAAGATAAGCAATTTGATATAGGTCATACATGTGCAGTCATATAAAACAATATTTACATATTAGTCAAGTTATGAAAGAAAATACAGACCCCAAAAAATGGGAAAAAAGGATATAAGAAATAATATGATTTGATCTGCATTCTGACACCACCAATTCTTTCTCTGGAGGTGGACAGCATTTTTCATCAGATGCTTTTCAGAACTGTCTTGGATCTTTGAATTGCTGAGAATCACTAAGTTATTCACAGTTGATCATTATTACAATATTGCGGTTACTTTGTACAATGTTCTACTGGTTTTGCTCACTTCACTTTGAATCAGTTCATTTAAGTCTTTCCAGGTATTTCTGGAAGCACCCTATTCACCATTTCTTATAGCACAACAGTATTCCATCACAATCACATAAAGCATCTTATTCAACGATTCCCCTATTGATGCGCATACCCTCAATTTCCAATTCATTGCCACCACAAAGAAAGCTGCTATGAATGTTTTTGTACATATGAGTTCCTTTCCCTTTTTAAAAAAATCTCTTTAGGATACAGATGCAGTAGTGGAATTGTTGGGTGTTTTATAGCCTTTTAGACATAGTTCCAAACTGCCCTCCAGAATGGTTGGATCAGTTTACAACTCCACCAACAATGCATTAGTGTTCCAGTTTTCCCATATCCCCTCCAACATTTGTCATTTGCTTTTCCTGTCACATTAGCCAATCCTATAGGTGTGAGGTGGTACCTCAGAATTGTTTTTAATTTACATTTAGAGCATTTTTTTTCATATGACTGTAGTAGTAGCTTTGATTTGTTCATCTGAAAACTGCCTGTTCCTATCGTTTGACCATTTATTAATTGGGGAATGACTTGTAGTCTTAAAAATTTGACTCAGGCTTCTATATATTTGAGAAATGAGGCCTTTATCAGAGAAATGTCCTGCAAAAAATTTCCCCTAGTTTTCTACTTTCCTTCTAATCTTGACTGCATTGGTTTTGTTTGTGCAAAATTATCATTTTGCATCCCATAATGTTCTCTATCTCTGTCTGGTCATACATTCTTCCTTTGTCCATAAACCTGACCCGTAAACTATTCTATGCTTCCCTAATTTGCTTATGGTATTACCTTTTATGTCTATATCATGTGCCCATTTTGATCTTATCTTGGCATATAGTGTGAAATGTTGATCTATACTTAGTTTTGTCAAACTGTGTTCTAGTTTTCCCAGCAGTTTTTGTCAAATGGGGAATTCTTGTCCCAAAAGCTTGGATCTTTACATTTATCAAAAAGTAGATTACTGTGGTTATTACCAACTGTGCATTGTATAGCCAATCTAATCTTCCACTTTCTCTTAGCCAGTACTAGATTGTTTTAATGATTGCCACTTTGCAATACAGTTTGAGATCTGGTACAACTATGACACCTTTTTTTCAGGGTTCCCCCTTCCCCCATTAATTATGTTGATATTCTTGACCTTTTGTTCTTCCAAATGAATTCTTATTATTTTTTTCCTAGCTCAATAGAATAATTTTTTTTTGCTAGTTTGATTGGTATAGCACTGAATAAGTAAATTAATTTAGGTAGAATTGTCGTTTTTTATTATATTGCCTTGGTCTACCCATTAGCAATTAATATTTTTCTGATTGTTCAGAACTGACTTTATTTGTATGAAAGTGTTTTGTAATTATGTTCATATAGTTCTGGGGGGTTTGTCTTGGCAGGTGGACTCCCCAGTATTTTATTTTGTCTACATTTACTTTAAAATGGAATTTCTCTTTCTACCTCTTGCTGCTGGCCTTTGTTGGTAGTATATAGAAAGTGCTGATGATTTATTTGGGTTTATTTTATATCCTGCAAATTTGCTAAAGTTGTTAATTATTTCAACTGGTTTTTTTTGGTCGATTCTCTAGGATTCTCCCAGTACACAATCATGTCATCTGCAAAGAGTGATAGTTTTGTTTCCTTATTGTATTTTCTACTTCTTTCAGTTTATTTTTCTTGTCATTGCTATAGCCAGCACTTCCAGAACAAAATTGAATAATAGTGATGATAATGGAAATCCTTGCTTCACCTCTGATCTTATTGTAAAGGTTTCTAGCTTATCCCCAATACAAGTAATGGCTGATGATCATTTTAGATGGATGTTATTTATTATTTTGAGGAAAGCTCCACTTATTCCTATACTTTCTAGTTTTCTTAAATAGGAATTTTATTTAATAGTATTATTTAATATTGTTTAGTTATAGTAGTATTTAATTAATAGCATTTTGTTAATAGTTTTTCTTCATCTATTGAGATGAACATATATTTATTGGTATTGCTATTGATAAGGTCAGTTATGGTGATTGTGTCCCCAACTTTGAACTATCCCTGCATTCTTTATATAAACTTCACCTGGTCATAATATGTGATCTTTGTGATGTATTGCTGTAATCTCCTTGCTAGTATTTTATTTAAAAATTTTGCATCAATATTCATTAGAAAAATTGTTCTATAGTTATCTTTCCCTATTTTTGCTCTTCCTGGTTTAAGTGTTTATGCTGTAAAAGGATTTTGGTATGATTCCTTCTTTGCCTATTTTTCTGAATAGTTTATATACTGTTGGAATTAATTGTTTTTAAATGTTTGGTGGAATTCACTTGTGAATCCATCTGGTCCTGGAAATTTTTTTCTTAGGGAGGTCATTGATAACTTGTTCAAATTCTTTTTTTTTTTCCTAAGATGGGGTTATTTCAGTATTCTATTTCCTCTTCTGTTAATCTGGTCAATTTATATTTTTATAAATATCCATCCATTTCACTTAGATTGTCAGATTTATTGGGAAATGATTGGGTAAGACAGCTCCCGATAATTGCTTCCATTTCCTATTCATTGATGTTAAATTCACCCTTTCATCTTTGATATTGGTAATTTGGTTTTCTTCTTTTTAAAAAAAAATCAAATTAACCAATCATTTGTCTATTTTGCTGTTGTTTTTTAAACAAAACCAGTTTGTAGTTTTATTTATTAGTTCAATTATTTTCTCACTTTTAAATTTATTAACTTCTTCCTTGATTTTCAGGATTTTGAATTTGGTGTTTAATTGGGGATTTTTAATTTTTTGCCTAAGTGTTTTTTTTTAGTTTCATGCCTAATTCATTGGTCTGTTCTTTCTCTATTTTATTGATGTATTTAAAGATATGAATCCTCCCCCCCTCAAGTACTGCTTCAGCTTCAACTCATAAATTTTGATATGTTGTCTCACTGTTATTCTTTTCTTTTTTTGGTGAGGCAATTAGGGTTAAGTGACTTGCCCAGAGTCACATAGTTATAGTGAGCATTATATGTCTGAGGTCAGATTTGAACTCAGGTCCTTCTGACTCCAGGGCCAGTGCTCTATCCACTGTGCCATCTAGTTGCCCCTTGTTATTCTCTTTAATGAAATTATTGTTTCTTTGATTTGTTCTTTGACCCACTTATTTTTAGGATTAATTTATTTAGTTTCCAGCTGATTTTAATCAATTTTTTTCCATGACCCTTTTTTGAATGTAATTTTTAATTCATAATGATCTGAAAAAGATGCATTTAATATTTCTACTTTTCTGTATTTGGTTGGGATGTTTTTATGCCCTAATCCATGGCCAATTTTTGTGTAGGTGCTATGTACCACTGAAAAAAAGGCATATTCTTTTCTGTTCCCATTCAATTTTGTCCAGAGGTATTTCACATCTAATCTTTCTAAAATTTTGTTGATTCCCTTAATTTCTTCCTTGTTTATTTATTTATTTTTTGGTTTATGTAGTTCTGAGAGGGGAAAGTTGAGGTTTCTAAGCAGTATAGTTTTACTGTCTATTTCCTCCTGTGACTCATTAACTTTTCCTTTAAGTATTTGGAAAGCTATTATTTTCTGGTAGTCCCCGCGGGTGATTTAGTTACCTTTGAGGCCTGTGCTGGCTTGCTGGGGCATGACCTGCACTGGACTATGCTCTGCTCTCATCCCAGTGAGGCATACTTTTCCTATCAACCTTCTAAGTGGTCTTGGGCTGAAAATTTGTTTCACTGCATCCTTTTGTTGATTCTGCCATTCTAGAATTCATTTTCAGATGTTATTTTAGGGAAATTTGGGAAATCTCAGGTAAGTCCATGCCTTTAGTGTACCATCTTGGCTCTGCTTCCCAAACATCAATGTTAAGGGAAATAAAAATTTTAAAGTAACTCTGAAGCTTTATTTCACACTTAGAAAATTGGCAAAGATGACAAGAAAATGGAAATAGCTAATGCTGGCTGTGACAAGACGAGCACAGTAGGTGTCATCAGAGATAGTTATGTGGCACAATACACAGAGGGCTGGCCTTGGAGTCAGGAAGACCTGAGTTCAAAGCCTATCTCAAACACTAGCTGTATGATGTTGGACAAGTCACTTAACATCTCTATTTCTCAGTTTCTTTATTTGTACAATGGGGTTAATAATATAACTTACCTCCTTTAATTGTGAGGGTTAATAAGACAATATATATAAAACACTTTGTAAATGTTAAAGCATATAATAATAATAATAATTATTATTATTATTATTAATTATTATTATAGAAGGTGTATAGTAGAGTGCTGGTCCATGAGTCAGGAAGACCTGAGTTCAAATCTGGCCTCAGATACTTACTAGCTATTTGATCCCAGACAAGTCACTTAACCCTGCTTGCATTAGTTTCCTCATCTATAAAATGAGCTGGAGAAGGAAATGGCAGACCACTAAGTATCTTTACCAAGAAGACCCCAAATGGGGTTACGTAGAGTTGGATACGACTAAAATGACTGAACAACAGAAAATAATTTTAAATTATGTTAAAAAAAAAGACTAATGTCCACAGTGTTTGACTGAAAGATCTCTCTTCTAGGCATATGAGTCCTTGGTTGTCAACCATAAAAAGAACTATAGATACCAATATATTTATAGCAACACTTTTTGTGGAAGAATAAAAGGAAACAAAATAGATCACCATTGATTTGCAAGTAGCCAAACAAATTATAATGTCAATTTATTATGGTGTGAATAAATTATGTGTGAATATAATAGAATATTGCTGCATCCTAAGAAATGATGAATTCAGAAAAGCCCAGGAAGATATATGAACTGATGCAGATTGAAGTAAGCAGAACCAGGAAAACAATATACACAATTACAAAGATGTAAATGGAAAGGACAAATGGCTCCCATTTTGCCCCCAAATGAATGCTGTGTAATTATAATGACCAAGCTTAATCCTAGAGAAAATGCACCTTCTCACCCTCTTTGCAGAAGTCTAGAACTGTGGGTGTAGACCATTGTGTATCTAGATTGTGAGATCTGGTTGATGTATTGGTTACTTTTGCTGAACTGCTCTTTTTCTTTTTTTAAATCTTTTGTTACAGGGGATAGCTAGGTGGATAGAGGGATGGAAGATGTATAGAAATAGGCACACATATGTATAAATATCATATATATAGCGTAAGTACTGTATATATACACATGTAGACATACATACACACTATACACATATATATGTGATATAAAAAACAAAAGTCATCTGTGTTTTTTTAGAAAAGAGTAATACCACAATACAAAATAATTATTGTGTAAAATGAAGATAAGAGGTAGATCATTGGTATTAAATGTAGAAGAAATGCAAAGGAGTGTTGGAGATGGAAACCAGTGGAAAGAGATTGGAGAGTTAATGAGTAGTGAGTAGGTAGGAGCAGCAGGCATAGATTACTCTTGCCAAAAGTTTAGTTGTGAAGAGTGGGTCAGAAATGGTACTATAGTTTTGCAGAGTCACAGGACTAATGAAAAATTTTGGTTTGTTTTAGAAGGGAGAATTCCCATGTTTGAAGGTGGAGGAGCCCATAAAAAGAGCCCATAATAAAGAAGAGTGTGAGAAAAATCAATGAAGCAAGATTCCAGAGAAGACAAGACCAAATGAGGTGAAAGATATAGGTGGCAGAAAGGTTAGTCTAGATTAGTGAGATGGTCACCCCATCCTCTGAATCTGTTTGGAAGAAGGATTGGCTGGGTTAGTCAGTCAATAAACATTTGTTAAGTGCCTACTATGTGTCAGATATTGTGCTAAGTGCTGAAGATATAAAGAAAGGTAAATGATAGGCTATTATTACAGTCTTTTGGGGAAATGGGGGAGTAGAGAGAAGCTTAAGGGAGGAGAGAAGGAGGAGCCCACCCGATTGCTCACTTGGACTTCATCATTGCCTCCAGACACTTATCTTCTTGCAAGATCTCATCAACTCTGGACCACCTGTTGGTATTTCTTACCCCTTTGGGCCCCTCCCTCCCTCTGATTGGAGAGTGAATATCAAAGAGCTCCTCCTAAAGTCTTCATTTAAGAAGGAAGTCCAGACACCTCAGATTTTCCCACCCAGCTTCTAAGCCTTCATCATGCCCTCCTCTCTGGTTATCTTCCCCTTTCCCCTATCCCCTTTTAAAAAATCTTCCCCCATTTGATTATGAGATCCTTGAGAAAAGAGACTGTGCTTTGCCTTTCTTTGTGTTCCCAGGGCTTAGCACCATGCTTGGCACATAGTAGTCACTTAATAGCAGGCACTGACTGACTGAAGTTCAAATCAGATAGTCTCTATCTTACCACTAAAGCAAGTCTTCTTCTCAGAGACATGATGGTAATTGTGGAATTGGGGCCTTGATAAGAGATAGTCTGGAAAGCCTTCTTTGGGGAGTATGATTAGGAAGTCAAATGAATATAGAAATTAGCAAGTCCAGACACAGAGTTAGAGAGGAAAAACAGAAATCTGATTTTAGACATGCTAAGTTTGACGTCACAGTGGGACATCTTAGTAGAAATATTCTCCAGATACTTAGAGATGATGGTCTGCCATTCACTGGTAGTTAGGGTGGGAAAATATAGATTTAGGCTCCATTTGCTAGAAGGGCAAATAGTTTTGGGTGCTCACTTGAAGTTAGTGACTCTTTTCTTCATGTAACTATTTGTGTGGAGACATGTCTTATAAAAGTGAAGATCACACTTACGTCATAGTCTTAACTAGTTAGCTAATTTTAGCTAAGCTTACTGAGAACTTTATCTGTAGAGGACACCTATAAGGACTATGGAATTGCATCTTTATCTTCATCATTAAGACTGCCATGAAGTTAAGTAAACTCCTGGCTCATTAGGTTTCTTATATCAGTTCTCAAGGCTCCTTTTATTCTAAAGGGTTTATTCAGACTTTTCTTAATCATGACTTTTTCCACTTTCTGAAGATATCATCCAAGAAATGTTTTATCATGTTTGCGAATTGTGAGGCAGAAATCTGCATGACACTTACAGCTATAAATCTTCATTTCCTTTGTTGCCTCTATTTTTTCCTTTCTCTCAGGACAAGTATGTATTCAAATTACAATTATAAAATAATGAACATTTAAGAGGGAGAGTTAAAATGTTCTTGAACATGAAGAGATGGCTAAGAAAGGGCACTTCTACTTCTGAAAACTATTACACATGGAAAATAACAAGTCTGGAAATACTCAGAATTTCACATAAAATTAATTATATTGATAATTATAAGCTTTATAATGAACTGCATGGTGTCTGTGGTACATAACCCTTTGCATTTATATTTGTAAAATATCACTCAATCTAAAATGAACTAGTAGAGGAAGTGACTTGTTACAAAATTTCCCCTTGTGGTTAGCCAAGACCACTTTTATAAGTGCAGGGACTTTATGTGTCTAAATATTATCTTAAGATGGATTTTCCTTTAAATTAAAGCAGTCATTTTAAAATAAAAAAATGCTCACATATAGCACATAGACTCATGTAGCCCTGGAAATGTCTGGTTGGAATAAGGATGTAGCTTCTTCCAGCACTTGCTAATAATTGCGTGCAGAAAGCAGAACAGAGCACACAAGTTATAATTCTTTGACTACTATACCTGGTAGCAAAGAGTTCTGATATGATCATACAGAAATTGAAGAATGAAATCACCAAAAAAGCTGATAGGGGACAAGAGGACATACTGAAAGGTAGGGGCAAAACAGGCCACTAAGAATACCAGCAACACCAAGTAGTGGGATAGCAAGTGAAAAGGAATACGACCACAAAAATATATGTGGATGACATCAGAGCAAAAAAATAAAGATCCAAAGCCCACAACCAAAATAGCAATTTTTTTGTTGTCATTTTTTGTGGTTGCTGTTGAGGGATGGGGGTGGGGCATGTCATGAATGCAGGGAAGGTCTTGTTTCAAAGAGCTGAAATATTCTGGGGGTGGGATCGGAAAAGAATATAGAACTAAAGATAAATTCAAAAGAAAAGGGACCGGAGAACTAAAGTGGAAAGATAATTTAATACAAAAACAATCGACAGACAGAGAAATATTGCATTCACAAGAGAAATTGATTCTCCTAATCAGAATGGTAAAACCAAAGAAAGGGCTGAAGAAGCATTCTTTGTTTCTACAGCTGTTGGAAAAAAAGTGATATGAAGAAAAATCTGAAACAAATACACACGTGGAAAATACTATTTAGAATAAACTTTGGGCAAGCGTATCATGCTGGTTGTTAAAAGTGACCTCTCCATGTAGGTCTAAACTGGGCAGAAATGCACATTTGTTCTAATTGATTCTCGAAGAAGCTAGACCTAACCCTCCATTCAGAGAGTTTTAAAAATTTCCAAGGGTTAGTGATCAAAAGAGAAAATGTAAGTTAAAGCACACTGCAAATTCGAAAGTACTATATAAATAAAAGGAGGCATTATTATCATCAGGGCAGTTAGGGAGAGCCTGGAGTCAGGAAGATCTGAGTTCAAATCCAGCATCAAACACTTACTAGTTATGTGACTTTGGGCAAGTCACTTAACTCTGTTTGCCTCACTTTCTTCATCTGTAAAATAAGCTAGAGAAGGAAATGCAAACAACTCCAGTATCTTTGCCAAAAAAATCCCAAATGGGGTCATGAAGAATTGTACACAAGTGAAATGACTGAACAACAACAAATCGTCATCATCATCATCATCATCATCATCATCATCATCATCATGATGAAACACTGTGTTGAATTTTGGCAATGGCAGATTTTAGAATTTATTTATTTTAAGGAGAGGGGGGACAATTCAACACTTAAAAGATACTGAAATGCATGTTTGTTTTTTTTTAAAAAGGCATGGAAAATTTATTGTAATTATATTCAATGAAATAATGACACATGAACCTTTTCATGGTGTGGTACAGTTGGAATTGGTAAGACTATTCTAAATCCTGAAGACATAATTAGCTTAGGCCAACCCCCCATCCCCACCCCGCAAACATATTTCTATCTGCTTAATTCTGATGGTGGTAAGCCTGTGTCTATGATACTTCACAGTTCTCAAGAAAACCAAAAAGTAGGAAAAAATGTCTGGTATAAAGATAAAAGAAAAGAACTGGAAATTGAGGTATGTGACCTCTAATTTTTTTTTTATCATTAATTATCTACTATTTTAGTCATATTCTTTAATTCATGGTATAATGAAAAGAGTTTCTGGAGTCAGAAGATCTGTGTGGAAATCTTGTCTCTGTCACCGGTTGTGTGACTTTGGGTAAGTTCTTTGGGTAAGTTCCTTAACCTCTATCAAGTTCCTTATTTGCAAAATGCTGGGGTTAGGACTAGATGTCTTCTGAAATCCCTTCCAGGTCTAGCTATTTAAACCTATGATCTTTAGTTGCTTTCTTTATCAACAGAACACAGGCTGAATTGGCCGGAAGGAAAATCAACAAAATAAAACAATTGCCGAGCTTTAGGTATGCAACTGGAAACATTTTGTCAAGGTATGTGTCAAATTTTGTTTCCTGGTCCTTTACAAAAAGAGGGGGAACTTGTTTAGATGTTTTGTAAGGTCCCTTCTAGCTCTGAAATTATGTGATCCTGTGGCTGCCTATTTCCTTGACCTCTGTTTCTCCTTATCACTCTTTCCATCTGTTGACCTTTTTCTTAGCCAGTACACTATGTGACAGCTTCATGCCACCTCATGATTCAAGGAGCCAGTTCCCATAGAAATAAAGCCCTAAAGGACCAAGTCCCCATTTGATACTGAATCAATTTACTGCTTTCTGTATAATAAAACCACCAGAGCCACTCATATTTTGGTGGAGAAGAAGCATTTTTGCCTACACACCATGTTAACAGTTTTATCTACAGTCTATCATAACCTCTTGCAGCATCTTAGTTTGCCTGTTTAAATTCAACTTTTTTTCCCATTTGTAACCTTTGGGGGAAGCCTTAAAATGCTGGCTTTCTCCCTGCCCCACACTCACTCCCAAATCTAATGTAGCAAAAACTTCTTAAAGATTATTCCCAAAATGGCTATTAAAGCCCAGATTGGGAAGGCTACCCACCCCGACATAACATTAGCTTTTTAAGATTGCCAAGGTTGAGCTGTACAAAAAGCAAATGACCAACCAACTCCTTCCAAATCTTTAATGCAAAATAATAATAAGCCAAATGAGAAGGGAGGCTTTCCCTGCCCCTCATATAACCAAGAATAATCCCGTCTTAAATCGTGCTGTTATGTGCCCTCCACAGATTTGGGAGCTCTTTATCACTGTGTAGAGGTGTCATGGTTTAGTGGAGAAAATCAGACTTGAAGTCAGAATGTCCTGGTCCCATTTCTGACATATACTGGTTGTATGACCCTTAGCAAATCATTTAATCTACAAGTGGCAGAACAGTTGCCAATCTAAATCTGTAGAGGGAGTTTCATCAATAGAAGTTCCTTATACCAGTGAAGTCACACGCCTGGACCAAAATGAAGAGAAGTAACAATCTAGCTACAGATTGCACTGTTACCAGCCTTCCACACATTTGGGAACTCATCGTCAGTATGGAATTATGAAGACATATCATAGCCTGAGGAGGAACATAACAGGTGGTTGCCTTTCAAAACACTTCTCTCTCATCTTGGAATCCAGTCAGCTATGATATATTCTTCAATAAATCCCACTTGGATTCCTAAGTTATGTGCCGTCTTTTTCTCTCACTTTTTAGTGGTGCATTGATATTATTTCCCACATGATTATTTAGAGAACATTTGCTGATAAATGTTGGGAAATAATGAAGAGAGATCAATCATTTCTAAAGTCTCCAAATTAGTCCTTATAAGCTAGGCTGCCATACCTCATGTTTAATACCACTGGAAAACATTAAAATTCTCTTGGACACAACTCCATATGCATAACTAGTTCAGATGTTTTAACTAAAATGGACAGTTATTAGACCTGGCCAATTAATAACCAGTAATTAGACAATTCAAAAACTGTCAAAAGTTTTATAGAAATAGTTTAAATTCATAATCAATGAAATTACACCTGGTTTGAATGTCTTGGCAGATATCACCAGGAGCCTTCTAGCTCTCTAAAGTCACTATTACAGGGATAGGGATAGGGAATATAGTGATATAGTGATATAGTGAATTCCCAAATGAGGTCTCCCTCTACCAAAGTAAGCTGGTACTGTCTCTGAAAATTGTAGCTCCTAGAGTCACTTAGAGCACTGAGAAGTTAAATGACTTCTCCAGGGTCACACAACTGGTATGAATTAGAGGCATGACTTGAACTTAGGTCTTCCTGCCTCTGATCCCAATTCTTTATCTATACTCCCTCTTAGAAGTGGAACAATGAATTTTCACTAATTGAGACAATTAACTCAGCAATTTTCCTTCTACAGAATCTTAAAGTTTAGAGAGACTTCTGAAATCATTTAGTACATTCCCCTTGCCTCATCAGCAATCTCTTTCTACAAAATTTCTGATAAGTGGTAATCCAACCTTTGATTTAAAACCTTCAATGATGGGACACAATGACCTTCCAAATAGCTTGTTCTACTTCAGGAGAGTTTTAATTTTGGGGACATTTCACTATTTAACCAAAAATGTATCTCTTTGCAACTTTTAATCATTGCTCCTAGTTTTAACCTATGGGGCAAAGAAACCAATTCTCATGTGTTTCCAATGCCATATTCCTCCAAATATTGGAAATGGCTATCATGTCTCTCCCAAGTCTTCTACTTTTTAAGCTAAATACTCCAAGTTTCTACAAAGTTGTCATATGGAATTTTTTTAAAAAAACATATTATTTTTGAAAATTGAATGGTTTTACACACACACAGATTTGTGTCTAAACAACCATCTCTAAGCTGGGGGAGAGGGAAGAATAAAAGGGAAAAAAGAAATTTACATGATAACTTTATTATATATTTAAAAGCAATAGCAATAGATTGGCAGTTTTATGTACAATCACCTTTCCCCCCCCCCCATTTTACTATGTTATGGAAATGCTTGTTTATTTTTCAAGCTCAGAATAGGATAAAATAAAATAAATCATGACATTGCCTATTTCTACTTCTAAAGCATCTCTCCTATTCCATGTGACTTTTTAAAGAACTATGACAGTTATTTAGTTATAATATCAAGTTCTTTCAGTACCCTGGGATATAGTTTGTTTGGGTCTGGTGACATAAAAGCTGAGTATATCTAGGTGCTCTCTTACCATATCTTCACTTATTGGTGGTTTTCTTCTTGGTAGAAAAAATAGAAGCAAAATAAAAGTTGAAAAAGTCTGCCTTCTCTCCATCATCTATTATTACCATGCTATCCACTCCAAGCAGCATTCTTATTCCTTCTTTGATCTTCCTCTTGGCTTCAATATAGTTTTAAAAAAGCATTTTTTGTTCTCCTTAATATTCTGAATTAGACTCAGAACTGAAGGAGAAGAAGAGAGTGGACTGGACTGCCATTTGGAAAATGAATAGTGCTTTTAATGACCCCCAATTCCTTTTCAAAACAGAGTCCAACCTTTTAATGTCAATATTCTTTTCATTATGCTTTATGACTACAATCATAGGATGACACAAATTCCAAAGAATTCCACTTTCTGCTCACTTCAAAAGAGCAATAGAGAAACACATAGTGGGTCTAAGTAGGATGCAGCATACTACCAATGAAGAACTAGCAGGAGAAGTGGGGTACTTACACATATACATGGATAATCAGAGAGATATTATAACTAGAAATAGAGGTAGGCTAATCAAATAGCAAGAGAGAGGGATAGCCAAAAGATATTTCATTTTCTCCCTTATTGGTTGGGAGGCCTATCTGGATGGTGAGTATAATATTGTAGAATGATAGTGTGGAGCTTGGGAGCTTTGGCAATGTGTTTCAGAACTTGACTTGGGAACAGAAAATGTTTGAGAGTGATTATGGGACTGAAGGCTGGTGTCAAATTTGATATATGGACTAAAAGATGAAAAGGAAAAGGATTGAGTATGAGTGTTAGAATACTTTGTACCAATGCACACTGAGAGAAAAGAGAATAGAATGAAGGGTACAGGTCAGTGCATTGTGGGATTGACCTTGCAGGTCAAAGTGATAGTGGGGAAGTATGGAAGCAGGGAGATCTCAGCTCAATACTACCTACTATGGAGATCTTTCCCTTGTATGAGCATGGTGCTAGGAGTGTACTAGGAGAGGTTTCATGAATAACTAGATTGTTGGTACAGATAGGTCCCAATTAGTGCAAATAATGAATTTTGTAAAGAGGTCTTATTATTAAAATCTTAATTGCATATTTTGTTAGGCTGAAATAAATTAACACATTTTTGCTTATAATTGTACTTCAAATCAATGTAATTCAAATAATGCAACCACTTCATGTGATACGTTATTTCCACTAATCGAAACCGAAATATCTCTCTCTCTCTCTCTCTCTCTCTCTCTCTCTCTCTCTCTCTCTCTCTCTCTCTCTCTCTCTCTCTCTCTCCCCCCTCCCCTTTCTCATACACACGAAGACAAACAGATACACACACACACACACACACACACACATGGAATGCCAATGTAAAGGTTACAGTGATGATAAGATTTCTTCCTAGTAAAGTGTAACTGAGATGCAGAGTAGTTTAGAGGGTAGAAGAGCCTTAGAATGAGGAAGACTTGGGATTTAAGTCTTGCCTTTGACACATATTAGCTATGTGACAATGGGTAAGGCATTTATCCTCTCACTTAACCCCAAAATGCTCAAACTATTTTACAAACAAGTTTTGATTTTTTATCGGTAGAAAAGTTTTTAAGTCAATAAGCACTTAAATGCTTACTATGTGTCAGGCTGTGCTAAGCACTAGGGTTGCAAAGAAAGACAAAAAACAAAAATAAGTAAAAAACAAAAAAAAAGTCTTGCTGACACTTTCATAGAAAAGACAACATGCAAACGACTATGTTCAAACAAAATACATGCAGAATAAAATGGAGACAATCAACAAAGGAAAGGTACTAGAATCAAAGGGATCAGGAAAGGCTGCTTCTGGAAGGATGTAAAGGAAATGAGGTAAGCTGGGAGTCAGGGATGAGGAGGAAGAGAATTCCAGGCATGGGAGACATTTCCATAAGATGAATTACTTTTAAAAATTATTTACTTATTTAGTAGCATTCACCTTTAAAAATTTTTGGTTTCAAATTCTCCCCTTTCCTTCACCTTTCCCTCCCCCCACCCAGGGAGAACACAGGCAGTATGATACCCATTGTACATGAAGTCATGCAAAATGTATTTCAAAATTAGCCATATTGCCAAAAAAAAAAAGGCAAGAAAAATAAAGATAGTGAAAAAAAAACGTACTTCAGTTTCAATTTGTACTCAGAGTTCATCAGTTCTCTCTAGAAGTAGATAGCATTTTTCATCTGAGGTTTTTGGAATTGTTGTGGAACATTGTATTTATCAGAGTAGCTAAGTCTTTCAGAGTTGATCATTGTTACAATATTGCTGTTACAGTGTACATTGTTCACCTGGTTCTCACTTTGCTTTGCATCAGTTCATGTAAGTCTTCCCAGGTTTTTCTGAAATCATCCCTTTTGTCATTTCTTATAGCACAGTAGTATTTCAACACAGTCATAGACCACAGCTTATTAAGTCATTTCCCAAATAATGTACACTCTCTCAATTTCCAATTCTTTGACACTACAAAAAAAGCTGTTATAAATATTTTTGTACAAATGAGTCCTTTGACTTTTTCTTTGATCTCCTTGGGATACAAACCTAGTGATATTGCTAGGACAAAGGATATGTATAGTTTTTATTGCTCCTTGGGCGTAGTTCCAAATTGCTATTCAGAATGTTTGGATTGGTTCACAACTCCAAGTCCCAATTTTTCCACATCCTTTCCAACATTTGTCATTTCCCTTTTTTGTCACACTACTCAATCTGATAGGTATGAGATGGTACCTCAGAGTTGTTTTAATTTGTATTGCTTTAATAAATAGTGATTTAGAACATTTTTTCATATAACTATTGATAGCTTTGATATCTTCTTCTGAAAACTGCCCATACATGCCTTTTAACCTTTTGCCAATTAGGGAATGACTTATTTTTAAAATAAATTTGGTTCAGTTCCCTATATATTTGAGAAATGAGACATTTATCACAGAAACTTGCTGTAAAAATGTTTCCTCAGTTTCCTGCTTTCTAATTTTGGCTACATTGGTTTTGTTTGTGCAAAACTCTTTTAAGTTAGTGTAATCAAAATTATCCATTTTGCCTCCTAGGATCCTCTCTATCTCTTGTTTGGTCATAACAAGGATTCCTTATACTGTTGAAATAACAGGTCTGGGCCCCAAACAAACAGAAACAAAAACTGAATCATGAGAATAGCAACTTTGCCTCTGGGGTTCTGTTTTAGGAAGTGATGGATAATACTAAAGGCTTGTTTTGATTACTCACAGGTCCTACACACACACATACACACACACTGAGTATTTGTTATAAAAGTTTTCTTTTGTTGTTTTTGTTACTGTTTAGGAAGGGCAAGAGGGAGGGCAAGAAAATAAATGCCTTTTAGTTGGAAAAATAACAAGATAAAGTTAAACAAAGAACAAGAAGCAGTGGCCTATGCATGTATTGACAGTATTCTTTTTGAACAGCATGTTACTTTTAATCCTACATTGTTGAGAATCATAGAATTCTAAGATCTTAAAAGAATTAAAATTGTATGTAGCTTAATGGCATGGAAAAACATGCAAAGTGGTATAAGGAATCTGAACCATATTACCTGATAGAACACCGTGTGCTAGGTACTGTTCTAAGAACTAGATAGAAAAATAAGAAATATAAACAATTAAGATAGTCTCTATTCTCAAGGAGTTTACATCCTAATGGAGGAAGATAGCACATAAATGAATGAAGGATGGGGTAAGGTATGACAAGTTCATAGTAGAGAAGTGCTGTGGAGGTCTGGATTCCAGCAAAATAAGGGTAAAGCTATCCTATCAAAGACCGGGGTGAAAGACCTGAAGGGACTTGTCCAAAGTCCCCCAATTAGTATGTATCCAAAGTAGATTTTGAATCAACATCTTCTGAATCTAATTCTTGCGCTCTTCACAAAGCAGTCAAAAAGATGAAAGCTAGAATGGAAATGGAATCTTACCCTAATGATGGTGGTGAACCATAGCCTTGTGTGAAATTGGATTACTGGGGAAGACATTTCATTTAGCTATTTTGAATTTTATTTCAACATGTTCATAGATTAAGGTCTCTGATTTTCTATAAAGTTTACTAAAACTGTTATTTATGCTGCTATTGTCATGAAAGAATTAAATACTGGTAATAGTCTACTTCTGTGTGATGCATTACAATTACAAAACACTTTTCCAAGCATTACCTCATTTAATCTTCACAGCAAAATTCAAAGGATGTTAGGCCAACATTTTACAGATGAAGAAACTGAGAGATAAAGAGGAGAAACTTACACAGGGCCATCTGTGCATTACAGTTTAGAGGAAAGACTATTCCACTTGATGTCAGAAGGCACAGTCTCAAATCCTATCTTTATTGTCAACTAACTGTGGCACAATAAGCAAATTATTTACCTTCTCCTGTGCCTCAGTTGCCTCATTTACAAAACAAAGATAATGATACTTATGCTCCCTACTTAAGAAAGGTTTTGACAAAAAGCACTTTTTAAATGTTTAAATAATTGTATCAATGTGAAATGTTATTATTCTCCTTGCTCGAGTGCTATTTTGATGCCTCACTGAGGTGTGAAGGTTCTCCAAGGACCTATCAGCAAAGTTGGAAAGGCTCTGAGTACTGACTGAGACATGGCTGTCATCCAATGTCCAGCCTTG
The DNA here is from genome assembly GCF_003287225.1 of Phascolarctos cinereus. Classification (NCBI taxonomy): domain Eukaryota; kingdom Metazoa; phylum Chordata; class Mammalia; order Diprotodontia; family Phascolarctidae; genus Phascolarctos; species Phascolarctos cinereus. The sequence goes on along the minus strand of NW_027555625.1, from coordinate 401,436,987 downwards.
CTAAGTTTGGAGAGGCACATCACCAGAAGATTGGCCACCAGGTTGATGATTAATTTGTTTTTGGATGCAGCAACTCGAGTCATCAATTCCATCTATTAAAGTGTTGGAGATGTTACAATCTGCATCAATGAAGAATACTCACACTGATAAAGTCACATTATTGTAACTTTATATAAGTTGATGTGTAAATGGGAGCAGTTCAATGACTTGCCCAAACTTACTCAGCTAGTAAGATAGGTGAAATAGGAGTAAAATTACGGTTTTCTCATTCTAAGACTCTCTCTCTCTCTCCCCCCCTCCACATGTATATCCTAAAATATGTATCTCTATATACATATATGTGTATGTGTGTATGTATGTATGTGTGTGTGTGTGTGTGTGTGTGTGTGTGTGTGTGTATATATATATACATATATATATATATATATATATATATATATATATATATATATATATATATATATATATATATATATATATATATATGTATACCTCTCTAACAAAGAACACATGCAAAAACACTCAACAGAATGACTTCATCCTTCCTCTGATAATATATGTAACATCTTGCTCTAGGAGTTGCTTCTGTTCTAGGTGAAAGAGGAAATATTTCATTATTGGTTCTCTAGGATGTTCACTGGCTTTTCAGTTGCTCAGTTTAGTTTCCTTTTACTGATCTCTTCATTTTTGTAATCCAACATTGTTGTTGTTCTTATGTATATTTTTCTATTTTTCTTTATTTTTTTATTTTGAACTTGAACACCATATTAACTTCAGAATACAAAAAAGAATTGTTTATGAAAATGTGAATCTCAATTTTCCATTTATTTTAGAATATATATGTGCATAATAAATACCACACATTACTTTGAAAATTGTCCAGGTTGTTTTTGTTTCCTTCTGAACTTCCTTTTCTTCATTTAAAAAAAGTGTTTCAATTGACCATTTTAGGGGTATAGGGATGGGGGATCACTATTACAAACTCATGCTCTTTTCCACTTTCCTCCTCAATTAAAAAACAAGAAAGAAAAAGAAAACTTTCTTATAATAAATAAGCATAGTGATGGAAACCAAATAAACACAGTAGCCAAGTCTAAAAATGTTATGTCTCTTTCTTCCCGTTCAATTCATCACCTCTTTTTCGGGAGGTGGGCAGCTTGTTTCATCTTTAGTCCTCTCCAATCCTCTTGGTCACTGTATTGTTCAGAGTTCTCAAGTCCTTCAAAGTTTTTCTTTACAATGTTATTGTTCCTCAAATTCTTCTGGTTGTGCTCATTTGACTCTACAACCATTAACAGGAACCAAGACTCTGTGAAATGATCTCTTTTGTAATTTCTTATGGTACAATAATATTTTGTGTGACTTTGGTGGGTCACTTTACTTCTCTGGATCTCAGTTTCTCATCCCCAGAATGAGGGTGGGATGGTTAAGCTAGAATCTTATTGCTAATATTCCTTTTTTGGCTATGAATGTATGAACTATGAGCAATGGTATTACATGATTACAGCTATTCTCTATATAAGGCTTTTATTTTTGATATTTAATGAAAAATAGTTTCTCCTTTCAAAAGTTCTTTTTTCTCATTCTAGCTTCATCGATTTAATTTACACAGAATATTTTTAGTTTTATGTAACCTAAATTGTCTATTTTGCCTTTTGAGATCTTTTTTTCCCCTCCCAGACCCATCCACTTTCTGCTTACACTATGTTGCTAGGGCTTCTAAAATTAATGTTCAGATTTTTCAGAGCCAAGTAGACCATTTAAATCTCAGAATCAGAAGAAGGCTCTTTGAAATTGAATATGGGGAGAAAAGGGAAACTGGAAAATCCCACCCATGATGCTGAATCAGACAGTATAGAAAGATGAACATGTCTTTCCCTTCCCATGTGTGACACAATGCAATCTTATGGAAGGAATTTTTTTTTTCAAAAGAATTACAGTTCTCAGTCCTTCTTTCTCTGATAGTGGTATATGGTACTGATGCTTTGTTAGCACTTCTCTTTTAAACAGGTAAACCTGATCCCCTGGAATTTTCTGTCAGTACAACAAAATTGATATTAAGAGTCACAATCATTTGCATAAAAATATTAATATAAAAAAGAAAATCCATTAAAATGAAGAGACTAACAAAATAAGAACTTATGATTGAGGATGGGCATAATTTATTTGTGGATGTGCAGCCATGAGTTATTTGGCCCTTCTACACAAATGAGATAACTGTCATATCCCATCATATCCCACTATCATGAATTATATATAACAACATTGGGTGAAATATGAAATTCTAAAAATACACTGAAAGGCTGGAGTCATCTTAATGGTTTATTATGATAGGTGTTCCTGGTTTTGAAATATCTTCTTTCATAGGAGACAAATGGGCACGACATTATTTTAGAAAGTCCACATCTTTTAAAAAGATAGATGAAAAGCTCTTTGAGACAGCTGTGCTATTTTATTAGGAGAACAACACTTTCTTCCTAAATATTCCTTATGGATGTTGCATGGAATAGTCAGGTGATTCTTTGGCCTTTTTTCCTAAAATAAAACCCATGGAAATGTCACCTGGGAAGTTGGCAGGATTTCACCATCGATTGTGAAGATGGTAGGGTAGTTAAGGACCATAAAAATATGGCAACTTACAAATAAAGTAGATTACTCCATAAATTTCTTTCATTCACTGAGGTAGCAACTTTTTTAGATTTCACAAGAACCCAGGCATGGGCGTGTCCTAAAATAGAAACTTGTTACATTAAAAGAAAACATTGTTCCATTTCTCTTTTTAACTTGCCTAATTTAGTTTCATACTACCAGTCATACCACTTGCAAGCTTCTCCTATTTTGAGGACCTTCTGCTTTTAGTCTCTTTTTCACATTTCTCAAATGTCTTGGAGAAGGGTGGGGTAGGCAGAATCCTAAATACATAATGGATACACAAGGGCACTGTGGGACATGAGCACTGAACCTGTCAACACGTCACTCATAATCACATTTTCTTCTGCTCAACTGTGCGCACCTGGGGAAGACATAAAATTCAGACTCCTACATTCTAATACCTCATTCTGTTTGGGTAGTGAACATCTGGCCAATTAATTTTCAGTTGTTTGGGGGGTTGGATTACCAATTACGGTATTCATGGCTTCTGGTTTTCATTACCTTTCCATTCCCCATATTAGATTCTGGATGACTGTTGACATAGAAACTTGCATAACTTGCAGTCTAGAGAGGAGTGTAAAGAGGAGGCACTTGTTGTCTTGAGCCATAAGAAGCCATGCTATATTTGCATGTGATGGGATATACTCCTCTCCAAACCTCTCCTACAAATATCTAAAGGGCCTGCTCACAATCTAAGTTAGATAAATTGTTAATCCAAAACCTACTCCAGCATCAATAGTGTATGATTATCATTATGTGTTTCTGCTGGCTATAGGGTTAGATGTTATGCTTTTACTTTCTTCCTGAATTTTAATTTTTTTTTTTTAGTAAGGAAGAAGAAATATAGTCTTCACGGTGGCGACCAAGAATTCTCAGTCCTTATCCTAAAAAGTACAGATGATTGTGTTATAAAGTTGTTAGCCTTTCTTTTGGGGGATTAAGAGTTTTTTTCCACTTTATAACTCTTCATAAGAGTATCTGTCTTGGCCTTAATCAAAATCAGAAGTCTAAAGATAGAACATGGTCATAGTGTCGGCCACTCTTCTGTGTGTCTGTGTTCCATGTAGCTACCATTTGGCTGCTAAATATATGTCTCTGACAGTTCTATAGTGAGCTCAGCAGTGTTCAGGCTATTATTTAAGGGTTTCTTAAGAATAAATATCAAATAATCTGAAAAGGCATCTTAGAGGGTCAGAGTGCAACCATTCCTTATGGTTGCTAGCTGCAGGGAATAGAATGAACACTTCTTTTCCCAGAGAAACCAGACCTCCACTCCTTCTGCTAATGGAGAATCTACACATTTATCACCACTGTTATGGCTCCCATTTCCAACATGTGTGATCAAAATCCAACACCTAGAGCCACATAAGAGCAGCAAAGATATAGTAGTTCAAACACATATTGGCAGAAAGATACCCAGAACATGTTTTTTTTGAGACTGAACCTGCGATTTCATTGATGTAGATGACTTCAAATAAGACACTCCCTTTACCAATGCAGAATGGTACTTGGTTTACAGCTTACAGTTTAAAGAACAACACACATATTCATATATCAGGCAAACATCACATAATTATCATGCCATCTGTGATATTTCAGCCTAGTTGAAAATATTCCTTAAAACATTCCGATTATCAATGCTATTGTATACGTGAATATTTACTCTCCAATAAAATTCTTTAATCCCTTTTGTATCATTCTCTACACATACATTGTACTTACATAAATATCTAATGCACACTTATCTATAGAAATAGTCCACTCGCAAACTGACACACAGGACCAGTCCAAATGAAAGCAAAGCCTTGGTTCAAGTGTTTAAATGACTGTGAAGTTAGGGAAAAAACATTTTTAGGGAGTTAAAAAGAGTGAGTTCAAATGTAACTAGGTTAATAACACATTCATTGTTTTCTTAGTGAAAGCTTTGTTTTTTTTAAATCCCATTTAATCAATGAAAGTTTTTTTTTTAATTACCTTCATTGATTTTAGGCACTGAATCAAATTTTTATCTGCACTTAGACAGGTCTTATTTGCCAACATGCAAAAAGATGGATTGTATATGGACTTTTGTATATGGACCTTAATGGCCATAGTTTTTGAAGTTTTAAAGCAGCCTTGCACCCGGTTAAATTATAGTGCCTCTCTTCCTCCTCTGACAGATTCCAGTCTTTTGATTTTATGCCTCTTTCTTTGCTACAGTAAATTGATTCCTTTAAAATATCCAGGTGCAAATGAATTAATGGTCTTGTATTGTGAGAGTGATGTGGTCCCTCCCTCTCCTTCTCCACATTGAGGTCCTTTCCCCTTCTGAGAAACCCACATATCAATTAAACTCACCTGCTAATTAAAAGCTTGTTTGGAAAATTCCTTGCTAGTTAGAAGCAAGGAAAGTGTAAAGGTGTCTAAAAATAGAGGCTTTGAATGTCACTTACTTCCTTGTTGGTTCCCGGTTTCTTGAGTTGAATTGGGCACTAGTAAAGAGCTAGGAGAGAAGGAGAGGGGAGAGAAACAGTAAGTATGCTTTTAAAGTGTATTTCCTTGGTGAGATTTAGATGGTTCTGCTACCTTTGCTCTTCCACTGAAAGACTGGCACCCATACAAGTGAAAATACACACCCACACATCTTATTCGTAAGGGTCAATCAAACACCATTTCTCAAAACTGACATAGAAATACATTTTATCATTTTCTTTATAAAGATAGCAAATGAGTAGCTGACACATTGACTGCTAACAATCAAAATCAAACTCTTTGCTAGTATGAAGACAGCAGACAAATCAAGGCGAAGAAAGCCTTCTGTAGATGCCTCACTAGCATTATTTGTACAATCATGGAATTGAAATAAATTTTTATGATTGGTTAGATTGGTAAAAATATTAATATGAATATTACTACTTTTGATACTAATAGAATAACACTAATATTCTTACTGTATTAACATTAATATTATTAGAAGTAATGATAGTAGCACCAATAATAGTATTATTACCAACTTGACCAAGTAAAAGAATTTAACAGTACTATTATTACTATAATAATGTTGTTATTAATTAATTATTAATGCTAATTGACAATTAATTAATACAAATTATTATGTATTAATACATAATACTACCATTACTATTACTAATGATAATAGGAATAATAATAATAGTGGTAGCGGTAATAGTAATAGTTTTATCTGGTGCTGTCACTCTCCCCAAAATGCTTTCAATGAGCTTACAGACAATGAATTTACATCCCAGTACTTTCATTCAATTATAAAAAGCAGTTATTTTATCTACCTGTGCAGTGGTCTGAAGAACATTAAACATGAAAAGAAACAGTAAGGTAGAGAATTATCTCAAGAGCATTTCTATCTGAATTTCATCAAATACAAGATAAGAAAAAGAATGAAACAAGAAGAATAACATACAGATAGTAGGCAAATATTTTATTATTTATTAATGTTGTTTGAACCTGGCTTTATGTGGCTAAAATTGTCCCATCCAAAAGCTGACTGTGGAGGTCAGGTTGACCACAAAGAAGCTCTAGGGATGCAGGATGGTCAGATCCCAACCTGTGCTTGTTTTGGGTCCACTCAGGTCTTGTTTTGGGTTCCATCCAAAACTTGTATTTTGAGTTCCCCAAATTAGATACACTTACTGGCTGATATATATATATCTCAAACTGCCCTTCACTGCAGACTACCTACTGCCTAGGCGAAGGCTAATGAGATACATGCCTTTATGTCCTTGCAGAGATTTGAGGAGAGTGGCACCCCTTCTTCTGGTTTTCTCCTCTACTAAGTGACTAAATAGATTTCTTTCTAAAACTATTTCAGATTTTGTTTTGGGGATTTGTTCTTGATACTAACTAAATAACTATATATGTACGTATAACTAAGTAAATATAAATACATATACATACATATAACTAAGTGTATATAGTTATATATACATGTATATATATATAGCTATGTATATATAACTATCTAAATGTATGTATATGTATATATAACTAACTACGTATACTATAAATACATACATAGATATAAATGTATACTTATATATGCATTATATAATATACATACATAGATACATATATATTTCAGATTTGGGGGTTTATTCTCGAGACTAGCTATATATACAAAGTTTTTTATATATACACACATACATGTGTGTATGTATATATATACATGCACACACATATATATTAAGAGAAAGAGAGTTTTAATGTTTAGAAAACATATGCCCCTAAAACTATAGATTGGTAGAAATGATATTAATTGGATTTCACAGATGAAAAAGCTGAGGCTAAGAGACTTTAAATAATGTGTCCAGGGTTTCTACCACCAATCAGGCCCTAGATGTGAACTTTCAGGGATGTTCCCTTTTTTATTGTTGCATTTTGAATTTGGAATTCATATATATACATATCAATTAAGCAAGCATTTAATAAGACCTATTATGTGTCAGACACTATGGTAGTCATTAGAACAGATATGAATGGGCTTTGCCCAAGAAGAGCTTACATTATACAGGGGTACACCACTTCTGCACACTTAAGTCTACATAAAATAATTATGCCAAATGAAAAATTAACACATACCTATATGTTATATATGTACAGACATATTGCTATATATATATAAAACATAAAAGGAAAATAAAATGAGAGTTAGAATTGCACTGAAGACATTCTCAGCTTCCATCAAATAAAATTTTTTTTCATGTAGAAAATTCCCTTTCTAGTGTCCTGACACTTTAATAAAAATACAAACTTCTAAAGAAAATAGCAAAGCACAGCCAAAGCACAGAGAAAGATACATTAACATTGGAACTCTATCTTGTATTTTAAAATATCCGTACCTCCCCATAAAATTCTATAAAATGAGAAATTTACTTTTTGGAGGAAGTTTGAATAACAAGAAGTGAAAACTTGAGGACTTCATGTGTCAGTTTTGTGAGAAGCAGGCCTTCCTATGGATGAAAGCTGCTTACAGGGAAATGTGGGTATTGATTGGGTATATATTCTGAGAGTCACCAACGAGGCAGCACGATTCAATAGGAATAGGGCTGGATTTGGATTCAAAGACTTGGGTACCACCGCACGACTTTGTGCAAATTACTTCTCAGCCTTAATTTACTCCTTTGTAAAATGAGGAAGTTGGATTAGATAACCTCTAAGGTCCCTTTCAGCTCAAAAACTGTGATCCTGATACATGATGAGACACACGATACATGAGGAGATATACAATTTTTGTATTTTAATTTTTTTCCTTTCAACACATACATATTGAAGCCTTCCTGCATTTAAAGTAAATGGAATTATAGAATTTCCAAGGACATTACAAGCTATTTGTTCTTTCTTCCCACTCCCATGCACAATTTAACAGATGAGTAAATTGAAGTCTCAAGAAACAGAGTTATTGCCCAAAGTCACATAGCCAGTTAATGGAAGAAGTAAAAGTAGCATGCTTTTTTGAGCAAGGATAAAAGTAGAAGAATATGGAAAGTCACTTGAACTGTCTAGGCCTTCCTTCTGCCACTTGTAGAATGAGGAGTGCGGGCTTCATGACCTCTAAGGTGCCTTCCAGGTTTAAACCTGTGATTCCGACTTTAATGTTTATGAAACAAAAACCAAAACATAGGGCCTTACACTTTATTGCCTTGAGCCTCACACCATGAGGCAGTATAAATACCACTCTATATAAATCAGGAAACTAACTACAGAATTGAAATTGAATTGTATATAAAAATGAGATAGTATTTGTAAAGTGTTTGACACAGCACCTGCCACATGGCAGGCATGATATAAATGTTGTTGTTGTTACTATTATTATCATTAAACTACTTCTTTCCTCAACCAATCAGCAAGAAAATATTAAGCTTCTACCATGTACCAGGTACTGGGGATACAAAGAAAAAAAAATCATCCCTGTTATCAATAAACTTGCACTCAGTCAGGGAAAAAAAGTATAAACCTAGGCAGATACAAAATATGTGGCTGGCACAGATTTGGGGGGATACTTCCCAATCCTATTCTCATTGGCAGGTCTGATTCCCCAGAGGGCGGTTCCTACTTTTTCCCTCTGAGAACCAGAGGACAGATAACTGCAAACAGCCAAAGGCAATACCAGATTAGAACATTAACTTGTTTACGAAACCATACAGATGAAGATTCTGAATAATATTACCTCACAAGATGGCAAGAAGCAATAGAAATAAAAACAAGCTTAAAAAAAACTTGGCAAAAATCAAACAAAGTTTTTATGAAGGCATTTATTTAGAGTGAAACTGGAAGAACAACAAACACGTGAAAAATGGAAAAGATGTGTAAAGAATTCTATAACACTTTTTTATCATTATTGAAAATGGAGCCAACACAATTGGATGCTAACGTCATAGGCCTACATATGCTGCATAAATAAACAGAAATAGCAATGAATAAGCTAAGGATGCAAAGAGCAGTGGGACAAAACCAAGTATGCAAAGAGGTCTGTGCTGGAACTGGCATAATCAATCAATATTTATTAAGTGTGTACTATATACTAAGCACTGTGTTATGTGCTAGGATATAAAGAAAGGCAAAGGGCAGACCCTGCTGTCAAGGTGTGGGGGAGACATCATGCAAACAACTATGTACAGGATAAATTGGAAATAATCAACAGAAGGAAGGCACTAAAATTAAGGGGGATTGGGAAAGGCTTTGGGAAAGGTATGAATGAACCTTTCCTGAAGGAAGCCAGGGAGTCCAGGAGGTAGATATGAGGAAGGAGAGAATTCTAAGCATGAGGAAAAGTTAGTGAAAATACTCAGAGTTGGGAGATGAAATGTCTTGTTCCAGGAACAATAAGGGAGTCCAATGTCACTCAATGTCAGAGTTCACGGAAGGGAGTAAGGTATAAGAAAACTAGAAAGGCAGGAAGGAGCCAGGTTATAAAAGACTTTAAAACTTAAACAGAGATTTTATATTTGATCTGGTAGGTGATAGGGAGTCACTGGAATTCTCTGAATGTGTGTGTGTGTGTGTGTGTGTGTGTGTGTGTGTGTGTGTGTGTGTGTATGTGCATGCGTGCATGCATGGGGAAAGGGTGACATGGTGAGACTGCTCAGCTGAGTGGAGAATGGACTGGCATTTGAATGTTCAGAGATCAAATCTCAAGGTATTTTAAAGAGAGGAGGATAAATAAAATCTTTCTTTTTCAACAAGAAATGATGACCAAGAACAGATCAATAACTTCTTATCCATAGTTCCATTTTCTCAGATCTACAAATAAATTATGAGAATAATCTGTACATACATTGAGGGCATCTACAATGAAGGTATGGAAAAAGAAAATGAAGGCTTTTCAAATGACATTGTACAGTAAACCACATCTTTACAAGCATACAATCGACAGAAATAGGCACAGAAGACAAAAGCCTGATGAACTTACTGCTTATTGACTACAAACACACAATTATACACACAGATGCACATACATTTGAGTTAATATAGCAAAATGAAACCTTCAAGATTCTTCTCTAGCCAGCTATCTGCCATGTACATGTCAACATTATACAAGATACCTTACAAGAAGCAGCAATGATGATTATTCGGTTTGATAATGCTCTCATGTCAAGCAAGTCATGAAATAGGGAGATATGCTTGCCAAAAGTGTTTGGCATTGTCATGGAAGGTACTCAGATCAGAGTCCCAATTAAGAAGTAAGAGATTCCTTATCATTAGTGAGGTCCTCCAGATCCTTCTAATTGTGGATGAAATTTATTTATTTATGAAGTTTGGAACATTTATCTTCCTCAGTGAGAGCCTAAATCACGTACATGAATTCAACCTAATTGTCCACCCAGGAAAAAACCAAATGGATGAAGGATGCCTGCTTCCTGACTATGATATTCAGGTGGATAGACAACACATAGAGCTAATCTATCAGCAAATCTTTCTTGGACAGGCAGTGCAAATAGACAATGATTTCAGTGCATGATTGAGTAAGACAGGAACTGGCTGGAGTTTCTTTGGGAACATACATTTCTTTGAATGATGCCAAAGTTTTCCCTGAAACAAAGGCTCGTATTTTTTTTTATACCAGTATTCGTCCAGTGGTGTTGTATGACTGTGTGTCATAGAATGCTACAGTATCTAAGTGACTGCAGTTGGAGATCAGCTGAAAGGCAATAGAGAAAGACTTGGTGGGCACAATCAGATTCCCACATACAACAAATGAGGAATTCCATAGGAAGCTTGGTATAAAGGATGTCCTTTGAAAAATATATGACTAGAAAAAAGGTGAGTTGGCATGTTGTACTGTTATCCACTCGCTATCAAATGAACTAGAAAAAGGATCTCAGCAAATTGGGTGCATCCCTGTGGAGGATTTATGGAGGTACAAGACAAAGAGTCTCACAGGAAGCGCAGGCATGGATGAGTTTTAACCTATATCATTGGAGGAATGATCAACTTTAATTAGACCACAGATCCACTCAAGTATTGAGGTAGCTCCATAGAAAACTGTAATAATATATTGCATCCTATAGGTCTACCATATTATTTTTCTATGTTAAGACAAAACTGATTTTGACCCAGGAACTAAGGCAGGTCAAGTTCCCTGACAGAAATGAGGATGGAGAAATGATCCCATATCAACTGTACATATGCTACTGGGGAAACATAAAATTGGAACATATAAAAAAATGCCTTCTCCTTGTTGTTCCATTGCAAATAAAATCACAAGCAACAAATTATAGGAAAAAGTCATTTATAAGGGGATATACTATGAGGAGATTTTGGTTTACTCAATTATGGCTTTGATTTCCCTCCTACTGCAAGTGGCAGGGAAAGAGAAGAAAATCATGATGCAAATGCCCCTGGAGAAATGGAAGGAAACAAATACAAGGGAGAAATTAAAGAGTGAAAATAAATAATTGGGCAATGAGTGCATGGAGAGCCATAATGAAAGCTATTTATCTGAGCTCCCAGCTGTAAAAATCCAGATAAGTGAACTGGGACATAGAATGATCAGGTTCCTAAAAATTCAATTTCAAGTTGCTCTGAATTTTTAAGAAGAGATAAAAAGAAGAGAAAAATCTTAAAATGAGATTTATATCTCCAGACAAATGGTTGAGCAGAGACATATTTTTTTAATTGGCCTACTACCTTTGACCTTTATATGACTGAAGAATTTTAAACATTAGTTCATTTTCCCTCTTTCTGCAATTTCCTTAAACAATTCTCCTAATTTCTCACATCCTTTCACTTGTTCTCTCTTTGATGTATTTTCCTGCATCTCAGGTTGATATTCAAATGCCTCTTTTCTGCGAGAGATAAATCAAATTTTATTTTGTATTTTGTATTCTATCTTCAGAGAGATGTAAACTTCAAAGTTTCTCTGGCATTATTATTTATTCCTTAAAACCATTTTCACCAGTGCCCTCACGCATTCCCAGGCTGGGCTAAAAAACCTTCTGTCCTTTTGGAAGATATAGAGTATCTGCTACATTTGTGTACGGGAAAGACAAGTAATTCCTATTCATGTCACCATTGATTCTGTTATTTAGTTATTCTTACTTGGTAGCAGTGAAACAGAATTCAAATGCTTTGGACACATTACTGTTAATTTGTGCTTCATGGGGAAAGCCTACTCTTTACTTTTTGGAGAAGCAATCAGTGAGGCAGAATCTGACATAAAGATGGCAAATTATGTTGAGTTTCCATATGATCCTAGATCCTTTGCCAGTTATCTGATACATTCACAGAATGCACAAGTCAGGCTATGTGCACTGGTTAATAACCGGATGAAAAATTTCCTCCGTTCCCCCACTAGGTTAATCCTCTATGCTGTTTGAAGAAGAAAATTCAAAAAAAATTTTTTTCATCTGTAGAGCAAGACTTTTTTGTTTTCCTTTTTAAACGCAACAGTAGCATCTTCTTTCCTTTGCACTCAATCCTTTAGAAACTAGAGTTAATTTTTTTATTTGCACATTTACACAAAACAAATGTATTTTTATTATTATAGTTATTATATTCAGTCTGCATTCCAGAGTACTAACTACTTTGGCTCATTAGAGTATAATTAATTTCTGTAATTCAACCTGGGCCAGAATACTGCAAAACCTATTTTACCTGAATATTAGAGTCATTTTTGCTATGAATTTTAAACCTATTTAATGGTCAATCATCTATGACCAGTTATCATTTTGGGGCTTCCTTTTAGATATTTTTGCATATTGAACACTTTTTTTTTTAATCCCAGTGCAAGGTATGCATGCATACAATGTATTATGTGAAATAGGAGAGGTGCCTCCAGACTGCAGTCAGGTCAATGTATCAATTCTCAAAAGAAGAAAGAAGGTAGATTCTTCTGTAGCACTGTATGATTGAAAAGTACACTGGACTTAATTCATTTCTCCTCCATTTGAAAGCCCTTCAAATACTTTGAAGATTTCTGTCTTGACTTTCCCAAGTTAAATAGTCACAGATCCTTTGACCAACCTTCACATGAAATGATTTTCAATACTGTGCAGCATCTATATGTAGTCTAGCTTGTCAAGCTCTGTTCTAAAACATGGCCTTTTCACATGAGGCACAATATTCTTAATGTGATTTTCCAAGTATGTATAACAGAGCACAACTAGAACTTCCCTTATTCTTGGTTTGATATTATTTAATGTAGTATAAGATCACATTGGGTTTTGTGCTTGTCACATCACACTGTTGATTTGTGCAGAGCTTGGAGTTCATTAAAACCTCCAGATCCTTTATCACATGATCTATTGATTAATCACAAATTTGTTGGGCTAGAATAGAGCTAGGAAAGTTCCAGAGAAGTAAATTTTGGTTTCATATAAGGGGAGCTGCCTAACTTTAAAAATAAATTTCCAAAATGTTGTTTAAAAGTGAAATGGCTTGCCTTGGGATGCAGTGAGTTCCTTGTAATAGATGGTATTCAAGCAGGAGCTGAATGATTTACATATTGGCCATGTTGTAGTTGTATGTGTTAGATTATTTGGCTCTGAGATTCATTTTGACTCTGAAATTCTAGGATTAATCACTTTTATTCAAGCTTTTTTTTTTTCCTGGCATGAAAATTACTTGGTAGAGAAAACATGAACAGTGTGGGAATCAAGTGGTTTTACTTTCTCTCTTAGGGCAGCAGGTGGTACAGTGAGTGGATAGAGTGCTAGGTCTGGAGTCAAGAAGACATCGTCCTGAGTTCAGATCTGGCCTCAGATGCTTACTACCTGTTTGACCCCCAGCAAGTAACTTAACCCTGTTTGTCTCAGTTTCCTCATCTGTAAAATGAGCTGGAGAAGGAAATGGCCAAGTATCTTTACTGAGAAAATCCAAAATAGGGTCACAAAGAGTTAGACATTATTGAAAAATGACTGAATAATAACAACAACAATAATACCATCTCTCTAACATCCATTATTGGTCTCCTATCTATCCCTGAAAGTGGTCTTATCTACATATCCTTGCTCTTCTTTGCCCACATTACAAAGAAAATGAAGGAGAAGGAAAAGAAGACAAAGAAGGGGGAAGGGAACAAACATTAAGCACCTACTATGTGTTAGGCATTGTTGTAAGCACTTTACAAATACTATTGCATTTGATCCTTACAAAAGTCCTGGGAGGTAGGTGCTATTGTTACTCCCATTTTAAAGCTGAGGAAAGTGAGGCAGGCTGAAATTAAATGACTTGCTCAGAGTCACGTAGTAGGAAATACCCGAGGTCACATTTGAACTCAGATCTTCTTAACAACAGGCCTAACACTTTATGGCACCTGGCTGAAGAAGGAAGAGGAAAAGGAGATGTAGAAGAAAAGGGTGTTAGCACCTTTCCCTCCTCCGCTTTTAATTCACTGCATACTTCATCTCATTATTCTGTGCTTTAGCCCTTCTAATATTCATTATAGGTCTATACCCCACTTGGATACTAATCCTAAAATGTTTTGCTTCCAGCATTTTATACTCGTCTTAAAAAAAAATGGGGTTGGTAGAAATGTTCCCTGTGTCAGCCGCAAGGGTCTCCATTTTTTCCACTGTGTTTCATTAGACTTTCATTACTAAACACCTTCCACCCATTTTGAAAGGTCTTTCCTTAATAGAATCTCAGTTTAGTTTTTTTTTTCTCTCTCAAAAAATAAAGGGTGCTCATCGTTACTTTAACTCCATACTTAGAGGAAGAGACCTTTCCCTCTTTACTTCGCAGGAACTCTCAGGTGGTACAGAAACTTCTCCCTCATTTTAGTGCCGTTTCCCATTGACAGTGAGGTGTTTCTTGATGGCCAGAATTGGGTCCAAAATAATAGTTTAATCATTGCTACAGCAGTCTATTAACTGGGGCTTATCAGTTTTGAGCCATTCTGTACTTTGATATTATATGAGTATTCCACAAACATTAGGAATGGGTTATATTCCTTTTCCTAAAAAATTATGGTGATTCCTCTGCCTATTGATAATTCATGCAAGATTTCAGAAGATTTTACTTTATCTACTCAGCATAGTCTCATTCACTTTGGCCAAATTCTACTCCAGTAAGGACAATCTTTATTTATTTATTTTTTAACCATTCCTACTGTGCTCATTTTTCCTATTGGTTTTTTGTTGATCAGATCCACCCATTTAGAATGACCTCCTCTGCCTTCTTCCCCAATCTAAATCCAAATCCTTCAAGGTTAGCTAATGATCCATCTCTAATATGAAGCATTCTCAGATTTGCCACTTGGGAATAACACTTGAGAGAGTAGTATTTGATCCTTCTCATGTCCTCCCCCTTCAGAAGCTTTGACACCTATCAGGGAAGACCTGAGAATACGGGAGATTGAGGGAAGAAAAGGGATATTAAGGTCTGTTGGCCCCAGACTCCAGTTTTCTCTTCCTTTTCTTCATTAGACATTTTGACATGCCCCTCAGCGAAGACCTGCAACTTCCAGAGAGAAATATTTGCCTTCTAAAGGCAATATGATGCAGCAGAAAGAATATGGGACTGGAATTTTTGAGAACTAGGTTCTAATCCCAGCTCTTCCATTAATGAGCTCTATGACTTTGGGTAAATTGCTATTTCCTTGTCTATACAATGAGTTAGATTAATTAGATATCCAAGATCCTTTCTGAGCCAAAATATTTCATTATTCTGTGAAGCACTACTGCAAGAGAGGTATGGATCCAGTGTGCCAACTGCAAAGAGATAAAATTTTATTAAGCCTGATCTCAAGTGTAGGACAAAAAAGGAAATCACTTTTGTTCTAGACACACATGGAATCTCTCTGTTCATGGATCAATATTTTGGTGATGACGAAACAAAGCTAAACAGAGTTTGTTGAAGAGGCTGAGAGATCAAATGTATCTGCCAGAGGTCAGGCACAAGATTTTCTTCTTATTGGTAGGTTCAGACCCCATTATTTTAGAGTTTTTAAAAATTGCGGTACTCAAAAAACTTTACAAGTTGCCTGTTGTAAGTGAGAGTTTAACATTCTTTTAAAAAGTCCAGTCCCACAATACAAAAAAAAAATTTAATAACTGAACTCTCTCAAAATTAGCACACAGCTCATGCTGAAGACTTCTGCACTTTCCAATTATCTTCCCTCTGGCAGAGAACATACAAATACTTTTTTTTTTAGTAAGCAATTAAGATTGCATTTCCAGATTATCTTTGATTAATGAAGAGAGATGCAGCATATAGCTAGAATTATGTGATTACAATTGATCTTTATTCCCTTTAATAATTTCACTAATTTTTCATAATATCATCCTTTAGATTCTTATAAATGAGCTATGGTAATTAATAATTTTCATTAATTTTCCTTGAAGATGCTATGAGATTTTAGATAGAACTATTAGACTTTAAAAAAAACCCTTTTTTATTTATAATTAAACTGCACACTGTATTATCACATTGAGCTATATTAGATTTTCTACTAATATAAGCAGCCAGGTAGAACAGATATGTGTTTCCCACTCTATGGTCTTTTTACTTAGTTGATTTGTATGTTCTAATGTCCTATATACTCATGGGGTCTAACCAAGTAGAAGATAATTCCAGTCTTCTGGAATAAAAGAGGTATTATCTCATCTTTGAGGTGTTACAACATTTGCTGCCTTTCTATAAAAATTAATTAGTTAACTGAATGTGTTATATGATTGGGAGGCCTAAAGTATATTGGACCTAGAGTCTAATCCTTAGGTCACCTTGATATCAGTTGAATGTAATGTCTTTTTTTTTTTCCTTAGGAAGCAATGTAAAATAATGGACTGAAAGCCAGCTTTGGAGTCAGAAAAACCTGGGTTCAAGCCCTTCTTGTCCTAAGTCTTAAGTTAGGCCTATTTTAAGTGCTGGCTAGGTGATCTAGTACCTTAACCTCTCAGTGCCCCCAGGCAACTATAAGACTATATATTAAAGAATAATGCAGTTTTATATTGATAGGGGGAGTTCTAATGAGGACTTGATCTATTAGGAATGAAAATACAAGTAAGAAGATTTAAAGCTAATTATTATCTCTAGGCCATCCCTTAGAAATTGGAGACACTTTTTTTCTTTGTTAATGGCTTTATATACAAATTGAAAAAAAAAATTAAAACACAAACACAATTGTCTGCAGTTCTGCTTCAGTTGAGACACACAGTAACTCGAGAGGGCCCTAGGCAGCTCGTAAAGGTTATAAGTTGCACTGTTACTTCTTTGCTATTGCCTTACACATTATACATTCTTTTCTCATTTTCACTATGGATTTCTAAGTTGTACACATGTTTCTTTTTTTTTTTTTTTGGTGAGGCAATTGGGGTTAAGTGACTTGCCCAAGGTCACACAACTAGCAAGTATCATGTGTCTGAGACTGGATTTGAACTCATGTCCTCCTGACTTCAAGGCCAGAGCTCTATCCGCTGGGCCACCTAGCTGCCCAATAGTCATATGTTTCTTAAATGAGAAAAAAAGGGGCAGGGTTACAAGTTGTATATGCAGCTCTCCAAGACTTTAATGTTTAGATGCATTTCTGATCTGTATCAATAGAGTGAATTTTCACAATGGGAATTCCTCACAAAAATGAAATCACAAATCTGAACTCTACCTCCTACAAGAGGGGGTTAATTATATAGTATCACAGAGAATGAAGTTTTCTGGATAAGTGAATTACTTCAGACAAAGTTTAAGTACTGGCATTTTTATTGCTAACTGTGATTTTAGGGTGGACATCTTTCTATACTGATCATACACTCACCTGCCCCATTAAACATAGTATCTTCATAATTTGACTTTTTCTGGATGATTCAAGTTCATCATTATGGACAATAGTCATTATGTTATGCTATAGAGGTTGTAGAACTTAGCTCTGAATCAGCACTGACCCTTGAAGATACCCTGAAACTTATTTCCTTGTGAAAGCCATGAGTTCAGCTTGCTCTGGGGTAATTTATGTTTTTCTTGTAAAGGTGGAGCAAAGGATGTATGACTTCACGACCTTCAGGTCAATATAACAGGGTTGCCTTTCTGCAAAATTAATCAGTGAATCAAAGGGCAGAGCCACTTACTTTTGAGTGATTTCCTCATCCCCTTGAAAATATTTTTCACTGTTGCTGTCAGTGTCCTTTGACTTATCAGCAGAAAACACTACTGATAATTCCTGTATCACACACACACACACACACACACACACTGAGGAAATTGGACACCTACCTCTGTCAGCTAGCACCCGTAGTTTTTTTGTTTGTTTCATAAAAGCAGGATTTGGTCTGTCCCCCCAACTCACACTGGGACATACCACAGAGTTGTAGTGGGTTTGATGTATCTTGGGTAAACAAGATCTTTTTCAATGGGCTCTGGCTCCTGAAGTCTGGAAGAAGGTGCAGAAAGTCTTTTAATCTAACCCTCTCATTTTAGAAATGAGGAAACTGAGATCCAGAGAGAACCACAGGAAGCTAAATGAAAGATCTGGGAGTCAGACTCTGATCCTCTGGCTACCTCTCTGGAGTTCTTTCCAGTGTTCCATTCTGTCTCCCTTCTAAAGTGCGTAGCTGTTACCCACATCTCTTTCCTGGTAATTGGTTCCCTTATTCTCCACCATTAGAATACTGGCTGCCTTTGAATTTCGACTGTCCCTGCTATCTTACCTCCTGAATGCTTCTGCTGCTTGCCACCTCTGTTACTTGCTAACAATGGCAATGAAGTCTCATGTTAATGGAGCACTTTATGTGCATTATCTCACCATCAAAATAAATCTGTAAGCAATTTTTTTTTATCATTTTATAGATCAGAAAATCAACTCAGAGGGTTAAGTGCCTTGGACAGAGTTACGAAAGCGGTAAATGTCAGAGAACGGATTTCCCATAAACCCACTCCCCTTCCCAATTTGCCTCAGTTTTCTTTCTTTGTTTTTCCCTTTTCCTCTTTTATCTCCTTTCCCCACTACGTTTCCCAAGCATTTTTTCCTTGACCAAATGGAATAGCTTTGATTGCTATCTATAGCCAATGGAAGTGCTCCTTTTTTCCCCCCTAAAGGCAAATCAACCAATTCATAGCTTGGGAGGAGGAGGGAGAGGTGGTGTATTCCTCTAGGTTTTCGGTGGCTTGGGCTATTTGAACTATGTGTATGTAGATGAGAGGTATGGTGATGCAAAGCAATTGGGTCTTGGAGTCAGAAACTGCACCTGTAATTCTTGCTCTGATATTTACACTTTTGAAACTTCTCTGAGGTTCAGATTCTTCATCTGTAAAATTGGGATTAAAATATTTGTACTTTCCACCTATACAAACTATGAGGAGAAAACCAATTTACAAACCTTAAAGTACTACAGAAATGTGTTCTCTTACAATTCATTATGCAAACTCCTTTGTTTGATTTTTTGAAGGAATTCATAGTCTGCCTCCGGGCTATCTTTCTAAGCTTATTTCACATTACTGTCTTTTATGAAACTCTAAGGCATTGAAGTCTAACTGGACTTCTTGTTCTTGACATGACTTACAATCTCCTCTCTCCCTGCCTTTGCTCGGGCAGTCCTCCATACCTGGAATGAACTCCTTCCTCACATTTGCTTTTTATAATTCCTCACTTTTTTTTTAAAACATTCAGCTCTTGTATCACTTCCTATGCTGAGTCAATTCTAATTCTCAGTTGCTAAAGCCTTGCCTCCAGAAATTGCTTTATTTCTACTGTGTGTGCGTTCACACACACACACACACACATATATATATATATATATATATATATATATATGTTCATACTGTTTCTTCCCCCTCTCTCACCTTTCTCCAGTGAGTTTCTTTTTCCAGGCTAAGAATTTTCTTCGTATTCCTAATACCTAGCACAGTGCTTGGAACATCATCGACACATTAAATGCTTGTGAATTAAAAAATGCCTAAATTATTTTATTATGTGAAACGCTTGCCTACTTGTTTTCCCTGTCTCTTCATTTTCTAATTTGGTCCAGTTGGAGGCTGCCTACCCAAAGTCTGACCTCCAGAACGCAGAGGTATTGCTTGAATTTTATCAGAGTTTGTCAATGTGCACCGTCTTTGGTAACTGGCAATCCTGAAAGGAGTTGTTGCATACATGTACTAACATAGCTGTGCAATTATGAATACATATTGCTATGTACACAGTTCACTGGCCTTTCCATTTCAGCTGTTGTGTTCTTGCTTAGACTGTACATTTATATCTGTAGAGCTTCTAGTCTAATCCCAGTGATGTAACAGGAAAGGGACTCACTTATACAGGTAGTGAGAAGTTGATCAATTTGGTTTAATTTTCCCCAACGCCATGGAAGTTTTATCTCCCACTTATAAGCAAGGGGGAATTTGATACTGATTTATTTCAGAGGAATGCTAATAAAAGGTATAGATGCATTTTTAAAGCAAATTAAGTAAAGGTAAAGACACAACAGGAAAAAAGAAGCAGCATGAGGGATAATTTTGTTAAGAGTAGCTAAAAATGCTTTATTGTACAATGGCCATGTGACTACTGCTATGAGATTATTTAAGCTATAAAATGTTAGCAGACTCAATATGAATAACTTAAAGTCTTAGCTAAGGTCATTTACAAAAGAGGGACAGTTGGTAAGAGACTTCACATACAAAAAATGAAGTTATACCTATAATCACTAGGAAGACATATTGCTATTTTAAAAGGCATTTTTTTTTTGTGGGTGAGGAGGGAGCTGGTTCTTGATAAATGAAAATTTTCAGGCTTTAGTTAAAAAGCAAATGATTGTCAAAATATTTTATTTTTCTTATGCCACTGCTTTCCCTCCTCTTTCTTGGGTTGCCATGGCCAAAAAAAGTATTGAGTAGACCTCTTGCAGAAAACTTTTGTGGGGACATAGATAAGAGTCTCACAGATGAGGCAGGTATGATTGGAATGTAATCCTCATGTTCCTGAATTGATGAGATCACAGATTCATTTGAGTATTGAGTACTACTTGGGCTTGTGGGTAGAGGGAAGATGGAAAGAAAAGAGCAGAACACAGAAAGTTAAAGCTCAGGGACCTTAAACATTTTCTAATCTGACCCCCTCATTCTATAGCGCCTGACACATAGAAGGTTCTTAATAAATTCTTATTGGCTTGAAATCTGGGAAACTGAGTTTCAGAGAACCGAATCAAATAACTGAAATTCACACAACTGGTCATTG
Source organism: Phascolarctos cinereus (assembly GCF_003287225.1). Taxonomy (NCBI): domain Eukaryota; kingdom Metazoa; phylum Chordata; class Mammalia; order Diprotodontia; family Phascolarctidae; genus Phascolarctos; species Phascolarctos cinereus. The sequence continues at coordinate 401,415,731 of NW_027555625.1, read as the reverse complement.
GTAGATCTGGGACTGGTAGATCCTTGGAGTCCTGCCAACTTTTCCTCTTTCTACCTGTGTGGAACAGCGACCCTAACCCAAATTAAACTCAGAGATTTCTCAAGGTGGAAAGCAAAGGTTACCTTTACTACAATCTCCCAAGATGGCTGTCTGTTACTTCCATGCACATGGGTCAGAGAGGCCGGAATGCAACAGCAGATGCCTTATGAACCCTAACACAAACAAGTCCCCACCCACCACTGTCCCTTCTTCCCCTTCACTGGGGGGTGGGCTTACATTCTAAGCTCAAACTTCAAAGACAAGGAAACGGGGTATAGCCAATCTAAGCATATGTACTCCCATTCAGTAAACCTGATGCTGAGGTATCAAGAGGGGGGAGGGGTTTAGGGCCAAATTCTCAAGAGCTAGCTAATCCTCCCCACCCCCCTTTCTCCCCTATCCCAGAGACCAGAAAAGAGGCGGGAAGCCAAGGGCAAATGGCTCAGGTTGGGGTGGGGCACGGCTTATTCTTTCTGTTATGTGCTTAAAAACAGGGTCTGAGTGGGGGAGGATTTTGAAAGTAATAATCAAGAATTATTGACCTTTTGAGGAGGCTTCACTTCTGAGAGTTCATCTCTCACCTACCAGGCCATGAAATTTGTGTCATGAGGGGGCTATGATTTCCATAGTCATGTGAAATCTCAATAACAGACATCCTCTTTGAAGAGGTCTAGGACTTTGAGGTGCTGCTGGGAACCCCAAGAATGCGACGCCGGGCCCTGTCAGAAAGAATTCAACTCAAATCTTCCTCCAGCCAGAGGAAAAGTTTATTAGTGATAAATCACATAGGCCAGGTGACACCTGTAAGGACGAGCAGGCATGAGAAGGTCTCAGCCTTTTGGGCATGAGATTCTCAGCCCTGAATGGGGTCCAGGGTAGATCTTATATACTTTGGGTGACCAGGGAAGGGTCTGGAAAAAGGGTCTGGGTGGGAATTACTATTGGAATGTCTAAGAGATTGAACAGACAATGGGAACAGATAATTGAGAGGCCTCTGAATGAGATCAAACTGGTGGGGCTAGGGCTTTCAAAAGGAGATGAGGGCTGGGGCCTGTAGACAAATGGGAGCCAGATTCCCTTTGGTGCAAGGGGCAAAGACCTCAGCTTGGGCCATACCCCATCACTCTTCATTGTCAATGTTTATCAAAAATAATAACCCAATATATTTGAAGACTACCATGTTAGATGGCAAAGTGAGAGTTTCTATTTCCATCTTTTTGTAGCAGCAGAAGCTAAAGGAATTGGCTTTTAAATAATATGTGAGCTAGTTTTAGATTGCCATGCCATGCTGAAATCAGATGAAAATTCTTTTACTCACATGGTTAGACTCAGCTTCAGACTTTCTCAGAGAAAGGAGACAAATATTATTAACAAATTAACAAATATTTATAAAGTGCCTACTATGTGCCTGGAATTGGGGATACAAAGACAAAAGAGAAACAGTCCTAACTTTTCAAAAATATAAAATACAACTGAAAGAGACAGTGCGTGCATGTGTGTGTGTGTGTGTGTGTGTAAAACCAGTGGAATTGCTGTGGAGGGTATGGCTGGCCAATACTTGATCTTCTTTTTTCTGCCTTCTTTCTACTTGGTAGGGACAGATCTGAATCCTTTTTAGGCCTTTCCTGTCTCCACTCTGGGGAGTGGTTTATTGCCAGATCTCTGCAGTCACTGCCCTGTTCTCCCTCTCCCTGTAGATTTAATCAGTCATATATTTTTAGAACAATTAGATTTCTCTGTAGCCTAGGGGCAACATAATAGCCCCCAGGTTCGTTTGGAACCTTTCTCCATATTATGAGGTTTATGTCAGATGAAAAGTTATTAGTCAATCACAACATTTCAAAGCCCCAGTTAGGAAATTTCCCGACATTAGCACCAAGGTTTGGCTCTCTGATCTAATTTAATTTTGTGTGTGTGTGTGTGTGTGTGTGTGTGTATGTGTGTGTGTGTTTTGTGTGTTTGTATGTATCTTCTATCACTTCCTGGCATTTTTATATTTAAGATAAAAAAATGAGATATTGGAAACATTTAGGTAAAAGAAATTAGAAGAGTACAGTACAAGTGTCTATTATTGAAAAGCCACTGGAAGGGAAAGTTGGGTAAAGAGATCTTTGTTTTTTTGGAACTTCGTTAAGTCTTAATAGAAGTGTTATAACCAACTGCTTTAACCTCGATTGTCTCCTCTGAGATTTTTCTCTCCCCCATCACAGTCTCCCTCTGACTTTGTCTTTGATAGCCTCTCCTTGACCCCTGACCCGCTGATTCTTCATTGTTGAATCCATTAAATCTTAGGTGGGGCTGTTGCTGCATTTGCGGCTTGGTTCACATAGCTCTCACTGTGTCCTTTCAGTCTGTATTTGGCAGATCCTATGGACCTCTTTGAAAGCTCTCAGGCATGATTCACATCTGCCTTCCAGCTCAAAGACTGCAATGGTCCCAAATCTCTCTCAGGGCTGAGAGAGAGCACTTGTTCTTCTAAACTAAAATTCCCAGGATATCAGTAAGATCTCACACATCTTTTACATACAAAATAGATACAAGATAATGGTGGGGAGGGAGGAGAGAAAAAGCACTGGCACCTGAAGTGAGGCTTTAAGGTTCCATGTAGAAGGCAGCACTTTAACTGAGCCTTGAAGGGAACTAGAGATTTTGCCATAAGAGTCAGAGGAGAGGTATGGACAGAAAACACACACACACACACACACACACACACACACACACACACTCAGTTGGGAACAGAAATCTAACTTATTCAACAGAGAAGGGGATAAGAAAAAAAAATAAAGGGAAGTTAGATGGCTCAGTGGTTGAGAGTGCTGAGCCTGAAGTCAAGAAGACTCATCTCCCTGAGTTTAAATTTGGCCTCAGACATGTACTAGTTGTGTAATGCTGGGCAAGTCACTTAAACCTGTTTGCCTCACTTTCCTCATCTGTAAAATAATCTGGAGAAGGAAATGGCAAAACACTTCTGTATCTTTTCCAAGAAAATGAGTAACAACCAAAAAAAAAAAAAAGGAGGGGTGGATAAAAGTAAGTGGTGCTCAGAAGCAAAATAGACTTTTGAGGAGAGATAGAGTAAAAAGAGAGAGGAGGATTTTGTTCAGTCATTTTCCAATCATGTCTGACTCTTTTTAACCCCATTTGGGATTTTCTTATTAAATTAAAACAACTTTTATTAAATTAAAACAAATTTTCTTATTAAATTAAAGCAACACCCATCAGAAATGACAATTGTCGGGGAGGGATGGGGCTGTATGACTGAAAATAAGTACACTAAGGAACTATTGGTAGAGTTGTGAACTGGTCCAAACATTTTGAAGAACAATCTGGAACTATGCCCAAAGGGCTATACAACTGTGAATATCCTTTGATTCAGCTATACTACTATTAAGTCTATATCCTAACGAGATCAAATAAGAGGGGAAAAGAACCTATATGTACAAAAATATTTATGGCAGTTCTTTTTGTGGTGGCAAAGAGTTGAAAATTGGAGAGATTCTCATCAATTGGGGAATGGCTGAACAAGTTGTGATATATGATTGTGATGAAGCATGATTGTGCTATACGAAATGACAAGGGGGGTGGTTTCAGGAAAAAAGAACCAAAAACATGGCAAGATCTATATGAACTGATACAAAATGAAGTGAGTAGAATCAGGGGATCATTATCCACAGCAACAGCAATATTATAATGATGATTAACTATGAAAGACTTGGCTACCCTGATCAATTCAAAGATCTAGGATAATTCCAAAGGACTCATGATGAAAAAATACTCCATCTCCAGAGAGAGAACTTTTAACTCTGAGTGCAAATTGAAGCATAATTTTCTTATTTCTTTATTTTTGTGTATGATATGGCTAATATGGAAATATGTTTTGCGTGATTTCACATGTATAATTGATATTTACTTGCCCTCAGTGAGGGAGAAGTAAGAAGAAAGGAAAGAATTTGGAACTCAAAATGTAAAAAGAAAAGAATGCAAAAAATAAATAATTGATAATTTTTTAAAGTTAAAAAGATATATGCAACATGACTATTATGGATATGTTTTACATGACTACACACATATAACCTGTGTCAAACTACTTGCTCTCAATGGGGGGGGCAAGGAGGTGGGGAAGGAGAAAGGGAGAAAATTTTGAACTCAAAAGTTTTTAAAAACACATGTTAAAAATTGTTTTTAAGGGGGCAGCTAGGTGGCACAGTGGATAGAGCACCAGTCCTGGACTGAGGAGGACCTGAGTTCAAATCCAGCCTCAGACACATAATACTAGCTATGTGACACTGAGCAAGTCACTTAACCCCCATTGCCCTATTAAAAAAAATTGTTTTTACATGTAACTGGAGAGAAATAAAAAATTAAAGAAGCAAAAAAAAGATACAAAGATATTTTCCTTTCTCCCTTACTCCTTTGCTGAAGCAGATAAGCATAGACATGGAAAATTGTATATAACGTTAAATTTCTTTGATATGATATTTAGTTTTACAGAAATATTTTTCTTATTTTCATAGTTTATTATAAGGGATAGCATTCTAGGTAGGAGAAAGAAGAGAAATACAGTGAGAAATATGTGATATAAAAATTTTAAAGATCAATAAAATTAATTTTAAAATTAAATATCATGAATTCCTCTACTCATATACTTGTCTTCATATTCCCTCAGAATTGATGGGGGAGCTGGGGGTAAAAGGCAAGCAAACAACCCAATAAAAGCAATCGGATAATAGTGATGATTGCATTCTCCTCTTAGAGTACTTTGGTGTTAAAGTCTTCCATTATTCAGCTCTGCGTCTGACCAAAGAAAGGACAGATTTTGCTGTTTTTGTTGCTGATTGTTGTTCTTTTTGCAGCCGAAGATACTACAAGAACCAAAGAAACTATTAAAATGGAAAACAGGGTTACTTTCCTGAAAATGGGAGCTATTGATTATTTTAGCATCATCATTTTAGAATTATTATACTGAAATACGTTCCCCTCCAAAAAAACCCCCACAACAGTATTAGTATCTTAAGCACAGATACATTTATTTGGTGTGAGCTATATGAGTCTGTTTATATTCCAACATCAATGAAGTTCACTGTGTGACTGGTGTAAGAAGCCAGCAGCAGGTTCTATTTGGGGGGAGATGGGGAAAATCTACAGATATAATAAAAACAGTTGCCATTTGCCCTTAAGGAAAATGCTGCAAGATGGTTTTGTTGACACTGTATTGGATCCTAGACATTGCCTGTACCTAGATTCTGGATGTTGCTAGAGAGCCACCTGCCAACCTGCTGACAAGAACCACCTTTCCAGTGAGTAGGGATGGCTCTAATTATAGTGTAGGTTTTGTACCACCTTTATCTGATTCAGTCACAGCCTTTCCATTGGCCCCTCTCCTTCAATAGTAACCATGAGAGGTAACTAACCCTCAGACTGAGACAGCGTGAGGAATAATCCTATAAGAAAGTAAAGCATGATCTTGTTTTCAGCTGACTAGTAGTGCATAAATTCCTTAAAAGCGAAGCAGAATCCAAAGGGAGATTTCATCCAGTAGAAACAAGCAGCCCATGCAAACCATCTGCAGTATAACCACATGACAGACCCAGTGGTGATTTCAGAGTTGCCAATAAAACAAGCTTAGATGCCTCCCAAGGAGACAAATGCTTCTGAAAAATATCTTCCACAGCTTAGCATATGGGTCTGTGATTGCTGCCCAAAACAAAGGGAGAAAGAAAGGTAGGATGTGGTGGGAGCTGGAAAATGTTGCTTCCTTTCCTTGGTTTCATTGTGTTGAATGGGGCTTTTCACTCCAGAGAGCCTGGCCCTGCCCTTTACATGCACAAAGAATACTTGGGAGCCAACTAGAGGCCACTGGGCATTCTGACAGACTTGGGGGTTTGAAGTCAGCTCCAGGTCCCAGGAGGAACAGAAATGTTCAGGAGGGGTATTGGGACTTGATTTTTCTCTTATTTTTATCAACCTTTGGTAATTATTCACAGGTGTTTTTTTTTTCCTGCTGAGGAGAGATGAGAGAGGTGGAGGGGGCAGGCAAGAAAAGAGCTGATAAATGTTTCATTTTAAAGCCCTTCCATCTTCCCTTCCCCCACCCCTTCTTCACTATCAAGGCAGCTTTTCTTCTCCTTACAAAGGGGGCTGTGGAATTGTGAAACCAGAAGGTCTAGTCTGCAGGGCAGAGAAACATCATGTGTTGCCCTGCAGTGTTCCCTATGGCTGACAGAGTAGTGGTACTGACAGGCTTGGAAGGGCATCCCATCCAAGGCTCCTTGGCCAGAGGCAACGAAGAGTTGTCTAGCTGGGGAAGAGCAGTGGGGTTTGGAGTCTCTCGACAGCATAATGCCATTAAATTCTTGCCCTCCTCACAATTCCCCCTCCAAAAAAAAAAAAGGAGGGAAGGAAGGAGGGAAGGGAAAAAAAAGAAGAAAGTATAAAAACTTGGTTGTGGGTTGGTTTTTTTAGGGGAGAAGTATGCATTATTTTGAACAAGATAGATTAGAGAAGGTGCAAAAAAATGCACATCTCCCCTGACCTCGAGGCCTTGCGATGCAAGAGAGACAATGTGTCCAGAAGCAGAAAATCTGCGCTTTAATGACTGTCTCCAATCTTGCCAAATGCCATACAATGAATCACAATTAACTATGCTCCTAATAAACCCATGCAAAAAGGCAGAAATCATGTGGTGAATAATTAAAAATCCATGCAAACTACTAGAAAGGAAACTTGGAGAAAACTGATACAATATCTTTGGGGGGGTGACTTCAGGGTTTTGTCTGAGAGAAAACTAACCAAGCTGGTGTTTGAGGAAAGCTATGCCCTTGTCACCAGGCTGCAACAAACCCAGCAGGGGCATTGCACGTTTATGTGCATAAGAGGAAAAAGGCAATCTTCAGTTCCTCATGGTAAAAAAAAAAAGTATTTCATTATTTATTAAAAAAAGAAGTGTCTACTTATATTGAAAGTTTGTTTTTTAGACTCACTAATTCTGTTGCTCTGGGCTGTAAAAAACATTCAGCTTTGACCACCAAACAAGAATGTTCATTGAGGACTTTCTATGTGTAAGGGTACTGTCCTTGGCACATTGGGAGATTAAAAAAAGCAGAAGATACAGTTCTTATCTTTGAGAAACTTACAATATAGCTGTGGAGATAAGACTTGTATATATATTTATAACAATTAGAGAAAGTGTAACAGTGTGGTTACAAGTGCTAAATTATATTTTACATTCAACAAATATCACAAGACTGCCAACAGACAGAAAGACCACTTTGCATTGGAGTTTGAATGGTGCCTTCACGAAGCATACAATAATGTTTGAATTGTGGGAGAGGAGAGGAGAGAAGAGGACAACGCAGGGAGTAGAAACAGCATTAAAAAAGGGTGGATGGGGATGATGAACAAGGAATCTGTAGATTACAGGAATAAGGTCAGTCCGACTAGTCTTACAGGAAGCAGAGAGTTCACAGTAATCAAAGAACAAGCACAGATTTTATGCCAGGCATGGCTAGATACTAGGGTAGAAAAACAATAGTCAAGTCCTGCCCTTTAGGAGCTTACAATCCAGCCAAGGAAGACAATCTGTACATTTGTAGCTTTATAAAAAATTGTGTACAACATTGGTACAAGGCAATTTGTGCATGTGTAGCATACAGCTGGGAGATATTAACAAAGATTTCATACAGAAGGTGGAAATAAGCTGAACTTTGAAGGAAACCAGGGATTCTAAGAGGCAGGGGGGATGGAGTGCACACTAGGCAGGAGGAAGAGTCACTGTAAAGGCACGGAAAGAGGAGATGAAATGTCATGTATGAGGAACAGTAAGAAAAACAATTTGGTGGGATTGTAGTGAAGAAGTAGACTAATGGTATTAGGCTAAAGTGGTTTCTCTCAATTTCCTTTATTCCTCAGTGTTTAACTGCCTATCACATCAAGGCACTTCTTATATGTGTGTTGAATTGCAGAAATGAAGGGTTGGACTAGATAACCTCTAAAGCTCCTTCCAGCTCCAAGTCCTTTGATCCCTGATTTTAAGTCTGGAAATTCAATTTTCAATTCTAGTCAACAAGAACTTATGAAATATCCATTACACTCAAGGCACTGAGTGAGGTTCTAGGGATGCAAAGATAAAAACAAAATAGTTTTTTTTTCCTCTCCAGAAACTTCCATTCCATTGGAAACATCAGGGGTAGGAGAATCAATTTTGATTACCAGGCAGTGCAGTATGGAATTCGTATTAAATGTCGGATATGGAGACACTGGAGATTCTTTAATTGGGGCCACAAGAAGATGAAAAATGTTTTTTTTTTCTTTAGTAAGTATTTATTGCATGACATCCTTCTAGGTGCTGAGGGTCAACAAGGAACAGTCCCTTCCTTTAGGAACCTAAAAATCTAGATGGGAAGACATGGCTTATATACAATTAAACAACACAAGGTAGTATATGATTAAATGCCAAAGTGAGTGTATCTGATGATTTCTGTCACTTCACAGCATTTGGGTCTGCAATGCTAGCACATATAAAGCTGTTTATTCCCTCCCAGGCACGATGCCTATAGTTTGGGCACAGAGTGGTACAGACTCTAAGAGCTATAGGAATCTCTTGAAAAGATTATCTGGCAGTGGTGTGCAGGATGTACAGGAGTGGGGAGAGATTGGAGACAGGAGGAGTAAGGAAGCTGTTGCAAGAAAGGCTAGACTAGGGTACTGACCAAGGAATGATACTGTTATTCCCCAGGGGAGCCACTCAAAATATATCAATACATTTGCTCTCCCCATCCAGAAGGCATTATTTGTGATAAAATGAAAAAAAAAGGCACAGCACTCTAGTCCTAAATGTTCATTGCAACTTAAAGTTTTCTATTTGCTGACCCAAACCTTACATGCCTTCTCTGCTGATAAGGAGATATTTTAACTTTGAGATGGCAGCTGCCCAGAGATTTACATTAACCCTGACATTATGAGGAATGTTCTCAGGAATTCTTCAGCTTGTTGCTCTGCAGCTCTCATAATAAACTTGACTCAAAATTGTGCACTGCAGATCTATTCATTCAAGAGGTTTATGCCTCTGCATGTCGGAACAACCTCAGTGTAGAGTTTCATCATTTGGAACATTGTGACTTCTGCTGCATTTATCTATCAGTTTTGTGTCTACCATGCATCATGTTAGGAAAAAAAATAACATGAAGGAACTAGCTGGAAGAAGTTTACATCTTGCTCCTGAAAGGGAGAAGAAAACCAAGATTTTGATACCTGAAACACTAATTATCCACCAAAAGTTAAGGATGGTAAGGATCTAGCCCACAAAAAAGGCTTAAAAATATTGCTGCCTGACAACCAACAACACTGGTTCTGCAAAAAAGTTTTTGGGGCATTAAATTTTTTTTTTATTATTAATAAAAATTAAGCTGATATTGAAATGTGGAATATAAGGCTATGATGAAGGTGATATATCAAAGTGACAATCACCTTGTCAAGGTAAAAATTAACGATTTCCCCTAGGTTGCAATTCATTTAATCTCATTTGACCAAAAATAACACAAAAAAGGTAGGAAAAAAGGAAAGCTGGGAGCGATCCTCATTTTCGTCCCACTATGTTAAAAACGAATCTTTAAGGGCTCCCTTGGGAAATGCTTTTCATTATCATCAGTCTGTCAGGTAATTTCCTTGTGACTCACTGGGTTAGGTTCTCTGTTATCTTATATAAGAGGAAGCCGGAGGAGCTAGACAAGTTGTAGCCCCCACTGAATTACCTTTGATAGTCTCTGCTTCTGCCTCTTCCTATGTTCCTGGCTGAAAAGAAATAAAAAAGAACCTCCCACTTTCATTCATCATTTTTCCTGTCAAAGCTCAGACCAGGAACAGCTACTAGAGCAGCTTCCACAGCAGGATGGTAGGTGGAAGTGATGGGAACCTTGGGAACAAATGACCATCATAATTGATAATAGTCAAGGAAGGAGATGCTGGGCACAGTCAGATGTGTATCCTTTCCTTTAGGAAAACTGATTTCAAAATGTCAAGAGGAAAGATAGGCATGATCTTATGTCCCAGAAATCTAACAGGCTAGCCACTTGAAATGAATTAAGCTTTCAGGACCAAGTAAATTATTCAAGGAACTACAGGCCAAACAGCCTAGTCCCAGCAAAATTCTAGAATATGCTGCTAAATAGGTTGCTTATGAACACTTAGGAATTAAAGAAGTAATGAATAGAAGCCAGCAGAAAAAGAATGAACCTCTGAAGCTATCCTCATTTCCTCTTTTGAATGAGGTTACTAGGCTGATAGATCAAAGAAACACACCAGAAATAAGATAGGCTGTCCTAAAAGTCTTAGTGCAGATTTAAGCTATTTTAGTTATGAAAGCTTAAAAGTGAATCGAGACTTTTGAGGCACCCATCTAATGAATTTGACAAGTCTCACGATATCTTTCTAGACAAGTTGGAGAATAGTCTGGCAGCTAGGTGTCATGGTGAGTAGAATGGAGTCAGGAAGATGTAAATTAAAATCTGACCTTAGGCACTCAAAAGCCTGGCCAAGTCTCTTGACCTCTAACTGCCTCAGTATCCTTGTTTAAAAAATAGGGATAATAATAACATTTACCTTCCAGGGTTATTGTGAGGTTCAAAATGAAATCACATTTATAAAGTACATGTAAAATTCAGCCTACTTTATTAAAGCTAGCTACATTACTATTATTACATTTTAACATCAGGCTTTTGGTTTTTGTGGTTTGGGGAGCTCTTGGTTAGGGCCTTCTTCCAACCACACAAATTACCACCTTTTTGATGACTTAAAGACTTAGAGAATTGCCTGGGGGCACCGAGAGGTTAAGAAACTTGCCCAGGGTCACACACTTAGCACTTGGTAGGGTGGGTGGGGTGGGTGGGGTGGGAGAATGGCCTTGAACTTGGGTCTCTGACTCTGAGACCAGCTCTAATTCTGCTGTGACATGCTGCCTCTCCATATTACAGCTAGACGGATTTATACCTTTTTGAACAATCAGAACCAAAGGCTCTCGACAAATTGATTGATGTCAACTTATAGGAAACTGCCGATGTGCTAGTGAGATCTGTCCTTGGTCCTCTTAGGTTCAGCACTTTTATCAGCGACTCAGATGAAAACATAGAAGGCAAGCTTATCCAGCTTACGGATGATGCAAAACTGGGAAAGATAGCCAGTATTTTAGATAACAGATTCAGGAGTTAAAAAGTCTCTAAACTAGAAAAGTTGGCTGAGACCTGCAAGATGAAATTTGATAGGGATAAATATAAGGTTCTGCATTTCATTTAAAAATTAATTCTATGTACATGGGTTAGGATTCTGTTACTACACATACCTCAAAGAGTCCATCAATGAGAAAGTCTACAAATACAGCAAAATGTTAATAGTCTCACTTTTTGTCATAGCAAAGAACTAGAAACAAAGTAGATACCTGTTGATTAGGGCATGGCTAAATAAACGTGAATGTAATAGAATATTGATGCACTGTAAGAAATGATGAATACGATAAATACAGAGAAGCATGGAAAGATCTATACGAACATATGATGAAGAGGAAAGCAAGCGCAGCCAAGAAAATAATAAACACAATGATTACATGATGTAAAACATCACAACAAAATATTTATAACAATGTAAAAGGAAAGAACTACAAAATGCAAAAACGAAAAAACAAAAAAAACCCCAAACTCACAAGTGAACGTTGCAAAGTGATAAAGAACAGGCATCGGTCCAAAGAAGAGATAAGAGAAGACACTAAGTCGCACCTCACCCCTTTGCAGAGAGGAGACCCACAAGTATTGTACATTGCACATGTTTTAAGGCTTTTTCAGTGTATTGATCAGTTATACTGACTTTTCCCTCTTCCTTTTCTTTTTTGTCTTAAAACAACCCAATATTTGTTATATGGGTTGGCTCTATGGGAGGAGGAAAGGGAGGGTTGCTGGGGAAAATTATAGTGATATAAAAAGTCATCAATAAAAACTTATTTTTAAAAACTGTGATATCTCTTAAGCACCTACTTGCCAGACAAAGTGTTAAGCTCTGGGTATACAAATCAATCCATCAATAAGCATTTATTAAGCATTTATCACATGTCACATACTGTGGTAAATATAGGAGACAGAAAGAAAAATGCAAAAACAGGCTCAGAACTCAAAGAACTTAACAGTCGAATGGGGAAACATTCTATAAATGTGTATAAATAGACAAAATGTTACACATAAAGTTGTGTGTGCATTAGGGGGAATAATTGACTCATTATCTACCCCCCCCCATAAATCCATATCTAGGTTATTCTGTGCAATTTGGGGTGCTTCACTTTCAGAGCAAGTCTGACAAACTAGAGCTAACCCAGAGGAAGCAACAAGAATGATGTGGGATCTGAAGGCCAAATCTTAATGAGACTGATGGAGGGAATAAGGAACCTTTAGCCTGGAGAAGAAATAATTTATTGGAGATATTATTGTTGTCTTAAAATAGTTAAACCATTATCACCTGAAAGAGGACATAGACATTCAGGGCTCCTACAATGGGTAGAACTAGATAGGTACAAAATGTACAATAAGCTACAGAAAGGCAGATTTCAGGTCCACTTAAGAAAGAATTTTTCATCATTGATGAAATCCAAAATGGAATGAAGTTTTTTAAAAAAAATTTTAAAAGTAAAATAGAGATGTTGCTGACATTGGGAGTGTTCCAGCAAAGCCCGGATGACAACTTAACTAGAGAAAAAAAATCATGAATTAATGAAAATATTTATTAAGCACTTACTATGTGCTAAGCATTGTCTTAAGCACTAGGAATAAAATAGAAAAACTAAGACAGGTCCAGCTCTCAAGGAGTTTACCTAGTAATTGAGTGAGACAACACATAAAAGAAAGTTCAGTTGTAGGGTGAATAAAAGGGCTCTAAGATCCTAAATGTGTAGTGGTTGGGCAGATGTTGAAGCCGATGGAGTCCACTATTTGCTTTGTCGGTTAGAGGATAATACTGGGGTCTAGATGGCATGGAGACATGTCAAATGGCAAAACCTGGCGAACCACAGGGGATGTAGTGTAATGGCAGATGGTAAAGCCCTGTGGTCCTCCATTTTACCAAAAGGAGTATAGAGACTCCCATCTTTTCTAAGTGGTAATAGCAGGGAAGCAGCTGGGATGGATTTTACACCTTGAGAAGAAATTATGGTCTATAAGTTTCTTTCCAACTCTTTTAGTCTACAGATTTGGATTCTATGAATGCCACCAAACTTTTGGGAACCCAGTTCAACTACTCCAATCATGTCTAATTTGTACCCTTTTTAGCAGGCAGGACAGTATGGAATTGTTTATTAGTGGGGATCTTTGCATATCAGGGGCAGGAAGACAAATTCCTCTTTCCCAGGATAAGTACTGTAGTAATCATTCTTCTCTTTTCAAGGAGAGAGCAATCTGCCTTTCCACATGGCATATGTAGATCAAATCCTATCACAACTGCTACTACAGTCTTCCCCATCACCACCCTTCACTCCAAGTAAACTTTTTAATGCCAATTGAAATATGTAGTCCATTACGGGGTGGGGGGGGAGAAGGAGAAAGAACAGAAGATGTTCTTTGGAGTATTATTTGTCAAAATGGGATAAAGTTCTGGAGTAGGTTCTTACACAAAAAATTTAATTATGCACTGTTTGAACCTTGACTATACTTACAGCATCATCTAGAATAGGTAAAATGAAATGTGGAATAGATGGACATGGGTAAAAACAAAAGTTATTTGTGCACTTAAGGGAAAAGTATTTTTTGTCTTGAATTTTCTGAATAAGGCTGCAGCTCGTTACATCACTTTGGCAAGTACCCTAGCTGCACTGACCTTATCAAAATAAGAGGTGAAACTTCTACATCCAGACATCTTGCTCATTCTCAAATACCGCATGACTCTGCACAGCCTTTCTTGAACTATGGCGGTATCCTAATGTTCTGACCTGTCTAATGGCTTTCTGGCTACATAGAGAGAATGAGAAACCCAAGCACTTCACGCCTATGTACGTTCTCTCAGGCATTCAAAGACACCAGGGGAAAGCTGTCAATGGCATGTTTAATATCTAGTTCAAACAACTCCTTTCTTAGTATTACATTGAGCATAAAAAGTGGGAAGGTATATAAAAATTCTTTTCAAAAAAGACAAGGCATGGTCAGCATGGGCATTGAGCATGGCCAATGCAGGAATTTGTTTTGCTTCACTATTCATATCTTGGTGGGGCTAGAGGGAGATGGGAAAGAGAGAAAATGTGCTTTGGTTGAAAATAAAATTGTAAATGGCTAATAACCTAAGAGACTGCTAGAAAAAATTAGAGTATTCCAAAAATTTTAAAGATCAGAAACCCAACCCAATCCCACCCCTTTAAAAAAGGTATAATTTTGTAGTAGAACAAGACTGTCTGACTAATAACACTGTGGAAGAGTTTAAAGCTTATTCATAGTTATTTATTTTCACAACATATCTATGACTCGAAGCCAAGCTGAGTTCAGTATCCCCATTTAACAGACAGAAGTCATGAGTCAAAGCTTAAGTGACCTGCCCCAAGTTATAAGGAGAGGCAGCTGTGGGCCAAGACCAGAAGTCAAGTCTCTTCACTTTCCAGCCGTTTTCCTATCAGTCTTTTGTCAACAGTACTGAAAGATGTTACATTTTATTTCTCTGCACCTATGGTTCAGTAGATATTACTGACATGAGCTTCACTGTGAAATTCTATTTTAAATAGTGGCTATGTTCATGGCATAATCAACTCCAGGTAAAATAACTAAAAGGCAATAGAAAATTCCCATTTTAAACTCCATTGTCATTTCCTCTTACTCCTATCTTAGCTACCCAATTTTATGTGTGAATATGTCCCAACATTAACCCTTTGCTTTGTTCTACTTTTTTGCCCCTCCTCTCCATATTCCTTGCTCATTCCTGTTTACACTGTTATTCTTTTCTTCAAAAATAACACAATCCTACCCTTCTTTTAAGATTCATTTCAACCCCCCGCAATAGCCATTAAACCTTCCTTATCTACTCCCAAATCCCTATTTTTACCATTTTCTGAATTCACTCACATCTGCATTCTATATCCAATTTCCATGGTGGTTTCAACTGCCAAAATCAATTATGCTATATCTCCCCTTATAGCATATATGTGAACCTTTATATCTTATAAGCATCTCATTGGAGGTACTATATTTACCTTCAGGTTACCTATCATAATCCTGGATGTGTAGTGAGCACTTATATAATGACTTGACCATATCGTCAATCAATCAACATTTATTAAGCACCTTCCATGTACCATGAACTGTCTTAGGTGTTGGAGATACAAATGCAAAAAAAGAAAAATGAAACAATCTGTACTTTCGTTGAGCTTACATTCTTGAGAGAGACAAGCGCATACAAAATATAAACAGTATATACTAGTAACAATAACAATAAACACCAATATATACAAAGTAGTTAAACGAAGGTAGTTTGGGAGAGCAGGTGTATTCCAGGGTTGGGAGACAGCTAGTATAAAGATATAGAGATAAGATATGGAGTGACCTGTGTGAAGACAAATTGACCAGAATTCAGTGGATGGGAGGGGGAGCAATGTGCAATGAGACTGGCAATAAAGACTGAGAATGAGTTGTATAGGACTTCAAAAGCTAAACAGAAGATTTTGTATTTTATCCTGGAGGTAAAAGAAAGCCCTGGAGTTGATTGAGAGGAGAGTCACGAGGTTACATTGGTGCTTTAGGAAAACAACTTGGAAGGAATGTGTAGAATGAACTAGAGTGGGGAGAGACTTCATGCAGGGACATCAATTAGGAAGTTGTTACAATAATCTAGGTCAAATGTGGTGAAGGCTTGGACTAAGGTGGTAGAGGCATGTGAGAAGAGAAAAAGAGGAAGATGCAAGAGATGTTATGAAGGTAGAAGCAGCAAGCTTTGACAATTCATTAGACATGTGGCATGAAGGGGAATGAGGAGTTTGGGAGGAAAGATAATGAATTCAATTTTAGACACATTGACTTTAAGATGTCTTCAGAACATCCAATAGGCAATACGTAATGTTGGACTGAAGCTAAGGGAAGAGAATGAAACTGCATACACAGATCTAGGAGTTATCTGCGTAGAGAAGATGGTTAAACACACACACACACACATACACATGTGTGTGTCTGTATATACACACATACATATATGTGTATATGTAAGTATGTATATACATATATACACATACACACACACATATATATATATATACATACACACACATACATGCATATATATATATATATATATATAGGGGAGTAGGAAGAGGGGGAAGTGAGGGAGGGGAGGAGAGAGCCAGAGACAGAGAGACAGAAAGAGGTAGAGAGACATAGACAGAGAAGTTATAGAGGGAGAGAAATTATAGCAGTGGAAGACAAGAATAGGAGAGAGTCACAATTGTTGTGTGGATGGAGAGCCAGTAAAAGAGTCTGAGAAGGAGCAGACAGGTAGAAGGTAAAACAGGAGAAAGTAACATCACAAAAACCTAGAGAGGAGAGTATCCAGGAGTAGAGAGGCATTTAGCAGAGTCAAATGCAGCAAATAGGTCAACAAGGATTAGGACTGAGGAAAAGAAATCAGATTACGTAATTAGATTATCTTTATTTTCTATATATAGGTCCAGTCTAGTAACTGAAAATCAAAATTGACTCTACTTGGGAAATAGAGATCCTCTTTTATGGTGATTTCCATAGTTTTTTCCTAACACTATTATAGAAACCTCCCGGGCTTCAAGTCATTGCTTAGATTCTTAAAACAGTGTTTTTACAAAGGAAATACATCCATAATCAAAGCATCAGTGATGAGATAAGCAAGCAAACATGGTAATTTCTAAGAAGGGTTAAATAGTTTCAAATCAGAAGTCAAAATTATATTTATACTAATGACAAGCCTTAAAATGTAACACACCATCCAATTTTTGCATAAAAATTACACATTTTAAATACCAAAAGCTTGATATGAATTTTACACTCTGTTTATGTTAAACCAAAAAAGTGAACTTAAAAGTAATCATGTAAATTGAATGATAATAAGAGTTCTTTTATATTTTTAGACTACTTCAAATGAATAATTTAAAAGGCATCAAGCAAAATATTTTATTAACATAAAGTTAATGGTATATTTTTATAGTACCTGATTTTCAAAAATTTGCACTAAGACATTATCATAATCAGCTCATGTCAGTAGTATGCCATTTTACATACACTATTTTTGAATAAAGTTAATGCACTCGTTGGCACAGACTCTCCGTTTAAATCTCATTCCCGAACTATCACTGCTAGCCTTATTAAAATACTTTTAATTTGCCAACTTCGAGGCAAATCTGAAGTGAAGATGGTTCTACTCTTTGAAATGTAATTTCTATCAGCAGTGTATCTGACTGACTATATAACAAGGTCACATAAAAAAATTGAGTCTTTTTTGTTAAAAGAGGAGAGAAATCATAAGGATCAGCAGGTTATGCACCATGAAATCAAGCAGGGAGGCTTTTTCACTCAGAAATTACATGATGATACAAATAAAATTTTATAGTGGTTATGCTCTTGTAAATTAGATGTTTATTCCTTTCCTATTAAGGTACCTTTTTTCAATATGCTGACTTGCAACTGAAACATTAATCTGTAAATTACCTGTGACAAAGACAATTGATTCATTTTCAAATTTTCAAATTCATATGTAATAAGTTGAGAGTAAATTGTATTTTGGATACAAAATTGGACCAATCATTCGGTAATCTGTTTTTTTTAAATATGAAAACAAAAGAGAATAAATATCCTTTGACTGACACTGCAGTTCTGGTGTTTTACTGATAATTGATAAATAATAATAATAATATGCAATTATTAATGTTGTATTAAGAAATAAATGATACCTAACTTTCAAAATCAATATAGAGTTTAATGTATGACCCCAGTATTTTCCTTTAAATCAAGTAAATCCCAAGTTTCCCTTTCGATTGAGTATCCAAATGTGTCATTCTACCCTTTCCACAATGCATAAATACCCAGCTGGGAGAGCAGAGGCCCATTATCCATCCATTCACTCATTTATTCAACAGACATTTATGGAGCACCTGCCATGTGTATGCCCCTGTACAAGGCATTATGAAGGACAAAAACGATGAAGCCTTCACGAAGTTAAAATTAGTAGAAGAGTGAGTCAAATATGCAAATTATGATAGCACAAAATGGAGTAAAGGGCATCATATAAAAGGTACTGAGAAGGTGCTATTAGAGTTCAAAGGGGTGACCCAGAAGTAAAGACTTTTCTCTTGGGTATCCTAAGGACCATTTGAAGAAAATTGGTGGCTCTTTTTTTTTTTTGCATTTTTTAAAGATTCCCTCCCCACATCCCTTTCTTCTCAGTGTTCTTCAATTAGTATCATATTCTATCCTTGGTCCCCTGCAGTAAGTCTCCATGGTGTTTTATGCTAGAATCAAAAGCCTGGAATAGTCCTTCAGAAACATTTAAATAAATAAATGGATGTCGAATAAGGATATTTTTCTATTGCTCCTAAGATTTCCTGTAAAACTCTCATTGGTTGTCTCTGAATGAAGATAAATTTTCCATTTTTCTTGAAGCTTAAAACTTTCTGTTTTCTTAGCATCCAGTTTTCTCCCCCACCCCTGTGTATGTGTTTTAGTCTAATACTGCTTTCTGAGTGCCTAGGTACTGCTGTGATAAGTGCCACAGAAATTCGTATGTAGAAAGATAGATTACTCTGAACCAGTTTTCATCCTCCTTATCCAAGCAAAACTTCCAGTGGGGGAAAAATAGAAAATGTAGAAAATGCCTTTAATTAAAAAAAAAAGTCAATGTCTTTTTTTTTTGAGGAATATGGGATTGTGTCTAAAGCAGCAATATAACAAATATCTGACTCCTGAAAAGAGGGACGTCTTTTTTTTTTTAATATTAAGAGCAATGAGAGAAATGCTACTGAAGCATAGCAAGTGATTAGGAGTTCTGTCTGCATAGGATTGGACTCTTTAAGTTGAGCTTTAATGCTAAAATTACGAAGGACTTAAAGTGAATGAATTTTGCCATAGCTGTGCTAGGAATAAATTGAAAGCACTGAGCTAAGTACAGTAACATAATGAGAGGATGAGCAATTGCAGACGTAGGGCTATGGAAACAAACTTGGCATGTTTAATTACCCTTATCAAAGAACTTGATACTTTGATAATATACTATGTAAAAATGCTGCAACGTTTGAGAATAGTTTGAATTAAAAATTCCAATTGATGGTGCGTCAAAATAATGTATAAACAGATGATGAGGGTGAATATGTAGTCTCAGGAGTTTTCTTTCAGTACTTCAGTGAGTTTGTAATCACCCAGTACACATTTGAAGCCCCCCAAATGTTCAAATGATTAATTAAAAAAAAAAGAAAGAAACAAAGCAGGAGGATTTTTGGTATGTGCAGTCCGATGGCCAACTTCAAAGATTCCTTGAAAAGAGAACACTTTGTGATGGAAATACTTTTCATCAGGGCTTTCCTATTGCCATTTGATATTTGAGATGCTTTCCCCGTAATATTTTGCCTGGCATAGTGCAACCTTTCCTTTACCAGAATAAGAATGTTTTTGAAAGAAGCCAATATATAATGGAAGTCATTAATGGAGGTCTGGTTTCACAGGACTGTTTCACTTTGGGAAGCAAATGTACTTGACACTGTGGGAAAATACTCCATGTGTAAGGCCTAGCACAAAATTTCTTAGAGCTGTGAAGCACTGGAGGAGTATTTTACTAGCCTTCAATTCATTTTGCATCAAGTTAAAGAATAAATGACTTACAAAAATGTTGATTTTTCTCCAGATCAACTTTACAAAGTAATGGAATAAAAAGCAAGAAGTAAAGCAAAGATTTCTTGAGATTAACATTCTGTGGCTGTAAATTGCACAGCAGGTGTTGATGCGCATCAATAGAGGGTGTTTCTTCACTAATAATTCCCTATACCAATGAAATCAAAGGTCTAGTACACTCCATCAACCCTTTGCAAAAACAAACAAGCAAACAAACAAACAAGTGATTTAGGAGTGATAATTTTGAAGAGTATTTAAAGTTAAATGCATACTACTTTAGGTACTGGGAATTCCAAGGTGGGAGAGGGGATGACTGCTTCCAGAAGAAACAAATTTCGTTTTTAGATAGCTCTTACCATTGGGAAGCTTCCCCCCTACCCCTTACATCTAGTTTAAATCTAAGTATCTGCAACTTTTACACATCATACCTAGTTCCTCCTTTAAGGGCCAGAACGAGTCTAATTCCTCTTTCAGATGACAACCCTTTAAATAGTGGAAGACAGCTATTGTGCCCACTTCCAAGTCTTATATTTTCCAGGTCAAACATCATCTGGACCTTCAATCAAACATCACATGGCATGATCCTGTCTCGTAATATCTTTTGGAAACCCTCCAGGTTATCAATGTTCTCTCTAACATCCAGAACTGAATATAATATTTCAGATATGATACGACAAAGGAAAAAAAGCAAGAGAACAATAACCTATCTAGTCCTTGACATTATGCCTACTTTAAAGAGGTGAAAATTCCATTATCTTTCTTGTTGGCTGTCAATCACTCTTATTTAAACTTTTAGTCCATCAAACCCCAGAATGTTTTTCAAATGAACTGCTACCTTGCTGTGTATGCATCCTCTATCTTTTACTCAGGAAGTTAACTTCCTGAACCTATGTGTAAATCAGACTTGTAAGATCAATTGTGAACAACACATTTTGGAATCTAGTATGGAAAACAAATCCTCTGCACAACCGATTGTTCATTTCTGTAATGCTTTTAGTATTGAAATTAATCTATTAACCACCATTAGGACTCATTTCATTACCACAGGCAAAAGCCTTTCTTGGGTGGAGGCCACCTCATTAGTGTATCCAAATCCCCACGAAAAAAAGTTCTCTCTTTCTGAAGAAAGATGAGGCCTCCTGAACATCAAAGCTTGCAGAAGATCTGGTTATCAAGAACAGCCTGCCTGAATGGCCTGGAGTTAAAGGCTGGGGAAAGGTTTATTTTTTAATTGATTGGGGAAACCACATTGCATAAAATGGCCAAAGAACTGAGCAACTACTTCCATAAGTGAGACGTTTACTTTCTTCAGAGGTTCAGAGCACAAGATATTCATTTCTATTAAAATTCATCTCATTAGATTTGGTCCATTATTCTACTTGTCAAGATCTTTTAAAATGATTCTGACTCTAATGTAATAGCAATCTCTTCCAGATGTGTCATCCTCAAATTTTATAACCATACCATCTATGCTTTTATCTAAAATATATTGACAAAGATGACAAAAAAGTAAAATATCCAGCAATACAACTACTAGATCTATACTAGTATAGTCTGTACTAGTATACTAGACTAGACTAGACTAGACTAGACTATGCTGTACTGTACTATACTATACTATACTATACTATACTATACTATACTATACTATACTATACTTTACTATATGTATCATCAAAGAAAGAGGAAAAGAACTCACTCACACACAAAAATATTTACAGCAGTTTTTTTTATAATGGCAAAGAGCTAGAAACAAGAAAAGTTGTATATCAAGCTGGGAATGGCTGAACAAATTATGGCACTTGAATGTAATGAAATAATATTGTACCAGAAAAAATGACAAAGTCAGAAAAACCTGGAAAGATCTGTATGAAATAATGCAGAATGAAGTGAGCAGAACCAAGAGGACAATTTATATAACAACACTGTAAATATAAACAACCCCAAATGACTTAAGATTTCTAATGAATATAGTGACCAACCAGGAATCCAAAGGACTGGCGGAGTAAAGGCAGCAACTGATCTGAATTCTCTCCAAATTTCCGCTCTTAATGACTTTAAAATAATGCCTCAAATCAAATTCTGGAGTAGCAGCTCCAACAATGGTTTAGAGTGAGACATTTTTCCAAACCAAGGTAACTTGGAGGTCAGCAGGAGAGGTATGTGACACCAGGGTGGGGGTCTGGAGCACAGAGGTCTGGCCAGAAAGAGTATCCAGGAACAATGAACCCACACTTGACACAGGACCCTGCCGCATTGACCACATTCAATTCTAGGTTGCAGTTCCATGGTGGAGAGGAGTGCTTTTGGGCAGTGGCAAGGGAACAGGAACCCTGGTTGCAGTTCTAAAGCAGAGAGGAGCACTAGCCCTTGTGGCTGCAGGAGAATGGGAGCCTTGGTCTCATTTTCAGGGCCCTGAGGGTTACTAGGGCTTGCAACTACAGGGAAGCAGGAACCTTTCCTGGGTAAAGACTAGAGTGCAGAGTAGGAGAATAGTGACCACACCTCTCTCTAGATCACACCACCTTGGAAACACTGAAAACTTGCAGAATCCACAGAACTGGCTCTGAAAACATTAGCACAAAAGTGTTGGAAGGTTGGGACATTGCATCCTCACCCACAGGTAAGCAGAGCTTTTTTAATATAAAGTTAATAGTCAAAAAATAGGCTGGAAAAATAAGGAAATAACAAAAAACCTGACCATAAAAAGTTACTATGATGGCAGGGAAGACCAAGACACAAACTCAGAAGACAACAAAATGAAAACAGCTACAACCAAAGACTCAAAGAAAAAAATACTATTTGGACATGAGCCCAGCAAAGATTCCTGGAAGAGTTAAAGATAGATATAAGAGTAGAAGAGGAAAATTTGGGAAAAGAAATAAGCAATGCAAGAAACTTATGAAAAAAGAATTAACAGCTTAGTAAAAGAGATACAAAAGATACTGAAGAAAAACCACCTTAAAAACAGAATTGGCCTAATGGTAAGAGAGGAACAAAAATTCACTGAAGAAAAGAACTCCTTACAAAGCAGAATTGGCCAAATTAAAAAAGAACTACAAAAGCTCACTGAAGAAAACAGTTCCTTAAAAATTAGAAGAAACATCAAGAAATGATAAAACAAAATCAAAAGAATGAAAAAAATAGAAAAAAAATGTGAACTACCTCATGAGAAAAATAATGGACCTGGAAAATATATTGAGGAGGGACAAGTTAAGAATTATTGGACTACCTAAAAGCCATAATTTTTTTAAAAAAGGCTAGGCATCATATTTTAAGAAATTATGAAGGCAAAATGCCCTAATATCTTAGCTCAAGACGATGAAATAGAAATTGAAAGAATCTACTGATCTCTCCCTGAAAGAGATCCAAAAATGAAAAGTCCTAGAAATATTATAACCAAATTGCAGAGCTCCTAGGTCAAGGAGAAAATTATTGCAAGCATTCAGGAAAAAACAATTCAAATATGGAGCCACAGCCAGGATCACATGGAATTTACCAGCTTCCACGTGAAAGGAATGAAGGGCTTGGAATGTGATATTCTGGAAGGCAAAGGAGCTAGGATTACTATCCAGTCAGTACCACTACATTACTGAGTGTAACCCTTCAGGGGAAAAAAAATACATAATTAATGAAATAGATGACTTCCAAGTATTCCAAATGAAAAGAGCAGAGACATTCAAACACAAGACTCAAGAGAAGTATTAAAAGGTAAATGTGAGGAGAAATTATAAGGGACTCAATAAAGTTAAACTGTTTATATTCCTATATGGGAAGATGATACATGTAACTCCTAAAAAATTTTATCAAAGAGTCTACATAAATAGAGAGCACAGGTATGAGTTGATTTTGTTGGGATGATCTCAAACAAAATTGAAAGTTTAGACAAAGGGATGCCATGGAAGAGGGGGAAAAGGAGAAGAAAAATGGGGAAGTATATCTCAGGAAAAAAAGGCACGCATAGAAGAGAATTTTACAATGGAGGGAAAAATGGAGGGGTGGGTAGGGCTTGAACCTCTCTCTCTCTCATCTAAATTGGTTCAAAGAGCAAAGAATACACACACACACACACACACACACACACACACACACACACACACAGAGTTGGTTATAGAAACCTAGCAGGGAAGTAGGAGGGAAAAAGCATAAGAAAAAAAGGGGAAGGGTAATAAAAGAGAGGGGTAGAGAAAGTGAGGCTGTGGTCAGAAGCAACATAGGCTTTTAAGGAGGGATAGGGTAAAAAGAGAGAGAGAGAGAGAGAGAGAGAGAGAGAGAGAGAGAGAGAGAGAGAGAGAGAGAGAGAGAGAGAGAAGGATAAACAGAAGAAAACAGGATGGAGGGAAATACACAGATAGTATTTGTAATTGTGAATGTTAATGGGATGAACTCACCCAAAAAATGGAAGTGAATAGCAGAATGGATTAGAAACCAGAATCCAAAAATATATTGTTTATAAGAGATACACTGGAAGCAAAAATACACACAGAGAAAATTAAAACAAGGGGCCTTAGCAGAATCTATTAAGTTTCAGATCAGGTAAAAAAGGCAAGGATAGTAATCATGATCTCAGAAAAGTAAAAGCAAAAATAGACCTACTTAAAAGAGATAATCAGGGAAACTACATTTTGATAAAAGGTACTATAGATGATGAAATAATTTAAAAATTTTTTTCATCAAGTTTCTCTGATGAAAATCTCATTTTTCAAATATATAGAGAACTGGGTCAGATATATAAAAATAAAAGTGTTTCCCCAATTGATAAATAGTCAAAGGTTATGAGCAGGCATCTTTTTTTTTTCAGAAGAATAAATCAAAGCTATTTATTATCATATGAATAATGCTCTAAATCACTACTTGTTAGAGAAATGCACATTAAAACAAGTCTAACAGAACACCTTACACTTAACAAAAGTGACAAATACTGGAGAGGATATGGAAAAATAGGTACATAATTGAACTGTTGGTGGAGTTGTGAACTGGTTTAACCATTGTGGAGAGCAATTTGGTACTATGGTCATGGACTATAAAACTGGGCATATCCTTTGACCTAGAAATATCACTACTAGGTCTGTATTCCAAAGAGATTAAAGAACAAGGGAAAAGACTTATGTGTACAAAAATATTTCTAACAGCTCTTTTTGTGAGGGCAAAGAATTGAAAATTGAGGAGATGCACACCAATTGGAGAATGGCTGAACAGGCTGTGGTTGTGATTGTGATGGCATATTATTATGCTACATAAAATGAAGAACAGGATAGTTTCAGAGAAAAAACATGGGAAGACCTGTATGAACAGATGCAAAATGAAGTGAACAAAACCAGAAAATCCTTGTAGAAAGTAACAGCAATAGCATAATGATAATCAATTATGAGAGACTTAGTTAGCTACATTGACCAATACAATGATCAAAGACAATTCTGAAGGACTCAATGAAAAATGCTGTCTACCTCCATAGGGAGAATTGATGAACTCTGAATACAAATTAAAGCATAATTTTTCTCACTTTCTTTATTTTTGCTTTTTTGTGACATGGCTAATTTGGAAACATGTTTTGCATTATTTCACATGTGTAATTGATAACATGTTACTTGCCTTCTCAGTGACTGGGGGGAGAGGCTAGAGAGATGGAGAGAATTTAGAACTCAAAATTAAAAAAAAAAGAATTCAGAAGACTGATGGTGAAGCAAGCTATCTCCTAATAGAGAGGTGATAGATTCAAGATATAGAAAAAGGCCATACAGTTTTGGACTTAGACAGTTTGAGAATTTGTATTGCTTGGTTATGTATAGTTGTTACAAGGATTCTGTATCCCTTTTAATTGGGGGGATACATGGGAGAGAAACTAAATGTTTATTAGTTGAAAAAAAATTTTCTAAATATGATGAAAATGCTAGACTAGGTAGCCTATGAGATTTCTTCTAGTCTAGGTCTAGGTCTAGGATCCTATGAAATCCACCTAATTGTACTATTATCCATACCATATGTCTCTGTCTTTTCCATAAGAATAACTTTAGAAGCTTTGCTTAGTTTAAATCTAAGTAAGCTAAACCTACATTTCCCAGGATTCACCAGTCTAATCCTTGTCAAAAACTGAAACAGGTT
Organism: Phascolarctos cinereus; assembly: GCF_003287225.1. Lineage (NCBI taxonomy): Eukaryota > Metazoa > Chordata > Mammalia > Diprotodontia > Phascolarctidae > Phascolarctos > Phascolarctos cinereus. The sequence goes on along the minus strand of NW_027555625.1, from coordinate 401,389,746 downwards.
TACTGTGGCATCTCTTTTGAATAAAGCTAGCTATCTGTGTCTTCATGATTACTGTTTCATTTTCTAGTAGTTTGCTGACCATCCCATTAATAATACATTTTAGAGTAATGCTAGAAATGAAAGTCAAGATCGTTGGTCTATATTTGACACACTCTAGCTGGTGTGATAGAAAGAATGACAAATTGAGAGTCAGAAGATGTGAGTACTGGTCTAACTGTGTGACTCCAGGCAAGTCACTGGTTCTTAATCTGTAAAATGTGGGAGTTGAATCACATGATCTTTAAGGTCCTTTCCAGTTCTAAATCTGTGTCCTTATTATTGGAACTAACACTTCTTCCTTCTTTTAAAGTAGAACATTTGCCCTTCTTTAGTGTTGTGGTGTGTCTCCTAACTTCGGATCTTTCAGAGATCACTGGCAAAGGCTCATCAATCACATCCAATAGTCCTTTCAATACCCTGAGATGTAGTTCTTTGGGGACTGGGAACTTGATTTCATTAAAGACAGCTCAATGCTCTCTTACTATTTCCCTACTTATCTTGTATTTCAAGTCCCTATTAGCCATTTTTGTTCTGTCCTTTGCAGCCCAAAGAACATCCTCTCTGACAGAGAAAATAGAATTAAAAAAAAATCCTTTTGGTTATCCTTATCTTACCTCACCAGCTTCACCTCATTCTGAGCTTTATTGTTCCTGACACTATTCTTATAGGACCATGCCATAATTTTGTATTCATCTTCTATCACCTACCCTTACTTCCATCTTCTCGACATGTCTTTTTAAAACTAAGTTGATCCTTCATTCACATTAGCCACCGTGATCACACTGAGCACATGTTCACATGTTCTTCTTCCCCTTCTTTTTGTACTCTGATCCATTTTCATAACACAAGAAAATAAGGTCATATATTTTGAAGTGAAAGGAACCTTAAAAGCCATTGATTAAAATTTCCTCATTTTATAGTTGAGGAAATGAAGGTACGGAGGGCTTACACGACTTCCTCAGGGTCTCACAGCTAGTAAGTGTGTGATGTAGGATTTGTAGTCTTCCTAACTATTTGCCCCAAAGTCTACACCATCAGGCCCACCTTTATCCTTATCTAACCTTTTAATAATCTGTGCTAAATTTCTCTACATCCCTTACCTTTTACATAACTCCTATACCTCTTTGCTTTACCTGAAACCACAGTCTTCCCTGACAACATCCATTCCAATAAAAAACCACTCCTTTTGTCACTCCTCAAGAAATACTGGGCCAGTATACACCTGACTCTCAGATGCTGCTTCTATATTATTTTTTTAAACCATCAATCAAGAAATCAATCAACATTTACTAAAAAGATATTATGTATGAGATACTGGCATGCAAATGTAGAAGTGGTGAACTTGATTATAAAAGGACCTTCACTTGAGGGTCAGAGAACTTGACTTAAGGGGTTTACATTCTTCCATAATTACTCAACAACCCCTTCTCTTTTGAAATCTATGCCATCCTTTAAACTGAGGGGTTTTTAATCTAATATCTGTAAGCATTTTTCTGATATTTTTATAACTATATTTCAATATAATTGATTTCTTTTGTAATTCTATGTATTTTATTTTGTGCATTTAAAAATATTATTCTGAGAAAGGGTCCCATAGGCTCCACTAGAGAGCCAAAGGCTTACATAATTTAAAAAAAAAGTTAAGAATTTCTGTTCTAATACGTTATCTCCACATTCTTGTCACTAATTGTCTCCCAAACTGAAAGACACTTTTATACCTTCTTTGATGACTTTAGCACCTGGCTCATAGCCCTCCTCCTTATGCATTCTGTTATGAAATTCTTCATGATTTTAACATCCAAGCTGATAACTGTTCTAATATCTTAGTAGCTCCTTAACTTAGTGGAAAGAGCATCTTAACTAGAGTCAGGGAACCAGGGTTCTGGTCCTGGCTTCTCTGCTTACTAACTACAAGAGCACAGGCAAATCATTTCACTTCTCTGAGTTCTAGTTGCCCCATCTGTGAAATAAAGGTGTTAGACTAAATGATGTCTAAGATCTCTTCTAGGTGTAGATGTTTTGATTTTATGATTGCATGTGGCAAATAGGTGGCATAGTTAGGAGAGAAAATGAGGTAGACTTGGAGTCAAGAAGACCTGAGTTCAAATCTTCTTCAGATACTTTCTAGGTGTGGGGCCCTAGACAAATCTCTTAGTCTCAGTTTTTTCACCTGTGAAATGGGAATAATAAAAGCACCTACTGTACCTCACTGTATTGGGGGAAGGATCAGATGAGAGAACAAAAGTATTTTGCAAATCTTAGAGTATTTTCTCTCTCATATATATGTGTATATATATGCATATATACATATATATACATACATATCAATGATGATGATGATAATTTTATCAGAATATAGGTTATTTTGGGGCCGACTGTTGTTTTTTGTCTTTGTCTCCCCAGTGATTAGCAGTGTCTGGCACATAGGGATAAGGATAGGGACTGAACTAGGAATTTCACGGGGATAGGCGACTCCTAGGAGAGGAAATTCCCTTTTTCAATTGCTGGTCAGCATCTTCTCTGCCACTTCGAGTTTCAGATACTTTCCTATAAAAACAAGAAGTTAAATGTCTTACTCAGAATCACATAGTCAAAATGTGTTAGAAGAGGGACTTGAAACTGAGTCTTCCTGTCTTTGGGGCCAGCTCTCTATCTACCATGACATGGGGCATCTCTCCCTGGTTCATAGAAAATTCTGAATAATGACTGTTGAATTGAGCTCAATTGATTGATGTTCAATCACCTTTACTTCTACCCTATGTCAAGTTGTATTGATATGGATTAGACTTTAGCACCACTCAGATCCATTTACCTTTAAGATCTCATATTCTCTGTACACAGCCTTCTATCTCTCTATGACTCTATCACGTGTATCACAATCTAAATATCCATCTATCTTTGATTTAAAAAAGAGACTGGTTAAGTGACTTACTACCAAGATAGGGATAGAGTAAGTCTACCTCAGATGGAATATGTTTCATTCAGGAATGTAGGCATAATGGGAAAACACACTTCTGTGCCTGGAATTCAAGGTCCTCCATAATATGACTGTACCCTACTTATGCAAATACATTTTATGCTTGCAGAACAAACCCTTGGCTCTGGCTGGGTCATTTTCCACACTGTCTCTCCCAACCTTCCCCAGAATGCTTATTGCTGACTCAAAGCCCATTCCTCATATTATTCATTTAAGGCAAAATGCCTCTCCCCTTCTCTGCTTATTCACACACCCATAACCTTCAGGAGTGACTTCAAGCTCCAACTGCTCGATCAAGCATTTTTGGACTATTTGAACTTGGAAGTACTATGAAAGCTCAAAACATTTGATATAATAACAAGGAAATTGTCCTACACAGGTGTGGATTAGATGGACTATTTAAAATTATATCACAACACCTTTAATATCTAAGAAATATAACCTTGTATGTGAGGCATGAAGAGTGAAAACTGAACCAAACCAAATCACCTGGAGAACCATAGATTTAGAGGTAGAAGGGACTTTTGAGGTTACTTAATTCAACCTCTTCATCCTTTGGGTGAGGAACTGGGGAACTGAGACTCAGAGAGCTAATGAGACATAGTCAAGATCATACAAGCCAGGATTTAAGCCAAGGTCATCCTCCAAATCCAATACTCTTTCTACTCTGCTATTCTGTCTCTGAACAGTTAGAATTCCTGTCAAGTCAATTAAACTCATTCTGATCTACCATAATACAAGTCAAAACTCATGTAGAAAGAAAGCCTAATGAAATGGGTTGTAGCATAATACTTTTTTCAATGCAATATATACTCAGCTATCTCTGAATAGAACATTGCTTCATTCCAACTTAAATGTCATTATCTTTTACTTTTTCAGAAAAATCAGGGCATGCAAGAAACCTAAAAACTGTAAGACCACAGAACAATAAGTTGGATGATGGCAGCGGGATATTTGCTGAGACAATGGCAAATGGATCTTGTGCTGAAAATCTGGGCTCAAGTTCTTTCTCTGCTGCTTATCGTCTGTAAGATCACTGGGTTCCACTTTCCTCATCTTCAAACGGGGCAAGTTGATCTAGATGAGTTCTGAGATTATTTCCCACTCTAAACATTTTTACAATTCTAGATCATTACATATGGTAGTTCAGAGAAAATGTTACCAAATTTCAAATTTCTGTTTTCCTCTAATCCTCCCTATTAATATACATCTTCATAGAAGAAATTAGAACAGTCTCTTTGGATTTCATAGCAATGAATTCCTGACTAATACTGTTTTTGATGAGATAAAGTTTTCCTGCATTCTGCTACAGAGCACCATCTGCAGACCTTAGTTCTTTTTCTCCAACAGTGTCAAACCCATAAGACTCTTATCTCTGGAAATATGTGCAAGAAAGCCAACTGTCATGACTCAAGTGGGATCCGCTGTACAAACTGGGCTAAAAGCAGAGTTGTCCAAGCAGAACTGGCAGGAAGGTCACTGCAAAAGAACACTAGCACATGAGGTAATCATTAAGAAATGAAAAGGTTAGTGGAGGTACTCTGCCCTCAAAACAGGGGGATTTAAGCAAACTAGTTTTTGCCTTAAGCCAAGGAATCTGACTGGATGCTTTTCTATATGAAATAATTTTATTTATTTATTTACTTAAAAAATATTATCCCTAAGCTTACCACAAACTTGGAAAAGGCTAGAGGTTGAGTGCATGTTCTTGGAAGTTCAACTTGGTGAATCAGATGACAAGTTTCCTTAGGGAGTAGAGAACTTATCATTAGCTCTTCATATGATGCCCTATGCGTCCTACGCAACTCACTCTTACTGATTGTGGGAAGAGCATATGCTGGGCTGTTTGACCCAGAGAAGAGCTGAAAGGTAAACTTTTGCAGGGTTTCCATTATCTTTTCTGCCTAATTCCTCTGTAAAAGCTCTGGTTTATTTTTCAAAAGCAAAATGATAATGATAAAAAATGAGAGACATTATGGTGAAATAGAGATTCAGACTTGGAGTTGGGAAGACCTAGGTTCAAGTCCCGACATTAACACATACTCTTTAACAATGGGCAAATTACTAAACATTTTGGTACCACGAGTTAAATGACAATTAAATGACAAGTCCATACAAAAAGCAGAACAAAATTAAATGCTTACAAATAGACAAAAATATGTGAAAAAGAAATGGAGATAAATTGTGGAGAACCTTAGAATACCAAAAGTAACAGACTAATGTATTTCATTGAAATTTTCAGCTATTTGAAGGAGGTGAGGTGGGAAGTTATTTTTCTAAGACCCCCATATTTCTTAAAATAGTAGCTGCTTCAGCCTTCGGGGAACACACATTATCATAATCATGACACATATCTGTATTTTCAGTTTTAAACAAGGAAAGTGGTGGTCATTCTGGAAGTATTATAGAAACCTTCTATTAGAAGAAGTATTACTAAAAGAATTATGATGGTGTTTATTCCATGGTGGTAAAATCTTAAGAATCAGAAAACCTCCAAGACTGAGAAGTACTATTCTTCTGGATTGAGACCTGTAGACAACAGGACTCAATTCTATGCCTCCTTATATAAGGGGAAACATGGCCCTTAAGATATCTATCTTATACTTTCTCATCATAGTAATGTTAAAAAATCCCCAAATCTTGACCCATGCATATAATAAACAAGCTGTTGCTGGTTTTTTCATGCAACAATCATTAACATTAATGGTGCTCATATGGATAAATGCTCCTTATCCTTTTGCTGATAGAACTTGTGTCAGCCAAATGTTTCTAATAAAGTATAATTCTTTTTTCCATTTTAAGTGTTTTCATGTGGAGTTTTCCCAAATCAATGATAAAAAATTCTATATTTAAATTAGCACAGTAGAGACTCAACACATTTTTCAGGACAGGACTAATGACTACCACATTCCAGGTTTCACTTCCTGACGATACAGAATGATTTGACGGCTATTACAGCTTGATTTTCTCCGTAATCACTCTTGATTATTGGATTATACCAGACATTATACAATATTTGGTGAATAGCCCAGGGACTAGATTTTTTCTCTGTAATTAAGGGCCACAAAACATGTTAAAAACTTGGTCCTAAAAAGCAGGTAGAGCCTGTTTTAAAGTCTGTTTTGCACATTTCCATCTTGCACTGGATGGGTGGGTAAACTATAAAGTTGGGCTTGTCACTAATTTTTTCCATCCCTATCTCACTGTGCATTATCATATTCCTTTGATTAGTCACTTGAAGTCATAATAAAGCTATCATGAAACCTCTAAAGGAAGGGAAAACATCCAAATCCCCCTTTAAATTCTTTCCTCTTTTATTATGATGTAAATCCCTCAAGATCAGGGACTGTCTTTGCTTTAAAACGGGTAAGTACCTAGTAGGCTTTCAGTAATAACTTATTGAATGACTGGCTAAAACTGGCAACTATGTTGCATTGACTCATCCAGGGTCCATTTACACTACCATTAACTGGAGCTAAAAAAACCTGACTATGTGGATGACGAATTCCTGCTGTCCAGACTATAAATTCAAATTAAAAAGAAAACCTATAGAACTCATCCGTTAGTATATGTAAATATATATTGATATGTGTGTAGAATGGTGTGTAAATAGACATATATCTATACGTGAGAATGTTTGTATACGTGTGTATTTTTTTTAGAGAGGGTGGACTATAGTGATGAGAGGTTCTTAATCTGGAGTCCATGAACTTACTTTGAAAATATTTTGATAATTATATTTTAATAAAACTGATTTCATTTAGAAGCCTATGTATTTTATTTTATGCATTAACAAATCCATTATTCTGAGAAAGGGGTCCATGGATTTCACCAGGGTTCTATGAAAGGATGTGTTAGAGCCTCTCAAATCACTTCCTAAGAGCTGACTATTAAATTTTCAGCGTGAGCATTTTATAGTTTTGAAATTGGCAAATGCTACAAATTAACACTTGATTCATCTTTTTGTTGAGTGACTAGACTTAAGAAAGGGGCATAGAAAATGTTAATAGTGCAGATTAAATTTAAAAGTGTGTTGTATAGACTGAGATATACACCCTTGTTGTTGTATACACCCTCCCCTGAGAACTGATTGTTAAACATTTATTAACACACTGATAGCTTCATGAGACAAAAAGTTTAAGAACCTCTAGGCTAGACCTATTTTGTTGGTATGGGGAATTTCCATTGAGGAAACACCCTCTTACCAATGTAGACTGGCAGCAGTTCTGCAAATGAGATATAGAGGGACATGCCTAGGCAACTGAGATTAAGTGACTTGCTCAGTGTCACACCGTCAGTATTTGTCAGAGACAGGAGCAGAAGCTAGGTCTTTCTGACTCGATGACAACTCTCTGTCTCCTACCAGTTGCTCTCTCATAGACAGATAAGTAGCAGTGCTGTAAATATACAGTAAGTTGAGCCTAGAAACGAATAGCAGGAAAGAAGAATGAATTGTCTTTGGAAGACTGCAAAGTTCTTCTATTGACTCCAAAATTCCCTCAAAACAAAGTCCCATTTTTTTTTTCACACCAGTACTCTTCTGTTATCATTATACCGGTATGAGACAAGAAACACTTCAGTCCCCAAGTTATTGGAAATGATTATCAGATAGAGAAAAATGTTGTCACATAGTAGGTTTGAATAGGTTGTGACATGTTATGAACAGGAATTATAGAAGATAAATTCAGTAAAGGTATCTTTAAAGGAGCTATGTGGTGAGAGTAAGGGATGAATGAATACCCCTTGGGCTATCCTGGTATTCTGGAGATTTCAAGAGAAAGTAAGGAAGGTTGGGAGAATGCTGGGTGGACTCCTTTTGGCAAACTGACGAGTGTGTGGCAAGAAATAGGGAGGCATGGGTGGGTAATGATTTGCATCTTTGGACAGAGTATCCACAATGATGAGATCACAGATCCATTTGAGAATATTTGAAAGTGTCAGCACAAAATCTCTATTTAAATATCTGATCTGGGAAGTGGCCATTTAAATAAAATGACTTTTTTTCCTCAAAACATTATTCAAAATAAACATATACCTGAATCATAATTATAGCTATTGAATATGTAGTGCGTAAAGGTTCAAAAAACTTTATGTGCATTTATAAGTTATCATGAAACTACTAAATGAAAACATCTAAATCTCCCTTTAAATTCATAATAGCATGTTCCTTGTTCTTTCCCCTGTTGTTATGATGAAAATCCCTCAAGATCAGTACAACCCTATGAAGTAGGTGCAATTAATACAGATGTAAAAACTGAGGCTGGAAAAGGTTGTGACTTGCCCACAGATGCACAGCTAGTTAAGTATCTCAGGTAGAATTCAAATGCTATTCTCCCTGATTTCAAGTATAATGCTATATCCACTGTACCATGCTGCCTCCATGAAGGAATATACATGCAAGATTTATAATGCTGATGAGGCAAGGGTGCCATTTGTCTGAATTTCTTTTCCAATCTGGTGGATACTGTTCTAGGGAGTCAGTGCCCTCACTTCAATGGGTAATGGTGCCTCTGCTGCTTGGCAAAGGACATGGCATCTGGTTCTCTTCTCCTCAAGGCTAAATATTTTTTTTTCTGGTATTAAATTCTAAATCCTGCTGGTCTAAGAACTGACAGCTTTGAGTTTGTCCTAAAACCATAGCATTGCAATAACTGCAGCTGCCATCTCATAACATAACTACTTTCTATGTCAAGCTGGTGCCTGGGGTACAACGGTAACAAGGCACATGCTACACAACAGAACTAAAAGAAATGACCTTGTTTTGCTTGGGAACAGATTAAAAGGTATTTATCTTTAGAAGAGAACAGCAAAGGTGGATGATAAACTCAGGACATTCTGGCAAGTACCAGCAAAGTACTTTCTACTTTATAGGAAAAAAAAACACCACACAAAACAAGGAATATTAAATAAAGAACTGATGTAATTTGGCAAGTTTGCCCTGGAATGTATTTTGCTACTAGCATGCCCTCTATAAAAGTCCCATTCTAATGTCACATCATGACACTGACATGAATCTGGGCTGCCAAAAGTTCGGCGAGTGGAGCACAGGTTCTGAAGGGTTCTACCAATATGGGAATGGCTTTGACTAAATGCTAAGTTCAGTGAGACATATCACCAAATGTTAGCCATGAAGACATGAATTTTTTGGCCAAGTTGTTCCATAAAACTGATAAAAGTATACATGGCATGGTGATGGCCAGGTGACAGCAGCATGGGAGTCTGGGTCAGGGGCAAGCTAGAAATGGTGAAATCTCACCATCTCAGCAATAAGAAGGCCAGGGACTTATGTTAGGAGCTACGCTACTGGGTTGGAAGTGGTGACTAGAGGCAAGATCATGGTGTGAAGATGACTAGGTAACAAAATCACTCTCAGTTCTATATAGTTACTTTTCACTTCCATAACACTGGTAAAAGAGCAGAAAAAAATGAAGCAGAGGGAGCTAAGAATCACACTTAAAAAAAAAAGGGGCAACTAGGTGGCGCAGGGGATAGATCACCAGCCCTGGAGTCAGGAGGATCTGAGTTCATATTTGGCCTCAGACACATAACACTAGCTGTGTGACTCTGGGCAAGTCACTTAACTCCAATTGCCTCACCAAAAACAAACAAACAAAAATAATATTTACAAACATTACTTTAACGTGGCATACTAAATGAATATGAAATCTTTGTTCAATGATCAATAAGCAGAAACATTGTTAGAAGACAATATTCCTATTCTTACTGTAAATTAAACCAGAAGACATAAAGGTGCAGCTAAATGGAAGAATAGCTCAAAGGCTCTCTTCAGAGAGGTAAATGGAGTAGGTCATTCAATGCCTATTTAAATGTCAGGCATTGTTCTAAGTATGAAGGTGACAAAGAGAAGGAGTGAAACAGGCCCATGCCCTTGAAGAGTTCTACCCCAAAGAAATCAAAGAAAGGGGGTAAATGAACAAAAAATGCTTATTATAGCAGCTTCTTTTGTGGTGGCAAAAGAACTGGAAATTAAAGGGGTACACATCAATTGGGGAAAGGCCACAGAAAGTATGGAATATTAATATAACGGAATTCTAGTATGCTGTAAAAATTAATGAAGTAGACACCAAAAAAACCTGGGAAGACATTTCTGAGATGATTCCCCCTCAGGGAGAGGGTATCTAAGCATTTCATCTAAGTATATAATAGCAGACAGCAGAAACAGAGGAACAATTTATACAGTAATCATAACATTATAAAAACAAACAATTTGGAAAGATGGAAGAACTCTGATCAACATAATGACTGTGAACCCAGAGGACCAATGATAAAATGTGTTGATAGAGAGGTGACAGACTAAATATGCAGAATGAGACACACATCTGTGTACCAGGCAATGTGGTAATTTGTTTTGCTTGACCATGCTCATTTATTACCAGGGTTCTTTTTTCTTTTTCTTTTTTTTTTTTCCACTAGGGGTGGAAATACGTGTTCATTGAAAAATAAAATTCATCTTGTCAATTTCATCCCATGCCAACAGGCAACCAGAAGCATTTCATGGGATCTTTGGTCATCTCACCATGCAATTATATCTGGGATAAGTTTCAGACAAACAATGCTTAAAACTTATGTACTATGTGTACCTAGAGGTATGGAAAGAGGATGAATTAGAGAAATTTTATGACCCAATTGAATCCAAACATACTGTTTCTTCTAATCAACACACATTTACTAAGAGCACTGAGCTAAATCTTGGGCATATGCAAACAAAAGGGAAGTGGTTCCTCCCTGTTCTTGAGAAGTTCATAATCTATCAAGGGGAGAGGATACATACACATACAGTGTATATGAAATTGATTCAAGATTATATTGGGTGAGAGGCAGACACTACTAGCTGGGTGGTAGAGATCAGAAAAGGCTTCATGGAGAAATGGAAACTACATTGATTCTTATCCATTAATCTCTGTCTGTAGAAAACCAGTGAGGTGTGTGCTATCCCAAATGCAGCAGAAAAGTCGAGAGTTTTGTGCGGCAGATAAGCACAATAAAGGCAGAGATGAAAAGCAAGGGTTCAGGCTGCTTAGCCTTTGTTCTTGCCCCAAGCTTCATTTTCATGGTAATCAGGGAATATCTTGGGAATGAGAGAAACCAGACTGCACACAAATTCTGTGGCCTTTTATTGGGGGGGGGCAGAGTCCCCAAAATGGAGCTCAGGGTGGCAGACTTAGAATTAGAGATTTAACACAAGTTAAAAGGAATTTTTTTCCCCTTGACCCTGTCAGATAGTCATCTGGAACTAAGGACTCCAGGCTGGCATCAAGAGAAAGACAGTCAACAGCTTGGGGATTTCTGTTAGCTTTTATAGGTTGCTGTGTGGATATGGTGCCTCTTAGCCCTTAGAGATGCACTCAGAGAGTGTCAACCTACCATTTTCAAGGAGACAATGTTTAAAAACTGCACCTAAGTAGATAGTAACAGACAGCAACAGATAGCCTTGAAGAATCCAAATAGCTGAAATCTACCAGATAGGAACCTTCTTCTCCTCATACATGACTCCCTCTCCAAGACCATTATTTGAGCAGGGCCCTAGCTAATGCTTCACATCCCTTTAATCCATAGGTTCCCAAAGTGGGTGATATGGCACCCGAGAAGTGCTGGAATGATCCAGGGATTCAAGTTTTAGCTGATCAGTGGTCAAATCTGCTGACGTGTCTTAACAAGTCCAGCCTGCATTGGCAGGAATATGTGCATGTAAGGATATGGTTACATGACATAATGTGTTATCAAAATGTCAATGCAGGAAACCCTCCCACAAATTTACAATAAATTGTTAAATTTAAGATGCATCATTTAAAAATATTTTATATTTTTTGAAATGATGCAAATTTCAAAACAATCCATTAAAGAGTTAAAGAAAGTAGATTTCTTGGAGGCACTGAGTAACTTTTTGCAAAGAGGGTAGTAGGCCAAATAAGCTCGGGAGCCTCTCCTCTGACCTGTCATATTGTCCCTGTTTGGTTATCCTTTATTTGTCCTGACTTTTCTGACTCCCTTACACATGTACTTTTCCCCCATTAAATGTAAGCTCCTTGAGGGTAGGGACTATTTTGCTTGTTTGTTCTAGTATCCCCAGTCCTTAGCTCAGTGTCTGGCATATAGTAAAATGCTTAATATATGCTCTCTCTCTCTCTCTCTCTCTCTCTCTCTCTCTCTCTCTCTCTCTCTCATTCATTATTCTTTCTTCCCCTCTCCTCCTCTGTGTCCTCTCCCTTTTCTCCCATCTCTCTCCCCGCCACCCACCATGATCATAAAACATCTAACAGGGAAGTTAAAGGTGGTGAAACCTAGTAGGTAAGATGCATCCAGTGGAGAGCAGATTTAATGCCCAAGAGAAAGCAGTGAGATGATTTGCTAAATCCTGCCTCTGATTTACCCTTTCTTTATCTCTGGGGATCTCGGCTTCTCATCTCCTGAGAGTATTGGACTAGACTATGTTTGAGTTCCCTCCCAGCTGACTGATCCCAAGATCCTATCATCCTATGACACTGCCAGAGGACATCACCAGCTCTACTATACATGAGGCATGATTTATCTTGGCCAAGACAGAATTCTGCCCAAAAGTGTCTCTCCATGTGTGAGGTCTGGCCATATGAGTTCCTCATGGTCACAACTCTTTTGTACATGTGTATTCTCCATGCACATTCCTTGGTCATACATGTTCTCTGCCTGTGTGTCCTCTCCTACTGGTCGGGGGGGGTAGGTAACTTGTAGCAATTTGAAGGAGAGTATAACCCATGTATACATGGGTTTAACACAGTTATGCTGTTTGATTAAATGCCATTACTTTGAATTACTGTGTCTTCTGGTTGCCTGGTAAAAGTCAACATGTCAGTGGGGGCTCATGAGTAAGGCTGTTGAATGGGCGCTGATCCACAGAGTACCTTGAAACTAGGGTAGTTTTTCTCGAGGCCCATGTGTCCTAACTGCTACAAATAAACAAGAATTTATGGAACATCTATGCTTTAGTTACTGTGTATTGTGGCGGGCTCACTGGTATTTTACGTGGTCTCTGTCTTCATGGAGTTTACAGGTTTGTTGTACTGACAAAATGAATACATACGAAATAGTTTGAGAGTAGTTAGATTTTAAGTTACTAATGAAGCAGAAAAGAAATTTAGAAAAAGTCATAACTGCAACAGTGAGAGAAAACTCCATGGAAGAAGTGGGCCTTGAGAGACAAGGGAGATTTGGACAGTCAGAGGGAAAGATTTGAAGGGTATTTTAAGTAGGACTAGGAGCATGAATGTAAGCACTGACAAGATTGTGAACACATTGTTTGTGGAGAAAAGTGGGGAAGTTGGCCTAACTGAAGTAGACAGTGGTATTGGAGACAAGTGATTGGTCTAGACAGGCAGAGTGGGGCCAGATTAGGGAAGGCCTTGAGTGCTAGGCAGGAGTACAGAGAAACTTGATGCTGCAGACATAAGGAGTCATTTGGGGATTTTGAGTCAGTTAGTCACCAAGCATTTATTAAACATGTGCCATTCAGACAATCAAGGGAATTATATATTGTAAAATGTGTTTTAGGAGGCTCAATCTGACAGCAGTATATAAAACAGGTTGAAGGTGGAATGAGGAAGATAAATTAAAGGCATGGAGACCATCTAGGAGGTTATGATAGCATTCCAGGTGTGAACTTTGGAGGTCCTGGCCAAGAGGGGAGGGTCATCTGTTTTAGCTAATAGGTGGAAGACTGCTTACAGATACACAAGCGGATAAAGAACAGAGTTGGACTAAGAAGCCGAAGGACCTTACCCCCATTTCCTCACTGCCCTCATGTGTCCCTCCCGTCAATCACTTACCAAATCCTGTCAGCCTCTGCATTCAGAGTTACACTTCAGGTTGAATTCTTAGGGTTATAAAATTCTACTGTGGTCTTTGTTAATAATAAGATATTCTGTTGATACATCTCAGAAGGTACTGAGAAATTGTTTCACATTTTATTCTGAAGAGAATCTTGTAACTTGACCCAGCCTTGTGGTGTACAGAGTGCTTTCAGTTTCTTTCTTTATGGTAGCTAATTTATGAGTTTTCTGTTATTCAATTAGTCTGTGCTGACTCCTGAAAGCCAAAGTTCAGAACTGAAAGCGTGGACAAATTCATGAGATATTTACATATATTCATCCCTGCGTGCCCTTAAAGATGACATTAATTAGAGTAAAAATCTGAAACCCACTATGTTATGATTAGGGACAATGCAGTGATGTAGATTCCATTGCTAGGGTGGAGATATCTTTGGTAGAATTATATTCTGAGGATCTGGAGATGGCAATGATAGACTCCTTTAGAACAAATGGGATAGAAAGCTCCAGCCCTAACACCATGCATCTTCTAAAGTTGTGATGGTGGGAGGATATTGTTTTCCTCTTAAGTACTATAAAAATGAATGACTCAAATCTATTAATCTTCAATACTTACCTGTTGACTGTCTGAAAAAGTTTGGGATTGTTTCTGATTCCTCCCTCCTGAACTCCTTTTGAGTCTAGCTGTAAGGCTGTAAGAGCGCTAGCCTGGGAGTCAGTAGACTGGGACTATAATTCTTGCTTTACCTTTGACTCTACTATCTGGGTTCATTTGCTTGACTACTCATGGTGATCTCCACTTTCGCTGATCCTGATCTTTACAACTCATTTAGAATTTACAGAAGGCCAACTGATATTAGTAGATACTATTCTATGTGTGAGTCCTGTCCTCTCATCTAGACAGGAAGCTCTATGGAGCCAGAGACAATGTTCGATGCCTTATTTTATCCCCTGATACCTAGCAGAATGAAGCTGCTTTCTCCAAAGTTATAAATGAGGACTTAGTTGCCAAATCCAATGGTCTTTTTTCAATCCTTATTCTCTTCAACCTTCCTGCAGCCTTTGATACCCTGGCCCACTCTGTCTTCATGGACATTCTCTTCTCTCTAGGTTTTTGGGACACCAGTCTTTCCTGGTTCTCCTCCTAGCTGCTCCTTCTCTATCTCCTTTGCTGGATTCTCTTCCAGATCACGCCCTCTGACCAGAAGTGTCCCTCAGCGTTCCCTGCTGGGCCCTCTTCTTTTCTCTGTATACTACTTCACTCAGAGAACTCATCAGCTCCCACGGACTTGAATTACTATCTCTATGCTGATGGTCCTCAGCTTTACCTCTCAGCTGACCTCCAGTGCTGCATCTCCAATCACCTTTCAGACATACTGAACTGGATGCCTAGTAGACATCTTAAACTCAACAAATAAAGCGGAACTCATTATCTTTCCCCCTACACCTTCTCCATCTCCTACCTTCCCTTTTACTGTAGAGGGCAATACCATCCTCTCAGTCCCTCAGGTTCACAATCGAGGAGTCATCCTTGACTCCTCACTGTCTCTCACCCCTCATATCCGATATGGCACCAAAAGCTAGAAACTTTCCCTTTGCAACATCTGTCAAATATATCCCCTTTCCTCCTCTGGTACTGTCCCCACTCTAGTAAGGCACTTGTCACCTCATGGTTTGATTATTTCAATAACATGCTGGTGTTTCTGTCTACCTCAAGTTTCTCCCTATTCTAATCTATCCTCCATTCGGCCATCAAAGTGATTTTCCTGAAGTGTGTGTCTGATCTTGTCACCCCCAACCACTGTGGATCTTTATTGCCTTCAGGATCAAATACAAAACACGCTAGTGGGCAGTCAAAGTCCTTCATATCCAGTCTCTTACACCCTCACTCCATGTACTTTAATACTCTCTGATCAAGTGACACTGACTTCTTGGCTGTTCCATGAATGAGACAATCCCTCCCTCAGCTCTGTGCATCTTCTCTGACTGTCTCCCATGTTCTCCCCAACTTATTGTTCTCCCTCCCCAACTCCATTTATTGACTTCCCCAGATTCCCTTAAGCCTCAACTAAAAGCTTACCTTTTCCTGGAAGCCTTTGCTAACCCCCCTTAATTGTAGTACATCCCCTCCATTAATTATTTCCTATTTGTCCTGTATATAGCTTGTTGGGGTTGTCTTTTCTCTCTTTTTGTATTCCCAGTGCTTGACATGGTGCCTGGCACACAGTAGGCCCTTAATAATGTTTATTGATTGATTATTGATTGTATACGGTAGGTGCTCAATAAAATTGCTGCCTCAGTCTCTCTTCTCTGCTTCAGGCCTACATCAACAGCTGCTTGCTAGATAACATCATTTGGTTGTCCCACCATCACATCAAATACAACAGATTCAAAACCTAACTTATCATC
The DNA here is from genome assembly GCF_003287225.1 of Phascolarctos cinereus. Taxonomy (NCBI): domain Eukaryota; kingdom Metazoa; phylum Chordata; class Mammalia; order Diprotodontia; family Phascolarctidae; genus Phascolarctos; species Phascolarctos cinereus. The sequence goes on along the minus strand of NW_027555625.1, from coordinate 401,373,501 downwards.
ATTCCCTTCAACCTATCCCTCCTTAGGGTTATCTTTGTCTCCACTTCCTCATCTTCCCCCATCTCCTGTATCATTATTCATCCAGTCCTACTGATTCCATCTACTTAAAACCTCTCACACTTGTCCCCTCTTCATTCACACTGTCAGCACTCTAATTCAGGCCTCCAATACCACTTTTTTACCCAAACCATCTCCTAACTGCAATGTCTCCTAACTGCTTTTCCTGCCTCCAGCCTCTCTCTTCTTCACTCCATCTTTTTCTTGGCTGCCCAAATATCCTTCCTTATACATTGGTCTGCCCAGGCCATTTCCCCGCTCAAAAAGCTGCAGTGGTTCTCTGTTGCCTCCAAGAGAAAATGCAAATTCCTTTTCAACTTTATTGCACATCATTCATCTGCATTCTAACTATGGTCCAGCCAAACTGGATTAGAAGCTATTCCTCTATCTTCCCCCATCATTTCCTATCTCTTTACCTCTACTGAGGCTATCTCTCTTCTCCAGAAGAATTCCTTCCTCATCTCTACCAGAGATGCATCACTTCTTTTAAAGCTCATTTAAAATACTAATTCCTCTGTGAAGCCATCCCTGATCTTTCCAGCTGAAAGTATTCTTTCCTTTCTCTCATTTCCCTAGAGCACTTTATCCAGACACCTTCTTTGCCCCCAATTTCATTCTATCTTGTGTTGTACTCATAGGTCTATGTGTCATATTCACCCAGTAGCCTGTAAGCTCTATTGATTGTCTTTTTGTGTGTGTGTGTATATGTCCCTAGTACCTAACACAGTTCTTTGTATATTGGAGATGGTTAATAAATAACTTTGAATTTAATAAACATTTGATCATCACTGTGTTGTAAAAGAGGGAAAAAAATACTACAGAAGAAATCAAGACCAGTCTAATTACATAGGTATAATTAAAAATAAGCTGAAAGCTAAAACATAATTATACAGCTCTATACCTTAGCCATAAACATAATCTTAAGCACTGCAGTATATTTGTGAGAAGACAGGTCTTGAAATCTGCATGACTATGACCTGGGTTTAAATCCTCTCTCTGATACTTATTAGCTGTGTGACTATGGGCAAGTCACTTAACCTCTCTGGGCCTTAGTTTCCTCATCTGTAAAATGGGACTCATGATACCTGGAACATTTATCGAGTTTTGATGACTGGAAGGAAGTATATGCTTAAAATCATCACACAAATCTTCAATCCTTCTAAACGTGTCTGTGATTACCGTTTCTCAAATGGGCAAAAGTGTTTTTTATTGTGCTTGGAGTTCATTAGACTATTCCCCTAGCAGACTGGTTTGGCTGTTGGAGATTCTCCACAGAGTGCAACCTACGCCTTGACTGTAGAGGCCCAAATTTGAAAAGCTTTGCTGAAAACGTTCCAGCTGCTTTTGATTGGTGTTAGAGGGCAGAGAGAGGGAGGTTCTTTCTCAGGAAACCCACTGTACTTAGCACAGTTCTGTGCAAATCGGCGCTCTAATAAATGTTTTCTAATGCTGATGATAGGACTTCATATGTCAAACAGTGCACAACGAATGGCATCCAGGACAGGATAACGACTACTACAGGCTGCAGAAGAGCCATAGGAGCCCAGGGAAATGGCTCTCTCTCTCTCCCCTTTTATCTCCTTCTCCTCCCCCGGTACAACTAGTTCATTTACACCCCTGTACCATCACACGTTTCCATTCTTCTCACCTAGAATGCATCCATTATTGTCCCATCAATCCCAGCTTTTCATTTCTCCCCCAAAACCCTAACTAAAAATGGATCTCCCCCAGAAAGTCTTTCCTGGTTAAAAACTCCTGATTCTCCAATTTGGTGCAATACATCTTCATAGTACTCAATTTGTTTGGAAGCCATATCAAAATTTGCCTACCTTTTCAGCTAACTAGCTAGGTGGCTTCTGACAAGCCATTTAACCTCTGTGTCCTCATCCACAAGGTGAGAGATGGGCTCACTAGATAACCTCTACAATCCCTTCTAGCTTCAGCTCCACCTTGAACCCTGTAGAAGTGAATATAGGAGGTGGGCGTTTTGTAGTAGATTTGAGCTAGATTATTTCAGAGGGACCTTGAGTTGAATGTCAGACTACAGAGTTCAGCAGTCAACAGGGTGGCACTGATAGTTTTTGAGGAAGAATGGGACATGATTAGAGGTAGGCGTCAGAAATTGATCTGGCAGCAGTACGTAGAATGGACTAAATGGACGGGAGGGGGTGGAGGAAATCAACCTCCTCAGGCAGGTGCATGGCTATAGCCTGCATCAATAGGAACTTCCAGATGCATTTCAAAAGTACAGCGCATTGCAGAAGTCAAAGGTAGTAGTACTAAAAGCATGTGACAAGGCCATTATCAATGACAAGAGCAGCAACCTTGCAGCTGTACAAAAATGTGAACAGCAGCATTGGCAACAACAGAGAGCTCCCCATTCCCCAATGCATCTCACAGTTTAAAAGGCATTGAGGTGTTTTGTGTCTCTAAGAAACAAACATGAGGTGGAAATACAGCTCTGTTTTCAGCTCACCTCATCTAAGTGGGCGGTTTTAAAACTTCCTGCCACCCACTTCGGTTCCAATTTTAATTTTCTTCTTCATCTGATGCTTATTTTGCTCATCCTAATTTAGTCGCTGTTCCTAAGGGCTCTTCCCTGGATTCTTTCTCGCTTTCATCTTCCTCCGTGAGCTCCTGGCAGTAGTCATTCATTTCCCTTTCTTCCTACTTACCAGGGCTAGTTCTAGTTAGAAACAGGAAACCAGGAAGCATTAGACTTTGGCTCTTTCCCATCTCTCCCTCTTTTCTCCTCCAGGTGCCCAGCTTGTCTTCTACTTCCAAGGGGCCTAATTCTTTAGCTGTGGCAACTAGAAACCATTCTAACAAACACTCCCCCATGGGTGTGAGTTGAAAATGGCTTAGGGTATTATCAGTCCCAGGGCAATTTCCATTTTAATAGGGGCCTCTGAAAGTCCATAAAGCTATCCAGACCCCAAAGATTGAATTTGTAGTTAGAGTTGCAGTCAGAATGACACCAAAAAACAACCTGTATTGGGTCAAGAGGCCTAGAGTTGGAGTCTGAGAACTTGAATTCAATTCTTAGCCATCTCAAGTCTACATAAATTACCATATCTGGGTACGAGTTGTATTCCCCTCCACCCCCAGAAGAATGTAAACTCCTAGAAGGCAGGGACTCCTCTTCCCTCCGTTCCTTCCTTCCTTCTTCCTTTCCTTCCATCTTTCCTTCATATCCTGTCTCTGTCTCTCCTCGGTACCTTGAATATAATAGTCTCTTAATGAAATTTTATTGAATTGTAATTTAAACTTTGTTATTTACTATTTGTGTTACATTTGGCAACGATAATAATAGCTAAGTGTGTGCTTAAAGGTTTGCAAAGCTTTTAGAGATATCGTTTCATTTGATTCTCACAACTCTGTACAATTGGTTTTATTATCTTCCATTTAACAGATAGGAAAACAGGTTGAAAGAGTACGGGATCACATACTTTTTGGGTTTTTTTGGTATCCTCAGCACTTAGCACACTGCCTGGCACATATTAAGTACTTAATAAATGCCAGGTGCCTTGAGGAGGGATATAAACCCAGGTCTCCTGATTCTAAGTCAAAAGCTTTACCCAATATGCTTTTTTTCTGTGTCTCAGTTTTCTTACCTGCAAAATAAGGATATTGGACTAAGTGATTTTTAAAGTCCTATCTAGCTCATAATTCCAACATCCTATGACTTTCATTTTCTGGTCATTTGGAGAAAATTGGGGGTGGGGTGGGGAATGGAGGAGGGGAAGGGAAAGCTTCTTTTCAAATGTTATTGGTAGGAAGTCTCCTATTCACAGTGCTAGTCCTGTAACCTAAGTAGCAATAACGGTCCATTTAGTGACTCATTTATATACCATTACTAAATCTGAATGCGCTTCATACACACACATAACAAAAATCCCCAACCTCTGAGAGGGAACCTGGCATAGAGAAAAGAGCATTGGGCCTATTACTTACTACCTTGCTACTTACTTGTCTTAAACCTTCAGAGTCTTAACTTCCTCACAAGTAAAGTGGGCATAATGATATGCACATCACCTCACTTCCTGGGGTTGTGAGTATCCAAGGAGTCAATGAATAGACAATGTTTTGTAGTTTAGGTAGGTAACTGCAAACATTATTATCCACACTTTGCAGATGAGGTGGGGCTTAGAGAGGTTAATTGGCTTGCCCCAGGATTTCATTTGCCTGGTAAGTGGAAGTTCTAACACTAAAGCTCAGGTCACCTGACTTCAAGACACTTTCCTACTTCTAGCCCACACTACTGCTGCTTGATTTGGGATTTTGTCAGTGTAGGGACTCACATTAAGGAATCTCCCATGCCAAAGTTAATTAATTTGTGCTTTCTCTGAAGTGTATAGTGTTAGAGTTGCTGGAGCCACTGAAAGGTGAAGCCACTCCCCCTAGTAGCTCAGAATCAGAAGAGTGTGTGAGAGGCAGCACCTGAACACACATCTTTCTGACTCCCAGGCCATTCCTCTATCCCACTCTGCCCAACTGCCTCTATGATGTTTTAATATCTCGGTGTCCCCCTTTGCACTCAGCAACTCTTCCGTCCCCCCACCTTAGCTTTTGTTCACAGTTTTACCTGGACTGCTTCCCACTCATCTCCTGTTTTCCTACAGCTTCAATTCATTTCTTTACAGATTAGTTGGAATCTCTGCCATATCCCTTCCTCTCTATCCGTGGCTGGATTTTACAATCCCGGATGAGGAAATGCAAATGCAAATAAGATACCTCGGTAATCCTCCCTGACATTTACACTGTTTTATCCAATAAGCACCAGTGCATTAACATAAGCATCACCCATTGCAAGCATTCCAGTCAGTAAAAAGAAAATCAATTTTGAAGCAATTGAATGATTTTCTTTTCTTCCATCAGTGAGATCCTGGAGTACAAAAGCAAATCTAAGTTCATCCTTTCTGTTGGTTTTCTAAACTAAACTGGCACAAGGAATGACTCCTAAAGGTTGTTCCACATGGAAGTGATTCAGTAAACTGCTGAATCAGATTCATGATTTGGAGGAGACTTCAGGGGGTCATCTGATCCATTCCTTTTAAATAGGTGTCCAGGCTTTTCTTTGACTTACCAATGTAAGACATTTTTATGTCACTGAAGCAACAGTTTTTCCAAGGTGGGACAACTTTCTTCCGGCAGGAAATCCATTCTAATGACCAGCCTAAACCCCACCTGTTGCAAGCAACTGATTTTCTCTTTTTTTTCCCCCCTTTATGAAGATGGAGGGCAATCTTTCTTCCAAGACTCCATGCCTCTTTTCCTGCTCTGACTGTAGCACAACTATCTTTTTTAAAATTACACACAAGAAACCAACTATTTTCAAAGTCTCTTCTCTCCTTTCCCCACAATAACCTTAGGCAAGGTAGATATACCAAATGGGTCATTGAAGGCAAAAACCCTCATTCCCCACCCCATAGTTAACTTGCTTTTCTTTTGACTGAATTAGTATTGCTGTGGTTAAATGAATTTTAAAAACGATACATTTCTTCCATAGTGATTGATTATAATGAAAAAAAATCATAAATTCCTTTGTATTTTTAAAATGAGCCATGGTCAACTGCACACAATCTCTCCAGTTTTGATTCTTGATTTCTGATTGCTTCCATGACAACCATGTCATTTCACTGCCAGAATGTCTTATAAACAGTTAAGATGAATACAAATGTATGCAAGCCATGTTGAAATTAATTGTTAGAGAGCTGAAGTTGTTCCTTAGGTTAGTTCTGTTAAGGAAGACTTCCCCAACCAACTCCACTCTGTGCTGTTGGAATTTGGTTTTATTAGTTTGTTTTTGCGCTGGAGGGGTAGCTCTGCTTGTTTTTCCGGTGCTTTGTATATTACCCCACTCCCCCAGTTTAAGTTAATACTCCCTGTCCTTTAAATTACTCTGTATTTATTTTGTGTATATTTTAAAATTTACTTATGTGTACACATTTCTCTTCCCCTCCCTCCCCCAGGAGAATATGTATTTCCTGAGCAGCAGGAATATTTTGTTTTATTTTTATTTTTGGGTTGAATTCCCAGTGCCTAGCACATAGTAGGTGTTTAACAAATGCTTGTTGCAGTGAATCTTGAAATGGATTTTTTTTTCCTTCTCAGAAAGATTGCAAATTCCTCAAGGTTCAGGACGACATCCTTCTACTTATCTATTTTCCAAAGTACTGAGCTGGAGGTCACACAGGTAGTAGGCACTCAATACAGGCTTGCTGGAGAAAGGAATGAATGAGTCTGTGTCAATAATGCAAATGCTGTTGGGTACATTTATGGTATCGTTTATGTCAGTAGAGTTTGAGCATTTAGAAATGTTTCCATTGAAGATGTCAGCTGTCAAGGAACACGAAGAATTACAAAATAATAGCACATATTTTCTTGGTTTCATGGAAAGGGGGAAACTAGTGAGGTATCTGACACACTGCTGAATTGAGGTTCAAAGGCAAAATTGTTTAATGAATGCACACCATACTCCTTATTCATTATGCAAACTCTGGTTGTAGAGTTTTTCAATACATGTACTCTAATTCTCTTTTAGAAACGTGATTCTACATTCCTCATATAAGTAGCAGCATAAAAAAAAAAGAATCAAGACATTCTGAAACAGGCTTTTAGGTCAGTTTGAATTTCCCTGCTTTTTTTTTTTTTAAGGGAGACATAATCCCCTTTTTCAGCTTTTGTGTTTTCATCTGTAGAGGGCTGATGACTGTAAAACACTGCACCTCCCCTTAAACTTTTCCATATAACTTGATTAGACAGGAATAATCTCTTATGCTTTCATGCGCAAATTTAGGAGTGACCCAGAACAAACGAGTTTCCTTCATCACCATAGCAACCAGGACTATGGAAGAATGCCACTCACTAGGCTGTGCAAGTCAAATTTCATTCCTTTGATGTTAATTAACAAATTGCTTTCAGAAAAGTCAATGAGGTTCTCCCTCCCTTAAAATGTTTATGATAAATTTTTAATATTCCTGAAAGTGAGAGATGGATACAGTGTGGAAAAAGATGAGAGAAGGGATAGTAAGAGTAGCATTGCACACCTTTGCCCTCTTATAGCCTAGCTGATTAGTGATAAGAGAATGCATCTTGCTAAGTTTACAATCCATTCTAACCCTATGGGTATTAAGACTTAAACCAAAGTCTTTAAAAATTCTTTTTAATTAAAATTTGCTTCTGCTTGTAAAAATGTGGCCACAAATATTTTCAGAAATAATTCCCTTTATTCTTAGCTCACTAAGAAAAAGACTTCTGTCAAAAAGAAAAAAAGAGGGGGCAACTCTCTTTTGTAAAACACCCTGATATCCAGAGGTTAGTTCTTATCAGTGTTTATATCTTTACTCAGCTGAAAGCTAAGTAACACTAATAGAGCTAAATGAATCAGTCGCACATAAGAAATATTTACAAAATGATCATGGTCTCGGCTGTGCCTGTGCGTGGAACAAATGTGTCTCAACATTTTGTGACATTTGTCCCAGTATATTTCATTTCTTATTTTCCTCTGTGTTTTGATTGTGAGAAAATACAGTTTGCATGGATAGTTTTATGTTTGTATTTACTATAACACAATTTAAGTCTACAATTTAATGTAAACACTGAATTTTATGTCAATAGGGTAAAAACTTGACCTCTATGACTAACCTAATTATTTTTCTAGGTAGGAAGGAGTAAACAATGGTTGAGTATATATGGTTCAGGACTCTGTTCAAAGGAATGTATGCTTTGTAGCTGGATATTAAGAGATCATCTAGTCCAATTTTATATATTGGACAGATTACGAATTACTGATTACTCTGTTCATTTTATAGATGAGAAATCTGAAGGTCAGAGAGGGTAAGTGGCAAGGTCACATATTACTAAGTGGCAGAGCACCCAGGTCTTGATTCCAAATCCAGAGCTTTTTCCATTACACCATGGACTGAATCTAAAAAGAGCCAGGGGCCCCTAATGCTCCAGTGTGGTAAGGCTGAATTTTAATTAAGTCCTTCTGCCATTTGAGACCTGTGCCTTTCTAAAGGATCTTTCTAAGAAAACTGTAAAAGAAGGTGCTTCCTCTTGGTATTGCAAATTTGTATTTTCACACTGACAACTAAGATTTTAGAAGATAGAGCCATTGTACTCCTTCCTGAAATTCAAAAATACAGATTAGCTACTTCTCCAAAATATAGATTAGCTACCTCTGCTAAATTTTTTCCTTCCAGAAATCTAACTTCAAATCCTGATACCTTAATCTGATACCTTAAAAAAAGTGTGTAGACAGACACATACAAAAATGAAGTTGTGCTTTTTATAATAAAACATGGCATATATCAGTTCACCTACATTACAAAGTAAAAACCACATTCTCTTTCTTAATATCCTGAAGTGTCCCTTTGGAATGGTTCTTTCTGGAGCCTTGTAATGTTATGCCCTCTAACTGATTTATGATTAGTATTCATAAGGGAATACCTATATATTTGAGGAAGAATGAAAAGACCCCCTGGGTATTTTAGCTTGGAATTTCTGCATTGGCTATGCAAAAAGAATCCTCTCCAGGCAGCCCATCCTGCCTGTGGTACACACTACTCTGATAAGGGCTCTCCTATGAGACTGAAGTGGATCTGTATGTAAGACAAACATGAAGTTAATTTTGAGGCCACTGCCTGGTCAGCCTTATCCCTTGGATAACAATAGCATGGAGGGAGGAAGAGAATATAGGAAGGTAAAGACCATATATGATGGTACAAGGAAAAGAAAACAAAAAGGACCCAAATTACCATGTGATGATGCTGACAATCTACTGGAATAATATGGTACCTATTTTGATTAGAGATTCAATAGCTGAATTGACAAACTAGAGATAAATTATAGAGCTATGCATTAGTATGGCATAAAATGTAGGGCAAAGCTCACATAAATTCTACTCAGAACAGATTTAGGGACAATTCTTTTTTTTTTTTCTCTCTAAAGACAAGAAAACCTAAGTATAACATCTCCCCCAGCTTTATTACAGTAGCAACCTATCTTCATATCAGGAAAAACAAAAACAAACTTTAATGTTAAATATGAAACAGGATTTAGACAATTACTCCTTAATTCTGATTGCTTTGGGAGCAAAAGGGCTTTAACAAAAAGATTCCTAAATGTTAGATTTTATAGCTCTTGTTTAATTATAGTCCCTTATTCTAAGAGTCAATACACAAGGATCTGTGACTTCTTGGTGTGGGAATTTCTTCCATTGCAACTCAGCTATGATTTAGAGTTGTAAAGAATCATGGGAGGTTCAGAGAGGTTCAGTGACTTCTCTGTGTCACACAGCATCAGAAGTAGGATTTTTTTTTTTACTCCAAGTGTCTATCTACTATGCTCTTTATCTACTATTCTCTACATTCCTCCCTCATGCGTGGAAGAGTACAGATGAGAATTTTGAGTAAGTGAAACAGTAACAAAATGTAATTCTTTACAATGTAATTCATTACATCAGAGCATTTTAATTTTTCTCTGGATAAAAGATTCCAGGTGTTGTTGGCTGTCCTATTACACAGCTCCATATCTCCACGAACACATCTACTCTAGCTCATGTTCCTTCAGGGCAAGCTGATTGAGGGACACAAGTAAGGATGCTGTTTTCTAAATTGTGAATCCAGATTATGCCTCTGAGCTGTTTTAAGGCAAAAGCAGATTTGAACAAGTGTAGGCCCTTAGAGAAAGAGAAAAGTAACATTAGAGAAAGTTCCTCACCATTTTGTAAGCATAGTAAATGAGAACTTGTCTTAGATGAGTATTTGCAAGCACAGGTTTGAAGTAGACGGGCCAACTTTGAATCTCAATTTATTTCAAATTTATCGTGTCACTGTATAGTGGAAATAATATTGTTCCAGGAGTCAGGAGATCAGGATTCTGGTTCTATCTCTGTTACCTAGCTGTGATCTCGGGTAAGTTGCTTAACTTGACTGGTCTCAGTTTTCTTATCTCTAAAATAGGGAATTTTGACTATATAATTTTTCTAGGGTTAAATCATAGGATCATAAACTTAGAGCTGGAACAAAAATCAGAAGTTATTTAATCCAATACTCCCATTTCACAGTTATGGGAATCGAGGCTCAGAGAACCTAAATGACTTCCTATAAGTAATACACGTTATAAGTAGTAGAGCCAGGATTCAAACCCAGATGCTTTGACTCTAAATTCAGAGTTTATTCCCTTTTAGTCTTGTTGCTTGAGGACCCTTTCAAACTTTAAATCTGTGAAACACAAAAAGAAGAGGTTAAGACCAAATGATCTCCACTGACCCTTCTACTTTGCATATTCCATGGTCATATTATATCATCAGTACTATGAATTACTTTTTCCTAGTCTAGTTAGACTAATTATAAGTTCTCAAAAGAAATGAGTCAGATGTATGTAAGTCAACTTTGCTAATTAAAAATTGGAATTAGTTCCTTTAGCAGTAAAGGCCGTAAAAGCAAGTCAAATGTGACATAGTATGAGCTGAGGTCATGCAAAGGGGAAGGAACACGAAGGAAATGGAGAGAATTCAAGTGAGGGTATTGGGGTAGAGAAGGGTTTGATGAAGAGACAGACAAATGGATAGTAATAAAGGCTACCAACCCAAAGCCCATTGGTATGGGACTCTATTCTCATTGGGAGAGATCAATGGAACACATTGGTGGCCCATTGGTAGAGTCCACACCAATGGGTTTTGGGACTCAGATTACACAATAATGAGCCAGATTCTAACAAATGATCATAACTGGGACAAAAACAATAGGAGCATGACTAGAATACCAGTTGGCTGCAGTCAAATAATAACATATTTTTATGGTGCCTTGAAGTTTATAGAGCACTTGTCTCACAATAACCACTCAACTAGAATATCCCCATCAGTAAAATGAAAAGCTTGTTCTGGATGACATCTGAGGACCCTGCTACCACTAGATCTATGATCTCATGATCCTAAAGTATTACAAGTATTATTGTCCTCATTTTAGAGATAGGCAATAGAGGCCTACAGAAGCAGCTAAGTGGCACCTGGTTAGAATATTGGACCTCAAGATAGGAAGACCTGAGTTCAAATTTTGCCCCAGACTCTACCAGTTGTGATTTGAGGCAAGCCACTTAAACTCTTTCTGCTTCAGTTTCCTCATCCATAAAATGGGGATAATGACATCTGCCCTCTACGGATGTTAAAATGATGTTTGTAAAGCTTTGTGCAAACCTTATAGCTGGCTTATTATTAAGTGACTTGTCCAAGTTTCCATGTCTAATGTTGGAACTGGGATTCAAATACAGCTCTCTCTTGATTTAATAATGTCCAGCATTCTTTCTGCTACACTACAAGTTTTTACGCAGTAAAATGTGAGCTCCTTTAAGTGCAAGGAATATGGCTTTTTTTTGTCTATCTCCAGTATCTAGCAGAATGCCCTGCCCATAGTAGATATTTATGGAATGCTTGCTCAACTGCATTGAATTAAAACAGGCAGGCCATAGATCCTTCCTGAAATCACTCTTTATGCTTGAGATAGTGACCCTAGATATTACTTTGGAGTTCAAAAAAGGCAGGAAAGACAGCATGGGCCATAGTGGGTCAGCCATGGAGTCAGAAAGACTCGAGAGGATTGGGAAGCTGAAACCTACTCAGGGAGGGAGTTCCCACATGGAGAATTCTCCACATCAAAGAAATTACAGGTCTGGATCAAGAAAAAGAAAAATGACATTCTGCTTTAATCAGCCCAAGTCAGCGAACAATCACTGTTAGCCCTTGTTCACTTGCGCCGGCATTCACAATGGGGAGTTGAGTGTGTGTAAATGTAAAACCCAAACTTTTCTTAAATGCCCAGAAAAATGCCATGACACATGGAGGCTAGCACACTTGTTATTTCACCAGATTTCTTCACACCTGCATGCATATATAACTTAACACATCAGTTTCAAATTCAGTAACAACATTTGAAATTGGATTCATTTTAACTTGGAAAAAAAACATATCAAGAAAACTGCTTTTTACCAGTGGCCAAAAAAGAAAAGTCTTCCATACAAGGAACAAATTCTGGAGTTTTGTGAAAAAGCTAATTTGGTTTTACATATTTTCCCCTCCTTTTATTTATGTAGAGATATTTTACAAGCTCCAAAAGACGACATCCCACACACGACAGTGAGTCTGGGTGTCACCGAAGACTTCCTTTTCTCAGTATTTCACAGTTACAGAAACACCTGTGCTAAATAGTTTTCTGTAGATCAGCTGTGAAAACTCAGTGTTCAGTAGCCTTCCAAATTTCTCATCTCTCCTCTGTGGTGGGGGAGGGGATTGAGGGAGGGTGGTACAAGGGATGATCACCAGCCACTTGAGAGGACATCGGTTTAAAAGGTTCATAATGGGTTTATTTATTTATTTTAAACCTGCCAGCAAACATCACCTTCGTTTCTTTGCTTATGCTCAAAATTCCTCTTTCTGAGAGGATGCCCGATCCGAGGTGGAAAATTAATTAAGCAGAAACTAGATGGGCACAAATACCATAACATTCAGAAGCTTAATTAGCAAATGCTTTTTAACTTCACAACAGGTCTTAGCCTTGTTGGTTACTTTGTTTCTTGAGAGAGAAAGCCAAGCAGCATTATTCTTCATTTCTTTTCAGAGAGGAAACCAGAGAGAAAATTTAAAAATAGATCAAGGATCTTTCACAGGGCAGCTCCCTAGCAACATAGGCTATAGTGCTGGTATGTTAACACCAGCCGACTGTATTCTACCTGGTACCTCTCCCAGTCACTCCCACTGACACTGATGGCTGGGGAAAGAAAGAGGGCTGGCAAAGTCATTCGGGTGACATGCAGAGGTGTGAACAATAGCAACAGACATTCAAACAAGCCCCTAGCAGCCAGATCAATAATGAAGAATCCACGGTGCCCATGTGAAAGAAAGCCACACTGAACGCTGTGCTGTGCAATGGGATATTTCCTTACTGTACTCCCTAGTGAGGCTCACAGCCCATCCCCAGTGGTCTCAGCAAAGGCCTAGGAAAAGGAGATGCTATGGGCAAAAGTCCCCAAGAAGAAAAAAAAATGTTTCAGAAACGTTGCTGGTTTGACAGGCAAACAATCAGAGTCCCACCTTTTCTTTATTAAGCAACAAAGGAGAAAATGAGATGTAATGTTTATTGATATGCTTTGTGCTTGGTGCTGGGAAGCTTGTTTCTGTGACTCCGATGTGAAAAAAATCCCTTCATGTCATAAAGCTCCAGAATATAGGCACCCTGATGCTCACTGAGAGAGAAGCATAGAAAAATATGACTTCGAGTTGGCTCCCTACAATACTATTTCTTATTAAAATACACAGAAGAAAGGGATGCAGACTAACAATACATTTTCTTCTTTCTCTAAGACTTCACACAAGGAAAGTTACCTGTACATGCAAGATGTTAAAATGTGTCATCATGTCATGTAACTGAAGAGCAATGTGATATGACTGCCACAAAAGCAAAGGCAACTTTTAGGCTGTAGTAATAGACAATCAATGGACAAATACACGTGTTCCACTGGTATCCAGGCAATGCAAAGAGAATATGAAGAAGGTACTCAGCACATCGGGTGGACCTCTTGTGGCCAAGTTATAGGAGAACATGGATGAGAATGACATAGAATTGGCAGGCATGTTTGAGTGGTGATCTGCTTTACTGGAATGGATATTAACACCAGTAAAATCAGAACTCCATTGGAACATTAATAGTACACTGAGTAGCGAAGGAGGTAATTGACTTACTCTACTCCATGTTTAATTTGCCCTATATGCAATGATGTGCTAGTAAATATTTAATAAGCAGGTTTTTTTTTGGAAAAGTGTATGTGTAACCTACTCTCAATATGATTCGTACAACCCACATTTTCTCCATCACTTTCTTAAGCCTAGACAATCAACAAAGCAATAAATGAAACCTTGATTTGGGGTTATTTGCTAATTTCTGAGAAAGAAATGCTTGCAATGAAAATGTTAAAAATGTGCTCTTGCAAGCCAGTTAGAACTGGCTCCAGTATACCCCTGCCTGTATGTTAAAATTATAGCATTGAGAAGCTGAATGACTTGGCCAGGGTCACATGACCAGTATTTGCCAAAGGCAGGATTTGAATCCAAGTTTTCCTGGCTTTTGGAGTGTGCTCTCTGTCCTCATGTCATATAGTTGCAGAATACAGAGAGCCAGCTACCATGTCCAATATCGGTTTCAGATCATAGGACCTCATTTTGAGAGAAGCAAACTGGAATGTGTTGAAACAAGGCTGATAAATGAAATTAGAGGCAGTGTGGTCAAGTGGAATGACAACGGCCCTGGAGTCAGAAGACCTGCGTTCAATTTTGACTCTGATGCTTACACCCTGTATGACCTTGTGCAAATCATTAAACCTTTCTAATGTTCTCTTGACATTGCTGGGATGTGAAGGTGGCATGTGTGCTTGCTATATACTGCCTATTATCACAAGCAAAAATTATACTTGTTCTTATGAATCACAACATGCTATTCTTCAGTTATATGACATGAAGACATATTTTAACATCCTAGATTTCCAGGTAACTTTCCTTGTGTGAAGTCTAAGAAAGACAAAAATAATTATATTATTAGTCTCTGTCCTTTTCTTCTGTGTATTTTAATAAGGAATGCTATTGTAGGTACTCAATTTGATGGCATTTTTCTATGAGACTTTTTCAGTGAGCATCTGGGTGCCTGTATTCTGCAGATATATGACAAGAGGCAGAGCCAAATAGTGGTTAGAGAGTGGCCTTCAAGGCCAGGAAGATCTGGATTCTAGTCACACTTCTTACACATAATAATTATGTGACCCCCTTAATCCTCTAGGTAACCCTCTCAGACTCCAAGTTGCAGAGAAGTTGCTGACCTACATTGGTATAGAGTTTCCTTGTCTTGAACTTCCCTATGCCATTGGAATCATAGCACCAGTCTATTTCTGTTCCTATACGGCATTAAGTGATATTTCACCCTCAGTTTCCTCATTTGTATAAAGAAAGGGGTTGGGCTATATGGACTATGGCTATGAAGATCGATGACCCAATGAGGTAAAGGAACTCCAAACTGCAGCTGAGGAACTAGGGGTGCTTAGCCTAGGGATGGGATGATTTGAAGGGGCTATGAAGTTCAAGATCACATTAACTTTTGGGCTGTCAAAGCACCCTGTTAATCCATTGGGGCGCTGCAGTCCTCTAAAAGCCCTAGATTATATAGGAGCATAGAATTTGTATGGGAAGCATCCCGAGAAGCCACTGAATCTGACACCTGATCTTTTTCAGAAAAACTGCTATCTACCAATACCTCCCCCATTTTGTACTTACGAGGTAAAGCTTTTGAAACCAAGGGCAACTTCTGCTTATCCCTATTAAGTTATATTTCATTAGATTTAACCTGATGATCTAGTTTGTCAAGAGTCTTTGGATCCCCATCCTTCTATTCATTATTTGCTCTTTTTCATATTTTTTTTTTCTGTAAATGTGGTAAATATCCAATCTGTGGCTTTATGCAGGTTACTGATATAAATGGGAGGACAAAGGGCCAAAGACAAATCCTTGGTGCACTCTGCTAGAGACCATCTTCCAAGCTGAAATTTAAATATTACTGACTACTCTTTGGGTCTGGCCATTTACCTAGTTTTCACTCCATTTAATTATACTATTGTTCAGCCTACCTGACTGACTAAAGGAAGAAAGCATTTATTAAGTACTTAGTACATGTCCAGCATGGTGCAATGTATTGGGGATAAAGATATAAAAAGCAAAGACAAGCCTTAACTTCGAGGAATTTACATTTCAATAGGGGAAGAAAAATAAGGGAGTGCTGGCCAGGGAGGGTTGTTTTGGTTCAGAAAATGACAGAAATTGGAAGTGAAATCATAGGGTAATTGATGGATATGTCCTTTATAGGATTGGCTTAATTACTTTTCCCTGAGAAATGAGCCAAAAGCAGGTTGGGGGATGGGAAATGAACTCTAGTCAATCAGAAATGAAAGGTCAGGAACTGGCATGCTAGATAGATAAGAAGTGGAAAGTGGAAAGGAATGTGGAATGGAGAGGGCCAGAGTGAATTGTGGAGAGTCAAGGGGAACCTAGTTGTGATGAACTCTCAATGAAGAGAAGCACATAGCCCAAAAGCAAGACTTCAATTGCCAATGGCATGAGAAATTTTGTCAAATGCTAAAATCTAGGTACATGATATCTATGTCTATATATCTGATTTAGTCTGGTAGCCCTGACCAAAAAAAAAAGGGATGAAGTAAACCTGACATGATCTGCTCTTAATGAAGTCATGCTGAACTTTTGCAATCACTTCTTACTTTTCTAGATGGTCAATGCCTATGCCTTTAATAATGAATTCTAGAATTTTTCCAGAAATCAAAGTCAAGCTCACTATCTGACAGTTTTCAGACTCTTTTCTTTCCTTTTTAAAAACTGATAACACCTTTCCCTTTCTCTCATCCTGTGATTCCTCTCCATTCTCCATCATCTGTCAAAGACTAATTATTGACAGTGGATCAGACATTACATTTGACAATTCTTTCCGTATTACAGATGAAGAGTTATAGATTTACAGCTGGAAATGACCTTACAGACCATCTAATCTAAATACCTTATTTTATAAAAAAGAGAACTGAGGCCCCAAGAGGGCAAAGTGACTGTTTCAAGGTCACAAAGGTAGTACTTTAGTTGGGATTTGAAGCCAGGTCTTTTAACTCCAAAGTTAGCCTTCTTTCTACTCACTAAACTTCCTCTCAAACATGGTCAGGAATGGTCAGGAAAATTCACTGTCTATATGCCTCCATGTGAACATACTATGCTGTATAATGCTATTTTATGTAAAAGCACATTATAGGTATATGCATATATATATATATATATCATATCATATCAAATATAAGTTAAGTGAACTTTTTTTTTCTGTAGGAATTACAATAGAATCAGACACATAGCTAACTAGATGGATAGGTGAAGGCCACATATGAAACCAATGAAGGGGCTTTTCTGAGTCACATTTCATTGGGCCACTTATATACAAAACCCAAAACTTGCTTTACCTGAGACATGTGTCCAAATGCATATATGAGCTTCCCAAGGAGCCTTTTCTGAATGTACATGATCTATTAGAGTGAGAACGCAAAGACCTGATGCATGAAGCTTTTTCTGATCCACTATATGTTTTGTCAATTTTTAGTGCCCTTTTGCCCTACCTTATATTTATATCTTTATATTTATTTTGTATATATTTATATACAGCCGCCTATCATAATGTAAATATATAAAGGATATATATATATATATATATATATATATATATATAGAATAAATACAAATAATAATAAATACATAAATAAAATATGTACATCCCCATATCATCATGTGGGGCAGTGGATAAGGTATTGGGCTTAGAATCAGGAAAACTCATCTTCCTGAGTTCAAATATAGTCTCAGACATTTACTAACTATGTGACCCTGGGCAAGTAACTTAACCCTGTTTGCCTCAGTTTCTCATCTGTAAAATCATCTGGAGAAAGAAATGTCAATCCATTCCAATGTCTTTGCCAAGAAAACCCCAGATGGGTCAAAAAGAGCTGGACATAACTAAAAAGATGACTGAACAACAACAAGTCATAATGTCAATTCTCTGAGAGCAGGAATTATTTCATTTGTGTATCTTCAATGCTTATCACAATTCTTGGTACATGTTAAGCATCTAAATACTCAGATTGCTTGCTGCTTGCTTAACAAGCTTCAAGAAAGTCAGAGACAGAAGTATAGATCTATTATATACCCAGACATTCATGATGTATTTTTAGTGGTGGCAAATAACTGCAAACAGAGTAGTTCATAATAAACTGAAGGATGGCTCTAAAAAGTATGGTTTGTGAATGATACTACTATGCAGAAAGAAATGGCAAAATGTGAAGAATTCAGAGAAACATGGAAAAATTTGCGTGACCTGATGCAGAGTAAAATAAGAAAACAAAAAATAATATGCCCAATGACTATAGCAATGGGAATGAAAAGATGATTACAAGAAAGTAAATTTCTGAATAACTTAAAAACAATTAGGATCCTGGAGAATAAATGATGAAACATAGCTCCTCTTTCATGGAAGATGAAGGAAGAGAATGTTATATACATTTTCTGATGGAATTACTGTATCAAGTGATTTTACATAAGTTTTTTTCTTCTTGCAAGGGAAGATTCAATATAGGACTCTTTTCTTTTGGAAATGACAATATAAAGACAAGCATTAAAAAAATTCATTAAAATGAAACAAAAATATCCCTCAGAGGGTAAATGTGGTAAAGAGAAAACTGTCAACTCTCCAGGCTCCACTCAGTTTTGGAGAAGTCAGCACATCTTCTTTTCCCTAAGGCCAGTGCAGCTCTCAAAGTCAAGAAGCTTCTACTCTGTGGCTAAAACAGAGTAATGATGGAGGATGGGGGTGAGAGCTGAATTCATGGAACAGTAAGTAACCTCCAATATTTAAACCTCACTGGGTATGAGCTGGATACACTGAGGGTGGTGATGGTGGAGGTGGCAGGAAAGAGCATAGGACTTCTCTGTCTTCAAGTGTGAAGATTTAATAGAGACCAGGGCGTCTATTACTCTGGCTCAGATCAATGATAGCCTGATGCCTCACCATGGAGGAACAGGGCAAGGGAAGAGGGGATATATTATCAGCATTAGTTATGACTGCCAGAATAATCCCCTATGCCCTCTTGTTATGAGGGTCCAGTTCCCCTTTCTGCCAGGCCTCCCCAAGGATGAAAACAGGAAACAGGTCTTAAACTGGTACATACACTAGAGAGACCTCATGTGACATATGGCCCTTGATATGTTCTCTTCCGCTTATACACAGGGTGACCCAGGGATTCCTTTATTCTTCCAAGGTCAGGTCAACAGATAATCTCCCAGTTCTACTACCTTTGAGCCTCCACAAAAGGTTTAGACTTTTTGCTACCTCCTGCCTGTGACTGTGTCTTACCCCCATTCAATGAAAGTATGACGAGATGGACTCCTGGAGTCAAGCCTGAAGATGGACAGGGTCGATGATGGTACAAGGGAGAAACAGGTGGATGGAGGACATTACCCCTTCCCATACTTGCCAATGTAGATTGACCATATAATTAGCACCTACTTTGCAAAATAATTATTTATAATAGGAAGCTGACCTGGGAACAAAGTATATGCCTACTGATTATAGAATGGCTGAAAAAATATGAGGAACTCAGAGAAACATGGGAAGATATGTATGTAGGGTAAAATAAGCAGAACCCAAAGAACAGTGTACACAATGAACATAACAATGTAAATAAAATATTCACTTACAGAAGAAGTTCTAAATCAGGGTCCACAGGCCCCGAAGGAATCCATGGAGAGAATTTTGGTGGGGGTCTGTGAGATTTTTAAAAATATTTTGATAACTGTATTTCAATATAATTGGGTTTCTTTATAATCCTAAATATTTTATTCTATGCAATTAAATTCTTTTATTCAGAAAAGTGGTCTACAGGCTTCACTAAATTTTCAAAGGATTTCATGACTCAAAAAAAGATCAAACATCTCTGATTCAAACTAACTAAAAAAACCTTCTTTGGATGTTAAAAGGCCTTCAGGAAGACGGGTGCATAAATATGCCATTGCTAGAACTGAAAAATGGGATAATCATTATGGAAAGCAGTTTGGAAATATTAAAAAAAAATGATCAAAATGTCCATTCTCTGTAACCCAGAGATCTCACTGCTTGGCATACTCCTCAAGGAGGTGAAATACAGACAAAAGTTTCATATATAATTAAATATGTATAGAAATACTTTTGCAATAGCAAAGAACTGGAAATAGTGGGTGGCCACCAATCTCTACATTGTGGTTTATGAATGCAACAGTTTCTCAAATGATTAGGAGGAATGACAAATGTGAGAAATTCAGAAACTGTCTTAAAGAAGGCAGTTTCTTAGATTAGGGCTGAAAGTGGAATCAGACTGCTTGTAAAGTTGTTTATTTGACTTACTGAAACCAGAGAGACTAATTTTCAAATGCCACTCATTCATTCACATTTTCAGTCTTTTCTTTCAGTGGCTCCCTTTTGTTTTCATATCAATCATGTTACCTCAATCATTTCTCCTCCTCCATAACAAGATCTCATCAAGTCTTTTTATAGAGCGCAGGGGTCACAAATCAAAACCTTAAACATTATTGGGCCAATTATAAAATCTTTTATCTCTTCACAAAGAGTCCTTAGGCTTGCCCTACAAAAGGTGACTTCATTGTCAATTTGTGCTCTAGAATGGACAGAGAAGACAAATGACCATTATCACTTACTGTTTTTTAAGTCTCTTCTTACAAGAAAAAAAAACACTCAAGGTGATTTCTTTAAGTTTTTTTGGTTAGGCAATGGCGTTAAGTGACTTGCCTGGGATCACACAGCTAGTAAGTGTTATGTGTCTGAGGCCTGATTTGAACTCAGGTTCTCCTGAATCCAGGGCTGATGCTCTATCCACTGTGCCACCTAGCTACCCCAAGTAACAGACTGAATGTGTTTAGGGGAGCACTTGGAAAGCTGTGTAGGTTCAGACTTATTTTATCAGTGGAAATAGCATGACTGAACAATGTTAGCATGAGGGAGAAAATAGCCAGAATCTCAAATTCCAAATATAGCTGGGTTCTATTAAGCCCTTCATCCTCCTGAGTTAGAAAACAATCTAGTACCGCTATCTCCTTTAAGGCTACCTTTCAGTAGCTGTCTGATTTGCTCTTCTGGGCACTGAAGATATCAAGATCTCCACTTTACTTTGTCTTCAGTCAAGTTCTCAGTGACAATGATGACAACCTCCAGGGAAGTGAGATCGAGGCTTATAGGAGTGTCCAGGAGAATTAGGCTTCTTTCAAAAGTTAAACTCTTCTTTACTGATCCTTGCATGGTCCACCGACTTCGATCGTTGAAATTCTCAACCGAAAGGGAAACTTGAGCAGGAAGACTTGGCTGCTGGTAAAGCCTCTTTCTGTTTAGCTCGAGCTCATTGTTTTAAAAGCAAAACTACTATTCAAACATCTTTTTATTTCTGTCTTGAAAAAAACATTGCTGCCTGAACTCAGAGGATTAACAAAGAGATGGCAATGAATTTACACTGTCAAAGTCCTTTTTCATCTCAGTCAAGATGTCTTCTCCAACCTTTACCTTGTTGGAGGCAATGGCTTACTGTTTGCAATGCTTTTGTGAGTGCATGTGTGCGTGTGTGCGTGTGTGCGTGTACGTGTGTGTGTGTGTGTGTGTGTATGTTTCATTGTTGGGAATGTTTTGATCAGGGAGTGGTATTGGCCACAGCAGTCATTGTACAAGCTCTTGGACAAGGCCTTAAGTTCATTTCAAAAGAGAGGGATAAACAATGAGTGAATAAATATCTTTGGTCTTAATCAAAAGCTTCTTTTCAGCATAGAAACTCCAGAGCAAGATGGGGAAATGAAAAATGAGCACCACAAAAGTTATTGAGATTTTATTGCTTTCCAGAAAAACTGAAGCGTTGGCTCTTTTACATCGGAAAGGTTTATAATGATCAAGACCTTCCCATGTGATTTAAAACTGTTTATAATAATCTTGCTGATGGGGAATTGCTTTTCCCCCCTCCCAAAGCAGCATTACCAAATGAGCTGACTTCGCTGTGACTTGATGAGGAGAGGGAAGAGCCAAGAGGAAAGTTAGGTAGAGTCCAGTTATGAGAAGAAAGGACTCTGAGAGACTTGTAAAGCAAGTTTCCTTTCCTGCTGCAAATGGTCACAGTGTCTTTTTAGCCCTCCTCTGATCAAGTGGGAAATTACAATTGCATCAATGCCCTCCAGTCAAACTCTTGCCAAGATAACAGATGGCTGATATCACCTGCCACCTTGACCTCATGGTCACCTGGCCTGTCAATCAGATTTGGCATCTCTAGGGAGAATATGCTGTCTTCATCATGCAGTGCAGCACATGTTCAATCATCATCATGGATTTAATATAACAAATATCCAGTTCATGAATATGGGTACAAAATTTCTTCCTTCTTTCCTTCCCCCATGAACTAAGGTCTTATTGTTCTTTATATAATTCCTGAAGTCTTCAACTATCTCCATATAAATGCTGGCCAGAAATTGGGAAACTGTTGAGCCAGAATCTGCAGTTACAGGCAATAATACTTTTTCTTAGCCCCTTCCTCACCTCCACCCCCCCCAAAAAAAACCCCCAACTCTCTATTTGGAAACTGAACATACCTCACTAGGTATATTAGGTAAGTATCTACTTCACATGAAATGCCTATTGTATCTAGATGAGATTTGTGGTATTAACTAATACATTTTGATCAATCCTTTAGTTGTAAAACCACATAAATATTTCAGAGAACCTTTACTTGGGTGGTTCTTAATCACTTTTTACAAAAAAAAATTAGAATATCACCACTGGCACAAGAAATGACATGACCAAGATTTTTGAATAGACACAAAAAGTACTTATAATACAGAGGGCCCACATTAAAGGATTACTTGGAACCTGATGTGTCTGCATTTGCTGAAATAGAGAAAGCTATTCAGTATATTTTATCCATGAAAACTCAACAGGGGGAGAAATGTGATATACTCACAAAGCAATTGAACTGGGAGGCCTGTGACCACTAATGCCCCACTGACTAGTCATGTGACCTTAGTAAGTCATTGAACCTCCATGGACCAGTATTAAAAAAAAAAACCCACAGATTTTTTTTTTCCCCTGGGCAGGCAGTGTGGTATAGTATGAAGAGATTTATAATCCCGTGACCTATGTTTGAATCTTAGCTCTGTTATTTATTTATTTATTTATTTGCTTTTTGGTGAGGCAATTGGGGTTAAGTGACTTGCCCAGGGTCACACAGCTAGTATGTGTCTAGTGTCTGAAGTCAGATTTGAACTCAGGTCTTCCTGACTCTAAGGCTGGACCTAGATCTACTGTGCCACTTATGTGACTTTGGGTAAATTTATTTCCAAGTCTCAGTTTTCTCATTTTAAAAAATGAAAAAGTTGCACTTTCTAAAAAATCTGATTTTAATTTAGAATCTATGATTCTAGTTCTAAAAAATAATCAATGCTTTTAAGTTACTACCAAAGACTACAGAAAGTCTTTGTATATGCTCCACATTTTGCATTTTCTTAATAAACTTACTGTGTGTTCCTGTATTATAATAAATTTTACATGTATCACAATCCCCTATTAAATTCCATGGAAGCAGCAACTGTGTCTCACCTGTGTATATTCCCAGTGACTAGTGCAGAACTCTGCATATAGTAGGCATTTAATAAATGTGGCATTAAGTATGCTAAAAGATTTATAATTTTACTGATGGTTGCAACTGTGCAGCTACTTTATGCATCAATACATATCAAAACCCCTTTTATACCTCCACAGAGAGTGTCATCAGTTTCTAGACTGGGATAGTTTCCTCAATTTCAGTATCTAAAACATTTCCTCACCTAGCTACTCCATGTTCTAGTGATTAATCTTTCTGAACTTAGGTAGTCTAATGACCCCCCCCTTCACCCCCTCAACCCCACCAATGGCTGTCCCTACGGCCATTTCAAAACATTTCAGCATGGGTAGGACATTCAGAACTTTGTGTCAGTGAGCAAGCAATCCTCAAGCACGTACTACCTGTCAGGATATTGCTAAGTGCTAAGAATAGAAAGAAAAATTTTTTAAAAAGTCTGTGCTTATGGTGATTATATACTATTAGGAAAGAATATCGGGTAGGAACATACAGAGTTAGATAGGAACATACAGAGTATTTGAAGGGTAACCTTAAGAGATGGCTTTAGGAGTTGGAGGCTGGGGCTGAAGGCTGGAGGAGCAATAAGGAAAGAACTCTGGTGTCATATGATCTGAGTCTTGAAGCAAGACAGGAATTTTAAGAGCAGAGATGAAGAGGGAAAGTATTCTAGGAAGATAAGACAGTGCAAAGGCATGGAAAGTAGCAATTGTGTATGAGGAACAGTAGATAGGCCACATTGTAGAAAGGCAATGTGTAAGAAGACTGGAAAGGAGAGAAGGGGCCAGACTGTGAAGAACTTATATCAAAAAGAGTTTATATTTGATCCTATACAATTAGATGCGACCACTAGAGTTCATTGAGTGGAGGAAGGAGAGAAGTGGTCATACCTGTGCTTAAAGAAAAATGATTTGGCAGATGTGTGGAGGAGGAATTGGAGTGAGAAGAGAGTTGAGACACTGAGACCAATGAGAAGGCTCTTAAAATAGTCTGGGAAAGAGGTGATGAGAGCCTGAACTGCAGTGATGATCCATTAAATGGAAAAAAGAGAATGTATTTGAGAGATGTACAGAAGGGAATGACAATACATAATAACTGATTGGATATATAAAGTTGAGTGAAAGTGAGGAGATGAGGAAGACACCAAAGTTGTGAACCTGATTGATGAGAAGAATGGGCCATTAATAGTTAAAGGGAACTTAGAATAAGTGGCAGCTTTGAAGGGGGGGGTGGTAGTAAATGCTGGATGTGTTGAGTTAAAGATGTCTATTGACAACGAGTTTGAAATGAGTTGGTGATGATGCTGTTCTGGGTCTCAGCAAAGAGATGTGTATTAGACCTATGGGTCTGGGTATGATCTGCATAAATATAGTAATTAAACCCAGAGGAGTTAATAAGATTGCCAAATGAGAATATCTAGAAAGGAGGGAGAAGAGGGTGCAGGACAGTGCCTTTGAAGATACTCATTTAGTGAGTGTGACCTGGATAAAAAGATTCAGCAAAGGAACATTTGAGGAACCATGGGCACTTGTATGTCATAATGAAACATGGAATGGGACTTTGGTGAAGATGAATGAATCAAAATAAGCAAAACATAGAAAAGTACTCCTGGGCATGAAAGTTGGTAGGAAGGTAATTTACTTCCTCCCACTTCTAAGGGGGTCATACTATAATAGGATAAGAATATAGGGTACAGAAATAAAGACAATGCCAACAAAGCAGGCCACAGGCAATGACAGTGATATAGGGTCTCAGTTCTGAAAATACTATAGCTCTGATGTGAGACTCCACTGGAGCTAGGGATCCATAGTAATTGAGAATGGATGTGGAAATGATGTAGGATTAATTTATTTGATATAAATAATGTATTCCTTAATTATCTATTACATGATTAAGTATTTCTCTTGTAAATAATTGAAATCCAGGAAGGAGGGAGAAACTGAAAGGTGTGTGGGTTTTTATTTTATTTTTTAAAGTTTGTTTGTCAGAGAGAGGTTAATTTGGAATTCAAATAAAGGATATCCCATGAGTAAAGGACAACATAAGAGAACTGAATTTGAATTTTCATTTATTGCTGAGAAGAACAGGAAATTCAATGTCTGTCACTTAACAAAATACGTATCTTTAGGGCTGAAGAGGGCAGAGCTGGGGAGGGGATAACAAATCAACCAAAAAAATATTTGTAGTGTTCCTATCTGATGAATAGAATGAGCACCAGAGACTAAGAACTTTCCATGGTCCTGAAACCCCACTCGTGAAAAACAGACCATTAGCTCTTTAAGGCTGAGGTTAACCTGACCTACATAATCAGTACAGATTTCTGGAATCATAGAATTGGGGAGATGAAAGAGACTTTAGAGATCAAGTAATCCCACTCTTTTATTTTATTGATGAGGAAACAGGCTCAGAAGTTAGCTGACTTATGTGAAGTCATAGCTAGTCAGCAGCAGAGATCAGACAAAAACTCAAGTTTCTATACCCCTAATCTGTAGACTTTTCCCGCTAACAATAACATCATAGTTGCATAGCATTTTTCAGTCTACAAAATACTTTTACCAATAACCTCCTCATGAAGAAGAGAATGCAAATATTATTATATCTATTCTGTAGATGAGGAAACAATCTTAGAGAGGTTAAAGTGACAGATCTAGGAAGTAGGAAAGACTGGAATCCAACCCAGGTCTTCTGAATCCAATGCTCTTTCTACTGTATCATGTTAGGTGACCTCAAATCTTTCTTAAACTTAACCTTTTTATTAACCTGTCTCAGAGATCTGGGGGTACTTGTTGGTTAATCTAGTTAACAGATATATTTGAAGAAAAGGGGCACATGAACTTTTCCTGTTTTGCTTTCTATTCACTATGGCTGTGTTATATAGCCCTTTCCCAAAGAGGTGCTGAATTGTGTAATTCACAAATGTATGTATGAGACAATTGTACCAAATGCACTGTAATGTTGGCTTTAATGTGTCTTTCTCCATCTCTCCACATTTATTATATAGGCTACAGCTGAATAAAAGAACAAATGTTCCCACCACAACTGGAGAGGCAATATGATATAAAAGAGAGAGCATGAGACTAGAATCCAGGAAACAAGAAAATCTAGCTAGCTGGATGGTTTTGGATAAGTACTCTGTAATTTGCTTGATAATCTACTGGTAATTAATATCAAAGAAGGCATATAACCGATACGTATTTGCCAGTAATATCTATTATTACGGAAGGTGTCTAACATAGGATCTAAATTAAAAAGGTACTCAATATAGGTGCTAGAGTCCTCCAGTTTCTCCCACTTGTGTGTATTTGCCGATTTCATAAAACCTCAGAACATTATAGAGATTTATAATCATTCTAAAGTGTTTCATCTAACTGTCCTCTTAGAGGAAAAAAGTGGATGATGAATATCTATTGTACAGAGTCTAGACCATAATATATA
The DNA here is from genome assembly GCF_003287225.1 of Phascolarctos cinereus. Taxonomy (NCBI): domain Eukaryota; kingdom Metazoa; phylum Chordata; class Mammalia; order Diprotodontia; family Phascolarctidae; genus Phascolarctos; species Phascolarctos cinereus. The sequence continues at coordinate 401,346,738 of NW_027555625.1, read as the reverse complement.
GTTGGCTAGACAACTAATTTGTACTTCTATTAACACACCCTATGTGGTCCATTGGTGTCAAAAAATGCCTTGTGAAGGATTTTTGGGAGGAGACAGATAAGAATTATACAAGATGAAACACCCACATTTCTGGATCTGTGATATCATTGGAGTGCTTAAGTATAACATAAAATCTTTATGCTTCAGTTTTCTGACCTGTAAAGTAAAGGAGTTGAGCTAGGTGAATCCTCAAATATCATGATTCAGTGATTAAATCCAATGGATTTAAAATAAAATGTCATTAGTTTCTTGGAATGGAGTAAATATCTTTTCTTTTTCCATTCTCACTGCCAGCACCTTAATTCGGATTATCATTACCTCTCTCCCATACTCTTATGACAGCCTTCTAACCTCTCTTGTTTCTTATCACAACAAATTGCCTTAGAGTGTGTATAGTATATATTGTGCTTCCAGAGTTGCCTTATTAAATTATGACTCTGATCAAATCATTCTGATACTCAGAATCCTTCAGTAATGTCTCCTTGCCTACCTAATAAAAACACAACTTATGTTCTAGGCAAATTAGAATATTTGCTATTCCCAAAAAATATCATATGCTTTTCCACTGGATGACTTCTGTGGCAACATTATCTTACGTGAGGTTGCATCAACTTTCTAATTCTTCCTCATAACTATTAAAGTTCTCCCAAACTTTCAAGTCCAGTTCAAACCTCACCAAAAAAATTTTTTTTCATCTCCCCAATCAAATGTATCTTTCCTACTTCTGAACTCTCACATTCTCATAGTCCCTCTTTAACTCTTTTATGCATTTATTCCCCTTATTTTCATTCGATTTCTTTACTTATATCTTATTTCCCTTACTAGAGTTAAAAAATTTGTGCAGAGGTAGGGAAAAGAAGGGAATAAGCATTTATAGAGTACTTACTATGTGGCATGCAATGTAGTAAGTGCTTTTAAAAATATCTAATTTGATTTACTCAAAAACATCGTAAGATAGGCGCTGTTATCTTCGTTTTAGAGTTGAGAAATCCGGGGTAAACAGAAGTTAAATGACTTGTCTAGGGTTGTACAGCTAGTAAGTGGCTGAGGCTGAATTTGAACTCAGGTCACCCTGATTCCAGACCTGGCACTCTATCCACTGTGTCATCAGCTGCTTCTTGATTTAGGTTCCGTGCATTGTTGAATTTCATCATCTACTTCAGTGACTTGCAAATAGTAGGTTTTCCATAAATGTTTGTTGAGTACACAGATGAAAAGACTAGATTGGAATAGAACTGGGTTGGAATAGACTGGAATGGAATGGAGCAGGACAGGTTTGGCAGAGAAGAGAACAAAATATTTCCAAGATCATACCTGAACACTTATGCTGATTGTACTGTGCCCAATTCTCCCTATATTCTGACTTGCTCTTTGTTTGTTGATTCTTTTCAGAGTCAGTCACTTTCATAAAGTTGGGCCAATATTCTACACTTTTGTAATATTTGGATAAAGATTACCTAGATGATTGACTAGGTTTTTCAGTCCTTATCTGATTATCCTGAGATCCCATCATGGATCTACAGTTTCATCACTGTGGACATTCCGTTTCCTAATGCAGTTTGCAAGTCCTTGGTGATTTAGTGGATAGTATTTAAGAGTTCCTGATGCATGAGAGATGACAAATTTCTTTAACTCAGCCAGCCTGGTTCTCAAGTGGCTGACATTTGATCCATCCTATACCTGAAGACTTTGGACCTTGGTCAGAGTTGCCTGACCTTGTTCTCTATGGCTCTGCACACAATAAAGCATTAGACCTGGCCCTTAGTCTATATGCCTATAATTTATTAGTGGTCTCTCCCATGAGCACTTAGGACCAGAAGGTCATGGGATCACAAATCTATTACTGGAAGGGACTTCAGAGGACATTTAGTACAATGTCTTCATTATAGGTAAGGAAACTAAAACGCACACAAGTTACATGACTTTCTCAAGGTCACATGGGTATCAAGCGTCAAAGATGAGGTTTCAGTCCATGCCCTCTGACTTAAAGGTATGTGTTCTTTCCATAATACCACGCAAAAATGTCTACATGTTTGGGTCTACTGAGCTCTACACATTTTGTATTTATTAGTTGTGTGTATTAATATTACCTTAAAAAAGGTACAATATAAGCTCCATGAGAAAAGTTCCATACTTCCTTCCCCATGACACCATAAAATGTTGCATGTATCTTGTTAGCCTCAATAAATGTTAACAGAATTCAAGTGAACTAAATTAAATCAAGAGCTATTCATCACAGGGATCACATGCAGATCAAAAACTGATAGGGGAAAGCTGGAAGAGACATCAGGAGTCCCTTTTTCCAAGACGAGGAAATTAAATCCCAAAGACTTTCCCAATGTCACAAGGCAATAAGTGGCAGAGTTGGCATTTGAACCTGGGTCCTCTGACTCCAAATCCCATGCTCTTTTCACTGTGCTGAACTGGCTCCCTGTGGCTGTTGTCTATATGATAACAAAATTCAAATGAAGTGCAAAAGAAAAATCATTCCATTGAAATTACCACATCAACATCTTCAAGCACTTCTCTGCTTCCTGGATGACATTGAGTCACAAAACAAAACTGGCTAAAAACTATCCTTGTTAAGAGCCATGCCATTTTGCAGTCTCACACAGGCACCTGACATTTTTCTTTCGATGGACCACTGGTTCAGCATCCATATGCGATGCACATATAGGAGGTTTTGCTTGTTTCAGAGCAAGCCTTGCTCAAACTCTGCTGAATGAATGTGTCTCCTCCAGCTGGAATTCTTTCTCCTGTGCCTTATTGTTTTAGTTTTGTTCCTCCTTTCCTTTTCCAGTATTTAAAATATTACTTCATTTAAGACATTTTCAATGAAGACAATAAGTTAATTAAGCTCTACAAAGCTCCTCTTATTTATTTATTTAGAAAATTTTGGGGGAACAAACATGAAATAATGTTAGAGAAGCACCATGTACACTTATGATAGAAATTGCTCCAAATTACCTTCCATTATTTTCAGTCATAAAAAAAATTGAAAGTGTTTTGTTAAGAGATGATCTACTTTTATTGCCACTTTCTACCCTGAAGACATGTCATGCATCTTTCCTCTAATGAAGTGTTTTCTGGAGAGTGGAATATGGCCCTGTCTCTAATCTGTAGATGTCATGTATTGCTATGGTAACCTGGGATGTCATGGTTTAAAAATCACTTCCTTTGTGAGGAAAAAAATAACTTCAGTTTTATTTACTAATGAATTTTATTCAATCTGCACTAACAAATAGATTCTACCACACCTCCTTTTGAAAACCATGTGCCATCTCAATGTCCCTGAACATTGTAAATGCAAAGTCTCTCAGCTATTCTCAAATGAAATATCCAGAGTAGAAACAAAACAAAACAAAACACAACTTTGTCCTACATGGAAAATGTGAGGTAAGTAACAAATTGGGGCCAAAGTTAAGCATTTAACTTAGAGTGAGCCTTTAAATACATCACAATTAGCTAGGGAGATCACAACTTAGGCGATATTTCAATCGGAATACAAACCTGTCTACTAGGAAAAAAAGAATTTCTTAACTAATGAAAGGTGGTACTAATGAATGCAGATAATTATTCTTTGTGTCCAGCATTCATGGAGGTTGATCCTAATAAGTGATTCCAAATGACATTGAAATACATCACTAGGGGCATTATCTGCCCTCAGTTTACTGCATGTGGACAAAATTTGGAACTGAAACTTACAGGGAAATTACATAAAATATCTATTGTTTAACACTGTCTGTTGGGGTGCTCCGTGACTTAGTGCTACAAAGTCATCTGGAACAGAAAGATTTGGTGGGTTCATTTTGCTCTTACTCGCAAAGCCTCTCAATGAATCAGTTCCTGAAAACTCTGTATTGCCATGTAATTCATACCACTAAACTGGGTATAGGAAATCAAAACCCAGGAAAGTCTCAGTCATGTATGGTGTGGGCTTATAGAAGCAGCTAGGTGGTACAATGGATAGAGTGATGGAATGGAGTCAAGAAACTTGAGTCCAAATCCTGACTTAGGCACATATTAGCTTTATGACCCTGGGCAAGTCAAGTAACCTCTTTCTGCCTCAGTTTCTTCATCTGTAAAATGGGTACAATAACAGCACTTATCTGTCAGCATTGTTGTGAAGACCAAATGAGATATTTGTGAAGTGCTTTTAAAACCCTAAAGCACTATATAAACGATAGGTATTGAATGCTAGCCCCGAAAGAATTATGCTGTATCCCTATTATATGTGATCCATATCACAGAGGTCTATTTCAAGGATTAAGAACACCTTGCATAGATAAAACTAAATCCATCCCCAGACGGGTTTGAGGATTTGAGGATTGTAGGATTAGAGCTTTAGAGTTAGAAGGGACCTGAGAGGTCATCTAGTCTAACTCTCTCATTTTGTAAAAAAAGCACACCACTGCTCAGAGGTTGAGCCACTTTCCCCAATCACACCAGTGGCACCCTCATTTCCTCAATCTACTCAGTTCTCATGAGCTACTCTTCAGATCATCATACCTTCATCTTGCTTTAGTTCTGAAAAGCAAAACCTCCATGTCTAAGAATTCTAAAATCCACTGATCTGACCACAGTCTCTTGGCTTTTTACCTCTCCATCTGTCTTCCATTTCAAAACTTTACTCTTCATATTCACTGTGACTCCCAACTCCTTGATCCCTCAGTTCTTCCCTAGGCCATATCCCCTGTATAAGTCACACTTTTTTCTTCTCCCCATCTTGACCCCTCAGTGAACCAATTAAACTCTTCACCGTCCTCCTCCCTTGAATCCTTATCCCCTTTACCATTTCACTTACTATGCCTTGCCAAGACACATCCTTGGATCACTCCCAGCAGTTGCCACCTTTGCTCCCACACATACTGCTGAAAGAAGGTAGAGAAAATCATGCAATTGTTCTGACTGGGTCCACTAAAGATTTATGTTACACAACTTCAACTGGGCCCTGACTACTGCTAGGCAATCCTTCTCTACTTGACTTATCAACTCACTATACTACTTTCCACTGTGGTTCTTTCAAACCTTTTTATGCCTCCTTACGCCCCTAATGGCTTCCCTCTACCCCATCATCTCAGCTGAGAACCTTGCTTCATATTTGAATGAAATATTGAGGCCATTCATCCATGAGCTTCCTCTTCTCCCCTCTTTCTCGTATCAATCATATTCCTTCTTCTATCAATCACTATCTCCTCCTTCATGCATGTTTCACATGATGAGGTGGTGTTACTACTTACCAAGGCTAACCCTTCTACTTGCTCAAGTGATTCCATATCGTCCTATGTCCTTCATAAGATTGTTCCCTCTGTCATCTCCAAGCTATTACCCATTTTAATCTCTTGCTATCTATTGGCTCATTCTCCATTGGCTCCCTCTTTACTGACTATAAACATGCCCATGTCTCTCCTATTCTGAAAAAGCCTTCACTTGATCCTCCCATCCCAGTTATCATCTTATCTCTCTTCTGCCCTTTGTGATTAAACTTGAAAAGGCCATCTGTAATAGGGGGCCTCCTCTTTCTCTCTTTTCATTCTCTTATTAACCTCAAAATGAAACTCATTATCTTTCCCCATAAACCCTCCACATCTCCTACCGTCTCTATTACTGTAGGGGGCAACACCACCCTCCCAATCCCTCTGGCTTGCGACTAGGTGTCATTTTGGACCCTCACTATCTTAATCCCCTACATCCAATCTGTTACCAGTTATGCTGCCTTTTCTTCTCTGACACTGTGACCACTCTACTGTAGGACCTCATCACTTCACATTTTGATTATTGCAATAACCTGTTGGTGGGTCTCCCTGCCTCAATCCCCCCCCCCACTTCAATCCATCTTCTGTGTAGCCACTAAAGTGATTTTCTTAAAACTCATGTCTGACCATGTTTTTCCTCTTCTTTTTCCCCTACTTAATAAACTCCAGTGTCTTCCCATGGCCTTCAGAATCAAATACAAAATCTTCTGCTTGGTGTTCAAATCTCTTCATAACCTAGCCCTCTCCTACCTTTCCAGTCTTTTTACACCTTACTCCTTACTATGAACTCTTCAGTCCAGAAAACACTATTATCCTTGTTGTGCCATGAACAAGATACACCCTCTTTTGACTCAGGGCATTCTTTCTGGCTGTCCCCATGTGTGGAATGATATACTTTTTCATCTCTGCTGACTGGCTTCCCTGGCTTCCTGTAAATTTCAACTAAAATTCCATCTTCTAGAGCAGGCCTTTCCCAACCCCTCTTAATTTTAATGCCTTCATTCATTATTCTTTCCTATTTATCCTATATACAGCTTGTTTGTATATATCTATATATCTGTTTATTTATCATCTCCCCAATTAGATTGCAAGCTCCTTGATGGTAGGATGGTCTTTTGACTCTTTTTGTAGAACCAGTGCTTAGCACAGTGCTTGGTTTAATAAATTTTTGTTGATTGAATGACTAGTATTAGAGCCAGGGTTTGAACCCAAGTCTTTTGACTCTAAACTAAGTACTCTTCTTATTTTACCCTGAAAAATGGACAGGATAGACTTGAGGAAGCAGTCACTCAGGTCACTGTTGTTTGACCAGAGCTGGAAAGGCCTTCTACAAGGGATGTTCTGGTAAATATTTAATAACCAGCTTTCCCTGCACCCCTAGGTACAAATGATATATTTTATGTTTGATCTGCATTATTAATATTTCTTCTATCACTTTCTTAAGCCTACAAATCAATAAAACAAAGTATCAACCTCTGATTTATAGCAGTTCCTGAGGTGTAAATGCTCACATTGAAATTTAACAATTGATTCTCTGGGTTAGAACTGGCTCCAGTATACCCTTTCCCACCTAATCTTAACGCCTAAAATGCAACCATTTCAAATGTATAGTCCTTTGGGTTGAAGCCTCATGCTCTTTTAAAACACAAATAATACCCAGGAGGGATAACAAATTTAGTTATCATCAGCCATTACCATCTTGATGTTAGTATTTTTTTAAACTAGCTGTGGGCAGGGTTTGATAGGGGTAAGATAAGGGAAATCTAGAGGGTGAGGTATGATCTGAAGCAATAAAGGATAGGAAATGGACCTTCAAGCTTTGGTGTGGGGTTTATGAGGTGAAGGGGGTAGAGGAAGGTACTACAAAGATCAGAGAAGGAGGGAGTCAAAGCGAGTCTAAGTTACATTTTTTTTTACCACTCCATCTCTTCTGTACTTAGTCATCAGTGGACAGTGTGAATTCCTCAATGCCTTTTTGACCCTCTCGGTGAAGAATATTGGAATATTTTAGTCCTCTATATTTTTGCAATGCATGAATTTTCTAACCATCCCTTTTCTGTGCCATAAACTTGCTCCTTTTTATATCTTGCCACAGAGGTCATATCTTCAGGTGAGGTGACTATCTTTTTGGCTTTAAAGGAATGCATTTTTTTTCCTTTTACTCTTTCATACAATTTGTTCCTTTGTCTAGCTTTGGAGAACGTTGTCAAATGAACCAGTCTCATAAATTCTAGATGGATATTAGATACTTAAGACTAATTAATAATGAACAATTGTGACCATTTCACTCCATTGATCAAAAAAAAAACTCTCAATGGCTTCTAATGGCTTAACTAATAGAGTCCAAACTCTTTTCCTTGGCATTCCAGGCTTCCACAATATGAATTAATGTGTTTGCAATCTGATCTCGTCTATTGTGCTTTAAGCTCTAGTAAAACGGGATGATTTGCTATTCTCTGAGCATGCCGCATGATTTCCTGCTTTCATGCTTTTGTCTACTTCATTATGCGCATTTGGAGTGCCTTACCTTATTAATTTCTTTTCTTCCTCACTCAGCCACCTCCTACATGCAGTCTTTCTTATTTATCTAAAGGAGTAATCACTGTTCCTTCCCTGAACTGTTGTAACAACTAATTTGTACATCTATTGTGTTACTAATAATACTTTATTTGTTATTTTCTAGTTATTATTTGCATATTTTTGAGTTGTTAAAAAACAAAACATGGGAATTCCCTTCCTATTATTAAGTACCGGTGGCCAATGTGTACAAGTTAAAAAACTAACCCCCTCTATCTCCCTGAAAAGCTTCTCTCTTTCATGGGTGTGCCAAACAATCATTTGATTCATTGGTTCATTTGATCAAACCCTAAAAAAGGAAATCAAGACTAAAAACATTTATTAAAATCAAGTTTATGGGAAGTAAGGGAGAGAGGGGATATAAGGACTTACTAAATATAAAGGATTAGAAAGGCTTGGGGAGATGGACCAGGAAGTAGGCACTGATTTAGACTACCTATGACCATGCCTTGTTTACCTCTGACCCTGAAATCTGAAGTTGCGGGGTTGAGGAAAGAATTTCCACACCCAGATGTTTGTTTTTTTTTTCCTTGTGCAAATGGAAGTCTAGTAAGAAGTTGCCCATTGCAGTTATCCTGGGCATCCCTGTGACTGAACACAGAGCGTTCTAATTGGCTGCTTCTAAGTGCTCGTTAACCTATTGCTTTGTATTAAGCATTGTTTTACATTTCCAAGCTGCTAATATCAGCCTTTTGATTGCCATGGTGGCTCTGAGGAGCCATTCATGTTTGTCTAGGGTCAGGTGAGATAATGAGGAGGATTTGCCTCTAAAATGCAGTGTTTGAGCTGAGCCTAGAGCTTGTGATTCAAAGAAAGCATCTATCTTGGCCGAGGCCACCATTTCAAAGAAGGAGAGTGGAGGGACAGCAGGCTAGAACCATACTATTAGCACTAGGGACTCCCCTTTTTTAATGACAACCCTCATTATTATTTATTTGTATTTTATCTCTGCTGGATGACATCTAAGGTGCAATTTTTAAGTTAATCACCATTACATAATAACCCCTAATACCTAAAACAATACATTGTAAACTTGACAAAAACACTATTGGCTGTTTTCCTCCTGGTTCTGCTTCTTTCTGGACCTAACGCCTCAGAAACAGGGTCACCCTGGAAATTTCCTCAGAGTCTAGAGCCTTCTCACTCCATAACATCATCGTGCTGGTCTTCTTTTCCCCTTGGTTAGTTTCTTCTGGGGCTTTACTCACATACAGATTCTGGGCCCATTGACTACTTTCTAAGAGCTCTCTCCTCCTATATGCATGCTATTGGGGATCCAAATTATAACAATTAGATACTTTTCTTTGCCAGAAGTTCATCAACAGTCTCCAACTAGTGATATCATCCCCCAGGAATTGGGACAGGACCCAGGGCCTGTAGTCTTCCCACTTTTAATAACCCACATGTGTGTGAGAATTAGTGATTAAAGACAGCTTCTAGACTTAGCTAGACAGATGCCTGCTTTCTCTCAGATTCCCAACCTTGACAACTACTCATGTTCTCTAGGAAAGGCAGTGTGATATAGTGTATAGAGGATCAGACTTGGAGTTAAGAAGGCTTGGTTTAGGCTCTACTCATAATATATATTGGCTGTGGCCACAGGTAAGCCATTTAAACTCTCCATGCCTCAGGCAACTCTCTCAGATTAAAATATACAGATGAGTTGAATATCTGCAGTGGTAGATGGAGTTGTCAACCAGGAGTTCCAGATAACAATGAAATCAGCTGCCCTGACTTACAGAAAAAAAAAAATTAACTAAAGTTCAGTTAAATCTAATTTCCTATCGAAGTGGTAAATAGTTTCACTCATATAACTGTCTCACAAGGTGCTATGAAGATCAAATGAAATAATGCAGATAATGTACTCTGTAAACTTTACAATGCTCTATAAACACTTTCATAATTATTATTAATATAAGTATTGGTATTAGCATTAGTATCAATAAAGACCATGCTATGATGCTTGTATAGCCTAGAAACAGTTTAACTCATTTGTTACTGACAACTTTGTTAGTTTCAATGGAAAAGGTCTTGGAATTTGGATCAGGGTTTGGTAGTCTATATTTTTTCTGAATTCTGCTTTCATAAAAGGAATTGTTTCCAAATCCTCTGAGTTCTCTGTTCCTGTTTGTGACACTTATTGGCCCATCCTTTCACAGACTTTCAGTGACAAATCATTTGGGATTAGTGGAGATAATACTGAACTGAGAATCCAGGAAATGGCCTGGGTTCTGATCCTAATTCTGTTGTTAACTAGTCTGTGTGACCTTGGACAAGTTCTTTAATATCTCTGTGCAAAAAGAGGGGGTTGGATTATATAATATCCAGATCTCTTTAAATTCTAATGTTTTGTGATTTCTAGTTTCATAAAATGGATTCTTTTTACCCCCAAGTAATATTGCCTTTCTCTGTTAACTGTATTGTTGAGAGATTTATAAAATTAAAGGAGGATATATTTGGGGCTAGAAGGAAACTCTGAGGTCTTTTGCTCCTTTCTATATATTTTATGAGAGAGAAATTGAGGCTCAGAAAAGTTAGGTGACTTGCCCAAGGTCACACAGGTAGTAAGAGGCAGAAGAGAAATTGAATTTAGGTTTTCCGTCTCTAAATTCCAGCCTCCTTAAAAAAAAAGGAAAGCAATGTGGAGCCTGGTGGAGGCTGATGATGCACTCCCTGGCTGGTCTAGAAATGTAGCCTCAGAATATGGCAAGCAATAAGCTGTTGTTAGGAATACGATCTTTGGAAACCCAGTGTGTTTTGCAGACTGAAAAGGTATATGGAAACCTATAAAAGATTTGCTGAAATAAGGGGTGAGTTGGTCAGGTCCCCTATATATTTTTTATAAGTCAGTAGCAGGGGAGGAAAAGAATTTTGTACTTAATTCCTAGTTATCTGCCCTGTCAGTAAGAACTTTCCACTTTCCACTGAATATTGCAAATGGCAAGGTTCATTCATCAATGATAGTGGTATTCCTTTCTCCTCTAAGAGGTAATGCTGCTCACTGGTGGCAATGTCACTCTTGTGCCACTTTTCCAGAAAAGAAAGTCAGCATTCATTTGTAAACCCAGGGTCCTTGAAGGAATCTGACTGTGGACAAGGAGGGACAATAATTAAACACACAATATTGGCCCCTGGTAGCACATGATAAAACACTTCCCTCTTCTCAGTAGAAAGAATATTGGGTTGCAACGTTGCATATGTCAGATACAGCGATTGTATTGGTCAGTTTTCCTTACTGTTTTTCTTTGTTGTAAGGGAGGGTTTGGAGGTGAAGGCTGGGGAAGAAAGCTTGGATTGATCAGGAAATGATTGTAGCATAAAAAAGAAGAGACACTGATGAAACTTCTTAAAAAATGCACATAGTTTAAGCTATGGTGCTCTTGATATCAGATGGCTTTTCATCAAAAACATGGTAAGTGACAGGAGAGACAAGACCTAGTTAGGTGAATCTACCTCCGCCCCCACAAAAAAGCACAAAGCTATAGTGACTAGGAAAAAGAAGGGTGGGGTGACATTTTGATGCCTTCCAGAATCAGGTCCAGAAGAACATTTCTGCAAATATTGATCTTATTTTTTTTTCTTGTTTTACGTATTAGTTGGCTCATAATCATATACAGAATGCTTAGGTGGCAAAACATAGGAATGACTTTGCATTCATACAGTTAATAGTAATCTGACTATACTTAGTTTCTTTAGGACTTAGTCTTCCCAGGGTTTGACATCAATTCCTAGTGCTTACTCTGAAAAACAAACCAGAATGAATTTTGTTTGCATGTATACAACACGTGCACAATGAAAAACTGACTAGCAATGGAAAGCAACAAGTATTCAAATTCCTCTGCCGGTCTAGTGTATTGGAAGACATAGAGAAGGAACAATGGAGATGACAACCAGGGATATGGTATCTTCTGCACAATGACAAGTTTCCATGAATGCATGAAGATTGAAAGTCTGGGGGGTGGGGTAGAAAAGAGGGAAATATATCTAGAATGAAGGGAAGTTTTAGGTTGATTTTGTTTTGAATACAGGCTTTACATTGAGCCTTGATAAGAATATTTTAATTGTGTTTGGTCCAACATCCTAGCCTATTAAGATCCTTCTGGGTCCGTATGGTCATCTATTGTGTTGACCTATTCTCCTACTGTGTGATTTGCAAATTGCCACTTATGCCTTTATCCATCATTGATAAAAATATTAAATAGCATAGAACCAAGGACAGATCCCTAGAGTCTGTCATCTAGAAGCCTCCTTGCATATAGAAATTGGCTCATTAATAATGACTCAATGGGCTAGAGTGCAGTCATTCAGCAAATTTTGAATCTGATTCACTGTACTGCTTATCCGCATCTCTCCATTTTGTCCAAAAGGATAATATGAGAGATTTTGTCAAATGCTTTGCTAACATCTAGGTAAGCTACTATATATCTATAGCATTCCTTGGTCAGCCAGTCTAATCACCTGTCAAGATGTGTAATGAAGTCAGTCTTCTGGCATATCTTGTACTTGCTGAAGTGATGATGGTTTTTCATTATTATTTCTTCCTTTTCTAGCTGTTTGCTAATCATTCCTTTAATAATACACTTTAACATGTTTTACAGGAATCAAATTCAAGCTGGCTAGCCTGCATTTTGTATACTTCACCCTCTTTCCATTACATTTCAAGATCCTTAAGAGCAATAACTGTTTTTTTTTGCCTTTTGTTGTATTCCCAGAACTTAGCACAGTGCCTGGCACACAGTAGGTCCTCAATAAATGTTTGATGACTTGACTTGACTTGGAGTCAGGATTCCAGGGGACATAATGGAATGAGTGTACAAAAGAAAGAAAAAAAGGACTAGGGAAGGTTAGGGTTGAGCTGAAGAAGGATGACAGTAGGTAGGTAGCAGAGAAAAGGGCTTTTCATTTTGAGAAACTGCAGTTATGAGTCACAGTGATTAGAGGAGTAAGAGGTACTAATTTGCTATACATAGGTCTGTGGAATTACCAGTTGGTTGGGACCTTTGTCAGGGACCTAGGATGATAGAGGGTGGTAGGAGTGGCGCAGGTGTTCTAGCCATGGCAGCAGTGGGGTTTTCAGGCAGGTACTAGAGAGCTCACATGCAATATAAGCTTTGTAGCTATGTCCCAAGGTAGCAGGAGATGGGACACACCCAGAAAGTATCTCAAATGTGAAACTTGTATTTGGTTTTGGGTCTGGCCTGATGTCTGGCTCACTGGTTCTGTTGAATCTTGATAGGCATGTCCGAAGTGACTTTTGGCTTTGTAAGAGAGGACTGTTTCCTTAGGTTCTATTCTTCAGGCTCCAGATGAGGGGGGAAATAGTTCATATTAGAACAGCTCTTTAAAATTTGCAAACAAGCGGACAAAAACTTCTGCATGACAACCCTATGACACGGTACAACAATTACTGCCCTCATTACCAAGATAGAGAAACTAAAATTAGAGAGGTTATATAATGAATGTACCTTCTAGCTCTAAATCTATACTACTACAATTGTCCAACTTGCTCTTGGCCACACAGCCAGCAAGTGTTGAAACTTAGATGTCTGACTGCCAAGTCCAATCCTCTAGATTTCCAGCTGCCCCTCCATAACATGTTGATTTGTTTTGTACATTCTTTTTGTCAGATTGCTGGGCAGCTAGGTGGTGCAGTGGATAGAGTGCCAGCCCTGGAGTCAGGAGGACCTGAGTTGAAATCTGGCCTCAGACACTTACTAGCTGTGTGACCCTGGGCAAGTCACTTAACCCTGTTTGCCTTAGTTTCCTCATGTGTAAAATGAGCTGGAGAAGGAAATGGCAAACCATTCCAGTATCTTTGCCAAGAAAACTCCAGATGGGGTCATGAAGAGTCAGATACAAATGAAATGACTGGAGACCATTTACAGGGGAACCTTGCCTTTTCATCCTCTCAAACAACTACTGGTGTAGTTATCTTTATGATACTCCATTTGTTTATGAACACTGAAAAGCATGTGTCCCATGAAATGATGTTTTGTGTCCACGGATGACATTGTGCTGATTACATCAAACTCCAGAACATCATGGAGCCTTCTTCATGTGATCCACAGTGAAAAGCAATTGGACTAGTAATTCACAAAAGAAAAAACACAGTTATGGAATTCATTTTATCCAGTTTATAACAGGTCAGCCCATTGAGTTAGTAAATCAATAGGTATATTTTTGACTGGAACTGCAGGTGAACAATGACAGAGGGCAAAATTAAATATGAAGAATAGACAGAGCTGAATCACATATAGGAAGCTGTATAGGGTCTTTAAAGATCCCAGGCTGTGCCCTGTCGCAAATGCCTGCTTTTTAACAATAATAGGCCCATGGTGATGCTACACTGCTAACCATGGAACGCTATCATTTCAGAAAAATCAGAATTTCTAGCCAACTAAAGGTTAATGGAAAGATGTATAGTATGTATAAGTTGCAGTAGGTTATGAGCGATGACTTTTATATACAGAGTTGTAGAAAGATATTAGCAAGGACAAATATGACTAGGAAGGGTGGTGGGGAGTGCCATCAGTTATATGCTAAGAGTGAGGGATAATAGTTAGACAACCAGAGTATTACATTAGTGTCTTTGAAACATTAAATATTCCAGATAAATCCCTCCATTGTACTGAGTGGAGCTTTTATGAAAAATAAGGACAAGAATTGCACAGGATGGATAGGTTATAATCTTCACTGGTGACGGTATATTCACATCATTTTAACTGTATCTCATCAATGTATTAAGATAAAGTTTCTCTGGAAAATGTCCCTATACTTCTATATCAGGGATTCCTAACTCTTTTTGTGCCATTAGACTTTGGCAATCTGGTGAAACCTTCTCAATGTAAGGTTTTTAAAAGCATAAAATTAAATGCATTGGTTTATAAATTAATGATAATAATAATAATAATGAATGTTGATATAGTGCTTATTATGTGCCAGGGATTGTACTAAGTGCTTTACAATTATTGTGTCATTTGCCTCACAACAACCCTGGAGGTAAAGTGCTAATGAGATCCACAGTCAAAAGTAATTGTATTGCTAATTCCTAATTTTATAGATGAGAAAACTGAGATAGACACAGGTTAAATGACTTGTCCAGGGTCACACACCTAGTAAGGGTCTGAGGCCAGATTTGAACTCAGGTCTTCATGATTCTAGGCCCACTATGCATTGCACCACCTAGCTAATACATTGAATTATAATTATCAATTTTGTTTAAGTCCATAGATCCCAGGGTAAGAACCCTTGCTCTCCATTAACAAGCCAAGAAAAATCTAGCTGAATAATTTATTGAATACCTTTAATTCTGCCACAATTATATAGACCAAAACATTGGGAATCTCTAGTATGCGTGCCATAGGCAATACATGACATATTGTTTAGTAGCATGCCCCATATATTTGTTCCTCCACTTAAATTCTCTTAATCAAAAGGGATTACTTTTGACCTCTTCCCACAAAGTAAAAATCCTATGCCGTCAGTATGGAAGTCACTGCTAGGAAGAGGCCACTTTTATTGACTAATTAAAGTAATTTATAATAATTAAGGAATGAAAAAAATATTAAAAAATTAAGGAATAGAATTAAGCCTTTTAAGGCTTGCCTTCCCCCCCCCCAACATTCTGGAAAGCATGTTAATTCAGGGCATAGAGAAGGTAGATAAGTATTAGGTATTTTAAAATGTTTGTTACATTGAATTGAATCTCATCTCTAATTCAGGAGATGCGCAAGAGGGCTATTTCAAAGCACAGAATGACTTCAGTGACCCTTATGTACGCCTAGCTGCCACTTACCCCTCCCTGACCATAGCAAGGGAGGGATAAGTAGTTTGGTACCCAGACTAAGAAGGCTAGCCAACTCCTGGATAGGCATTGCTATCATAGAGTAGGGGTAGGGGTGTTGGAGGTAAAGGGCCAGTGTGGATCTGCAGCAATATATCGAGAGGAATATTTTTCTTGGGAGATTGAATCCCTTGCCCTTTCTCTTTCTCTTGCTTTCCTTTAAAGCTCAGCTAGTGTCATTAAGCCATTTGCCCTATAATGTGTCTCAAAAATGTAAATGAATAGTTAACCATCTACTGAAAGACTTGTGATTTTATCACATGCTAGGAAATTTCCATAAAAATATATGTTTTTGAAAAAGTTATTAATGTTGGATTCTTAAGAAGGTGAAATGAATTGCATTATTTTCATTACAAACAATCTATGTGGTATCCTGCGGGTGATGTTGACGACTAAGTAACATTTATTAAAATGAAAATATGGAAATGCTGCAGAGATTTTGCAGCAAGGACTTCAGAAGTTAGAGACTGAAAAATTAATTCCCCAAATGTTGTATTGAGCCTAATCAGACATCCATTATTATTTTAAAATAGTCATTTAAACTTATTAGATGCATAAAAAGATTTTAACCAGCTCAAATCTTCTTAGCTGACACAGAATTATGAAAATAAATAAGAGGAGTATTGAGTGTCTTTGGTCCTCATGACAGTTTATTTTAGATAGTGTCTACATAGGCAAAAGTAGAGAGTAAAGCAATTGTTCAGGAAATATTAGCAATGTAGGACAATTTGTATTAAAGATCCCCTTTCTCACACTAATCTTTACTTCTCATTTTTTGTCCAGACATGACTTAGTCAGTGTAGGGACCTTCCTGTGTGGACAATCACTTCATTAATGCAGATTAACAACTCATCTCTAACTAGCCATTTTAGAGGTTTTATTTTTACATTAAGGTTTTAAATCTGCCTCTTTACACCTCTTACTTGTTGTTGCCAGTTCTTCCCTCTGGGGCTAAGAAGAGCACATCAAAATTCTCTTCCACCTGATAGCTCTTTGACTATTTGACATAGGTATCATATTTACTTTAAGCTAGGCTAAATATCTCCAGTTCCTTCAATTAGTCTCCAGGCCTTTTACCACCCTGGTCTTCCTCCAAATGCTCTCTAGCTTTTCAGTGTCATTAATAATATTGTGTCCAGAAATAAAGATTATACTCTTTTTCTGATGGCACCAGGACATGGTGTGGACGGTAAAATTCTAATCAACCTTGTCCTAGATGCTAGTTTTCTATTAATGCAGGCTAGGTTAATATTAGCTTTTTTGGCAGCCAAATCATACTTTGAAAATATACTAAAATCAATCAACCAAGAAACATTTATCAAGCACCTACTATGTGCCAAGTACTATGATAAGTTCTAAAACCCTCAGAGTTTTGGTAGATGAAATGCTTCCTGTCCACCGCATCTCTCCCATCTTATATACGGGAAATGGTTTTTCAGAGCCAAAGTCTAAGACGTTAAATTTCTCCTTCTAGATTAAATTTCACCTGTGTGACCCAAGACACACAGTGGAAAGTGTAGGGAGGACAAGGACAGGAGAGGTGAGTGGTGCAGTTGTGGTGAAAGATAGAATATTTAAAGAGGAACAGCCCAACGTGAGATTACAAAAGAATTGTGTGGCTATTTTTGAAGGGTCTTGAGTGCAAACCTAAGTTGTCTGAATTTGACTTGATAGGTAGTGGAGAGCTGCTGTGGCATTTTAAGTAGAGGAAAAATATGACCACATTGTTATAAAGGCCTTCTTGCTCTAAATGAATGAATTCTAAATTCCTGTCAAAAGGAGCTAGTTCTTGGTTTTCCTGAACATAGCTAGATAAACATATATTGGTACATGAAAGGTTGTATAGAGTTACAGTAGCGAGAAACCCAGGGTTTGAAGAGTTGCGTTCATGTCCAATCTCGCATAAAGGCTGTCTGTGCAGCCTTGGGCAAGTCACAACTTTTTAGTGCTGCAGGCAGCTAATACTATGAATTGCAGAGGGCCCAGTCTTCACTGGTAAAGCAAGTGATTTACCAGAGCTTCACTGCACTAATGAAATCACTGTCCTGGTTCAAAAAGGACTAACATGTGCACACATATACACATATTTATATATTATGTAGCATATATGCATGTATATCTGTACGTATACATATATATACAGACTGTCTATATATGTATGTGTGTGTATATATATATGTGTGTGTGTGTGTGTGTGTGTATATATGCATGTATATCTGTATATATATATATATATATATATATATATATATATATATATATATATATATATATATATATGCATGTATATCTGTATATATATACACATATACACACATACCAGTCTCATGATTCCATCAATGGAGGGAATTCTGGGTGAGAGTCTTCCCCTATCTTTTCAGATTGGCACCTAAACTGTAGTATAATTACAATCTTAATCAATTGCCTGAGGAAGTGAGAGGTTAAATTATTTTTGGCCAGGGTCATATGGCCAGTAGTTATGAGAGGTTGAATTTGAATGCCAGGTCTTCCTGTTTCCAAGGCTTGGCTCTCTATGTACTATTAGAATGCTTCATTGGACCCTTCCCACTTCATTATTCTTTAGATTCATTTTCAACACAGTCAACCACCTAGGCAATCTTACTATTCTTCCTACCACTGTTTGTGTAATCCCAATCCTTTCTACCTCCCCAGGGGAAAAAAAAACACTGCTTCCTGGTCACTCCTCCTTTGTATGTGTTGTTTTACCCTATTTAAATGCAAATTTTAAGTGTAGGGACTGTCTCTTACTAAAATCTATATCTATATATTATACATACATACACATGCATATATACATACAGATACACACGTACATATATTCTGTGTGTGTGTGTGTCTCTCTCTCTCTCTGTGACAGGGCCTGACATACATAGTAAGTGATTATTTCATCAAAACCCCCCCCCATCCTATGTAATACGTATGCATGTATCTAATGTGTTTATATGTGTGTATATATGTATATAAAGGCCTATATTTGTGCATATATCTATAGGACGGGATGGTGTGGAGGAAAAGATATGTTTTGAATCAAAGAATCTGGGTTTGAATCTTGATTCTGTCAATTAACTACCTTAGGTAAGCCAATTAGTCTCTCTGGGGCCTCAGTTTCCATACCTGAAAAATGAATAAATGAGATTAGATTACCCCTAAGTTCCCTTCTAGGTAGAAATTACCTATGCTTATCTATATGGCAATATCCCATATATTACTATTGAATCCCCTTAAAGTTTATACAAATTAGTATGCAAGTATCTTAGCATACAGAAATTTAAAAGCCTTCATACTCTGCCTCTAACTATCTTTCCAGGCTAATTTCACATTACTCCTCCTCAAGTACTCTATATTCCAGTCAAATTGTTCTACTCGTCCTCTAACATGATATTTCATCTCTGACTTCCATGCTATTTCACTGGCTGTTGCCAGTACCTGGAACATACTTTTTCCTCACCTCTTCTCTTGGAATCCTTATATATTTTTAAGATTCAACTCATGTCACTTTTCAAATGAGATCTTTCCTGATTTCCCAGCTGTTAATACTCTCTCCCGACCTCCAGATTCCTTTGTACATATCTTTATTCTCTTATCTATATATATATATATATATATATATATATATATATATATATATATATATATTATTTCTTTTCTCCTAGAGGTCAAGTATAGATTTCTTTGTATTTGATTCCTGAGTGCAGAGTCTGGTATACAATAGGTGCTTAATAATGTTTGAATTGAATTGAATTTCCAAGATTTTAAATTTAGGAAAATATCAGTTATATTTGGATATTGTAGAAGCTGAGTATTTCTATCAAAATAGTGAAAAACACAGAGGCATATTTTCAGCACCCCATTTTAAGGATGCTTTTTAAGCCTTGCATTTCATTAAATTGGACGGCTGGATAGAAGAGTCATGCTAAAATATTGTGATTAACACCAAGGAGGCTTAACAGACAATGCTATTATAGGTGAAAGACTGCTAATTGCACTCTTCCCAATAACTTATTGATTTTAATCAAATCTTCCTAAAGCAGAATGCCAGCAGCAAATGGATAACTAGATAGAGTGGAAACATAACAATGGTAGTAGTAATATGGGAGAAATTATTCATGTTTGATTTGTATAAAATTGAACAAATATTCTTGATCAGCATTTATACAAATATAGATTCGTCGGAAGGTGCTATCTAAATTGCTTCTCTCTCCGTGTATTGAAAATTACCATAACTGTTAGCATTTTTAATTATTTTGATCTGCTGAAAATAGATTAAACTGAATGGGAAATTGGCTTATTAAGGCTTATATATTTGAGTTAATATGAAATTTCCCAGCAAGTGTGTCAGCAGACTCTCTTAGTCTTAAAAACCATAGACGGTCCCTAGTTTAAAAGGAGGATTTTAATTCTTTTTAAAATTTTAAAATTATTTTTATTTATATTGTTAAATATTTCCCAATGACATATGAACATTTTTTAACCCTCTCTTTAGAAAAATTAGAGTTTCAAATTTTCCTTCCCTCCTGTACCTCCCCCACCCCCACTATGAGGAGGCAAACAATTTGATATTGATTATACATGTGAAGTCATGTGATACTTGTTTCCTCATTAGCCATGTTGCAAAAGAAAGCACAAATAAAATAAAACAATAAAAATAAAGTGAAAAAACGTGTTTGTACTCTGTATTTAGAGTTCATCAGTTCTTTCTCTGGAGGTATATAGCATCTTTCATTATGGGTCCTTTGGAATTGTATTGCATCACTCTCTTAATTAGAGAAGGTAAGTCATTCATAGTTGATCAACATACAACATTGTTGTTACTATGACACAATGTTCTCTTGGTCATATAACTAGTGAGCGTCCAAGGCCAGATTTGAACTCTGGAAGATGAGTCTTTCCGACTCCAGCCTGGGCACGCTACCCACTGTGCCGCCTAGCTGCCTCATAGTATTCTTTCACAATCATATACCACAACTCGTTCCACCATTCCTCAATTAATGGGTATTCTTTCAATTTCCAATTCTATACCACCACAAAAAAAGAGCTGCTATAAATATTTTCCCCTTTTCTTTGATCTCTTTGGCATACACAAGTAGTAGTGTTACTGCTGGGTTAAAAGAATGAAGAGCTTTATAGCCCTTTGGGTATAGTTCCAAATTGTTCTCCAAAATGGTTGGACTAGTTCTCAACTTCACCAGCAGTGAATTAGTGTCCACATTTTCCCACATCCCTTCTAGCATTTATCATTTTCCTTTTGTGTCCTGTTAGCCAATCTGATAGGTAGGAGGTGGTATCTCAGAGTTGTTTTAACTTGCATTTCTCTAATCAGTAGTGATGTAGAACATTTTTTCATATGACAATTTATAGCTTTGATTTCTTCTTCGGGAAACTGACTGTTCATAACTTTTCATCATTTATCAACTGGGGAATGGCTCTCATTTTTATAAAGTTGACTCAGTCTCTTATATAACTGAGTAATGGGGCTTTATCAGAGAAACTTGCTGCCACAACTTTTCCCCAGTGAGTTATTTTGTTGTTGTATGAGGACAGGGGGTGGGTGGTAGAGTAGGGAGGGATTGGGCAGGGTGTAGAGGAATAACTGCTTTTACTTCCACCTATCTAATGAAGCCTTCTCTCCATACATTGAGGACTAAAAAATGCTCAAATGAGCAAGTGACTTGTTTGACAGACTGAACAGAGTTTTTGTAGGGAACAAAATCTTGCTAGAATAAATTTAACACTTAAAAAATGGAGAACCCTTGAAATATATCTTGTATTACAAGAGCTGTTTCTCAGTGTGAGATTCAATATAGTGTGAAACACTGAAGAGCTCATACTTTGGCCATTCACTGATAATGAACATGAAGCACAATGAAGAGCTTGAATCGCAGCCTCTCGGCAGTCCCCATGGAATCCTGCAGACTGTTTGTCTTGTGGGAATGTCTCATTCATCAAAATGGTGACATTGAACTTAAAGGCAGATTTCAAATATGGGCATAACTGCCCTTTCTTGATGGGTATTTAAGTGGTTTCCCTTATAAATCAAGCACTGCTATAAAGACTGCAGTTGCTGAAGATCCCTGCTTCTGTCCTGAAACGAGATATTTTCATAGCTTAAAGGAAGTGAATATCTAAAGAGGAAAGTTGGAGTAGTTAGACTTCTACCCTCTTAATGACGACAAGGTGGATGACATATTTTAAGGCCTTCTGCAGGAAGTCCTGCTTTTACTAGAGAAAATGCAGAGGCAGCGAGATGGGAGGTTTGATAGTTCTGGAGCCTAGGATAATAATGATGATGATGATGATAACCAATATCTATGTAGTATTCACCATGTGCCAGGCACGGTGCTAACTACTTTATAAATATTATCTCATTGGATCCTCACAATATCCTTGAGAGGTAGGTGATATTATGCTCCTCATTTTACAGATGATGAAACTGAGGCAGACAGAAGTTAAATGACTTGCTTAGAGTCACAGAGCGAGTTAAGTGTCCGAGGCTAAATTTGAACCCAGGGCTTCCTGCCTCTAGATCCAGTGCTGTTTCATGGGGCCACTTAGCTGCCCCAAGATTACCTAGCCGGGTACTCTTTCTAAAAGTATGTTGATGTCCTATCAAATGCTGTGAATCTAGTTTACTAGCTTAAATTATTCAAAGTGAATTTCATACACAAAGGATTATTTTGGGGACACGGCCTGTGATTTCACTGATATAGAGTACTTTGGGAGTTTTTTACTCCCTTTGACCAATGCTGAATGGTGCCTACTCTGTAACTGATAGTCTCAAAGAGGCAATGAGAAGTTAAATGGCTTTAACATGATCACAGAGGCAGTTTATAGCACAGACGGGATGTAAACCCCGATCTTCATGACTCAGGGTCAATATGCTCCTCCATTAGATTGTAAGCTCCTTGAGGGCACTTTTGTAGCCTTTTGTATCCCCCAGTACTTAGCACTGTGCCTGGCATATACTAGGTGCTTAGTGAATGTTTATTGACTGATTGACTATGCTATGCTTCTCTGTGCATGCTAGGATGACACATGGGATAACATGTGGATAAAAATCTGACTAGATGAAGAGAAATAGAGTGGTGAAATGAAAAGACAAGTAGCCTCATATTATTAAGATGCCGGTTTCCATCTTGTGTCACAGAGGAAGTCATCTAGCCATTCCTCCCAGTGCATTCTTCCTTCCTTGTATAGTGCTTTAGGATTATGGCAAACTACAATCAATTGCTTATTTCAAAATAGTTTGATAATAGATAAAAGAATAGAAATACACTGTTAGGATTTTTGAATAGGAGTCTGCAATACTGTAGTATCCACAAGTATCAGCTTGGGAAACGTAGTTTTGGCTTTATACAATTAGAGAACTCATCAAATTGGTTAAAAACACTCCAGTTCTTCTATTCTGGAGTATGTTCATATTTTTCTTTGGTTGAGAGCTGTAGAGAAGTGCTGTATAAAGTCCCTTTTGAATATAGACCAACCCATTGTTGTCTATTTGGTTAGATCACAATTTCCTGGCTCTCAAACTGACTAATATGGAGCTTGGAAAAAAATACACTCCCATATGTACGTACAAATACACACACACACACACACACACACACACACACACATATATATATACACATATACACACACATATATATGTCTCTCTATATGTCTCTATATGTCTCTATATGTATATTATATGTATATATAATTTTGAAATTTAGGAACATAGTTTTAAAAAAGTATAATAATAATACTAGATGACATTTATACATAAAGTATACATAAAAAGTAAAGTGTTTTTTAAAGACACCAAATCATTTGAAACACACAACACACTTGGGAGGGAGGTACTACAGGTATAATTAACCTAATTTTACAGGTGAGGAAACTGAGAATCACAGAGGTTAAGTGATTTTGCCTAGGATTACAAGATTACATTTTGAAGACAGATATTCCTGCTTCCGAATCCTGCACACCACTCACCAGTTCCACCTCTGCTACCTAGCTCTGTTGCCTTGAGGTAGATTTTTTTTTTTGAGTGGGATGGGGGAGTCTTAGTTTCCTTATCTATAAAATAAAGCAGGGCTGAGGGGTGGGACTAGATAATCTCTATTCTGTATTTGTGGGGACTAGATGTTTTCTAAGGTGTTTTTCCTCCTGCTTTAACATTCTTGGTGAATGAATGAACAGAGGATATGCAGTAAATATTTAACAGTATTGATGAAGGCAACATAACCCCTCTTCACCTTTGCTGCGTTATATTGACTTAATTTAGAATTATAGGAATTCAGAGTTGGAAGGGATCACAGAGATCAGCCAATCCAGATTCTACATTTTACAGATAACGGCACTGATATCTAGAGAAGTGTAATGATCTGCCCAAGGTCACCTATATAGTTAGTGGCAGGGTCATAGAAGAATGTCAAGCTAGGACTCCTGATTCTCAGCACAGCTATCTTCATTTGACACATATCACATTGTTTGGGAGGAAGCATTAGCTCCCTAGGCATCAAAATAATTAGGAAACTCAGAGGAAATAATCAGTCAAACTAGTTTACAGACAATGAAACTATTTAACTACCTACAATGTCTAGTGGGCTTCGGAGATTCCAAGTTGTTCATAATGGAGTTCAAGGTTGGCAGTGGTGACATAAAATCCACCTAATGCTAACTCAAGAGGCCCTTCACAAAAATGAGTGTGCTGGGTACTGGGTGCTGACCCATGGTTCCTGCTTCCATTGCTTGAAACTTTCAAACCTGCAGGAAGAGGAAAAACTTCTCAAAAAGAAAGTCATGGACAGCGCCATGGCCAGGTTGGGGGAGGGGTGTGTGGATTTGTAAAACACATTGCCACTGAACAGTGGAATGCTGGGTAAATGAGGAAGTAAAAACAAATGAGACGATTCGTTATTAGCTTGAAAGATGTGGAGAAAAAAAGCTCCCATTTAAAAGAACACTTTGGGGCTTTTCCTTCCCCAAGAAATATGCTTCATGTCATCTAGACACTAAGTAGATTTTCTTTCACAAAAACTGTTACATTATCTGGGTAAACACGTCAGTCAAACACTACAACTAGCAATTTACAGCAATGATGCTAGATTTAACACCGAGAGTGCGAGGTTCCAGGGGGAAATAGTGTTTGTATTTACCTCTTTGTTACTAGAACAATTTTATTTAAAAGGTTTTTTTTCCCCCTGAACAACCATGAAAATTGGGTATTTATGCTATTTGTATCCAAAACAAATCTCTAGGACTTTGTGTGTCTTCACTTTGAAATGTTTTCTTTGTCAAATTCAGAGATCTCAAAAAATCAATATTAATTTATGACAATTTAGGGGGTATGCCCAGGAGTAACACTTTTAATACAGTGATCTTGTAGGGAAGTGGTGACATTGCATCTCATTCAGTTTGCTTATTATAGGCTTAATCATTACTTATTAATTTTTCTTAGTTTCAGGAGGTTTTTACAAACTTAATATTCTATTAAGGTAGCATCTGTTGGAGGAATTATCTTGGTTTTTTAAAGCAAATTTTAACTGATTACCATGAATCTACATAATTAGAATTAGGTCTAATTATGTAGTGTAAATACATGTAATATATTTATAACATATAATGACATAATTATGATTCACAATAATGTTGAAAAACTCCTCCTTAAAATTAGGAAGAAAAATCTGCTGCATAACCACTTCAATTTATTAGAAATTTTACAATATATGCTTTCCACAGCTCCAAAGCTATAACTAAGTTTAGAAATCAAACCTACACATAACACATCCATATATATGGACATAGTTTATACCTAAAACAATTCTATTTTTCCGTGTTCTTAAAATCTATAAATACTTCCATCGTGATTAAGAGGAACAGATTTTCCTAGAAAAATTTCAACCAACTGCTGCATTTCAACACATCCTGAAGATTAGTGGGAATTGGCACGCAGCTTGGGATACCCATGGCATTCAGGACCAATTGCTATTGTGAGCTGTTTTTCAGTTTTTGTTTATAAAGCCATCAGTTCAATACTTCTAAGCAGTAAAATTGTTGTAATGGACAATCTCCATGGTTCATATATACAGAATCATATCTTTTACAGTTTTTGGAATTTCTAATGAAAGTTCAATGGAAATCTCCATGATTTGTTTTATCACAGAATTTCAGCATCGGACGGTATCTCAGAAGCCATTTAGCCATTCAACCACTATTTGAAGAAGAATAATTTCTATAATATCCACCCTCCAATCAGTCCCCCCCCCCACAAGTGTTTGTCTAAAGACTTCTGGTAAGGAGGGATCCAGTACCTCTCAAGGAAGTGTGCTCTCCTTTTGTATAGATTCAATCATGAGGAAGTTCCCCCAAGCCATTCCTTACATTATGTCTAAATTTGACTTTCCCTAACTTCCATCCGTTTCTCTCTGTTTTGCCTTTTGGTGCCAAGCCAAACAAACTTAGCTCCCCTTTCACATGACAGCCCTTCCAATATTTGAAGATGTTTACCACAGCCCTCTCACTTCTTTCATTCTCTAGGCTAAACATCCCCATTTTCTTCACCTGATCCTCATACAGCTTGCTTTGGTAGCTCTTTCCATTCATGGGCAGCTCCTATGAATGTTCTCCAGCCAACCAATTTTCCTCCTGAAATCTAATGCCCAGAAAGAAGCATTTGTTCCCCAGATGTCATCAGATGAGGGCACAGCACAAACGGACAGGACTATCACATGTCTCCTTCTAGGCCCTAGGCCTTCTTCAATACAAACTCACAGGGTAATGTACTGCAAAGCCACAACTTGTATATAGCGACTGGGACTTGAATACCAATTCCTAGTGATAAGTCTGTTGTCTTATAGTGTTATTTTATTCTTCTATTATTTACTTCTTGATGTGTGTGTGTTTTGTCTCCTTAAGTACACTGGAAGCTCCTAGGCATCAGAACTAATGTCATATAATTATCTATCTCCAACAGGACATAGTGGCTATTCTTTCTTTCTATCTATCTATCTATCTATCTATCTATCTATCTATCTATCTATCTATCTATCTAAAATAGAGGGTAAATTAGGGGTTTTTTTTGGTAAAGAAAATTCTCTGCCACTAGATCTGTCAAAAGGTCATATAAGATAATTTAAAGTGTTTTCTTTTCTTTTCTTTTTTCTTTTTGGCTAGGCAATGGGTTTAAGTGACTTGCCCAGGGTCACACAGCTAGTAAGTGTTATATATCTGAGGCCGGATTTGAACTCAGGTCCTCCTGACTCCAAGGCCAGTGCTCTTTCCACTGTGCCACCTAGCTGCCCCCTAAATATTTAACTGGTATTTTTTTTTTTAGGCAATTGGGTTTAAGTGACTTGCCCAGGGTCACACAGCTAGTAAGTGTCAAGTGTTTGGTCTGAGGCCAGATTTGAACTCAGGTCCTCCTGACTTCAGGTCCAATGTGCTATCCACTGCACCACCTAGCTGTCCCTTAAAGTGTTTTTTTTTTAACAAATGAACTTGTAATTGATGAATAGATGTCACACTATTAAATTCTGAACAAACATTTCTAGCTCACATAAAAAGCAACATAGGATAGTGAAAAGATATGTGTACCAAGAATCAGATGACCTAGGTTCCAGGCTACCTCTATCACTTTACAAGCATGAACTTAGAAATTTCTTAACTTCTCTCGGTCTGCATCTTCATGTCCTCTTGGAACCCTTCCTGGGTCCTCAAATCTTCTCCTTCTATACTGTTTCACTTGGTGTTCTTGTCAGTTCCCATGGATTAAATTATCATCTTTATGTGAATTATTTTTGAATCTACTTGTCCAGCCTGAAATCTTTCTCATGATTGACTTACATCTCCAACAGCCTACTAGACATCTCAAGCTGTAGATAACATAGACATTTTAAACTTACCATGTCCAAAACTGAAGTCATTATCTTTCCTTCCAAAATGTCCCCTCTTTCTACCATCCCCATTATTGTTTAGGATACCACCAACCTTCCAGACACGCAGATTTACAACTTAGGTGTCATATTCAACTTTTTACTTTCTCTCACCTTTCATATCCCATCTTTTCCAAGGCCTATAAATTTTACCTATGTAATATCTGTTGTTTATAACCCGTTTCCTCCTCTGCTGGTACAGGCCCTTATCACTTCATTTCTAGACTATTGTAGTAACCTGATGGTTGGTTTCCCTGCCATAAATCTCTCCCCACTTCAGTTCATCCTCTTCTTGGCTGTTAAAGTAATCTTCCTAAAATGCAGGTCTGATATCATCCTTCTTCTCTATCCATATTCAATAAACTGCAGTGACTCCTTACTACCTCCAGGGTCAAATATAAAAATCTTCTCCATGGTGTTCAAAACCATTCAAAAGCCACCCTCCCTTCCACCTTTCCGGCATCTTACATCCTATACTATCCTCTCCATACCACATACTCTGTGATCTAATGGCGCTGGCCTCCTTGTTGTTCCTCAAACAAGAAACTCCTCCCAACTCGGGGCACTTTCACTGGTTGCCTTCCAATTCCTGGAATACTCACTCTCCTCATCTCTGCCTACTGGCTTCCGTGGTTTCCTTCACGTTCCAGCTAAAATTTCACTTTTTACAGGAAACTTTTTCTAATTCTCCTTGATTCTAGTGCCTTCTCTTTGTTGATTATCTTCACTTAATCCTGTATATGTGTGTGTATACATACATATATGCATATGTATGTGTTTTTATATATATATACATGTGTTATATATATATGTGTGTATATGTGTGTATGTATATATATAAAATATACACAGACACACACACATATATACACATACATACATACATATATATGCATATATATACACATACTATATATATATATATATTTGTGTGCTATCTCTTCCATTAGGCTGTGAACACTTTGAGGGCAGGCTCTATTTTTTTTTTGCCTTTAAAGTCTCAGCACTTACAACAGTGCCTAGTGTACAGTAGACATTTAATAAATGTTTGACTGACTGGCAATCAAGTCCCCTATGGCTCCACTCATTTTCCCTATAACTTTCCTTACCAAAGCACCCCTCATTGGCTATTTCTCTCTTATTTGCCTACCTCTTTTAGAATTAAGCTATTTGAGGGCAGTAACTAATTTTCAAATCTTATCTCTAATGCTTAATATGGTGCTTGGTAAATAGTAAGAGCTTAAGAAATGGCACTTTACTTTTTAATTAATTCAGCTATTCATTCATTTATTTATATATAAAAAGTGAGGATTGAATTGATGAACTATAAAGTCCCCTGTAATTCTAATATTCACTCATTCTGTGATCTACAAATTGGGTAGTAATTAAAAACACACCATTTATTTGTTTCCTCTGAGAACTGATATTCAAAGATGCCGAGGTGACTCACACACAGAGAGGAAATTGTGAAGTAGACAAAATTCTGAGGCCAATCTGTGTTTATTTTTTGAAATTTCCTCCTTTGTGTCCATCTTCCTCACTTATCCCCACTACTAGCCATTGAATGATCTCATGTCAACTCTCTGCGTGTTCCCCCATAGTTCCACCATTCTTGGAACAGCTTTCAGGCACTCAGACTCTTTTGATCATCCTTTTCTGATCCTTTCCCCTTATCAAAATTCATCTCTTCTATGCTTTTCTGATATCTATATGGTTTGCCAGTTGATAAGAATTTATCTAATAAAGGAATTCATGCTTAGGTAGTCATGGGTGATAATGGTTTCATGCATTGTCTCTATCAAATAATGTATTTGCATTTTAACAAGGGCTCCAATATCTTAGATCAAAGAATGTGAGGCATTCTGGCATGCTGGGAGAGGAGATATTCTTGAGTGATATCTTTTGCCATTTCTTAAATTGTATCACATAGGTAGCAGCTCACTCTTTATTTAACATCATCCAGCTGGCCCATTGGCCATCTTTCTACCTCCTCATCTGGATCAATAACCTCCTAATGAGACCTCTAGAATTCATGCCCCCATTCCTGGGAAAGTTAATCCACTTAACTTTGGAATTCCTATGCTGGTATTGAACCATCTTGGCTGTGGACTTACTGAGCACATTTTTAGCCCACTCTATTTGGGAACCCCAAGCCTCCAGATCATACTTCATACATCCCATTCAACCATCCACCCATATCATGTTGTCATCAGTCTGGTCCTGACATGTGTACTCTTTTCACCCTTGACTCTATTCTTCATCTTTTGCTTTGGGATGGATCAATTCACCAGCTTCATAATTCCTTAGAACAAAACATGTCCCCTTGGCTACTACTTCCCTATGTCTTATTCTCCTTATTGTAATATAAGCTAATTGAAGTCAGGGACCATCTCACATTTTTACATATACATCTTCTGGGCTTAGCATAGTATATGCTACATAGTAAGATTACATACATACACACACACAAACACACACACACATACCCACCCACCCACCTATGTATGTATGTATGTATGTATGTATGTATGTATGTATGTATGTATGTATATTCATCCATCCATCCATAGGTCCTATTCTACTGCTAGAAGAAATTGGCTTGCTGAAATGAATTAAGACAAGGGAAAGTTAGAAAAGGTTTAATCTGAACCAAGTTGTATGAAGTTTGAGTTAGTTAGCATTCCTTCTTCTATTTCTTCCCAGTTACTAACTCACTCCTGTGCCTTGTTTACTTACTTTATCTTGACTAGGACAGGGCTGTGGTCTATGATTCTGTGATATACCTCAAAGGAAGGAGTGAGCTGGTGCTGCAGAAGTTGGCTGATCCTTCTCTACTTGTCAGTTCTGAAATTTGAAAAAAGAAAGACAAAATGAAACCATAAATGTCAACTTCAGTCACTTGCAATCATTTTTCCCTAAAAGACATCAAACATTTCTAAAAAGCTTAAGAAATGCTAACTTAAATTCTTCCATTGTGCCTTCCTACTTTCCTCTAATAAATAATCAATCAATAAACATTTTTAAAGCACCTATTATGTGATTGTAGGGACAGGATGAGAAATTCTCTACTTTTTTGTTTTTTGTAAATAACACAGTGTGTTGGAATGAAAAAACTGAAAGATAACAAATATCTACAACTTTGGCAATGAACCAGGGCCAAAATGCTTTCATGTTTCCCATATTTTACTCTTCACTAAACTGAAAATAGAAAGGAAGAAAGAGGGTACTACCTGAATATGGAATTAAGAATCACTTGAAGGGGAAATGTGAAACTACTTTGTTATGATGGCACTGAAACTTCTTCTTTGGCATCTGAATTGAGCTGCTAGTCCCCCTAATTGCTATTCCTGTGCTGGCAGGGTCATGGACTTACATATTTACTGTGCAAAGTCTTTTTCATCTCTAATGCATATCAAATAATTTGGGCCATTTCTGTGTCTGATGAAATGGATTTTTTTTGACAGAAGCAGGGAAATCTAAGCATTAGTCATCACTTATTGCTAATCATAGAGGATTAGTTATTTGTTTATGATTATGAAACATTTACATAGCATGCCCCTGGTATAAATGCTTTGCTGATCTCAGGAAGAAGGGTTATAGATAGGGCTTACAGTGTATAGGACCCTAAAAGATCTTAGATGTCTCATTCTGTAGGGGTCTGTTAACACTCTCATAGATACCCTCTGCCATCTCCATTTTAAAAATGAACTATTGCCCAAAAGTTAACAGCTTGTCCAAATCAACTTTTGTGTGAATAGAACTTGGAAATCCTGTTCCCAGTCTCAGTCTAAATTCTTTCAGCCAGGTTATTAAGGGAAAGATGTTCAGATAATCCACATCACTGTTGTTACAAGTGCATGTTATAGCTACAGTGAAATGGAAGGAGTGTTAGATGGAACAAATTATCATCCATAAAAATGTGTGGGAAAAGACTCATTTTAGGTTTGTATGTTGGATAAGTGGTGAAAAGATATATCAGCATTGGAAACTAGTTAATTATTGGGTCCCTACACACAGAGGGAACTGTTCCTCAAAGGACAAGGATCTAGTTTCTTGCTAACAATGAATCATAGAATTTTAGAATTGAAAGGGACCTTAGAGATCATTTAGTCTAGGGTTACCAAACCCAATCAGTACAAAATTGGCTTAATTCCCTACAAAGAGAACTTCCAAAGCTTTAGTGCAGAAGCTGCTGGTAGCTCAGGAGCTTGGAATCAGGGAGGAAGAGGCATATGGAAGTGATTTCACCACGATGCAAGTAGAACAAGAAGAAATCTCTATCTATCTACTATCTATCTATCTATCTATCTATCTATCTATCTATCTATCTATCTATCTATCTATCTATCTATCTTTTCATTTCTGGGACACAGTATTGTTTCAATGCTGCAAAAGAAGCCTTGACTAAAGAACTGACTCTTTCTGTACTAAGGAAAATCTTAGGAGAGATTGGCCAAAGACCCTGCTAAGGGGTGAAGGAGTGAATGTTTATTAAGTACCTACTATATGCCAAGTACTGTGCTAAGTTCTTTTCAAATGATATATTATTTGATCCTCAAACAAACTTGAGAGGTAGGAACTATTATTATCCCCATTTTACAGTTGAAAAAACTGATTTGCCCAGGGCCACCCAGATACTAATTATTCAATGAACATCTGAACTCAAGTCTTCTTGAATCTAAGCTCAAAACTTTATCTGATGCACCACCTAATTACACTGTCTCTTGCAACTTTCCCTTAGTCTTAAGAGGGGTCAGTTCCTCAAAGTGTCCTTTGCAATTCCAAGACCATGCTACATTAAATTTGTAGCTTTTTAGAAAGGACCCTTGGATATAAAAGTTTTGTGGACCAATGTGGACCATAAATGATTTGCCCCCAATCTGAATCTGTCTGCAAAGTGGTGTTTGGGAAACATTAATCTGGTCCAAACTCATTTTGCAGATGAGAAACATGAGGCCTAGATAAGTTAGGTTAAGCGCCCAAGGACATGGAACTAACTAGTGACGTCTTAAAATAGGAAAGACCTACTTGAAGCTCTAAAAGAGCGAAGGCTGGCCCCGGCCAACTCAGCCTTCAGTAGCTCTGCTGGCAAGAAATTGTAATCTCCAGTGTTGTACTGTGGAGCTGTGGAGTGCAGGGAAGATCAGCGTCAACAAACTGGAAAGCTCAGCCAGGGATCTAGAAGGGGGGAAGTTGGGTTGTGAGCATTTTCTTCAAATTAATAATCTGGCAGCTCATTTTTGAACAAACTCTAATTTGTATGTGGCACCTTCTGTTAAATCTGTCAGCACCAAGTTACTCTCATTTCACATTGGCTTGCTAGCTAGAAAGGCTGGCATTGCTCCAGACTCTCACCCGGACTAACATGGGCCATAATCAAGTTTGCTGTTTAGCTGAAACTATTAGAGATATTTCATGATAAAACACAGGTGACATTATAATATGATCTCTATTTAAAATCAAACCAAACAACAGAAAATCCAACCTTCCATTCCAGAGATGTATTCAAAACACTAAATCTCTAATATTATTGCTTTAAAAGAACTCTTTCTCTTCTGAGGAATAGTCTTGTGCAGGGGTTCTTAATTTTTGTGTGTGTCATGATCACTTTAGCAGTCTGGTGGAGCCCTTGATGGTTTTAAATGCATAAAATAAAGTACACAGAATTACAATGGAAATCAATTTTATTGAAACAGATATCAAAATATTTTTCCTAACCAAGTTCATAGATTCCCTGAAAAATATATTCATAGACCCTGTGGATTCCAGGCTACCAATGCCTGGTTCAGTGGAAAGCATGCAGATCTAGAGAAAGGAGCCCTGGGTTTTGGGTCCTATTTGTGTCTATCTAGCAGGGTGATCTCAGTCAGGCTCTTTGGTCTCTCAGTATTTCATCCATGAAATGTGAATTATAAGAATGGGTAAATCAAATGAAGCAGTTGAAACTAAATTTGTTTGAAAGGTTAAAAGTACTACGCGCAAGTAAGTTGCTATTATCATCATTGTTATAATCACTATCAAAATCTTTTAATCATGATTTCTGTTTTGCTGAACTGAGGTATATGAAAGGTCATAATAGTACACATCCAGAAAGAGAAATGGAAGAGCCAGTCTTCCAGAATCAGGTTTTTTAGTCCTTGGGAGATGAGATAGGATACCAATCCTGAAGAGTACTTCCATTTTTATGGTAGTAGGAGGACATTGCTTTAGGCATATAAAAATAACCTTTCTTAATATCAAATTTATGAGTATACATCAAAAGATAATTTTCCCTGGATGCTTGCTTTCATTGGGACCAGTCATACCAAATATAATAAACTGATTATGTTGGAAAAATAAGATCCAAACCAAATAAATGTACATGTACCTGCAGGCATTCCAACAGGATTTTTTTTTAACTCAGAAAGTAATTATGCCATTATCTATTACTGTACCTAGTGAGCTGTGAAGAGACAGTGGAATTCATGTCTAGTATTACTGGCTCATTTTTTCCCCTGCTAAGAACTAATATGTCAGAAAAGTGGCTAAGAAAAGAGGCGTTCGAAATATTGAGATTTATAGCTGTTATGGACACATAATAGAAATGTGGAAACAGATATATTGATAATAAGTAACAATCTGCAATGACTGTCAGTTTTGTGCTCACATCCTTAGAAATTATCCTAATGGATATGAATGTACTTAACAGATGCGTTTTACTTGAGCAATGTTTAATATTCTTTGGATAGTAACAGAAGTTGGTATAGAAAGTTTCAAGGAGGCAGCAATGTTTTCATTAGCCTGAGAAAGGTCTTTGGCCACAGCAAGGGAGAAGAAAAACAATTTAAGTCACAAGAATGGAAAGTAGGTTGCTCCTACTTCATTATCTTTCAGAGTTCACCTCTATTTCCTCCTCATAGACATTAAATACATGGAGAAGCTGGAACAGGCCCAAAGAAGGACAACTAAAATAGTGAAAAATCAGAATACCAGAGCACAGGAGTAGGAACTAAAGAAATCAGGGGTGCTTAACCTAGAAAAAACTTTGAATAGTAGGGAATATGATGACTATCTTCAAGGGTCTGGAAAGCATTTGTAAGGAATAGGGACTAGATTTTTTTTGGTCCTAGACAGCCAGATTAAGAACATTGAATCAATTAATAATCATTTATTAAATGCTTACAATGTTATAATCTAGACACTGTTGTAGGTGCTCTGATACAAGGACAAAAATAAAAGTTTCTGTTGTTAAGGAGCTCACATTTTATTAGAGTCAACAGGTACATAAATAAATATATACTAATTATATACATGTGTGCAGATTATATTACACACACAAACATACACATTATATATATGTTTATATATATATGTTTATATATATAATTTTACTAAAATCAACATAAGGTAATTTGGGAGAAAAAAAAACTAGTAACTGTAGGAATTAGGAAAGGCCTCATGCAGAAAATGGGGCTTTAGCAGAACTTGGAAGAAACCTAGGGATTCCAAGAGGCAGAGATAATGAGGTGTATGCCCCAAGCAGGGTAAATAGCCTGTGTGCAAAGGAATGGAGGTGAGACATGAAGCTGTATGTGAGGAATAGTAAAAAGACCAGTTTGTCTAGACTGTATGAAGGGGAGTAACATGTAATGAAGTTAGAAGGGCTAGTTGTAATTAGATTGTGAAGGGCTTTAAATGCCAAACAGATGAGTTTGTATTTGATCTAAGACGTAAAAGGGATCCCATAGAGTTTATTGAGGACCAAATAGAAATGAGAGAAAAGCAGATTTCAGCTTGATATGTTAATAATCCATTGGCTCTATGTATTTTACTTCTTCCAATTTAATTAAGAACTTTTGTGGACCAGATTTATGCTTTTGGTTGATTGATTCAGTAGAGGTATATTGGAATTGTTTTCACCTTTTTAATGGATTGATTCTGTAACTCAAAGAAGTGTTCTCACCTGACAAAGGTGTGAAATACTTTTCTTGCCCAGGTACATCAATTACTATTATCTGATGTTTTTGGTAAGACTCTTTTTGACTTTAAAGTCATTTTTGGGTCTATTCCAGAATTACGAAAAACAGGTTTAGTGCTAGGAAGAACCAGAGCAGGCTTAAAATATCTCTCTGAAAGGTGCTATATTTTATGCCTATTGTTCTTGATATTATTGTGTTGGTAATAAACAATTTTCCATGTGCATATCGAATTCTTAAGCATTCTTGGCATGTTTGAATTTATATATTTGAAGTGTATGTTTAAGCCACAAAAACAGAATTAAACCAAAGTTTGGATGGATCAATAAAGGTGATGGAGATGTCAGTACTTTTGGGCAGCTTGTTCAATGATCACTGAATCTATGAGCTGCTCGTCATTCCCCTAGGACTTTTTTTCTCTTCAATCAATATATTCTTTTCTTATAAATGTTTATAGATTTTTGATTAATATAAGCTGTGTCAATTCTGTGCATAAAGAATGTGACATGTAATTGGCCAATTTTTGGAGGTGTCATTGGTGTTCTTGTTCTATGTAGTGGATATGTGATGCCTTCTGTTAAGAAAGATGGCATCAGGCTTGCTTGAATCAGAAAGAGATTTGGTAAAGTGCTTTGCTAAATATTTGTTCACCAATGTGAAGTGCCTGAGTCAATAATTATGGATATCCTTTGGGCTTGCTCCTTTCTAGTTTTGCAGAGAAGCTCAAGTTTTAGTCATCTCCCTTGAAATAATCTTTCTGTCTTTCATTATATGAATCATATGCAAGCTTTCTGTTTTACATTTCATCCAATCTGTATTTTTGTTGTATAACATCTCTTAGACCACCAGACTTTTTCTTGTCTTCTTCAAACTTCTACAGTATAGTTTTTGAACGATGTTGAAATGTTTGTTTTATTCTTTAGGCTGCTTTGAGTTCTATTACTTTAACTTTTTTGGTTTTTCACTTTCAAATGCTGATTAAAGGTATTAAGATATTTTATTTTAAACATTTCAATCTCATGTTTCTTTTATGTTGCAATGTGGCTTTCTAGTTTTCTACTAAACATCGTGGCTAGATATTGAAGTACACTTTCAATGTCTTTGACTTAAGTAGTTTTGCAAACCACTTCAGCCAATCATGTTTGACATTTGTCCTTAAGATATTTCTAGACAATTCTGCTTTTCCTCCCTTTGGACCTTACCATGACAACAACCACAGCATATACTATTTTGTGCACGTATTGAAATGTTTTTGCATTTCTCGTCAAATAGTGTGGGAGAATACATTTGTCCATGATGATCGTAATAGATAGCAGCTTTTAATTTTTTTTGTTAATTGGTTTACTAATTGTATTTGTGCTGTCAAACTAATAAAGGAATTTTCAAGGTTCCAATCTAAGTATACCCATCTCCATTTTAAATTATTTAGGAATGTTGGAATTTTTTTTTATAGTTCATTCTTTATTAGTTTGTACTTCTAGAGTTTGCATTGTTTAGATTTATCTATACTTTCAGGTTGTTCAGCTTTCCCTGCTCAGGGTTAAGTATTCTAACTCTTTAATTTATGCTCCTTTTTCAGAAATTTGTTTGTTTTTAATTGCCTTGCATTTATTTGAAATGTGTTATTTTGTAACTTGGAGATGAAGATGTTGCCAACAGCAGCAGCAGAGACAACAACAAGAACATGAAATTTTCACTAAAAACTGGTAAGCACTATTTTCAATTTTGTGATAATACACTAATGGTGCATAATAAAAATAACTAATATTTTCAGTCCATTTTGTATGTCCTTTTGATTTATATGGTTTAGTGGTTAGTGCCATGTGCACTGAAGCATTTCTAGCAGGTGGGATATTGGTATTCTTTATTT
Organism: Phascolarctos cinereus; assembly: GCF_003287225.1. Lineage (NCBI taxonomy): Eukaryota > Metazoa > Chordata > Mammalia > Diprotodontia > Phascolarctidae > Phascolarctos > Phascolarctos cinereus. Next base: position 401,309,263 of record NW_027555625.1, on the reverse strand, counting down.
GTTCTAATATGTCTTGCCTTCCTGTGTTTATCAGAACACAGAGGAACGCTATTTCAATTAAAGGAAACTGACTAAGCATTCCCTGGATGCCAGTGAGTTTTCTAGAATTTAGATATGAACACATGTACCAACTGCATCCCCGGTTGATCTGGTGAGGATGAGGGATTGTGGAAGCAGTTTCCACTCTGAGTCTAGAACTGTGAACTGTATTCCTTTTTCCTGCTGGGACATCTAGTGATGACTAGGTAAGCAACTCAGGCAGAACAGGCCAAGGCTGTAGACAATGGGCAACTTCCCTGTCCTAGATGTAATAATGGCAACTACTGGAACATGGCAACTAGAGCACATGTACTGGCCTAGACGGGCCTGAGATTGGATTGTCTCTTCTGTTTTGTATTTTCTTCCCTGAGCATGCATGACAGAACAATGCTCTGGAGACACATGTTTTTAACCTTGGAGGCAGGGCTCAGTTTTAGATCAGTGGGGCAGTAGCACAGCCTCAGGCACTGGCCAAGAGGGACAGTGGCAATATTTATAACAGTATTGGGTCTGGCACAAGTGCCCAAGCTCCATCAAGGGGTTCATAGAACCTGTCAAAGTGGAGTAGCAGTATCACTGGGCCCCAACACAGGGAGTCAGAGGTATCATTTAGGCTCAGTAGACAGGGGCATTTAAGTGGTGCAGTGGATAAAATGCCACGTCTGGAGTCAGGCAATCATTTGTGTGACTCTGGGCAAGTCACTTAATAGCTGCCTGCCTCAGTTTCCTCATCTGTAAAATAAGGATAATAATATAATCTACCTCCCAGGATTATTGTGAGTCTCAATTGAGATAGTATTTATAAAATACTTTAACACAGTGTTATATATATAACCATATAATTGTACTATATAAGCGTTATCTATTATCAAGGGTAGCACACAGGTAGGCTTATTGTAGTCCTTTGTTTTTTGTAATCTGGAACTGATAGGCCATATCGCCACCAGTATAGTACCTGGGGGTCATCCTCATAACTGACTTCTCTCCAAGGAACAAGGAATGAAATTGATGGGAGTTCCCTCGCTTACCAACGACACAGGAGATGTAAAAATAGACTCTAAAAATCTACCCAGCCACCATGGGGGAAGGGAGCATTCCTGCAGCAGTGGCCTCCAAGGGAGTAGAGCTATGGTGGCCACTATTCTTTTCCCCTACCATGAGAGGTAGGGGAGGTAGAGGTACTGGCTGTTGTGCTAGGGGAACATTGAGTGGTGGGTTATAGAGGGCAAATCTCAGTATTCACTGAAAGTCAAGCCTATTCATTTTTCACATTGACCTTGTCACACTGTAACCAGGCCATTATTTTGATCCAATCCTGATTAAAGCCAGAGGATGTGGGCCAGACCTGACTAATGCTGGGATGGTTCAACTTAGGGAGTGGGATGAATTGAGAAACTCATAGAACAAACAAAGAAGGGGAAACAGAGAGTGTCTCAAATAGCTTGATGCAGTTTAAAGCTTTTAAAGATGCACTAAGACTTTTGGGACACCCAGTATAGTCAACATTTATTCATTCAACATACAACAATTACTCTTTTGGAAAGCTTTCTTGCCTGTGAATTTGCTGTGAATTGTGCTGGTCAGAAGAACGAATCATACTCTAACTGCTGGTTGTTCTTTGTGTTCTGAGCTCTTTTTTTTTTTTGTTTAAAGTAATGATTCATGTCAAACTGTTTACTTATTATATACAAAAATATTATTAATATTAGTTATTATATTAGTTATTACTAGTAATGGTATTCTTAAAACTTATCATTACTAAGGTAGTTTGAAAGAAAGGTTGGGGCTGAGTTGTGTATCAGTTGATTCTAAAAGACAAAATTGTGTAGAAAAAGGTTAAAAGGAGAAATTATCCGATGAAAATGGGGTGTGAAAGGAAGAACTAATATAGAGGAAGCAGGTGGGAATGGAGGGCTGGAGTACTGAAAGCTAACTCTCATCTGGGTTGAAGAGGAAACAAAGAGTATATCTGAAGAGGTTTAGAAGTCTTCTGAACTTCTAGAGAGGTGAAAAAAAACTGTGGGATAGGGTGGAGGAGGGACTTTTAGAAGGGTATATGGATTAATATTAGAAGGGTGGTGTGAATAGATAAGGAGGGACTATTAGAGAGTGGCTAAATTAAGGAATAAGAGGGTAAGGAGAGAAGATACAGTAACCTGAATCGGGTGAAAAGAGAGGCTGAGAAGGAAAATAGTAAAAATAAGATGGAAAGAAATTTGCAAATAGTAATTATAACATTGAATGTGAATTAGAAAAAAATAATAACAAAATTCATGTGGAAAAGCAAAAAGTCAAGGATATCAAAGGAAATAATTTTTTAAAAATGTGTGAAGGGAGAAAGCTTAGCAGTACCAGATCTGAAACTGTATTATAAGGCAGTAATCATCAAAACTACTAAGAAATAGAAACACAGATCAATGCAATAGACTAGACATACAATTTACAGCAGTGAATAAACATAATAATCTTGTAAAGTGTAAAGACTTAAGCTTTTGGGATAAGAATTCACTATTTGGTGAAAATTGTTGGTAAAACTGGAAATCAGTATGGCAGAAACAGGGCACAGACCAATAGTTTATACCATTCATGAAGATAAGGTCAAAATGGATACATGACCTAGATATAAAGAGAGATTTTACAAGAAAATCAGAATATGGAATATATTACTTATCAGACGTATGGATAGGCAAATAATTTATGAATAAATAAGAGATAGAGAGCAAAGTATAAAATGGATAATTTTGATTACATTAAAAGTTATTGTAGAAATAAAACAAATGTAGCCAACATCAGAAGGAAATCAGGGAAAATCAGGGAAAAATTTCTATACACAGTTTATCAGATACAGGTCTGATATCTAAAATATATAAAGAACTTGGTCAAATCTATAAGAATATGAGTTATTACCCAACTGATAAATGGTAAGGATATGAACAGGCAGTTTTCTGATGAAGAAATCAAAACAATTTATAGTCATATGAAAAAATGCTCTAAATCAGTATTGATTAGAGAAATGCAAATTAAAACAAATTTGAGATATCATTTTACACCTACCAGACTGGCTTAAATGGTACAAGGGGAAAGTAACAAATGTTGGAGAGGATGTGGAAAAATTAGTGTCCTAATTCATTTTTGGTGGAATGTAAACTGATACAACCATTTTGGAGAGCAACCTGGAATTATGCCCAAAGAGTTATTAAATTACCTATACCCTTTGACCCAGCAATAGCATGATCTATTTCTACTTGGTCTATTTCTGAAGATAATTAGGAAAAAAGGAACCTATGTGTTCTAAAATATTTAAAGCAGGTCCTGGTATCAAAGAACGTAATTGCAGGGATGCCTATTAACTAGGGAATGGCTGAACAAGTTGTAGTATATGGTTGTGATGGAATATTACTGTTCTGTGAGAAATGGTGAACTCAATGATCTTAGAAAAACATGAAAAGGTTTGCATAAAATAATGAAGAGTGAAAAGAGAACCAAGAGAACATTGTATAAAGTAACAACAATACTGTTTTAAGAACAGCTTTAAGCAAATAAGTTATTTTGACTATTGTAAATCAAGTATAAAAGACATATAAAGATGCTATCTCCATCCAGAGAAAGAACTGAGAAATAGATGTACAGACTAATTTTACACACACACACACACACACACACACACACACACACACACCCCACACACCCACACACCCACCCACCCCTATTTGTATCTAATGGTAGCCATCTCTAGGGTGGGGGGGGTGGAAGGAAGAGAAGAAAAAAAAGCAATTTACATGATAATTTTGTATATTTGAAAGGAATAACAAGTTGTGCATGGTAGATTTGCAGTTTATTTATAATCTTTTTTTTTTGGATGGGCAATGGGGTTAAGTGACTTGCCCAGGGTCACACAGCTAGTAAGTGTTATGTGTCTGAAGGTGGATTTGAACTCAGGTCCTCCTGAATCCAGCGTTGGTTTTCTCTCCACTATGCCACCTAGCTGCCCCCATTTATAATCATTTTTTAATAGTGCTATGTTATGGAAATGCTTGTTTTATTCCATAAATTAAAAATAAATAAATAAATAACATTTTTAGCTAAAAATATTTTGAAATATTTTCACTCTCTCAGACCAGAGATGTCAAACACTAGAATGGGCTTTATGTGGCCTATAACATTCCTGAGTGCTATCTGAACTAGATTAAAGTGTAATTGGGAAATATTTAACAAAATAAATAAAAATACAACAAAACATAAATAATATTACATTTGAAAACTAAGTCAATATGCTGCCCACAGGGATACTTATGTATAGATTAGTGGCCTCCATTTCTATTTTAGTTAGACAGCATTGCCTTAGGGTAGCTAGGTGACGCATGGATATAGTGCCAGGCCTGGGATCAGAAAGACTCGTCTTCCTAATCTGGGCTTGGACATTTACTAGCTATGTGATCCTGGGCAAATCACTTAACCCTGTTTGCCTCAGTTTCCTCATCTGTAAAACAAGCTGGAGAAGGAAATGACAAATTACTCCAGTATCTTTGTCAAGAAAACTCAAAATGGTGTCATCAAGAGTCAGACGTAACTGAAAAAGACTGTACAATAACAATAATACAAACCACTGTCTTAGACCAATGAAGTTTCAAGTATGATTTCCCTGACTTTTAGGAGAAAAAAGCTATTCTAGCCTTCTTGGAAATAGATATTACTCCTATAAAACTATGGTTCACAGGATTACTGAATAATTTTTTTGACACGTGTGTTAATATGTATTTTGTGTGTGTGTGTGTGTATGTGTGTGTGTATTCTGGAGTTGTCCAAAGGCATTTGCACACAGCTATAATGAATTAGATGAAGGACTCTGATTCTAAGGCCAGTCTTTTATCTACTACACCACCCTGCCTTTCAAATCTGTGTATTTGTCTCTTAAGAATATTGGTGTTAAAAAGAGGAATTTTTGTTTTAAGGAGGAGACTAGGATTTTGAGAGCACTTCACAATTTCCCAAGTGCAATCCATACTACTCTCTTCCTCTTTTTAAATTCTGGTCCCAGTGCATTGTCCATCTTCAGTATCTGATTCAAGACTGATTGACCAGCTCAACAGACTATCCATTAAATTGCATATCACAGTATGGACAAAATTCTTTCATAGATCATAGATTTACGTCCAGAGGATCCCTCATCAGTCAGTTAGTCTAAGCCCTTCATTTTATGTATGACCTAACTGAGGCTCAGACAAGTTGTTTTTTCCCCAAAGTCATACAATGATTAATTAGCAGAAGTGGAATTCAAACTCCTGTCCTGTGACACCAAATCCTATTTTCTTTCTATGGTGACAGACCGCCTTGGTTTTTCTTGGGTTAATTGTTAGGTTAAACTCCTGTGAATGATTATAAATCCCATTTAGAATATTGCAATAATTAGCATAATACTATCCATAAATAGATGCTTTTGGAAGGTCTCATTAAGGTGAAAGAATACTGGAAAAGTGAAAGGACAGTGGCTTTGAATGGCAGGGAAAAGATTTTATATTTGATACTGGAGGTTATATGGAGCTACTGCAGTTATTCGAATATGGAGAGAGTGTGTGTGTGTGTGTGTGTGTGTGTTTGTATGTATGTATGTATGTATATGTGTACATGTGACATAGACATGCACTTTAAGAAGATCAATTTGACAGCTGAATAGAGGGTGGAGGATGGACTGCAGGGGGGAGAGACTTGAGGCAGAGAGACCAAGCAGTACCCTATGGCAACAGTCTAGATGTTAGGTGATAAGGATCTGAATCAGAATGGTGGCAGTATCTGAAAAGAGAAGGGAGCATATATGAGAGACGTTTCAAAGGACAACAGATTGCATTTTGGAGTGGGACAGGTCAGAACAAGGAGCTGAGGATGACAACCAAGCTGGGAGCCTAAATGAATGGGAGGATGGATGGCGGCGCCTCATTAGCAGAGAGTTGGACTGGGGATAGGGAAAGAAAATGAGTCCAACTTTGGATATGTTCAGTTTAAGATATCTATAGGACATCTTTCTTATAGGATGTCTATAAGGGCACCTTTGTTAAATGCAGATTCTGGGAGGAGCTGCCAAGATCCAATCAGAGGGAAGCACAAGGGGCTACAAGACACTGATGAGGTGTGACTTCTAGGGTTTTTGTGATCTTGCAGGATGAACAGATTTCTCTGGCATTATGGAGAAATTCAGATGAGTGTATCCTAGTGGGAAATAGACATTTCACATACATTTACCATGAAGAAGCCAATGTAAAGGAATGCAAGTACTACTTTGATACTATTCTGGGTCTCATATTATACCAAATCTTTCCTATACCTACTATCTTTAATTATTTAGGAGCTATTTTAGGAGGTGGATGAGTTGCATCCTTTGTCTTTTTTCTTCTGCTACCCTGACTTTATGCCTAGTCGTTGTTTCATAGGACTACTATTAAAGCATGGACAAAAATACATCATCATCGAGACTTCCAGGAGCCAAGATGGTGGAGTAAGCAGTAAGTCATTCTCACTCACCCTTATTGACCTCTAAAAACCCAGAAAATATTGCCATAGGAAAAAATCTGGAACAGCTGAGACAGCAGAAAGATGGGGTGCAGGAGTCTTTTAGCTCAGGAAGCTTGGGGATTAATGGGAAAGGTCCCTCTCACTCTGGTAGAAGGGGAACAGTACAGGATGAGAGGTGTTGCAGTAAGCCAATGGCAAATCCTCATTTATTTGCAAACCAATGGGAGATCCTGAGCCCCAGGGTGCTGGAATAGTCAAGCACCAACACCAGTCCCCCCAATCCCTGAATGCCTTGGCACAGGCAGGGTAACCAGTAGACTCCATCTTGGAAAACCACCATGTATGCTAGAGGGCAGGTGTCCTTCAGCAGCCAAACATCATGGTGCTTCAGCACAACTCCAGGAAACACAACTCCAGGCCAACAGGTATCCTATAGTGCTTCAGAGCAGCCTAGGTGAGCAGACATTCTCCAGGGGCCAGACCCCACTCCACCCCAGAGCTTCAGGGTTGTTGACCCCAGCTCAGCACCAGGTAAGCTGCTAGACCCCTACAGCCAAAAGCTGCTGGGACCCAGCAGACAAAGCTAGTGACTAGGTCCCTGGCCCCCAGCATAAGAAGCTTGGGTCAGTGGCCCCTGTGCTCCAGCAGGAGAGCTTAACTTTAAAAGCCAGGAAATAAAGCAAACATCATGAGCAGAAAGCAAAAACAGACAATGATCATAGATACTTTCTATGGGGACAGGGATGATCAAAACAAAACTTCAGAAGAGGACAATATTGTCAATATACCCACATCCAAAACCTGAAAAGGGAATATGAACTGGTCTCAAGCCCAAAAAGCCTCTTGGAAGAGCTCAAGGAGGATTTTAAAAGTCAAATAAGAGAGGTAGAAGAAAAATTGGGAAAAGAAATGAGAGGTATGCAAGAGGGAGTCAACAGTTTGGAAAAGGCAGGACAAAAATTTACTGTAGAAAATAAGCCCTTAAAAAATACAATTGGCCTAATGGAAAAAAAAAGGACACTGAAGAAAACAACTCCTTAAAAAGAAGAATTGACTAAATAGAAAAGAAGGCACAAAAACTCACCGAAGAGAAGAACTCCTTAAAAAGTAAAATGGGCCAAATGGAAAAGGAGGTACAAAAAGTAATTGAAGAAAATGTTGTTAAAAATTAGAACTGGGCAAGTAAAAGCTAATGACTCTATGAGACATCAAGAATCAGTCAAACAAAATCAAAACAATGGAAAAATAGAAGAAAATGTAAAATATATAATTGGAAAAACAATTGAACTGGAAAACAGATCCAGGAGAGATAATTTAAGTATTATTGGCCTACCTAAAAGCCATGATCAAAAAAAGAAAAAAGCCTGAATAGCATCTTTCAAGAAATCACCAAGGAAAACTGCCTTGAAGTCCTAGAACTAGAGATTCTTTCATAGAAAGAATCCACCAGTCACCTCCTGAAAGAGATCCCAAATTGAAAACCCCTAGGAATATCATAGCCAAATTCCAGGATTATCAGGTCAAGGAGAAAATACTGCAAGGAGCAAGAAAGAAACAATTTAAGTATCATGGAACTACAGTTAGGATTATGCAGGACTTTTCATCTTCTATATTAAAAGATCAGAGGGCAGGAATATAATATGCTGTAAGGCAAAGGAGCTTGGATTACAACCAAGGATCAAATACCCAGTGAAACTGAGTGTAATTTTTCAGGGGAGGAGACAAATATTCAGTGAAATAGGGGACTTCCAAACCTTCCTGATGAAAACACCAGAACTCAATAGAAAATTTGATCATCAAATATAAAACTCAAGAAAGTCATAAAATGGTAAACAGGAAAGAAACACACACACACACACACACACACACACACACACACACACACACACCATGTTATTCAATAAGGGCAAACTACATCCCTACATGCAAAGATGATACTTATAACTCTTGAGAATTATATCTTCATTATCACATTTAGAAGGGATATATATAGAGAGAGGGCATGGTTATAAGTTGACTTTGATGTGATGATAAAAAAAATTAATTAAGTGGTGAAAAGGGATTGTACTGGGAGAAGAGGAAAGGAGGAGGCAGAAAATGGTAAATTACATCACAGGAAGAGGCACAAAAATCTACTACAATAGAGGGAAAGATGAGAGGGAGATGAGCATTGTTTGAATCTTACCCTCATCAGATTTTGCTCAAAGAGGGAATAACAGGTATAGAAATCTAAGTTACCCTATAGGAAGCAGGAGGGGGAAGGAGAAAGAAAAGGGACATGATACATAGAAGGGAAGGAAGAAGTAGTAAGGGAAAAGGGAAAGAAAAGGTAGGGGGCTGATAGAAGTAAGGGCATATTGAGGAAGATGGTGGTGAAAAGCAAAACTCTAGTGAGGAGGGAAAGGGAGAAAGGAGAGAGAAAAGCATAAACAGGAGGTAAAATAGGATGGAGAGAAAGACACAGACAGCAATCATAACCGTCAATGTGAACAGGATTAACTCTCCCATAGAAAGGAACTGAATAGCAGAGTGGATTAAAAACCATAATCCTACAATGTGTTGTTTACATAAAAAAAAAAGTTGAAGCAGAGGGATACACACAGACTAAAAGTAAAAGGCTAGAGTAGAATATATTATGCTTCAGCTGAAGTAAAAAAAGCAGGGGTAGCAATCCTGATCACACACAAAGCAAAAACAAAAACAGATCTAATTAAAAGAGATAAGGAAGGAAACTACAACTTCCTAAAAGGTATAATAAGCAATGGAGTAATATCATTACTGAACATATATGCACCAAGTGGTATAGCATCCAAATTCTTAGAGAAGTTAAGGGAGTTACAGGAAGAAATAGACAACAAAACTATACTAACGGGAGAACTCAACCTCCCCCCTCAGAGCTAGATAAATTTAGCTATAAAATAAACAAGAAAGAACTTAAGGATGTGAATAAAATTTTAGAAAAGTTAGATATGGTAGACCTCTGGAGAAAACTGAATGGGCATAGAAAGGAATATACCTTTTCCTCAGTGGTACATGGTACCTACACAAAAATTGACCATGTATCAGGGCATAAAAACCTCACATTCCAATGCAAAATGGCAGAAATATTAAGTTCATCCTTTTCAGATCATGATGCAATAAAAATTACATGTAACAAAGGGCCATTGAAAGATAAACTAAAAATTAATTGGAAACTAAATAATCTAATCCTAAAGAATGAGTGGGTCAAACAACAAATGACAGAAAAAAATCAATAACTTCATCCAACAGAATGGCAATAATAAGACAACATACCCAAACTTATGGGATGCAGTGAAAGATCTTATGGGAAGTTTTATATCTCTCAATGCTTACATGAATAAAATACAGAAAGAGGAGATCAATGAATTGGGCATGCAACTAACAAAGCTAGAAAAAGAAGAAATTAAAAATCCCCAATTAAATACCAAATTAGAAATTCTGAAAACCAAAGGAGAGATGAATAAAATTGAAATTAAGAAAACTATTGATCTAATAAATAAAACTAAGAGGTGGTTTTATGAAAAAAATCAATAATATAGATAAGCCTTTGGTTAATTTCATTTAAAAAAAAGAAAGAAGAAAAGCAAATTACCAGTAACAAAAATTAAAAGGGTAAATTCACCATCAGTGAAGAGGAAAATAAAAAAAAATAATTAGGAGCTATTTTGCCCAACTGTATGCTAATCAATTTGACAATCTAAGTGAAACAGATGAATATTTACAAAAGTATAAATTGCCCAGATTGACAGAAGAGGAAATAAAATACTTATATAACCCCATTGCAGAAAAAGAAATTGAACAAGCCTTGAATGAACTCCCTAAGAAAAAAAATCTCCAGGGCCAGATAAATTTACAAGTGAATTCTATCAAACATTTAAAGAAAAATTCATTCCAATAATATATACAGTATTTGGGAAAATAGGCAACAAAGGAATCCTGACAAATTCTTTTTATGATACAAATATGGTGCTGATACCTAAACCAGGAAGAGCCAAACAGAACAATTTCCCAAAATCACATAGATGCAAAATAATACAATGATTGCAAACAAATTAAAGCAACTTATCTCTAATATAATATACTATAACCAGGTTGGATTTATACCAGGATTTCAGGGATGGTTAAATATTAGGAAAATTATCAGCATAATTGATCATCAACAACAAAGCTAACAGAAATCATATGATTATTTCAATAGATGCAGAAAAAGCTTTTGACAATCTACAACACCCATTCCTATTAAAAACACTAGAAACATAGGAGTAAAGGGAGTCTTCCTTAAAATGATAGGTAGCATTTATGTAAAATCATCAGCAAGCATTACATGTAATGGAGATAAGCTAGAAGCATTTCCAATAAGATTGAGGGTGAAACAAGGATGTCTGTTATCACTGCTATTATTCAATATTGTGCTAGAAGTGTTAGCTTTAGCAATAAGAGAAGGAAAAGAGGTTGAAGGTATTAGAATAGGCAAAGAAGAAACAAAGCTATCACTTTTTGCAGATGCTATGTTGGTATACTTAGAGACTCCTAGAGAATCAAGCAAAAAACTACTTGAAATAATAAACAAATTTAACAAAGTTGCAGGATATAAAATGAACCCACATAAATCATCAGCATTTCTATATATTACTAACAAAGCCCAACAGCAAGAGATAGAGAAATTCCATTTAAAGTTATTGTAGACATTAGGAACTATATGAACACAATTACAAAACACTTTTCACAAAAATAAAGTCAGATCTAAATTATTGGAATTTGAAAATTGGAAAAATATCAGTTGCTCATGGGTAGGCTGAGCTAATATAATAAAAATGAGAATTCTACCTAGATTAATTTATTTATTCAGTGCCATACCAATCAAACTACGAAAAATTATTTTATAGAAATAGAAAAAATAATGACAAAATTCATCTGGAAGAACAAAAGGTCCAGAATGTCAAGGGGATTAATAAAAAGAAATGCAAGGAAAGGCAGCCTAAGCATACCAGATCTTAAATTGTATTTTAAAGAAGCAATCATCATAACCAGTTGGTACTGGCTAAGAAATAGAGTTGTGGATCAGTGGAATAGGTTAGGTATGCAAGACAAAGCAGTCAATAACCACAGTAATCTACTATTCGACAAACCCAAAGACCTCAGCTTCTGGGATAAGAACTTACTATTTAATAAAAACTGCTGAGAAAACTGGAATATAGTATGGCAGAGACTAGGCATAGACCAATATCTTACACTGCATACCAAGATAGAATCAAAATGGGTACATGATTTAGATATAAAGGCTGATGCTATAAGCAGACTAGGAGAGCAAGGAATAGTTGACCTGTCAGATTTAGTGAGAAGGGAAGATTTTATGACCAAACAAGAGAAAGAGAACATTATGAAACGCAAAATGGGTTATTTTGATTACATTAAATTGAAAAGTTTTTGCCCAAACTAAGCCAATGCAACCAAGATTAGAAGGAAAGCAGAAAGCTGTGAAACAATTTTTACAGCCAGTGTCTCTGATGAAGACCTCATTTCTAAAATATATAGAGAACTGAGTTAAAATTTTAAGAGTACAAGTTATTCCCCAATTGAGAAATGGTGAACAGATATGAACAGGCACTTTTCAGATGAAGAAATTAAAACTATCTAGAGTCATATAAAATGCATATCAAAACAACTCTGAGGTACCACATCACACCTATCAGATTGGCTAACATGACAAAACGAGAATGGTAAATGATGGAGAAGATGTGGGAAAATTGGAACACTAATGCATTGTTGGTGGAGTTGTGAACTCATGCAACCATTCTGGAGAGCAATTTGTGACTATGCCCAAAGGGTTATAAAACTGTGCATACCCTTTGACCCAGGGATACCACTTTTAGGTCTGTATCACAAAAAGATCATAAAAATGGGAAAAGGACCCACATGTACAAAAATTCATAGCAGCTCTTTTTGTGGTGGCAATGAATTTGAAATTGAGGGGATGCCCATAAGTTGGGGAATGGCTGAACAATTTGTGGTATATGAATGTAATGGAATATTATTGTGCTATAAGAAATGATGAGCAGGCAGTCTTCAGAAAAACCTGGAAAGATTTATATGAACTGATGCTGAGTGAAGTTAGCAGAACCAGGAGAACACTGTACACAGTAACAGCAGCATTGTGCAATGACTCAGAGAGACTTAGGTCTTCTTAGCAATGCAAGGATCTAAGACAACTCCAAAAGACTCATGATAGAAAATGCTATCTACATCTAGAGAAAAAACTATGGAGTCTAAATGCAGATTGAAGTATGCTATTTGCTCTTTTTTGTTGTTTTGTTTTGTTTCTTATTTCTCATGGTTCCTCCCATTGCTTATAATTCTCCTTCTTCTTCTTCTTCTTCTTCTTCTTCTTCTTCTTCTTCTTCTTCTTCTTCTTCTTCTTCTTCTTCTTCTTCTTCTTCTTCTTCTTCTTCTTCTTCTTCTTCTTCTTCTTCTCTTCTTCTTCTTCTTCTTCTTCCTCTTCTTCTTCTTCTTCCTCTCTCTCTTTTTCTCAGTTTTCTGTCTTTATTAAGATCACTGGATATCTGATCAAATGTTTTGAAATCATAAGCATTCAGCTTGTCCAGTGCTGCTCCTGGGAGTTTCATACAGGTTCCTGTTCCAAAGGATATGATGCTGAATCCTTGCTTCCTGAGGAGGTTGTGAGCCTCCATGCTCCAGGTCTGGTTACTTGAGCACACTATGGCAACAAGCAGCTGTGGCAACAACTGAGCGATAGTGGCAAGAGGGAAGAGGATGGCGGCAACTGTAGCAAAAAGGGGGTTGTGTGGAACCCGTAGATGTTGCTAAAGCAGCAACCTCACCTGGGCGAGGAAACTCATAATTCTTCTTTATGACATGTCTAATATGAAAATGTATTGAATAGGAATGTATACATGGAGCCTATATCAGATTACATGCCATCTTGGGGAGGGTGGTGAGGAGGAAAGGGGAGAAAATTTAAACCTCAAAATCTTATGGAAGTGAATGTTAAAAACTAAAAATAAATAAATTAATTAAAAAAATACAGTAGCTTCTCCATTGCAGGTTACCCATAAGAATTTGTTGTTTGGATTAAGAGAGAAAATGACAAATAAAAAAATCTACTTTGCTATGTGTTAGTCCCAGTAAGTTTGAGGGTGCAGAAAGAGGAATAAAATGGCTAAAAGGAAATCTGGATAATCTGTGGGTTTTAAATTCCCTTGGCCTTTTTTTATAAGAGGCAGATAGATGGCTCAGTGGCTAGAGTGTTGGTTTAGGAGGTCAGGAAGACCTGAATTCAAATCTGACCTCAGATACTTACTCTCTGTGGCCATGGACAAGTCACTCAAGCTCTGTTTGCCTCAGTTTCCTCATCTGTAAAGCGGGGATAATAATAGTACCTACCTCTTAGGGTTGTTCTGAGGATCAAATGAGATGATAATCATAAAGCCTGGAACATAGTAAGCACCACATAAAGTTATTATTATTAGCAAAAAGGCAAGGCAGCTTATCTGTGGGGACAAGAAGGGAATAGCTTCGCCTGCAGCCTCATTTATTATGACATTGCTTATAGGCAAAAATAAAAGCATGTGGAACCAGAACAGCTGAGCCAGAATGGCCCATTTTCCTTCTGTGACTCAGTGGTATTTGCTGGGAAGAGGAGCAAAAGGGCCAAATAGGACCCCTTTGTGACAAAGCAGTATGGGTTCAAGGTGGATTTTCCTGTGTGTTTGTGTTTGTGATCTTCTGGCTTGTGCGTGTTCTTGAGGCAGTGTTGTGCTGAAAGTATATTTGATGTGGGATGAAGCATCAAGACCAGGACTTCCCCTTAAAGGTGAAATGCAAAGCTTTTCTGCAAACATAAAATAAAATAAAATAAAATAAAATAAAAAGAGTACTTCTCTAATCATTAACTGGAACTTTTGTGAAGATGTTAAACTACAAATGTGTCTAAGAACTGAATACAGCCTCTGAAAAGTTGGCATAGACAAAAGCAAAGGACTAGGTAGTGACAATTTTGTATAACAAGGTCAGAGATACCCAAGTTATGGGCTTAGCACTGGATGGGACCTTAGAGGCTATCACATCTAACTCCCTCATTTTACAGATGAGGAAAGTGAGGCACAGAAAGGTTAAGTGACTTAACAGGGTTGCAGAGCAAGAAAGTGTCTGAGACAGGAATTGAATTCATTTTTCTCTTGACTCCAAATCTAGTTATCTGTCCCCTAAGACAGCTTTGGAGTCCTTCTCTATTCTCTCAGGTGTGTCTGTGAGGTCACAAGATTCTAATGGTTGCCTAGCTAGCATTATTTAAAGTTTACTGTAATTTCCCCCCTCAACCTGCTACTAAGAACTGAATACTCCCAGGAAACCTTCAATTTTCTTAGCAAGGCCTGGCAGGCAAGTGAAGGTGTGCCAACTATTCAGAGCCTCTGTTCAGTTCTTAGACACATTTGTAGGTTAACATCTTCACATAAGTTCCAGTTAATGATTGGGGAAGTTCTCTTTTTATTTTATTTTATTTTTTTGGTGAAAAGCTTTGCATTTCACCTTTAAGGGGAAGGCCTGGGCTTGACGCTTCATCCCACATCAAAACTCACCACTGAGATTTCTGCCTTCAAACAAGTGAAACAAATGCTTTCCAGCCGAGGTATGCGCAGTATGAGGAGTATGAATGCAATCTGGATATCAGAACTATTCAGATGGGATTGCCTACTTAGAGGAAATCAGTAGAGGATAGAGAATACCTTCAGTGGGGGACCACTCAGCACTCTGCCCCTTCCTGGTGCTTTCCATCTCTGTGGTGCTGAAAAATCCCCTCTACATTTCTTCGAGCAGAGAAAGTATATGAAAGATGACCCAGCTCAGCATGTGATAACCAATGTGTTTTGATTACCTTTATCTAAACCTTCCTAGATTAATGGGCTCTTTCCTACAAATAGATTGTACGTTTCATATTAAAAAAAAAATTCTTGAATAAACCTGCCCCCCCAACCTTTCTGGGTTTTTTTTTAACACTCACCTAAAAGAAGGAATGGATAATGTTCGATGCCTCATGTAGAAAATGTAGTTCCATTAGCAACTTTAGTAAGAAATTGCTCTACATTGTTCCTATGACAAGTAATTTTTCCCAGCATGTGTGTATCTTAAAAGTATTGCAAAACAATATCTTAAAATGAACTGATTAGCATGCATGCTCTGTGGTCACATTTAAGTTCTATTTTTATAAAATCTATTCTGTTCCAGGCTCAGACAAACAAAACTGAAATGCAGCTGTGTAACACATTGATAATTTTCATTAGTTCTAAAAGCCTCAATAGAATTTGCAATTTTATTCATTACATCTAAATAATCCTGGAAAACCCATTGTGAAGGTGACCTTTTACAATTTTTTTTTGTGTGGCCTTTATGATTTGGCCAGAGTAGAGGATTTGTTTGAGGGGAGAGGTTTGTTCAGATGATCCAAGAACAGAAATAGGACAAAAAGTGAAGTGGGAAAATGATTAAAAAAAGAGCCAACCCGAGGAGCCAGAGGTACTAAAAATTGTCCATGTAGATCATGAAAGCCACCCTAACTGAGGGGACTCCAGCAGTGTTGTCAGCGGCAAATGTATAGAAGCACAGCTTTCTGCATCTCTAGTGTGATCATGTTGGTAAATATGGATTAACTTCTACTCTAATTGGGACAGAGGATAGGAAAAACTGTTTCTGATCTTTGGAAAGAAGAATTTCCCTAGAAAGAGTACCCATGAACATCCCTAATGGGAGGGAGGCCCATGAGAAGGAAATAGCAGGGCTCTTTTCAATCTTAACTTTTCCCTATAACGTGAGGCAAAGATAAACTTTGGGGTCACTTTTCTCACTGAGTTATTTAGTGCATTAAAAAAAAAAAACCTTTCCAGGATGTTGGCAGCTGGCCATGAAAACATGCAGAGGAGTCTTTAGAAACTAAGGTAACGACAAAAAAAGAAAAGGAAGCTTAATTTGAGCAATGAGAAAAATAAAGATAACCATTCATACTTTAGAGCTACTCTAATGGTGCCAAAACACACTGTAGGTAATTAACATAATACAATGGGAGGGCAGACCATTGCAGACACCTGTCACCCATACACACTTGTGAGTTTGTAGTTAATAACTAGCATTGTTGTCATAACTATAATGAAGTTAAATATTCAATTCATCAAACATTTGTTGAATACCCACTATATACTAGGTGCTGTATGGCATATCAAGGTGATTAAGACATCATCCCTGCTCTCAAGAATTTAAATCTAGTAGAAGGAAATATGAAATTAAAAAACCCCACAAAGTGTGAAGGTATTGAGAGGGACAAAGTGCTATGAGACTTCACCAGAAGGAAGAATTAGTTACTACTGAGGAAATCAGGGAGGACTTCATGAAAGAGATAGCATTTGAGGTGAAATGTGTAGGATTTCAAATGACTGAGATGTGAGTGGAAGGCATTTAGGTGGAGGCAACAGTATGAGCCAAGGCACAAAAGAAGTAAAACGCCGTGAGTTTAAGGAATGTTGCATTCTCAAGTAAGACTTGAGTACTGGGCATATGAATGAGAATTATACGAAATGTCTGGAAAAGTAAGATGGGGCTATACTTAGGATGGTATTGAATGCTGATTAAGAAAACCTGACAATTCAACAGCTGATGGGAGCCACTGGAAGTTTCTGAGCATTTTAGTGGCATGATCAAGATATTCATAGAGCAACTTGAAGTTTGAGAGGTTTGTTGGGGGTGGGGTACATCAATATAGGAAAAATGAGAATTGAGAAGAAAGGATTTGTGGTCAAAGGGCATAGCCTTATTTTTCTTGTCTTTCTGTTCAACTAGATGGTGCAGTGGATAGAGATTTGGGCCAAGTCATGAAGATCTGAATTAAATTCGACCTCAGACATTGCTAATTGTGTGACTTTGGGCAAGTCACTTAAAATGGAAATAACAATAGCCCCCTACTTCACAGAGTTATAAGTATTAAGAAGATCATATCAATAAAGGATTTAGCAGAGTATCTTGCACATAGTAGGAGCTTAATAATAACTGATTTTTCCCTTCCCTCCTTTCCCTACTTGCCCCTTTCTTTGTAGAAGAAGCATAGGATTCCAGGAGATGAGTGAATCTGTAGTGACTCAGATACACAGTCATTTGTGGTTTCTTTTAATGTAATTCCCAGAAATAACTGTTTGAGGGAGAACTCTGGTTGAAAATGAGGAATCCACTGCAGCTAAAGGGGAAGGTCTAACCCTAAATCAGATAAGAAATTCTGGACAAGGACTTTGATCCTGCTAGCAGGAGACTGTTGATTCAAACACACACTAAATGCCTGCTGGCTCTAATTATCTGGTAGGCTCATCTGTGTTCCAAAGGAGTTTAATCCCCGGGGCTAAGATTCTAAATGCTGACAGACTTCTCTCCCTATAAGAGAGAAAACTGTTTTTTTTTCTAGTGTGAACCTGGGTGTGTGTGGGGCTGCCACTCTCACCAAAAGCTATGTAGATTAACCTTCAGGCTATAAACCAAAAAGCCAGGAGAGAGGAGAGGAGAGAAGACAGCAGAGCAGGGGAAGGGAGGGCAGAGGAGAGAAAGGAGGGACAAACAGACTATTTTAATTGTGCAGTTGATTTTATTTTCCATTCCACTCAGTGGGAGCGTGCCTTGGAATAAGTCTAAAATGGCAAATCAAAATCTATTGTTCCCTCATCCTTTATCAGTTCCTGGGTTCTACTCATAATGTGAGCATCTTTCTCTGCCAAGGCTGATCCTAGAATGTCCTCTTCATTGTGCTCGGGGACTACATATTCATTCTGTTTAGGCTGACAGAGCTCATGACAGTGCCAGCATTAGTTGGTTTTCCTTGCACATTTCTTGTTAGCTACAATGACTGCTATGTTCCCTTTTTATTTCTTGTTGCTCTATGTTGCCCACTGGAGAAGCAAGAAGGGTGGTGTGGTCACCCTCTAAAATAATCATGCGTGAAACCCTTTCAAATATGGCATTTCTTCTCTGTTTATTATTTTTCCTCTAGCTAACTTTCTAATTCCATCCTCTCTCTCTCTCTCTCTCTCTCTCTCTCTCTCTCTCTCTCTCTCTCTCTCTCTCTCTCTCTCTCTCTCTCTCTCTTTCTCTCATTAACTTAGTCAACTGTAGTAAAAAATAAAACAAAGAAAACAAGACTTTCGTTGTCCTACAGTACCAGAAGCTTCAGTGTCCTCTCCACGTGTATGAAATGGCCATACATATTCCTTGGTATGGTCTGTCAAGTTCACTGATGACTCTTGAATAAGCAGTTTTAGTAAGTTGAGTTAGAAAACCAGATTGCAAAAACATAAGCAGTGTGAGGGCTGGTGAGTAAATAGAGGCAGTGAGAAGAAATGACTATTTCTTGGAGTTTAGCAGTGGAAGAGAATAGAGATGAATAATGGTAGACCAAGGAGATTACAGAGTTAGGGGAAGGTTTTTTAAGGACAGGGAAACCACATCATGTCAGAGTGACTGCTTTCCCCAGTCTTCAGCATCCCAAATACCTCATAAAAAGGAATTATGCACCAATGAGTAACTGAAACTTAATTCCCATGATAAGAAGTTAGAAATAGCATACAGGTCAAATACTTATGAAACCATATCAAATAACTTAAATACTTACAGTTCCCACTCAGCACCCCCTACCCTATAGCACACTCTATGCAGTGGGTATAGTGGACATAAATAAGTTCCCAGGCTTATGATTTAGTGTCTAGCTGTGGGGATAATTACTCTTTTCCTCCACAACAGTGACTCATCCTTCACACTTCTCACACAACACAAGTGGCAACAGACAATGACTGTGCCCAGACACATGGAGAAAAATAAGAGATATTGGAAGAGGGAGGGCTTGCAGAATTCAGAGCATAGTCTAGAAGGAAAACCGCATCAAATACCTGAGAGAAAGGGGACTGGCAAGCCACTTCCTCTTCTAAGAGTTTACTTAGGCCTGGGTCTTGCCTAACTTCCTCTCACATCAAGAAACTTGTGGGGAATGAGGACAATGAACACTCCCAGAGTCATAAGTCTATGCAGCAGTGAAAAGTGGAGAAACTAAAGAATAAGGAAATAAATGAAAGGCAAGGGAAGGGTGGGGGGATAGGGATAGGAGAGAGAGAGAGAGAGAGAGGAGACACACACACACAGAGAATCTGAATAATAACCTAGTGTACAAACAGATGTGATAGGGGACTGGCCAATGAGAGCTGAACCTTGGGAGCAGGTGAAAGGCATCAACCATGGATATTCAGTACACTTTCTTCCCGACATTCTATGAAATGGAGAGCAGATCTCTCCAGTACATATTCTTGGAAGTGGGGTGTTCACCAAGTTATGGTTTCCCTAAGTGTGTTCCCAGCACTGGATATTCATTGGCTCAGTTACTCTGATAAACCAGCAGTTAGGATCATAAAGACTAAAGAAAAATAAAGTAGAACCTTGAAGAGAGTCTACAGCACCATGAATAAATATTATGCTATGAAGAAAAAATGAACCAAAATGATCAAATGAAAAAGAATGCCAAAGATATCCCCAGAACATGGAACAATAGCAATAAACTCTAATATGGTTCAAAAGAGAAATGAAATAGAAGAAACTATCTTTGTGAGGAAAGTAGATTGGAAGTCAGAACTGTCCAGGCATTAAGAAACGTTTACAAACAGAAGAGTAGGAACATGTGAATATATGATAGAGAATAAAAAAAGCAAAGGCTCTGAAAGGGAGATTTGGAACAGGCAAATAATGAAGTGGGAGAAAATTTAAAAGAAGAGAAAGGAACAATATTGCAAGAACATATGAATTTTATGCAAATGATAACCACTGACCTTAGAGATGGGATGTGCACAGATAACTTAAGGATCTCAGATCACAGAAGGAAGATGACAAAAGAAAAATACCATATAGCATACTCTAGCAAAGGATAAAAGAAATTTGATCTGAATTTTGGAATATAGACAAGAAATCACTAACTAAATCTACTGATTCACCGATCAATGTGATGAAGAAACCTATAAAAACATATTAAACCACTATATAAATGCTAGGTTCAAATCCCAATTTGCATTGCAGTTAAATGTCATAATGTCAAGTAACAAACAGTAAATTTTGGAATCAGCCCAGAGAAAAATCTTTAAACATGAAGTAAAGACAATATGAGTAACAGAAGATTATTGTGCATTTACAAGAAATTCTAAGAGAGAAGGGCACAGTATATTTCAAAAAGCAAAAGATCTCACACTATAATCCCGAATAACCCCATAAAGCTAAATGTAATCATCACCTAAAAATGAAGGACTTTCATACAGACAAATGTTTTTGAGACATTCCTAAAACCAAAACAAAACAGCAAAACCTAGAGGCTTGCCGTCTATTGACTTACAAACATTTTTCTTGTAAACAGAAACAAAAGAAAAACAAATAAGTTCACTTGTCAAGAAAAACTAAGGAACAAAATCAATTCCATTAGGTTTACAGGCTATTTTAAAAAATATGCTGAACTGTAGCACAAAATAAAGATCAAAATGGGATTATCCAAGGGATAAATACTTCCTAAGGAGCCAAGTTTTAAGAATTTAAAGAATCAGAAGAGTGGAAAAAGAAAGAGTTAAAAGAATATGCTATTGACTTAATTTCCTTACCCCTTATAAGGGAATCATTATCTTTCTATTGGAGTAACTGGATATGCAGTTAAAAAAAAAGAAAGAAAATGTACTCTAAATAGGAACACAAGAGGAAATCTCAAAAAAATTACAGGCAAAAGAGATAAATTTAAAATAAAAGTACATGAGAATTGATAAATAAAACTGAAAGCTGGTTCTTTGAAAAAACTAACAAAATCAATCAATCTTTAACTAATTAATAAAAAGAAAGGAAGAGTAAGTGACCAAAATAAAAAAAAGAACAAAATCTAATAACAACACAAAGGAAAATAATAACAATAATTCTCAGAACATGTAGCAATCTTCATCTGCCAGCAAATCTGAGAATTGCAAAGATATTGAAGACTACCTAGAAAAATATAAAAATACACAACTCAATGGAACAATGAAGATCTTAAAGAACTCATTCATATAAAAATGAAACTTAACAAGTAATAAAGGACCTATCCATGGAAAAACAACACCCTGGTCTGGATGAATTTGCAAGTAAATTCTATTTTAAAAGGCACTAAAGTCTATGCTAAAAATTTTTGTCTTAAAATTGAGAAATTATACTAAATAACTTTTTTTGAGGCAAATATAGTCCCAATACTTGAATGAGGAAAAAAAAACCCCAACATAGAAGAAGTATAAGCCAATGTCACTAATGAATATTGATGCAAATTTTTAATAGATCTAGAAAAAAGGTTACAGTAATATATTTTCTAAAATTATACACTGACAAAATTGGATTTTTACCAGGAATGGTAAGATGATTTAACATTAGGAAGTCAGTTAACACAATTGATCCTATTTAAAACAAAACATTATAGAGCAAATGATTATGTCAATAGTTGCAGAAAAACCCCTGATAAAACATGATATCCGTTTGTGATAAAATATTATAAATCATAGGCATAGAATGATCATTATAAAAAGTGTAGTATGTATGTCTACTCTCTGTCTGTCTACCTATCTACCTCTCCACACAAACACACACAAAGCAATACAACAAACATTAAATGCCAACTATATTCCAGGTACTGTGCTAAGCACTCAGAAACACATTTGTGTGTATGTGTCTGTGTGTGTGTGTGTATGTGTGTATGTGTATTTATGCATGCATGTATGTAAAAGACCAAAGTAATATTATTTTCAATGAGGAAATTCTGCAAGTCTTAAAAAATATATATCAAGGACAGTTTCTTTCTCCAGTTATCCGATATAATGTCAATAATAATAAAAATACAAGAGAATTTAAATACAAAGAAATTAAAGAAATGCAATTATAAAGTACCCTTTAAATAAAATTTTAAAATGACAGACATTAGCAGGAACATGCATTGCTCATGGTTCGGCCACATTGTTATACCAAAAGTAATGAAACTCTCTATAAATTACAGATTTAGTCTTATACCTCTCAAACTACCAAGGAGATACTTGATAGACTAGACATAATAATATAGAAATTCAAAATTTCATATCACATTACTCAGCAATAATCGTTAAAAGAAATTACTTGGGAAAGAACTTTTTTGATGATAATTACTAGATACACTGGAAAAGCAGCATAACAGAATTTGGTGGACACTATCATTTTAAACCATATACCACAATAAGACTACAATAAAGGACCTAGAATAAAAAAAATTGCCATAAAAATATTAAATACTTTTCATAGTTATTACTAGGCAGAGAATTCTCTATTTTCCTTTTTTTCTTTTTATTATTATAAACTTGAAAAACATGAACAAATATCAACATTATCAATACAAATAAGAGTATAGAAAGAGGGCTGCATGTGAAACTATGAATCTCCCATATGTGCACCTTGTTTTTTCATCTATATTTTAATTTTAACACAGAATTTCCAACATTTTCCTAGCTGTGTGTTTCTGAACTTCTATTCTCTTCTGTTTATATTTTAATTATCAAATTGCACTTTTTCTTTGTTATTTTTTTCACTTCCCCTGCTCTGCTCAATTTTTCCTACTCCAAAAATAAAAGTCTTCCTTTAAAACAAATATTCACAGAAAACAAAATTATACATTGGCCACGGTAGAAAATGTATGTCTCATCGTGCTTCTTAAGCCCAGTATTTCTCTGCTAAGAGACAGGTCAAATCATTAATCAAAACTGGTCTTTTAGAGTTGTGTCTGGTCACTGTGTTGCTCAAAGATCTTCTTTTATCAAGGTTTTCCTTTACATTATTGTAGTTATTTTATACATTGTTCTCCCAATTGGATCTACCCAGTTTACTCTGAATTAATTCATTCATGTCTTTCCAACCTTCTTTGAATATATTCTTCTTTTGGACCCAGCAATAATCCATTTCTTCACACACTGAATTTGTTCAGCTATGGGCACCTGATTTGTTTCTATTTCTTTTAAACAATTATCGCAAAATGTTACTACAAATATTTTTGTACGTATGCACTTTCTTTCTTTGACCTCTTTGGGATAGAAACCTAACAGTAGTATTGGTGGTCAAAGGGTATGCACAAATTAGCCACTTTTGAGGTATTTTGAGGTATCATTCCTGATTGCTTTCCAGAATGGTGAAATCACTCCACTAACAGTGCATTAGACTGTCTTCCCATACCTCTTCCAACAATTATTTATGTAAATAAATAGGAAAAGTAAAATACATAATGACAATATAAATAGAAACCCTCCTCCTACCAAAAAATGAATTTTGTATAATTACAATGTAATTCTATATTGTATCTCTAAATTGTATTCTACATAATTATAAAATATTATGTAATTAATTGTAATTAAATTGTAATAAGTATATGTAAAATAAATCTATTTAATGTAATTAAATATAAAATGTAATATAAATATAGAAGAACTGAGAAAAAATTTCTCCTTTCCTTTTTTAAGCAATGGGATACTATAAGTATACAATATTAAATATACTGTCTTCCATGGTTTATTTTTTGTTAGTATTTATGAACTTTTTTCTATTTTCTTTTTAAATCCTTGTTATAAGATTGCTTCAGTGGGTAGAGAAATGGGAAAGGATATATTCAGAAATTAACATGATATAAAAAATGGTATCAATAAATATGCCTAAGGATATAGGAGTCTTTTCCTTGAGCAGAAGATGACTTTTGCCCAATTCAGAGGGATGGAATAGAAGGAAAGAGACCAAAGAGTATGCCTGGGCTATTTAACATGGACAGTACAAAGAGACATAGTATAGAAAAAGAACTTTCTCTTACATAGGTTCTCAAAGTGGGCTATACCACCCTTTGGGGGCACTGGAATGATCCAGGGGAGCAGTAGTAGCCTTGGGTGCAGTTTGGGGGCATTGAATAAAAATAAGGGAGTGGTGGAAGCGTAAGGAAAGAAGAGAAGAAAATTTTGAAAAACCATTAGTACATGTTTCATCTGTTGTGTAACAGAGTTAAAATTGAGGTGATTACATTATTCTCCCAATAAACACACAAAATGCAAGTTATAATTGATTAGTGGTCAAGTCTTTCAGCAGGTCTTAAAAAGCAAGTGTTGGCAGGCCAGCATGTCCCACATTGTTGGGAAGTCCAGAATGCATCAACAGGAATATGTGCATGTAATGACTTGACTACAATACAACACTATATAGTTATATTATGCAATATCACATCATCAAAATTTCAATGCAATAAAAACCCACAAATCTATAATAAATTACTAAATTTAAGATGTATCACTTTTAAAAAATTATATATTTTTAAAATGACTCAAATTTAAAGGGTTAAAGAAAGTAGATTTGTAAAGGGGGTGTTGTATAATTTTTCTTTTGGCTAGGCAATGAGGTTAAGTGACTTGCCCAGGGTCACACAGCTAGTAAGTGTTATGTGTCTGAGGCTGGATTTGAACTCACATCCTCCTGGACCCAGGGCTGATGCTCTATCCACTGTGCCACTTAGCTGCCCCTGTAATTTTTTTTTGAAAAGGGGGCAGTAGGCCAAATAAGTTTGGTGACATCTGCCTAAACAGATAGTAGTTCTGAATTACGTGGCTTTAGCTGTAGGAGGTAGGAATTTATTAGTGGGGTAGGGAAATTATGAAGCAGGAAGGGAGAAACTCGGAGACTAAAATGCCCCAAATATCTTGAGAATGTTGAAAAAATGAATGGATAAAAGGGCAGCCATTTAGTACTGTAATAGAAATTAAGAAATTAAGTACTGAGATATAAATAAAAAAGTAGATAGTCCCTGCTTTCAAGAAGCTGAACTCATATTCTAATGGGAGAAGATAAAACATATAGAAAGTTTTAGTTGTAAGACAGATGGAAAAGCCCAGTGGTCCTCAGGGTACAGCAGCAAAGCAGATGGTGATATATTTTCTTTAATGATGATGTGAAAGAGATCTTACTGATTGTGTCTCCCAGGTGGAGCTCCATCAGTTGGTTTTTAACTGAAGAAGGGAAGACTACGACTTATGTCTTATGATCATGAAGATGAATGGTAATATTCCAAGAAAATCTGAGTGTATGGGTGGGTGTTTTACCCAACCCAATTAATCATAGAAGGTTTAGACAGCTGGATTAAATAAATCAAAGATATAGACTAATTGTGAGTAAGTCCTTATTCAATTTGGGAAGATTGAAATGCCTTGATCATTAGATGAAGGTAAATGACACCAAAGACATAATGTCTTCTAAATTGCTGAAAGAATTGGACACACCTCTGGGACAAAGTATAATATAGCAAGGTGATTTTAACTGCCATTGTCTGGCATTTTGGTAACAGACCAGTCAAGTGGTATTAGAAGGCATTGCCTGAGAATGAATTAGCTGCTCCTTCTTCAACTGACCAGATAATGACCTTGTGAAAACTGAAATAGTTTGAATATATGGAGTTCTCATAAACATCAATAGCACCATCCTTGGAGCTATAGGGGCTGATAGCAGTGTCTATAATGGGAGATAAGAGCCACAGTGAAAACAAATGAAACACCAAGAAAAGGCTACTTTGGGACTCTAATATATCTTAAAGTGTTTATATGTACACGGACATGTGTATATCTATATATGCATATACATACATATGTATATAAGTATATATGTGTGTATATCTAAAAATTATATATATGTATGTATACACACAAATACACATGCATACAGTTGCTATTTTTCAAATGGTAATATTAAATAGAGAACTTTGCCAGGAACGAAAGTCACTATCATGAATTTGTAGTTTGTAGACTCTATACTTCCCTCCCTCTTTTTTGTTTTTGAAAGTCAGGAAGACCTTTAGCCTTCTTCTGTCCTTCAGTGCTTTTTTGACTCTTTGTGATCTACAAAGACTTACTAATTGCAGCTTCCATTTCTTTCAGTACTTGACTATATAATTCATTGAGGCTAACTGACCTAAACTTATCAAGAGCAGCTAGACGTTCTCTTACTATGCTTACCTGTCTTGGACATAAACTTCCTATTATTTTTTTATTTTGATGTTTCTAGTTTAAAGATTATTATCTTTGGCATAGAAAACAGAACTGAAATTGAAGTGAACAGTTCTGGCTTTTCTCCGCTATCACTTATCATTGTTCCATTGTCCTATCCTTCCTTTGATATCTTTTCTACTATTTTCCCTAATATAGTTTAAAAGCCCTTTTTGTTATAAATTTCCCAAACTGGACTCAGCTCATTGTGGGAATGAACACTCTTGACACTATTCTTATATGACCATCATCCATTGTATTCATCATCCTTTATCGGATGCTTCCATCTTCTGAGTATCTGTTAATTTAAGTTGATTAGTGAATTCCTTGCATGTTCATTTTGGTCTCTGGACAACATTCTTTTTTTATTCTGTAGTGGAAATATTTCTGTTAATGTCTTCAAAATTTTATTCTTGACTACGTGTATTTGTGGTTGGCAAACTGCCTGTGTGCAGTGGTTATATCCTTGTGCCCTTGTTTGAACTCTATGCAATGTGAAATTTACAAAGATGTGGGGTGGCCATACTTTCTGGGGCTCTCCCTTCTGCTAATGACTTAATAAAATTCTTCATGAAACCCTTTTTCTGGTGTTGGGCTTGTTCTTGACTGATAAAAGTTCTCATCATTTCCTCTCCAACAACCAGCTCACTGTTGGTGACAGATAAAGAAGAGAAGTTCCCCTGTGGGTTCCTCTATCTTGTGAAGGATGAAATTGTTATTAAATCATATCAAGAAATTAGCCATTCTGTCTTGGTAAGACATCTTGATATCTCAATTATCCATATAGCCAATTGTCTAAATAATTTAGAAACTCCACCACTCTTGCATCATATTTCTGTGACAGGAGTGTGAGTTGTTTTCTAGGTTTTATCATTTATTTCTCTTTCTGTCCAGGTAATCTGAGTGCATTTGATAACAATATTATTCTCTTTTTGCTTGTCCTGACCTTGACCCATGTGTTTTCTTCTCCTCAACAATGTTCCTAGATTTCCTTGATTAACATGTCATCTTAATGCGTAGTACTACTGTCTTTTCCCTCATCCCAGTCCTTGCACTACAGCTCTAGGTATAATTGCTTCTGTGCAGTGTTTTGCAACACAGTATTACTAACATTTCAAAATGTTTAGCCTTCAAATGGAAGATGAATTTGGCTAGAATAGAGATTAAAGATGATGTAATTGAAGAATATAACAAATGTAAAGGTGTCATCCATATTTCCGGTTATAAAAATCCAGCTTAAGGTAATGTATGTTTGAATACTCATCAGTAGCTATAGCCATATAGCTACAGTGGTAAATTACTTGCAAAGAAGATAGTTTGTGGTAAAAAAAGATTATGGCTGTATGTGTACCTCCTCCAACTTATCACATCCTCTTCTCTGATACTATGGCAATAGCATGACTACTGGTTCCTGTTCCATGATGAAGATTTAGTCCTTCATATAAATCTTTTCCAAAATCTCTTCTATTTCCTTTCCTTCCCTTCTCTTCTCTCTTTTCCTCCTTTCTCCTCTCCTTTTCTCTTTTTCCTTCTCCTCTCCTCCTCAATAAAATACCTTTCTAGAGTTATGGGGGTCATTTCATCAGATCTCCATGATAACTTATGAATTTGAATTTCCCTCCTTGCATTGGGATCTTAGTTCACTTTGCTTATTAGCAACATGTTGTGAATTAGTGTATAAAAATCTGAGATTATGGGTTTCATTAATAGTTACTTTCTGGGTTTTGTCTCATGATCTTTAGGGTCTCTCAAGTAGCATTTTTAATTCTACATTGTGATAACTTTATGGCATCTGTCCTAGTGTATACAAATTGGCAGTTTTTGTCCTGCCCATCAATTTCTGTAAAAGTCCTTTTGATTAGAGATATAAGATTTCAGGCAAATATGTATATACTACTCATTATTAGGTACACTTCATCCCTGGCCAGGTATCTTTTTCTCTTCTATTTTAGTCTATAGTTCAGAAACCCAAGCTTCATTCTGAGGCATCATTTTCTCAATCAGTCATTCTTTTCCCTAATCTGCCCTTTTCTTCCGACTCCTTATCCTTTGATGAGAAGCAATGTTGAAAATACCACTTGTGCTCATAATGTCTTCAATTTCTTGCTCAAGATTTCAGCAACTTCATTAATGCTTTTATAGGTTCCTTCTGGCAGCATAATTTGTTCCCTCATGAACCACCAGAAGTGATTCAGTAGTTTACTTTGACATGTCTTGGGAGGTTCTCCATCATGTCTTGGATACATGCCCTGGGAAGAGCTCAGAACTACCTCTGACTCTCCATATCTTTTTCATTTTTGTTTTCATGTTAAAACCCCTCTTTCTATTTTAAAAGGCATACTTTATTTTCATAGATATTCTGAACAGTGAAGAGGTAGTTAATCCTTGTGCTCTTTTATTTCATCTTCCAGGAAGGAGACCATCATTTACTTCAAGTATTGATAGCAATCATGTATCCATGTTAAAAATAAAAACATAAAACCCTCAGACCAGGTCACTGAAAAGTCCCCTGTTCTTCCTATTTACTGGAAATGAGCTCCTTAGTCCATATTTTTTTTTTTTTGCTAGTAGCTCCCCTTAGAGAACTGTTGCAACAAATGTTTCTGTGGGCTTTTAATTCCAGAATCAGTTTTCCTTTTCTCATGTTAGTTTTGATTTGTTAAATGTAACTTGTGAAATTATCTTGAGTTTAATAATTTGTGTCCATGTTGTATCTTCCCAGGAAAATGTGGGTTCATTGAGGGCTTAAACTGTTTTTTTCTTTTGTTTTTTGGTCTTTGTATCTTTAATACCTAGCACATGCCTTAAACATAGTGGGTGCTTAATATGGGTTGAGTTGGTGTGAATCCTCCAGAATGGTTCCTCATAAAATCATTTCTGCCCTCCTAATAGTCACTATCATCAATGATAACTCTCCTGTTATCTGTAAGTGGTTGATCAAGAGAGGTGGTTGGTCTATACTCCAAAGGGTTTGATTTTAGTTAAATAAGTTTTGAAATGACTAATCAACAATCATGTAGTGAGTACTTACTATGTGCAATGTATGGTATTATTCATCAGGGCTAGAAAGATGAAATATAATAAGCAAGTTAGTGTACAGTGATAATAGTAAGAAAAATAAAGATCAGTTTCATATATATATATATACACATACATATATATATATAATATATATATATATATATATATATATATATATACACACTATATATACTTAAAAATAGAAACACCAAGCATAAGACACTGTTTATACATATAATGTACCATTCTTCTAAATGATTACAAGAGATTTTTTTTAAATGAATGAATCATAAAATTGTGGTCATGGAAGCAGCAGTGGGGAGTACCCAGCACCCCAGGATGGAAAGGGAATGGAGCAATTAAACAGAAAGAAGTCCTAGGGGACACTTTATTAACATTGGGAGTAGGACCAGATGCCATCTGGCAGTTCTGTTGCCCATTACCTAGTACCAATCAGGTCACAGTTTCAGAGGGGAAGGGCCCTACCTGTGTAAAAAATAAGGAACAAGTTACAGAAAAATAGCTGTGTGTTTCCTAGCTCAAGAACCAAGTTAGGACTCGTTTCTAATCTTTAGTCTCACATGTAAGCCTAATGGAATAATTTAGGGCAGGAGATGAAAACCAAGGACGAGTTAGCATTTCAGTTGCTCTGGAAGTGCAGAATGTCCTAGCAGATTAACGATGACAGTCTGGTAGCACTCTGGAGAATCTCAATGACAAATAAGCCAACAGATCCAAATTGGGCAACGAATTGGTAGAGCTCAAACCAGAAGGATGGTAACAGACTTCTCCCTTGGTTGCACTACTTGAAGGATTGAAAACTTACAGGGCCCAGGCTGAGTTGTGGAAGCAATGGAAGGTTGTAAAAGATAAGTGAGCTGAATCCAACACCAACATCAAATCCAAAGTCAAGACTTAGGCTGGAAAAATGAGCAAACAAAAAGAGAACCTGACCATAAAATGCTACTATGGATACAGGGAAGCACAATGCATAGATTCAGAAGAAGATAGTTACAAAAATAGCCTCAAAGAAAAATACAGATTAGAAACAAGCCCAACGAGAATTCCTGAAAGAGCTAAAGAGATTTAAAAAAGATATTAAAAATCAAATAATAGCAATAGAGGAAAAATTGGGAAAAGAAATGATAGCTATGCAAGAAAACTATGAAAAGAGAATTAACAGCTTGGCAAAAGAGTCACAGAAAATACCAAAGAAAGTAACTCTTCAAAAAATCAGAATTGGCCAAATAGTAAAAGAAGTACAAAACCTCATAGAAGAAAATACCTCCTTAAAAATTTGAATTGGGCTAGTGGCAGTTAATTACTTCATGAAACATCAAGAAACAATCAACGAAAATCAAAAGAATGAAAAAAAGAAAATGTGAAATATTTCATTGGAAAAACAACGAATCTGGAAAACAGATTGAGAGACATTTTAAGAATTATTGGATTTCCTGAAAACCATGATGAAATAAGGAGCTTAGACATTATCTAAGATATTATATTATTATCAAGAAATTATCAAGGAAAACTGGTCCAATATACTAGAACCAGAAGGTAAAATAGAAATGGAAAGAATCCACTGATCACCTCCTGAAGGAGATCCCCAAAATGAAAACTCCCGGGAATATTATAGCCAATCCCAGACCCTCCTCCAGATAATAATTGCAAGTAGCTAGAAAGAAAAAAAAATTAAAATATCATGGAACCACAGTCAGTATAACATAAGATTTCACAGCTTCTATATTAAGGGATCATATGGCTTGGAATATGATATTCCAGAAGGCAACAGGGCTAGGATTACAACCAAGTACTCCTGCAAGAGTAAATACAATTCTTCAGGGGAAAACAGATACTTAACAAAACTGAGGACTTTCAAGCATTTCTGACAAAAAGAGCAGAGTTGAATAGAAAATTTGACTTTCAAATAAAAAGACTCAAGAGAAGCATAAAAATATAATCAGGTAAGAGAGAAAACATAAGGAATTCAACAAAGTTAAACTGTTTACATTCCTACATGGGAAGATGATACTTGTAAATTAAAAAAATATATATTTTATTGTTTTTCCCAATGGCATATAAAAAAAACAATTTTAACATTCATTTAAAAATTTTTGAGTTCCAAACTCTCCATCCCTTACACCAATATCTCCCCTCATTGAGAAGATAAGCAATTTGATATAGATTATACATGTACAGTCATGAAAAACATATTTCCATTTTAGTCATGTTGTAAAAGAAAAGACAAAACAAAAAATAAAAAGAAAAATAAATTAAAGAGAAAGTGTGCTTTGATCTACATTCAGAGTTTAGTTTTCTCTGCACATGGATAGCAGTTTTCATCATAAGTCCTTCAGAATTGTCTTAGATCTGACACTACCTCATACCTATTAGATTGGCTAACAGGACAGGAAAAGTAAATAACAAGTGTTGGAAGGGATGTGGGAAAAATGAGACTTTAATGCACTCTTGGTGGAGTTGTGAACTGATTCAACCATCCTGTAGAGCAATTGGGAACTATGCTCAAAGGACTATAAAGTCACGCATACCTTTTGACTTAGCAATATCACTACTAAGTCTGTATCCCAAAAGAGATGAAAAAGAAAAAGGAAAAGGACCTAAAAGTACAAAAATATTTAAAGCAGCTCTTTTCTGGGGTGTAAAGAATTAGAAGTTGAGGGGATGCTCATCATTTGGGGCATGGCTGAACAAATTGTGGTATATAATTATGATGGAATACTATTGTACTATAAGAAATGATGAACAGGATGCTCTCAGAAAAACCTGGAAAACTTTCATAGGCTGATGCAAAGTGAAATGTACTGTGTACAAAATAACAGCAATATTGTAAAATGATTAGCTGTGAATGATTTAGCTATAGTCAGCAATACAGTCCAAGACGACTGTGAAGGACCTATAGTGAAAAATGCTATCCATCCCCAGAGAAAGAATTGGTGGTATCTGAATACATATTGAAGCATACTTTTAAAACTTTCCTTATTTTTCTTGAGTTTTTTTTTTCTTGTCTATGTTTTCTTTCACAGAAAGATTTACATGGAAATGTGTTTTTTAGGACTACACACATATAACCTATATCAAACTGCTTGCCTTCTCAGTGGGGGGCGGGAGCTGCAGAGAAAGGAAGGGAGAGAATTTGGAATTCAAAGTTTTAGAAATGAATGTTAAAATTCTTTTTATATGTAACTGGGGAAATATAAAATACTAAACAAAAAATTAAAAATTAAAAAAACAGAATAGTTAGGTAATTGACAGTTGTTCATTGTGAAATATTGCTGTTATTGTTTACAATGTTCTCCTGGTTTTGCTCATTTTACTTTGCATCTGTTCATGTAAGCCTTTCCAGGTTTTTCTGAAAGTATCGTGCTCATCATTTCTTATAGCACAATACCATTCCATCATAATCACATGTAACTTGATCAGCTATTCCCCAACCAAAGGACATCCCTTCAATTTCCAATTCTTTGCACTAAAAGAGCTATTATAAATATTTTTGTACATATAGGCCCTTTTACCTTTTTTTTTTAACTGTATGAGATATAGATATAGGAGTGGTATTGCTTGGTCAAAGGGTATACATAGATTTATAGTCCTTTGGTCATAATTCCAAATCACTATACAGAATGGTTGAATTAGTATACAACTTTTCCAACATTTGTTATTTTCCTTTTCTGTCATATTAGCCAACCTGATAGGTGTGAGGTAGTAGCTAAGAGTTGTTTTAATTTGCATTTCTCTAATGAATAGTGATTTAGAACTTTTTTATATGACTATAGATAACTTTGATTACTTCATCTGAGAACTGCCTATTCACATCCTTTGACCATTTATTGATTGGGAAATGACTGTATTTTTAGAAATTTGGCTCAGTTTCTATATATTTGTGAAATGAGGTCTTTATTAGAGAAATTTTCTGTACAATATTTTCACACTTATGATTACTATGTATTTCTCTCCATCCTATTTCCCCCTGTTTGTCCTCTTCTCTCTCTTCTTCCACCCTGTCCATCCTGAAAAGTGTTTCATTTCTGACTTTTACCTCCTCCAATCTACCTTCCCATCTATCAGTAACCCCTACCCATTTATCCCCTTCCCTTCCTACTCTCCTGTAAGGTAAGATAGATTTCTATACCCAATTGAGTGTGTATATTATTGACTCTTTTAGCCAATTCAGATGAGAGTAAGGTCCCCTCTACCTCCCCCATTCCTCTGCTGTAAGCTGTTTCACAATTCTTTATATGGCAGATAGTTTACCCCATTCTACCTCTCCCTTTCCTCTTCTCTTAATGCAGTCCTCTCTTTTACCCCTTAATTTATTTAAAGATAATCATCCCATCATATTTACCTCACACCTGTGCCTTCTATGTATACTCATTCTAGCTTTCTTAAGAATAAGAACGTTTTTAGGTGTTATATGAATCATTTCCCATGTAGGAATGTAAACAATTTAACTTTATTAAAATCCTTATGACTTCTCTTTCCTATTTACCTTTTAATGCTTCTTTTAAGTCTTATATTTGAAAGTCAAATTTTCTACTCAGCTCTGGTATTTTCATCAGGAATGCTTGAAAGTTCTTCTATTTCTTTGAATTTCCATTTCCCCCCTTGGAGGATTATATTCAGTTTTGCTGGGTAGGTGATTCTTAGTTGTAATCTAAGCTCTTTTGCCCTCTGGAAAATCATATTCTAAGCCTCCAACCTATTAATGAAGAAACTGCTAAGTCTTGTGTTATCCTGAATATGGTTCCATGATATTTGAATTGTTTCTTTTTGCCTACTTGTATTATTTTCTTTTTGACCTGATAATTCTGGCATTTAGCTACAATATTCCTTGTTGTTTTCGTTTGAGATGCCTTTCAGGAGGTGATAAATGGATTCTTTTAACACCTATTTTGCCTTCTGGTTCCAGGATCTCAGGGCAGTTTTCCTTGATAATTTCTTGAAAGACACTGTCCAGGTCTTCCTTTTGATTATGGCTTTCAGGTAGTCCAGTGATTCCGACATTGTCTCTCCTGGATCTATTTTCCAGGTCAGTTGTTTTTCAACAAAGTATTTTACATTTTCTTCCATTTTTTCATTCTTTTCAATTTGATTGATTCTCAGTGTTTCACAGAGTCATTAGCTTTCGCTTGCCCAATTCTAATTTTTAAGGAATTGGTTTCTTCAGTTAGCTTTTTTTAAACCTTTTTTTCCATTTGGTGTAGCAGTGCTTCTCCTCACCCTTGGATTGAAACCCAGAACTGCAACCCTGTTCCAAAAATGGACAATACAAGAGATCCTGTCTCTGGTGCCAGCAAAGGGACCCCTGTAATCACCTTCTGACTAGCTGTTTGATCCCTTTACTGTCTGTAGACTGAGAGGTCAATAAACTGCCACTGCCATCACTGATTCAGTCCCTGCCAAGGCCTTCTGGTGGTTTGCTAGGGTGTGGTCTCTACTGGTTTGTTTTCCACTTCCAACCCTGTGCAATAAACCTGTCCTGCTGACCTTCCAAGTTTTCTTGGGTGAAAAAAATGTTTCACCCCCCTCCTTTTGTGAGTTCTGCTTCTTCAGAGGCATTACTTAAAGGTATTTGGAGAGGCTTGGGGGAGAGTCTCAGAACTAAATAAATTTGACCACAAAATAAACAAGAAATAAGTTAAGGTGAGGAATAAATTTTAGAAAAGTTAGTTATAATAGATCTCTGGCAAAAACTGAATGGGAAGAGAAAGGAATATATCTTTTTTTCTCAGCAGTACATAAGACCAGTACAAAAACTGACCACATATTAGGGCATAAAAACCTCACAACCAAATGAAGAAATGGAGAAACATTAAATCCATCCCTTTCAAAACATAATGCAATAAAAATTACATTCAAAAAAGGGCTGTGGAAACATAGATTAAAATTAATTAGAAGGAAACTAAATAATCTATTCCTAAATAAGTGGGTCAAGGAGCCAATCAAAGAAACAATAAATAATTTCATTAAAGAGAATCATAGCAATGAGAGAATATTACAAAATTTGTGGGATGCAGGCAAAGCAGTTCTGTGGGGAAAATTTGTATCTTTAAAATGTACATCAATAAAATAGAGAAAGAACTGATCAGTGGATTGGGCATTCAATTAAAAAAAGAGAAAAAGAACAAATTAAGAACCCCCCATTAAACACCAAATTTCCAATCCTAAAAATCAAAGGAGACATTGACAAAATTAAAGAAAACCATTGGACTAATAAATAAAACTAGGAGGTGGTTTTATGAAAAAAAAATCAATAAAATACACAAACCTTTGGTTAATTTGATTATAGAAAAGAAAGAGGAAAACCAAATGACAAGTATCAAAAATGAAAAGTTATATATGATAGACCTCTACAGAATACTGAATGGAGACAGAAAGGAATATACCTATTTATTATCTATGCACAGTACCTTAACAAAAATTGACCATGTCTTATGACCTAAAACCCTCACAAACAAATGAAGAAAAGCAGAAATAGTAAATGCATCTTTTTCTAACCATAATGCAATATTTTTTATCCAATTAAGGGCCTTGGAGGCATAGGTTAAAATTAATTGGAAATTATGTAAACTAATTTTAAAGAATGAGTGGGTCAAAGAAGAAATCGTAAAACATAGCAATAATCACTAATTTCATTAAAGATAATGACATCAATGAGACAACATACCAAAGTTTGTGAGATGCAGCCAAAGCAATGCTTAGAGGAAAACTTATAGCTGCAAACACTTACATCAATAAAAGGCAGAAATAGCAGATTAAACAGGGCATGCAACTTAACCCCCCCTCCACTAAAAAGACCCCAACAAATTAAAAATCTCAATTAAACACCAAACTGGAAATCCTGAAAATCAAAGGAGAGATTAATAGTAAAAGTTTTTTTAAAAACCTGTTGAACACATAACAAAAACTAGGAGCTGGTTTTATGGGAAAAAAAAGCAATAACCAATAAAACAGATAAACCTTGGATAAAAGAAAAGCAAACTATCATTATCAAAAATTAAAAGGGTGAAATTGCAACCAATGAAGATGAAATTAAAGCAATTATAAGGAGCTGTTTTGCCCAACTATACAACAATAAAACTGACAATCTAAGTGAAATGGAAGAACATTTACAAAAAAATATAAATTGCCCAAATTTACAGGAGAGGAAATGAAATACTTAAATAATCTTATCTTAGAAAAAGAAATTAAACAAGCCATAAATGAGCTTCCTAAGAAAAGCACCCCAGGACCAGATGGATTTACAAGTGAAATCTGCCAACTAAATCCAATACTATATAAACTGTTTGAAAATATAGGTAAATAAGGAGTACTATCTAACTTTCTATGAGACAAATATGGTCTTGATACCTAAACCAAGGAGAGCAAAAACAGACCAATAAAACTATAGACCAATTTCCCTAATGACAAAAATTTTAAATAAAAAAACTAATGAGAAGATTATAAAAGTATATCACAAAAATCATACACTATGACTAGGCTTGATATATACCAAGGATACAGGGCTTGTTCAATATTAGGAAACCTATAAGCATAATTGACCACATTAATATAGAAACAACAGCAAAAAGCATGGCTATTTCAACAGATACAGAAAAAGCTTTTGGACAAGCTACAAACCCATTTCCATAAAAAAAAAACTCATAGAAAGCAAAAAAATATATAGAACTTTCCTTAAAATGATGTGTTGTCTATTTAAAATCAAGAACAAAGATTATCTGTAATGGAGATAAACAAGAAGACTTCCCAATAAGATCAGGAATGAAGCAAGGATATCCATCATTGCCATTGTTATTCAATATTGTACTTGAAATGCTAGCTATAGCAGTAAGATAAGAAAAAGTAATTAAAGGAATAAGTACAGGCAATGAGGCAACAAAACTATTACTTTTTGCAGATGATATGATTATTTACTCAGAGAACACCCGGGAGTGAAGTAACAAAAAAACAACAAAACTAGTCAAAATGATTAACAACTTCAGCAAAGTTTCAAGATATAAACAAACAATATACATTATCAGTGCACATACACACATATACATACAAATATATATACTCTCACATTGATTCAACAAAACCCAGATGAAGAGATAGAAAGTCTATTTAAAATAACTGCAAGCCATGTAAAATACTTGGGAAACTGCCTATCAAATCACTTAGGAACTGTACAAATATAAAACACTTCACACAAATAAAGACAGTTGGAAATAACTGGAAAAATATTAATTGGTCATGGGTAGGCTGAGCTAGTATAATAAAAATGACAATAGTACCTAAATTAATTAATTTATTTAGCATCTTGCCAATTAAATTACAAAGGAATTACTCCATAGAGTTAGAAAAAAAAATTAGCTAAGTTAATCTAGAGGACCAAAACTTCAAGCATATCAAGGGAATCAAGGGAAAAAAATCAAGAAAAAAAGATAACACTATTGTATCTCAAGATGTTTTACAAAGCTGTATTCATCAGAATAATTTGATATTGGGGAAGAAAGAAAGTGGATGATCAATGGAATTGATTAGGTACCTGATATATAGGGGCAAATGAACACAAAAATCTAGTGTTTGATAAACCCAAAGATCCCAGTTCAGAGCAAGAATTCATTAGTTGACAAAAACATCTGGGACAACTGGAAAATAGTATGGCAGAAATTTGGCATAGTCTAGCATCTCATACTCTATACCAAGATAAACTGAAAATGTATATATGATTTAGACACAAATGTTGATATCATAAACAAATTAGTGGAGCAAAGAAGAAATCAACTGTGAGATCTATGGGCAGGGAAAGAGTTTATGACCAAACAAGAGATAGAGAGATTCACGTGAGGTAAAAATGGATAATTTTGGTTATGCTAAAAAAAGTATGGTTTTTTGGTTTTGCTTTTTGGTGAGGCAATTGGGGTTAAGTGACTTGCCGAGGGTCACACAGCTAGTTAAGTGTCAAGTGTGTGAAGCTGGATTTGAACTCAGGTCCTCCTGACTCCAAGGCTGGAACTCTATCCATTCTGTCACCTGCTGCCCCATATTTTTTTTTCACAAGAAAAACTAATGCAGCTAAAGCTAGAAGAAAAATAGGACAATGGGAAAATATCTTTGTGCAAGTTTTTCTGATAAAGGTCTCATTCCTCAAACATATAGGATAATAAAAAAAATTTATAAGAATAAGAGCTATTCTTCATTGATAAATGGTCAAATGATATGAACAGGCAGTTTTCAGTGAAGACACCAAAGCTAACAGTATTCATGTAAAAATGCTCTAAATTACTAATGATTAGAGAATTGTAAATTAAAACAACTCTGAGCACCACTTCACATCCATAAGTCTGGCTAAGATGAACAAAAAGGAAAATGATTAATGCTTGAGGGGACATGGAAAAATAGGTGGACTAATGCATTTGGGTGAAACTGTGAACTAGTCCAATCATTCTGGAGAGCAATTTGGCCCTATGCCCCCAATGCTATTAAACTATAAATATTTTGACCCCAAAATAATGATTCTAGGTCTATACTCCAAAAGGATCAAAGAAAAAGGAAAAATATCCAAATATGCAAAAAGTATTTATAGCAGTTCTATTTTGTAGTGACAAAGAATTGAAAATTGAGGGGATTCTCACTAACTGGGGAATGGCTAAACAAGTGATAGAATATCATTGTGTTGTAAGAAATAATGAAGGCATCATTTCAGAAAATTTTGGGAAGACTTATAAGAATTGATACAAAGTCAAATGAACAGGACAAACAGAACAATTTACATAGTGGCAATGAAGTTATAGAGATGATAAAATTGTGGAAGACTTGGTAACTCTAATCAACACAATTCCAAATGATGCATGATTAGAAATGTGCCTCCAGATAGAGAAATGATAGACTTAAGAGTGCCTGTTGAAGAATATTTTAAAAAATCTTTTATTTTCTTTTTTACATGGTTA
Source organism: Phascolarctos cinereus (assembly GCF_003287225.1). Lineage (NCBI taxonomy): Eukaryota > Metazoa > Chordata > Mammalia > Diprotodontia > Phascolarctidae > Phascolarctos > Phascolarctos cinereus. The sequence continues at coordinate 401,269,620 of NW_027555625.1, read as the reverse complement.
ATGCAGAACTTTGTTTTGTATGGCTGCATATTTGTTATGGATTTTGTATTTCTTTCTTTCTCAGTGACTGAGGGAGAAAGTGGGGAAGAGGAGAGAATTGGAACTGAAAATAAAATAAAATTTAATTTTAAAAATGTGAGTCAGAGAGGACTTCCAGGAACCAAGATGGTAAAGTAAGCAGTATATCACCATAACTCTCATATTAACCTCCAAACAACCATAAAATAGTGCCCCAAAACAAATCTTAGAACAGCAGAACCAGCAAAAAGATGGGGTGAAACAATCTTTTAGCTCAAGAAACTTGGAAGATTGGCAAGAAAGGTCTGTCTCACTCAGGTAAAAGGGGAATGCAGGACAGGAAGCATCCTCAGCAAATCAGCGGGAGAGCCTGAGCACCAGTTTAGAGGAGCAGGCAAACACCAACCCCAGGAACCCCCCCCCCACAAGCCTCAGCATAGCCAGGAGAATATCAGTCTCTGGCTCCCAGCATCACCCTTGCTTCAGCACAGTCTTGAGCAAACAGACAGCCTCCAGCTCCAGCTCCCCCTCATTCCCCCCCTCCCCCCACTCTGGCCCCACTTCCTTCAGCATAGCCCTAGCCAAACAGAAAGCTGCCAGGAGCCAGACCACTGCATGCTTCAGTGTATCCCTAGGGAAACACAGAAACACCCCACTGGCCACAGCACACACCAGTCACCAGCACTAGACCACCAACTCAGCATTTCCAGACCCCTATGGCCTCCTGCAGCTCTAGCCACCACCCACCCCACCTCCTCAGCCCAGCACCAGACATGAGGGTCCCCCATGGGACTCAGGGAAACATCAGTGCAGCAGCAGGTAAACAGCTAGAACTTGTAGCCTTTGGCACAAGAAGCCTGAGGCAGTGACCCTTCTACCGTAGGAATAGAGCTCAAATTTAAAAGAAAGGGAAAAAGCCAGGAAAGATTAGCAAAAACAATGATGACAAAGGAATCTGACCATAGAAAGCTACTATGGTGACAGGGAATATCAGGGCACAAACTCAGAAGAGGGCAATAAAGCCAAAACACCTATGGGTAAAACCCCAGAGAAAAATGGGAAGTGGGCTCAAGTTTAGAAATAACTTATGGAAGATCTCAAAAAGGAGGTTAAAATCATATCATATAAAGTGATATAAGAGAGATGGAAGAAAAATTGGGAAAAGAAATGAGAGTGATGCAAGAGAATTAAAAAAAAAAGAGTCAACATCTTGGAAAAAGAAAAAAAGTCCTTGTAACAGTAGCATTGTGCAATGAGCAATTTTGATAGACTTAGCTCTTCGCAGCAGTGCAATGATCTAAGACAACTCCAAAAGACTGAAGAGGGAAAATGCTATCTACATCCAGAGAAAGAGCTATGGAGTCTGAATGCAGATCAAAGCCTACTATTTTATCTCTTTTTTTGCTTTTGTTTTTTCTTTCTTGTGGTTTTCTCCTTTGCTTCTGATTCTTCTTTACAACATGATTAATGTGGAAATTTGTTTAATATGGTTATACATGTATAGCCTTTATCAGATTATATGCATCTTGGGAAGGGGGAAAATTTAGAACCCAAAATCTTATAAAAGTGAATGTTGAAAACTTAAAATAAATAAATAAGTAAAAATTAATGAGGACCACAAAAAAAAAGAAAAGAAAAAGAAAACAACTCCTTAAAAAGTACAATTGGACAAATGGAAAAGGAAGTATAAAAGCTAACTGAGGAAAATGACTCCTAAAAAATTAGAAGCAGGCAAGTGAAAGCTAATGACTCCGTGAGACATCGAGAATCAATCAAATTCAAAAGAATTAAAAAAAATAGAAGAAAATATAAAATGCCTCATTGGAAAAACTGCTGACCAGGAAAATAGATCCAGGAGAGAATGTCAGAATCACTGAACTACCTGAAAGCCATAATCAAAAGAAGGACCTGGACAGCATCTTTCAAGAAATTGTCAAAGAAAACTGCCCTGTTAACTTGGAACTAGAAGGCAAAATAGACATTGAAAGAATCCACCAGTCACCTCAGGAAAGAGATCTCAAAATTAAAACTCCAACGAACATTATAGCCAAATTTCAGAAATATCAGGTAAAGGAAAAAAAATTATTACAAGTGGCTAGAAAGAAACAATTCAAATATTGGGGAACTACAATTAGGATTATACAAGACTTAGCAGCCCTTTTTTGTGGTGGCAAAATATTGGAAACTGAGGGGATCCTCATCAATTGGGGAAACAGTTGAACAAGCTGTGATATATGATTGTAATGGAATACTGTTGTGCAATAAGAAATGATGACCAAACAGGCAAATCTCAGAAAAACCTGGAAAGATTTGTATGAACTGATGCAAAGTGAAGTGAGCAGAACCAGGAAAATGTACACAGTTTCAGCAACATTGAATTGATCAACTATGAATGACTCAGCTCTTCCTCGCAACACAGTGATCCAAGACAAATACAAATGACCCAGTAAGGAAAATGCTATCCACATCCAAATAAAGAATTGATGAACTCTGAGTGAAGACTGAAGCATACTTTTAAAATTTACTTTATTCTTTTTCATGTTTTTCCCCCTTTTATCAGTTTCTTCTTTCTCAACTGTCACTAATATGGAAATCTATTTTACACAATAACACATGTAAAATCTATATCCAATTGTCTACCATTTTAGGAAGAGGGGAGGGGAAGAGAGGGAGAAAAAATTAGAATTAAAAATCTTGCAAAAATGAATGAGAAAAATTGTCTTGATGTGTAATTGGGGAAAAAATAAAATACTATTAAAAATGAGTCCTCCTTGAGCCTGAATTATATAATATACTAGGTTCCCCAACAAAATTGATAAAATATGGGTTCTTATTTCTGAAATCAAGCATTTTGAAGTTAGAAAAATAAATACTACCACCAGCACCACCACTACTATCATCATCATCATTATCATCATCATTTACTTAGAAAGTTCTTTCTTTCACTCTGTTTATTATTCTTTCCCTCTACCTTAAATCTACCATCTTTCATCTTTGCCTTGAGTCACTGCATGACAGACTTTCATCATTACTGACTTTGCAGGTAAATGGGGGTAGAGGTGGTGCCATTGATTCCAAGGTTCTTGCCCCAGCATCTAGTCCTTCTTGAACTCTATCACCAGACCAGGATTTTGGTTCTTTAGTTATTCTCTGTCTTTCTGTCTCTCTCCTCTCTTTCTTCTCTCTCATTGCTCTCTCTCTTTTTTTCCTCTCTGCATCTCTCTGTCTCTCTCTCTCTCTCTCTGTCCCCCCCCCGTTTATTGGCTATTGTCCTACTCTCTCCATATAAAGTAATCTTCAATTATCAAAAGACAAAAGAAACAAAACAAAAAAAAATTACCTTGACCCTGCCATATCCTCAAGTTATCTTCTATTTTTCTTCCCTTCCACAGCTAGATTCATAGAGCAGAGATTTTAAATCTAGGATCCATGAACTTGCTTTTAACATAGTTTTATAACTGTATTTCAATATATTTTTTTCTTTGTAGTTTTATGTATTTCATTTTATTCATCTAAAAACATTATTCTGAGAAAGGCCTCACGAGCTTCACTGGGCTTCCAAATGGGACTACAACACAAAAGAGGTTAAGAACCTCTGGCCTAGAAAAATCTACAATCAGTACTTCCACTTTCTCACCCCCTACTCACTTTCTAACCTTGTATGACATAACTTCTGATCCCACCATTCAAGTAAATATGCTCATTCCAAGTTTATCAGTGATCTTTTAATTGCTAACTCCTACAACTTTTTCTTAGAATTCATCCTTCTTGATGCCTGCAGTTTTTAAATCTGTCGAACATTTCTGTCTGCTATAAACTATTTTGGTTTTCATTACATTGTTCTTTTCTGGTTCTACCCATATTCATCTGTTTACTCCTACTCGGTCTCCTTTTCTGGATTATTTTCTTCTGCTTCCTTATGACAAGTTTCTTTCAAGATTGTCCTTAGCCCCCTTCTCCACATTCTCTCTTTCAGAGATTTCATCAGCTCCTATGGGTTCAGTCATCATATTTACTCAGCTTCCCTTAAAGGCAATTATCTCCAGCCCTAATTCTTATCCTGGACTTAGATCCTGAATGTTGCAATGTGTTTGAGATATTCTATCATTATCTAAAGCTCAACCTGCCTAAAATGGAACTTACTATCTTTCACTACAAACCAGTTCTTTCTCCAAATGTCCCTATTTCTGTTTAGGAAACTACCATGCTTCCACTCACCCAGGTGTATAACCTTAGGTCATCTTTGAGTCTTTTCTCTCCTTACCCCTCAAATCTAGTCAAATGTACCACTACAATGTCTATACTCACTTGGCCACTGTGCTAGCTAGGCCCTTGTCAAATTTAATCTGGGCTATTTCAATGTCTCCCTAATTGGTTAACCCTATTTCCTGTCTCTTTTTTTCCCCCTACTCTTTCATTTACATAGCCACTGAAACAATATTCCTAAAGCACATATCTGTCATGCTCCTGCTCCCCACAATTTCTAGGATAACATACAAACTTTTTAATGGACATTTAAGCTCTCCACAGTCTATCTCTAGCCTAGCTTTCCAAACTTATTTAATACATTTCACATATGTTTTCTTCCAGACTAATCAAAGCTTTATTGCTGTTTTCTGAACTCAGCATTCCACTTCTCATCTTCATGTCTTTATTTAGGATTACCCCCTTATCTGGAGTGGCTTCTTTCACTTCTGCCTCTTGGGATCCTTAGTTTCTTTCAAGGCTTAGCTCAAGTGTCTGTTCTTTACAGATTTCTCCATTGGACAGTATTCTCTCCCCCCTCAAATTAACTGTAGACTTATCTGTTTATGTATTTTTATTCTCCAGAAGAATAATCTCTGTGAAGGTAGGGACTCCCTTTTATTCCTGCCTTTTTACCCTAGTACCCAGCATAGTACCTTTCACATAGTATGTTAAGTGCTGCTTGATCTAGATGAAGGAGAAAATTACCGAAGATAGCCAGCAGTCAATCTCCATTCATTGAATATTGATATGTATTTATGTATGTGTGTAATATATATTTACGTATGTATATCTTTTTTGTTATTATTGTTTTCCAGAAATATACAGGAATACAACATCTGGATGTGACCACTGTCATGGCTGAACTCTACCTGGGCCTGTACTGAGAATTACATATGTTTTAGGAGAAATAGCATTAGATTGACAATTTAAAGATTACATAACTCTAGAGTTGGAAGGCTGTATAGGCCAAGCACCTTTTTTCAATTTTTTATTTTTTATTTTTTTTTTTACAGATGAAGAAAGTAAGCCTAGGGAAGTCAAATGATTTGACCAAGAATCTACAGAGAGTAAGTCTCTGGGATGGTATTTGAACCCAGCTTTTCTTGGCTATAGATTCAACACTTTTTTCTGCTGTGCCTCTCTGCCCCAAATTGGAAAGCTGAATCCAAATTCTGCCTCTATCTCTTATTAGCTGTTTGGAAGTTAACTAACTTCTCTGAGTTTTAACTTTTTCCATTTGTAAAAGGAATATTAATAATTGTCCATGTTATGGGAAGACTGTAAGGATCAAATGATATAATATATGTTTGCAGCAATAAGTTTTAAATGCGTTGGCTAAATCTAAGCTATTCTCTTCCTCTTCTTCCTCCTTTTTGAGAGAGGCATAAAATTGAAAGAGTTTTTTTGGGGGGAAGGAGTAGCAGGCTGTTATTTTCTATGTTCTTAAGAAAGCCTCTTCCTCACATAGAAAGTATTTTGCTCAACATTTCACTTATCCTTCAACAAACATTATTCAACAACTGCTAAGTGTAACTCTTTTTGGGAAGCATTGTGAAAAAAAATAAAGATAAATAAGACAATCCCTGCTTTCATGGAGCTTATAGACTATTGTTCATTCTAGTGAAGCATAGGTGCATTTGGGCATGAAGTTGGTGACAGCATGTAAAATTAGGAGCATTGAGAACCAGGAGAATAATTTATATCATAACAAAAAATTGTAAAGACAAATGTAAAAGACTCAAGAACTCTCATCAATATAATAACTAACGATGATTCCAGAAGACTAATGATGAAGAATGCTACCAGTCTCCTGACAAAGAGATGATGGACTCAGGGTGCAGAGTGAGACAATTTTTTTTGTACATGCCAATGTGATCATTTGTTTTGTTTGACTGCATATTTGTTATGTAGGTTTTTTTTTCTTTTTCCAATGGCATTAGGAAAGAAAGAAAATATTATTAATTTAGAAAAAAAGAAATTAGGAGCATAAGAGAGAACTATAGGATTAGCTTCACAATTCCTTATTTTGAGAATATGGGTGTCTAAAGACAGAAAGGAAAATATGGACAAAACAGAACATAAGGATGTTTGCCCATTTTGATTTTGTTTCTTGAATATAACACTAAAATCAAAGCTTATTTTGGGGGTAGTGTCTTTAATGCTATGAAAAATTGTAAATTACCATGTAAGATGGTATTCCTTTTCATACTAAAATAATGAGATAAAAAGGATAATGAGAATTATTTCATTGCAATTCTAGTGATATTTTTGTGGTTAGTTTTCAAAGTGAATGGTATGCAATTAATGATAACATGGATGCCTCCTGGTTTTCCTGGTCTATTCTAGTTAAATGGACATTTGTTGAGAATAGTGATATAAAACAGGAATTGATGTAGGCATATAATGTGCTTGTCTAGATGCCATTCCTTAATGGCATTGGTTCTGATGCATGCCATAAAATGACCTGTAATGAGAATCCACAAAGTGGAAGATTAACTATACTTTAGATATAATTGCATTGTTTTGCTATTCTTTTTCTCCTCTTGGACTTTTGGTTCTGTACTTGTGCAACTGTCATCATGAAAACAGCTCTGGAGACGATGTCTGAGCAGGTTTCCATATTTATTCCTATCCTATCTTTCTATGACTTCCATCATAACTTTTCTAAAGGCACTAGCCAAAAGAATGTTTTTCTAACTGCCAAGGCTTTTAAACTCAACTGAATTTGCTGTCCAGAAGTGTAATTACTCCCTATGTGTTACAGATACATTCTCAAGGTAAAGCTAATTCAAGTAAGGGCTGGCAGGAGTAAAACTATTGTCTCCTTCAACTACTCTGTATTATACAACCAAATTCAATACACAGCATCACCTCCTGCTCTTAATATTCATTTATTCTTGACTTATACAGGATAGAACTACCCTTCTACCTAGTCATCTTTGTGTATAATATATTGTAGTTGATCTGTGAAAGAGAATCTGTTTAAAATGTGGCTGCCTTAGATGGAACCTACTAGAGGCCAGCTACTTTGTAGTTTTATTTGTATAGTTCTTGTATACCCCAGCCAATTGTTTCATACATTATTTTAATCACAGAGATGAACAAACACCATTTACTTTCTGATTTATGTTATCCATCAATAAGCATTCACAAAGCCTGCACTATGTGTGAGATACAGTGAAAAACACTGAGGATACAATGACACAAATAACAAAGTCCCTGCCCTTAAAGAGCTTATATTTTATTGAAGGAAGAAACATAGGCTCCAACTTTGGATGGGAGCAGGGGAGAGATTAGGAAAGCCGTCATGTAGAAGGTAGTAGTTGAACTAACACTTAAAGGAAAGTACCATGGCAAAGTACCACTTAAGATAAGTGATATTAAATAGTTAAAATATTATTTATCATGTTGTCTGCTGCTCCAGGGCATACTGGCTGGTGCTCATCTAATGGGTGACCAGTGGGCTGAGACAGCATACGTTAGATGTGTATATATTTTATTTCAACAAGTATCTATGATTTCTTTCATGTAGCTATGCCTTCTACTGATATAGATAATAAACCTACCATACCTTTGCAGATAATTTAATAAGTTGCTTTGGCTAAACATATCTAATTGGTAGCTAATCTCATGGTGAGGACCATGTTCAAACTCAACTAGGCTGTTCCACAGTCACATTAGAGGGCCATCATATTATTTATATCATTTGGAGTATTGAAGGCATGAGAATTCAGCTGTATGCTTGGTCAAGGGGATAGAGGGGGAGAGAGAGAGAGAGAGAGAGAGAGAGAGAGAGAGAGAGAGAGAGAGAGAGAGAGAGAGAGAGAGAGGAGAGAGAGAATTTGATTATTATGTCTCTTTTTAAAAAATTTCCTTGCATTCTATCTTGCCTATTGGTGAAGCAAAAAGATAAGTGGTGTGGTAACCCTTGAATATAATCACATGTTGTGTGCAATCCTTTCAAATATGCTTTTTCTTCTCTATTAATTAGTTTTCCTGGTGGCTAACTCAGCATCTCCCTCTCTCCTTTCAGTTGGAATAACTAAAATAACCTTTGAAATAAATATTCCTTTGTAAAAGCTAATGTGATTGTTGAATGGCTAAATGATATTAGGGTGCTGGAGACCTCTAAAATGGGGGTGTGGAGTTATTATGGACTTGATAGAATAGCAGCAATGACACTCCCAAATCTACATACCGTTACTGGAAAACTCTGTAGAAGTAGTGAAATATAACATATCTGGCTTTCAGGTAGTGGGTGCCAGAATAGTAACTGATTCATAAACAAACCTTCATGTTATTAGTACATGGGGATGGTTTAATCTCTTCTTTGCTGATGCTTACATCTTTAATATTTTACTCTTTTGCTTGCTATGGTGACCATTTTCAGAACTATGTCAAATAATAGTGGGGAAATGGGAAATCCTGACTTTACTCACACAGTTATTAGGAGGACTTCTAGTGTAATACTATTGCTTGTGCTGCTTGATTTTGCTTTTATGTAGGTATTTTTATGATGTCAAAAGGTGCTTTTATGCTTATCCTTTGTAGTGTTTTTTAGACAGAAGACTTACACTTTGTCAAAGCTTTTTCAGCTTTTGTTTCATCATTTTTTGAGAGAATGTGGTTTGGGATATTTTTTAATGAGGGAGGATGAGAAAGGAATAAATATCTATATAGCGCCTAATAGGTGCGAAGTGCTGTGCCACACTCTTTTTACAAATATTTACTCATTTGATCCTCACAACAACACTTTGACATACGTGCTATTATCCTCATATTACAGTTAAGGATACTGTTGGAAATAGGAGTTAAGTGATTTGTCTAGGGTCACACAGCCAGTAAGTATTTGAGGCTGGATTTAAACTGAGGACTTCCTGACTCTAGGCTCAAATATTATCCACTCTAATGATTAATTATGTTGACTTTTCCTAATGTTAAACTATTCTTATATCCCTAATATAAATCAAATTTGGTCATGGTGAATGTTTTCTTGGATGAATCACTACAGCCTGATTAATTCAAAACTTCTCAATCTATGTTCACTAATGATATTATTTTAAGTTCTTATATGCTTTATGCTTTCCTGGGTTAGTTGTTTAGGACTATATTTGTCTCATAAAAGGAATCTAGTAGTGTACTTTTTCATTTTTAAAGAACAATTTGTGTGGTTTAATACTAATAGTTTTAAAGGTTTGACAAAATTCTCCTGTGAGTGTATGAAGACTAGGAATTTCGCCCTTCTCCTCCTTTGGCAATTCCTTTGTAATTAGGTTTATTATTGTTTTTCTATTTCTTCTGACAGTTTGGATAGTTTATATTGTAATGAGGCCTTTGAAATCTGCCCAGGTCAGAACCTCTGAGGACCCTTGGGAACATTTTAAGATCGCCAAAACTGAAGGTACTTTAAAGGTGGTTCCCTTCTTATGTCTAGATCTAAGGGCACCTCCACATTAGGTAATATGAGCTTGTTGCAAAGACTTTTCAGACACTGATTTGGGAATACCCCAAAGAATTATATAGTTGTAAGGTCTTCTCCTCCTCCTCTTTCTGTATTCTAACTCAGGGTTGCATAAACTGTACATAGTAAGTTCTAATAGTTATTTTTTTCTTTTGTTTTTTGTTGTGATTTTACCATATTCTTTGCTATTTTCTTGATTTGATTTTCTTCCTTCTCCTTTTTTTTTAATATAAATTTGTTTATTTTTAGTTTTCAACATTCACTTCCACAAGTTTTGGAGTTCCAAATCTTCACCCCATCTCCCTTCTCCCCCCCACCCCAAGATGTCATGCATTCTGAATATCCCTTCCCCTAGTCTTCTATCCCTCTCCCCTTCTCTTATCCCCTTCCCCTTCTATTTTCCTGTAGGGTAGGACAGACTTCTGTACCCCATTTCCTATATTTCTTATTTCCCAGTTGCATGTGAAAACATTTTTTTAAAAAAATATGTTTTTAAAACTTTAGGTTTCAAATTTTCTGTCTTCCTCCCTCCCCACCCACCCTCATTGAAAAGGCAAGCAACTCAGTATAGGTTGCACTTGTGCAGTTATGCAAAACACATCCATAGTAGACATGTTGTGAAAAACTAACTCTATTTCCCTTAATCCTATCCTGCCCTCCCATTTATTCTATTCTTTCTTTTGACCCTGTCTCCTCAGAAGTATTTACTTCTGATTACCCCTTTCCCAATCTGCCCTCCTCTCTATCATCCCCCTGTCTCTTGTCCCCTTCTCCCCTATTTTCCTGTAGGGTAAGACAGATTTCCATACCCAATTGAATGTGTTGTTATTCCCTCCTTAAGCCAAATCCTATGAGAATAAGATTCACTCATTCCCTCTCACCTTCCCCTTTCCCCTCCACTGTAAGAGACTTTTCTGTTTTTTTTTGTGAGATAATTTACCCCATTCTACCTCTCCCTTTCTTCTTCTCTGAGTATAATCCTCTCTCATCCCTTAATTTTATTCTCCAGATATGACCCCTTAATCTTCAACTCACCCTGTGCCCTCTATCTATCTATATATACATACATATAATTTTTTCCTCCAACTACCCTATACTGACAAAGGTCTCATGAGTTATAAATATCATCTTTCCATGCAGGAATGTAAACAGTTCAATCTTAATAAGTCTCTTATGATTTCTCTTTCCTGTTTACCTCTTCATGTTCCACTGAGTCCTGTATTTGAAAGTCAAATTTTCTATTCAGCTCTGGTCTTTTCATCAAGAATGCTTGAAAGTCCTCTATTTCACTGAATGACCATTTTTTCCCCTGAAGGATTATACTCAGTTTTGCTGGGTAGGTGATTCTTGGTTGTAATCCTATCTCCTTTGCCCTCTGGAATATTATATTCCATGCCCTGCCCTTTAATGTAGAAGCTGCTAAATCTTGTGTTATCCTGATTGTGTTTCCACAGTACTTGAACTGTTTCCTTCTGGCAGCTTGTAATATTTTCTCCTTGACCTGGGAACTCTGGAATTTGGCTACAATATTCCTAGGAGTTTTCCTTTGGGGATCTCTTTCAGGAGGAGATCTGTGGATTCTTTCAATTTCTATTTTGCCCTCTGGTTCTAAATATCAGGGCAGTTTTCCTTGATAATTTCTTGAAAGATGATGTCTAGGCTCTTTTTTTGATCATGGCTTTCAGATAGTCCAATAATTTTTAAATTCTCTCTCCTGGATCTATTTTCCAGGTCAGTTGTTTTTCCAATGAGATATTTCACATTGTTTTCTAATTTTTCATTCTTTTGGATTTGTTCACTGTCTGATTTCTCATAAAGTCACTATCTTCCAATTGCTCTATTCTAATTTGTAAGGAAGTATTTTCTTCAGTAATCTTTTGGACTTCCTTTTCCATTTGGCCAATTTTTCTTTTTAGGGCATTTTTCTCCTCATTGGCTTTTTGGACCTCTTTTGCCATTTGGGTTAGGCTATTTTTAAGGTGTTATTTTCTTCAGTATTTTTTTGGGTCTCCTTTAGCAAGCTGTTGACTTGTTTTTCATGATTTTCTTGCATCACTCTCATTTCTCTTCCCAGTTTTTCCTCTACTTCCCTTACTTGCTTCTCAAAATCCCTTTTGAGCTCTTCCAAGGCCTGGGATGGATCCATATTTTTCTTGGAGGCTTTGGATGTAGGAGCTTTGACTTTGTTGTCTTCTGGTTGTATATTTTGATCTTCTTTGTCACCAAAGTAAGATAATATAGTCTGACTCTTTTTGCACTGCTTGCTCATGATCCCAGCCAATTACTTGAGTTTTAAACTCTTTGTTAAGGTATGAATCCGCTTCCAATGTGGAGAATGTACTGTCCCAAGCTTCAGGGGTTTCTATAGCTGTTTTCAGAGATACTTGTAAGGGCCTGTAAATTTTCAGTTCTTCCAAGGTGGTATGATAAGGGGCGAGGTGTTTACTCCTTTCCTGGCCTGCGACTACAAGTACTCCTTTCTCTCCTGTAACTGTGAGGAGGGGCTCCTCTCCACAATCACTACAAGCTCCACCGCTCCAGCACTCCTCCTCACCCCAGCACCGCCGCCCAGAGCCGTGGCCCAGATCCACACACGGGCAAAGCAAGAGATTCCTGCCTCAGCACTGGCAAAGACATCCCTGCAATCCCTCTCTGATCAGCCACTGGCTTCCCCCTCAGTCTGTGGGCCAGAAGCTGGGGAAGCAGCTGCCCCCCCTCCCCCCAGGGCCACGCTCTTGGGGAATGGAGCTGAAACCCCACCTTCCTTTCTCAGCACAGACAGAAACGGACTTTTCCCACTGACCTTCTAAGTTGTCTTTGGCATTGGTGGATTGAGGAGCTGCCCGAGATTCAGTCCTCTGAGGCTTGTGCGCCTATGCTGCGCTGCGTTCCCAGCCCCTCATGATACACCTTTCTGATCAATCATCCAGGTTGTCTTGGGCTGGAAATTTGTTTCACTCTGTCTTTTTGTGGGCTCTGCTGCTTCAGAATTTGTTTAGAGCCATTTTTTATGAGTATTTGGAGGGGTTTGGGGGAGAGCTCAAGCAAGTCACTGCTTTCACTCTGCCATCTTGGCCCCGCCTCCCTTCCTTCTCCTTTTTAAGCAGATTAGATAAAGACATTAATTTTGTTAATCTTTTAAAAAAAAACCCAAGATTTTAGTTTTATTTATCATTTCCATTTTTTGTTTCTAGTTTATTTCTCCCCTAATTTTAGTTATCTCCTCTTTAGTCCTTATTTTAGGTTTACTTATTGGCATTTTGATGTTTATAATTATAAAAATGAATTTCTTCCTGTGTATGACTTATTTTTTTAGTGTGTTTCACGTAAAACAACACATTATGGAGATTTTTTTTCTTATCAAATCTGAAAATTGTTATTATATTGGGATTATTTAATCCATACACATTTAAAGTTACAAGAATTAGTTTTATATTTACTTCCATTTGTTCCTAATAGACTTTTTTTTTTTAAATTAGAGGTTTCCCCCTTTCTTCTTCTGGAAAGAATATTTTGTCTCTTCAGCTATTAATCTACTTTAAGGTAACCCTATTCCTACCAACTGTCTTCCCCTTCTCTTACAGCACATCCATTTCCCATTCTCATTTTCTGCCTCTTGTCTAGTACTGGAATTTTAAAAAAGTTATTCCTCCCTTTTCCCTTCCTTTTATATAGCTATTTAATTCTTCCCCTCTTTTTCTCTCTCAGTCAAGTAGTCAAATAAAATCCCCCTTCCTCTTCCCTCCTTGAACATGTTTTGTTAGTTTTAAGATTTAATTTTCTGCACCTTTTTCCAAAAAGGACTTTGCTCTCATTCGATCCATTATTTACCTTCCTTTTCTGTTTATTTTAGACTTTTATGCTTTCATTCATGGCCCTTATGTTTAGTTATGTCATCTTCAATCTCTTATATTCATTATAAAATTATAGCTTCTAAGGTACTGATTTTGGCTTCTCTATTATAAATAGTTTCTACATTACTATCTTTTAGATCCTGCCCCTCCCCTCATTCCCTTTTTTCTTTTGTGGCTCATTTTAAGAAATACAAATTCTTGTAGATGATAGAAAGTATAGAATATTGACCCATGTTAGTAATTTTCATATGTCCCTGATTGTGAAGTTCATTACTACCCTTTACTCTCCCCATGATCATTTCTCCCACCTGACTTGCCATGAAATCTCCTCTCTGGGTCCATACCCTTTTACTTCTGGGTGTCAGTTGCTTCCAGGAGCTCTGGTTCCATTCTCCAGAGGTGGGAATAAGTAGTCTTTTTAAACACTAAATCCCTGAAGTTTTTCTTCCCGTAAGGTCCTCATTTCCATTTATAGAATATTGTTCTTCTCTCATTTAATAATTATTTAGTGGGATTCCCTCCTAGTATTGAAAAATGATTTCTCCTTTCTTTTTTTCTGTTTCAACCAGTCCCTTTGTCTTCTCATATAGGTCACTGCCCAAGTACCACTTTATAGTTAGTTTTTGGGCCCTCCTGGCTCAGAGTGAAAGTGAATAGTAACTTTTTCTCTTTTGGATCTTCCCCTCCCAGTTTAACTTTTTTTTTTTTGTTAAGGGGGGCATCCCTTGACTCACTTCTTAAAGAGGCCTATTCACTGAATGGGCATTGTCTCACTCAAAGTGAGAACCTGAAAAGACCTTAGCTTCAAAGGGCAAGGGTCTCCCATTGCATCCTGGGCCATCTCCAGTTGTCCTGATGAATATCTGCCAACTGGACTCAGTTGACTCTGGAAGAGAAGGTGAGGCTGGTGACTTTGCACAGCCCTCCCTCACACAAATCGAAGTTAATTGCAAGTCATGTCATCATCTTTCTGATGTCATGGTCTTCTTTGAGCACAAAGGCCAAACATGTAATATTCTCCAAGTGACCTTCTTCTTCCTGAGAGATCACATATGTTACTTTACCTTCCTTGTTAACCTTTGATTTGATTAGGGCCTATCACATATTCTTCTTTAACTTCTTTCTTTCCTCTCCCTTTTTATGTGCCTTCTCATTGTGCAATTTAGTCCCACAAAAATACCGATTCATTTGTAGGCTGACTGTTGTAAGCCTTAGTTCATGAAGTTTTAGGCCTGTTTCTCTACCATCTCTTCTTCTATTCAGTTTTTGCTTTCCCCTTGTCTCTTGGTGGACTTTTAGAAGGAAATCTCATAACCATTGTTCTGTTGTTATTTTGTTGTTTCTATACTTGGTTGCTGTATTTGTTTGATTTTCTTGTATTATTTTTGCCTAGGTTGTTTGAGCAAATATTTTTTTTGTTTGGAGGGGTGGGGTTGATTTTATTTGAAGGAATGCTTCAAATGCCTCTTTTTATTAAATGTTCAACTTTTAATTAATAGTTTAATCAGGGTTTACAGGCTATATTACTATGATTTGCATTTTGAGCTCCTCTGCTCTTTCTTTGGAACACTTTAGTCTATGCCCTCTGGTAGGTGCAGAAGATTCTACTGTTTTTCAAATCTATATTCTTTGTATTTGAAGATATTTCTTCTGGTAACTTGCAGAGTTATTGTTTCTCAATAGAATGATTAAATTTATCTACTACGTATCTTGCATAGTACTACACCCTCCCACCCCCAGGCTAGGGCAGTCTGTAAATTTTTTTCAATTGGTACTTGGTCTTCTGCATTCAGAAGTTCTCAGCAGTTTCCTTGCATTTTTTTTTGCATTATGATATTTAAGTTTTTATATTCTTCTGGAAAACCTATAATTATTAATTTGTCTCAATGCACTCTATCTTCAATGTCTATTCTGATAATTATTCCTTCTGTGTGGGTTGCAGCTCTGGGTCTGAAAGGAGTACTTATGGTAGTAAGGGAGCAGGGGCCCTGGTTGCAATAAAACAGGGAGGACAAAAGGGGTAGGGCGTGCAGCTTCAAAGAAGTAAGGCCCCCTGCTGGGTAAAGACCAAAGGACAGACTAAGAGAGCAGTGACTAAACCTCTTCCCTTAGAAGACCACTTTGGAAAAACTGAAAACTTACAAAGCCCAGAACTAACTGAAATAACAGCATGAAAAATCCTGAAGCTTAAGATAGCATCCCCCACCCAGATAAGCAGATCCCAACTTTAACATAAAGTTCAAATTCAAGAAATAGTGTGGAAAAATGAGCAAACAATAACAGCAATAGCTAATGACTACAAGACATCAAGAAACAATAAAACACAGTCAAAAAAATGAAGAAAATAGAAGAAAATATGGAACACTTAATCAGAAAAACAACTGACCTGGAAAATAGCTCAATGAGAGATAACTTAAGAATTACTGGAGTACCTGAAAGCCATAATCAAAGAAAGACATCACACTTCATGAAATTAGAAAGGAAAACTGCCCAGATATCTTAGAATTACAGGGAAAAATAGAAATTGAAAGAATCCTCTGATCACTTCCTGAAAGAAATGCCATAATAAAAACTGCCAGGAATATTGTAGGCAAATTCCAGAGCTCCCAAGTGAAGGAGCTAATATTGCAAGCAGCCAGAAAGAAATTATTCAAATATCATGGAACTGTAGTCAAGATCACACAAGATTTAGCAATAATCATATTAAAGGAGAAGAAGTCTTAGAATATAATATTCTGAAAGGCAAAGGAACTAGGATTACAACAAAAAAATAACTTACCTGGCAAAATTGAGTAAAATACTTTGGGGAGAAAATGGATATTTAATGAAATAGAGAACTTCCAAGGACTCCTGATGAAAATATCAGAGCTGAATATAAAATTTGACGTTCAAACACAAGACTCAAGAGAAGCATAAAAAGGTAGACATGAAAAAGAAATAAGGGGCTCAATAAGGCTAAACCATTTATCTTTCTATATGGGAAGATGATACATGTAATGCCTAAAAACTTTTTCATTATTAGGAAAGGGCACAAGTATGAGTCAATTGTCTTGGGATGATCTCCAGGAAAAACAAAACAAAACAAAATAACAACAAAAAAACCCTCAAACTAAAAGGCAAGAAAGAAGAATGCATTGTGAGAAGAAAGAGGAAAGAGGAAGAATGGCGAAAATTATCTAAAAAAAAAGAGGCACACAAGGAATTTTTTTTTACAGTGAAGGTAGATATCAGCTGGGGGGGAGTGGGAAATTCTTGCACTTCGTTCTAATATAAACTAGTTTAAAGAGAGAACAATATATACAAACTCAGTTGGGTATAAAAGTCTATCTTACCCAATAGAGAAGTAGGAGGAAAAGGAGAGAAGAGAAGGGGAGAATGATAAGATCAAGGGTGAATTAATGGAGGCAGTGATCAGAAGCAAAATATACTTTTTAAAAAAATGAATTAAAGGACTATTGGTTATTCTTGAAGAAAAGACTAGTCCAGAACAGAAAATGTGGCTTACAAGAATTGGGAGAAACATAAAAAAGTAAACATGAAAGACCAATTATAAGGGATTTAATAAGATCAATCTGTTTACTTCTTATTTGGTAAAATGCTATCTGTAACTCCTAAGAATGTTATAATTACTAGGATAGTTTGAAAGAGCATACATAGATAGAAGGCTTGGTGTGAATGAAAGAATTCTTACAGTGGAGGATAGAAGTGGGTGGTGCTGGAATCTTTTTCTCATCAGAACTGGGTAAAAGAGGGAATAACATCTAGATCTAGAAGAGTATAAAAGTCTTCTTAACTTACAGGAAATTAGTGAAATTGGTCTGTAATTTTCTTTCTCTCTTTTTGCTTTTCCTGGTTTAAGTATCAATACAATATTTGCTATGTTAAAAGAATTTGGTAAGATTGCTTCTTTGCCTATTATTCCAAATAATTTATTTAATATTGGAATTAGTTGATCTTTAAATGTTTGGTAGAATTCATTTGTTTTCCAGTTTTCCTAGAGTTTTTGTCACATAGTGAGTTCTTATCCCAGAAGTTGGGGTCTTTGGGTTTATCAAACAGTAGATTATTATAGTCATTGACTACTGTGTCTTGTGTACCCAACCTATTCCACTGATCCACCACTGTGTCTTAGTCAGTATCAAGTAGTTTTAGATGATTGCTGCTTTATAATACAGTTTTTGATCTGGTATAAGTAGGCCACCTTCCCTTGACTTTCTTTTTAGTCCTGAGTGATTCTTACACATATTCTCCCACTGATCCACTAGAGAAGATAAACCAGAATACTGGAGACTTTTCCCTTGATCTTTTTACATTTTGTGCAGAACAATACATGTATACTATCTATTGTTATTTCTCTCTCTTTCTGCATAATTAACCCTTGTCTTTTTGTACATATATATTTCCCGAAAGATTTTATTCATGCCACTTCTTGTGTATATCACTGTAAATATATTGCAAATTACTTGATCTTTCTTTGAGGCTCTGCTCGTAGCTGTTTTGACATCATTGTCTTCTTTTGAGTTCGTGTCTTCTTCTTCCCTATCACCATAATAGTTTTTATGGTTATCATCCCCTCCTTCTTCTCCTTCTACTTTTTCTCTCGTTTTCTCAGCCTATTTCTTGATTTTTAACTTTATGCTAAATTTGGCTTCTGTTCCTGGGGTGGTGTTGGGGCACTGTCCCAAGCTTCAGGCAGTTTTTACCGCTTTTTTCAGAGTTGGTCCTAGGGGTTTGGAAGTTTTCAGTATTTTGAAGGCAGCATGATCTGGGGAGAGATCTGCTCTCCCAGTCTGTGCTCTAGTCCTTACCCAGGAAGGGGCTCTGTTCCCTTGGGGTTGCAGTTGATACTGTTCCACAGGGCTCCCTTCGAATAGCAAGTGATATTGCTGCTTAGGGCCCCTTCTCCCTTGTGATGGAATGTTCCACTTCATACTTGAAATGTGACCAAGAAATGGATATAGGCAATGGAGTCACCAAACAGCATCCAATCCTGTGCCTGGTGTTAGCACACAGGTCTGCTGTAATCTCTTTCTGACCAGTTGTCAGGTTTGCTTACTATCTTTGCTTGAAAGCTTCCATAGCAATTGTTTCTGCTGCCATTAAGAACTTTTACCAGCAGTGTTGCACCCATGCGGGCTCCGAGTCAGTCCCTACCCCAGAGTCAGGGACCTCTTCTGATTTGTTAAATTGGTTTAGGCTGGAAGAATGTCTCATTCTGACTTTTTGTTGGCTATGTCTTTCTAGAATTCTATTGAAGGGATTATTTTAAAGTTGTTTGGAAGGGAGTGTTGGGAGAGCTCAGCTGAGTGCTTCCTCTACTCTGCCATCTTGGCCTTGCCCTTGGAATTCCTGACTACTTGCATATTTCAATTGTTATTTGGGTCACACATTAATTTGATTTTGTGAGTATTCTGATATTATAAGTTTGAAGATTATAACATGTATAGAAAAGAATGTAAGATGCAAGATCATTATAGCATCACTGGAAGAGCATTTATATTCAAAAGATGTTTAAATAGATGATTTTTTTTTTGTTTTGTTTTGGAGAATACCTTGAAGTTGTTTAAAAGTATGGCAGTTTTTCAAATGCAATCCACCTGCTCTCTTCTTTCTCTTTGATTTTGGACAAAGCTCATTAGTCTTAAATCCCACCTTCTACAGGAAGCCTTCCTGAACCCCACTTAATTCCAGTAGCAGGAATGTCTTTTGCCTCTTTTTGCATTCCCAGCACTTAGCATAGTAGGCACTTAATAAATGTTTATTGATTAAATGATGGATTTTCAATGGACTGGCCATCCAACTGCTTGATGTGGTATAGTTATTATCTATCATGATAAATGGCATTTATCATTCATTTTTCTTGGATTTATAGCTAGACCAAACTCTTTTGAATAATCTTAGGTTCATTGTGGAGGCCCTACATAGTGCTGATTGGCAGACAGCAGCCCCTGGAGGTTATCACCATCATCAGGAATGATTCTTCAATTTAGATTCTGAGCAGGACGTAGTTCATAACAGGGAACATATATTTCCATGTTTTAGGACTTGCTTTATATTAATAATCAGAGGTAGCCTGAATAGAATTGTCTCTGTGGTTGCATTTATCTAGACGCCTTTTATGACCTTAAGATATACATGAGATTCGTTACGGGAAAAAAACCACTGAGGCTGGATTTCACTTACCTAAATCATATATTTTCTCTTTATAACCAGCAAAAAATAAAACAGCATGATTTTATGGTCTCAGTGCATTTCATACAATTGTATCATGATAAAGATGTGATCTACTCTTGTAAAAAATCATTTACATTATAGCACAAAACATCTATTAATTAAGGAACGGCCAAATAAGTTGTTTCATAGAAGTAATGGGATATTGATGTGTTATAAGAAATGAGAAATATGATGAGTAGAAACGCATGTGAATGCATATGAACTAATTAAAAGTTAAGGAAAACACTACACATAATTAATATAATATCTAAATGGACAGAGAAATACCACCACCAAATAATAGAAAAAAAACATTAAAAAATACCATGAAATACCATCATCAAGTTTGTCCCTAAAGAAGAGATATCAGATGTATCTCCTTCCTTTCTTTGCTGAAATGGGAGGATATGGGTATGGAACAATTCACATAACATCAAACTTTTTTTTGGTGTGTTCATTGATTAGTTGTGCTGAATTATTTTCTGTTTGTTTTTCTTTTTGGTTATAAGAGATGATTTTTTTTGGAGGGGGCATGGGTACCATATATTGAGAAATAAAGGTGGTACAAAAGCAAAAAATACAAAGGAATTTTTAAAAAATCATTCTAAAAGCCTTCCCTTCTCATTTATATCAGATATGTGCAGCTGGAAAGGACCAAAGAAGCCATCTAGTTCAGCATCCTGATTTTACAGATGAAGAAACAGAGGCTCAGAAAAGTTATTATTTTCCCAGTGTTACCCAAGTACAAAATCTGAAAGGTGGGATTTGATGTCAGACCCTCAAAGTCCAAAGTTAGTAATTTTCACTATCCCACAGTGGTTCTATCATCAGGGAAATGTTTCAGATTTCATGAAGATGCTAAAAGTAGTAATTTGTAACATTTTCCTGTTCACTTTTTGGCAGTAGTATCATCTACAGATTCCCTCCCATACACACTTTTGTTATTTTCCCTCCCACGACATAACTGGTAACATGATGCCACAAGGCTTTCAAGATTATGTCACTAGTCATTGCCTATACTTGGTCTGGTCAAGCTAATCTTCCTGACTTTATTATTTAAAATGGGATTTCTACTTCATCTAGCACATTCTATCTTCATTTCTTCATTTCACGTCAGTTTCATTTATGGATACTCAGGATAATGTGGCTTGCATCAGCCTTATATCAAAGTATTTCTACTATTTTTTGCTGCCATTTGGAATGGTACTTCTTATCATTTTCTGCAATAATCTCCAGTGTCTTACAGATGGTTTTGTATTCTAAACTACTCTTGTGTTCACCATCATGTCTCTCTGTCAAGTAGATGAAGTATTATTTAGTTAAGGTGGTTTTGGGGCTTTGGGGGCCTCCTTGTTGTAGTCAGTGCTTTATGCACATATTTAACAATGCATGCAAATGTCGACTATTTTATATATATATATATATATATATATATATATATATACATATATATATACATATATATATATATATATATATATATATATATATATATATGTTGGGTTTCTATAGTAATATGTTGCATTATATGTTGTAATATTTTAAATCATGGCTGTATTTTTGAATGGATTACGGTTTTAATGAACATTATGATTCCCACTTTAACAATAATTTACAATAGGAAAAATATTTTCCAAACACCTTTTCCATCCTTTTAGATCAGTTTAGCCCTTTTCTCCATTTAGACTTGTTGCAATTTGAATAGCTGAACATAAAGCAGTTGAATGACTGTCCTGGAGTATAGTTCAGACCTGAATGTTCAAATCAGAGTACTGAAATATTATGTTCATACCTGTGCAGGGCATGTTTTCTTAAACTCCACTTCCAAAGAATCAACAAAGTTCATAAAATTTCTTCCCAGGTGGAAACCACTGAGAAGCCTATGAGATTTCCCTCACACTGGAATGAACACCCTACTGTCCTCTCTTCTTCTCTTGATTATATTTCTAGTTCATATCTGATCTCCGCCATTAGACTGTATACTCCTTGAGAGGAGGGAATAAATCTTACATTTCTTTGTGCCTAGCATTTTAGATACCCAGTAAATACTTGCTGACTAATTGGGAGTCTTAAATGTCAACTGGAAAATACCACCGAACTGGGAAAAAGAAGACAATTAGCAGAACTAAAATAGGAAGGTAAGGTTTGAAATATTCTGATAGGAGGTATTAACCTGGTGGCCATGAACTTGTTTTTCTTTTCATTTAATATTTGGAAACTGTATTTCAATTTAGTTGATTTCCTTTGTAATCTTCTGTCTTTTATGCATTAAAAACATATTTTGAGAAGGGGTCCATATGCTTTGACAGACTTTTGAAGGAGTTCATGTCATGAAAAAAGTTAAGAATCCCTGGACTAGAATAATGGAGCTTTTCTCTGTTTTCTCTTTTCAGCTAATTTATGCTTTGCTATTCTGCACAGGAGTTCCTTAGGATTTAAGATGGCATTTACACTAAATATTCTTACATTTTTGGAATTGCTATGTGACCCTGGGTTTTTCCATTGTTGTTTTCGTTAGGGTTTGCCCCCATATCTAAAGCTAAAGGAAAACATGTTTTGTTGTTTTAGACAGGAATCCTGACCTTGGAGGAAAGCAACCACCAGTCTCATAGGATTCCATTGTTTGAGTCATTGACCAGAACAAGCAGCTCATAATGCAGTGAGGATGTGCACAGATGGGAACCACTTCAGAAGCCAGAGAAAAAAATCTCATGCTACTCACATACTCTTTCACCTAAAATCCAGAGGGCACTTGCTGTAGCAGATGCAGAAATAAAAACACAATTGAAAAAGGTGGAAAGACTTCATAATATGTGGAAAGCTTTTGATTTGGGAATCATTTCAGACTAAAGAGCATAATCTTTTTCATTCTTATCTATGCTTCATTATCTCAAAAGTTATATACCCTAGATCATAGAGCCATTGATTAAGTCAATATATCATCCTGACCCAAGTAAAATGAATTTGTTTTTTTCCTCATTAGAAATCATATCTTAACCCTATGTGCCTCAGGGGAGCACAGACTAGACCCTACAGAGGTTTTGCAAGTTAGAGACATCATAGTTTCTTGAACAGCCTCAGAGAACAATACTGCTATAAGACGCATCACACTCTCAACACTAAGAAAGCTGACAATAAATGTGTTCAGCATAAAAAGAGAGCTTTCAGGTAAACCCATTGCAAAAATAAACAAACAAAAACGTGTAAAGGAGGAGGGAGAATATTTACTAATAAAGAATGCCTTGAAGGTTTTTTTCTTTATTTGTTTTTTTTTTTTTTTTGGCCAAGAGCATGTTTAAAAATGAGGACTGATTGGGTGATCTTGGCTGCCAACATATCTAGTGTAATTTGGAAAAAAAAATCCATTATCATGTGAGAAAGAAATAGGAATGGTATAGAAAGCATGCTAGATTGAGAATGAGAGTTTCAAATTTCAGCTCTTCACCTTGTGACCTACGTGACCACGAACAAGTCATTTGACCTCTCTGTACTTCAGTTTCCTCAATAAGGAGGTTCAAAGGAATAAAAGTCTAGAACTGGAGGGGATCTCTGAGCCCCTTTTGTCCAATCCCTTTTCTTTAGAGATGAGGAAACAGAAATACAGGGAAGTTGAGGGCTTTGCACGACATCATACAGGTAGAACTGGAGGTAAATTTGAATGCAGGTTCTGAAATTACAGAGCCAGTGGTCTGTTCACTGTACCAAAGGATAAAAAGTTCCTTATGGCTTTATACCAGTTAACCCATTAATAAAACAATCACTCTGCTCTTATTTACATTGCTCTATGTACCAGGAATTGTACTTGGTGCCATGAATACAAATATAAAGTATGAAACATTCCCCATTCTCAAGGAACTTACATTCAAATGGTGAAGATATATCTATATGCATATAGATATATCTATATGTGTATATGCATACACATATATATGTATGTACATACATACAGATATACCTTCACCATGAAAATGCTGAATATATATTCACATATATACACACATATATTCATATACATGTTTTATTTGTATTTATACCTATATTTATTTATACTTATTTGTATTTATTCTCCTTATATTTATTGTGTACAGAAAATTTATTTATATATAAAAAACATAATCATATTATATTTATATATTCTACTCATTGTATTGCACACACAATAAATATAAAGAAGATAAATACAAATGAGTATAGAGTAGTAAAAATAAGGTAGTTTGGGAGGAACACCAGCAGTAGAGGGAATCAGAAAAGGCTTTAAGTGGAAGGGGGTACATGGGCAGTGTCTGGAAGGAGGTGGGGAGTTCCATGAGGTAGAGTTAGTCAATAGTCAATAAACATTTATTAAGCACTTATTATGTGTCTTATGCTGGGCCAAGTGCTGGGTATATAAATATAAAAAGAAAAGATAGTCCCTGTCTTCAAGGAGCTTACATCTGTTGGGGGAAGATGACATACAAAAGAAAGTGGAAACTGAGTGTGGAAGGCACAAGATGGGGAAGTTACCCACTGCAGGGGGATGGCAAAGAAATAAAGAAGCCCCAAATGAGTCCAGCTAAGTAGGAAATGGGGAGATGGCTGTCCTGTGGCCCTTCCATAAATGGAGATTGAACAGTTCATGACTCTACTGTCCGATAAAGGGGCAAGAGACTATTGCTGAGGTGTGAGTACTAAGGCTGATTGGATCTTGCAGAAGGATGAATTTTCCCAGTGATGCATTTCTTGTGGTTGTGGTGGACAAGTCAAAAAAGAAGTCTAGAATGAGCACAGCCAGGTGGGATGCGAGGTAGAGATAATAGAGTGAATTCCCAGCATGGATGACGTTCATGAGTGATGGTGCAAAAGCACAGAGAATGAGAGATGTTGCGCTGTGTGCGGAGGCCAGAGAAGACCAGTTTGACTGTAGGGCAGAAAGCAGGAAAGGAAGTAGAGGGAATGAGGCTAAAAGATAGGTTGGGGACAGATTGGGAAGGGTTTTCTAAGCTAAACAGGGGAGATAACATTTGATCAGTAAAATAAAGAGGAGCCATTGGAATATATTGAGTTGGGAAATGACATGGTTAGATTTATGTTTAAAGAAAATTACTTTTGTGACTATGTGAAGGACGGATTGGAGTTGGGGAGAGACTTGAGGTGGGGAGACTAATGAAGAGGCCGTTACTGCAATTTTGGTGAGAAATGATGAGAGTCTGAACTAGGTCAGTAGCTACACGAAGCTATGAATTTACTATCAGGTATTTAAAGGACTAGAAGGCAACAGAAGTAGAGTTACCAACAGTTTTAGGGAGGATAGTATTTGAATCATGGTGTACCGAAAGTCCATATTGCAATGAGGATGGTACAAAAAGTTCGATTTTCAGATCAGATCCAATATCTTCTCATGGAAACTAAATTACCCAGTGGATTCATTCAATCAATCCAGCATTTCTTAAGTGCTTATCTGTGCTAAGCACTGTAATAAGCTCCAGGGGAGTGAGATCAACCTAAATTGTATATTAGCACAGTGACTGGCACATAGTAGGAACTTAATAAATGTTTGTTGATTACTCATGGGAGAGGTTCCAAATTTCTCCCTTCAATTCTCTTTTATAATGATTTTACATAGATAAACATGGGAATATTTGTATGAACTTCTGTGGAGTAAAATGCTTTATATACAAAACTACAACAATATAAACAAAAATGTCATGGGAAGGAATTTGAACTTTCAGGGATGGAAGAACCAATGGAAATTTCTGATAATGAAACATATTCCCCACCACTACAGCAGAAATGTAGGGAACTACTGAGATAGAATATTGTATACATTATTAATTGTGATCATAGTACTGGATATTTTTTCCTTAGTTGATTTTCTTTACTACTAAGTGCAACTATAGGTTTTTTATAAACTTTACTACTATAGTGCAAGCTATAAAAATTGTAGTAGTCTCAAGAAAAGATCCAATCTGGATGGGAGTGGGGTGGGGGAATGTATTGGCTATGATTTAAAGACAAAAGGAATCAATAAGACATATTTAAAAAATAAATTTAAAACTACAAAAATATTTTTGTTTATGTCTCAGATGCTAGAACTCTGGCCTGGAAACACATTGAAATTCCATAACTGGAAAAATCCTCAGTAAAACATCCATTTATAGACCTGGATCAAAATTGTGCTTGTGCCTTCTTTGGAAAGATAATATCAGATTTTCAAATTTCTAGCCCTGTGTGTCAGCTTGGCACACTGACCACAGAAAGAAAGCTGTGATGAAGCCTATACAGTAAGTGCATCTGGGCAATGTTCTCCTGAATTCCTGTTGTGATGCCCTATCATGGTGCAGAAATGATCCTGGAATCTTTAGGACTATGCCAATGGAATACACAGCTCTGGCTCCACTTTGCATCTATTGCCCTGCCTGGTTTCAACTTCTTTCATTTGTTGTTTATTCCTTTAGACCATAAGGTTCTTGAGGACAGAGACTGTCTTTTTATTAATTGTATTCTCACTGCTTACTACAGTGCCTGGCACATAGTAGGTACTTAATAAATGTTTATTAGACTCAATTAGCAAGTCCAATCAATCTAGATAGGCTTGGGATATGGGTTCAGTAATAAATTGTCCAGGTTTTTCCCAAGGCCAAGGCTAGTTAAAAGTGGAGCAGTCCATCATTGGAAGGTAGGCAAGTAACAAAGTTTTTTGCCACACAACTCACAAAAACTGCATATTATGATATGGAAGTGAGGTAATTAGCATTGGTGGAGGAAGTAGCCACACAAAAGAAGCCATAGGTCTTTTGAAGTTAGATTTGGAAACATCTAATATACTAAATATTGATCTTTACAGTAAATTTCTATTGGGTTTAATGCAATCCAGTTCAAAAACGATCTGTTGATTTTCTGTCATATGCATTGTATAATGCAGGTAAAAGATACCCAGACCTAAGAACTTATAGTCTAAATGGGGTGCAAAACATACATGTGTGAGATCAATATCACAATATATAATTAAGTGCTAAATTATATAGTGCAAGCTATAAAATTATAGGAATTGAAAGAGGAAAGAAAACAATATGGATTAAATTTAATAAAAATTTTAGAGTTGGAAGAGACAGTGGAAGTGTTCTAGCCAAAACAACTACTCAAATCACCTTTACAACACTGTTGACATATCTGCCCTCTTGCAGTGCTGGGGAACACCATACCCTACAAGATATTCTATTTTTTTTGTTAGATAACGTTTTTTTTTACAAGTTCTTCTTTATATTACACTAAAGATTGACTTTCTACAATTTACATCTATTGATCCCAGTTTTGCTTTCTGCAAATATATAGGATGTCTAATTATTCTTCTATATGACGGCCATTCAAATATTTTAATACAAATTTCATGCTCCTCCCAAGTCTTCTGTCAACACCAAACAAGTCGTGTTCCTTCAGTTACTAGAAGAATAGCTGAAAAATGTTTCATATTGGCAAATGAGTTTGATCTTAAAGGTTTGGTAGGATTTGGATGGAAAGAAGAATAAGAGAGAGAGAGCATTGCAAATGGAGGACCCATCAGGTACAAAGTTAAGAGACAACGATGAATATGACTAATTTGATAGACAAAGAAGACATTAATATTCCTGATTGTTGAAATCCTATCCTACTTTGAAGTCCTACCTCAAATGTCACCTCTCTCATAAAGTTTCCTCTGGCATCCCTACTAGATATGTGATTTACCCACTGTACCTTATATCTCCTGTTTGGTGCTGCTATATTGGATTGTGGGTATTTATTTTTTTATTTTGCTTCCTACTAGAACAGAAATTCCTTTGGTTAGAGACTGTGATTTATAATCTTTGTATCCCTCTATGAAATTGTTACAGCATTTAGCATATTACAGGAACAAGCGCACACATTTTTTTTTTAATGAATAAATGAATGGAGGGAGATAAAGGGTGAAAAGATACAATGGGTCCATATTATGGTGAGACATGATCACAAGCCAGGGAATTTGAATCTTATCTTCAAGAAATAAGGGGGTCAATTTAAGTTTGTGAATAGTAGGGTAACATGCTTAATATTCTAAAGCTGTCTAAAGAGGCATTTGGGTTTTCCTGGATCCACCAACCTTCATAGCTAAATGACAATGTTGACAATGAAAATGACATCCTGTGCTGGGAGGTAAGACATTCCACAAAGAATGTCCTTTCCTTTACCAGTCAGCTTGCTTTGGAGTACCTCTTCTAGGTCATTGATAGACTGGCAGCCATACTAGTAAATCGGCGGCATTGGAATATTTAAAAACCTTGAGTGACATCAATGGTGACAGGTGCTTTACCAGCAAAGGCTGGTAAATGGGAGGCTGATTGATAGGATTTCTGGTTTGATGCCCCTCTGCTGGTGCTAAAAAAAAGTAATCCTGAAACAAAAGCCATGGGAATAAAGGTACATAGCTCCCTTCCACTCACCCATTGTCACTGACAGTAGGTGTTTGAAGACTTGGAGTGCTGTGGTTGAGGTTTCCCATGCAAAGGAGATTCAGGAAATGAATTGCATCAGAAAAGTCCACAAAATTCTCCTTGTGACACATTTATCACCACTAATGTTTCCTGCCTCTTGTTGCACTGTCACTGGAACAATCGGATCCCACAACATATGTATAGAAGGGGCTAATTAACAGGCACACAGCATAACACACAGCATGTCAAACAAGAAAAGAAAGGCTCTCACAGTGGCTTGCAGCACGTTCACAACCAGGAGCAGCAGGCAGCTGGGCCTTGCCACTGGTTCAGAGATTAAGAACCACAAGGAATCTTTCTCTTCCCTTGCCTCACCCTACCCTTTTCTCTCCAACAGGCATTGTTGCATGCCCTCGACCCACAGAGGTTTTTAGAAGCAGTATCTCTGGATTCCCACAAGAATTTGCCTGTTAAAGAAACTGAAGGACAAGGAAGCAGTGAGACCTGTCTTTTACAATGAATAACTCTGAGCAGGTAGGGATGGGGAAGAAAGGAAGGGGGAGAATGAGCGCTGCTGTAAGAGGCCAGAGAGGCAAGGTGAGTCTCCTCCTTGACTATGTGGACTCTATTAAAGAAAAGAACACAGTCCTGGGATATAAAGAAATATCCATCGAGGACAGATTTGGGCTAGCCCTTGTTCCACTCAGCTAGACTAAGAATTGCTTAAGGAGCACGGTCTCATGTTTATTCATCACTGGCAGATGCTAATACATTTCTGGATCGACATTTGGCAGAAATATGAATAAACACAGAGAATTCACAATCAGATATCAGCACTAGAAAGCTGAATGCTACTGATGGATTGATTATGTTTTTGAGCTATTTAAATAATTGGACATACTAAGTACATGGCTTTTTGCAGTGATAATGGACCTGTCCTGTTGTGGTCTATTTAACAAACACTTGGACCTTTTTTTAAAAGCTTGTTTACATTCCTGTACATCCTGGCTTTATTGATATTCTGTTCTTTGAATTACAGTGTCACCCTAGCAACGCTAGAGAGAAAGTTGAGGAGGGCACTTTCATTGTTAACCCTCGTTTCTAAAGCCATAAAAGCCAAACCCCTTCTGGGCTGGATTTGGGGTAGTTTGTCTTATCTTTGGAGCCAGTTTGCCTTATCATCTGATCCCCAAATAAATAAGCAAAAACCAGTTTCAATAGTTTATAAGAGACAAAAAGAAGGTGGTAGAATGGGCATTGGTAATATTTTTTCTGCTTTTAACATAGAATTCTCTCATATTAAGTGCACACACACACACACACACACACACAACACACAAAGAGCGGCATAACTCCAAACCAATAACAAAACAAACACAGGCAAACTGGTTCCCTGCCAAAATTATATCCCGTAGACCTAAGAGGATAGTTCTTTCAATACTCTCACATGGCCCTCACCCCAAGAAACCACACAGAAAGAAAAGCTCATTTTTATAGTCAGGGTGTGGTGTATCCCTTATGATTCCAAGTCATTTGCCTTGTATTGCTAGAATGTTTACTGCATTGCTGTCTAAATAGGGAGAAAGGACTGATGATGGAATGTTATTTGGGCCTCCTATGTTTTTAGGCCAAGGCCTCATATGGGAGCAAATGAGTCAGTCAGGCCATTTCTTTATGGATCTTTCTGCTGGCCCCAAGTCTCCTGTTTATAGTGCCCATGACTGACATTGTACAGCTCTTCTACTTTGATAGGGTCTCCCAGATGACCACTTGAGCACTTCTTGCTTTAGAGAAGAGCATTAGCTTTGGATAAAACTATGCCAGCTGGCTGTAAAACTTAACTGTTGCTTATACTGCAGACTACTTGTTGGTTATCTTCCATTTTTAAATCTCCCATATATTTGTGCCTTTCATTTCTTAACTAAGTAAAGTATTCTCCTTGAAGAATCATACATATGGAAAAAAAAATGGCATTTTCTTCTTTCTAATCCATTACCGCATGAACTTCAGAGATATTCAGATGTGTTCCACATTGAGAAAATATGAAAAGCCCGACTGTGGATTTAAGGCATGGTATTATTAGCCTCCTCATCATTTACTTTAAGGTTATAGAGCTTGATTTTCCAATCTTCATAGAAGCAAAGGATCACATTTTATTACAATAAAAGGCTGCCCAGCTCTTGGTCCAGGGGACTTAGCATAGCAGTTGAATTTATAATACATCTACTGAACTGATTTCCCAGTTGTTCGCAAGATGACGTACTGGTTTGATAATGATTCTTAGAGTTTATGTTTTAGAGGTCAGCATCAAAGGGCAGACAGGGAATGGGCAGGTTTTCCACTCTTCATTTTTTCATTTATTTATAACATTTCTTATCTTTGATATCAAGAAAACTTTCAGAATGGTCTTCCTTCCAGGGTATCTCATCATTTAGCAATTTCCCTATAGAACAGGAATCGAAGGGATGTCTGGTATCAGTATTTCAGATTTTCCCCCTTGTCCTCAGGCATTTTCAAAATTTGGTTTATTATTCAATTTCACAAGGCAAATAAGGGGCAGAGAGTTAAGTTTGAAGTAATGTGACACACTCTCTGAGCATTTATTAGTTTTTTCTTAAATAATCAATTTATGGAAATGGCATGTTGGCTTGAAGCTGGAACGCTGGAATCTATTAGCCCTTCTGCTCCTTAGGACTCCAGCTAGCCCAGTATTACTGCATAGGTCAATCTTTGTTCCAGTGATAAGAGGTGAGTTTCAGAATTTTGATTTAGTTTCTTTTTGTTCTCAAGAGAGGAAAAAAGAAAAGAAAGACTAAACTTCCCATTGGCTACTTAAAATAATGATAAAAGAAAATGTAAAAAAGAAAAAAAAAAGATCCTGGAGGCCAAATATGCTGAAGAGATGTAGCTTTCTACTTATATTCAGCCATTTGAAGACAATAGTTCATCTCAGCTCCGCTCTATGTTATGTGTTTATATATATAATAATTCACTTTGATCTACTTTCACATAGCATAGAGATAAACTGTCTGATTTAAAAAGTTGAATGACACATAAAAATATCTGTCTAATAATGATGTCCACTTTAAGAAGCTATGCCAGCCATAGAAGAAAACTAAGATATATATTGTGAGTCCCACACAAAAAAAAAATGTCTAGCAAACAGGCAGACTGATACCAGCTATGAGGTATGATTCTGACTTATCTCATTCAATCAACTTACTTTTTCCTCCCTAAACATCTGAACTTTACATTGGGTTTAAATGTGAATCAATACAAGATAAGTAGAATATTATTTTCGTCTTTTCT
Organism: Phascolarctos cinereus; assembly: GCF_003287225.1. Taxonomy (NCBI): domain Eukaryota; kingdom Metazoa; phylum Chordata; class Mammalia; order Diprotodontia; family Phascolarctidae; genus Phascolarctos; species Phascolarctos cinereus. The sequence goes on along the minus strand of NW_027555625.1, from coordinate 401,238,094 downwards.
CCAAACCTTCTCATTTAATAGTACTTTCAAGAATCATTCTTGAAATTACATTTTTGAAAAACAATCCTCCCTCCATATTGTTATTTTTTTAAGTTCATAGTTCTTGGGAGGTGAAAGATTCCAAATGCTATAAAACAAAATGTCACACTGCAAGTTGTAGGCGAGGTAATAACCTTGACTTTTCCTTGCAGTGCATTTCAATTAGGTTCTCTTCTACCTGGGGCAGAAGGATTAGTGCAGCTACCTTTGCCAATGAGTCCTGCAACTGGTGAACTGCATGTTTATGTGTATATGCCAATGCTGATACAAAAGCTCAGCCTATAAGACCGCAGAACATCTGGATGATTGAACTGTTCATCTTTCATCTGATTTGTGGATTCCGCAGACCTCCTCCTAAAAGTAAGCATTGTCTACATAATTAATTCTAGTCTCAATTTCCAGCTGCTGGTTTCTTCCAAAACTATGTGTGTGTGTATGTGTGTATAGATACATGTATACACACAATACACACATACAGAACCAACATATAATATGCACATGCACATATGTTTACATATACATTTCATATACAAAAATGTATATACATATAAATATTTTGTGCATATACATTATGTACATGTAGTCTCTCCCAAGGGAATAGAAGTTTCTTGATGTCAGAAAATGTTTCCGTTTTGTCATCCAGCAACTTACACAGTGTTTGCCTTATAGTAGGTGCTTAACCATTGCTTTTTAATTGACAGATTGATTTCTTCATCTGTAAAAGAGCCATATAGCCTCCTGGAGAGCAGGGACTGGTCATTTTTGTATCCTCAGCACCTAGCACATGGCTAGGCATGTAGCAGGAACTCAATAAATGCATGTTCATTGATTGAATCCTCTTTGGAAAACAGAAAATGGATTTGAAATGCTATATTTAGCAAGATTTCCCAAAATTGTTCCTTAAAAAAGACAACAAAAAAGAAGCTTCAACATAAAATGACAGTTGGAAATTCTGGGAAAAAATTTACTTATTTTCAGTTACAGTTTTAACTCTAGAGAGTATAACTAACTGCTGAAAGGCAGAATGATCCCTTAATATGAAGTTAGGCTCAAGAGCAAAAAAAATCCATATGCTTCCTGTTTCTTCTTTGTGGAATGTTTTTTGGGAGGAACAAAATGGAAGCCAAAACATAGAACCTGAATTCTTTAATAGATGAAAATAAAGTCTGTAGAAATTAATGTATAAGCTGTCTCCTCTATTCCCCCAACACAGAAAAGTAGATTCATTTGAGTTTTTTAAACTTCATCTTATGATTTGCATAAGGGATTAATGAAAAATGTATTTCAAAAAGATGAGGCATCTGATGTAATTTTACATCTCAGGATTATAAGATAAAATACACAATGGAACTTCATCTAAAATTTGCTTATATAAGATGATTCAGAATCATGTAATCCTTTTCAACCTACATAACTGCAACCATGGAAATATAATATTTACAAGACTCAGATATTGAAGGCATATAGCATTTGTGGGCATAGAATGTATTACATAATGTATTTTTGATAATTAAAAAAACCCCACAAACTTTCCAAGAAAAGTAGTCATTTATAGGACTGTTAGCAAAACCTACTAAAGTCAAAGGAGAGATAAAACTGGCTGCTGTTTTGTGTGTGTGTGTGTGTGTGTGTGTGTGTGTGTTAGCATGTGCACACATGCCAAAATCCTAATTCCCTTCCCTAATAGTCACACACTGATGCTTATTGTGATTCTATTGGATTCACAGTATTTTTTTAAGGTACTACGAGTATAGGTAAGTAAGGAGACACCTAGAATCTTGGTCTGATCTTTCTACCTTGTTTTCCTGAGTATCCATTTAAGAGATGTTTTGAGCCTTAATACACACGGGCATTTTAAAATGCTTGATTTTTATCCTAAATTAATTTATGTTTTGTAAAACTTTCACTGAATATTGTATGAACCTGAGGGGAAGATGAAGAATCAGTTTTAACATTATTTTGCATAACACATTTGCACAATGTAAGTAATACTACCCAGAAGGGAAAAGTAGCATTTGATAACATGGTGTGCTACCTTTCAAGATTCTAGTTCCTGCCTTTTCTTGGTGTCATGTAAAACCAGTGAGGCTGTCTTTTAAAATTTAAATGTCTCATACATGTTGTCCTGGGTAATGAAGAATTATATTTATGAAGTGCAATAGGTTTCAAATGACACTTCTCAACCATTCCGTAATTGCTCATCTAAGAAAAGATTAATTTTAAAAAGGGAGAACTTTAAAATTGAATAGATGGAATATACTTAGCTATGTAGGTTACACTGAATAGGAATACGTTTGAATAGAAAACATGCCTAATTGTATTAACACATAGGTACCATGTAGTTGCTGGGGAAAGAAGAAACAAAGGATTATCAGTGGTTCATATCAGTGAAAAAATAATGACATTGGGGCAGGTTTTTTACACACAAAAATAGAATATAGGGGAAATCAACATGAGAGAGAACACTGGCTTGAGGTCAGAGGATGATCTACATTCAAATACTAGCTATGTTACTTACTACCTGTGTGACTTTGGACAGATCACTTAACCTCTAATTGCCTTGTTTTCCTCAACAGTAAAATGAGGAGCTGGACAAGATGAACTTCTAGTTCCAAATCTATGAAACAAGAAGTCACCTTGTTACCCCACTACCAATTCTCCTGTATACCCAGACCATAGCCAATAAAGATGAGAAATGCCATTTGTATCCTTGCCTATGACGTTTCTTCTCTTTTACTGTATATCAGAATAAGATGATGATTGGATATAGATTGAAAGATTGACAGATAAAGTACTTATTAAGCATGTAATATGTGCCAAACGTTGCACTGAAAGTCTGATACAGAAATACAAGCAAGCAACAATATGAATAATTCTGTAACTGTGTTTCTGGCAGCACCGCCCCCCCCCATATTGCCATTCAATGATAGAGTGATTATATGTTTGGGAGAGGGTGGCAATTTTATGACCCACATAACCCATGATTTCCACATACCCCAAGAAAAATGACAATGCCTAGAATGCTTTTTTTTTTAAATTAAAGAAACAGAAACATTGTGGGCATGGTATTTGTTGAGATTTGATGAACCTCTGTCACATCATTTTTCTCATGTTGCACAGACCTGGTCTAAGTTGTTTTTATACATCCTTAAACCAGTCAACAAAAAAAAAAAAAAAGAAAAAAGTCTCTATAGTCTTTTACACATTTTGGTAATAGAAATAATTGACTCCCTTTTCTGTTTCTTTCTGTTAGTATAGACTTTACCTCAGAGAATATCCCTAGTCATCTGTGTATGGTGATGCAGGCCTGTAATGGCTAGGGGGAGAGCTTCCAGGTTGCCTAAGAAGGGTCTAACTGGCCCAGGTCAAAAAATGGAACAGATCAAAATTCCTGTACAGAGAAGTAATGGGAACTCACAGCCTAGGCAAGAGAGGAAGACCCAGTTTCAAAACAAACAACAACAAAAAAGAAACAAACGAAAAGGCCCATAGTAACTAAAGAAGGAAAGAAAAAAGAAAATGATATGATTTTTGTCTAATTATAGCTTTCTTCTCCCTACTACTGTAGTACATTATTCGGATATTTTACTTTTCTGAAGCCCTATAAATGAAGGACTCCATTCACTTTCTTTCTGGGCACTGTTCCTTGCTTTAGGAATTCAGACTTAGTTTTCAGTCCTTTGGGTACTTTTGGGTCACTCTCTCTGAGATCCTCTTGTCTACAAGGAGCCAAATAAAGCACTGAGCTTCAGGGTTCTCAAAGAACCATTATATTCATTCTTCTATTGGGAACAAAGCACACTAGTTTCTACTACCTGCACCAGGAAATAGTTAATGCTGGTGATTAATTCCCCCTTTCCTGTACACTGACTTCAAAAACACTTGATTGCCCTTAGTGGTCTCTGTAGTTTGTTATCTCTTTTCTTTTGAAGCCAGTGAAGTTTAGTTTGCTTTAAGATAATAAGTCTCTCTTGAATATTAATGAAGGAAACTCAAGTTTGAAACACAAATTTCTTGCCAGATTGTTGAGGGTGACTGTCCCAAACAGCAAGTTTGATTGGAATCCATTATTATCCCCAATTCTAGCTAAACTTAATCTTTGACATTGTTAATCAATTAATCAGCAAGAATGTGCTGTGTAGCTTCTGTATGTGAAGCCCTGGACTTCCTAGCTGGGAGAATACAAAGGAGTCTAAGACTTACTCCTTGATCTCAAGGATCTTAAAATATTTTTTGGGAGAGAAAGCGTATGTTGATGAAAAGTGAATTTATAGTTCAAGGTGATATATTAAAAGTTCCAGTAATAAGTGTTCCAGGAGGGGAGATGACTGTGGACTGACGAGATCACAGAAGGATTCATGATGAGATTGAGACTTGAGCTGGGCCTTAAATGAAGGCAGAATTTAGAAAAGCAAATAGAAAGGAGAAATGGCAAACCACTCCAGTATCTTTGCCAAGAATACCCCAAAAGGGGACATGACTGAAAAATGACAGAACAGCAAGAAGACTATAAAGAAAAAAGGAATCGCAGTTGGAATAAGAATAATTCAGGTTTATATGACATCTTATAATACCAAGAGTCTTTTCCTCATAACAACCAAACAAATTTTATGTAGTGAAGGTTTTTATATTACCATTTTACACAAGAAACAGAGATATAGAGAAGATAAGTAATGATTTTATCATTACTCAGTTAGTAAGTATTGGAACTAGGATTTGAACTGGGGTCTTGAGACCAAATATGGTACTCACTAAGATATCATACTGCCTTTAAATGGAACAAGAAAATTGAATGAATGAGTAGGCCAGTGGAACAGACGTTTTATGTAGAGGAATGATAAGTTAGGTTAGTATAGCAGCTTGTTGCGATAGATATAAGGCTGACCTTGGAGGAAGGAAAGTGGTGTGGCTAGATAATATTCTTTTTTTTTCTTTTTTCTTTTTAGGCAGTTGGGGTTAAATGACTTGCCCAGGGTCACACAGCTAGTAAGTGTTAGGTTTGGTGTGAGTCTGGATTTGAACTCAGGTCCTCCTGACGTCAGGGCCAGTGCTCTATCCACTGCACCACCTATCTGCCCCTGCTAGATAACATTCTTATGAAAATAATTTGGAGGTTTTAATTTTTCTGTAAATCCAACATGTCGTCACTGCAATATGGCAGTCAAAAATGTTAACATGATCTAGGGCTGCATTAAGAGAGTCATAGCAGCATACCTTGAAAGGTGCTTAGTCGTGGACACTCTGTTGGCCTCCAAATACTTCGCCATGATCAAATACATATGTTCTATAACAGGTGCTACATTTTAGGAAGAACATTGATAAACATGAGAATATCTAGAGGAAGGCAACTAAGATGGAGAAGTACTTTTTGTGGATGCCATATGAGGAAAAGTTGAAGGTAATGAGGGTTTAATCTTCTGAAGAGAAGAATTAGTGGGACATGGTAGCTATCTTCTAATATGTCATATGGAAGACGGTTTAATTGGTCCTGATTGGCTCTAGCAGACAGAAATTGGATCAATGAGTGGGAGTTGTAGAGAGGCAGATTTAGACTGGATTTAAGGAGGAAAACAAACCAACGAAATTTGAGCTTGCCCCAAGTGGAATGGACTGCTTCAAGAAGCAGGAGGTTCCCTTTTGTGGGAAGGCATCAAGCAGAGCCTAGATGATCATTTCTCAAGGCTGTTGTTAAAGGGGATGCCTCTTCAACTTTTTAACTAGCTCTGTGACCAGAAGGACATGTCATTTAACCTCTTCATTTTTCACTTTGTCCCATACAATAAAAGTAATACTATAGTATCTACCTTACAAGCTTTTACAAGGGTCCCACAAGATCCCATACAAGTCAAATCAAGTCAAGAATTTACTAAGTGCCTCCTATGTACCAGGCACTGTACTAACCACTGGGGATACAAAGAAACCATGAAGAATTTTACAAACCAAGTGCTATAGTCAATTACCATGATCAAACTATACGGATTTGATTAGATAAACTGATGTTCCTGCCTTAGGTTTTATGACGGTCTAGGTCAGTAACTGTTAAACCAGGCTCTTGAAAATATGTCTTTTTGACTCCTTAGCCAACTTCTTTTTTTAATGACACCATGATATGTACTTTGACAGAGAAAGCATTAACTATTGCACCTTCAGGGCAGCTATTTTTGTTAAAGAAATAAACTGAAGTAAACAGAATTTGTTGGCATCCTCAAAAAGAGGCAGTTTACATGAAAAAAATCAGCCACCAGAGATCATTTGATACAATGGGCAGTCTTGGGCAAAGTACACTTCAGGACTCCACTTACCTGGAAAGTGAATCACATGTCCTCCCCAGAGGGGATGCTGTCTTCAGCTCAGGGCAAGGGTCAATAGCAATGCAGTGGGATGGAGGCCTACATTTATGGTTATCTATACTCTCTACCTGGCCTCTGAATAAAAAGACATAGCTGCCTCAGCATTATCATTCCCCTGACCTTCACAAGTGGAGTCATCCCAGCAGGGGAAAAAACAGCAGGGGAGAAAAGAGAAAATTAAAACGTTAAAAACTATATTATAGCTCATTCATGACCTTTAAAAAAAATTAGGCTTGAAACTATTAGGCTGGAGCAGATACAACAAAGTGTGACAGCTGTAAAGTTATGGGTGTGTATGTGTGTGCGTGTGTGTGGTTTTCCACCAACATCTTAAACAATAAGCAGTCCCTGTGTGTTTAAAACTGGCTGTCAGCCAAGGAAAATTCAGAATTTTGAACAGTGCTTAACTATTGAAAGAGATCCATCCTGAATTTCAGAGCATCCCTTTGCTCTCGATGCTATTTGCCTTATTTGTCAATGAGTCAGTTCCTATTAATAAGGCATGGCAAACTGATGCCAATTGGAGTTAGGTAAGGAAGGACCTCTATTCTGAATCTCCTGGTAGCTGATTTGCTGATGGAGCATGCTATGACAGCTAAACATTTGAAAATACTCTGAAATGTCGGGGGGAAGGGAGAGGGACCCAAAAAACCAAATGAAACCTCCAAAGAAAGAGCATACATACACATATACGTGTGTGCACACACGTATGTACTTACTTCCAGAAAACCTAAATTAGAAATGATAGTGTGGCAATGTATGATTGTATCTAGAACACTTAAATCTTAACGACAAAAATGCAATTGCTTTACAACAGTGTCAAACATTTATGACATGTTGATACCATTTAAAAGAGGAAGAGTTTCATCTGGTTTTTTTTTTAAACCAAATCCTCTGATTTTGCAGATGTTTTCAAGTGTGACAAAAAAGACCCAGGAGTTAACAACATTTACATTTTGCTGCTCAACTAATCAATTTGACTTTCACTTGGTTGTAAAAAAAGAGATACTCGGTACAGTTTTTTATTCACTTTCTTCCATATCCTTTGGGTAATCAACTTTCAGCTAATGCTGCTTATTTTCACTTTCAAACATTATGTTACCTGTCTTGAATCTCTGTAGGGTGTTTTTATTGAGGTTACTGAGGTTTTTAAATAGCCATTAAGTTTCTATGATTCTTACAGGTTGGATTATCATAAACAGATAGATTTTAACCTCTAGGCTTAGAAGCTAGCTAAAGATAATTTTAAAATAATAATTCTGAATGGTACCCTGGCTACACATAATAATGCACATTATTAAAGGTCACAGAAAATTAATATGAAGATTACTGAGTGTCAGAAGTTATTTTGCAGAAGTAGCAAATAGCTTTACAATCTTTTCTGGAATGCTTATATACAAAAGAGGAAAACTCCAGTGATTTTTACAGAATCCCATTTTCTTAATAGGAAATTGATGAATGACAGCATCTGGCAGGAAGAAAAAAAACATATGGTCTAACTAGCTCTTTCTATAGAGGTTAAAAACAGCTTTGGAATTTCTCTGATTGCCATTATGATTGACAGACCATCAAATAAATCATTCACTTTTTCCTTCTTTCCTGGTCCCATGTACCAGCAAAGACACTAGGGGGAAATCTGCTGTGTGGTCCATGAGAAATTAGACATGCAACGCCCATTAACATAAATGGATTTTTTGCACCTAATTCCCCATACACCGCACTTAAAAAAAAATCTACCCGCAGGACATGGAGTATGCCTGTTTTCTTGTTCATTCTATTTATAATTTTTAATTATTAATTTCAAATATAATTGGTTTCTTTAGAGAATGAAATGCCTCGTAGGTTATCTAAAACACTTTTTCAGAGTCTTGGGGCCTGATGCTAAAAGAGATGGGTTGATGCTAAAATATGTTACAGTGTGTAACACAAACAAAGAAAATTAGGCTAGCAGATCATAGGTGAGGTTAGGCTAATTAAGCAATTCTCAGTGCTTAAACTCTGGCTATCTTCTCTGCAATATGCTGCCAATCATCTATTCTTCTGGGACTAGTCTTATGTGAATTGCCTTCACCTCCAGGCTCACATCACCCCAAATGTAACCCCAAATAATCTGGCAAATGTTTCAGACACGAAAATAGAAACTTTTCTTTTTGGCCTCTAAATACCCAGCATGATATTATGGTAGATACTTAGCAAATTTTTTAAAAACTGAATTCAAGCAATTTCTTTCTTTCCTTCTTTCTTTCCTTCCTTCTTTTCTTCCTTCCTTCCTTCTTTCCTTCTTTCCTTCTGTCTACTTCTCTCCCCCTTTTCTACCTTCTTTTATTTTCTTCCTTTCTAAAAGGTATCTTTGACTTCATCTACTGAATCTATTTCTATTTCTTTATGGCTATGCTGGTGGCATATCCTGATGTAAATTGAAAATGTAGGTGGTTGCTTGCCTTTTTAGGTCATCAAATACAACCAATTAATATAATGAAAATTGTTAAAAAACAAGCCCTTGAAAGTTAGAATAGTACTTAGCAAATAATCATTTTGGGAATCTAATATGGCACCAACTAACTCTTCTGCCTATTATAATTTTTTAATCTCAATCAACCTTGTTTTTGCAGATATAACCTCAGTTATAGACAATAGTAATAAATTCATCCTCAAAAGAAAGCACACAAAACTCAAATGAACAACTGACAATTATATGGCACTTCAGGGTTTGTAAAACACTACATGTTTTATTTGTGTTGAGAAGTATTATAATTCTCATTTTTTGGGATTAATTTCTCCATTTAACACATAAGGAAACAGACTGAGAAATGAAGTTAGATGTCTGGTGAAAAACAGTCCAATTCAGGCCTTCCATTAACACTTTATCCACCATGCCACTTTCCCTCATGAAGGCCAATTAAATTAAAAGCATTAGGAAGTGAGTACCATGACAGCTTATCCTGAATATCACCGAGTCTATCTATAATATATGTTTTGACTATCTCCACTGATTTGATGACAGCCAATTAGCTAACAACTGGCTGCTTAACCATATAGAAATATTAATTCTGGGCTCATAAACTTTAGCCTGGTCTCCTTACCTGAAGGACATAGTTAAAGGCAGCCCCACTGGAGTAGAAAATGGGCTTCTGTCTATATGATAGGGATTATTAACAAGCATGTCAACCACTGGTTTCAAGTGAAATGATACCTACATGTATACATGTGCATGTATAGCAGCCTATCTATGGATTTCTAAGGCAAATAAATGAAATGAATTGATGAATTTAAAAGCATTTAGTAATCATGTACTAAATGCCAAGCCCTGTGCCAAAGAAAAGCAAGTACCTGCTCAGAAGGAGCTCCCAGTCTAGAAGTTAGAAATGGAACCGAATGTATTCAACTTGGATATGTGTGTCTACTACAGGCATATGTCATGCCATAAACATACTATTTGATCATCCTTATGCTATCTCAACTTGTATAGTTCAGGCATTATTATTGGTTGTGGCATTATAGCCTCATTAAAAATAAAGCAGTACTATTTGTCACTTTGACCTCTGCAGGACTGAATATATTATAGGAAAAAAAAGTCAGATTGACAACTTGGAATGGTGAAATCCTTTTTTCCCGAAACAAATTAAAAATGCTTGTGTAATGCCAAATATGTATATGTGAACTACCAAATTGCTTTCAATCATCTAAACGTCATGTGAGCAAGCCAGTCAAATCCCTAGCTGTATTTTTCACTTTTCATCTGTATGTTTGAGTGTCATGTAGACACAAACACAAAACTATGGAGCTCCTCGAAAAATCTAACTTTTAGAGTCACTTGATCAATCAATAAACATTTATTAACCACCATTATGTGCCAAGTATGGCAAAAAAAAATGAAAATAAAACCTGTGAGACCAGCCCTTCTCTCATGGGTCTAACTTATCTCTGCCTAGGTAGGATTTGTATCTCAAGGAAAACTCCAATTAGACTAGGCCTACACAAACCTGATTGGGAGAAAATAACTGAACTTACCTAACACATCTTTATTTTTGAAAATAGTTGACTTTTATAAAGCAATATGTTGCTAAAAATAGGCAAATCTTTGTTAAAAGCAAACAAATAACTGAATAAACATTTTGTTTCAAACTGGTTTCTGGGCTTAAGTTAGAGCATTAGTCAATTCTCGAGCTTTCCGATGAGACCACTAAAAAATAAGGGGCAATAAGATTGATGACATTTCTGGACTGGAAAACTTCCCACAGTGAACATTATCCAAATTCACTGGTTTCCTAGAGACCATTGCTGGACCTCTTTTCCATGTAGACTTGAAATCTCTAACCACACAATTAAAGCTTTAGGAGTATTTAATTCTCTTTCTGTTGGAAATAACCATATGGGCCCTTTGGTTGTAAATAACATCCTATTTTTCTTGTACTAGGAGATGCAGAGTGTGGGCAGTCATTATGCTCTTTCAAATTTGGATACTGGGGGCAAATTCTGAGTTTTTATTTTTCATCTCTGTCTATTCATACACATACAACTATAAATGCTTTCTTCCAGTGAATATCTTAAAACATCTATAAGGGGAAGCAAGCTGGAGTTGAGCCCACTAATCTAGCTATTACAGTTCACCATTGTTAATCTTGACATTAATTTACAATATTTTAAGTATTTTCTATCCATTTCTTAATGTACCTGGTTACTTATTTCTGTTTTTAACCACTGACATGTACTGGGCATGCAATCCAAAGTACACTGAATAGACAGAATGACTCCAAGACATTTTTTCCTCAAAGGAGACTTCAAATCAGAGTCCATCAAGGAACATAAGGATTTTTAGACTATTTTCGCCAATGTCCATTATTTTTCACATTTATCTTGGTTATATTTTATGAGCCACCCAATTCTCTAAAGTGCTTACATGCATTTGAGTTTCTCCAGCATTCCAAAGTTGTTTTTTTTTTTTTAATCTACTAAACACTTTAATGGAATGAGCCAGGCTTATTGGTAGCTGTCCTTTGCTCTTCCAAATAAGTAATGACTAATGAAAAGCTAACTCCCCCTCAGTTGTAGCCCTTGACCCTAATGATTTTCTCTAGTTTGAAGATCATATTAAATTTTTTTAAAAAAATATACAGATACTCAATAATGTGCAGATGCTTTCATAAAATTGGAATTACTTTTCAATCAATCAATAAACATTTATTAAGCACTTCTTATTTGGCAATCATTGTGCTAAGTTCTGGGGTTAGAGAAATGAGCACAGTCCCTGGCCTCAAGGAAATCAATGAAACAGCTGCCTTAAAGAAACTTAAGTTGTATTGGACAAGCAACATGTATACATGTAAGTATATACAAATAGATATGTGTATATATACATACATAATACATACATACATACATACATACTTACATGTATAAAACAAGGTAATTTGTGGAGGGAAGATGGGGGTGGGTGAAGAAAGGCCTCATGTAGAAGATGACATATTAATGGCAAGCGGACAGTAGGAGGGCCAATTTATCTCTACCATAGAGTGTTGAAGGGGGAGTAACGTGCAACGAGCCTGGAAAGATAGACTGGATACAGATTGTGAAGGGATTTCATTGCCAAAGAAGGTTATTGAGTAGGGGAGTGAGCTGGTGACTTCTGTGTTTTAGGTATATCACTTTGGTAGCTCTTATAAAAGAGGAGCAGAAAGAGGCTAGAGAGAGGGACAATATACCAAGTAATTAAGTGGTGATAAAGTACGCTTAAATTTCTGAAGGCACATGAAGTAGAGTCCAAAAGACTGCCAGTGGAATCTGATTATAGCTTTCAATAATTTGAGTACTAACTGAAATACTGCCTGTTTTAGGAAGCCTTCCAGGACCTTTCCCTACATATAAGATCTTTCCCATCTCATCCTTCCCACTTCCCTAACACTTCAAATAGCACCTTGCTTTCTACCTCTCTAAGAACTTAGATCTCATTGCATATTATTGTTATCTGACTTGTTGAAATTCCACTCTGGGGTCATTGGGTTTTACTGCCTATGTCCTAACTAGACTCTACTAAAAGTTTAAAATAGTGATTTAATTCATCACAAAGATCTATTACAATTAGCCTTTATAATTCTTATAGATTACATTCTTTAATTGGTATTGATTACTCATATCTTTAAAAAAGATCAAATCATTCATTTCCTTCACTGTTTATTGGTCTATAGATATGTTTCCCATGAAGAAATCATAGATAGCATACTTATCAAGTTTGCAGATGGTATGAAGTTGAGAGAGAGAGCTGTGATAACACACTGTAGGATAGTCAGACACCTAAAAAAAATCTCAATAGTGCAGAACAGCAGACCAAATCTAGCAAGCTAATTCATTACTGCTGTACTTTAATGGGTCTATGAAGTTGTCCATGTGAGTATTCCCTCCATCAATTCAGAGAACCACTTACCTGTACGTTCTCTTCCTGCATGACATATCTCTTTATTTGAAAAAGAACCCTCATGAAGAATTGATGCAATAGGCTGGAGGCCTTTCTGTAGGTCTTGCATATATGGTCACCAGTAAAATACTTCTTATGTTCTTCTATCCTCCCTCACTCTTGAAATATTATTAGCCTACCTCCTTATTGTGACCATATTTTCTTTGATTTTACACACACACACACATACACACACACACACACACACACATTCCTTTATAAGTAATTTCTTGATTATAGGCCAGCATTGAAAATACTCTATAGCTTATCTGTGCTTGTCAGTAGTCTCTCTATATTTGTATTGCCAGTAAATTTTATTTCTCAGATACTGTGGTCTTCAAAGAGCACAACTGGGAAAACTTTTTATTTTTTTGCAAGTGGCTCTTTACCTTAGTGATCAATTTGGGATTATTAAAGAGGGGATATGGAACAGTGAAAAAGAGTGTTAGATAAGTTTTTAGGAGAGACCTAGATGGGAATCCCACCTCTAACCCTTACTAGCTATGGTATTCTGGACAAATCACTTAGTTACTCTGAAATGCAGTTTTTCACATATGAAAGAGGGATAATAATACCTGTAATACTTATACAGCGGGTTTGCCATATGAGCCAAATAAAATAATGACATGCAGCATTTTGACCATTGTAAAATATTTTATATGCATAAGCCATGGTGATTATTCTGATGATGTTTGAAAGTACTGATTAATTTCCCAAATGCAATGTACCCTACTCCATTTCTCCTGTTGAATGATGGGTACTAATTAAATAGACTAGTCATTCAGACGCATGTCATAGCTTGGACAATAGGTATGTTTCGTCCCACCAGTTTTTCTTCTTTGGATTGTTAAGTTGATCATTTTTGTATAATCCTAGACTTCCCTGAGAAGATCCTATAATATTTTTGAGCTTGCTAAAGTCAATGATATCATTCACAAACATACAATCATTATATTAACTATTCCAAATTTTCTGTTCTCTTCTCTAGCCACCTACACCAAGCCCTAACTCTGCCACCCTTTAGCAAATGGGAATGCAAGGTAATAAAGGGTCAGAGAGGGACTGGACTAGATTTGTTTCTGGTGAAATGGGGTGCAGAACTTCTTCCTAAGCCCCAATACCCTTTTCTTGTTTGCTTTGCTTGTTAGAGAAGTAAATAAATCTCCACAGGTTCCAGCTTCTAATCTCTTCCTCATTCTTTCTCCCTTCCACTGGCTGGAAAGACATTTGGGGAAGGTACCAAGGTGAAGTGATTTCTTCATGGTTTATTTATGAAAGCTCCTTTATAATTCTATACTCTACTGTGTTTTAATAAACCATGCATTCACTGAAAATTCAATTTTCTAAGTTTTAAGAATGAGATTAGTAAGTGAAGGTTTCCTAAAGGTCTTTTTTGTTGTGGGGTGACCAAATAGAAATTATCATAATTGTACTATTTCACAGCAAAACTCACTTTTTTGCTCTTAGAAAACACACATGTACACACACACACACACACACACACACACATTTGTGTATCTAGTAACAAAAGTTTCCAAGCTCTGTTCCTATTAGGATTGGGAAGTAGTCTTGGAGCTTGTGGTCTAGCACTGTTTGGTGAGCCATGAGGATATTACAGTCATTGGGAAAACTGCTGAATGTGCCCTAGATAGTTTCTAGTCTTGGTGGACTGACTATAGCATCACCTGGGGAACAATATATATATTATAACAAATTATATTGTGTTCTCTTGCTAGTTAATTAATTAATTACAGGCTGCTTCCTTGAGGTTGTTGAAAGCAAGATATATGGATTTCTATGGCTACTGAAATACCTTAGACAGCCACCAAGCAAAAACTTAAGATAACACCACTATCTAAAAAGGTAAAATATTAAGAAATAAACAAAAAAACCCCAAAACCCTGATCTCCCAATTTTTCTGAAGTTTTCTTCATTTAAAATGGAAATTGGCTTAAACAGGCTAGGTTTACATGCTGAAGCATTTTGTACCTCCTTTTAATTTGTTTTGTGGTTTTTTTCAATTATGACAACAAATACAAATTAGAGATAGAAAACCTTGCATAGGCCATACCAAGTTGAAAGCCGAAACCAATCTTATTTTGTTTTCATGTTAAACAGTCTGTGGACCATCGCAGAATCAAGGTGGTATGGAACTATGAAATGAAAGCTAGATTTAGAACCTGAGTTCAAATCTGACCTCTATCAATTACTCCTTCAACAGCTTCCTTCACCTCTCTGGGCTTTACTTTACTTGTCTATAAAATGAGAAGATTGGATGAGAGGTGGCTTCTGGTTTTAAAGATATGATCCTGTGATGACTAGATGACCCTGAAATCCCTGGCAGTTTTAAATCCTATAATCTATATAGTGAATAAAAATTTCAGCTGACTTGGCCAAAAGTCTCTCTACTCAACAGATTATTATCTCTTAATAAGTTTCAAAGTCTTATTTGGTGGATCTCCATACTAAGTCACTGCACCCTTGCCATCCTCCATGCCCCTCCCGTAGTTTTCTGGTATTCCTAGAGGAGTCAGGAGTTACATCCTTCCTTTGCTAGGCTAAGTGGATTTTACTGTTAACTTGTCCTCTACTTTATTACAGAGGTTTTGTGGAAATGAAAAGTGGTTCCTATCCCCATGCCTCTGGGGAAAAAAAATAGGGAATTCTTCAGTAGGGAAATGAGACATTGACTTAGAGTCAGAAGATCTGTATTAGAATCCTGGCTTTTCCCCTCAGTTCACCAACAGGAACCCCAAGAATTTTATCTGCGGCATCATGACAGTGAACTACTACACAGAGTTAAAAATAATCAATGAAAATTAAATCCCATTGGTGCACAGACATCAGTGTCTCATCTTCCAGGCTCTTTCCTCTTATGTCCTACACGAATAACACAGCGCTTTTATTTTGAAGGATTCTGATTGCAAACAGGTGCTTAATTTAATCATTTTCTCTGGAAAGATGCCACTTACTTAACAAGAGGTCAAAATCTGTCAGGGGGAAGCAGAAGGAAGATCCAGGAAGAGAAATGATGCCATTCGCACATTGAGAATGAGTTTCATAAGCACAGCGTTAAGAAGAAGCAAAAATGAATACATCTTCAAATTGAATATGTGGAAACAATTTCTTTACAGTAAAAACCCAAACACAGACATTCTCCTTTACTTTTTTTTTAAACTATTTGTGATCACAGACTCTATAGCCACATCTTAATGCCTTACTAAGAGATACTGTGCAGATCTAACTACCTTATTTTGTGACTAAGCAGGCAATTCATCTATGATGAGATGGTAAATAAGTCCTAGTGAGTTACCGGAAGCACATTGAGTATAAGTTTGATTTGATCTAGTTTTGATTTAGAATCAAAAGTTAGTAGGATTTGAACTCAGTTCTTCCTGACTATAAGATGTATTTCATCCATCAGGCTATTCCTCTTTTATTGCATGTGGAATTTTCATTTTTTTAAAAATGAAATTGCGTAGAAAGGGGATTTGACAGTTGTTGGAGGGTGATGATAGAATCGAAAAAGAGAGAGAAAAAGGTCATTAGTACTAGTTTTGTTGGCTACAGGCAGAACTCAATAGAAAGGCTTGTCCCGTAGAAGATATAGGAACATATTATGGCTTGTGTTCTAGTCAAATGGTGGGCCATTACCACCTCCCTCTCCAACTCCAATGATTCTTCATGTAATGACATTGGTTTACTTAAAAGATGGCAACTGGAATGAACATGGAGTGTGTTAGGAAAGAAACCTATCAAGAGGAGAAGTCAAACAAAGTCATTAACAAAATATGTTGTGGAATACATCCTTAAAAATAAAGAGATACAAAATGTTAGCTAAGTACAGAAATAAAAAAGGCAATTGAAATTTGGTTTTAAAATATTAGTGGAATAGTAAAATGACAAGTAAAGAAACTTCAACCAGCAAATTCTGAAAGATTAAATTTAGTAAAATTGCAAATTTAAATTGTAAAATTTTAGTGAAGTAATGGCACAAATTATATCAGCATCAATAGCTATTTTAACCAGGCTGAGGCTGGAGAGGTACCAGGGATAGAGTGGAGAAGGGAGAATAAAAGTTAACGAGAAGTGGAGCAATGGCAAAAATGTCCAAGTTGTTTTGGAATGGTATAGGAGAAATAGCTGAAAATAGAACCAAAACAGATGAAGAAAAGTAAATAATGACAAAAAGAGAAAGGGCCTCGAGAACAGTTACAACTTCAGTGTAGCATGAAATTGAAACATGGCAAAAGGATAATATGAAATTCTGAAAAGGTAAATGACAAAAGTGTTAAAACCTAAGAAATGGTGAAAAAAAGGTAAAAGCTGAAAAGAGGTGTCGCTGATTCTGAAGAATTAAAGGAACAATGGACATTCCCAAGTTCAACATACCAAGAAGAACAAATGGCAGTATTAGGGAAAGAAAATGAAAATGGAAGAAGAAAGTGGAAAAAAGAGAAAAACTCAAAAAGAATGCTCAAAAAGTGCTGAGTACAGAAAATAAAAATCAGATCAAGAAACTGGAAAAGGACAGATGGAAACTGATGCATAAACTTTAATGGTAAATCAGAAAGAAATGATGGAATTGCAAAAATGTTTTTGAAAAGATGAAAGGATAAGAGAAAGTTGAAAGAAACTAGAGAAAAAGCTGAAATGAAAGAAGTGATGATAAGGGCAACTTTAAAATACAGGTAAATAATTGAGAAAGCAAATCTTTATAAGGTAACAGTTCAGAGAATAACAGTAAATTGAAAATAATTTAAGACATGATAAAAGGCTTAGGTGGATTAAACAGAGAGAGAGAGAGAGATGAACAATAAAAGAATCCAAAGAGAATTTGATGCTAAAAAAGAATCAAGTTGTTTCTTTAGAGAACTGGAAACAATGAAAGTAAAAAGTTCAGTTGGTTTAGTCTAACTCCTAGTGGCTTGGCAGTGCCCGTAGTCTAATCAGAAAATAAATAGGAAGAAATATTTTAAAAAGCTAAACATAGAAAGTTCTCACCAGACCATTTTGGTAGATTGTCCTGTGTACATACAGGTTAGTGTGATATTTTAATGTTTGGTTAGTTGGTAAGACTTGGCAAGTTCTGATTATATTTGAGAGAACTGTTTCTTAAATACATTAATTGAAACTAAGGCCAACTGAGTAAAATAGCGCTTTGGAAATTTTAAAAACATAATTGTTTTTACTTTATGAAAGGATAATGGACACTTAGTAAATTGAAAAATGAGCAACAGACTCATATACATTATGTAAAATCATAGGCTCACAGATTTAGATTTGAAAGGGACTTTAGAGGTTTTTTAACTTCAACCCCAGTCTTACTACGGAGGAGATGACTAAGGCAAAGTGACTGGTTTAGCGTTGCACTGCCAAGTAAGTATTTAAGGCCACATTTTAACCCAGATCTTCCTAATTTCAAATCCAGTGATCTAATATAATAATTACTGAGGAAATGTAGGGAATTTGGAGAGAATAGCAACATTCAAAAATAAATCGACATCCACGTCGATTTGACATGTTAGAATTTGAGAAGTATGGGATGCTAGATAGAGGGTCAGCCTCAGAATCCACACCTGTGTTCATGTCTGACCTGTGACACATTCACCTTGTGTTGTCATGGGCAAGTCACCCAATCCTCGTGAGCCCCAGGGAACTCTTTCGAAGACTATGAATTACAGATAAGTTGACTCTTAGTGCTTCTCCTACAAAGATGAAGTCAAAGACGTGGGGGGGGGGGAAGAAAAGAAAACAAACTGGAGAAATAGAATGAAAAGTACAAATGTCAATATGAAAAGGTTAATTTTTGCACTCCTGGACACTAATTGCTAACCTGTCCAAAGAATGATTCAGTGCGAAAGCGGGTGCCCGTGGTAGTAGGTGGAACGTGGAGAAAAACATGAATAGAAGCGTCATCTATCAGTTTGACAATAAGAAAAACTGAGGATCTGATATGAAAAATGATATGTTGAAATCATGCCTGAGAAGATATAGGGCAAAGATTTCCAAAGATTTACCCAGAAAAATTGTCCTCCTATTTTACGAGAGTGGGTCTGGGTCTAAAGAGTCCATAGATGGTTTGACATCAATGACGGCAAAATGAGTAGAGGTGCTAAAACCTTTCCTTAAGGTTTATAAATCTTGGGGGAAAGTTGCACAATAAACATCTGATTAAAGAGAAATACACAGCTCTGGCAGCCTCTAATATCTGTTTGGTTTTTTTTTAAATCAGTCAAGTCAGTTTGTCATAGTATAGATAGAACTAGTTGAAGAGCTGAATTTAAAATTTTACACCTCAATATGGGCATCTATTTATATAATTTCAGGTAAAAACCCAAGAATTTCAGTTCAGAAACCAATATTCAGATATGTACCACATACCTTAAGAGTATGGTTTGAATAACTTGCATTTAAATAACAGTTTCAAAATACTTTTGCATACATTATTTTATTTGATTTTTATAAGCTGTGGGAGGTATGTAGGATAGACTTTAGGTAACCACATTTTCTAGTTTTCTAGCCCTCTTTTGCGATTGATTTGCTATGTGGCTTTGGGCAAATTATTCAACTTCTCTGAGCCTCCGTTTCCTAATCTACAATGGAAGAAGGACAGATACTCAGCTAAAACAGTTCTAAATAATATGGCTCATTTTTTATTAATCCCCATTTTTCAAATAAGAATATAGAGTCTCTCAGAAGATGTAACATGCCCAAGATTGTACGGCTAATTGGTGGTGGAGCTGACATTCAAATAAAATTTCTTGACTGCAAGAGTAGTGCCCTTTCTACCCTATCATACTGATAGATGTCTCTCACACAGGCTTTGTATTTGGTATACAACATGATGCTTTTGAATGCAATTTTCTTGCAGCACAAATGATTTCTTAAAATGTTATAGCATAATCTAACAACTTTACACACTGTTTAAGAAATTCAGAAAAGGGCAACTTTTTCTCATTTGCTTCCCAAATGCCAAACCCATATAGAGTAATACAGTTTTATAGAGTGTAATGTTTTTTTCTTCTTCTGGCATTATATATTATACTACTTTTCAGTAGCATAAATTGAAAACAAAATCATATTACTGACAAATTTTCTGCAATTTGCCAATACTAAATGTTACTGAGTCCATTAACATATGTATATTGAATTTGTTTTATGTGGTCTTTTCCCCTAGTCATTTGGTAGTGGACATGAGCAAGGATTATGAGACAAGAAATGTCAGTTTATCTAGATAGACGGATGTAGTATCTTAAAGATGAACAAGGAAGCTTTGCCCAAAGTTGGTCTATAAAAAAAATATGCAGTGCCCATTTAGAAACAGGTGCCAAAATATCCAGGCTATCCCCTTGGAAGATCACAGGTCTGGAGTTGGAAAGGATTTTACTGACAAATTCCAACACTGTATGGATAAGGAGACTGAGACCCCCATGGGCACAGTAAGCATCAGGGACAGGATTTCATTGGAAAGGCAGAGGATAGCTCTAGGGCAGAAGGCCTTTCTTAGAAAATGAACGAAGGGCGATAACCACACTTAGAACAAAGATAAGTCTTATTCAGAATGTAGCCTTCCTCATCCCTTGGGAGGAAGGCTATAGAATCTACTGAAGGCAATATCATTTTTTGTCCAAACCCAGAAGCAATGACTCATCTTTCTCTATTGAGAAAGGATTAAGATATTGATTACTGGGAGGAGTTCCCTTTTGGAACACTTGAGGGGAAAGTTGAATGAGCAACTGAGTAGTGACTACTAGAATGTTAAACCTAGTCTGTATTTTAATACATCATGATCCTTTCCTTATTCAAGATTCCATGTCTGGGATTGTTTTCTTTCTTCCAATTCAGCCACTGACCTCCCTGGCTTCCTTTAAGTTCCAACTAAAAATCGGACCTTCTATAGTAAGCCTTCTTAATTCCAGCGCTTTCCAACCCCTCTTACTTGCAATGCCTTCCCTTCCTGTTTGTCTTGTATATAGCTAACTATGCATATATGTGTATGTGTGTATGCATACATATGCATATATATGTATGAATGTAAACATGCGTATGTTGTCTCCCCCAATAGACTGTAAACTCCTTGAGGGTAGGGATTATTTTTTGCCTCTTTTTGTATCTCCCTAGAACTTAACATGTTGCCTATTTATTGATTGAGCAAATGTTACCTCAAATAATCTTGGAGAGAGACACACATCGAGAGTTTAAGGAAATTACCAGTTTGAACACCTCTCTTTTTAAACTAGGAATGGCTCTGATATTAGAATATTATAATAAATCAAATTGTTTCCGGTAGACTTGTGCCTAAAATGCAGATTATCATGTTAATATTTTTTCTTCAACAATCCATGATCCAAATACTAAGTCACCCTCTTTAGAAGTAGACAAATGATTTACATAAAATCCTCCATTCTATTTACCCATCTATTCCCCTGCTCTGCTGCGTCCACCGAACTACTTATTTCTGATCTGGATTATGTGGATTGACAGAAGGTCATTGTATTGGGCAATTAAGAGATTTTATATAACTTTGAGAGCAGGTTTGGTTGATTAATGAAGTCGAAAGTCAGACTACAGAGATCTAAGAAGAGAGGGAGAGGACAGGAAGTGGAGATACCTATTGTAGATGGCCTTCTCAAGTAGCACAGTCACAAGGGACAAGAGAGAAATGAGATAATAATGAGAATGGAAGGATAAGGTGAGGTTTTTTGTTTGTTTGTTTGTTTTGGGGTTTTTTTTGACAAAATCATCGAATAAAGTTTAATATAGGCAATAAGAAAGCGGCTAGTAGACAGGGAAAGATTAAATAAATAAGAAAGTGGCAACCACAGAGGGGCAATCTGATGGAGAAGACAGACTAGAATGGGATCAGTTTTGCATATAAAAGGGTTGGCCTTGACAAAGAGAAGGGCTACCTCATCCTATGAGATAGAAGGATTTAGTGGCAGGAGAAGACACCAGGGTAATGCTAAGGTGAAGGTGAGAAGAGGGAGCTCTCAGCAAGTGGAGTTAATTTTTAGGATTGAGGGATGATGAAAAGATAAGGAAATCCTGCTGTGGGGAAGTGGATAGTGAGTTAATTAGGGAGGTATAAAAGGACTTCCTTGCAGCAATAAGGCCTAGCTTAGACGATGTAATATTAAATTTGTTGTAGACCCAATCAGAATGATTTTGTCATTTTTCTCCCCCTTCATTCAGTAGTGCATGTGTGGAAGAAAAGGTGCTGATCCAAGGCTGAGGCTTAGTGGAGCATGATTAGCCATGTAAAGGGGCAAGAGACTCAAGAGAAGAGGACAGTGTGGAGTGGAGATGGCTCACTAAAGGGTCAAGATGAAGAAAGGAAGAAAGTGCAACGAGTACAGGGGTGATGGCCTGAGTAAGAACTGAGGGCATCATAGGCTGAGAGGTCACAGTGGGAAGAACAGGGTTTAGTTTGTGAAGGCAAAGATGGAATGTCAATAGATTCTGATCAGAAAAAGGAATTTTAGGGTTGATGAACACAGAAATAAATGGTGCACTTACAGGTGGAAGCACGATCTTGGGACATGGCTGAGGTAAGGTGGAAGAGCAGGTTATGGGAAAAAAGAAAATTGAGGAACTGGAATATTAGGGTTATGTCCCTATCACCTATCACAGTGCCTTAAAAATAGCAAGCATTTAATATGTCTTGAATCTAATATGAATTGAATTGAATGGTTCTGGTAGTGAGGTATAATGTGCTTTTCACATAGAAAGAGGTGTAGCATACTGCACAGATCACTAAATTTGGAAATATAGGTGGGTTCTAATAATGATTTACTCACTGTGATGTCTTAAACATATTTCTTTTACGGGCCTCAGTTTCCTTAGTTGTAAAGGGAGAATGTTGGATGAAATGATTGGTTAATATTCTTTCTAAATCTGGTTCTGAGATTCTACTGAAGAGCCAAAGCTTTATTTTTTATTTATTTACATGGGCTACAAGGCAGGCAAGGTGAAGGAAAACCAAGGATATTGATGTACAGCTTTTAGGTTTGCTATGGAAGATATTTTCCAGTCTCTTCATTCTACATTCTGACTGAATTCCCCAGGAAAACTCAGGAAACAGTAAACAATGACGGGAAATGAGAGAAATGTACTGGTTTGTTTGTTATCCTCTAGTGTCTTCCTACAGCCATATTATCTTTGGATGGGAGGCTAACTAGGCATCTTTCTTAAAAGGATGAGGAATTGCTCCCCAGCTAAGTCACGGAAGGGCAACTCGCTGCTCAAAGAGCCTATGCATGATATTTCAAATTGGATTGTCTTTCAATTTTTGCCTGAGAAATAATTTTTATATCTTGATATGATTTATCATGTAGAGGTTGCACTAGATATCAACATGGGTTCATCTAATGCTCCAGGAACGGATACTAAGACACTGTGATATTTTAATAATCTAATATCATGCATGCCTTGTTATTGCAGCTGTATATCAAAAGTAAAACAAACATGGTGAATAATTCTTCCTGGAATAGCGTCTGTAAATAAATCTTGTGTTCAATAAGCCTGTTGCTAAAAGGATTATAAATGTAATTTTTTGTTGTTGTTGTAAACAGTGATTTTGTGTCCTTCTCAAATCTTTTAGTAGGAATAAATTGTCATTCATAGTTTTATTTTTCTCTCCTTTAGCTTCCAGTGTCTACCTTCTTTAACTCAGGAAAGTTGCCTTGCCATTTGGCTTTTAAAAATGTCTTCTTATTAATCTATGGATACTAAAAATGGAGGATTGATTAGTATAAAATTTCTGGACATCTGTTTTAGTGTTAGAAGTAGATAAAGCTAGTTATACTGCATCTGGAGAGAGTTCTGAAAGTAGCTAGCTCCTAGGGATACCTCACCAGGGCACCATGACAGGAATTTTTCCAATGTGAAAAAAAAAGGCCGAAACTCTGGGCCAAAGGACAATGATTTGTGGAATTTTTCCTGCTCTGGGATCTGAAAGCCGCCTGCCCATCAGTGACCCTCTCCAAACTAGGTCAATTTACTTTCCGTATTTGGTTGTTATTGAGAATGTAGTTCTCATTGTTCCTGTGTTTAAGTAAGTGATCGTTAAGCTGCCTATCTTGTAGACCATGGGAAGGTAAAACTCTCAATGAAAAAAATCATCGAATAAAGTTTAATATTCTATTTCATGATGGGGCTTCCCATATATTTTCATGTGTATATTTCTGTATTACTACACTGGGCTGGAAATTCCTTGAGATTAATATATATATATATATATATATATGTGTGTGTGTGTGTGTGTGTGTGTGTGTGTGTGTGTGTGTATGTATAATATCTGTATGCATATATATGTATGTACATATACATATCAATACATAACCATATACACATATATACAACATATATGTATATATATGTATGTGTATATGTGTGTTTTCATCAGCAATTCCCCAAAGTATCTATTAATTTTATTATCAAAAAGTTACGGATTACTAAACAGTGCTATTGCTTAAATGCTACACTATAGCTTATTGAAAGCTAGTGAAACTTCCTCTCTTTATCAAGATAGCTTCTCTTACCATTACTCTCTCCATCTCTCTTTCTCTTTTCTTTTTATCCTTCTACACTGTTCATTACTGCCAAATTAATCTTCCTTATTCACAAGTCTAATCATACCACTCCAAATTTCACCTATCATCTATCAAATGAAGTCCATAATCTTTAGTGAGACACCCAAGGCTCTCAAAAAATGATCCTCCAGCCCGCTATTCCAGTCATATTTCATAGTATAAGCTTCAGTGAAATTGGACTATTAGTCTATATACATCCCACACTTTCCTATCTTTGTGCTTTCACTTGTTCATTCATTTTTTCAACAAGTATTTGTGAGTCAACAGATAATAGTCAATCAACATTTACTTATCATGTGCCAGGTATTCTGCTAAGCACTGGTTACATACATATGAAGAAGAAAGATGGCTGTTCTCCAGGAGCTTATAACATAATAGAGGAAGGTGACGCATACAAAGGAAGCTAGGTGAAAATCAGAGGGTTAGAGTGGAAGAAGTAGGGAATAATAAGGGAAAGACTGAAAGGCATGGTGAAGTCAGAGAAGTCCCAAAGTAGTAAGTAAGAATTATAATGAATAAATGAATGAATGAATGCCATTTCTTATTCTTAGAGTGATCTCACTTTCTCCTCTAACTTTTGACATATTATTCTTTAAGGCCAAGTTCAAACACCGCTGTCCACATGAAGCTGTCCTTACTCATCCTAGCTGATTGTGTTTCCCCTTTCATCTGTTCTCAGACCATTCTGTTCTCCTTTTATGCACTTATATGATATCATATGCACATGTCATATGTAAGTGCATAAGAAGAGTCTGAAGTACTATGATATAAAGCTCTAGTCATATTTACAACCTCAGTGTCAATTTGCATCCTCACTTAAACTCACCCTACACATATAATCAGCTACCAAATGTTGTTAGGTTGATCTCCACAAGTTCTTACATTGGTCTCATCCTCTCTTGTCCCACAGCCACCACCCTATTGCAGTCTTTCATAACTTCTTGCCTGGACTTTTGCAGCAACCTCCTAACTGATCTCCCTTCCTCTAGTGTCTTCTCTCTCAAATTAATCTTCCATGTATCTGGTAGTGATTATCCTCAAGTTCTGACCATGTCATTCCCCTACTTGATAAACTATGGAGGTTCCCTCTAGGTTGAACTCTCTAGGTTCAAATATAAACTCTTTGGCTGGTATTTCACAACCTGATCCCCAACTACTTTCTAGCCTTATTATACATTATTCCCCCTCCTGAGCTCTATGGTCCAGCAAATTGACTTTCTTACTCTTTCTCACATACTTCACCTCTGGTCTATATGCTTTTGCACAGTTACTCAGTCATGCCCCTTACCTGAAATGTACTCTTTCCTTACTTATGCCTTTTATAACCCTTTACCTCCTAAACATTGCTATCTACAAAAAGTCTTTCTTAATCTCCACATCTGCTAACACCACCTCCCATAATTATTTTATGTGAATTTTGCATTGTTTGATATGTAAATATTCTCTCCCTTAATAGACCATAAGCTCTTTGAGCATAGGGACTGTTCAACTTTGTTTTGCATTTCAATATTTAGCCAAGTGCTTGGCACATTACCCCTAGTTTAATAATGCTTTTTGATTTGACTGATACTCTGATATTTCCTGGAGGTTGGCATATCAAATGGAGGGAAGAGAAGATAAAGATGAACACCAGCTTTGCATGCTCCTAATTCTGTCTTGCATGGACCTTGCTAATTTATACACCTGCTCTGCATCTCTAGGTTCATCTTTTTTTTTCCCTTTCAAATTCTGTGTGGTTTTATGCATTACATAAAAGTAGAAGATTCCTATACCTCTGCATTTATACAATCTTGGGAGTAGGAGACAGTTCACCATTGTGAAGTAGATGCTGTTAGCCTGACCCTTCTCTTTAATTAAAAACAATGATTTAGTCCTGCTCTTTACATTGTCCCTGCAGAATTACATAGCATGTAGGAATACTGAGTGGGCTTAAGATATTATATAAATTATGGAAAAAATCTTATTTAAAAATGCATTTCTAAAAATATTTCTGAAAGTGAAAGCTTCATTGATTTTTAAACAGCTTTGTTTCTTCTTCAAAAATGCCAGGAAAAAGTCAATTGCTTTTCTTTGTTTTATTTTACTTTGCAAAGTAATGCTGATTTGGGGCAAGTGAATGCCTATGCCTAAAGTTCTGTGAAATAATGATGTGGTGTGGCTTCTAGCTAATGGTCCCAGTATATTTGTAAATCAGAAGATTTACTCTAGAAGTTGTTACATAAATATCAGCAGGGTAGATTTCTTTCATTTATTTTGCATAATTACATTCAAAATGGCTAGTCCTAGCATTTTAAAGGCAATGCTTGTGCCTGCAGGAGAATGCCTTTTTATATTCAATGAAACATCAGCATATTGCAAAGACGTGTCTTCATAGGTCAAAATTATTTTGGATCTCTACTAACCATCCCAAATGAGAATTAGGAAAATCTAAACCCTATGGACAGAAAACCTAAATGGTACTTAAGTAATGAATAATTCCCCTGAGACCTCCAAAGACAAAATTTCATGTGCCCTCTGTGCCCATTTATAAAACCACAGTTTTGTCCTCTTGGGGAGGTTTACACTGTGATTCTGAGGGTTAATAGATTATTTATATTATTTCAAAATTACTTTTGAAAATTGCTCTTTGGGCTTTATTAGAACCAGCATTTTCTCCCATCCCCAATTCACACAAGTGCACAGTTGCAATTTATTTCCAAATAGCTATTTAAATAAGAATATAAAAATAATAAATCTGCATAGTCAAGTGTTGATATGGCCCTTATGTATACAATCAGCATCCCTGGCCCAATACCCACGTCCAGGTGATTTTTTTTTTTGCCCTAGGAAGTCTCTTCCTATTCCAATGCCAAAGAGAAAAACTGTCAGTTGAATGTTCAACACCAGCAAATTGTCTTGAGCTCTGTGACTCTTCCCTAGTTTCAGGCTTTTCCTCCCCTTTCCCCCATATTCAATTTAATTAAATTCAATAAACATTTTCAAAGCACCTATTGTGTGCCAGGGCAGTGTTAAGCACTAGGGACATAATAAAAAGAAAGGTAACCTTGCCCTCAGGTAGCTGAGGCTATACTCTATATTCAAAGCTTTCTTTGGACTAAACAGCAAACCTTTTCTTTTAAGTATGAATTTGTTAAGTAAAAATCTTGATGTCCTAGGCTACTTCCCTTGGGAAAATGTTCTTCCTCCCTCTAGATCTGCTGATTGCAGACTGTTCCCACCTGTATGTAACTTTCACTGGACTATATTGTAAAACTATCGTAGAATATAGTGACAAAACTTTCCTTCTATATGTAGAATCTAATGTCCATTATAGATCTAAACAATATATCTAACATCTTTCCTCTTACATAATTATCTCTATCTTTTATCTATTGTCTTTTGGGGAAACTTTACAGGTCAGTGAATTTATTTTCAAGGAGTTACCCTCAATTAGAGATTTCTGTATGCTTGGACACAGAGACATAATGCTTTTGGAGATTAAGTTTTGTGCTACCCTCAAGAATTGGCAATATTTTATGCACCTGCCTATTTTATTTGCTATAAAATAATAAAAATGTACAAGTTCAACTCCAAACATGTGTCTTAGAATGTGGAATAAAAGTCTTGTAACATGCATTCTTTACAAGTGTAGATTAGTTGGGGATGCAAATGTGATTTTTCTGTTGTGCCATGAAATGTACTGATAACAACATGTCCATAGTCTCATGATTCAACTGAATCTTCTTTCTGATTTGTTCCTCTCTAATGGCACTGCTGTCTAAAATTTTTCTACTGGTGTATAAAGGTGATATGTTATCAGAATAAAACATACTGAAGACGCATGAGTCAAAAGAGGGCATCGAAGAAAAGGTCCAGGAATGGATTCTTTAATTATTACTAGATATATATCAGCCAAGGTGCAGCAAAGCAGAATTCACTCATCTAGCTCTGTGTTAGAATGCTCACAGCAAATTAACTTCACTGTAATGAATGTTTGTCCCTGGCATTCCAGGATGAGGTCTGTAGCTCAGGTAGTATGGAACATGTTTATAATTTTTTTTTTTTTGATAGGCTCATTCAACTGAGAGGGCAGATAATTTGTATAGTTTATCAGAATTTACAGAAAATATGTTTATTTCATGACTGCTGAGAACTTGTGTTGAAGAAGAAGGATGGAAAGGAAAATGAATTGTGAAGATGGAAATTTAGAAGGTTTTGCAATTTTGAAGATGGACAAAGATTCATTTTGGGGAGGGGATACATGGAAACATTCAAAGAAAAATTAAAGAAGAATGAGGCTGAGAAGCAGAGCAAAGGGAAGAGTTGAGGAGATGTAAAAGGTATCTGGGAAGGAAAGACAAAGGAAGGAAAGCTGTTTGTGACTGTCAAGATGCTAATGATGTGAGAAAGGGCTAATTAGGTGAGGGAAATTTTTCAGGAAAAAACAACAAAGACCTGAAGCTCTTGCATCCAGAAAGCATAGAGAACAGGGAGACTTTTGTAGTGATTGCGAAGATGGGACATGGGTCATTCTGCCATGGCCAAATAATTGTTATCTTTGGTCAAATATAGACTACTCTCTCTTAGAAAAGAGAATAGAAGGGCTCAGAGGAGGCCTCTGCAAGATCCAAGTTATCACGGAAGATGAAATGGTCATAAAAATGGTTGAGAGATTTTCCTGTAAAATCAAAGAAGAGAGGATTTTAAGAAGCAGAAGGGAATGCCAGACAGTGGTTCAGAAGAACATGAATCTAGTCACCAAGTGCTGTGCTGAACCTAGAGATATAAAGGAGGCAAAAAGTTCCTACACCTTGGGATGTTCCAAGATTTAAAACTAGAATGGATCTAGGAGGACATCTAGTGAATCTTGGCATTTTATAAACGAGGGCAATGAGGTCCAGAGAGATTGGCTAACTTGCCCAAGGTCAGACAAATAGTAAAGGAGAAAGGCAGGTCTTGAACCAATGTCACCTGAATCCCAAACTACTCTTCTTTCCACTGTATCACACTGCCACTCTTGGAAGATAGAAAAATGTGATAGAAGAGCTACCACTGAACACTTGCCACTGACTAAAAGATGCTAGGCTCTTCCAGAAAGAAGGGAATGGGACATCTGAAGAAGTGACTTGTTCTGTAAGGAATGGTGTCATACCTTCATAGCTACTCTCAGGTAAGAGTTCACCCAAAGAGGTTTAGAAAAAGAAGAGATTAGTGGCAATAGTTGATGACTCCCTGCTGTTGGGTACTGAGATCATAACAGAGTGGTCTGTTTTCTTCTCAAGACATGAGGATATAACAGAGAGCTTCCTAAGACACATCAAACCAGATGTGTACTACCCATTGCTAGTGATTCACTTGAGCACAAATGGTGATGCCAGAGCAATATTGCTAAAAATCATGAAATCTTATAAAATAAAATGAAAATCTTCTGAGCCTAGGTGGTATTTTTTTTTTAAAAAGATCACTGCTGCTGATCAAAGGCAGGGTTTCAGAAGAAATATGCAGATTAGGGAAGTGTACAGTTGGTTAAGAAGATTTTATCTGAGAACAGGATTTGGATTTCTAGACCACTATTTAAAATGCAGGAATGACAGCTCCTGGCCAAGGAAGCAGTGCACTTCATAAGGGATATTAAGAATATATTTGGCTGGAGTCTTGCAAATCTAATCAGGAGGGTTTTAAAATGAAAAGGATGGAGAACGAAAACTGCCTACTCATATTCACCAAGCTAGATACGATAGATAGTAGCTAGATGTAGGAAGAATACCAGAAGAAATGCTCAATAATTCCCAGGAGACAAAATCCAAGAAAGAAGCCAGAAAGAAACTTATAGCCTTAGGTATTTATTGTACAAATGTGCAAAGCATGAATGACAAGTAAGGTGAAGTAATGGGCCCAATACAGTGAAGCTCATTGGTTTCACATACATTTGTGAGACATGGTGGAATAAGGAAGCAAACCCCAGATCTAGGTAAACAGTAAGCTCTGAGTAGGTCAGAGAGATTTCAAGGTAAATTTAGTAAGGATTTCTAGATTCTTTCTTGATCAAATGCAAGGGTTTCAGAAGAGAAAGGCAGATTTCAAAAGTAAGCTATTGGTTAAGAAGATGGTATTTGAAAAGGAGATTTAGATTTCTGGGCCACTGCTGTGAAAGGACCCAAATCTCAAAAGAGTTCCTCTCTCTCTCTGAAAAGGGAATTAAACTAGTATTCCTTAGAAGGTGACAAGGTTGTCCCTGGGACTTGACTGACAACCTCACCTCACTTCATACAGCTTCCTCAGTAGCTTCTGGCCATATGGTCACCTAAAGTCATCAAAAATCTCACCCATATGGTTTTGGAGCCCCTCAGAGGTGGCACATATACCAAGACCACCATGCCTTATCCTGGTGACTAGATATGTTTCCTTTTGGAGCTAAGGAAGGCCATGTCTATCTATCCAAGGGAAGTGCTGATATATCTTTCTTCAATATCCTTTTTATGTCATGGCTAGGTCAACCTCTGTTAACTGTTGAATGACTTAAGAGTGCCTCATTTCATACCAGCTTTGGACTTGAATTAATGAGGTGCTGGCTTGAATCAGGCTCACCTTTAAAAACTGCTTAAAATATAGGAGTAACAACTTTTAACTCCCCCATTTTATAGATAATGACAGAAAAGGAGAGGGAAGATGGGTACTGACTTTAATCTTAAATGTTGAGAAAAAAGGTGCAAAGGAGCAGGGTCTTTTCCTAGGTAAAGACCCAGAAAGTAGACCAGAAGAGCAGTGACTCAGTCTCCCAGGATAACATCAGTTTTGGAACCACCAAAACTTGCATACACCAAGAAGTGGGTTTGAAAATAGCAGCACAGATATAATGCTTGCAAATGGTTTTGGGGGTAAACAAGGATGCCCATTATCACCACTGTTATTCAATATTGTGCTAGAAATGTTAGCTATAGAAATTAGAGAAGAAAAAGAAATTGAAGGAATTAGAATAGGCAAAGAAGAAACAAAGCTATCACTCTTTGCAGATGATATGATGGTATATTTAGAGAATCCTAGAGAATCAAGGAAAAATTACTTGTAATAATAAACAAATTCAGCAAATTTTAAATTTAAAATAAGTCCATGCAAATCATTGGCATTTCTACATATTACTAACAAAACCCAGCAACAAGAAATAGAAAGAGAAATTCCATTTAAAATTACTGTAGACATTATAAAATATTTGGAAGTCTACTTGCCAAAACAAAACCAGGAATACAATTACAAAACACTTTTCACACAAAAAAAGTAAGACCTAAATAACTGGAAAAATATCACTTCCTCATGGGCAGGCTGAGCTAATATAATAAAAACAACAATTCTACCTAAATTAATTTACTTATTCAATGTCATGCCAATCAAACTGCCAAAAATATTTTATAGAGCTAGAAAAAACGATAACAAAATTCATCTGGAAGAACAAAAAGTCCAGAATGTCAAGAGACTTAATGAAAAGAAATGCAAGGGAAGGTGGCCTAGCTATACCAGATCTTAAATTGGATTATAAAACAGCAATCATCAAAACTACTTGGTACTGGCTAAGAAACAGAGGGATGGATCAATGGAATAGCTTAAGTATGCAAGATAAAACAGTAAATGACTATCTAAATCTACTATCTGATAAACCCAAAGACTCCAGTTCTGGGATAAGAAACCAGTATTAAACAAAAACTGTTGAGAAAACCAGAGTAACCTACGGCAGAACCCGGGCATAGATTTTACACTCTATGTTAAGATAAAGTCAAAATAGGTACAGGATTTAGATACAAAGATTGATACTATAAGCAAACTAGAAGAGTAAGGAATAGTTCACCTTTCAGATCTATGGAGAAGGGAAGAATTTATGACTGAACAAGAGATAGAGAACATTATGAAATGCAAAATGGATAATTTTGATTACATTAAATTGAAAAAGGTTTTACACAAACAAAGCCAATTCATCCAAGATTAGGAGGAAAGCAGAAAACTGGGGAATAATTTTTACAACCAGTGTCTCTGAAAAGGGCCTAGTTTCTTTTTTTTTAAATATTTTTTTTATTGACATCTTATTTTAAAATTTATTTTTAGTTTCAACATTTGCTTCCACAAGATTTTAAGTTCCAAATTTTCTCCCCATCTCATCTTCCCCCGTCCCAAGATGGCATGTATTCTGTATATCCCTTCCCCTAATCTGCCCTCCTTTCTATCTCTCCCCACCTTCTCTTATCCCCTTCCCCTTCTATTTTCCTGTAAGGCAGGATAGATTTATATACCCCATTTTCTGTATTTCTTATTTCCCAGTTGCATGTGAAAACAATATTTTTAACATGTGTTTTTAAAACTTTGGATTTCAAATTTTCTCCCTTCTTCCCTCCCCACCCAACCTCATTGAAAAGGCAAGAAATTTTATATAGGTTATACGTGTGTAGTCATGCAACACACTTCCATAGTAGTCATATTGTGAAAAACTAAGTATATTTCCCTTCATCCTATCCCAACCCTCTTCTATTCTATTCTCTCTTTTGATCCTGTCCCTCCTCCAAAGGGTTTGCTTCTGATTACCCCCTCCCTCAATCTACCCTCCCCTCTATCATTCCCCTGCTCTCTTGTACCCTTCCTCCCCATTTTCATGTACAGTAAGATAGATTTTTATACCCAATTGAGTGTATGTTATTCCCTCCTTAAGTCAAATCCTATGAGAATGAAATTCACTCATTCCCTCTCATCTTCCCCCATTTCCCCTCCACTGTAAAAGCCTTTTGTTGTGTTTCATGTGAGATAATTTGCCTCATTCTACCTCTCTCTTTCTCTTTCTCCCAGTATAATCCTCTCTCACCCCTTAATTTTATTCTCCAGACATCACCCCTTTGTCTTCAACTCACCCTGTGCCCTCCATCTATCTATCTACCTACCTACCTACCTATCTATCTATCTATCTATCTATCTATCTATCTATCTATCTACACATAATTTTTCCCCTCCAAGTACCCCTCATGAGTTAGAAATATCATCTTTCCATGCAGGAATGTAAACAGTTCAACCTTAATAAGACTCTTATGACTTCTCTTTCCTGTTTGCCTCTTCATGTTTCACTTGAGTCTTGTATTTGAAAGTCAAATTTTCTATTTAGCTCTGCTCTTTTCACCAAGAATGCTTGAAAGTACCCTATTTCACTAAATGACCATTTTTCCCCCTGAAGGATTATACTCAGTTTTGCTGGATAAGTGATTCTTGGTTGTAATCCTATCTCCTTTACCCTCCTGAATATTATATTCCATGCCCTCTGATCCCTTAACGTAGAAGCTGCTATATCTTGTGTTATCCTGATTGTGTTTCCACAATACTTATATTGTCTCTTTCTGGCTGCTTGCAATATTTTCTCCTTGACCTGGAAACTCTGGAATTTGGCTAAAATATTCCTAGGAGGTTTCCTTTGGGGATCTCTTTCAGGAGGTGATTGGTGGACTCTTTCCATTTCTATTTTAGCCTGTGCTTCTAAGATATCAGGGCAGTTTTCTTTGATAATTTCTTGAAAGATGATGTGTAGGCTCTTTTTTGATCATGGCTTTCAGATAGTCAATAATTTTTAAATTCTCTCTCCTGGATCTATTTTCCAGGTCAGTTGTTGTTCTAGTCAGATATTTCACATTGTTTTCTATTTTTTCATTCTTTTGGATTTGTTTTGTGGTGTCTTGATTTCTCTTAAAGCCACTAGCTTCCAATTGCTCCATTGTAATTTTTAAGGAAGTAATTTTTTAGTAAGCTTTTGGACTTCCTTTTCTATTTGGCCAATTTTGCTTTTTAGGGCTTTCTTCTCCTCATTGGCTTTTTGAACCTCTTTTGCCATTTGGATTAGGCTATTTTTTAAGGTGTTATTTCTTCAGGATTTTTTTTTGGGTCTTCTTTAGCAAGCTGTTGACTTGTTTTTCATGATTTTCTTGCATCACACTCAGTTTTTCTTCTACTTCTCTTGCTTCTCAAACTCCTTTTTGAGCTCTTCCATGGCCTGGGACCAATTCATATTTTTCTTGGAGGCTTTGGATGTAGGAGCTTTGACTTGGTTGTCTTCTTCTGGTTGTACGTTTTGATCTTTGTTATCACCAAAGTAAGATTCTATGGTCTGACTCTTTTTACGCTGCTTGCTCATGATCTCAGTCAATTACTTGAGTTGTAGACTCTTGTTAAGGTCGGGGGCTGCTTCCAAGGTGGAGAATGTACTATCCAAACTTCGGGGGTTTTGTGTAGCTGTTTTCAGAGATAATTCTAGGGACCTGTAAATTTTCAGTTCTTCCAAGGTGGAAAGATCAAGGGCAAAGTGGTTACTCCTTTCCTGGCCTGTTCTCTGGTCTATTAGTGACCAGAAACACTCTTTTTTGTCTTGGAACTGTGACGAGGATTTCCTCTTTACCACCACTACAAGCTCCACCACACCTGCACTCCTTCTCACCCCAGGACCACCACCCAGAACTATGACCCAGATCCAAGCACAGGCAAAGCAAGAGAATCCTGCAACAGCAGAGAGATCCCTGCAATTCCCCCTCTGATCAGCCACTTGATTTCCCCTCAGTCTGTGGGCCAGAAGCTCTGGAAGCAGCTGCCACCCTGGGCCAAGCTCATTTCTAAAATATAGAGAGAACTAAGTCAAATTTATAAGAATACATGTCATTCATTCCCCAAATGATAAATTGTCAAAGGAGAAGGACAGGCAGTTTTCAGAGGAAGAAACTAAAACTATCTATAGTCATTTGAAAAAAAAATGTTCTAAATCATTATTAATTAGAGAAATGACTCTGAAGTACCACATCACACGTACCAGACTGATTAATGTGACAAAACAGTACCATGATAAATGTTGGAGACAATGTGGAAAAATTGGAACACGAATGCATTGTTGGTGGAGTTGTGAAATGAGCCAACCATTTTGGAGAGACATTTGGAAGTTGCCCAAAGGGCTATAAAATTGTGCATAGCCTTTGACTCAGCAATACTACTTCTAGGCCTATATCCTAAAAAGATCATAAAAATGGGAAAAGGACCCGTGTGTCCAAAGTATTTATGGCACCTTTTTTCTATGGTGGCAATGAATCAGAAATTGAGGGGATGACCATTGGTTGGGGAATGGCTGAACAAGTTGTGTTATATGATTGTAATGGAATACTATTGTTCTATAAAGAATGATGAGCAGGCAGGCTTCAAAAACTAACAAAAAAAACCTAACAACAACTTGGAAAGATTTACATTAACTAATGCTGAGTGAAATGAACAGAACCAGGAAAACATTATACACAGTAACAGCCACATTGTGCAATGACTGACTTTGATAGACTTGTCTCTTCACAGCAATGCAAGAATCCAAGACAACTTCAAAAGACTCATGATGGAAATTGCTATCCACATCCAAAGAAAGAACTATGGGGTCTGAATGCAGATGGAAGCACACTATTTGCTCTTCTTTTCCTTTGTTGTTTTGTTTTATTGCTTCATTGTCACGGTTCCTCCCATTAGTTCTAATTGTTCTTTACATCGTGACTAATGGGAAAATAAGCTTAATACGAATGTATAAGTAGAGCCCGTATCATATTGCATGCTGCCGTCTTGAGGGGGGAGAGGAGTGGGAAAGGGAGAAAATTTAAAACTCAAAATCTTATGGAAGTGAATAGATAAATTATAACAAAAAAGAAAAAAGCAGCACACACATATACAACCTGAAATTTGGTACAGTGCCTTCCCACCTCTAGGTGAGCAGAGCCCAACTGTAACATAAAGTTCAAAGTAAAAAAAATAGGCTGGAAAAATGAACAAACACAACAACAACAAAAAATATTTAACCATAAAAAGCTACTATGGTGGCAAGGAAGATCAAGACGTGAACTTAGAGAAGAACAAAACATTGTAAAAAACAGCTACAAGCAAAGCCTCAAAGAAAAATGCTAATTGGACCCAGGACCAGGAAGAATTCCTGGAAGAGTTAAAGAAAGAGATGAGTGTTAGAGGAAAAAATGAAAAAAAAAAGAAAATGAAAATGATGCAAGAAAATTATAAAAAGACAATTAAGAGCTTGGTAAAAGAGGCAGAAAAATATTTTTAAAAATCACCTAAGAAACAGAATTGGGAGACAGAGCCATGATAGCAGAATAAAGGAAGAGATTCAACCAACCTCTCCCAAGTTCAACTTTAAAATAATGCCTCACAATAAATTCTGGAGCAGCGAAAGCAACAAAATTTTATGTGAAACAATATTCTAGCCCAAGACAACTTAAAAGGTTGGCAGAAAAGGTCTGTCTCACTGCGAAAAGTGGGGAGACCTTGAATTCTGGCTCAAGACAGTAGTGAGGCCCCATGCCTCAGTTCAAACTTGTAGTGAGTCCCTGTAGCCTGGCTTTCTAGCTCCTGCACAAGGTAGCTAGTAGCAGGCCTATGATGAAAAATGTTATCCACCTCCAGAGAAAGAACTAAATGCAGTTTGAATGCAGACCAAAATACACTGTTTTTTAAAAAATTTTCTTTCTTTCTTTCTTGTCTGTGTTTTCTTTCCCAACATGACTAGTAAGGAAACATGTTTTGCGTGACTGCACATATATAACCTATATCAAATTACTTGACTCCTCAATGACAGAGGAGAGGAGGTATAGAGGAACAGAATTTAGAACTCCAAATGAAAAGAAAACAAATATTAAAATTGTTTTTATATTTCATTAGAAAAAAATGTTTTTAAATGAACAAGAATGATATTTATTCTGCTTGACCCCAGAAGGCACAACTGGAAACAATAGATGGAAGATGAAGGGAAGTAAATTTTATTTCACTGTAAGAGGGGAGGACTCCTAACAATTGGTGCCATCTAAAATCCAGTAGACTAGTTATGGTGGTTTTGAGTTCTACTTAAGTACAGGTCTTCATTTAGAGTCTGAATGACTATTGCTGTAGAAGGGGAGAAGTATGCTATAGAGTGGATTTTTATTCTAATATGGATTGGATTTAATGGCCTCTAAGACTTCTGCTACCTCTGTACAATAGTATTCTATTACATTCATATACCACAACTTGTTCAGCCATTCCCAACTGATGATCATCCTCTCAGTTTCCAATTCTTTGCCACCACAAAAAGAGTTGCTATAAATATTTTTGTACATGTGAGTCCTTTTCCCATCTGTATGATCTCTTTGGGATATCAACCTAGAAGTGGTATTTCTGGGTCAAAGGGTATTCACATTTTATAGCCCTTTGTACATAGTTCCAAATTGCTCTCCAGAATGGTTGGATTAGTTCACAACTCCATTAACAATGCAGTAGTGTTTCAATTTTTCCACATCTCCTCCAGCATTTATCATTTTCTTGTTTTGTCATGTTTGCCAATCTGATAAGGTGTGATGTGGTACCTCAGAGTTGTTTTGATGTACATTTCTCTAAACAATAGTGATTTAGAGCTATGCTGTAATTTTATCCACAATTCAGTAAGGACCCATGAGGGAAGGGGAAAAAGAGAAATAAAGAAAGGGAGGATTAGAAGAAAGGAGGACCAAAAAGGAAAGAGAGAGAGAGAGGGAGAGAGAGAGAGAGAGAGAGAGAGAGAGAGAGAGAGAGAGAGAGAGAGAGAGAGAGAGAGAGAGAGAGAGAGAGAGAGAGAGAGAGAGAGAGAGAGAGAGAGAGAGAGAGAGAGAGTGAGAGAGAGAGTGAGAGAGAGAGAGAGAGGGAGAGAGAGAGAGAGAGAGAGAGAGAGAGAGAGAGAGAGAGAGAGAAGAGAGAGAGAGAGAGAGAGAAGAAAGCAGTAGTGGAAATCCAGAGAACATTTCAGGCAATGTCTGCCCTTTGAGCAAAAGGGTAGTAAGGGTATAATGGAAGGGGGCAGAGATAACACTGCAGTCAAACCCTAGATAGCACGTACCAACAAATGATGTCTACAACTGAGCATGCACAGCGAAGTAACTAAATCCATCTGTCTATCCATCCAACCATCAATTGACAATTATTTAATAAATGATTACCATGTGTATGGAATTTTGCTTACTGCTACGGACACAAAAACAAAGGTGAAAGAGTTCTTGCTCTCACGGAGCTTACAATTTAATGTGGAAGCCATATATAAATATATACATAATATATACAAAATGATGCATGGTGGTAGAATTCAACTTCATTGAATAAATTTCCTACTATAACAGAATAAAAAAACTGATTCAATTTGGGTTGCTTTATTTTCATACAGACAATCTGTCAATATTTATGTTTTTTTTTAACCTGGATATTTCATTAATCTATGAGAATGATCCTTAAAGGAGGAACTCTTGAAAGACAGGGGAATTAAATCTTTACCAAAAAATATCTTCCTGATTTTGCCATGTTAGTTCTACAGAGAGAAAGGTTTCTTAAATTTCCGTTATCTTTAAAGCTGGGGCAGAATTGGAGAACACAGCTTTTTACTCGTACAGTTTGTTGTTCATGAGTTTCACTTCAAAATATAAAACAATAAAGTGCCAAAATATGCACGGGCCAGGAGGAAAGCCTAAAATTTAATATGCCCTCATTAAGAAGATATGATCTATTTACCCACTCCTGCCATTACCAAAACCATCAGACATTTAAAATGCAGGCTGTCAGTTTATTCCTTTCTGTGCCCATAGGAAGCATCATGGCAACATGTACGATAAACTGCAATGGCCCCATCTTTTTGAAATCACTATCCGTGCTGCATGTGTAAAATGAAAGAGGATGAACAAATAGGCGCAGTTTTTACACACTTGTGACTTCCATAATGAGCAATCTGA
This sequence comes from Phascolarctos cinereus, assembly GCF_003287225.1. Lineage (NCBI taxonomy): Eukaryota > Metazoa > Chordata > Mammalia > Diprotodontia > Phascolarctidae > Phascolarctos > Phascolarctos cinereus. The sequence continues at coordinate 401,198,910 of NW_027555625.1, read as the reverse complement.
ATTAGTGACGCTGAAAAAAAGTAAAAGAAAAAGAAAAAAGGAGAAAAGAAATAGCTTGGGAAAGGCTTTGTCCATATGATGACTACATTTGTTTTGCAATACTGACCATGATAATTCTCAGGTAAGTTTTCCAACCACGTATTTAGTAAAAATCAGTAATTCTTCCAGGCCTACAAACAACTTTCTCCACACTGTGCTAAGTATAGATATTTCATGAAATTCATATAAAAGGAGCTCCAGGTTACTCTGGCACATTTACAAATCATGCTACCAAGCCATTGAGCTTTCACTGCATTGCCTAAAATGCCTTTGCTTACTCAGTTGTCCTTCCTTGAGAAAGCATAATAAGGAATGAGAGGCAGAGACCCAGAAAGTAGATGGGGAGGGGGCTATGCTAGGACTAAAGGTCAGTTAAACCTTAACACCAATGAATCATGGGAGCTGTGGTTGAACGTCAAACTGGTTTTCACAGCCTTGTGCAGTGCAGCCCATATGCAAAGAAGACAAGTGGACAACAAATTGACAAATGGGACCTCCCTAATTATAGAGAAAGGCTAATTTAAAAAATCATTTTGCTGAATTTTAGATAATCTTATTGAAACAAAATTCCTAACTCTATTGAATAGTTAATTAGGAGGCCATTGAAGCAGTGCAGGATAGAAGTGATGACCACCTTTCTTTCCTCACTATTATTTGACATAGTTCTAGAAATGCTGGCTGTAATATTAACACCAGAAAAGAAAAACAAAAGTATAATCCTTGGGGAAGAGGTGACAAAATTATTTCTATTTGAAGATGATATAATGGTATACTTAGAAAACCTCCTTGAATCAGTGAGACAACTGAGATAACTAATAGCTGTAGTAAATTAGCAGGATTGAAAATAAAGCCACAAAAGTGATTAGCATTTCTATATAGAATAATACAAAATAATAGCAAATAACAGCAAAGTTCATTTGAGGGGAAAAATTGTTCTAGGATTCTACTAAGGGAAACAATAGAAAAATATTGGAGAAATAAAAAGGAAATAGCATTATTATGCCTCATACCAGACTATAATGCAATAGTCCGGGGCAGCTAGGTAGCACAGTGGATACAGCACCAGCCCTGGAGTCAGGAGGTCCTGAGTTCAAATCCAACCTCAGATGTATAACACTCACTAGCTGTGTGACTCTGGGCAAGTCACTTAACCCCAATTGCCTCACAAAAAAAATAATGCAATGGTCATCAAAACTATTTGATACTGGTTAAAAGCAAAAAAAATATATAGATAAGACAACAGACTAGAGAAGCAACTGATTGAAAACAGTAATCCAGCATTTAATAAGCCTAACAACATGGGATAATGACATAATAATGAAACAACATGGAATATAGAACTCATTATTTAATGACAACTACTGGGAAAAATAGATAGCAGTTTGGCAAAAATTGTATTTATATCAGCATCTTATAGCATGAATTTAAATAAATTGGTTGCGTTTTATCTCCCCATTAGACTGTGAGCTCCTTGAGGGCACGGACTGTATTATTTCCTTTCTTAGCATCCCTAGAACTTAGCACAACGCCTGGCATATAGCAAATGTTTAATAAATGCTTGTTGATGATAAAGATGATGAATGAATTTGCAACCAGAATATGAAAGGATACAGTATTTTTAAAATAAAGTATAATAAGCTTAGGTATTATTCCCAATTATGGATAAGAGATTTCTTAACTAAACAAGGGATAGAGGTAATCACAAAAGACAAAATGGATAATTTTGATTATATGAAATTAAAATGCATAAGCAAATCTATAAACTCTCCAGGAGGGAAAATGTTTGTATCACACACCACAGATATACAGGATAAATAAAGAACTGGCAAAAATGTATCCAAGAATCATAAGAGAGAAGTGGTAAGAAAATATGAGCAGTTTTCAAAAGAACTGCAAATATAAATGACCATATAAGAAGATTATCCAAATCAGTGATACAAATACAAATACAGAGAAATACAAATTAAAACACCTGTGAAGTTTTACCTTATACCATGGAAACTGTCAAAAATGACAAAAGGCAGAGAGGTTTTTTTTCCTTTTATTGAGGAGGGTGGCTGTAGGAAGACAGACATATGAATACCCTGTTCAGTTGTGAATTATTCTCCCCTGGCTTCGGGGTTCCTGTTTCAACTTCAACATTTATTCTATAGTACCTTTTAGAAAGCTCTGAACAAAGGAGGTGAACACTAAGCACTTATGTTAGATGATGTGTATTAGCGTTCACAAACAACACAAATCACCCTGATGACCATCAGAACTGAATGGATCAGTATTTCAATCTTGTTCATAAAATTTTTTTAAATGCTGATTTGGGTAAGAAGTAAGCATTACCAAATGCTATCTTGTGAGGTTCTTTTTTGTAGTTCTATGTTACAGTATATCCTGTAGAAAGTGGATTTAGAATGAGAATCCTAGAAATCATCCAGTTTAGTCCCTTTATCTTGAAGAAAAATAAAGAAAAAGATGGAAACCCAGAGAGGTTAAGTGATTTGCCCAATGTCACAAGAATAGTGACAGAATCAGAATGCAATCCCAAGGCCCTCTGATTCCAGATCCATCTATTTCTACTATATTAGGCTGCCTCACCAAGAGCATGGGGTAAGCTGGATCCAGTTCATACCAGCCCAGAGAGTCGATTGTTAAGTTTTCTGTGTGATCACTTACACCTTGGAAATGTACAAATGTTATAAATCAAGGCTTGACTTATTGTTTTGTTGATTATACAGATGTAAGAAAGTGATGGAGAAAATGTTAATAATGTAGATTAAACGTAAAAGTATGTCAAGTATATTTGTTTTCAGAGAGCTGATTGTTGAATATTTACCAGTACACAGCCACTCAGAGTCCTCATAAAATTTTCTCCCTAAATCTCTGGCATCTGAGTCATAGCACTGCATGTGCTAGAAGTAAGCACTTAATGCCAGTTTAAAATAATATCTAAAACTACATTTAATTTTAAGGGCAGATAAATTTTATAATATGTGGTAGAGCTGTTGGCTTTTTTTTTCTTTTTCCAAGATCCTTTTGGAAACAGGATAATGCCAAGGCAAGAGGATGGTAGAGAAAGAACAGCTTCTTAGTAAACTAATTTACAGTAAGAAATTCACCTCACTTCTTCACTTGGTTTTGATGTAAATCTTAGACATTCGGTAAGTGGAACACTCAGTCAACAAGGGGACTATTAGGAGAAGGGAGACAATTCACATAGGAGTCACTTTAAGGGAAATATACCTGTTAGCAGCTGATGCATACTTCCCATCCCAACAAATAATCCTACTGGAGGAGGAGAAGCCTGGAGGGCTCCATGTCAAATTCCTTTTCTGCCTCAAGAAATGAATGAAGCCACTCACCACTGGATCTTAAAGGGGTCACTAATGACTTCGACATTAGCTTGGGAATTAGTTTGGGATTGTGGAGCTAGTCCAATTTCCCAATTTTAACTTCTGTCCTTTTCGTTATAAGAAAACAGATTCCTCGGGGTTTCAGCTATTTTAGGAATTTTTTACCAAACCCTGCAATAAAAGATGGAGGGAAAAAGTACTAGGGAAAAATGCTAAACTATGAAAGACCAAGAAGGGAAAGGAGGAAATGTAAAATCTAGGTTAACAAGGAGAAGATTTCATTATGATTTCTTCATAATCTAATCACAATCCTCGAGTATTTCCTTTGTCAATATCAATATAAAGATTCCTTTCCTGTTCCCCCGAAAAAGGATCACCTGAAAATCAAAGATTTAGAGCTAGAAGGGGTCTTAAAGCCCATCTAGTATAACCATCTTACTTTACAGGTAAGATATCTTAGACCCAGAGGGTGAAGTTGCTTTTCCAAAGCCATTCAAGCAGAAAGTGACAGAAATTAGACAATTACTAGTTATTTGAAAGAAAACATACCTTAACCGGAGTCTCAATGTCCACATTCATAAAATTGAGATCATATTTGTACTTCCTACCTCTTGAGATTCTTTTGAAGAAAGTACTTTGTAACTGGGTGTTGTGGTGCACTACTCAGGGAGACTGAGGCTTATCACTTGAACTATGGAGCTCGGGCTGCAGTAGGGCTAAGCCAATAGGATGTCCATATTAGGTCGACACCCCCTCTCCCCAGAAGCCAGGGCTTACTGGAAAAAGTGGACAGAACTGGGATTGGGCCTGGGAGTGACTGCTGCAGCTACAGACTGGGTGATCTAGAGAAATGCAGGGAGGCAGGGAGGGAGGGAGGAAACAAAGAGGGAAGGAAAGGACAGAGAGAGAGAGAGAGAGAGAGAGAGAGAGAGAGAGAGAGAGAGAGAGAGAGAGAAAGCAAGAAATAGAAAGGAAGGAAGAGAAAAGAAAAGAAAGGATAAAAGGAAGAAAGGAGGGAAGAAAAAAAAGGAGGGAAAGGAAAAAAGGAAAGAAAGAAAAGGAATGAAAGAAGAGAAAAAAGAAGGAAGGGAGAGAGGGAAGAGGGAAAGGAAGAAGAAAGAAAAAAGAGAAGGAAGAAAAAAGAATGAAGGAAGGAAGGAAAGAAAGAGAAAAAAGAAGAGAAGGAAAAAGGAAAAAGAAAGGAATGAAAGAAAGAGAAAGAAGGAAGGAAGAAAAGAAAGAAGAAGAAAGGAAGAGAAGGAAGGAGGAAGGGAGGGAGAGAAGGAAGGAAAGAAGTAAGAAATGAAAGAGAGAAGAAAGAAAGGTGGGAGGGAAGGAAGGGAAGAAAGGAAAGAAGGAAGAAGGGAAGGAAGGGAGGAGGAGAAAGAACTTTATTTTTTCTTTACTCAATTGAAATTGTTGCTCAGCTCAGTTTATTTAGCAGCATCAGTCTCCATAACTGATCGATGCAAGATCTCACTTCTCTCACCCTTTGACAGCAAGCCTTTGGTCTAAAGGGGGTGGGAATCACACTCTCCTTCAAGAATTACTTGAATGTTCCTGGGGTCTCTTGTACGTGTCTGCTGCTTTGTTTTCCATTGGCTCTGGAGATTTAAAGTAGTGACATTTTCTTTTAAATATTGTAACACAAAACTTACAGAGAATCATAATGGGGGAGTGAGCTGGCTTTGAAGTCAAGAAGGAGGTCTTTTGCCATCTCATAAACATATTGGCTATGTGCTCATAGACAAGTCATTTAAAATCTAAGTACTTTAGGCAACTCTCTTGTACTCTAAAGCTATAGAATAGCTGGTTAATTTTATTGATAGAAGGAATTTCCTTACTGAGAGTCCCATATACCAATTAAATCACAGGTCCTAACCAAAACATAGCAAAATCTAACAATCAATTAAAAAAATTACATAACTATATATTATTCCTCCCAATTACTCAGATTTTTAAAAAGATCGTTTCATTAATTCTAACACATGAAATGGTGGCCCTTACACCAGAATAGTTCACTTGAATTTAGGACTAAATCTACTTAACTGAAGGATCTTTTGTTGGTATAGTTCAGTTTAGTCTGGTCATAGTATATCTATTTATTTATTTAGTTTATTTTTATATAATAATTTAATTAAATAATTTATTATTTAGTTTTGTTATAGATTACTCATGTCCAGTCCTTCATGACCCTATTTGGGGCTTTCTTGGCAAAGATAATGGAGTGGTTTGCCATTTCTATCTCCAGCTGATTTTACAGATGGGGAACTGAGGCAAACAGGGATAAATGACTCACCCTGGGTCACACATCTAGTAAGCATCTGAGGCCAGATTTGAACTCAGGTCTTCCTGACTCCAGGCCCAGTGTTCTATTCACTATACTATGCAGAGGCCCAAAGGATCTAGTTTATTACTATTAACTGATTAACAACTGAAGTAATGAAGTGATAAGTTGGGACTTGGCCCAAAGTGTAGAGACAGGGAAAAACAACAACCACAAAAAACCTTTCTATAGAATTGAAATCTATATTTATTTAAGCATTATGTATCACAGAAAATTCAAAAATCATATAACCATCCAAATCAACTGTGAAACTTTCATTTAAAATGCTTATCTAATTTCATCAACTGAAATTATTTTAAAAGTATTTAGCAAGTATCTAGATCAAAATATTAATTTTCATTGAGTCTTTTAGATGCTACCAGCCACTGTAATTATCTTAAGCTATTTAAGTCAGGAGACATTTTTCTATGTCTTACCCTAGTATCTAAAGTGATTCAATTCAGTATTGCTTACCCAAAAGCTACCCATATGTTCCTTTTGTGACCTCCAGGTCAATGAGAATGACCAAGCTGAGACAAATGAAATCTAAAAATATACCCCTTAAAGAAGTATTCACAAGGTTAATTGTATATTGGTCCTATTTGCTGAATGAGAAATCAATTAGAGTGAATAGCAAAGAGAAGACATAAATGGTCTCATGAAGTACAAATTAAACCATACAGATAGGCAAATAAGCTATTCTTTGGTTAATAGCTTCCCAGCTCTGAGGTTATCTCTCTATGTAGTCATCAAATTGGACAGCACACAACCAATCTGATCTTTTGGCCATTTTTGTGATTAATGCCAATTGTTGTGGCTCGCTTTGCTTTCCTGATAATGATCTCAGGTCCTCCCAACTATCTCATCATTTCACTGCTCTTGAACCTATTCTTTGTCTTTATTGTGACCTTGATCCTGCCATCATCTCTCCTCTGGCTTCATACTTTTCCCTTTAGAATTTTGACTGTATAGTCAATCACTTAAAAAAAAAACACAATAGCTTCTACTCCTGAATCTTTTGTTCATCTGTCTTTAGACATTTGTCATGCTGCTAATTCCTTTCCTGAGTCACCCACATCATCTGCCTTCTCTGATCTTGCTCCCAAATTATTAAGGCCCAAAATTCTGCTGACTAGTTCTACTATAAATTCATGACATCTAATCTCAAATGAGCCATGCCACTGTACAGCAATCTTTAAAAACATTTCTTATTTACTCCGTATTATATTTTTTAGAAGTTGTCTACTTTTCATCTTCAGCAGATGATTTTACTCCTGCTTTTTTCCCTAGAAAACTGAGGCTTGTTCTTTTTCATCTCTTCTTCCAGATCTGAAACACTCTGTATCTAAACCCATTTTTCCTTCTTCCCTCTTTTCAGAAGATGTCAACTCATCTTTTGCTAAGGCTAACCTCTTTACTTGTTCCTTTGAAACAACAGAATAATAAATTTTTAACTGGAGTGAGTTTAGAAGTCATATAATACAACTCTCATATTTTACATGAGGAAATTGAAGCCCAGAGAGGTTGGGCCATTTTCTCAAAGTCACACGACTAATAGGTAGCAGAGAAGGGATTTGTATCCGCATTCTTTGCCTTCAAGTCTAATATTCTTTCCAGTATACCATACTACTTAGCACCTCTGGCACTCCTAGGGCCTTGCTACTCCAATCATATTCTCTATTCTTCATTCATCATTCTTCCCTACATGCACCCTATTCTTTCTGTCTGTCTCTTCAATCTCTACCCCTTCTCTTCTCACTTCTTCCTTTTACTAAAAGAAGGTGTTTTTTCCAGCCTTACCCATTTGATTTTAATTTTAAGACTAAGTCTCTCTATCTTGCCCAGACTGGAAGTATAGGGACTACTCACTGACTGATCTGAGTACTTATCCAGTAGGGAGCTTTGATCTACTCTACTTCAGACCCAGGCCAGTATCATCCCTCTTTGGGCTGTGTAGTCTGCCTCACCTCCCCCACTTTCCTCACTCCACCCAGTGGGTTTTACCAGCTCACATTACTTATGCTGAACTTAGGACAGATATCCAATTTGCATTGCCCAATACATGTCAGCCCTTAAATTCAAGAGATTCCCCCAGTAGCTACAATTACAGTTTTGTGCTACTATGTCTGTTCTCCCCTACCCTAATGTACAGTACTTCATCTCATATGTAAACTGTTTGATCTCTGAATGGGGCAGAAAAAGAACATTTATGAAAGGAAAATTGATAAAATCAACTCATGAAGAGACCTACTCTCTTAGATATAATGTTAAAAATACAAACCGTTCTGAGTACTAGCTAGAGAGTAGGAGGGTATCCCTCAAATAATGTACTGAAAAGATCTGTTTAAGGCAAAACAATGACTGAGAGAACTAAGGCTGTAGAACTTTGTGGGCCATCATCTCATTTGCATGTGGATATTTTTAGAGTTTTAAATTTTATAACTGACAAATTCATAAATCAAATAATTGTTTGGGGACTATAGAGAAATGCTATAAGAACTTCTGCATTCAATAAGAGCTTGTCATTACTTCATTGGCTTGATAGTAGAAGAGAAATAGCTTTGCCTAGGAGAAGAGCAGTGAGGACCAAACAGGTCAAGTAGCAAAATGTTTCAGGAGTCGCAGATTACTTGTGAAAGGACTAGTAAAATCAAAGGCCTGCAGTCCAGACTTTTGAGCTATCCCAGGCAAACAGGTTTCCCCATGTCCCTCCTTGCTAAGTTTCTATAAGTGTTTTCCAACTCTTGTCTTTGGATGTTACCTACATTGGTAGCAATGTGTCACCTGTTTACAGGCAGAATGAAATGTTTTAATTATTCTTGATTTTGCTTTTTATATAGCAAATGTCTTAGGAATTAAAGAAGTCTTATATTGACTGATTTCAGGTAAGTGGGAAGCACAAGTGTGAGCTCGGGAGGTATAACGTAGAGGTAATAGTGGTGGTGGTGGTGGTGGTGGTGGTGGTGGTGATAGTAGTAGTAGTAGTAGTAGTAGTAGTAGCAGCATAGTGGCGGTTGTAGCAGCAGCGGTGGTGGTAGTGATGTGAAACAGAGAGGAGACACAGAGAGAAAGAAACAGAACCATAGAGAGAATTATAGTTGTATTGTGTAACCCCTTCTAGCAACCTTAGACCTGCCAGCTTAAATGAAGGTTGGGCAAGCAAGGCAGCTCAGAGACTAAGATTAGGGATTGAAGCGATGCCCATGCTATGCTTTCTTTTTTTTTTTTTTTTGGAGGGGGGGTAGAAAAATGATTTGCCAAAATAAGGTCACAAAGAGTTGGGCATGACCTAAAAAAATGCCTCAGCAGCAACAAGAGAACATCATAAATTCAGGACAACTCATAGACAGAAAGGTTAACTCCCACATCTATAACCTGTCTCTGTAAAAAGTCTATATGGAACATCCATCCAGTCAAAACCAACATCCCCTCCCTTACAGTGTCATTTAGGCTTTCTCAGGATGACCTCTGGATTACATATTTGTCTGGGAATGTCCTCAGAAGGCTCAATTATTAGATGACAGGATAAAACCCCCAGAGTCCATTTAAATGGCAGGGGAAAAGAGCATGTGGAGAAATTATTCAAACTTCATCTTCTTTTCTTGTGATTTGTTGTATCCTTCTTATCCTCCTAAACTACCATGCACTCTAACATTTCCTTGCCCTTTGCCATCAAAGTTCCACTGGCCTCCTCTATCACCTTCTTAGCCACTGAAGCCTCAATGATCACTCTCTTGGCCTCCAAGGCCACTGGGCTTGGCTCAGTCCAAAGTTACTTTGTTTCCTTCATTCTCCCTGTTTCCATGGCTGCTTTCACAGCTTTAGCATCTTCTGAGTTGAAGTTTATGAAATGGAACCCTTTAGGCCACCTTGTCTCCCTATCTGTGACTGTTCTGGCATCCACAGGGTTGTGAAATGATTCTTCTATCATGTCTTTGGATAGACCTTTGCTGAACAAGGTTTTGTAGGACTGGCTCCTTTTTGCTGCATTACCTATCTTCTGTCCCTTCAGCTCCAGCCGGAGGCTCTGTCTTCAATTTATGTGTTGTTACAAGAATTGAAAGCTTCTTTCACATCTTCCACACAGGCAAATTCAATGAATATATACCCTTTAGGTTGGCCTTGGTTGTTCTGGGGCAAGCTGATGGATGTTGCCTTCTCAAGCACTTCCTGCCGACTTTTTTCAGTGGCTCTGTAGGTGAGTTTATTCAGCACCGGAGTCTTTGAGTCTGCCGGTTTGCTGTTCCTGCTCCAGGAATTATTCTTCCACCTTTCAAGTTCTTTTCCTGACTTTTCTCCCCTGTGTAGGCTAGAATGAAAGCCCAACCACCAATCTCAGTCCTGCTTCTCTTCCAAGGCCTTGTCCATGTTTACTTCTTTCTGGAATTCAATGTAGCAGTTCCTTTTAGGTGTCCTTGGTACAGACCAACCTGACCTCAATACCATCTTCAAACATTTTCTTGAGCTTCCCTTCCCTTCCCTTCCCTTCCCTTCCCTTCCCTTCCCTTCCCTTCCCTTCCCTTCCTTCCCTTCCCTTCCCTTCCCTTCCTTCCCTTCCCTTCCCTTCCCTTCCCTTCCCTTCCCTTCCCTTCCCTTCCCTTCCCTTCCCTTCCCTTCCCTTCCCTTCCCTTCCCTTCCCTTCCCTTCCCTTCCCTTCCCTTCCCTTCCCTTCTTGATGAAGAGCATCCTTGAGTCTTGATCTTTCTTGTTCTCTTTTGCTGTTTTTCCACAGTTCAGAGCCAAGCATGTTGGAGACACTGATTCCGGAGTCTTTTCCATATCTTCAGTGGATTAGAATTCCACATAGCGAAATGTCTTGGTAGTGTGAATGTGGATGTCCACAACAGTAAGGTCCTTTTTTGCAAAGAAATCTGTGATGCCAATTTTTTAGCTCAGAAGCAGTTCTATTGAAGTTCCGGGTACCAGTGAAGAGACTGAAATATATAGATGCTTCAGGTTCTAAATTCCTTTCTTGGATTTAGGGGTTTTATGTTTCACTATTTCCTTTTTTCCTCTTTCTTGGTGCTTCTTTGATGGGCCCTTTCTCCTCCTCTTCCTCATTTTCCTCCTTCATCTTCTTCCTCTTAAGAGTCCTTGGCTTTCCCAGCTTTGCCAGGGGCAACTTTCATAGAAGTCACATTTACTTTATCAGGTATAGTATCCATAGCTTTTTCAAAGTCATCCTCATCACTATCATCTTCCTCCTCATCCTCAGAGTCTTGTTTGATTGGAGCTTCTCCCATTTCTGTGGCTTTGGATGGCTCAAATTCTTCTTCTTCATCTTCACTGTTCTCTTCTTTATATTCAATGTTCTGTTTATTGGCATTCTTCCCACTTTATTCCCCTTTGGTTGTGTGTGAGTGTGTGCGTGTGGTGTGTGTGTGTGTGTGTATGTTAGCTGAAGTGCCTTCCTTCTTGCCTGGTGCGATGACAACTTTGGCTAGGGTAGACACTTTCTCGTTCAGGGCCAGAGCAGCCTTCTTAACCAGGAATCAAGATTACATTCTTGGCGGGTGTGGTGGCAATGGTGACTTTTTGGATAGTGATACCTTCTTTGCTGTAGCCACAAACTTCTTGCCATTCTTTGAAAGGACCACAACCTCTTCTTCATCTTCTGCCAGGTCCTCGTCCTCACTACATTCTATCTTCTTTAAGGTAGGAGCCATTTTCTTTGGCTCACCTTGATTTTTAGCAGCTTTCATGAGCTTCATCATGGTGGCAGCACATAACTAGGGTGCAGAGGGTCCAGATCCATTGGCAGAGGTCAGGAAATTTTGGTGGCAGCAGAGAGCATGGGAAGGAGTCTGTCTGTGAACTGTCCTTTACTAGTGGAGACTAAGATGAAAGACTTATCCCAAGCTATACTTTCTACAACAATGATGACAATAACATTTTGTCTTGCTACTCATTTAAGCTCTGTCTTATTTTTCATCTGCTTGTTATGCTTTTAGAAAAGCCAGTCTACATTTGCTACCATCACTTCCTAAATCCTCATTCACACTTCAATCTCTTTTATTTTCCATTTTATCGCTGTTGCTTTGATGAAATTGTACTCTTCAGAATCAATAATGACCTTTTCATTAATTAAATATATTGGGGAGACAGAGTGGTGAGTTAGAAAGTGTGAGTTTTGAGCCAGAAGGCCTGGATGCGAATCTTATTTTTGTTACTCTGTGTGGCCTTTGTGGCAACTCATTCTGCTTTTCTAGGCCTTACTTTCCCCATCAGTAAAATGAAGGGATTGGACTAGATTACCTCTATGTTGACTTCCAGCTGTGAACCTATGGTTTATTATTCTATGAATTACCAAATCCAGTATCATTTTCTCAGTCCTAATTTTCTTGGATCTTTCTGTGACAACTGGGACTTGTTCAGACCAACTTTTCTTTGTTACTTTCTTCTCCCTTAGCATACTCTCTTGGCATACAACTTAGCCTAGTTGTCTCATTACTCCTTATCTCGCTCCTTCTTTGGTTCATCTTTTTTTTTTCTCCCATTCTCTAACTAGGGCTATGTCCTCCTCACCCACTTGTAATGTGCTCCCATGCAATTCTTACCCATTGAAACCACTCACTGCTTTCTCCATGAAGTTTTCCCCAATTCTTTAGCTAGAAGTGAATTTCTCTCCCCTCAAACTTTTTTATTGTCAGTTGTCTGGATCACTCCTTTGCCATGCTGATGCTTTTTTTTTTTGAATAATACATATTCAAGCAAATGTCAGCCAACTATTTCATTATGAGGACCTTGAGAGCAGAGATTGTATGACTTTTCACTTTGGTACTCCAGTTTCTAAGGCAGTTCACATAAAGACCTTAGGTATAAATATTTGTTGGATTGTTGAATTTCACTATAACATAACATAATAGAATTATGGGTTATACAGAAAGTAGATTATAATAAGATCAGTTCTGAAAAGGTGTCAAGCAGGAGGGGAAGGGGGAGAAAAGAGTCTAAGTATCAATTTTCCAGATTCCTGTATGAACAATGACAAAAGTCTAAAATGAAAGAAAGGCACAGTTTACATAGAGAAAAAAGAAAAAAACAAGTTTTTATAACTTTGTGTGTTACTGCCAAGTGTTACCTTCATAGTAAGAGTTTGTTGTGTAATGGACAAGAAGACTGCTTAATTGAAACATAGAATTGTGGAGCTGGAAAAGACCTCAGTGACAATCTAGTCCACACTATAGGAAATTATAAGTATTGGAAGCATGTTGTTCCTAAATTGTTTTTCTGCAAGCTTTTTTTACATACTTCCAATGAAAGGGAATCTAAGACTTCCGTAGGTAGCATATTCCATTTTTAGACAGTTCTAATTTTTAGTAAGTTTCTCCTTATATGTAGATTAAAACTGCCTTTTTTTTTTAATTTTGCAACTTGCTCTAATTGATTCTGATAGTGCCCTCAGGGACCAAACATATGAAATCAAATTATTCTTCCATATGCTAGCCCAGAAGATACTTTAAGATAGCTCTCATGTCCTCTCTCTGTTTTTTTCTCATTCCAAGTTAAACAAACAACTTTTTAATCTTAAACTGATCCTTACAAGGCATGAAATTGATGTCCTTCACTGGTTCCCACTGATGCCTGGTTTCTTCCTGATGGCCAGCTTCCCTGGACATTCTTTCAAATATTAGTTGCACTTTCACTCATACACATTCATTCAGTGTTCGGGGTTGCTGAGAGAATATTCTTTGCTTCCTATTGCCACTTCAAGACTCTGTTACTCTATTATTCAGTAACCTCTCCTCTGAGGTTCATTCAACACAATTTCTCACCAAATCAAGATTCTGGTAGCTTTTACCTATGGAAAGCGATGCTCCCTTTCTTCAGTGAATTCAATGCCTAGTTTGCAGTCTTTGTCTCCATGTCAACTCTTGTGTTCATGCTAGGAACTTCAATAAACACACTGAGGAATATTGAGGGAGTATTCTCTCAAATACCCTAACCTCCCAATTTCTTGGTTAGTTCATTTCCCAAGACAGCAAAACTTAGAGATGGTCAAATCCTTGATCTTGCCGCTACCCACAAATGTTCTACTTCCATGTTCAACACTCTCAAATTCACTTCTCTGATCAGAATCTTTTATAGTTCTATCTTCCCTTCAGACTTATCACCTCTACGTTTACAACAGCGTTTTACCCCTTCATCCTTCTGTTCTTTCCCATGTCATTCCCACACTCCTACCCTGACTACACCCTCTGCCCTTCTCCATCCTGAGTTCTTGGCAAACCAGTTCAACCCTACACTATCTTCGATTCTTAAGTCCCTTGACCCCTTATTACCAATCATACTTTGCTAAGCCACAACCTAAGATTACTCCCAGAATCTCCTGCCTTCACTCCCATCCCATGTTCTACTGAATGGAGAAAATCATGCTAATTAGGTTTACTAACAAATTATGTCACATTATTTCAACTGGATCCTCACTGTGGGAAAGCAAAACTTTTTCACCTCACCAATACATTCATTTATCCCACTCATTTGAATTATAGACCTTTTCATCTCTCCTCAAGCCTTCCATGGTGCTTCTTTCCACCCACATTGCTGAGGATATTGCCTTATATTTCACCAAAAAAAAATTGAGGCCATTTGCCAAAGCTCTTCCTTCTTACCTCCTTGTCTAACATTCCTCATGTATCTTCCCTACGTCCTCTTTTACCCCAATCTTACATGAAGATATGGGCCTTCTCCTTGCCAAGGTAAACCTCTCTACATGCACCCATGTCACCATTCTATACCTTCTTCTCCAGCAGATTATCCCATCTATCCTCCCCACATTCTTATTAATTGTCATTTGCTCCAAGCCATTGGATGTTTCCTGACAGTGTAAAATGCTTAACCTCCTCATATCTCTCCCATCATTAATTTCTTACTTGATGTGGTTGTCTCTACCAGCTATAGTGCTATATTTCTCTTCCTTATCGTGACTAAACTTGAGAAAGCTATCTACATTTTGTGCCTTCACTTCCTCTCCGGTTACTCTCTTATTAAACCTCTATAATCTGGCTTCCAATATTAGCATTCAACTGAAACTGTTCTCTCCAAAGTTACCACTCATCTCTTAATTGTCAAATCTAATGGCCTTTTCTCAGCCCTCACCATTCTTGACCTCTATAATACCTTAAACATTGTTGATAACTCTATTCTCCTTGACATTTTCTCCTCTCTAGGTTTTTACAACACTTCTACTCCTACTCCTCTGGGCTCTTTCTCTTCCTACGAGTCTGACTACTTTTTCTTATGTTCCTTTGCTAGATCTTCATCCCTGTCATATCCATTAACCAGGAGTTTATCCTAAGGCTCACTTATTGATCTCATCAGCTCTCATGGATTCAATTATTATCTCTGCAAATGATTCCCATATCTACTTATCCATCCCTAACCTGTCTTCTGATCTCTAGTCTCACATATCTAACTGCCTATTGGACATCTCAAATTCTAGATCAAGTAGACATCTTAAACTCAACATGTCCAAAAGAGAAATCTCTCTTAATCCTCCCCATCCTCACCCTTCTCAGTTTCCCTAATACTGTCTAGAGTACCAACATTCTCTCAGTCACCAAGGGTCCCAACCTATGGTTCTTACTCAACTTCTCACTCTTTTACCTTGGGTATTCAATCTGTTGCTAAATCTACCTTCACAAAATCACTTGTAGATAACCCCTTCCTTCCACTCACACAATTGTCCCATTGGTATAGGCTTTTTTCACCTCACATCTTGACTATGGAAATAGTCTGCTGGTTGGTCTCCCTGCCGCAAGCTACTACGTGGCCCAGCTGCCAAAGTAATCTTCTTAAAGAGTAAGTCTACCATATTACCATATTACTCCCCTATTTAATAAACTCCAATGCCTAATTATTACCTGTAGGATCAAATCTATCTATCTATCTATCTATCTATCTATCTATCTATCTATCTATCTATCTATCCATCTGTTTGTCTGTATCTAGATATAGTGATATAGATATCAGTCTTCTGTTTGGCTCTGAAAGCCCTTCACAACCTGGTCTCTAACCTTTCCAGTTTTCTTAAACTCTACTCTCCTATACACCCTCTAAATCCAACTATATTATTTTCTCTGCTGTCTCTTGCACAAAACACTATATGTCTTAGCTCTGTTTCTTTTTACTGTATGTCCCCCATGACTAGAAAGCTCTCCTGCCTTGTCTCCACCTTTTGGGTTCTTTGACTTCCTCTGTGACTTAGTTCAAATCTCACCTTCTACAAGAAGGATGTTTTGTTTCCACAACTACCCTTTTAACCCCTCACTGTTAATGACTTCACTATGAGATGACCTCTTTTATTTACCCTTTGTATATCATAATTGTTTGCATGTTGTCTCCCCCATGAAAATGTGAGCTCTATCAGGGCAATGCTTTTTTCCCCTTTCTTGGAGTCCCTAGCACTTTGCACAATGACTTGAAGCTAATGAAATGCTTGGGGACTGTTTCTGACAGACCATTCTGTTTAGGAACTTATTAATGTCTTCCCTAAAATATGTCAGAGGATGGAAAACAGTACCCTACTAAGAAGTTATCTCACTAGGCAACATACAGAAGATCCTTTATCTTCTTATTCTTGGAAGCTCTGCCTCATTTAGTGTAACCTAATCTGACATTAATATTCTTGGTTGTCATATTTCATTGTTCACTCATATTAATTTGATAGTCCACTAAAATCCTCCCATCACAGGCTCTCAATGGGCAGCTAGGTGGCACAGTCAATAGAGCACTGGGCTTGGAATC
Organism: Phascolarctos cinereus; assembly: GCF_003287225.1. Lineage (NCBI taxonomy): Eukaryota > Metazoa > Chordata > Mammalia > Diprotodontia > Phascolarctidae > Phascolarctos > Phascolarctos cinereus. The sequence goes on along the minus strand of NW_027555625.1, from coordinate 401,182,455 downwards.
AGGAGGACTCATTTTTATGAGTTAAAATGCTGCCTTAGACACTTACTAGCTATGTGACCCTGGGCAAGTCACTTAACCAAATGCTTTACAAATATCTCATTTAAGCCTCATGGTAAGTCTATGATATAGGTGCTATTATTATCTTATTTTGCCATTGAGGAAACTGAGGCAGACAGAGGTTAAGTGACTTGCCCAGTGACTCACATAGCTAGTATATTTCTAAGGAAGTGCTTGAGAAGGCAACATTGATCAGTTTGCCCCAGGACAGCCAAGGATACATGCTGATGTTTCTAAGGCTAGCTTTGATTCAGTGCTTCCTGATTCCAGGAACAGCCCCCTATTCATTACGCCACCTAGCTGCCTCAAGAGACAGAAGGGAGGAACGATAGCATTCCATGCATAGGCCATGGTACGTAAGCCATAAAAATGAGAAATGGTATTCATTTGAGGAGAATAGTCAGAAGGCCAGACTGTCTAGAAGATAACATGTATGAGGAGGGGTATTGATTGATTAATCAACCTGAAAAGATAGGATGGAACCAGATTGTGAAAGGCTTTAAATTCCCTTTGAATTTTACTTTAGAGAAAATAGCTGGTCATTAAAGTTTCTATAACAAAAGAATGATGAGGTTAGTCCTGTCCTTGACAAATACTGGCAGCTGTGTGGAGGATGGATTGGAGAGGATAAAACGAGATTCCTTAGAGTCATATTATTGTGATAATCCTGCTGAGGGGTGATAAGGGCCTGATCTAGGGTACTTGTGATGTTAGTGCAGAGAAAGGTGTGGAGGTGAGGTATATGGAAGGAATAGAACTGACATGACTTGGCCCACTGATTCAATCTTGGGCAGAAAGATAAGTGAAAGTGAAGAGGTGTGGATGTCTCTAGGTTGTGAATCTGGGTAATAGGAAGAAGGGAGGTGCCTCAAAAGAAATAGGGATGCTATGAGGAGGGTTGGATCTAGGGGCAAAACATAATGATTTGAATTTTGGACATGTTGAAATTGAGATGTCTCAAGCACAGATTCCTGGGGCATTCCACTGGAGACCTCCTCCTAAGAGAACCAGAATCATTAATGATTATTATTTGGATCCAGCCAATCAGTCTGTTCAGATTGTAATGTTTAATGGCAGTTATAGATATAGGACAGAAGAGAGATGAGGGCTAGGTATATTTCTTATTACCTTCTATCTACTCTCTATATATTTATAGGTACCCAACTATTTTCACATTTGTCTCTCCCATTAGAATGCAAACTCCATGGGGGGAGAAAATGCTTTTTCTTTGCTTTGTTTTGTTTCTCCTTAACCTCAAGCCCCCAGTGCATTTCAGGTGCCTAGCACATAGAAAGCACTTAATACTTGCTTGTTAGCTAATTGCTTGACAGAACCAAGCATAGATCCTTGGGACTATCCACTGGAGACCTCTTGAAAAGTTGATATTGAATCATAATATGACTATTCTTTGAATGAGGTCATTCAACCAATTCTAACAGTCTAGGAATGCTGTCAGTAAAAGAGGTAATAGTGGTTTGGCATGACCTGTTCTTGATGAAGCCATGCTGACTCAGTAATCACCACTTTCTTTTTCAGATGTTCACTAACCATTTAATGATCTATTCAAGAACTTCCCTAGGAATCAAAGTCAAGCTCACTATATAATTCTCTGACTCCCCCCCCTTTTTTTAAACAATTGGAATATCATTTGACATTCTTAAATGCTTCAGTATTTCTCCCATTCTCCATAGTCTTTCAAATATCACTGAAAGTCACTCAACAATCACATTCAACAGTTCTTTTAATACTGAAAAAAATACAGATCATAGGGGCTAGGTGCTTTGAATTAATCAGCTGCAGCTAGGCTTTTTCTTACTATCTCCTTACTTAGCTTGGGTATCATATCCTTTTTTAGTCATTCTTTTTGTCTGTCATTCTTAGGGCAAAGGTCATTATTCTTGACAGAGAAAACAATCAAAATAAGAATCATTTCTGTCTTTTCTTTATGGTCAATGATCATCATCCTATCCATTCCATGCTACAGTTCTTTTCTTCCTTTCATCTTTGCCTTGCCCCCCCAATATTGCTCTCCCTAAATGACAAAAAATATATTTATTGCTCTTAGATTTTGCCCTTAGTCTGAGTTTATTCTGAACTTTAGTACTTCTGATATTCTTTTGGAGGACTGTGCTATATTCTTTTATTTATCTTGCTTACCCTTGTTTCCATCCTTTGAACCTGCCCAATTTTGGTTAGTTCTCTGTGAGTCAGTTAGTTCTCAATGTAAGTCATGGTGGGAGAGCTGGAATACTCCTTGTTTCAAACTACCACTTCCAGGCTTCCCTCTACCATCATCACTCAGGAATCTCTCCTTTAAGGTTCACTGAAACTATATTTATCATGCAGTCAAGATTCTGGCAACTGTTTTCTACTGATCTCCAAGACACTCTCATTCCTTCTTCAAGGAGTTCATTGCCTGGCTCACAGTCTTTTTCTTTTCCCCAACTCCTGCCTTCATACTAAGGAAAAATTCAACATATATATATAATGATATTCCCTCAAACACTACCCTGCCAATTACATACTCAATTTACTTATTCCCAAAGACCTATTCCTCTATTCCACTGTAGCTACACACAAAGATGGGCATATCCTTGAATCTTGTCATTACTCCTAAGTGTTCCTCTTCCATTGTCATAAGTTCTGAAATTCCCTTATTTAACCACAGTCTTTTGTCATTTTGTCTCTCCCTCTGCCTTGCTATCTGAAACCTCATTCTTCATCTCCACTGTGACCTCCAATCCCTGTACCCCTCAGTTCTTTCCCAGGCCATCATCTTCACCCTGGCTATTGTGTCCTCCCTACTCCTTCTTTACTTCTTAGTGAATTAGTTTAAATGCTTAAATCTCCTCTCCTCTCAAGTATCTTGCCCTCATGTTGTTATCTATCTTCTTCTGTCAAGCATGAGCCTTAGATCTTTTCCATCATCCACTTCCTTTGCTCTTATATGCTGCTGAAGGAAGTTAAAGAAAATCATGAAACTTTGCTTTCCAGGTCCATTACAAATCTATGTTACATAACCTCAAAAAGGCCTTCATCATGAGAAAGTAATGCTTTTCCTCTTCCATAATTAATTCATGATCCCATTCACCTGAGTGGTTTTTCATACCTCCTCAAACCTTCTGCAACTCCCTCTCCTCTTACCCTTTCAGCTTAGAAACTTATCTTGTTTTACTGAATAAAATTGAGGTCTTACACCGAGGACTCCCTTTTCTCCCTCCTCTTCATCTTATATCACTCAGATGCCATCCACCACTATCTTTTCCTTCATGAATATCTCACAAAAAGAGATGTCTTTTCTTCCTGCCAAGGCAAACCCTCTACATGTGCATGTGATTCCACCCTGTCTTCTCCAGCAGATTAGCCCCTCTATCATCACCACCCATTTATTTTTCAGTCTCTCCCTGCCTACTGGCTGCTGCCTTACAGTCTACAAGCATGAGTATATCTTCCTCATCCTTAGAAAATCCATACTAGATCCATCCATGCCTTCTAGCTATAATCTCATTCTCCTTCCTTTTGTGTCTAAAATTCTTCAGAAGGACATCTATAATAGGTGCTTTCACTTTCCTCTAACTCCCTGCTTTCTGGATTCTGATGGCATCATTCAAATGAAACTGTTCTCTCTAACACTACTAATGATATCTTAATTGTCAAAAACTGCTTTTTCTCAATCCTCATTTTTCTGGACCACTCTCTTCAAGTTTTGATACTGTCAGTCATTTTCTCTTCTGCTTCTCTTTCTACCTGTCTGACAACTGCTCGGTTTCCTTTGCTGCATCTTCATGCAGGTCATATCCACTAACTATGGGTGTTGCCAAAGATTGGCTCTGTCTTGGGACATCTTATCTTTTCCTTCTAAACTATTTAACTTGATGTCATCAGCTTCCATGGGTCCAACTATCTTCTTTTTTCAGGTGATTCTCAGATCTAGTACCCATCTTTAACCTCTCTCCAGAACTTGTTTCAACTCTTCAACTGCTTATTGAACTTCTTGAACTAAATGTCTCATAGACATCTTAAACTCAACATGACCAAAAGTGAACTCATTATCTTTTGCCTCAAACTCATCCATTTTCCAAACTTCCCTATTATTGAAAAGGGTATGATTTATCAACCTCTTAGTCACCTAGGCTCCCAACAGAGGCTTCATACTTAAGTTTTCACTCTTTCTGTGACACCCCCCCCCATCCAATTGGTTTACAAATCCTTTTCATCCTTTGGAATACCACTCGCATACTCTCTTCCTTTTTTTTTTTTTTTTGGACACTACCACCATTCTGGTACAGGCCTTTATCACCTTATGCCAAGTATTTCAATAGTCTGTTGTCCAATATCTCTGTCTCAGTGTTTCTTCCCATTCCAGTCCACCTGCTACTCTCAGCTGTCAAATTGACCTTCTTTAAAATGCAAGACAATGTCTTGCTCATATTTAATTAACTCTAATGAGCCCCTATTCCATCCAAGATCAAATGTAAAATATTTCATTTGATTTTTGTAGCCCTTCATAACCTAAATCTTTCCTTCCTTTCCTGTCTTTTTATGCCTTACTCCAACCAAAGTACTCTGTGATCTGGTGACATTGGTCCCTTGGCTCTTCCTTGAAAAGATACTCTATTTCCCTACTCTAGGCATTTTCACTGGCTGTCCCTCATGCCTGAAATTTTCTACCTCCTGATTTCTGCTTCCTATTTTCCTTGCCTTCTTTAAAGTCAATAATTATAATGTATTATAAATGTATATGTTAATATATGCTATATTATAATATAATGTAATATTACAATATAATATTATAATGTAATATAATATATGTATTATAATACATTTTAATCCAGGGAATTCAACCTATTTTTCCTCTGAACTGTTTGGCATTTGCTTTAATCAATCAATCCATTAACACAATTTATTAAGCACCTATTATATTCCAGGCAATGTACTAGGTGTTGGGGATACAAGTACAAAGTATGCAACAATCTCTTTTTGCTTTTAGTGGATATTCTAATGGAGGAGAAGAGAAAGTAACCCCCCCCACATGCATACACAAGTGTACAACTGCGTACATTAAATAAATACAAAATTAACAAATAAAAATTACATAGAAGGTAGTTAAATACAAGAATTTTGGAAGCAAGGACACTAACAGTTGGAGGGACCAGATTTCAGATGCATCAGACTATGACTGGATTTCCTCTACTTTATTACAATCTCTAGGAGGGAGCAGTCATTTCCTTTCCACTCTGTTCCCCAAGGTTGCCATCATTTCCCTTCTAGCAACCAGTTACTCTCTGTAAGTGAGAATCAGATTCAGAACAGAATACCCCCTTTGTATTTCCTCCACCATTTAAAATATGAAATTATCACTAATGCAAGTCAAGCAATTATTAACTGCTCTGGTTTTGTCAGGAAGAGAGCTCCAATAGAATTAAAATTCCCTATCACTATTATATCATACCTCTGGACTTGCTATCTGTTTCCCAAACTCCTCATCTATTAGTCCTCCTTTTGTTCAGGTGGTTTGTAGTACACACCAGTGACAAAAATACACTTCTGTTTTACCCTCCATAGACCCTCCCCCAAGTAGTCTTCTTCACTGAATATTATTCCCCTTCCCATCATTTGCAACCCAGCCAAATCACTCCTCTCTCTGTTCCTACATGATACTCAATTTCCTATCTATGTGTCTTTGCACTGGCTTTCTCACAAGTTTGGAATTTATTTCTCTCCAACTCTATCCATACAGTCCCTATCTTCAATTAAGATACAGCACAAACACTGTTTTCTGCATGAAAATTTCTCTGATCCCCCTCCCCAGAAATGCAAGTGCCTTCCTTCCCAAATGACTTTGTATTTAAGTACTTTGTAAGTTATTGTATTTTCTTACTTCATATTTATGTTGTATATATTTTTATGTATATTTGTCTCTTCCATTAGAATATATGTCAGTTGGTTGGTAGAATGGAAAGAATATTGGGCTTAGAGTCAGGAAAAAGTGAGTTCGAATATTGCCTCAGTATAGCAATTGGAAGTTTAGGCAATAAACAAGAGGAATGAGAGTTTCTTATGCAAGGAAAAAGAATTCATACTTATAGGTATCATTAAGATGTTGTGGGATGAAATCCATGACTGGACTGTGGCTCAGAATGGTTTACCTAATAGGAAACAAAATCAAATAAAGAAAATAGGATAGATAAAAGGAGGTGTGAGGGACCATCTATACTCTAAGAAGATATGCTTATGAAAGAAATCCAGGAACCAGAGTGGATAAATATGAATCCATCAATCAAAAAGTATTTATTAAGTGCTTACTGTGTATGTTCAGAGTATACTGCATAAGCAGGTTATCAGGACAACAAAAAAGATAACTCTGCATATCTTGAGGGAATCATTAATTGCTATTATTCTTCTCTTCTTTCTTTCACCCTTGCTGCATGAGCTATTCTCTAATACACTCTGTGGCTCAACTCTACCATGTCCTTTTGAGGATAAAATGCTTCTTTCTCCTCAAAGCATCTAGCTTCTTCCTCTTCAGTTAAAAGCCTCAAATCTGTTGATAAGCTCTCAGTGTACAAGTATCATTTTTCTTCCATTTCCCTTCTGTGTAACACTCCTCTACCCTCTAACATAATGACAAGAGTCAAGTCTTCCCACCTCTACTGACTCCTTTTGTCCCCACTGAAGCTTCACTTTTGTAAACTTTAGTTCATCTTCCCCCAAACCTGGAGAATTTAGACACATTCTTTGAGTGCCCCTGTCCTTTCCAGGAGGCAAATTTGCTTATATTTGGAACATTTGTGAGTCACTTATCTGTGTGGCAGAAAAAACAAGCAAACAGCCAAACAACTCAAGAACATCCCTGAAAAGCCCCTAAACAACTTCTCTGGACAAGATTTTCAGCCTTATCTGTACTTTCCCTTTATCTCCTTTGACTCCTGGATTTCCTCATAGAAGTATAGATTCTTATCATATGATGCTGATCCCCTGCCCCTCTTTGCCTACCTTGTTTCTTTTGAATAACCTTCCAGATTGAAATTCCAGCCATTCCAGCAACCCGGTGTTACTTATGAAGTTAAGTTTGTCTCCTTGAGCTAAGATCTTCCACTTATCTCATTTATAAAATATATTTTATTCATTTGCAAATGATATATGAATTGATGGGTTTTGTTGCTGTTTATTTTCTGCAATAGTCTTCTAGGAACTTCTGAGTTTCTCAACTACAATTCTTCGTACATTCAAAGACTGGAGCTACTCTCTTTGATATTCAACTCGGTGCACGTGACATTTTTCTCCCTCCATCTTCCTTTTCAGATTTTGATCAGATGTGCCAGCTCACTGACAGCATAGGGGCTGTAGGTCTGGAGGAAGAAAGTAGGCAGGAGTCTGCAATTAAAGCCTTAAAGGAATCACAATGTTTGGGGTCACAGAGAGGAATCTCCAGTCATGCTAGAATTAAGGTTTTTTTTTTAAAATATATCCTTAGTGTAGAGTGTCCTGTACTAGATGTGGTACCTCTTTTTCTAACTCCAGAACAAACCAGTTTTATACAGGGCATTACAAAAGTCTTGGTATAGTTTTAAGCTCTAATAGCAATTTTTAATATTTTAAACATTAATACTTTTTATTAGTACCTTAAAATAAGACTTTTGAAATATCATATATTTTACAGCTAGTAAGAATGTGGTTGATTACTTTTTACCCAATTCTTTGAGACCTAAAATAACCACAATCATAAAGGCAAGTTATGACTGTTCTACAGAGTATCATAAATATGTAATATCAACAACATTTGTTTGATAATGACTCTGTGTGAGGCATTATGAATATAAATATTACAGTCCTTGTCCTCAAGGAGCTACACATTTAAAAGGGGAATTGAGATAAGTTTTTAAAAAATAAAGTACAAATTAGCATGAAGGAAAAGCACCTAAAACTATTTTTAATGTGGTCATCATGGTGTCAAGGTTATCTAGAGTTCTCAAAGGCCATAATCAGCAAAAGACAAGTTCTGACATATCCCACCATGTTGGAAAAGCTTTGAATATGAAGTCTTCCCCTATCTTCCTGAATTCTAATATCTCCTCTCTGTTTATTATTTCCAATTTATCCCATATGGATCTTGCTTTTATACATCATTGTTTGGAAGCCATTTCCCCTCTGTTAGACAGTGTCTTCTTAGAGCAGGGACTGTCATTTGCCTTTCTTTGCATCCCTAGTTCTTAGTTCAGTGCTTTGTGTATAATAAGCTCTTGATAAATACTTACTGACTAGACTATCAACTGTCCCCTAAGGATTGATGAAATTAACTTCTATGAGGATTTTCTTGGGGGGTTTAATGGAAAGACACCATGACTCAATGAGACTGTCTATAAAGAGATTGGGATGTACATTAATGGAGGACTCCTCCGTACCAATGAAATCATGTTCTTTCAAATTATGGAAAAAAGGGCAAAGAATAGGGCCAAAGTTTGAGAAATCTGAAGAGGAATAGATCACTTCTACCTTAGGGCTATTACGGAGAGTACCATGGAAGAAGTATCATCTGATTTGAGTCTGCATGGGGGAATATGGCTTCAGTGGGTACAGAAGGTGGTATAGGCTGAGTCCATCCCAGGAAGGCAAAAATGTTAAGATCTGCTCTGGCCTCTTGACTTCCATATTAATCAGTCAGTATAAGAAGTCCATACTGAGCATAACAATAGGCTAGACAGAATGGATGGTGTTGAAAGGTAATTACTTCCTTTGGGCTTTTACCTTGATTAATGGGGCAAAACTCAGGATAAAGAGGGGACAGGCTGATCACTGGGGGTTAGTAATGACTTCAAGGTGGGGCCAGCTTTTATCGGTAACTTTTGTAATGAGATAAAGACAATTCTGATAGGTTAACATCAGCAAAAGAGGTTGGTTTCTTGCATCTCCATTCTTCCCCATGGCAGCAAGTACATGGCAATTTCCAGATAGGGTAGGTAACAAAGAGTAGGTAATGTAAAAAAGTTGCAAAATGTAGGTGTTAGCCTCTTCCAACACTAATTAATAAGCAGGGCTGGGAACAATGGGTCACTGAGTCAACATACTTTCAATAATGGAATCAATGAAAACAAGTCAGTATATCAGTATGTTGATCATTTTAAGCCTAGCTCTCTGAATCTCCTAATTTTGAAAACACAGAAAACATCTTCCCTAAATCCTTTGATCATGCTTAGGCGAGATGCATAGCTCTTTCTGGCAGCTGTACATTCCATGTTCAGTTGAGGCTTTTCCTCATAAAGATGGTAAAATTGTTTCTCCAGATCTTTCAGCAACCATTCCCCTCTGAAAAAAATAGCTCCTCAGTTTGTGTTAAATGGGGCCCAGACATCTGTTACCCTATTCTGTGACACCTCAGAAGTGGTTGTTTCACAGTAGAACCATTGCTTTTCACATAGGCAGCACAGCTCACAAGGATGTTAAGCCAAGAATTGAACTACTGGGATCAGCATTTGAATCAGGATTAGCTATCAAAGGAATGCAACCATTTACCAGGCCCCTTGAGGGGGATTGGCCTTTTAGAACAATTCTTTCCTCCCTCAAAGAAGCATGACTAACACACTGGAGGGCAAAAACAAAGAGGCAAAATGGTATGTTAGATTTTTTAAAAAAATAGTAGTGGTATGTTGTAATCAATGGCTATCTTGGGCAGACAGAAAAAATAAATGTAGTGTTAAAGGTAAAAGGAAGCTATGCAAAAAAGACCTGTCAATAATGACCAAAAATGCCATTAGCTTCTGTTCCCCATATTACCACTGCTATTATCACCTGATCTCACCAGCCTCATGCAAATTAGGCCATTTTTTTCTTTAAAAGCACTGAAACCATCTTTGAGAAGCAGTAGTTGCAAGGGACTTAAGTCTCAAGCTGTTGACATCACTTCCTTGTTGACTGAGTATAAACATCTGTGAGGATCTATAGGAGCTGTCTGAAGCTTGGCTGGTGGACAAATATGGGCAACTCAGAGTGAGGGGAGCTTTGCTTAGCTGAATCAACTTGTATAGCACATGTCTGTTTTAAATATCCTTTCCCTTGCTGTGGCTAAGTAAATCCCCAACAGTTTTGTTAACTGTTGAATAGGCTCTTAATGTCTTCATTCTATTATTGAGTTCAAACTACCAGGGGACAGGCCTAGGTGAGGCCCAGCACAGAAGAGCTTGAGTATCAACATGTCTTCACTTTATCTTTTCTGAGGAAATGACATATCCAAATGAAAGCATTTCTCTTTAATTGACATGCCCCATTTGGGGCTTTTTAAACTCCTGAATCATTCAGGAAAGACCAAATAAGATCTAACTGGGAAAGAGGGTTTCCCTAAAGATTTTTGGGGAAATGGAGAATTAAGCCAATCTATTGTAGAACTTAGACACATAATTGCTATTTGAATATGAACCCTGCTTTCTGTGCATTACAATATTGTTTATTATATGTATTTTGAATATATTTTGCAAACATCTATTTTATGTATGTATACACACATAAAGATTGTCTGTCTTGATAGAATGTAAGCTCCCTGTGGGCAGGAACTTTCTTATTCTCTTTACAACTCTAAGACCTAATAAAGTACTTGACATGTGGTAAGTGCTTAATAAATAAATACTGATTAATCAATTATTTGATTGCATACTGTTCAGAGAAGCAGGATGAGTGGGTATTTGTCCTCACAACATGCATAATAGAGTTTAGCTATGTCTTTGTTTTCCCTGATATAGGTTTCATCATCATCATCATCATCATCATCATCATCATCATCATTGTCATCACCATCAAGTTGCCTTTAAAAAAATTAAGTACCAATTATACATGTTACTGTAGGGCAGGTCAAGAGTCCATGAATTTTACCTTCTTGAGGTCAATTATAGGCATGTCAAAGAGGTTCATCATTTGCTGCTGCGTCTATAGAATATGTGCTTCCAAGATGCTGTTAGCAGCAGAGAGCTGTGATTAGTCAGCTCTCCTAAGGAACTGCACAGATGCTCTCTGCCTGTTGAGGTGGATAACTTTCCCAGAGGAGAGAGAGGCAAGTGGTTTCCAGTTTTCTCATGCATCCTTGAGCAAGCTTGAGTTAAAAAGAGTCTCACACAACTGCACAGCTAATATGTGTCTTCTTTCTTTCATTAGCAGCAGGGTATAATTACAATAGCTCTCCTCAGACCTGGTGGTATCATGACAAAACAAAATCATGGCCAACATCTCAGAGCAATGGAGTCTGGTGAATAACTGATATGGGTCAAGCCTTCTGAGAATCATTATAGGGTCTTTGGTATTTTTATGTACCTACTCTGCCTGGAAGAAAAAAAATGTGAAAGGTATCATGTTACCAATTCCACAAGCTGGACTCTTCTTGGATAATCATATCCTAGAAAAGTGAAATGTATGCTTTATTTCCTAGAAGGTAGGCTTTTTGTAGGCAGGCACAGCATTTCACTTATTTTGGTTTTCCTAAGTTCCTTGGACATCGTAGGTATTTAATAAGTGTATATGAAATTATTGATTACATGAACACAGTATTTTCTTTGGCTGGTGCCAGAAAGAATGAATACATACAAACCTACGTTCATATATGTATCCACATATATGTGTTATATACACTTATGTATAAATATGATAAAGGGAGGGCTACCAATAGGGTCACTATTATTTTCTCTCATCTTGATGCCACATGACTATTTTTTTAAATGAGGATTCTGAATTACAATTCAGAACCACATCACTTTTTCTCGAAAATGTTTCTAAGCCTACTGCAACTTGTTTCATATAGATCTTTTTAGGTGTCAGAGGAAATTTCCTCCAGATATTTTCAAGGATTTTTTTTCATCATAACCTTCTTCTTAGCACCATGGAAAGCTGCAGGATAAAAGGAGAACTGTGGTGCTTTTCCTACTAATTAGTTGCTCTTATTAAAAAGAGCAAGATAATTGATTTTAGGATGCACTACCCCTTATTAAGACCTAATTAAGCTGTATATCAAAGACTAATTAAATGGCATTATTCCATCTCACTGATGAGTCTTGATGCTTGGTGAATAGATTTGGGTGGTAGATGAATACTCTTGGAATAGATTTCACAGCCAGACGGATAAATACAGACTAAGAAGCTGAGTAAAGGGAATTTTCGATTATCTAAACCTAACACACTTATTGGTATTTCTTCAGTCTGACAGCTTGAATGCACAAAGCAAAACATTTAAACACAAGCTCAGCACTGTGGTGGGATAGAGAACAATGAAACATTCTTTTGGAAAACTGAAAACGTAAGTATGCCAGTAATCCTTATAGTGACATAATGGCATAGAGAAGTATTAAGGTTTTTAGAATTAAAAAAAAAACCCTGTTATTTGATTATTCACATTGTTAAAACTTGATACCTCACTGCTAAGATCCAGAACTGTTTAACAAGAAATGACTAAAAATCCCAATATTCACACATATACTCTTAATATCATTAATCAAGTATACTTAGAGCCTCTCCTCCCCACTTCAGTTCCCTCTTATATATTGTCTTTTGCTATTAGAGTGCAGGCTCCTTGAGGGCAAAGACTGCCTTATTTGCTTGCATTTGGATTCCCTGCACTTAGCAACAGTGTCTGGCAAATAATATGTACTTAATGAATGTTCTATCTATCTATCATCTCTAGGAAACAAGGCAAAGTGGCAGCTAGAATGGTAAATAATTTTAATGTTTTATGCTGCTCAAAAGAACTCACTTGATGTAAATATAGCATAAGCAAAAGAAGTTTTTCTTAAAAAAACATTTGGAAAGTTGGAGTTATTAATAAGGTTTGTGCTTTTTAGTACTTTACAGAATATGAATATTTCCAGCTTCAAATTAGTCTTCAGGAGATCAACATCTCATTTGCAAAGCAGATCCTTTGCCAACATTTCGTATACTATGGAAATCCATTCATAGCTCTCATCTCATCAACCTAACCTGCACCACCAAGGCTGTGTCTTCAGGACAGACTTACTGTCACAACAGAAACTCATCATTCCATTTAATCTATGGGGGCATGACTCACAGATTATAGTGGGCTGTCTCTCGAATTCCCTAGTGCTCCATAATGCAAGGGTTTTTGGATAAATCACAAGATATCCACAGAAAGTAATGATTTCACTATACCTCTGGGATGTATTTGATTGTCCTTAATAGTTACTTTCACTGGCAGTATAATAATTTGCAAACAATAACATCAGTCATATGTCACTTTTGCACTCATTACTGGCTAAGGTATAACCCTCTGGAACCAATAATCTATACCATGGAACATCCAAATTAAATGTCACTCTGTACTAAATGCAGGTTATTCATTTGGAACTGAACTTTTGCAAGGAAAACATGTATTTTGAATTATCTGAAGGACATCTACCCTTGAACTCTTTTTTACATTAACACACACAGAAGTGGTATAGCAGCACAGTCACAAAGAAAAGCTGTGCAAATAAGAACATAAAATCCCTGTGATAGGGAAAAAAATGAGTAAACTCTGTATTTCTAGTTCTCTCTATAAAACTCATGGACAAGAGACAAAGCTTTTGGCAGGAGTCTTTCAAGGTCTGCTGTGTGCTCATTGTTTAATAGACTTTAAACTTATTTTCAGATTGCCTCAGAGGGCTAGCTTATACTTCCTTCTTCTCATGTGATAGAAATTTTTGGATTTTTCATAATTCTAGATAATTATGTACTGTACATGATTACTGAAAAATAAGCAAGTAGTGACAACAGCTGGGTTTCTTGCCTTTTCTTTGCATTCTGTAAACATCTTTTCAAATAGAGGTATGTATATGCTAGTTATTACATAGAACTGAGAAACACACTTGGAAGAGGATTTAAGGTTTTTATTTCTCTCAGATGATGTCTGAATCAATAGGGACATATTTATCATGAGTCCCAGTTTACAGATTCATCAAGGGGCAAAATTCTGTTTGTCAATATTACTAAAACAGAATGGCATAAAATATTAGTGCAATGTTTTTAGATTTTAGAATGTTTTTCGATTCTCTAGTGGTGGGGGTGGAGAAACACTGTAGCTGTCATGCTTTTAAAAACCAAATGATAAAGGGGACAACGAGTGAAGGGAAGCTAAGAGAACAGAGAGAGAAATGGTGTGATTATTTCTGGTAGTCAATCAACTTATAATGTATTTATTATCATTAATTTGCATATGTGCTAGTCCAGTGGTCAAGGGGAAACATTCATACATTGATCCAAACAAGAACATGGAATGCCTTCAAAAACACCCCAAAGTATTGATTAATTTCATGTGTGTATCAAAATATATAGAATAAGAGAAAGTGAAGACAGTAAGGATGTGGACATGATTTCTGGTATGGACAGTCTTCTACAGACACAGTATAATGATGAATTCTTTTCAAAGACAAAATGCCAGCCTACAAATATTTATTAAATGCTTACTATGTGCCAAGTTCTGTGCTAAGGCCTGGAGTTACAAAGGAAGGTAAAAACACAGTCTCTGCCTTTAAAGAACTGACATTCTAATGGCAGAGAAAGCATGCAAATAATATACAAATGTATATACATATATACATAAATACATATGCAAACATATATAAGTAAATTTATATGTAGCCTAGGCTTCTCTGGGCATGTTATGAGCATGTTCAGTTTGCTTAGCATGGAGTACTTGCATTCCCCTAACATGTAGGTGGGGTAATCTCCTTTGGCTGCTGAGATTTTAAAACTGGCAAGACCTAGATGTTGTCTTTTTTTCTGTCATCTTTATGCTGGACTTTTTGGCAACTCCTGTCTGCTATTTTCAGTAAGAATGCCATGGTGATGATGGTGGTGGTGGTGGTCTTACCTTCCCCTACTTATTTATCTTTTACCCCAACTTTGAGAAATGGGCTGGGGTAGGGGTGGAGGTTGTTTCTTTTCTATGCTGTTTGTCATCAGTTTTAGGTGCTCAAAGTAATCCTCACAGACCTAGGAGTTTGAGCTGTGGTAGTCTTAGAGCCGGAATTATAGGCAGGGTGGTGCAACCAACCAGGTAGGCATGGAAGCCCTAAGAAGACAGGTTCTCTGAGACTCAAACTTTGGGGGTGTTTTGAACTTGGAACTGGCATTGTGCTGTATGGGAACTGAGCTAAGCTATGAAACTCATCCCTTTTTCCCTCCCCAGGGACTAAGGTGCCGCATAGACACAAGTAAGATATATAGATAGTAAATAGTCATTCATGTCAGAAGGAAGGGAGGAGGGTGGGGAAAGGTACTAAAAAAGGTCTCTTGTAGAAGGTGGAATCCAAGTTGAGTCTTGACGGAATTCAAGTAATTTGGGAGGTGGAAGTGAAAAGGGAGAATATTTCAGCCATGGGGGATACCCAGTGAAAAGGCACAAAGTTAGGAGATGAAGTGCTGGGTGATAGGAGAGGGTAGGCTGGTATAGCTGGATATTAGAGTTTGTAATGGGGAGTAAACATAAGGAGAATGGAAATGTAGGAAGGAATGAGCTTCTGAAGGGCTTTTAATGCCAAACAGAGGGTTTTATATTTGTTTGTGTAGGTATGAAAGAACCACTGGAGTTAATTTTGATGTGTGTGTGTGTGTGTGTGTGTGTGTGTGTGTGTGTGTGTGTGTAGAGGATGAATTAGAGAAAGAATATATGATGTACAAAGATAAGTTAGAAAGCTATTGCAATAGTCTAGGTGAAAGGGAATGAGGGCCTGCACAACAGGAGTGGCTATTCAAATGAAGAGAAAAGGATGTAGATGATTGATACTGTGAAAGTAGACATAATGAGACTTGACAACAGATTGTTACATGAGGTGAATGTTAGTGAGACATCAAGGATGACACCCAGGTTGTGGGCCTGGCTGATCTGAAGGATTTTTATACTTTTGCTAGCAATAGAAAAGTTGGGATGGGGAAGAAGATTTGGGAGTTCTTTTTGTACATACTGAGTTTGAGATGTCTACTGGACATATGGTTCAAGATGTCTAAGAGACAGTTGGAAATGTGACAGTAGAGGTCAGCAGAGAGACTGAGGCTAAATAGAAATATGGGAATCTTTTCCATAGAACTTGTGAGATCACCATGTGAAATAGTACAGAAGGAGAAAATAAGAAGGCCTGAAACTTGACCCAGGGAAATCCAAGGTTAGTTGGGCATGACCTGAGTGAAGATCCAGCAAAGGATGCTACACAGACAGGACCAGTAAATTAAGAGTGGTCAGACAGGCAGGAGGAGAAACAGGAAAGAACAGTATCAAGAAATTCTAGACAGAAGAGTATCCAGCAGAAAGAAGTGATAGTGCCAAAGATTGCAGAGAGGTTCAGAAAGATAAAAGATTGAGAAAAGGCCATTGGATTTGGCAATTAAGAGATCATTGATAATGCTGGAGAAACACTTTCAGTTGAAGGGTGAGATTGGAGACCAGAGAGCAGAAAGTTTGGAAGAGAGAAGGAAGAGAAGATGTGGAGGCATCTAGTATGGTTGACTTTAGCAAAGAAAGGGAGGGAATACAGGATGTCATCTAGAGGGGAATGTTGACCAAGTAATGTTAGGAATATTGGAATATTGGTATGTTGACACTCAACATTGCAGTTGCTTTGGGAATTCTTCATATCCAAATAGCCATCAAAATATTATTATGTATGATTTTCTCAGTGCCGATGGTTTTTGTTTTTGTTATTGTGGTGGCAGAGATAAGGAACTGAATTTATGCCTTACGGATATCATTCAAAATCAGGAAAGTACTGACTCAACATATTTAAAGCTCATAAGCATTATCAATACAACTATGTGGGAGACATTTCAGTTCCTTTGAGATGAACAGATCTGAGATTCTTTAATAGGAATAGAAACAAACGATAAGATATCGCACATGCATTGTCATTTTTCTACTTTAATTGCTGAATAAGATGATATTTTTCTTAAAATGTGTTGAGAAAGAGATTCCAGAATTGACTCTCTTCATATGTTCTTTTCTAACCATTTTCCTTTCTAATTATTTTTCTTATTTCTCTTCAGATTCTTGAACTATTATATTCTTGCTGTAGAGATTGAGAAAGCTAGAAAACGAATGTAGCCTCTGATCAGACCTATTAATGCTGAAGTGCTACTTTAAAATATGAATTCAATATTGTTCTTCTGCTTTTTATCCTTCGATGTTCTCCTCCAGGAAACAATCCACTCACTCAGCTATGGGTGCCAGTTTTATCATCTGTAAAATGAAGAGTATGGAGGAGATGATCTACAAGGGCCATTCCAGCTCTAAATATATCTGCTGCTGACTTCCACACCCCAGTGAAGATTATGTCCTATATAAAAAGAGGGCTCGTAGCTTCTCATTCAAAAACAATTTACTCTTATTTTAGACACAATCGTAATGTTTAGTTATTCAATTCAATTCAGCAAACATTTATTAAGTTCCCAGTACATTCAAGGCACCCTGCTAGGAATACGAAAAAAAAATGAAACAATTTCTTCTCTCAAGGAATTTATGTTAATTCTCCTGGGGGATAGTAACATACAAATATTGATAATATGAAGGAATTTGAAGAAGAATTCACTAAGAGAAGGGAGTGCTGGGGAAGGCTTTATGGAGAAGGAAGTATGTGAACTAAATCGGAAGGAAGTTAAGATTTTGAAAGACAGGGATGAGAGAGTGAATATCTGACATGGAAGATTATTTATGTAAAGGCACTGAAGGTAGAAAGTTGAGTTTGAGTGGGACAGCTAGTAGGTCAATTTGACAGGATTAGTGAGTGGATGGATGGGAATAATATGAAACACAGTAGAAAAGGTAGATGGGATACAAATTATGGAAGGCCTCCTACATAGACCAAGAAGCTTGTATTTTATATTCTAGAGGCAATTGGGACTTCTGGGAAAACTATGCTCATGTCTCTGTTTTAGAAAGGTCCTTTTGATAGCTTTTGAGGATGGACTGGGATCATAGTACTCTGCTTCTGAGTTCAAAGGGACCCAAAAGGTATGGAAGTCCAACCGTAGAATTTTCCTAGTGAGGAAACTAAAGCTAAAACCAAATCAAGTCAACAAGCATTTATTAAGCACTTATTATGTACTAGGATATGCTAAATATTAGGGATACAAAGAAAGGCAAAAACAATCCCTGCTCTGAAGGAGCTCACCATTTAGTGGACTTATGAGAGTGTGCCCGCAGTCGACACAGAGAGCTGAAACAACTTGTCCAAACTCACAAATGCCACAGATGTGTTTTGAAGGTCCCACTATTTGGAATCCACTATATCTCTGAGAAGGGGTGACTAAAATGGCCACAGCCATTTAGTGAAGGATCAAACAACCCTATATGCCTAAATAGGCATATAAAGACTACAATACTATACAATAATGGAAATTCATAATGATGACCCTGAATCAATTTTAGAAAGATTTCCATCAAAATCATTTTTTATGTTTTACCACTTGAAGAAATAAACTTTAATAATTTGCAAACTTCAGTGGCTGAGATTAGCTCCTTTTCTGTTTTTGTAACTAGGCTTTCACCCAAGCCTAGAAAATTTTGTGTGCTCCTGTGTATGTAGAGGGAGATACTGCAGACGTGTAGGGGAAGCTGGTTCTTTGACATGTCCCTCACTTTCACTTTGCCTCCTTTGACACTTAATAGAGAGAACTTCTCCTAGCATAAATAAGATTATACTCCCTCATTTGGGTGTGAACTGAGATCTTACTTTACCCCCTGCTGAAGAGCTCTTCCATTCTTGTATATTCTTTATATCGTCTCTAATCTGCATATCATCTCTGATTTTTTGTTGCTGTTTTGCTTGATTAAATGGGTATTGCTCACAGTTGCCTATTTATGATGATCTTTTGTTTAATTTGCAGTTAGTAGGAATGATATGGTCTGGTAAGTTAGGGGCTACCTTCTCCCTTAAGAGTGACTAGGGAAGAAGCGCCTTTCCCTCTGAACCCAGACTTATACCCTTAGACCAGAAATATTTGAAGTGGGGACCAATAGATATAATTCCAGCCTGATATCCCTCTTGGATATTGGAAAAAAGGATGCCTCGCCAAATGTGAGTGAAGAACTTTGGATGTCTTCACCTCTCTGATAATATCTTATTCTCAATTTAACTAGGATGATTCATCAGACCCATACGGAAAAACATACCAGCTAAGTAGGTCTTACCAGAATTTGTATCCTGCTGAACAGAGATGAGACTTGAACCCATGTCTTCTTGACTCCAAGCTGACTTCCCTGCTATCTATCTACTATGCCACACTATTTCTCACACTTTGTTGTTGTTAAGTCTTTTTTAAGTTGTGTTCAACTATTCATGACTCCGTTTGGAGTTTTCTTGGTAAAGATGTTGAAGTGATTTGACATTTCCTTCCCCATCTCATTTTACAGATGAGGATATTGAGCCATACAGGGTTAAGTGGCTTGCCCAGGGTCACACAGCTAGTAAGTGTCTGAGGCCAGATTAGAATTGAGGAAGATGAGTCTTCCTGACTCCAGGCCTGGTACTCTATCCACTGTACCACCTAGTTGCCCACTTCTTATACTACTACTCTATAAATGGGGAAACTGTCAGAGGATCAAGAGTTGTGTTTGAGGTAGAAGGGACAGCTTTCTTGGTGCTCAGGACAATCTATGTTCATAAGATTGCCAAATTGAATTTATGATTATATTAACTGAATTGAGAAAACATACTCTTTGGAGGTATTGAATTGATTCAGGCCACAGTTCTTTGAGATGATATTTTGTATGTCTTGGTAAAATTTCTCTAATAGAAAACAAGACCTCATATAGAATTTAACAATCATTACCTTTTCCAAAAGTGATAGTATTTGACGTTATTAACAGTCTCTCGTTCAGGATTTAATAATGTGTAAATACATTTCTATTTCTATACTATTGATTTTGAGGGACTTTTTTTTTATAGAGAAGGTGGAAGAACACCAAATAAGAAACTGCTTAAATAATTCACATCATAAAAATAGCTCTGCTAAAAGCTTTGCTGATGATACCACTTTTCAAACACAGACCAAAGGCGATTCTAAATAAAGAACAACTTTAGACTACTATTGGTTCCAAGTATCCTGACTGACTCACATTGATATATGATAGACAACATGGACAGACTGTTATCAGAATTCTAACATTCCTGCTTTTGGAATTTTGACCTCAAAGGAGGTATATGCAGCTAAGCCTGAAATTCTCTATCTAAATAATCTCCAATTGCCCAAGGCCTAGGGTTCATGATTCATTTGGTTTTTAGCAGATTTTTGCCATTAATAAAAGCAAATATTGACTATGAAGAATTGGAAGTATTAATACCATTTAAATTTGCAGTCTTTCTGTTATATGAAATTAATTATTTTATGCCCTCTTAGTCTACTTCACCATATTCTTTTTTTTTGTTGTAATAAATGCTATGAATCCAAACAATCCTTGGCAATTTTAGAACTCTCAGCTTCATACTATATTTAAAAAAAAGATTTCTGTAAGCTATACAAACAAATCAGTTAGGATTAAAGACAGCAGTAATCCTAAGAATCCCAAGATTAAACTGGCACCCAGGATGAAAGAATGTATGTAATTAGGTTCTAACTGTTTAATTCAAAAGAAAGATGAATTTTCTATAATGAAAGAACTTGTATGGCTTGATAAGAAAAATCTCAGAACACAAAATTTATTTGCCTCCATTTCTAAAGGATATCATGCAAGAAAAAAGAACCGATATTGAGATAAGAGTTGGCCAAGAAAGTAGATTGACTTTTGAAGCAGCTAGGTGGTACATTAAGTAAACTGTTGAATATGGAGACAAGAAGACCTGAGTTCCAACTCGGCCTTGACACTAGCTGCATTATTCAAGTCAAGTCACTTAACTTCTCTGCTTCAGTTTCCTCCTCTCTAAAATTGGGGTAAAATAGCACCTATCTCACAGGGTCTTTGTGAGAATCAAATGAGGTAATATACATAAAGTGCTTTGCAAACACTTTGGTTGACCAATTCAAAGAAAAAAGTTGGTCTGCTGGGGAAATAAATTACCAATCTCAGATGAGAACATCATTGACTCTTTTCATTGTTGATTATATCTGGTTGTGGTGGACAAAGGATTCACATCCCCCATTCTTCCAATATTTTAACCTTATCTACAAAGAAAAATTAATGCACCCTCTTGTCGTACAACCCAGGGGACACCAAGTTAAGCAGCTCCCTTGGGCCCAATTACACCCTCTCCAAATAGGATCTCTGATATTCGGGCAAAGTTCAGAGAATCTCAGAGGAATAACAGCTGCAGCGGCAGCGGCAGCTGTATGCTGAATAGAACCTTAAGTAAATAGCCTGGAAGGCCACTGAACAATGAATTATAATAAACCAACTATAATTAGTAATAAAAGCCTTAAAATAACTGTACTCATGAGATAGCATTGGTCACATCTTTGCTGTGTTCTGGAAATAATAGAATCATTTTTCCCCAATGTAACTACAATGGTAATTAAAAGCTGATTTAGGATCAAAGGCAACCTCAAGGTTATAAATGTAAGGAGCAAGCTCTGAAAGTGTAAGTAGCTTTTTATATTCACAAATTCATCCTGATTTGATAAAAAGGAGGATGGAACTTTTGGGATGTCCAATGGAACAGAGATGGGTGATTTCAACCTGGCCATTAGGTGACACAACCAGCCTATTAAAAGGACATTTATTAACGCACAACATGTATTCAGCACTAAGATACTGGAATGGGGACCTGATTAACAGTAACAGACATGTAGGGTTCTTTAAGATTTGCATTGTTCTCTATATAAATGATCTCATTTCATCTTTATAACACCCTATGAGGTAGGCACAAGAATAATTATTGTCCCCCTCATCTTAGAGATCAATCAATTAATAAGAATTTATGAAGTACCTACAAAGCAGGAAACAGAGGGAAAAAGAGAGGTTAATTTACTTGCTCATGGTCATGTAAGAAGATTTGAAACCTGGTCTCCCTTTTCTCTTGACTGCAAGTCCAGCATTCTTTCCAATGTATTATACCATATGTGGGTATATATACATGCACACATACACACACATATATGTGTGTATATGTATATTTATATATATACACATGTGTGTATGTGTGTATATATATATATACACATATATATATGTGTGTGTGTGCGTGTGTGTGTGTGTGTGTGTGTGTGTGTATGTATATAAATTATATATATTTTCCATCATGGAATTTATGATGTAGTAGGGGGTGGCATGTCATAGATAGAAATAATATTAATATGAAGTAGAACATGGCTAAGTGCATAACGGTGGGTTGAATAAAAACTCTTCAAGGTCTAAGGTTGAAAAGCTCAAGGGGCTATGAAACTACTTTATTATATTACATATAAAAGGAACAAAAGAAAAGGGCACCCAAGAAGACAGAGCTCTCTTTAATCACTGAGTTTCTCCACAGAATCAATTAGCAAATGCTAATTGATAGACACGAGAATAGCTATAAAGACAATTCTTTAATTTGGATTATCAGCTTCAATAAGATCCAAATATCTGCAACTATATCATAACCCCTTTGCAATCTCCCCAAAGAGACTTGATCCACATTACATAGACAAATTATTTGATTCACAGTATTTTTCCTATATCTGAGACCCACGTTGTTTCTTCCCCTAGATGATTATCCACTTGAATCTATTCTGTCTGATGCCAATGAACTTGCTACTCTAATTCATTCTGGCTGCCTTGACCAATCTGGACCATTTCTTCTTCTCAGAAGGGTACAGCTTAGTCAGCTTGCTTCCATAACATCACCACCTGCATCCTGGTGACCAGAATCCCTACAGCGATGTCTTGACTGGAATGCCTGCTAGCTGACCTAGGCCTGCTGACTTTTCCTGTTGCTTACCCTGGCTGTACAGATCATTTGGCTTCTGACCTATGCTTGTCTCATTAGCACTCACTAATGAGCACTTCTGTCTGTACAGAGAGGAGACCTTGTCACACTGCTATCTCTGCCTACAGTTATGAGCCACTAGGTCTGACTTCCAACCCAGAAAGAGCTGGGATCAAAGCATCTTTATAGAACTCCTAGTGGAAAATAATAAAAGGTCCTATTTTAAATATATCTTATTAACTGATGAAGTTTCTTAAAATGTTGTCTTTTCCTCTCAACTTTTCCTCTTTTTATGAACATTTCCAGCTAGAAGCATTGAATCATGGGATACTAGGGATGAAAGGGACCTCAGAAGTCATCCAGTCCAGCCCTGTCAAGTCAACAAACATTTATTAAGGGCCAATACATTCCAGGCACAGTGCTAAGTGCTAGAAAAACAACGAAAGGCAAAAGACACTCCCCTGATCTCAAGGAGTTCACAGTCTAATGATAGAGACACCATGTAAATAACTGTACAAATGATATGCACAGGATAAAGTAGAGAGAATCAATAAAGTGAAGACATTAGCCTCAAGCAGGACTCAAAAAGTTTCTTATAGAAGTAAACATTCTGTCTGAGACTTGAAGAAAGGCAAGGAAATCAAGAAGTGGAGATGAAGGAGAGGATTCCAGGAATGAAAAACACACAGTCAGGATATAGAATGCTCTGTGTGAGGGGTAGCAAGGAGACCAGTGTCACTGGATCACAAAGTACATGAAGGAGAATAAGGTATAAGAAGACTGGAAAGGTAGAAAGACTCCAAATATTAAAAGCTTTGAATACCAGAGAATTTTGAACAGAAATTTGCTTATTGCATCACTGACAATCAGTCATTTTTTGAATACTTCTTGTGGAAGGAGACTTACTACCCCACAACATAGGCCATTCCATTTTTTTTGACTCCTCTAATTATTAGGAAGCTCTTTACATTGAGTTCAGATTTATTTCTCTATAATTTCCACTCATAGATCCTAGCTGTTGTGCCCTCTGGAATCCACTCCATAATTTGAATCTGTTTTCCATGCACTAGTCCTTTAGGTATTTGAAGGTGGCTGGCCCAGCCCCCTGAGGTCCTCACTTATCACAGCGAAATGTACTCATTTCAACCATTCATATATAATATAGTTTCAAGTTCCTTCATGATGATTGTCACGTAGCACTTTGAGATTTTATTTTCCAAAATGAATACAGAGCTACAAATGTGGCATGAAAGAATACAGTGAGACTGTTACTTCGCTTGTTTTGAATACGGTGCTATTTGTAATAATAATTCACACACACATATCACTTAAGTTTTTCTAGGCACTTATCTCACATTGTGGTGAGGTCTGTATTGTACATATGTATCTCCCTTTTATACAGATGAAGGAAGTGCAGCTCAGTAAGGTTAACTGATTTGTTAAGGGTCATACAACTAATCAATATCAGAGTTAGGATTTGAATTAAGTTCTCTTGATTCACAAATCCATCAATCAACAAGCATTTATTAAGTGCTAACTATATTCCTGGCTTGTTCTAGGTGCTGAAGATTCAAAGACACAATGGAATAATTCCTGTCTCAATGAACTTATATTCTAAAAGGGAAATAACATGTACATATATAAGTAAATGCAAGTGTATATAGATAAACACAAAGTGTGTGTGTGTGTGCGTGTGTGTGTGTATGTACGTGCATGTTTGTGTGTTAACACCTGGGGGAAGGAGAATCAGGAAAGAGCATATTAGTGGTAGCACTTGAGCTGAGCTTTAAAGAGAACTAGCTGGAGATTCTAAAAGGAGGAGGGGAGGATGGAGGTCATGTCAAGCACTGAGCCCAGCTTGTACAGAGGCACAGAGATGGGAGATGGGATGGTGTATATGAGGAACAGCAAGCAGGAAAGTCTGGCTAGAACACATACTTCATAAGGTATGTCAGAGTCAAATTGTAAAGGGTTTTACTTATTGTTATTTTGTGATAAAGGTAGTAGGGAGCTTCTGGCATAGGAATGATGTATGGTTCTGGCATCTGTGTGCAAGATAGATTGGAGAGGGCAGAGACCAGCAGAGAGATCAGTTAGGATAATATTGCAATAGACTAGATGAGAGTTGATTAGGGCATGAACTGGATGGTGACCATGTTAAGGGAAAGAAAGGGGACAAATGTGAGAAATGTTGTGAAGGCAGAATTCCTAGGACTTGGTGATATTAGATCTAGAATGTGAGGAAGAGGAAAAAGTTAAGGATAGTGTTGAAACTGTGAACATGAGCGAGTAGAAGGATGGTAGGAAGCTGGGAAGGTAAGTGACTTTGAGGAGTAAGACAATTCATTCTCTTTGGGACACAGTAAGTTTGAGACATCTGTGGGATAGTAGTTTTTTATGTCATTGGGACATATCTGATAAGTAATGGGGAATAGGTCATGTAGGAATGTTGCTTGGGAAGTATCAAAAGATTAGACATATAGCTGTGGGACTCATCTGTCGATGCTGTGGAGTTGTTAGTTAAGCCCATGGGAATTGATCTGACAGACAAAAGAGAAGGTATAGAGTGAAATGAGAAGAGGGCCAGTATTGAGCCTCGTGGTATATTCACAATTAGGGGGTAGACATAGATTATTCAGAAAAGTGGGTGGTAAAAAAGCAGTGCTATAGAGAGAAACAACGAGAAGGGGGCTTGTTCATAACAGTGCAGGGAGGAGAGATTGTCTAGGAGAAGGGGTGGTGAAAAGTATCAAGTACTACATAGAAGTGAAAAAGTTTGAGGACTAAGAAAGGGCCAGTGGATATGGTGATTAAGAGATCGGTGGTAACTTTGGAAAGAGAAATGTTTATCTGGGGTGTGACACTAGACTGCAAGGGTTTGAGATGTGAGAAGAGAGAATGTAAAGGCAATAAGTTTTGGCAACATTTTTTACAAGTCTGGATTATGAAAGGGAGGAAAGATATAGGACAGTAATCCTTTTTATCCTGAGCATTATTTATGCACTCTCATATTGTATTAGGTTTTTTTTTTGTTTGCTTGATTAATACTCATATACCTTTTTAATCACTAGGTTTCCCCATCTTGTTCTGGCGTGAAGTTCCAGGACTTCCAATTGGCTTAATCCTGCAACTGATTAGCATGAAAGCTTTGAGCTGCTCTATATTTGATATGGGTCAGTTTGCCCCTTCTGTAGGCAACCTGGTCTGAATAATCTACTGCAGCTCAGAACTCCCATGTTCAAGAAATCAACATGTCTCAAAATTACCAGTAGCTGGGATTGCACATGGTCTTACAGTTAACCCTTGCCCTTTTCTTTTGATGAAGCCAGTTTCCCCTTCTACAGTTGAATTTTGGTACCTAACTGTAAGAATTAACATTGATCTCTGTTTAAATATGCCTTGTTAAATTCAGTCCAAAGTTCTGCTGGTTGAGATCTTTATGAATCTTCATTCAGTCATCCAGTGCACTAGTCATCCTTTCTAGCTTTTTTGTCATTTGTAAACTTCATAACCATGCCTCCTATATGGCCTTCTAAGTCATTGATAAATATGCAACCTGGATAGGCTCAAGGACACACTCCTGAGGCTTGACAGCAAGGACTACTCTCCAGGTTAACCCAGATTCACTAATCAGAACTTTTCGGGTATGATCATTCTATCAGGGAAAAATGTTATGTTTTTTCATTGTGCCAACAAAGGTAATATGAGAGAGACTATAAACTATTTTGCTGAAAGCTAGTTCTACTATAGCGATAGTATTTCCTCTGATTTACTTGTCTAAATATCTAAACAAAAAGGAAATGATATTTTTTTTGTCATTGCTTGCTATTTGTGAATCCGCTCTGGCTCCCAATGATTATTCCTTCTACTTCTAGGTATTCACAAAACATCTGTTTAATAACCATTCTAGAATTTGGCTGTTGATCATTTTCAAGCTCTCTGCTCTTTAGTTTGCAGAATCCAACTATTCTCTTTTAAAACCTGGCATATTGTTTTTCCATAGTCTGCATTCCCCCACCCCACCCCTTCTTTAAAGATTATTGACAGAACCCCACAAGAACATCTGCAACTTCTTTCAACACCCTGGGTTGCAATTTATCTGAGTTTTAGTAACTGGAATTACATTTTACAGGTTAATATTATCTAACCTATCTTGGGCTTCAATTCCTTCTTAACTGTGCTTGTTCTAACATGCTTATTCTTCTTGATAGAGAAGAAAGCTCCAAAATTGACCTTGATTAGTTTTATTCTGTTAGCTGTTAATGTTATACCACATCCCCAAAGAAGTAGAATTATCCCTTTTTTATCTTTTTACTCCAAGTTCATATTTTTAAAAAAGCCTCTACATTTTTGTAATTGTCTTTAGAATTTGGGGGAAATTTTTCTAGCTTGCTAAACATTTGTACATTATTCATAATTCAATTAAATAAATACCTTTAATCTACTACTATTCACAAGGTACTATGTGCTAGGCAAAACTTCATGCCATTCTTTTGCATGTGTCCCTCCTTCCATCTTTCATATGTGGTCTTTTAAAATCTGAGCTCTTTATGCTAGCATATTTTTTGTCATTGATGCCTCCTTTTCGTCATCTGGCTTATTTGCAATTTTACTGTTAGAACTTCATTTCTGAAAGCCTCTTCTTTTCTCTATAACAGGAATAAGAACTCCTTTTGAGTCAGAGGACCTGAGCATAAATTCTGGTCCTACTACCATAGGCAAGTTACTTAGCTCAGTATTCTCTTCCTGGTTTATTACAAACTCAAAGATGACACAATCAGTTTCTCTAATGAATTTCATTGTTTTTACTTTAACAACTGTCTTGTTCATTAGAATTATATCCAGTGTAATAATTCTTTTCATCACTTTATCTTCTGAGAGATGAAAGTATTAATATAGTTAATCAATAATTCGTTATATTCCTTTCTTTTTAGTAGAATGAAACTTAATGGTGGATAGGGAGATAGTTAAATCTCTGTCCCAATTTTATAATTTGTATTAGGAAAATATGATCCAATCCTTCATCTGGCTAGTTAGTTTGCAGTATACCTTTAGTATAGCATTGTTGTTTTTTTTTCTCTCTCTTTTCAACCTTATCCAAACGCTGCCTAACATTCTTTCCCAGTTTCAATCATGGATTTTCATAAAAGTATGCTTTTTTTGGTCATACTATAACTTTCTTATCTATTATTTTCTTGTCCCAAAAGTCCTTGGCATTATCAAATGGTTCAACATCAGAAACTAGTACAATGTTATCACTGAAATCTTAAGAAGTATTACCATCTACGTTGACCATGCACCCAAAGGACCCTGAAATCCTTGCATGTGACTTACAGCTGAAACCTTCCCTGTGTTTTGCTTCGCCCATGAGAATATGAGCTCTTTAAGAGAAGGGACTGTCTTACTTTCCTTTTTGCACCTCTGTTACTTGGCACAGAATAAAAGCTTAAAAAATGATCTATCCATTCATTCTATAAGACTTATTTCCTTTGAATAAGACATATTTTTCTATTAGTGTATTCTAGTAAAAAAAAAATCTCATTCTTCCAGTATTAATAATACAAGCAAAATTATGCTTTTTTAGCTTAATTAAAAAAAAGTTTTCTCTATTGCCCATAGCTCTTATGCCTTACTGTGTAAGTATTACTCTATTCCTCATCTATGATTTTTCTTTAATCCTGTTGATTACTGGTCATAGCTTCAAGTCATATTCTTCACATGTGATACAAATTATCTTTTCTAGTTTTTGGTTTTCTAGGGGGTTTTTTTGCACATTTTCTCTTTGTATCTAAGTTTAAAGTCCTTCAGATTTGGACAGAAAGTCTATTAAATACATTCTTCCCTAATTCATAAGTTATACAAAATGCCTTGTTAGGGACCTATTTTTTTTGTATAAAAAGCTATAGGTCAGAAAACCAGAGCCAAGTCCTGTAATTTGACATAGCGGTTCACTTCCCACCCCATAGCTTCTCTAAGCATCCCCAAAGTTGTAGAACCAGGAAATGAAAATAATTCTTATTCTCCAAATTCCTTCAATTTTCTATCAAGTCCTTCAAAAGTCACTAGTGTAAGGATTCTTCACCTTGAGTCTGTGAATAAATTTCAGAAGATCTGTGAATGTGGATAGGAAACAAAATACATCTTTATTTCAATATAATTGGTTTCCTTTGTAATCTTCTGTATTTTATTTTATGCATTTAAAAACATGATTCTGAGAAGGCTTTACTAGACTGCCAAGAGAGACCATAACATGTACAAAAAGATTAAGAACCTCTGGATTAGAGTCACATATAGGTTTCTTGTGACAGTATTAGTCAATCTCACTGTATTGAAAAGAAATAGGTAGAAAAGTCTGGATTTAATCTCTAAAGAAAATAGCATACCTCATGATTTTCCAAGTCATTTATGACTGTTTTATGTCATTCTTCCTGAAACCCTAAGGAGCCAATAAAGTACCAAAAACACCCGCAAACAACAAAAACAGAGGAAGTCAAATGTTCTCTTCTACCTGACTCACTCATAAATAAATGTTTAATTGACGGATTGTATTTTCATACAGCAGTCACTTCCCAATAAATCCTCTCCCCATAGGACCTTTCATTTTTGTTGAGTGGGAGAGTCTGAGATAGTGATTTCACAAATCCTTTATAATGTAGAAAAGCAGTTAATTGAAACCAGCCAACGTAGGAACTCTGTCTGAAGGTGTATGTAAGATTCCCCACCTTCAGTCCACTGCCCCTTTACAGAAAGGAGGCCTATTTCATAGTTTGATTAATTCTTTTAGTATGACAATGATGACATAGTATTGCAGAAAAATATTATTCTCCCCCTTGTGAATAAAATGTTTTCTTATGTAAAATCTCCTAGTGTGAGTGTTGAAAGATGAACAATTATAATGTAAGAATTTTAGGCAATCAAAATTAATTTATCATTATTGCTTATTATTATTTGTACTACTGCTAGTAGTGTTATTTTGTGGTTGAATTTGATAATGTCAATAAAATGATATATATTCTGTGATTTATTAGTATAGTGATCATATCTCAACATTAAATGCGAATGGCTCCAGTTTTGGCAAAGTTGTTTCATCCTCTTTTCTTGCTCCTGAGTTATTTTTTAAAAAATATATCCAAGTGAGTGATGGGAAAATATGTATTTCCATCCAGAGCAATGCAGAATTCTCAGAATATTGAAAATTCTCCTTTAAGACTTGAAAACTCGCTTTCTTTTAATAATTCAAGTTTCCATCTTCCTAGGTGGGCAACCCAATAGCAACGAGGAGTTCGCAAACATGAGACTGTGCATTCCCCAGGAAGCAGACTCTCCTTAGCACGCCTATCAGAACACATTTCTCTTTGTCTTCCATAGATCAATATTACTGAGGCTGCCATGGTATCTAGCCAACAGAGGACTTCACTTCTGAATCCATTTATGAAATGCCTGCAAATACAACATCCAGTATTAACTGAAACCTATCATTTCCTTTAGTTCCTCTGATTCTAGCTTATAATGATCTAGTATACAGTATTTTGATTCAAAATCTTTTCCATTATTCAATTTGTTTGCATATATATGGGATTGATGGGAACTAACCATTTTTTTAGACTATTCATCTCCCTTTTAAAATTCCTAGAAACTTGTCATTTTTAGAGCTTTTATCAGCTTTTTAATCATATCTGGGTAGTAATAAGCAAAGAAAAAGTCAAAGAAATCTACTTGAAAACTAGAACAGGAATGTGTGGAGGAAAACCAAACAGCCCTTCCCAATCTCTCTACCTCCTCAAAAAAAAAGAGTCCCAAACAAATAACTACAGCAAACCGACAGAAACACACAAAATCAATTCAGGTTACAAATGTAAAGTGAGAACAGACAGAAAACAACAATGAAATAAATCTGTCACTCTTTCAGTTCTGACTCCAGTCAAGTGTCAATCAAGGAACTTGGTAAAGACCGAAGGTGCCTGTTTGTTGAAAACCTCTGAACTAAACTCAAGTGATGAGTAACTTTCCTTTATGTTTACTTTCTGCGATTTTCTCTGTTGCAGGAGAAAACTGTATGAGAGCCAATGTGTGAAATAGAAAGATTCTCAAAAGTGTACTTCAAATAAAGAAATTAGTGAAGGTGGTTAATTAGAAAATTTCCCAAGAAGCACTTAATAAATATTTTAGATTACCCCCAATTCACCAAATCGCCCACATATAGGAAGGAATTCACTAGTGATTTAGTAGACTAAGTAAGGATGAAGGTGACTCACCGAACGAACAAAAAAGCACTTAGTGAATGCTTACCAAGCACTGTTCTAATTTCCAAGGATATAAATACAAAATCAAAGATAATCCCTACCCTCAAGGAACTTTCATCCTAATGGGGATAAACAAACTTGGAGGAGTTATTCTTCATTTCCCATTTCCTATGTCCTTGAATATTGTCACGGGTAAGGTTACATTACTTATATTACTAACTGAAAGATAGCCTTGCACAAAATCAAATTTCCACAAGAAAGATCATACCCCTAAATGTTCAAAAACAGATATATAGGTAAGTACAGAGCTATAAGAAAGTCACATCATCATAGGGCAATGTTATAGAAACAGCAAGAACAGGATAACTGCCTAGATGGAAAACTCCAAAAGAATAATGTATGCTCCAGTTGTAGATATGCAATAATCAAACCTTGTTGAGCCACAGGAAAAGCTGGATCCTTGGAAAAGACACAAAGGAGAAAGAACAACAGGGGAAAGAAGAAACACTGGAAGTTTTTACCAGGAAGCCTGAATGAGGCCTACTGCTGTTGATTATTATCATAACATAGAGAATTCACAAAACACTGGGCAAGGTAAGAAATAGTTGTGAGATTTTTTTTGTTTATAGAACATACTGTAGTTCATAAGGATTACCTGGCAGAAGAGGTGCAGCAGACGATACATTCTGAAAATGTTGTACGGAGACGTAAGGACTTTTTTTTGTTGAATCTGGAAAACATAAAATGACTGGTTTAATGCTTTCAGCTTATGCCACAAAGGTAACACTGGAAGTAAGTGAGAGGAATTATCCATAGCCCCTCCCCAAAAAATCACCCACTGAACAGGGAGCATGCCAAGGAGAAGGGTGGATTAGTGGGTTTATTTCAGAAATGACAGATTCCTGCATTTCAGAAGCACCATGCTGGAGCTGGTGGTAAAGGGGGAACAATACCAAAATCTCCTTCCAATGAGAACTAGGGACTTCTTTTTATTTCTTTTTATCTCAACCCAGTTTGGAAATCCTAGATTAATCCAATAACTCCAGTTCATCTTCAGGTTTCAATGCTCTCCCTCCCACCCCATAACGATGGAAACAGTAGCTAAAACATAACTCCTGCCATTACATCTACGGAAAGGAATGACAGAGGATGTGGCCATAAAGAAGCAAAACAAAAGTATCTCCCCCACCCATGAAAAATCATTGAAGCCCTCAAATATGTCATTTTCTCATATGAGAGAGTAGGATACAAGGAAGCCAAGCCGTCTTTTACATTTTTGGATGACTCTATTCATTTTATTTTATTATTCATAGGCAAGAATGCATTACATACTGAAGGCTGGACTTGTGCTTCATTTTGGTCTAGCAAGTAGTAAATTACAAAAACAGAGTGAAAAATGGAGATTACCATGGTCTACTATATGGATATTTTATATTCAATCCTACCTTAGAATCCCAGAGTAGATGAAAACATATTAATTAAATAAAATAAATGATATAGGCAAAGCATTGCCCTAGTCACTTTGGGGGATACCAATGAGATTTAAAACTCATAGCCACCCACAAAGAGTTTTCCTTAAAATGTGGTATGGTGGAAAGAATATCCAGTTTGGAGTCAGAAGACCTGGGTCTGGGTCCTGCTTCTACTGCTACCTGAATATTCGTAGGCAAACTGATTAATCTTCCTGGGCTCCTGTAAAAGGAGGGGCTTAAGCCATAGAACTTGCAAGGTATCTTCCACATCTAAATATACAATTTTGATAACCTAATAAAGAGAATAAGCATAAATATTATCATGAGACAGAATGTGTTAAGAGTCACAGGAGAGGTAGGAAGTACTGGAGCCAGAGGTTGAAGAGGGGTGAAGGGAAGAGAAGCACTGCTCAGTTCTTTTTATCTGTACTAGCGGGACATTGCACCAAATGATCCCTAAAGTCCTTTCTAATTCAGATTCTTTGAGTGTGTGTGTGTGTGTGTGAGAGAGAGAGAGAGAGAGAGAGAGAGAGAGAGGAGAGAGAGGAGAGAGGGAGAGGAGAGAGAGAGAGAAAGAGAGGGAGGGAGAGAGAGGAGAGAGGGAGAGGAGAGAGAGAGAGAAAGAGAGGGAGAGGAGAGAGAGGAGAGAGGGAGAGGAGAGAGAGGAGAGAGAGAGAGAGAGAGAGAGAGAGAGGGGGGGGGGAGAGAGAGAAACAGATAGACAGACAGACATTTTGGGGAAATTTTTTTGCATCATGAATTGGTACAAGTGCTTTGATTTGAATAGGGGGAAATAGTGATAGGGCAGGAAGGGTCTTCAAACCAGAGAAATGAACCTTATTAAAAGCACAACAGCAGGTGAGTATAAGCTATATTTGATAAACAAAGAGTAGTAGAATTTTAGATTTACAAGACTGGAACTTTTAGCTTATCTCACAGGATGAAACCTAAAATGTTAGAGCTGGGAGGGGCCTTGTGGATCATCTAGAACCCAAGAATCCTGATTTCTAAGTCCATACACTTTCCTCTACACCACGTATCTATTGCCATAGAGGTCCAAAAAGGAAAGGTGACTTGCCAATGGCTGGTGGGTAGCAAAACCCAACCTCAGACACTCACTAGCTATATGATTTTAAGCAAGTCCACCCTAGTTTCCTCATCTGAAAAATGGGGTAATAGTAAGAGCACCCACCTTCCAGGGTTGCTGTGAGGATCAGATATTTGATATAATATCATTTGTGAAGCACTTTGCAAATTGTAAAGTGCTACAGAAACATTCTGATACCTAACCCAACTGTTCCTCTACCATAAGATGAACAATGAGCAATTTGGTTTGGCTTAGGTATAGGACACATTCAAGAGGAGTGGAATGAGACTGGAAAGTTAGGTTGGGACACCATTGTAGAGAGTTTCTTGTCACTCAAACAAGAACTTATTTGTTAAGTACTTACTGTGCTAAGCATACAAACTCAATTCCCCCATAATGATGAGTTTTTCCCCTGCCCCAGCAATGATACTATTGAGACTCTTCTCTACCTTACTGAGAAAGGGTTCGGAAGCCCAGAAGACTGAATAAATAACAGAGTAAGGAATTGAGCCCTGGTCCTCAGGCTGAAGAATTTGAACTTTATTAAAATGTGGTATCATTTAAAGTTTTTGAGTAGGTTGGAGAACTGGCAGGTGTGAACCTGCATGCAAAGAACTAACAGTCCAATGGGGGATGTATGAAATGCTTATGTGGTACATATGAGATATAGAGAAAAATAGATGGAAGGCAATCTGAGAGGGGAAGGAACGAGCAGCTGGAGGGGGACTAGGAAATGGTTTTCACAGAAGGTAAGGGTTAACTTGAATCTTGAAGGAAATCATGGAAAGCAAGGGGAGGTGATGGAAAAGAACATTTCTTACATGGGAATAAGTGTAAGAAAACTGGAAAGGTAGGAAAGGGCCAGATTATGAAATGCTCTAAGTGCTAAAAAGTGGTGTTTATACTTTATCCCAGAGGCATGGTGATCCTTTGGAGTTTACTGAGTAAGGGTGACATGGTTGGACCTATGTGTTAGAGAAGTGACCGTAGTGACTGAATGGAGGAAAAATTCAAATGGAGAGACCTGAGGCAAAAGACCAGTTAGAGGGGCAGCTAGATGGCACGGTGAATATAGCACTGGCCCCCGAGTCAGGAAGACCTGAGTTCAAAAGCGGTCTCAGACACTTAATACTTACTGTGTGACCCTGGGCAAGTCACTTAACCCTGATTACCTACAAAAAAAAGATGACCAGTTGGAAGGCTACTGGAAATAATTTAGGCAAGAGGTTATTAAAGTCTAGACTAGGACAGTGGCCATTTGAATGGAGAGAAAGGTAATACAAAATAGCAAGTGCTTTGAAGGCAGAAATTATACAATGTGGCCAAGATGATGAGAGGTAGTTCATAGGACTTGGAGCTGCAAGACACTTAGAGTTAATTTCATGCAATCTTGTCATTTTAAAAGTGTAAAAAAATGGGGAACAAAGAGGTTTAGTGACTGATCTAGGATGCATAATTAAGAAGTAGTATTTGGGACTGTGACAGCAAAAAAAACCCTGTAGATATGTTAGTCTTTAAAAGGAGGACTTTGGAAATAGTTGCAGCTACTCCGTGGTTTTGCCTCCATTGATGGTATATGGGGCAATACATAGAAGGAATTTATGGAGGAGGAACAGAATCCTCACGCTGGTTGTCTGAAGCTGGCCACTCCTTTGAATCTTTGTTAGAATGTGAGCTACTTGAGGGTAGAGTCTGTTTCATTTATTATAATTTCATTCCCAGCATCTAGCACAATTCTAGGTACTTAATCAATACTGGTTGATGGCTCAAATCCTGCTAAGCCTGTGAAGCCTGGGAAAGAAGACAGCTACATACAGTGTGAAGATTTCTTGGAACTTTGTCCCACAGATACTGTGCATTTATCTCAGGAACACCAGCCTGTGGGAAGCTGTGTTATGTCACTGTTCTTCCCTCCTCCTTGGGGATCTTGTACACTGCAGTAGTTCTTGGTACAATGGATTAGGCAGAGTCCATGATAAAAAACTTTTCTGACCTAGCAACTATATCACCTGGAGATTCTGTCCTATCATCCTTGGCAAGGGCTTAGAATTCCAGGCAATAACATAAATAAAAGAGCAGAGAATTAAAAACTAGTCACTTTGATGGAGGAGTTTAAACTTTATCCAGCAGGTAAAGGGGTGGGGCATTCAAGTTTCTTTTTAGCAGGTGGCAAAGGTAGAAAATAGAGGGACACTAGGTAACATCGAGACCAGCAGCCAGTGGGAAAATGCAGAAATCAGATCTCAAAAATAAGCCATTTCTCACCCAATCTAAACTTGAACATAATCACAAGTCAAATGAAAGATGGGGAGATTCTACTCTGCTCCAGATGATCCAGATACATACAGTATTTCTTGCTTCCATTCAGACTGTGGAAACGGGGCCTTAAAATTGGCATTATCTTATCAAGGAAACCTTACTAAAAGGCCTGTGGCACATGAGCTCTCCTTCAGTGGGCATTAAAATCAAGCTGCTCTGAACTGCAACCATCAGATCCCCATCTAAAAGTTCTCTCCTCATTTGAAAGGAAAATAATAATAATTAAGTACTTAAAGCTTTCATAGATGATGATTTTCCTTTTCTGGGCTTTTTCCAAACAGAAACTAATTGATATAACTAGTTTCACTGTAATTATCTACTACTCAGCACAAATTCAGTAAACTTCTTCCATCTGATCAGAAAGGAGCCTTCTAATTCTTAGATATAGAGTGAATTGATGCTATATCATGTCTCAGGCCATTATTGCTCCAACAGAGTTTTCCAAATTGTTCTACTGTAAAATAACTTGACACTTGTTAGCATGAAAGCTTTCATTTACCAGAAGATATTAAAATCCTGTCAATATGATTTCCATGCACATTGTTTTCACAAGAATAATAAAAAATGGATGAAGGAAATCAAATGAATCATCTGGTTAAATATTCACTTTCCAATCTTTGGGGAATTATTTATTATACTTTGAACACCTGGACTTTAATATAACATTTTGTGCTTCAGACTTTGGCGTCAAGCTGCTACAAGCTTTAAGAGGTCTGGAGGTCAAGCCCCTTATGAAGTCAATGTCCAAATAATGCAAATTTCCAACTCTGAATTAATGACCCACTTATTCAAAGAACTATCAACACAATTCAATGCTAGTCATAAAAGAAACATGTGTGGACAGTGCCCAAGAGTTCACTCTACTGGAAATTGATTTGAAGGCATTCAGAAGTATGCATGCTTTAGATGAATGCAGCGGAATATCAAAGCACTACCAGAAAATGCATTTAAAGAATTCTGAGAAACATGGGCAGATATATTTACTGATGCAAAGTGAAAGAAGCATAAGCAGGAAAACAATATAGACAGTGGCTACAACAATGCGAATAGAAAAAATAGAGATGAAATTGTACAGCTTATCCCCAAAGGAGTCTGGAAAAAATGCTCTTCCTTTCTTTCTTTTCATAGTTTGGGATGTCTAACTATGTAACACCATATAAAGGCATTGGTTAGTTCTGCTGTATCACATTTTCCTCCCCCTTTTTTTTTATTCTTTGTTAGAAAGGTTTCTGGGAAAGGAAAACAAGAAGGAGAAATTTGGAATGGAAGGTAACAAAAATATCATTAATCCTTAAAAGAAGTATACATGCTTAGATTTAAAAAAAAAACTATTTTAATAGTTTTTCATGAGGTTCAAGGTAGGCCTCTGACTTCATTGGGGTAGGGAAAATCTGGTATAGAAATTCCCTGCCCCAGTGCAGAATAACAACTTTTCAGTAAGTTATAGAGAGTTGTCTAGGGATTCTGAGATGTTAAATGACTGGCCTCGGGGCTGCATCTTCTATTTGTTAGTGGGAGCCCTTAAACTTTGGAATATTTCTGATTTCAGAGCTGGTCCACTATCAGCTACCTCATTGCCTCTCTACTGTTATTCAGAGCCTTCACCTAATTTAAACATTATATTGTCCACATCCATACCCTAAAAGTAAAACACTCTCTGTTGTCTATGACGAAATAAATCGATGTAAGGCGGAGTAAAATCTCTAGCACCTATGGAAAGGCCAAGGAGCAGACCACTGAGGAAAATCTATGCTACCTAATATAGTTCTTTGTGAGGTTATCTTGAAAGTATCACAACTGAAAAAGTAAACTTGTAGAAATTCTAAACCTTGTAAATAGAATCATAGGATTTTAGAGTTGGAAGATTTGCTCAAGTTCAACCCCTTTATTTTACAGGGGAGGAAATCAAGGACCAGAGAGGGGAGGAATTTATTAAAAGTCACATTGATTATTAGTGGGAGATGAGAGACTAAAACCTGTATCTTCTCCCTCCTATTCCAACCATACTACAAACAACCCAGAACTTAGTCCTGACCCTTAGAATAACTTAGTCATGGCGTATAGGGACTCTAAAACTAAGGGAAGTGGAACCACATGCATTATCTGCCTCAGAAGTCATCCCTTTTATTCCTGGGGAGATAAGGCATTAAACTTCCCAACTGTGTTACTCATTTGTTCAGTTGCTCTCCATATTTAACCCTCTCTTCAAAGACACTGAAGGCTAGGCAAAGATCACATCTCCCTCTTTGGAAAACTACAGTTGATCTTGCCTTTTAATAACAATAATCATTGCTAGTATTTAGATGGTGCTTTATAGTTTGCAAAAAGACTTTACATATATTATCTTATTTGATACTTATATAAACTGTGTGAAATGTGTGCTGATTCGGTTTCCATTTTACTGATAAAGAAGTTAAGACTGAGACATATGTGACTTTGTCACACAGCTAGTATGGGTCTCAGGCAAGATTGGAAGATGGATCTTACCTAACTCCAAGTCTATATGCTTATACAACCTAGCTGCCTTTAGGAGCAGAAAGTTCTGCTCAGGAACAGGGGCATTATGTTCTTGAACAGATTAGACTAGGAAAAGATCTTCAGAAGAACAATTCTTTCATCAAACAACTGTTCTTACTGAGTCCCCCCATATAGCTTTACCTGCTGACCTGTCAAACTGCTAATCTCAGGCATCTAATCCAGTCTTAATTTTCTCTCCATGGCTAAAAAGATCTGATTGGAACAGCTTAACCACTGTGGATCCTTACCACTCTGACAATGCCCTGCATCCATTCCCATTTGTTCAGCTACTAAGAACCAAACACCCATGGGGCATATCCTACACAGGGCTATTCTCCACCCCTAAGCCTGTGTGACAGGGCTAGAAGCTGTTGCTGTCATGACAACCATCTCCTGTATCTCATCCTTTTTTTCCCTTCTGCCTTATTCTGAATGGCTCTAAGGATCTACTGGTTTGTCATAATTCCTTTAGGCATAGTCTGATCATTTTTTTTTCTCTTCTGGCTCATAATTATTCTGTCCTGATTGAAAGATGTACCACAGCCCCTCAATTCTTTATTTCCATCACATGTAACTTTGCTTCTGTTTGAACCTCCCAATTTGTACTTTAATCTATTGATTACAGCCCCAGATCATGCATGGCCTCATCCTGGTTGGATGCCTTTGGAAATGGATCTCAAATGCCAGACAAATGGCTAGATATAGATCTCTACTGTATATAGATAGAGATTTCTCATCCATGTTCCAACATATAAATATGAGCATTGTATAGTGGGACCATCCCAGGGACTGGGAGTTTGGAGTCCAGGGTGCAGATTCTAGGTTTTGCCACTAACTGGTTTAGTGACAAAGGGCAGATCACCTCAACATCACTGGGCCTTGGTTCCTTCATCTATAAAATGGGGAGGCTGGATGAGGACATCAGAAAGGTCCCTTCTTGTTCTAGGTTTCTATGATTTGCTCTTATGCTATATTTTGAAAATATAATTCTCAAAATCTTTATGCTATATTTTGAAAATATATTGCTCAAAATCTTTCTTGACTGAAACTACTCAATTCCAACCAGTTACAAATGGGCTTATCTCTGTTTAAAAAAAGGGAGTAGAAGAAGATAGGTTCCTTAAATACGAGGAAACTTTGGAATGTCTTTATTTACTCATAAAAATATTTACCAAATACAAATGGAATACAGACAAAATCAGGCCATCTTCATTTCATGTTTGTCTATTCTAGAAAGTGTCCTTTGCAAAGGGGAGTAGAAAGGCAATACTCTGTGTATGTACACAATAAAGGCATATCTAGATTTTGTGCTTTGGAAGCCACAGTGAATTCATTAATACTTCTAAAAATGGAACATTGAAGTGTTAAATATAAAGTGGGGGGGGGATAAGAGGCCATGGGTTTTCATAACATTTCCATTTACAAAATACAAATGAAATGCTAAGGAGCTTAGCATAGTGTGTAGCTGTCACACTGACATAACAGAGGCACCAATTATTGTGGATGGCAAATTTGAATTTGAGTAGAATGGTTGAGAAAACAGATTCTAGCAGCCAGATGTGCAGGAGATAGGTTTGCCTCTTTTCCAAAACAGCAAATTTCTCAGGAGTTTGTAAGCTGACAAATTGAAACAAAGCCCCAAAATGCTATTGGTAGTTCTATACTGGTATGTCCACCTACAAGTAATATTTATATATTATAGAGCTTGAGGATTCACTGAGAACATATGAGGTAACTGCTGCTAAGGAACAGTTTTTCATTCAAGTTTAAAAAAAAAAATTTAGATCTGCAAAACAAAGGATGATCAGCTGCCTACTCTGAAGGAAAGCATGTGATGGTCACAAGGGCTGACATAAAAAAATAGATCTCAGGCAAACATGCAAAAAAAAAATAGCAAACAGGAGCTATTATTTTTGAAAAGGCAGAAGTTATGGTAAAGTAATTTTAATCTCCTCCATTCTTCCAAGAGTGTGTTATGCAAACTACTACCAATGACTGCTTCACTGTCTCACTCATAGCAACAAGATGTTTAAGGGGACTTAACTGATTAAAAATAAAATTATTTCATTAGCCATGACTTTAGACAAAATGATAAAACCACAGTACCTGAATAAACACATTTCCCTACTCCCCCACTTCCTGGCCTGAAATCCTAGTGTATTTCCCAATTCAGCTGCTTGGAAACCCAAAAAGTGGAGCTAGTATGACCTGGATCAGCACATTTGGATTCCATTTAATTTCAGTAGATATAGCTCCAGATGACAAGGTCTGAAGACACAGTCATTTGGTGG
Source organism: Phascolarctos cinereus (assembly GCF_003287225.1). NCBI lineage: Eukaryota > Metazoa > Chordata > Mammalia > Diprotodontia > Phascolarctidae > Phascolarctos > Phascolarctos cinereus. Next base: position 401,141,613 of record NW_027555625.1, on the reverse strand, counting down.
ACAATGTAGATACACAGTGGCTGGCCATTTTAACTTGAATGAAAAGTTTCATATTAAAAAAAAGTTGATTTAATTTTGTCCTCCCTATATGAGAATGGACTGTCTGATCATCAAGGCCAGTCGTTCATGTGCAATAAACAATGGGGTTCCTCAACATCTATCCTCTCAACTTTATCTTTAGGAGATGCTGGTCCTGGGGGAAATTACAATATACAATTATTCTTACCAATGTTTCTATATGGCTTAAATGAGCATCAAGAATACCTTTAAATAGGAAAGTGGGTCTCAAAAGGGCAGTAATAAACCTGAGGAAGGAAGTGAAAAGGAGAAGGGGACTATTATTAGACAGCCATCCTTAGTGCAACCCACTTTGCCATGGTGTCAAGTTGACTGGGAAGAAGGAACATAGATTTTAAAAATGGAAGGGACTTTGAATCCACCTTTTTCAACTCTCTTATTTCACGTAGAAACTAAAAGTGGTCCAAGTGGTTTTTCATAAATCAGTAAACCCTGTGGCTTGATAAACTAGTGTGAAGATTTGTCTATATTTCTTGAAATCTTGAAATGCCCAACACATGGCATAAAGATGGCAACTCAAAAAGTTATAATCCACTCAAATGGAATTAGTTGGCCAAAAAAGATTAATTTACAGCTATACAGAGAAATTAAATTATGGCATAGTAAACTCAATAATGGAGCACTAAATCAAATCCACTTTACTCAGATCCTAATTTATTAATATTTGGAATATTCATTTTTGCAAGAAATTCAGGATATTTAATGAAAGATGCCACATTACTCTGTTCTCACAATGTCTATTGAGAGACACTTAAATTTCAGAGAATGTGGTACACTTTCTCTCTGTCAACTTACAAATACAAAAGTAAAAACAGAAGTGTATTTCACCAAGTTCCCCCTTCATATTTCCCTCTACCCTACTCCATGTAACAGGATACTGAATTACTTCCTTCAGAGATATTAAGATACATAATCTTCTTGAGTCTTCTTCCTGAAAATAGCCATTCATACGCTCAATTCAATTCATCTTCTAGCATATCTATCTGAGATTAAAATTTACATGAAAACTTTTATATATTCTCTTTACGTTCTTCCTGCTATTCACAATTTTTATTTTCTGTGTTTCTCTGTTGACATTTCAAGAACTATTTTTGTGTTTCTTAAATCTTTAGCTCTATTTGAGAGATTTCTCTCTTTTTCTAGAAACCAACTCTTTAAAAACTCTAATATAGTAATATATTTAGCTTACATTTACATATTGCTTCAAAGTCAGCAAAGCATTTTATATATGTTATCCCATTTGATCATTAAAATAACACTTCAGGGTAGGTGCTATCATTATCCTTATTTTACAGATGAGGAAAATGGAGTTTAGAGAGGCTAAGTGACTTGCCCAGAGTCACACACCAGGAAATCTTTGAAATGGGATCTGAATCTAGATTTTCTTGATTCCAAGAAAAGTGCTCTATTATGTTACCTTATGGGAATTAATAATAGTGAATAGTTATTGCTATATCCTTAAGAGTCATACCTCATTCTGTTATGTCTGAGACCTGGTAGCAATGAGAGAAATCTCATACTTCTCATATATGCAGCTTTTGCTGAATCTGAGGCAGACTTATTATAAATTCTTTCTTATGTTGTGGCTAAAAATGAGACTCAGACTTATTTTTTCAGTGTCATACCCTTCATCTGAAGATTACCACTCTAAGTTGCTTCTTATTCTCCTAGAGATCTGTCTGTTCTTGAAAACAGGAAGAAGAAACAATACGTGATCAAAGTCTAGAGGTTTATATTGGCCATAAATACAGAATAAATGTAGGTATTTAAAAAGAAGAGTGATAGCTCAGAATGACTCCATATAAAAATCTGTTGCTCTTGCTCCCCCCCCCTTTTGTTTGCTTGGGATTTTAGGAATAGTTAATGTTGGAGAGGTTGTGGGAAAACAGGTATACTATTGCATTGTTGGTGGAGCTATGGATTAACATAATCATTGAGAAAACAAATTGAAATTATGCAAATAAAGTGACTTAAATGTCCATGCATCTTGACCTAGAGATTCCACTCTTAGAGTTATACCTGGGGAGGTCAATGATAAAACAAATATTTATAGCAGCATTTCTGTGGTAGCAAAGAACTTGAAACAAAGCTGATACTCACAGATTGGGGAATGTCTAAACACATTGTAGGACATGAATGTAATAGACTAGTTATCTATGTTATAAGAAATTTTGAATATGGAGATATATGAAAGACTTACATGACTGATGCAAAATGAACTAGGCAGAGACAAGAAAACAAGCTACACATTATAAGGTTGATGGAAAGAACAACCACAAAATAATAAAATATGAATGGTGTGAAATTACAAAGAACAAGCATGGCCCCAAAGAAAAAAAAGTGAGAATCCATCTCACTTCACTCCTTTTCAGAGTTGCAACATCTATGGATATGAAACATTGCACATGTTATCAGACCTTTTTTTTCAACACATTAATCAGTTTTGCAGAACTTTCTCCCTCTTCTTCCTCTATTTTCTTTAAAAAAAAAAGTTTTGTTATATGGAATGACTACCTGAATGACATGGGCTTGTGGGAGCAATCCAAAGGGACATTTAGGTAATGTGAAAAGGAAAAACTGAGAATGTGCATAACATCAAGACATCGTGAGAATACTAGCCAGGGAAAGAAGGCCAAAGGTTTTGAGACTCAATAACTGAATGCAATCTGGATCCTAAGGGCTACTTGCAACATCTAGACAGTCAAGGAAACAAGGAAAGAGGTTTTCTCCTTGTCTTCCTCTATATCTTTTACTTATCCTCATGCCATCACTCAAATTCTTTACTGTTAAAGTTAAAAATAAGGAAATACAACCACTTTAAAAGAAATTCTTTGGACCAAGGCAGGGAAAAAGCATTAACAAATAAAAAAGTAACTCTGCCCAACTAGGATCTAGTCACCTTTCTTTCTCAATAAGTGCATAAAAGAATGTAATTCTTAACATCAAGAAATACATGCCTACTGAAATATCCATTATACTAAAAACTGGTTGTTACATAGGGTTTTAAAAGTTGCAAAGCAAACAAGTGAGTCTCAAAACAATCCAGTGAGCTAAGAAGTAGAAGTATCATTTTATCCACTTGCAGATGAGGCAATAGCCTCAGAGATTTTGTGCTTCACATATAGTTACACAGGTAGTATCATAGGAAGGATTTGGACTTAAATTTTCTTGAGTTCAGATCCTGAGGTCTAGATTAAGATGAATATGAGAACTGTGTAACACTTTCAGTGCTGTCTATCTGCCTTCCTCTGCTTACAGTTCTTGCTCATCACTACCAGCTTAATGAACAACAACAACAAAAAATAGGAGAATCATAGATATAAAGCTGTAAAGGAGGTTAACTAATCGAACTTACTCATGCTGAAGGTGAAAAAGTGAAGGCAAAGACAGTTAAGAAACTTCCCAAGGTCACACAGTTAGTATTAGAGATAAAATTTAGACCCAAGTCCTCAGAAGCTCATATTTTTTCTATTATTCCACTTTGAATAGAAGACTAAGAAGGAGTTGAATCAGAGCCAAAGGAGAGGATAAAGAGAGTATAGACATATGAGAAGAAGGAACTGATATGATGATAATGAAATTTTAAATTAAGTAAATTGAGTAGTAATAAGTTTAATAATATATTTTAATAAATTAAATAGCAAATTGAAATGAAAGTATTAAGATTATACATGAGAGCGTTATTCTTGTTGAGAACAAAGGTGGTGGTGATGGTGGTAGTGTGTGTGTGTGTGTGTGTGTGTGTGTGTGTGTGTGTGTATGTGTTTTAGGGGGAAGACCCCTGAGATGGTGACTCTGGGTAGAACTACCTATTTCACAGATAGGAGGAGGTCATCTCCAGTCATCCTGATCTATCTTGTCATTGGACCCAGATGGCTCCAGAGGAGAAAGTGAGGCTGGTGACTTTGCACAGCCCTCCCTCATTAAGTCCAATTTACTTGCAACTCATGGTATCACCTTCCTGATGTCATGGTCCTCTTGAAGGATGAAGGACGAACAACATTTCACAGACATCAATTTAGCCACTAAAGAGTGCATACCGTACTAGATAATAGGATCATTCTTGTATATTTTTAAGTGATAATTATTTTTGAAGATTATATTGTATAATAGTCCTCCAATTTGCTTTTAGAAAAGATGTCATTGGAGAGAAAAAAAGTCACGTGGGAGCATAACAAAGTTACCTGCTAACAGACCCAGGCATTATGCTCAGACCTAGAAATGCTAAAGACAGCAGCAGAGTTTTCAAATGGTGCACTCATCCTTTGGTGCTAATATTGTAGATTGCTGTTAAAAAGATATAGCTCTCTTACCAATAAATAATTTATTCAGACCTTAATGTTGTTGTCTTTGCAATACATTACTCATAACAGACTTGCTGTTATGCCAATGTGTATTGGAATGTACCCAAGAAGAACTATTCATATAAATCTGACCTTTTTTTAAAAAAAAAATCAACAGAGTGATGTAAAGAGAGGAACCCAAGCAGTCTAAACAATGTTTAACACCTTTAGCATCTGTTGGAAAGCAAAAATGAACACTAATGTTCTCTGAGATAGCTCATTCAATGTTTATCTTGATGACAAGAAAACAAGCTAGGAACAACTGTTGGACCAAATTACAATAAAATATACGTTTTTCAGGGAGAGGAGCACAAAACCAGCTTCCATTTGGCATGCTAAGTATGCTATATTTGAACAGAATGTTACATATTCATTTCATTCATCATTTAAAGGCAGATAATCAGGAAGTCATTATGTGGCCTGCATTGGGCAGCTATTCGATTAGAGCATAATTGAGCACTCTGTAATGCAGCCAAAGCTGACAGGTTGGGAATGCATAATATCCAGCCTATGATATTTTGCAAGTGGGAAGAAGCATAGGAAAATGGTGTTTGTTGGTCAAAATAGGTCAAAGGAGCAAAGGGGAAGCAGAGGGCTCTAATACTCTATGATTAAAACAGGTTAATTTAACCTTGAAACCTGAGAATAAAATTTCAACTTTCAACAGTGTATAAAGAATCCCTGCTCCTGGCAGCCAATCCCTTTACTGAACCAGTCTGTCTCACAATGGTTCACACTGTTGCGCTCCAGGATACTCATGCATCTATTCCTATGAAAAGTAAGGCTGAGTGAAGGGATAGTTCATTTCTTGTGTCCCTGACATAAGGTATTAGGGAAGTTAGGGGAAATGAGGTGGAAGGTGGAAAGTAGATGATAAAAGGGTGGCATAACTAAATAATAAGCATTCTTGGGCACTTGTGTAAAGAGAAAGAAGCTGACCCAAGAGAATGTGAGTGACTCTTCTCTTGTGGAATCTGAAGGCAATGCAATCACCTTGGCCAATGGCGCCAAGTATCATCATTGGGCATGCCTTCCTAAAGTGGCATGACACTATCACAACTAGGAAGGGAAAACCAAAGCCACTTCAGCCAGCCTGGTCTACTCATTGTTCCAGAAGGGAGTCTTTTATATTCCTAGTTTTGTGTATTCCCCAATCTTGCACACACACAGTATGTTCTTTCTTCTACTTCACTTCTATAATTCCTCCAGTGATCAGCTGAAGTTTCATTTCCTTTATGAACCTTCTTTGAACTCCAATCCCCAGTTATCCTCCTTGCTGCCAACTCATTTTTGCACATTTCATTTGCAGTCATATATTGCCCTGAATCTGTTTTGTTTTATTATTTAATACTGCAAGGGACAGCATGTTATTGTGGGTAGAAGACCTGCTTCGTGATCAAATGGAACTAGGTCCAAGTCCTATCACTGACACTCTAGCTGTGTGATCAAAGGCGTGCCAGTTAGACTCTCAAGTTCTCAGTGAGCTCACTAAGATTCTAAGTTACACAAATTATTAAACTGCAATACTGGAGAGAGTTCCTACACCAGGAGCCCCCTATGCTGATGAAACCACAGGACTGGACCACTGTTCAACACAGTGGACATTTAGCTTTTTTCTTAAACAACATTTGAAGCCAGCTCGTCCCAAATGGAGTCATGGACAGTCAAACATGAGCGAAATGACTGAAGAACAAGAAGCGCTTCACGTTTTAGTGGACGGCGTGAAGAGATGTGGGTTGATTTTGTAATTAGGTAGATTCAGAATGACTTCTGACACTGTCAACCTCCTGGTGTATACTCTTATCACTTCCTGTCCAGATCATTGTTATAGCCTTCTGCTTGGCCTTGGCCTCAAATCTCTTCTCACTTCAGACCATTCTTCACTCAGCTATCAAAGAGTTGTTCCCAAAGCCCAAGTTGTCCATGTCCCCTATTCAATAAATTCCAGGGGTTCTCTATAACCTCCAGGATCAAAGAGATCATCTGGCCCCTTCATACCTTTCCAGTCTTATTACACCTTACTCCCCTTCATATTCTACGATCCAGTGACAATTGCTTCCTAGCTGTTCTTCACATCTGATTCTCTACTTCCTGACTTCATTTTTACCAGCTGTCCCCATGCTAGGAATTCTCTCCCTCCTCATTTCTGCCTTCTGGCTCCTTCAAGTCTCAGCTAAATGTCTGCCTTCTGCAAGAAGCCTATCTGGATCCCCCTTTACGCTAGTGCCTCAGAGATGACCTACAAGTTATGCTGTAGTTGTTGCCATGTTGCCTCCTCTCACTAGATTGTGAACTCCTTGAGGACAAGAGTTGTTTTTGCCATTATCTGAATCCTTAGGACTTAACACAGTGCCTGGCACATAGTAGGCATAGAACAAATGCTTGTTGACTTGAGCAAGTAGACCCAGAGAATGTGAATTAATGTATTATTGGAGGTAGGCATATAGTGGAGTGCAATTAACAGTACTTCCAATACCTTCAACCCCTGAAATTATTTTATATAGACCTTAACATATACTTCCAGTAGAATGTAGACTCCTTGAGATCAAGGACTACTTAATTTTATCTTTATACTCCTAACTCCTAGTGTTTTGCACATAGTACGTGCTTGAAGGCAGCTAGGTGGTGCAGTGGATAGAGCATTGGGCCTGGAATCAGGAAGACTCATCTTCCTGAGTTCATATCTGGTCTAGGAAACTAGCTGTGTGACATTGGGCTAGTCACTTAACCTTGTTTGTTTCAATTTTCTTATCTATAAAATGAGCTGGAGAAGGAGTCAGCAAACCACTCCAGTATCTTGGTCGAGAAAACCTCAAAACTGAGTCATGAAGAGTTGTTCACTAAACAATAATAATAATAACAAGGTACTTGATAAATGATTTTAGAAATAAACTCAGTTGAATATGTTTTATTGGTGACTAAGACAAAAGATATAAATTGCATGTTTATTAAATTTGTGAATGAAATGAAACCAGCAAAGTAGCATTGAGTATAGACAGCCAGCCTCAAAGCCAGGAAGACTTGGAAGGGTTCAAGTTCTACCTCTAGTGAATATTGGTTCTGTGACCCTGGACAAGTCACTTATCCACTTTCAGTGTTCTAGGGTATTCTCTAAGACTATAAGAAGCAGAGACGGTTCCAACTTGAATTGGAAGGAGTTTCCTTACCTGGGAGTCCCCTATACCAGTGAAATCATATATCTCATAGTCTCTTTATTTGTATGAAGCTAGCTATACTTTTCTTTAGTGAAAACTCATGACCATTCATGTCCTCAGATGTCCTCTACCCCAAATCCCCAACTTAATTCCTTGTTTATACCAATATGAGAATATGGTGTTCAGTTTTCTGTTCCACATTTCAAGAAGGAAATGGTCAAGTCATATGGTCAAGCGTGGACAGAAAGGATACTGAGGTGGTGAAAGGGCTTCAAGAGACATCATGTGCCAGTCAATTGAAGAAACAGGGATTGTTCAACTTGGAAAAGAGAAGATCTTGAGGGAACATGATTGCTTGGGAAATAGGTAAATTTGGAATACAGAATCATTAAACTTCAGAGTTAGACAGGACCTTAAGAAATCATCTTATCATTTTACAGGTAAGGTAAATGAGATTTGGCAAGACTAAATGACTTAGTCAATGCAAAATAGCCAAATAGTGAGTCAGTTTTGGAAGCCCAGTTCCCTTATTACCCCTACTTGTAGTTTCCTACCTGGTATACCACAATTTATCATTTTTTTTCCATAATACAATTTAGTGTGTGGATGGTGCATAATTGGTTTCAATTTCCTTGTGTGTAACCCAGAAGTTGAATCAGATGCATCCTAAGTTCCCTTACAGATCTAAAAATAGATTCCTAGAGGATCATCAAAGAATTTGAAAGTTGTTTGCTAAATAGAACTGGAATCCCAGTCCCCATTGCTATCTCTGTGATATGAGAGCATGAACACAGCATTACATTGAGACAATGTCATTACTGAAACCAACAAGCATGGTATACCAGATTTCTGTTTTTATTCAAGAGGCTTAGTAACTTTCATTTCTCAACCTGGCGCCTTGAATTGCCACTAAGTATTCTCTTGAAGTGCTTTTGAGAAGAAAGTTTCACACACTTCCTCCACCTCGGCTCTGTCACAGAAGAAGTGACATTTGAGAATTCTGACAGTAAGACATCTCTGACTTCAATCACCAAGTGCGAAAATGAATATTTTCTACATGAAACTTTGAAGGTTGGTGCTCTTTTAACATAGCCTTTCAGTTATACCCTGAATTGACTGCAGGGGAATTTGGACAGGAGTTCAAGCAGCACAACACAGTCTGCTTGATAATCAGTGCCCAGACTAAAAGGAAAGAAGATGAGGCCTCCTGCTGTATCAAGCACATGGTCCTCGGCTAGGGGAGAGAAATGGGCAAAAGAGAGAAAAAACTGCACAAAGAAAAATGGTGCTTCTGTGGATTATTTTGGAAAGACATTATCTACAAACTTTGAATTGAGTAATGGAATCAATATTGCTCCCACATATTTTTTTTTTCCTGAACAACTTGCTGAACTGAGAACTAACTACAAGGGTTAACTAGGAAAAACTAGAAGTCATTTGTAAAGATGTAGAGACACAAAAGTGTCAAAAAAAGAAGAAATTTGGGGAACAATGGAGCAATTTGTTTTATCTCCTCCAAATTAGTGATTTTTTGGGGGGAGAGAAAGTGCTTAAAATCAGCTTTGTGTTACTACAAATCCTAGGTTTTAATTCTCTTGATGTGAACTGTTATAAAATTGGCCACCTATTAATAAAGGGAATGGGCATCAGACATTTTACAGGTAGCCATTGTTCATTGAGTTTCAGCAAAGAGATCTTTTTCATGGTTGAAAGGAGAAAGAGAACCCCTGACTGTTTCTCTGTATTAAATACAATATTAGCCACTCTGATGAAACTATCAAAAGAATCCATGACATAGCTGCTACATTCATGTCCATTATACATTGCCTATGAGCTATTTTGAAGACTGTCATTTCGTTGATACAACCTATCTATGCCTTCTCATCCTGTATGGCTTTTCTTAATGTCCTCCTCAAAGTCCTCCACAAGGTTTCTACCTAATGGGCTGGTGGCTTTCCTCTGGATCTATCAAGATCATCATACTAATGTAGATCATGGATTTTCTATCCCTCACTTTCTGGATAGAGTGACCACTTTTTTTTCTAGTTATTCACTTATTTAAAAATTTTTGTTATGCTACAGGTAGCATGGCACACGCTAACTAATATAATGATGAAGTTGGAGCCAGAAAAACCTAGGTTCAAATCCTGTGGCCAACATTTAACTCTTACTTAAATTCTCAGAGACCCAGGCAATTCCTTTGCTCTAGAAATGATAGGTGGATTGTGATCTGTACCAGGTAAATGGATTTCCCACACTGATAAAATCATAGATCCTTGACTTACCGTTTTGGTACTTCTTTTGTATAGCTTTTTAAAAAATTATTATTAATGATATGCTTTAACCTATTTACTTTCATAATTTGCTTCTTTATTGTTCTTTGGGTGGCCTAAAATTTTAATTCTTTTTAATTCATTCCTTGTAGCCACACCGCATCATTGAACTAATGATGTGTTAAAAAGACAGACCTTTGTTTCAAGGGGAGGTTTGGAGTCTATCAATAGTACTCTTCAGTTTCCCAAAGGTAATTCATTTCCAAAATGATCTGGAGAAGGAAATGGCAAACCATTCTAGTATCTTTGCCAAGAAAACCCCAAATGAGAGGCAGAGTCAAGATGGTGAAGTAAAGGCAGAGACACCCTTGAGCTCTCTCCCAAACCGCGCAAAAATACCTTTACAAAATGACTCTAAAATTCTAGAGCAGCAGAACCCATAAAAGGACAGAGTGAAACAAATGTCCAGCCCAAGATAACTTGGAAGGTCAGCAGGAAAGGTCTGTTGCACCTGAGTGAGAGTGGAATACAGTCCAGCACAGGCAGCACTAGTGCAGCCCCAACCCTGCCAGCACAGCTTCAGGCACAGCAACAGCAGCCATGGCTACTTCAGGAATTCTCAGCCCACAGATGGTAAGGAAGTCAAACAACTGGCCAGAAGGAGATTACAGGGGTGTTTTTGCTAGCACTGAGGCAGAACTCTGTTGCTTTGCCTATACAGATCCAGGTCACAGTCCTGGGTGGTAGTTCCAGGACAAGGAAGAGCATTAGCATAGAAAAGCTTGTGGCCTCAGTGGAGGGGGGACCCTCCTCACAGTTCCAGGGCAGAAAAGATTGATTGTTGTGTCTCACAGACTGGAGCATAGTCCAGGAGAGGAGTAAGCAAATCATCTTGGAAGAACTGAAAACTTACAGGTTCCTAGAAGCATCTCTGAAAACAGCTGCACAAAACCCTGAAGCTTGGAACAGTGAGCCTCCACACTGGAAGCAGAGCCCTACTTTGACACACAGTTAAAAGTCAAGTAATAGGCTGGGGAAATGAGCAAACAATGGGAAGAAAAAAATATAGAAAGTTATTATGGTGATAAGGAGGATCAAAACACATACTTAGAAGAATATAAAAAAGTCAGAGCTCCTCCATTAAATAACTCCAAAAAAAATGAGCTGATCTCAGGCAATGGAAGAACTCAAAAAGGATTTTGTAAACCAAGTAAGAGAGGTAAAGGAAAAATTTGGAAGAGAAATGTGAGTGATGCAAGAAAATCATGAGAAAAGAGTCAATGGCTTGGTAAAGGAGACACAAAAAATACTGAAGAAAATAACACCTTAAAAAACAGAGTAGGCCAAGCGGCAAAAGAGGCCAAAAAAGTCGATGAGGAGAAGAATGCCTTAAAAAGCAGAACTGGCCAAATGGAAAAGGAGGTCCAAAAGCTCACTGAAGAAAATAATTCCTTAAAAATTAGAATGGAGCAAATGGAACCTAATGACTTTATGAGAACTTAAGAAGCAATAAAACAAAACTAAAAGAATGAAAAAATGGAAGAAAAAGTAAAATATCTCATTGTAAAAACAACAGATCTGGAAAACAGATCCAGGAGAGATAATTTAAAAAATATTAGGGTACCTGAAAGCCATGATAAAAAAAGAGCCTAGACATTATCTTTCAAGAAATTATCAAGGAAAACTATCCTGATATTCTAGAATCAGAGGTTAAAGTAGAAATTGAAAGAATTTACTAATCACCTCCTGATAGAAATTCCAAAATGAAAACTCTCATGAATATTATAGCCAAATTCCAAAGGTCTCAGGTCAAGGAGAAAATATTGCAAGCAGCCAGAAAGAAACAACTCATGTATTGTGGAATCAGGATAACACAAGATTTAGCTGTTTCTACCTTAAAGGATCAGAAGGCTTAGAATATAATACTCCAGAGGGCAAAGGAGCTGTGATCAAAATCAAGAATCACCTACCCATCAAAACTGAGTATAATCTTTCAGGGGAAAAAATGTAAAAATTCAATGAGATAGAGAACTTTCAAGCATTCTTGATGAAAAGACCAGAGCTGGATAGAAAATTTTCCTTTCAAATACAAGACTCTAGAAAAACATAAAAATGTAATCAAGAAAGAGAAATCATAAGAGACTTAATAAGGTTAAACTGTTTATATTCCTACATGGGATGATGATGCTTGTAATTCATAAGACCTTTTTCATTATTAAAGTAGTTAGAAGGAGTACACATAGACAGAGGGCACAGGTATGAGTTGAATATGAAAGGATGATATTTAAAAAATAAAATTAAGGGCGGGGGAAAGAGGTATGTTCTGGGAGAAAGAAAAAGGGAGAGGTAGAATGGGGTAAATTATCTCATATAAAATAATCAAGAAAAAGGTTTTACAATGGAGAGGAAGAGGGGGAGGTGAGGCAGAGTGAGTGAACCTTACTCTCAGCAGAATTTGCTCAAAGAGGGAATGATATACACACACAATTGGGTATAGAAATCTGAATTATCACAGGAAAGTAGGAGGTGAAGGGGATAAGAGAAGCAAGAGTGCGATAGAAGGGAGGTCAGTTTGGGAGAGTGGGTGGTCAAAAACAAAACACTTTTGAGATGGACAGGGTGAAAGGAGAGAGAGAATAGAATAAACAGGAATGGGGAATAGTTAGCAATAGCAACTTTGAAAAAAAAAGTTGAAGCAAGTTTTGCTGATAAAAGCCTTATTTCTCAAATATATAGATAACTGAGTCAAATTTATAAAAATAAGAGCCATTTCCCAATTGAGAAATGATCAAGATATAATAAATTTTTAGATGAAGTAATCAAAGCTATCTATAGGTATATTAAAAAATATTCTAACTCACTACTGCTTGGAGAAATGAAAATTAAAATATTTCTGAGGTACTACCTCATACCTATTAGATTGTCTAATAGGACAGAAAAGGTAAATGAAGGGAGGGTGGAGGGGATTTGGGAAAAATGAGACATTAATGTACTGTTGGTAGTGTTGTGAAAGGATTCAACCATTCTGCAGAGCAATTTGGAACTATGCCCAAAGGGTTATAAAACCATGACCCTTTGACCCAGCAATAACACTTGTAGTTCTGTATCCCAAAAGAGATAAAAAACAAAAAGGGAGTATATTGTACAAAAATATTTATAGCAGTTTTTTTCTGGAGGTAAAGAATTAGAAATTGAAGGGAATGGCTGAAGAATTTGTAGTATGTGATTATGATGGAATACTATTTTTTCTTTTTTTTGCTTTTAGGCAATTGGGGTTAAGTGACTTGCCTAGGGTCACACAGCTAGTAAGTGTCACGTGTTTGGTCTGAGGCCAGATTTGAACTCAGATCCTCCTGACTTCAGGGCTGGTACTCTATCCACTGTGCCATCTAGCTGCCCCAAGGGAATACTATTGTAGTATAAGAAATGATGATCAGGATGCTCTCAGAAAAGCCTGGAAAGATTTATATGGGCTGATGCAAAGCGAAATGTACTGTATACAACATAACAACAACATTGTAAGATGATTAGCTGTGAATGACTTAGCTATTCTCAGCAATACAACTATCCAAGACAATTTTGAAGAACTTATGACTTATGCTACTCTTCCCCAGAGAAAGAATTGATTGTGTCTGATATAGATTGAAGCATACTTTTTTTTAAACTTTCTTTATTTTTTTTTTTGTCTATGTTTTCTTTCCCAACATGACTGTTATGGGTATGCTTTCCATGACTACGTATGTACAACCTATACGGAATTGCTTGCCTTCTCAAAGGGGGAGGGGGAGGAAGGGAGAAAATTTGGAACTCAAAAGTTTTAAAAACATGTTAAAACTTGTTTTTACATGTAACTGAGAAAAATAAAATGCTAAATAAATAAATAAACCCAAATAGGGTCACAGTCAGATACAACTGAAAGAACTAAACAACAATAAGAATATGAGATCCCAATGTGTCCATAATTTGTTGACTACAAAAATACATTTAATTTAGTAGCAAAAATGGCTACTGACACTAGTTAGAAAGACTATTGCAATAATCTAAGTGAGAGGTGATGAGGTCCTGAATTAGGGTAGCAATTTTGTGAACGGAGAGAGAGGGTTAAATAAGAAGTATTGTGAGGGTAGAAATGGCAAGACATGATAACTGATTGGATACATGGAGTGAAAGAAAGTAAGAAGTCAAGGATAATGCTAAGGTTTCAAAAATGTGAGACTGTATGATGGCGATGCCTTCAACAGAAATAGGGAAGTTTGGAAGAAGGCAGCGTATACAGGGGCAGGTTATTTAGTTCAGTTTTGCACACGTGAGGTTGAATATGTCTCTAGGAATCCTGTTTGCAATGTTTAATACTTAATTGTTAATACAGTGCTGAGACTCAGGGGAAAGACCAGAACTGAATATATACATTTTGGAGTCATTTGAATGTAAATCATAGTTAAACCCATGGAAGCTGATGAGATTACTAGAGAAAGAATGTAAAAGAAAATAGAGAGGGAGAATTTCCTTGATGAGAGTATATTCAACAGTGTCAAATGTAGCAGGTCCAGAATAATTAGGACTGAGAAGACCATATGATTTAGAAATCATAGATAATTAGTGACTTTGGAGGGAGAAATTTCATTGAGTCATGAAATAAGAGGTCAGAATGCAAAGTGTTGAAGAGTGAGATGAAAGGAAGTTGAGATAGTAAATGCAAGCAACTTTTGTTTCTTAAAGAAGTTTGCCTGAGAAAGGAAAAAAGAAATATAGAATATATATATATATAGTTTGAGGAGGGTGGTTTAGTGAAGTTTTTGAGGGGAAGGGATGATAGAGACTTGGGTATATTTTAAGGTAGTATGGAAGGAGCTAGTAGATAGGAAGAGTTGAAGATCAAAAAGAGATAGGGCAGGATGATTTAGATGATTTTTATAATTTAGTAGATTATTTAGATGATTTGTTAGAGAAGATGGGATGAGATGGGATCAAGCCAGATGAAGGGATGCCCCTTTGTTGGAGACTATAGAAAAGAAGAATGATGTCAAGGGCTTTGACATTAAGATAATGGGAGAAGAGGGAGTTCATGTCCAATGGTCTAAAACACTTAAGCACTGGTGGTGGTGGTGGTGGTGGTGGTAGAGGAATGTAGAAGTCTTGAGGAGGGGTTTGGAGTGTTTTTTTTTTCTGAGAAGTGAAAGGAATTTTATTAAGAAAGAATAAAAAGACTGTGTTGCACTAGGGAGGGCCAGTTGACATTGGGTAACATAAAGTTATAATATGCCCACTCATCATGGTTGTCAGACTTCCTCCAGCTCTTTTCAGGATTGGGGAAAGCAGATGGTGGGAGTGGAGGAGATCTGAGGCTTGGCAGAAGAAGAATGGCAAGAGGATGAGGAATGAGGGCTTCAAGAGCAGAGTACAATGTAGAGATGAAATAGATAACTATAATGTTGATGTTGAAGTGGGAGGAAAATACAGTCAGAGCAGGTGTTATAATGATTTGATTATTTTCTCCCAAAAATATTAGTGTCCTCTCCTCTTTCAGATATCTTGAAATTAATCAATCAATGTCTTCCAAATTATGTGACTTTGAAGATGGACCACCTTGCTTCTCTGGCTTCCTTCATTTCTCAGCTGAGGTCCTACCTTCTGCAAGAAATCTTTTCTAGTTTCCCTTAATCTTGGTGAATTTACTCTGAGATTATCTCCAATTTTCCCCATATATATCTTGTTTGTATGTAGTTGTTGGCATGTTGTCTTCCCCATTAAACTGTGAACTTCTTGCAAACAGAGATTATTTGTGTCTATTTTTGTCCCTGGCAAATGATAAGACATTTATTAAATGCCTGTTGGCTTGACTGTGTACTTTGCATATTGCCACTCCAACTACTTTTCTCATCTTCCTGTTTCTCTGTTACATTTTCATTTCTTCAAGTTAAAAATAAGGAGCTGTGGGGTACAGTTTGAATGTAGTAGTTTCACTATCACTGATAGATGGCAAGACCAGTTTGCTGTGGTTATAATGACAAATCCATTCAAATTTTTCATATGTTTATTGTCCCAATTCCACTTTCATCCTTAAATGCTCCCAGAATAATATGGCTTAATAGAATCTTTTGCCAAATTTCTGTGAATGTGCTTCCTTTTCACCACTTCTTGTTGCTTACACAGCTGGTAATCTTCCACCAAACTCTAATACAAAATTTTACAAATTTGTTTATATTTTAAATCAGTGTTGAGTTTAGTGTCCATATTTCTTTCCTAGTTAAGCAGATCAAATGTTTGCTTACTATGGTAGCTTCTAGGCTCTTTTAATGTCTTTACTGTGGTAAGCTCCCTTAGAAAATGGTGATAATCTGTGCAAGTGACTGTTCTTTTATCCATTTCCAATTTTTCACCATAATTTTTCACATTGTCTAAATAGGTCAGAATGAAGTAATTTCAATTTCTTGCCATATGATCTCATTTTTTCCCTTTCTAATTTGACATTAACTTCAATCTTTTTTCTCTACAAATTTGATAGTCTAAAACTATTGTTTTTGGACATGACTCCTACAGTGGTAAACAGTTATTTCTCATCTATTAAGTTATAATTAATTTCATTCTGGTTGTGTGTGTCTTT
Source organism: Phascolarctos cinereus (assembly GCF_003287225.1). Classification (NCBI taxonomy): domain Eukaryota; kingdom Metazoa; phylum Chordata; class Mammalia; order Diprotodontia; family Phascolarctidae; genus Phascolarctos; species Phascolarctos cinereus. The sequence continues at coordinate 401,125,160 of NW_027555625.1, read as the reverse complement.
ATTCAATGATCACAATGTTCAGTGTCAGTCAACTCTATTCTTGAGACAAGTATTTTTAATATCCAGGATATACTTTGGCCTTTCTCATTTCTTACTTTGATCTATAATTTCCAGAGTATTTTTCCTATCCTCCTATATTCTCACCTTTGCATTTAAGTTGGAATTAAATTATATACTGATTTAATTTGGAAGTTATTATGCAATTCTTTATAGAATTTATTTTTCTCCTCATCCTCTGTGATAGATATTGGTAGGTGCCAGGAGATAGCAGATGTAAAACCAAGGAGTATAAGTGCTCAAAGGATCAGGGATGAAGTAGTTTATTATTCACAGACATGAAGGCATGTTCTCTTGTTCTACAACCACATGGGCATAAAAATGGTAGCTCAACCATAGAGTGAGAAGCATTCAAGAGCCTTATTGACCTTAGGAGTGTTGTTGTTAAGGGAGTTTTCTAACCTTGGATACCTGGATTACAGAAGTTTGCTAAAATGATTATGAATAGAGGAGCTTTGAATTTTTTGCATAAATGTAGTTGACTTGACCAGTATCGGGTACACAGGAACTTCTTGGTACATAGATGAGTCAACCAGTTCTCAGACATAGGGTGATTTCTTTCAGTTAGTACCTAGTTAATCTAATACTAGACTAATCCTTACAGCATTTAAGCTACAACTATATTCACATCAATCTTTTCCCCCCTAGTGTAAATCATGAGTCCTGAAATACAAAATGACCAACTGATCTATGAAATGATATCTGTACACATAATATGATCAAATCTTTTGACTTCTTTATCTGCTTCTTCCATAAGAAATTGTGATGCATCCTTCTATTGAATTGCAACTTCCTTTTATAGACAAGCTTCATTTATGACAAGAATGCTATAAATCATATGATTCAGATTCTCCATTTTTACATTCATTCACTGATCCCTGGATAAGTATATCACATTTTGAGTATCAACTTCTAGAAACATTATAAAACTTAATGTTGTATAAAGCTTAAACAGTATAAGTTTAATGTTTCTAAATAATGTTTAAAAAGTATTTCTTTTTAAAAGTATTCTGCCATATTTTTCACCTCTCTCTCACCATCACTGTGTAACTGTAAGGGGCCTTCAAGGACTAAGGATTATTTTTTAATTTATGTATCATTTATTTTTTCTGGGTTCCTATAGTCAAAAAACGCATCACCACAGTCAGACTTCTGGTGATTGGCCTCTCTGTATTTAGCTAGGATGGTTCTCCAAAAGCAGACATAGTGGGTGGTTGCGATTACACTTCTAAGCTTGGTAAAAATGCGTCAAAGTTTTTATGACTTTAGCTAAGCCTTCCAGAATTACTATAATAAAGGATTTTGAGGACTTTTTGCAAACATCATAGATACTGTCATTCACTAATAAAGCAATTTCCTTCTTTGTTTAATTTTGAAACTGTGCCCCCCCTTCACCTTTTGACTATTACTGTGCTAATCCTGCAGCCAATAGAAATGTCTACTATTCTTCTGCCTTCTACCTACACCTATAATCACTAAGTAGAAGAGGAAATTAAAAGAACAGAAAAAAAATTTTTCACTGCTCTAATGAACTAATTACATAAAGAGTGCCTAGAGAGAGAATTTTCATACAATGGAATTACTGAATTACTACAGTTGGACCTCCACAAAATTATTTCTGTTGGGAGCTCTCCATGTCTCCTGGTATATACATGGAGTGGAATAATGAGAGAAGGAGAAAGAAGAGGGAGAGAGGGGAAAAAGAAGAGAGAATGGGAGAGGGAGTGGGAGAAGGAGAAGTAAGGGGAGGGGAGGAGAGGAAAGGGGTGAAGGGGAGATCACAATTAAAATAACTGAGACAATTTCACCTGCCCTTACACTCCATGAGTGGATATTCTGAAAAGAGTATAAGATCTGAGGGGGTATCTATTCTCCTGTGCAGAGGAAGGAAGGAAGGAGGGGAAGCAGAAGTTGGGGGAGGGATTCCAGGGAAGAGAGGCAGCATAATCTTCTCTAACTCTGCTTCTCCCACTCTCACTCACTCCACCTCACCACTGACCCAGCCTTTAAAGCTAATCTCTATCCTCAAGGTACAAATGCATCCTGCTGACTTCCCTCACTCTTGAGACATGCTAAAAATAATTTAATTTCAATTCTACTCAATTTTCACATTACCTGTGTTTTTACAATTTAAAACTCATGTAAGATGTGATTCTATTGTACATGGACTGGAACCTCATTCTGAAAGTTGTGATCATCAAAAAAAAAAGAAGCTTATCTTGACAATAAATTATCAGGAGTCAAGCATCCACATGACTGTTCCCATTCTAAGTAGTCACCTTGATAGACTGTACTTATTCCAACACTATTGTTATTACTAGAAACATTTTTGGATATGCTTTCCCATTCATACGTTTTCCCATTCATATGTAGATCCAGTCATAGCACATATGAGAAAAATCAATGTCCATTCTTACATGTCTAACCATGTTTTTATATTTAAATAAAGATATTACCAGATTAATCACTCATAAAATTCATCAAATGAACATTTAAATGGCTTGGCTTTTTTAAAAAAATCAAATCATATATATATATATATATATATATATATATATATATAGAGAGAGAGAGAGAGAGAGAGAAGAGAGAGAGAGAGAGAGAGAATATGGATTTGATCTTTGTATGTATGTATACACAGATATATTATTATTAGTATCATTAAGCATAATAAAATGAAAATGTTATATGTACCATAGACAATTACCTAAGAGCATTTCTGAAAATGTTTTGAGAAATGGGAACATTATTGAACTAAGTTAAAGCCTTTAAACATTATTACTTTTAAGAGAAAAACACTTATTTTTATTATATTAGCATTTATACCTTACCATATAGCTAGTAAGTATCTGAGGCAGGATTTTAACTCAGTTTTTCCTCATCCCAAGTCTTATATCATGCAGCATCATGAGACTTTACATTCTTACAAGTTAAAGAATAAGACAAAAGGAAACTGTTGGTGAAGTGTAATTTGTCGTGTGTCTAAAAGCAACAAAAATATAATATTATGAAATACTTGGTCATCTCATTGCATAGCTTAAGATAATCATATAAAAAATATCACAAATTCAAACATACATAAATACCAGTTGCAGAAGATATAGAGTTAGAAAAATTCTATGAAGAAAATGAAAACAGCATGTACTTCAATTCATTTGGTGGAAAAAAATTTGCAGATGGTGAAAAATATGTTGTAAAAAAATTTTCAGGAGCAAAAATATGAGAAAAATTAAAAACTTGTAGACTACACAGGAACATTACATTAATATAGTATGAACATGTTCTTCAAGAATGAAGTTAGGAAGTATAGTACACAGCAAACAATTAATGGAGCAACAAATAAGAAATTGGTCATAATCTAGTAGGTAACAACTAGTTGCTAATGTGGGAATTGTTTCTGATTTAGCTATTTCTATATAGCAAAACTGCCAATTTATGAGAAGAAAAACCAACCTGACCTACTTAAAAGAAATTTTGATGCCAAATAGGAAATGGAGAAAAGGACAGATATCAATATCAGATACAAACCTTTCTTACGGAAATCTGACCAGTACAAATCAATCACCAAATGTTGAGAGAGTAGAACTGGATTAGAATGTAAAGTCATTTGTTATGTTTTATGAAAGAAGATGGTCTAAGATTATGAGTGGTATCTTCTCATGAAACATCAAGAAGTGGTACCAGAAAAACCACGTTTATATTTACTTGGTGAGAGATCAAACTAAGCCAGCTATCACAAGAGCATTTAAGAATAAAACTGGAAGGAAGGCAAGAACCAGACAAAAAGTGAAAAATCTGTCGAGATAATCTATGACAAATTATTCTCACCATCAATAATAGTATAATACATACTTGGACTCTAGTATCATAGTACCTTATTAGCTTCACATTGAAGTAGAAGTGGATGTAAAGAAAATATAAATGAGAAAAAATGGTCTGTGGTGAAGGTACAAAATTTTGAGGATATTGAGAGACAAATTCTCTAGATATCTGAAGGAGAGTAAGGTATCAAATGCTTATGAAAAATCACACACTTTGCTATTTTTTAGAGAAAAGCAATTAATTTAACATTAATAGCTATTTAACCATAAATGAACTTTCCCATTTCTGTGAAATATTTATGAACATAATCTCTAACCATACTGAAAGCATACTTGATAAAGGTATGAAAAAGTACCTGCTAAGTTTTAACCAACAATATTCTCTGGCAGACCACATGTTTACTCCCATTCAATTGTATGAAAAGAGCCAAAAATATTGTCCTCAAATACTGATGACTACAAGAGAAGTATTTAAATCAGTAAAGCAAAATGGTACCTTAAAAGTTTTCCCCTACTAAGGAATCTCCCTAGCATTTGTTGCATCATACAAGATTTCTTGAAAGTTATAACATCTTAAACAACTTCATTCAATGATTTTCTTACTATAAATATCAAATGGGTTAAAGAGACTTTCCCAAGAAAAGTTGCAGTTCTCATGTAGCCTTTGAACACATGATACCTAGCATGGAGTCAAAATTTAAATGATTCGCTCTTTATGGTATTCTGAGCTATCTTTGACTCAGGTCATTTAAGTGGTTTAGAACAAAATGAGACACTTGTGGACAACCTAACATTTAACAAAAGAAGCCTAACTTAACAATGACATGGAAAGGATATGCGACAAGGGTAAAATATTGATTCCACTGGGCACAACTCCCTTGCCTCTGCACTTGGTGCAGTGGTAAACACTGTGACTGCTACATGTGTATCAAGCTTAAGGACCCACTAACTCATTGCACTGGGTTTTTGTTCTTAGGTGATCAGTAAGCTATGTAAGTGGTTGAAATCTTAATCCTCCTGACCAATTAAATCTTGAGGATGATATTACTGCCTTTTAAGGAAAAATTAGTCCAGTCTATGTGGCAGGAATTTTAGCACATGATTTTCCAGTAATAGACGCTGAGTTTCTTCATACACTATTATTTATGAATAATATTGTGCTAATTATACCAAGTGCCTACACGCTATCCAATCTCCCAAATAAGATACAGAATTACTGAAAAGGAGTTCAATTCAACTATCTACATGGGAGATATCCCATAGACAAAGAATACCTATTGTCCTGATTATGATATATGCTAGAATAATTATAGTTAGTACTTATGTAATATTTTAAAATTTGCGAAGCACTTCAGAGACATTATCTTATTTGATTCTCACAATAATCCTAGGAGGTAGGCACTATAGTTATACCTATTTTACAGGTAAGGAAACTGAGGCAGTCATTGATTTCATAGCTAGCTAATATCTAAAGTTATAGTTGAACTCAGGTCTTCCTGATTCCAGGTCAACCCCTTACAAGGGGGAAACCTGTGGCCTCGAGGCCACATGTGGTCCTCAAGTGTGGCCCTCTGATTGAATCCAAACTTCACAAAACAAATCCCTTTAATAAAATGATTTGTTTTGTAAAACTTGGACTCAGTCAAAAGGCTGCACCCAATGACCTAGAAGGCCACGTGTTGCTTTGAGGCCACAGGTTCCCGACCCCTGCCAGTATGCTGTACCAGCTCGCTATAAAACTGATTGATTAATACATTTATCTTAGTAGGATTGACATGGCAGTATGGACAAAGCAGATGGACAAGGAAATGGGTGTTGAAATGAATAGGAAGAAGAGAATAGATTGGATTGCCTTTTGGAAATTGAGCAATGCCTTTATGTTGCTCCTTAAAATCAAGGTCCATCTTCCAAAGATCAATTTTCTTTCAGAGATGACATTATGACCATGATTCATGGAATAAAATGGTTAAGAAGAACTAAGTTGTGGATCATCAAAAGGTTAGTGGAGAATACGGTGGACATAAACTAGCTATAACATACTCCCAACTTAGAATTCTAGAGAAAAAGAAATTACAATAAAAGGTATTGTTAGAAAAATGTGACTAGAAGAGGAGATGGAGCTGATCAAGTAGAATAAAGAAGTTGGATAAACGACTGCCAGCAATCAATGTCGAGAAATCAGATACATGGAGGTCCTCATCAAATGGAGTGGATTGCATGAAGAGGACTTATGGGAAGACAAAGTCAAGAGTGACGCAGAAAGAAGAGGTATGGCTTAGCTTCCATCTGCATAGTAGGTGACAGTGCCCACACTCATTACCCTTCTGATCTACAGAGGCGTTGGCATTGTTCATAGCTTCTTCTATCCTAGAAACTTCAGAATGAAAATTCTCTCACCATCACATATTTAGTTGAAATGGCATTACAGGAGATCAGATGACAGCTTCGGGCTTATGGGAAGCCAAGTAATAGCATAGTCTTCATATTTTTGTTTGATTAATCTTGGCTGTACTTTTTTGCCCACTTATTTGCTCAGCATATGAACAAAAAGAAAACAATAAATATTTTTTCAAAGTAAGTGTTTCCATTGAATAACATTCATTTGGCTTCAGTGGAATACATCTGGTTATAGATTTGACAAATGTGTATTACCATGATAGCACCAATGAACTCATTTAATGACACATTTCCCCATAGCTATTTTTCATTTTTGCAGTATTTATTCTTATTGTATTGAAGCTTTTTGAATAGTAGTTGATACTCTAACATTAAGTGCCTACAAATTCACCACCACAGCATCATACAGGAATATGAGGTAAGCAAGAATGTTCACAGAATCAAAGAACTGGGTGAAACTTCTGAGGTCACAAAGTCTAACACATATGGGGAAGAGTCCTTCTATGACATACCTGAAAAATGACTGTCCAATGTTTTCTCAAAGACTTCCAAGGAGGATAATTTACTGCCTCCAGAGCTAGCTCAATTCAAATAGCTCTAAGTGTTACAATCATTTTTCTAATATCAAGCCTATCTTTAATTCTTGCAACTTTACCTACTACTACTGAGGCAGGAAGGTAGTGCAGTGGCTAAAGTCCTGGGCCTAGAGTTAGAAAGCCCTGTGTTTCAAATCTAGCCTTAGACACTTCCAACCTACGCAAGTCACTTAAACTCTGTCTGCCTCAGCTTCCTCAACTGTAAAATGGTGATAATAATAGCACCTCCCTTCCAGAGTCGTTCCTGAGGACTAAATTGGATAATATTTGTAAAGTGATTAGCACAAGTGCCTGGCACATAAACGGTATTTAACAAAGGCTTGTTTCCTTTTTTCCTTCCTAGTTCTCATCTTGGAGGCCAAGCAGAATGAGTTTAATCCCTTTTCCATAGGACAGTCCTTGTAATACTTAAGGATAACTGTCATGACTTCCATAAGTTTTCTTACCTTCAGTGTAAGCATGTCAAGTTCCTTCACCCTATTGTCACAGGGCATAATTTTGAGGCTCTTCACTGCTCCAGTCATCTTCTATCTTTCCAACTTATTAACATCCTTTTAAGGTACCCAGAATTTGAGACAACACCCTAGACATGATCTGATGAGGACAGAGTACCATGGTACTAACAGTTCCCTGCTCCTGGATCCTATAGCTCTGTTGAGGGAGCCTGCTTGTTTTAAGGCTGATATATCATACTGTTGCCTTGCATTAAGCTTATAGTCTCCTAAAACTTTCATGTAATTTTTAGATAAGCTGCTGTTCAGGCATTATTCCTCTATATATTTATGATGCTGAGTTTTTGAACCTACGTATACAATTTTACACTCATTAAATTTCATCTTAATTGAATTCAATCCAACATTCTAGCCTCACTGTAAGTTGAAATACTTGAATATTTCATCTGCTATGTCAGAAATACCTCCAGTCTATTAGTGAATGTTTATTAATCAACTACTATATTTCCGGAACTATAGTAAGTGTTGAGGATACAAACAAAGCTAAAAGATAGTCCTTGTTCTCAAAGAGCTCAAATTCTAATGCGGGTAATAACATGGAATGTTTATGTACAAATAAGGTATATGTAGGGCAAATTAAAAAAAAAATTAATAAAGGGAAGTCACTAGAATTAAGGGGGATTAGCAAATGTTTCCTGAAGAAGATAGCATTTTGGCTGGGACTTGAAGGAAGACGTAGAAGGCAGGAGGAGGAGATGAGGAGGGACAGTGTTCCAGACACAAGGGACAGCAAGTGGAAATGCCCAGTATCAGGAAACAGTGTATTTTGATAAAAGCATAGCAAGGAGGCCAGGATCACTCGATTGAAGAGAATATGGAGGTATAGAGGGGGGATTGTTAAGTGTAAAAAGATGGGAATGGTGAGAGGGCATATTATGAAGGACTATTAATGCCAAAGAGAGCATTTTATATTTCATCCTGGAGATGAGAAGGAGCTATCAGGATTTGAGTAGAAGAGTGACCTGGTCAGACTTGCCCTTTAGGAAGATTACTTCATTGGCTAAGTGGAGAATGGACTGGCATGGGGAGGGCTCATGGAAGGGAAAGTGACCAGCAGGCTATTGCAATAGTCCAGATGTGAGGTGGTGAGGGCCTGAACCTGTGGTTGCTGTGTTAGAAGAGGAAAGATGGAGGGGTTATATGAGAGGTGTTAAAATGAGAAAAAAATTACAAGTCTTAACAAAAGATTGAATATGAGGGGTGAGAGAGTGAGGCATAAAGAATAAAATCTAAGGTGAAACCCTGGGTGACTGGGAGCATGGAAGTACCCTAAACAGTAATAAAGAAGTTAGGAAGAGTGTACAATTTGTAGAGATTGATGATGAATTCAGTTTTGGACATGTTGAGTGTAAGAAATAGGCAGTTGGAGATATGAAACTAGAGGTCATTAGATATTAGGGCAGGACAAGAAGATTAGAAAATCATCAACATGAAGATGGTAATTGAATCTATGGGAGCTAATGAGTTCACCAAGAGAAGAGGGCCCAGAACAGAGCCTTGTGGGACAGCCACACCCCTAGTGGGTGTGGCCTGGATAAAGATCCAGCAAAAGAGACTGAGAAGGAGGGGTCAGATAGATAGGAGGAGAACCAGCAGAAAGTAGTGTCATGAAAACCTAGAGGCAAGAGATTATCAAGGAGATGAGGGTAATCAACAATATCAAAGGCTGCTGAGAGGTCAAGAGGGATGAAGACTTAGAAAGTCTCCTGGATTTGGCAACTAAGAGATAGAAGTTTTGGTTGAATGATGAAGTGAGTTAAGAGAGTATGAGGAAAGAAAGTAGAAGCATCTATTGTCAACAGCCTTCTTGAGAAAATTTCCCATAAAGTAGAGGAGAGATATTGGATGATAGCTAGCAAGATAGATGAATAGATTGAGGAGGGTTTTTTGAAGATGAGAGAGTCCTAATCTAGCATTGCAGACAAGTATACCATCTCTGACTTTATTCAAATCAATGACAAAATGCTAAACATAATAGGGTCAGAATCCCATGCCAAAACCAAGGCAGTGCCTTAGGGACCTTTTTGCAAGTTTACATTGAATAATTAATGGCTCTTCTCTGAGTCTCACCACTCAATCCATTCTGATTTATACTATTGTTTATCCTACATTTCTCCGTCTTTTCAAGAGGAATAGCATATGAAACATTTGGTAAAATTGAGATAAATTATGTCTAGTGCATTTTTCTGAACTACCAATCTACTAGCCATGTTGAAAAGGGAAATGGAGTGAAATGTGCCCTGTGAGTATGTATGGTATGGCCTATTCTTGATAAAGTTATGATGGATCCTTATGATCATTGCTTCATTTTCTAGATATAACAGGCACATGAGAAGGCTACTCATACTTTCACATCCCATACTTCTCACAAAGAGGTGTATATGCATACCTATTTACTCTCTGAGCAGTCTTGCTTACCCCATACTCATACTCACAGGTCTTGTTTCCCATCAGAGGGCCATTATTACATAGTTACAATCAAACTCTCTCAGAGCTCTAGGAGTAACTACATTGTTCAGTGAACACAAATTCCCTATTCACTCACCACTTTAGCTTTTGAGCCTCCACCAATATGTGATATTTTACACAAAACCAGCCACTCACAATGATGACATATTTATATTGTAATCACAATAATCTACCTAGCAATTAGCTGTATGTATACATATGTATGTATATTGTGTGTATATATATGATATATATCTTGCAGATAAACATTATTTAAAAAAATGAAATAATTAAATACATAATGATGTTTGTGGGGAAGAGCGGGAATGCACAGAAAGCAGAAAAGGAAACCCAGGAGTTGAGGAAAAAACCATTTCTTCGAGTAACTTACAATTCTGAAACTGTAAACTTCAGTGTCTACTTTTTTGTCACTGGAACTGTCCATACAAGTTCCATGATAAGTGCAACTTCTGTGTTGAACAGATGCCTCCACTGCTGAGATGAGTTGATCTATATTGTATCTGACTAACATTATCATTGGACATGCCATCTGACCCCATGTAGTCAATCTGCTCAGTCACTTCTCTGATTCTCTGTCTTCAAGATATTCAGTTGCTTATCTGGACTTATTCCTCAACAGCTACTTTAGTATCTGTCACTTCCATCTTTAAGCTTAGCTGATGCCACTCTGAAGTTTATCCTTTCATCTCTCTTATGTTTATGGGTTCAGACTCTGGGGAATCTCTGCCAAAGACCTTATCTTGGCTTATGACTGGTAACCAAATTCTCATCTTCTGTCTATGATCAGGTAAATAATATATTTTTTTCCATAAATGTTTAAGAGTTTTTGGTATCCACATTTCCCTAGTACTTAAATCAAAAGGCCTCAAATTGTTCTTATATGTATATGCACACATACATGTACACACATATCACTTAAGCATTAGGATTCTTCTGCTTGTAATATTTAAAATTGAGCAACTGCTGTCTCAGAACTATGATTCAAATTAACTGCTTGCCTTAGAACTATGCTCTAGACAAATGAGCTGTCACAGCAGACTTAACTGAATAACTGCTTTTCTCAGAAATGTGCTTATGCTCCAGACAAGTGAACAGTCATTCCTTTACATGGATATTTGTCAGCCATCACTTTCGTAATACATTCTGTAATTTTACCAGCAACTAGAATCAAACTCAATGGTGTATAGTTTGTAGATTCTATTCTTACCCATTCCTCCCACTTTTTTTTTCAAAATCAGGACATTTTCTCTTCTCATATCCTGAAATACTTCTCACAGGTATTTTATTTGATCTTTCAAATAAAACTGACAGAGGCTTAGCAATACATCTTTCAGTGCCTGAGGATGAAGTTCATTTGGGCTTGTGACTTGAACTAATTAAGGGAACCTAGGTAGTGTTTTGCTGTCTTTACTTATCTGTGGTATCGATATCCTGTTAGCCATTTTGTGTTGTTCTTTCTAGTCCAAAAATAATTCCCTTTGAGAGAAAAGCAGAAGCACAATTAATAGTGCAACTTCGTGTTTCCAAGATCCTTTATGTTTCGCTCATTTCAAGCAGTGATCTATCTTGTCCCTTCTTTGATCATTCTTTTTTCCTCAACATTACTTTAAAAAATCCTTTTTATTGTCCTTAGCTCTCCCTACCAACTTCAGCTTATTTGGAGTTTTAGCACTCCTGACACTATTTTTACAGGATACCTGATTCTTTTGTATTCATCCTTTGTTATCTGCCCTAGCCTCCATCATTAATACATGTCTTAAAAAATATAAGTTGGCTGATGCGTTCCCCATACTTCCACATTGGTCTCTCTAAATATATCCTCTTTTTTCCTCTTCAGCAGAATTATTTCTCTTTGCAGGATTCTTTCTCTTCATCCCTGAGAGCTTCCCATCCCTTTTGGATTAAAATTCCTGTAGAATTTTAGTCTGTGTGACCCTACCTATGCTTTCTCTGAACACTTTGAAATCTTTCTTAAAGTCTATGGTATCAGATGGTGCTCATCTTTTCTCTCCTCTAATATAATTAAGAAGATGCAGCGGTCATATACTCTCTATACTCTTCCCTGGAAGGAAGGTGGGGTTGGGGCTGAGGGCAAAACAGTATAGGTAGATACTGAAGCTTTACATCTAAATAACTAGAAAAACTGATCAGCCTATTCAGTACAGTCCTTGGCACTAAAGGACTTCCACTAACCTATTCTACCAATTGTCAATTTATCTTTAAATATGCCCACTGTGTTTATCCTTATTTGACCAATTCATAATAGGCTGCATTCACAGATTTGCTTACCCTAGTTTGGTCCATTTTTAAAAGGCTTTGTCTATATTAATTAAGTATTCCAAATTCCAAATTCTAGGGCAACTGAGAATCAATCTGTAAAACTCAGGGTGAATTCTTTCAATATGACTATCAGGACTGGAACCATCATCAAGATTTAGACGGTGCTAAATTTTATAGGGAAACATGAAACATCACTACTGTTTGTCTACTAGATGATCTTGTATTCTACTAATAATCCACACAGTTTAGATCAACTAAATGTGAGGCTCTGTCTCTATCCCTTGAAACCATGGACTCACTTTCCTTGTGAGGCTCCCATCATTTCCACTCCAGGAAGTGGCTCCTTGGCTTCACTAATACTCCACAGTTTTCATTCAGGAATTTAACTGTCATTTTATGATAAGGCCAGAATAAATAAGAAAACTCAGTCATAAAAGCATAGAACTATGGAAATGGAGACATATTTGATATTCTATGATTTAACTTCCTGAGGCCAGTCTTTGTCCTCTCCTGCAATGTCGGGTGGGGTGGCTAGACCTATATGGGGACTTTTTGCTCATTAGATTCCAGGCTTAGTATTGAGCTGCTTGAAAACTTAGCATTAATATTGGTGGGTGAGGCACTTCATCCATGGAGGACGTTGGGAAAGCTCCTTCCTGATAGGCAAGGTAATGAAAGGTTTGTGTTATGTGTGTGTGTAATCTTTTATCTTTTTCTGAATAGTCTGATGGTTCCCACAGAACTTGTTAAGTCTTGGTAGTTTATCTTTAAAGATGCCCATTGACTTTGTGAACAGTTCTAAAGATTCATTGATCTATTCCCTGTCCCACCTGTACTGTATCACTCATTGTTTGATTTTGTTCTTCTCATCCTTTGATTCCATTTCTTCATGGTTATAAAACATTTTGCTTTGTTCAACCATATTGAAATATTCTTGCTATCTGTCTCCCTCTTGGAGCAACTTCAATGAGTATCTTTGACATGGGCATTAATATGAGTAAAACAAATATGCCTTTGTCTTGGAGTTAGCAGAGTAACAGTAGCCATTTGTTCAACAGGATCTGTTCAGAAGCCTTTTGAAAACATCCCTCAAAGATGGTTAAGTAATTTCTGTTTCTAATGATGAGAACTCAAGGATTTAACAGGTAGTCTATTTCCCACCTGTCAATTTACAAATGAGGAAACTGAAGCCCAACCCAAGGCAATTATGTGACTTGCCCATAAAATCAGGGAAGGAATGCTAGAGATGAAAATAGATTTCAGATTTCTTACATTCCACTTTGCTCCTCTTTTAATGATACCACATTGCTTCCCAATATACATGAAGAAACATATAAACACAAACACACTTTCTCACAGATGAGTTTCCATGATGCTTCTTAGAATCCCATGGACACAACTTCTCTACCACAGAACAATCCATCTGGGTGGTCAGAGTGGTTAGACTAGGGCCAAAGCTGAAAAAGGAAATAAAATCCTTCGTTTGGGGAACTTGTTGATAGGCCCCTCTTGCTTCATGTTTCTCTATCTTCATTAAGCTTTCATCACGAATATAAGGAAATGTTGCAGCTGGAAACACATGAGAGGTCAGGTCACTCTCTTGCATGTTAAGAATGTCCCATGATTGTCTCTTTACAGACCAGTTCCCCTAGAATGCATTGGCTATGGCCTATTGATTATTCATTGGATCTATAAAAATGGTTATGAAAACAATAGCTTCTATGTGCATGCAAAATGCAGAAATATAAGGAAAAGAAAACTTACAATATGTAATGCCTCACAGTCATAACTAAATACTTCTCAAGGAGCCACATATCTCCCCTTCATGCCCCTCATCCCAAAGAAGGGAAACTCATCTCAAGAGATCTATCTGGTAACAAACAATCCTTTATGTAAACCTGCAGGAGGAGGTCAGAATTGAATTACATATCACTGTCTACAGAACTCTTAGCATTTCTCTGGTGAAGTCAAAATGTCAAAATAAATTCTGCACGAGGTCATCAAATTTCCTTGGTTTAGAAAGGGTGCAGATTTATGAAAACTAAAGAATCTACAGGAGGAACCATTGGCTTTCAGGAAAGGGAGCAAGCATTTATTAAGCATCTGCTATGTGCCAGACACTATACAAAGCATTTTACAACTATTTCCTCAGTCGATCCTCACAACAACCCTGCGAGGTAGGTGCTATTATTGTCCCCATTTTACAGCCAAAGAAACTGAGGCAAATAGAGGTTAAGTGACTCATCCAGGCTCATATAGCTTAGAAAGTGTCCAAAACTGGATATGAACTTAGGCCTTCCTGATTCCAGGCCCAGTGTTTTATTATTCCACCTGGCTGCCTCTAGTACTTTGAAGGCTCTGGAGTTCATGCACTTTTATAGGCTTATAGATTTAGAGTTGGAAAGAACCTTAGAAGTCACATAGTACAAACCTCTCATTTTGTAGACAAGAATGCAATCACACAGAAGTTAAGTGGCTTGTTTATGGTTGCACAGGTAGGATTTGAAGTCAGGTCATTTGAATCCAGATCTATCACTTGTCACTGCAACAAACAACCTCTGTGGCTAAATTCAGTTGTTGTCATTATTGTTGTTCATCTTTCATTCTTGAAGAGGATCAGTGACATCATGGGGTAATATCTTGATTGGTGCATGAATTGGATTTAAGTGAGGCAAAGTCACACAAAGTTGTCAGCCTCACTTTCTCCTCCAGAGCCACTGAAATCTAACAGCAAGACAAAAGCTAAGATGATTAGAGACAGCTCAGGACGCAGAGGGTGGCCTGGGCCTTTCTAAATTAAAGTCTTTCCCAGGCCTCAGTTAATGGAAGGGGGAGTGATTAGAAAGTAATAAAGGAGGGAAGAGAGAAACATAGGATAAAAAGAAAGATAGGGTTTGCCACATGTGCAATTCCCAAAGCACCTAAACCATTAAGGATTTCACTGATTACATTAAAAAACATGCGGATGATTTCAAAAGGTCATCATGACGCACTTCACAAGACTGCTGCCTCTTCCATGATTGTCCAGGACTTCCACGTTCCTGGTGCCTTCTAGATCTTCTCTTGTCCCATCTAGATTCTCTGAGTACAGACCTGCTTTCACTTTTGATTATTTTCCCCTCACAAGTGGCTAGCACATGCCTGGTACATACTATTAATGTTTATGGGAGTGTTGCTAAAATTCTTGTAAAATGGACATATCTTGGTACAACAGAAAGAACACTGGCTGTAGAGTCAAAAGACTGAGTTTCAAATTCTGTCTCCGATGTTTGCTACTTTTGTGAATCTGAGCAAGTCACTTAATCTTTCTGAGCCTCAGTTTCCTCATCTGTAAGATGAGGACATGGGACTAGATCAGGGGTTCTTAACCAGGGGTCTGTGAAATTACTTTAAAAAAATTTATATATATACACACATATGGGCAGCTAGGTGGCACAGTAGATAGAGCTCAGGCCTTGGAATCAAGAGGACCTGAGTTCAAATCTGGACTCTGACACTTGACACTTACTAGCTATGTGACCTTGGGCAAATCACTTAACCCCGATTGCCTCAACAAAAAATCAAAAAATATACATACACACACACACACACACACACACACACACATATATGTATATACATACACACATATATACATATATATATATATATATATATATCATACACACACACATATATACATATACACACACACACACACACACACACATATATGAGCTTTGGGACTGGGTCACAGATATATATATCTATATATCTGTGACCCAGTCCCAAAGCTCATTGGCATGGGACTCTCTCTTTTTTGGTGGAACTTAACACTCTAAAATTGTGTGTGGGATCAGTTGGAGTTGGTGACAGTGGCAGAGCTCTAGTCTTATCACTCTCTTAAGTGCTCTTCAAGCTTCCAGTCACTTACTACACTAGAAACTGGGGAGTTTTCCTTTTGGCTGAGATCTAGGACTTTTTCTCTTAGTTGAGATGAGTTACTCTACTTCATTCTTTATTGTCTTCTATATATTCTCTTATGCGTACTTTCTCTGGTTTCTGTTTTGCTACTGATTTGGAAAAATGAGTTTCTTGGACTAAACATTATGTGTGTTCATTCTGGACCTGGTATTTGGAGGAGAAGGTGTCAAGCTTTGGATATAGAGCTTGAGGCCCTCTTTTCCCACTCACTCCTTCAGTGAAATAGTGATCAGAAGTTAGATTGAACCTGAAAATCATATCCCCTAGACTAATAATATTTAAGCGAGCAAATAGATATAATCCTAGTCTGGTGTCCTCTCTCTCTCTGAGGAGAGCAGAATGGCCTCTGGCCCCAGCTTCCTATTTCTCCTTCTGGCTGTAATTAAAGTCTGCTTTGGAAAAGGGTGAGGGGAAAAGGCCATAGATGTCTAGTCTCCCTTCCTCTCAGCTATACATCAACACCCCCATGCTACATATGAAGGACATCCCTCATAACACATGGGCCACATTATACTGAAGCTTAAAGTGTACCCAAGAGACTGATGAAACTGGGACTTTCACTATGGCCAACCCTACCCAGCCACTTCACACAGGTGCAGGTCATAGAGCTCCATCAATAAAGAGAGAGTCCCACACCAATTTTCTTGGACTGGTGTTACATTTTGATAACCATCTCAGTGTAATTTGTTGTATTCTTATGTCTTTTATTTTATGCATTTAAAATATTATTCTGAAAAAGGGGCCTGTAGGCTTCATCATACTTCCAAAAGGGAGAAAAGAAGGGAGGGAGGAAAGAAGTATTAATTATATATCTGCCATGCACCAAACACTGTGCTGAGTGCTTGATCTTCATAACAACCCTAGGAGGTCGGTACTACTATTATTCCCATTTTACAGTTGAGGAACCTGAGGCAGACACAGTTAAGTGACCTTCCTAGGGTCACTCATAAAGGATTGGAAGGTCCCATGACATAAAAAAAGGTGAGAAAACCCAGACTAGGTGGCCTCCAAGATTTCGTCCAGGTTTAGTTCTGTAATCCTATTGACTGACTTATAGAAAGACCACACACTCAAAACTGTGTTCCCCTTTCTACCCTTCTGTGGACCTTCTCAGGTCACAGCAACCTAGAGTGGCCAGCATTCTCCTCAGCAGAAATGAGAGTGAAAAGCAAGCTTTGACTATCTGGTGGTAATCAGCCAAGGACTAATTCCTTGTCTTCCCTGGCACATAGTGGTTGGCATGGATTTTCCTGCCTGTCTTCCCTCCCTTGCTACCCCCCCACCTCTAACACCTGAATGGCATGGCATGCTCTGTCTCCAAATGTCAAGTTTCTCAGAGCAATTATGTTATTCAACTGCTAGCACTAATTAGGTGATTAGGCAATTAGAAAAAATCCTGAGGTTTCAGCACTTTTATTCCTTAATCTGTCCTTGATGTCAGTGGCTGCATAGCCTTGCACAGAGGTCTCTGTCCAACACAGAACAGTTTCTGGTGGCCCTTGTCATTCCAGGGTCTATCACCTTTGAGATCAGGTCCAGTGGCAGTCCCCTCTAATGAGCACATGTTGTGGAGTCTAACAAGCCCAGGGCAGCAGTGCAGAGTTAGAGCTGTAAACCTTTTCCACTGAGAAATCCTCACTAGTGTTTCTTGTCTTGGAAAAAGCCTTAACTTCAGAGCAGTTCCCCTGATCCCAGGGCTGCTACCTAAGCCTGCAAATTGGTGCTGTCTCCAGGACCACTGGACATTGTTTTCAAAGAGAAGGAGGGAGAAAAGAATGCATGTGGTGAAAATGAAAGCACCAAAGAAAACAACAGGGCATAGCAGATATTTTCAGGCACCCCATCTGGGGCATCCCAGCCAAGTGAATATTTCCCAGGGTTGACTCATCAGTGTTTTCGAAGCTATGGCCAAAAATAAATCAATCCAGCAATTCAATTGCATGAGCAAATTTTGGAAACATTTGATCACATTAATCATAAAAGAAAATGTGGTGGTAGGTTTTTATTTTCTTTTTAAAAGATATCTTAATTTGTATTCCATGTTGTTTCAGAAAATTAAAACAAAATAATAGCAATAATAATAATAACTGTTCATATATATGTCATTCTCTTCGGCTGACAATACAACTTTCCCAACTAATGATAAAAACTATGTCACAATTCATCCACAAATTCCCTCTCCTCCAAGTCAAGACAGGCACTGCCAAATTTGCTTAAACAATTGCATTTTGAGCTAGAAGGGATCTTAGAGACCATCTAACCCAATGTCTTCATTTTATATATCAGAAAATGGAGTCATTCAGGGAAATTAAATGATGTATCTAAGGTCACTCAAGTAGTAATTAGCAGAACTGAGAACAACAAAACAATGCGTGTATCTGAAGATATTTGCAGTATGTGGAGAATAGGAACTGAGATTATGCTAGAAATTCTTGCTGAGAGAAAGCATGGTGACATAGAAAACTAACAATTAAACCAGATAAGTCAACAAGTAATTATGAAGCACTGGCTATGTATTTCATACTATCAGGTTATCTGTGATGACTCTTTGTAGGGGTAGATGAAATCTAGATCTGGAAGGAATTTCAACAAGCCACTTAGTTCAACCCCTTCATGTTATAGATAGAGAAAGAGGCCTAGAAAGGTTGTGGTTTTTTTTTTAGTCCTTAACAAAGCAAAACAAATTGAACTTTCCATCATTATTTCATTCACCTTAAGAAATAGCTCCCATCACCTTTCAGAAGCAGCCTTTTTTTCTTTCTCCAGCATAGCTAATACCAACAATAAAACAACATGAATCAAAATCCTTCTTTTTTGGTAGTCCTTAGCATTACCCAAAATTACTCATTCTAAGTTTTAGCATCCTTGTACTATTTTTGAAGGACTTCCATAATCTGGTATTCATCCTTTTGACCTTCCATCTTTTATACATGCCCTTTATAAATCTAAAATCTAAGAAGACAAGTCAATTGTTATGTTCCTTGTGGATCCACATTCAACAACTCCTTTCCCTCTTTAATGAAACTGGTTCTCTTTGGGTCATCAGAACATTTCAATGATGAGAACGTCTCCCTGGGCATACTTCCCCTGTAGAATTTTAATCCATAGGATCCTACTTATCCTTTTCCTTGAACACTATGGAATATCTCCCACATTCTATGATACATACCAGACTATACCTCTGTTTTCTCTCCTTCTTCTCCCTGACATTCCCATAGTTTCTTTTTGTTGCTAAGAGTTACATCATAGAAACTCAGGATTTCAGACCATCTATTCCAAATAAAAGACCCTTCTCTAACATATCTGACAAGTGGTCATCCAGACTTTGCCTGAAGCACTCCAGTAAGAGGCAACCCACCAGCTCTTGAGGTAGCTTCTTTCAATTTTCCTGGCTTTTACTTATTAGAGGGTTCTTCCTTACATTAAGCTTAAATCTGTCTAATTATAACTACTACTCATTGTTATCACTGTTGTTGTCTGGAGAACAACAATGATGACAACGACAGAAACCCGAAACTTTTACTCATTGTTCTGGGGCAACAGAAAAAAGCCCAATATCTTTTCTATGTAACTTCCCTTCAACTATTTGAAGACAGTTATCTAAGACTTCTCCAGGCAACCCAGAATCAATTTCTTTGAAAAGTCTTCATGTTGAATGAGTTCTAGGCTTTACATTGCCATCTGCTGTCTCCCCACACAGTACTGCAAACAGTGCTCCAGATGTGACCTGACTGAAACAGGAAGCAACAGCACTATAATCACATCCTAATGCCCAGATGCTATGCTATTCTTTAGTGCCGCCTGAGATCTCATTAGCTTGTGGAGATGCCAGGGTGGATTTCTCATGATCATTGTGGCCACTAGAAATCCTGCATCACTTACAACTTAACTATTGTAGACATTCTTCACTCATTGTGGACTTGTAAAATTAAAGTTTTAATTCATGTGTAACAACATATTTACTCCTATTAAATGTCATCTTTTTATTTTTGGACTGATGTTCCAACTTTTTCTGATCTTTTTTGGATTCTGATCCTTCTATTAATTGTGTAAGATATCTCTACTAGCTCTGTGTCATCTGATAATTTGATAAATATGCCGTCTAGGTCTTTATATACCACTGATAAAAATATAAAACGATCACAGCAAATTACAGATCCCTAGAACATTCCACCAGAAATAATCCTCCAAGGCAAGACTGAAATTTTTGGGTGACATTATTCAACAAAATATGAATACATTTAACTATACTTTCATCTAGCCAAAAATCTCTCCATCTAGATTGTTTACAAGAACAGCATGAGAGATCTTTTCAGATGTTTTGCTAAAATGCAGATAAACTCTAACATGCTCGTGATCTTCCAGTTAAGTAACCTTAACAAAAAAGAAATAATGTCAGTCTGTCATAATGTGTTCTTGATGAAGCCATGCTGGCTCTGTGATCACCATCGTGTTTTGGAGGTTTTCACTTATCACTCAAAACTGGCATTACCTTGTGTTAGTTCTTCCATCATCTGAAGAGTGAAATCTTCCTTAAGTGAAGTCTAGAAATTATTAGCTGCTCAGCTCTAGTGAGAAAGAGAGTTCCAGGTGATGTCCTGATATTGAGACTCCCATCACTACCATATGATGCCTTACTAAAAATCTAGGAAAACAGTATTCTATCACATATAGTAATATATTTTAATTTGCATTAGAGTTATTTGAATATGTGTCCTTTCCGTATACTTGATTGTATGTTTCTTTGGGCTAAGGAAGGGAAGAGAATACGCATTTATATAGCCCTTTTACATGGCAGCCATTGTGCTGTGCACTTTTTAACAAATAGGATCTCATTTGATCCTTGCAACACCTCTGAGAGGTAGATGCTATTATTGTCCCGATTTCACAGTTGAGGAAACTGAGACAAACAAAAGTTAAGCAATTTTCCCAGGATCACACAGCAAGGAAGTAGCTATGGATAAATTTCAATTCAGGTCTTTCTGACTCTAGGTCCAGTGGTCTATCCATTGACCATCAGCTGCTACAGGGCTGGATAGGGACCATGGTGTTTTCTTTTTGGTTCTAATCATTGTTGTTTGGACCATACCTGTGATTTTATTAGTATAGTGAGAACCAGCAAGGAAATTCATTCTGTCAGTCCAGATCAGTACTTTGTAATTGAGAAACTTGGTTGCCTAGGGACACTGAGAAGTTAAATAACTTGATTAGGGCACAAGGCAAGTAAGTCTTAGAGAATTGGAGCCTTAAATTTCTTTAACTTGAAGATTAGTTTCCCTCCACTATACTATACTTCCTCTCACAATGTCCCCTTAAAGATCTCCTCTCCATAGAGCAAGTACTATAGAAAGTGTTTTCACAAATTTTCTTCAATTAAATTTATTGGAGATGAATTGGCAGAACATTCCCACTGGTAACTGGTCAACAGATAAGAACAATTTTCAACCAAAGAATTGTAAACTATAGCAACCACTCAAAAGAATGCTCTAAGTCATAATCAGAGAAATGCAAATCAAACATCCTCATACCCTGCAAATTGGCAAGTATGAAGAAATATGGAAAGGTCAATTTTAGAGGGCTGTGAAAAGAGAGGTACATTGGTGCATTATTTATATAGTAAAATAAAAAAAATTTTTTTGTTTTCAGTTCTACATTCTCTCCTCTTCGCCCTTACCTCACCCATTGAGAAGCAGAAATGTGATAGCCATTATTCGTACACAGTCAAAGAAAATGGTTTTTTGTTAACCATGTTTCATGTCCCTCCCCCTGCAAAAAAGGAAGAAAAATAAACAAAGGGGAAAATGCTTTAACCTTCACTTTGAGTCCATTAATTCTGTCTGGAGGTGTTTGGCATTTTATATCATGAATCCTTTGGAATTGAATTACCTCATTGATGAGAATTACTAGCTTACTAGCTGTATGATCCTGGGCAAGTCATTTAACCCCAATTGCCTTGCAGAAACAAATGAACAAAAAAGAATTGCTAAGTTTTTCACATTTGATTTTTCCTTAACAATATTGTTGTTACTATATAGATTGTTCTTCTGGTTCTGCTCACTTCACCTTGCATCAGTTTGTATAGGTCTTTCCATGCTTTTCTGAAACCATCCATTCATCATTTATTTTTTTCTTCCTTAATAGTATTTTTTTTACAATTACACAGAAAGATAGTTTTCAACATTCATTTTTTAAGATTTTGAGTTCTAAATTGTTCTCCCTTCCTTCCTTCCCTCCTCATCAACACGACATCAAGCAATCTGATATATAGATATATGTGTGTGTGTGTGTGTGTGTTTAACAATCATGTTAAATATATTTCCACATTAGTCATGTTGTGGAAGAAGATTCAGAACAAAAGGGAAAATCATGAGAAAGGAAAAAAACAACAAAAAAAGAAAATAACATATGTCACTCTGCATTCAGACTCCATAGTTCTCTCTCTGCATGTGGTTAGCATTTTCCATCAGAAGTTCTTTGGAATTGTCTTGGATCATAGAATTGCTGAGAAGAGCTGAGTCTATCATGGTTGATCATTGCATGATATTGCTGTTACTGTGTACAATGTTTTCCTAGTCCTGTTCACTTTACTCAGCATCAGTTCATATAGTCTTTCCAGGTATTTCTAAAGTCTGCCAGCTCATCATTTCTCATAGAATAATAATATTCTATTACATTCATATACTACAACTTGTTCAGCCATTCCCCAGTTGGTGGGCATCCCCTTCAATTTCCAATTCTTGGCCACTATGAAAAGACCTGTAATAATTTTTTTGTACATCTGCATCTTTTTCCATTTTTTATGATCTCTTTGTCATACAGACCTAGTAGTGGTATTGCTGAATCAAAAGGTATGTACAATTTTATAGTCCTTGGGGCATAGTTCCAAATTGCAACAATACATTAGTGTTCTGATTTTCCCACATGCTCTCCAACATTTATAATTTTCCTTTTCTGTCATATTAGCCAACCTGATGTGTGTAAAGAGGTACCTCAGAGTTGTTTTAATTTGCATTTCTCTAATCAATAGTGATTTAGAGCATTTTTTCTTTTGACTATAGATAGCTTTAATTTCTTCATCTGATAACTTCCTGTTCATATCCTTTGAGCATTTATCAATCTGGGAATTACCTGTATTCTTATAAATTTGACTCAGTTCTGTAAATATTTGAGAAATGAGGCCTTTATTAGAGATACTTGTAAAAATTGTTTCCCAGCTTTCTGCTTTCCTTCTAATCCTAGTTGCATTGGTTTTATTTGTGCAAACCCTTTTTAATTTAATGCAATCAAAATTATGCATTTTGCATTCCATAATATTCTCAGTCTTTTGTTTTGTCATGAATTCTTCCCTTCTCCATAAATCTGACAGGCAAACTATTCCTTGCTCCCCTAATTTGCTTATGGTATCATCCTTTATGTCTAAATCATACACCCATTTTTACTTTATCTTTGTCCTTATTTTTGACCTTATCTTCATGTGAGATGTTGGTCTATGCCTAATTTCTGCCATGCTATTTTCCAGTTTCCCCTGCAGTTTTTTTTTCAAATAGTGAGTTCTTATCCCAGAAGCTGGAGTCTTTAGATTTACTACTGTGTCTTGTGTATCTAACCTATTTCACTGATCTACCACTGTATATCTTAGCCAGTACCAAACATTTTGATGATTATTTCTTTATAATATAGTTTTAGATCTAGTACAGCTAGGTCACCTTCCTTTGCATTTTTTTTTCATTAATTCCCATGATATTCTTGAGTTTTTGTTCTTCCAGATGAATTTTGTTATTATTTTTTCTAGCTCTATAAAATATATTTGGTAGTCTAACTGGTATGGTACTGAATAAGTAAATTAAGTAGAATGTTATTTTTAAAATATTATCTCACCCCACTTATCAGCAATTGGTATTTTTCCAGTTGTTTAGATCTAACTTTATTTGTGTTAAGAGTGTTTTATTATTGTGTTCATATAATTCCTAGGTTTGTCTTGGCTAGTTGGCTCCCAAATATTTTATATTGTCTACAGTAACTTTAAATGGAATTTCTCTTTCTATTTCTTGCTACTTGGCTTTTTTGGTAATATATAGAAATGTTGATGATTTATGTGGGTTTATTTTATGTCCTGCAACTCTGCTAAAGCGGTTAATTGTTTCAAGTAGTGTTTTACTTGATTCTCTAGGACTCTCTAAATGTATCATCATATCATTTGCAAAGAGGGATAGTTTTGTTTCCTTATTGCCTATTCTAATTCCTTCAATTTATTTTTCTTCTCTTATTGCTAAAGCTAACATTTCTAGTATAATAATGAATAATAATGGAGATAATGTGCATCCTTTTTTTTACTCCTGATTGTATTGGGAATGCTTCTAGCTTATCCTCATTACACATAATGCTTGCTGATGATTTTTCATGGATACATTTATCATTTCTTACAGCACAATAGAAATCCCATAACATCCATATACCATAGCTTGTTCAGCTATGCCCTATTGATGGGAATCCTATCAATGTCCAATTCTTTGCCTCTGCCAAAAGAACTGCAATAAATATTTTTGTACAGATGAGTCCTTCTCCTTTTTCTTTGACCTCGTTGGTATATAGACTTAATAGCAGCATTACTAGGTGACAGGGGTATTTTTGTTCACCAGAATGGGTGGTCTAGTTCACAGATATACCACCAGAAATTTAGTGAACTTATTTTCTCACATCCCCTACAGTGTTTATTATTTTCCTTTTTTGTCATTTTAGACAACGTGATGGGTGTGAGATGGTACTTCAGAGTGGTTTTAATTTGTGTTTCTCTTATAGTTAGTGATTTACAGCATTTTTAAAATAAGTATAACCATTTTGGAAAGCAATTAGGAATTTTGCTAATAAGGTGAATGACCATATATGTTGATCCATAGACTTCACAACTAGGCTTATATCCAAGGAGACCATCAACAAGAAGAAAATCTCGTGCACACTAAAATATTTATGGTAGCAGTTTTTGTGATAGCAAAAAATTGCAAACAAAGTAGCTGGTCATCATTTGAGGAATGGCTAAACAAATTCTGCTGCATGAACATAATGGAATATTATTCCATAGTAAAAAAAAATGCAGAGAAGTATGAACTGACACAATGTGAAATCATCAGAGCCAAGAAAATGATTTAGACAATGACTACAACAATGCAAATGGAAGAAAAACCATAAAAATAAATCAAAAGGGAATATCACAAAATTATAGGGATCAAGTATGCTTCCAAAAACAAAATCTGAGAAGACATTTCTACCTCTTTGTAGAGGTGGGACGTCTACTAGGTTGGTACACTGCATCTTTTTTTTTTCTTCAGATTTTTAAATATATTTTTCAATTTTTGCTGCTTTTTTCTCTTCCTTTCCTTTTTATTTTTATAAATATTATTTGTTATTTGGGACAGCTGTCTTTTAGGGGTGAGGTTAGTGATCATAGGGAAATTTTTGGTTATGTCAAAAAAAGTCATCAATAAAGAAAAAAACAGAACAAATCAAAAAAGATGTTACGGACTACATCTTAAGCAAGTGAATTCTGTCCAGTCCTTCTCACAACATATTGCCTTCTGATGCAAAAGAAATCAAACATGAGAAACTTACAGCTATATATCTAGAACAGAAAGGGACCTTACAAGTCAAGTAGTCCAATCTTCTCTTTTTTACAGAGGAAGAAACTGAGCTTCAGACACATAAAGTAACTTGGCTAAGACCGCAGGTATTAAGAGGCATAAGCTGTATTTGATCTCTGATTCCAAATCTAGATCTCTTTCTATTTCACTATGCTGTGTCTCTAAATTTCAGCTCTTAAATATGGGAAACTTTAACTCTCAAATATTTCCTTTATATCTTCAGAGATTATAAAACTTTTCCAAATTGCTGAGGTTCTGTGCCTGTTACTCTGAAACACAAGATATATCTCTTATCTTATTCTGAATAAACCTAATCAAACAAAGGTGCATTTCAATCTGAAATTCCAGATTAGTCTTTTAGATGTATAGATACAGGGGGTAACAGGAGAAACAAATTCACAGAATTCTAGAATCTGAAGTTGCCCTGGACTCATATTTTCTAGGGCACTCCTTTTATGCATAAAGAAAGCATAAGGCCCAGAGAGGTACTATGACTTAAGCCGCTTCACACAGCTGGTTATTCAGGGTCAGAACAAGAACAGAAACTCCTAGCCCACTTCTCTTTTGACTTCACTGTGTCTTTTCCTTGGTCACTTTTCATAGGTCTTGGCTTCTTTTCTTATTCTTTCTTGCATAAAGATGAAAACATTTTCAGAGATTGAAGAGTTGGAGAGAGGAAGAAATTTTAAAAATTATCCAACAATCAAAAGCCCAATGTGTTCTATTTAAGGGAGTAAAGTGAGAAACTGTAATTTAAGTCAATTTCATGAGTACTCCAATATGAAGCTTTATTGGATTTTCAATTATAATTAACAGAATAATAACTAAAGATGTAAACAGAAACAGAAATGACTGTACTATCAAACACCTGCTTCATAATTATTTGAACAACAAAATGTTTTTGAGTCTCCTACTTATTTATAATCCTGGCATGTTTTTTTTTTCCAAATGCCTGTCTATGTATCAATCTGCTTAATTATTTTACAGCTCTGCTCTATATAAAAAAAAACAAAAAAACCCTCCAAAACCCCCAAAACAACAACTAAAAAAAACACTCCCGAACATAAAAACCCACATGCAAAAAAAAAATCACATTTAGAAAATAACCAGAGCCAGGTGATAAACTAGAGGAAAGAATACTATCACAGAGAGGTCAGTTCAAGTTACTAGAGCTAATAAAGTAGGAAAAGGCAAAAGTAATTGAAAGTCCTCCTAAATTAAATCTTTAGTTAGAGACATAAAAAATATCTCTCTCCCCCTCCTCCACCCCAATTACCAATTAGGAACTTAAAGTTAGTGGACATATGATAATTGTAGTTCTGAAAGATAGTGAATTGGGTTGGGAGAGGTTTGGAAAATATCCTTACTGAATTATTGTTATGTATAAGCCACACTTCTCCACCCGCCCCATGAAGGAGGCCTATGTACAATTTTCGTTTGGCATCCTAACCATCTCAGATTTGGTTTGAGCAGTGCATTTTCATTTCATTCATCATTTAAAGACAGATAATCAGAAAGTCATTACATTGGCTGACACCAGACCCTTCGCTCGATTGTATTGTAATTGAGCACCGCAGAGCGGTTGCCAGATCTAATGGATAATGAATATATTATGTCAGTAGAGCCGCCTCAGTAAAGCTCCAGGGGAATAGGAGGAGGAGGCTGCTGCGGTGACATATAGGGTCACAGATGTTGCGCTGATTTACTGATGGAGCGATTGTGTAATTAGGTAATCAATGACGGGTACAGCACTGTTTGTGGGCGGCGCGGTAGGCAAATATGAAGACTCCATGAGTGTATAGGCTCACCATTTATTCAACATAATTTGGGAAGGCTATGCTTTGCTTTGGATTATGTTTGTAGAAGTTCTTGACCATTACAAGGCGAATTGTGTAGGGCAGAGGGACTTGGCAGCCTGACGAGACTCAATGACAGCAGGATGAGAACACTTAGCCCGGCACTTGTGATCCCATTTCCTTCATCAAGCACATTTCTATCCCAGTCCAGGTCCTTCTTGTGCCAGCAAAGGAGAAATGGCTGGCTTTAGGGAATTGCATTGAATCTCTCCTTCCAGTAGGGCATACAGAGGAAAGGATTTTCCTGATTGTTAAATTGCATCCTAGGGGCCAAGAAAGTTTATCAGGTTCCACCCAAAATTAAATGGCTTATTCCTTTCTCAGCATGTCTGAAAGCCCTTTAACAAATCAATTCACTAGAACATTTCCTCTTGTAAAGTCCATTTCCCACAGTGATATTTGCTTACCTACCTACATTTCAGCCACAGGGCAAGCCTGTGAATCCACCAAATCACATACAAGGTATATTTATCATGAGCACCCACCTGATTCATGATGAAAAGATGATATTTTATTTTAAATACAAGTTCCCTGTTCTAACCTCAATATTCCAGGCTTGGCTCATTCAAGGAGCTGGATCATAATACTAAATGACTCCAAAGCCACTATACCATGCATACCTCTTAGAAATGCCATGATGAGGAAAAAAATAAAGAATAAAAAATAAAAGACTTGGCAAAAGAGTGAAACCAATATAGGAATTAGGACTATCAGATATAAGCTAGTTTACTTCTGGGAGAATATAAGGTCATGAAGTACATGAAAAGTTTTCATTTCTATTTTTATATCTTCAGCATCTAGCATAGCTCCTGACACATAAAAGTTTTGCTGAGTTGAATTGAGTTGATTGGTAAACTGCAACCCAAATTGTATGTGGTTTATGCAATGAATCTTCTTCAAAGTATAGAACTTAGATGGTATGGTGGACAAGAAAGAACACCAAGTTGAGAGTTCAGAAGGCTTGGGTTTAAGTCCCAGCTCTGATACTTGCTAAGTGGGCATTACTTATCTAGGCCTCAGTTTCTTCATTTATAAAATGAGGGGGCTGTACCTGGTGGCCTCCAAGTTTCCTTATAGCTCTAAGCCTATGAACCTATGATTTACACAGTGACTCAGATTCAAGCCTCACTATAGATCCTTACTTCTAAAATCCAACGTGGTTTAGTCCTCACTACTCTACCACTGCAATGATTGGAGCCTTTCCACACCTTTCTGATATTATGACATTGCTCAACATAGCTGATTGTTAGAAAGGATCCAGGCTGGGGCTCAAAAAGGAAGAACTAGATAGGGTCTGTTGAAACCAGGTTAAAAACTGAGAGTTACAATATCAGAAGGTACCTGAAAAGAGTCAAGATCCCTTTTCAGACCAACTTGTACTTATCCCGACAACTGTTCGTTGAGCTCATTTTGTGAGGGAAAATACTGGGACATTTCAGCCTAGACAGACAAACTTGTAGGACACAGAGAGATGGAACGTGATGTCAGAGAGAAAACTAGTTAAAACCAGAGTTTCACAAGATCAAAGAAAAGAGAGAGAGAGAGAGAGAGAGAGAGAGAGAGAGAGAGAGAGAGAGAGAGAGAGAGAGAGAGTGATTAGAGGCAAGATTTTAGATTGCAAGAGTTTGGAGCCAGGAGATACTCAGTCTTAAAGATAGCACTGGTACAGTAAGTTTTAAATGAAGCTGTGCAGATGCTAGCTTCTTTCTTCCAATTTACCCAAATCTCCGTCAGCTAGGAGATTCCTCTTATGCTTCAAGTGCTTTCATTATTCTCTATGAACATTATAAGGTATTAGACTCACTCAAACTCCTGGCAGCTGGATCATTCTCCAAAATGCCCCTACCTTTATGTGCACCCTGGGCCACTGCAATAACATGCCCTAGCCTTTGCCCTAGCCTTTCTCTGCTCCTATCCACCCTTGACACTATGATCAGAGCAATCTATCTGATCATTTCATTCTGCTCAAAAAGCTTCCATGGGTACTTCCTCCTAGTAACCGCTGAATGAAATCCAAACTTTTGAGCCTAGAATTTAAGTCCCATCATAATCTTGCACCACCCTATCTAACTCCAGCTGCTCCCCACACCTTTCATGCTGTATGCTGTAGACAAACCAGCTTACTCAGAATCTCTTGCAGACTTCCTGTGCTCTATGGCTTTTATGCCTCTGTTCATGCTATTTCTAATGCCTAGAATGCCCTCCCCCCCATTTCTGCTTCCTAAAATCCTTAACAACATAATTCAACTGTTACCTCCTGTATGAAAAAATTCTATGATGCCAGTTAAAAAAAAATCTTTCCTACTCCCATTCCCATATAACACATTGCCTCTAATGCATTTGCCCTATTTTATTCTACTTATGTTTGTGTGCATGTTAGTTACCCTAGTGCATTATAAGCTCCTTGACAGGAGGGACCATGTGTTATTCATCTTTATCTCTTCTTCATGACTTAGCTCATAGTTTTAAGTAAGCCCTTAATAAGCATCGCAGAATGGGGGGGGGGATAGAATAGAATTGGGATGGAGTGGGGTGGGATAGAATAATGACAGTAGAAAAACATTTGGGTTATGTGTCTTTCACTCGTTCAGATTTTCATAAGAGGCACTTAGATTCTAGCTCTCTTCATATTAAAATGGTTTCATACATGTCATAACAATAGATAAGGGATGATTAATATTTTTGGGACAGGACCTCTTATTTCATTAGTGCAAGAAATTCCTAGTGAGGATATTCACTGTTGTGACAATCAAATAAGGTAATATCTGTAAAATGCTTAGCATAGGGTGTGGCACATAGCAGGCATTCAGTAAGAGTTCCTTTCCTCACCTTCCTATACCAAAGGAGACTGTCACCTGCTCTGTGCTCAGTGCCTAGGGCACTGAGGGCTGAAGTGACTTATCTAAGGTCACATTGTCAACATTTGTTATAGATGGGACTTGAACCGAAGTCTTCCTGTGACCTGTACTAATTCTCAATCTACTACACTTCATGACTCTTCTCTTTATATGTCATGTTTTACTTTTCTAATTTTGGCACAAATGTTAACATCTTATAGTAACTATTGTATGCACATAGTAGAGAGTAACATCTTTCCTGACCTCTGACGTGACATCTTTCAGAATGCAGGGTACTGTCTCAGACTCTTTGATAACTAAATGTTATAATAAGCAAATGATCTAAACTCCATGCAGTTGTAACTTAAGCCTGCACCGAAACTGAGCTAGTTGTAGATGAAACACAGGTACAATGCAGTACTGGGCTGAGACAGTACAGGGCTTTGTTTAAATGAGGAAGGACACCATCTCCTCTGAAAGGTACAGGAGGAAATTTAGGCGGGCAGAATGTAATTACCCAAGGTGGAACTGGCCAGGTTAGAGAAATTCATACTTCCATAGCCTGTCATTTCAGGTGTCATGGGATTTTTCCCCCCTCCAGATGCCAGGGTGGTCAAGATCCAAGGTTTTTTTCCTTGTTTGTTTTTATCTGAAGGAGACATGTGGAATAGAGCAATGAACACTAAGCTTGAGGTTAGAGGTTAGATTCCCAGTTTTGTCACTTACTCATTATAATGAATCACTGAACCTTTTGGAGCTTTGGTTTCCTAATTTGTTAACTTGTGATGCAAATGATTGCACTATCTACCACATGGAATGGCTATGAGAGTCAAACAGGAAAGTCCATGTTCTTTTATTTGAATTTTTTATTCCAGTGTTTTTTAATTTGAAAATGTTGTACACATGTGATTTAGGATAACAATCATCATCATCATCATCATTCATCATCATCTCCATAATTAGTACTATTACAAGAATGAAGTTCTCCATTGGAATGAGGCTTATCTACTATATCCAAGATCTCTTTCCTGAACGAGTGGTAAAACTACTATTAGTTGGCTAATTCCATGAGATCACAGATTTAGAGCTAACAGCAACATTAGAGGTTAGGGTACAATCATCTCATTTTATAGATGAGAAAACTCAGGCTTATACAGGTTAAGTGATTTGCCCAGGGTCACACAGCTTGTAAATGTCTCAGCTAGAATTCAAACACATCTCCCTGACTTCAATTCCAGAGCCTTAGACCCTAAACATTTTATTTCTCATCCTTGTACTGTGGCATTTATTTCATAACAATGATAATCTAACAATAACTTTAAGACACCTGGTAATTCTTGGCTTTCTATAGATATTATTTCCCAGGCTGCCTTATTAAATGAAATACAAATAACATATTTCCTGAGAAACAAATAGTACATAACAGAAGTTCAAAATTTCTCATACATTTTTTCTGGTTCTTTTTTTTTTTATATTTCAAGGCTTACATTTGCTAAGTTCACAATAAAAAGAAAAAAAAACTATTTTAAAATAGAAACTGGCTAATCAATCCTTTCTCATTTCTCATGCAAATTTTATCTTTGTATGATAGAAACCAAATATAATGGTGCTTTTAATTTGGGGTGGGGGATTTTGTTCAGTGTTTGAGTCAGTCAGTCAATAAGCATTTGTTAAGCAGCTATCAGGTGCTGGACGTTGTGCTAAAGAGAGACAAAGAAAAAAGCAAAAAGAGATAGGCTAAAAAAGGCTAAAGAGAGAAAAAGAAAAAGGTAAAAAGAGATAAGCTAAAGAAGTCTAAAGAGAGAAAAAGAAAAAGGCTCTTGACCTCAAGAAGCTCACTGTCTGATGAGGGAGAAAAGATGCAAACAATTATGAATGAACAAAATACATACAGAATAAAGTGGAGAAAATTTCAGAGGGAAGGTATCAAAAAAGACTGAGAAAGGGATCTTGCAGAAAGTTGGATTTTGGCTAAGACTTGAAAAAAGCCAGATGTCAGGAAACAGAGAGAATGAGGAGAATTCCAAGAATGGAGGACAGCCAGTGAAAATACATGAAGTCAGGAGATGGAGTGCCTTATGTGAAGGACAGCAAAGGATACAGTGTCAATGGATCGTAGAATATGTGGAGAAGAATAAAGGGTAAGAAGACTGGAAAGGTAAGAAGGGGCCAGATGTTTCATAACCAGATACAGTCCCTCTTTCATTTCGCTTCATGCTTGTCCTTCATATACCATCCAAAGGATGACAAGCCACATAGCCAAGGCAACAAAGATGTGGAAACAATAGCTTATTGGCTTCTTTTTAAAAAAAATTATTTTTAATTTTCAACATTCACTTCCATAAACTTTTGAGTTTTCAAATTTATCCCCTTCTCTTTCCTTCCCCCTCCCCAAGATGACATGCAATCTGATATAGGCCCTACATACAGATTCATATTAAACATATTTTCACTTTAGTCATATTGTAAAGAAGTATTAGAATCAATGGGAGAAACCACAAGAAATAAGAAACAAAACAAGAAAAGAAAAAGAGAGCAAAGAGTATGCTTCGATCCGCATTCAGACTCCATAGTTCTTTCACTGGATGTGGAGAGCATTTTCCATTGTGAGTCTTTTGGAGCTGTCTTAGATCCTGGCATTGCTGAGAAGAGCCAAATCTATGAAAGTTAGTCATTGCACAATGCGGCTGTTACTGTGTACAATGTTCTTCTGATTCTGCTCACTTCACTCAGCGTCAGTTCCTAAGTCTTTCCAAGTTTTCCTGAAGTTCATCTGCTCATCATTTCTTATAGCACAATAATATTCCATTACATTCATTTACCACAGCATGTTCAGCCATTCCCCAATTGATAGGCAACCCCTCAATTTCCAATTCTTGGCCACCACAAAAAGAGCTACTATAAATATGTTTATACATATGGGTCCTTTTCCCATTTTTATGATCTCTTTGGGGTAAAGACCTGGAAGTGGTACTGCTGAGTCAAAGGGTATACACAGTTTTATAGCTCTTTGGGCAAAGTTCCAAATTGCTCTCCAGAATGGTTGGATCATTTCACAATTCCACCAACAATGCATTAGTGTTCCATTTTTCCTACATCTTCTTCAACATTTATCATTTTCTTGTTTTGTCATGTTAGCCAATCTGATCAGTGTGATGTGGTACCTCAGAGTTGTTTTGATTTGCATTTCTCTAATCAATAGTGATTTGGAGCATGTTTTTCATATGACTATAGATAGCTTTAATTTATTCATCTGAAAACTGCCTGTTCATATTCTTTGACCATTTATCATTTGGGAAATGACTTGTATTCTTATGAATTTTACTTAGTTCTCTATATGTTTTAGAAATGAAGCCTTAATCAGAGACACTGGCTATAAAAATTGTTTTCAGCTTTCCTCTTCCCTTCTAATCTTGGTTGCATTGGCTTGGTTTGTGCAAAAACTTTTCAATTTAATGTAATCAAAATTACCCATTTTCCATCTCATAATGTTCTCAATCTTTTGTTTGGTCATAAATCTTCCTCTTTTCCATAGATCTGACAGGTAAACTATTCCTTGCTCTCCTAGTTTGCTTATAGTATCAGCCTTTATATCAAAATCATGCACCCATTTTGACTTTATTTTGGTGTAGGGTAATTGGCTTCTTTTGTAATGTTTTGTCGGTAGAAAGGGGACATTTTTTCTTTTTCAGTCAGAAACAACCCTCTGTCTATGATATGGGTTGAAAGTTTCTTTACTGGAGAAAATATACTAGAATAAAAGAACATTTGGTTCATAGGGGGTTCTCTGTTTTCTCTCCTCATCTCATTTCAATAGCATCATGGGATTTGGCTTAGGGAGTTAGTTCTTCAATTCAATTTAAATTGAATTGACTCAATTCTACTCAACAAGGTACTCTTAAGGACCTTTCCCTCTGTTGTGGTGCTATCTCTATATCTCAGCCTTTAGGGCCAAGATGCTGCCTGGGCCTGGCATCTTCTGCCTCTGCATTGCCAAACTTAGTGGCTGTCTGCTGGCTATGATGCTGTCCTGAGTCTTCCTGATGGCTTCGTTGATATCACCTGTCCCTGTAATAATGGAATGCTCTGTTACTGGCAAGAAATCACTGGCAAACAGGAATCTTATGAGGACTTTTTTTTAAACATGGCAGAGATAAACCTTCTATCTTGCTTGATAGCCTCACTATTCAGGGGAAGCAAATGAAGTGGCTTGCTTTCCGAATATGTCTAAGACACATGAAAATAAAGTAAAACAATGTTCTGAGGAGATTATTTCAGAGCAGAGAAACGAGGCGTTTTAAATCTTCCTTCCTACAAGGGCAATAGCTCTTTTTATGGGACAATCTGTGTAGTGTGCAATCTTTCCTTCAACTTTCATTTTCTAAACAGCTTTGTCCATGGTAGCCAAGCTGACTACACATTATGACAAAATGTATGATAGAGATGATTTTTAATGGAATTTTTCATTGCCGAGGAAGTAATGATACCATAGCTTCACGGCACAGCGTCTTATTCTGGAGATGATCTGTCATTTCATTCTTGTCATTCAAAGAGCTACCTTCCCTTCCTCTCTCCCTGTAAAGCAAAACATTCAGTGTTCTCATCATCTGAGAACTCTAACATTGCCAAAAAAAAGGCCTTCAACAACATTATTGTCTGTCATCAATCAATCCACAAGTTCAAATGACAAAATACAAACTGTCAAACATATACTTTTGTCTGTCAAAATGGTATTATTTGCTGTACACTTAATGTACATCTTTATATGCTAAAGCCAATAGGCAGCAGTGCTTGAGCTGAGAGTGAGAACAGTTTACAAAGGAAGCTTCTTTTTAGAGATGGGGTCTTTCACAAGGATTGTGTAACCAGTTTTCATTACCCTAAAGTTATTTACTTGTATCTGTATAGACCAGAAATGCTAATACAATGCTCCAAGCATCTCAGGTGTATCACATGTAATGGAAATGAATACACTCACCTTTGCCCAACATCAGGGACAGATTTTGTCATCCTGACTCCTTGATTTCTAAAGTGATAATGAGTTATTAAAGGGAAATTAGCATGTTCAGGGTACATGTCTAACCTTCAAAGAAAATGTCATGGAAGGTAACCAGATAATATCACCCAGTTCCCTGTCCAAGGCAATACACTCAACTAGATGGTATTTCTTAGGTTCCAACAGAAATTGAATGGAGGGGAAAATCCTTTCCAATGTTAAACACAGCAGTTTACCAAATCCATGTCTTTAAGATTTCTATCCCAAGTCGTGGTTACACATACAAATCTAGGAAACTTATTGTGAAAAAAAGGGAGAGAACCTTTAGGTGAGGGTCAAAAGGAGATATAAACCAGCTAGCTGGATGCAAGGAAATAACATTTTATTAGAAGATATCCAGAGAAACTGTACACAAGACTGAAGAATAATACAAAAGAGAGGAGTGATCCTAGAAGAATAGTTTCAGAAGTGCTAAATAAAGCATAGAAAGAATTGAGGCTGATAATGAAAGTTAAACCGATCTCAGATTTTTATTACAGCATTGACAGCATTCTTTATTTCCCTCCATAGAAACCATTGATGAAAAAGTTACACAAGGATCAATCCCTAGGACACTATCAGAATTCCTTCTAGGGTGATATCTAGGGGACAGCAAGAAGGCTAAACTATTTAACTCTTAATATGGTACTATCTTCTTTGGAGAATGATCTTTGGACTAGGAAGGATAGGGCAGAAATGGTTAGCAGAGATGAAACTCAAGATTGGTGATGAAGACAGGACAAGAAAAAACATCTAGTTAGTTGCTCTCAGTAAAATCAAGTCACCTGGCTTGGAAAACTACATTTTAGAGTACTGAGAGAATATGGAGATGCAATTTCAGAGTCTTCATAAGTAATCTTTAAAACATTATAGGAAATGGGAAAGGAGCCACAGTACTAGAAAAGTCTATGTGTTTCAATTTTCAAAAGATGGGTAAGGAAAAAAAAACAGTGAGCTCAACTTCTACTTTCGTAAAAATTCTAGAACACATAAAAAAGGGATGGTTTGTGTCCATTTAGAAAGGGAAGTAGTGACTGCTAAAAGTCAACATAGCTTTATTAAGAAC
Source organism: Phascolarctos cinereus (assembly GCF_003287225.1). NCBI lineage: Eukaryota > Metazoa > Chordata > Mammalia > Diprotodontia > Phascolarctidae > Phascolarctos > Phascolarctos cinereus. Next base: position 401,088,636 of record NW_027555625.1, on the reverse strand, counting down.
AGGTCAAATGAGGTTAAACTAGTTTCTTTTATTGATAGGATTACAAGATAGATACTGATTGACTGACTGTTCCTACTGAGTTGATATCTCATGGAAGGAAATTCTAATATTGTCCTAGGAATTGATTCTTGTGCAACTTTTTCATCAATGGTTTCTATGGAGAGAAATAACGAATGCCTGTCAATACTCTAAACCTGAGGGCTGGGGATAGGAAAGATGGTAGATGACAAAGTCGGAACTCAAATTAATTGTTTTTATCAGCTACAAAATGCTTCAGATGTAATAGGATAAACTGTAATTGGTACAGATAAAAGTTCTGAAATGGGAGGGTTTGCATAAACTTTCAAGGTACCAGATGGAAGATGTGTGGCTAGAAAACAGTGCTTGTGGAAAAATTCAGGGGTGTGAGTATATCACAAGGTCAATGTGAATTAATAGTGTTCTATAGAGACCAAAAAGAGATGATTCTTCATAATCTACATTAGGAAAGGTGTACATGGCTGGGAATGGTGGCAGAAGTCACTCTACTGGAAAGGTGAAGCTGGTGGTTTAGAGGTTCTGAGCTACAATGAGCTAAGCTGATAAGCTAATTGGGCATCTGCACTGAGTCAATCCAGGATTATACAGCTAGTATGTGACAGAGGCAGGACTGGAACCCAGATCTTCCTGGCCTTAGGACCAGTTCTCTTTGTGTGATGTCATACTGCCTCCCATGTTCATCTACAGGTAGGTATTTTATTATATTTACTGGATTCTGACCTTGATAAGGAAAAATAGAAAGATGGAAAACAAACTTAATTACAATCCCTAACACCTCCATCTCCTATCATATTAATGAAATATCTGCTTATTTTATCATTATCATTTCAGAACAGCTTTTAAACCTAGATTGCTAGCTACATAGTAGTTATTTTTCTTTTCAAAGGAGAATTATGTTGTTGTTGCAAATGCCACAACCTTTATGAATGCCACACATCCCTGTCTTTGAATTATGAATCACTGAAACCAGACTGTCAGTCTGTCCTGCGTTCATTGTCAATGCCTCATTTGTTCTACATTATTAAAAACTAACTACAGCCTTTCATTAATGACCAGGTAGCAGCATCCTTTAGGGTGGACTGTGATGGGGGTGGGTAGGGTGGATTGGATTTCCTGTTTTCTTTTTTAAATTGAAGTTTTAGCAACAGAATCTTCCACATTCTTTTTGGGGGTTTGAAACTTAAAGGCTGAGAAGAAAAATCGAAGTGATGCTAATGAAGCCACATCATAATGTAACCGTGAAAACACACTACAATACATTTTTTTTTTTAGGATCTGAAATTTTTTGCCTTTTTGAGACAATGGGGAAAGAACTCTAGCTCAAGTCAGGAAACCTGGCTTCTAGTCATGGTTTAGTCACCAACTAGCTGATTAAGTGTGGCCTAGTCACTTTCTCTCCTCACAATCTGTTTCCTTACTTGTAACATAGGCTGGATTAAATGATTCCTATGTTGCTTTTAAGATATAAAATCCTATAGCATTCCATTAAAACTTTGCCATGTGACACTGGATTTATTTTTTTTAACATAAAGATTCTATGACCTTTCAAAAGCTGAAAGCCCTTAGTTTTAATGCATAAATACTATGTGTTATAATACTTCTTACTTTAGCCCACCAGACTAAATATGACACTTAATGTTCTGAGCAGAAGACCTGAAATGGGGGGAGAAGCAAAGGGGGAGGAGGTGCTGGGTTTTAAATTGGCAAGAGCAGTCATGTTCCTTTTAGTGAGCAAACCATGCTGTCTATGTATTCCATTTCATTCTTAATTTCAGTTTTGCATGGCCTTCTAAAAGCATTTCACAGGTGTTTGCTGGAACTCATTAGACCATTTGGAACTCCTTCATGCTCCCTAAAAGGCAATTAAAATGTGTCTGCAAATTACCTCATGTGGGCCAAAGCACAGCTGCCTCTCTTCCCCTGTTACTACTCTATGTTTCCAAACAGAGAAGGAAACTGCTTGGAAACCACTAGTTGATGGGGGCAAAGGTGGCCTTGTGGGTCACCTTATTTCTTTCCTCTCTGACTGTCCACACACTTGATGTTCTTTTCAAAGGGCAAAGAAAAGGTGGGAAGGAGTCGACAGATGCAGTTGCTTAATGAAATAGAGGCTGCAAATTCTACCAGAGCAAGGTCTTGAATAATTCTCACTCCCCCTACTGAACCAAGAGTTTCAACTTTTCAAAGCCCCTTCTTCTGGGACAGTAGTCAAACATAAGTATATGTAGGCCATTAAGTTTTACTGGATTCAAAATCCTGGGGCTTGCTTAAGTATGGAGAAAAGGATTCTTGAATCAAGGTGCTAATCTTCTAGCATCTGTTTATTATCTGCCAGGATTTCTCACTACAAAAAGAACTCAGCATGATTTAATGATAGGAGAGCATGTTTGTATGGGTCATATAATGTAATGAAAAAATTCTTTTTTTCTGAGATTTCACCTCTGCAAGCTATCTAAAGACTTACCGATGCATTCAAAAGAACATGCTACTTACTAAAACAAGGTTCTTATAATTTAATTTGTATCAAAGTTGTCCTTTGCTCAATTTTCTTACCATAAACCAAGACTTTCTTGATTTTATTAAATGGCCAAGTCCTTGAGTTTCAATTAAATCAGTCTCAACTCTGATATGAAAAGGTATAAATAGAATTGAAAACTAGAATTAAGCAATAATGAATTGCATTATTTCCTAAAATCTTCAGCCGTAATATCAACATACATGATTATGTCCTTTCCTGAATACTGAATACCAATAATAAATTACTCTGTTCTTACATTTTAAATATTTAGTAACAAGCAGATAAAGTACAGACTGGAATTTTGTAGCAGGAAGATTTACACACTTAAATGCACATGTATTTGGATAGGGCAACTGACTTCAGGTACAATAAATTCATTCTTTTGAAAGTGGTTAGCTAAAATGGAATAGGTCTAACTTTTTCTCAGAGCACTGACAAAGAGCCAATCTTCAGTAACTTATATAAAACTACTTAGAACAACTAACAACTATAATGTGCTTTGTGATTATGATATGCTAAATGATAAAGCACACAGTGTATGGAAAGCTGGCCTTGAATTCAGGAAGACCTGGATTTAAGTCCCTTCTCTGACACATATAGTTATGGAATCATGAGAAATTCATTTAACTTCTCAGTACCCCCAGGCAACTTTCTAGGACTAAGTTATAGACAATGAAATTCTAGTTTCGCATCAGTGAAGAGTGTCTGCACACTGAGTTTCTTCCACCTATTAAATCACAGGTCTGGATAAAATAGTCACATAAACACAAATCTTTTCATGAATGCTGTGAAAGAGAGACAATGGCAAAGAAGCAGAATACTGGCTGAGGGAATTTACTGGCCCTGAGACTGCCTTAGAAGCTATACCTGCCTGGCAGGAATCTTGAAATGGCTGGGAATTGGGCTCTGACGCTACCATTGATCGGCCAGTACCATAGCCAAAGGGAGGAAAATACACCTCAAAGAAATAAAGTTGGAAAGAGCTGTAGGTTAAGCCTACTTAAAACTATGTGATGATCAACATAACTACAGAAAACAGTGAAATAAATGTCACTCCTTCATTTTCTGGTATGAAAAGAAGGGAATATTTACTGGAACAAATAAAAAATATTAATCTTAATCTTTCTGGAAATGCTTCAGGTAGATGATACTGATCACTATAGCAAGCAAAGCATTAGAGTATATGAAATCAACAGAAGATATGAATATTTTCTTTACCAGTATTATATCATAACAAAATTGCATACTGATCTTATCAGTTATAGGCAAGGGCTTTATATTGCTTTTTATCAGTTATACTATCAGCTCTAATTCTCACAACAATATATCATAGACTAATGCAAGGCAATCATAAAGGTAACTTCATCCTTTAGTTCAGATTAGATGAAATAAAAAGTTAAAATATAGAATTACTTAAATCTAAAAGGGAGGCAAGTTTAAGAACACAAGGTCTTTGAAATTTTAGCATGGAACTTCAGAAAGTTTACATAGTAACAAAATAGATGACAAACATAATAGTCAAGTCCCAAAGAATTTTGAAGAGGAGATGAGCATACTTAGATGGGAATTTTGAAAATCCCCTTTTAATTTTGACAGCAGAATTCAAATAGAAAAAGCAATGAGAGAGAAAGAGAGAGAGGCAGAGTCAGAAAGATAAAAACAGAAAAACAGAGACAGAAATATTTTTTAAAAGCCTGGTATTTGTTTTAAGCTTCATTGAGGAACACATTATCCCATAATATTTGATAGAGTATAAAAGCATTTTGGTACCTGAAGAAACAGTAGATATGGTAGCCATGGCCAGAGTAAGAATTATAGTATGAAAGATAGACTTATAAAAATACTATTAAATGTAAGTGTCAAGCACTATCATGGCAGAAATTATCTGAGAAATCTATTCAAGACCTGCAGAAAGGCACTGGAAGACTTCATCAAATTAGAGCTGGTATGTAATATGTAGAAAAATTGAATGACAATTAAAGACCAAAACCAAAAAAAAACCATAGAGAGAATTCAGAAAGCACAGCTATATTAGAAATTCTAGATTCCTTTAATCAGCAATAGAAAATAACTGTCAAAAGATTAAGGTCATATAAGCAGTCCAAAGAACAATAAAAACACTTTAACAGTAATAAAAATGTTACTAAAGTGGATCAAGAAGCAGGGGAAATCAGAGGAAAGGAAGAACCCACAAAGAAGAAGAATGTATAATTTCAGATCATCTATTAGATTTCAAGAATTCCAAAACAATGAAAATACAATTTGGATCAAATGTGAAGCAGAAACATGCACACCATTAACATAATGAATGACAGAAGAGTTACATCAAAGGAGGTGCAGAAATCCTGCTGTTATTTGGATGTTTCAGTTGCATTTGACTCTTCATGACCCTACTTGGGGTTTTCTTCACAAGGATACTGGAGAGGTTGGCCATTTCCTTCTCCAGCTCACTTTACAGATGAGAAAACTGAGGTAAATGGGATCAATTGACTTGTCCAGTTTCACACAGCTGGCAAGTATCTGAAGCCGGATTTGAACTCAGAAAGATGTCTTTCTGACTTTAGGCCCTGAACCACCCTATGCACTGTGCCATCTACCTTCCCAGATAGAAATTCTAGCTTCTCTGTCATATTGGAAACCAGCAGGGCCATATAAACAGGGCCATAATTAGTGGCTAAAATATTTCACAGTGGTTCATGAATTACCAGCAAAGCATTTTATCAGCTTGCTCTCAGAAAAAAAAAGCCTGATTCCACCTTTCTTGACAGAAAGAATTACATATCTTGCAGTAAATAAGGATACCAGTGACTCCTACAAATGTAAACCAGTTTTTTTTTTATGCATTTTATACAAAACATTCACAACTTGTGTCTTAAAAAATCTATTAATGCTTACTAGGAAATACATTGGCTGATGATAAAAAAGTCAGGGGCACAATGAGTAACTTATTACCTATTCAATAATTATTGAACAAGTTACCCCAAATTATAATAACACTTAAATTGCCTCTATTGCTTATTGCAAAGTCTTTGACCCAGTTCTTCACTCATGACTCAGTCATGCATATTGCAAATATATAAAGCTGACCCAAGTATATTGTAACTGTTGGATTATTTGATTTTCATATGGGATGTTTATCTCTATTTAAAATATGTCATCAACATAATGCCAAGAATAATTTATATAAAATGTGCTACTTTTTGGGGAGGCAGTTTAAAGCCTTTATGGTTCCGCCTACTTTAGAACCTGTTTTTAATCACTTCCAGATATGATTATGGCTTCCAAGTTGATGAATGATTCATAACAAAATATCTTATTAATTACTTTACGTATATGTTTGAAATAAAGTTTTTATATATATACACACATATATGTACACGCACACACATGTATATATCCACTGCAAAATATATTAAACACCTTCTCCTTTGCACGTAAGCTTTCTCCAATTACAAAATGTCATTTAGACTTGTTAAATGTAAAATTCTTAATATACATCAAAGATAAACAAAGAATGAAGGTTTCATGCTTAAATTCAAAGGTGAAATTGAATCAAAGGATGAAAGTGATAATTACAAATACCTTGGTATCTTCCAGATATGATACATTAGTCATAAAACTTTCGAGGAGAAAGCCATGCCTGTGTATGTGAAGAGATTTATTGGCATCTTGGAATTAAAGCTCAATAGGAAGGTCATATTTAAAGCAACTGCTACCTGAGCGATAGCATTCTCATTGTCAAGTTTTGGAAATGTAAAATGGATCATAACAAATGATCCCTTAGCAAAAAGCCATACAATAATAATGAAACACAGAGATCATCCTGTTAAGGTAGCTTTGGAAAGATTGGAACTCCTTTGCCTAATAGGAGGAAAAGGATTGATATCTTTATTCTAAAAACAAGTGATAAAGAGATTGAAATTTACGTAAACACTCCTGGAATGAGAGGACATCACTTCTTGAACAGTAATGAAGGCTAAAAATAGGTACAAACTAACAAATCATTCAAATGTAACTGAAAGTGGCTTATGTTTAGATGCATGGTTAAATAGCTAAGATCCAAGGCTGCAATTAAAATGTCCTCCATAGGTGACACCTACCTAATAATATTTCAATAAAGACATTTCAGTCAAGTGGCTGAGACATACAGATAACTTTATAGACATCAAAGGGTTAGTAATGGAGCCAGCTCACCCCCAAAACTTACATATGAGTTATTCTTAAGGAACCCAGACTTAATAAGAAATGCAAATTTTGCAAAGAAATGGTGAAAGTAGCAGAATACATTATTTTCATTTATAAAAAACTAGTGCCTACTATTCTTATTAGGACATGACCTGAGAATTAGAATTATACTACAGAAGCTCACAATCTTTCACAAATTAATCGATAGCAAATCTCGATACTACAAATACAGAACTTAGAATACTTTTGAAAATTCAATAAGTAAATTGTATTGGGACCATATTACCATCTTATCATTAGATAGATGTAATCAGACTCTCACTTTATGAAGAAAATATGAAATCCATATTACTTTCATGTATGATGAAAATAGTGATTATTTGCCACAACTGCTTGCATTTAACATTAATTCATAAAAAAAATTGAGAATGTTTTTAATTGATATTGCCATATGAAAGACTGATTATGTCCAGACTGTATGCAATAAAAAAACTTTCAAATTATAAAGAATTAGTAGAAAAAAAATCAAAATTATGTGAGAAAAGGATGAGATATAGTAGCCCATTTGTCTTGTCTATTATTGACATTGTCCTTAAGATGATTTCAGTAAGCCTACAGAGGATGAACTAACACCTATTCGTTATTCAATTACAGATAGCAATTATTTTATCTTTCTGTGCAATAGTAGGACGTGAAACATAAATCACAGAATAATAGTGACCTGTCTAATCTTTATTTCTCTGTGAATTACATAAAATGACAAAGAATTCTAATAATAATATTAATAATAATTAAGAATGGTATAAAAAGCATCTAGAAACGTGGGATATGTAACAAAGTGTATTGATATCGGCAGCTTTAGGAGAGATTTTACCAGAGATTATAGGATAGGGTCAGCCACCATGTTGCTATGACTCAATCTCAAAATCCTAGGGATAAACCTAGTGTGGGGAGAGGCAAGCACTTCTCAGTAGTGTACTTTTCATTTATACAAGTTAGTCACAATGACACCGTTAACTCCTAACCATGAGTTAACCATAAGTTAGGGGCTTATCTATCACAAGCATGTGAAGCTTTCCCCAACCAGAAAGGGAAGATGAGAACAATTTATTCCAAAGGTCATGAATATGACTGAAGCAGATGCTGTAGAGTGCTTAGAACTTGGTCAGACATCAAAGATTTCAAGGTAATCAACTTCCTCCTAGGCCATTGCCAGTCATCTTGACTTTGTTCCTACCACTGGACTTTGCTGACTCTGGAAGAGAGAGTGAGGCTGCTGACTTTGTACAACTCTGCCTCACTTAACTCCAATACACACGCAAGTCAAGACACCATCTGTAATGTCACTGATCCTCTTCAAAAATGAAGGAAGAACAACAACAATTTGCTAAATGAGAAGGCTGAATCAAGAATAACAATAATATTCACTTGATAGAAAGCAAAGGTAGGAATTGTCAATATATAATAATTTTACCGTAAATCTGTTTCATACTCTTCCACCAATACACAAAGTATCCATGGGTTTGGAGAGGAAGAAACTTAACAGTGAAGCATGTGAGTAGGGAAATACACTTTGTCATTTTAATTCATGACTCTGAACTGTAAGTCTTCATGTTCTTAGTCTATAAAGAACAGCGTATACCATGTGCCCCATAGTGTGTGGAACCAGTCCTCTATTAGGCCCACTATATGCTCTTGCTAGATGAAACTGCTTCTCTGTTATGCTTGGTTCATGGAAGCCACATCAAGCTTTTTTTTTTTAATGGCCATTTTATACTCTTTTATTGACAAGCTATTCCCTTAAACTTGGAATTTTCAGAACTGTGTAGGCCTCTGTTCTCTGGGTCATGAGTGTCTTCCTTTCATACCAGCAAGAACAGTAGAGAGCAATATAGTCACACCTCTAAGGGGTTTCCTTTCTTCTAAGCTATAGATGGCACTAAGGAGCAAGGCTGACAAGCCCAGTCAGTTCTAAGAACTATAGAGGATTCTGCTTTCCTCCAATCAACTCCCAGCATCAGAGCTGTCCTCCAATCAAATCAGCTCCCAGACCAGATGCTCTGTCTTCTTTCATTTCCCAAGTTGTAGATAGCACTAAAGATCAAAGTACACAATTCCTGAGCTACCTTCCTCCACAGCAAAGCCGTCTTCTTTCATCCAATCAGCTCTGAGCATCAGAGAATTTTCTTCAGTTTCCATCAACAAAGCTGGCCTCCCCATCCCTCTCAACTTATCAGGGGAGAAATATAGGAACTACATTTTATTTTAACTCAGCTCTCAGTGCACCCACTCTTCCTCCTTGCCTCTGGCTCTCTGCTTATTCTAGCATCTTTGCTTCTTTCATCTGTCTGCAGCTTATCTTGTCTTCTCTCTCTCTGGCTGGCTTATCCTCACAGTTCCATTTTCTGACTCTCCTGTTCCAAAGCAGTCTCTCTTGCTGTGAAGTGATTTGTCTCTCCCTTATGATGAGAAACACCAAATTCATATTTCTTTCATGTGTGATACAAATGATTATCATATGATAAGCCCATAGTCCCAAAGTAGGGACTTTTTTCATCTAGAGTTTACTTTCAATAAACTCCGAAGTTCAAAAAACAATCATATTCAAATTAGCTCTTGGGACATAATGCACTGCAGCTTTCTTTACATCAGTCAGTGCTCTTGCCACTGAGCTGCTTTTAAATAGGTTCTTTCAGTACATTTATCTGAAGGGCTATTTTCTCTCAAGTGTTCAGATCTGTCTATGTTTAACCAAAATATCATTTTCCTGTCTTTTTTTAAAAAATAAAATATATACATAAAAGTGCAATACTTTACAATGATGACAGCAAAAAAGATATATAACAACCATGATAATAATAATAACACTGAGAATGAGTTGTTAATAGTAAGTAGATCTTTGATATTATAAAATGGATTTAGAAAATAAAAACAAAAACCAAAATATAATATTACAAAAATTTGAGCACCACCATCAAGGTACAGACATAGGAAGAATAACTCCCCCTCAACAAAAAAGTTGACAAATGTTATCAATATACATGACAAATTTTACCAAAACACCAAACAGATACCATTTCAAGGAACAATAGTAAAGGTTGATGGTATCTATATACCCTTGGAATTATTGAATAACTGATATTTTTTCACCACAGAAGGAACCTGTGAGATAGATGAAATCCAAGAATGAAATAAAAAGCTCTACATAAGAAACATCACCATGTATTCGGAACACTAATATCTTGTCAAAGAAACAAAAAAATGACTTAGTCTAGTCATTTTGTTTACAGAATTGCAGGGCTTAATATAAAATCAAGTCATTACTATCAGAAACTACAGAAGATTTATTCTAAAGAAGCCTGGATTAGTGACTGATACAGGTTTTTCAAGTAAATGGTATATAACCTGTGCAAAATACCACTGTTTTGCAAAAATCTAGCAATTACTGAATCAACAGAAAGGTACATTCAAACACCTAGAATTTTGTTCTAGGAGCTCAATATTCTTCACAAACTAACAAACAACAAATCCTTGCTCAATAAATTAAAATATCAAAATATTTTTAAGAGTTGAAGATATTAACTGCTATAACTGAGGTACTATTATAGAAAAATAAAATGAAACAATCTCCCAATATTGATTCAACATTACAGTGACCCCCCCCAAAAATTAACGACAGTGTTTTAATAGCTGTTGTAAAACTGAACACATAATTTCCAAACTAGGTGGAATGAATAATACAATTTAATTTTGAGAGGAATAAAAATCTATTTTCCCTCTCTCTTGTGTACCTTTCCTATTGGAAAATACAAACATTGTATTAAATTTGTATAGTCAAGCAAATAAATTCATGCATTGGTTATATCATATATACATATTTAAATAGTTTTTAAAATACATAGGCTTCATGGAATAATCAAAGTCATGTTGAAACAGGAAGAAATACATATCTTCCCTAATATTATTTCTGCTACATGAATTGTCCCAAAGATGCTTTGATTTAGTCCACAGAAGATGAGCCTACATCTCAATACTCTTGTTCAGGTTAAAGAAAAAAAAGGAACATTGTCTCCCACTTGCTCAAAATTTTGTCAAATATTAACCACAGAATATGGTTACATGTAATATATAGCATAATAAATTATCTCAGAATTATTTCCATTTGAATTCTATCAGACATAAAGCTGAGGATAGAAAAATAATGATGATGATGATGATAGCTAACATTTTTATAGCCCTTACACTGTGCTAAATCCTTTACAATTATCTCTTGATCCTTACAACAACAGTGGGATGTAGGTGCTTTTATTACCCCTATTTTATAGATGAGGAAACTGAGGCAAACATAAGTTAAGTGACTTGCCCAGGGTTACACAGTAAGTATCTGAGACTGGATTTGAGCTCAGGTCTTCCTGACTTTAGTCTAGTGCTCCATCCACTGAGCCACCTATGCCTCCTTATTAGGTAATTACTCCCTTTTAAACTAACTATTGCTGAAAACGTTGTAGTGAAAATAGTATAGTAGAATGAACAGACTTTGGAGTCAAATGATCATTGTCCATAGCTTGTCTCTATCACTAACTATTCCTGTATCCTTGGGGAAGTCATTTAAACTTTCTTGGTCTCAGTTTCTTCATCTATAAAATGAAGGGGTTTCAATCTAAGATATTATGATAACAAGAAAATAGATGGATGACACATCTTAATCCATAACCATTTCAGCTGTAGTAGAAGCAATATCCTAACCCCTCCTCCCATGCAAATAGGGCTAATTTTTCTTTAAAAGGAATTGAGAATTTCCTTGAAGCTTAGATTGATGTCACTTAATGATTGGCTACTGAATTAGGATAAGTAACTCAGACGAGGAAGCTTTATCAAGTTGAATCAACTCAGTGTCCTCAATGTTTATCTTCATCTAATAGATTTCTCCTACTAGGGCTAAGCAACTCTCTTTGTTTACTGCTGAATGATGTATGTATCCTTCATTTTGTTCCAAAAGCAAACCTAAACTACCAGGGAGAGGCTCGATTCAAGCCTAGCCCAAAATAACTAACTTAATCCTGTAGGATTAGAACATGTTGAACTCTCTGAAGCAGGGAATGGGTAGTCAGAGGAAGATGTGCTTGTATTGGCCTTCATGCTTTTGGTGATGACTTTAAATGTGGTTGCTGCTTACTGTGAGGCATCCCCTCACTTCTGCAGATTAGTGAACAAGCTGCTTGTGGTGATTTAGCACAGAGAGACTGATGTGTGTATGTTCTGTGTACTTTGAAGATAATTGTAATATACTGTGTTTTAGGCCCTCATGGGTTTTCCAGCCTGGAAATTTGGTAATCCTCCAAGTTCTACTAAGGGATCTCTTCAGAACTCAGTTTACCCTCAAAGTAGTCTGGACAGACTAAATTTTCAATAGGGAAAAAAACAAATTAAAAAAGACTAGGTATGGTTAGTCTGCCCCTGCATCAAAAATACTTATAGTCACCTAACTGGCAAAAGTGGATCCTGAAAAGGAGGGCCTTACTAGCTTTAAGGAAATCTACTATTGAAAACTCTGGTTTTGTATGGCTTTTTGGCAACTCAGTTGAGCCAGCAAGACTTAGTGGTCTAATTGTATATGTATATAGCCAGTCATGGCTTGGTGGCATGAGGGCCTCCAATGGTAAAAGGGTGGTAAAAGGGTACAAACCAAGAAAGATCTCTAGAGTCTTCAGATTGGCTAACAATTGTGCTGAAGAAACTATTTCAGTTTTTTGTTTTGTTTTGTTTACTTGTTTTTTAACTTGGAATTTAAGAGACCACCTGCAATTGTGCACAATGGATTTTCTTGTAATTCTTTTGGTGTAAGCCTTTGGGGATGTACTTGAAAGTACACAGTTTAATTCTCCACAGGAACCCAGAGGCATTTCTGGAACTGGGGACATGAACAAATGTTCCAATTGAATTATATTTAATTATTTGAGGACGGGGGGTACTGAATCAGTTTTTTTTTTTAAATTTTTATTTTCATGCCCAACTTCTCTTCCTCCCTTCAGCCCCTTACCCATTGAGAAGGCAAGAAATATGGTATCCATTATACATATGAAGTCATGTAAAACATGGTACATCTGTTTTAAAAGTTTGTACACTCACCTCCAAACTATGAATTGTAAACTATAATTCTTTCTCTCAGGAGAGTCAAGGGAGAGACCCTTTACGATCACAGGACTCAGGCTCTGGGAACATTTCCTTAATACTCGTAGCAATGTCTACTTCTTGTACATGGAAAAGAAAGTACAAATACTATGCTAGTTTTGATGCTTTTTGTATATCTTGCCCAGGATAAGACGGCAGTCATATCCCAGCATTAGCAGGACTCCAAGCACTCCTGCCAAACACGGGAGGGCAGTGGCAGCCTGGTGCTGCGGCAACATTCTGCATAAGAAGGGCAGAATCAAGTCTGCTACAGTGGGATTGAGTCAGGTCCCAGGCAGTGGCAGCCTAGTAGTGCTCAGGCCTTTAGCAATACTCTGTCCCAGAATTTGGGCAAAAGAGCTCAGGTCCTAAGAGGGGAATCTGGCCTGCCCTAGCAGAGCAGGTAGCTATTGACTCTGGAAGAGCAAGGAACAGGCGGAGATAAGCCCTGGGGCTCTGGTTGGGGACAATAGGCACAGAGGTATTGACTGAGGAGAAGTAGGCACAGAGAGAGACCCTAGAGGTAGTATTAAGTAGGTGGAGATGTGAGCCCCAGTGATGCTGCAAGTCAGCCTCTGGGGATGGACTACTGGGGACGACAGTAGGCAGAAATGAGAGCCTGAGCAGAGTGGGGCAGGGGAGGGACCAGAGGCAGAGATAGGTCCTAAAGTCACCAGTTAGTGACAGTCAGTGGTAGCAAACATGGCCCCAGGGGCAGTAGCAGTGGATCATCTTCCAGCAGCAGTTGCAGCCCAGGAGCAGAAGAGTGGACATTGACACATAGAGTATCAAAAAGCAGGCCCATTGTAGCCCACTGATGACTTTAACATAAAACTGAATTGCCTCCCCACGATGCTGGAACTGCAACATCCAGTGATCATTGTAAAACTTTTCCCCAGGATGGGTTCCAGGGAGCGGTATGTGGCATTGGTGGGAGAGGGCTTGCTTTTGGCAACAAGCCGGAGGTAAAAGTACCTGATCACGCCCCTAAAAGAAGGGAGCGGTCCCTCAGAAGCAGCTCTCAGGGGAAGATTTTGTATCTCTCTTCCCATGGACCTGCTAGGTGGGAGGGAGATGCTAGCAGTTGGGCCAATAAGTGGGTGGATGTCCAGGACAATTCTCTTGGACATGTGATGAGATTTAGGGACCATGAAGGAACTGTCTTCATATTTTGCTATGGCCTTGACATTCCTCGTGCTCTTCCTGCTTATGGTCACTTTTTGTCACTGATAGACCCCCTATTTGATGTAAAGATTTGTCATCACCTACCACATGGACCTGATTATTTACACTCAGAATTTGATCCTTTCTGAGATTCTCTAAGATATAGTCCCTCCTTGAAGATAACAAACAATAAGATTGTTTGATCTGCCTCCAGCCCTTACCGTGTTTCTGTTTTAGTTTTTCTCTTCTTAATTGCTACCTGTTATCACGCTTCTGAACATCAGGGGTCAAGGTGGACCTGTAACAGCCCTAAACTCATATAAGTGGTGGAAGGTACCCTGTAAGACCTTAAGAATCTTACCACCAAAGGATGAAGTATGAAAGGAATAATATTCTAATCTTCCCACACTCCACACTCCTCTCCCCCTATTCCTCATATTAATTAGGCTTGTTTTTTCCTTACGAGGTATTGAGACTTTTCTTGAGATTCAGTTGGCTCAACCATTTCCTCATTGCTTAAGTACAAATCAGGCATAAGAAGCCAGAGAGGCACCCTGATACTTGGTTGGTGAATCATGACACATATCTCAGGCAGAGGAAAAATGGCTTGTTATTACCTATCACTTGTTAAGATCCATAAAACGTGAGAAGTAGCCAGATGAACTTGGATCATTAGGACTGTTAACTAGCATTTGAAAATGTGCATCTTTTGTTATTTGATCAAAAAGTTATTTTGAACACTGCCATAATAACTAATGAACTAACTATTCTCTTTGGCTAATCTTTTTTTCCCCTTGCTGAATCAGCTCAAAGTGTCCTCAATGCTTAACCTTGTTGAATATCCTTCTTGGGCTAGGGCTCAGTAAATTTCACTAGAGATTTACTCACTGCAATAATTTCATTGGAGTCTTAGCCTTCTGACAAAAATTCAAGCATTAAACAGAAATTTTCAAAAGAATTGTGAACTTCTAATAACCATATTAAAAAAATGTTCCAAATCACTAACAAGATTAATGCAAATTAAAACAGCTCTGGGGTTTCACCCCCTCAACCATCAAACCAGCAAAAAAAGATAAAAAATGGAAATACAGATATAAAGGCTGTGGGGAAGACAGGCACTCTAATTCATGATTGCTAGAGACATAAAATGATACAATTATTCTGGAAAACAATTTAGAATTTTGCAAGAAAAAAAATTGCACAGTTCATACTCTTTGATCCAGCAATTCCACCAAGAGGATAGGTGCAAAAAGGTGAGAGACACAGAGAAAAGTCCTGTATATATTCAATCAAACAAGCTTTTTAGTGTGTAGTATATACAAAGCTCTATGTAGGTCACTGGGAATGGAAAGGGAAAACAAAGCAAGTCCTTGACCTTAAAGAGTTTAATTCTACAAGGGGACACAATATTTAAACAGAAAACTATACAAAATATTTTTTGAGAGAGTACAAAATTCTAACAGTGAAGGTGCTGAGGAAAGGCTTCCTGTAGGAAGTTGATCATGAGTCAACCTTAAGGGAATCCAAGAATTAAAAGAAGTAGAAATGAAGAAGTACATTCCCAGTATGGAGGACAGACAACCTATGCAAAGGCAGGTGTTTGGAAGATGGAATCTCAAATCTGAGGCACAATGAAGTACAGAATGCATGAAGGGAATATGAAATAATCTTAGAAAGGGAAACCACAGCCAGATGCTTTAAATGACAATTTGAACAGACTGCATGCATCTAGATGGTACAATGGATAGTGTTGTACCCAGAATCAATAAGATTTGATTTTAAATTTGTCCTCAGATACTTACTAGCTGTGTGACCCTGGATAAGTGACTTAATCACTGTCTGCCTCAATTTCCTCATCTGTAAAATGGGGATAATGATAATAGCATCTACCTCCTAGGATTGTTGTGATGATAAAGATATGATATTTATAAGATTTTTTTCAAACTTTAAAGTGCTATATAAATTCTAGCTATTAATACCATCATCATTATCACTATTATCATCATTATTGTTCTTACTATATGGGAAGGAAAATGAGCCAATTAAAACAAACAAACAAACAAACAAACAAAAAACTCCTTGAGCCTGGGAGTGACTTGGTTAGACTTGCTTTAAAGATTACTTTGCCAACAATCCAGAAGACCAAAGGCAGAAGAGGAGGTATTGGAAACCTGAAATCAATCAAGAAACTGTTGCAAAAGCTATGTAAGAGGAAATGAGGTTCTGAACTAAGATGTTAGACTTGTCAGTGTAGACAAAGGGATAGTTTCAAGATATGTTGTGGAGGTCAAATTAGGAGAATTGCTCTAATATCTTTGCCAAAGTAAACTCCAAATGTGGTCATGAAGAGTTGGACAGGATGAATCAACAAAATGACAACAACAATGCATAACCTTCTTTGAATGTGACATTTGTAATTTTATCACTGCCAAAAAATGTAAGCTGTTAACTCTTTTTTCATAATTATCTTCCTTAACTCTCATTTCTTTTCCTAATGTTTCTTCTATCTCTCTTACCTGGTTTTTAAAATTTTTTTGAGTCCTTCCAAGAGGACTTTTTGGGCTTAAGACCAATTCATATTCCCCTTTGAGGCTTTGCATTAAGGCATTTTGACACTGTTGTTCTCCTCTGACCTCTCTGTCACATTTGATATCTGACCTTCGCTGTTAACATAGTAGCTTTCTATGGTCAGGGATTTTTTTGAGTTTTGCTCATTTTTAACAGTTGAGTGATAATGTATCTGACTGGTATCTTTTAATAGGGAAATGACCCTCACTGAGAGACTGGCAACTAAAAGAATGTCCCACCAAGGAGAAGAAGTAAAGAGACACTTGCATATTTGAAGTAAAAATTAAAATGCAAAGGTCTTTCCAAAGAGGAGAAAGGTGAAGTCATTGAAAAGTAGCTAGGTATCCTTCAAGGAATTCCCAACCAGAGCCACAAGAGCTATCAGGTGAAAGGTCATCCAGGAAGTATTAGAGGAGTAATGGTGTTTGGTGACTGTCTGCTCAGGGTAATATTTGTTGATCTGATAGCCCCATTGAAGCAGTCTGTCATCTTTCTGGGACGTGCACAGAAGATCTAACAGAGAGTCTCCCAATACTTGTCCAGACAAATGACTACTCCTCATTTCTGGTGATTCATGAGGGTACAACTGATACTGCCAGAAGGACCCTAGAAAACATTGGTGGAGATTATGACATCTTGAGGAAAAAACTGAAGAACACAAAGGCACAGGTTGTGTTTCTCTCATTGCTACCTGTTGAAGTCAAGGCATTTAGGATATAAAATAGATTTTGGAAGTAAATAACTGGTTAAGAAGGTGGTATCTGGGAATGGAATTTAGTTTTCTGGCTTAAAACAGAGGAGTGCCAGACTGTTGGGCAAGGACAGAAAGCTAACTAAGGCCGGTGATAACGTATCCGACTAATCAAAAGGACTTTGAATCAGAAAAAGATGAGGGAGGAAGAAAACTTCTCATTCATATCCACCAAGCAAAATACCAAAGAGAGATGTCTGGAGTGTCATAAGAGAGAAAACCCAAAAAAAGCCAGTAGTAAGAACTTTGATTTCAAACATTTGCTCACAAATCATTAAAGTTTAGGCAACAAATATTAAGAACTAATGGTTCTAATGTAAAATGGCAAATTTGACTTCATAGGAATCAATTAGGATAGAAAAGAATAGACCATGACTCATGGTCAATATACTTTACTCAAAAGAAACAGGATAGGTAAAAGGAAGGAGGGCTTAATGGAACACTACGCAGTACAGTAAGAAGATACACTCATCTTAGGAAATCTAGACACCAGAGCAGGGAAATATAGCAGACAAAATTTGAGTGAAGTTCAAGAGGTGGCAAATAGAAGTAATTTTGTTATCAAGGTGTGCTGGGTGCTAAGTGCTGGACAAATATAAGCAGAAAGAAAGATAGTCCATGCCTTCAAGGAGCTTACATTTTAATGGGGGAAGTAACACAAAAAAAGAGATGTTGAAAAGGTAGGGGGAGGGAAAAGGAACTGGCGTGCAGTTATAGTGGAGAAATGCTAGAAGGTCAGCAGTAGAGCTCAGTGAGGAATGAAGACTTTTCTGGCCTGGCAGAATTCTTAGAGGAAATGGAAATTCTTAGAGGAGCCAGTCAGAGAAGGAGAGTATAGGGATAGAATGTACTTTCAGGGTGAGAAAGCCAGGAGTAGAGTGAATGTCTAGGCTGAGGAGATGACCAGAACACTAACAAATAATGGATGATGAGTTTGGAAAATACCACATTCCCATCATAGGGTTATGAGTGCTGGGGAGTAAAGATGAGGAAATTATGTAGATACCTGCTTAAGCTCTCTCTCTCTCTCTCTCTGTCTCTCTCTCTCTGTCTGTCTCTCTGTCTCTCTCTCTGTCTCTCTCTCTCTCTCTCTCCCTCTCTCTCTGTCTTTCTCTCTTCTCTCTCTCTCTGTGTCTCTCTATCTCTCTGTCTCTCTCTCCTTTCTGTCTCTCTCCTCTGTCTCTGTCTCTGTGTGTGTGTGTGTGTGTCTCTCTCTCTCTCTGTCCTCCCTCACTCAAATCCAATTCATTTGCATGTCATTGAATTATCTTTTTGATATCATCATCATGTTCAAGAATTAAGGACAAACAACAAGAAAAGCTGCATGCATTTGAAGAAGGGGTTTCCTCACCTAGGAATCCCCTATACCAATGAAATCACATAGCTAGTTCCTATCTGTCTCCTTTTCTCTGACACAGAGGATATC
Organism: Phascolarctos cinereus; assembly: GCF_003287225.1. Taxonomy (NCBI): domain Eukaryota; kingdom Metazoa; phylum Chordata; class Mammalia; order Diprotodontia; family Phascolarctidae; genus Phascolarctos; species Phascolarctos cinereus. The sequence continues at coordinate 401,069,814 of NW_027555625.1, read as the reverse complement.
TGCAGCCCTAGAAACAATGGAACAAAAATTGCTAACAAGTACTTGAAAAAATTAAACAGTGACAGAGTACTTATTTGCCTTTGATAAATTCAAGGAATCTCATCCACATGATATAAACCATTAGGTACTGAAAGGGTAAATGTGATTGTTGTTCGGCTTTCTGCAAAATCCAGAAGATTGTAAAAAAAATGGGAGAAGTAATACAAGATTGGACAAGGTAAAACGAGGCCTCAATATTAAAAAAAAGTAAAAAAGAAAAGAAGAGCTTAGGACTTTGACTTTGATCATTGTGGAAATTCTAGAACAGATCATTAGATGATCAGTAAACATGTAAAAAGGAAAATGGTTGTTCCAAAATCAGTACGGAGTCATCAAGAATAGATCATGCCATCTCTTTTCTCTTCCTTCCTTCCTTCCTTCCTTCCTTCCTTCCTTCCTTCCTTCCTTCCTTCCTTCCTTCCTTCCTTCTTTCTTTCTTTCTTTCTTTCTTTCTTTCTTTCTTTCTTTCTTTCTTTCTTTCTTTCTTTCTTTCTTTCTTTCTTTCTTTCTTTCTTTCTTTCTTTCTTTCTTTCCCAGCATTCTTAAACTGGTAATCTGAAGAATGCTATAGTTATATTTTAACCTAGATTTTAGCCATGGATTCAATGAAGTACCTTATACTATCTCATGGTAAAAATAGAAAGATGTTAAGTAGGTGACAATATAGTTAATTAAATGATGTGGAATTGGTTGAACGGCCAAATTCAAAGGAGAGTCATATTATGATTCGATGTCAACTTTACAAATGGTCTCTAGTGGACTGTCCCTGGGAGTTAGGCTGGGCCCTGTGCTATTTAACATTTCTATTACTGACTTAAAGGCATAGGAGACTTATTTATTGAATTTTTAGATGATGCAAAGCTAGGAAAGATAGCTAACTCAGCATGACAAGAGTCAGGATCCAAAATATCTCAACAAACTGGAGCACAGGACTAAATTGAATACAATAAGATTCAATAGGGATAAATGTAAAGACTTATAGGTGGGTTAGAAAAATCAACTTAACAAATACAAGATTGGTGAGACCTGGTTGGATGAATTTGTCAGAAAAAAGACCTTGTATTTAGTAGGCAGCAAACTTGACATGAGTCAGTGGTATGATATGGCAGCCAAAACTGTGATGTGATCTTTGGCTGCATTAAGGGAGGCAAAGCTTCCAGGAACAGGAATATTTCTCTAAAAGTCCTATTTATTTTTCCCCAGTGAGGTCACATCAAGAGTTTAAAAGGGATTTTGAGAAGTTAGAAAAGAAGAAAATCAGGATGTTGGAGGGCTTCTTGAGGATTTGTTATAGGCTTGGGTATGGTTAGCTGGCAGTGAAGACTTGGGTGAACATCTTAACTGTCTTTATGTATCTAGGTGATGGGTTGAACTGATATCAGTGGTGGAAGTGCTAATTCAAATGAGTCTTGATGTCAGTAAAAACTTCTTTATACTGAGAGCTATCCCAAAATAGATTGGATTGCCTTGGGAGATGGTAGATTCCTCATTGGTAAAGGTCTTCAAGTAGATGATGGATGACCATTTTCCAAATATGTTATAGTTTGGATACTTCTTAGGGTATGAGTTGGGCCAGATGGCTTCTAATATGGAAGTTCTGTCATTGATTCTGGAGCTCAAAATCTGATTAGACATCATAATCGACAATTGTTGTTCAGTTGTTTCAGTCCTCTCCAACTCTTTGTGACCCCATTTGGAATTTTCTTAGCAAAGGTGCTGGAGATGTTTGCCATTTCCTTCTTCAGCTGATTTTATAGATGAGGAAACTGAAGCAAACAGGGTCAAGGGACTTGCCCAGGGTAACAGAGCCAGTGTCTGAGCCCAGACTTGAACACAGGAAGATAAGTTTTCCTGATTCCAGGCCCTACCCACCATGCCACCTAGCTGCCCTAATTGACAACGTGGGAACTGTTGAAATAAATGAGTGGGTAGAGACAAGAGAAGTATGTCCAGAACAGAGCCTTGGGGGAGACTAATGGTCAGAAGGTAGAAAATGGATAATAAACTGCTAAAGAAGATCAGGAAAGAGAGGTTAGATAGTTCGGAAAAAGAATGAGGAGAGAGCAGGGTCATGAAAACTTAGGGAAGAAAAAACACTGGAGAATAGTGTTCTATGATATCAAATGTGACAGAGAGGTCAAGAAGAATGATTGAAAAAAAAGACAGCACGTATAGTAATAAAAAGATTATTTGTAACCTTAGAGCAGTTTCAGTCGAGTGGCAAGGTCAAAAGATGGATTTCAAGGAATTGAGATGTGAGTAGGAGAAAAGGAAGGACACAAGAAATGTTGAATACAGAAAACTTTCTCTAGAATGTGTGGCTGTGAAGAAGAGAGATATAGGATGAAGGTTGACTGCTTAGTAGTATAAAGAGAAAATTACTGAAGCCTAGGGAAGACAAGGATATATGTGTAAGACAGAGGGAAGAAGGCACAAGACGGAGGGAGGGAGAGAGGCAAAAAAGACATGAGAGAGAGAGAGAATGACAAAAGTGTCAAGTTTCAACAGGAGATGGTGGGGGGTTAGAATGAAGAACACAGGTATTTGCCTGGTGATCACCAAAAGATACTGATCTTGAACTTTGAGTCCAAGGTACACTTGGACTAAAAAACCTATGTTTGAATTCCAACTCAAATACTTAAGAGCTTTGTAGTTCTAGGTAAGTGACTTCACCACTCTGACTATTTTCTCCCCTTTAAAATGGGGATGACACCACCTCCTACCTCCCTGGGTTCTTGTGAGGATCAGATAAAACAATGGATGTGAAGTGCTTTAAAAGTGAATTGTTATGTAACTGTGAGTTAATAGTTATTATTCCGATAGTTAGACATTAGAATATGATTTTAGCATTATGTTCAGGTAAGCATTTAGAAAAACAACAACCTTTACCTGAATGCCTCCACCAAAGAAACCCAAAATAAACATTACATTTTAAACACCCAGGAAAACCTCCCTTCTGAGCTTTTCATTTTAACTAGTGTTTTGTAAAATAAATTCATCATTTTGAAATATTGATTAATTGCCTTGATTCTTTAACTTCCTAATTTAGCGTTTTGAAAAATGCTTTCCATTTTTGGCCTTTATTTTGCAACATTTTATTTTCAGCTGAACTTTACTTAGGTTGTCGTCAGAAGTTTTATGTGATGGAGTTAGCAAGCAAAGTCAATATTTGGTGGTACTAGTATGCAGTACTTATAAATATACTTTCCAACATCATTTCAGCAATCCATAACAAAAGATGGATGGTGCCAAACTCTGCTGTTTTATTACACTTGTGCAAGCACGGTGGGCTTTAATAGAAGAAATATACACATTTAATGCCTTAAACCAAAGCTAAAATAAATATCCTACAATAAACCCTACTGATGTCATTCTGTATGTATCAGAGAATGATACAAAGGGAAAATCAGCAGTAACTGCAATCCTCTCTCGTTCACCCTATGGATGAAATTTAAAATTGATTCTGTGTCAGGTAAAGCACCGTGATCTGATGAAATATATGAAGATAATTTGATATCACTGCAACTGCTCTCCTGAGTTCGCCAACCAAAGAGCTAAAATTATTCATTGCCAATTCAGGGATTCAGCAGTGGTTTCTAGGATCTAAGCCTAGATGCTTATCTTCTAACCCCAATCAATTTATTTGTTATTAATATACAAATATCTATGTAGACTATAAAAAGCCAGTGGGTGGTTATTTCCCTTCTTTAGTTGAGATCATCCTGTATGATTTTATGCAGCTTGACAAGTACTCATTAGATGCAAGTCATTTGTACATAATTTATTTGCTTATCTTTTTAATGGGAGATGGTTTACATTATTATTCACAATCACATTCCACTTTTCCAACTCCATCCCTTATGTTCTTGTTTAGTTGTTTTAATGGTGTCTGACTCTCTGTGACCCCATTTGGTGTCTTCTTGGCAAAGATACTGGAGTGGTTTGCCATTTCCTTCTCCAGGTAATTTTACAGATGTGAAAACTGAGGCAGACAGAGTTAAATAACTTGTCCAAGGTTACATAGCTAGTAAGTATTTGAGACCAGATTTGAATTTAGGGAGATGAGTCTTCCTGACTGCAGGCCCAGCACTCTATCCCCTTTACCATCTAGCTACCCTATATATGCATTCTCTATATCTCCTCTATACTAGCATGGGGAACCTGCAGCCTGGAGGCCACATGTGGCCCTCTAGGTCCTCAAGTACGACCCTTTGAATGAGCACAGACTTCACAGAAAAAATCTCCTTGATAAAAGGATTTGTTCTGTAAAACTTGGACTCAGTCAAAAGGCCACACCTAAGGACCTAGAAGGCCACATGAGGCCTCCAGGCAGCAGGTTCCTCACCCCTTCTCCCCTGCTGTATACTCATACATTGAAAGGCCATTGTCTGAGTGCCTATCTGTACCTGGATCTTTCACACTGAATAGGCCTTGAAGGGACGATTAGCTCTGTTACTTACCAATGTAACAGCAGGCAAATCACTGTGAGATTTGCCTTGATGACTGGAATCCTGGTATAAGTCACCAGCTTTTGCAATTTCTACGGTATTTTTAGTGCTTTTTTTTTTTAAATTTCAAGACAATTTGTATAATGGGTATTAGTTGGGTGGGGTGGGTTATGACACAAAAGGGCAGTTGAAAAGGTGAGTGTTTATGTGTTTAGGGAAAACTAACACCTCTGGTATGAGGGCTTGCTGAGCCCTTTTTAGGCCTGTTTATCCACCTGGGGTGTCCACCTTTCATCCAATTTTCACCTGTGGCTCCCAGAAGCTGTAGCACGCACAGTGACCACACCCTGATAAAACTACCTTGGCAGATGGGTTAAACCAGGTTAAAGGTAACCAACAGCTTCAAACCCATTGGTGACTTAGGGGGATATCTACCCCAAATTTGTGAAGACTTCATCTGGAGGAATAGGTGGATGAAAACAATTTGTTCAGTGGCCATGCAGGCAGCTGAAGCAGGTACTGTGGAAGTCTTAGAGCCTGGTCAGACATCAAAGACACCAAGGTCATTTATTGTATCAGGACATCACTAGTCATCCTGATTTTTGTCTTACCATTGTATTTTGATGACTCTGGAAGAGACAAGGAGGGCAACTCTACCTCATTTAAATCCAACTCAGATACAAGTCAAGACATACCCCATGACATCCCAAGTACTCTTCAAAAAGGAAGGACAAATCAAAATCCCCTTCCTCAGAACGAATCAGAAAGAGGAGCTGACTATCAGGCAGGGACCATGTGATTTAGTCCTTCACTCTGTGGTGGAATTCATTTGCCTTAACTCAACTAAGAATTATGACTGTGGACCTTTCATTAAAAAAGATGAGTTGCCAAGTTGTAGTGATGACTCAGTTGTCCTTCGTGTGTCAGCCAAAATGGAACTGTGGGACCTGAGAGCATGTTGTTTAACCAAGGGGTGTGTTGGCCCAGGATGGCTCACTTTTTAAAAGTGATGATATTTGTCCAAAGTAGTCACAGTATCAGTACAATAGCATTGTAGAGTTTCAGCAGAAGGGCATCATGGATGTAGAAAAATAAAACTAGGTCAGAGCTCCAAAAGAAACAAATTGCAATTTTTGAGACATAAAACAGGCTCCAATGAAGGTGAAGTAGATAAAAGCACAGGAGGATAAATGAAGCTGCAACAGCAGGAAAGATCTAGTGACACTGCCCTCCTTGATGATGCTTGTGCAAGGCACTCCAACTTCTGAATAACTGTTAGTGGTTGTCTTCAATGCTCCAAATTCTCTCTTTCTTTGTCTCTGCTTCCTCAGACAATAAGCATTTATTAAGTGCCTACTACATGCCAGGTACCGTGCTAAGCTCTGGCTTCCCTGGTTTCATTTGAGTTTCCGCTAGAATCTCACCTACTGAAGGCAGCCTTTCCTAAGCCCCCTTCAGGTTTGTGCCATCCTTCTGCTTATTATTTCCAGTTTATCCTGCTTACCTCATAAACACTAGTTTGCATGCTGTCTCTCCAGTGAGACTATGAGCTCCTTGAGATCAGGGACTGTTTTTGTCTTTCTTTGTATCCCCAGTGCTTATAGTCCCTAGCATATAGTAGGCACTAGATAAATGCTTCTTAACTTGTTAACTGTGTCACGTGGCTGTAGGAAGTGGCAATGAAGCATAACTGGTTGCTGGCAGATAGAGCCATTCGAACTCAGCCAGGAAAAATTTTCCTAGCCATGCCAGAAATAGACATTGAAATGGAAATAGTTTCTTATCTCAGCATGTGAAGTTGTGGGAAATTGTACTTCTTTATATCTGGGGCCTTAGGATGATCATACTTGTTGATTTTTCCTGTATATTTATTTTGTGTTTCTTCCAATTAAATAATTTATTATTTCATTAATAGTTCCCACCTGTTCTTGGGGTACAGTAGGAACTGGATGGGGACTTAGACATGTTACTTTCCCTCACTGGATCTGAGTAAGGTATGATTCCAAAGTTGATCAAGATACCTGTTACATTTTTGCGGGAGCTCACTGAGGATGGGTGGGTTATTGGAATCTCTAGCAACTCCACTCTAGCCTTCTCTTTGTACGTGGGTTCCCAAGGTACCACCATACGTCTGGAGGACTGCAGGATTTCCTGGGGATGTAGAGCTCCCCTGAGTGGAAAAGTGGTTTTGACTGTTCACCCTAATGTGACTCCTTTACATTTTTGTTGCTGTTGAGGTAAATGAAGACTATCCGATATTCACGTTTTTGTTAGCCTGAATGTTGAACACATAATGAGGGCCTTTTTCTTTCTTGTGGTGACCTATATATAAATCAAATGCAAATTTCCCCAAGACAAATCCTGGGTAAAGTGATCATTCAAGGAGCCTGATTTGTAAGAAGTATATGATGTGGAAAGCAATCTGTGAAAACACAAAGCTTTGGTTCTGGGCTATGGTATACAAAAAGAAAGGAATTAGATTAGATGATCTCTAAGGTCCATTCCAGCTTTAAATTTTGTGTTTCTATCATGTAAATACAGTTTTGGAAATTAGTTAAATCTTAAAGCAGCTGACAATAATTTGAGAACAATTACAGGCTACAAAAATTTTCCTTCTAAGTATAACTTAACTCTAAATTGTCTAGACAGAAGGTCCCAGGCAGGCAGGCCAGTCTTGGGCAAACTGTGGACTATTGGTGTTTATCAACAACTCTGCCCCCCTTCAATTCCCTTTGATTTTTTTTTCTTCTCTCTCATCCCAATGTGTTCTTCTCTTGTATTGCTCCCTCTGGATCCAAAGGTCTAACACAGTTCTTCCCAAATACTATTTTCTTCTCAAATACTATTTGCAAACAAATATCTATTTGATTTGTAGTTTAATTGTGGGGTGGAAAAAAATTCCAGTAAGTGTCCAGTATGGGGTAATAGAAAACCTTTGGAACAAGAGGACCTGTGTTCAAACCCAACTTGTTACACTTACTATATCTGTGACCTAAAGTAAGTCACTCAATTTCCCTGGACCTCATTGTCCTCATCTATAAAATGAGGAAGTTGGATTAGATGTCCATCCAACTCTAGCTGCATGATCCTAGGATCCTCTGGTCCTTTTTTGAAAATGGATGAGAAGACCAGAAGAATGGATAAATAGTCACCTGAACCAAATGACGAACAAAAAATGAGCTCCTTTATGATGAGGAAGCTCCTCACTTTCTCATGTATAAGATTACGGCTTTGATTCAAGCGTCCAGAGGAAAACAAAATGGAACAAAATGAAGGGGGGGGTTAGAGGGAATCAGATGGGAGTAGAAAGCAAAATGCCTCTTGTGGCTTCAAGTGGAAAATGTTGGTAAAAAGGAGAAAAAGGACCAACATCAATGGTGCAAGCCAGAAAGAGTCTCAGAAGGTGACAGACCTTAATCCTATCAACAGCTAATTTGCATATCCATAGTAAAAATAACAATGGCATTTTTCTCATGAAAAATATATGCAAAGCAGTCATTGTGAAAGTTCAGTAGCTATTTTTGAAATGGAAATTTCCTTACTATTTGAAACAGCTTCTTCTTCAACACACCAAAAAGCATCAGCCTGCATTTGAGACTAAAGAGTACATTTTCAATGTGATGTGCTGGATTTAACCATGGAATTCCCATTAGAGGGAAAATTTACCCCGTCTGTAAAAATTGATTGATTTTTTTTTCTGTGTATGTTTGAGATTGGTATAAACATTTGAAACTACTAATAAAAAAAACCTGCAGCAATGCATTCAAGTTATGCAGCAATGTCATTTTTTAGCTTAGCACAATTTTAATTTTTTTCACATGCCCCAGGAAAAAGGGAAAGAACCCTCAAAACTCAAAACTATAGGGTCTCCCATGAAAAGGCTGACAAATTTTTTCCCATCAGCATTACAATAATGAGTGTCTGATTATTTATTAGGTGTGGTCCTTTCATGGAAGGTTGTATAAGCTCACATTTCTGTAGCTGATTTGGTGTTTTTATACAGTGCTAACATTTTAATAGCAAAAAAATGTTAAATATCAAAGTAATAGATGAGCATTTCTCTAAAAGGCAATTCCATTAAATACCATTGGTATTAATCTTTCTAAATCTTAATTACACCTTTTGACATATTATCCCCATTTGACCTTTTCTGCTGAATTCCAGTAATGGATTGAAGGACAGACTGTAAACCTACACAAATGTTTCGTTTTAGTGTAACTGAGCAAATGGGGACATATAATTTGTATTATATGAAGGAGCCGAAGGAAACACATGTTCTGATCAACCAAGTCCTAACTGCTCAATTCCAAGACCACCTGAAAACACAAATTCTGCTTACTCCTGAGTTTGAGGAGTTACAGTCCTAAAGACGGGTCCTTTAAAAGTTGCTACCAAAGAACAAAACTTCCTGAACTAGATATGTCTTAGCAACATTTAAAAACAATTAGTAATGGCAGCCCTTAATCGAACAACTTGAACTTCAGTTGAAAATAGTAGGGGCTGGCAGTTCCAAGATTAAAAAAGTAATGGTTGTGCTATTAAGCCACATTTGCACCAATCAATACCTCAAAAGCAACCAGATTTTTATTAGATCTACTGAATAAGCAGAAAGTAAAATCTTGGGGAAATCGGATTTAGGACTACGTAGAGACTACTAGTTATCAAAACCTTGGACCTTGAGAATAGCTCTTATGCTCTCTCCTGCATGCAGACCCCTCTTCCTTTTCACGTTGCCTTCTTTGAGTTAATTTATCTCCCCTCAACCCCACAGAGCTCTCTCTTTCCTACTCTTCTTGCTTCCTATTTGTTTGTCATCTCATTTCCTTCAACCTGTGTTTTTTTCCCCCTTTTACGTTGTTCTTCAGCCACAGGAAACCTTAAAACCTCTGTGTGTGTGTGTGTGTGTGTGTGTGTGTGTGTGTATAGAGGGGTAGTTTGGAGGAAGGGAACATGAAGAATGATTGCTGTATAACATTTACATACATATGAGAGTGGATACTGTTGGAGAACTTGAGGACATATTCAACATCTCCCCACTAGTGCTGACCTTTGTGTGTCACAGAAAAAAAAAGGTAAATGATGCACATACGGGTTCACAGAATTTAAAGTTGGAAAGCACCTCAGAGGACATCTAGTCCAACCCCCACAACAAAAGAACCCCCATTGTAACTTATATGATGAGTGCTACTTCTACCTCTTCTTGAAGACTACGGAGAGAAAGACCCATCACTTCTCAAAGGCAGCTCATTCTACTCTGGAATAGCCATAATCATTAGGGATTTTTTTTGACCAAGTTTAAATGTGCCTCTTTTAAACTTCTACCCAATGCTCCTAGTTGATCTGGGGATTCCCTCCCCCCAAAAAAAAACCCAACTCAAGTTGAATCTTTCACTTAAAAGTGCTTGGAATTATTGAAAATAATTATCATGTTCCCCCTGCGTTTTCTTTAGGCTAAATATTTTCAGTTCCTTCAACTATTTCTCATATGAAATAGACTCAAGGCCCCTTACCATTCTGGTTGCCCTCTTCTGGATACTCTAGATTCTCAATATCCTTTGTAATCTGCAGTATTCAGAACTGAGCACAACACTCCACATTTGATCTGGTAATAGTAGACTATACTGACAAATACTTTTTGGAGTTTTGTTTGGCTTTTACATTTCTGGAAGTGCATATTCTCCTAGAATTTAGTTTTTCCCAAAATGAGGTTTGAAGATATTTAAAACACTAAAGTCCTATTCTGGTATCTTTTGTGGTGTGGAGGTGACCTTCATCTCTTGGAAATTTGTCCAGCAGAGCATAAGCAATGACAGTCAGGACAAACCTAGAAAAGCTTTGAGTATAAGTTGTGAACTCTATCTTTATTATGGGAGGGACAACTTAGTTAACTATGAGGAGTCATTTCACCTGAAACTTTGTGACTAGGGGATTCATTATTATTATTTTTTTTGTTGTTGTTATATCAGTTCATAAAGACTATCTACCAGGGCGTAAATGCATTGTAAGCTGTGTCAGTGAAGGGAGTATGCACATCAATGAAATCATTGATCTTTCGAAGTATGAAAAAAAGACACTTGTGGCATTCATCTTTCTAATACATTGGTGAAGAATGACTCCCTTGCTTTCACATAGGAAGTGGACTGAAAAGATTTGTCTAGAATTAGAGTTAAAATCCATAGCTATGAGCTATGACTCTGTGGGAGCCTGCCTCTTACAAGGTTGTCTCTGCCAGCTCAGACATGGATAAATATATAGATGCCTAATCTATGTTATTGGAGAACTGCATTTTTCATTGAAGATATCCAACAGGGCTTAAATTCTGTGCCTTTGAAGGAATTAAAAAAAGAACAACAATAACAGGACAAGTCTAATATTTAGCAGAGATAGGAGTTGCTTACATACTATTATTTGAGGACTACTAGAAAGGTCAGACTTTTCCACAGATTTCTGATACTTGCCTCACCCTAAATTCCTCTGACATTCCATCATTAAATATTACTTTGTCTAGTTTTAAGAACTGACTAGCCATCTGGAGTCCTCTTTTAAGATTTATATCTTCCTGGGAGGAGGAATACGTTAAATTGTAAACATCATTGTGTAAATTTGTCTGTAAGTCTGTATAAAAAGTCATATATTCATTTTAATAAAACCAAGGAAGACAACTTCAATGGCAAAGACTATAGAAACAGCTTCCAAATGTGCCTAACTTCCACTCATTAAACATTCTCCATGTTCCCCACTTCATACCAATGTTGGACTAATAATCCTTATGCTTAGATCTCATCATTCCTCTCTTCTGTTTAACATATCCAGTGGTTATCTATTGCCCTTCAAATAAAGTTTAAAATCACCTTGCAGTGAAGCCCTTCTGCAATCTTTCATTATCTAACCTTTCTAACCTTATTTCATATTGCTTCTTTTTAGATCTCTGTGTTTCAACCTAATTGGACTACTGTATCTCCTGGACATTCCCTAAAATTTCTTGCCTCCATCTTTTTGCTTACCCTAAGCTTGAAATTTCCCAATTCTCCTCTTTACCCACTGAATTCCTACATGTCCTTTAAATCATATGCTACCTCTCCATAAGCTTTCTGTATTGCAATTTTCACTCTTCCCCCACTCCCCAACTTCCTCATTCCCCAAGTCTTTGAGTCTACTCACAGTGTAAAAGAGAGCCAGGCTTTAGAAGTTAAGAGAGAAGTGAAAGAAATATGTATCCTTAGTAATTATATGACTTAGATGGTAGCCAAAGGTAAGGTGCCACAAACAAGGTAAGGCCAAGTGAGATAAGAGGGATACCAAGGTAAATAGGCATAACAGGCTTTTCCTTGTAGAGCTTGCTATTGAAACAACTTCCTTTGCTTCACAAGAGGAGTTAATTTGTCTTGTCTCTGCCAGAAATATAATCAAAACAGGAAAAAACAACCAACCTCAATTTTTAGGTATGTTAGTCCATAGTGGGTCCTAATTCCTTGCTCATCGGAAATGCTTTACATAAAATATTTTACATACAAATGGCATTTGATAAATGAATTTTGAATAGAGTTGACTGAGTCAACTGGAATTCTGGGAAATTACTTTGTCCTTGACTGAATTTCCTCTGAAGCATCTATTTGGTGGCCCTATTTGGCACACTACTGCATACTGCTAACTGGTTTTTGTAGTAGTTTGGAAAGAGATCATTTCAGAGGCAAATGCATTTCCAAGGTAGGTGTTTCTGAGGAATTGGGAAAACACTGAAAAAGTGGTTATGGAAAATTCACTGGGATTCTTTTTGAAAGAGAAGCATTGGAGACAATTTTCCATATGCACAAATAAACCAACTACCTCTTGTTAGTTCTGATATGGATCAATTTTTTATGCTGTACATTAATAAGGCAATTTTCTTGGAAAAATAAAATGGGTTACTTGTATGGCTTGTTATATGTAAATTTTCATGGAGATAGAGCAGTTTGATGTGCTATGAAGAGGGAGAGCACTCTTCCATTCCAAGACTGTTAGCACTGGGATCAACTACTGACTTTCAAAAAATACTTTTAAAAATTCTCTTCAGTCCACAATCTAGAGAAAACAGCCTTCCTTTCTATTTTGTTCTTGAGTTTTTTTGGGCTCATATGCTCAGGTTTCACTAGTCATGTTGCATGAGATACGTTAACTAAAAGAAATTGATGTGATGTGTAATAATGAGATATATCAGTGGTAGAATTTGGAAAGAAAATTGCAGGTGAATTACAGAGGTCTCCCTAATCTTGACTTTGAGAGAAGTGAGATTCATGCAGAAATCCTCTAATGATGACATGAATCATTGATCATTAACTTGATAAATTTTAAAAATGAATGTTGGAGGGCAGAGCCAAGATGGTGGAGAAAGGGCAGGGACTTGCCTGAGCTCTCCCAAATTCTCCTCCAAAAACCTCAAAATAATGCCTCAAAATGAATTCTGGAGTAGCAGAAAGCACAAAAGGATGGGGTAAAACAATTTTCCAGCCCAAGACAACTTATAAGATCAACAGGAAAAGTTTGTCACATTAGGGTGAGAGTGGAGCATAGTCAAGCTCGGGCCAAGCCCCAGTAAACCAGCAGCAGGCCTTGGTGGTGACTGAATTCACTGCAATAGCTGTGGCTTCTAGACTTCTGAGCCCAAAGATGGACAACTAGTCAGAAGGAGATTATAGCAGTCGCTTTACTGGCACTAGGTGAAAAACTCTATTGTATTGTCCATATGTGAATCTGGATCCCAGTCCAAGGTTGCAGTCCCAAGATAAGGAGAAGCACTAGCATACTAGCGTTTGTAGCCACTGGGGAATGGGGACCCTGGTCACAGTTGAAGGGCAGAAAAGAATGTTTGCGGTCTCTCACACACCAGAACACAGGCCAGGAAAGTTTGCTAACACACTTCTCCTTAGAAATTACCTTGGAAGAACTGAAAACTTAGAAACTCCCCAGAACTAGCTATAAAAACAGCTTTACAAAAAACCTGAAGCTTAGGACAGTGGCCTCTCCACCCAGGAAGCAGAGCCCAACTTTAACATAAACTTAAAGTCAAGAAATGGGCTAGAAAAATGAGCAAATAACAAACAAACAAAAAAAGAACCTGGCCATAGAAAATTACTAAGGTGACAGGGAAGCACAAAATACAATTTCAGAAGATAATGAAGTCAAAACTGCTACATTCAAAGCCTCAAAGAAAAATATGAATTGGTCCCAGTCCAAAAAAAAATTCCTGGAAAAGCACAATTTTAAAAAAAATCAAATAAGACAGGTAGAGGAATAATTGGAAAAATAAATGAGAATGATGCAAGAAAACCATGAAAAAAGAGTCAACACTTGGTAAAGGAGACTCAAACAAAAGATACTGAAGAAAATAACACCTTAAACAAAAAACAGTACAAGCCAAATGGTAAAAGAGTCACAAAAATTGAATGAAGAGAATATCTTGAAAATCAGAATTGTCCACATTGGAAAAAAAGTACAAAATTTTGCTGAAGAAAAGAACTTAAAAAGTAGAATTGGTCAAATGGAAAAGGAGGTATAAAATTCACTGAAGAAAATAACTCATTAAAAATTAGAATTAGAAGCTAATGACTCTATGAGACATCAAGAGACAAAATCAAAAGAAGGAAAAAAATTGAAGAGAATGCGAAATATCTCATTGGAAAAAGAACTGGACTGGAAAATAGATCAAGGAATGATAATTAAGAATTATTGGACTACCTGAAACCACAATAAAAAAAAGAGTCTAGACATCATCTTTCAAGAAATTATCAAGGAAAACTGCTCTGATATACTAGAACCCCAGGGTAAAATAGAAAGAGAAAGAATCTAGCAATCACCTCCTGAAAGAGATCCTCAAATGAAAATCCCCAGGAATATTACAGCCAAATTCTAGAGCTCCTAGATCAAGGAAAAAATACTACAAGCAGCCAGAAAGAAATAATTCCAATATCATGGTGTGATAGTCAAGATAACACAAGATTTGGCAGCTTCTACATTAAAGGATCAAAGGATTTAGAATATGATATTCTGGAGGGCAAAAGAGCTAGCATTACAACCAAGAATCACCCACCCCCAAAAAACTGAGTGTAATCCTTCAGAGTGAAAAAATAGATATTCAATGAAAGAGAGGACTTTCAACATCTCTGATGAAAAAAACCAGAGTAGAACAGAAAATTTGACTTTCAAATAAAAGACTCAGAAGAAGCACAAAAAGAAAAGAGAAATCATAAGGAATTCAATAAGATTAAACTGTTCACATTCCTACGTGGGAAGACTTATGTAACTCCAAAGAATTTTCTCATTATTAGGGCATTTAGAAGGAGTATATACAGAGGGTAAGGGTGTGAGTTGAATATGATAGGATGAGATTAAAAAAAATAAGGGATGAGAAAAAGGAATGCACTGGGAGAAGGAGAAAGGGAGAGATAGAAGGTGGAAATTATCTCATATGAAGAGTGATAAAAAAGCTTTTTACAGTAAAGGGAAGATGTGGGAGGTGGGGTGTGGTGGCTTTTGAACTGTACTCTCATTGGAGTTGGCTCAAGGAGGGAATAACATACACACTCAGTTTCCCTACATGAAAGTAGGAGGGGAAGAGGATAAGAGAAGGGGGGAGGGTTGTTTGAAAGGGGGGCAGATTGGAGGAGGTGGTAGTTGGAAGCAGAACACTTTTTAGAATGGACAGGGTCAATGGAGTGAGAGAGTAAGATAAATGGGGAAAATAGGATGGAAGGAAATTGTGGGAAACAATTTACAGCATGTTCACTGATAAAGGCCTTATTTCTCAAATATATAGAAAATGGAGTCAAATTTATGAAAATAAGAGCCATTCTCCAATTGATAAATGGATATGAACAGGTAGTTTTCAGATTAAGTAATCAAAGCTATCTAAAGTAGTACAAAAAATTCTCTAAATCACTCTTGATTAGAGAAATGCAGATTAAAACAATTCTAAGGTGCTATCCCACATCTATCAGATTGGTTAATATGACAAAAAAAGAAAGGAAAATGACAAATGTAGAGAATATAGAAAAATTAAGACACTGATACACTGTTGGTGAAATTGTCACCTGATTCATTTATTCTTGGGAACAATTTCAATTATGCCCAACATACCCTTTGATCTAGCAATACCACTACTAGATCTGTATCCCAAAAAGGGGAAAAAAATAAAAAGGAAAAGGATCTATAAGTACACTAATATTTATAGCAACTTTTTTATTGGTGGCAAAGGATTGGAAATTGAGGGCATGCCTATCAACTGAGGAGAGACTGAACACATTATGGTATATGATTGTGATGGAATACTGTATTAAAAGAAATGATTAGCAAGATACTCTCAGAAGAACCTGGAGACACTTTACATGAACTGGTACAAAGTGAAATGAGCCAAACCAGGAGAACATTGAACATAATAACAGCAATGTTGTATGATGATCAACTGTGAATGACTTACCTATTTTGGCAATACAATGATCTAAGACAATTCTACAAGACTTTATGATGAAAAATGCTTTCTATCTCCAGAAAAAAGAACTGATGGAGCATACTTTTTAAATTGTCTTCATTTTTCTTTTTTTCTGTTTTCTTTTACATGACTAAAATAGAAATATGTTTTTCATGACTGCACATGTAAAACCTATACAAATTGCTTGCTTTCTCAATGAGTGGGAAGGGAAGGGAGAGAGGAAGAGAATTTGGAACTCAAAATTTCAAAAATCAAATATTAAAAATTGTTCTTACATATAATTGTGGAAAAATTAAAAAATGAAATATTATAATAAATAAATTAAAATGCATCTTATTTTCCAGACTTCAGTATTCCCTGAAGAACACATCAGCAATATGTGGTTTCTTCCCCTGGTCAAATTACCTATGAAAGTAGGTATCAGCCATTCTTGTGCTTCATCATAAGTCACAGTTAATAGCTGATGGTGGGCGACAGTTACCTTCTTAATGATATAAAAACATACTGTTATAATTTGGGTACTTTTATAATTTAAGATTTTCATACCAAAAGTGGGTCTTGTGATAATTTCTGGCAAATCGTGAACTAGAGGGAACAATGGAATTCTTATTTTCAAGAATTTCCAAACAAACTTTGAAAATGAATCAGGAAAGCAACTTTGAAGAATTGGAAAATTTTGACCAATGGCATGATCAATCATGACTCAAGAAAACCTGATAAACGTGCCTTTTACCTCTTTTTAGAGATGTTATTGGAGTTGCAGAAAGAAAGATGCATTTTCATAGGTAAGTAATGTGCTGATTTACTTGCTTGACCATACGTATTTGTTTTAAGGAAATGATTCTATCAGATGGATGTTGAGGGTAGAAATGAAACTGATGGGTAGTAATAAATTTTAAAAGAAGAAAAAGAAAGAGCACAAATGTAACATTTTAAAAAATGCATTGAAACTCAGATTCTTAAAATCTATCCAATGCTCAGGTTCTTAAGATCTTAAGATTCTTAAAATCTAGCCAATGGTTGAGACTTACTCTAGCCCACTTGTCAATACGAGCATCACAAATGTTCAGATTCCTTAAGAATCTGGCCAATATGGTGGAGCTTCAATAAACCTTGTCTTTGGCTGAAAGAAGGCTTGGGTCAAATTCATTCAGGCAGGACCTATGTGTCTTGCTCTCAATATTCTGGGATTCCAACACCCCTAAACCTCAACACTTGGGGATAAAGCATCTACACAGGCAGCTGGGGGTACAATGGATAGAGTGCTGGACTTGGTGTTGAGAAGACCTGAGTTCAAATCCAGTCTCAGATACTTCTTAGCTTTGTGATTCTGGGGTTGAACTAGGTGCCTTCTGAGGTCCTTCCCAGCTAGAAATCTATGAGCTCCAAGGGCAGGGAGGCATCTGACTTCAGAGCCTGAGAAGGACCAAGGCTAGAGCTGCTCCTCCTTAGTCCAGTTATAGAGGATTTGGAGAAGAATGGTTATTGGCAAAGGAGCCTTGGCCTCAGTGGCAACACTTATCACCTAAGTTCTCCATGGCAACAAAGGACTAAAGTGTTTTATTTTTCAGGATCCAAATCAAAGCCCCCCAAATTAGTCCCTAAGAAGGCTTGAGGCTGAAGTTTTACCTCCAATGTTGGTGGAATCCAGAGAAGAGTACAAGAACCCAGGTATCCCAGTTGTACCAATCATTGACAATGGAGGGTCCTGGCCTTGAAATGGGGAATGGTGGGCACCATTTCTATGAAGTGTAGTGAGTTCTTTGGAAAAGAGAACTCTAAACTCAGTCTCTGAGAGAGGGCCAGGACTGGGGTACCCATGCCCTACCCATTGAATAACGATATTCCTGCTTCAGCTTCTGAGCAGTCCCCCACTCCTGGCTGGAGTAGTGGCCACCCTCTTCCACTACCATGCAATTTTGTCTACTTCTGCCATTTGCATTGCTCTCATATTTGTCTGTATGCATTTTTCCACTCTCCCCAACTTCTTCCCCCCCTTAGATCATGAATTCCTCGACAGCAGGGACTGTCTTTTGGCTTTCTTTGTATCCTCAGTGCTTAACGTAGTGTCTGACCTAAATAAAGGCTTATTAACTGACTGTCAAATAAAAAAAAAAGCATTGAAAAGACCAGAAACAGGTTCAGGAAGGGACACAAACAGGGTAGTTTTGTTTCTACCATATTATGTTGAATACATCCTTAAACAAAATATAAGTCACTTCAGATTTGTGTGTGATCTTTTTTTTGTTCTTATTTGAATAATGAAATATTTGTTATTGTCAATATTTTAGTTCATAATAAAAAAGGAAATATTATAAAATAAATTAATTGTCTCTCTCTCCTAGAATATTCCTAGAACTCTTGATCAGATTTCTCCTTCATATTTTTCACTCACCTTATATTTTCCTTTGTTCACAAGGTATCTACCTTCTACTGGAATGTAAATAAGCTTCTTGGGAGCAGCAATCAAAATAAGTTATTTCTTATACCGTATGTCCTTGGGAAGTCAATCAATTGACCAGAAGCATTTATTGAGTATCTACTATGTGCTAGGCACTGCAGAGACAAAGAAAGGAGTAACAATTCCTTCTCTCATAGGAACTCAATCTAACAAGGGAGACATACAAATAACAACATACAACTATATGTAAGATAAACTGGAAATAATTAGCAAAGGGAAGGTACTACAAATAAGAGGAAGAAAAAAATTGGTTAATGGAGCTTTCAGGTTGATCTATGAAAGTGATTAGCCTCCCAAGTAAGAGTATTCATTTAAAAATCATTCTATTTTCCCTCAAGATCTCTTCTTACTTGAATTACCTGGAGAGTACATAGAACTCTAATTCTGGGAGGTGGAAGGGGGCTTTAGTGGTCAACTAATGTAGCTTCAATTCAATGTAAAGCATTTATTAATCACCTATTATTTACCAGGCATTGGGGATACAAAACAGAATGAAAACACTCCCTACTCTTAAGCAGCCTACATTTTATTTGGGGAAGAGAAAGAAGGATGGGAATGTGGCCAGACAAGTAAATACAAAATGTTAAGTAAATCCAAAATATTTTTTTGGTGGGAGAGGATTTAGTTGTTCTAACAACTGGGGTACTCATGTGGTCTTTAGCAATTTTGGATAGATTTGGGGATTCCAAGAGATAAATGAGAAGACAGACTTAATTTCAGGGAAGAGAGATACCCTGGGCAAATACCAAGTGGCAGGAGATGGAATGTCTTTGGGCAAAAGGTAGATAAAGCAAGTAGCTCCTTATGGCTGGAATGAAGAATGTGTGAAAAGGAATAATATGAAATCAATTTGGAAAAAGAGTTTAGAACCAGATTGTGAAGGGCTTTAAATGTGAAATCAAGGAGTCTGTATTTCATTTTAGAAGCAATAGAAAGCCTCCACAAGGTTTTGAACAGGAGAGTGATTTGATTCTGCCTGTGCTTTAGAAACATCAATTTGGCAGCTTTGTGAAGGATGAATTAGACATGGGCGAGAATAAAGGAAGGGTGATCAATTAGGAAGCTGGGGTAGAGTCCAGTTGAGAGGTGATGAGGACCTAAACTGGGGTGATGGTCTGTCAGTAGAGGGCAGGGGATGAGTGAGAGAGATGCTGTGAAGG
The DNA here is from genome assembly GCF_003287225.1 of Phascolarctos cinereus. Taxonomy (NCBI): domain Eukaryota; kingdom Metazoa; phylum Chordata; class Mammalia; order Diprotodontia; family Phascolarctidae; genus Phascolarctos; species Phascolarctos cinereus. The sequence goes on along the minus strand of NW_027555625.1, from coordinate 401,050,242 downwards.
CATTGAAGCAATGCTAACAAAAGTAAACTTCAAAAGAAAAGTTGACAAATGATTATTCACCTAGCCATCCATTCTCTGCTCAGATACTTCCATGAAGGGAGGGGGGAGAGGGTTATTACCTAATGAATTTCATTGTTCTTCAGTTCTAATAATGGTGTGCATTTTAAAAGTGCTTTAAGGTTTGCAAAGTGCTTTAGGTACATTTTCTCATTCGACCCTGTAGTTCTAGCTATTAAAACATTCTTTTTTTCTTCACATTAAGTCATAATTCCCTCCCTATATTCTTTGCCTATTAGTCCTTGTTATGACCTCTGGAGAAATGCAGTCATCATCTTAACAGTTAAACTGTCTGCTCAGGCAAAGTAGTCTACAGATGTAAAAAAAAAAATCCTAGAGATGCTTCTGAAAAATAGGAAAACTAATTCTCAAAAGCAGCAAATAAACTAATTAGGAATTTCAATTTAATTACACGTTAATTACACACCATTTTCACCCTAATTAGTGTCACTTAACTTGAATTGTGTCTACAAATTTGTTTCTATTGATTGTGAAGGTAATAAAGCCCATTCAAAGAAACATAGAGTAATACCTTTTTTATATCGCTCAATGGATTAACTCAGTCTTCCATTCACTACTGCCTATCCAAGGGTATTGTACCTAGTGGATTAGAACTTCAAATACTGCAAAGATACAAAAGCTCTTTACAGTAAAATCTAAGACACCGGTAATTATCACCCAAGTCTTTCAATGATTTTTTTGATGTTTAGGTTGAGCTTTGAGCAATAAGATTTTTTTTAAGGAAGAATGAAAAAATATTTTCAGTAGATATATAATAGTCTTCAATGTCTCATCTATTGATTTTCTTCAGATGTTTAAAACCTCAGTGTGACTTATATTCCATGAAATGGGGTCACTGACATCTGAAAAAGTACAACAAAAAATATACACTGAATATCCTGTGGACTGAAACACATAATTGTCTAATGAAAAGGTTATCCACTGTGTTAAGTCCATCACCAGGAGAAATTTTCTATTACTTCAGTGAACAGATTTGGCAATATCTTCAAAGGGCTCAAGTTTTATGTTGACTAGAATTTGTCCACGGGTATTACTATGTTCTATTACCCGCTTATGGTATCTAATTTTTAAAGTCAATTTACATGCAAAGCTCTTTTAAAAAGTCTTTGTTGTTCTTAAATTCATCACAGTACATTTACTTTCCTTTTGTGAAGGAATTCCTTGACTCACAGTCACTCTATATATACCTTTTAAACAAAAGATATGAATTTAAATGACTTTGCTAGCATGCAACTTCCCAATTTGGAAGTTGGGTCCTCCAAACCTTTAAAATATTTTCTTCTAACAGAATATGTTTTCTGATTAGCAAAGAGGACTCACTTAAGAGTAGCTTTATGGAGTAAACATCCCTTTTCTGACTTCAAGGAACAAAGAAGTATTCCAGCTAACAGTTACATTTTGGGTCATCTCTAGTGGGTGGCACAAGGCCAAGTAAAAATGCTGTGTGAAATCCTTTGCCATCAGATGTGGATATCGATTACATTTTATTAAAGTAAACATCTGGGGAAGACTGGAACAGGACATGCTCCAATTTTCCAAAGAAGCTATGGTCTCACTCAGGTAGGTGCTCCCCCTGACAATGCATATTGCAACTCATCCATGTTTACCCATCCTTTATGATTCTTTTCTATTTCTTCTTGTCAACCTGCCCTTGGGGATTCCCTCAATGTAACTAAGAAAAGGAATCCAAAAAGATCAATATGTCATATCAGTTTGTACACATTGAATGTGGAGGAGGGAAGTAATATCACCTGCTTTAATAATAATAATAATAATAATAATAATAATAATATAGTAATAACAGCTAACATTTAGATAATGCTTTAAGTTTTGCAAAGCACTTTACATACACTACCTTATTTAGGCTTCACAACAACCCCATGAAACAGATGGTGTTTAAATTCACTTTGAAGTTGTGGAAACTGAGGCTGAGAGGTTAAATGGATTGTTCAGCATCACATGACTAGCAAGCGTCTGATATAGGACTTGAAATTAGGAGTTTCTGACTTCAAGACCTAAATGCTCAATTGTGCCTTTGTGAGGATTCATAATGAAAAATGCTATCCACATCCCTGAAGTGAATTGATGAAACCTGAGTACAGATTGAAGCATGTTTTCATTTCCTTTCTTTCTCCTTCTCCTCCATTATTACTACTAATACTACTACTACTGCTACTGCTACTGCTACTACTACTACTACTACTTCTTTTTCTTTTTCTTCTTCTTTTTCCTTCTTCATTACAACATAGTGAATGTAGAAATATGTTTTGCATGACTTCATATGTATAATAGGTGTCATATTTCTTGCCATCTCAATAAGTAGGGTAGAGATGGTGAAAGGAGGGAGAAAATTTGAAACTGAAATTCAAATGTGACTTTGTGAAGGTTGGGAGTCAGGTCAGATTGTATAGAATACATGAGTCTCCCATCTTCTTGACCATTATTTAGAAGAGTTACTTTCTTTTTTTTCCAAGGCACCTAGGTCACTCAATGGTTAGAGCACTGGGCCTGGAATCAGGAAGACCTGAATTTGGTTATGGCCTCAGACACTTAATAGTGGTGTGAATCTTTGTAAGTTGTAACTTCTGTTTACCTTAATCCACTAGAGAAGGAAATGGCATATCTTTACCGAGAAAATTTCATATGAGGTCACGAAGAGTTGGACATGACTGACTGACTGAACTTCCTTTTCTATCCTGATATTGCCTTCTTGAGTCACTACCCAAATAGCTGATTCTGAAACAGTGGGATTGGTGGGGAGTGGGCAGAGCCAAGATGGTGGAATAAAGCAGGGATTAGCCCGAACTCTGCCAAATTCACCTCTAAACAACTATAAAATAATGTCTCAAAATGAATTCTAGAGTGACAGAACCGACAAAAGGTTGAGATGGAACAATTTTCCAGCCCAAGACAACTTAGAAGGTTGGCAAGAAGGTCTGTCTCACTTGAGTAAAAGGGGAGTGCAGTACAGTGTAGGTGGCCTCTGGGCAACCTAGCTGCAGGTGGATTACCAGCAAGCTGGTTGTGAGGTCCTGAGCCCCAGTACAGGTCAGCAGGGAGGTCCCACAACCCTGGCACAACAAGCCAATCATGAGGTCCTGCGCCCCTTTGCCCCCACATACCCTTCCCACCTGCGAGAAGCTTCAGACAATACCCCTGCCATTCCAGGAGCAGAGCTCAACTTTAACATAAAATTAAAAGTCATGCAATAGAGTGGGGAAAGGAGCAACAAGAAAGCAAACAAAAAAAAGAACCTGGCTATAGAAAGCTATTATGGTGACAGGGAGGAGGAAATCCAGAAGAGGACAGCAATGTCAAAACAGCGACATGTGAAGATTCAAAGAAAAATGTCAATTGGTCTTGCTTCCCCTCCCCCCCCAAAAAAAAGGAAGCCCTGGAAGAACTCAAACAATATTTTAAAATAAAATAAGAGAGGTAGAAGAAAAACTGGGAAATGTAACAGTGTGGGCCCAGGAAGTTTTAGTCATTCATCATATCTTAAGGGACAGATCTGACCTATGGGTTAGCGGCTGTCTAGGACTTCAAATATAATAAAAAAACCATTTACTATTAAAATTGCAGTGACCATAACTTAAGTCTCTGGTGATCCAGATTCCTGATAGGCCAAGTGGCTACCATTGTGAATAATAGGCATTATATTTGTTACTGTGGGCAGAGACCGGGGCGGGGGGGAACATTCCATCGGCATTATTTTATAATCAGTTAATGAAACTTCTCAGTGCATGGATTGTAGTCTGTGTGAATGAGCAGCCAAGACTAACACTTGAAATCTTTTAGGCATCTTTCTTTCCATAGTTCAATTGAATGTCGAATGGGATGTACTTTAAAGTGCCATAAGCACCGAGACAACTCTAGAAGTAGAAACAGCCAATTTTAATGATTTGGGTTTTTCACAGTCTTTTCACCCACCTTTCCTTTATGTTTATTACTTCCTTATTGAAAAGCACAATTGTGCCAGTGTGATCTGCTAGAATTGTCAATGAATTCTACCTGGTATAATCTCATTAAGGGACATTTCTCACCCCTAAATAAAGTTTCTGATGTTGACAGGTTGCTGGTAGATAACTGTGATCCCTCCTGGAATAAAAACTGAAGAAACCTACTTCCAATTCCATTTCACAGGACTTTTTTTTCTCAACAGGGAGAGATTGCCACCCCCTCTTCCTACCCCCTTGCAGAAGTATCCTTTTGTAACTAGCACACTGGCAAGCATATACTATCCTTCCAGATAAAGGATACCCAGAATTTCTAATCTTGCTCATTTATGACAAAATAGGATACTTATTCTTGGTGGCATTTCAAATGCACAGCACTTTACCAAGTTTAGGAATAAACCACAATCTTCCAAATTCACTGTAAACCTATGTAGGATTATCTTGTAACTGCCTGAATTTGCTTGAAAAACAAATGGAAAAACTACACTTAGATCCAGTACTATTCTGAAGAACAAAGTGGTCCCTCCCCGCCTCTGCCAATAATTGGATTTTTTATTTTTAATTCAAGAAAAAATTTTGTGAATTTATTTTCAGGGGCAGGAGAGGAATACCAAGGATGAATGGAATTTTAGCCAGAGGTTTGGGGAAAGAGGACTTGGTTTTAAATCTCAACTTTGTCATTATTACACATGACACTGGAAAAGTCACTTAATGTTTCTGGGCCTTAATTTCCTCAAATATAAAAGTTGACCTCTGATCTTCCTTCCAGTTCTAAATCTATGAATTTAATGAAAAAATCCATCAATCAATCAATAACAATGTATTAAGTTCCTACTATATACCAAGCACTGTGCTAAGCACTGAGGCTATGAAAAGAGGGAAAAGACAGGCCTTTCCCTCAATGTGCTTACAACAGAAAGAGGGACAACATGCAGACGAATACATACAAAGCAAGCTATGTACAGGATAAATGGGAAATAATTAGAAGAGGGAAGGCACTGGAATTAAGAAGGGTAGGGGAAAGCTTCATATAGAAGATGGAATTTTAGTTGGGACTTAAAGAAAGCCAGGGAGGTCAGTAGTCAGACTTGTAGGGGGCATGGATGGGGTCAGTCAAGAAAAAAAGAAATGGGTTTTTTTTTCATGGGCCAGCCAAGAGGCCAGTGTCACTGGAATATGTGTTGAGAAGTAAGGTGTAAGGGGACTAGAATGGTAGGAGATGGCTAAGTTGTGAAGGGCTTTGAATGCTAAGCAGAGGATTTTGTATTTGCTCGAAGCAAGAGGAAGACACTGGAGTTTATTGAGTAGAGGGGTGATATGGTCAGACCTGAGTTTTAGGGAAATCATCTTAGAGGCTGAATGGTGTATGGATTAAAGCAGGGAGGGGCTTGGGGCAGGTAGAACCATCATCAAGTTATTACAATAATCAAGATAGGAGGTGATAAGGGCAGTAGCAGAGAAAAGAGGGGACATATTCAAGAGAAGTTGCAAAGGTGAAATCAGCAGGTCTTGGCAAATATTTGCTTTACTAAGAGATAAATGAACTGAGAGCAATAAGGTTATATCAGTTATTTATTATACCTCCTGCACTGAAGTCCTCTTCCGCTGCCTCATTGTCATATAGTGGAGACCCTTGGATTTTTGAAGGCTCTATCAGGGGAACATAAGCTCTGGTAGAGGCTATTAATCTGGCAAGTCTTCAATGACAATGTTGGGACTGGACTCTATGTGTGCTGTCTGAGGACCTACATAGCTAAAGTGGAGAAGCTGAGTCCCAAAAGGTGGACTTTCCTACAGCAACTCATGAATACTATCTGCTAAAGTTGAGAATAGGTTTTCATCTGCATAGATCAGGGGCACACCCACACCAAGGAAATCAACAGGCCCTTCAAGCGCTGGAGCCCACACACGTTTTTGTCTTTTGGTTTGCAAGTATTTATTTATTTGTTATTTGCTCCTTGGCCAAAGTAAAGAATTTTTAAAAAATGAAGGCCTCATCATTCATTTCCTGCCCATTAGTCTTTTCTTTTTCCCATTCATCCTTCACAAACCTGCCAAATTAACATCCTTAATCTGTAGATTATGTCACTCTGCTGCTCTAGAGGCTCCAGTGGCTGCCTTTTATCTCTAGGTTAAAGCACCAGCTCCTGTGTCTGGCTTTGCATTCTGGTTTAAAATTTTTTCAGGCTTATTGTCCTTCTCCCTGCTTCTCCCGTTCCTGCTCCTCCTTCCAAATGAAGGAACCTATTGTCTACATTCCAAGGGAGAACTATTTTCTTATCTGAAGACCAGGGTACAGCTTTCTGAAGACTCATAACCTAATTCTCAGATATCACCTTTGTTTATAAACAGGGAACATGCTATAGCCACAAAGTAAAGAGGGCTAAATATAGTTATAACTTGGTTTAACTTAAGGCAGCAGGTAATTGATCACATTTTGAGAGCATTAGAAAACATTTTTTACTGGTGTTGTGTAACATAGAATTAACAAGACAGAGTTGTGTATAGTCACAGAACAGGAAAAAAAAGCATCAGCAATGTATTTGGATTTATCAGTGCATGGAAATTCATGATGTTTAACTTTAAGGCAAAAAAAAGCAGAGCTCTTTGAGTAATAGCTTGATGAGGATGATTAGCTAAGGGGATACAACATTTAATAGCCAAAATAAATTACTATAATTATTTTATTACCTATGCTAACTGATTCCATTGTTTTTATTGAAATAACAGCTCCCCAAGGAAGGGAACAGGGATTCAATGAATCTAAGCTGTAAGCTTCTGTGTTCTCTTGTAGCAATCAAAAACAATGAAAAATAGCCATCACTGATAATACTTTTAATAATTGTATTTCAGCACTTTTGGAAACTATTTCATACAAGTGCAAACACTTGGAAAATAATCCAGAAGCCTCTAGAGATGGGGAGTGCTCATTAAAGAAAATGTGAATATTTATAGGCACCTTGCAAATCTTTTTTTCAAAAGCCGTTCAATGGCAATGTTTTTCAGGCAATAGATTTATATACTTTGACTGATGCCATGCTCTAGACCTTCAACTTCTTTCTGCATTCTTTCTCTCGTTCTTCATCTTCAGCTCAAAGAAGAAAATAAAAAGTACTTCAAAAAATGTAAAATGCTATAGAAATCATAAACATATTGTTTTTGTTATGATTAGATTTATCTGAAGTAAAAACACATTTTAAAACATACATGTGTTTGTTTGATTTATTATTCTATATAACTATCATATGCATCCAGCATCTAAGGAAAGGAAGAAGCAACAGAAAGAGGAAGAAGATGAAGAGAAGAATAAGGAAGAGGAGGGACGTGATAATGACAGTGATAGGTTTAAGGATTATCATCTATGGAGGTCCACAGTTAATAATTCCTAAATCATTCCTGCCCTGGGTCTTAGTATAGCAAACCACTTGGCTTCTGATCCTCAGAATATCTTCCTTTGTCTTTCCTTTTTATTCTTTCTATTGCTCCTTTCCAGAGGATATGAAATGGGTGTAGAAAATCCTTTTTGTTGTTGTGTCATTTCAGGCATGTCCAAATCTTTGTGACTCCATTTGGGGTTTTCTTGGCAAGATACTGGAGAAGTTTGCCATTTCTTTCTCCAGCTCATTTTACAGATGAGCAACTGAAGTACACAGGGTTAAGTGACTTGCCGAGGGTCACACAGCTATGAAGTGTCTGAGGCCAGATCTAAACTCAGGAAGCTTAGTCTTCCTGACTCTAGGCCTTGTGTTCTATCTACTCCACCACCTGGCTGCCCCAGAAAATCCTTACCTATTCTGATTCTAATGGGATAAGGAGTTCACATTTCTGTTATGACAACTGTTCTTCTTGTTCTGTTGTTTCAGTTGTGACTAACCCTTTGTGAACCCATTTTTGGGGGTTTTCTTGGCAAAGACACTGGAGTGGTTTGCTATTTTCTTCTCTAGTGGAGCCAGGGGATCTATTTTGTCAGGCAATCAGAGGTTAAGTGATTTGTCTAGGGTCACACAGCTAGGAAGTATGTCAGGCCAAATTTGAATTCAAGTCTTCCTGAATCCAGGTCCGATGATCTATCTACTGTGCCTCCTAGCTGCCTATTAAGCCTATGTAATCTATTAATATTTTCCTGAGAAATAATTTTCCCCCAGGTACCTTAAGTGGTTTCATGATTTAGAGAGAAACTCTCACTTAGCACTATATTCATACCAGTACTGGGTCCTGAATATTCAGTTTTGAGTGTGTGCTTTTTTTAAAAAAAAAATAATTAATTAATTTTTAGTTTTTAACATTCATTTCCATAAGATTTTGAGTTTCAGATTTTCTTGCCTTCTCTCCCTTTGCCCCACCCTAACGTGTATTGTATGTAAATTGATACAGGCTCAACATACAAATTCATATTAAACCTATTTTCATATTAGTCATGTTGTAAAGAAGAATTAGAATCAAAGGGAGAAACAGCAAGAAAGAAGAAAGAGAGAGAGAGAGAGAGAGAGAGAGAGAGAGAGAGAGAGAGAGAGAGTAAAAAATATGCTTTGATCTGCATTTAGACTCCATAGTTCTTTTTCTGGATGTGGACAGCATTTTCCATCCTGAGTCTTTGGAGTTTTCTTAGATCTTTGCATTGCTAAGAAGAGATAAGTCTATCAAAGTTAGTCATAGCATAATATGGCTGTTACTGTGTACAGCCTGGTTTTGCTCACTTCTGAGTGTGTGCTTTTTAAAGAGATTTTTAAAGCATTATTTTAGACATGTAGGGAGGGTACGCTGTTTTGTGATCTGCAAATGAGATAAAAATTTGAGTTTTTGCCGTTAAAACCTGTTTCCGTATACTGCATTGGAACAGAAGAGTCTTTGACTAGGCTGTGGAATTTAAATGTTTGAATGGATAAAAGATACACACATAAACACACCCACACATTCACAACATATATTGTTCCTTGGATGCATCTGTGATCTTGTCAGGATGGGTTTTGCTTCTTATGATGCAGATCAGTATCCATTCACATCTGTTCATCCTGGTGACTCTTGTCCATCTCTTCTCACAATTCCTCCACGGAGTATCCATTCCATGTGCTGGAGGTTTTTTGTTCGAATTCTTCATTTTACATCAGTACTGGTGTATTATTACACAGCTGTCGATATGTCATCACTTGACCTAGAAACATGAATAGTCCAGCTTCTTCTTTACTCATGATAGGGTAATGGTACATTTAATTGCACTTCTTATGTATTTTCTTTCTCCCATTTCCAGGCATAAACCTCTCTAGACTTCCTCTTCATTTGTCATGGTGTATTTAAATTTTGTAAAACTTCTTTATTTCTATTTTAGATTTAGGAGGTGGAGGGATGAATGGGAGGCATCTCAGACATATTATTTTCATCCTATCGGTTTTTAGAGTCAGCAAAATTGTTGACAGATTTCTACCAGGTTGGGAGAGGCTTCAATATAATTTTCAAACTATTTATTGAAGGTTAGTCCACACAATTTTCCTTTTCATTGTGAAAAGGATAAAATCTGTACAACAATTGTATTTTACAACAGTACCCTTTTGGGGTCATAAAAATAAAGTTGCAATTTAGGATTGATAGCTGCAAAGAAGAATGGGAGTTCACTGTTTTCAAAGTTTAAGACAAACATTTTGCACATGTACCAGTTAAGTGGCAAGTGCTTACAATCCTATGAAGTAAATTTAGACCCTGGGGCTCAATAGGATAAGCACTACAGGTACTTTATAAATGCAAGTGAAAACACCAATTTAACACATTTGATCCATGAGCTTTCTGCCCCAGAGAAGTAAAAAGAAAGCCAATAGAAACAAACATTGTGGATGGCAATATTGCTCGGTGCCAGGCGTTTTGAAAATGCACATCTAGAAATGAAAACATAATTCATCTTGCAGTTACAAAAGCACTTTAGGGGCCACTTTGCAGAGTCAGCAAAGTGCCATGGGTTGGCAATCAGCCTGAAGGAGACTGAGGTCATTGACCAGCCTATAACACGAGAACCCTATGTGTTGCTGAAGTTCTTAATCAGAGATATGGAGCTGATGGCAGCTCTACTGACAGTATATGGACATACCCAGGAGTAGAACATTATAGTAAGCAACACTGTATTGCCTCTAAGAGACTGGCTTGCAGAGTATTGGGGATGGCCCACAATAGCCAATTTCATGATTAGTTTCAAGAGAAATAGCTCCCCATACTCCACATCAAATGGGAGAAAAGAGTCACCAAAAATCAAGTCTTGCGCAGACCACGCATTTAAATTCACCACAGCTGCTGCTGTATTGCCTTGAATTTAGTTCATCTGAGTTGGACACCACAGGATACATAAATGACAGCAAAGACGATGACCAGATATTTGTTTTCCTGCCTAGAGGCTAAAGGATCCAGAATTCAACGTGTGGTAACAAGTATAGCAGATTTGTATGCTATTTAGGGAGTAAACATATTACAGCTATCCTAAAGTGAAATGAGCTGTCCAAGGAATAATGGGTTCCCACTTTACAAGAATGCAAACAAAGGACAAATTTCAATTTTTCAGGAATTTCACCAATAGTATACTGGTTTGTGTATAGTTTGAACTCTCTTCCAACTTGGACTCTGCAGGAGAAAAAATGTTTTGTTTTGTTTTTTTCTGATTATAACAAGCTATGTTGCCTTAACTATTGTTTATGATGAAGAGTCAGAATCTAAATCTCACTGTTTGGAGGTCACTTCATGATTTTGCTCTGTCCAGTCAAATGGACAACATGCACCTTGTATGTATGGGGCACTGTGCTAAGTATTGGGTATACAAAATAAAAAAAGGCAGAACCAGATCCTACCCTTAAGGAGCTCACATTCTAATGGAAAGAGATAATATTCAAAAAACTATGGACAAACAAGATATCTACAGTATAAACGATGGGTAGTCTCAGAGGAAAAGCACTAACATTAAGAGTACCAGGAAAGCTTCTTGCAAGAGGTAAAATTTTATCTGAGACTTGAAAAAAATGAATGAAGTCAAAAAGGCAGAGGGGAGGGGAGAGAAAGTTTCGCAGGGGGATAGTCAATGATAATGCATGAAATGTCTTATGGAGGAACAACAGGGTCAGAGGTACTAGAGCCTGATACGGAAAGGAGACTACGGTGTAAGAAGACTAGAAGATATGTTTAAAACCTACTACTGTAGACTTTTCATAGCATTCCTACATCTCTCTTTTGGGCCAAACAGAAGAAGTTTAATCCCCATGTGATAATTCTTTTTTTTTAATTAATTCATTTTATTTTTAATTTATGAAATAAGACAAAACCATTCCATAACAGTAGAATAAGAAAAGAAGATGATTGTCAGGAAACTGCAAATTATTATGTACAAGTTGCTATTCCTTTTAAATATGTAATTAAGTTATTTGGTAAAATTTCTCCCCTTCTTTCCTCCCAGTCCTCCCTGCCCTGGAAATGGCTACTATCAGACACAAATTATGTATGTATGTATATATGTATCATATACATATAAATACATGTATATACATATATGTAAAACCATTCTATGCATACTTTAATTTATCTCTTTCTCTAGATGTAGATAGTATCTTCTTTCATAGTTACTTTGTAGTTAATTTGGGTATTTATAAGAAGTCAAAATGATTTAGTCACTTAGTTATGTACCACAACTTCTTCAGCTATTCCACAATTGATTGGCACCCGCACAATTTCTAGTTCTTTGCCACCACAAAGAGAGCTGCTACAAATATTTTAGGACACATAGGTTCTTTTTTTTCCATAATCATCTTTGGAAATAGACCTAGTAGTGTTATTGCTGGTAGATATAAAGAGAGATATTATAAGAAAACTTGAAGAATATGGAACATATTACCTATCATACTTAAGGAAAGGTGAACAATTTATGAATGAACAAGAAATAGAGAGCAGAGTGAAGTATAAAAGGGATAGTTTTGATTACACTAAATTTTTAAAAAGTTTTTGTACAAATAAAACAAATATAGCTGAGATCACAAGGAAAGTAGAAAATTGGGAAAAATATTATAGACTTTCTCAAAATTCTCTTACAATTAATAGTTCAGTATCAGTTTCAAAGAAAGTCTCCAGTAAAGGAAAATATATATGCAGATTACCAGAGTTGCGAAGGGCCTTGAGACTATGTCATATAAGGATCATTTGAAGGAACTGAGAATAATCTAGAGAAGGGAAAACTTAGAGAGAACATGATAGCTACCTTGTATTTGAAGAATGATAATCTGTCACTTTCCCTTCAATCATTTTGGCCAACTGATGGGTATAAAATGCTATCTCAAGGTTGTTTTAATTTGCATTTCTTTAATCAATAATGATTTAGAATATTATAAATCATTTTGATTTCTTCATCAAAAGCTGCTTATGCATATCCTTTGACCATTCAACAATTGGAGAAAAAGTCATTCTTATAGATTTTTATGAAATTCTTTATATATTTAGAATATCTTTATGGATCTGATGAGTACATCTTAACTGTACTATTATTTTCCTTATTTTCCTATAACAATATCATGAGAGACACTGTCAAATGCTTACTTACATTAAAGGCAAGAATATGATGCAATGAATGGAAGCCAAATAGCACAGCTCTAACATAACCATTTCAGCAAAGGATAAAAAAAAAAAAGTCATACTAATGATCAAGAAATCCAAAGAGAAATTAAGTTAAGTGCATTTTTTCTAGCCTAAGTCTATACAGAGATGTCAAGGAGACTGTCATCACTAGAGAAGTGGTCTAGGCAGAAAATCGCATTGCAGGAAAATAGGACCTTGTAGTACACAATCCAGGGACAAGCCAAAGAAAGCAGATATGTTGGGGTCAGAAGCTTGAAAGACTTGAAATGAGAATGTAAGTAAGATGAAATAATCTAGATCAGACTACATGGTCACAACTTGTTGGACTGAGCAGTCTCTGAGGTTCTTAAAGAGTACATTGCTTAGCACCTGGCAAAAATAGTCCCCAACCCCAGACAATACAGATCAGAAAAACAAACAAGGCCCAAGCATTCTTTCTAAAGGTGTGCAGAACCTCGACCCACATAAAGTCCCAATTTAGGAAATAAAGATAGAAAAATAATAAAGAAATAATGTGAAGCCAGGGACACTCAAGACACAAATACAGAAGTAAATCACAAATCAAATTTCAAACAAAAACACAGATTTGTTACAAGATTAGCTAGGATGGAGAGGTTTTTATATAAACAAAATAAGAATTCTAGAGAAAGGAATGGAAAGAGAAATAGGGTTCTAGAGGGAAGAATTAGGAAAATAATAAACAGCTTAGCAAAAGAGGTACAACACCTTACTTAAGTAACAGACTGAAAATTAGATTGGATCAAGCAGAATTCAAAGATCCCACAAGATAATAAAAAATATTGGAACAAAATCAAAAGAATAAAAAATCAGAAAATATAAAGTTTTCTCCTATCAAAAACAAATGTCCTGGAAAATAGGTCAAGGAGAAAGAAATCAAAAATAAATGTGCTATCTGAAAACTACAGCCATAAAAAACAAAAATAAAAAACCACCCAGACACCGTATTTCAAGTAATCATGCATGAAAACTAACCAGATCCATTAAAACAATAGGGAAAAGTCAAAACAGAAAGAGAGACAGAGACAACATTTATTAAGCACTTACCATGTGCCAGTCACTGTGCTAATGCTGGGATACAAATAAAATGAAGATAATCAAGGAACTGAGCTTCTAATACAGGAATACAAGACATAAAGAGGAGCAGAGAAAAGGAGGTACGCATATCAGAGGAGGTATAGCATATCAGAGATGCCTGAGAAGAAGTGCTGTAGAGACTTGAAATCAAGCAAGACAAAGTCAAACGGACCTATCAAAGCCCAGATAGCTTCCAGGCATGAAGTCCCACTAGTCACTTTCTGAAAAAAACTGCAAAATGAAAAATTTTAGAATTATCATAGCTAAAAATCCAAAGCTTTAAGCTCAAAAAATTAACATGCTATAAGTATCCAGGAGTCATAGTTAGGCTCACACAAGGCATGATAACCTCTTCTAAAGAAAAGGCAACCTCAGAATATGCTATCCTAGAGTGGAAGTGATTATGGCTTGACAACCAATAATAATTTACCTGACAAACAGAAAATTGTGCAGGGGAAAAAATGAAGCTTTAATGAAGTAGAGGATTTCAAAGCATTCTTGAAGAAAAGACTAGAGGTAAGCTGATTCTTTGAAATGCAAACACAGGAATCAAAAGAAACAGTGAAAGGTAAATACAATTGAGTAATATCATATTAAAAGGTTTATATTCAAATAGGCAGAGAAGAAATAAAAATCCCCTCAGAACCCTAAAATCTGAAGGGGTCAGAGAGAGTGACAATGACAGACACTTGACATTTGACAGACTATGACATTTGTTATTGTTTGATTGTCTTAAAAGAAAATCAAAAAATGAATGGAAAAGGAATATACTAAAGAAGAAATAGAGGTGTAATTTACTATCTCACAAAACTAGGATACATGAGAGGGAAACTATACAGATATGGAGAATTAGCGAGGGGGGCAAGCTACACATGAACCTCACATTTGTTGAACTTCTGGAAATGGAAGTTTGAATAGGCACAGAGAGATTGATGGAGAAGTATATTAAATTCAACAAGGAAGCAGATAGAAACAGAGAGGGGGAAGTAGAGATTAATGAGAGCCAAATAAACTTCAGATTTGGAGGGTGAATTGTGAAATGGGAATAAAAAGAAAATGTAAAAACCTGTGATAAAGGACCATGCAAAGGGAATAGAAGAGAATCAATGGAGCAGAAGCAGATTGCTTCAATTACAAATTACAAGTGTTGCACATACTACATCTTTCCTACCACTTTCTTTTCTGTAAAGAGGGTGGTAGAGAGCAAAGAAAGGAAAAAGTATAAGAGTTTAGGAGGGAAATATACACAGTTATCTGAATGTGAATGGGATTAACTCACCAATAATAATGAAGAAATTTATAGGATGGTATTTATAATGATACTGACATAGAACATTAAATAAAACATTAGACAGTAGGCTATAGCCACATATAAAAAAGATTGTGCACTACGACCGTAAAACATCTTTACCAAAAACGCAAGATCAGTTCAAAATTAGGGGAATTATAAACATAATACGCCATATTAATAAGCAAAGCAATAAGTCATGTGATTAATAGATGCAGAAGAAGGTTTTGACAAAAACAAAACATATTTTAGTTTAAAATATCAAAAATATGGACATAAATAGACCTTTATTTAATATGGCATAACAGTATACATCTAAAAACAAGGGTGAGAATTAATCATTTGAAATAGGGGCTTTCCTGAAAACCTTCAGGATAAAGCAAGAATATTGACTATCACTACTGTTATTTGATACATAGATATAAATGATAACAGCAATAAGTCAAGAAAAAGAAATTGTAGACTAAGTGCAATTAGGGAAAAAAGTTATCCCTTTTAGCAGATAATAAGATGGTTGATATTAGGAACCCCAGAGAACCCACTAAATTTACTGAAAGAATGTTGATGTCCATAAAGTAGCAGAGTATAAAATAAACCTGCACAAGTCATCAGCCTTTCTAAATACTACCAATACAACCCAGCAGGAAGAGACAGAAAAATAAAGTCAATTTCAACATAGCTATGGAGTATACAAAATATTTGTGAGTCCACCTACCAGGGTACAACACAAGAATTATATGATTAGTGTTTTAAAGCAATTTTTACCCCAACAACAGACAGATAACTGAAGACGTGGTAACTGATCATGATTGATTGAGCCATGTAACATAATAAAAATGATAACATTGCCTAAACTAATCTCAAATTTTCATCTGTTACAAAGTACCAAGGAATCACTTTAGACAGTTAAAAAAAATAATAAGATTCACATGGAACAGGGGTGTTCCCAATGGATCCATGCATATATTTCAAGGAGGTCCATAAACTTTGACACGAGAAAAATTATGTCTTTTTTCATTAACCTCTAACTGAAATCAAGCATTTCTTTCAATTATTAAAAAAAATATTGCATGAAGTAGTCCATAGATTTGATCAAATTGCTGTTGGGGTCCATGTCATTAAAAAAAAAAAACATGTTAAGAACCAGTGATCTAGAAAAACAAAAGGTTAACAATCTCAAGAGGAATACTGAGGTTAAAAAGGTGGGAGTAAAAGGACCTAGCAGTACTAATTACAAATAAGACTACAAAGTAAAAATTACCTAAATTAATTGAAACTGTTTTGAAAAAAGAAAAGATAAAAAGTAGTTCAGGTTAGATACTTAACATACAGAAGCATATGTACATAATAGAATAGTATTCTACAAACCCAAATACTCTAACTACTGGTGTAATGACTCATTAGTCAACAAAACTTGCTGGGCAGAAAATGGGTTTGGACCTTACTTTATATGCTAAGATAAACTTTAAACTTCAAATGGATGCATGACTTAGACAAAAAAAAAAAGGTCATATCAATAAATTAGATCAAAGAAGCATTTTTTTTCTAACTATGGATAGGGGAAGGATTAATGGTCAAATAAGAGATAGGATCAGAGGAGATGGACAATTTTTATTACATTTTTAAAAGTTTCTGGATAAACAAAACTAATGCTGTTAAAATTAGAAAGAAAATGTTTAAGTGGAGAAAAAAATTGGCATCAAGTTTTTCTGATAAAGGTTTGATATTCAAGTTATATAAGGAACTTTTAAAATATATAAAACCAAGAGCCATTCTCCAACAGAAAAAGTCAAAGGCTGTAAATAGGGAGCATTCAAAGGAAGAAGCCCAAGCTTTGATAGTCATATAAATGTAGTAAATCATCAATAATTAAAGAAATTCAAAGTAAAACTACTCTGAATTTTTACTTCGTATCCATTAAATTGCTAGACATAATAGGAAAGGAAAACGACAATTTTTGAAAGAATTGGAGGAAAAACTGGTACTCCATCGGCAAATTAGGGAATTAGTTACAGCATTCTGTAAGGCAATTTGGAACTATGCCAAAATGTCTCTTAACTGTGCATACCTCTTGATGAATAATGTTACTATTAATCTTATACCACAGTGAGATCAAAAGAAAGGAAAAGGATCCATATACACAAGAATTTTTATAGCAGCTTATTCACTAGAGCAAATAACTGGAAGGGAAGGGAGTACCTATCAGTTGGAGAATGTCTGACCAAGTTGTCATATGTGAATGTACTAGTATATTACCACACCATAAGTAATGATAAAAGCGATGATTTCAAGAGAAATCTTTGAAAACTTGTGTGAAATGATGGAAAGCGAAATCTACAGAACTCAGAGAATAATTTGTGAAAACAGAAACATTATAAAGAAAAACAATTTTGAAAGGCTCAAATATGCAATCCAATTACAATCACAATTATGGAGGATCCATGAGGAAACATACTACTTCCTGACAGAGAGATAATGGACTCAAGGGATCATATAAGACATATAATCTTGCACATGGACAACTTAGATATTTGTTTTGCTTGACTATTCATATTTATTACAAGATTTTTTTTCAATTTTTTTGGGTGGGTCATTGGTGACTGAAAGAGAGACTAGTGATAGGTTTGTGAAGGAAGAGGAAGAAGACAAGAAGGGGGGGAGAGAAAGAAGAAGGTGAGGAAGAGGAAGAGAAAGAGAAGAAGGGAAATTGGGTCACTGGAATATTTTGAAAACGCAAAGAACAGAAGGCCAAAAAGAGACAAATAATGTGTACAGCTCTGAAGGTTACATGCTGAATTCATGATATCCTTAAAAGGGATTGTACACTCTATTGCAGTTTCACATACAATCTCTTTTTCTTTTCTTTTCATATATTCAAATGTCCATTTCCTTTCATGGATGTTAAGATAACAAATAACAAAATGAACACTTATGGGGCAAAAACCTATAAACAGATAAATAACTAAAAAGCATAGATCAACCACGTTTATATCTTTTCCTCTGATATGTGCCTCCAGTAACTGTATTCCAAGTAGGAAATGAAATTGGCCTGGCATAACCTACTTTTAAAAAATAAAAATAAATATTGGTGTCTTTAAAAACAGCTATTTCTGATCTGCAACACCCCACTTCTCCACTGGAAGATTTTTTTCAACAAATTAGAAACCAACCAACTTAGCAAGCAACCTCAAAGTACACATAACATCCTCTACCCAAAATTCCCCACATCTCCAAAAGAAGATAGGGAAGTCAATTGCCTCGTTATTCTCCTGAGGTCAAGACTGGTCATTAAAACCATGCAACATTCAGCCTTATTTTTAAAGTTTTCAGTTACAACATTTTAATCATTTGTATGTTGCTTTAATGGTTCTGCTTACTTTTCCACAGAGGCTAGGCAGAGTGTCTGGAACATAATGACTGCTCAGTCATTTCAGTCATGTCTGGGTTTCCTTGGCAAAGACACTGGAGTGGTTTGCCATTGCCTTCTCCAATCTGGCACATTACAGGCACTTAATAAACACTTGTCCATCGATTCACTCAAATCAATTCATGTCTCCTCACAGTTTTTTGAACTTTTGATATTTATCATTTCTTTCACAAAAATGATTCATTGCATTTATGTGCCACAACTTGTTTTGTGATCTACCATCTATAAGCACCTCTTCTGTTTCTTTTTTTTTTTGCTACTATAAAATATACTGCTATGAATATTTTAATAAATACTAAAGATTTGTCTGTCTTTGACCTCCTTGTGGCATATACCTAACAGTGAGATCTCTAAGTTAAAGAGCATGGACATGTTAGTCATTTATTATTAACATGACTCCAAATAATTCCTTAAAATCATTAAACCAGTTCATAACTGTCTTCCCGTAGTCCATCAGCTTGGAATATTGCCATCTTTTTGCATTTCATTATTATTAGTGATTTTGAGGGGGGAAATCTTGTTTTTGAGTTGCTGATAGTTCATAATACTTTGAAAATTTTTTTTAACATCCTTTGATCATGTGTCTATTGATGAATGGCTTGCTTGGTGTTACATATTTATTTCATAGTATTATGGATTTATTGCTGGAAGGAATCAATATAGTCCAAGTTCCTCCTTTTGCAGAAGATGAAATTGAGGCCCAGAGGGTTGTAGCTTGCCTAAGGACATAAAGGTTCCTGACAGAGACAGAATTCGAACTCAATTCTGATGATACCAAGGCCAGTGCCTTTCTACTATATTAAATTGTTTCTATAAAGTAAGGTCTTTATAAATTTTGGAAACAGATTTTTATCTGAGATGTTTGAAGATTTCCCTTCTCCAAAAATGACTATTGACAAGTTCTCTTTTTCTCCCAAAGACAATATTGACATTGATTATATGAAATCTTTTTTTTTTAACATTTTCTGTAGTCAAAAGTGTCTGTTTTTCTTTTAGTCTCACTTCTATCCCATACTGATTAAGAATTCTCACAATAGCTATGATTGTGAAAGGTATCTCCTTCAATTTTCTTCTTTTAATTTGTCTCATTTAAGAATTTTTGACTTTTATATTTAGGTGACAAAATCTATTGTGATATGTGTTATAAAATTTTCATCTATTTTCTGTCAATCTAATTTTCACATCATCTCAGTGGTTCTTGTGAAGTAGGGAATATAGGGAATGCTTTACTAGTATTTTTTTTCCCTCTTCAGATTATTGACCACTGAACTACTGAGTTTACTTGCTTACCAACCTTGCTTGCCTACTTGTTTTAGCTAGTACCACACAGTTCTGAGGTTTACTACTTTATCAACTATTTTGAGGCCTAGAAATACTCCTTCCCTTCACTTTTCCTATTTTCCATTAATTTATTTGCAAGACTACTATTTTCTTCCCAATGAATTTTGCTATTCTTCTAGTTCTATAAAGTAACCCTTTTGTAGGTTACTTAGTATGACACTAAATCTGTATATTTATACTGCATAATCCTTTTAAACCAGCTATGGCCCAAGCATTAAAATGAATATCCCTCCAAGTTGTCTTCATTTATTTCTGTAAAGACACTTTCCTAATTGCACTTATAAAATCTTGAGTGGGTTTTAGAAGGTTAAGATCAAGATATTTTACAGTTATTAAAATGGGGTTTCTCTTCCTTTTGTTACTTCCTGGTTTTTGTTATTATTATTTTTAAAACCTAATGATTTTTGTGGAGTTATGTTGTATACTGCTACTCTACCGATTATTAATCATCTCAGTTTTTCTGTTGAGTCTATGGGGTTTTCTAAGTAAACCAGCATGTTCTCTGAAAATAGATAATAGCTCCTCTTTCTGAAGTTATGCCTTTAATTTCTGTTTCATAGTCTTATTAACATTTTAAAAAGCACATCAAAAAAGAGTCAGGGAGGAGAAGTCCTTATTTTACTTCTATATGTATTAGGAATACTTCAGGAACTTTTCCATTAAAATAATTGTAGCTTTCCTATAATTTTTAAAAATTATCTAACATATCATGCTTTAAAAGATACATTAATTTTTGTGCTTTTTTTTGACAAAAATAAGAGTTTTGCTTTTGCATGGCCTGTTTTTCATGAAATAATGCTGGCCAATTGTGATCAAAGATACTTTTTAAAAAGATGTCTGTGGATTACATGAGGGCTCCTAAAGGAAATTAATGTATTTAGTTTTTCACAGTAAATGTCCAAGACTACCTTACCAGGTTTTTACACATTTATTCGTTCTACATTCTAATAAAACTGGTCTGACTGCTGTTTCACATATATATTATTCTACCACTAGTCTCTTTGTATTAGTACAGATTGACTCCCATGCCTGAAATGAATTTCCTCTTTGCTTCTGCCTCATAAAATTCTTAGATTTCCTCAAAGCTCAGATCAAGGGCCAACTCCTACAGGAAAAATACCCTGATCTTCTGAGATACTCACATCCTTCCCCTAGAAATCTCTATGTGTACATTTTTTTTAACAATGTATACATTGTTTATAGTCACTCTCTTTGTGGTGACTAAGAATTAGAAATTGCAGGGGTGCCCACCGATTGGGGGAATAAACAAGTTGTGATATATGATTGTGAGGGATTACTACCGTGCTATAAGAAATGATGAGCTCAATGATTTTAGAAAAACATGGAAGGACTTGCAAGAAATAAGGAAGAGCTAAATGAGCAGAACCAAGAGAACATTGTCTACAGTAACAGCAATACTGTTTTAAGAATAACTTTGAGCCAATAAGTTATTTTGTCTATTATAAATGCCCCAATTTATTATAAAGAACATATGAAGAAAGATGCTATCTACATCCAGAGAAAGAACTGATAAATAGAAGTGTATATAGAATAATTATATATGTATATATATATATATACACATACATACATATACACACACATATATTTGTGTCCTATTTGTGTCTATTTGTAGCCATCTCCATGGTGGGGGGTGGAAAGCAAAAAAGGAAAAAAAGACATTTACATGAAAATGTATATTTGAAAGGAATAGCAAGTTGTACATAGCAGATTTGCAGTTTCATGCATCTTTATCTTTTTTTTTATGGTACTATGTTATGGAAATGCTTTAGTCCATAAATTAAAAATAAAATACATTTAAAACAACACATCTTTACATATGTTGTTTTGCCCTAATCCCTCCCCCAATATAAGCTTCTTGAAGACCAGAGCTGTTTTGATTTTGGCTATCTCCAGTTTCTACCAAGTGGTAACCCCCATTCTGATAATTTTAGCATTTTAAGTACCTACCACATAGGTACTTAATAAAGACTTGTGGAGCTGATTTTGACTTGATTTGAATTTAATCTGTAAAATAAAAGATTCAATAGGGAGATGATAATGAACTTCAAGTTCTTGAATAGCTATGTGGAAGGAAGATTTAATTTGTTCTCTTTGTCCTCAAGGATCACGATCAGGAAAAGTGGTAGAAGTTGTTTTGTTGTTGTTTAACTATTTTTCAGTCATGTCTGGCTTTTTGTGACCCCTTTTTGGGGTTTTCTTGGCAAAGATACTAAAATGGTTTTCCATTTCTTTTTTCAGTTTACTTTACAGATGAAGTAACTGAGGCAAACAGAGTTAAGTGACTTGTCCAGGGTCACACAGCTAGTAAGGTTAGAGTTGAACTCAGGTCTTTCTGACTCTAGGCCCAACACACTGTGCCACCAAGCTGCTTCTAGAATTTGTTAGGAGGCAGACTTAGTCTTGATATATGGAAAAATACTCTAATAATTATAACTATCCATAAGTGGAATGGACTGTGTTATCCCTCACTGCAGGTCTCTAAGCAGCAGCTGGGGGCTACTTCTTTGGTATGTTATACTACAGATTTCTTTTTCAGGTATAATTTAGATTAGATGGTCTCTGTGGCCTCTTCTAGCTCTGAAATTCTGTGAATACATCCTAGAATGTTTCTAGGCATTTAAGTCAAGCTCACTTTATTATAGCTTATAGACTCCATTCTTGTTTTTCTTTTGGAAATTTAGACAGTTTTAGCTCTCCTCTAGTTCAGTGACACTGCTTGAATTCTTCCTAATCTCAAAAATCATGAACAGTGGCCTAGCCATTGAATCTGTCAATTCTTCTGGTATCCCTGCACATTTGTTTTGAATTCATCACCAAATTTTGCCCACGGCAATGCCAAGATGTGATCGTAAAGAGAGAACTGCTTTGGAAACTGCCTCATAGGGAACCCATACACCACTACCACCACCACCACCAATGGAAAAGTCAGAATTGAAATAATGAAGTAGAACTTAAAGGTTACCTAGGCCTTCTGAACCCTTGATTTTACAGTTTGAGAAGCTTACAGCTCAGGAGGCTGAGGTCTTGGAAGATAAAGCACTGTATCCATGGGTAGCTAGTGGCAGAGGTGGCCTGGGAGTAGGTGTTTTGATTTGCAGTCAGAGGCTTTTTTTCTTATAATAAACGAATTTATTTTTAGGTCTCTGTTAAGATGCGTGATAAGTTTCCATTGCAAAGACCAAAATTTACCTGTATAATAATAATCTTCCATTCAGAGAATTTTAGCTAGCAACACATTCAGGCCTGCTGTAGTAATTGAGAAAAAAAAATAGGAATGGAGAAAAAACTGGAAGCACAACACCAATACTGGTATAAGCAATAAGTAGGAAAAGGCGCCAAATTACAGAGGTAACTCAAGAAGGGTAAAAGAAGCCATTACAGGGGAAAGGAATTGATAGGGAATGCATAAAAGGTCTGAGTAGTGCCTCACACTATTACATTATGCATAGAAGGAACCAGGTGAAAGCAGGAGCGTTTCAGGGTGCAGTTGCATCAATTATTTTAGGTGAGACCCTCTGACATCCTCTTGTGATTTTGTGGTCACCTGAATGCTTTTAAGGGTTCAAGCACACACAATCTGCAGCGCGAGAGTTGTCTACCAGTTGTTTTTGTGTGCGTATAATCATCCCAAGGTCTTGTGTGGGCTGCCCATGAAAACTAACAAGTGGTCATGGATTGGAACAATGAGTTACTTTATACCCTGGAAATAATGGCTTCTAGCCAACTCATGAGAAGAATGAAACTGCCTTGTATCAGACTCCCTGCTGTGCATTAGAATTTCAGCTACAGCTGCTACCTTGTTATAACACCCACATTTCTCAGCTCACAAGGACAGCTTCACAGAGAAAATGCCCTGCATTCATTGTCTAATTATCAACTTCACATACCTTGGAAACAGACTATGGCTCAAACATGTGTATGACTCAAAACATTATTGTAAGATTAAGATCTGGAACAATAAGACAAATTCCAAATGCTGTTAATAGGCTATTATTACTGGGGAAAAAAATGGTGACATAAAACCACTTTTTTTATCTTGGCTTTTTATGGAAAGATTTATCAGTGGAGAAAAAAATGAAATGATTCAGATAACTGGAAGAAGAAAAATCTAGCATGGAAAAAGGATGTCCAAGAACTTGTTCAAATTGTTGGCCACCTGCCGAGCACACCTCTGGAAGGAGGCATGCAACTTTAATCTTTATTATGGAATGATTACAAGTGGACTATTTCTGAACACCATCTGTTCTCAGTGAAGCACATGAGTTCCATGCTCTACGCTGTCCTTCACTTCAGGCTCTCCAATCTCACCCAAAATCCCATTTGGCAAGGTTTATTGAGAAGAAAAAAAGTACTGATATAATATTATTAGTAGTATTATTTTGATAACAATACTTCCTTTTAATGAATATTAAGGATGACAGATGAGTACCTTCCTTAGCTCTGAAGGGCAGAGCAGGTGAAAGGGGAAGCAAGCCCACTTTGCTACAATGGATCTCCTTACCTAGCAGCAGAATGCATGCTCAGTTGGGTCTTTAGATGTGTAACATTTGCTACTTTTATAGCAAACCTTTTGGTTGAATTATAGCTCCTTTGTCTACAATTTGAAACTGATTAAATTGACATATCCTTTAATACAGAATGAACACAAAGCTCAGGAATCTGATTTTTATTTTCATAATGTCCTGAACAGAATGTGTGACAGTTTGCTCTTTTTTCACTTGCTTTCTCTCTATTTGAAAGGGCCTTAACTTTCAGGTAACTGGGGTGATGTGGGACCCAGTCAGAAATGGGTATATAGGGATTCCTAACCTTTTTTGCACCATGGACCTCTTGGTCAGTCTTGTGAAGTTGATGGAACCCTTTTCAGAACAAAATGAATAAAATGCATGTAATAAAATACAAAGGAAACCAATTATACTGAAGTAGACATCAAAATATATGTTTTTTAAAACATGGATACCAAGTTAAGAAATCCTGCTCTAGAGTTCAGAGAGCAAAATCCCACAGAATAAAATATTGCCCTGATTTGCTGACTTAAAGTGCTAAAATGTTTTCTTAATCATAGTGCACCTTCAATAAATATGAACTATTCACATATGGTTGATCCCCAGGCAAGTTCGCAAAGTAGGTGAAACTGATCTTTGGCACCCTCTCATCTCCCTTTCTGTATTCTTTCTGATGTTCCTAGTAGTTTCTTTCCTTTTCCCTAGGAGTTCTCAATCTATTTCCCAACTATTCAAGGAACTCCAATTTGGGACCTACTCAGGCTTATCTTCCCATGAAGTCCACCATCTTGCAAAATTATCCCCATTCCTTCCTTGGCACCTTATCCAAACTCCCACAACTACAGAAAGATGATATTAGCTAGATGTTAGAAAGAAATGACCAAATAAGATTAGTTCACTCATATGTGATTAACAGATAAATATGGTAACATTCCCAAAAGATTTCAGCATTAACAAATATTTTGAAGTTCTCTTTTCACTAAATCTTAAGACAGATACAAAAAGGCAAAGAAATAAATAGTTTTTTAAAAAATTAAAACAACAGTAGCTGCACAGCAATTACTGTGATGATTTGGAGTCAGAAGATACTTCAATGAGTTAAACAGAATGTTTTTCAAATCGTAACTTCAGGAAACCAACTGGCTATAAGCATAGATCTGAGCATTGAGTAACTCTTAATGGGAAACACTGAGAATGAATGGGGGTCAGGGAGGGCCATCTTAGATCTTTTAAATTACAAATCACAACTTGGGAGTATAAAGCAGAGTTTTGACCAGTATCATTATTTCATATCAATCCAGAGAGTAAAAGTTTCATGGGAAAAATTTCCTGGAGACTTAACAACATTGTTTACGCCCATTCTCAAAATGTAATCAACTTTCCCTTATTCTAATTCACATTTAACACATGGTATATGTTTGTTTGTTTAACTTCTTGTCCCTGAAGTGTCTGGGCGCTCACCTAAGGCTATCTCCCACCACCTAAATAACATTTGTTACTGCTTCCTGTAACTTCCATTTCCAAAGCTTGTCTGAAAGGATGCTACTATATTACTGTCAAAATGCATACTTACAGCTGAGCATAACTCAATTACCCTGACAACATTTCTAACATTTATCTCTTACTACCTAAAGATTTATTGTTCTGTCCCTTAAGTAAAACTGTGGAGCAAATCAAAAAACAATTTATTTCTAATTTGCAAAGGCAGTAACAAACAACCTTGGTCCTTTAAAAATGAGATTACTAAGGATAATGCTCTAAGTATGTCTTTTTCATCAAAGGGAATTTTTAAACAGGATTTTGTTTTAAGATAGAAGCACTTCTCTTTTAAGACACTTCCTTATCTTGTGAAGCTGCCCTTGTGGAACATACACAATGACAAAATATCAGGATATTAGGGTTGACAGAGGATAACTGGAGGAAGCTGAAAGGATTTCAGCATTAACAAATATTTTGAAGTTCTCTTTTCACTAAATCTTAAGACAGATACAAAAAAGCAACGGAATAAAAAATAGCTTTTTTAAAAAATTAAAACAACAGTAGCTGCATAGCAATTACTGTGACGATCTGGAGTCAGAAGGCACTTCAAGGAGTTAAACAGAACGTTTTTCAAATCCTAACTTCAGGAGAACCAACTGGCTATAAGCATAGATCTGAGCATTAGTAACTCTTAATGGGAAGCACTGAGAAATAGTGGAAAGAATGTTTAGGCTAGAAATCATAAGAACTGGAATCCAGCTGGGCCCTGATTATGATTTGCTATGTAATTTCAAACCACAATTGCTAATCATACAATGTAACTCTTTAAACAAAATAACACATTCACTGTATGTATGTATATGTATGTATATATGCATATAATTCTACATGTGTGTATATGACATTTACATTTTTCATATAGGAGAGGGGTACCTTCTAACCGCATCATTTAAAACAAAACCCATTTTTACAAAATTGGAACAATAGGTAAACAGGCCCTGCCACACAGTGACATAACATCTGACAATTCTTTTAGGTATCTGTACTGCTGGACTTATCTCTATTGCTGGGGTTAAAGCATCAGAATTTCATATAATTGGGCAAAAGCATATAAACTTGAATAAGCAGAGATCCACCTTTATACATACAGAACTTTAAAAAGCAAACAAATGGTGTGAGATGCTCTGAGCCATGCTGGAAGACTTTTTCATTTCCCAGTGTAAATCTTACATTCAATCGTCAGTTTCGATCATTTAAACCTTAAGGAATGTAGGGATTATAATGCTTCCTTTTCCTACAGAATTGTCCATTTGTTAGTTCTCTCCCTATTGAGTCCCATGAAGGCTTTCCTTGTTAAGTTCATCTTTAGGCTTTTCTCATGTTGGTATCTCTGAATTTCACTTTTCTAACTGTACTCTTCAGGTCCTACTAATTTATTACTGAGCCTACTTTTTTTCTGTCCTACTAAAATTCTGTAGGTACAGCCAAGCCAAATGACAACTGTTATCAAAACTCTCCTGGATTCCATACTCTTCAAAAGAGGGCAAAATGAAATCCACTTCAAGTGTTTGGCATTTCCTGAGGAGACCAGAAAGCTACTAGTATGATAAATAAACCAATAAAGAAATATTTCATGTTTCTGGCAGGATCATTTCTACAAATTCAGCTCCCCTTCAACTTCCCAGCAGGTCTCTATCATGGTCCCTTTGGACTGGCTGATATGCATAGTTTAATAAAGACCCTAAGATATTTGTAATAACAAATAAATTTACTGAAAACAAAGATAGAATGAATGGGACAATTTAGACCAGAACCTTGGCAAAACAATGCAGCACATCAAAAGAAGTAGTGGAGTAACTACAAGTCAAGATTTCAATGCTACAAGAAATACGATAGAAAAAGTGGGAAAGAAAACATATTGTAGCTACTATAAAAAAAACAACTAGCCTATAAAACAGAACACGGAAAGACAATCTAGAGAAATCATCCCAGAAGAACAGGATAAAACAAAACACAAGAAATAAACAAGCCAAAACTGAGTATATTGTTAAAAACCATAAAAGAAAATTACCAAGATGTATTAAAATTGGTGGCCAAAGTTCAAGGTGATAAAATCTACAGGCTACTACAGAGGGACCCTAGTTATAATGTTCCTGGAAATACTCCTTCAAAAATCCAAAGGTCTAAGGTCAAAGAAAAAAAAAGGATTGTGAGTGGCTAGAAAGAAGTAGATCATATGCCATAGAAATATATTTAGAATTGTGTAGGACTACACATCCACTATTAGAAAAGAAAGAAAATATTGGCATATAATCTATCAAAAAACAAATGTAAATGGGTGAGAAAGTCAATGAAGACATCAAAAAGGTAAACACGATTGTCAAAGAAAAAAACTTAAGATTAAAAAAAGAGGAGTAGGTAGTTCCATGACATTCACTCTTATCTGGTTTGGGACAAGTCAATTAAAAATTGATACAGACAAAATAATATTTAGAATTTAAATGAAATAAAAAGAACTGCTCTGGGACAGAAACATGGATGAGAAGATTTGAAAAGGAAGCTAGAATTGGGAGAGAATAGCCTCAGATGAAGGGGATGGAAAATAAATACTATAAGATTTAATATTGGAAAATCCATTTAGTAATCATTATCATGAATTTGAATGAAGTGTTCTTCATTATGAAATGGAGTAAGGTGATAAAGTGGATTTGAAACAAAGCCCCAGAATTTGTTGTTTACAAAAATAAATTAGACATAAAAATGCACAGAGAGTCAAAATGCAGGGTTGGAGATGGATTCATAATTTCTTAGGAAAAGCTAAGAAAGTTGGAGTAGCAATTTTAAGCTCAGAGATAATAGAAAAAACAAATTCAGTTAAGAGGTACAAAGAAGAAATTACCTTTTGTTTGAAGGCTCCATACGCAATTAAACAATAGAAACATAAAGTATGTATAATGCATAAATAAATGTAGAAAGGCAGAATTATCAAACACATCTTTAAAAACCATAATGCCATAAAATAGCAATCAATAAGTAATTATGAAGAAATAACTGACTCAAATGATAACTAAATTGTTAAATCCTAAATAATTACAGGGAATCAAAGAACAATACATAGACATAATAAATAATTCAATACTTTGTGTGGTAGAGAAAAAGGAAATTAAATTAGTGCCCATCAATGGAAAATAGTTTGACAAATTATAGTATACAAATATAATGTCATTAGACTACAGAAACTAACAAATATGAATAATTCAGAGAAACATGGGAAGATGTTATGAGGAAAAAAGAAAAAAAAAGGTGCACCAAGGAAATTACACACACACACACACACACACACACACACACACACACACACAAATTTTAATACTAAAAAAAACCCCCAGTTATAGCTGAAAGTATGGGAGTTAAAAATTCTCTTAAACCTTATCTGTCATTTTCTTTCTAACTAAACCAAACCAAACCAAACCCAGGAACTGACCACTCCAAATTTTCTGAGTGTTTTTTCCACTAGGGTATAAGTGACTGATTTCTTGAAGTAATGATAAACAAAACAAAACAAAAACAAAAAAACAGAAAACAAAAAACATGGACATCAGTACGCTTCTTTCTGGAAAAAAAAATCTGAGTGTTGTTAAGAATAAATGTTTCAGTAATACCAAATAGTTATCTAGCAAATTACTAATACTCATCAATAACAAATATTTTAAGGGATATAATTCAGTAGTTCTAAAATGTAAATATTATTTTGAACTTCTGTATAAGTAAAATAGATTTTAAGGGAATAGAGAATTATTTTGGCTTAAAATAATCTAATAATTGATTGAAGCACTAATCACTTTTAATTGAAGGGATGCTATTATAGTTTTCAGAGATTTTTTTGCATTTAATATCTGAACTTCTTGAAACTTGAATTCCATATTCATTTTTTACATTCATTTGTAAGAAAAAAAATTACCTGGAGAATGGCACAGGTAGTCTTCCTATTAGATAAATTGATAAATGTACTAGAACAATAAATTATTTAGCTGCATATGGAAATATTTACCCATGGCAGGCCTGATAACACCCATCTAAGATTTTTTTTTCCAAGTCCAGTTATTTGACTAATCTTTTTCAGTGTTGTCAACAGGCATTTTAGAGAGGCAATTTATCTCTGAAAACTGGAGAAGCAGTCTAAGCTGCATGAGATACTCGGTAGATAGACTTGGAAGCTTAGAAGACCTTTAACTAGAGTAGATTACCTGCTCTTCCTGCTGGGACTTTTGAGTTGGGCACACTTCAGAGATGTTGAAAAACATAAATACATTTAAAAGTATACATTCAAATAGAATTTCCAGCCAGAATTG
Source organism: Phascolarctos cinereus (assembly GCF_003287225.1). Lineage (NCBI taxonomy): Eukaryota > Metazoa > Chordata > Mammalia > Diprotodontia > Phascolarctidae > Phascolarctos > Phascolarctos cinereus. The sequence continues at coordinate 401,020,105 of NW_027555625.1, read as the reverse complement.
GTCACTTGAGGCAGAGGCAAGGTTTTTAAAATTTATAGGAAAACATAAGAGAAAAGCAATATTATAAAGGGAACTTCCTTGTTTGAATATCAGTCTAATTTTGGGGAAAGTTTTTTTTTTTCAGTGAGAGAACACTGAAAGGCATGCTGAGAAAATATCAGTTTAACAGATTTGCATGAATGTGATTTTTTTTTAGATCCATCCCAGATATTGGCACTCCTAGATCCATATTAGATTGTCAGTTGGTGCCCTCTCTTCTGCGTATATCGCATCCTACATCCCTATTTGGAAATAGCAATTAGAATTGTGTGTTGGCCTGAGGAACTCACACTTTACTCTCTTGATTTAATATTGTCTGGGTTGGCATGCTCTTAGGAAATATGAATTTCTCTCTCCAGACACTGACAAGTTTGGAGGCAATGGAAACACTTTAAAAATAATTATGCTTGCTTAAATAAATCAAAGGACCAGCTTGGTGCTGAGCAGGACAGGTTCTACAGTATTGATAAAGCAGATTTACTGTAATGAAACCTGCCCCATGTAAGCTCCAACAGAAAGATTTCACAATTCACTTCCTTGCCTTTCCTACTTTAAGCACTCTGGTTCAGGGACTCATCCCTTTCATCCAGACAACTATAGCAACAGAGCATACTATTATATAATAAATAATGATAATGATAATAATAATAATAATAATAATAATAATAATAATAATAATAATAAAAAATAATAATAAAGCCTGCTATTGGGTCTTCCTGTCTCTAGTCTCTCTCTTCTTCAATCCATTGGTCACACTGTTGCTTGTGCGGTGTTCTGAATTCTGCTTTGATCACATCACTTATATTAAAAATTCAACAGTGGTTCCCCATTGCCTACCAAATAAAGCATAAGCTCTCCTTGGTAACCTCAGCTAGAACCAGATGTATAGGTCATTCTGAGAGCATTTAGAGATGAAACTAGAAGGAGGATGACAAAAAAAAATGAAATATGTCAGACTTTCCAAAGTTTCAATTGCAATCTCTTCTCAGCATTGATGAAACCATCCTTAGATTCTATGACTATGGGTACCTGGTGTACAAAATTTGAAAATAAAATATTACCTAACAATAGGAAGTCAGCAAAAGCCAGTGGGGATGAACGAAGTACTAATACTCCAATGGATCTGTGATTTCATCAGTTTAATATTATCTCCAATTATTCAGATACAGTGCAGCCCAGCTATGCTGGGAAGGGCTTTAAATTCCATACAAAAAGCATTTATTATGTCCTTGAGGAAAGGGGGACCCACAGAAAAAATTCTCAGCAGCTATTTAAGTATCAATATTAATGAAGCATAAAACAAGGCAACATATGTTTATGATATCTAGCCTGCTTCAAATCCATCATATTGCTCTCTAGCCATATTTATATTATGTTGCCTTATCATATCCTTGGTCTTCTGGTATGTCAGCTCAACTCTAGGGTCTTAGACTCCTGATTGGTGAGAGCGTACTGAAGCTTATTGTGCAAAGAAGTGACATCAAATCTTGCTTTAAGGATAAAAGGTTGGGGGAGGACAGCAGAGCCAGGATGATGGAGTAAGGCAGGAACTCATCTAGATTGTTTCAAATTCACATCCAAACAACTATAAAATAATGCCTCAAAATGAATTTTGGAGCAGGAGAACTGATAAAAGGATGGTATGAAACAATTTTCAAGCCATGACCAACATAGAAAGTCAGCAGGGGAGAGCTGCCTCTGTCAGGGAGAAAGATAGTACATTGTAGTTCATGTAGTACCTCTGTCAGCGGGCAGCCATGCCACAGCAATTCATCAGCAAGACCCTGACCCCTGACACAGGTCAACAGTAACAATCCGTGCCCCATGTGCAGGAGGCCAGTGGCTTCATTCCACATCTCTTGCGGAAACTCTTGGTCAGTGGGTAGGCCCTGAACCACCCATATAAGAAGCTTGGGACAGTGACTCCTCCACCCCAGAGCCTAACTTTACCATAAAATTGAAAAGCACAAAATAGGATAGAAAATTAGCAAAACAAAAGAAAAAAAACCGCTGACAATAGAAAGTTATTATGGTGACAGGAGAAGATCAAAACACAAACTCAGAAGAGGACAATTTCAAAATGGCTACATGCAAAGCCTCAAAGAAAAATGTGAATTGATCCCAGGCCCAGAAAAAAAAAAAACCCTGGAAGAGCTCAAAAAGGATTTCAAAAATCAAATAAGAGTGGCAAAAGAAAAATTGTGAAAGTAAATGAGAGTGATTCAAAAGAGCCAATAACTTGGTAAAGGAAGTATGAAAAAAATGGAAAAAGGTGTGACAAAAATTTGCTGAAGAAAACAACTTTTTAAAAAGTAGAACTGGTGGGGCATCTAGGTGGTACAGTGGATAGAGCACCAGCCCTAGAATCAGGAGGACCTGAGTTCAAATCTGGCCTCAGATACATAATACTTCCTAGCTGTGTGACTCTGGGCAAGTCACTTAACCCCAATTGCCTCACTACAAAAAAAAAAGGTAGAACTAGCCAAATGGAAGAGGAGTACAAAAACTCACTGAAGAATATAATAACTTAAAAATAGAATTGGGCAAGCAGAAGATAACAACTTTATGAGATGTCAAGAAATAATAAAACAAACTCAAAAGGATGAGAAAATAGGAGAAAATGTAAAACATTTCATTGGAAAAACAACTGAACTGGAAAACAGATCCAAGAGAGATAATTGAAGAAGACTGAAAGCCAGGATCAAGAAAAGAGCCTGAATATCACATTTCAAGAAATTATCAAGGAAAACTGCCCCAATAACCTAGAACCAGAGGACAAAATAGAAATGGAAAAAACAATCTACTGGTTACCTCTTAAAAAAAATCACAAAGCAAAAACTTCCAGAAATATTACAGTCAAATTCCAGAGCTCCCAGGTCAAGGAGAAAACACTACAAGCAGCCAAAAATAAATAATTCAAATATCATGGATCCACAGTCAGGATTACACAGGATTTAGCAGCATCTCTATTAAAGGACCAGAAGGCTTGGAATATGATATTCTAGAAGGCAAAGGAGCTAGGATTACAACCAAGAATCACACAGTGAAAGTGAATATAATTCTTCAGGGAAAATGAATATTTAATGAAATAGACAACTTTCAAGCATTCATGATGAAAAGACCAGAGGTGAACAGAAAATCTGATTTTCATATATAAGACTCAAGAGAAGAATAAAAAACTAAACAGGAAACAGAAAATATAGGGGATTCAACAATGTTAAACTATTTACATACCTGCATGGCAAGATGAAACTTACAACTTATGAAATTTATCACCATAGGGAAATTAGAAGGAGTGTACACAGATAGAGGGCATAGGTATAAATTTACTTTGATGATGACATTCAAAAGTAAAAAAAAACCCGAAGAGATGAGAAATATGTTTGCAATAAGAGAAGAGGAGAGGGATAGGTAGAATGCAGTAAATTGTCTCATTTGAAGAGGTGCATACAACCTATTACTATAGAGAGAAAGATGGGGAGAGTATCACTTTTACCATTTTCTCATCAGAATTGGCTCAAGGAGGGAATAATATACATACTTAGTAGGGCATAGAAATCTATCCATAGGGAAGTAGGATGGGAGAGGGATGAGAGAAGAGGGGGACTAATAGAATGGAAAGTGAATCAGGGAGGTAGTGGTCAGAAGCAAAACACTGGAGAGAGGGACAGGGTTAAAGGAGAGAGGGAGAGAAGGATGAACAAGAGGAAAATACGACTGAGGAAACTACACTATTAGTAACCATAACTGTGAATGTGAATGATGAAATCACCCATAAAACAGATGATAGCAGAGTAGATTGAAAACAGGAATCCTAATATATACATACACACACATATTCTAATATATTGGATTATTTAGATTCTAATTAATTTTGATCTTTCCATGGCTTTTCAATGAATATAATTTTTATTGTATCATGATCTGAAAAGGATTCATTTCATATTTCTTCCTTTCTGCATTTGCTTGTGAGATTTTTATGCCCTGATATGTGGTCAATTTTTATACATGTGTGTATATGGATATGTATGAACAAGGAACATATTTGAAGCAAAGAGACACATAGAGTAAAGGTTAAGGGCTAGAATATGATCTATTATGCTTCAGTTGAAGTAAAAAAAAAGCAGGGGTAGCAACAATGATCTCAGACAAAGCAAAGCAAAAATAGATGTAATTAAAAGAAATATGGAAGGAAACTATATCTTGCTAAAAGGTACCAGAGACAATGAAGTAATATAAATGCTAAAGATACATGCATGAAATGGTATAGCATCCACATTTTAAAGGTGATGTTAAATGAATTACAGGAAGAAATACACAGTAAAACTGTACTACTCAGGGATCTGAACTTTCCCTTTTTAGAACTAGATAAACCTCATAAAAAACAGATGAGAAAAAAATTAAACACATTAATAGGATTTCAGAAAAATTAGATATCTTAGACCTCTGGAGAAAACTGAAGAGAGACAGAAAGGAATATATGTTTTCCTCAGTGGTATAGAAAAAGAAATAACCAGATACAAAAGCATAAAAACCTCACAATCAAATGCAGATAGGCTGAAGTATTAAGTTCATCCTTTTCAGGTCATGATGCAGCAAAAATTACATTCAATAAAGGGCCGTGGAAAGATAGATTGGAATTAATTGGAAACTAAATTAATTGGAATTAATTGGAAAGTATAAGATCCTCAAGAATGAGTGGATTAAAGAACAAATCATAGAAACAATAATTTTATTACATAGAATGACAATTAAGCAGTATACCAGAATTTGTGGGATGTGGCCAAAGCAGTACTTGGGAGAAAATTTATATATCTAAACATTTATGTTAACAAAATACAGAAAGAGCACATTAATGAATTGGGCAAGCAACTAAAAAAAAACAAGGAAAAGAACAAATTAAAAATTCCCAAATGAACACCAAATTAAAAATCCTGCAAATCAAAGGAGAGTTTAACAAAATTGATAGTAAGAAAACCACTGAACTAATAAAACCAGGTGCTGGTATATATACATACATACATACACATACACACAATAAGATAGATACACCACTGGTTACTTTGCTTAAGAAAAGAATGAAGAAAACCACATTATCAGTATCAAAAATGAAAAGGGTGAATTCACCACCAATGAAGAAGAAATTAAAGCAATTGTTAGGATCTATTTTGCTTAATTATATGCCAATAAATTGGGCAATCTAAATAAAATAGATGAATATTTACAAAAAATATAAACTTTCCAGAATAAGAGGAAATAGTGTACTTTAAAAAACCCATCTTTGAAAAAGAAATTGAACAAGTTATCAATGAGCTCCCTAAGAAAAATCTCCAGGGCCAGATGGATTCACAAGTGAATTACACCAAAAAATTTAAAGAACAATTAATGTATGTATCTGTACGTATGTATGCACATATCAATATCTACATATAAATATATCCACACTTAATTGTAGCCTAGGGGAGGGAGGAGGAAGGGGGGAAAGAATAAAGTAAATAGTATACAGCAGAGAAGATAAGAAAACCTACAAGGAAGCAAAGAAAAGATGGACAGTTTTCAACACAACAGTATATAATATATGGGCTTTCTTGAAACGGAAATTTATTCCTATATATTTTGAATGATCTGCTATGCACATGATAGTTTTTTTCTTTTCTTATTTTATGTTTAAGTTTTAATATTTAAGTGTATAATATTTCTTTTATTATTATATATTTACACTTTAGTGTTCAAGTATAAAAAGACTATAAAAATATAAAAAAGAACAATTATTTCTATTAGTATACAAACTACTTGGGAATATAAGCAAAAAAGGAGTATGACCAAATTAATTTTATAATACAATATGGTGCTGATACCTAAACCAGAAAGAGTGAAAACAGAGAAAGAAAACTATAGGATAGTTACCCTAATGAATATTGATGTGAAATTTTTCAATAAAACAATAGCAAGGAGATTACAGCACTATATCACATATATTATACATATGACCAGGTGAAATTTCTAGTAAGAATGCAGGACTGGTCAGTATTAGGAAAATTATCAGCTTAATCAACTATATAAATAACAAAACCAACAGAAATCATGTGATTATCTCAATATATACAGAAAGAACTTTTGACAAAATAAAACACTCATTCCTATTAAAAAGACAACAACTCACAGGAATTGATATAGCTTTCCTTAAATTGATAGGTATTATCTACCTAAAACCACAAGCCAGCATTATCTGGTAATAGGAATAAGCTAGAAGCCTTCCTAATAACATGAGGGGTGAAGCAAGAATGCATATTACTACCATTACTATTCATTACTGTACTAGAAATGTTAGTTTTAATAATAAGGGAAGAAAAAGAATTTGATGGAATTAGAATAGGCAATTAGGATAAGATAGCATACTCAGAGAATCCTGAAGAGCTAACTAAAAAAGCTATTCAGTACCATAGCAATCAAGAATAGAACAGCTAGACATTGAATAGAATAGCTTGAAAAAAATAATAAAATTAATCTGGAAGAACAAAAGGTCAAAAATATCAAGGGAATCAATGAAAAAAATGTGAAGGAAGGCGACCTATCACATTGGCTAATGTGACAGAAAAGGAACATGATAAATGTTGGAGGGGATGTGGAAAAATTGAGACACTAATGCACAGTTGGTGGAGTTGTGAACTGATCCAACCATTCTGGAGAGCAATTTGGAATTATGCCCGAAGGACAATCAAACTGTGTGTACTTTTTGACCCAACAATACCACTACTAGTTCTATATCTCAAAGAGATCAAATAAAAGGACAGGATTGGTGAAGGGTGAAGGTTTCCTCAGTGTCCATTTCTGCCTGGTCCTCTGGTGACTTTTGGCATCTGGGCAGCAGACAGGCTAGGGTGAGTAAGGGTAAGATCCCTGTTCCCTGTGATACCTACTGCCTCTGGACCTGCACTGGAATATCAAAGAAGTATGAATGAATGATATACTTTAACGTTGGTTAGGTCATTCTTCATTTCTACTTTAGGTGACATTTCTTTCTTGCTAATGTTCAGGCACAAGCCCTTAGCTTTAGGTCAAAACTGCAGTCTCTTACTACATAAGACTTCTTATTGTCCCCTGGATTCTATCTAGAATCTCTTTTGCAAGTCTCCCTTCCCTAGGTCCTTTCTATCTGCCTGGAGAAATGCCCTTTATTGGAATAACCTTTAATTCTTCCCAAACCCTTTTCCTTCCCTATACTAAAGGGCTTGTATACTCACTACAAGTTCTTCAACTTACATAAAATAATAATGTCTATTCCAAATTTTTCCCATTTTCACCATTAGCCTTGCCTGCCCTGGTACCTGAAATCTATACCTAATGATTGTTAATTCTTTGAAGCAGGAAGTTTCCCCACTGAGTCACTGTTGTTTTCCTTCATTATAGTTCCAAATTTTCTTCTTCCCTCCTTCCTCCCTGGCCTTCAGAAGGTAAGTAACTTGATATAGATTATACATGTGCAGTCATGTAAAACATATTTTCATATTAGCCATGTTGCAAAAGAAAACACAGACACCTACCCCCCCAAAAAAAAACCCCAAACAAACAAGTTTTTAAAAATATGCTTCATTCTGCATTCTCTGGAGATGGATAAAATTTTTCATCATAAGACTTTTAGAATTGTCTTGGATCATTGTATTGCTGAGAATAGCGAAGGTATTTGTGGTCGATCATCATACGATATTGCTGTTACAGTGTACAATGTTCTCCTGGTTCTTACCAGAGTCACTCTTAAAATAAAAATATATAGCTTAATTGAGGTCACTCATTGAGCCACCATCACCCATTAACTTCAATTCAATTCAGTAAGCATTAAGTACCTACTATGTGGTAGACACTGTGATAGGCACTAAGAATATAAAAACAGAAGAGGGAAGGATCTAATTTAACTTAATAAGTCTAGCGGATATAAAGCAGATTTGTGAAGGACTGAATCACAGGACAGATTTGTTTCAATTAAGGGGTATGCATGGAAGTAGATTAAGCAAGCTTGTGAGGCAATAAGACAGGACAGATATGTGTTGATGAAGGGGTATGTGTAGAAGTAGAGTTTGAGTCAGGTGATAACTGTGGGGGTCCTGGGATAAAAGAATTGTTGAAAGCTCTGAAGGGAATAAGAGACAAACAAGGTGAGTTGTACCTACTTCACAATTTTACTTAAGACCCACCATTCTCTGGAAGTTATCTAGTCCATGCTTTGGTTTCCAGGCATTTAACAATTTTTGGCAGCTAAGGTTCCTATCTGATACTTTAAGATCACCAGTGAAGAAGAGTCAATAACCTTGCCCCAGCCACAATTTACTGCAAACTGTTTACTCCATATTTTTGAAAACATAAATACCTAAAACTGGTCAAAATCACAAATTTTTATAGAGTGCTCACTGCTACTCATTGAGGTGACCAAGCTGCTGTACCAGCAATAAAAAATGCAGCAAGTTCACTCCCTTACAGATTAGGCTGTGAAGATTTACTCCAAACATTTAAGGGAGATTTTCAACGCAAGGCGAAGTGTGTGCATAGACAGCCCTGAAGTTCACCAGCAGAACTGAGCTTTCTAATTGCAAAACCTGTTTTTACTAAAATAACCCTCCAGCGGGTACATGTGCAGCCTCAGCCCCCACTGATAACTGGTTTGCAGCTCTTTTACAAGGCCAAGACCTTGGAAGAGGCACTGGGTGATAGATAAGAGTTTGGAGAGGCCCTGTATAGGAGAGGTGTAGAAGTCTGTGCATCCCTGTATTTTCTGATGGAGTCTCTGTCAGAATACCTAAGTACTCAGCCAAAAATAGTATGTTAGAGACAGGAGTGGGGAGGAATTACAATTTATTATGCATACCATCCCTTCTTACTGAGAAGCTTAAGATATTCCTAAAGAGCAAAGTATAATGCAAAGGCGTATCTTAAGGAAAAGGCATTCTCTGGGCATCCATAATGCTGGCTGATGGGATCTCACTTAACCAAATGATGTTTATTAGAGACCATTTTATTCTAGGACAAGGGGCAAAACAATTAACATAAATGGCAAGATATTAAACTTAAAAGATGCACAACTATATAGAGCTAAATAGTCACAAAGACTCTGCTCCATTCACCTTTGGAAGACAATATGAACATATTTGCCATAATTGACTCTTACTACGTTTAGACTCTGGAAGTAAATTCTGAGATCCTAAAATATCACTGCAGGTAGCGGAATTGTAGTATTCCATAACCTGCAGTGCACATTTATAGTTCAAGCAAGGGATAGAGATTACTTGATTTTCATTTGTCGGGTTTTTGTGAATGGGGCATGTTTCCCAAATTTAATCATTGTTAGGTTTAAAAGCCCAAACTCACGTTTGTGCAGCAGGGCTTAATGAGTCCACTAGGAATAAACAAATTAGTCTCCAGGACATATTATTCATTAATTAATAAAACTAATAGTATGATATAATGCGTAATAGATGAAAATTAGTTCTAAACACAGTATTCCCCTACAAGAAGAAAGGTGGATAAAAAAATTAAGGAGTAATAATATTTTTTTAAAAGAAAGCCCCAGGTTCTACAAACATAATTTAAGTATCCTGTTTTTATTTCATATATTTTCCCTCTATTCAAAAGGCATAGGAAGAATTTGAGTGTTTTCTTTTGATCCAAGATTGATGGAAGCTGTGATATGATGGGAAGTCACTTAGAGTATCACTACCTTGGGGCCTCTGCTCTCACTTATATGGACAGAGATTCTTTGTAAGTAGCTCCTTACTAACTATTTTATGGTATCAGTAATATTTTTGAATAATATTCATGAGGCTGCTTGGGAATCCACAGATTCAAAATATTACATATATTTATTTAAAGAGCAAATGTAGTGGTAACTCTCAAAATAGAACTAGGTCTTTTTTTGTTGTCTCTCTCTCTCTCTTTCTATCCTCCCCTTCTTTAAAGCTTGGAACCAATGGTTCCAAACTTTGAAGTGCTGCTGAGCAAGCACCTTTTTACTAGCAATATTTGACTTGGATCTCTTCAGAGGCAGTGACAAAGTGTTTGCAGAATTCAGAACAGTCAATTTGAACATTGACAATAACATATATAAATACACACACACACACACACACACACACAGACACACACACAATATGATCATATTTCTCTTTTCAAAACTGCCTCATAGACTACTCCTTATAGATCTAATCCTGTAATACCAGTTTTAGTCCCATGCTCTTACTTTATCTTTGTACGATTTGATGACAGCTTGACCATACAAATACGGCCAGAATTTTAAAAACAAGTATTACTTATTTTTAACATTAATTTAAAAAAATTTAAGTTCCAAATTCTTTCCCCCTTCTTCCCTTCCTCCACCCATTGAGAAGGCAAGCAATATGATATGAATTACACATGTGAAATCATGTGAAACAGATTTCCATTTTAGCCATCCTGCAAAATAAGCAAGAAACATTTAAAAAGTGAAAAAAAAAGTACGTGTCAATCTCCACTCACTGCATCATTCTTCTCCCTGAAGGTGAAAAATGTTTTTCTTTGTAGGCTCTTTGGAAATGTCTCAGATCATTGAATTTATAGAATAGCTAAGCCTTTCAGAGTTAATCACCATTACAGTGTTGCTGTTACTATGTACAATGCTCTGGTTCTACTCACTTCACTTTGCATCTGTTCATATAAGTCTTCCTAGCTATTTCTGAAATCATCCTACTCATCATTTCTTATAACACAATAATAATCCTTCACAATCACATACCATAGCTAGTTAAAACATTCTCCATTTGATGGAAATCTCCTCAATTTCCAATTATTGGCCACCACAAAAAGCTGCTATAAATATTTTTGTACATATAGATTCCTTTCCTTTTTCTTTGATTTCTTTGGGAAACAGATCTAATAATGGTATTAATGGTTCAAAGGGTATATATCTATACACATTTTTATACATATATGTACATACATTTTCATAGTCTTTTGGCCAGAGTACCAAATTATTCTCTAGAATGGTTGGATGAGTTTATACCCCTCACTCCAATCAAATTAGTGCACCTATTTTTCTAAATTCCCTCCTGAGTTTGTCATTTTCCATTTCTATCATGTTAGCCACATGGCCAGCATTTTGATACAGAATTCCTGGTATAAGGTGTCAAGCTTATTTGCTCCCTTAGTCAAGATTTTCTGAAAACTAATGATCCTTCTGGCCCCCGAGAGATATTTATCTCTCTGTATTAATACTTAAATACTCTCAGAATATTGTTTCCTTGCAAAATTTAATAAGATTTAATCATCTTTTGTCAAAATAGTGATGACCTAGGAACCAGCAAAGTCCTCAGAGTCCAAATGTAGGCTGTATTAAATGATATTGATTATTTGAAATAGATAATTTCTCCATCTATAAATATACCCAACAATTAGATATTAATAATCATTATTAAACAATCTTATTTTTCATTAGTATGTTTTCTCTTTAACCAAAAGGGATTTTAAATAATGACAATTTAATATACTCTAATATTTATCTTTTCAAAAATGTCATGAAGATCAGGTTTCTGCAAACTACATGCAGGTCCATTGTGGTCTGCCACTGGTTTTTGTATGGCCCTTGAGCTAACTGTGGTTTTTACATTTTTTAATGGTTGAAAAAAATTAAAAGACGAATAATATTTTGTGATGTGAAAATTACATGAAATTCAAATTTCACTGTCCATAGGCAATATTTTTTTGGAGCACAGCCATCCCCATTCATTGACCTATTGTCTATGACTGCTTTTAAGCTACTATGGCAGAGTAGTTGCAACAGAGACAATACGTGGGTTTCACAGCTTCACACTGCTGCTTGGCATGCTACCAAAAATTCAGCAACACAGTTACAATTTGACAGTGCTCAGTGTCACAGAAATTGCCATACTCCAAATTTGTATTTTGTATCTTATTACAATACATATCCATTATACCGGAACAAGAAAGGATGAAAAAAGTGGACTTTGAATTTTTAAGACACAATGAAATGTGGATTATCACATAAGTTGCCGTGGCATTGTATTTATTATATAATGACACTATAATTTAGAAGAATGCAACAAATATTGATATTACCAGTTTAAGCTCTCATTATATTTCCAACTCACAGAAGAGCAACATTCAAAAATTTAGAAAATTTAAAACAGAATATGTTATCAAAGTAGAATTTCTTGGGAAAAATTTTAAAAAATAAAAATGAGGCTTTAAAGCTGTTTACTCATGATAAGTTAAATTGTGTTTGATTATAGCAAATAAAATATAAAAAAAAACCCTAGAGGACATAAACTTATTTAAGATTAGTAGCCTTCTGGCCCAATTAAAATCATGTCCAGTAGGACTGATATCAGTATTTGGCAGTACCTATCTGTGTGAAAAGGTATATTTAAATATGAAACACATAAAACCTCATTATAGATCATCATTAACAGGTGGACATTTGCAATCAGCTTTTATGCTAGAAGCAATAACTTTGAAATCCAGCTGAGTGAACTGTTATCCCTCCAAAAAGAACTCTATTCTTCTCATTAGTAGACAATTTTATGCAATTATTATCATTGAATTTAAATTTGCACAAATTTGTTTTCTTATCATTTAAGTACCTACATAATATTTACTGAAAAAGGAAATGACAAACCACTTTAGTATCTTTGACAAGAAAACCCCATAGTGGGGTCACAAAGAGTTGGAAAGACTGAACAACAACATATATGATATCCACAGTTTTGCCTTTTGGTCAGCAAAGTGCAAAATATTTACTATCTGATACTTTATAGTGAACATTTACTAACTCCTTCTTTGGATTATTCCTTAAGGATTTAACCCCTTCAAGGGGCTAAGCCAAGATGGCAGAGTAAAAGCAGTGACTTGTTTGAGCTGTCCACCAAACCCCTCAAAATACCTGTAAAAAACGACTCTAAGCAAATTCTAGAGCAGCAGAACCCACAAAAAGGCAGAGTGAAACAAATTTCCAGCCCAAGACAACCTGGATAATTGATGGGAAAGGTCAATTGTTCTGGCTGAGAGAGGAGCATAGTTCAGTGTGGGGTGCTCAGGCAAAGACAGGGCCAGAGCAAACCTGGAGCAGGTGTCAGGAGACTGAATCACTGGTAACTGTGGTGGTTTCCAGACTTCTCAACCCACATATGGAAAAGACAGCTCAGAAGGTCAATAGGACAGGTCTGTTGGACCTGGGTAAGAGAGGGGTATGGTCTAGTTTTGGCCCTAGTGTAGCTCTAGGGCTTCAGTAGCTATGGCTGTTCCCAGAGCACCCAGCCCACAGATGGTAGGGGGATTGAGTGGCTGATCAGAGGGGGACTGCAGGTATCTCTCTGCTGGTACTGAGGCAGGATACTCTTGCTTTGCCCATGCTTGGATATGGGTCATGGTCCTGGGTGGCAGCCCTGCGGTGAGGAGGAGTGCTGGCTTTGTGGAGCTTGTGGTGGAGATGAAGAAGGAATCCTCCTCACAATTCGAAGGCAGAAAAGAGTGCTTGTGGTCACCCACAGACCAGAGCACAGGACAGGAAAGGAGTAAACATCTCTCCTTTGATCATACCACCTTGGAAGAACTGAAAATTTACAGGTCCCTGGAAGTATATCTGAAAACAGCTGCACAAAACCCCTGAAGCCTGGGACAGTATACCCTCCACAAAGGACAGCCCTACCTTAACAGAGTTAAAAAGTCAAATCATTGGCTGGGAACATGAGCAAACAGAGGGAAAAAAACTCAGACTATAGAATCTTACTTTGGTAAAAAAGAAGATCAAAACATTGAACCAGAAAAAGACAACAAAGTCAAAGCTGCTATATCCAAAGCCTCCAAGAAAAGTATGAATTGGTTTCATACTATGGAAGAGCTCAAAAATAATTCTGAAAATCAAGTAAGAGAAGGAGAGGAAAAATTAGGAAGAGAAATAAGAGTGATACAAGAAAATCATGAAAAACAAGTCAACAGTTTGCTAAAGGAGACCCCACCTCGCCCCAAAAAACTGAAGAAAATAACAACTTAAAAATGGGTTAAACAAAATGGCAAAAGATGTCCAAAAAGCCAATGAGGAGTAGAATGCCTTAAAAAGCAGAACTGGCCAAATGGAAAAGGAGTTCCAAAAGCTCACTGAAGAAAATAATTTCTTAAAAATTAGAAGGGAGTAAATGGAAGCTAATGACTCTGTGAGAAACCAAGATATTATAAAACAAAACCAAAAGAATGAAAAAACAAAAGACAACATGAACTATCTCATTGGAAAAATAACTGACCTGGAAAATAGGTCCAGGAGAGATAATTTAAAAATTATTGGACTAGCTGAAAGCCATGATTAAAAAAAAAAAAGCCTAGACATCATCTTTCAAAAAATTTCTAAGGAAAACTGACATGATGTTCTTGAACCAGAGGGCAAAATAGAAATTGAAAGAATCCACAGATCTCCTCCTGAAAGAGATCCCCAAAGGAAAACTCCTAGGAATATTGTAGCCAAATTCCAGAGTTCCCAGGTCAAGGAGAAAATGTTACAAGCTGCCAGAAGGAAACAATTCAAGTACTGTGGAAACACAATCAGGATAACACAATATTTAGCAGCTTCTACATTAAAGGACCACAGGGCATGGAATATAATATTCCAGAGGGCAAAGGAGATAAGATTACAACCAAGAATCACCTACCCAGCAAAACTGAGTATAATCCTTCAGGGGAAAAAATAAATATTCAATGACATAGAGGACTTTTAAGCATTCTTGATGAAAAGACCAGAGCTCAATAGAAAAGTTGACTTTCAAATACAAGACTCAAGAGAAACATGAAAAGATAAACAGGAAAGAAAATTCATAAGGGACTTATTAAAGTTGAACTGTTTACATTCCTGCGTGGAAAGATATTTGTAATTCATGGGACCTTTCTCAGTAGTAGGGTAATTGGAGGGAATATACATACACATACATACATACATACATACATACATACATACTACATATATGTAGACAGAGGGCACAAGGTGAGTTGAATATGAAGGGATGATATCTAAAAAATAAAATTAAGGGGTGAGAGAGAGGATTGTACTGGAAGAAAGATAAAAGGAGAGGCAGAATGGAGTAAATTATCTCACATAAAAGGGGCAAGAAAAAGGTTTTACTATGGAAGGGGAGAGGGAGAAGGTGAGAGGGAATGAGTGATCTTATTCTCGTTAGATTCAGTTTAAGGAGGGAATAACATACACACTCAATTGGATATGGAAATCTATCTTACCCTACAGGAAAATGGGGAGGGGGAGGGGGTAAGAGAGGGAGGATGATAGAATGGAGGGTAGATTGGGTGAAGGGGCAAGCAGAAGTAAACACTTTTGAGGAAAGACAGGGTCAAAGGAGAGAATAGAATAAATGGGGGGCAGGATAGGATGAAGGGAAATATAGTCTCTCACAACATGACTATTATGGAAGTATTTTACATGACTACACATGTATAACCTACACTGAATTGGTTGTCTTCTCAATGAGGGTGGGTGGGGAAGGAGGAAGGGAGAGAATTTGGAACTCAAGGTTTTAAAAATGAACATTAAAAATTGTTTTTACATGCAACTGGGAAATAAGATATACAGACAATGGGGTATAGAAATCTATTCTTCCCTACAGGAAAACAGAAGGGGAAAAGCCTAGGAGAAGGAGGAAGGGTGATAGAAGGGAGGGCAAATTGGGGGAATGGATATGCAAAATGCATGCTGTCTTTGGGGGGAGGGGAGAAATGGGGAGAAAAACTGGATCTCAAAATCTTGTGGAAGTGAATGTTGAAAACTAAAACTAACTAAATAAATAAGTAAATTAAAAAAAATAATTTAACCCTTTTATTTCAACTCTAGTTCTGGGCCATTACTTTCAGAGAACATGCCTCAGAAGTTTTGGAATGCCTGACCTTGGGCTGTATTGTCCTCATTGGTGAGTTCTTTGACAGAGTTCTGATTAGGGAACCTTTACTGTATCTAGCTAGCTCCAGACCAGATTTTGTTCTTCCACTTGTGGCTACTTTCTGACACCACATTTCATATCACCTTCTTCTCCCTTCTCTCACTGCCGTTTAACAGTTGTAGTAGTAATATGATCTCATTTAATCCTCACAACACCCTGAGAGGTAGTCCCTACTCCATATTCTATTCACTTACCATACCACCACTCCTTTTTTGGCCATCATTCCCTCTTATGACGATTTTCCTCTATTTGAATGGAAGCTCTTTAAGGGCAGGAAGCAATGTGTTGACTTTTGTATTTATATCATCAGGATTTAGCAAAGTGTTTGGCTCATAGTCAAGCTACAATAAATGTATTTTTTTCAATTATTTATTCACCATTGAACATTTAATAACAAAACCCAACGTGAATGGTATATTGATAGTATTATCAGGGTAGATTCTCAACAGGAGACCTCTCTTGTTACAGAAAACATTTCTGTTTTTTTCATTTGGTGGTGGTGTTTTTTTTTTTGAACCAAATAGGGAAAATCCTTTAGGACAGTGGCGGGGTTTTTTGTCTTTTTATTCCTAGGGGCTAGTAAAATGACTTCTAGATATTAAACACTTTAATATATGCTTGTTCATAAAAAAATGCTAAGTGATAGAAGGGCTTCAGCAAAATAAGAACATTAACACATGGTTGGTAGATCTGTGAATTAGTACAGTGATTTCAGAAGTAAGGGAATCCACATTTATTAAATGCCTACTATGCGACTGTCACTGTACTAAGGTTTTTACAAATATTAGATCATTTAATTCTCATAATAACCCTGGGAGATAGGTGCTATTGTTATCTTCATTTTATAGTTGAGAAAACTGAGGCAGAGATTAGGTGATTTTCCCATGGTCATATAGCTACTAAGAATCTGAGGCCAAATTTGCACTCAGCCCTCTCTGATTGTAGACCCAGCACTCTCCATTGTGTCATGTAGCTGGAAGGAATTTGGAATTCTTAGTAGAGAATTGCTAAACTGTCCATGCCTTTTGACCCAGAAATGCCGCTTTTAGGCCTTTACCTTAAAGAGCTCAAAAAAAGAGGAAAAGCACACATATGTACAAAATCGCAAAGAAGGGAAGAGTAAGGGGACATCCATTAACATAAGAATGTGATTGTGATACTATTGTGTGCAGTGTATTATAGGATACTATTATGCCATAAAAATGAAGAAAGGGATAGCTTCAAAGATATCTGGGAATACTTCTATAAATGTCGCAGAGAAAAGTAAGTAGAAGCAGAAGAACAATTTATACAATTATGCCTTTGAGAGACTTAAGAACTCTCCTCAAAGCAATGACCAATAATAATTCCAGGGAACTTATGATGAAAAAAAAAAACTAGCTACCTCCTGAGATAAGATGTAGAATGAGATATACAGTCAATATGGATATGGCCAATGTAGGAATTTATTTTGCTTGGCTACACATTTTTGTTAGAAGGTTTAATTTTTTTCCCCAATGGAGAAGGAAGTAGGAGAGAAAGTAGATTTTTTGTTACTGAAAAAAATTCATTAATAAAGAAAAATGCATGGTGGATTTATCTGAATTGAATCTAGGAGAAAATGGCTCATTCATGAAGTGCTTTTGGTCATCGTTTTTTGAAAGCACTTTCACTTCTATGATATAATTTTATCCCTTCAACAATATGCCTGGGATGTATACTGGGTATTTGTAATTGCTAATTTTACAAATGAAGAAACTGTAGCTCAGGGAGGTTATACAACTTATTAAGGCTATAAAGATAAGCAGCAGAGCTAGAAGTGAAGTCAAGATCCATGGTTTCTCTAATCCTAGTTCAGGACTCCTCTCTCTCAAAAAAAAAAAAAAGACACACCTCTTTCCCTTTGGTTAAGAGTCAATTTCCATGAATCAAAGAAATGCTACCCTTCTGCTAAAATGGAATATTACGGTTTGTTCTCTTGAGATATTTCTTACTTCTAGAAACATTGGAAAGGGAAATGTTCACAAAATTTGGCATTCTCCTTTGCTGGATAATTGCATTAAGTGTGTACAGTATATAGGATAATGAATAAGCATGATTGATTTGAGGGCTATTATTCACCTGAAGGAATCTAGTTTGTTTATGTTATAATGAAAGACCAGAAATAGAATGATAATTTTAGTTTTCAATGTCTCCCTCAATCATTTTTTAAACTATATTTAGAGAAGATTTATAGGTACAAGCCCACATTTCAGATGCTTTTGTTTTTCTAGATAAACCCTGTATGGTGTTTGGTAGAAATTCTACAGACTAGGATGAAGTAGAGCTCAAGGCTTTTTCTCTGAGTGAGGGAGGAATAAGGTTTATAATATGTAGTAGGACAATGTTGTGTAATACTCTGTCAATTTTTTCATCTTTAGATAAGCTAGTTAATGTTTATTTAAAAATTTCTTCCAATCAACATAAGCTTTGATGAATGTATCATTGTTTTCTTTAACATATTTAAAGTTTTGTCTACAATTTTCTCCATATATGACTACAAGATATGCCTAGTGCTTGTTTTTAATTTGCTTGTACATCTTTTGCTTGCATTTCTATTTTCCAGTCAATGAATAGTTACATTGAGCACCTACTATAGTAAGTATTGTGTAGGAAAACCAAAGAAGTAGAAGCAATCTGCTTGTGTTGGTGTAGCTCGTAAGCCAGCTGGGGAGATAGTAGATACAAGATTTAAGAACCCTTAGAGAATGTCACATGCAGTATTGTATAACTTGAGTACGTACAATTGTGTAGGACCAGAATTGTGTGGGGTTAAAAAGGCAGTGGGGAGAAGTGGACTTTGTGTCAGAGACCTGAACCCTACTCAAGTCTCTGGAACTTAAAACTACAATTAATATTCATTTGGATTGTTATAGTACCTTGAGTTTTGCAAAATGCTATCCTTATACATCTCATGAAGTAAATACTGTAAGTTATTATTATCCTCATTTTACAGTTGGGATTACTGAAGTTCTTATAAGTTTACTGACCCATGATCATCTAGTTAGTAACTTATAACCATGGCTAAAGCTTTGAGATTAATATCCTTAAAATGAAAAGGTTGGATTGAATTATATCTAATATTCCTTCTGGAACCCAGATTCTGATTCTAATCAATGAAGACCACCTGAAGGAGGTTTTTCAAATGAATGAATGAGTTAAAAGACTTCCTTTAAGTGCTCACTATGTAAGAATCACAAGGAATACAAATATAAAAATAAAGGCAATCCCTGCTTTTAAGGAACTTACATTTCAATGGGGGAGGCAATATACAAAGAGAGTGGTGGCCAACAGAGGAACATTTTGGTTGAATAGTTTCAGTGATGGGGCCATAGGGAATAGATGCTAGTACCAGACCTGTTCAAGGTATATGTCCAGATGAATTGGCTCCTATCTTTAGAAAATCTTCATGAGAAAGGTAGCATAGACCTGTGATTTTGTCAATATGGGGACTTCCTCCATCAATTGCAAGCAAGGAACCAATCAACAGTCATTTACTGAACAGATTATGTGCCAGACACGGCATTAATCACTGACAAAGACTGTAATATAAAGATCCCCTTCCCCCACAGCTGCTTTTCAGCCTTTCCTGTTCAGATTTCTATACCTTCATGTACTCTGTACTGTCGTCTCAGTACTGAATTTTGACATGCTTTCTTCTGCATTGAAATGTATGCTCCTTGAGGGCAAAGACTAATTTTGCTCTTTGAATCCTCAGAGCTTAGCAAAGTACCTGCTACCTAGTAAGTCTTTAAGAAATGCCTGTTGACTGAGTGATTGAGGAAAATTAATTTTGTTATATTATTTAATAACTAATATTAGTCTGTGATCCATCCTTTTCCTCATTTTGTCAGACCCCACTTCTAAAGGGCAGGCAGTTTCTGAGGGGCATAAATAATATGATCATTCCCAACCCCCAAGGCATCTTCTTCTTTATCTAGTTGGGCTGGGCCCCTCCCTTAGTGAATCTTCACTTCTGTTTACTCCTTAAACAGAGAACCAACTTGGGCTAGGCTTTCCCTCACAGACAAGTCTCCAGTCCTTGCTTTTTTAATCAAAGTTAGGGGTAACTTGGTCTCTAAGGGGGAGGCCAAATGGGACTGGGGTGGGAGGTGGGGGGACAGAGGGAAGAGGAGAGAACCTGATTGAGTTTTTTTGTTTTTCTAGCCAAGACTGCCAGAAGTTACTGGATCCCATAAAACAATTAGCATTCCTTAAGTGTCAGAGAGGCTCAATCTGCCACTTTTGAAGGCCAGTCCACTTTCTAAAGTAGTGGACTAATCTTATCACCTAAGGATTAGTCATGCCCCCTACAAAGATAAATAGGGAGAACCGGTAAAGTCTTAACCCACCTCCTCAGAAATGTCTAGCAATTGGGATTGTCTTACCTTTGCCTAGGGAGGTTCGAATGATGTATTGTCAGGCCAATCAGAAGGAAGATGCACCAAGGTTTAAAAACCTCTGTTGACTTTCACTCTGGGTCTTTGGTCATCACTACAAGCCACTGAACCAATTTATTGGTTCCTACTAGCCTAACTAATAAATTGATTGTGCCCAGAACTTTGTCTCTCAAAATTTCTATCACAACACCCTGCTATCAAGGAGCTTACACAGACTGCCTCTAATTTACAGTTTTAAATGACTACCTCAGGATCAGAGAGGTTAAGGGACTTAGCAACTTCCATACAGCTTGTAACATTCAGAGACTGTATTTAAACATTTGTGTTCTTGACTCAGAAGTCAACATTCTCCCCATTTTGCCACATTTCACTAATATACATAATTGATTAAATAGGACGAGGGAAATTATAAATGTCTTATTAGAATATAGAAGAGTTATTGGGACAAAAATTATAAGGTAATTTGAAAAGGGTGAGAGCACTAACATGTTGGTGTGTGTATGTGTGTGTGTGTGTGTGTGTGTGTGTGTAAATAGAAGATGAGGGAAAGGGACAGAAAGGAGATGGTAGTTTAGCCTTGAAACAAAATGAAGATTCTAAAAGATACAGAGAAGGGATGATGTCAGATGGAATACACATTTGTTTAGTGGTATATGTGCCAGGCACCATGCTAAGAACTTTACAAATATTATCTCATTTCATACTCATAATAACCATGGGAAGTGTTATTACCACCATTTTACAGGTGAGAAAACTGAGGCAAACAGAGATTAAGTGACCTGTCCAGGGTCACACAGTAAGTGTCTGAGGAGGATTTGAATTGATTTTTCTGACTCCAGGCCCAGTGCTCTGTCCATTGCATCACCTAACTAGGATTCAGGACATGGAGAAGGCAAATGTGAAGTAGTGCAGGCAAGAAATGGAATGCAAGGTTCAGGAAATAAAATGAATCAGTTGGACCACTGACTTTATCGAGGGGAGTGATACAAACGAGACCTAGAAAATGGGCTGGAGGCAGATTATGGAAGGTCTTAAGTGCCACATTAAGAAATCATATTTTCCTGTACAGGTAATAGAGACCACAGGTTTCATTGCTTCTGTTTGGTTGGTTTGTCTTGAGCAGAGGTGTTAACAGGTCTTCTGGAGGTGGGTTGTGTCTGGAAGGGCAGGGGTATGATACACCTTGGGCATGATCAAATCAACCAGTCAATTTATTAAGCAGTAGGGATACAGGAAGAGGCAAAATACAGTTCCTACCATCAAGGAGCTCACAGTTTAAAGGGGGAGACAACAAATAAATAAATAAATACATACATACATAAACAAATAAATAAATACAAATAAATAAATAACTAAATAAATAAATAAATAATAAATGACACATACAAATATGTTATGCACATGGGATAACTAGGAAATAATTAACAGAAAGAAGTACTGGAATTAAAACTGCTTGGCAAAGGCTTCCTGTGGACGGTAGGATTTTAGTTGGGACTTCAAAGAAGTCCAACAAGCCAGTGGCAGAGGTGAAGAGGGATAACATTCCAGGCATGGGGGAATAGTTGGAGAAAATGCCCCAAAATGAGATACAGAGTGTCTTGTTCCTAGAACAGCAAGAAGGCCAGTGTCAGTAGATTAAAGAGGACATGGCAGTGAGTAAGGGACAAGAAGACTAGAAAGGTAGGAAGGGCCTAGGTTAGGAAGGACTTTGAATGTCAAGAATAGGATTTTTATATTTAATCTTAGAGATGGTAGGGAGCCACTGGAGTTTATTAGTAGAGGAGTTAATAGAGTCAGACCTGTACTTTAGGAAAATCACTTTACTGCTTGAATGGAGGGTGAATTGGAGTGAGGAGAGACTTAAGGCAAAAGACCCATAAGCAAGCTATTGTAATAAGGAATGAGGTGATGAGGGTCTGCACCAGAGTAGTGAAAGTGTCAGAGAAGAGAAGGGCAAGTATTTGAGAGATATTGAAGTGGCAAAGTTGACAGGCCTTGACAATAGATTGGATATGGGGGAATGGAGGAAGAGAGTTAGGAAGGAATTGAGAATGATACCTCCTGTTGTAAGCCTGAGGGTCTGTGAGAATAGTGGCACTCTGTTCAGTAATCAAAAAGGTAGGAGGGCGGAAGGGTGTAGGGGAAAAGATAATGAGCTAGGCTTTAGATATATTGAGTTTGAGATGTTTATTGGATGTACAGTTTGAGATGTCTGAAAAGCAGCTGGAGATGTGAGATTGGAAGTCAGCAGATAAATTGTAGCAGGATAAGCAGATCTGAGAATCTTTGGCATGATAATTAAAATTCATGTGAAATGACAAGATCATCAAGTCAAGTAATATAGAGGGAAAAGAGAAGAAGGCCCAGGACAGAACCCTGAGTGACACCTACTGTTAGAGGGTGTGATCTGGAAAAGGATACAGCAAAGGAACCAGAGAAGGAGTGATCAGATACATAGGAGGTGAACCAGGAGAAAGAGGTGTCCTGAAAATTTAGATAAAAGAGAATATAGAGGATGAGAGCATGATTAACAATGCCAAAAGCTTTAGAGAAGTTAAGGAGAGTGAGGACTGAAAAAAGGCCACTTGACTTGGCAACTAAGAGATCACTGGTAATTTTTGTTTTGGTAAAATCATAAGGATGGAAGCCAGGGTGCAAGGGATTAAGAAGAGAGTAAAATGCAAGAAACTGGAGATACCTATTACAGATGGCCTTCTGAAAGAGTGTGGCCACAAAGGGCAGAAGAATTGCAGGATGACAGTTAGAGGGGATAGAAGGATCCAGGAAGGTCATTTGTTTGTTTGTTGTTAGGATGGAGGAGGGCCACGGCTATGTTTGCAGGCAGTCATGAAATGAGCCAGTAAACTGAAAGAGACTGAAAATAAATGATAGAGCAAGGATGACAGAGGGAGCAATCTGTTGGAGGAGATAGGATGGGATGGGATTGCTCATTCAGGTCAAGGGGTGAATCTTGATAAGGAGTAAGGATACCTTTTCTTTGTATGACAGGGGTTAAAGAGGAGATGGCAGAAGGTATCTGAGTTATATGGGATGAGGAGGAGGGAAGAAAAAGGAGCTTGTGATGAATGAAAGAGCTGTTATATATAGTGGCATAATAGGTTGATAAGGGACATATGGAAGGATTGTCTAGCAGCAGAGTCCCCAGTTTAGATTATGGAACATAAATTCGTAGTGAACCCCAAGAGAATGACCACATTATTTTTTCTCCTTATGTTCAGCAGCAGCATGTACATAGGTGCAAAAGAAGCATATGGTAGGGGTCATTCAAGGCTGGCACTTGGCAGGGCACAATCTACAATATGACAAGGGGACAAGGGACTGAAAAGAAGAAAATAGCATACATATAGTTGAATTGGTTTGTTGTTGTTAAGTTATTTCAGTAGTGTCTGACTCTTTGTGACTCCTTTTTGGGGCTTTCTTGGCAAAGAGACTAGAGTGGTTTGACATTTCCTTCTCTGGATCTTTTTCCAGAGAAGGAACTGAGGCAAACAGGGTTGAATGCCTTGCCCAGGGCTCAGCATTTAGTATGGGTCTGAAGCTAGATTTAAACTCATGAACATGAGTCTTCCTGACTTTAAGCCCAGTGTTCTATTCATTGTGCCACCTAGTCATGCCAAATTATAATTGGTTTACCATGGGTCAAGATGGGGAAAAAAGGAGAGAATGGCTTATACTGGGGAGATGGCCTGGGAGAGACCAGAGGTGTCCAAGGATTGGAGGTCATGATGTAGATGAAGAGTAGGGTTGTGTAAAAGTAGGCAGAGGGAGAAGTAGAAAGAAAAGTAGATTATAGTCAGATACGAGAATTTGTGAATTCTGGAACGTGGAGGCTGTATGTTTGTGGATGATGGTAAGAGCAAGGGTCTGACCATCTTCATGTGTGGCTGAGGTTAGGTGGAGGAGTAGGCCACAGCAGGTTGAGGAACTGACTGGTTAGGGTATTTGAGGGAGAGTCATTGTGTATGTTGAAGTACCCCTGTATAAGGGCAAGAATTGGGAAGAAGAAAAAAATGTGAATCATGTGTCAAACTTTTGAATCAGACAAGATTAAAAACCATTAGATAGTTTGAGATCTCTACTACTGGAGACATGAGATCATGGATCTTATAGCAAAGGTAAAGAAGCACCAGAATTAAGTGATTAGTAAGGATTAGTATGGCAGCTAGGTAGCACAATGGATAGAGTGCTAGGCCTCTAGTCAGGAAGACCCATCTTCTTGAGTTCAAATCTGGTCTCAGACACTTACTAAATGTTGGACCCTGGCCAAGTCACTTAACCATGTTTGCCTAAGTTTCCTCATCTGTAAAATGAGCTAAAGAAGAAAAAAAAACCCTACTCCTCTATCTTTGCCAAGGAAACCCCATATGGGATCACAAAGAGTTGGACATGACTGAAATGATTGAATAACAACAATAAAATGGAGTACTAGAGAGATGTGTGGGGCCATTCCAGGTGGAAGGACTGACCACAGAAAAGGAACTGAGATCAGAGCAAATACATAGTGATTAGAATATGAAAAGCAGATTGGCTTGAGTAGTATGAGAGCTGAAATTGGAAAGTGAAACTGGGAATATCCAGTAATCATCTTATTGACAGATCATTGATTCCCAACCTTAATTTCACTCAAGGTAACTCTAATTTTTTTTTTTCAAATGGGGTAAGGTAGAAAAGAAGGACAGGCAATTCTGAAAGCAAAATTAAATTTACTTTATAAAAGATTTACATATGTACATAAAAATTTTTGATAAGGAGAGAAAGGGATTGGGACTGGACTTGTGATTTCATTGATACAGGGAATTCTTGGAAGAGGAAACTTTCTCTGCCAATGCTGGGCAATCCCTTCTTTACAACTTGCAGTCTGAATGAATTGTGAGAAGGGTAGAGAAGAGAGATGATTCACCCATTGTCACACAGTCTCCCCATCAGATGTGGGACCAGAACCTAGAACTTCCTCTACCCCTTATGCTATAATGCCTCTTAGCACAAGGGGGTGGAGGTGGGGAAACAACAGCCATTAAATCAAAGAAAATAGTACCAATTGAAACATCTTCAAATAACCTAGGAATATAACAACAGGGTATCTGAAAATACAGAGAATACCTAATTTTTAAATTGGTTGGGGAGACTAATTGAAATGCCTTCATTGAGGTTATATCTTTACATTAAAGAAATGAGCATTCTGAAAGAATTCCTAAGGATTTGCCTTTTGGAAGACATTTTCCCTTAGTTTTTCCCATTCCCTTATACTTCATTCTAGGGATAAAGCTTGGCCTTGGTGCCATAGAAACCCGGACTTGGGCTGTGGCTTAGTAAACCCTTTGATTTGAAATAAAGAACAAATCCATTGTTTCCCCTCTCGGTTTTGACTTTAATGTGCATTTGCGAGAGAATGCAGAGGCGGGAGGACCTGTCAGTCACAGGTATACCATAAAGAATGCTCCAAAAGCTAAGGGGAGGAAGGGAAGGATACTAAATTGGTAACACGAGCTAGCCCCAGACGTCTTTTTTCTATTCAAAAGTATATCAAAAGTTTGAAAGCTGCTTGTTAATATTGTTCTCTTAAAAAATAACATTTTAAAGCTTTTTGTGGCTGCCAACTAGCATAAGTGAGAGGTGGGGAAAACTTCAATTCTGGAATATATATATATATATATATATATATATATATATATTTCCTGAGGTTACAATAAGGGGAAAAATATTGAACTTCTTTCTTTCTCATTCAGAATAGATAGCAATACTTAGACAAGTTCACTAGCTCCTGTCAAGAATTTTAACATTTTATTAATTGAGAAATTAAAGCAAGTACATTCTTCATTCTATAAGATTGAGTCTGAGGTGGATTTCTTTCCTTATCTAGGCTGATTACTTTACCTTTCTGTATTTCAATTCTTTTCTATATAAAATGAGGGTGAGGCCTAATTAATGCATTTGCCTGAAGCTTAATGTAAATGCTAGATGACATTGTAAATACAGGGAAAGAAAACAAATAGAAGTCCCAAAAACAGAGACTCCCATAAAACAAAAACCAAGAACCTTGTATTTCTCTTGCATCCTCATTTAAGTCAAGTGTCCCCAAGCCTTCCAAGATGAGAGGCTACTTATTATGCCTCCAAAGTTTTCTATTTCTTTTTCTTTTTTGTGGTGGTAGGGGGGCGGGAAGGATGGAAGATGGGAAGGGAGGTGTTGGGCACATTATGCTGGTGCATTCCGTTCCACAGGAGCACACCGAGAGCTAAGAAAGGTGTGTGGATCTTTATTTATGCAATCAATTTAGAGATGGGATTCTGAGCTGAGCAATGGAATCAGCTGTAAGGAGGACAATACAGGCATGTTATTTGTGCACACAAACAGGGTAGACCTGAATTTTCCAAATGTCTATCTACTTTCAAAGTTAAAAATTTTTTATCAAATGAAATTGAAATTTAGATGTTTACATTCTGCTGTATTAATGGTAATGAATATAGAGAGGGCTTAATAAATATATGTTGATTGGTTGGGTGATTGAATAGACTATCCAGGCTCATGGGATTGAAGTTAGGTTTTGGTTTTTGTTTCCAAACTATGCTTCATTTCACAGAGGATCTGTTATGGTGCAGGAAACCAAATAGAAGGGTTAATGACCTTCAGGGACATTTTATTATTAAAAGGTATAATGAGAGGTATTATGAAAGCAGATTGAACTACTAGGGAGACTACCATAATTGATTTAGTAATTCAGAAGATCGTTTGTCATTTTCAATCATAACTTTCAGTTCATTTTTCTGGGTGATTTTTCAACCTATTTCTAAGATCCTGCTTTTTGATTACTCGATATATTCTGTATATTTCTATATTCAAAAGAATATTGCTTTGGATCATTGATCTATTTATACATATTCCCTTTGAATTTAGCATTTAAATTTTACCTTTTTTATTGGCCTAGTAGATTCACTATTTACATCAAGAGATAAGTACCTTTTTCTTTTGAAGTGATGTAATTTGCATTCATGGTTTTTGAACTCAGTTAAAAATAATTGGTAATTTGTGACACCTTCTCTTTAGTTTTCTAGTTTTTCTTGTTAATTTGAAGTCAAAGTAGGGTGGCAAGACTGACACTCTACCTAGAGTGGAGAATTTTAGACATGAAGAGGGGCTCTCCACACCTGGCCTTAAGCAGTACCCTGCAACTTGATCATTCTCCCAATAGTTTAAACCACTCCAGTAGTGGACTATTCTCAAACCAAGCATTTGTCAAACAGGTTAAATTGTAAGCGATCATTGTGAATATGGACAGACGTCCATGAGGAATTAGTATGACACTGCTGAAACGATTGTCACTTGTGACTACAACTCTCCAAGTTTCCCTAAGTGAATGGTAACACTCCAAACCCAATTATCTTCCCTTCTGTTCTGCTGGCTGATTATCGAATTTATGAGAGAGCTAAGGTAACAGAATCAAACAAAAAAGAGAGTTAATGTAAAAGGGATTTCTATCTGCCTTTGTAGTTAGGTGTATTATTATTGCTAAAAAAAGGTTTAACTAAGTGAGGCATATTATTTCACCAGTAAAATACATTTTTAAAGTACTAACCTTGAAAAGAATAACCCTGCTTAATTATAGCCCCTTGTAATTAATTCACTCTTTTAAAATTTTTATCCAATTATAATTCTTCTTCCTAGCTGGTTTTCACTGGTAATCATTCATGTTGTGTTAGAATAAAATAATCCGAAATGGACCTAATTCTGCAACCTGAGCATAGCAGCACTAATTATAAAAGTAAACTGTATAGACTGTCAAAAATAATTTGACAATTTTCCTGCATGTGACAACTTAAAGAATTAATAAGTTCAAGTCATATGTATCAATTTTAAAGTACTACATTGAAACCCTCATTTTTGCATCTGTCTGTCATGGTGGATAAGCTTTTAGAATGTCATGGGGATAAAATGTTTGAATGTCAGAGGGAATCAGCTTTTTGAAACTAGGCAGTTTGTCCATCACCCTCAAAGGGTGACAAAAGAAAAACCTTCATTACTTAGGACCTGAAAAGTCATTTGCAGAAGGATCTTATGACAGGAGGTAAATAAAGATAGTACCAAAAGCCAAAACTTCATCTAGACAGAAGCTTCCAGGTTCCTTTCAAATCTGGGGAGTAACAAATCTTCAAGGAAGGAATGTGGAATAGTAAGGTCTAGCAGGGGAGCCCAGAATATTTCAATGTCTTAAACTTTTGTTTTTGAGTAGTGAGGGGAAATGTTTGAGAGTACGGTAAGGCTTTCAAAAACACCTTTTCTCTCAGTGTAAATTGACCTTTCGATTTGAGCAAAATCCAATCCCTAACTGTGAACAGTTAAGAGCCTTACTTAGTAAGGTGATGAAATGGCCCTCCTTTTTTTTTTTTTTGTTCCTCTTAGAGGTGGGAGGAGGGGAATTCTGTGTTACTTAGTCCCCATGTGAGTATATACTGCAGAAATGTAATTGTGCACCTTGGGGAAAAGTTCTGCCCTTGCACCTCTGGAGAAGTAGGTTGACCTGATAATTGGAGGGAGAAGGGGTAAGACATATGATGATTTAAGGAAACTAAGACATACACATCATCTGTCTCCTTTGAATGAGTCAACACCTTGAGGTATCCCCCAGAGGAAAACAAACAAACAAACTGTAATCTATTGAGTAATCCTGAAAAGATTGTGGACTTTGTAGCAAGAAGATATAGGAAGTTTACTTAACTGGTTCAGACGATATCGATCTGATTCAAAAAAGCTTTAGAGAAATAATAACGGGATGAATAGTCAATCCAAGAGAGTGGAGGGCAGGTGCCAAGATGGTAGAGTGATAGGAAGCAATGTACCAAGCTCTTCTCAAACTCTCCCTAATATATCTGGAGAATGCACTAGGCCAAACACTGATTTAAAGATCTAGAAAAAAGTCATATGAATACTTGATCCAGCCCAGTGTGGCACGGGGGAACATACGTGGAGGTCTTCAAACACCAGAGACAGGATCAGGCCAGGAGAATGCAAGGGGCAGAGTTCTCTTACCCCAAGGAGGGGCTGTATACCAGGGCAAAAGGAGGTCTCAGACCCACGTGAGGCATCTCCACA
Source organism: Phascolarctos cinereus (assembly GCF_003287225.1). Taxonomy (NCBI): domain Eukaryota; kingdom Metazoa; phylum Chordata; class Mammalia; order Diprotodontia; family Phascolarctidae; genus Phascolarctos; species Phascolarctos cinereus. The sequence goes on along the minus strand of NW_027555625.1, from coordinate 400,990,566 downwards.
ACCACACCCAGTCACTTCAGTGTGATAGGTGCCAACTGGCAGTTTTGTTACCCACTACTCAGTCCTTGGTTGCAGATTCAGTGTGAAGTGAGGGGACCTGTACACATAAGCATATTCTCAGGTAGTGAGACACTGTGCAGCATACATAGAAAGGAAGAAGTTCAGAAGCCAGTCGCAGCACAGGTGTGGCTCAGACCCCAGGCATAGAATAGGATCTCATTTCAGTATGTAGAATAAACAAGACAGGAATCCCACACCAAAATGGAGCCCACAAGTCTGCCACTCTGAGCCAACAGAGCTTTTGAGCTGGCTGACACTGGTGGAGTTCACAGCCTAATCTAGCTGAGACCCAAACTTCAGATTAAGAATTTCCAGAGTTCAGACCAGAGGGGCAGTAATCAGACTTTGTTCTGGATTAAACCACTTCAGGAGCCCTAAAGCCTTCCAGGGCCTCAGCTTGTCTGTGAGATCCTGGAATAACAACAATAATAATACACCAAGGAAACAGCAAAAGACCAGCCCAAACCTTCTCTCCAGAAGTTCCATAGAGCTCAACCCTAACATCCTCTGAATTCAGGAAGTAAACTAAAAAATGGACAAACAAAAAAAGAACACCACCATAATGGGCTGTTATGATGGAAGAGATGCTTAAGACACAAACCCAAAGAGAGTGACTCCAGAGCACCTACAAGTAATGCCTCAAAGAAAAACAGAGTTTGGGCAAAAACTCAGCTAGAATTTCTGGAAGAGCAAAAATTTTAAAAAAAAAGTTTTTTTTTTAAATAAATAGAATGAGAGTTTTGAGGGGAAAATGTAAAAGAGATAAGAGTTATGAAAAAAAGAATTGGCACAAGAGTTGCCACTGGCAAATCTTTGCAATTGGCACAAAAGCTTGCACAAGCAACAAACTCTCTGGAAATTCAAGTGGACCAAATAGAAGCCAATGACTCCATGAAGCAACAAGAAATATTAAAACAAAATCAAAAGGCTGAAAAATGTAAGTAAAAATAAAGTAAAAATAAAATGTATGGTATCTCACAGCAAAAACAAATGACTTGGAAAACAGATCAAGGCATGTTGTAATGGTTTTGTCTTTCTTGTGCTTTTAATTGGAAGAGGGGTTGGGAAGGGAGGGTGAGAAGGTGGATCTTGGCTGATTAAAACAAAATTTTATATACATATATGTGTGTATAAAATTTTGTTTTACACACACACACACACACACACATACACACACACAGAAAACTTAGGACTCTGATCAATGCAATGACCAACTACAATTCCTGAGGACTGATGATGAAACATGCTAACTACCTTCTGACAGAGAGGTAATGGGCTCAGAGAGTAGACTGAGACACACACACACACACACATACACACACACATACCTATCCATATATGTATAAATGCGCATAGTATATACATATAGTATTTATGTGTATACATATATAATGTGTATACACATACATACATATACACAGATATGCACATACACACACACATGATATGATCAATGAGAAATTTTGGTTTGTTTGACTTTATATGCTTGTAACAATAGATTTGTTTTTCTTGATTTCTCAACAGGGGTTGATGGGAGAGGAAATATGCAGGAGAAAAGGTTGACTTTGTTTGAAAATAAGATAAAATTTAATTAAAATAAAAGCTTGAACTTTTATAGCACTTTATAACAACCCTGAGAAGTAGGTAGGTGCTATCCCTAATTTACAGATGAGGAAACTAAGGCAGGCAGATTAAGTGACTTGCTCAAGGTCACATAGACAGAAAGTTTCTGAAGCTGGATTTGAACTCAAGTCTTCTTGAGTTGAAGTAAAAAACTTTATCCACTGACCACCTACCTGTGTATCTGATGCCAAGGTCACGGGATAGACACAAAACCAAAATGTTAGCTTGGAACAACAAGTAAAGAAGCCTCAGTATAACAAAAAGTAGAACTCAACCTGCAGATTATGTGGTGTGGCAGCAAGAGAAGGAGTTTGAAGTCAAAAGACCTGGATCCAATGCTGGCTCTTTTACCTACTTTCTTTGGACCTTTAATAAGTTACTTCAACTGTCTGGGCCTCAGTTTCCTTTTTGCTAAGATGTCATTGTTGAGGCATTTCAGTCCTGCCTGTCCCTTTGTGACCCCACTTAGGGTTTTCTTGGCAATGAGACTGGAAGGGCTTGCCATTTCTTTCTCCAGTTCATTTTACAGATGAGGAACTGAGGCAAACAGGGTTAAATGACTTGCCCAGGGTCACATGGCTACTAAGTGTCTGAGGCCAAATTTTGCCTCAGGTTCTCCTCACTCTAGGCCTAGCACTCTATCTTTTGTGACTCCTAGATTTTACAGCTCTTTCTGGCTCTAAATTCTATCATGCTATGAACAAAATTGGGATTATGATAAGTCATAAATACATCCTGAAGGGAAGAAGCTGACTTCAAGGTCAAAAAAGAATGCACTGAAGCCTGATTAAGAACACATATGTTACACTGGCTAAGAAGTTAAACTGGATGTGGAGAGAGTGAGTAGGGAAATCCAAGACAAGGATGGATTTAGAACCAAGGATGTAAATTATAATAACATATAGAATGGTTTATGGAAACTTGGAGGACCCTGTCCTCCCCTCCCTACCATAAAGGATGTTCTAATATTCCAGAGTTTGCTGATGATCTGGGAACAGGTTGGATGGGGATGACCTGTACAGCTGAAAACATAGCAGAGATACACAGCCAAGATGTGTTTCTGGCTGGACATGGCAATGCTTCTATGTATATCCCTGAAAAATGGTCATCTAGCTTATACTTGCAGGCCTCCATGAGGACCTTATGTAGTAGGTCTTTTTACTTTTGGTAGGCTATACACTTAGGGAATTTCCCTTTATACTGAACTAAAACCTTTCTGTAACTTCTACCCAGTGTTCTGGTTCCATCAGCCTGGGCCATGTAAAATATATACCGTCTCTTTATAACAGTTTTTCAAATACTTTAAGACAGCAATCATGTACTTTGTAAGTCTTTCTTACAAATCTTTTTCTACAAGGTATCTACTGTTCCTTCAAGACATTTTTGTATCGTCTAGTTTAGATTCTCCTCACTCTCCTGATTGTCGTCCTCTGTATATGTTTTGGGTTGGCAATTTTCTTCCTAAAACACAATGCCCCAAATTGAAATTAGTTCTCTAGAGGTGGTTTAACTAGGGCAGAGACTATGAGGGCTTCACTGTGGACCCAGTGATTTTTTGAATGAGTCCTAAGATCACTACTGCTTTTTTTGGGCAATCTTGTCACAGGACCAGTGTAGACAGAGCTTCCAGTTCCCTGAAATTCATAAGTCTCTTTTAGATCAACTCATGTTGAACTATCTTTCCCAGTCCTATGGTTGTGCAAATGATTTCTTTTTCTTCCTTCCTTCCTTCCTTCCTTCCTTCCTTCCTTCCTTCCTTCCTTCCTTCCTTCCTTCCTTCCTTCCTTCCTTCCTTCCTTCCTTCCTTTCTTTTTACTTTCAGGCAATTGGGGTTAAGTGACTTGCCCAGGGTCACACAGCTAGTAAGCGTTAAGTGTTTGGTCTGAGGTCAGATTTGACCTCAGGTCCTCCTGACTTCAGGGCCAGTGCTCTATCCACTGCGCCATCTAGCTGCCCCTAAATGATTTCTCAAACTCAAATATAGGACTTCACATGAATCCCTATCGAAATCAATCTTATGTTCAGCCTGCTCTTCCCTTCTGTGGAGATTCTTTTGATTCTTACCTTTTCTTTCTGTAACCAAGATATTGTCAACTACCCTAGCTCCCTCCAAACTGTATTTCATTCCATAGGATCTCATTTTCTCTGGAAATAGCCTATTGTCAGTCCATTCTGCTTACCCTAGGGGGAGGGAGGAGGAACATGGCATCTGCTATGAGCCAGGCACTGTGTTAAACAATTTTTGCAAATATCATCACATTTGATCCTCTTGATAATCCTGAGAGCAGGTACTCTTATCATTTCCATTTTACAGTGGAGGAAATTGAGGTAAAGAGGTTAAGTGACTTAGCCATGGTCATATACTTAATAAGTGTCTGAGGCCAGATTTGAACTCAGGTTTTCCTGACTCCAGGGCCAGAGCTCTATCCACTACATCATTAGCTGTAACTGACTTAGATTTTTGTCATTTGTCTGCTAAACAGACATACCTTCAATTTAAAAAAAAAGATACTCTCAGACTAAGATTTGGTTAGGATCTATGGCTAGAATCTTGAGAATGGACTGGATATCTATATAGACACTATAGGGAACTATACACATTTAGGAGCCAAAGACATAAAATAGACAGAGAGAAGTAAAACAACATGACTTTACCTTGTCAGTAGTATGACAGCACACTAGTGATTCTAAAAAGGAAGGAGGTATATAGCCTTATGGGGGGACAGGAAACCTGTATACCATAGTTTTGCTGGGTTAAATAAAAACTGTTCTTTATTAAATATCTTATCAACCTGAGTATTTACAACCAAAAATGAGGCCTCTTTTTGGTAGACAAAAAAAAAAGTCACATTTCCAGGGCTTCCCTGGATCAGGGCATGAGGCAAAGAGATCTTATGAGACACCTCCTGAAAGTGTAAGGATCCATGGCGTCAGGTGCTGAAGGATCACACACAAGTTTTACGGGAAATTAAGAGACACTAACACAGAAACATGTACAATATTATATGGTCAAGTAAACTAAAATATTTTTATTTTGGTTAGGTTATTGTCCTTCTCAAAGAAGACCAAAATGTCGTCACTATGCTAGAGGCAAGTTTCTGTGTGTCTGACTGTGGCTGATCTTGGAATATTTTACCACAGGTCGGGCACAAATAGTCCATGTGAACATTTGGGGGGGATTCTCTAAATCTGTACATCTTACATTTCTTTTGAACTATTTGCTCATAAAGCACAGCACCTTCTCTGATGTGGGCACGCCATGCTGAAAGATCCTGTGCCAATATCTCCCATGTCACATAATCAATTCCAAAGTCCTCAAGAGAGACTTTGAGAGCGTCCTTGTGTTTCTTCTTCTGACCACCATGTGAATGCTTGCCCTGTGTGAGTTCTCCATAAAAGAGTTTTTTTGGCAAGTGTATGTTTTTCATTTGAACAACGTGGCTGGCCCATCACAGTTGCACTCTTTGAAGCAGCGTTTGAATGCTTGGCAGTTTAGTTTGAGAAAGGACCTCAGTGTCTGGTATCTTATCCTGCCAGTTGATCTTCAGAATCTTCCTAAGACAATTCAAATGGAAGCAATTCAGTTTCTTGGCATGGTGCTAGTAGACTGTCCAGGTGTCACAGGCATACAATGAGGTCAGCACAACAGCTCTGTAGACCTTCAGTTTGGTAGTCAGTCTAATACCTCTTCTCTCCCACACTTTCCTTCAGAGCCTCCCCAACACTGAGCTAGCTTTGGCAATGCTTGGGTCAACCTCATTATCAATGTGTACGTCCCTGGAAAGTACACTACCAAGGTCAATGAATTTATTCACAACATTCAAAACAACCTATGGAGCATTTCAACTACTCAGTGCTGAAGGAGCCACATTTTAATTTTAAATGCCATGTAAAATGTGAAAGGGGAAATTCATTAACAAATCTACCAAGGGGAAACTCTGCCTTTCAATTAATCAATCAGCACATATTTATTAAGCAATTGCTTTGTGATAAGAAGAGTGCTAGACACTGAGAGACAAAAATGAAAACAGCTCCTGCTCTCAAGGAGCTTACATTATATCAACAGATGGGGTGATTTTGGATTTGTCAAGTACGTCTAATTTTAAACTGAGCATAAAATTCTCAAGGAAAACTACAACAGGATAAGTGGAAAGGACTAGGAAATTAGAAAATTGGTAGGGATACTTGCATGGGAAGGTCAGTTGAAGTTCTAATTGTCGACACTGTTCAAGGGAAAATCACATCAATGACCCTAAGGCAGGACTGACAGATGAGACAAAACTATAGTATAGTAGATCCAAATTTCATTTTCACTAATGTCCTTGATCCGAAGAAAAGACAAAACAGTAATGGAGCCAACTGTCAGAGACAAGTTATGCTGTATTTACATTAGAAAATCTCTATTGCTGCGTTTAGAATATTCTTTTTTAAAAAAAAATAGGTAATAAGGGAAATTTTGGCAAGATGTTTCCTCTTGGAAAATTCTAGTGGATTTAATAGAAAAGGCTTATTACTCAAAATGATAAAACCTATAGCACCCTTCTTTTTTCCCCTTCTGCATTGTAAAAGTAATTAAGTTCTAGACCATGACATATTGGATTCTCCCTTACTTCAAAGGACATCTAAGTTCAAGTCTGTAGGATGGCACTGGAACATCATGGTGATTTGAGTGTGCTTACAATATCTTCACCTCATGTAACCCTACAAAGCTGAATTTCCAAGCTCTTAAGATAAGGAAGAATTGGATATAATTATTTTGCTTTGGATCGTCAAAGCATGACAGTATTATAAGTCAAATGAACAGAAATATGTCCCATAGTTAGGACAATGAATAAAAATATTTTCTCTTACAGAATAATCCAACATTCACTGAACTTCAGTCATACTGAAAAAGCTAAAAAGTTGGGAGAAGATATTTTAAATGTTGCAAATTAAAAACAGAAGTCAATAGGAAAGCATCCTTTTCATGTGTTTTAAAGCAGGGTAAGTGCATATATCATGGAATTGAATTAGACATTATTTCTCTGCATTGTTGTAACAATTTTTTTCCTGGATGGGTCAATGTGGTTGAGATGGAAGACATAAATAAGGGAGATAAAAACCACTTCCCACAAACTCTTTCCCTTCTTCAGATACAGTAAGTGTGTTGGAGAGAGGAGCTGAGATTTTGATTAATGTTTTTCACATATCCAATCAATAGTATAATGGTAAGCTCCAAATTCAGAATATTAATCTGTGCTTTGTTTCCTGATATTAAAAATGCCACCTTTCATTGAAAGCTTTCTAAACTACCTCAAATGGACATGGGTAAAAAATACAAAATCCTTTTACTAGGAAAGGTTTTTCAAATGTATGCTTTATGTAAGAGATATGAATCACACTGTAATAATTATTTTTCACATTTATGTCACTTTGAGGTTTAGGAAGTATTTCCTAAAAACTCTGAGGAGTTGGCACTAAAAGTATTATTATCCTTGTTTTACAGAGGATGACTTGCTTCTGGACATGCAAGTAGGAAATATCAGAGTTAGGACAGTCACAGAAGATAGGAGAACTATTCTAGAAATGCTCAGTATATGAACAGGTTACAAAAATCAGAATGTCTGGAAAAAAAAAGGCACAGTGACATTTTATTATCAGATTTGAACATTATACAATGTTATAGCCAAAAAGGGCTTTAGAAGTCATCTAGTTCAATCCCATATTTTACTTTCTGGGCCACTGAGGCCTAGTGGAATTAAGTGACTTACTTGCTAATACCTTATAACAATGGTTTACATTTTCATATTACTTTCCGGTTTACCAAATGCTTCACATACATTGCTTGATTTGAGTCTCACAACCCGGTAAGATAGTTATATGATTATAACTGTCCGCATTTTACAGATGAAAAAAGTAAGACTCAATCAATCAATCAATCAATCAATCAATCAATATTTATTGTGCCTATCTACTATGTGCCAAGCATGGCCCTAAGCACTGAGAATCAAAAAAAAAATGCAAAAGACAGTTTCTGTCCTCAAGGAGTTTATAGTCTCTCTCTTACATACACACACACACACACACACACACACACATGTGTGTGCATATATATGTATATATAAAATGTGTCTAACATATATTAACAAGCTATACGTAGAATAAACAGAAAATAACACAAAGATTCTAGAATTAAAAGGAGTTGGGAAATGCTTCTTGTAAAAGACAGAATTCAGAGATCAGACAGCTAGTAGTAGTTGTAGAGCTAAGACAAAAACCCATGCCCTTCTGACTCCAAGGCCAGTGCCCCATTTGTGATATCATACCACTTTTATGGTCATGAAATGTTTAGTGACAGATCCCAGTCTGGAACTCTGGCCTCTTGTTTCTTGGAGATAGGACCATATGACTTTAAATACCTCCTCAGACATTTAGTAGCTATGTGACACTGGTCAAGTCACTTAGCCACTCTGAATCTCAGTTTCCTCATCTGTAAATTAAAGGTCTTGATAGCCTTGAAGATCCCTTCTAGCCCTACATTTATGATCCTACGATCAGATTTCCACTATCCAGTGCTAAGATGTCACTGGTGGGCTGGTAAATGTTTAACAACTGACTCTGATTAAAAATAAAAAAGGAAATGCAACATGCTTTTAAATTTAATCTGCATTGTTAACATTTTCTCCTTCTCTTCCAGTAAGTTTCAGCACTCAGCGAAACAATGAATCAACTCTTGATCTGCAGTGCTTGAAGATTTTGTGGTTGTAAATGCTCATATGGAAAATTTAACAATTGGCTCTCAAATCAATTTGAGCTGATTCTTTCATACCTTTGGATGTTCGTATCCTACCTAATATGAGATGTCTTTTCTTTTTGATTGTGCATTTAAGGACTTGTGATGATTGGAGAACTCAGGTTCCTTAGGGTGCTTCAATAGCTACTGAAGGAATAATATACCTGCATTAGCGGGAAAGGGAAATGGACAATTAACTAATTAACTCTTGATTGGATTGACAGGGGAAGGTTAATTGATAGCTCAATAGTTTGAGCTGTAACCATGGTATTTTGAGACCTGTTGGCTTCTAAGTCAGGAAGAATAGGATTATTTGATTAGAATAACCCAAAGCCAAGCCATTTTAAGAGGTCACTAGTGAAAGCTCAAAAGTTGTCTATAGATTATTCTGTTCCCATGTCTTTTACCTGGGAAAAATACTTAACTCTGATGACTACATCTTATAGAATGGTTCCCAGTGCCCCAGTCCTGTGGCTTCAGGAAGAAAAGAAGGAAGGATACAAGCACTTAGAGTGTACACTATATGCCAGGCACCGTATAAATGTTATTTCATTTATCTTCACAACAACCCTGAGAGGTAGGCGCTATTATTATTCCCATTTTACAATTGAGGAAACTGAAGTAGATGGAGGGTAGATGACTTGCCCAAAGTCATAGAACCAGAAAGCGTCCAGGATTAATTTGGACTTAGATCTTCTAGACTCCTGAACAGAGTTCCATCCACTTCACCCACAGCTTGCTCTTGGCAAAGGCACTCCCAAAAGAATAAGAAAGGGCCAGATGGTATTGTCAAGGATGAAGTTGCAATCGATCTAGGGACAAAGCATAGTTGCTGTCCATATCCTTTGGTGTATAGTAGGACTCAAGATTGCACACATACAGGAGCCAAAGCCCCCAAGCACCTGCACTCCGCAGAATAAGACTGCTGTGCTGCACAGCCTCTCTCTATATCTCTCTTCTTCCAACAAAGGTGTTAAGAATTATCAGCATAGAACGAAGCATCACCTTTGCCTATGAAGACCAGCAACTGGAAACCTCAGAGAAGAAGACAGACGTTAATGTCTTAGACAAGGTAATTGCAAAAGCTGCTGCCTTCCTGCTTTACCACCTTCCTGAGTGTAATAACACCCAAACTAGGAGTCTGGAGATCCATACACACATAAACACATACTGCTACAGACAAAGGGAAGAGCCATTTGGCCTAGTGCAGGCAGAGACAGTATAAGAGCAGGAATTGGTTTCAAGTTCTGCTTCTGATGCCTCCAGACTATGTCACACTGGAAAAATCACTCAATCTCTCCATGCCACTCAACTCTCTGAGACCTGACAGGCCAAGATGTTTTTGACCAAAAGAAAAAAAAGAGGAGAATACATGGCAAGTTAAGTGAAAGAGAGGGAAGAAGAACATCAAGGAGTGGGATATGTTCAGCAAAATCTGCATCTGAGCAAGCTGGCATGTTGGTGCAGCCTACTCGGTCACACGTACATAGCAACACAGACACATGTACTGCATATGTACATGTGTACCTCTGCACATATTTATACATAAATTCCAATGCTTTCCGAAGAAAGGTGAGTATGAGACATTTCTAAACAAAATCATAATTTTATTACATGTAACCCCTATAAAGACACAGTGTTTTGGAGTCCAGTGACTATGATTAGGTGGCACCAACACCCAAGCTTGGTCAAATTGTGCTGAACATATCCCACTGTCTCCCTGAATTTTGTCTTCCTTCCTCTTTTACGTGTGATTTAGCTACTACTAAAACTGATTAAGCTGTCTGAAGTGAGCAAAATAGGAGTCCTATTTTTTAACTTCCATTTAAAATCTCTCAATTTCTCTCCCTCTCCTCTCTCTGTCTCTGTCTCTCTTTGTCTGTCTCTCCCTCCCTCCCTCCTCTCTCTTTTCAAGTCACGTTTCTGCATTTAATTTCCACTCAGACATGACATAATTGTGTAAATTTGAATCATCCCTCTATCCTTTTGTTTTAACCTTTCAGAAAACAATGGTGAACAGATTCCAAGTCATAACTCATATTTCACAGAATCACCAAATTTGTCTAATAAAGCACTTATATACGCAGCTATAGAATTAATTTACTATGGGTCAGGCATTCTTCTAGGAACTGGGAATATAAAAAAAGTCAATTCTTGCCCTCAGTTTGCTTATATTCTACTATATATACATATATGTGCAAAGTAAAAGATATATATTTTATGTATACTTAGCAAGGAGGCACATAACACAAAGAGAAACCACACACGCTCCACAGCAGTAATTGTAATTTCACTTGGGAAAGTTACTAGTTTGAGCTGTTGATAAAAATTTGAAATCTGGCTATGATTCATCATCTAGAGATGGATATTGCATAGAATACCACAAGACTTGCATCACTGAATCCATTCTCTGCTACTTTCTAATGAAAAGAAAACACTTATTTACCTAAAGTGTGGAAATTGAGCACTTGGCAATAAGGACTATTACTAGTGTCCAGATTCTAGGGAGTGATTTGATAGTCTGCTGATACATCCAAGCATTTCCAGCTAAAGCTGTTGAATCTATTCCCACTCCTCCTCCCTTCCCACTCCTGGGTAAAGCTTTGCAAAAAACATTGGATTTAAAAAAAAATCTGGCTTTGGTAAAAATCTCATGATAAGCCCACCTGTTCAAAAAGCAGTGTTTGCCACTAGAAAATAATTTCTCTCTGAAGCAGCAAAAAACACAGGGCAGGAAAACTTGGTAGGCTGAAAATACAATTGTTAAGTCAGGATGGTCCTTGGAAATTGTTGGCCCCTGCTGTGATCCTTCTAAACACTCTGTTCATACTATATGAAAAGGGCAACCTCTTACACATTTCACAACTGAATCTAATACCCACACATAACATATGTGTGTCTCTATAAAACACATCTATATATGTCATACATATATGTATACATATATACATGTATATGTCTCTACTTATACATACATACATGGACTCTGTAGATCTATCCATCTATATAGTTACCTATCCTATAGTGCCAGAAAAAGGCAGAATTAGAATGACAGTCCAAGTAGCCAAATACTTTGTCTTAGTTTGCCTAAAGGGTATTTCAAAAATCTAGACAGTTGCTCTCTATTATCCCAACTTGGATGTTTACTAGTTATGTGGTCAGGGGAATATCACTTAGTTTCTCTCAGGTTGTATTTTTGGAATGATCCCAAAGCCCTTCTTGGAATCCACAAAAATCATCAACATGCATATTGTAAGCACCTACTGTTTTGAAAGCATTGTTTTGGGTTCTAGGCAAGATGCAAAGTTTAGATACAACCTAGTCCTTTCCTTAGAGTTTGTAGTATAACAGGGCAAAATGACATATATAAATAAAAAAAATAAATATTAGATGCATGAGGAGGGAAAAAGAGGGAAATCACTCTTACGAAAGAAGTGTATATTCAAGAATATTAAAACATGAAAGAATGAGTGGGAGAAAACAGGCATCCCATGAACCTCGGTTTCATCTGAACTAGACAAAGGAAGATTGAACCACATTTAGCTATGTGAGGAGAAATTAAAAAAAAAGTTCTAGGTATAGATTAAGCCAGAGGTAGAGGTAGAGGTAGTAGTTTTGGGGAAGGTGGAGATTATCTTTACTGACTGTGGGCATCAGGGAAGGGTAATGCTGCTTGGAGGAGGTAACAGTGCAATTAGTATTTATGATTTGGGAGCCTTTCCCAGGCTCCCCCAGTTGCTAATGCTTCCACTTTTAAAGTTGTCTTCCTAACCTTTGTATAAAAAGTCTCCTTCATTAGAATGTAATTTTTTTTAAGGGTAGGGAACATTTTTTTGTCTTTCTTTGTATCCTCAGGACTTAATGGCTCAATAAACGCTTATTGATTGATTGATTAAAGATGGGAAAGGAATTCAGTGGTCTGATAGTTGCAGTGGGGAGCAAAGAGTGTGTTTATCCCCTCTCCTGGCCCTCTGAGTCAAAAGAACTGGGAAAAAGAGTGCCCCCTGCCCAGTGGAGAGTATTGCAAGGGATGTGGAATCCTCTCTGTTGAGATGCCATTCAGTTTAAATCAAATTAGAAAGCAAGCACTTATTAAACACTTACTTATCCAGGCAATGCATTAGGAATGGAAATACAAATAAAGTAGAACTTGTCCTCAAGGAGCTTATATTCTTAAATGAAGAAATGAAAGGGATATTGGATGAAAATTTAATTAGCTTTAGCAACAGAACAAAGACAGGGAATGGTCTATGGGATGGATGAATAGGGTAGGAATAGGCCTGATAAAAAGAGTGATGAGACTTCTGGAAGAGATAGTGTTGACATGTCATATTCACATAAAGCAATGAGATTGGATAACTGGGATCAGAGGGCAATGAGAGACAGATAAGTGTATCACATGCCATATTCAAAACAGAATCAGACAAACATGTGAAGAGTCAATTTATCTCAGCATTTAAGATTGCTATGGCTGGGGAAATAGTAGCTTGAGCAACATATAGTCTTAGAGAATTGCCTAGAGTACTAAAAGTTCAAGTGACTTGCCCAGGGTCACACAGCTAGTATATGTCAGAGTTGGGACTTGGACTCAGAGCTTCCTGGCTCTGAGTTAATTTCTTTATCTGCTATGTCAAGCTACCTTTCCAGCAGAGAATCCTACTCAGAGGGTATATACCACTACCACTGCCTCTACTGGCTTTGACTAGACCTACCTAGAGATATTTTTTAGGAAGACACACATATATTAATCCTTTCATACCTTCATCCATTATGTACATGGACTCTGGATATGGATCATGGGCTGTGGATATGGAATATAGTTCCAATTCTGCAAAGCTAATGGGAGAATGGAATCCTAGATTTAGTACTGCAAATGACCTTAGAAATCACCTAGTCCAACCTCCTCATGTTACAGTTGGAAACTGAAGCCCAGAGAAATTAAGAGATTTGCTCAAGGTCATACATGTATTAAGTATCTAGGCCAGGATTTGAACCTGGATGCTCTATTTCTAAATCCAGAGATCCACCTACTGTCCTATGTTGTCTCCCAGTATAATGCAGATTCTTTGAGGGCATAGACTGCTTTCATTTTAAAAAAATGTACATTGCTTGTTTTAATCTTATCTTTGCATTAGCTGGTCTGGAATACATTTTCTTGTCTTCTTTGTTGAATTCCTATCCTATCCTATATAGCCCAACTAAAATGCTCTCTTCCCCAATAAATATTCCTTGCTTGTTCTGGACATCAATGTTTTTCTCTCTTTGACTTCACAAGGAACACAGTTCTGTAATACACAGGTATGTAATGTATATTTAGCTGCCTGTATAGTACCTTGTTCTTATTCAGTTGTTTCAGTTGTGTCTGACTCTTTGTGTGACTTCATTTGGGGATTTCTTGGGAAAGAAACTAGAGCATTTGCCATTTCCTTCTTCAGCCCCATTTTACAGATGAGGAACAGAAGCAAACTGGGTTAAGTGACTTGCTTAGGTTCACATAGCTAAGAAGTGTCTGAGGCCAGATTTGAACTCAGGAAGATAAGTCTTTCTGACTCCAGGCCCAGAACTCTAGCCACTGCGCTAGCCAGGTGCTTGTATAGTATTTCATTCTCTTATTAGACTTTAAGCTCCACCAGGTCAGGGACTTTGTCTTTTCTGAAATTATCTGTTGGATGAATGAAGTAGCAAACTGGGGTGTGTATATAAGAGACAATGACTTATCCAGTTTGGCTAGAGCATGGAGTGGTTACGTGTGAGACAAAGTCAGAAATACAGGTGTGGACATATTATAAGAATCTTACATCTTAGTTTCAGAAATCTGTATTTTGCTTTGTAGACAATAGGGAATTAAGAAAAAGTTATAAAAAGAGGAGTGACATGACTGGATCTATTCATAAGGATAGTCATTCTGGCAGGAGAAGGAAGAATAGCTGAGTGGAGGTGAAGAATGGAGGGAAGAATGCCTGCTAGATAAAATAACAAATAATACGTAACACACACACAAAGACACACACATGCATATACATGGATACATATACATGTGTGTATTTTTTTACAAATTGAATCTGATCTGCTGCTTATCATTCTCTTCCAAATTTAAGTGAGTGCCTGAAGTTTTGGTTGAAAGTATTTTAATTCAACCAGTACATATTGGTGATTCTTCCACTTCAAAGAGGGTACAATTGACTTACTATCTATTGCTTAAATGAAGTGGAAAAGGCCATTTCCAAACATGTTAAGACAAAATGGAGTGTTGAGTCCATTATGCAGATAATTCAGTTGAATATACTAACTGTTGAAGAATAAGTATTCTACTTATTTTTTTACCATTATTATAATTATGTTCTACTTATTTTGTTACACATTTTGTTACCAGATGTTTGAGATTGGGGATACAAAACATGTGAATCACAGGATCTGTAGCTGGAAGGGACCTTAAGAGTTATCACTTCAATACCTGCATTTTACAGATAAGGAAATTGAATATCAGAGAGTTTAAGTTATTTATATTAGGTCTCATAATAAGTGAAAGACCTAGTCTTGGAGTCAACCTGAGACCTTGTAACACCAAATTAGGCCTTCCAAATTCAGGGCTCTTCCCATTGCATGGTATTATCTCTTCCATTTCTAATTATATAATGTTATGATGAAGAAAACCATGTTAGTTAGATGCATTGAATAGTTGCTCAAATTTTCAATTAACTCTTCCTTAGGTAACAGCATAACCATGGAAATTATCACAGATAGCTTTAAAATTAGGATTTTAATCTATGATTTCCTGCATGCCAAACTGGATTCATCATATAGTTGATTTTATTTATTTAATCAGACTTATCTCTTCCACTCTATGGGCTGAGATAATTATAAGGAATTGCTAGGTGTTGTGAAGACATAGAGGAAGGAGGAGAACCCTCAACATCTAAAACTCACAATAAGATACTTTTTCCTCCATTCAAGCAAGGCATTTTCCTCTTCATCAGACTTAAATGTCATGAGTTCACAAGGACTCATCTTTCCTATTTGTGAGGTGGACTTTTTATCAGAGCAAAATCAATGTGGGGGTCACACATACTTATTTGAGGAACCTGAAATAAATCAAATGAAATATTTTTTCAACTACTCAAGCTTCATGGGAAACTCCAGTTGCATCACTTTAATCTGAGATATTTCAACAGCCCATCATAACATGTGGGAGATGCTAAGGTCTCTGTTTCTCTTTCACAGCAAAATATAAATGCTTAGATTAATATCACACTGAAGAACACAACAAATTTAAGAGTTACCAAATGTAATGCACTATAATAAGCTTGACAAATTTCTTGGCAGATTCATCTTCTGCTAACATTCTGGAATTCTTACATTTTTTTAAAAAAAGAAATAATTTGTTTCCTTCTTTAAAATTAATCAGTTGAGTTCAATTTCTGGAGTAAGCACTTAGTATCCATACATGGAGTCTCTCTGTGTCATGAGGACAGTTGGCTATTGTTCAGAAGAGCCAAGGTTCATTTCCTTTTTTAAAATGTCAAAATATGACTTTTGGACCCTGAAATCAAGATAATGGTAACTTTTCATTGCAAAATCTAGGCTCAAATTGTAAATATGTCCTGTACTTATGACATCTTCCGCCTAAGCAGTTAAAAGTATTCATCTAACTTGGATAATGGGAGGTAGCCTGGTGAAGTAGAAAGAGACCTGACTTTGGAGTCAATGGGCCTGAGTACAGATCCTGACAAGATGACTTGCTCCCTGTGTCATTGTTTAAGACACCGAAATTTTGGGGGTCTCAGTTTCTTCATCTGTAAAATGAAAGGAGTAGACATGATGCCCTCTGAAGTTCTTTCCAACTCTAGTCTTAGAATCTCATTTTTGTCACCATGATAGGAGGAGTAGAGTATGTCACTTTGAATATATGTTCTCATGCCTATGGGATAGGCTTGAGAGAAGCTTGTAAGGGAGCAAATTACTATAACTGGAATTTCTTCTTCACTGTAATTAGCCAATATAAACTTCACACCTGCTATTCATAGGACTTCTATGGAAATGATGATATCATTAGACCAATTGCCAAGCAGGCTCATGTGCATGCTCATCACTGTTTGTCATTGACTTTCACAAATTATGGCACAGTGCCAAGGACTTGTTGATGAACAAAATTTAAGTCAAACAAATCAAGGACAAGAGTTTAAAAGTCTCAATTCCACAGTTATTACTCATTCTCACCCCAGAAAAGGACCTTATAAAAACACAATAATTTACCATTCATCATATTGTGGCTGACATAATTTCATAGGGCAAGGATATAATTTCAAAAACAGAAGGGTTGATGGGATCACAGGATCACACATTTAGAGATGAAAGGGATTTCAGAGGTCATGTATCAGTGCTTCTTAACCTGTGGGTTGCAAACCCCATATGGGGTTGCAACCCACAGTTTAAGAAGTGCTGAAGGGGTCACAAGTGAAAAAAAGGTTTAAGAATCCCTGACTAGTTTAACCCACTCAAAAACCTGAGGTTTAAAGAAATTAAATCACTTGACCATAGTCAGGGGTAGTGGAAGCCAGGATTAGAACTCTTGTCCTATTTCCAAGTTTAGCAACTTTTCCTTTGTTTCTCTCCCCACCTACCTCAGCCCCAGTCTAATGACAAATCTCTTTCTTAATTAACTTCTGTGCAAAGATTAGCTAAATTCTGCTTAAAGTTCACCTTTGGGCTATGCTGCTCTCAGTAATGAAAGTTCCTTATGTTTTCATATCCAGGGCATTTCTTTCTTCCTTCTTTCTCAAAGGGATTGAATAAGTTGCAAATATATAAACCCTCCCCATCTCTGCATCACCAGCTTATATAGTGTTCAGTATGATAAATGGTAATTGAATGATGAACTTTGCATGCTCAAAACTCCTACTGTTTCCATAGCTTATTACTGTTCTAAATCTTCAAAAAAAGTATTGCTCAGCATCCATAGTCTGATGAAGCGTCCACCTGATAGTAGTTGAATAATTAGGACTGTACAAGCTGTTTGGGAAAATATACACAGTGAACTTCAGCCAGCTCTGTTCAAGGTCATCCAAACAACTCCAAACATCATTAGTTCAAGTCAAGTTTGTCATATCCAAATGCTTATGGTCTTCCAAGTTACGTATCAAAATTTCATTATTAATATCAAATGCTCATTATATGCTAAGGGGGCTGTAGGTGATACACAAATGTAACAATGGACAAGGGCCCTTCTGACAAGGGCTCAGGGTCTAAATTTGACAGAAAGACAGGCAAAACACAAACGAGTGAATCACAAAAGGCAGATGACTCCTACCATCTGCTTCGCCTGTTCCTGCTCTCATTCTGCCAAAAGCCTTTAGAGAAGACATGGAATCATGCTGATGCCCTCCATCACAAGTTTTCTCTCTTCCTTCTGCTCTGTCCTCTTCATTGCTCAATGACATTACTTATGCTTTGCCCTGATCTGTGATCAATCCTGGTCCTCAAGAAGGGGCAAGAGAGAACTTGCACATCCAAGGAACTTGCTTAGATAAGAAAGAGTAACATAATAGAGTGGCCAGACTGAAGTTCAGAAGATGTAAAGAAAACAAAGGAGAAAGAAAACCAACAACAATTCTAAATGAACCACAATAGGAGGTCATGCAAGATGTGGTTGGTAAGGAAGAGGTAGAGATCTTCAAAGATCTAAGAATACAGGAGATAAGTGGGAAGTAATAAAAATGAGTTTTTAAGAGGTTAAATTGACAAATAAGATAGATATGATGAGTAAATAAAAGAATGTAGGATTTTAGAGTCAGAGAACCTACATTTAAATCCTGGCTACACCATTTACCTACTACCTGTGTGTGAATTCAGGCAAGTCATTTCTTTCTCCGGGGTTCTTAAAATTTTCTCATCCATAAAACAAAGGAGTTAGACTAGATGACTCTGAGGTTGCTTCCAGATGTAAATCTTGAATCCTGAGATGTGGAGTTAGAATTCAAAATCAGGAAAGAGGGTGAGTAGAGTTACTGATGTTACTTGTAAGGCTACTGATTTCCTGCTACAAAGCACATATTTTGGCCCAGGTTATATGGTATGATGGCACTGGATTTAGCAGTGGTCATGTCTCATACCAAAGCACAACTATGCTTGAAATAAATAAATCTTAATGGCAGCGTACTTGCAATTTCCCCAGAAGCCATTGAGTACATACTCTTTTCCTTGGGCATACACTGAATTCATCTGTAAGATTTTCATATTTGTATTCCTTGTCAAATATTTGCCCACTTCTAAACAGGAAATGCTGAAAGCACCCCACAGATCATGATAGTGGCTGGGTTGGCAGCTGCTGGATCCAGATTATTTGCTATCACTGTCTCTGATGCTATCTCTATAAGGTCAAAGATACTGGAAGGATATTGCAGCTCTCACATGGCCACCCCAGAGTGCTGCAGCCATTCTCCTTTTGTTAAGATAACAAGCGTGGGCTCTCCTTGTCCTGCGATACAGACCACAGCATTACAAATGGCACCGGTTTAAATGAATTGTACAACATTGCAGGGGGAGAAAGCTACAGGTTTTTCAGAGCTAAGAAAGAGCACTGTGTATCAGCTCATTATGAAAAAGGAAGAGTATGTTTCACAAAATATGGCCTTGTGGGCTAAACGCTGTCTTTCTTTGTTCCTTGGAATAGCGGAGTGTGGCTTTACATCCCAGGCCAATTATACTCCACCGTTTTTCAGAAACTGACAAAACCCATAAAATGAGCAATGATACGAAGACAGCATACAATTCTGCCATTTACCTTATATGCTGCATTTGCATCTGATTTTGGTCTACCACTACTGGGGGAAAAATAATCTTACTATAGGGACCAAAGATTTCCCATTAGGAGAACAACAAGGAAAACAAATACTCGCCAATTCAGTATTCCTTCTCTATGCTGGACAGCTCCTTTGTACGAGGGGTGCCCTATTCTGTCAATACCTAGCATTTAAATTTTCCCCTCTGATAATGGCATTAGCTAGGAGCAAGGCTGTGCATCCTGCTACACTTAAAGAGAACTCACACTACAAACAGGGTTGAGGGACGTAACCTCAGTTTTCACTTGGAACTGCTGGAGCTTGACGTGCAAAACAAACCATCAGGGCATGTGGAGTGATTTCATACAGACTTGCTCTCGCCAGAGAAGGAGAAAAAGTATGAGACAGAAATTAATCGTGACTCTCCATCAACAAGGCACTGTGGTTCTCTTCAGGTTAATGCTTGTTCTGGCCTTCAGAAACCCCAGGAATGCTAGAGACACTGTCCTGTAGGCTCTCGTCAGGAGTAATCACTGCAGGGAATGTGATGCAGGAGACTCAGGTTAAGAATCAAAATGGGACTGAATAAAAGGCACACCCCACCCCCATTTCCACAACATGTATAAAATTCACTTAGAATTCACCTATAATAAAAAGAAAAATGATCAGAGGAATGCAGGAATAGAGCCTGCTGAAAACTGATTTTTAGATATGCTGTAATGTTCTGCAAGAGAAAACATTGTGTCAAATGTGAATTAAATTTGAACAACAGCCTTTCAAATGCAAATCTGTTGGAAGGGATGTCATTGATATACAACCTCTAAAAACCTTTCAGAAGAAATAAAATGGGTAAATGTGATAATTAAGATCTCTATTTATAGGGAAATGATCAGATCACATTTGTTCTGGAATGTTTTTGTACCTGAGATGTGGAGGGCAGATATATAAAGTAAGGATCGATTTGAAATTTGAAGGTCAGAGGTGAGAATGGAATGACAGCTTGTCTGACAGAGGCTAGGATTTTCCTCTGGTATACTAAGACCCATTATTATGCACCCATAATTGCCTAGGCCCTCAGTGACCTGCATTCACTCTTCAGTACCAGTTCTGTGCATCACCTCCCCTCTCCAATCTCACATGTAAGATGTTCCCTACTTTGCTAGCACAGTACCCTGCACACAGCAAGCACTTGGTAGGAATGTTGGTTGGATTAAATTGTATTTGCTATCTACAGTGACATAATGTTCACCAGTAGTATCTAGGACAGGCTCACAGGCATGCTTTAACCCAGTCACTGAAATGTGTGCTGTGTGTGTGTGTGTGTGTGTGTATATGTGTGTTGTGTGTGTGTGTGTGTTGGTGTCTTGTGTATGTATGTATGTATTTGCCTACATATTGTCCTTTAGGAGATACTTGGAAAAAAAAAACCTTTCAGATACCTTGCTTCAATTCCCTTGACTAGTTGACTAGTTAAAATTGACTAGTTAAAAATCCCTAAAAGCCCTTCATTAGAAAATTACTCCTTTGTAATGGATTGTTCCTATTAAAATGCTGGAAGTATTTTAGAATGGTAGTTCTGGAAAGTATAAGAAAAGCTGCTGGTGAGTTTAGAGAACAGATCATAAACCTGGCAAAGGGGTATGACACAGTAGAGATGTGGGAGGGGTGGGGTTCAATTACATCTTAGTCAAAGCAGAAGAGCTAATACTTGACTGGATTTAATGATAATTTTATCTTTTGAAAGGTATAAGGAACAATAAACTAGTTAGTCTCATCTCAAATGTGAACTTGTTGCTTCAAGACTCATTCATGTCAGATGCTATCTACTGAAACAGACCTTTCCTAGTCTCTCAGATGCTAGAGCCTTCCCATCTAAGTACTTTGTATCCATGGATTCTACATGTATCTTGTATATTTCTATCTTTGCACATATTGTCTCCACCATTTGAAGGTAAGCTCCTTGAGAGCAGGGATTGGTTTTACTCCCCATCCCCCTCCTTTTACATCCTTAGAGCTTAACACAGAATAAGAATGTAATGAATGCTTGTTGATTGATAAATGGATAAAAAAAATGGGAACTTTTGGGGGAAATTGTGGGGACAGTATTGCCAATTATGTTTTATAATTTGTGATGCATCAGAAGAGGAAAATATGAAAATAATTTGGCTTACAGCCTAAAGGATATCACTGGGTAGGACCGAATAGACTGAGTTTCTGCAGATAAGTCAGCCTGGGAGGAATGGGACACTGTCAAGAGTAAAATTCTGAAGACATAAGGAAATACAATTCTAATGAAGAAGAAAAGAAGTTGTCTTAAGGAGACTCACATGTATGCACAGGGAACTCTGCAACCAACTTAGAGTTTTAAAAGACCTGTCTAGAAGTTTAAAAGATATCCTCTGGAAACAAGAGAAAGCTACAGAATATGAATAAAGTCGCACAGCACAGCCATGTAAATATCGTGTCAGCAGTGTAGAATGAATTGAGGTTTTAGAGGAAATCTAAGGACAATAGAAAGGGGTGTGTGTGTGTGTGTGTGTGTGTGTATGTACTATATTAGAGAAAAGAGGTGGATCACAAAAGGAATAGAAACACTGCTTTTGGTAGATGGCATGATAACAATAAAAATAATAATAGCTAACGTTTATTTAGCACTTAAAATGTGCCAGGCACTGTATTAAGTACTTTACATTTATTATCTCATTTGATCTTCACAACAATCCAGGGAGGTAGGTGCTATTATAATTATGTTTAGAGATGAGGAACCTAAGGCAAACATAGGTTAAATGATTTGCCCAAGGTCACATAGGAAGTCCCTGAGGCCAGATGATGGGAAGTTGAAGTTGCTCAGCTCTTATTTGGCTTTAATTTTTTCTGCCAAGGAGAATGATGCTTGAACTGCAAAAGACAGAACAAGACAGACTAATATAGAATGAGTACTTAAAAGACATTGGGAGATAACAAGAAAGCACTTAAATTTTCTTGACAAAACAATGTGAGCTGAACCAGATCAAGTACATTCCAGAATAATACGAAAACTGGTAGATATGATTACTAAGCCACTGTCATTGATCCTTGAAAGATGATGGAGCACAGCTGAGGAACTTCATGATTGGAGAAAGGTAAATGTGTCCTCAATTTTCAAGACGGGGAAAAAAACTGGAATCTATATACTTTACGCTTTCGTATTTCACCTTGATTTTAATCCCTTGGAGAAGTCTACATAAGCTTTCCTGCCAGTATTGGTTAGTAAACATCTAGAAACAGAGGAGGTGATCACCAAAATCCAACATGAGTTCCTTAAAATGGGCTATTTAATAGTAAGTACCAGATGAATAATACGTATAGTGACCATAATAATGTAAATGGAAAGCTCAATAAAAAAACCAAAATCTGAATATTAAAGAAATGAATAATGGTCTCAGAGAATAGAGAGTGAAATCTCTCAAAGAGGAGGAGTACTATGAGGTCATGATATTGCATGACACGTCACACGTGGTCACTGTATCTGTTTTTTGTTGTTTTTGCTTCATTTTTGGTTTTGTTGTTATAAGGGATGATAGGTAATTCTGGAAGTGGGAATACACACACACATATGTATGTATATATACATATGTGTGTGTATGTATATATGTATATAATTAACAAGAAAACAACAGCATTCAAGAAAAGCAATAATAAAAGAGAAGGGATCATTCCAGAATGACATATTTTTTATTTTTTATTCTTATCTCTTGTGAATCTGAGACATAAAGGATTGCAGAATTGGGCACTGGTTGCCTAAGAGAAGGTGATTTCTATAATAGCGCTATTTCTCAGAAGAGAATATCACCATTGGCAAGAGTCTTCTGTAGCTCAAGGATGAAATCCAAAGCCACAAAAGGCTGCATAAGAGACATGGACCTTGTGAGTTGATCACCCAGTGAAGACCAGAGATGATTGTGAAATATCTGCTCATCCATCCCTCTAAGTTGCCTTTAACTCCCAGGACAGCAGAATGAGGGTCATCTTGCTATCTGCCCAACATCTTTGCCACCCTACTTCTCTCTACCTAGACTAGCAGCCTGGGGAAGACTTCCAAAATCCATATTCCCAGTTCTTGGGGGAATCAGTTTCCTCAGCAGTGAAATTCCTTCTCTGGGCTTAGGTCTTCTTGATTAGTGGCTGAATTAGTGGAGACTTGTTAAACTTGCTAGCCCCAGACTAGACCAGACTATGATTTACACAGCATGCAGTCATATCTGAGGCCATCTTCTCTGCTGCCATATATCCTCTCCCCTGACATCTCCACTTCACTTCAGGATCTGGGCACAGTAATTAAATCATTAGTAATCATTAATACTCCTGCTTCTGGAATGAGTATATTTATTAAGTGGCCTATGAATCATCTTACAACTCCTGTAACTCTTTGGACCAACACTCCCTTACTTGATCACCACTTCCCTTTCAACATTGTGGCTTAGAAGAATGTAAGATTCTTGAAGGCAAAGACTCTTAATTTTTGTATTTGTTATTTTCAGTGCTTAGCATAATGCCTGGCATATAGTAACACATAATAAAGGCTTTTGAATTCAATTTTTTTTAACAGCAAATCATTTGATAAACCTTAACATATTATTCTGGTGAAACAAAGAAAGGAAAAATATATGCTAAGCAATAGTCCAGTTAGGTGGATTCAGAACTGGTCCCAATGTGCAGTCATTACTGGATCAATATCAATATGGAAAGAGGCCTTATTGGAGCGATCCAGGGATATGTCTTGCCTAGTGACATTTAACATTTTTGCCAATGCATAAAAGCACAGGGAGCTTACTTATGAAATTTGCATATGTCACAAAGCTTGGAGGCATAACTACCATTCTGGATGATGGAGTCCGCATCCAAAATGGATTGGGTAGGCTAGAGTGTTTGGTCAAAACTAATAAGTTGGGATTCAATGGGAACAATGTAATGTTTGGCACTTGAACTGCTAAAAATAAACATCACAAGTACAAGGTGGGAGTGGTATTATTTGAAGGCAGTTCATCTGGAAACAAAAGATCTGGGGGTTTTAGTGGACTATGAGCATGATATAAAGACGGTCCCAAAAAAGTCCCTAAAGTAATTTAAAAAATTCAACAGTCATTGAACAAATTCAATAAGGATTTATAAAAATCTACTAAAGTGCATAGCGGATGGAGCACTCCACACAGAGCTGGTAAGGTCTAAGTTCAAATCCTGACCCAAAGACCCTCCAGTGGTATAACTCAAGGCAAGTCATTCCGCCTCAGTTTCACCATCAACCTCAGTTTGTTTTTTCTTTTCTTTCCTTTTTCTTGGTGAGGCAATTGGGGTTGAGTGACTTGCCCAGAGTCACACAGCTTGTGAGTATTATGTGTTTGAGGCCGGATTTGAACTCAAGTCCTTCTGACTTCAGGGCTGGCGCTCTATCCACTGTGCCACCTAGCTGCCCCTCAACCTCAGGTTCTTAATCTATAAAAGCAAGACACTAACAGAACCACCCCATAGGCCTGTGCTTTGCAAACCATAAGGGGATACAGAATTGTTAGCTACTATTATCACTCTGGACATACAAATGTACAGAGAATGAAAAAATAACTACATGTGAAAATTCCTCAGCCTAATTTCTAAAGGGGTAGAAAATACTCCACAAGGATCGAAAACGTTTTACAGCAAGAGGCTGTATTAATGAAGTCATAATGTCTATGACTAGGAAGGTCATAATTATGCTTTTCTCTCCCTAGGTCAGACAGCATCTGGGCTACTGTGTTCAATTTTAGGAAGGATGCTGACAAGCTGCAGAATAGGCGCATGAGGGAGGCAGCTGAATCTTCTCACTGGAGATCTTCAAAGAAAGAATGAATGGCTAGGGTTTTGTTGTTGTTGTTGTTATTATTTTGTTTTGTTTCAGCTTTTGATATGTTGTAGAAGAGATTCATCTAGCTGGCTTTTGAGATCCATTCCAACTCAAAGATTTTGTGATTTGTGCAAGCTGAGGATATCATGAGTACTTTAATGGGCATGCATTTAGCATACTCTCATTCCTGAAACAGAATATGCAACATATCTATGTGATTGGATATGAGAGTAGAAAGAAGGAGGCTTGAAACAAAGGTATGTGGGTAAAAACCCAGGAAAACAAGAATACACTTGGGGTTTGAAAGAAAATAGCTAGCAACTTTTGTGCCCAAGTAGGCACCACAGAGTGTTCGTGGCACAAGTTGCACAGACTGTACCTTTGCTTCATTTGAATGCAAAGGCATAAGAAACTGAAAGACATCATGAGGCTCTTGCTAGAGAGGCCATTCCTGAGTATAGGAAGGAGAGGGTCAAGTCTGGGCTAGGGTGAAGATCACATGTAGTATAGCCATAGGAGGGAGGAAGCCGCCTCTCTCAAGTACTTATTCTTGCTAAGCTGTTTCTATCCTCTTGAGGGATTGACAGTGTCTTACTACATTTTAATACCTTGGGTCTAAGTCTTACTTGACCCAATCTAGTTATAGCTTTGGTATTTCATGTTATGAAAATGAGGAGGCCGGGAGTTCTAAAAAAACAAATCCTAAATCCTAGCTGTTTCACAATTTTGCCCAAGTTTAATCCTGAAGCCTTAGAAGAAAAATCAGTGATAGTGGGCCACTGATATAATTAAGACTGAACACAATCTTTCCTCTCTTATTGACCCATGTTACTATGGCCAACCCTGCCTCCATCCTTCTACTTCATAATTAGAAAGGATAAGCATCCATCTTGACCATAAGCATGAATCTGTATGGTTTTGGAGAACATCGCTGTTTCAAAAAATCCTGAGGACACTTTCTGTAACAATGGGTTTTCTTTCAAGCTCTTACTTGTCAATGACAAATGAACCAAAAGCAGCCTGACTTTTATTTTTCCATCTCCTAACATAAGATGAGGAAGAATGGAGTATCAGAAAGGGTACTGGCTCTGCAGTCAGACACCTGACTGCTTTGTATTAACTGCATGTCTCTGGCCAAGTCATTTCCTCTCACTGCTCCTAGGTTTCCACATTTGGAAAATGAAGGGGTTGGACCACATGACCTCTAAAGTCACTTCCACCTCTAGTATGCTGTGATCTATGATCAAAGACCTATGTCCCTATTTTACTTGCCATGAAATCTTTCTCCCTCCCCACCCTACAGCTCCCTGTTTTGCTAAGACTTCATGGCCCAACATGGGCTATTGGATTTAAGATCCATATAAGGAGCACCCTAGACTGCTACTTGTTTCTCTTTGACTAGCCTGCTTCCCTGCCAGCATTGGAGATTCAGGACTCTAAATGAAGTGGCCAAAACAATCTGAGAAGCATTTTGCTCTTGTGAGAATTCTTTCAGCTGGTTCACCATATTCATGAGGTTCAGAGGGTTTAGAAAATCATCTGAACTCTTGGGATTTTTTTTGAACCAAACCCCAAACTTTGAACCTTTTGTAGTTTGCACATCACAAGCAAATGTGTCTCATGCCTTGATCTGATTCCCTCTGGTCCCCTCCTGACTCTTTGTCCCTCAAATCAAACTGAACAGTTAGTTGGAGAGCAAAACCCGATCCAAGGGTCACCTCCAATTGACAACCCTCTCTCTTCAACCACCACTTTAATTAAAGACCATGTCTACAAGAAACCGCTTTTGTTATGGTCCCTTGGTTGTGTTCTTAAGATGGATTTCAGTGTTACACAGCAGCTGAGTACCCTTGCTTTTAACAGGAGCAAGTCCCAGAAGATCACAGATCTTAACCCCATGACAGGCCAACCTATTTATGCCTGCTACTAATAATGACTTATGTTTATAATAGCCCCATTCATCCCAAAGGGGCTCAGAGCACTTCACGGACTGTGTGTGTGCTCTTTCTCAACATTGGCCTGTGTATAAATACACCCACGCATTGGGATTTTTGCAGGAAGGTCTTGACTGCTGGGACTGTAATCAGCCCTCTCTTCCCTTTGCTTGGCTTGGAGGCCTGGTTCCTGGGATTAGGGGAGCCTGTGTCCACCTCCTCATCAATGGCAACAGGCAGAGTTGAACAGTTGGGAGTCTGGCTCTCTCTGCTATCTACTTTGTTGCTTATTAGGGTTTGTACACATCTACCCTGATCCCAAAAAGTGAGTAGAGAAAGACCTTGCATAATACATATTTAATAGTGGAAACTCTCCCCCCATTTTGTCTCTTCTCCTTCTCTCCTTCCATTTAATGAACCAATTATTCCGACAAGGAAGAGAGTACTCCCTCCCTAGCTTCCTCTCAGTTTGAGCCTTTATTCCCTGCATCACTAAAGTGCTGCCTAATTTGGCATAAGACCCCATTGTAGGTTATTTTTACATTCAACATGGATTGTATAAAATTGTTCCAGTGCTTCATAAATTTAACTTTTATGTTGAAGGTAGTTTAAAAAAATTTCTACATGAGTGAGATGACACAGGACCCAAAAGGGGGTCTGACACCTAGGTGCACACAATCACTTTCACTTTAATAAGGAATAACAAAGAGTTTGTTTTCCACAGAAAGATCAAACATAGGATAAAACATAGACTATTTATTAATAAGTCCCCACTTCTATTTTTATGGAAACATTTAATATGAGCCAATTCTGCATTTCTGGCTGAAGATGACTTTTTAGCTATTCATTATTCCTGATGAAGGAGGATAGAATTTTATTAATTTTCATATCTACTTTATTTACTTGCATAAAAAGCTGTAATGCTATCAGGAAAACACTGCTGGCCACCAAATGTTTAGGGAGAAAGAAATGAAAGAAGGATTTCGCAAAATACTACTCATGCAACCCAGCTTAAGAAATTTGTTCTCTTCTGTCTTTTTTTTTTCTTTTTGCTGTGCAGATTACAAAGAATTGGTTAGCTATAGGAGTTGGACCTTTAACTTGGTTAAGTGATGTAGTCTGTGAGGGTTGACATAGGTAAGCTATTCCCACAAACAGATGAGTGTTATTCTGCTTTGGTAAAGGGACTTTCCACACTGGGAGGTGATGAAATTGGGTTCAGACCAAGAAAAGAAATTACAAACATGGTCATGTTGATACTTGGTCATAAACATAGTGAAAGGACTCTAGGAACACATGTAGCTAGATGATCCTGAATATTCAAAAGTAATAGATGATATGATTTAAATGATGTTTAAATAACTCCAAAAAAAGGACAAAAGGTTGTAGAAGTTTACACAGTGCTGGATCTGGAGCCAGCAAGACCTAGGTTTGAATCTCAATTCAGACAAATACTAATTCTATGAAGCTGGATAGATTTCTAAATTTCCCTGAGATTCAGTTTCCTTCGCTCTAAAATGGGGATAATATTAACTGCAGCACTTATCTTACAGGGCTGTTGTAAGGATCAAACAATATTCAAACAAGTGTATGTAAAGTGCTTCCTAAAACTTGAAGTGCTATGTAAATGTTTAATAATTATTGTTACAAACTCACTTAATTCTAGAGAAGCATGCATAAATTCAGGTGAAAATCCAAAATCCAATTAAACAGTTAATGCCACATGTGGTTCATGAAAATGTAGGATTTAAAAGAAAAAAGCCATATTTAGATGTGTGAGCATTATACATATACATATATATATATATATATATGAGTATGTGTGTATTTCTGCGTATGTATATCAATATCTATCTATCTATCTCTCTATATCTTGTTATCCTTTTAACTCCCATAACCTTTCTGTCAGCCAACTCCTATTGATGGTAACAAATATGTCCCAGAATTTGAGATAGATGAATCTGGGGAGGCTAAATTATGGAATCACACAGTGTTAGACCCGGAAAAGACCTTAGAGCCCTGTCATCTAAGTACCTAATTTTAAAGGGAAAAAACATAACCCAAAGCAGAGTGGTGAAAGCAACCAAGGTAATAAGTGACAGGGCTGGTTCTTCATTCGGGGTCTCTGTTTTTTCCTCTACCTTACATATTTCCATTGAGGAGTAAGTTATAGGTTTACTGCATTCCCTTCTATTCCTCCTGTAGCTATTTCAATATATTATTTGCTCTGGAATGCATATAGATCACTTGAACATTTTTGAATTAGAAGATAAAAAATTGCAGTGAGAAGCAACTTTGCAGAGAAGATAGATGAATTAGGTGACATATCAAGATCCCTTCTAACAGTGAGATCTTATGACTTCATAAGGCAGTCTTTCTTCCTCTCCTGCATGTTCAGCTCAGTTTTTATAGACCTATGAAACTAGTTCAGGGTTTAGGGAAGCAATTAAGATCATAGGTTCAGAAGTTAGATTTGGTATGGACCTTAGATGTTAACAAGTACAACTCCCTTTTTTATAGATGAAGATGCTGAAGGCCCAAAGAGATTGAGTGATTTACACAAATCACACAAATAGCAAATGGAAGAAGGGAATTTGAACCTCCCTCTTTGGCCTCCAAATACAGTTTTCTTTCCACTTGTATCACACTGACTAGAGATACTAGCATTCTTACCTCCTCCGGAGTCTTTATGGTGCACAGAAGCATTACATATATTTCCACAGAAAGCTCTGGAAGAAAGATACAGAAATACTGTAATGGCCACTTTGGGATTTTTTTTTTCTTCTGGAGATCTCCTAAAGGTTATTTACATGGATGTCCAATAGCTTTCTTATAGCTATTCTTTCAAGTTTAAACCTTTTTTTTTAATGGTAAATAGAAGAGAAAGAAATAACTGAAAACCATCTGAATAAAGAATTCCACTTCAACACAGTTCAGTTATCCTAAGGAAGGAAGACATAGGGAATGATTAAAAGTCTCCTGTGACAGCAATCCAATATTGTTTCTGAAAATATTTACCGTTCTTATTATAAAACAGAATCATGATGAAATATAGTAAGGCAATGTGGTAAAGTGGACACAGCACTGTACATGGATTCATGATGGACACAGGTTCAAATCTCAAGTTTTATGCTCAATTATTATGTGATCAGGGTAAGTCACTTAGCCTGTGATTCTTGGTATGTGTATTTAGAAGAGAGTAGTAATTTCATAGGGCTTTTGTGAAGATCACATTAAATAATTCATGTAAAGTGCACCATGAACCTTAAAACTCTATGTAAGTGTTAACTATTGGAATATTATAATTTTTAAAAAGTAAATTTAGGTTCACTTAGTTTGACCTCCCAGTATGTATTTGTATGCTCCTTTATAGGACATCAGGAAGACAAATACATACACACTAATGTAGTACTCCTGACTGTGCTTCACCCTGGCCATCTTCATGCTAAGTTAATTGCCTGCTATTGCTGCATTCTCCAAAACAGTCTTCCATATGCCATACACCATACAGTATAGCATATGGCATATACCATGTAGGAGATGAGTCACTCAGCTTTGGAACTAAATGTCCTCCTTTCTCTAAGCCTAGAGAAAGCGTAATTGTTCCTTCTTTCTTTCCTTCCTTCCTTCCCTTCCTTCCTTCCTTCCTTCCTTCCTTCCTTCCTTCCTTCCTTCCTTCCTTCCTTCCTTCCTTCCTTCCTTCCTTCCTTCCTTCCTTCCCAAACAAGAAAATGAGATAATCTTTCATTTGTCCAGGAGGTAACTGACACAAACCACCAGTCAAATAACCTTGTCATAATGTAGCCTGTATGTCCACGTGACACTCCCAAAATTCCCACTGCCTACCAGAAGAAGAGTAACCTACAAATTCACTCTACCAACTTCCTTCCCATTGCCCTAAGCTTTTATGTATGGAATGGCAGGTGACTTAACAGTAATTATAAGTATGAAAATAAAATACTGCTCAAGAAAAGGGTGGGGGGAGCAAACTAGTTCTAATATGACCATTCCTATCGTGTTCTCTGTCATGACTTCTCATTCATAAGACTCCAATAAAATTGTAAAGAAACTCTCACAGGTCTCCTTTTCTTGGAGTACTTCACTCAAATACCTCATCTTCCTTTCA
This sequence comes from Phascolarctos cinereus, assembly GCF_003287225.1. Taxonomy (NCBI): domain Eukaryota; kingdom Metazoa; phylum Chordata; class Mammalia; order Diprotodontia; family Phascolarctidae; genus Phascolarctos; species Phascolarctos cinereus. The sequence goes on along the minus strand of NW_027555625.1, from coordinate 400,959,416 downwards.
CATAAGTGAGTAGTGAGCAAAATTAAGAAAAATACTAATGTATTTGGAACTCTTCAAATCAGTTCTGCAAATAATGGAGAAATAGTGGAGAAGCATCAGGGGCATTCTGATATGACCAGCTGGCAGTTGTGAGTCCCATACTACTCCATACTCCCCCCTCCACGCCCTCCCCCATTGTTCTATCTTGTCACTTCAATTCCTTGGTTTCATCTCTACTTCGTGGTCTCTTCTTCTGTAGCAGGGCTGTTTGGATCTGTCTTGTCTCTTCTCTCACTTCTCCTAACTTGGATTGCAGTAACTCCGTGGCAGAAGGGACAATCAGCAAGTAGCCAGCGGCAGCTGCCTGGCCCACCACTTTTCCGTCTCTCCTCTGTGACTGACCTCTTGGAATGGAATGACCATCCTCTAACGTCTTTTGCTAGAAATAGGGAAAATGGCTAAGGAGACTGCATGCATCATGCCCCTTTCCACAAAATATCACTCTGCATCTTGATTTCTTGCAATGTTTTGACCCTGCCATAAGTATAAGCTTGGGCAAAGCTACTTTTAACAACTCACTGAATCCATGTCCCTTCTGGAAACCCTCAAGGCTACTCTAGCTCCCACAGAGTAGAGACACATTACAGACACCTGCTACATTCACCATATCCAAAAGCATCTGTTCCTGACCTTCTTCCTAAAATAAACAGAAACGGTTCCTTTTACCAGAGAATCCACATAAAATCAGAAACAAGAGTCCTTTAAGTAGGAAGTGTTCTTTTTGAAACAAAATAAAATGAAACACTGAGCACTTGTTTTAGTAGCACTGCTGGAAATTAGAGTAAAGGTCTAACAGGGTGAAAAATAATCAGCCTACATTAGTCAAAAGTTGGCACTGCCATATTTAGAAAAAAGAAATTCTATTCTATTATTTTTAATTCTGGGCAATAACTAGAATTAAGGTAATACACTGTTGCCTGCCTAGTAGAGGTCCTCCAAATGAATAGAGAAGAATGTTTGGAAATAATACTACATCATTGGTTTGTGTTTAAATAGGTGAATCTGGAGTGCCTCAGGGCACGTGAAAAATAAAATAATTCAACATTCTACATAGATCCTTGTTCTTATACATACTATACACTAACTGTGAAAAGATTGGTTTTTAAAAGGCAAACTTTCTCTCACACCCCCCCCCTTCCAAACTGTCACCGATTCTAAATTTGCAGTATCCAAATTTTAATGAGGCTTGACTGTTTTCTCAAACTCTTTCCCAATAACATCCAAGGAATTGGCTGTAGTGGTAGGAGGAGGATGAATCAGAAGGTATGGGAAAAGTCCTTATATTTCTGGATATTGCTAAAGAAGAACATTTCTTTCTTACATATCCATCCATCTTTCCAGTAAGCAAAGACTAACAATCAACATAGTATGGGGCACCCAGCAGTAATCCAACTTTCTGCCACCAGGGATGCAGTGACAACCCAAAAGGGGTGGGGGAATACTGCCAGCAGATTGAAGCACAGAATTCTCTGGATCAGGGCTCTAATAAGCTCCATCGAAGGATATCAGCCGCAAGTATACAAAAGTTAGAGAAGCCTATTGTAAGAGGTGAGTGCCAAACTAACTTGGAGGGTAAAGAGGAGAATATCTGGCTAGTGGACTCACACCACCTATTGTTTGATTAATTGGCTCAATAAAAACTAGAAATGGGGAGGCTCAGTGATTTCAGTTTTGCAAAACTAAACGTTACAGTTACAACTTGTTCTATAATTGAGTCAAGAATAATTCATGTATCTAAGGCTTTACTATACCAAGGTTTTATTTGCTAACTTGATGTTTTAGGTTTATTGGTGTCCTAATGCCAGAATTGGTATTTTTATGGTATCTTGAAAAATTCAAGATTATCACAACATAAAACGCGGAGATTTCTTTATGGCGAACAAAGGAGCTTTCAGCAGGATCAAATACAGAATTGAAATCACCTCGCCTGGGACCCCACAATCAGAACAGCAACCTTGCTATGTCATTATCCAAAGTGAAAATGCTTTTAAATAAAGCTGTTTTAATTTAATAGCCTCTCATAACTTGCAATCAGCATTTCTTTAATAAAATTGAAATAAGCGCCTCAAAGGCGATGGGTATTTCATGCAGAACCCAAAAATAGGATTTGCATTAAACCGAAAATTGGGCCATGCTTCACCACCCAGTAATTTGACCTAAAGATAACATTCCTATTCCCACAGCTATGAGATGTGTCTTTCAGACAATGAAAACATTTAAGAAGTACAATGTTGGGTAGGTTCTATAATGTAAAAATATCTCTGTCAGGTTCCAGTGCCGAGACATAATGAAATCCATTGGCTTAACAGTGTTAGTCTAGGTTCCCACCCAATGGACTGTAACAATGGCAAGGGTAAACAGAACACAGCTATCGAATTGAGAGTCACATTTCACTGGGTGCCTTGTTTCTTGCTAAGTAATTTGAAGCAGGAGATGAACCTAACATGAAAATGAGCTCGTTAGGAGTATTCACTGGCTCCTGGTGAACCTATGAAGCATATCTCCATCTCTTTGGTGCCACCCATCTCCTCCCCACCTTAACATCTATCCTTGATCATCAGCAAAGAACAGAATGACTTTGGAAGGAAAATGTAACCTATTCATATAACCATAGCTCTAGAGCTGGGAGGGATCTCAGAGATCATTTACAATGGAAAGAACACTGATTTTGTAGTCATATGAACTAGGTTTGAGTTTCACCTCTGATACTACCAGTATGAGCCTGGGCAAGTCACTTAATCTGGAGGGCCCTTAATTTTCTCAAGTGTAAAGTGAGTTGGTTACACTAGATGGCCTCTGTAGTCCCTCTGCTTTCTGGATCTATGATCCTCTTCCAGTGTCCTCATTTTACAAATGAAGAAACTGAGGCCTGGGGCGGTTGAATGATTTGTCCAAGGTCACCCAGATAATAAGCAGAAAAGGTGGGATTCAAGCCAGGTCCTGTGACTCCAGAGCCAGAGTGCTTCCTCCTTTGCCATGCTGTCTCCTCAGTTCAACAGTCACCAATTGTGTAAACTCTTCTTTAGTATTTTAGCAAGAAAAGGGCAGTGAAATTATAGAAAGGGACAAAATCAAAGAGGAAGGTTAACTGTATCGAGGGCAAACACACAGCTTTGAACAGGACTGGTGTGCAATACAGACTTACCCTTAGTTTATCATTTATAATGCTTAAAGCAAGTACTCAACAGCAGCTCTTTTGACTGCTAAGTGTAACAAAGCATAGAACCTGCTGTCCATAAAAATCAAAACAGAGCCATATCTTATGAAAACGAAAACTCCCTGACAGCCCTGCCTCCCTACGCTGCCTAGTAATGAGTGAGCTGGACACACCACCTGACACCTGAACCTCAGATAAATATTTCAAACACATCATGCAAGAGATTCACAGATCTATCCTCACTTCCATGAAACCATTGGAGTGAGACAGAAAAGCCATTTTGAACTGACCCAACAGAGCAGAACACGGCTAAGTGTAATTCCCTCCCTCCCAACCCCCAACCTGTGCCTGAGGTTGTGTGTAAGAAAGAAGGTTGGGTGATCAGAGGTAATATTTTGGATAGTGGTTCTGACAGGCCACAGCTACACAGCACAACCTGGCACAAAACTAACGGGTTCTGTTTTTTATTTTCTTTCAAATGTGGTCCTTGAGATCGCGTCATGCTTTGAAACTCTTCTCTAAAATGCAACATTTAAACCAACTTTTCAGCTTACACAGGAAAGAACATTTGTCATTGAAAGGCAGCTTGGTGCTGAAAGAGCCAAGGGTTTGAGTCCCAGCTCAGTCAATGATTAGTTATGTCACTTTGGGCAAGCCAATTCTATTTCTGGGCCTTAGGTTCCTTCTCCATAATGGGAGGGGGTTGGACTGGACCAGGAGTACTTAAACTCTGTTGTGTTACAGACTCAAAATAATGTTGGTTACTTACATTCATCTCTGAGGGAAGTATTAAATTTCATTTAGAGTTTAGTGAAAATAAAGATATAAAATTTTTGAGTTCACACTCACCTCCCCTACTCTGTTAATCTATATATAGATATTTTGTGGGTTCATGGACCCTGGGTCAAAAACTCTTGAATGAATATATATATATATATGTATATATATATATATATGTACACACATACATACACACATATGTATATATATATATGTACACACACACATACACACATATGCATATATATATATATATATATATATATATATATATATATATATATATATGTATATCCTCCATTTCCAAACACATCCCTTCCCAGAGATCCATCCCACGTAAAAAAAAGAGCAAAAGGAAAGAAATGAAATGCAGTTCATCAAAGCTGAAAACATTATCAACTGAGTCTTACAGTCTGACATTATTAGTAATGTTCTACAACTGTATTTTGCCGCTTCTTTAAAGAAAGGAGGAAGGTACATTTTCTCATCTCTTCTGGATTAAATTTGATTATTAAAACTACATATACTTCAGCTTTAAATATAAGGACACTTCCACACAAACACACATATATACATATGTTTGTGTATAAAATGTATATGTAATATATCATATAAACACATATCTATCTATCTATCTATAGACAATTTCATGTCCTTCCATTCACATTGTTTTAGCCTTTACGTATATTGTCTTCCTAGTTCTGTTTACTCTGCACTGGTCCCTATAAATATTTTCACTATTTTTTTTTGTTCTCTTGTTTATTATTTTTTTTCTTTTTTTGTGAATAGCATTTTATCTTGTCCAATTACATGAAAAGATAGTTTTCAAGATTCATTTTTTATGAGATTTTGAGCTTCAAATTTTTTTTTCTCACTCTTTCCCTGCCACCTCCCTCCCCAATATGGCAAGCAATCTGATATAGGTTATACATGTGCATTCATGAAAACATATTTCCACATCTGTCATTTTATGAAAGAAGAATGAGAACAAAAGGGAAAAATCACAAGAAAGAAAAACCAAAAGACAAAAAAACCCCCCAAAACAAAACAAAATGAAAATAGTATACTTTGATCTGCTTCAGATTCCACAGTTCTTTTTCTGGATGTGGATAGCATTTTCAGTCATGAGTTTTTTGGAATTCTTTTGGATCATTGTATTACTGAGACAAGTTAAGTCACTCTTAGTTGATCATCACACAATGTGGCTGTTACTATGTACAATGTTCTCTTGATTATGCTCACTACACTCAGCATAAGCTCCATGTAAGTCTTTCCAGGTTTTACTGAAGTCAGCCTGTTCATCATTTCTTACAGCACAATAGCATTCCATTACATGCATATGACACTATTCCTTGCTCTCCTAATTTGCTTATGGTATCACCCTTTATGTGTAAATCTTGTGCCTATTTTGATCTTATCTTGGCATACAGTGTGAGTTGTTAGAATATGCCTAGGTTCTGCTATAATATTTTCCATTCCCCAATTGATGAGCATCCCCTCAATTTCCAGTTCTTTGCCACCATAAAAAAAGCTGCTATAGTTTTGTACATGAGGGTTCATTTCCCTTTTTTATGATCTCTTTAGGATGCAGACATAGTAGTGGTATTGCTGGATCAAAGGGTATGCAAGTTTGATTATCCCTTGGTCATAGTTCCAAATTGTTCTCCAGAATATCTGGATCACTTCACAACTCCACCAACAGTGCATTAGTGTCCCAATTATACCACATTTATCACTTTCCTTTTCTGTCATATTAGCCAATCTGATAGGTGTGATGTGGTACCTCAGAGTTGTTTTGACTTGCATTTCTCTATTCAATAGTGATTTAGAGCATTTTTTCATATGACTATATATAGCTTCAATTTCTTCATCTGAAAACTGCATGTTCATATCATTTGGCCATTTATCATCTAAGGAATGATTTGTATTCTTATAAATTTGACTCAGTTCTCTATGTATTTGAGCTATGAGGCCTTTATTATAATCACTGGTTATAAATCCCCCCCCCCATCTTTATGCTTTCTTTCTAATCTTGGTTATATTGGTTTTCTTTTTGCAAACGCTTTTTAATTTAATGTAATCAAAATTATCCATTTTGCATTTCATAATGTTTTCTATCTCGTTTGGTCATAAATCCTTACCTTCTCCATAGACCTGACAGGTAAACTATTCCTTGCTCTCCTAATTTGCTTATGGTATCACCCTTTATGTGTAAATCTTGTGCCTATTTTGACCTTATCTTGGCATACAGTGTGAGTTGTTAGAATATGCCTAAGTTCTGCTATAATATTTTCCAGTTTTCCAAGCAGCTTTTTGTCAAATAGTGAGTTCTTATCCCAGAACCTGGAGTCTTGGGGTTTATCAAACAGTAGATTACTATTTTCATTGACTACTATGTCTTGTGTACCTACCCAATTCCACTGATCCACTGCTCTGTTTCTTAGCCAGTACCAAATAGGTTGATAATTACTGCTATATAATACAGATCTGGTAAGGCTAGCCCCACTTCTGCTGCATTTTATTCATAAATTCCCTTAATACTCTTGACCTTTTGTTTTTCCAGATGAATTTTATGATTTTTTCCTAGCTCTATAAAATGATTTCTGTAGCTTGATTAATAGGACATGGAATAAGTCAATTAATATAGGTAGAATTATCATTTTTATTACATTAACTCAACCTATCCCTGAGCAACTGATATTTTTCCAGTTGCTTAGCTCTGACTTTATTTGTATGAAAAGTGTTTTGTGATTGTGTTCATATAGTTCCTGGGTTTGTCTTGGCAACAGACTCCCAAATATTTTATATTGTCTACAGTTATTTTAACTGAATTTTCTGTTTCTACCTTTTTTTGTTGAAATTTTTTGCTAATATATAGAAATGTTAATGATTGGTGTGGGTTTATTTTATATTCTGCAACCTTGCTAAAGTTGTTAATTATTTCAAGTAGCTTCTTAGTTGATTCTCTAGGATTCTCTAAGTACACCATCATATCATCTACAAAGAGTGATGGTTTTGTTTCCTTGTTGCCTATTCTAATTACTTCAATTGTTTTTCTTCTCCTTTTGCTAAAGCTAGCATTTCTAGTACAATATTGAATAATAGTGGTCATAATGGGCACCCTTGTTTCACCCTTGATCTTATTGAGAATGGTTCTAGCTTATCCCCATTACTGATAATGCTTGCTTATAGTTTTAGACAGATATTACTTAACATTATAAGGAAAGCTTCATTTATTCCTGTAATCTCTAGGGTTTACAATATGAATGGGTGCTATATATTCTCAAAGGCTTTTTCTGCTTGTATTGAGATAATCATATAATTTCTGTTGGTTTTGTTATTGATACAGTCAATTATGCTGATAGTTTTCCTAATATTAAACCAGCTCTTCATTCCTGGTATAAATCATATCTGGTCACAGTGTTATCCTCATGATAAATTGCTATAATCTCTTTGCTAATATTTTACTTAATTTTTTTGCATCAGTTCATTAGGGATTGGTCTATAATTTTCTCTCTTTTGGTTCTTCCTGGTTAGGTATCAGCAACATACTTGTGTCATAAAAGGAATTTGGTAGAACTCCTTTGCCTGTTTTTCCAAATACTTTATATAGTATTGGAATTAATTGCTCTTTGAAATGTTTGGTAGATTTCACTTGTAAATCTACCTTGCCATCGAGACTTTTTTTTAGGGAATTCATTGATGGCGTGTTCAATTTCTTTTTCTAAAATGGGGCTATTTAAATATTTTATTTCCTTTTCTACTAATTAGGGCAATTTATATATTTGTAAATATTCACCCATTTCACTAAAATTGTCAGATTTATTGGCATACCATTGGGAAAAATGTTTCCTAATTATTACTTTAATTTCCTCTTCACTATTGTTGAATTTATTCTTTTCATTTTTGATACTGATAATTTGGTTTTCTTCTTTCTTTTCTTAAATCAAACTAACCAAAGGCTTGTCTATTTTATTAGTTTTTTTTCACATAAACCAGATCTTAGTTTTATTTCCCAGTTTAATAGTTTTCTTTATTTCAATTTTATTAATCTCTCCTTTGATTTTCACAATTTCTAATTAGGTATTTAAATGGAGATTTTTAATTTGTCTTTTCTTTCCTAGATTTTTTAAATGCATACCTATTTCATAGATATTCTCTCTTTCCATTTTATTCATACAAATATTCACAGAAATAAGTACTAAATACTAAGTAATGCCCTTAAATTTGGGTATGTTGTCTTATTATTATCATTCTGTTTGATGAAATCATTATTTGTATGATTTGTTCTTTAACCCACTCATTCTTTAAGATTTGATTAGTTAGTTTCCAATTACTTTTAATCTATCTCTCCATGGCCCATTGTTACATGTAATTTTTATTTCATCATGATATGAAAAGGATGCATATAATATTTCAGCTTTTCGGCATTTGTGAGGTTTTTATGAGGTAATGCATGGTCAATTTTTGCATAGGTGCCATATAGTGCTGAGAAAAAGGTATATTCCTTTCTATTCCCATTCAATTTTCTCCAGAGGTTTACCATGTCTAACTTTTCTAAAATTCTATTCACCTTCTTAATTACTCGTTCATTTATTTTGTGGTTAGATTTATCTAGTTATGAGAGGGGAAGGTTGAGGTCCCCCACTAGTTTTGCTCTCTATTTCTTCGTGAATCTCACTTAACTTCTCCTCTAAGAATTTTGATGCTATACCACTTGGTGCATATATGTTTAGTATTGATATCACTTCATTGTCTATGGTACCTTTTAGCAAGATGTAGTTTCCTTCATTGTCTCTTATTTAGATTTTTGAATTTGCTTTTGCTTTGTCTGAGAACAACATTGCCACCCCTGCTCTTTTTTTTTTCCACTGAAGCATAATACATTCTGGTCCAGCCTTTTATCTTTAGTCTGTGTATGTCTTTCTGCTTCAAATATCTTTCCTGTAAACAACATTTTGTAGAATTCTGGTTTTTAATCCATTCTCCTATTCACTTTTGTTTTATGGGAGAGTTCTTCCCATTCACATTCACAGTTATGATTATTAAGTGTGTATTTCCCTCCATCCTACCTCTCCCCCATTTTATAATTTTCTCTTTCCTTTTACCCTCTCCCTCCTCACCATTGTTTTGCTTCTGACCATAGCCTTCACCAATCTGATCTCCCTTCCACCAGCCCCTCCCTTTTCTTTCCCCTTTCCTCTCTTTCTTTTCCATAGGGTAAGGTAGATTTTTCTACCCAACTGAATGTGTCTGTCATTCCCTCTTTGAGCCAAATCCAATGAGAGTAATGTTAAAACAGTGCTCACCTCCTCCCTTCTTTCCCTTTACTGTAATACAACTTTCATGCCTCTTCATGTGATATAATTTACCCCATTCTTCCTTATCCTTTCTTCTTCTCCCAACATAATTCTTTTTTTCACCCCTTATTGTTTTTATCATCACATCAAAGTCAACTTATATCCACATCCTCTGTCTACATATACCCCTTCTAAGTGCCCTAATAGAGTTGCAGTTCTTAAAAGTTACAAGTATCATCTTCCTGTGTAGGGATAAAAATCATTTAAACTTCTTTAATACCATCTTGTTCTCTTTTTTCTTTCCTATTTACCTTTTTATGCTTCTCTTGAGTCTTGTATTTGAAGATCAGTTTTTTTTTTTCCCTGTTCTGCTCTGTTCTTTTCATCAGGAAAGTTTGGAAGTCTCCATTTAATTGAATGTTCATTTCCCACCCCCCAGAATGATTATGCTCAGTTTTGCTGGGTAGTTCATTCTTGGTTGTAATCTAAGGTCTTCTGCCTTTCAGAACATCATATTCCAAGCCCTCTGATCCTTAATGCAGAAGCTGTTAAATGCTGTGTAATCCTGACTGTGGCTCCATGATATTTAAATTGTTTATTTCTGTCTGCTTACATATTTTTTTTTGACCTGATAGTTCTTGAATTTAGCAACAATATTCCTTGGAATTTTCATTTTGAGATCTCTTTCAGGAGGTGATTGGTGGATTCTTTCAGTGACTATTTTACCGTCTGGTTCCAGGGTTTTCCTTGCTAATTTCTTGAAAGATGTTGCCCAGACCCTTTTTTTGATTATGGCTTTAAGGTAGTCCAGTAATTCTTAAATTATCTCTCCTCAACTTATTTTCCAAGTCAGTTGTTTTTTTCCAATAAGGTATTTTACATTTTGTTCTATTTTTTCATTCTTTATATTTTGTTCAGCTAATTCTTGGAGTCTCATAGAGTTATTAGCTTCCTTTTGTACAATTCCAATTTTTAAGGAACTATTTTCTACAGTTACCTCCTTTTCCATTTGGCCAATTCTACTTTTGTTTATTTATTTATTTATTTATTGTTCTTTCCCATTTTGTAATTTTTATTTTTTTAAAATTTTTTCCATATGCTTTTGAGTTGAAAATTTTTTCTCCCTTTTTCTCCCCCCACCCCAAGATGGCGCACAATCTGACATAGGCTTTACATTTACATACCCATGAAACATATTTTCACATTAGTGAAGTAGTAAGTAAAAATGAAAACCAATGGGAGGAACCATCAGAAAGAGGAAACAAAACTCAACTGAAGGTAAGAATAAGTGAGAGTGATTCGACTTCCATAGTTCTTTCTTTGGATGTGGACAGGATTTTCCATCCCGAGGCCTCTGGAGATGTCTTAGATCCTTGTAATGCTGAGAAGGGTTCAGTTTAACATTCTTAGTCATTGCATAATGTGGCTGCTATTGTATACAAAGTCCTCTTGGTTCTGCTCACTTCACTCAGCATCAGACCATATAAGTCTTCCCAGGTTTTTCTGAAGTCAGCCTGTTCATCATTTCTTATAGCACAACAGTATTCCATTGCATTCATATACTACAACTTGCTCAGCCATTCCCCAATTGATGGGCATCCTCTCAATTTCTAATTCTTTGCCACCACAAAAAGAGCTGCTATGAATATTTTTGTACATGTGGGTCCTTTTCCCATTTGTTTGATCTCTTTCAGATATATAACCCTAGAAGTGCTATTGCTGGATCAAAGGGTATGCACATTTTTGTAGCCCTTTGGGCATAGTTCCAAATTGATCTCCAAAATGGTTGGATCATTTCACAACTCCACCAACAATGTATTAGCATTCCAATTTTCCCACATCCTCTCCAACATTTATCATTTTCCTGTTTTGTCATATTGGCCAATCTGATAGGTGTGATATGGTACCTCAGAGTTGTTTTGATTTGCATTTCTCTAATCAATAACGATTTAGAGCATTTTTTCATATGACTATAGATGGCTTTAATTTCTTCATCTGAGAACTGCCTGTTCATTTCCTTTGACCATTTATCAATTGGGGAATGGCTTGTGTTCTTATAAATTTGTCTTAATTCCCTATATATTTTAGAAATGAGGCCTTTATCAGAAAGACTGGTTGTAAAAATTCTTTCCCAATTTTCTACCTTCCTTCTAATCTTAGTTGCATTGGCTTTGTTTGTGCAAAAACTTTTCAATTTAATGTAATCAAAATTCCAATTCTACTTTTAAAGGAGTTACTTTTTTCAGTCAAATTTTACCCCCATTTGGCCAATTCTATTTTTAAGAAGTTTTTTTTTTCAGTTAATTTTTGTGCTTCCTTTTCCAAGCTATTGATTTTTTCCATAATTCTCTTGCATAACTCTCATTTCTTTTCCCAATTTTTCTTCTACCACTCTTACTTGATTTTTAAAATCCTTTTTTGATTTCTTTCAAGAGGACTTTTTGAGCTTGAGACCAATTCATATTCCCCTTTGAGGCTTGACATGTGGGCATCTTGACATTGTTGTCATCTTCTGAGTTTGTGTTTTGATCTTCCATCACAGTTTTCTATGGTCAGGGCTCTGTTTTTGGTTTTTGCTCAATTTTAAAAGTTAAGCTCTGGTCCTGGTGTACAGGGGGTGCTGTCCCAAGCTTCTTGTGCTGGGGGCCAGGGGCCTGGTCACTGACTTTCTGTGCTAGGGCTTCTGGGGCTATCAGCTTGTCCATTGCACTAGGCTGGTCCAGCCTAGTTGTTCCTGTTGTGCCCTAGTTTCTGGAGCTGTGCTGTGCTGGATCTGGAGGCCTTACTGCTGGCCTGCTGTGCCACTAGCCTGCTGAGCCAGAACTGTATGGCCTTGGATGCTGTCATGTGCTGTGGCTGGCTTGGCCAGACATTGCTTGCACTAGACTGCACTCCCCTTTGTACCCAAGTGAGAAAGACTTTTCCTGAAGTCCTTCTAAGTTATCTTGGGCTGTAAATTGTTCCGCTCCATGTTTTTTGTGGATTCTGTTGCTCCCAAATTCTTTTAAAGGCTTGATTTAACATTGTTTCTGAGGAAAATTGGGAGAGCTCAGGCAACTTCCTGGCTTTTCTCCACCATCTTGATTGTGCCACCCTTATTTATCATTTATTATGACATAGTAATCTTATATTACATTCATGTATTGTACCACAATTTGTTTAGTCATTTCCAATATATTTTGTTTCTAGTTTTCTTGCTACTGGAAAAAAAAACTGCCATAAATATCCTTGTGCGTATGAGATCTTTCTGTCTTTGACTCCCTTGAGATCCCATTGCTTAGTAATTGGATCTCTGGATTAAATGATATGGACATTTTGAAATCCTGTGACTTTAAGGGCTATGAAATTCACCATATTATATATTGCTTTGTATATAGCTAAAAGAGTTTTCAGAAAACAATTAGAAAGTGATTTTGGACTCCAGCTAGGTTTACGTTCTAAAGAAATAAAGTCCAGAACATGAAAAATGTTATAAGGAAGAAAATCATAATCAACCAACCACTGAGTATTCATTAAATACCTACTGTGTTCCAGGTATTGCATTATGTATTGGGGATACAAAGGAAAAATCAAATAGTTCTTATTATCAAGGAACTTACTCTAAGGTGTTGGCATAATTTGCATTTCCACGATAGTTTTGATGCCCATGGCTCACAATGTGCAAACTGTGTGAATGTAGACCTCAAGTCCTAGGTGACTTTTTTTTCTCCTCATGAGGGCAATGCATGGGACCATGATGAGTCCACACTCGTCAGCCACAAATGAACATATTAAAATTGCTTAAGAATTATTTTCTGAATATGGGAATTGTGTGAACAAACGCAGGAGTAAGGAAATGAGATATGAAGAGAAACATAGAAAACTTCCAGATACATTTCCCTTCATCTTATATATGTTTCAGAGCCTCATATAGCCTATGTAATGTTATACACGGTACAGTACAGTGCCCTGAACCAATCACAGCATCTTGCAATTAGTAGATATTTAACAAATACTTTAAAGCAATAAATTGTGAATTAAATCAACTATAAAATATAAGTAATTAAATTTAACAAACAATTATTAAGTGTTCATTTTGTAAAAACCACTATGAAATAAAAAAAGGGTTTTTTTATTTTTTAGAATAAAATAATCTGAGTTAACTATGGAATAGAATACAGTGGGTCTTCTGGGAACCAAGATGGTAGAGTAAACAGCAATTGCTGCAACCCTCCTAATCTACTTCAGATCAACCATAAAATAGCACCCCAAACAAATCCTGGAACAATAGAAGAAGCAAAAATATGAGGTGAAACAATCTTTTAGCTTAAGACATTTGGAAGGTCAATAATAAAGGTCAATCTCACTTGGGTAAAAGGGGAGCACATTCCAAGACAGCAAACCAGCAGCGAGCCCCATCTTAGCTAACCAGTGGGAGATCCTGAGCCGTAGTGTGGTGGAGCAGGCAGATGCTAATACCATGACTCCCCCACATGCCTTAGCAAAGCTAGGGGAATTGGCCCACTGCAGCTCTGAGAAGTATCACATGCTTCAGTGTAGCCCCTGGCAAACAGGCATCCTACAGCATAATGAAAAAGTAGGCCAGGCCTCCACATGTTTCCGTGTAGCCTTGGGGAAACGCAGAAACACCTCACCTGGCCTCAGCCCAGGAAGCCTGAAACAGAAAGCCTTCCACCCTGGGTGCGGAGCTCAAATTTAAAAGAGAGGAAAAAGGCAAAAAAGAGAAAGAGCAAACAACAGCAACAACAAAAGTAATCTGACCGTAGAAAGTTATTATGGTGACAGGGAAGACCAAGACACAAACTCAGGAAAGGACAGCAACGTGAAAATAGCTAAGGGCAAAACTGCAAACAAAAGTGGGAAATGGTCTCAAGCCCAGAAAGAACTTACAGAACAGCTCAAAAAGCAGCTTAATAATCATATAAGAGAGGCAGAAGAAAAATTGAGAAAAGAAATGAGAGCAACGAAAGAGAATTATGAGAAGTGTCAACACCTTGGACAACTGCTTGTAGTAGAATAGACCAAATGGAAAAGGAGGTACAAAAATCCCCTGAAAAAAAACCATCTGCTTAAAGAGTATAATTGGCCAAGTGGAACAGAAAGTATAAAAGCTAATTGAGGAAAACAACATCTTAAAAGTTAGAATTGGGCAAGTGACAGCTAATGACTCTATGGGACATCAAGAATCAATCAAACAAAATAAAAGGAATGAAAAAATGGAAGAAAATGTAAAATACCTCATGGGAAAAACAACTGACCTGGAAAATAGATCCAGGAGAAATCATATCCAAATCCTTGGGCTACCTGAAAACCATAATCAAAAGGAGGACCTGGACAGCGTCTTTCAAGAAATTCTCAAGGAAAATTGCTCTGATGTCCTGGAACCAGAGGGCAAAATAGGCATTGAAAGAATTCACTGATAGCCTCAGGAAAGAGTTCCCAAAATAAAAACTCCAAGGAACATTATAGTCAAATTTCATAATGACCAGGTCAAGGAAAAAATACTGAAAGGGGCCAGGAAAAAAAACAACAAACAACTCAAATATTGGGAAGTCACAATCAGGATTACACAAAACTTGGCAGTGGCGACATTAAAGAATCAGAGGTCATGGAATATAATATTCCAGAAGGCAAAGGGTATAGGACTACAACCAAGAATCATTAACCTAGCAAAATTAAGCATACTAATCAAGGGGGAAATAGCCATTCAATGAAATAGAAGCATTTCAACATTTCATAAGAAGACCAGAACTAAACCAAAAACTTGACCTCCAATATCAAGACCCAAAAGAAGCATAAACAGGTAAAAAGGGAAAAGAATACAAAGGATTCAATAGAGCTTAACTATTTATATTCCTACACAGGAAGATGATACTTGTAATTCTTAAAAATCGTATCACTAATAGTACAGATAGAAGGAATACACATAAACAGAGGGTTTGAGTATAAAGTGAATTTGAAGGAATGACAAAAAAATTAAGGAATGAGAAAGAAGTACATGGGTTCAGAAGGAAGGGAAAAGTAGAATGCGGTAAATTATTTCCCATGAAGAGGAATGAAAGACCTATTACAGAGGAGGGGAAGATGTGAGGATGGGTGAAGAGCATTGCTTGAACCTTACTCTCATCAGTATTAGCTCAAAGAGGGAATCATACACACACATATATATATACACTCAGTTGCATATAGAAATATATCTTACCTGACAGGGAAGTAGGAGGGCTGGAGATCAAGTAAGGGGGGGAGTGGGGACTAACAGAAGGAAGGGCAGATAAGGGGAGGTGGTAGACTGAAGCAAAACATGGTGAGGAGGGACAAGGTGAAAGGAGAAAGGACAGACAGGAGGAAGAATAGGTTAGAGGGAAATACACAGGTAGCAATCATAACTGTAATGTGAATAGGATGAACTCCCCCATGAAATGGAAGCAAATAGCACAGGGAATCAAAAACCAGAATCCTATAATATCTTGCTTATAAGAAACACACGAAGCAGAGAAACACACAGAGTGAAGGTAACAGGCTGGTGAAAAATTTAATATGTTTCACAGAAGTAAAAAAAGCAAGGGGAGCAATCCTGGTCTCAGTCAAAGTAAAAGCAACAATAGATCTAATTAAAATAGACAAGGAAGGAAATGACACCTTATTAAAAGGTATCATAGACAATGAAACAATATCAATACTAAACATATATTCATCAAGTAATATAGCATCCAAATTCTTAAAGCAAAAGTTAATTGAGTCATAGGAAGAAATAAACAGCAAAATTACACTAGTGAGAGACCTCAATTTTACCCTCTCAGAACTTGATAAATCCAATTAAAAAAACCCCAATAAACTAAAGAGGTAAGTAGAATATAAGAAAAGTTAGATATGACAGACCTTTGACATGATTTACACATAAAGGATGACATCGTAAGTAAATTAGAAGAGCAAGGAATAGCCTACCTGCCAGATCTATGGGAAGGAGAAAAATTCATTAACAAATAAGAGATGGAGAGCATTACAAAATGTAAAATAGATTGTTTTGATTATATTAAATTAAAATGCTTTTGTACAAACAAAACCACTGCAACCAAGATTAGAAGGAAAGCAAAAAGATGAGAAACAATTTTTAGAGATAGTATCTCTGATAAAGGCCTCATTTCTCAAATATATAGAGAACTGAGTAAAATTTATAAGAATACAAGCAATTCCTCAATTGATAAATGGTGAAAAGATATGAACAGGCAGTATTCAGATGAAGAAATCAAAGCTATTTATATGCATATGAAGAAGTGCTCTAAATCATTTTGATTAAAGAAATGAAAATCAAAACAACTCTGAGGTATCATATCACACCTATTGGATTGGCTAATATGACAGAAAAGGAAAATGATAAATGCTGGAAAAGATGTGGGAAAACTGGGACACTAATATACTGTTTGTGGAGTTGTGAATTGATCCAACCATTCGTGAGAACAATTTGGAAGTATGCCCAAAGTGCAACCAAACTGTACATATTCTTTGATCCAGCAATACCGCTACTAGGTCTTCATTCCAAAGACTTCATAAAAAAGCAGAAAGGATCTACATGTGCAAAAATGTTTATAGAAACCCTTTTTGTGGTGGCAAAATATTGGAAATTGAGAGGATGCCCATCAATTGGGGAAGAGCTGAACAAACTGTAATATATGAATATAATAGAATACTTTTGCCTAATAAGAAATGATGAACAGGAAGATTTCAGAAAAACTTGGACAGACTTGTATGAACTGATGCAAAGTGAAATGAGCAGAACCAGGAAAACATTGTATATAGTATTAGCAACTTCTGTGATGATCAACTATGAATAACTCAGTTCTTCTCAGTGATACAATGATCCAAGACTAGTACAAAGGACTCACGTAGGAAAGTGCTATCCATATACAGATAAACAACTGATGGACTCTGAATGCAAATCAAAGAATATTTTTTCACTTACTTTGTTCTTTCTCATGTTTTCCCCCTTTTGATCTGTTTCTTCTTTTACAACTGTGACTAATATGGAACTATTTTACTTGATAGTACATGTATAAACTGTATCACACTGCCTAACATTTTCAGAAGAGGGGAGGGGAAGGAGGGAGAAAGAAAAATTTTGAAATCAAAATCTTGTACAAATTAATGCAAAAAATTTTCTTGACATGTAACTAGGGAAAATATTATTTAAAAAAAGAAATAGAATATAGTCCATGGCTTCAAACAGTTTATGGCCTAAGAAAGTAAAGAAATCACAAATACTACTAAATATAACACAAGGTAGAATGTGATATGGGGAGAGGAGAGGACTAGGCAAAATTCCCTAAGAAGATGAAAAATCTGAGCAGAGAACAATTGCCTTTATCCAGGAGGCCACAAAAGACATCATCAAAGATGTGGCATCTGAGTTGTAGCAAGGAAGAAATACCAATGAACAGAGCTAGTTGGAGCACTGATATGTGAAGAAGTAGGATGAAAGAATATTATGTATAACAAATGAACTGAGCTATGGTTTGATCATCTTATTAAGCTAGTTATGTTAATAGTTTATTGGGCAATAATCTTAATTCATGCTTCATTTTGGCATGGAGGTAGTCATAGATTCTGAAATGCCTTGACAGTGTAGCAAGAGCTCTGGTGAATTTTCCTAAGCTGAACATGCTTTGAATATGGTTCTGGTGACCAATGGTATCTATTGCTGGAGTCTAGATGCCACATAGGGAAGAGACTGATCACCAGCATATTGGTTACAACTTGATTAATTCTTTGACCATAATTATTTACCAAATAGATTTAGGAAGCAAAGAGCCCTCATTTCTTTGCAATCTTCTTTCTGCTTCTGCAGTGATAGTAGTTGGCTCAAGAGTAAAGGAGGCAGATGGAGGAAAGAAGGAAATAAACATTTATTAAATACCTACTATGTGCCAGGATGTATCCTAAGCACTTTATGATAATTCTCCATTTGATCATCACAACAACCATGTGAGGTAGATGCTTTTATTATTCTCATTTTACATTTGAGGAAACTGAGACAGACAGACATTTAAATGACTTGCCCAGGGTCACACAGCTAGTAAGTGTCTGAGGCTGGGTTTGAACTCTAGGGCCAGCACTCTATCCACTGTGTCACTTAACCTCCTCTAAGCAGAGGATACTGAGGATCACAAATTTTTTAGACTGCCTGCAAAAGCCAATTAAATTTTGGTACTCTAAATATCTAAACGTCACAACTTTTTCCACTAGGAATAACTGAACCACATCTATATTGATTCTGGACTTAGAATGAGAGAGACCTGAGTTCTAATCCAGCCCTTGCTGTTCACTAGCTGAACAACCTTGGGTAAACTACTAAATTTCTCAGATGTTTCCTCATCTGAAAAAGAATATTTATAACCTTACTTTATAGGGTTGTTGTGAGGATCAAATGATTAAATATAAGTTTAGGGCTTTAAATTTTTTTTTTAAATTTTATTAATTTATTTTGATTTATCAACAATCACTTCCACATGCTTTTGAGTTGAAAATTTTTCTCCCCCTTCCTCCCCCCAAAGATGGCGTACAATCTGATATAGGCTTTACATTTATATACCCATTAAACATATTTTCACATTAGTGAAGTTGTAAGTAAAAATTAAAACCAACAGGAGGAACCATCCGAAAGATGAAACAAAACTCAACAGAAGGTAAAAATAAGTGATACGAATTAGACTTCCATAGTTCTTTCGTTGGATGTGGACAGCATTTTCCATCCTGAGGCCTCTGGAGGTATCTTAGATCCTTGTAATGCTGAGAAGGGTTTAGTTTAACAAAGTTTAGTGCTTTTTAAACCTTAAAGCACTATGCAAACTTTGGTTATTATTATTCAGTCAGCCAGTCAACAATGTTTTATTAAGTACTCACTATTGTCTAGGTTCTAATCACTGGAGATAGAAGGACAGGCAAAAACAAACCTCTGTGCTCAGGAGTTCAAATTCTAATGGGGGAGACAACATGCAAACATAAATAAAACTAAAATAAAAATGAAAAGATATAAACAGCTTTCCCCTCTACTCCCTTATCAATTTCACATCAAAATGGTGAAGGATTAGAGGAGGTGACTATCATCTTTTTGGTTTGTTTGTTTGTTTCATATAAATCCCCTTTTAGGAAAGGGGAAGACAGTCCATACTCTAGTCTAGATCAACAGATTCTTATACTTCAGTACTATTTATTGGAACTAAGAAATGTCCTAGGTGGCCACTGGTTTAAGAGTAGAGATGGAAGGCCAGATGGTGAAAGAAAACATAGAAGTCAAAGAAGAGACAAAAGAGGGAGATGGTGCAGCTTCATGGGGTGGCACAGTGGGGACAAGCTTCTCCTATAAATTGGTTTCACCGATGTCTTCTAGTCATGCATTCTACACTGAGATGACCCAGGCTTCCTCTGTGTTGATATGTGAAGGGAAATAGGATTTCCTGAGGAGCTGATATTTTCTTCACAAGAAAGTCATCTCCTCTCTCTGGGATTCTGGTTTTATTCTACTTTCCTGGTTTTTCCTTACCCTTCTGACTTCTTGGACTCTCTACTAGGAATTGGAGTTTAATTTGTTTTTCCAGTGTTGTGGGTGGATTTGTGCTTTTCCGGGTTTTCTTTTCTGAAGTGCGGTCTTCTCCATTAACCTGGTGAATCACATTTCTGTTATGGCTAGGGCTATAGCTTGGGACTTGGAATAATCAGCCTCCTGATTCAGTGGTGTTCCCTGGCATAGAAGAACAAATAGCCATCACTTATTGAGAAGACTCAGAACAGGTCAGTTCTACTCTCTGGACCTCAATTTCCTCACCTGTAAAATAAGGTGGGACTAGATCCCTAGATCACAGTTGGATAGGAGCTCAGGGGCTATCAAGTCTAATCTGAGGGAAAAAATTGCACTCTACAATACACCCACAAGTGATCATTCAGCCTTTTCTTGACAACCTTAATTGAGGAGGAATTCATTCTACCTCTAAAAGCAGACCATTCCACTGAAGATATGTTGTTTTAATTGTTAGGAAATGTTTTGCTTCACATCAAAACATAAATCCATTTCTTTGCCACCCTGGTCTTTGTGGTAAATTAGGATCAATTGCTCCTTTATGTGAAAATCCGTTAAAGTTTTGAAGACAGCTACTGTTACACAACTAAGTTGTTTGATCTCTAGCTAGACACCATGAATTCGTTCAATTTAAATGCACATGGCATGACTTCTGGAGGTCCTTCACCATCCTGGACCACCTCCTCTGGATAGTCTATATTTTATTAATGCTCTTCCTAGAAGGTAGTCCTTGGGACAAACTATAATACTCCAGATATTGGCTGACCTGGACAGAGGTCAGCAGAATTTTCATGTTCTTATTTCTGAACACAAATACTTTTAACATGGGCTAAGTTTTCATTACCTTTCTTAGCTACCATATATCAGCTGGATGTCCAGTACAAAGTCCAAATGGATGAGAGATTTCCTCTAGATGATAAGGCCCTCCAAACGACCCTGTTTGCAGAAGACATTGTATTGATTCCTTCAAGTGCTTTCAAGGTACAACACTGTTTCCTAAATGAGATTCACAGCCACTCCAGTATGACTTAATAGTTCCCACAGGAAAGAAAAAAGAAGTGAACAAATAGTTCACATTTATACAGTACTTAAAGGTTTGCCAAGTGCTTTATTATCAATGAAATCAGAAGACACACACAAGTTGGAGAAAAATGGAAAGCTGGCTTAGAGGTTCTCCTTGGAGAATGGAATAACAGAATCATTGGAATTGGTTCCACCATGGGCTCAAGAGGGACAAAAAAATATCAATTCACTGAGACTCTTTCAAAGCTCAAGGTGAGTATCAGTAATAGGAACATTATGAAGAAAGTTGTAGTTTATGTGTTGACCTGTGTAGTTGTGGATAAAACAGAAAATTTCTAAGAAGAATAGCACAAGATTGCTCAAAACAATGTCAACATATACTTTAACACTCAAGGACTTCAATGAACAGAAATATATGAGGGAGGGCTGCATATAATATATATATATATATATATATATATATATATATATATATATATACATATATATATATATATATATACATATATATATATATGTGGGGTGTGTGTGTGTATACATGTACACCATATATACACATAATATTTATGTATATTGTGTATATGTGTATATCACATATACATTATATATATGTATATATATGTGTATATATGTATATATATGTATATATGTATGTATGTATATATGTATATATACATATGTATGTATATATGTATATATACATATATATGTATACATATATATACACACACACGCGCATATATATATATATATATATATATATATATATATATATATATGCGCGTGTGTGTGTGTACATTCTTCAGAAATAACACAATTTGGGATTAGGAAGTGGGAGAAGCCAAAAACCTAGAAATTATTTAAAAGACTTACAACATATATAGCAAATTTTTTCTTTAAGAAGAGAGTTGAAAGACTTCGAAGATAAGCAAAGAATCCTTCATTAAAAAAATAAAATGTCTTAACAGATGAAAAACGATTAGAGGAAGAGTGGAGTAGTGGTTAAAATTGGACTTGGAGCCAGGAATAATTAGATCTGGGTGATCTGAGCAGGTCCCTTATCCTCTCTGACACTCAGGTTCCTCATAAGAAAAATAGGAATAATAACATTTACTCAATCAATCAATCATTCAACTAATCAAGTATGTATCATGTTCCATTAGGGGCTAAGCATGATGTTAGGTGCTGGGGATACAAAGAGAAAGAAAAACAGTTCTTGCTTTGAACCTCAGAGGGTAGTTGTAAAGATCCAATGAGACTATGCTTTGTTAAAGTGTCATACAATTGCTATTATTGTTTGTCTAGATCTATGATTTTACTAGTATAGTGAGCTCCCTGGTAAGAAGACTCACTCTACCAATGTAGTTAGGCAGTAGTTCTGTAATTTATATTTCAGAGAGTTACTTGGAGTACCAAGATATTAAGTGACAGGGAGTATGTTTGTGTCAGATGTACGATTTGTACCCAGGTAATTCTGATTCTGGATAGAGGTTAGCTCTTTCCATTATCTTGTGCTGCCTCTAATTATTTTATTAACTATATATTAACTATTACTATTTTTATATTTAATGTTCTACAGAACACTATTTTCTATTTTGTAGAGGCAGGTAAAAGGCTCAGTGGGTAGAGCACTTGGCCTGGAGTCAGGAAGACCACAGTTCAAATCAGGCCTCAAAGATTTAGCTGTTTGACCTTGGGTGAGTCACTTAACCTGTGTTGGCCTTTATGTACTAGAGAAGGAAATGGGAAAGCACGCCAGTATTTTTCCATGGGATCACAAAGAGTCAGACATGATTGAAATACATCAACAAAGTCTATTTCATAGGGAGATAAAATAATTATTTGAAACTGAATAAAATATTGTTCTTTAAGGTCATCTTTTTTAAGTTCCCTAAAAGTTATCTTCAGGACAACTCTAGTAGCAGGTAGGACAATGGGGCTGATATTTTCCTTATGTTGTCCTCATGTGGTTTTGATTTCTTTTTCCAGGTTTCTATTTTCTGAAAGTTTGTCTTTCAGAATCTATGTGGCCTGAAGACTTTTATCATTGGGTACGGTGATAACTACCAAAATGATTGTTCTTGAATTTTTATCAATCAATATTTTGCCTGAGCAATTGAGGGAAACAAATGTCTCTAGTGGTTCCAATGTATTTTATCTTTGAACTCTCAAAGAATATTCTAAGGTCTGCATTTGTAGCATAGATATTGGTGTCTGTTGACTTATGAAAGACTGAGTTGCATAGATATTGGTGTCTGTTGACTTATGAAAGACTGAGTTGCTTATGTGTCCTTCTAGCCACTACATAGTATTTTGATAGGCCTTGGTAGGAGCTAAATTTTCAGAGACTACAGTAAGACATTTCATAGTTTCTGTTGTTTCTTTGTATGGCCTACACTGATCAATAAGTCTGGATTCCTTAAAAATAACTTGACTATAATTGTGAGTGTTGAGGACTTTGCTCTGAATCATAATCATAGACCCCTTTGTTTCTATAAGCAAATTTATATAAATCTGAGTTTTGATAATGTTAATATAGATACACTCTTGTGACATCACTATCCTGCTATTATTCTTTTATTTTTAATGTTCTGCAGAGTGTTCACAGGTGAATAAAATAACTACTTTTTGTAGATGAATAAGGGCATTAGGACATGAATTCATTCTCTGAAGGCTCAATGAAATCATTATATCATGAGCACCATGACCATCATCATAATTATTAATTGACATGGGAGTCATTTCAGAATTATCTCTGTATACATTCAGATATCTATCTATCTATCTATGTATCTATCTATCTATCTATCTATCTATCTATCTATCTATGTATCTATCTATCTATCTATGTATCTATCTATCTATCTATCTATGTATCTATCTATCTATCTATCTATCTATGTATCTATCTATCTATCTATGTATCTATCTATCTATCTATCTATGTATCTATCTATCTATGTATCTATCTATCTATCTATCTATGTATCTATCTATCTATCTATGTATCTATCTATCTATCTATCTATCTATCTATCTATGTATCTATCTATCTATCTATGTATCTATCTATCTATCTATCTATCTATCTATCTATCTATCTATCTATGTATCTATCTATCTATCTATGTATCTATCTATCTATCTATCTATGTATCTATCTATCTATCTATCTATCTATCTATCTATCTATCTATCTATCTATCTATGTATCTATCTATCTATCTATGTATCTATCTATCTATCTATCTATGTATCTATCTATCTATCTATCTATCTATGTATCTATCTATCTATCTATGTATCTATCTATCTATCTATCTATGTATCTATCTATCTATCTATCTATCTATGTATCTATCTATCTATCTATCTATGTATCTATCTATCTATCTATGTATCTATCTATCTATCTATCTATCTATCTATGTATCTATCTATCTATCTATGTATCTATCTATCTATCTATCTATGTATCTATCTATCTATCTATCTATCTATGTATCTATCTATCTATGTATCTATCTATGTATCTATCTATCTATCTATCTATCTATGTATCTATCTATCTATCTATGTATCTATCTATCTATCTATCTATGTATCTATCTATCTATCTATCTATCTATCTATCTATCTATCTATCTATCTATCTATGTATCTATCTATCTATCTATGTATCTATCTATCTATCTATCTATGTATCTATCTATCTATCTATCTATCTATGTATCTATCTATCTATCTATGTATCTATCTATCTATCTATCTATGTATCTATCTATCTATCTATCTATCTATGTATCTATCTATCTATCTATCTATGTATCTATCTATCTATCTATGTATCTATCTATCTATCTATCTATCTATCTATGTATCTATCTATCTATCTATGTATCTATCTATCTATCTATCTATGTATCTATCTATCTATCTATCTATCTATGTATCTATCTATCTATCTATGTATCTATCTATCTATCTATCTATGTATCTATCTATCTATGTATCTATCTATCTATCTATCTATGTATCTATCTATCTATCTATGTATCTATCTATCTATCTATCTATCTATCTATCTATGTATCTATCTATCTATCTATGTATCTATCTATCTATCTATCTATCTATCTATCTATCTATCTATCTATCTATGTATCTATCTATCTATCTATGTATCTATCTATCTATCTATCTATGTATCTATCTATCTATCTATCTATCTATCTATCTATCTATCTATCTATCTATCTATCTATGTATCTATCTATCTATCTATGTATCTATCTATCTATCTATCTATGTATCTATCTATCTATCTATCTATCTATGTATCTATCTATCTATCTATGTATCTATCTATCTATCTATCTATGTATCTATCTATCTATCTATCTATCTATGTATCTATCTATCTATCTATCTATGTATCTATCTATCTATCTATGTATCTATCTATCTATCTATCTATCTATCTATCTATGTATCTATCTATCTATCTATGTATCTATCTATCTATCTATCTATGTATCTATCTATCTATCTATCTATCTATGTATCTATCTATCTATGTATCTATCTATGTATCTATCTATCTATCTATCTATCTATGTATCTATCTATCTATCTATCTATGTATCTATCTATCTATCTATCTATGTATCTATCTATCTATCTATGTATCTATCTATCTATCTATCTATCTATCTATGTATCTATCTATCTATCTATGTATCTATCTATCTATCTATCTATGTATCTATCTATCTATCTATCTATCTATGTATCTATCTATCTATCTATGTATCTATCTATCTATCTATCTATGTATCTATCTATCTATCTATCTATCTATGTATCTATCTATCTATCTATCTATGTATCTATCTATCTATCTATGTATCTATCTATCTATCTATCTATCTATCTATGTATCTATCTATCTATCTATCTATCTATGTATCTATCTATCTATCTATCTATGTATCTATCTATCTATCTATCTATCTATCTATGTATCTATCTATCTATGTATCTATCTATGTATCTATCTCTATATCTATATATTAAGCATCTACTATGTTCAAGGGATTGTGTTAGGCAATGGGAAGACAAAGACAAAATTGGCACACAGTGCTTGCCCTTTGTGAACTCCAAATTAGAAGAAAACACAAGAATAAGAATTATATTTGTAATTGCAATTATGATTATAACAGTTACAAAAGAATTAACTTAATAGCTGTTGGCTCTTAAAATAGAAAATGTATTTTTTTACAAAAATGTAACTGATGTAAAATAACCATGAAAACAAAGAGACCAAATGAACCGAGGTGCCACCTCAGTCAGAAAACATTTATTCTCTTTGCCACAGGGACAGACACAACAGATAAGAAAAATATTTGTTTAAAATACAAGCTAATTTTTTAAAGTGCCAAAGAAAGAATTTATTAAGGTGGTGATTTCAGAAAAAAATCCTGGAAAGACTTGTATTAACTGATGAAAAGTGCAGTAAGGAGAACCAGGAGAACAATTTATATAGTAACAGCAATATTGTAAAGATAATCAATTTTGGAAGCACTAGGAACTCTGATCAATACAATGGGCAACTGTAATTCCAATCCACTTATGATGAAATAGGTTCCAGATATAGGGTTGATGGACTCAAAGTGAATGTTGAAGAATATTTTTAACTTCTCTTCTCTTCTCTTCTCTTCTCTTCTCTTCTCTTCTCTTCTCTTCTCTCTTCTCTTCTCTTCTCTTCTCTTCTCTTCTCTTCTCTTCTCTTCTCTTCTCTTCTCTTCTCTTCTCTTCTCTTCTCTTCTCTTCTCTTCTCTCACCCTCTCCTCTCTCTTTTTCTCTTTCTTTTTTTGGACACAACTAGTACGAGAATTTATTTTGCATGATTAGACATGTTTGTAATGGGTTTTATTTTTCTTCCATTTTCAATGGGTGACGAGCTTCAGAGGAAAGTAAAAGAATTCAGTACTGGAAATTAAAATTAAATTAAAAAAATTAAAAAGCAGCATAGAGGAGAATCATGGAAGGCCATATATTCTCATCATCATTCAATGTAAAAAAGTGGAAAGTGATCCCTCAAGAAAGTTTGGAATGAATGATATCAAACTAAACCTGATAATACTAAAAGCATTCATGTTTGATACTATAAAGAGAACAAAAAGAAGCTGTGAAATGAAAAAATTTGCCAAAACTTCTGAAGTGATCTATTCTAATCATAAAATGACAATGGAATTGCCATATTTGGATTCTTACCCCATCAGGACTCAATGTGCACTATGCAGAAGTGAAAATGGCACTTAAACTGAAATTAGGAAAAATAACTAAATCATATATTTAGAAAGGACATCAGATCTAGAGGTTAAACATTTTCAAGGCACTTGAAGATTGAATTTTCAAGATATCGCAAGAAGAATAGGTCAAAAGAATGGAAAATCTTATATAGATGACATTATTATCCCCAAAGAACATCTCAGAAGGTATCAGTAACTATTTAGCAATGTCTACTTTCTCATTTCTAGGATTCTTTTTTAATGCATATGGTCAGTGCTTGTGTCAAGGATTACCTTGATAAAAATTCAAGAAGGAAAAAGAAAATCAGAGTTGATCTTCTACAACAGACCATGTCTCCACAGTTAAAAATTAACTAGTTAAGATATACTGAGAATGCAAAGCACCTGAGTGGTTAGCATTTTCTGATTACCAAAAAGACAACGGGCTTATTAGAAGCCCAAAACCTCTCTTCCAAATAGGGTCTCTGAAATGTATATGCCAACATCATACATGATTCCTCAGTAGATGCGACTGCAGATATAATTTTGTTCAATTATCCTAATTATTAATGTCAAATGCAGTATAAGAAGAATGAGAATCCTTGCCAAAGGTGTTTACCAATTTTATAAAACACGTATTTACTGTCCAAAGTCCAAGAGAAGATACATTTTCTATAGATTGTGAGGTTGTCCAGATTTTCTAGAACATTTCATGGCCTTTCCAATGGGATATATGGCCACTAGAAGGAGGTTTCCTTAGTAATCCATATAAGAACAAACAAGGGGATAAAACACCTTTTTTTCCAGACTATGAGATGCAGATGAATGGATGGATGAAAAGCATTTATTAGGCACTTACCATGTGCCAAGCACTGTGTTAAATACTGGCGATAAAAATAGAAGAAGAGTGACAGTCTGTACTCTCAAAGAGCTTACTTTTTAATAACAACATATAAAAAAATTAATTGACATGAGAGTCATTTCAGAATTATTTCTGTATACATTCAGGTATCTGTCTATCTATCTATCTATGTATCTATTTATCTGTTATCTATCTGTCTATGTATCTATCTATCTATCTATCTATCTATCTATCTATCTATCTATCTATCTATCTATCTATTTCCATATCTATATATATCAAGCATCTACTATGTTCAAGGGATTGTGTTAGGTAATGGGAGAGAAAGACAATATTGACACATTACTGAGATACAGAAGTGGGTTTTGGTAGGGGGAGTCACAGAGATTGTTGATATATAAAGCAGTTGACTTACATGCCTTTTACAGAAGCCGTGGTATTATTGGTTTGGTTACTGTACCCAGAATAAGAAATAAGGATGTGTGAGGGAGTGGGAATAATATATGTGTTGTAGCAAAAGGATGGAAAGACAGCCTCAGAAGTTGGTTAGGATACGAAGATGAAGCAGGCTTTAGGACTAGCTAGATACAGTGGGCTAAATGTGCTTAGTGACCAATAAAGATGTGTTCCCTAAATTGCTTTATTTGTGGATTGGACACTATAAATGGATTTGGACTTAGACTTAAAGAAGAGAAAGAATAATCATCATCATCACTATTATAGCAAACATTTATATTGCACTTACTATATCCTAGGCAACATGCCAAGCACTTCACAAATATCTAAGTTGATCCTCACAGGGAGGTAAGTGCTATCATTATCCCTATTTTAAAGATGAAGAAACTGAGCAAACAGGTTAAATGACTTACCTAGGACCATGTAGCTAGTAAGTGTTAGAGGTGAGATTTGAACTCAGGTGTTCCTGACTCTAGGCATACCACTCTATCCACTGTGATGATTTTTGGGTCTTGAGCTTGGCCTTGAAGGTATTATTTAGGTAGATAGTGAAGATGATTCATGATTTTTTAAAGATTTGCTTTACTTTTTACTTTGGGCTAAGGCATGCCCTAACAAGTTCAGCATTTAAGAATTAGGGAAAATATTCTTTTTTTTTTTTCTAGAGCAGCCTTGTAACTCTTTTGAAGGAACTTATCAGAAATGTAACTTCATTAAGTGCATAATTCTTAAGAATTGTGAGTCAGTCTACCATTTCCTAGTACTTTAGGACTTATCAGATGGATTATGAGTTGCACTAGAGACAACTAAGTCAAATTTATAAGAATATGTCATTCCCCAATTGGTAAATGGTCAAAGAATATGAATAGGCAGTTTTCAGATGAAGAAATTAAAACTATTTACAGTCATATGAAAAAATGCTCTAAATCACTATTGATTAGAGAAATGCAAATTAAAACAACTTTGAGGTATCAAATCACATCTATCAGGTTGGCTAACATGACAAAACAGGAAAATGATAAATGTTCGAGGAGACGTGGGAAAATTGGAACATTAATACATTGTTGGTGGAGGTGTGAATTGATCCAACCATTTTGGAGAGCAATTTGGAACTGTGCCCAAAGGGCTATAAAGATGTGCATGCCCTTTGATCCAGCAATAGCTCTTCTAGGGTTGTATCCCAAAGAGATCATGAAAGTGGTGAAAGGACCCACAGGTACGAAAATATCTATAGCAGCTCTATATGTGGTGGCAAAGAATTGGAAATTGAGTTCCAAATTGGGGAACTGCTGAACAAGTTGTGGCATACGAATGTAATGGAATACTATTGTGCTATAAGAAATGATGAACAGGCTGACTTCAGAAAAACCTGGAAAGACTTGTATGGACTGATGCTAAGAGAAGTGAGCAGAACCAGGAGAATGTTGCACACAGTAATAGCCATGTTGTATGATGACCAACTTTGATAAACTTAGCTCTTCTCAGCAATGCAAGTATCTAAGACATCTCCAAAAGTCTGATGATGGAAAATGCTATCCACATCCAGAGAAAGAACTATGGAGTTTAGATGCAGATCAAAGTATACTATTTGCTATTTTTTTCTTCTTCTGTGTTGTTTTGTTTTGTTTTTCTTTCTCTTGGTTCCTCCTATTCGTTCTAATTCTTCTTTACAGCATGACTAATGTGAAAATGTGTTTAATAGGAATGCATATGTAGAGCCTATATCAGATCACACACCTTCTTGGGGAGAGAGTGGGAAAAAATTTAAAACTCAAAAGGCTATGGAAGTGAATGTTGAAAACTAAAAACAGTTAAAAAAAAGAGTTGCACTAGAATTTCAGGATGAGAAGTCTCATATTGTCAAACTATTATGTGCTTGTTTTTTTTCTTTTTTTTTAGGCAATTGGGGTTAAGTGACTTGCCCAGGGTCACGTCAAACTATTACATGCAATAAACAGCTTGAGAATCAAAGGAGATATAGCTTGCTTTGAAAATATCAAGCACGTTTTTTTCTTTCCTCTAAAGAAGCAGATGAGCCATTATGTCCAAATGGAAAGGTACAGCAAAATCTAATACTACTTGCAATTTTACATAGGGCTTCTCAACATTTATTAGCTTAGAAAGTCTCCTTATGACACGAAGATATCACTCTCTATCACAGTGTTAAAAATTTAATCATTAAAAGTGTATTATTTTGTCTTTCTCTACCACCATTTCCTTCTAAATGCAAATCCCATTGGAAGTACCACACGCAGTCATTTATACCTTAGCATGAATGACTTTATCAGATCATTTTCCTGCTGACATGTCCTTCGAGCTTTGGCACTTGCATGCCCAAAAGAATAGGAAAGGGTTTATTCTGAAGATGCTGTTAAAGCAAGAATAGTAATCAACCTCATGACAGACTCATCATGAAGCTCTTCTGTGTTCTCTTTGTCCAATACATCAGAGACTTCACCCTCACCTTGGGAGCAAAACAAAACAAAACAAAACAAAAAACACTTCACCGGAGAAACATGATACAGAAGAAGTGTTCCTATGTAGACAGATGCCATGTTGTCCTGCTCTACCGAGAAGATGTTGTTTCTGGCTCATTTCTCCATCCTTCCAAGGAATTGTACTGAAATGATAATAGACTGAACTACCTAAAAAATAACATCTCCCCACCCCCAACAAACAAGCAAACAACAACACAATAGCCAAAAGCCCTGGCTCAGCTTGCAGTCATTGCCAGAACGAGAGAGGTGGAATTTGCTGTAACTGCTGGTCTCTTCCTCACAGATAAATTACTTTTGCTTCCTTAGTGTAATGATACTTGGTGCCTGAGACTGGGTAAAGGACTAATAGATGGGGCAAGAGAAAGGATAGTTAAACAAGTCAGTATCCTATGGATGAACTTGGCCTATTTCATAAATTTTCCTTGGTCTGGCTCTGCTCTGAAGCATTTTCTGAGGAAATCTCTAATCCAGAAAAGATAGCGAAAGGTAACTAGGGATTCCCTTTCTTTCTTCCTCCTCATCTCTCTTCACTTAGAATGAAGAAATCATAGAATTAAAGACATAGATGGGACTTTAGAGGTCATCTAAATCCAACATTTTTCTTTAACAAGTGAGGAAATAGCCTAAGGAGATTCAGTGACTTACCAAGGTCACATAGATAGTTAGTGGTAACACTGGGACCAGAACCCAGGATTCTTAATTTCCAAACCTGTCCTTTTCTCTGTTACAACTTACTGTTCTTCAGCCTGATCACAGCCAAGGTCTCTTACATTTGATAAAAAATTTATTGTTGCCGCCAGACTTTAATTTTATACCTATGATAATTAGAGAATTATATTAGTTACCTCTAGCTACTATATGTCAGGATTATTTTTATTTTTGGTGTTAATATCACTACCCCTACCATGACATAATTCTTTTTTTTTTAATCAGAGAAAAAAGGACAGATGTGGCCTCTATGTGATTTAGGCAATTGTTTGTCATCTGATTTTTATTAAAGAAACCCAAGTACTCAGGGATTCAATTTCTATCCTCTCTACTGTTAAACCTTTGAAAACAAATTTTCCCTCCTTTGAAGTCATATATGACTCTGCCTCAAAAATTGCAACTTAATTGATTAGTTATGTCATGAAAAAATTAAATCATTCGGTCACATATTAACTATTTTTTTCTTCAGGAATATAAGCAATCACTTGTGTTGGCATTGTAGACAAAGACTATGCCCTGAAAAAACTTCAAGAAGAATTCACATAAGAAGTTCCCTAAGGAAATCTGTGAGGCTATCTCCACACTTAAACCACTACTAATTCCTGGTGAAAATTCTGGCGGGCTGTTGCTCCCATTTCTGGCAAAATCTACTTTCTCCATGACACTTCTGATTTTAATCAGGACAAGTATTTGAAAGGGGAGAAGAGGGATTGTAGCAGGAGCATTCCTCTTCTTCCCATGCCTCTTTGTTCCACTTTTTGAAGTAAGAATCCTAACTGGGTTTTTTTATCATGAAAGTCTTCCCTCCTATCCAGGCTCCCATGGAAAAGGCTGTCTGCTTTATGTCCATGAGGGGATGGAAAGAGTAAAATGAAAAGAAAGGAACATCCCATTGAGTGCAGCTTTGGACCTTCAAAGCTATTCACATCCATTAGTCTTTCCACCACACCCGTCGACATCCCCAAGTGAAGCAACATCTTCAAATATGAACAACAATATATACTAGATGACTTAAGGAAATTCAAAGCAATCTTAGCTTAAAAGACAGAAATCAGACTTCATTCTGGGCTTCATAGGCACTAGGAAAATTCCTATCACTGAAAATGCATTTTTAAAAGGAATTAAAGTATTTACTATGTTTTAAATTTATATTTCATTTTAAAAATTAGATATATTTTTAGCATGATCAGTTAGTTTATGCTTTGTGCTATCAAAAGTTAGGGTACAAATCAAATGAAATAATGTAGAAATATGTAAGTAGTCTAAAACGTCAAAGTGCCTCCTAATGCTCCAATGAGCACTAATAAATACAATATCTATATGTGCATAGACTTAAATGACTCCATCACTAACAACACAAATTGAAATTTCTATGGCAGTTTAAGGCTTACAAAGTGGTATTTGCACATATTATTTCATTTGGTGCTCACAGCAGTCTAACATTTTTATACCCATTTCATGGATCAGCAAACAGGCCCAGAGAAATTAAGTGACAAGCCCAAAGTCAAATATGTTGGATTTGAACTCAAATCCCTCTTAAATCCTATTTCAACATCCATCCGCCTATACCACATTGTTGATAAACTTGATTTGTCCAAATTAAAATTTATTTAGAGCAATGGTGGGGAGCCTGTGACCTCAAGGCCACATGTGGCCTTCTAGGCCCTTGGGTACAGCTTTTTGACTGAGCCAAGGTTTAAAGAACAAATCCTTCTATTAAGGGGATTTGCTCTGTGAAGTTTGGATTCCGTCAAAGGGCCACACCCAAGGACCTAGAGGGCCACACATGGCCTTGAGGCCACAGGTTCCCCATCTCTGATTTAAAGAATTAGAACTAGACGAGGTAGTAAAATCCCAAACAGTCTTGCTCCCCATCTTCTTCATCCAGCCACCACATATTGCATTCCAGCTGATGCTGAAGGCCTTTAGGGAAGAGCACACCTTGGCTTCATTTGCAGAAACTAAGAAGTCAGATCACATGATGTCCCAGCTGTGGGCATTCCAGCAGCAGCAATTTCATGAACACGGCCTAGGGAAATAATGTGATTTTTCTTTCCACAGATGATCCCATAAACTTACTAATTTCTGTGCATTATTCACTCTAGTTGCTTTTCTTAGCTAAATACTATGCAATCTATGTCTTCCCTAGACTTACACAAGAGACCTTGAGTATGAACTACCAGGCTCATCTGTAAAACCTCTCTTCAAATACCCCCTCTATTAAAGCCCCACTCTAGCAGCTCAGGGGTGGTCATGTATTTTGGATGAGCTCTGGGCAGCACACTATGCAGCCAACATTCTAATCTGCTGTTGCTAAAGAGCCATAGTCAGGAAGAAAAAAAAATAAAAGAAATGTGCACTTTTTCTTAAAAAGAAAAGGGACTAATTATCTACATTTAGGCAAGGGAATATCCGATTTTGTGATTTTGTTGACTAATCAAGTGCATCAGAGATACTCCTGCATTGATTTCCCAGAGGTGTTTGGGAGTTGGTGGGGGGTGGCAGAAGAATGCACAGAACATTCATGCAAATAATTATTACTTGAATCCCTTAAAGGGAAAGAATGACCAGTGGCATTCAGGATTCTTTGCTAGCATCTTCCGCACTGGGGAGCCACTGGAGTGAAATGGGACCGTCCCTTTGGGCGACCATGGGTTTCTGATGCACCTAGTAACAAATGAACACTGGAGTCATTCTTAATTCTCTTTCGTTGTTTCTGATGAGTCATTTGATGCTCTTTGACCTTCACCATGGTTGAAACACCTGATTTACTAATAATTTATTGCTTGAAGCCTCTTTGGGGGTGGGTAACATTCAATATTGTTATAGATAAGGTGGCTAATATGTAACATACAGTAGCTGTAGATAAGCTTTAAACTTTCAACCCTTTGTTCTGGCCGTAAAATGTCAGTTGGACCCATTTTGGTGCTTTTTATTACTGCATCAAAACCATGCTGTGAATTTGTAGCTGCCATAAATGCTTAATGTAAGAGCTCATTGTGCAATAAAGTGTCAGAACACTGTTTTTAAACACGTTTTTAAAGCAACATTTTACAGCTTACATTTTTTCCCACTGCGTCCTATAAAAAGTACAGATTTTCAATGTCACATTCATAATAAGTGCATAATCATTCCTGGGAAAGCAGAGCCTATTGCAACTTAAATGGCTTCTTCTCCAGTCCGTCTACCTCTTCGATTTTTCCTTAGCAAAGGATGTTTACACAGCTGCCTTGCTGGAACAGAAGTGAAGCTGGGAGAGGCAATGCCTACCTGAGGTAAAGACAACTTATCTGGAGTTTATTTTAATTTTTCACCCTTCAACTAATTTAATCTTTAAAAATTAAGAGAGTACAAAGGCAAATAAAAGATGAGCTCTACTATGTTTCTTCCTTTACATTGACCAGGACATTATAAAATAGCTAAATTATAGAGTTTTTTTCTGAAAACACCAATCTGCTTTCAAATTCAAGCATTATCTTTTCTTTTAACCTTGTTTGAACTTGGCTCTTATTTTACTTGGAAACATTTTTTCTTCTTTTCCAGTTTAACTCCCTCTGTTTCTCTTACCAGCTATCAGCTACCAGTTTCTTTGTTCAGTTATTTCAGTCATGTCCAACTCCTTTTGACCCCATCTGGGGTTTTCTTGGCAGAGATACTGGAGAGGTTTGCTATTTTCTTCTCCAGCTCATTTTACAGATGAGGAAACTGAGGCCAATAGGTTTAAGTGATTTGCCCAGGATCACATAGCTAGTGCTATCTGAGATCAGATTCGAACTCAGGAAAATGAGTTTTCCTGATACCAGGCCAGCACTCCATCCACTACACCACCTAGCTGCCTGGTGCTAGCAATGCTTCCACAAAAATTGGGGCAGAATCTTTCTTTCTTCCCCTCTAGATCTGCCCTTTCCCACATACACACAGACACACACATTTCCCCTTTAACTGACAATCATGTTGCAAGGACTTCTGGGTAACAGCTAGCTGTACATGGATTGTAATGAGCAAATTTCTTACTAAGAGCATGACATACACTTGTGCTGATACAAATTGACAATTTCTCCATTTGTAAACTCCTATAATATTTCTCCCAAAGTTCTCTTTTCTTAGGAGAATCATAATATTGTACATCTTTAGGAACCATTATACTTTCCAGTTCCTCTTCCTACTTAGCCTACAACTGGATATAGTCAGGCAATTTGCTTGTTACTGATGATTGAATGTTCATGGACTGGCCCATAATCTTCTTCTGTTCACTCCTCTGTTTGTTCAACCACTACTAAAATACATCCCAACTTGTTCCCAACCCACCTTTTAAACTGCGCACATAAGTTCTCTTTATACGCTCTCTATTCTAGTTAAATCAATTTTCTCCTGGTTCCTCATACACAACACCACTTCCCATCTCCATGTCTTTGTACTGGCTGACTGTCTTGCCAGGAATATATTCCCTTTTCAAATATGAGGCCCTAGTTTCTTTCAAAAGCAACACCTTCTACATAAAGTCTTGCCCAGCTGCAATTGTCTTCTCCCTAAAAAATACCTCATATCCATTTTGCTTTTCATAATGTTCTCTATCTCCTGTTTGGTCATGAATTCGTCTGTTCTCCTTAGATCTGATAGGTAAACTATTCCTTGTTCTTCCAGTTTACTTATAGTATCAGCCTTTATATCTAAAATCATGAACCCATTTTGACTTTATTTTGGTATATGGTATGAGATTTGGGTCTATGCCTAGTTTCTGCCATACTCTTTTCCAGTTTTCCCAGCAGTTTTTTTTTTCAAAGAGTGGGTTCTTGTCCCAGAAGCTGGGGTCTTTGGGTTTATCAAATAATAGATTGCTATGGTCATTGACTACTGTGTCTTGCATATTTAATCTATTCCACTGATCCACCACTATTTCTTAGCCAGTACCAAGCAGTTTTGATGATTGCTGCTTTATAATACAATTTAAGATCTGGAACTGCTAGGCCACCTTCCCCTGCATTTCTTTTCATTAGTTCCTTTGATATTCTGGACGTTTTGTTCTTCCAAATGAATCTTGTTATTATTTTTTCTAACTCCATAAAATAATTTTTTGGTAGTTTGATTGGTATGGCACTGAATAAGTAAATTAGCTTAGGTAGGATTGTCATTTTTATTATATTAGCTCTGCCTACCCATGAGCAACTGATGTTTTTCCAATTATTTAGATCTGATTTTATTTGTGTGAAAAGTGTTTTGTAATTGTGTTCATAGAGTTCCTGGGTTTTTTGGGATAGACTCCTAAATATTTTATAATGTCTACAGTAAGTTTAAATGGATTTCTCTTTCTATCTCTTGCTGTTGGGCTTTGTTGGTAATATATAGAAATGCTGATGATTTATGTGGGTTTATTTTATAGCCTGCAACTTTGCTAAAGTTGTTTATTATTTCAAGTAGTTTTTTACTTGATTCTCTAGGATTCTCTAAGTATATCATCATGTCATCTGCAAAGAGTGATAGCTTTGTTTCTTCTTTGCCTATTCTAATGCCTTCAATTTCTTTTTCTTCTCTTATTGCTAAAGCTAACGTTTCCAGTACAATATTGAATAACAGTGGTGATAATGGACATCCTTGTTTCACCCCCGATCTTATTGGAAATGCTTCTAGCCTGTCCCCATTACATATAATGCTTGCTGAAGGTTTTAGATAGATGCTATTTATTATTTTAAGGAAGACTCCATTTATACCTATGCTTTCTAGTGTTTTTAATAGGAATGGGTGTTGTATTTTATCAAAAGCTTTTTCTGCATCTATTGAGATGATCATGTGGTTTCTGTTGGTTTTGGTGTTGATATGCTCAATATGCTGATAGTTTTCCTAATATTGAACCAACCCTGCATTCCTGGTATAAATCCTACCTGGTCATAGTGTATTATTCTTGTGATAAGTTGCTGTAATCTACTTGCTAGTATTTTGTTTAAAATTTTTGCATCTATATTCATTAGAGAAATTGGTCTATAATTTTCTTTCTCTGTTTTGACTCTTCCTGGTTTAGGTATCAGCACCATATTTGTATCATAAAAAGAATTTGGTAAGACTCCTTCTTCACCTATTTTCCCAAATAGTCTATATAGTATTGGAATTAATTGTTCTTTAAATGTTTGATAGAATTTGCATGTAAATCCATCTGGCCCTGGAGATTTTTTCCTAGGGAGTTCATCAATGGCTTGTTCAATTTCTTTTTCTGAGATAGGGTTATTTAAGTATTTTACTTCCTCTTCTGTTAATCTGGGCAATTTATATGTTTGTAAATATGTATCCATTTCACTAAGATTGTCAAATTTGTTGGCATATAGTTGGGCAAAATAATTCCTAATTATTGTTTTAATTTCCTCTTCCTTGGTGGTAGCTTCACCCTTTTCATTCTTGATACTAGTAATTTGGTTTTCTTCTTTCTTTTTTTAAATTAAATTAACCAAAGGTTTATCTATTTTATTGGTTTTTTCATAAAACCAGCTCTTAGTTTTATTTATTAGTTCAATAGTTTTCTTAATTTCAATTTTCTTAATTTTTCCTTTGGTTTTCAATATTTCTAATTTGGTGTTTAATTGAGGATTTTTAATTTGTTCTTTTTCTAGTTTTTTTAATTGTATGCCCAATTCATTGATGTCCTCTTTTTTATTTTATCTATGTAAGCATTTAGAGAAACTGCTTTTGCCGCATCCCATAAGTTTTGGTATGTTGTCTCATATTGTCAGAAATACTATTCTTAAAGAGTATTGCCAATCCTTTTCATTCAGCAAAAGTTTAGATTCTATAAGATTGCCGTTTGATCACATCCAACATTTAAAAGAATTGCTCTGGGTCAAGTTTAAAGATGATTATCAAATTTGAGGGAAATATTTCATAGCCTACAACAAAAGAGTGTATTGTATGATTATTTTCCCCTTGTGCCCCTGAAGCTCATTGAGGTAGTCTTCACTGTCTTTTAAATCCCAAAGTCAGTATCAAGTTAATTGAGCTTTTCAAAGTCAACAATGGCCTTGTGGAGTGGCATGAGTCACCAGATCAACTCCCCAGAACTATGGGTCTACCTAGAGGAGTATGTTTTCCCATATATCATACTTTCATTTAAAGACCATTCTTTTTCAGCAAGTACCATGAAGGAAGCCTTCTCTACCTTCCAAAGCCTCTGAAAACATGGAAATGAGATGGTGATTTATTCTTCCTCAGAGGGAATGCAGTTATGAGAGTGTTTTTGAGGTCCAAGAAAACAGCCAATTCCAAAATGCCAAGGAGATGTAAAGAAAACACAGAGAAGATAATGACAACCAAAAAAGAGTCACTTTTACACTTTACTCAAGTTTTTTTTTTCTTTTTTCTTTTTTATGAGCAAATGGCAGGATCAGTTTAATATGTATGAAGCTGGCAAAATACTTCTTTCTATGTGAGATGCTGAGGTAGCATTTGGATTTTTTAAGTGTTTCCTTGTCAGCTAAGGCAGGGCCATCACAATCAAACTGTTTTCTAAAAAGTTCTCTTGCCGCAAAAGCATAAGAAGTTTTTGTTTTGTTCCTACCCACCTACTGACTCCTTGCCACCTGAAGCCCTGTCTGTTGTGAGACAGAGTTCTCTGAAAAACACAGATGTGTATGAAAACTCACCCAAATAAAGACCAGAAAGGAGAAGCACTAACCCGAACTTCTGTCTATAATCTGGTTTTTAGTAATCCTACCCTCTCACGATGCCACAGAATGAATGCTGTCATTTGGCGTCAGAGAACCTGGCCTCAAATCTTATCTGTGCCACTTAGTATCTATGCAGTCTTGGGAAAGTTATGTTTACCTTTCTTCAGCTGGAAAATTAAGAGGGCTGGGCTAGATGACCACAAAGACTATTCCTATCTCTCAACCTGTGGGAGCAGCGATCCTTCATAAGTTGATGAGAACTTTCCTCACAGAATGAAAGTGCTGAATTTTTTCTACTTTAAAAATTATATTATATACTGGATTGACAGTGCAAGGTAATAAACTATTACTTCAGTAATCAGGAATGAACATTAGAGTCACTCTGAATTCTCTCGGACTAGTTTTGCTGCATAATTTGATATTCTTTAACCTTAGACATGGTTAAAATGTTAGAATCAGTAATAATTTATTTTCTGAAGCATCTTTGGGGTGGGTAATATTCAATATGCTTATATGTAGTGTGGGAAAAAAATAAAATGAACTTCCCTTTATGGCATAAGCATAGAAGTCTTCTGAGATTGAGAGCTAATTAAAGAGATGATATTATGAGAAAGAAAGAGCCAGGCCTAAAATCTCCCGTTTTGCATTTTAACATAGTGGTACATGGGACAATAGGTTTAGTTATCTTACCTAAATTCTCAAAGGTGTAAAAAGTACGTGCTCCTAAAATATCAAGGAAAATTCCTTACCCTCCCCCTGTGAGAGGAAATGGCAATATATAGCTAGCACTGAATGGGAGAAACAATTTCGCTGGGAAGAGCCCTTAGAGGACCTGGAAATCTCAATATGGTAAATGCTAATATCACAACACTAATGATATTCCAGACACTTTCAGGTATAAGTAGGTGAGGACTCTCTCTACCATCCCCTTGAGTGCGGAGCAAAGATTCAATCTGGAGTGTTCAAGAAATTTTTTCTATAATGATTACAATGGTTTAATTATATTCCATGATCTCCTATGGAGGTATTTTTTAGTCACTTTGTAAAGTCCAAACTTTTAGGCACTTAGGGATATAAAAAGACATTACAAATTATATGATCACATATTAATCTAAGGAAGGAATTAGGAGAGAGAAGTAACTTTTGCTTTAATATGGACTCATATCCATGGATATTACCTCTGTCCCTATCATTTTCTCATCTGCAAAAGAAGAGATTAGTACCTATTACTTTCCAGGGATGAGAGCAAGAAAAATGAAATATTCCTTAGGAAGACACCTTAACTCTTCCAAGGAAAATTTTAATTATTAATATTTCAAACGAATTTTTTTCAAAATTGCTAAGTGCCATAAAAGTACAAGTATTATTTTAGTTTCTAGATCTGAGTCTTGTATGGAGTAGATGCTTTCTAATTGCTCATTGTATAAATGAATGAATTTCAGAGTCATAGCTAATTATATCTGTTGTCTATTGGTTCCATAATTGGAAGGAGAAATACTAGGATACATATCTGGTTTGTGTAGAGCAATGTCTGCCACATTCATTTTTTCAGGCTTGAAACAGTACTAATGCAGTACTGATGGCATCCTGAAACCCTAGATACTAAATGATTCATCCGGTGTCCACCATGATGTATTTCATACTTCAGGAAGGTAAAATAATTGTGAATTTTTTTAGTCCCACATATTGATTTTATAAAAATAATTTTAACACTAGATTGATAATAAAAATAAAAATAATATCTTGAATTGGTATAATACCTTTAATTCAAAGAGCTTGAAGCTTTCAAAGGGAATGAACAATTGTGGGAATTAGTTTTAGCCCTTAAAGGGTTGGAATTTCCCATACTTTATGAAAAAATAAATATTTCAGTTCTTTCATAACTGAAGCATGTTAAGCATTTCCATAGCATGTGCCACTAACCACTGGCATTGCTATATTCTATGAAAATAGAAAAGAAGATAACAGAAAGACAAGACACTCACTCACACACACACACATTTTAATGCAGTAAACGGAATGTGGGTTTGCCTTCAGCCTGTTGACTCCTGTTCTTTTACCTCAACAGATAGATTGTCCTAATTAGTGCTTAAATAAATTTTGAATTCTGCCCAAATGTCATGAATTAGAATATTTATTGTATCTTCAAAACAAATGATATTTCCCTGGAGCACTGAGAGAACTGAATCCTTGGATTGTAGTCTTTGGAATTCCTGGATTATGACACTTGCTCAGAAGTTGGTTATATTTTGTGGCTTTATACTTCTGGATGCTTAAATAAGCCTCTTTTGATGTAAAGCCTTTTCCCATTGGTATTAACATGCAGGGGCTATGATACTTAAAAATGCTCTTTTGCTTTTGTAAAAAGTGAATTTGTCACTTGGAACACCACTGCAATATAAACAGAACAGCTAAAGTTGTGTTTTGATTAAACATCTTCGAGATGATAGTTGCTGGATACCATAAACTAAATGAATTATTGGAACCTTTGTGAAACAACATATGAATAATTTCTCTCAAGCACTCTGTCTTATTATTCTATTAGTGCAGCGTGGTTTCTCTTGGATTTGATTTGCTCTTAGCCAATGAGGAACTCCTGAGCTCAGTATACCAATCAGCTGTAATTCAGCCAGCATTATGACAGTTTAAGAATCAGCTTTACAGCTTAATATGCCAATGGTTCACTACCACACATCAGTTAAAAACTGAGTCCTAATCTGCTGATGGACCGTTCAAGTGAATTGCTAGACACTAGGACAGGAAGCAGAGCAGGTGGCTATGGTCTTAATTAAATAAAGAGCTGGGATCAATTAGATCAGCTTACCTTTTACAATTTTAGCCACACAGTTTCCTTCCTTCCTTCCTTCCTTCCTTCCTTCCTTCCTTCCTTCCTTCCTTCCTTCCTTCCTTCCTTCCTTCCTTCCTTCCTTCCTTCCTTCCTTCCTTCCTTCCTTCCTTCCTTCCTTCCTCCCTTCCTTCCTTCCTCCCTTCCTTTATTTATTTCTCTCTTCAGTGGAGGCTGGATAAGTCTCTGATTGTAGGGGCAGTTTCAGCTATTAGCTTGTTGGGTGTTTTGGAAGAGCTCAGTATTCCCAGGGATCTTGTGTATTTTTCTTTTCTTTTTTTAGGAAGGGAATAAAATGGGGTAAGAGAGGGTGGAGCTGTCCAGTGTGTCATATTTGTCCCTTCCACTGTGCTTGATAATTTAAAAACAGAGAGTCCTGCATTGTAAAGATCCAGAGCTCCAGAGCTTCCCAGTCTCAGCACAGGGTATATTATTAGGCTACAGTACATCAGAAGGCTTGGTGGTAGCCACAGAATCAATATTCAAACCTCAAGCTGTAATAGCTCCTGGATCCTTAACCCACTAAATCCACTGGTGAAATTTGAATGACAGACCTGGACATTTTGCCATGGGCCTAAGCTTTCTAATAGAAGTAAATGACTCCAAAAGGAAAAGAAAGGAAAAGCCTCACATTGCTGCTTAAGACATCTCAGTTGGTTCAGCTTTTGGAACACTGTCATTCTTCTTGCTCTTTCCTCTCCTGGGTTATGTAGAGAGGATTCATCAGGATGGAGGGCAAATCACTTTTGAAAGCAAGGCAGAGGTTTTCTTATTGATCAGAGTGGCAGATGGAATTAGCTGTAGTTGTTTGCTTGGCAAGACTTCTCTGGGTCAATTTCATCTCAGTATTCTCAATTAGAACCTCAAATAGAATAGCAAAAATGGATAGAAAGGGAACTTGGGTATGTGGGTAGACTAAACACCTTATCATTTTTCTCCCTTAAAAAGCTATTTGGGAGGGATACTGTCAAGCCTCAAAGGCTTAGAGTGTACATGCTTTGAAAATAAAAAAGAAATAACATGAGAAGAGAAAGGAAATTACACAGATGCTTGATCAAAAGCTTTATGCAATTAGTGGGGCCAAACTAAATTTTAACCCACTCCTTTGTTTAAAGTGTCAAGCCTTGCTATGGGGAACAAGAGGAATCCATATACAAAGATTTACCTCATGGTCAAATGTTCCATGCCACATGTCACCAATTTTTTTTTTTTGGTAGAACAGGCCTGATTCAGACCAGCCCTCTGGTAGGTTAGATTTGATATTGGAATGAAATGAGACACTCATCACCCATCTGACAGTGAATAGGTTTATTTAGCCATACAGATCCACAAGGACACTGGGTTGATTTTGCAGACAGCAGCTTTTTGGTGTTGATCATGCTGTTGGTCCAAAAGCATCAGAGAGGAAACTGGAGCTTTTGCTAACCTTTTGTATTCATGTGTCTACAAATCCATGTCAAAAGGCTGACTCTTAGTCCCATGAGCCAATCAAGTCTTAATGACAGTTTCAATATCCCTTAAAGAAAAAAACAAAAACAAAAACAAAAAACTAATAAAAAAAAATTAGTTGAACCTACATGGGGTAAGGCCTTAGAAAAAGCCAGTCTATACTACATGGAAAGGTCCCAGGAAATATTGTTCCTGTCACTCTCCTGAAAAGGCA
Organism: Phascolarctos cinereus; assembly: GCF_003287225.1. NCBI lineage: Eukaryota > Metazoa > Chordata > Mammalia > Diprotodontia > Phascolarctidae > Phascolarctos > Phascolarctos cinereus. Next base: position 400,915,573 of record NW_027555625.1, on the reverse strand, counting down.
TTTCACCTCCACTCTAGAACCATGTTTACCTTTACCTGAAGAAACACTGAGACCAATTTGGGAGAGTCAGTCTTCTTTGCCTGCTGTCTTTTCAAAGAGTAAACCCTAAATAATCAATTGACACAGGAAGTGAAATACATACGCAATTTTACATTCATGTGTATACACACATACCTTGATGTATGTATACACACATACATTCACATATATGCATATAAAATCATAGTGTGCAATCCAAAAGAAATACTCCTTTCCTTAAAAAAAGTACTTTCTCTACTTTTGACTTTAGCCCCTCAAATATTAGCTTAGAAAATAAATATATATCTTTTTCCACCCTTTGCATGATAAAGGTTTCAATAAATGTGCTATCTAAGAAGAAACTCACTGTCTATTCAACATAGTCAGATGCAATGATTTGGCATCTCTCTGGAAAGATGCACTGATTGGCCAAGATAGCTTTGATTTGCACCAAGACTAGAGCCTCAATATTGAAAAAAAGTTATTTGATAAATGTGTGTTTTTCTATTTTGCTTAAAAGGAACTTATTATGTGTGCAGCTGCTTTCGGAACGAAATTAATGCTGAAGTGAAGCTCTGTATTACAAAGTAAAATGGGGCCTGCTCTCTGATATTAGACTGAAAGGCATTGTGATGCAGCAGGAAGATTGAACTTTGACCACTTCAAGAACACTGATTCATATAATAATAATAATAAAAAAAGGCAAGAGAAAAGCTTTAAAAATGCTAACATCTATTTGAAGTGAGGTGATCTGCAGTCCAGAAAACAGCATTTCATAAATACACTAAAATGAATTGTCCCAAAGAGACAGGCACTAAGATATGTAGCGTCACCATAGATCTTTAAACTTTTTTAAAGAAGTAATTCAATGGCACAGTGTTAGGTCTGGAGTCAGGATGATCTGAATTCAAATACAGCTGTAGACACTTACTAGCTGCGTTCCCTGGGCAAGTTACTTAACTTCAATTTCCTCAACTGTAAAATGCTGATATTATCAGCACCCCAAGTTGTGGTAAGATCAAAAGAGATAAGATTTGAAAAGCATTCAGCACACAGTAGGCACTATATAAATGCTTATTCCTTCCCCTCCTTTACCACCTCCACCTCATTTTTTAAAGTGACACAAAATGTCAAATCCACAGGTAGAATGAGCTCCTGTCCACCAGAGAGCTCAGGTCATGAACCACCTAGATTATTTACATCCTGAATTCGGGGGGAAACTTTCCCAAATCATTCAAATTCAATTGGGCTTAGTCTAGTCTGCAACTGTGCTGCTCTGCTCCAAACAAATGCTCTTCTGGCTTAACAGGGATGAGAGCACTCAGGGCACAGAGCTGATGTCCAAAGAGAATTTTAATGTGCAGAGAGGAAAAGAAAAAGAGAGAGGAGGAAAAAGGCTCACTCTTCAATGTCAGGAATTGCTCTCTAATGGATCTACCTTTGAATCAAAGTTTGATGGCTGACTGGCACGTGGTGAGCGCTGCTCCTAGCTCATGAAGGGCTGATACCAAAGCAAACCCCGTGCTGATCAGATGCACTGTATCAGTCTCTTTGACAGTCTAGAAAAAGAGGTTTGGGGGAATTGTTTGTAATGTGCTGAGGCACTTTCTTTTCCCTGTGGTCAAATTAACATTTTTAAATGGCCAGTAACTAGGGAAAAATGTTGTTAAGGAGAATTCCCTTCCAGCAAAAAAAGAATCATTTTCATCATTCTGAAGTTCAACATTTAGGGACGGGCACATAGTTTTTCTTTGTTTCACAGGCACTTTCCTGATAAGCATGAAATACGAAAAGCCCTAGAGGAAGACCCACAGGACATTGAGTGGAACCTCTCTGGAGAATCTAATGGAGAACATGGAGAAGATTTACTCAGGAAATGAAGCCATGGATGTCTTGTATGAGATATAACAGGAGAGGGAATAATCACATGAAGAAAGTCATAGATCCATATAGAATACATATTAAATGCCTCCCAAATATAATGATTTCTCTGGGGAAATGTGAATTATCACATTCATCTAGCTCTCATGTATTCTTGTGATATAAATACCTGGTTGGACTGAAAGAAAATGAATAGGATGAAAGACACTTAACTTGGCTTATCTTATAAGTGATGCTGTATAAGCACCGTTACTTTCAAAGGTTATTGTACAACAGCCTTTGACTTCTACTTCTGAAAGACTTAGTTTAGCCATGTCTAGTGAATTCCAGGGCTCAAGTCTCTTAAGATGATACTTCCTTTGTACCACTGTCCTTACATTGGACACTTATTTATTCTTAAGAATAAGCACATAACAGTCGGAGATACAGATGTTAATCAGAGCCTTCCAGAAATGTGTTTGTAGGGAAAAAATGTGGAGATACAATTTATATTTCTGACATGGAGGGGCTCTGGGCATCTTTGATTGATAGATCTGGCCATCACTGGTCTCTACCAGGTCTATAGCCTCTGGATACAACTGCTGTGCTAGATATGTTATCTTTCTGATTTTGTGCTACTCTATATGTAGTCTCCACTGGACATTGCTTTCTCAGATGCTGCCAAGCATAGCTCCCACTGGGTACATGGCTGTGAAGTATCTCTTGGCTTAAGCCGTCATTAGGTAGAGTGCCATCCCTCCTTTATGAGAAGAATGGGCTTTGACAAACTCTTTTATTTAAAAACCAAAGGCCCTCATTCCCCCAATAGTTCTTTTAGAAGAACAGTCACATAGCCAGGGATCTATATAAGCCTTCTTAGGATGGTAGATGGGGGAAATTCTTTTTTTTTTTCCTATTATGAGACTTGTATTATTCTATTCAAATCTTAGCTATAAAACCTATCATTTCCAACAAAAGATTCTTTCTCTCAGGAGCAACTTAGGACAAAGGGAAAAAGGCATATAGCTAAGCAATGAGTCTTTCCATGCTTGTCTGTCCTTTTGACTTGATTCAACTGTAGTTTATAATGAGTTCCATATCCTTCTAGTTTTAAAGTCTGAAGGTCATAAACTCATTTTGATTGTCATCCATATAAAGGTTACTCACCAAGAGCTATCAAATACCCTGCAGTCCTTCAGTCCTTCAGGTCTCTAATCTACAAGTGCTGTAGTACTCTTCCCAAAAGAAGAGTGGGCAGGAGAAAGTCACAAACATAAAGGAAAATTCAGTGGGCAAAATCATTTCCTCTTTTATCTGTCTATTCATGTTTCTGGCCTTTCATATCCAGATAAGCATAGAAAGGCTAATGGGGTTTGATCTCACCATTACCCTTAATAGTTTAAAAGCCCTTTAAACTATTTACCCAAAAAACATACACCAGTGAAACTCCAGGAGAGTGAGCGTTAACACTGCTTTATACAATTACAAGCCTTTTTCACAATCAAATAGTTGGTTTTTATGTTTTGAGCCTCCCAGAAAACTTATCACTTTTGCTGACAACAGCTGTTATAATGAGATCTGTGGAAGCCACTCCCTCATAGAGCCCCTAAATATATTTCTTAACAGTTCACCAGCATTGTTTCCCTGTAGAGACCTCAAATCTCTAATGCATTGAATTCTGATGTGTAAGTTAGGCAAGATCAATATATCAATCAGATAGTAAATGCCTACTAAGTGCTAGGCACCATTCTAAGTGTTGGGGATACAAAAAGAGGCAACAGACAGTCCCTACCCACAAGGAGCTTACAATCTAATGGAGGTGATAACATGCAAACAAATGTATACAAAGCAAGATATGTGTGTATAATATATTTATACATCATATATAGAAAATAAATAGGAAATAATTAATAGAAGATAGTCACTGGAATTAAGAAAGAGTGGAAAAGGAAAACACTAAAATTAAGAGGGGTTGGGGAAGGCTTTCTATAGAAGCTAGAATTTTAATTTGGATTTAAAGGAAGACAGGGAGGTTAATAGTTGAAGTGAAGGAGGGAGAGCATTCTAGGCATAGTAGACAGCCAGAAGGAATGCCTGGAGCTGAGAACTGGAGTGTCTTCTTTATAGAATAGCCAGGCTACTGTCACTGTATAGAACTCCTGGTAGAGAGTAAGGTTTAAGAATGCTAGAAAAGTACATGTTGGCTAGGTTACAAAAGGCTTTGAATGCCAAATAGAGTGTGGCTCCTGGAGGCAACAGGAAGTCACTGGAGTTTATTGAGGGGGGTAGGAGACATGATAGGACTATATTTCAGGAAAAACTCACCTTAGTTGTTGAATGGAGGGTGACTTAGAGTGGGAAGAGACTTGAGGCAAGCAGACCCGCCAACAGACTATTGAAACAGTCCAGGCATGAGATGATAAAGGACTGGACTAGAATGGGGGGCAGTGTCAGAGGAGAAAAGAGGGTATGTTCAAGAGATGTGGAAAGGTAAAATCAACAGGCCTTATCAACAGCTTGGGTATGGAAGGTGTGAGAGAATGAGGAAACCAGGATGATTCCTAAGTTATGACCCTGAGGACCTGGGAAGATGGTGTTGCCCTTAACAGTAACAGAGAAAATAGGAAGGGGAGGTGCAGAAAATGTCTCTCTCCCCTTTACCCCAGTCCTTGAACAATAGGCCATTAACTTTTAAAGAAAAAAAGGTATTTTTAAGAGGAAGAGAAAGGGAAAAAGAAAAAGAAAGGAAAATGAGAGGAAGCATAAAACAATGAGACATTCAAAAGCTACTTATGAAAGACAGTCATTACTTTCCAGTTGGTACTCATGTTCCTTTCATATGGAAGAGCACTACTGATATAGTAGAAAGAATGCTGAACTTAACTTTAGGAGAACTGAATGTGAACCCCAGTTCTGATATTGATTAGCAGTGTGAAACGTAGGGGAGTTATTTAAACCTCTCTGTGCCTCACTTTTTCCATATGCAAAGTGATGCTAAAATGCCTGTCCTACCTACCTTAATGGGTTGTCATAAGGTAAATGCTTTGCAAAATATAAAATGTGGCACTGTAAATAATGGCTATTATTGTACCTGTGCCATGAGTCTTCTATTATTTTAGGTCACTCTGCCCCCTTTGATTTGACCAAAACAAGTAAAATATAGTAATGGTTTGCAGAATTCAAAATAAGAAGGAAACGATGAGTTTCAGTCCAGAAATCCAGCTTCTCCTTAAGGAGTGCAAGATTAGCTATTGGTAAAATTATATAACAGATACATTTTGTTTTTGATTAGCTGAAACTGTTTTCTGTACTTTTTTCTCCTTTCCAACTACTCAATGTTCCCCCATTGCCCTATTAATAATTGCATTGGAAGAAATACTCAACAAATAATTCACACTAAGATGTGTAACCCAAGTTACTAGAAGTTGTGACTTTCCCACATGTGTTCTATAAGCTTGTGCCTATTTCCCCCTGAACTCTGTATCCACTTTTAGGACAGTGTGTCACATAATTTGTGGGATGTTTTAAATGAACTATTCTTACTGTACTACCTTAGAAAATATTCCTTTCTAAAAGCTGGCTGAATAAAATTGTTCTCAATTGATAATCATAAGGAAAAGTACATTGGAGGGTATTAAGTCAATATACTCAAATATTTGAATGGATCAGTGATCTCATTGATTTGTGAATTCTCCCCCAAAATGAATTGTAGGTCACCACCCATCAATTTCAGTTGACCCTTTGAAACAGGCCCATGTTCTACCATAGGGTGACTACTAGGGATCTACTAAGCCTACTTGAGAAAGATTCCTCACATTCTCCTAACATTTCAAGGGTTCAGTGGAGCATTTGGCTCTCTATGTGTCATTACTTGTTTTTGATATGAGATCATTCCATTTTCTTCTTATACCATATACTTTCTTGATGATATCTTTTACTGTTGTTCTTCTTCAGAGTTCTTTAGTATATGTATCATACCCTGAGCATACCAGGGATGTGATAGTAAATGTTTAACAGCTGGCTCTCCAAAAAAAATATCATGACACACTTTTAAATTTAATATCTGCATTCTAAACATTTTTAGCATCCCTTTATTGAGTCTAGAAAATCAACAAAGCAATAAATCAATCATGATTTGTAGTGTTTTATGATTTCTGAGATGTGAATGCTAACACTAGAAATTTAAAAATTGGCCCCTGTGAGTCAATAGAAGCTGGTTCTAATACACTCCCGGTGCATACCCACTATATACCTCTCCATTTCCCTCTATTCAATACTTATTTTTAATTCTTCAGAGGCAGCTGTCACTCATGTTTCACTGCCATACAGCAATGGGAGTAGAATATTAGTGTTAAAAAAATGGGCATTTGCTTTCATGAGAAGCTTATGGTCAGTAATAACAAGAGCTAACATTTATATAATGCTTTAATTTTTCCAAAGCACATTACAAATATTATTTCCTTTTATCCTCACAATACCTCTTAAGGGGTAGGTGGTGTTAGGACCATTACAACTTTACAGATGAGGAAAGATAGGTTAAGTGATTTGCCCACGGTAATAGTGAGTATCTGAGCCTAGATTTGAACTCAAGTCTCTCTGACTTCAGCACTTTATCCGCTGAGATATATAGCTAGTTACATAAGTTAAGAAACTTTAAATTTCTCTCATGGCAAACCAGCTTACTCCTCTATATCTGTACTGTGTGAGCCAGTTATGTATACTGATAGACAACCTTTATAAGGTACTCCTCCAAATGCATGTTGAAATCTGAGTGAGAGACACTCTCCAAGTTTTTTTTTTTAATGTAGATATAAAGGCCTCCTCCTTTGAGTGATTTTTTATTTATTTCAAGTAGTTTTGCATTGTTCTGGGGCTTGTTGAAATCAACACAATGTCATTTGGAGGAACTCACTATCTGAAGGGAATCCAACTGCGACTTCTATTTTGCATTGTTTCTCCTTCAGATAGACATATACATAAGGGAAAAAAAAGATCACAGGGAAAGACATTTGCTTAAATCAAGTCAAGCTGACAACTATTTATTTAGCTCCTACTACGTGGTAGATGGGAGTATAAAGAAAAGCTAAATACAACCCCTGATCTTAAGGAACTCACATCTAGCTGGAGAGAATTATGAACAAATAAGATATATGCAAGATAAATTAGGGACAAGCCCAGAGGGAAGGCTTAATATAAAGGAATAAATCTCATAGTGGAATTTCAAGCAATATGGTAGTAAAATATTTGGGGGCAGAAAGACTTCCATGTTTTTTCTTTCCATAGAAGCTTATTATAATATTGTGATATGAATTGCAGACATGATATTCCAGTAGAGAGGCAAGGTTGTGATAAAAAGTTGGAGGGGATTCCCTCTCCCTCCAAAAAAGATTTCAAACACCTCTATATTTTATGGCACTCAGAATCCTATCAAAATGAAGTGTGGTAAGCTTTTCCTATAGCACAAATATAATTCTTTCATGGAAGAGTATAAATGACAAACATTCTACATGCTCTCTTATTTGGCATATTATGCCTTTACTTCCTGGAGACAATGCAAATGAAGAAATGACTGTTTTCTGAATTATTTATGAATTGGAGTTGCCTGGAATTTAGAATAAACTTTGTGACCTTTGGAAGTTCACCAAAGTCCAAAAAGATGTGATTTTTAAATGATATTGAAAAGTAGTTCCATCAAGTTGGGTTTCGCCAAAAAAATTAGCAAGCAAAACCAGATGTGAAAAGTTCAACAGACCCATTCTGTTATCTGGGTCTGAAGTTCCTAAGGAGGAGAAATGGGAGAGGGGGGTTTGTTGTTATTGCTATCTAATTTTGTGTGTGCATGTGAGAGAACAATGTCATTTTTCCCCCTCCTAGCATTTCCAGTTCAGATACTGATGATGAGATGTCAAGGCTTGTAATACATCCCTGAGCGGAAGGCTGTGGCTTCAGTTCTAGGAGTCAAAACCACTATCTCCCTCTCTTATATTCTAATCACAAATGCTCATCACTGCATTGCTTGAAAAATCCATTACTGCACCTTTGCATTCAAATGCACTGCTATGTTTGTTGAACAGCCTGTCTTTCTTGAAAGATTAGAATCTGACACAAGTCCTCTATCTTCTTAAATTCTGGAATGTTGTGTGTCTTTTAAAAAAAACTTCTTTCCTGCATAATAGCCAGCTTTGGCCTGATAGATACACATTGTTGGGAAATCCTAACTACTTCTTGTATTATGGAAATACCTGTTTTATTCCATAAATTAAAAATAAAATTTAGAAAAAAGGTAAAGGTATAGTGACAGAGCTAGGATTAGACCCTAGGTTCCCTGCCCCTTCTATCTTAATAAACTATATACGGGAATAAAAAGGCAAGACTATCAAAGGAATTAATTAAAAAAAATGCAAAGGAAGGTAGCCTAGCCACCCCAGCTCTAAAACTGTATTATAAAGCAGCAATCATCAAAACTATTTGATACTGGCTAAGAAATAGAGTGGTGGATCAGTGGAGTAGGTTAGGTATGAAAGACACAGTAGTCAATGACTATAATAATCTACTGTTTGATAAACCCCAAGACTCAAGCTTCTGGTATAAGCACTCACTATTTGAGAAAAACTGCTGGGAAAACTGGAAAAGAGTATGACAGAAACTAGGCATAGACTAATATCTCACACCGCATACCAAGATAAGGTCAAAATGGGTACATGATTTAGACATAAAGGGTGATACCATAAGCAAATTAGGAGAGCAAGGAATAGTTTACCTGCTAGATCTATGGAGAAGGGAAGAATTTATGACCAGATAAGACCTAGAGAACATCATGAAATGCAAAATGGATAATTTTGATTACATTAAATTAAAAAGGTTTTGCATAAAGCCAATGCAACCAAGATAAGAAAGAAGGAAGAAAGCTGGGAAATAATTTTTTATAGCCAGTGTTTCTGATAAAAGCTTCATTTCTCAAACATATAGAGAAGTGAATTAAATTTATAAGAATACAAGTCATTCCCCAATTGATAAAGTCAAAGGATATGAACAGGCAGTTTTCAAATGAAGAAATTAAAGCTATCTATAGTCATATGAAAAAATGCTCTAAATCACTATTGATTAGGGAAATGAAAATTAAAACAACTCTGAGATACCAACTCACACCTATCCAATTAGCTAGTATTACAGAAAAGGAAAATGATAAATGTTGGAGAAGATGTGGGAAAATTAGAACATTAATGCATTGTTGGTGGAGTTGTGAACTAATCCAACCATTCTGAAGAGCAATTTGGAACTATGCTCAAGGGGCTATAAAATTGTGCATACTCTTTGACCAGTAATACCATTACTAGGTCTGTATCACAAAGAGATCATAAAAAAGGGGAAAGGACCCACACGTAAAAAACTATAGCAGCTCTTTTTGTGGTGGCAAAGAATTGGAAATTGAGAGGATGTTCACCACCTGGAAATAGCTGAACAAGTCATGGTATATGAATGTAATGAAGCACTATTATTCTATAAGAAATGAGGACCAGGTAGATTTCAGAAAAACCTGGAAAGTCTTACATGAACTGATGTGAGTGAAGTAAGCAGAACCAGGAGAACATTGTACACAGTAACAGCCACATTGTGCAATGATCAGGTGATCGACTTAGCTCTTCTCAGCAATACAGTGATCCAAGACAATTCCAAAAGACTCAATGTAGAAAATGCTATCCACATCTGGAGAAAGAACTATGGAGTCTGATGTAGATTGAAGCATACTATTTTCACTTTTACTGTTGTTTTTCCCTTTCTTGCAGGTTTTCCCTTTTGTTCTGATTCTTCTTTCACAACATGACTAATGTGGAAATATGATTAATATGATTATACATGTATAGACTGTATTAGGTTGCTTGCTGTCTTGAGGAGGGGTGGGGGAGGAAGGGAGAGAGAAAATATTGGAACTCAAAATCTTATAAAAATGAATGTTGAAAACTATCTTTACATGTAATTAAAAAAAATACTATTATATGAAAAAATTACTGGTCTAATCCTTGTCCTTATCTCTGGGAAATCTTAAAATGTACACAAAGTGAGTTATTATAATTATTTTTTTATTATTTATTTAAGAAACAGAAAATAGAGGTTAAGAAGAAAAAGAAGGGAAATTCCTCTGAAGGGAAACTGAAAGGCTAGAATGTTGCAATTTTAGTACATCAAAGGTGGTAAACTCTGGTTGGGAGTCTTATCCCTCCTGAAAGTGGCAGATGAACAACAGAATTTGGATCCCAAAGCCCTTATGGGCTGAAGAATGAATCAATGTTATTAGCATAAAACTGACTTTAGCACTCTAAGAATCCACAGTTTTGCTGGCATGGAGATTATCCAAACAATTCATTAATTGTACCACACATAAGCTTTGAGAATTTTTATCCAAATCCCACTTTTCATAAATGGATCTCAGGTGTAGGAGAAGGAATACATTTAACCCTCAAGGTTCTAGGAGTAACCCTGAGAAGTTGGGAGTGATTCTCTAATGTCATAGACTTAAGCTCCCCACCAATGTGCTTCTCTTCTCCCGCAAAGATTATCATTTGAGAAGCATTTTAGTCAGCCAGCCTTAAGTAGCTTTTAGAAAAGGTTATTTACTAAGGCATTACAATAAGAACAATTTTTATGAAATCCTACCAAATTCCGTGATCCGTTCTCCCACAATTACATGCAGAATCCAGGGGAAAGTAGGCTTAAGTTTAGGAAGCATATGTGGCAAGGTCACAACTCCCAGATGTTGGAAATCTTTTTTCCTCCCACTTATGGGATACTCAAGATATTCCCATTAAACATGCTGTAGTTTCCTTGCTGGGCTTCTAGTAAATATGTGAATATGTGACCAGTCTGTCCTGGGCTCCTAAAGCAGACATTGCTATCAGCTAATCTAGAAATGTTTCTAGGATGCTAATGGGAAGTCCAACAACTGCTAGAGCTATACTGGAAGCTACTAAGGTCCTCTTTCAGTCAAAGAAGAGGGGAATGAGGGGAAGATGTATGCCAAGGCTGAAGCTGAAGCCTCTCCCCTCACCCAAGGAGGTTTCTGCTTAAGAGTTTTACCAGAAAACCAAGCATTCTCCAGCCTCTCAAATGACTTCCTTTTCAACTAGCTTGATAATTTATGGTTTCTCAACTCTCAACCTTTCTTCTAGTGCAAAGTCACTCTAGTTCCAACTTCTTTTATCACTTGCTCCAAAGTCTGTGAATGATTGATTGAGCATTAACTATTGTGAGATGATGTGATTGAGTGAATCAATCAACCCCACCTTTACACAATCTAAACACATTTACAAAGTACTTACCACATAGCTACAAAGAAAAGTCCCTGTCTTCAAGTTCACATTCAGATGGGGGCGACAGTATCCAACTAACTAGGTACATCCAAAATCTATTCAGAGTAGCTAGAATGTAATGTTAGAGAAGAAAGTGCTAGAAGTTAAGGATACTGGGAAACACATCCCATAGATGGTAGGATTTGAGCTGAGACTTCAAGGAACACAGAAAACCTAACAGGCGGAGGTGAGAAGGTGATAAATTCATGCATGAGGGTCAAACAATGCAAAGGCACAGAGACAGAGATGGAGGATGATATCTGAGAAATATTAAGTCAGCCAGTGTAGATGCAATATATAAGCATGTGGAAGGGAATATAATATCATAAGACTGGAAAGATAAGAACGGACTATGTTAGAAAAATCTTTAATGCCAAATGAATTATTTGAAATTTAATCTTGGAGGTAAATGGGAATCAACAGAGCTCACTGAGCATAATTAGTAACATGGTTAGACCAAATATTAAGAAAAAATTGCTTTGGCAGCTGAGTTGAAGATGGATTAAAGTGGGGAAAGGCATGTAGCTTACTGTCTTATTGTGTCTTAGCAAGTGAGCTTCATGAGTTGCCTCAGCTTAAAATTTCAATATCCTGTATCATTCATGGTGACAATTCTCTCCAAACTGACAAGTGTCGCTCTCAGATGAGTGATGTACAGTCCATCATCACATCCATATTTGAAACATTTCCAGTGGCTGGGTACTTCTAGAATTTGTGCTTTGCGGGCATCACCTTCAAGAAATTTACAGTAAACCTAGGAAGAATTATATGAACTGATGCAAAGTGAAGTGAACAGAACCAGGAGGACATTGTACACAGTAACAGCAATATTGTACAATGATCAACTGTGAATAACTCAGTTATTTCCAGCAATACAAAGATCCAAGACAATTCTGAAAGACCAATGATGAAAAATGTTATCTACTTCCAGAGAAAGAACTGGTGGAATCTGAAGCATACTTTTTAAAAACTTTCTTTCTTTTTCTTTTTTTGGGGGGGTCTGAGTTTTTCTTTACAACATGGACTAATATGGACATTTGGGGTTTTTTTGTGACTGTAGATGTATAACTTTTATCAAATTGCTTGACTTCTTAATGATAGGGGAGAGGAGGGTGGGAAATAAATTGGAACTAAAAATTATAAAAAACGAAGGTTAAAATATTTTACATTTAACTGTAAATATATACATATATAAGCATTTTAAAAAGAATCTTCTGTTTTAATTAGATATTGGCATGGAAATTTGGTGATGAAATTAATAGTGAAAAATAGGGAAAAATTAATGGGAAATGTCATACTTTTGGATTAAAACAATCAACTTGGTATGTATAGCATACATATGAAGACAATAGTTCATATGAAAAGATATGAAGATTTTAGTGGACTACAAACTCATGAATCAATAATTTGATATGGCCACACACACACACACATACACAGAGAGAGATAGAGGGAGAGAGAGAGGGAGAGGAAGAGGGAGAGAGAGAGACAGAGAGAGAGAGAGAGAGAGAGAGAGTGACAGACAGACAGACAGACAGAGAGAGAGAGACAGAGAGAGAGAGAGAGAGAGAGAGAGAGAGAGTGACAGACAGACAGACAGAGAGAGAGAGAGAGACAGAGACAGAGAGAGACAGAGACAGAGCAGAGAGAGAGAGACAGAGACATGGTAACATGGCAGTTTTAAGAACTTCAGAGGCTATTATTTCCATTATACTTTCCCCTGGTCAGACTATAAATAGAGTATTGTGTTCAGTTCTTGGCACCGCATTTTAAATAAGACACTGCCACTTACACTTTGATATCCTAAACCGTGTCAAAATCCTGCCAGTTCCACCTCCATAACTCCTTTGCTATATGTTCCCTTTTCACTACTTGCACAATATGGCCACTAGCCTAGTTCAGGTACTAATCACCTCTTGTCTGGATTACTTCACTATCTTCCTCATCCATCTCCCTGCATCCATTCTCTTCTCTCTCAAATTCAATCTCTACTGATGAAATGACCTTTCTAAAGCATAAGTGTAATCATGTCACTCCCATGCTCCAGAATCTTCAATGGCTTGTTACTTTCTCCAGAATAAAATGCTAATTTTAAATGTAGCATTTAAACCCCACACATTCTGATTCTGGTCTGCCTCTCTAGACTTATTTCATGATACTTCTCTTCAATGAATCTCTATTCCAGCAAATTGGTCTTTTTTATATATCATAAACTTACTATTTCTTCTCTGAATCTCCATAGTTTGTCAAAGGCTATTCCACATGCCAAAAAGCATCTCCTCACTTTTTTCCCCTGGAATCCTTAGCTTCCTTCAAGGCTCAACTCAGTACCACTTCTTGGAATAAATGATCTTAACCTTTTGGTTTTTTTTGGTATGTATCATTGACCCCTTTGGCAGTCTGGTGAAATCCACATAACCATTCTCGGAATGATACTTTTGAATAAGATAAAATACATAGGATTATAAAGGAGACCAGTACACTAAAATACAGTGACCTGTCTGTCTCTATTTGTTTCTCTCCCAAGTTCATAGACCCCAGGTTACAAACTCCTGTCTTGGAGGAAGATATTCTTCATCCCCCTAGTTATTTGTTTTCTTTTTAGCCTCAAATCATCTTGTTCTTGTTCATGTAAACACTGCATCTTTTCAATAGAAATTAAACCCATTGAAGGCAGACTTTTTTACTTTGTCTGTGTATCCCCAAGCACAGTGCCTTGCATAAAAGAAGTACCTAACAAATACTTGTTAAATCAATGAAAGAGTTGGAGTACATCTAGAGAAAGGCAACAGGGTGATGATTTCATTAGTTGAAGAAAGTGGGTGCCTTTAGCTGAGAAAAGAGAAGACTTAAAGGGGAAATGATAGCTGTATGTTGAACAGGAATTAGTTTTGTTTTGCTTGTCCCCAGAGTGCAGAATTAGGAACAATGAATGAGAGTTCCCTAAAGGAAGACTGAATCTTTGTATAAGGAAAGAAAAAAAACACTATTCTATAGAACTGATCCAAAATCGAATTCCATGTGAGGTAGTGAATTCCTGATTCCTAATGGAACTTGTCAAGCAGAAGTTAGAATACCTATTATTAGGAATATTATAGATATCTATGCTTAGGCACGAGGAGGATGTTAATGTCCTTCACACTCTGAGATGCTGTGGTGCCATCCTGAAAACCTTTCATTGTGATAGGAGTGCTCACAAAAAACCAGTGTTTGCTCTAACAGCCAGATCTTCCTTTTGACCCACAGAATCTAATTAATTCAACAGAGACTAGAAGTCAAGGGCGTCTCATATGCCAGGCCTATTTTGTTGTCAGATTACCTGCCACTATAGATTCAGGAGTCATTTCAAGTCAACAAGCATTTATGAAGCACTTCCTAAGTGCTAGGCACTATGCTAAGTGGTGGGAAAGAAAAGCATTCCCTGCCTTCAAGGGCATTCCATTCTAATGGGAGAAGACTGCACAGAAAAGGAAACAGAAAGCAGGTAGGAGTGAGATGCTGGTAGAGAAAATCTTAGACTATTCAGAATGTAGCCTACAGAGGTGTGACGACATGGCTGTCCTGAAGTCCTCCTTAAAATAGAAGTTTTGGGTTGTTGCTTGTTTCATTCTTTTTTTTTTTAAGGCAACTTTTAAAAGGCAATTTTAAGGTTAAGTGACTTGCCCAGGGTCACACAGCTAGTAAGTGTCAAGTATTTCATCTGAGGCTATATTTGAACTCAATTATTCCTGACTTCAGGGTTGGTGCTCTATCCACTGTGCCACCTAGCTGCCCCTTATCTTTCATTCTTGAAGAGGACCATGACACCAGGGACGTAATGCCATGACATGCAAGTGAATTGAATTTAAGTGAAGGAGGGCTGTGCAAAGTTACTAGCCTCACTTTCTCCTCTGGAGCTATCTGGGTCCGGTGTCAAGATATTGATCAGGATGACTGGAGATGGCCCTGGATGTAGTTGGAGACCTTGTCCCTTTTAAGCAAGGTCTTTGACAAGTCTCAGTTTTGGGAGGAATTAACCAAAAACAGGGAGATGCCCCAGGACTGCGAGGAATTCCAATATGCAAAGTTCAGGGGTAAAGTGAAGTTTCTGTGGAGAAGTGTGCTTTCAGGGTGGAGAGATTTGTAGACAGGTCAAGAAGAGTCAGGAGGGCACCCTTTGGTGAGTTTTTAATTTCATCCTTTCTTTTAATTCTTCTATGAATGCTCATAAAGTGACCTCTGCATGTTTTTTTTATTGCATATCATTCCTGCCCACGTCTTTCTATAAAATCTTTGTGGAGCATCCAGTCAATGTGCTGGAGGTCTCTCTCTGGTTCTTTTTATATCTTACTGTCACCAACGTATCACTTCCTATCTAACTGTTATTTGTCTTTATTACTACATGACCAGCCTGCCTCATTTTTCAGTTGCACAGGGACTCAATAACATCTATCACGCCCTTTTCAAATGTCATTCACCAGGAGTGACACACTCTAGACTACTCATGTCCTCTATATATTTTTCCACTATGGATTATTTGTCTTGGATTCTTACACGATTGTCATGCATAACCATATGGAACTTCTGAATGAATGTTGGTGACAAACTTGACACTAATATAAAATTATAAACTTTAAATGCTCAATTACCCCAAACCTGGCAGTAGGAGTTTCTCAATCCCAAAGAGTAAAGTTACATAATAATTCACATGTCTATGGTGCTTTAAAGTTTAAAGGTGTTCTCTCACAACCATCCTGTGAGGCATATTATCAATTATTATTCCTAAATGACACATAAGGAAACTGAGATTAAGAGAGAGTAGATGATTTGTTCCTGTTTACATAGCTAGTATATATCAGATTAAGGATTCGAACTGAGGTCTTCTGACTACAAGTCTTGTTCCCATGGAAAGAAGCAGGATCCAGGGGAAAGTACATTGGATTTGGTGCTAGATGACTTCTGTTCAAACCCGGGCTCTGCTACTCACTACCCGAATGCCATTGGGTAGGAAACTCAGCCTCTCCTGGCCTTCATTTCTCGACCATAAAATAAGGGGGTTGGCCTTGATGGATTCTAAAATCCCTCCTAACTATAGATCAGTGATCGTCTGGCTAGATGCTTTTGTAGGCCCTTCCAGATCTAAATCTCTAACTCTATCATCCTTTCCCACTATACCATGCTATCTTTGGTGAAAATTGGAAATTCAGACAACACTGAATAGGAGAAAGATCACTGGACAAGGATCTGGGTAATACTGATTGTAGTCCTGGTTATAATATAAGCTGTGTGATTTTAGACAAGTCACTTAACCTTTGTATTCTTCAATTTGCTCATTTTTAAAATGAGGGAGTTAGACTAGATAAGGTCACTTCATCTGTGACATCCTGTGATTTAATAGCAATATTTCATATTATCTAAAATGTTCAGTTGTCCAAGGTCCTGATCATTAGCAAAAAATTTGTGTAGAAACATATGCTTCATCCCCAAGTAAAACAGAGATGAAATTTGGGTTTGAATATACCATGTCCCAAAACACTTTTTCTTATGTCTACCTCATTTGAAGGTGGACAACACAGATCTAAGTTCCAGATAATGATGATGTTGCTGTGATCTAGATATTTTTCATGCAGTTTTGGTTCTCATACTTCATGCTGTTTCTCATATAAACACTGTCCTGTGTTTATATGAGCAAATTTAAATGGTGGCCAAGATCCTCTGGTTAATTTTATTCACCTTATTTGCTCTTCCCCACCCAGTTTTGTTTTGTTTTCAAAATTCTTGGGTATAAAACATCCATTAGTTGACTTTGACTTTCTCCATACTATTGTCCAAATAAGGAGTGCCCTAGGCATTTTTGGGACATTATTTTGCATTTTAAGTAGATAATGGCATATTAGTTAGGGGCAGCTAGGTGGCACAGTGGATAGAGTATTCAGACTAGACTCAGGAAGACCCCTCTTCTTGAGTTCAAATCTGGCCTCAGACACACTTACTGGCAATTCACTTAACCTTGTTTGCCTCAGTTTCATCATTTGTAAAATGACCTAGAGAAGGAAATGGCAAACCACTCCAGTATCTCTGCCAATAAAAGCCCAAATGGGGTCATGGAAAGTTGGACATGACTGACATGATTCAACAACAACAACAATAAAATGGAGATAACAGCCACCACCACTACTTCAGTTCAAGAGTAGCTCATTACACAATAGTTATACTTCTATGTGTACAGAATCTTTTTTTAAGGTAAAAAGAATTCTGATTTTTATTGAATCACTAATTATACTGTTAGACATGCTTTATCTTAATTTCAGTTTGATCATCTATTGACAGTGGCTCTTGCCACTTTAGCTTTAAGTTTCTTTGCCGATCTCCAACTGCCAACCCCACTGCCAAGTAGTTAAGGATCTGTAATTAACACTCAAATGCATCAGGGGAGCTAGATATTTTAAAAGTAGGATAAAGGGGATAATGGAGAGGAATGGAGTACACCTGTACTTTTGGAACTTCATTCCAAAAATCAGAAAGTTAAGATTGTCTACTTAAATGGTCATTCAAGGCAAAACAGATCAAGATTGAAGCTTTCCTTATTATGTATGTATTTTGGGGGGAGAAATAGAAGATTCAGAAGTAATGGTATTGAACTGCACTTTTAGATATTACTGAATTGAGAAGCAATACGATGCAGTGGAAAGAGTCCTGGGCTCAGGGTCAGGTAAGACCTGGGATTGAATCTATCCTCTAGCCACTAATCTCTTGAAACTTTCATTTCCTCATACATAAAATGGGCATATTAAACCTTGTTAGTACCTGCATTCACTGGGGTCACTTTTGTCATGAAGTGAGATAATAAATGTAAAGAGCTTTGCAAACCTTCACAGCCCTATGCCAAAGTCCACTATTTTTATAATTAATATATTTTAGTGCTTACTCAAAGGCTGATTTTATTTTATTTTTCTTCTTTACCTGTACTGGTTTCCAAGGTTCACCTTCCTCTGAGAAGCCAATAGCATAGAGTATAACAGGTCATGTTCTAACTGGCTTGCTCAAAGACATACTCCAAGGATGACTATGAATTTTTTATTTTGAGGGCAGAACTGAAGCTTGCATGCAGTTCAAATATAACAAGATTCTTTTGCAGCGGAAGTCCAAGATCTTTTCCAAGCCTTATTGAAAATGGCAGAAATAATCATCATAGTAGCTGCTATGTCAAGAGAAAATGTCTAGCTATGCCTCATCTTACTCATCTTTCTCAATAGTATCCCCCAAGTCAACTCAATGATATGTACCATCTGTAAAAAGAGAAGTAATATAGTACATGGAAAGGATAATGGGTGCTGAAATAAAAATAAACGAATAAAACATTTTTATGGTACTTTCACTGTGGTTGGTGGTGGGGATACAAATAGAAAAGTAAGACCATCCTGGTCTCAAGGAGCTCATTTCTAATGGCCTATGTTCAAATGCCACTTGTATGACTTTGAGCAAGCCATTTAAATTTCTTGGGCTGCAGTTTCCTTATCTGTCTAATGAAAGGATTGGACTAGGCCTCTGAGGTGCCTCTTAATTCTGAGCTATTATTCTATGCCCTCTTCTCACTTTCCTTTATATGCCCTTCCCCTCCCCCAACAAACAAACAAACAAACAAACAAACAAACCCTGAGCTTTTGGGCTTATCCAAACTTTCTCTTTCCAACTAGTAGGTCTATGAATATGCTTTCTTTTGTTCATGTTTCCTTATTCTGTACATGTATACAATACAAAATGGATAAAAGGAGGCAAATTTATTTCTTTTATTATTCTGTATCATATATGTATGTGTATGCAGGACAATACAAAATGAATTAAAGAAACCAAATCTATACTACTCTTTCTGTATACACACACACATACATATATATAATTTGCATATATACATACATACATACGTACATGTATATGTAAAATAATAACAAAAGGAGTAAAAGAAAGCAAATGAATTTACATAAATACATCTGCATGCATGTGCATACACATGTCCCGTTAACTTATAAATCTCTCCCATTAGACTAAAATATCCTTGAGTGCCAGGACTGCTTCATTTTCATTCTGTATCCCTAGGCTAAGCCTAATCCCTGGCATACAGCATAGTAGGCACTTAATGGATGTCAATTGATTGATTAAGATTAATAGTAATGCCATTACTAAAGAAAAGGACTTAAAGCTAAGTGATATGTCTTGTAAGCCCTCAGCCAGTACCTTTTTTTTATTGGTAATACTTGACTGATTGTTTAACATAACTTCATCTCTTTTGCCTCATGAGATGAGTAACACCTAGAATTTTCTGATATGGGTAGTAGACGAAGGGACTGAGACACACAGAGTTTGAAGGTAAGGAAGAGATAGAGACAGTGGTCACAAGGGAAACAACACAACTGTTTCTTCCCTTTGCCACTTGACTTTGGAAAATTCTTGGGCCTAAGAACTTTAAGGGAATGACCCATTTCCAATGAAAGGGAAGCTTCAAGGACAAACAAGTTCGAGAGCCAGACTGATGCCAAGTAGAACCCAGGACCTGGGGACAAAGTTCCTGCTGTCCTATATGTCCATGTTTCTGTATCCATGAGGATCTCAGAAGCACCATATAGCTCTCTGCTATACTTGTTTATACATCCTGTTGTGAGTAAATTTCTTGTATCCTGCTTATTTTGGATTTGGGAGTGCTAATACAAGAAAATGAACTTCTGAGTTGTCTCTCCCATCCTATGTTGTAGCTGGGATGCAGAAGAGGGATTTCATCAAATTTCTAGTCTATGTCTGTTTTGGATTAAAGGACCCTAATGTAAAGAAGCCACCTCATACCCAGTATATGTGCAATACAAATTTTATTTCATTAAAGTCCTTTCACACTTGGGACCTCATTTGACCTTTGTACAAATCATCTGAAGTACACGGAACACACATTTTGCAGATTATGTAAGTGGAGATACTTTCATACTTTGATGGAAAGTATGGTGAATAGTTCGCATTTAATAAATGCCTGTTTATTGATTGATGGATGAGATCCAGGATCTCATCAGGGAAAATCTGAAACTATCCATATCCTATGATCCTAGGTAATTGTTGTCTATAGATTTCTATTAGCCTTCTCAGGAAGATCTACCTAATACAAGGGAGACTTTCCCAAAGTGCTTTTAGTATTTGATGGACATCTGTGCAACATTCAAGATGTCCATCGGTACTGTTCACTCTCATTATGTGACCTTTGGTTTCTGGTCACTTATGTTACTGTTGAAATCTGAAGAGTATCCAGGAAACTCCAGTTGGCTTTTGAGCCTAAAGTCCTTCCAGTATAACATCTCACCTAAAACATCTGCACTAGGTTCACTGTCTCTTTTACATGTTGTCTCTGTCAACACCAAGCGTTTTCACTTCTTTCCAACTGATTCAAACAGGCTCTATAGGTCCTTTTCCCATACCAGCTGGCTTTCTCCTCTCTCTGTTTCTGGACTTTGCCTACTCTTCCTACTGTCTTTGTATCCTTGCATTTTTTCCTCATGCACATTGTGTAGCTTTTGTCTAAAATGAATCTTTTTTTTTTTGCCCTTCTCTCACTCTGCTTCTAGCATTATTCAGGAGATTTCAATCATTTCTCAATGCTCCACTGTGTAACCAAGATTTCTAATGTGTAGTCAGCTGAAGATTTTGTCAATATGCTCAAACTTTTGCAAAGTACCAATTAGACTGATTTAGTTGCCGTTTAGAGTGGGAGGAATGAAAAAAAAAATATATATATATATCTTTAAAGATGATACACATGCATGGGCCTTTTAAAGTTTTCTTTTTAGATGGAAAATTATTTGAGGAGGGTGATAGGAAGATTGCAGTCAGCATCTTCTTCCCCAGTTCTAAAAACTGCCAAAAAAGAGAGAGGATTTAAGGATCATCTGAGTTCCCAGGACAGTATACAGAGGGAATGCTTATGGTAAAGATACTATTTAGAAAAGGCAAAGGGTCCTGTATACCTACACAGAGCATGGGTTAGATGTGCTGTTAGATGCTAGGGGATGATTTCCCTGAGGGAAATGGGTAATGGGAATGCTTCCTTAGGTTTTTTCAGAACCCCTAGCTCATGACCTGTGTGCAACTATACTTAGTTAAGTCCTTGTCACTTACTGTTTTAATTGTGTTTAATCATAAGAGCTATTCCTGGAAGTGAAATGAACTCACAAAAGCATTGCTAGGATTTTTCCACTAGTTGCTGTATATACCTCTTCTAAAAAGGAAATTTGATTTGTGTATGTTCTAAAATAAATGAGGATTCCCATTTAAGAAAGGTGTGAAAGTCTTCATAGCTGTAACACTGAGTTTGCTTTTCTCAATCTTGCCTTCTAAGGAGCAGCTAGGTGGTGTAGTGTATAGAAGCACTCAGTTGAAATGCAGCCTCACTAGCTGTGTAGCTTCTGGCAAATTGCTTAAATCTCTGTTTGCCTCCATTTCCTCAACTATAAAATGGGAATGATAATAGCATTTTATTGCCCAGGATTGTTGTGAGAATAAAGTGAAATAATGTGTGTAAAGCATTTGGCACATTACCTGGCACATAGTAGGCATTATATAAATGACAGCTATCATCATCATCATCATCATGGAATGACATTAGGGCAGGGCTGGGACAGAGAAGTTCATTAACCTTTCTAGAAACTGCAATCAACAATAATAATAACTGGCACTTTAAGGTTTGAAAAGTGCTTTCAAGACATCACCTTACTTAATCCTCATGATAGCTCTATTAGCCATGTCACAAGTCTTATCATATCTACCTGATAGATAAGACAACAAAAGCTCATAGAAAAGTGACTTCCAAAGGTTACACAACTAGTAAACATTGGAGGTGGTAGCACAATGAATACAGTGTCAGGACTGGAGCCAGAAAGACTCATCTTCGTGAATTCAAAATAAACCACACACACTTATTAGCTATGTGACCCTAGACAAGTCATTCAACCCTGTTTGTCTCAATTTCCTCATCTGTAAAAATGACCTAGAGAAGGAAATGGTGAATCACTTCAGTATCTTTGCCAAGAAATGAGGTCATGAAGGGTTGGACGCAACTAAAAGCAACTGGACAACAACAAGCATCAGAGGTGAGATTCAAAGGCACATTTTTCTGACACAAGCTCAGCACTCTATTATGTCATGATGACTCTCTCCATTTCTGCCTCTGTCATCACTATCCCTCTGCCTGTGTCTATTTCTTTCTCCTTTATAGAGAGTTGGTTTCCTCATCTCATCCAGGCTGGAAATATGCCAGCTACTTATGGACCCAATTTCACTGTTAACCAGGCATGGAAGCTTTGACCTGCTCCGTTCCTGACCTGGATTGGTTTGTCCCTCTTTAGGTATTTTATTGATCCCTGATTCCTAAGG
The DNA here is from genome assembly GCF_003287225.1 of Phascolarctos cinereus. Classification (NCBI taxonomy): domain Eukaryota; kingdom Metazoa; phylum Chordata; class Mammalia; order Diprotodontia; family Phascolarctidae; genus Phascolarctos; species Phascolarctos cinereus. Next base: position 400,892,963 of record NW_027555625.1, on the reverse strand, counting down.
GCTCATCATATTGGTGCTAGGCTTGTCGGGAACACCTTAGCCATATTGCACCTCAGAACTTCTGAGCCCATGACCCACTAGCCTTAGCCTCCCCAGTAGCAGGCACTGTATACAGGATTGCTCTGCCATGCACGGTAATGGTGACTCAAACAAATGTTGGTTGTCTACAAAAACCATTAGAAAGTAATTTTCTTTTTCTTGGTTTCATTTCTGCAGATTTTCACCTATAATATGGCACTGTTAAGATGTGTCCACATGACTTCAAATAGGATGAGTTTATTGGGGCAATTTTAAAAGAAAAATGAAATATTATTTATATAGATACAAAGGACACATGATTTCATTTACAAGAGGAATGGCACATCATAGAAGGAATCTTTGCCCATGTGGCATATGCCAACCCTTTATACATTGGAGATTTCAAGATTATGCCTGCAATTTGGCTATGCTGCAACCAGGTGGAGAATTATGTCTGGGTTATAGCCTCATGGTCCAAAAAAGACTGGCTATTCATAGGCATGAATAATTTAATCACAGATAAATGTCGTATCCTATTCAATTTTCTTCCCTTCATGGCCAAAAGTAGAAAGAGAATGATAACAGACATGTAAGTCTTCCATTTGCCAGCTTACCTGTCCCTGTAAATATTCTTTTCCATCAGATTTTCTTCCACCTGACTGCCTCTCTTCTTTAGCTTCCTGCCCTTTGAAACAACAGCTGGTGTGATTCATTAAAAACAAGCTTAAGTTTATACATTAAAGCCTTTTCTGCTGTTTCCTTTATCAGGCTTCCAGTTCACTAACCAAACTCCTGATTTTTTTTTAAAGGAAACAGGTTCCTTTTATCCCTTCCCCCAGAACATTTTAATTGCAAAATAATTTTTAAAATTAAAAATAAACACTGTGGTGTAGTGGTTAGGGAGTTGGCCTAGGCATCAGGATGACCTTGCCTCTGATTCATATGGGCTATATGACTATGGAAAAGTCATTTAATCTCCGCCCTAGGTGACTTGCTAAATCTATAAATTGTACTAGACGTCCTAATCTGCAATGGGAGAAGAAGTTTCTGATGGGGAGTTCCCTATACCAAAGAAATCATAAATCTAGCTAAGAACAAAACATATTTTAAAAGCTTTAGGCATAAAATAAGACTTGAAAATACAAAACAATTTCTCCTTTGTACGTTTATAACCTTTTGAATTCATGCAAGTCCTCAGCTGAAATTATATACCCTAGAAAAGGGGGTGGGTGCTCATGTTCTGCCATGAGGGAACACTGAGCAGGAACTTGTTAGGAAGATGATTTTGTAATGTTTATCACATGGCAAGACATACAGGTTAAAAGAAATAAGCATTTCTATTTCTTTAAAAAATATTTTTCTTCCTTTACTTATCCAAGGAAGAGAGAGTCCTCTTCCCCAAAGGCATAATTTTTATGTACTCATTTCAATCAATGGAGGAGGACTCTAGGCATGTAGTCATTATTAACAATTTAGAAAATGAAGAGGCAAACAAGGATTCATCAGCCTCTTCTACCAAACTGTTCATTCTTCCGTAAGTGGGATTAGGGTAATTTTCCAGGATTCTCTCTCCAAGAAGGACTAAATAAAAACAAGATGTAGGGAATCATAGGCAGTAGAAATTCAAGGAAGGAAAAAGCCCTTAAAGCAAAAGAAACAAAAAACCTAAAATACTAAAAATCTAGCACGACTTCATTTATTATAATGATAATTATAATAATAACACATTTCTGCAGTACTCTGAGTTTTAAAAACTCTGGGGGAAAAAAAGGTAGTGTGAGTACTAATTATTGCTATTTTCCAGATGAGGAAAGTAGATTGAGAATAGGCAAATGACTTGTCCATAGTCACAAAATTAAAAGTTGTCAGCACCAGGATTCAAACCAAGGCCTCTTGATTCTAAATTCAATATTCTTTCTATTAAGAGACTGCCTGATACAAAGGAAGAAACACTGGAGTTGGAGAACCAGACTTCAGTAGTGGCTCTGCCACTGACTGCCAGTGTGACTTTCCACAAGGCAATTCACCCCTTTAAGCATCAGCTTTTCCATCTATAAAGCTAGCGGGCTGGATGAAATTACCTTTATCATCTCTCCCAGCTGTGAACTAATGATTCTAAACCACAATGCCTTATATCTGGCATTACTGGTAAAAGGCATCTTTTGGAGACCCAAATTAGGCAAATCACTAAAATGTAGCTATGTGAACATTGGAACTCTCCTCCGCCTTTTATTATTTTAGTGGATTTTAGATGAAATAATCTAAAATTTAGATAATTTTAGACATACACATTTTCCAAAATGTGTATAATACTGTGGTTTCTTAAGTGGAATTTTTAAAACTATCAATTTTTTTTTTTCTCAGCTGAGGCCAACCCCATGGATGCTTTGGACCATGTATGGACATTCTGTAACTGGTTCTGGTTTACTGATCTGGTAAAGAGGAGCCTCTTTGGTTATAGAGCTGGAAAGGAGAAATATTCAAAGGTATTAGTCAGCCCAGGCCTGTGCCTTATTCTGCCCCACTTGAGCATGAACTTGGTGGGACCAATGCCATGCAGAAACTGCATCAGGTTGGAGCTTTTCTCCTTAGTGACTAAGGTGGTTATAGGGATAAAGGTGACTCAGGTATTGGGAATAAATATGCTTCCAGTTTTGTTATCATCAGAGTAAATGTCCTTTGTAGCAAACAATTTTAATTAGTTAAATGGAAGTGGGGAAATAATCACTGGCAGCTAACAATGGGAGGGAGTACCATAACATAAGTGACTCCTAAGTATGTAGTATTAGAAAAGAGATATCCCTGACTCCTCAGGTTACTTCTAAAACTTTTTCAGAATGTAACTAGCTTCACCCTAGAAGAGTGAGGCTGAAGTCAATATGATCACACTAAGAAGGCTTCTTCATGACTGGAGTCCTACACAATAACATGGGCTGCCTTGTAGGATGGTGTTTGAGCAGAATCTCAATGACTGCCTATTTAAAATGGTGTGAAGAAGATTCTTCCATCTGATGGAAGAATAATCACTGACTTCTTTCAGAGTTTAAGATTATATTATTCATTTTTTAACTCTCTTCCTACAACTTTCTACCCCATATCACATTCTTGCTCACTACTAAAGGACATGTTACTAGTCTTCTTTCACTCATTCATTCATCCTTTTATTGAACAAATATTCATTATTTACCTACTATTTTTCAGGTACTATTCTAGATGCAAAAGATACAAAGACAACACGTGGAATAGGCCCTGTTCTTAAGAAACTTACATTTTGTTACCTAAGAAAAACTGAAAGCTTTCAAGAGAAACCAGATCAATTAATCAATTAGCACTTATTAATGCCAAGTAATGGGGATACAACTACAGCTATATTGCTTCTCATGGAAAAGGATTAAGATAGAATTGTTCATGAGAGGGGGCTTAGAATCTTTAGTCCCACAAGCTAAGGAGTCTCAGGCTTGGGAGACAGGAAGGGAAAGAAAAGTTCATCTAGGTGCTGTGTGTGTGTGTGTGTGTGTGTGTGTGTGTGTGTGTGTGTGTGTGTGTGTGTCTGTGTGTGTGTGTGTCTGTGTGCGCGTGCATGCATGTGTGGTTTGTCAAACCAAGTCTGAGACTATAGTTTATAGTATAAGGTAATGGGGGAAGAGAGGTAGGAGATGGTCTTCAGAATAGAAGAAAAGTTGGCACCAGGATCTAAATAGATTTCTGACTTAAAGTAATGAGCAGTCACAGTTTGAAGTTCTGAGGGGTCAGGTATTGGGATGATAGAAAATGCCCAATATCTACAAAGAGTTAGTTTAGTCTATTCAGTTGGCTATAAACATAGGCATATTTTCATGTCCTGGCTCAAGAGGGTAGTCCTTTCTTCCAGACTTTTCTAAATAGCTCCTCTTGATTCTAAGGGAATGGCAGTCTCCAAGTAATGTCAGACAATATCCTAGGGTGGTAAATCTGTAATTTCAATTTTAAAAACACCACTGAATCAATTAACTATAGACTTAAAGTGGCTGCATTCTTCTCCTATGGGATACTATACATAAAGGCTGTTTTCCTTCATACTCAGATTTGTTTTTTTTCTTTAAGATTTTAGGCTTGCGACTATCTTCTGGAGATGTTACAATGTCTGACCATCAGTTCACTAGAATAACAGATGGATATCTTTTCTTGCTCATCCTGAACGGAGCTAACAAGAAGGTAAGGAGCTAATGGGGTTGAGAGACAGCAAGCTCTACAGACCTTAATTCCAACAACCCAAAGAGAAAAGATACAAACGCCTGAGTCTTTAATTTCTATCTACAACTAAATAATAGTAGCCATGTAATTGGTCTTTTTATATTCTTTCTCCCTTCTATACACTATTTTTTCCCCCCTAAGATGCAAAAGCATCAGCTGAAAGGAGGGTACAAAGACACATGGGAACATCTGCTCTAAGAAGCCACTTGAAAAATAACTATGCCAGAGAATGGGAAAAACATCTGTGCGGTGCTCAGGAAGCTATTAGTAATGCCTGAGGAAAGTGATGGGGGAAGAGAAACAAATATAAAGAAATTTCAAAAATGGTTTAAGAGAAGGTACTAAGGGACTTAACTGTGGACAAAAAGCTGACTTTATTCCCTCTGAACAACTTTATGTACTGGTTGAAGCAGAAGGGATAAGAGAAGATATAGGATAACTGATTCAGAAATATTGTTTACTACATACACCAGGCCTGATTCATCAAACATGATCATAATTGTTAATAGTGAAGAAACATTTATTAAGTACCTACTATGTTCCAGGCACTGTGCCTACACTGGAGATACAAATATGAAAAAGAAAGACAGTCTCTCTTCTCAGGGAGCTAATAATCTAGTTGGGGTAGACAATGCACAAAAAAGCTGAAAAGCTGAGGTGGGGAGAAGAATTTTACCTGAGGCATGAAAATTAACAGGGTACCTCTACCCATTGGATCACAGAATTAGAGATGGACAGGATATAAGAAGCCATCTTTAGTCCAACCCTTTCATTTTATTTTATTTCATTATTTTTTTTTAGGCAATCGGGGTTAAGTGACTTGCCCAAGGTCACACAGCTAGTCCCTACCTAGCTGCCCCAAACCCTATCATTTTAAATTGAGAACACTGAGATGAAGAGAATGCCCCAGGTCATGCAGACAAATGAATGGCAGATTCTGGAACTTCAGATCTCAAACGGGCACCTTTTCCATACTGCTTCTACTCCAGGTGGACTGGAACAATCAAACTCAATACCAGCGTAGCAAGAATACTTAATTAAAAGAGAAAGCAATCAAGATGGTATGTTTCTCCTCCCCATTCTTGCCAGAAGCTTCACACCAAGGGAGCTCTTTTCCTGGACTAGCCTGAATCTGATGCTTCAGACAGGTAGGTAGCAACCTTCTCCACCAAGAACTACAAGGTGTTCCTGGACTATCTGCCAGTGGTGTGCTGGTAAATGTTTAACAACCAGCTCCCTATGGGAAAAAATATGTACGCAGACCATATTTGTAGATCGAATTTTCATTATTAACATCTTCACCACTAAGTATAGATAAAACAAAAAATAAAGCCCTGATTTATAGCTTTTGTTGATTTTAGAGTTGTGAATGTTCACACTAAAGATTTAAGAATTGGATCTGGTGAATTGGTTTGAACTGACTCTCCCACATCCACACTCTGCTTTCTTACAACAAGAACAAGCACTGAGGCCTCTTTTCTTCTCACAACAATGGATTTACTTTAAAAAGTTGATTTGAGGGTGTGCTTCATGTTGCTCACCACAGGTACCTTTTAGGAAATGTTCAAGAAGTACTATTTAAAACTCCTATAAATGCAAAAGGAACTTTGTTTTAGGTGTCTGAAGTTGCTGTAAACCTTACTAGTACTCAAGTCTCAATTTCCCAGTCTACAAAATAGAGGTATTAACAGCAGATGTTCTATAATGCACCTTGCTGGAAGAGCTTAGGAATATGAAATCTTGAAGCTTTTGTTCAGGAGGTGAAGGAATCTCCTCTGGAATAGAATGAAGAACATTCAGTCCCTTTCTGCCACTACTTCATCTCCTGACCAACCTTGTGGAGCAGCTTACATGTATGTGTGTATGTGTGTATGTGTGTGTTGTGTGTGTGTGTGTGTATTATGTATAATATATATATGTATGTATGTATGTGAATATGTGCAAATATGTATGTGTATATATAAATATATACATATATTAATGTATATGTAAACAAACAAATGATTAATTCTGAGAAATGTAGGTCTTGGTGATTCTAGAAGAATGAGGGACAACTACTATATTCTCCAGTACTGTATCTCTCCACTCTTCCCATACCTTTGAAATTAGGATTAGGACCCTCGGAGTGCAAGCGTAGAATAGCTGTGAGCCACGTAGGGTAAATATTCTTTCTTCTCAGAAAAACAAAGAAGGATGATGAGAACATTTAATTTTTCAGTCTTGTCATAACATCCATGAACATCCACACTGAGAAGAATCAACATCTACACACTTTAAGTCCTTTGAGCTCATCAGAAAGAAAATTTAGCATCAATATCAAGTATTCTTATTGCTCATTTGCAGAATAGAATCTGACTAAATTATCTTTTGAGCTTATGGTAGCACCATTGCTAATGTGGAATCAAAAAAATTTGATATATAATGAAAGATCTTCTATGCTTGGAAATTCAGTGTCTCCCTTCTTTTATGAACAAACTATCCTCTGGTCATTAAAATTTTATTCTTATAGATAAGTGAATTTCCATCAGTAATAATATTCCATAAACAAGCAAATCTCCTGGATGGGGAAAAACAGCTTTGTGGAAAGGGTATGTAATTGCACTGAATAGTTTCAGTTTATAGACCAATCTTTGATTTTCAAGAATTCTTGAAAGACAAGCAGCTATGGAAGTATAGGGAGATAACTGGATACCACTGGCAACAGGATATAAGGTAGGTAGATATAATTAGATGATTTGATTTGGACTTGTCTAGTGTTTTCTATTTGCTTCTGTCAGTTTTAGGCAAAGCATAGAATGTGCTAAATTCCAGTTAAAGACAGCTTAGCAGATTGTATGATTTAATTACTAAAAGGAGTAGGAAGCCCACACTAAAAGAAGCCTCCTTCAAGAGCCCCAGGAGACAGACCTCAATTCATCTAGGCAGACAGGAAGCTTGTCCAAGAGATGAGCCCCAGGAGTTAGTGGGAAAAAAAATGGATAATTAGGTAAAGTACTGACAATTTTATTTTAAATGAATATTAAGGGACAATGGAATTTACAGGGACCTACAGAAAGTACTCTATACTTGTATTTCAGTTAGTGTCATGTAGCATATCTATATATTAAGATGGAGGAGGTTTTTCCTCTAAGAATAACAACAGAATCATGTCAAGAAACAAGATCTAACTGTTAACTGAGGAAAGATGATGTGGAGCCATAGGTACCATTTGGTGAGACATTATGTATACAAATAGGGGAAAACAACAACTGAACAAAGGATTGGTGGTTGGTAATTCGCTTCAAAAGTCTACCAACCTGACACGAACAATGGAGACAAATCTGATGTCTTTCCAGGACATGGATCATAAGATCATAGATTTAGAACTGGAAGAGAATTCAGAGATCATTCAGTCCATACTTCTCATTTTACAGAGGAAAGAGAATCAAGGGAGTTAAGCATCTTGCCTAAGGTCACACAGAAAAGGAATGTCGGAGGTGAAATTTGAGCCCAGTCCCCATACTCCAGAGTCAGTTTTCTTTACATTTCTGATCCATTGCTCCAAGCCATGACAGAAATCATGCTGAAGAGAATTGTTGGACCCAGCAACCAACTCCTATTGCATTTCTGGTTGGAGAATATCATCAACATTATATTGCAATTCAACAACCATCTCTCCCTATGCCTCCATCTTACACCTAAACCTGATCTTTGCTCTCACTGGGACCTGGACATCCGCTTACGTCAGGCTTGCCCAACATATTGCCAGCAGGCCACTTCTGGCTCCCCAAAGGATTTTGGGTGGCCCATGAAAAACGTAGAGGATGTGGAAGAAAGTAAAGATGTAATGAGTGCTTTTTCCATACCCTGCTTAACCTGCTTTCCACTAGTCACTATTGTGCCCATCATGTAACTTGGTGGGGGGGGTTGTCACTGCACACTCTCTGTTTGTCACATGACCTGTGGCAATCAACCATCATCAGTCTGTCTCTAGCCTGACAGGAGTGAGAGTCACATCTTTTCACTGTGTTTTCAGTCATTACTGGAGTTGAATAGGGATAAAGTGAGTTCAGCCACATGCCAGTGCTATGCCATGAGTAACAACACAAAACCTTCTTCCCCTGATTGCTGCATGAGTGTCTGGTGCTCTTCTCCAATGTCAGACACTCAGTTCAGTATTTCTTTGTGTGTGAGCAGCTGCTGTGGAGATGTTTTGGTTCTAACATTAAAGATTTTGGGGTGACTTTGTAAAATGGGTGAAAAAAATAGAAGATCAAATCAAAACATAGAATGTTTAATCCAGAGTGGACAAAGAGGTACTTGTTTACTTATATGAGAGACAAAATATTGTGCCTTTTTTTGCCAAGAAGTAATAGCAATTCCAAAGGAATACATTCTTCATCACCATTTCGAATCAAAACATCCTGACTTAAGCAAATTGGACACCAATGAAAAACAAATTAAAGCATCCAAATTGTTGAAAAATCTCAGTGGGGAACAATGGTCTTTCAAGAAAGTAAACTCAGAAAATGAGTCAGCTATTAATGTTAGTTTTCAGATTTCTAAAGAAATCGATTTCAAACATAATTCCAGAGTATGATAAACTGATTGCTGACAAGAAGTATAATATGTTCCATTAACTAAATGTAAACAGTAATAAAACCTGAAAAGTGTATTAAAGCTTGTACCACTTAGCAAAGTAATTTTTTTTAACATTGTGATTTCATGATGAAAATCTTAAGTAGTAAGTGTAATTAATTGATATTAATTGAAATTTCCTGTTTTTAATATAGTTTATTTGCAAAATAGTTTAATAATTAATTATACCTTTACCTAGAAAGTAAGCTGCTAAAAAACTATCTGCAACCTGAAGAAATTTAGCCTATTTTAATTTTGGCCCCTACCTACTACCAAGTTGTGCAGGTCTGTTCTAGGCCATCATCTTGATCCTCATCCTGAAGCTCTGGCTTTGATTTCCTCCTTTCCCAATCTTGCATTTACTGACAAGTAATTCAAATATACATCTCCTCCAAACTTGAATCTACCGCCCCCTTTTCCTATCCTCACTTGTGTCTTGCAAAACTGCAATCTTAGATTGCTACAACTGTGTACGTTCTATGATCTTTTTCACATGCCACTGGAGAAAGCTACACAAATATGCTGACTCAGTCCACTACGTACTTATATTCTGTAATCTCAACTGGTCCTCCATTGTAGCAAGACAATTCTTTTGTTCTTCACTATTTGTCTCTTTATCAAACTCCCCACAAAAGTTGTTTTAAGCCTTTTTTTCTCTAATAAAGCCTCCCACATCATGCCTCCCTGGTAATTTAAAAATGTCAATCAGAGGAATCCACAAATTTCCCTAAATTGCACACAGAACACAAGACAAACAGAAAGGGTAAAAACTCTTGAAGATGAAAAATTAGTCTCTCTCATTTTCAATTCTATTAATCTGGTAAATTTAACACCCCATTTCTGTTTTCAGTTTTGTTACCATTTAATTATGCTTATTAAGTTTTCCCCTGGTCTTATGATTTTACTTTATTTGCTACTTTGTTGCTTAATGTTTTTGTCCTTTTTTAAAAAAATAACTTTGGCAAAAGGTTTATAAGTTTTACTACTGTTTTATAAAGAATTAACTTTTAGTTTTAATTCCTTTTTCTTATTTTTATTTCTCTCTTCTCTAATTTTAACATCTCCTTTTTATGTATATTTGTTTTTTTCTTGTTGGCCTACTATTTTTAATGTATTCGGTTAGTGAATATCTTTTTCTATTTTTATTAATGTATTAATATATGTTTGTAGGGATATGATTTTCCTCCAAGAACTCTTTTAGCTACAATGCAGAAATTTTGGTATATTGCTTCATCATTGTCATGTTTCTATGATTTCTTCTTTGACCTACTCATTATTTAGAATAAGTCTCCATGTAAATCTGGGGTTTTTTTTGGTGGTGCCTGAATTGATTACTATTTTTATTGTTTTGTGGTTTATAAAGGATGTGTTTACTATTTCTGCTTTTTATATTTATTTGCAATATCTCTATGCCTTATTCACGCTCAGTTTTTATAAAAGTTCCATATGATATTGAGAACATGTATATTATTTAAGAGTCCCATTTATAGGAAGCTATATCTACTTTAGCTTTCATTTCACTAACAATTTGTTCAGTTTGATATTTTCCTTTTTGTTTATCTTCCTGTTAGACTTATCTAACTTATTATCCAACCTACCTTATTAGACTTATTCAAAACGAAGGGAGGGTCATTAAAATCTCCTGCAACTACTGTGTTAATGTCTATGTCTTTTTGTAGTCCTGTTAATTTTTTTTTCTCTTTTGAATTTAGATATGAAGGGATTTGGAGTATTTAAGTTTAATATCAATTTTGGTTTGCTGTCTATAGTTCCTTTTAACATAATATATTTTCCTTGTTTATCTCTTTCTATACTGTGATGCTTGTTTTTGTTTTGTCCTTTTGTATTCAATGATGCATAGTAATTTTTTCCTATATCTGTGATTGTACAACTCTTTATTAACGTTTGATCATTATATGGTCATTCTTCTCCCACTCACATTTGCCATGAAATCTCCTCCCTGGTCCCATGCCCTCTAATCCTGCTGAAAGCCAGTCATCTCCAGGAGCTCTGAATTATTTTCTGGAAGTAGGAACAATGTTCTCTCTAAGTACCAAATTCCTGTAGATTATATCCAATTTAAGGTTCATATTTCTTACTACAGAATATCTCTCTTCCTCCACTGGATCATTCACCATTAATACCTCCCTCTCCTGCTGACACAGGATTTTACCTTTCTTTCCTTCTGTTTCACTCCCTCCTTTTTCCTCCTTACCTATTTTCTGGTAGTTTCTTTTTCCTGAGACACTATATGAGTTAAATACTTTTCATTAACTTTTGATTTGGTTACAGTAAATCACACATTCCCCTCTCTGTGCTTCTTCTCCTCTCCCCTTTTATTTTCTCACTATTTGTTTCCTTCTCCTTTGACAAATTTCTCAGGGAACTAGACCTCAAAGCAGTCTCAGCCTTCACCTCTCCCATTCAAGTTTGATCAGCATCAATATTTGCCCCCAAGTGACTTCTGAGACAACAGAACTGGTTCGAGCTAGATGCTAAGATCTTTTCCTCAAGTTCAGTTGGGCGTCACAGAGCCACACATGCCACTATCTTGCACCAGTTCCTTCTGTTCCTCAGTTCTGTATAAAGCACAAAGCAAAGCAGCACTGCAATCCTAGCCAGAGTAAGCTTCTGTCTTTGGTTTTCCTAGGCATGGGTTGTGGGGATTAGGGTGTGGAGAGAGACTTGAGTTATATCTCATGATGCAAGCTTGTGCAGTCTTGTCCTGTGATAGGTGATGGTAGAGGGTCCTGACTGAGTATTAGAGGATAAGGGTTATTAGCTTTCTCTCATGTTTATCTAGTTTTTGCCTCACTGAAGTTTTTGATATTCTAGACCATGGACACAGTTAAATTTTTTTCTCTTGCACATAATTACTATTTTGATGTGGTTTGAAACATCATGAAGACTGGATATATCTATTCTTCTATCTTGCTGGTCAGGTGATCTTGAACTTTAGTTCAAATTTAAAACACTAAAATATGGTGTCTGTGATTCTTCTAAAACAGAATTTATTTACCATACTTTGGAAGCCTAGATTTGAATAAAATGGGAAAAAAAAGCTTCCCAGTTATCAAGTACCAGAGAAGACTCTTTTTTAGGCTTTTATAATTTTATGGAGAATAAATACACTTTGAAATTTTTATCTCAATATTGCCTTATGGAAATGATCACTGTCTGGATCTACATATTACTTAGAAGAGTACTGGTCCTGGTCTTTCATCTGCTCCATTATTTTCTCCACTATTTTAGGGTGAACTGAGCTCACCCTTTAAATTAAGAATGGATACGAAGAGGGCAGAGCCAAGATGGCAGAATAAAAGCAGTGACTTGCTTGAGCTCTCCCCCAAACCCTTCCAAATACCTGTAAAAAATGGTTCTAAACAAATTCTAAAGCAGCAGAACCCACAAAAAGGTAGAGTGAAACAAATTTCCAGCCCAAGACAACCCGGATGGTTGATTAGAAAGGTATATCATGTCGGGCTGGGAGGGGAACACAGTTTGGCATGGGCACGCAGGCCTCAGAAGATTGAATCAGGAGCAGCTGTGGTGGTTTCCAGACTTCTCAACCCACAAACACCAAAGACAACTTAGAAGGTCAGTAGGAAAAGTCTGTGTCTCTGGTGAGAGAGAAGCACAGGGTGCCAGCCCCAGTTCCTGTGCACAGCCCTGGGACGGCAGCTGCCTCCAGAGCTTCTGGCCCATAGACTGAGGGGGAATCCAGTGGCTGATCAGAGAGGAGTTGCAGGGATCTCTTTGCTGATGCTGCAGCAAGATTCTCTTGCTTTGCCTGTGCTTGGATCTAAGTCACAGTTTGGGTGGTGGTCCTGGGGTGAGAAGGAGTGCTGGCATAATGGAGCTTATTGTGGCAGTACATAGAGAATCCTCCTCACAGTTCTAAGACAGAAAAGAGTGCTTGTGGTCACTCATAGACCAGAGCACAGGCCAGGAAAGGAGTAACCACCTCACCCTTGATCATAGCACTTTGGAAGAACTGAAAATTTATAGGTCCCTAGAAATATCTCTGAAAACAGCTGCACAAAACCTTCTTCACACTGGAAGCAGACCCCTTACCTTAACAAAGAGTTTATAACTCAAGTAATTGGCTGGGATCATGAGCAAGCAGTGCAAAAGGAGTCAGACCTTAGAATCTTATTTTGGTGACAAAGAAGATCAAAACATACAACCAGAAGAAGACAACAAAGTCAAAGCTCCTACATCCAAAGCCTCCAAGAAAAATATGAATTGGTCCCAGGCCATGGAAGAGCTCAAAAAGGATTTTAAGAAGCAAATAATAGAAGTAGAGGAAAAACTGAGAGTGATACAAAAAATCATGAAAAACAAGTCAATAGCTTGCTAAAGGAGACCCAAAAAAAAATACTGAAGAAAATAGCACCTTAACAAATAGCCTAACCCAAATGGAAAAAGAGGTCCAAAAAGCCAATGAGGAGAAGAATGCTCTCAAAAGCAAAATTGGCCGAATGGAAAAGGAAGTCCAAAAGCTTACTGAAGAACATACTTCCTTAAAAATTAGAATGGCAATTGGAAGCTAGTGACTTTATGAGAAATCAAGACACTGTAAAACAAATCCAAAAGAATGAAAAATAGAAAACAATGTGAAATATCTCATTGGAAAAACAACTGACCTGGAAAATAGATCCAGGAGAGAATTTAAAAATTATTGGACTATCTGAAAGCCATGATCAAAAAAGAGCCTAGACATCATCTTTCAAGAAATTATCAAGGAAAACTGCTCTTATATTTTAGAACCAGAGGGCAAAATAGAAATTGAAACAATCCACCGATCTCTCCCTGAAAGAGATCCCCAACAGAAAACTCCTAGAAATATTGTAGCCAAATTCCAGAGTTCCCAGGTCAAGGAGAAAATATTAAGCAGCCAGAAAGAAACAATTCAAGTATGTGGAAACACAATCAGGATAACACAAGATTTAGCAGCTTCTACATTAAGGGACTGGAGGGCATGGAATATAATATTCCAGAGGGCAAAGGAAATAGGATTACAACCAAGAATCATCTACCCAGAAAAACTGAGTCTAATCCTTCAGGGGAAAAAATGTAAATTCAGTGAAATAGAGGACTTTCAAGCATTCTTGATGAGAAGACCAGAACTGAATAGAAAATTTGACTTTCAGATACAAGAGTCAAGAGAAACATAAAGAGGTAAACAGGAAAGGGAAATCATAAGGGACTTATTAAGGTTGAACTGTTTACATTCTGCATGGAAAGATGATATTTGTAACTCGCGTGTCCTTTGTCAGTATTAGAGTAGTTGGAGGGAAAAAATTATATGTATGTATGTATATATATATATATATATATATATATTATATATATTATAGATAGATAGATAATAGAGGGCACAGAGGGAATTGAAGATGAAGGGATGATATCTGGAGAATGAAATTAAGGGGTGAGGAGGATTATACAGAAAGAAGGAGAAAGGGAGAGGTAGAATGGGGTAAATTATCTCACATAAAACAGACAAGAAAAAGATTTTACAGTGGAAGGGAAATGGGGGAAGGTGAAAGGGAATGAGTCAATCTTAATTTCATTGGATTTGGCTTAAGGAGAGAATAACATACACACTCAACTGGGTATGGAAATCTATCTTACTCTACAGGAAAATGGGGGGGGACGAGAGAGCAGTAGGATGATAGAGGGGAGGGCAGATTGGGGGAGGGAGTAATCAGAAACAAACACTTCTAAAGAGGGACAGAGTCAAAAGAGAGAATAGAATAAATGGGGGATGGGATAAAATGAAGGGAAATATACTTAGTTTTTACAACATGACTACTGTGGAAGTGTTTTGCATGACTACACATGTATAACCTATATCAAGTTGCTTGCCTTCTCAATGAGGGTGGTTGGGGAAGGAAGAAGGGAGAAAATTTGGAACCACAAATTTTAAAATCAAAAGTTTAAAAAATTGTTTTCACATGCAACTGGGAAATAATATATGCAGGAAACGGGGTATAGAATCTATCCTGCCATACAGGACAATTGAAGGAGAAGGGAATAAGAGAAGGGGGGAGAGATAGAAGGGAGAACAGATTAGGAGAAGGGGTATTCAGAATGCATGCCATCTTGGGGTTGGGGGAGGGATGAGATAGGGAGAAAATTTGGAACTCAAACTCTTGTGGAAGTGAATGTTGAAATTTTTAAATTTTTTTTTTAAAGTATGGATGTGGTTTGAAATGGAAGCAGTGACTACACTGGGAATCTTACAAGCAGCCCTTTAAAAAAAAATAGTGATTATAGGGAGTGTGGGGTCTGGGAGGAGGTGCTGTGCTGACTTTTAGATACCATTAACTGAAAGAATTGATATGCCTTTTGGTGAGTGCTTAAATCAAGAAAAGCAAATTATCTTCTAAGTACACATAAAAAGTGTTATCTATTAAAAAAAGTATAGTGACCAAAAATAGGCTAAATAATATTTTAGAAAATTTCCGGCACTTTTCAGGAATGCCTAGGTATATCTTAGGAACCATTTTAATTCATATAATACCACAGAACTAAACCTATTTGTCTTTTAAAATATGAGAGAATTAAGTTTATTGTACATTAACAAGAACAGTGGTGATTTCTACTACCCATAGCAACATTTATAAACACACACACACACACACACACACACACATACACACAGGTGCACATGCACACACGCACCCACATGCAGGAACACACACACACACACACACACAACACACACACACACATGAACCAGCAGCATACTTTTCTACACTTTTCCCCCAACATACTCCAAGGGTCTTTATAAATACTTTGTATACATTTGCATACAAAATCCTTTAAAACCAAATCAATGCTTTTTTTCCCCCATGCCTCAGGCCAGGAGAAACCTGCATCATTCTGTTACTGTTACTACAGAAGTACACCTATTCTCAGCGGAATAACAGCTCATTTTTATGATTTTTCCCTTACAACCTCTACTACCCTCCTTTTTTATAAAGTAGTAAATATCCTTCCCTCAAATTTATATCTCTATCCTCAGTATGAGGAGCCTTGATTTAAATACAAAGACTCATCTATTTTATATGAACTCACTAATGAACAGTCTCATTACCAACTGAATGTAATCTTTTAAATCTAGGAAACCATTTCTCCACCTCCTGAATGTGTGGTTTGCCTTTAAAATTGTTGATCTATTTGAGATCAGAAAGTTAAGGGTTTATCAGTCAGAATCTGTCATCCCTGTGAGAAGTCAAAGCCCAGACATCATTGGTCATTCCTATCCTGGGGTTATCTTCTGCTACCAAATCCTCTTTCAAATCAAACTTTAAGTCAGTTAACAACATCTATATTTGCCAATATCATAGTAAAATCATCAGAATTGGGAGGTGGAGCCAAGATGGCAGAATAAAGACAGGGACTTGCCTAAGCTCTCCACCAAACTTGTCCAAATATCTTTAAATAATGACTCTAAAATTCTAGAGCAGAACAACCCACCGAAAAAATGGAATGAAACAAATTTCCAGGCCAAGATATCTTAGAAGGTTGACAGGAAAGGTCCAGCACAGACCACATCATGACAGACCAGGCTCCAGCACACCAGAAGGCAGGCCTTTCCATGACTGAATCACTGCCAGCAGTGGTAGTTTCCATACCTCTCAGCCCCCATATGCCAAAATCAACTTAGGAAAGGTGTAATGCTTCTGGCTGAGAGTGGAGTCTAGTCCAGTTCAGGTCATGCTGGCACAGCCCCAGCCCCATCAGACTAGGAATAGACCTTGCAAGTGAATGAATCAGCAGCAGCAGCAGCAGCTGCTTGCAGAGCTCTCAGCCCACAGATGGAGAAGGAATCAAACAACTAATTAGAAGGAGATCACAGGGGTCTTCCTGCAAGCACTGTGGCAGGATCCTGTTGCTTTGTCCATACTTGGTCCAGGTCACAGTCTGGGGTGGCAGTCCCAGAGCAAAGAGGAGCACTGGTGTAGTAGAGCTTGTAGTCACAGTAGACGGGGGATTCTCCTCACAGTTCCAGGGCAGAAAAGAGTGCTTGCCATAACTCACAGACCAGACCACAGGCCAGGAGAGTAGTAAGCACCTCTCCTTAGATCATGCCACCTTGGAAGAAGTTAAAACTTATAGGTCCCTAAAAGTACTACATTTCACCACATAATCATTGCAGATTTCATGCCAACTTTTTGCAAAAAAGTGGTGTGTGACCATTATTTGAAGCTTTTAAAAAATGTGCCAGTGTTACTCAAAAATCATTTATTACTAAACTGTCTTTGGTGCAAGATTAGGATGCATGCAATACTAGTGAATATACGTTAAAATTGGGAAGATAGAAATCTTACCATATCATATGACATACTCATGGTAGCTTCACCTGCTCCCCCTCCCCCTTGTGCCTACGGCTCTTTGTTAGGTGGAATGACAATTCCGTTAGTATTGCAGCACTCTAAACAAACTATGCGAGCCAGCTTTTCGGAATTTACTGACGATATGTGTGCACTGAGAATTCTAGGCTATCAGTTTGCAATGTGGGAGAGATAAATGTGTATCCATATGCCACTGGTGAATACAATGCTGCTCCGTTTACCTTTTAAGTGGCATGAGGAACAGAATTATACCATGCAACGATTACATGAGGAAAGGTCATAAAATAATTTTTGGATTGAAAAAATAGTGTATGACTAGTATGTGGTGGCAACAATTATGTGGTGAAATATGATATCTCTGAAAAGAGCTCCACAAAACCCCTGAAGTTTGGGACAGGAGCACTCCACCCTGGAAGCAGAGACCTACTTTAACAAGGAGATAAAAGTCAAGTAACAGGCTTGGAAAAGGAGAAAACAACAGAAAAAAAAATCTGACCATAAAAGATTACTGTGGTGACAAGGAAGATCAAAATACACACTCAGAAGAAAATAGCAAAGTCAAAGCTCCTACATCCAAAGCCTCCAATAAATATATGAATTGGTCCCAGGCCACGGAAGAGCTCAAAAAGAATTTTGAAAATCAATTAAGAGAAGTAGAGAAAAAACTGGGAAGAGAAATGAGAATGATGCAAGAAAATCATGAAAAAAGAGTCAACAGCTTGGTAAAGGAGACATAAAAAATATCAAGGAAGCTAACATCTTAAAAAACAGATGAGGCCAAATGGTAAATGAAGTCCAAAAAGCCAATGAGAAGAATGCCTTAAAAAACAGAATGGGCCAAATGGCAAAAGAGGCACAGAAATTCACTGAAGAAAAAATAACTCCTTAAAAACTAGAATCGGCCAAATGGAAAAGGAGTTCCAAAATCTCACTGAAGAAAATAATTCCTTAAAAATTAGAATAGAGCAAAATGGAACTTAATGACTTTATGAAACATCAAGTAACAATAAAATAAAACCAAAAGAATGAAAAAAATACAAGACAAGGTAAATATCTCATTGGAAAAACAACTGACCTGGAAATTAGATCCAGGAGAGCTATTTAAAGATTTATTAGACTACCTGAAAGATATAACAAAAAAAAAAAAGAGCCTACACATCGTATTTCAAGAAATTATCAAGGAAAACTGCCCTGGTATTCTAGAACCAGAGAGTAAAATAGAAATTGAAAAAATCTACCAATCACCTGCTGAAAGAAATCCCAAAATGAAAACTCCCAGGAATATTATAGCCAATTTCAGAGCCTCCAGGTCAAGGAGAAAATATTTCAAGCAACCAGAAAGAAACAATTCAAGTACCATGGAGCCACAGTCAGGATAACACAAGATTTAGCAGTTTCCACACTAAAGGATCAGAGGACTTAGAATTCTAACAAAAAATCACCTATTCAGCAAAACTGAGTGTAATTCTTCAGGGGAAATAAATTGACATTTAATGAAATAGAGAACTTTCAATCATTCTTGATAGAAAGACCAAAACTGAATAGAAAATTTGACTTTCAAATACAAGACTCAAGAGAAGCATAAAAAGGTACAGGAAAGAGGAATCACAAGGGATATAATAAGGTTAAGCTGTTTACATTCCTACATGGGAAGATGATACTTGTAACTCATGAGAACTTTCTAATTATTAAGGCAGTTAGAAGAAGTATATATAGACAGAGGGCACAGGTGTGAGTTGAATATGAAGGGATGATATCTAAAAAATAAAATTAAAGGGTAAGAGAGGAATGTACTGTGAGAAAGAGGAAGGTAGAGATAGAATGGGGTAAATTGTCTCCCATAAAAGAGACAAGAAAAAGCCTCTACAGTGGATGGCAAGATGGGAGAGGTGAGAGGGAATGAGTGAACCTCACTCTCCTCAGAATTGGCTCAAAGAGGGAATAACATACACACTCAGTTGGGTATTGAAATCTATCTTACCACATAGAAAAGGAGGAGGGCAAGGCGATAAGAGAAGGTGGGGTGATAAAAGGGAAGACCGATTGGGGGAAGGGGTAATCAGAAGCAAAATATTTTTGAGGAAGGAGAAGGTGAAAGGAGAGAGAATAGAATAAACAAGGAGGGGTATAGAATGGAGGGAAATACAGTTAGCAATAGTAACTGTGAAAAAAATTTATTTTCTCCTTTTAAGTTTCTCTGATAAAGGCCGCATTTCTCAAACATTTAGAGATCTGAGCCAAATTTATAGAAGTAAGAGCCATTCCCTAATTGATAAATAATCAAAAGATACAAAGTTTTCAGATGAAGCAATCAAATCTATCTATAGCCATATTAAAAAAAGCTCTAACTCACTACTGATTAGAGAAATGCAAATTAAAACAATTCTGAGGTACTACCTCATACCTATTAGACTGACTAATGGGGCAGAAAAGGAAAATGACAAATGTTGGATGGGATGTGGGAAAAACAGAACTTTAATGCATTGTTGGTAGAGTTGTGAATCGATGTAACCATTCTGTAGAGCAATTCGGAGCTAAAGGGCTATGAAACCACGTATATCCTTTGATCTAGCAATGCCACTACTATGTGTGTATCCCAAAAGAGATAAAAAAACAAAAAGGGAAATGACCTATATGTACAAAAATATTTATAGCAGCTCTTTTCTGGTGGCAATGACTAGGAAATTGAAGTGATGCCCATCAATTGGGGGAAGAGCTGAACAAACTGTGGTACGTGAATTATGATGGAATACTATTGTGCTATAAAAAATGATGAGCAGGATACTCTTAGAAAAACCTGGAAAGACTTACATGTGCTGATGAAAAGTAACATGTACTGTGTAAAAAGTAACAGCAATATTGTATGGTGATCATCTGTGAATGACTTGGCTATACTCAGCAATACAACAATCCAAGACAACTCTGAAGGACTTAGGATAAAAAATGCTCTCAATCCCCAGAGAAAGAACTGATGGTGTCTGAATACAGCTTGAAGCATATTTTTTATTTTCTTGAGGTTTGTTTATTCAATTTTTTTGGTCTATGTTTTCTTTCACAATGTGGCTATTATGGAAATGTTTTACATGACTACACATATCAACCTATATCAAACTGCTTGCCTTCTCAATGAAGGGAGCAGTGGAAAGGAAAGGAGAGAGAAGATTTGGAACTCAAAGTTTTAAAACAAATTCTAAAAATTGTTTTACATGTAACTGGGAAAAACAAAATACCAAATAAATTGAACAAAATAAAATAAAATAATCAGTATTTCAACTGTTTTCTAAATGTTTTAAAAATTATTTTAATGAGCAATAGGATTTTACTAGTCATCAAACATCTACTGTTGAGAACCATTATTCTGATAATTAATTACTCATATCACTTTCTTAGGTTTAAAAAAAATAATAGGCCATATTGGACAACCTGCCCACACACAACAAATAATAAGAAAACGTGATTAATATCATATGTGTATGTATGCTACATATATCACATAAGAAAAAAAAGTATGACATACATTTGAGAGAATGTCCTCCCTGGAAGCAGAATATCTTTGCTCTCAAGTCTAACTTTTGGTCATCCCAGCTATATGATTATGGCTAAGACACTTTAACTCTCACCCAGGTAACCTCTAACCCAGGTAACATTCTAAAACTATCAGTTATAAAAGACTTAACAGTTTGCTTCAGTGGAAGGAATTTTCACACTGGGAGTTCTTTATACCAATGACATCACAAATTGTGATCTTGATCTCCCTTCCTTCCCTTCAAAAAAAGTCTGAGTATGTACATGGCAAGGGAACTTCCCTCAGTTTTCTTAAATGATGAAGAACGTTTATATAAATAGAGACAATTAGCAGTACAGAATAACTCATTTTCTTTGGAGCTGTCACAGAATGGTGAGTGAGAAGGGACCTTAAAGACCATGGAGTCCACCCTGCTTATTTTTTTTTAATAGGTGCAGAAACTGAAGGCCAGGGAGGGGAAGAGCATAAGCTTAAACAGCTAAGGCAGAGCCAGGCCTTATACCAACATGTTCTGACTTCAAGACCCAAGGACACCACTTCACCACAAGGAAAATAAGATATATACTCAGTTATTGTTCCTATTCTAATATATCATTCTTAAAGTTTTTCAATCTGAGCCATAGCTCAAAGCACAAGGCATTTTTATTAGGGGCATAATTCAGAGAATGTTTCGTTTTTTCTAATTAGGTTGGCATAGGGGCTTATGTGATGTCTGGGAGAGAAATCCTTTCCTTGCTTAAGATATTATTTTAAATGAAGTGGGTGCAAGGAGTGGGGAAAGGGGAGGGCCACATGCTGTTTTTTTTTTCCTGAGAGTCTACAAATACAGACATCAAAACATTTAAGGAAAAAAATAAAACATCTTTGAATACTGAAAGTGTCACAAATAAGAAACACATTTAAATAAGTATATTTGTTGCTTGTGGGAGATTTTTAAAAAATCACCATAATTCAGAAATAATCTTTGGCTCTGCATATTAGGGACATTAATACTTATTCTCTTTTCACATTATTGAGTGTATACACAATACTTCAGATTCCTAATATAATAATCTTTTGTGACATGACATGTATTTGCTAAAAGAAAAGATTGTGATGGTATGAAGAGAGGAATATGATTTTAGGTACAAGTAAGCATCAGGAGCTAAAGAGGCCAACATCTATTAACATGACAAATTTTGTTGTCTAAAGCCAAATGAAATAAATATTTTTTAGGAAAATTATTCACTTGAGCATAATTGTTTCTACGTGTAAATTTTCAATAGGTTCTGTAAGGCTTCCATCAGCTTCTGCAGTCATTACAAAAAAAAATTATTAACTTCACATACCTGTAAAGAATTAAGGACAAACAAGGTTTGGCCCCAGCTGAGCAGGGGTACCAAGAACTTATGTGTGTATATCTATATATCTATGTAGATATATACATACGCATATATACACTCATTTGTGTGCCTGCATGTGTACGTGTGTGTATAAATGGAATGCTAAGTACACGGTAAGTATACTTACTATGAGTGGGGTTGGGGTGGTGTCAGATATAGAAGAATGAACAAAACTACACTAAAACAAAACCAAAAGCCATTTAATTGTCTTCTTTGTCCATGGAAATATTTAGTGGATGGATTGAGAATTTGTATTTCAAGACTTGACTACTGAAGGTAAAGCACAATTTGTCTTTACACAGAACCTTATACGTAGAAGACATTGCATTGCTTAAGTAAATGAACACGTGACTGAAAGCGTACTTAGAAGCAACATTCACTTGGGTTTCAAATAAACCATCTATCCTGTTTCCTTTTTAAAGCCTTCCAACTGAACAAACACACAAAGCATACTGTTCTGCTCATTTCAAGTCCTGGCACAAACTTAAATTCCTGGAAGTCTCAGTAACTCTGATTAAACCCATTTCCAATGTAAGCAAGGGACATTTAAATTGCCCCTACGCTGGCAACGTACAGGCGCTTGTTGTATATCTTGAGGTCTTATACGACCTCCCCCCACATCCTCTAAGATTTAAGAGGATTACTTTAGCTAATCTGCAGACTTGCTCATTCTCTTATGTCATGGAAACAATGTAATACAGAAATCATTTGGAGGTCTTTAGGATGTTTAGCAAAGAGAAGAGAAGTTAAAAGAGGGCCACAGCAACAGTTTTCAAGCATCTGAGGGGCTGTCACATGGAAGAGAGATTACAGTTGTTCTGCTTAGCGTGGAGGAAAGAGCTAGGGACAACAGGTAGAAATTGCAAAGAGGTAGATCCATGTTACATAGAAGGAAGACATTTCTATAAATTAAAGTTATTCAAAAGTAGAAATGCCTACACTGGAAAGTAGTGGGCTTCCCATAACGGGAGGGCTTTCAGCAGGGGCTACTGTGTGACCACATGTCAGGAATGTCACAAAGTGGGTTCCAATCCAGGTAGGGGTTAAACTAAATGACTTCTGAGATCCCAGGTAGTTCTGTGATTCTGTGAGCTGGTAAAAATGTAATGAAGAGCTAAAAATAGGGTATCCAATCTGGATAATTTGAGTTGGTAGGGGAAAAAAAAACACCCATGAAAAAAATAAATTTTTCCCTCTGTACAGCAGGATTTTCTAATCCTGCTTTGAGCAAGTTCTTAATCTTCCTTTCCCTAATTTTCTGGGTAGCTGCTTTAATTTCCTACTATCTCTTACCCGTATTAACACAGACTAAATATAAACTCAAATGATTCCTATCGGGGTCCCTTGGTCCTTCTCATCTCTCTTGGTTGTCCCTATTCACAGCACTCCAAATGCTATGGACTGGTGATAGGAAACATTTAAGAGCATTATTTTTCCCAGCCCATTAATAGAAAAAAAATACCCTTGCTCAAAATAGCTAAAGAAGATCACACCATTAAAAACATTCTAAGGAGTGAATTAAATATTTGTAGTAGGGTCTTTTCTAAAAGTAAGTATAAATCTGTTATTTTAATAGCAACAGTGATAGTATACAGAACCTGTACTCAAATGTATAGCAAGATGGCACTATTTAAATATGTGCATTTAAAAAAAAACATAAACAAATATGCATACTTAACTTATTAATAGCTTGATTGTTACTGGAATTTTTATAATGTGGGCTCTGTGGCACAGAGACATGCACACACAGTTCTAATTAACACCAATCACAAACGCTAATGGTATAACCTACTGCTTAAGTAAATGAACATCCTTACCCCTGCTGCTTTGAAGAGGCTGATAGGCATGCACTTTATTGACAAAGTAAGCTAATTTACAGAGTGATTGTCCAAGAGGGAACTGCTGTTTATTTGCAGGCTTTTTCCCATTGAACTCACAGGGCAAACATTGCACTTAAATTGTTAATTAAAATATCAACAGATAAAATGTAAACATTGTGTTTCCTAAGCGTGGAATGACATATATTCATTCAGCACCAAATCCTAAGGTTCTGCTTAATGATTACCAGAGGATAATTACATTCAGTGTGAAAATGTTGGCCAGTACCTACTGTCCCAGTTTGTCTCCAAAGAAGAATCTTTTAGTAGAAAAAAACAGAGTGAAGGGGTGAGCTAATCTTCTGCCTTTTGTAGACATAAACTTGAAGGACTACAAATTTCTGAGTGCCTTCAGTGAGGGCCATCTGTGGTTATCAGATGTAAGAGTCCTGCAACTTGTAGAGTTCAAGGGTGGAAAGGAGGTTGGTGTATATGTATGTATGTATGTATGTATGTATGTGTGTGTGTGTGTGTGTGTGTGTGTGTGGTGTGTGTGTGTGTGTGTATGCTTTCTCCAACAATAATTCTTCTTGGGAAAATAAAAGAGATCATTTACCAACAAAAAAAGTGATGAAATTAGATGGCATACAGTTTTGTATCTGGAAGCTAAAAGTTTTCTGCTTCTATATTTTCTAGATTAGACTGTTATTAGATTATGAGACCCAATTGTGAAACTGGATAGCAAGCAGCTAGGATAAGAAGAGAAGCTGTGGGGGGAGGTGGCCTTTGCATCAAATATCTTGGGGTCTATTATCCATAATACAAAAGGAACTAACAGAACTGTATGAGCCATTCCCCAATAGAAACGTGTTTGAAGGATATCACCAAATAATTCTCAAATGAAGAACTTCAAACTATTTATAGCTAAATGAAAAATTGCGCTAAATAGCTAATAGGAGAAACTCAAATCAAAAACCCTTCACAACCAAAAATAGGCGAATAGTCAATGTAGGAGGATCTGCAAAAAGAAAGGCAGGCTGATATAATGCTAATATAGATGTAAATTTGGTTCTACCCTTCTGGCAAGCATTTGACATTATGTTAAGTGACTAAAATGTTGACATACCTTGACCCAGCTATCCTCATTGAATGCACAAACCATAAAAAAGGTTAGAGTTAGAAAAAAAGTCTCATATATACCAAAATATTCAAATACTCATATATAACAAAATATTTTATTTTAAAAAATGAGAAACAAAGCAGATGTATCAGGGAATAGTTAGAGAAATTGTGGCATATGACATGAAGGAATAAGAGTAAGCTTGGTTCTAGAAAAGAGTTTATGCATCTTTCTTCCTTTTTCGAAGCAGCACCAAGCCTTGAGTGTGGTATATTACACATACTGTAAGCCTCAGTCTATATGTTGGTCATTTGGTTTTGTTGAAGTATTTGATTTTTCTGTCTTTTCTTTCTTTTCATTACTTGTCAAAAGCTCATGAGGAAGGGGAATAAGGAGACAGATAGCTGTAAATGAAAGTGATGTAAAAACAAAAAATATCAATAGATATGTTAAACGAAAAAGAAATTGCGTATTGGTTGAGCACATATAGCACCTTATTTTCCATTCATCTGGTACATTGGCTTATTGCTGAGCATACCTGAATGGTTTTCATCCCATCTTCTCCATCTCCAGGTATAACCAAGTGATCATAGCCAAAGTAGACTGATTTAATCCAAGTGAATAGGAATCTTGGTAACTAGAGATTCAGGATTTCTGCCCTTGAGTCTGACATGAAATTGGTGTCTGCTAAGCTGCTGGAAGTGGATCACAATGGCTCAGAACTGTACTTCTAATTATACTTTGTTATTAAAACTTGCACTACAGTTATTTGTGTACGTGGCTTATTCTTCTATTAGACCAGAAGCTACATTCTTCTTTGTAGCCTTCACAGTACCTTACTATGTGCAAGGGTTCGATAAATAGCCATTTAATGAATGGCTAAATTTCTATTTATTAGTTGAATACCTTAAATTATGCCTCATATTAATTATAAATTGTTGTAAAGCATAATTATTGTTTATTGAGTTGTATACAACTTTATCATCAATATGAATAATAGTAATAATAAATCACATTTATGTAGTTTTTAAGGCTTAGTAAGTACTTTAATTTATGGATTTCTTTTGTTTGTATACACACACTCATTTGTTCTCAGGAAATAAACATTTCGTTCCCTGAAGAATAAAATTTTATGCAAAGAAAATAATCTTCCTCACCTCTTCTCCCCTGGTTATCATTTAATTGGTTGTAAAAATAACACAGAAAGTGTCAGCACTCACCACTATTCAGAAGGATCAGGGCATGTATTATGATTTAGATATTCTAAATGACTAAGAGTTGGGGGATCTGTGTTATAAAGTCAGGTTTGTCACTGGTTATATGACCCTAGGAAGTCACTTAAGCTTTCTGTACAACAGTTTTCTCATCTATAAAATGGGAATAATGATACCTATTTAACTCATATAATAGAATTGTGATTTGATCAGATAGAGATTCTAAGTGTGATTTCATTGATATACGGTACTCCTGGATGAGGCAACTCCCTCTACCAATGCAGGTTAGCCTCTTTTCTAGAACAGTCTTTGAGACTTGCCTAAAATGCTGATGGACTGTAATATGTTCAGGATCATACAACTTCTATGATGAGACCTAGGACTCGAGCCCTGCTCTTTCTGGCTTCAAGCCCAAAGCACTCTCTATCTATAGCTTGTTGCTTTTTGTTAGTGTGATTTTAAGATGTGACAATAAATGTAAACTTGCTTTGAAAAGTATTAGATGCCATATACACGTAAAATAATTTAAAATTGACACTGCATCATTGTTTTTATGTTAATTTCTCAAGTTTCTTAGAAAGAAAGAAAAAGCGCTAAAAACATGATTCTGGTTTGAACACCTGTCATACAGGTAAAATTTGTTTACTGTAACCCACAACTTAAGGGCAAGAAACATTGTTTATTAGCTTTAAATTCTAGGATTTCTATGTCTTTGTCTGCCTTTTTTTTGTTTCTCTTTCTCTCCCTTGACTCTTTCCTTCTTCAAAAAATAGTTAGGCAGGAAGAACAAAATTAATAAATAAGGTTATCATTCCTTCATGTGACTTGAAGCAAATTAATAGCATTTGACTTCCAAAGTAACACGTTTATGCTGACCCTTAAAATTCATTATTTGGCATATTATTGTCAATATCTCATTCATATACTATGCATAGGACTGTCTCTTAGCAAATTTCACCTTTGGGGGGTACTCAGTGTCCTCATTCTGCTCCTGGACCCAGATAGCATGTATTTCTTGACTCCTATCTGGGATATAGTCTATGTTTCCAAAATGCTATTTTTCCCCCATCCTCTTTCCCAAACAAGATTAACCTTCCCCATATTCCCTCCCTCAGAGGCTTGCTATCACATCTAGTTTGACAGATAACTAACATGATAAACAGAGATGTTTGAATGTGTTAACCTTCTGTGTTATTTCAATGTTGCTATATGCTACTGCCTCTGAAGAACTAATGATGGGTATCATGCAAGGAGTATGCAAACAAGCCACAATGCATAATCAGTTAGCAATTTGAAAACAGGAATAAAGAAATTGTACTAAAGAAAGAGAAGATTAGCTGGTCACATGGTATGAATGTGGTAGACAACCAGAATGCTCCACTGGTAACCTTGTAATGCCAGGAGAATTGAATAAAAACTCTGAATTTTGAGCAAGTACCCTCTGTGGTAAACTTCAGGGGACAACATAGGCAAGAGTTACATAGTAAAGGCAGGCATCGATTAGTTTCAATCTACATGATTAGGGGGAACTCCTGAATTCATGAGATCAGGGATTCATTTGAATACTGAAGTCATTTCAGTGATAAGCAAAAGTCACCACTAACTCTTTGCTTTTGCTAAAGAATGTCTTCTAAAAAAATAATGTTTAAGTTCAGAAGGCTATAGTTGTATAAAATGTATCACTATACATGGATTCCAGTGGGAAGAAATATATGCGTGTACATAAATACATATACATACACATATATATACATACACACATACACATATATGTGTATGCATATACAAATACAATGTGCATATATTCACATATACATATGTTTGTATACATATGTGTGTGCACACATGTATCTTGGATAGGTACTTTATGATAGTATTTAGATATGAAAAGAACAGGAAAACCTCCAAGACAGTGAGTAATTTCTTTAGGGACCATATAAGGTAGGATGTTTACAAGAATGGAACAGGGTAAGAGATGAGAAGGTGGTGATTTGTATCAGGAGAAATGATAGATACAGTCACCAATGAGATCACAGAGATACTAAATATCATAGTACAGATGCATGACCCTGTTAGTCATATTACCACTCTGGGAGTTAGTTTCTTCTACATGTATAAGATGAAATGAATGCAGGAAGTAGTATATCATATAAAGGGCTAATCTTGAAACCAAGAACTGGGTTCAAATCCTTCCCTAGAGACTTCTTAGCTATATGATTCTGTTGAAGACATTTAATCATTCTGAGCCTCATTTTTTCATCTTTAAAATGGGAAAGATAGTTACAGCTACCTTGCAAGTTTGCTGTAGATCAAGTAAAGTAATATATTTAAGTCACTTTGAAAACCTTGAAGTGCTACATTAATATGAGCTATTTTTGTCATGTTATTACAATTCTTTTTCTTTATCTTTGTATTTCCCCCGGGGCCTTGCACCTATTAGGCACTTTAATATTCTCTGAATGAATGAATGAATAATTGAAAAGGTGCCTGAAACCAGGCCTCAAAGTCTATGAATTACTTTAATGCTGTGCCTTTTAGCTACTAATAATGATAGGAGTGGTAGGGGATTGGGAATCTGGGAGAATGGAGAGGAAGCATCTTAGAGAAGATGATTCAATGCCCATCAATTAAATCAGATCATGTGAATGAATCACTAAACTCTATTTTTGTTATACTTTTTTATTCTACTATGTTATGGGAATGTTTTTTTTATTCACTAAAGTAAAAATAATAAAAACACAACATATGCAAACATAGATATGTATGCACACACATATGCATACTCTACACATATGTGCACATACATGTGTACAAATACACATATGCACACATCTGTTGTAAATATATTTCAAGAAATTTGTTTCCTTTTATGCTTTAAAAGACATACTACATATGACTCATATATATATTTAACATGTATACACACACACACACACACAAACATTATCACAATTTCTTGGCCTTTAGTTTCTTCATCTATAAAATAAGGGGTTGGACTAGATGACCTCTAAGATTCTTTTCATTTCCAAATCTATAAGCTTAGATCCTATTTACTATGCACATTAGCCTTTTGAGGTACAGAGTAAAGTGATTTGGAGGAGACTACTGCATCCCTTCTAGTCCTCCTCCAGGCAACACTCGCACTTTCCTCATTCACTCACTCCCACACAGGGCACTTATGCTCTACAATCTGATGACATGCTCTATAGCTGATATGGTCAGAAGCAGTACAAATAGTCTAATCTAGCTTAATTCTCTGGCTGGCAGCATCTGTGCTCTTTAACAGATGAAGCATCACAAAGCAAACCTCATGCTGGAAAGTCTTTTCAGCAATGGGTTCATTTTTGCAGCTCTTTAGTATTTTGCAAGTGAAGTCTCCATTGTGGAGATTCATGCCTCCATACTAGTGACTGAAATTTGAATTGGAAATATGCCTGCACCACAAATGCACTGCCTTCTTGGTCTAAGGTGCTCCTGTCAGATTTGCACACTTAGGTGAAGATTGGGGATTTGTTTGTGTCCTAAACTTTATTAGTCATTTGTCACAGATGGAACGGTAGCAGCTATTAATCACACACATAGTCTACAACAGCTCTTCTGTTGGTCTCCTAGTCCTCATATAAATTATCATGTCAAGGATTAATCCATTTTGTTTTGCTTAATCCTCTGTTTTTATTCATTCTCTCCCTCTTTCCCCTCCTTTGCTCCCTCCTCCATCCGTACACACAGAGACAGCCCTGTTTACATGGCTTTTGTTCAGAAGGGTTTCAAATTGTCTTCTGGACAATTTCAGTCTGAATGATTAATCATAGTGACAGAAACTTGACCAAGGGTTCAACTAACCATGAATAAAAACACTGAGCCCAAGGTCGTTCCAGGTTACACTTCTGCTCCATCGTGGAACAATAAGGAAGAAGAAGTGGATGAAGGAAAGAAAGTAAAAAAAAAGATTTTCTTCCGGCATTATTGCCTCCTAACTGATGATAATCTGAATACAATGTGTCTGTGGCCATTTCCCCTTCTGAAACAGATGCCTTCTGTTATTAGACTTGCTGCGTAGGCCACCCAGTCTGGTGGAACGGCCCACTTCAGCAATTTCAAATCACAGTTAAATGCTGATGCCTCCAGGGCTTTGACTATTGCAAACAAAGTGAGCTCAGAGTTGCCCAGCTAGCTTCCCTAAAGTGCGATATAGGATTATAAATTTAGCTTGATGGCTATTAAGCTCATAAATTGTAGTCAGAACATCTTACGATCAAAGCTCCTCACGGCCTTCCCTTAGGGACAGAAATGAAGAAAGTCTAAAGCTAAATACACTGGACTGTATAGATTAATTAGGGTAAACAAGTTTTATTTTATTTTGTTTATTGAAATGCAAAGATATTGAGTAGAAAACAACGGACTCATCTTTCTCCAGAAAGGAATCCTTCCTCTTCACCTGGCTTCTGTCATTGCAAAGGCTTAGTGCAAGGCGACACACCAGTAAGCATTCAATAAATATTAATTAATTATGAGGTTCTGGGAGGGTGGCTCCCATAAGGGGTAGAAATAAAAGGCAGCACTATGTTGGCTAATCAGATAACAATAAAAATGAAATAAACATGAGCTGCAATAAAAAAGATAATGACCAGCAGAATAATGAGGATTTAAAATATCCTAAAACCTCCTTTTTCAGGTGCAATGTGGGAGATGAACTGGCATATTCTGTAGCTTACTTAATCTCATGGTGTAACTTCTTGGTTGTCAGGTCTGACTTTCAGACTGGGACCGCTTGTTTAAGAGAAGGCACTTATTTAATCAAATCACCCTAGCATGTACAGTGGAAGGAATGCTACTGGTTTTAAATCCAGGTTCTGTACCTGTATGACTTGGGCAACTCACTTCATTTTTCTTGGGCCTCAGTTTTGTCATCTATAACATGAAGAGGTTAGAGTAGAGCAAAGGGTGTGTGTGTGTGTGTGTGTGTGTGTGTGTGTGTGTGTGTGTGTGTGTGTCCCTTTGACAGTTAGGTAAAGCCCAGATACCCCTTTATGTTTTTAGGCATATAAAAGAAAGGAAATTAACTGAAATATAGCCATCAATTAAAAAAAGGTTCACAGACAAGATATTAAGAACCACTGGACTAAAAGATGTAGAGGGGCTCTTTCAGCTCTAAATCTATGAACCTCAAAGTGGCACATCACACAGGTATCTCCCCATTGAGGGAGGCCCTCTTTCCTTTAGCTCCTTTAGCAGATCAAATCATGTTGTGCAATTATCTTTGAGCATTTTGATTCCTTCAACTATTAGAAAGGAAGAAACAAAAAAGGTCTAATTCAACTAATAAAGGAGTAAACTTCTTTTTGTCTATGGCTCTATAGAACTCTAGCTGATAGTGGCACCAGGACATTTCTCTCAATGATGTCTGTGAACAGCTAAAGGATTACCACCAAAGTGAAGAGTTTGTTACTTCCTAACCAGGGTTAGAAAATATTTCCTTCACGAGATTGTAGAAAAGTTTGCAAAGAAAACTATTCTCAACATGAAATGAAAAATCTATATCCGAGGTCGGCACACTGCAGCCTGAAGGCTAAATCTGGCCTGTCTCCTTGTAAAAACCATTCTTATCTTACTATAATTTGCTGACCTCTGATCTCTATCACTTATAGCTAAGTATGAATGCAAGGGAGGCCCTGGAGCCAAAAAGAGGGATACTTCTCCATTACATCATAATCATTTCAAAATTAAGAATTAAGAAAGGGTCTTTTTTTTTTATTTTAACAAATATGTCCTAGGGGACCAATCATTACACTTTCAATATGCTATCACTAGTTTCTCTAGAGAACAAGCCAAGAAAACCCAACAAGGAAGGCTTTGGGTAAAAAAAAAATTACTTCTAGGATGAATAAAAAGGATTGCATAAAAATACACATGTAAAAAATCAGATAGTTCAGAGGTACAGTAGATAGAGCGGTTGGAGCTGGAGTCAGGAAGGCCTGAATTCAAATATGCCCTCAGGTGTTCTCGCAGTTTAAATCTGGGCAAATCATTTAACCTCTACTTGATTCAGTTTACTCCTTTATAAAATCAGGATGATAATAGCGAATACCTACCAGGATTACTGTGAGGATCAAATGACGTATTTGTTTATTCTTCACAAACCTCAAAATGGTCTCTGTTAGCTGCTATTAGGATTAATAATAATATAATTTATTTATACTTTTAGAATATTTTTACATAAATTCTCTCATTTGATCCTCAAAATATCCCTGTGCTGGAGGTAGGTATTATTAAGCATATTCCACAGAGGAAGAAAGGAAGACACACATATTAAATGATTTGAATCTTTCACAGAACCTAGTATAAGGAGAGGTGAAGGATCTGTTATTTGGCATTGTATTATCCTGCAAGTCATGGAATATGACCATTTCCAAAGAACAAAGGTTGCAAATCTCCCAAAGGGTGATGGAGAGTCATAGAATAGGCTTGAGCAAGATATAAATCAAGAATTTAAAGCCAGAAGTAACATAAAAGATATCATCAGGGCGATGTATGCCTGAAAAAGGAGGTGGACTTTCCATGTCAACAATAAGAGATAAACCAGTAGGGACTTTGTGTGCTTCCTTGGTATCTAGGCAATGACAAGAAATCGAAGGGATGACTTCCATCACACTGGGTGGGCCCATGGGCAGACTTCTTTGAGTACATGACATACATGGAAGGAGGGACAGATATGGATGTATTATAATTTGAATCACCAGAAGGAGAAGAAATATCAAGTATTATCTTGAGTTAAGTGGCAAAGCAGCGAACAATGAAATAAATACTCTCCCAAACTAAAGTCATGAACTGACTTCAGCAAAACAGCATTCTAAATAACTCTTACCTGTATTTAGAACCACTCTTGTGTTTCAAACACATCTCTGGGAAGATGGTAATGACAAGATAGTGTTTTCATTTTGTGAGCTAAACAGCATCTTCTTCATCACCCACTTTCAAGTTCGTGGAAATACTTTTAGTGATAATTGCTAAACATGCCAAGTGCATTTATAAAAGCCAGCATATATATATATATATATATATATATATATTGATAGTAGCAAGTTTCTATATTTGAGATGTTTCATGTAAACATAGACATTCAGTAATTATTGCCGTTGCTGCTCATCTCAATGAGAGGAGAGAGTAATGAATACAAGAACCATGATCTCATTAAAAAGCAGATCTATATGCAGTATGCTTTTTGGGTCATGATTCTAGTCCACTATGCAATTTTGCAGACACTTTTGCATCTTTAACAGACCACACTTAAAAAATCTATAGGAACCTTAGAATAGGTTCTCTAGGGGGGCAGATATTATAAATAAAATTTAGGAGGAGGTCTTCCTGTAGAAGAATAAGTTTATTCATGAAAGAGAAGATTTTTTTACTCTTGGCTACCTTTAGGGGATAATGAACTGTTTAGAAACTCTTTGTCCTGATCAGAATTTTATTATTTTATTCTAGCCTTAGGCAAAAGAGAACAAGTCAGTAACAGGACCTAAGGTGAAGTTTCGAGTCTGCTGTGATTTTGGGGCCTACGACTTTGAGTCCCCTTTATAGAGTGTGCATGCATAACAGCGTGTGTGTTGTCTATGCCTCACCCCTAATATATACTGAAGGGTCCGCTGAACTCAGAGGTAGAAGGCCTGGGTTCCAGTTGCATCTATACCCCTTACATGTGACCTGAGGCATGTCATGGGAGGCTCTCTTTCAGTTTTTTCATTGGTAAGATAAAGCACTGTCAAATTCATAGGGTTCTTGTGAGAATTAAATTAGATCATGGCTATAAGAGTGATGTACAGATGTAAAGCATAATTGTTAAGTATTATTCTTCACTGAAGCTCATAAATTACCCACTTATAACTTAACTTTTCTGGGCCTCAGTTTCCCCATTCATAAAATGATGAGACTTGATTATATGACCGCTGAGTTGCCTTCCAACTCTAAATCTAGGACTAAGCCTGAATGCATTATTTTAGAGAGGAGGAAAACTAAAGCCCCTAGTGATTCATCCAAGGCCATACAACTACTTAGGGTCAAAATAATTCAGATATCAGGTATGTTGTCTCCTAGTTCAGAGACCTTTCTTTATTATTTCACTTTGGCCCAAGTCACTCCTTTTATTGGGAAATCACATTAAGTCATTATCACTCATTAACATATGCATCAATTGATTTTTCAGATTAATACCTCCTTCATAAATAAGTGTCCAGAAATGTAGATAGAAAATGATAAATATTGATAGATGATAGGAAAGGGAAAGACAAATAGTTCAGAGAACACCCTGTGTGGTATAGGCAAAACCAAATGTAATACTTCATTTGGAACTTAAGTGCTACCCAGGAACATGGACATGCAGTTCCTGGGAGAGGGGATTTTTTTTTAATCACAATAACTTTTATGTAATTTACAAAGTACTTTACTCATATAATTTCATTTGATCCTCTAAGTACCCTTGTGAGGTAGATGCTATTATTATTGCTGTATTATATATGAGGAAATTGAGGCTGAGAGAGATCATAACTGCCCGCAGTTACAAAGGCTAGAAAATGTCTGATGCAGGTTTCAAAATTCAGGTCTTCCTGATTTCAAGTCAGGCACTATATTGACCTCGTTGAGAGTCAGCACAGTATAGTGGACTGGAAGTCCAGAGAAATCTGAGTTTAAATCTCTTCTCCATACACAAACTAATCTGTAAATTTGAAAGTGCCATATAAATGTCATAGGAGTTGTAGTTGTGATATAAAAAGCAGTAGCAGTAACAATAGCAGCAGCAGTAGTAGTAATTTATTATTATTATTATTACAGATTTTGCCCGTGGCATCATTCTAGAGCTTGACTACATCTAGAGTAGAGCTACTGTAGCTATATACAAGTAAAATTTAAAATGATCAAAACCAATATTCAAAAACAAACTTTAAGGTCATCTAATAAGAAGGAACTTGATAGCTATTATCAAAGAAAAGAACACTAAAAATCTATTTCATCATATGGCAGAAACATATTGCTGATACCAAACATAGAAAATGTGTACACACTAAAAGAATGTCTCATGGCTTACAAAAGAAAGGTAGATGTGAGAAGAAAAAAACAACTATGCACTTCAATTTTTAATTAATTGATGCCTAATTTCTTTTCTCCCAAACAACAGGTACAAATGCTACCTAAAGCAAATCAAGTGGTGAAGTCAAGTGACAGAAAATTAGTTCTTATACATTTTTAAAACTTTCAAATAGGTTTTCATTAAATTATAATGTCTTGATTTCATGGACCAATTTCTCATGACTTGCCACAGCTTAAAACCAATATATTATGTTATTGAAAAGCTAGGACTTTCCTGAGTCTGTAATAACTGGCATCATATCAAAATGTAATCTCTGTTTACAAATGGGTAAATGGAGCCATATTATGTATGTTTAATAAACACTGTAATCGAAAGTACATTTAAACATTACAAACTTCAATGGAAATTTATCCTTTTAACTAAGACTCCAGATCCTTAAGTTTGTAATTCAAATACATGTGTGTACGTATGTTTATATATATGTGTTTATATATATGTATATATATATATATATATATATATATATATATGTATGTATGTATACCTCTGAAATGAATACATATTGCAATACATATCTATATTTCCATTGTTATGTTTATAATATTTTCATGCTACTTTGTTCAATTTAAATTCTTTCTACATGTCTGTATTTTTTGAACTTTTTCATTCTTTTGTATGACATATTCTCCATTGCTGTATGTGATACAACCTGGTTAATCATCATACAACTTTTAGGCATTTTGATTGTTTACAGTCAGTCATAATTATAGCTATGAGCATCTACATAAACATTTTTTTCTTATAATTTATTTCCTTGGGATATCTTTCTAAGAGTAGGATTAGCAGTCAGGTGACTGAATTTGATCTCTTCCATGGCTCTTGGTTGTCTTACAGAAAGATTATGCCACACTGCATTGCAATATTTGAGGGTACCTCTTTCCTCATGTCTTCTTATGACCATCTTTGAGGTTTGTAATTTTTCCTGGCTTAATGGGTGTGACATGGTACTTCTCAGTTGATTGAAATGTATTTATTTTATCTTTATGAACTTAAAATAGTGTCTAGTCACTATTTGTTTCCTCTTCTATGCATTTCTTTTCCTATTCTTTGACCATTTTACAGAGCATCTTTTAGGACTCTCAAAAAATGTACACAAAGGAAAGTTGAACAAGTCCACCAGTTCTTAGTACTATTCTAAATTTCACTCAGTTAAATAAATATTCCCTAAATTATCTCCATAAACTCAAATTGATCAAGGTTTTGCTAAGGATTATTGATCTCATTTGAGCCTTGCAACAACCTTGTAAGATATGTTCTATTATTATTTTTTCTACTTTATAGATGAAGCAAAACAAGTGAAGATAGGTTAAGTGATTTCCCCAGAATTGCACAGCTAGTAAGTGTCTGAAAAGGGATATGAGCTGAATTCTTCTAATCCACCACTTAGACATTTTGACATTCTTGCCTCATTACAAGATTAGGAATATGTTGATAGCTTGAGGGGAATCAAAATAACTCCTGAGACCAACTACCAAGTCATGAAGGGTCACAATCTGCCTCAGTAGGTTGCTTACATTGTTAAAAATCACAATACTTAAGTCACTACCTTTGATGAATTAGAGTCAAAAACCTAATCCAGTGGTTTATAAACTTTTTTGATCACTCATCTCTATCAGTAGAAAAAATAAAATTTAAAAGAGGATGTTATAAAGACAAAATTCTCTTTGATCTTAGAGACAATAGGGAATCACTGAGGGGTATTTTTATTTTTTGGGTTACATGGGACTTGACCTTCAGAAAGATTACTTTGGCAGCTCTTTAGATGAAGGATTTGAGGAAAAGGTAGAGATCCCATACAAAGAGACCAATTAAGAAGCTACTGAAATTGTCCCAAGAAAAGATGTTGGCTATAAGTTCAAATAAGGGGACATATACAAGAGATATTGTGAGGGCAGATTCAATAAGATTTGGCAATGGATTTTATATGTGAGGTAACAAAGAGTGAAAAGTCAAAATATCATGAAGATTATGAACCTGAGTAAATGGAAAGATGGTAGTACCTCTTGTAATACTAAAGAAGTTTGGAAGTGGGGAATGGTTAGAGGAAATATGTTGTTAATGGGATCTGCATTGACCATCATAAGCTATCTATACCCATTCCTCCTGGGTGACTCATTCCTTTACACCAAAATCAAAAAGGAAGGAAGCAAGGTTCTTACTTGTTCATGCCACAAGGTAATATGGGGTAAAAAAGTGGTGGGTATACTTATAGGTGGGAATTTTCCCAGTGTCCCCTGTCATTGTGGGTGTTCCAGTAGTGATTAAGTTTTAACTGTCTAGAGGGGCTAATTTTCAGAATTACATTTGGGGGCTTACACCATACAGGGAAGGAGGTAATATGAGGAAACACTTAGGAGATAAGGCACACTATTGGCTGTTGTAGAGACAGCAGATTGGGTCCTACTTCCTCACCTCTAAGTGGTTGATTACACTTTTCTTATGACCAAGCCCTACCTCTCTTGGTTCAGTCCATGTATATGATAGATAATGCTGATGTAAGATCCCACTGACCATTACTGAAGCCAAAGAGTGTAGGGAAGTTTTCAGGTTATTGTCCAGAAAGAGAGGAGACTTAGTTCTAGTCATGCTTTGTCACTACCAGATTGTGTAACTTTTGGATGCAACATTCCACCCACTTCAGCCTGTGATTCCATGATTTCTAGTATGTGTGTGTGTGTGTGTGTGTGTGTGTGTGTGTGTGTGTGTAGTATATGTATGAGTGGGTGTGTACATGTATATATGTGTGTTTTTCTGTCCTACAGTTTGAGTATATAGAGGGACACAATCAATACCTTAAGGAGACTAAATTAGCATTAATAAAAGATACCAAATATGCAAATATGGCAAACAGAGACATATTTGTGATTATTTAGGTAGGTAATATATTATAGGGGAAGGTTCATAAGGATAGGGGAGTATTCAAGAACTTCCTTGCATAATGCAAGAGGTCCCTCTGGAAGGAAGTGGTTCCTCAACCAGTTTTTAATGATGAGAGGTATATAGCCTGGCAGATGGGCGACAGTCTGTCCCAGGCATAGAGAATAACATGAACATAGGCAGATGGTTCTGTGATGGGTGAATGCATAGAAAGGCAAGCAATTTAGCCTGACTATAAATGTGAGAATAAGTGGGGCAGTGATGAGAGATGAGCGGAACAAGAATTGACTGGCTTGATTAGTCA
This sequence comes from Phascolarctos cinereus, assembly GCF_003287225.1. Taxonomy (NCBI): domain Eukaryota; kingdom Metazoa; phylum Chordata; class Mammalia; order Diprotodontia; family Phascolarctidae; genus Phascolarctos; species Phascolarctos cinereus. The sequence goes on along the minus strand of NW_027555625.1, from coordinate 400,854,347 downwards.
ATTCATTCATTACCTCAACAATCATTTATTATCTGTTCCACACAATGGGCAAGGTATCTGCCCTCCAGAAACTTATAGTCTAGTAGCAACATGTGACTGTGGGGCTGAAAAATTGATTAAATACAGGGTACCTCAAAATCTTAGTGAATGTTTGAGCTTTAATAGCTTATAACTTCTTTAATAGCAGACATCTTGCCCACTGTGCGGAGAAGACAATAAATGATTGTTCAGGTGATGAATGAATTGATTAATCAAACCAATCAATTCTTGTCCTTCTCATCTCTCATCAGTGCCCCACTAATTCTCACATTTATTGTCAGGCTAAATGATTTGCCTTTAACCTTTAATAGCTTAAAACTGCACTAAGACTTTTGAGATACCTGGTACATGAAACAAGAAATAGTGATGTATGTAAGTAGTTAACGTTATGCATTTCATTAGTGATTCCAATATTTTTGTGAAACTTGTAGGTTTTATTCTTCTGTAGAAAAAGCACGTATAATAATAAAACTCTATTATGGTAAGATACTTTTTTTTTATCACTATGAACATTTTCCAGGGAAACAATCTGGAAAGCTATGTAGTAGCTAGAGCATCTGAGCTCATGTTTTTGAGAAACACTTTCTTTATGACCTACCTAAGAGCTGGTGTGTGATGTGGTGAAAGAAATATATTCTTCTATCAGTGCATCTGGGACTTTCCATACAAATGATAAAATATTTGTTTGCATATCTAAATTAATGAAAAAATACCCTTGGGACACAGATTAAAGGAAAGTGTCTTGGATTAGGAGACGTGTGTCCTAAGTCCTAGTTTTTTTTAGTTATTAAACAACTATATGGTTTTTGATAGGAATGGAAACAAATGATATTTATGGTCTGTTCCAGTTCTATTATTCAGTGGTCCACTGTTTAAGTTGGTAATATATCTAGCTGACTGTGTTCACCAATATTTCCATCTGAAATTATTTGAATATAATCAAGTGATTTTTATCATGGCAAAATCAGGTTCAAATTTTAATATATTTAAGAATATAATTTCATTTAATTTCTATATTTAATTCAGCCTAGCAACCTGGGGTGCTTCAGACAAAGATGTTTTAAAATACATCAGATAAGGGCCAAGTCTATCTTTAAATTGATGTAATTTTATTTCCCCTTTTTAAGCCTAACCTCTCCCCACCTCAAACTTGATCATGCTGACAAAATACTTCAACTCCATATTTGCAAACTTAATACTAGAAACTAATTACTGGAATTATAGTAGCAGAGAAAAACAGTCATTTCCATACTATGTTGCAAAGAAAGAAATTAGGGGCAATTTAGAATCAAAGATTCATATAACTGTGGGATGTTAGAGTTGGAAAAAAAAAGCCTTATAAATTATCTAGTCAAATGCCCTCAATTTAAGTTTCTGTCTGCTCATTCTAGGTTGCTATTTAAAATAAAAGTCCATTACTGTAACTTAAAAATAAAATTGGGAGGGATGTTGAGGGTAGGGAGAGAGACAAAGACATGTCCCCTATTTAAAATGAAAAAGAAAACCATGGAAATTTAGGCACCATATTTTACATTTTCATACTTTGTTCAGAATTTTCTACTTGTCTCCTCATTTTACTGATGATTAGAGTTTTCCTGAGAAATGATTCTAGTAACAATAATTTCTTTCTTCTTTTGGAAAGTGCTTCTCTCCTCAAAGCACCTCACAAACATTTCTTGATTAAACTGTCCAACAATTCTTTGAGGTAAGGAAGGCAATGCCATCTGTAAGTGAAAATTCTCAAAGGAAAACATCCGTCTGGAAGGACCAATTCCCTGAGAATTGTCAGGATAGTAAGCTTGTCAGTAAAGGCAAAGAAACTACAATGTGCTAAAAATCCAGCCTGTGTGCTCATCCAAACAGGAAGCCATGTTTTGCCAAATGAACATTTAGCTAATTCCCTAATGAATGTATCACACTGTGATTAGAAGTTGATAGAAACAAAGCCTTACAATTCTATCCCACAGGCTGTTTTTGCGGGTTAAGTGTTGAACAATGTTCAATTTCACAAAGATCTTGATTTATAAAACCTGTGTGTCAGCTCAGACTCAGCTGCCAGCTGCAAAGAAACATGGGGCTAAATAGGCAAAAGTAAGAGATTGGAATAAGAAAAGGAGGTCAGGGTTGGGATATTTTCATTTTTGAATCAGGATATGCATAGCAATATTAATTATTCTATTAGTTATGTTTAACTAACACCATACATTACTTTGGTCAGTTTCAACTCTAGATAAAAACCCTTTTCTTTGCCTCTTTCTGATCAGAGGCCTAATGTATACATGTTAATTCATCCATCCATCCATCCATCCATTCATTCAGCAAGCAAGCATTTATTACATACTCTCTACATAGCTCTGAGGATAGAAAGACAAAAACAAACAAACAAACAGAATAGAAAATGAACCAGCTTCTGCCTTGAGTTTACGTTCTACTCTAGGAAAATGACATATTCATAGACAAATCAATACAAAATATATACAAAGCAAGGGTACTAATTATAGTTTGACATAGATTTAAAAATTTGCATGACCACACATACTCACACACATATGCTCACTTTGGGCTAGAAACTGTGATTACAATCCTGTGTGATACTGGACAAATTAACCTCTCTAGGCTTCAGTTTCCTAGAAAAAAGAATGTTATAGTGGTTTTTTGTTGCCACCTTGATCTAAATCACTACTAAGGTTCCTTTCAGCTCTAAATATATGATTGTAATAGGAGCAATTATAAGGGAAAGCTAAATATTTACCATGGGGCTCTATGTCTTTGGGATGTGTCTCTGAAATTTTCAGGACTGAGGTTCTTATGAAGTCGTGTACCAACAGCACAGGGGGATACAAGAACAGAGGAGAAAAGAGACATGCAGAGGGGTCAGTGATGGAAGTGCCTACTATAATTGAAAGGACAATAGTAGTGGTTGATAACAAAGAAGGAACTTCATACTGCAACTGTGATTCAGATTTTCCATTAGTGGACATTTGTAACCTTCAGTCTGAATTCATAAGAAATATTTACAGTGTCTTTCCTCTGCAGAACATGACCCTGAAAGGAGAGTATTTCTCCCACTATTTGCTCTGGAATCCATGAAATATGCGTTCCAAGAGGGCTTTTGTAGTTATCTAATAAATGTTTTAGTCCTGATTAAGTGTTTTAAATTTAAATTTTAAATTTAAATTCTTTATCTAGTTTGTTATTCTGTTGCAGACTGAGTTTAAATGACCTTGGAGGTCCCAACTGTACTGGAATGGGTGATTGAGTCAAGCGAGGTAATATTATAATCTAAATTTTCCATATTAAACCCATTAATCCATTTTAATAATAGGCTAGTAGCAGGTAGGCCACAAGAACATAGTAAGTATGGTTTTTAAAAAATGTAAAAAAAATAGTGCTTGGAGAAAAGGTAGATAGGGGATAGATGGCAGTAGTTAGATGGATTTGGAATTGGTTGACTAGCTGGATCCAAATAGAAGTCATCAATAGGTTGATATAAACCTCAAGAGATATCTCTAGTAGAATGCCCCAGGTATCTGTCCCTTGCTCTGTGATTTTTATCTTTTTTATTAGTTACTTGGATGTAGGCGTATATTGCATGCACACCAAATATTCAGATAACAGGAATCTGAGGAGAGATCACAAATTGGATGACTAGGATCCCCAAAGATCTCAATAGACCAGAACAAAGAGCTGAATCTAATGAGAATTAAAATAAAAAAAATTAAATTATATATTTTATAAAGTTACATATTTAGATTGAAATATCAATTTCACTATTATTGGATATAGATGACATGACTGGAAAACAGTTTTGTGAAAAAGATCTGAGTGCTTTAGTGTACTATACATTTAGTATGGGTCAACAGGTAATGTGATAAGGCAACCAACAGACATAATATGATCTTCAGCTGTCATAATGCTCTAAGTAACGGAAGTGATGCTCTTGCTGTGCTCTCTCTTGATCAGAACAAATCTGGAGGATTGTGTTTAATTGTGGATGGTGAACTTTAGGAATGATATTGATAAGCCAAGCCTTACCCAGAGACAGCAGACTGGAGACAATGCCATACGAGGCTCTTTTGAAGAACAAAACAAAATAAAACTGGAGATGTTTATATTGGACAAGACAAAAAGAGAGAGAGAGAGGACATTACTTTGAGTAATTACAAGTGTTGTCATGTAGCAGAGAAGATTTTACTTGGTTTATTTGTCCCTAGAGAAAAGAACAAGGAGCAATTGGTGGAAGCTGTAAGGAGACAGAGTTAGGCTTGTGAAAGAAAAATGAATTTTGTAATTATTAGAGCTGACCAAAAGTAGTATGGGCTGGATGGCCACTTAGGGATATTGGAACAAAAGTTTCTGTTCGGAAATGGGTTGACCCAGGTGACCTCTGACGTCCCTTTCAATTTGAAATTCTGTGCCTCCTTTGGTGGGGGACCAACAGGTGATTTTTTAAAGATGTTTTATTCAGTAAGATTAAAAAAAACAATAGAAAAAAAGAATCACAGGTTGCAGTAACCCTACTGTTAGTGTTAGTGGGCTTTGTCGGCTGAATTTAATGGGCCACGATGCAATTAACATGACACTTAAGTTTGTTGATAGCCAATGTTTCTGTACATTTCATAGGGTCAGTGAGACATGTGAGTTCCTTCATTGTAATACAAAGCTCTGCTTTAGCGATAGTTGACATATTTCACTATTTGGCAATAGGCTGTCCTTTAGAACATTTTCATCATTTTGTGTTCGCTTGAAAATGCACATCACTAGTTGTAAGATTCAGTAAGCTGTTGCATAAATGAATAGGAAGAAAAGTCTCAGATTGAGGGATTAGTTCTTGAAAAATGAGTCAGCTTTGGGATTTTCACACTGGTGTGACAGGTTGGAATTTGAAATCACAGAATATTCTGGACTTTCAGGGTCATCTCCTAATCTATGTCTGGCTTCTCTTTTATCTGATGATGCCTCCAGTTTTAAGCCCCCCTTTTAACAGAGAAAGAGGTTGAGAACCAAAGAAATACAGCAGTAGTGGCCTTGAACTTATTGGAGTCACTTGAATATATTTCTCCATGGTTCAAGAGGAAGGGTGGATGAAATGTCCTTTCTTTTTGTTTTCTTTTTAAATTTATTATTTTTTAACATTCTTTTCTTTTTAAGGTGGGCTCTAAATTCTCCCTCTTCCTCCCACCCCTCTCCCATCCACTGAGAAGGCAAGCAAAATTATATAAATGAAACATGAAATAATGCAAAACATATTTCCGTATTAGCCATCTCACAAAAAGAAAGTAAAAAAAAAAATACTTCAATTTGCACCCTGAGTTCATTAGTTCTCTCTCTGGAGGTGGAAATTTTCCTCATGAGTCATTTGGAATTATCTTGGATCATTACATTGATCGAGTAGCTAAGTCTTTCACAGTTGCAGCATTAGAATATTGCTGTTACTGTGCACAATGTTCTGGTGTATCTCACTTCACTTTGCATCAGTTTAGATAGGTCTTGCCACATTTCTTCTGAAACCACCCCCTCATTATTTCTTACAGTACAATAGTATTCCATCACAATCATATGTCACAACCTCTTTAGACATTCCTCAATTTCCAACACACACACACACACACACACACACAACACACACACACATTGCTATATTTTTGTACGTATGGGTGCTATTCCTTTTTCTTTGATCTCTTTGGGGTACAGACCAAGTAATGATATTGTTAGGAAAGGGTACTCACGGTTTTATAGCCCTTTGGGCATAGTTCCAAATTTTTCTCCAGAGCGTTTGGACCAGTTCAGTGAATTTTTGTGCCTATTTTACCATTAGGTCAATTCTGTTTTTTAGGGGGTTATTTGCTTCATTACTTTTCTGTCCCTTTTCACAAGCTGTTAATTTTTGTTTCATAATTTTCTTGCATCACTCTCATTTCTTTTCTCATTTTTTCCTTTTTTTTCTAGAATTTCTTGCTGGCTTTGGGTCTAGTTAGCATTTTTCTTTGAGGCTTTGTAGATATTTTCACACTATTGTCTTCTGAGTTTGTGTGCCACCATAGTAGCTTTTTTTTTTTTAATCATCAAGTTCTTTTTTTTCTGGTGTTGCTTTCTCATTTTTTCCAGCTTATTTCTTGACTTTCAACTGTATGTTAAAGTTGGGCTCTGCTCACCTGGTGTTTGGGAGGCATTGTCTCAAGCTTTAGTTGTTTTTTGTTTTTTGGTTTTTTTTGTGCTGCTGTTTTCAGAACTAGTTCTGGGGCTCTGCAAATTTTCAGTGCTTCCAAGGTGGTGTGCTCCAGGAAAAAAATGTGGTTACTACTCAACTGGTCTGTACTCTGGTCTTTACCCAGGAAGGGCTACTACTCCCCTTTAGCTGTAAGTACTAATAATCCTCTTGACTCTGGAACTATTACCAGGTCTCCTGCTCTCATGCAGACATGAGCATGAGTGCTCCTTTTCACGTTAGAGGTTCCTTCCTCCCTCATGACTGATTATAAGTGCTCTCCTCTGCCATAAAACTGTGACTCAAAACTGTTTATGGGCAATAGAGTTGCCAGTCAGCACCAGCTGCACCCAGTCCCAGCAAAGAGTCCTCTGTAATCTCTTTATGACCAGTCATCAGAACCCTTACTGTTTCTGGGCCGAGAGCTCCCAAAGCTGCTGTTACTGCTGCCACTGTCTCAGCTGCCTCCAATGCCCACTGCTGATGCACTCTGACACCGCTCCACCCACTGTAATAGATCTCTCCCACCAATCTCCTAAGTAATCAAAATCAGGGAAACGTGTCACTCTGACCTTTTTTGATGTGGCTGCTCCAAAATTGGATTTGAGGATTTATTTTATAGTTGTTTGGAGGGGAATGGTGGGAGAGTTCAGCTGGGTTGCTGCCTGTACTCCACCATCTTGGCTGCCAGAGTTCTTTCAAGAGAAAGATTAAAGCATCACCAAGAAAGATCATTAGGTAAATCTCCCTTTGATATTTTGGTTCATTTGTTTGTTTCTGGACCACATATATGATTTCATTGGTTTAAGAAACTCTATATGGAGACCCTCGATTGAACAGTACCAAATAAGTATTTACTCTGCAGTTTATAGTCTTAGAGAGTTGACTATCAGACTGAGAGATTAAGTGACTTGTCCATGGTCACCCAGCCAGTATATGCCAGTCAGAACTTGAACTCAGTTCTTCCTGATTTTAAGGTTGGCTCTGTATTTATAGCATATATCTTCTTTAATTCAGTAAGTTATTTCTGACCTAGCATTTCAGAGAAAGGAGATTTTTGAAGTTTCAAGCACAAGGATATGTCATTCCAAAGTAACTTTGGAAGATCAACTGGGTAAGAGACATCCAGCATTTTATGCTTTGCTAGTGGTCTTGCTTAATTTATACTTCCTGTTGGGTATCAAGGGACATGGAAGGGTTGTGGAACATGAGATGCTTTAAAGCTAGAGGCAGCAACAGATGAATGTGAAGCCAGACAGCTCTGAGAAATAGTAGTGTTAGTCACACATATGCCAAGCACACAGAATTAATCTGATTCCAGTTGTTCACCGGCTGTACTCAAGGTGAAGAGTGTGAACTACAAGACACTAGTAACTCTCACTGGAATTTGACAACTGCATGTCAAAAGGTCCATGTAAATTCAAAACTTGAAGCCCTGGAGGTATATTTGGAAATACTGTGGTAATATTTTTCAAGCCTGTCCTCGGATATCAGTGACATTCTGCTGGGGAAAACGAGTGTATGGAAGACCTTCTTTACAACTCCAGAAAGCCACAGGTGCAAACCAATTGGAAGAGCCAGCCTCTGGAGAGGAATAAACATTATATTACACTGAATGTCATTAGAAATTCAGAAGGTAGAATAGATGCCTAATTTATTCACAAAGTGACATTTTATTTAGTGCAGATATGCAATTTGGGCATTTACTAAAGGCATTTGCAGCAATAAAGAGGTAACAGGAAAATAGGTCCTAGCAGCTGACATTGTTTTCTTTGGCCTTCTGAGCTGCTGTTTCTTCCTTGTTGGGGGAGTTAATTGAAAGAAGAGAAGGTGCCTTTGTGTTGGATAACCTTCCAAAATCAACCATGTTCTCCATTCCTATATAAGAGACCAAAATGTTTCCCTTTTCTCTAGTCCTATCTGTCTCTTGCAGGTCAAGCTAACGTAAGTCTTTTTATTTCTGTGCCCGAGAATCTGCCATAAAATAAATGCACTTTAGTGATCTGCATTAATTTACTACTATGGTCAAAGGTTAATTATTACAGTGAATGCTGTCCTTAGTTTAACATATGGGCACTGTGTACTTTAGCTGATCTGACAATTTATATCTGTTTATTAAAGCTGGCAATGGTGCACAGAGGTTGGGGGGTCAAATATTTGATATTTGTTCACATGTATATTTTTGCCTGCCCGGGATCTCAACAAGTAAAGAATGCACCAGAGAGCTATCTCTATATCTGCCTATTTTCCTGGTACTGGTTGTGTGTTCCCAGTATAGCGTATAGCATGTTTGACTCAGATTCATAATTCATGTAACCATGATCTAGAATTGGAAAGAACCTCTGAAGATATCTAGTCTAAGCCCTTACTTTTGTAGATGAGAAAGAGAGGCTCCTGCAAGTTGAAGGTGCTGTACAACCTCAGATATAGTATGGAGCAGAACTAGATATTGAACTGAGATCCTTTCCAATATACCACAACAGGGACTAGCTAATGTTGGAATTTAGGAGGTCGCCTCAGTCACTTACTGTCTCTCGGATCCTGGATAAGTCATACAACCTCTCTGAGCCTCAGCTCCCGCTTCTACAAGTTGGGAACAATAATCCTAGTAGCACTTACTTCACAGGGTTATTGGGAAGACCAAATGAGATCATAATTAAAGGGCTTTGTAGACCTCAATCTCTTATATAAATGTCAGTTGTGCTTGATGATAAAATTGAAGGTGGTCCCACTCTGGGTAACTTTGGGCAAGTAATCTTAACCTCTGTGTGGCTTTGCTTTTCTTATCCATAAAATGCAGGGGTTGGCTAGATGACCTCATTGGTCCTGTCTGTCGTCATATAATAGAAGACTTTGGGCACACAGTACTCTATGCTTACTGCCAACCTATGTGGAGGCTTGGTGAATTTGTTTCCATAATGGACAATGGAAGACCCTTTACCTTTACTCTTATGACTGTTCCCTGCAAAACCCTTTAACTGGTTGTGGAGCCAAAACTGAATCTGCATGCAAAAGGTTCCAACAGAGGACTCCCTCCTCTCTTTCCCAGTTGTCACTGAGACAAGAAAAGTTTTAATACTAAGGAAGCACCAGAAGCCTTTTCTCCCCATCAAGGCCAACGAGTGGTCATGAACATGGTTCTTCTGTTTCTTTGTCTTTTTTAGGTTTGTTTATTTCTACTCTTAGGTAAATGACTACTGGGATGGGACAGGACAGGATTTGACCTGTGAGCTTTGAAAAGTTGGAGGAGACACCAGAGGTCTAGGAACTGGAGTTCATGTCAGAGTTCGTTGGCAGAGAAGTCCAATAAGAACTAGCCATTAGGAGTTACCTATGTGACTCAGCCTAGCAATGGATACATCTGACAACTGAGAAACTATATCCTTCAAGAAAGGGAGAAACTCATCCATTAGCTATGCTAAATTTGGAAGCAAACTTGGTGCTACTAGCATTGGTAGCAACCGCTTTAAGGTTAAGCCCATTCTCATCAGTGATTGCGGTGGTACAGGGGAAAGTGCTCAAGTTAAGTGGGGTGTTTGTTTATTTTTTTTTAGTCATGCTCTATCTTCTCATTGAATATTCCTTTATAAAAGCTAATGGATAATAATTGCACATTGATGATATCCAGGAGATATCGACTGGCTAAATGAAACTGGGGAGATACTACCTGGAAGTGGCAGTGATATTGTAAATTTTCTCTACAATATTGGTGATCGATATTGAAGAGAATATGCCCAAAATAGGGCTCAAGTCAATAGCATTAGAGAATATCACTTCCTCTCAGGGACATGCCTCCAACCAAATGTTGGGAATTGTAGTCAGTTGTTCTCTGGGAATCCTATCTGCATATGAGTAGGTTTAGAGAGTGAGTCCAGCATCTTGCTACATTATGATTCTGTTGTTATTATTATTTTGGATGGTGATTATATTTTTAACAATGTCTATACCTAAGTATATTACTGACTGTACATTAAAACAACAACAAACAATGTCTTGAAAACACAATAACATGCTATGGTGAAGCCACCTTTAAAATGTTACACAAAAACCAAACCAGATTACTGATGTGGAGGGTAGGGCCCCAATTAAACTGTGAGATCAGTACCACTTGTTTTTAATGCCCTCTCCTATACCTAAGGCCTTCCATTCCTGCAGCTCCTTATTATAATCCCATGTAAAGTGCTAAACGAGATGATTTAAACTGTTACCCTATTCCAAGGATCTATATATTAATAGAAAGGATTAAAAAGCCCTAAACCTTTAAAATCCCAAAGAATAAATTATGCAGTGATATTTGGCATACTTCAAGTAGCACAAAGCAGGTAGTCACCTCTTCTTCACGGTGGTCCTAATGGCATATATGGTGAAGGTATATTACATGTAATCTATTCATTATTTTAAAAATATATATTTTCAAGCTAAAACTCCATCTTCTATGATTATTGCTGAAATTACCCTGATTGCATATCTCTAATGCAAATAGAAAAGTCAAATCTTCAAAGGAAGCTTTGATATGATATTAAAGTGTAAGCTTTTAATTAGGAAACTAGTGAAGAAACCCACCAGATACATTACTATGGCTGCTGGTGTGGCTTGATGCAGAAGTGGTGTTTGGTTTTAAATTGAGAAACGCAACCATTGGATCATTCAAAGGTGTACATATCTCTGAAAAATAGGCATGGCTACTGCTTATGTGCTTTTCCCATCTGGAAATGTCATGCTCACTTTTATAGATCACTTTAAGGTCTACAATATGGTACATCAGAAATCAACAAACACTTATCAAGCACCTACTATGGGCCAAATACAGGGGCTACAAGACACTTAAAGAGCTTCTCACATTTTAATGGAGTATACAAGGTAATCAGAGGGAAAAGGACTAACAGATTGAAGAAAGAACAACAAAAAAGTCTTACGCATAAGGGGGCACTTCAACTGAATCCTGTGGGATACCAGCAACTCCACGTGGAAGAGGTGAAGAGAAAGAGCATGCTAGGCACTGGGAAGAGCCAGTGCAAAGGCAAGGAGGTAAAATGGAGAACATAACGTGAGTGAGGAAAAACGAGTAGTCCAGACTATTGAGACTGCTTTGTAAAGTACATAGGGAGGAATAAGAGGAAGACAACACAAAAGAACAGAAGGGATAGGTTTTGAGGAGCTAGTAGCGACCTCACAGCAGTTTGTGTCATTGTCGTTGTTTTTGGTTCTGTCTGACTTTTCATGACCTCATTTGGGGTTTTCTTCGTAAAGACACTGGAGAGATTTGTCATTTCCTCCTGCAGCTCATTTTCCAGATGAGGAACTGAGGACCTACATTCAAATTCTCTCTCCTACACTTATAGTTCCATCCGTGTAACACTGGAAAACTTAGTTAACTTAGCCAGGCTTCAGTTTCCTGGAAAGGGATGTTGTAGTTGTTTTTGTTGTTATTCAGTCATTTTCGGGGGTGTTTGATGCTTTGTGCTCCCATTTGGAGTTTTATTCACAAAGATATTGGAGTAATTTGCTGTTTCCTTCTCCAGCTCATGTTTACAGATGAGGAAACTGAGGGAAAGAGGGTTAAGTTTCTTGCCCAGAGTCACAAAGCTAGTAATTGTCTGAAGCCAGATTTGAACTCAGGAAGATGTCTTCCTGACTTCAAGCCCAGCACTCTATCTACTACACCAATAGAGAGCCAGTGGATTTTATTAAATATTGAAGTAACATAGACATACATTTTAGGAAAATCATTTTGTAGATATTATCCTAGTTACTGCTAGGATATCAGCTGCAAATATAGAACACAAACATTTAAATATATTTGTATAAATATGCAATATAAATTTATGTGTTTATACATACATACACAGAATTTCTCTGCTTTCAGAATCCTATTTTTCCTCTTTATAATGATGTTTCTTGCCAATGTAAAAAGCCACTCTCAAAAGAAATGCATACCTAGAGATAGATTCCTGTTCTTGAACTAATTGCCTTAGATGCTCAGCCTAAGAATGAAGGTTCCACCTCTGACTGACACTATGTCCTGCCATCTTCTTTCTCCTGAGTCAGCAGGGACCAGAATGGACAGGAATTCTGCTTTCTCAGGTTATCAAAGAGCACGACCCCCTGTCAGTGTTACTCCCTGCTGGCTCACAAGAAAAGAATTCACAAGAGGGAACTGGGAAGCAGCATTTTGAGATCCTTGTCCTTTAGGTTTTAGAATATGTCTTACTATTGTGAATTCACCTAAAAGAACAGTAGTTTCTGGTGAGTAAAGTGACAATAGCAATGATTGAATGATACCTTATTTCTCATTTACTTGGCACAAGTAATCTACCGTTCTCTGTAAATACTATTTATCAAATCCCTTCAAAATCTATATCTCACTTATATTTCCAGTTTTGTTATACATTAGTTCATTTTAAATATCCTATATTCCAGACAAACTAATTTAGTGTATGTTTCTCACACACACTCTGCTCCATCACCTGACTCCATTCCTTTGTGTAGGCTATTTCCCATACCTAAAAGAGCTGGACCTGAGAAGGGCATGCATCCCACCCCCTTGTTTTGCAGATGAGAACATTAGGTCCAGAAAACTTAAGTGCCCTGCCAAGGGTCAGACAGGTACTAGTGTCTGAAGTAGAATTTGAAGTCAGGTCTTCCTGCCTCCAAGTCCAATGCTCTATCCCCAATACTAGGCTACCTCTAAGCTCCTGCTCTTGCCTGGCACTGTTTTCATCACTGGCACGAATTCCCTTTACCTCTTAGAATATTTAGCTTCCTTCAAAACTCAGCTAAAGTGATAGTTCCTGACTTTCTTTATCTCTTTACCTCGAGTCCAGTGCTCCTCCCCAAAGTACATGGCATTTCCTCCATGTATATCATGTATTTGCTTATACATGTTCTTTCTCCTGACAGAATATAAATCCCTTGAGGGAAGTCAGTGTTTGGTTTTTGCCTCATTATTCCCAGTATTGCCAGTGCCTAAATTACTAGGTACTTTAAAATGGTTACTGAATGATTAATTGATTGAAAATGGTCAATTCTAACTAGCTAAGTATATACTATACTATAACATAACATAACACATAACATACTATACTTTACCCTACCATACTATACCATAACATACCTATCATACTAGAATAGAATAGAATAGAATAGAAAGAATAGAATAGAATAGAATAGAATAGAATAGAATAGAATAGAATAGAATAGAATAGAATAGAATAGAATAGAATAGAATAGGAGTCAGGGAAATTACAAGAGCTTGGACCAAAAAAAAGAGTACCCTTGATACGATTTAAGAATATATTGTAGGTCTTAATCTCCTTTAGCAATTTGGATCTAATAGTACTACTAGTTAAATCAACCAAATAATAGTAGATAAATGACCTTAAATGATTTACAAAATAATTCTGCTTTTCTATCTAAACACTTGAACTTCAGGGGGAAAATACTGATGTCATCTGAAGATAAGAACAGTAATTACAACAGAGGCTTACCATTTAAGTAAACATAAAATGATTGCCACTCCTGAAACTTACTTACTCATTCAATTGGACCACTGCCCACCTCAAGCTATTCTTCCCCCACCCCCAATACTAAGAATAATGTACTGTAAACACTTTAGGAATCAATAGCAATACAACTCATTCCTTAGTGGCATCAGTTTCAGTTCTGCTGATAGAATATTATATCTTAATTTTCTTGGACACAAAATCTAACATGATTAGGCATACTTTTGAGATTTTTAAAAAACTATGATTAGGATTGCATTTCTGACAAACATGATAGTATCCACTAGAATTGTGAAATAAGCTACTTGGTAGAGTTTCATGCTGTCAATGTCATTTATTATCAGTAGAAGGTACACGTACCAGCCTATATCACTTAACACACATTCAACCAATTTGAGACCCAGTAAAACAGATTCCTCCAGGGCTTCCACTATAATAAATACTGCTTGAAAGTAGCAATTACTTTTTCTTTTCTTTTCCCTTTCCATTGGGTTATAGAACCATAAATCTTATCATTAATACCAACCAGGTTTTAGAACCTAACTAATATTGGAATTTCTTTAATACAAATGTCATGGGAGTTTTACATGTGTGTAAAAAGTGTTGAAAAACAATTAACCTGGCATTCAAGGTCATTAAAAAAAAAAATCTGACTCTGCATTTTTCATCCATTTGTTACCAGTTGCTCTTGGATTCTGTATGCTGCATAAACCTGCTGTTTGACCCAAGATTCTTCATTATTGTAAGAAATACAACACCAAGGCCTTACCTTTCTGGGCTCTAATATTCACAAGTAAAACCCTGGAGTTTTACAGAAATAGATGTAGCTATTGATTCCTCACCAGAAAGATCATAGGGAATTCATGACTTCCTGGCCATTTTAAATTAGCATAAAACAAGTCTTTGAGGACTAAAATGCTGGTGCCCTGAATGACTGAAGAAAAAGTATTTTACTTACACTAGAAATAAAAATAATGTAGAGGCTCTCATAAAATAAATTCTCTTTTTCCTAAAAGAAAAATACTCCTCTGTGTCCTAAGTTAGAAAACAAAAACCAGAATACTTCCTCTCCTCCTAAAGTGCTATACTGCATTATCTAGTATTTTCTCTGTACATTTAAGCTATGTCCACAATGAGTTCCATGGCTTAGAACATTGTGATGTTTATAAAGCTTCTGGGAGGTTGTGGAGATATTTGCTCTTTCCTTCAGCACTATTTGGCACTGATGAAAATATACCCTGGTAAACATTTCAATCTTAGCACAAGGTAGTGGCTGTTCCCCAAATATATGGCAAACCCCACAAGAAGAAAAATCCTTGTGCTACTTTTTATAGAGCTATAAGGTGTTAGAGATGGAAGAGAACTTGACTATCTTATTCAAACCTTTCTTTTTATAGATAGTAGCTACTGGGGCAAATCTTTAGTGAGTAAAGTACTTATTCTACAACAACAACACTCTGTCTTCTATTAGCCATTCCTTATTTATTTTAAGAGCAGCCCCACATGTTATATATTTAAACATGTAACTCAATTCAAGTACCTGCTATGTGCCAGTACCTGTATCCATCTTCTCTTCTTTGCTGGTATCACTCCCTGATACTACCTATCTAGGTTAATATTTTTTCATTTCTCACTTTGACTATTACTGTAATAAGGACATATGGTCATATGGCTGTCTCTTCATTGTTCATGATGACTAAAGCAAGGGAGTCAGTTGGTTAGAGTACCATCCTATTTAAGTAAAGGATTCAGTCTCCATATGTGATACTTAACTTCTTTTTTTCTACTTCTTGCCATACACCGTATTCCTCATCCTGCCCAGCTGTCTCACAAATGCCAGCTGTTACTCTTAGAGGGCAACATACAGACTTGTGCAGATGAATCAGTGCTAATTCATCATCACTATGGGAAAAATAAGTTTACAATGAGTAGGCCTGTATTACTGTTGAAGTAACTCTTTGTATCATGCATGAAAGATAAAGGCTCATAGTTTCATTAGTATAGACAACTCCTGTACTGAAGCAAAACACTTGAAAACTAAAACAATCATAGAATCCCAGGCTCTCAAGGGGGGTGAGAAATTGTACATCATCTAGCAGGGGTTGGGAACCTGCAGCCTCAGGGTCACATGTGGCCTTCTAGGACCTTGGATGTGGGTTTTTGACAAAGTCCAAGTTTTACAGAACAAATCCTTTTTTTTTTTTTAAAGGCATTTGGGGTTAAGTGACTTCTCCAGAATCACACAGCTAGTAAGTGTCAAGTGTTTGGTCTGAGGTCACATTTGAACTCAGGTCCTCCTGATTTGAGGGGCGGTGCTCTATCCGCTGTGCCACCTAGCTACCCCTAGAAGAAATCCTTTAATAAGGGGATTTTTCTGTGAAGTTTGGATTCAATCAAAGGGCGGTACTTGAGGACACGTGGCCTTGAGGTGACAGGTTCACCATCGCTGATCTAGTCTAAGACCCTCATTTTAAAGGCAAGGAAACTGAATCCCAAAGGGGAAAAGTGACTTTCCCCAGGTCATACGAACAGTAATTAGCTGAGCCAGGACAGCAATCAAAATCCTCTAATGCTCTTTCCTTGAGAGCCACCATGCTGTCCTTCACAGCTAACATTCAAATGGTACTTTAAGGAAAGTTGTATTCTCCCCATCTGATGATAGATAAATCAATAACTTGATAGAACATGTATTAAGTACTTATGATGTGCCAATCACCGTGCTAAGCAATGGGGACATTAATAGAAGCAAACAAGACAGTGGCTACCCTTATATTCTATTTGGGGAAGACAATACACAAAGAAGGAACTAAACTCTGGGAGAGAGAGGAAGGATACCCACATAAGGGACAAGACAGTGGCTAGGAGATGAAGAAGTATGACCAGTGAGTCAAACTGAGAGTAAAGGATCCTTGTAAAATGGTGGTCTAGGTAAGGGTCTAGAACAAGGGTGAGGAACCTGCAGCCTTGAGGCCACATATGGACCTCCAGTTCCTCAAGTGCAGCCCTTTGACTGCATCTAAACTTCACAGACCAAATCCCCCTAATAAAAGGATTTGTTCTGTAAAACTTGGACTCAGTCAAAAGGCCACACCCAAGCACATAGGAGTGTGGCCTTAAGACCACATGTTCCCCGGCCCTAATCAGAAGATCAGGGCTTCAGAGTGGAGCTTTCAAAACAGGAAAGACAGCTGGTGAGGAATAAACTGAGGCTCAGTGAGGACAAAGTAACCTGTCCAAGGTCTTTAAATTAGAAAGCATCAAATCACTCGGTTGTTGTTTTGGGTTTTGCCTTTTTTATTACTGCCAGTCTTAAGCTTGTTATCTTCCTTCTTAAAAAGTGATGTATGAGGAAATAATCTAATATAAAATCCCACTACAAAATTAACTACAAAAAGCCCCAAATGTCTAGGAGTCAATCTACCAAGGAACTCCCAAGAGACACATAGAAATGCTTACATAATCTTCTTAAAATAAATAAAAATGCCTTCCTATTCAATGCTCGTGGCTGGGCTACTCCAATGTAATAAAACTGTGAACACTATTAAATGCTAAACAATTCTATAATGTGAAAATTTAGTATTTTAACAATCAAATTAGCAAGGGAATTCTTAGGAAGATAGAGAAAATAACAAAATCCATTTGGAAGAACTGATAATTTTGACTATCCTGAGAAATAATGGAGAAAAAAATGGAATTAGACTTACACTTTCATCAAAACTATTTCATGTTGGTGAAAAAAATTGCAAAATACTATAGATCAGTGGATCTGTAGTAGATAAGTAGATAGTAGATAAGAATGCATCTGAAACAAATGAACGCAAAAACCCAATGTCCAATAAGCTTGAGAACATATAACATTTGGAGAACTCCCCATTTGACAAAAAATGCTGAAAAAAATTTTTTAAAAATCTAAAAAGCATGTTTGACATGATTGGGGAAGGGTAACAAATGGATGGGAAAGAAAGAGATATATTTAAGCACCCACTAGGTGCCAGGCACTGTCCTAACTGCTTTACCCATATTATCTTATTTGATCCTCACAACAACCCTTCCAGCTAGTTGTTATTATCCTTATTTAAGTTAAGGCAACTGAGTTAAAGAAAAAGGATAAGTTACTTGCTCATGGTCACACAGCTAATCAATGTCTGAGGTTTCATTTTGACTCAGGTTTTCCTGACTTCTGGCCAGTGCTCTAATCACTGTATCACCTAGTTACCTATCAAAAATTAGATTTAAGAACCTTACGTTAAGTACCAAATAAGGTTAAAATAGATATACAACCTGGATATCAATGACCATATAATTATAAAAAATAGAAGTGAACTAGATCAGTTATCTTTCATAAGGGGAAGAGTTCTAAAACCAACAAGGGACGGAGCATATCAAAACGATAAATTACTTTTGATTACATGAAATTACACAGTTCCTACATGGTCAAAATAAAAGCAAGTAGAGTAAGAAGAGAGGCAGTTGACTTGGGCATTTAATATCTCTGATAAGGGTTTGATATCCAAGATACAGAGGAGCTAATATGTAAGACCCAATGGACACAAGGTCAAAGTATATAAGCAAATAATTTTCAAAAGAAAAAAAGTAACTATTAAGAACTGTATGAAATCCTGCCCTAAATCCTCAATAATAGAAGATATTCAAAGTGAAAAAAATTCTGTTTCACTTCACACCTAGCAAATTGACAAAGGTGACAACAGGTGGGAATTGTCAATGTTAGAAGGGCCGTGGAAATGTAGGAACACAGATACACTGTTGGCAGAGCTTTGAACTGTTCTAATCATCTTGGTTATGCTACCTGGAATTACTTTAAATAAAGTGCTAAATGTCCATATTTTGATCTAGATTCCACTTCTAGGTGCATACCCGAAGGAAATCACTGATAGAAAGGAATGTGCATTTTTTTTGCACAAACTATTTTTTTGTAGTGGCAAAGAACTAGAGATAAAATAGATAAATGCTAGTGATTGGGGAATGGCTGAAAAAGAGATGCAGATGAATATGAATTTAATGGACTATCAGGTAAGAAATTATGAAGAATTCAGGAAGGGATAAGAAGATATATGGACTCATGCAAAATGAACCAGGCTAGTCAGTTAACACATACAATGATTAAAATAACGCAAATAGAAAGAACACCAATAAAACAATCAAAATTGGATGATTATACTGACCATGTTTGACCCAAGAGAAGAGATGAGATAACGTACCTCACTCTCTTCTTTGCAGAAGACAGAACTACGGATAAAGAGGAGAAAAAACACCCATACCCTTTATAGTATTCTATTACACTAACGTACTGCAATTTATTTTGCACTTTGGATTTAAGTATAAATAATTACAAATTTAATTTAAAAATACCGATACTAAATATTTAAATGATATAATGATTATAAAATATAAATCATTAACATGGCAAAGACATAAATTTAGTATCCATTAGTAATGTTCTATTAACTCTTATGCCTCTTTTCCCTAATCTTAGTGGAACATATACATTTCAATAGTGAAAGTTACAGGGAAGTTGAACTCATTATCTCAATACTACGGGTAGAAAGAATATGGCTACACATAGATCTGTGAGACCCACACAAGTCAAAACCTTCACTCTGGGGTTCAAAGAGGTTGCCAAATTAAATTTCTGGACTAAAATGTTAAACAAATGAAGCTGGATACAAGCTGGCCATGGACTAGGGCTTAGAATTGTATTTATTGTAATAGGATTGGAGCACAGTCCAGAATTTCTGTGGGATTTGACATTTTTATGCCAAAAGTTTGGAATGGCCATTCTATTCTCATTACAGCACTAACATCTTTAATCTCATTTCATGAATTAAACAAATAAAAATAAATATCCTTGGTGAAATAAATGTTTTACAAATAAACCACACATTTTACTGCCTGTGAAGCCATCAATGAATTGCATCAAATCCTTCATATCATCTATCTTGGTATTGAGAGAGTTTATGATATTAATAATAATAATTATCCCCCACATTATGCTTAATATCTATCAATAAGGCTATGACTCTTAATCTCCTCTAGCCTCTTTCCATTAAAAGCTGTGAATTAAACATATATATTCAAACAAATTAAATGCTGCTAACAACTCCCCTAATTTGTAAACACTTGCATAAACATGAGTTTTAGCAAATGCTAAATTAATCTGAAGTGCCAACTTTAAAAGTAATGAACAATAAGCATAACATCACCTTAAAATCTTCTCCTATCCACACGCTTTGGTGGAACCTTATGTATAACCCCCTTTACAAACTAACTAAGATTGGGAATGTACCTCACTAGTGATTAAAGATAACTTGGAGTTGATCAAAGCTGCTTGGCTTTTAGCATAAACTATTTTTTAAAGGAGATAATCTCAAATGCTTTGAACCAACAATTCATTTTTAAGGAAATAAGAGTAAGGTTCAGATTTAAGTGGATTTGTGCTTTTTATTTGGAGGAAGTAAACTGTAAATATTAGCCAATTATCTAAATGAATTTTTTGGTAGAAGCTACAAGTTTGATACATAGATACATTTGTGTTTTTATCTGTGTAGCAACATGAAATAAATGATAATTTTAGATCCCCAAGTGACAGACTATCTTCTGAGGGCTCAAGGAGGAATTTGAGTTTTTACATCAGTCTCCAATAGTACTCTATTACTCATCAACAATCATGTCTTTTTTTTTTTCTCTTCTGAAAATTAATTTTTTTTCTAGCAAACGTGGTCTGAACAATATAAACCCTTTTGGATGGTGACAAATACTTTAATTTGAAAAACAGATTTGTTTTCTTCCTTGCTATATACATATGGATTTAATAAATGCTTATCAAATTAAATTGAATATCTTGTAAATGAATAGTTAAGTACAGATTTATATGTGTGGACTCAGAGTTAACACCCATTTTCTGGGTATTTTGTGTTACATCTTTTGAATCAAGAAAGCAAACACATGAAATATACAAGATAAACGGAAAAACACAATTTCATCACCTAGGTTAGAAAGGAAGTTTCTTGAGGACAGGAACTATTTTCACATATTCCCAGAACCCAGCTCTATGTTCTTAGGAGAACTAAATTGAATGCAATCAGAATAGTATTACAGATTCAGAAAATTTTAGATTGGAAATGGAGATCAGAAGCATCTCATTTAATGCTTTTATTTTATAGGTGAGGAGACTGAGATCCCAGAAAAGGGAAATAACTGTGCCTAGAATAGAGTTAATCAATAGCAGAGTCATGAGTATAATTCAGGTCTCCCGATTCCAGCTCTAGCAGTCTCGCCATACTACCAAAAAGTCTATAGCCCCTTACCAAGCAACTATTTTTTGTTCATTTCTCCAGAATTATACTGAACTATTTATAGCCATCCTTTTGGGGGCAACCCTCCACCACCCCATACTGCTACCTATTGGTGATCTGGCCTTGACCATATCTTCTCAGCTTGTTGATGAGAATGTTATATGGGATGGAATAAAAAAACCTCACTGAAATCCAGGTAGATTACATCTATTGCTTCTCCCCTTATCTACATGGCCTGTCACTCTATCATGGAAGGAAATTAAATTGGTCTGGCATGATTTGCTCTTCACAAAACCTTGTTGTTAGCTACTCAGTACTTTGTGCCCTTCTGGGTGATTGCAATATGATTGTTTGATAATTTGTTCCAGTACCTTCCTTAGTGTTAAAGCTAAGCTGGTCAGTCTGTAATTACTAGGGTGTTCCTTTTCCTTTAAAAAAAAAAGAGGGGAAAAAAGGAGAGGTTTAAATTTGTGGTCACTTATGCACAGCCTTCCTTTGTAGATTCTGAAATTTTAAAAATAATAGGTAGAAAACATGAACTCATTCTCTAAGCATGTAGTATGTATGCCATTAGAGTGATGATTTAAATACAGGTCTGGTTGATAAAGTACTTCCTAGGGTTTTGTTGTGAGTTCAGGTTCTTCCCTTCTTAGTTCTGTCCACATAGGATACTCATACCGATATTCTGAAACCATTTCAACTCTTTCTTTCAAAACAAAATAAACCCAGCAGCCCAAGCCTCTGGCTTCTCACAGTCAGCTATTACTAGTTTACCTTTTCTCATGACCAGGGGGACTGGCATTTTCCTTGATTCTCCTCTTTTGCCTTTTGTAATTTAGAGTAGAATTTAGTGGCTAGAAAGCTGCAATTTGACCCTGTGAAAGGCATTTCATTTCTCCAGGACTCAATTTTCTCAGCTGTATTATGATGGAGTTGGACAAAACAGTTTCTTTACAGCTTTAGACCTGTGATCCTGTGAGTGACATCTAGGCTCAAGTCCAGTCTGCATGACCCTAAGCAATTCACTTAAACTCTCAATGCCCATTCGCAGGGGTGCCAATCTATTTTGGTGGAGAGAGTTCTCCATACCGATGAAATCACAAGGAGGAAGAGGGAGGGGAAGAGAGAAAAGAAGAAGTAGGAGAGGGAGAGGAGAAATGGAAGGATGAAATCAAAGAAAACTTTTTTTTTGTTAATTTTTATATATTTTGTCAAAAATAAGGCAAAGGTTTCTTTTCCCCAAGTACAGATATCTCCAGTCCCTTATTCCTCAGTCCCTTTTACTTTGGGATATTTCTTATGCTTATGTCTCAACTGAAGCAGGCCTACATAATAGGGGAGACTCCTTTTAGGCCACTTTTGGCTAGCCTTGTCTAACTGTTCTTTTCAAAGATTTCCCATACGTCTCTCAAGCTTCTCTTGGTCCCTCTGATATCTCTCTTGGGCAGGCAAGTGTAGCCAACCTACAGTATTTCCTGCACTTTGAACTGGGCTCGTAGAAGAGATACTGATGGGGGGGGGAGCTGGGGCCATTGATAAGAGGAATGATTTTGAACCCTATGGGGTCAGCTTTTATCTTACAGTTCTTTCAGTTTTGCTTTTCATGATCTTATGAGAGAAGGATATTCTATTGCTCAAACTGCCTGATTAGACCCAATATCCTGGCTTTATAGATCTCTTAGCATCTGCTCTTTATCAGATTGAACTTAACCTTGATGCCCTGTATTTAAAAAAAAAAAACATAATCAGCACCATCTGGGAACCTGCATTTTAGGCTCAGTGAGATCCTATTTACTTCCCCTATTTTTATTCTTTCTGTCCTTCAACTCAGCCCAATTCAAAGTGCAGGAAATGCTGTAGGTTGGCTACCCTTGCTTGCAGAAGAGGGATACCAGAGGATGAAGAGAAGTTCAGGAGGCATTACTGCATTTCTTTCCCAACTGTGCCAAGAAACTTGTCTTGTTAGGCAACTGTCTGTCTTCTTTAGTCCCCCCCTCTTCCATTTTACTCCTTGAAGTAGGGTAGGGATTTGGGGGGAGGAGGAGGGAGGGAGATTCCAACACAGAGAGCAATTTGAATTCTAAGCCAAAGACAAATTTTAGTTCTGTTTTTTAATAGTATTTTTTTTGCATGGATTTCAAGCCCTCCAGGCACCCTAGTGTTTTGTCGCTATTTCCTCATTTTATCTATTCAGTAGAGAATCTCAAAAACCAGGGAGATCTTGCTGCTATGAGAAGTTCAGTTTATGTGTGTTTATTAATTTTTGTATACATGCCCATGGGCTTTTATGCACTGAGTTCATTTAAACAAATATAAATAATGAATAAATAACCAAGTCACCCCCAAATGTATCTCTCTGATTAATCCCAGGGATAGAAGAAAAGTTTGGTATCTTATGTCTCTGTTGCTGGGGAAGTTGTAGAATTCCGTTCACTGTCAAGCATATTTATGACACGTAAGAACACATTGTGTGCTTCTAAAATGCTTATTTGGAAAAAGTATAAGCATGCATTGTCATTTGGCAAACTCATCTCAATCAACTAGAGTCTAATATTTCCTAAAGAATTTCTGATTGCACTGTTCCTTTTAGCATAGTGTCAGTAAAAAAAAGAAAGTGTTACTTAACATCTTTTCAGACTCTAAGGCTATGTCTATGAAGAACCCTGAAGTAAAGATTTAAGAAATTACTCAGTGAATGGAATCAATGGAGAGATGCCCTTAGCAGGAGTTCTCAAAGGGTGTGCCCAAGCAGACTTTTGGCTAAGAATGTAGTGAATTGTACAGAATTGACACTTGCAGTATATGTAGGAGTCTTCTCATGTGGGGCTTACTCTTGAAACTGCATGCATAGGCATATGTCCCTTGAACCTCCTATCTAAAGAATAATAATTTACCCTTTGTAAAACAAACAAACAAACAAGAACTATAGTATTACAAAAGAAGATCTCCATCACAGTAAAGAAAAATAGGTTTCATAGAATCCTTGAATTTCAGAGTTGGAAAAAATTTGCAATAAAATCAAATATAATTAACATCTTGATTTTATAGAATAGGATACTAAAGCCCAAACACATAGATTCTGACCTGTCTAAGGTCAAACATTTAGTAACATACCTGAGACAAAACCCATTGTCTTTTCTCTTCAGCTTCAGCAGATTTTTTTAATAGGAGGTGCTGCCCCTATGTTTCAATAAAATATTGCATGAATTTTCCCCAAAACTTCTTTAAGTTTTCATTTCAGTTCAAGTTAAACAGTCTGAAACTCTCACATAAATCATTAGGCTGAATGGTGATGGGACAAAGACTTTCCTTTGGCAGAATACTTGATCTCATTTTCAGTTTTTGAATTGTAACCATAAACGATGCTAATTTTCAGTGCGTCTTGTTGTGGTGTTAGAATTAGACCTAAAACAAAAGTTCAGGAAAAATACATGTTGCTTAGATTAGGATGTATAGACTGATCACCATAATATTGGAAGAGATTTAAGCTAGACAAAGAAATAGATCCAGAATTAATAGGAGGAGATCAAGTTAGATCACATTTGGAACTGTGTAAAGCGTTTAGAGATGATGATGATGATGATGATGATGATGATGATGATGATGATGATGATGATGAAGATGATAAAATAGCTAGCATTTATACAGTATTTTAAAGTTTACAAGATGCTTTATAAATATTATTTGATTTTATCCTCATAACAACAATGGAAAGTAGGCATCATTATTATCATTCTACACATTAGAGTCAAGGAAACTAAGGCAGACAGAGATTAAATGACTTGCCCAATGTCACACAAACTATATGTCTAAGATCTTGTTGATACAAATGCTAGTCTTATTAACCATGATATTCATTGTATCATGACAAATCATAGAATGCTACAATATCAGAAAAATAAAAATGGCCAATAGCTCAAAGGACAATAGAAAAAGAATGATGGATTGAAGTAATTTTTAACTTAATGCCAATTATGATTTTTGGGTACCAAAAGTCATGTTAAAAGACCACTGAGGACTTTTGTGATAGCATGAGGAGGTAGAATAGTAATAGAGCAAAAATGAGGGAACAGATGGAGATCCTAAAAGTTACTTTAGTATCCTTGAAAAAGTAAATGATCAGGAAGAAGGAATCTTACATAGGGGTGTGGATTTTTTATGGAGAATTTATGAAAATTCATGGATAAGAACTAGACATTACATTGTAGATTAGTGGAAGATGTCTGACTCCATCAAAGTTATTAAGACTTTAGTAGAAACCTGAATCTCAGGCCTGAAGGAGATATATATGTGATGAGAGACTCTAAGGTTATGGGAAAACAGATCATTAATGAAAAAATATTTCCTGATATACTTATTGTATTTCTTGGAGGAAATACTGTATTAGTGCTGACATGGGTAGATGTGGGGAGAACTGGTTAACTTTTTGTGAACAACTTTGTAGGAGTGAAGAGTCCTGTACCTCATAAAGAGGGGAATGGTGGCTAGGATTATTCCTAGTTGTTTTAGAAAAGAGTCAGGAGACCTTTAAGAAAGTGGAGGGAAAGATATAAAAACAGCTCGACTAACATATACAACTAGCTGTATGCTGAAGTTGCCAGTCATTAAAAGGTTACCAGATTGTCTCCTGTTCACTGCTGGGGAGAGATACCGGGTGCATTTTGGCTGTCATGCCATCTAAATGTAAGTCACACTTGGTAACACATCCTGCTTTTTACTTTGTCCAGTGCCCTGCAATCATAATATGTCATCCAGAGAGCAAAATGCTATCAGATAATGGGGAGGAGAGAAAGAGGCACATTCAGAGTTAAATCATTAGCATTTTTGGAGGGCCCCCTTATTAATGTTTAAATGTTCAAAATATCACAAATAAAAGTATTTTCCAAATTCTATAAAATGTATTCAATATAATGTCAAGAGAAAAGAATGTATATATTTCCATATGCACGATTATTTTCTGTTACTCTCTTACGGGGAACTCCAAGGACATTTGTCTGAATTTCCAATTTGTCATATGGAGGAATTTGCCAATTTCTGGCAAGCACCAAATGCAAATTTGTTATAATTTTAAATTGGCTTCCTAATAGATCTAGTGACAAAGCATATGATTTAATATACTTCATTATGGAATTGTTTACGTTCTATTAGAGCTTTCCTTCATTCCCATTTCTATTTAACCACATTTAGTCTCCCAAAGGAGTCTGGTTTCCCCTTAATACTTTAAATAAGTATATAATCCTGGACTGGCACCCCTAGATCACCATGTTTACATTTGACCAGTGAATCTATTTTTTTCCCTTCAGCTTGATTCAGATAGTTCTTCCTGGGGGGCTGATATTTCTTCGTGACTCTGCTGACCAATAATTGAATTATGCCTCCAAGCATAAGTATAGATTGCCTTTATTATTTTCATCCTAACTAGAAATGCTATAGTTATTCACTTAAGTTTCCATACAATCATAACACACAGTATTAAGTTTCAGTGAGGTAGGCCCTCTTGATAAATCTTATTAAACCTCTTTCTCGTTAGTAGCTAAGCCAAGATGCAGGTATAAAACAAACCTGCAGTCATGAAGACTTATGTTGAACCATTATAAAGACTCCACATCAAATCAGTTCAGATTTCCAAAAGGGATTTAATTCAGGTTTTCAATGTTTTATTTTGGGCAGATTAGATGAAAGAGCAAAGGAAATCTTCCCTTCTTAAATCATTCATTTCTGAGAACTAAGCATTCAGTCATTCTCTCTAGGAGAAAGCATTCCCCTAGCCCTGTAATTTTTGCATCATTGTTTTTTCAGCATAATGCAATAGCATTTGCATTGGCCTAAGAGCCAGGTCAGCAGTGTAAGCCCTTGGAATCCTAACAGTAAATCACCACAGATTTCTTATTACCACCCCAATTATTTGCACATGAAGACAAAGAGCACCATTTTAAATGCCAATTTTGTATTCATTCAACAAGTATACATTGAGAACTTAAGAATTTACATAAAAATTGCAAATGCCATGTCTGGCACAGCCACTATGTTTCAGGCTATTGGCATGCCATCACTACTACAAGTCAAGCACCAGGCTAAGGAGATTTAAAAAAACGTAAGTTATCATTCCTACCCTCCAGGTGCTTATAATCAAGTTGGGAACACAAGAGATAAAATAAGTGAAATAGTTCAGTATGTGACATATGATGAGAAGTATCATAATATAATAGAAAAGATTCATTTTGGGAGTCAGACAGCATGAGTTCAAATCCAAGTCCTGCTACTAATGACCTGCATGGCCTTAGGCAAATTATTTAACTTCTCTCGCCAGTTATTTGTCTATGAAATTATTAGATCTCCTGATCCAATAATGAGTACTAAACATAAGTCATGCTATAGCAACTCGAACTGAATTGGAGTTTGGTGAAAGCTTTAAGAAGAATGTAGGAGGCAAAGTCCTTAAGATATATCCTTTGTAGAAATGAAGGAGAGATATTAGGTAGAGAAAGATGTTAGGCAGGCACTAGCAGAGTAAACACCTAATAAATTCTGGCTGACTGATTGTTAGACAATAGGACTGTCTTTAGAACTGGACAAATACTAAGACCAAAAGAATCATCATACTGGCCTCATGTTGGTATGTAAGTCAGTCTTGGGGAGTACCCCAGGGAGATCCTAGGGTCTGATGGTTTGTAACTTTCTTTTATCAATGACTTGGAAAATAGCATAGATGGCATACTTAATTTATTTGTACATCATTAAGAGCCTGAGAGGGAGAGCTCACATGTCCCATCACAATGTCAGGCTAAACTATAACATCTCTATAGACAAGAATGAAAGACTGAGTCAAATATGCTGAATGCTAACATTAATAAATATAAAGTTTAAATACTAAGATTAAAGGTTAAATAAATATGAATAAAAATCAAATTCACAAATATGGGTGAAATATGATTAGATATCAATTTGTCAGAAAAATTATCTAGGTCCCTTAGTGAACAGTAAATTCACCATGATGTAGCAGGAAAAATAAAACAATTCAAAAAGCTAATATCATACAAAGATAGAATAAGGAAGGCATATTGTCCAATTGTCTAGAGTTAGGCATTTAAGAGTTTCACTTTAGCTTGCTCTGTTCAGGATACAGATACACACACATACTTCTGGGGATGAAATTTTAATAAGGACTTTGATAAAATGGGGAAAATCTATATTGTGACCAAAAGCATTGAATGATCTTAAGAAAATGCCATGGGTTTCCCGATTGATAAATGGTCAAAGGATATGAACAGGCAGTTCTCAGAGGAAGAAACTAAAACTATCTATAGTCATATGAAAAAATCTTCTAAATCACCATTTACTAGAGAAATGCAAAGTACCACATTACACCTATCAGATTAGCTAATAAGACAAAACAGGACAATGATAAATGATGGAAAAGATGTGGGAAAATTGGAACACTAATACCTTGCTGGTGGAGTTATGAAATTATCCAACAATTTTGGAGAGCAATTTGGAACTATGCCCAAAGGGCTATGAAATTGTGCATACCCTTTGACCCAGCAATACCACTTCTAGGTCTACATCCTAAAGAAATAATAAAAACAGGAAAAGGAACCACATGCACAAAAATATTTATAGCAGCTCTATTTGTGATGGCAAAGAATTGGAAATTGAGGGGATGCCCATCAATTGGGGAATGGCTGAGCAAACTGTGGTATATGAATGCAATGGAATACTATTGTGCTGTAAGAAATGATGAGCAGGCAAACTTCAAAAACCTGGAAAGACTTCCATGAACTGATGCATAGTGAAATGAGTAGAACCAGGAGAACATTATACACAGTAACAGCCACACTGTGCGATGACTGACTTTGATTGATGTGATTCTTCACAGCCATGCAAGAATGGCAGATAATTTCAAAGGACTTACTGTCTACATCCAGCGAAAGAACTATGGAGTCTGAATGCAGATGGAAGCAGTCTATTTGCTCTCCTTTTTCTTTGTTGTTTTGCTTTATTGCTTCATTCTCATGGTTCACACTGGTTCTAATTGTTCTTTACATGATGACTAATGGGAAAATACACTTAATGTGAATGTATAAGTAGAGCCTATGTCAGATTGCATGCCATCTCGAGGAGGTGGAGAAAATTTAAGAATCAAAATCTTATAGAAGTGAATATTGAAAACTAAAAATTAATTAATTATAAAAAAGAAAATGAAATGTGAGTATTAGTTGAAGGAGTTGAGGATATTTATCGTGGTCAGGAAAAAAGGGAAGAGTACAATGATAGCTGTCTTTAAATATTTTAAGGCTTGCAGGGCAGATAGGTGGCACAGTGGATAGAGCACTGGCCCTGGATTCAGGAGGACCTGAGTTCAAATCTGGCCTCAGACACATAATAAATTGCTATGTGACCCTGGGCAAGTCACTTAACCCCATTGCTTTACCAAAATATGTGTGTGTGTGTGTGTGTGTGTTTGTATGTATATATTAAGGCTTGCCATGTACAAGAGAGAATAGACTTTTTCTGCTTGACCCTAGCAAAAACTAGAAAAATTGTTGTAAAATGCAGAAACACAGACTTAGATTTGATTTATGGGAAAACTTCAGAGCAATTAGAGCTGTCCAGAAGTGGAACACCTCAGGAGAGTTGCTTTTTTTCTTTCTAGAAGGCTTCAGGCAAAAGCTAGGTGATAATTGTGGGGGTATTTTTGTGGGTGATTACCCTCACTAGAATGCATAATCCTTGAGGAAAGAGATTATTTCACTTGGTTTTTGTCCTTATATCCCTAGTACCCAGGCTATCCCCCATGCTTTCCACCCATTTTTACTGGACTACTTCAAGATTCAGCTCAAATGCCACCTACCGCAAGTGGCCTTTCCTGGTCACCCCTCCCTCTGGTGCAGTCCCTCTGGGACTGTTTTAAATTTACACCATATTTAAAAAATATTTTTGTTTTAAAAAGCATTCATGAACAAATTGGATTAAATTCTTGTTCAAGTTTTATCAGATTGCCTAGCACCAAGTGTTCTTTCCAATTCTGTGGTCTTATGATTCTGTTATCTGGTATCTGAAGAACATGTAGAATTTGATGAGGAAAAGAAGAGAAGGACATTCCAGATTGGGAAGTACTGGGAACATAGGCTGGAATTAGGCATGGCTAAGATAGAACAGTTAGGACAATATCACAGCTGAAGATTGGAAAAATAGGCTAAAACTAGCTTATGAAGAACTTTAAAAGTTCTTCTTTTAAAAGTTTTTTTCTTTAAAAGAACAAGTATTAACATTATTGTGTTGATAAACTGTGGGTTTGTGAGCATATAAAATATTGAAATGGATGTTTGGGCAATATTATTCTAATTTGAGTATGCAGGGTATACTGGAAAGAGAAGACACTTGAGGAGAGACTGATTAGGAAGCTGTTTCAGTAGTCTTGGTACGAAATGATGAAAACTTAGAAAAGAAATCAACAATGAGAATAAAAAGAAAAAGGTCAATGAGAATCCTATTTCAAAGAAAAAAAATCAATAGATCTGCTAGCTGATTTGCTGTGGGAATCAAGGTGAACATAACACCAAGGTTTTACCTAATTTAACCACTTTCAACAAATATTGCTGTTATTAATTGAATTGTTTGACATATTCCATTAGTGATTGGTCAATTTATAGGGTATAGTATAATTCTGATAATGATGAAACAAAAAATGGGGCAAAGATGCTTTCAAGTAACAAACGTCAAGACTCTTGATAGGCTGTGCCATGGGTAAGATTAGAACGTAGATATAGTTCATTTTGAGGGCTTTTTACTTTTGGTTCCTCCTCCCACCTAACAGCATTGGCATGCAAGGCATTAAGACAAACTTTCCTGATGATTTTAAACCAACTAGCATTAAGTGGACCTAAATTTATGCTTTAAAGTGTTGGCCCCTATCCGTGATCTTTAAATTTCCTTTATCCTATACTTGCCAGTAAAATGTTTTGAACACATGTTCCTAACGTGTATATTTACTTAATTTTAAATGAAATATACATTACTATTCTAATTATAATCATGCATAATGCTTGTCCAAAAATACATTTTAAAGGGTATAATAAAAAGGAAATAATGACTCTAAAGTTGTCAGTAGACTGTTGGTTGGTTGCTGTCCTTCATTCTTGAAGAGGACCAAAATGACATCATTATGTTGTGGTAAATGTCCTGTGTGTCCGACTGTGGTTGATCAGATCAATATAAGCTCAGAAGGCTCTACCACAGGTAAGGCATAAATAGTTCATATTCAGGGAATAGCATGCTTAGACTTTGGGAAAATCACTTTGGAAGCTGTGTGGAGGATGGATTGGTTTAGGGAGAGACCTGAGGTAAATAGAATGATCAGGTGGCTAATCATTTAGTACAGAACAGAGGAGGTCCTTGATGTAGGGTGGTGACTAAGAGAAGGGGATATATGTGAGAGATGTGGAGGCAGAACAACAGGACTTGGCAACTGACTGGATATACAGATGTAGGGTGAGTGAATATGAGGAGTCAAAATGGTGAAAGGAACAGTGAAAGTCTAGTGGACTGAAGGATGGTGGTGCCATCAACAGTATCCGGGATGTTTAGGGAAGAGATAGGTTTTGGGGAAAGACAATATAATGACATCTATGACCTATATCCCAGCCAATCCATGTCTGCTCATCCCATATAACTTATTTTGTCTATCCCCAAATTTAAAAAATAGGGATATGGCTCTTATTCCCCAGTCAAAGCTCTCAAGCATAGAGCTATTTGAGGGGTGCCTGCCTAGTCACAATCCAAACTGGGGAAAAGATGGTAAGGTCAGAATTGTCCCTATGGCAGCTGCTATGAGTAGCAGTGTAGGTTTCAAACACTGGGGGGGCTCAGAAGGGGAGAGGTTGGAAGTTTGTCCAGCAGTGGAAGGGAGCCAGGAAGAAGTTTTGAGGGATAAGTGTAGATGTCTGCTTCTATATTGTGAATAGGTGATCACATCTTTCTTGTGTTCAGGGCCACTTGAAATGAAACTAGTTAATGCATGGACCATATTTCCACTCTGAAGTGTGACCTGAAAAAATGGCATGAGTGGCTGATAATTGTGCTCTTAATAAACATAGCTTAGAACTCATTAATCTCCCTAGAATCAGTAGTAAACCATCTTCCCTTCTGGCTTAAATAGATACTTGAGAAGTCAACACTAGAATCTTCTATTGATGACACTTGAAAGTTAAAGATGGAGGCATACACCTCTTGCATTTTCCTGCATTTTAGTAGAAAAGAATCCTGGGAATAGAGTAAAAAAGACCTGAGTTCAAATTCTAGAAATTCCTCTTAATACTTGGGTTGCTTGGACAAGTCATTTGAACTCTTCAAGCCTTAGTTTTCCTACCAGTTTAAAAACAAAGCTATTTTCACTGCCTACTTAATAGGGCTTTTATTAATAAAGTGCTTTGTAAATTATGAAGTTATATGTAGTAAATATGAATGGTTATTCTCACTGTTATTATAGCTAAAGCCAGACTGGAGCAAATGGAAATCTTGGGATGTTGAATTTCAGAAGGTGCTAACAGCAACTAAACTTTTTCAATAGCATAGAAACAACTTACATCACCACTCAGTCAGCAAGACTAGTTAGCTAAAATGTGAAGGTAATGGATAGTGTGTGTTTCTTTCTTCCCCTTTGCTGCTGCACTCATGGAGCATTACTCCCCTCTTGGGAAATGGACTTGCTACATCACCTGGACTACTGTCTTGCAATTTTGATCTCCCCTTCTCAAATGGTCTTTTTCTTAAAATGTTGATTTAAGTGTGGTTTTCGTTTTCATTGCCTTGATTGTGTAAGATTTTCCCAACATGTGAAAAATATGTATTTTTCGCTCTCCTCATTGTTATTATCCCTGTCCCCTGGGGGAAGGGGAGAGAGAGAGAGAGAGAGAGAGAGAGAGAGAGAGAGAGAGAGAGAGAGAGAGAGAGAGAGAGAGAGAGAAGAGAGAGAGACAGAGAGAGAGAGACAGAGACAAAGACAGAGAGACAGAGACAGAGATATTGAGAGACAGAGAGAGATATACACTGAAAAAGACAGACACAAAGAGAGACAGAGAGGGCAGAAGGGAGAGAGAAATAGAAAGGGGGACAGGGAGAAAGGAGGGAGGAGAGAGGAGAGAAGAGGGAGGAGAGAAGAGAGAGGAGAGAGGGAAAGAGAAAGAGACAGACAGAAAGACACACATGCAGAGACAGAGACGCAAAGAGTGAGACAGAGAGGGAAGAAAAGAGAGAGATGGAGGGAGAGAGAGAGAGGGGAGGGGGGAGGGAAGGAGAGAAAGATACAGAGAGAGACAGAGAGACAGAGAGAGAGAGAGACAGAGAGATTAGAAAGAATACTTTATTAAGCACTTACTCTGTGCTAAGCAATAGGAATAGAATAAAAGCAAAAGGAAATATAGTCCCCTTAAGGAGCTTATATTCTGGTGGAGGAGGACAACCCATAAAAGGTAAGGAACGTACCCAAGTAAGGGCAAGGTAAATAGGTGAGCTGGAGCTTCCTGGGTTGTTCTGAGTTTGAAGGGATCATGATAGCTGACATGGCTGCTTCCTCAAATGGAGACTCAGGAGCGAATTTATCAATCAGAGGAAAAATATAAAGGTTTAACTTGTTATCTCACTATAAAGTCCATCAGCTTTTCTTCCCTTCTGCCCATTTCCAGGGCAACTAGGATTTACAATTTCCTCCACAATTCAAGTTCTAGTTCTCACTTTGAGATAGATAAGCCAGTGCCTGTTTCTACCAGCTGAAGAATTGGCTTCAGGAACACCTTATGTATATAGAGAGGGAGATAAGTGTGATAGATACAGTGGAGTAGAGGAACATATTTGCTAGCTTTGCAACATTGTGAGAGCCTGCTCTAGGATAGCAATGAGAAAAGATAAGAGACTAAAAGTTAAAGGAATCAATTTTTGTTCTGCTTAGGTATGAAAAGCTTGTTGAGATTATGTGGCATGAAGATACTTTTCCCCCCAATTCCAAACAGGAGAGTGTTAGGAAATTTTTAGTTTGACTTTTTTCCAGTAAACAAACATTCATCTTCTTTTTTTACATTCTTCCTCCCTCAATTGAACAGAGCACAAAAATAAAACCCTTGCTAAAAGTATATATGCATATGTGTTTATATATACATCCATGCACACATATATCATATTACATTACAGAGGGGGGCAAAGAAAGCAAATTCCTGAATTAACCATGTGAAAAAAAGTCTCATTCTAAATCTTGAGTACAGGATTTGGGGCAGGAGGAGTATAGCATATTTCATTTTTAATATTCTGGAATCATGATTTTTCATTGTATTCATAAAATTCTTAGGTATTTCAGAATTATTTTTCTTTAGAATGTTATTACAGTATAAATTGCTGTACTGATTCTCTTTACTTTATTCTGCATCAGTTCATAGAAGTCTTTCCAGTTTTCTCTGAAACTGTCCATGTTGTCATTTCTTAGGATGCAATAATACTCTATTGTATTAATATACTATAGTTTATTTATTCCTTCAGTGATATTTTGACCAGCTCCAGTGTGAGAGAAAATATAATTATCTTAAAGTCCCCACAAAGCCTCAAACCCATGCTGAGCATGGAGTACAGAGAGGAGGAACAGTGAGATGCCATAAGCAAGGTAGAGGACACAGAAAGGGGAAAATATTGTACTTTTTAATCCTGCTGAGGGCATTTAGGTGGTGAGTGGATAAATCACCAGGCCTGGAGTCAGAAAGACTTGAGTTCAAATCTGGTCTCAGACACTTACTAGGTGTGTGACACTGGAAAAATCATTTAACATCATTCGCCTCAGTTTTCTCATCCAAAAAATGATCTGGAGAAAAAAATGGCAAACCATTCCAGTATCTTTGCCAAAAAAAAACTTAAGTGGAGTCATAAAGAGTTAGACATGACTGAAGCAACTGAACAACAACAACAGCAACGACTATTACTGAAGTGTCTACAAAACCTTGATAAAGCAGTTAGACAAAAACAAAAGAGAAGGGTGAGAGGTTCCTGTGTGACTTTGGAAGGAATTTGTGAAGGTTTCAGGGATGGAAGCATGTGGAGGGATTGGGAGTCCCCTGACATATGTGTCAAAATATGCAAAATGTGAGCCAATGAGGAGAGCTAAATTAAAATCATTAAAATTATGTGAGGGCTAGAAAGACATTATTTTTCTAAAGTGAATCTTCTGAGCACCTTGAAACTTATTTTTTGTGCTTAATTTAGAGGAAATAGGGTGGAGGCACTAAGAGACAGGACCAG
This sequence comes from Phascolarctos cinereus, assembly GCF_003287225.1. Lineage (NCBI taxonomy): Eukaryota > Metazoa > Chordata > Mammalia > Diprotodontia > Phascolarctidae > Phascolarctos > Phascolarctos cinereus. The sequence goes on along the minus strand of NW_027555625.1, from coordinate 400,819,008 downwards.
AAAATATAGATTGAGAGCAATATATATCAAGAGGCCCCATCCCTACAAATGTGAAATACAAAACAGACTTGGAGAGCTCTTAAAATTTTGGAGGTCAAGACTTTTCTCCATTTTTAGGAATACATTTTATTTTCGATATTATTTTTTGCTCTTGAATATTGCTTGAGTATTCTATCAATATAGATATTATCAGCACCCTGGTCAGGGGCAGTGGTGAAGCTGAGAACTGCAAAACAAGTTACGGCTATGGGTATATGGGTGCTGAGTTTCTCACAGATGAGCTATAGTTGGAGTACATAATGAAGTAGTTGAGGGTGGTTTGTAGCATTGGATTTAAAGAGGAGGAAAAAATGGAATTTACTGCTGGCACTACTAGGCTGACCTCTAATATAGACTTGATATAATTTTAGTTGTTTTTGAAGACTGACTCAGACCTTAGTGAGCCTTTGGACTCATAATTGACTTCACTGCAGGGAACATTTTTTCATTTGGGCATATTTTGTGTTTTCTTTTGGGCACTTGGGGGAGCAACCAAGAAAACAGTCTCTCTCTCTCTCTCTCTCTCTCTCTCTTTACATGTATGTATAGGTATGTATGTATGTATGTTCCCTCTGTGAGAGATGATTAATTGGATTCCTGTCTTATTCCAATAATCAGTTTGATATGATTCCATAGGGGGTAGTGATTATAAGTTCTGTATATTAGGCCCTATAGCTGTGAATTATAGATTATAAGTTCATTTTCTTAATCACGGGAAGTTAATTAGAGGAACCCACCTTTCTTTTTTTACTTTGTTATGGTGACTAATCCCACTATGACAGAGGTGATTCAATTACATGGAAATTCCACCAGCTATTTTTGTTGTCCCTCTGTCCTTCATCATTCCTCTATGGCCCAATATGTGGAGATGATCAAGAGCACTTGGCCGATAAGTGGTGTTTTCTAGCTCTGGCCTGCTTCCCAGCCCATCAGCCCATGTAGATGTTTTGACATCTGCTTATCAGCCCAGCCCATAGGTCTGCTCATTTGCTTGGTAGGACTTCCTGCAATATGTCAAGATAGGTCTGTCAAGTCCATTTGTCAATCATTATGTCAACCAATGGGATTCTGCATTTTGTGTAGAAACAGTCAAGGGCAAGATCTATCAACCAATGAGTTTCTGTATTTTTAGTTTTCTTCATCTGCACTTTTTGGGTATCAAGCACTATAAATCTAAAGCCCTGGAGGAAGGGGGAATCTGAGATCATGAGGAAAATCTGAGGTCTACTTAATTAAATGGGACCATGGACTCTCTGTCTCAGATCTCTGCCTCAATTTCCTTTATTGTAGGTTGGACAATTTTGGACCCCACACTCTTGAGCATCCTTTATGCTATGATTATGCTTGATACCTTGCCACAGGTTAGAAGCCAGCCTTCTGGGTTAAGGCAATTTTGTGATAATGAGGGCTTCTTAAGACAGCTTTAGTTGCATCTCAGATTCAGTATCTGTGTGAAACTCTGTTCCATCAACACTAGGGGAAGCTTGAAAGGCTCTGGCTAACACATAAAAGTTTAATATAAATATGGTAAAAGTGATTTATTAGTGCTTAAGTTTGTAATGATGTTTTATAGTTGTGATTTGAAGAACTGAAGTTAAAAATAATTCAAAGGGCAAAGGAGAGTCTCATAATGGGATAGGTAGGCTGAATTATATAAAAGAAATAGATGTTATAGAGGAGACACATGGTTGGAAAAGAAACTGGACCAATAATTTGGTGAGAGCAAGACATAACCAATGGACCTCCACTGCTTTCTGTAAAACATTAGTTACTAAAGATAACTAGATGAAAGATTCAGACTTGTCAAGCTGACCTCCAATGGAAAATTTACAGGAGGATATAGACAAGTGCTGCACAGGAGATGAGAAAATGGATGAATAGGGATCTTTATTGTTAGAGAACAGACTTATATTTATGAGATCACAGACTCACTGAAATATTGAAGGTTCTAGCTAAAACCGACATCTACTGCATATTCAGTGAATGCTTTTTTATTTTTTTTTTGTTCTGCCTGTTATCATATTGGCATAGAGAACTCCTGATGAGGAAACCTCTTTTACTAATATATATCAGTAACTTTTCTGTAGTAAGTAGCCTTAGAAATTTACCTGATACCCTAAGGAATTAAACAAATGTCTCAAGATCACAAATTCAGTATGCATCAAAGGCAGGACATGAACCTTACTCTTCCTGACTCTGAGGCTGGCCCTATATTCACCATCCCAAATGCTATACAGAAACTCATAATGCATACATATTTACTATATGTATTTTTTCCTTTTCAAAGAAATCTCATTTTAGAGAAATTTGGTGAAATATGTGGACTGACAGAGTAGGTGTATATGTAATCATTGTGAGCAATATTATTCTTTCAGTAATGTAGGTTCCCTTCTGAAATCTAAGTAAACTTTCTCATTGATATCTAAGTCATCCTATAGATATCTATAGAAATATAGCTTTCTATTAGAGAGCTATATAGAAATATAGCTCTCTAATAGATAACTATAGATCTATATCTAACTAGATATAGAGATTTCTATATCATTGATATCTAGATAGATATATCTAGCCACATAGATCCATATAATTATCTGGTACAGATAGACATATCTATATCAGGACGTACCTTTGTGACTTCTCAGAGTCTACACCACCTCAGTACCTGTTTTAAGCCCAGGTGGGTGGGACTTGGCCAATACTTAACTTATGCCTCTTGTGTTCTGAATCTTTTGGAGGAATATTATGATAAACTGATTTCAGTTAAAGTGTTAATGGATGATAATCTGCCCCTTCCTATGAAAAACTTTTCTTTTTAACTTGATTTTTTCAATAACGTAACTAATGGTAGAACCGTAAGCACTATGGTCTTGGCAAAGGTAGCAAAATGAAGGAGATTCTTCTGAATATTGAAACTTTCGAGTTTTTCAAATTATATGACAAAATCATCCAACTACTTGACCCCCCCCCCCAATTAGGATCAAAATAGTGCTTCTTTTAAACTACAACTTGGTTCAATATTTTGGTTAATACCCAATCAAAAAAAACTTATTAGGCATAGACTACATACTATCAGATCCGGGATAGCCTTGAAGAGCCTCCTTGAATTTATATGATCAAAGGAGAAAATGGAGATTGATGACTCTTCCTCAGATGCAATTGATCTAATCACTGTGTTTGTTTCCTGTTCAACCCAAATTTCAAGTATCCCACACTGAGCACTCTTTGAAAAATAGCCTTTTCATTTTGCTCTGGATTTTATCCTGATCTTTAATGCTTTCAATAATTAAGGAATAACTATCAAGGCGTGGGGCATTTCCCGGGGATTAATGGCCAGCTGGGAGAGTTGATGGCCTGGAGCAGAGTGGGGACTCATTAACCTCAGCTGGTCATTAATTCCTTAGGAGCCACCTAGGGTGGGGGGATGTTCTTGCCATTGCAACTCATTTTGATTTTAAATCAGGAAAAAAAAGTTAACTTTTAAATATCATTGCAGCTGCAGAGCCCTTCTCACTTGGTGATAGCTTGCTCTGGTTGCTTGGGGATTTGGGGGTAATTAACACTCTGCTAGAGAGACCTGTCACCCTCTTTCATTACTACGGCAGCATTCCATCATGCTTCTAATCTCTAGGAGTTCTTTTTCACCAGCCAGTGCCAGTGTTGAAAAGAACAGTGATAAATGAGACTGACTTAAGTGGGGACTAGACAAGAAAGACCTGAAACAATGTTAAATGGTTATGTTAAAAGGGTCATAATTAAGACTGACCGGATCTCAACCTCCTTGATTTCAGCCTTTATATAGGAAATTAAGCAAATCCTACTTTTTTTTTTTCATTCTTGCTTTATATTACCATTCCTCTTCAGAATTTTAGTTAAGACCCAAGGGAAAGCTCCTGAATTTATGGAGGATTTATAGAAAGATGTAGACAAGAATTTCATTGGATGAGAAGTCATAGAACTGCTACACTCTGCAGGCCTGGAGGGTGAGTCTATACTGATATGATTCTGAATACATTGGCATATTAAACAAGAAAGAAAGATGGTTAGATATGAGGGGGATATTGTCTAGAAGTGAAGAGATTTCCTGAGAACTGTGATCTTATGTACATTATATTAGAGTAGAGATTTGAAGAGTTGATATGGAGAGTGACTTTAGAGGCAGACACAAAGAGGATATTATTTGAGACAGAAAGGACCAGGTCAATTTACATTAGGCCTAGACCTCTCATCTTATTCTTTCTTTGGGGGCAAAGCACCAAAGACCTATTTAAAATATACTCTGAGAGAGATAGTAATGAATCAGTATCATTCTTAATACTTTAGCAGGAATTGGCTTCTATAATCAGTTATCAATTCAACAAACATCTCTTAAGCATCTACTGGGTGCCAGAAACTGTGCTAGAATAACAGGCATTTGTAAAGTACGGGCTGGCAATGGTTGCTTGTGCTTGGCTCATACTCTATGCAGACTCATAACTAGGATAAAAAAGCCAGATTCAAAAGACTTCCTGTCCTCCAAGAGCTTGTATTCTGCTTGGAGTTGGGCTAAGGATAAAACGTGTACACAAAAGGAAATGCAAATCATGTCCAAATAACACAAAGTAATTTCAACTGGGAAAGTGAGGTTAATAACTAGGGTTGGGGGAGGATCAGGAGAGGCCCTAATGTAAGATATGGCACCTGAGCTGTGCTTTGGAAGAAGCTAGGTGATGAGAGGGAATAACTCTATAGTAATGGGAGTCCATGGGTAGCCAGGAAACACCATAAAGTCCCAAGGTCCTTGAAGGAGGAGATAGGAAGAAGAGAAAAGAGGTAGAAAGGAGAATTGAAAGAAAAGTCTAGAGATTTCAGATTTGACGTGAGTCTCACCTCCATTACCATTTTACTTAGAAAGGGACCTGGTAGGGTCCAAATCCCATTATTTTCACTGAACATATAGCTTTATTTCCTAATGATATAATATACGCGTGAAATGTCAGAATAACCAGACAATTCAGTTAGGTGTCTTTCTGTAGCAATACTTCATATTCTGAAGAGTTGGGAAAAATGAAATTACCTAGTTTGTTCCCTAAGAGATGAAGGTGGAAAGGGTAAGAGAATAAACATTTAAGTAACTGTTCTACCAGGCACTGGGATAAGAGCTTTACAGATGTTTACCTTCTTTGATTCTCATACTAACTGTAAGGTAGGTGCAGGGATAAAGTGATATGCCCAGGGTTACATAGCTAGAAAGTGTCTGAAGCCAAATTTGAACCCATGTCTTCCTTACTCCAGAACTGATGCTCTATCAACTGTACTACTTAGCTGCCTCTAGAGAATAAAGGCCCCTGTGTTTTCTAATGTTAATAGTAGTTTCAAATCTCTTAAGTTTAGAGGAGAAGTCACATCATGAACTAAGGAGAAGCTATTGGTCAGAACTAGGATACCGTATAGGTTATTTCACTAATTAACTAGGTGATCTGAATCATATCACTTAATCTTTTTTTTTTACTTCATCTTCTGAGCTCTCTTCCAGCTATATATCTATGATTCTTTAATGAAATGTAGATATTTAATGTATTCTATGTCTACTCATATCTACAGGATTATTATGATGATAAAGTGAAATCCTAAGTGTGAAAAAAACTTTTTTATTTTTTATATCAGACATGTGATTTCACTGTTTTGTAGGAAACTCTATCTACCAAAGATAACTGGCAGCTGTTGCGATTCATTATGTTGGCAAGTTTGGGGCACTGGGAGGTTAAGTGATTTGCCCAGGGTCACATAAGGAGTTATATGTGTTAGTGCGCAGAACTGAAAGCAGGGATTCCTAATTTCAAGGCTAGCTCTCTCTCTACTGCAACATGCTGCTTCTCTGGAAAGAACACAAACAATTTTAAAGTGTCAAACAAATATAGTGGTATTAGTGCTATTACTTCAAGGACCTATGATTTCATCTATATAGGTAGTCTTCCTATCAAAGACTATTAAAGCCCCTCCTTCCACAACTTAGTAGAGTTCTCATGACCAAGATGATGGCCAGCCTTCTGATGACACTGGTAATGATGGTAAGATAGTTCACATCTTGATTTTGGCCTTATGCTTTGGAGCTAATTTTAGGTAAACATGGCCATACTTGCTTCTGATTAAATAATCATTAAGTACATTAAATGATTAAATATATTTATGTATTTAATCAAGAAAAGTTTAGTAGAGACTTGTTTTTTTCAAGCTACTTTTTAATGAGTGGCCTTCATAACTTTCAGTTGGAGGCTGACCAGAAAGGCCACAGGAGACTACAAGCTTAGCGGCCCAGGGAAAAAAAAAAAAAAAAAAAAACAACCTGATAACTTCACTTGCCTGCCTAGCAAAGCGATTGCTGCCCAAGGTAGTTTTCAACATGATACTATATCCACCAATTCCAACTTCATCAGCATGGAATCATATAAACAGCCATTATAATAAAATGTGGCCATACAGTACTGTTGCTTTGTCTCTACTTTCATGTATTATTAAGACAAGTATGCAAGGCAGTGAAATTGACTTGGAAATATTCGCTAAAGTTTCCAATTGGATACCAGCTCATATTCTGTATTGAGAACATAAGATCCAAATTTACTGTGTCAGGATGAAGAAATGCAGGCACTAAAGTATAGGCTATACACATCGCCAGCCCTGTGCAAGATTGTGAAGTAAAAAAAAAAAATTGGCATTTGAAATATCCTGTCTTATCCAATAGTGCACTGACTCTGGAGTCAGAGGATATAAATTCAAATCTTGATTCTCTTACAAGATATGCTACCTTGGGCAAGTCCTTTAACTTGTCTTGGCCTCATTTTCTTCATGTGTAAAATGGAGTTGGTCTGGATAGCTTCTGAGTCCTTTCCAGCCTTTATATGATCAATGACCTGTGCCTTTCTCCAGGCAACTAATAAACCCATTCTTCCCTCGAGGTACTTAGAGACTATTTCCATAGTAGTCTTCCCAGGCCTTACCTCTTACAGGCTCTCAGTCTCATCAAAAAGACTCTTTTCTTTACATGTTTATAGTCATCCTAAGCTGACATGCTAATACATTAATAACAAAGTTATATATTTGATAATGTATACTATTTCTAGTATGATTGACATTTTAACAGGACACTCCTAGATAACCAAACAACAGGAATCAATGCTACTGTTAAGGATTTTAGGTGACACAGCAGACTGATAAAAGTTATTTTGATTAGACAAGCCTTTCAGAATCACCTTTCATATCATAATCTCCCCATAAAGTGGGGATCAATTTCCTGACTCATTTTAGTCAGAAGTCTTTTTAGAGACATTCATTAAATGAACTCTGATGTCTAAGGGATGTTATTTTGAAAGCAACAAACCTAGAATAAAGGTCAAGGTTAACATTTGGACCCACACCTTCCAATTCTCAGATGAGCATTATTTCCACTGCACCATCCTAGATGATATCACTGATTTACTGGTTACTGACTGTTCTAATAGTATTTCAGCATTCATAGAATGAAAATATTCTTAACTTTTTTTTGTATCATGGACCCCTTTGCAGTCTAATGAATCTTATAAAATCCTTCTCAAAACATTTTTTTATGCATAAAACACATGACTGAAGAAAACTAATTATTTTGAAATACAATAAGATTTTTTTTCTTAAAAAACAAGTTCATAGACCCATATTTAAACTCCTTGGGATAATGTAAAAGAGGGATAGATTTGGAGTCAGAGAACATGAGTTCCGATTTCAGGTCTGCCAAGGTGTGTGACCTTGAGCAAATCATTTAAACTTTCTGGGCCTCAGCTTCCTTAGCTGCAAAATGAGGAGTTTGGATGAAATGACATCTAGGATTCCCTCCAGTTATAAGTCTATATTTTTAACATTCAAAATGTCACCCTTTTAACAGAGAACATTGTGCTCGCTCGCGCTCTCTCTCTCTCTCTCTCTCTCTCTCTCTCTCTCTCTCTCTCTCTCTCTGTGTATTATATATATATATATATATATATATATATATATATATATTTGTCTCACACTAACTTGGATAAATCAAGTCAAATACCTTGTGCTATTTTCTTCAAAAAGCACATAAGATTAGAAATTAATGTTCTAGCTTCCTGTGAGGACAGTGGGAAGAAGCCATTTCAAGAACAGTTCTCAGCCCATTTAAAACATTTTCTTCAAAGGCAATACTGCAGCAATTATCACAGTTCATTTGTCTGCAAATGCTTCTCTGTTGTTAATCAGTCAGTCATTAACCTTACCAATATCACTGTGTTATCATCATGCATTTCAAACAGGAGGCATGAAACTGCTATTCAGGATGGAAGACTTTGCTATATTATTATTATTGTTATTTTCATCATCATCAATAGTAACAGTATCATCATCATCATCTTGGAAGTAGTCATAATAGGGATGCTATTTATGTATCTGGACCGGTGCTTTCATCTACATGGGGTACCTCTGGTATGTAAAGTACCATAGTGGATAGTAGAAGACTTACCTTCAAGTATGGTCAACCTGGATTCAAATACAGCCTGTAATACTAGCTGTGTGACCATGAGCAACTCGCTTAACTTCTAACTCCTAAGACTGTTCAGTCATTTCAGTTGTGTCTGACACTTTGTGACCCCATTTGGGGTTTTCTTGGCAAAAACACTAGTGTGGTTTGCCATTTTCTTCTCCAGTTTATTTTACAGATGAAGAAACTGAGGTAAAGAGGGCTAAGTGATTTTCCCAGGATCTCACAGCTAGTGAGAGTCTGAGGCCAGATTTCAACTCAGGAAGATGAGTCCTCCTGATTCCAGGCCTAATGCTACCTAGCTGACCTTTAAATATTTTTTTTTCAATTTCTTTGTTATATCCATTTCATATCCTCTAAGGAATTTACTTAGATGATATTTTTATACATTTGGTGATCATACCCTCAGGAAAAAAAAATATTTCTGCCTCATCAGCTTTCTTTTGCTAGGGTTTTTCCCAGGGCTTTTAATCCAGATTTCTACTTGCAGTTTATTTTGATTGCTGAGAAAACAGTCCTATGAGCTAAATTAATAGAACAGGAAAAATTGGAAGATTAGTAGAAATATGTGAATAGATCTAAGCTCCAGAGCCAAAAAATTTCAACTGTCCTTGCCATCCTCACCAACAGAAAATCAGAACTTTACAAAATATGTGGTAAAGTACATACAAAAGGTATCATCGATAGTGTATAAACCCTGATACTTATAACTTAGTTGTTTTTCAAGAGAGACTATTTTGAAACTGATATGTATATTGAAATATGGTATCTAAAGGCACACAGAGTTGGAAAACAGGCTCTGGGTAAAATAATAATAATGATAAAATAAATGCTAGGAAGAAGAAATTTGTCTTTCGGACAGGTAGCTGGTGCAGTGGATAGAGTGCTTGGACCAGTGCCAGGAGGACCTTAGCTCAAACTTGACCTCAAATACCTGCTGGGTAACCCTAGCCAAGTCGCTTCATCCTGTTTACCTCCATTCCTCCTCAGTAAAGTGAGAAGCAAGAAGGAAGTGACAAACCGCTCTAGTATCTTTGCCAAAAACAAAACCAAACAAACAAAAACATGGGGTCACGAAGAGTCGGGCACAAGAGAACAACAGCACCTCCTCTTTCTCTGACCTCTCTTCCCTTTGTAAGCCCAGGAGCCTTCAGACTCCACCCCCTAACCAGCCGTCCCTTGGCATGGTCTTAGGACTTAATCTTTTACTTTCTTCTCTTCAGTCTCCCAATTACCTGTTCTTTGTCCCGTGCCTGCAGGACGAGGGCTTGCTAAGTAACTATCAATCTAAAGGAATGCTTCAATGGCAGTCAGCTTAGTGCAGAGGAAGATGAATTACCCTGGAAGGGTGAAGCCAGAAAGGCTAATTCTGGCTACGATTCCAGCTAGTTCTGTAATGTTGGCTAAGTCTCTTTCTGCAGGTTTTAGTTTGCTAGGAGACATCATAGTATTGAGAGTAAAAGGCAGTGTAGCATGGCGGACAGAGTGCGGGACCTTGAATCAAGAAGTCCTCAGTTCAAATTCTGCTTTAGGCATGTTCTCTGTTTCAAGCTAGGCAAGCTACATAATTTCTTGTAGCCTCAGTTACCTCATCTGCAAAATAGGAATAAAGATAGAACCTCCCTCACAAGATTGCTGTGAGGATTAGAGAAGACAATGAATGCCAAGGCAATGCAGCACAGCAGAATAATTTTTGGATTTAGAATCAGAGGTCCAGCACTCATACCCCAACTTTGCCTTTTACAAATTCTTTGAATATTGACAACTTAATATCTTCAGACCTCAGTTTCCTCATCTGTTACCAAAAGGCAAAGGATTAAATGACCTCTAATATCCCTCCCAGCTCTAAACCTATGATCCCAGGCTATATAAAAGTCAGCTACTATGTTTGCTCCTTTGTAAAATGGAGCCATTGGATTTAATGATTTATAAGGTCCTGTTTGATCTCAAGGATAGAAATCTCAGGAACCTGGAGTCTGTCCATGGAGGCCTTGTGGCACCTTTCAAATCCTTCATCTTGCTAATCAGTGTAAGGACGATATGTAGATGTTTGCAAATAAATTCAAAAAAGACATTTACTAGAGGTTTCTTTCTTTCTTTTTTTGTGTTGGGGATAAATTGCTTTTATTGTACAATGACAGCTGTTAGAGAATATTGTGAAGCCTGCCACATTGTCTTTGGCCTGATTTTGTAGCACATTTTTTAAAGAGATTTACTCTTTTCCAGAATTACTTTGTGAAGTATATTAGTGTACCTTATCTGCAAAGGTACTGAAATAATAGATAACAAAACAATGAAAACATATACATAGTCTTCTGAAGACTGTGGCAAATGAACTTCTGATCACTTAATGACTAAGTTCCATCCCGATCCCACCTTTAAAATTTGAAAGCTTTGGTCGTGTCTGAAAGCACATACAGAATATATAGAAGACCTAAGTTTCATAATTCTTCAGGATAGGACTCTCCCCACAACTTGAACAATCCACCTTTTCAGTTATGGCAATTTACATATATAAAACTATCAATTCAGTTAATTAGGATTTAAAAGGGTGATTTAAACAAAGATGAGACATCTTTCTCTGATAAAATTACACAAATAAATGATTGCTGTTGTCAGAGACTGCTTAGCTGCTACTTTGCTAAAAAACTTCAAAGTATAACTTTGATGTTAAAAGAGTCTTAGGAAGTCTGTGTATGACAAACGGTTTTGAAAAGAGAATACCTAATATAAAGTTTTAGGAGAAAAAAGGTGAAAATACACTGTGACAGAACCCTAGCATTTTGTTATAATTTAAGGGATTCTTAAAATATTCAAGACAGAGTATTTCTCCATTGATTGAGACAGTGATTAGTGGATAAAAAGCTAGATTTGGCTTCAGGAAGATCTGGGTTTGAATCCTATCTCAGGTCCTTACTAACTGTGTATCCCTGGGTATGTCACTCAGCTTCTCTGAAGAATGGCATTTTTGTCATCTATAAAACATAAGACCCTACTGCTCTCTCATATTTCCCAAATCCTCATTCTGCCTTGCCATTTTATAAAGTTATTAGGGAAGCCATTATGCTGGGGGCAATTATGGTCCAGCAATAACAGTCCACGCTCATCAAACACATGAATAGAATTAAAGTATACAAGAACAAATCATTCAGAATGAAGACAGCCTTGCTTATAGTGCAGAGCCTTGGCCCCGAAGGCTTTCTCCGGTTCAAAGGTCATCCATCAGGCATGAGAATGAAATGTTTTCACTTAAGACTCAGTGAGTAGAAAACATCCTCCTTTGATAGATCTCAAAACCCCAACTTCCCCTGAGATAGCAAAGACATGCTACATAGCTTAGTTCTTGGAAGCCCTTGGGGTAGGGGGGAAGAGAGTAATGGACTTTGCAGGGCCAGCTTTAAGAGATTTCTCAACTCTTCCCATGTGTATGAAGCAAGTGTCCGTTCAGAGATCTAATGCTGGTTTTTGGACCCAACATTGCAGAACTGATGTGATGATTTTACACTGCAGCCAGAATTACTGTTCGATGATGAATGAGCTCTTCTCTCTAGGACTTTTTTTTTTAAACTCGATAATTTAGAGGGGAAAGAGTCAGCATTCAACTGTTCTCCACCTAATTTCATCTTGCAGGGAAGCTGCCCCTAAAAATGTTCTGTCATAGGAATGTATTTCTTTTATAACTACATACTTTAGTCCTGATGAAGACTTACTATTTGTCATTAAGAGGAAGCCTTGGATTCCTGCTGTAAAGCGTGTGTCTGATAAACAGCTTCCCCTGGCAACAGGGAAGCAGAGGTAATCTACAAAAACTCAGCAATATCTTGATGGGGCTAGGGCTTTCTTAAATGAGAAAACCTTTAGCAGGAGCTGAAAATAAGACACCACACAGTTCACATCAAATTAAAATGCTAATGGAGAGGGTGGCAGGCTGATGTATCTTAGATCAAGTTTTAGTTTTCTTTGGTTTTACTTTCTGTCAGGGTTATTCTATCATAATGTATCAGGAAAAGTCTTGTGCTCACATCAAATCAAATCGTTAATGGAAAGGGTGGCAGTCTAAAGTACCCTTGATCAACTGCTAATTTTGTTTTATTCTTCTTGCTCTTACAGCTATTCTCTAAAATGCATAACTCTGCATTCAAAAGAGGTTTTTGAGGGAGGCTGGGTGCTGAAATAGATTAAGATGAACTGAAGACAGAAAACCATTATGTTCACAGAATAAACAGTTTTAATCATTTAATGTTATATGAAATATACAATTCACCTGTAATGGGCTGCTTTCACCACAAAAGGAACCATGTAAAATATTCAGTTCCCCATATTTGTCCAGTGATGCCTTCAAAAATAGTTGCTAGGGAAAGTCTCACTTGTCAATCTGATTTTGTTATTCTAAAGGAGGAGACAGTTGCTATAAACAACATACTTCCATTTTTTTTCCAAAAGGAAAATACACACACACAGACACACACACAGACACACAGACACACACACACACACACACACACACACACACACAAATTTAGTGTTGCAGAAAAGTGTCAGATTTACAGCTTTTAAGATCAAAGTAATCAATTTATTCCAAGAACCAGCATAGTGAGGAAAGAGGCAGTGTCATGCCACTGGCCCTTTCTTTCACAGTCAGAGCTATGGGTAAAGAGAGTATTTCAGCTTTCATGTAGGCTCAGTCCTTGGGGATCTGTGCAAAGACTGAAGATTTAGAGCCTGTTTCCCTGTTGGAAAATGAGTGGCTGCATATCCAGGAGAAATGGGATAGAGGCAATCAATTAATTTCAGGGTATATCAAAAATGAAAACTTTACTTCTTTGCCTTGAGTAAAGGAAAATAGGATCAACCAAAAATGATTTTCGAAGAGCTGCTATAAATTAGAATTTTAGTGATGTTTTATCTACTCTGGAGATTGTCTTTGGTAAATTTTAAAATGTAGGCTTATGGGCATTTCTGTGATCTGGGTTCACTAACATCAATGAGTCAAGAAAAATAAGACAATAAAAAGAAAGGTTTCATATTCATGAAAGAAATTAAGAATTCTGTAGGAGAAAATGGTCAAGTGGCCTATAGGTGGCATACTAGACATTTTCTCTGTTTTCCACCAAATCTCAAAAAATAAACCCCCACAAAGGAATTATGTGGAAGAGGTGGGAAAATTACCACTGTATCCAATGGATAAAAGCAAGAAACTCAACAACATAGTCTTATGAATTTTTAGCCTTATAAATTAAGGTCATTGAAGACCTTAATCCTTAAGGCACACATGATATGCCCCTCATTCTACCAGCATCCATGCTCTGACAGGTAGTATAAAAAATTATCTCAAGAGAGAGTATAGAATAATCAAAAGAAAGAATAGAATAAATGGGGGACAGCTTAAGATTAAGGAAAATACATTTAGTTTTTCACAACATGCTACTATGGAAATATTTTGCATGACTACCTGTATTCCATTGCTTGCCTTCTCAATGATGGTGGGTGGAGAGGGAAGAAGGGAGAAAATTTGGAACCCAAAGTTTTAGAAACAAATGTTAAAAAATTGTTTTCACATTCATCTGGGAAATGAGATATACAGGAAATGGGGTATAGAAATCTATCCTACCCTACAGGAACATTGAAGGGGAAGGGGATAAGAGAAGGGGGAGAGAGATAGAAGGGAGGGCAGATTAGGGGAAGGGGTATTCAGAATGCATGTCATCTTGGGATAGGAGAGGGATGAGATGTGGAGAAAATTTGGAACTCAAAATCTTGTGGAAGTGAATGAGGAAAACTAAAATAAATAAATTAATGAAATATAAAAAAATTTAAAAAATTAAAAAATGATCCACAGGTTTGTGTCAGGGATCCACTCAGGGATTTCCCTCTTCCTACTTAGACTCTACTTTTAGAACTCATATCCATCCTCTCACCCCATGTAACAAGCAAAAGACATTAACTCTGTCTAGCCCTGTGTGTGGTGGTGATGGTGGTAGTGTGGGGGTTCATGTATGTGTGCATTAGTGTATATTTGTGGAATTATAAGGTGAGGAAGAACAGTTTTATTTCTGCCTGGGGAAGCCTTATGATGGAATATTTCAAGTTATAAAGACCATACCCAGATCATTCATCTTAACCTCTCCCAATTCTACAAAAAGTACCAGAAGCAGATTTAGCTCAAGTAGAGCAACAAAAAAAAAAAAAAAACAAGATTCCGAGTTGGAACCGGGGCAATGGGCCACCCTGGGCCTGATAAATATGAGGACACATCCCTCTCTTTCTAAGATGTAGCTGAAGTAGTCCTCAGAGGAAAATTGCATCCCTAAAACATAATAAATGGAAGCCGAGAGAATTAATGAATTGAATATGCATTTAAGAAGTAGAAATCCAACAAAGAAATAACCCTAGAATAAGCATGATATAGGAAATCTCAAAAATTGTTAATTAAAAGGACCATACAACTGATAAAATTAAGTGGTTCAAAAAAAAAAAAACAAAACGTGATAAAGCATTAGCCGATCCAGTTGAAAAGAAGAGGGCAGAAAATCAAATTAAGAAAGTAAATAAAACGAACAAGGGATATCACAAAAAGGCTGAAGAAAGACACATTAGTATTAGATACTACTAAGCACAGTTAAATGTCTTCAAAACTGGGAATATGTGAAAAATACAAGATAACTTAAAAAAATATAAAACACCCCAAGGAACAGAATAAACAGATCTTAAATAGCATAGTCCCAGAAAAGGAAAGAACATAAGCTCTAAAAGAACTACTAAAGTTGTAGTTCTAAAAGGAAACTACTTATGATGAATTTACAGGACAGTTCCATCAAACTTTAAAAGAATAATCAATTCCTCTACTACAAAAATTATTCTTAAATTTGAGAATGAAAGCAATCTAAACAAACATTTTTATGAAATAAAGATATACCTAATATCTAAGAGAAGGATAAAAAAAGTGAACTATAGACCCACATAGTTAATGATCATTGATTCAAAATTAAAAATAAAACCTTTGCAAAAAGACTAAAGAAATTTATTTTTAAAATCATCATGATCATCAAATTTATACTAAGACTTCAAGGATAGCTCAATATTAGGAAGTCAATCAATATAATTAACAATATTAATTTTTAAAAAATCATCCCAAACCACATGGATATCTGAACAGATACATAAAATAATTTTGACAAATTGCAATACTCATTTATTCTATTAGCCATACAAAATATAGGCACATGGACAGAACACCATCCCTGGAGTCAGTAGGACCTGAGTTCAAATCTGCCCTCAGACACTTACTAGCTGTGTGGCCCTGAACAAGTCACTTAACTCTGATTGTGCACCCCCCCATACATACATACATAGATACATACATACATACATACATACATACATACCTACATACATGTATGCATGTATAGGGATATGTGTGTGTGTGTGTGTGTGTGTATGTGTGTGTATGTCAGGGATCCACTCAGGGATTTCCCTCTTCCTACTTAGACTCTACTTTTAGAACTCATATCCATCCTCTCATCCCATGTTAACAAGCAAAAGACATTAACTCTGTCTAGCCCTGTGTGTGGTGGTGATGGTGGTAGTGAGGGGGTTCATGTATGTGTGCATTAGTGTATATTTGTGGAATTATAAGGTGAGGAAGAACAGTTTTATTTCTGCCTGGGGAAACCCTTATGATGGAATATTTCAAGGTAATACTACCAAAGTTAATTTGCAAATTTAGTACTATAATAATCAAGCTACCTGAGGTATACTTTATAGAACTGAACAAAGTAATAACAAAATTCATTTGAACGAAAGATATAGCATATCAATGGAAAAATAATAAAAAAGAAGGAATAAACAAGAATTATAATCCTAAACTGCAGATTTTGTTACAAAGCAGCACATATATATACACACATACAAATAAATATATGTATATACATATATACATATAAATATACACATATATACACACATATAAGTATATATATGTATGCACAGAGGTATCTTCTTAAATATGATAAAATATCTATATAAAGTTAGCATTATGCAATGCAAAGCACTAGAAACTTTTTCAGTACACACAGGAATAAAGCAAGGAACTCTCTTACCTTAAAATTATTTGATAGTGTTCAGAAGTCCTGTCAATAGCAATAAGAGAAGAAGAGGAAGAAGAAGAAGAAGAAGAAGAAGAAGAAGAAGAAGAAGAAGAAGAAGAAGAAGAAGAAGAAGAAGAAGAAGAAGAAGAAGAAATTAAATTAATAATCACCACAGGCAATGAAGAGACATAACTATCTCTATTTGCTACTGGTGGTAGTTTGTTTAGAAAATCCTAATGAATCAAAAGAACCTGAGGCATCTAATACTTTCAGCAAAGATGCACACTATATAATAAACCCACTGAATTCAGCACCATATGTTTAAAATCCAGAAGGCAATGAAACAAAGTCCCATTCAAAATATCTATAAAACATGTGAAATATTTGGGAGTTAATATACCAAAATGCAATGAACACATGTATGGATTAAGAATGTTACCTGAAGAGATAAAAATAACTTATAAAACCAGAGAAATATTGTGGAATCCTGGCTAGAGTATGCTAATATAATTAAAAAAATGGTAATACTACCAAAGTTAATTTGCAAATTTAGTACTATAATAATCAAGCTACCTGAGGTATACTTTATAGAACTGAACAAAGTAATAACAAAATTCATTTGAACAAAAGATATGGCATATCAATGGAAACAATAATAAAAAAGAAGGAATAAACAAGAATTATAATCCTAAACTGCAGATTTTGTTACAAAGCAGCAATCGCCAAAACCATTTGGTACTGGATAAAAATAGAAAAGTAGATCATTGGAAAAGATTGGGAAGAATCAGAAATAACTGAACTCAAAAACCCAGTGTTCCCCAAACCTGAAAACATAAATTACTAAAACTCCTTATCTGATAAGAATTATTGGGGAAACTGCAAAGCAGTCTGGAAATAAGGTTTAGACCACGATGTTACACCATATTCTACAGTAAAATGAAAGAAGTTGCCCAGGGGAACAATTGGGGAATGATTAAACAAATTGTGGTACATCAATGTAATGGAATATTTCTGTGCTAAAAGAAAAAGATGAACATGATGAATACAGATAAGCATGGAAAGGCATAAAATCTAGTGTGAAGTGAAGTAAGCAGAGCAAGGAAAACAATATACATAATTACTCTAGCACAACCAACACAAAACAATGAAAACTGAATATTGAAATGATGAAGACCAAGTTGGCCCCAAAGGAAAATATGAGAAGAAATCTCCCCTTCCTCTTCTACAAAGGTAGGAGTCAACAGGTGTAAAGTATTGCATATAACGTCTGAGATTTTGAAATGCTTTTGCTGAATTATTTTTCGCTTCCTATTAAAAAAAAACATTGTTATAGATGATTCTCTTAAGAGGCGACAAAGAGAAAGATACAGGAGAACTGAAGGCAATGCAAAAACAAATGTATTTTATTAAAATAATTCTGGGGCAACTAGATGGTACAGTGGATAGAGCACGGGCCCAGAAGTCAGGAGGACCTGAGTTCAAATCTAACCTCAGACCAAACACTTGACACTTACTAGCTGTGTAACTCTGGGCAAATCACTTAACCCCAATTGCCTAAAAAAATAATATTTCATATCTATAAGCATATAAACAGACACTCTGCCACATAAGCAGGCCATCAAGATCAGTAACATCTATTAATCCTACGTTTGATGTCTCTGCCCTATTCTGCTAGGAAATATGGTTAGCTCCTCCTTCCATACCTTAAAAGAATGAATCGTTTTGAAGGAATATTGCCCACTAGCAGTCTACTGATGAAGCTCCTTTTGCTTCACTCTTGTATTTAATCAACAATCCAGCAATAAATATTTGTTAAATACCTAGTATGTAGCATTCCCTATGCTAGGCCTGTGGCTACAAAGAATGAAAAATATCTATTTCCATAGCACGTACAGGGATCTGATTGTGAAGGATTAGTCCTACTCAAAGTTTTTCTTTACTCCCTCTGTAGTGGCCCAGAGACCAGCTCTATTGGTCTTTTATTTTATTTTTTTTTAATTTTCTCATGCTTCTTCCTTAGTCATCTTCCTTAGTCCCCTCCCACCAGAATCACTCTCTCCCGAGGTCCCCAAACACTTCCCAGCTATTTTCAATCCATGCTGACATACTCCCAGTGTATCCCTTCCAGATCTTCTTAGCCCATTAGTTTATAAGCTCCTTGAGGGCAGGTACTGTCTTATTTACCTGTATTTGTTTCTCCTGAGGTTGGCCCAGTACTGAGCATGTAGTAAGCACATTTGTTAATGCATCGTCATTACCTACTGCTGCACTCTTCCTGACTTGTAATCCTATTCTTCTCAATGAAGTTTTCTTTAATCACTGCTCTACATAGACACATTAGTCTAACTAGATTTTTTTGAAAGTCACATCACTTCAATTGCCCCAGATGCTAAGCAAGAACTTGTAAGCAGCAAATATAGAGGGTTGACAGCTGGGGTATGGGATTGAAAAGAAAAAGCAAAAAACAATAAACAAGGTAAAATAGTCTGGACTTCCATTGTGACTGTTGTTCTGTTTCCTAGGTTCATATGTTTATAAGAAACTATCATTGAAATAAAAGATTGATAAATCTTGAATGAAAACTTTATAAAGACATTCTTTGCAATTTGAATAAGCATATATTATATGTATGGGCAGTCAGGTGCCCACAGTTAGGCACTGTGGATAGAGCTATATGCCTAGAGTCAGGAAGACTCATCTTCCTGAGTTCATTTTTGGCCTCAAACATTTACTAGCTGTGTGACCCTTGGCAAGTCACTTGACCCTGTTTGCCTAAGTTTCCTCCTCTGTAAAATGAGCTGGAGAAGGAAATAACAAACCACTCCACCATCTTTGCCCCCCCCAAAAAAAAAACCCAAACAAAACAAATAAAAAAGCTTTAATTGCGATCAAGAGGTGGACATGACTGAAATGACTGAATGAGAACAACTACATATTACATGTATACAAGAATGATAATTATGTAGTGAATAGAGTACTGGACGTAAAATCAGTAACACCTGAATCCAACTCATGATTCTGATAATAACTGTGTCTCTAGGTATGTAACTTAATCTCTTAGCCCGGGCTCCTTTATTTGTAAAATTGAGATAAAAATAGCACGTACCTCAGGGTTGTGATAAGAATCAAATAAAATAATACATGTAACATTTATTGCAAACCTGAAAGCACTATATAAATGTTGGTTATTTTTATGGCAAACCAAAAAACAATATATATGAGTTTATCAAATGTTAAGAGCTCATAGTCTGGTTCAATCTCAAAGAAAAAAATGTGGGGACCATGAAACTTGAACTACTTTCAGGAATTATCTCAGCTCCAAGTCAATATTCAAGACCATTGCCTCTCAGTGTTCTCTGATCTTTCTCCCTTCCTGCAAACCGGGCTCCAGGCAGCTTCACTTTGCAGGATCTCACTACAGCTTTGGGCTCTTTTCCTAATGAAATGCTTGTCAGCTGCTGGAAAGGAAAAGCCTCAGAACCTTGATTAATCTTTGCTGTCAATGAGCCTCCAAGGCTAATTTTTTTTTTTCTAAGTAGGAGGTCCATTGTGAATCAGTTTCCTCCCAAGAGCCACTATGGTTCTGCAACATTACTTTGAAAGTTTGTGACTGGAATCCTACAAAACTTCTGTGTCTGTGTGCGTACAGTTTTTAGCATGCAGGTGGGAAATGCAAATCAACTAAACCTTTATTAAGTAACCACTATGTTCCAGGCACTATGTTAGAGTCTGAGGATGAAGAAATACCTAATAACTCAGATCATGAGTTAGATGGGGGAGGAATTTCAATGAAGACTTCCTATAATCAGTAGCTTTAGATTTGGGCCTTAAAAGAAGAGTTCTAAAGATAGAGGTGACAATTACAAGAAAGAAAAACTGACATTTAAATGCTGCTTTAAGCTTTTCAAAGTGATTTACATATATTCTCCCATTTGATCCTTGAAACAACCATGTTACTCAAGTGATAGTTGTTATCCCCATTTTATAGATGAGGAAACTGAGGCTAAGAAGCATGATACAGTGGGAAAGAATACTGGCTTTGGAGTTAGATGACAAATTTCCATGTGACACTTCTGGTGCTTACTATCTGTGTGAGCCTTGTTTGTGTTATATAATCTCCTTGGGCATCAGTTTCCTCAAGTCTAAAATGAAGGGAAGGGTAAGGTGAAAGAGATTACCTCTGAGGTTCCTTCCATCTACAGATCTATGTTTCTATATCTTGCCCATGACTATACAGCAGGTTAGTGTCTGAGGCTGGAGTAGTAGCCGTATCTTTCTTACTACAATCAAAAGCCCATGTGCGACAACATGAAGAAGTATCTGGTGACAAGAGAGAGTGACAGAAGAACAAGGTGTGGGGGATAATGTGGTCTGGTTAGTATGTAAAGTACATAAAAAGGAGCTATATGAGATTAGGCTAGCAAAGTAGATTAAACTTCATTGTATACTATGCCAAATTCCAGGCTCAAGAATTTATGTTTTAGTCTGAAGACAACTAACAGTCACAAGATTTTACAACAGAGGAGAGGTGTGGTCAGAGCATTACCTTAGGAAGATTGGTTGGGCAATGGTGTGAAGAATGGATTGGAAAGCAGAAAGATTAGAAGCAGGAGTGGGGAACCTGTGAGGCCACATGTGGCCTTGAGGCCACGGGTTCGCCACCACTGGACTAGAGGAAAGGTGGTTAGGAAGGCATTGCAATAATAAACTGAAATAACATTAAACCGTATGAATTAAAAGGCTTGTTTGAAGGGTGAGAAAAAAAAAGCTGCTCCAAAAATAGAGCTTTTGAAAAATTCTATATTATACATTCTAATGCCTACTTCAATGGAAGCTTCAACATTGTAAGTTTTATACCAGCTCATAAGTGAATTTTAGCCTTCCCCAGTCCTATTCTTCCTGTGATATCTGAGCTCGAAACTGAAATTTTTAATATGTAGTAATTATAAGTGAAATCACAAATGAATATTAGATTAGAGCATAGAGCCTATACAGCATGAAAGTTTCTCTGTCAATTCTAAATTCTCAACTAAAGAAAGCTCATAAAGGCAGAGTAGGCATAAGACGCCTATATATCCAGCCTTAACCTCCTTTCTGGATTTCATCTTTGAATTATTAGCTGCTCATCGGACATCCTACATGGATGCCCTATGAGCATCTCAAACTCAAAAATGCCTCAAGCACAACTCATCTTCTTCTCTCTTATATCTCTTCTGAACTTCCTTATTCTTTTCTTTAGAATTAAAAGGATTTTATTATAAGCATGTCAAGGTAGCAACGTGTTGAAGGCCTATCACTGCAGATCAGTCTGAACTTTCCTATTCTTAATGAATATTGAAGTACTTCAGCTGACTCGATTTTGAACTCAGTCATTCTTGATTCTTTCCTCTTACACCATATCCGACCAGTTACCAAGTCTTTTCCATTCTACTTCAATATCATCATTTGAAGTTTTTCTCTCCTTTCCGTTTCCACCAACAGCAGTGACATACCTAGCCAGCACAACATCCAGAGAGTAAGCTCCACAGCATGCCCAAGGAAAAAGAAGTATGAAATAAGCCTTCAAAAAATGATTAAAGACAAACTCTGTGCGTGCGTGTGTGTGTGTGTGTGTGTGTGTGTGTGTGTGTGCGCGCACTCACGCGCGTATGTGTGTGTGTGGGGGGGGTCCAAGAGGAAAAACCTCAGGGCACTGCTCCTTGGTGGAGAGAAAGGGATCCAGGCACCATGAGACCACCACTGGGGATGTAAGCTGCCACCAGTGCTGCATCTAAGGGTGGGTTGGGGCAGACAGAATTCAACAAGGCTGAGGCCAAGAGAAAGCCTGGTGTCTATTTAATTAGTCATTCTTGCTGAGTAACTCAGTTCAGCTGTTTACAGGATGCTGAAGAGTATACTGTTGGTACCATATGGGCCCAAGCTGCCCACTGGTCATTGTCCTAGTTCAGGCCCTTAACGTTTTTCATCTGAACTATTTCAATAGCCTCCTAATTGGCTGTCTGTTTCAACCTCTTCATCTTTCATGCTGTCATTCATACAGCTGACAACATAGTCCTCCCAACGCATAGTTTATTCACGCCTCAGAAATATTCAGTGGCTCCCGATGATTTTTAGCAAAAAATAAAATTTCTCAGTTTGGCATTTAGATCCTTCCATAATCTAGTTTCTATCTATGTTTTCAGATATTTAAACTTGACATTTCATTTCTAATATCCACGCTTTTGTACGGACTGCCTCCCATGTAATGTATAATATATTGCCTTCTCATAAGTTTGGAAGAAATTTGAGAAATCCTCGAGTCAACCTTCCTTCATTTTACAGATTCAAAAACTGAGGCTCGGATTTATTTAGTCACATGCCTAGAGTCACCCTACTAGTACGTATCTGAGTCAGGACTCGAACT
The DNA here is from genome assembly GCF_003287225.1 of Phascolarctos cinereus. NCBI lineage: Eukaryota > Metazoa > Chordata > Mammalia > Diprotodontia > Phascolarctidae > Phascolarctos > Phascolarctos cinereus. The sequence continues at coordinate 400,795,973 of NW_027555625.1, read as the reverse complement.
AGAGTTTCCTTAGTATCCTTCAACTCTCCATTCAGAAGTTACTGCTCTGCAATGGTTTTTGAGGACATGTTCAGATTTTAGCATCTTCTCCCTCCCTACATCACTTGATAGGTACATTTCGGATCTCCCCAACAAACTCTAACTTTCTTGAGGGCAAGGGGTTTTTCATTTTTTTTTCCTTTGAATCCCTAGCCTATAGCACAATGCTTTCTACGTAGCAGGCACTTAACTATTGTTTGAATTGAGTGGCATTTAATAGAAATAGAGGGAACGTGTGTGTATGTGTGTGTATGTTTGTGTGTGCCCACATGTGCTCAGAGTATTTCATATGTAGTCTTTCTTTACAGGGGTATTTAAAGAAAATGTCGTTAAAAAAACTGCTGCTTTGGATCGTGTAGCATCAGATTGTATGAGATTATATGCATACTAGTTTTAGAAGCTTTGGCTGTTTCTATGGAAGAACATTGCTGCCATGGCTAGATGATAAAGTGGATAAAGCATTGGGTCTGGGGTCAGGAAGGACTGAGTTCAAATCCAACCTCACATACTTACTAGCTATGTGGCCCTGGACAAGTCACTTCACATCTGTTTGCCTCAGTTTCCTCATCTGTAAAAATGGGAATAATGATAGCATCTACCTCAAAGATTTGTTGTAAGGATCAAGAGAGATAATTATAAAGTGATTAGTACAGTGCCTGACATACAGTGAGCCCTTATATCAATGTCAGCTATCATTAGTATTATTACTCCATAAAATTCTTAGAGCCAAATAATTCCAAATAGGATCATTACCTTTTTTTAAATCTGAAAAACAAGCACAGAAAAAAAAATTATTTACTTCTACATATGCTAAACAGTGAGTTCAAATAATGCATGGAAACCCTTTGCTCAATGTTCCAAGACCCGACAGCCACTGTGCGATATTGTACAGCTAGTTAAATCTTTTAGGAAAGATTAGAAGCTTAGAAGTCGGGATTTCTTAGGTATGAAGGGACATGTACACATATGTAACATGGAATCTCTGTATCTCCATGTTCACCTTCATGCTCATTCTCTAAGTTTGTTCCAGCAATTACATTCCACCACCAATTTTTCAACTAAGGAAAGCAATTAGTGCTACTAGCCAATCATTCTCCATTGACCTTTAACAGGCCATGTGATTACCGTGTATGCCTTTAACCCATTTTAACGGCAGTCTTTCATACATGGAATATCCACGGTAGAAAGTGAAATAGCGAATGACTAGTGGAAATGTGTTTGTAGACCTCTATTCCCCCAACACAGTAATTGCTTAACACTTTGGCATTAATGCCATTTGTTGAGCTCTGAGATAAATACATACACATTAGACATTCTCTCACCATTTATTCAGGGGCCAGATAAGGAAGGCCATTATTTAAATGGGAAGTGTGTCCATTTTGTTTTTGAAAACAAAGCGTTGCTTCACAATTCATAATGACAGTATGATTAGCTTTTAAAGATACAGACAGCACAATTCACGGAACTGTAAAACTGCTGGTCAGGCTCAAGCTGACTACAGTGATTGCGTGTCTCTGCTGGAAAGCTAGGATCCATACAGCAGATACAAACTCCTAAATTTGAACGGACCTCAAATGAGTTCTTTGCCCAAAGGCCGTATGTATGATGCTTGTCAGAGCTTCCACGAAAGTTACACTAGATTCCTGATCGTTTGATTCGCCATTTCAACTTTTCCATGATTTCAAGATGCCTGCATTTTAAAGATACATAGCTAACTAACTAAATAAATAAATGGATGAATGAAGAAATAAAAACAAAAATGTATTTAGTGCCTAATTATATGCCACGCCCTTTGACAAGCACTCACCAAATATTTTCTCATTTAATCCTTGCAACAATCCTGTGAGACAGGCGCTATTATTTTTCCCATTTTACAAGTGAAGAAACTGAGTCAAACAGAAGTTAAGCAACTTGGATAGTCACATAGTGTCTGAGGCCTAATTTGAACTCAGGCTCAATGCTCTATCCACAGTGTCACCCGGCCGCTTTTTAATACAGCCCTCCTGCTAAGCCATTTTGTAAATACAAGGTAAGTGTTTAAACTCCTTAATGACTCACAACCTTACTGGGTGAAGAGACATTTGTGCCAGGCTAAGAGAGCTTATCTTAGAAATACCTTTCTATATTTTTCCCATTTTATTATCTTGGTTCATTTGGACTCTGCCTACGCCATAATTCCAGGTTTGATTGGGTTTCATACGACAGTTAAATATCCTCATGATACATTCTAAGCAGTCATAAAGATTAAAGAAGTGCAGAGTTTGGTACGAATTTTCCCCAAAAAAGTTATATGATAATTAAAACCAAATCAAGTAAAACAGGGCAATCTCTCAGTCTGCTGCTCAAAGTGTGGAAAAGTCTGTCTAGGCACCATTTATATCAATGAATCAGAGAGCCATTCAAACGCAGCGGAGTCATAGATTTTTAGTGATAGAAAAGACTTAGTGAATATCTAGGCCAACTTTCTTTTTACAGATAGAAAACTGAGTCCTAGAGAGACTAAATGACTTGCCAAATGTCACACAATTCAATAGTAGCAGAGCCAGGAGTCAGAACCCAAATTTCCTGGATCTTAATTCATTGCTCTTTCTGTTATGCTGCATATCAACTCAAGATCTCTCTGTGTTGTACAGTGGGGAAAATGACTGAAATGATATTATAAAGAAGGATAATGATTGGCAGGCAACGAATAACACTGCGACTGTGTGGGTGTTGCAAAAGGAGCTCAGAGATCAAAAATGGGTATGCTTGAATCAGAAGGTGTTAGAAAAACGCCAGCTGTGATAAAGCAAGGCCACAAGTGAGTTTTGCAGAAGGAGGGAGTCTTGTAAGAGTCTAACGCTGTCTCCATCCCTGTACCCCATTTCCTAACCTTTTTCTTGAATTCTCCAGTCTACCAAACTAAAAATTAAGTGGTAGTATATTCATCTATGTATATTATCATAGATGCATTACCTCGTGAGAAACTTTGGAACAATTGTGTAGTTGGAATTCACGGGTGATCTTTTACCCAGTGAAGAAACTAGAAAATATTTTATTTCCTTGATGATGATGATTTTTTTAACATAATGCTTAGAGATCAATAATCAGTGTGTGTTTTATTCCCTATTAAAATACTGGTGTCCAAAGAAAAAAATAAAACATTGGTATTCTAAAGAGATTACACTGTGAATCTTAATGTCATACAACAAAATATCTATGAAATAGACCACTGGGACAAAAAAATGTATATATTTAGAACATTATATGAGGTATCTAAATCAGAATTTTTTTCTAAACATTATAAAAATAAATATTGGCACAAAGTGAATATTGGCAGAATCTAAGAACGCATTTGTTATAAGAAATAATCATTTTATCTTAATCTATTATATTTATTTCGATTAACAACTCCTCAAATTCTTGTTACAAACACATAAGTGAATATCCTCATCATATATAATGAAATATTAATTACATAATACAAACACGTCAATAATTGACTAACCTCCTTATAACATTATGACATTAATGTGACAGTTGAGTCAGATGATCAACATAATTTTCTTCCTTAATTTATAAGAGCCTCTGGATTGTTTCCTAATTTTTATAGAGGCTATTAAAACATTATGTCCCATTAGTGTTATTTTTACATATTAATTAGCTATTTTCTATTATATGTCCTTTGGTGCAATAATTCAGGAAATCATTATTAGCTTCATATTTAGGTTTTATATTATTTTATTATTTTGATCCATGAGGGGTCTATATGTGATGTGTTTAGGGTTCTGTATTTAATATCTATAATTATTTTAGTACTTGAGCTCAAGACCTATTTTTGCAACTGTGTCATATGGTACTTAGAAACATGTACACTCTTCAACATTTCCATTTAGAAGATGTTATAAGTCCTTCAGTTTAAACTTCCAGGAGTTTGCTCATTGTATATACACACACGTATATATAAGCATATGTATATATTTATCCTTCTGTTAGATTTTTACAGCTTTAGAGAAAATATTAACATCTCATATACATCCCTACTCATGAAATTTTTGTAATTCAATTAGCTTTTTCTTTATTAATTTAAATGATATAGCATACAGTACATATATCTTTAATGGAGATATTTCGTCATTCTTTGTTTCCCTTATGCATATGGTTTTTCACCAATTTCTCCCTCTCTTTATTGTGAAGTTTTGTTTTTGCTTGGTCTGATAGTGTGATTGTGACCACTACTTTTTAAAAACAAATGGTATCATTTTGTGCATGACTACTGAAACATACAGGACATTACGAACATCTTGAAATAAATAATGTGAAACAAAAGAAATTGAACTAATGCCTGCTGAAATGTAGAACCCTGAAACTCCCAAAAGAAAGGAAACCATAGCAGGATGTTTCATAATAATTCAAGACAGAAATGAGGATTTTGAGACACTTTAGAAATGACCAAAGATTTTATTAACTGGACAAGAGATAGAATTACTACTTAAAAAAAAAAACAGCTAAAACCAAAGAGCTGAGTCCTCCAAAACAGCAAAAGAGAGAATAGCAGATTGAGAATACAAATATTCTTGTTTGAAGGACAGACTGGAAGGACAGAAGCAATAAGCAATAATGCTGAAAGAACATGATATATATTTTAAGCAAGGCACATTGATCTTGAAAACAGAATATGTGAAGCACCTTCAGAATAATAAGCTTCCCATTAGAAGAGGACAAGTCAAAGACCTTAACAAGACATAATTAAGAAAAAAACCTGCCCTAAAGTTATGAATATAGAAAACAAAACACCAATCAAAAGAATATACAAATCCCAAAGCAAAACCTAACAAAAACATATACTGCAAAATTTTAAGATACCTACTTGTTAAAATGAACAATTCTAACAAAAAACAAACTTGATTCTACCAGTGGTCATAAGAAACCTAAACATGAAGGAAAGGAAATTCAAATAACACAAGACTATCTCGCACCCACCATCAATGGAATAATATACTGTGATAGGCAAAGGGGCTGAAATTGTGAACAAAATGACAAATACCATAAACATGAGCCTAAATATCATGGAAATAAAGGATGGATGTTCAATAAAACACATTTGAAGCACTCCTAAAACACACACACACACACGTATTTTGTGAACATATGATTTGACTTTTAAATAACCCAAACAACAAAAACTGCAAGATAAATCACCTTACAAAGAAATTATGACATAAATTAACTTATTTATAAAGACTATTAAAAGGTAAAGTAGAAAGAGAGAGACATCTATTGAGTTAAATGACAACAAAGCAGGAACTAGCTGGAAGTTTAATGCCCATCAATTGGGAAATGGCTGAACAAGTTTGGTATATGATTGTGATGGAATACTACTGTGCTATGAGAAATGACAAGCTAGACAATGTTAGGAAAACGTGGTTAGACTAGCATGAAATAATGAAGAGTGAAATGGTAACAGCAGTATTGTTTTATTCTCTTTTTTTGTTTGTTTCTGCTTTTTGATGAGGCAATTAGGGTTAAGTGACTTGCCCAGGGTCATACAACTAGTAAGTGTCAAGTGTCTGAGGCTAGATTTGAAATCAGGTCCTCCTGACTCCAAGGGCAGAGTTCTATCCGCTGCGCCACCTAGCTGCCCCAGCAACATTGTTTTAAGAGCAACTTTGGGAGACTAAGTAATTTTGACTATTATACCCCAAATTAACTACAAAGGAACTATGAAGGAAGACACTATCTACATCCAGAGAAAGAACTGATGAATAGAGCTTCAGAAGGAATACAGTGAGTAGAATGAAGAAGTGAGAACAGTATAAAAAACGGACATAATGAAACGAACAAAATCTTCCTTCATTGTTGGCAAAGCAGTCCTTGAAACATTAGCTATGTTCCTTTCATCACCCAAATGATGCATAGTACTACTGGAGAGTCTCATTCCAAATACAGTGTTACTTTTTAAAAAATCATTTACAAGCTAAATAAGATGATTTACTGATTAACAAATTAACACAGAGCATTATAGGTGATAGTATAAAAAATTAAAAAATAGGGTAAACTTATTTGAGCTTGTCTAAATGCCTTATTTGTGCATAAGAGCAAAATGAGCAGAACCAAGAGAATGTTGTATATATTAGTAACAAGATTGCTTTTAGAATGGCTTTGAGCAAATAAGTCATTTTTGACTATTGTACCCAAATTAACTACAAAGGACCTTTGGAGGAAGTTGTTATCTGTGTCCTGAGAAAGGATTGATAAATAGAAGTATTTATAGACTAATTTTACACATACATACACACATTAGGCAATCAGATAGGTGTGAGGAGGTAGCTCAGAGTTGTTTTAATTTGCATTTCTCTGATCAATAGTGATTTAGAGCATTTTTTTTTTCATGTGACTATAGATAACGTTGATTTCTGTGTCTGAAAACTGCCTGTTCCTATCTGTTCACCATTTATCATTTGGGAAAATGATTTGTATTTTTATAAAATTGACTCAGTTAAGGGGTGTCTAGGTGGCACAGTGAATAGAGCTCTGGCCTTGGAGTCAGGAGGACGTGAGTTCAAATCCAGCCTCAGACACTTAACACTTACTAGCTGTGTGACCCTGGGCAAGTCACTTAACTCTGACTGCCTCACCAAAAAGCAAAAATATAAAAAAGAAAAAAAAAGAAAATTGACTCAGTTGTCTATACATGTGAGAAATGAGGCCTTTATCAGAGACTTGCAGCAAAATTTTTTCTCCCCAGTTTTTTGCTTTTTTATAATTTTGGTTGCATTGTTCATGGGAGATTTGATTGAAAATTCTTATAGAGGGTAATCCTCTTGAAATCATATGATAAGGGACCACACTCAATACAAATTCGTTGACTCTGACTTCCTAGAGGATGGACTCTTGAGGGAATGGGTTATGTCTTTGTACTTGGGCCCACTAGAAGTGAGACAGCAGAATTGTATTAATTGTTTATGAAATTTTATAAGTACTTCATTTCTTTTCTGAATTGTTCATGGGCTTTTCTGACTCCTTTGTATTAGCCATGGGGTGAAATAAAGACCATTCTATAATTGATATCTTATATTGAATGTTTATATGGACTTGGGGATATCTTCAATTAACATCCTTGCATACCTAAGGGTGTTATATAGAGTCTCATCTGGTTTATATTACTTTTACCAAGTTGAATACCTGTTTGCTTAGCAGTTCTTCTCCAAAAAGGAGTCATTAGCCCTCCATTAGTCTGTGTCCTTACTTGAATTGATTGAATATGGGGCTATTGCCTTTGCTTACTTTTATGTTTTGCTTGTCCAGTTTGTCCTGTTGTCCTCTTCTCTTAAAATATTTTAAATAGTACCAAATATATTCTGACAATTTCTGTTTTAGAATATTGTTTGAAATCCAGAACTGCTAGGGTCTTTTTATTACAGCTTTTTTTTTTCCTTAAAAAAATGGTGACAGCAATCAATAGTGTCATTATCCATAGCAACAACTGTGTCTGCTGTGAGTCTGTCCTCTTCTGTGCCTGAAGAAGCTGAAAAACTTACATATGAATCCTATAGCACAGAGCCTATAGTGGGACAAGTTGGCAGATTGTGGAGTGGAACAAGGGGTCAATAGTATGAATCCTTATCATAAACCCATGTACTATCTTGTAATCAGTATTTTACTTCATTTGGTACATTTCTTAGAGTTCTGATGCACTGAGAAAGAGTAATTTGGTTTAGATAGAATTTTACTTCATTGTCTTATAATTATGAGTTTGCTGTCTGTTGGGTTCCATCAGATTTTAGAAAGCAGGAGCTTTTAGGTGTAAGAATGCATTTTCTCAAGCAAACAAGACTGTAGGTAAGTAAGGGGGACTATGGAATCTTTGTTGTGGGGTGGGTGGGGGGAACGCTTCAAAACGATATTAATTTTGAACTGCCTGGCATGGGATAAATATGATTCTAATTGAAGGCAGACACATGGACTTGCTTAAATTATAAGGTCCTTTCACACCCTAGGAATCTATGATTGTATTAGGTAAAGTTACAGAGCAATTCACTGCTTTCTGGTTTTAGACAACTGTACAAGAGTACAAGAGCCTTTAGGACACACAGTCCTTTTTTCCTCATAGTTTGAGAACCTAATATTTGAAAATCATTTCAAAAGAAGCCATAATGCCCAATTGTTCCAATATCATGAGCGACTCTTTATCATCTCTTATTTATTGCATCAACACTGTCAATAGCATACCATTTTTATGAGATTAACTTTCTACAATAAGGATAAGCACTGGCTTTGTAGTGGCCGGAAAATCCTTAAAAGGTTTCATGTATTTTGCATTATTTGGTGGCCAGTGATTCATCTTAATATTTATAGACAAAGTCAACTTAAACTAGTACAAAGGTCATGGCCCAAACAGAAAAAAAAAAAAGTTTTACCTAAGTGCCAAGTCAGTTTTCCTTATCAGGTTAGTATGTGACTGTGTTCAAACAAGATATTGTATGCAAAGTATTTTTCAAATTTAAAAGTCTCATATAATATGAACCATTGTGATGTGATACACTCTATTTGGGGGGGTGTACATCACACCAAAATCTCCCACTATTTTAGAAACTCCTCACACTGTTGAGGAATACCATAATGAAACCTCTCTACATATTTTGAAAATTGTCGCAGACAAAGTCTTACCCCTGTAGGACAAGAATCTTTAGGGAAGGATTTTTTTTTTTAACCACAGGCAGAATAAACAAAAGAAAACAGGCTTTGCCTGTGAGTATCCTCTATGGTTAGATAGCATACATAGCTCTTCTTTCATGGCTTTTTTTTTTCCATTTCCCAGTAAAGATAATCTCAAGATCATAGGGTGTAGAACCTAAAAGCTTCTTTCAAAATATCTAGTTCACGGGCAGCTAGATGGCGCAGTGGATAGATCACCTGCCCTGGATTCAGGAGGACCTGAGTTCAAATCTGGCCTCAGACACATAACACTTACTAGCTGTGTGACCCTAGGCAAGTCACTTAACCCCATTGCCTAGCCAAAAAAACCAAAAATAAAACAATCACAAAATATCTAGTTCAACCCTCTCATTTTACAGTTGAATAAACTGAGGCAAAAGTGCCAGATTAAAAATCCTATTGCTGTTCCTTAATATCTTTGTGACTGTGTTCAATTTCTTAACCATTCTAGGCCTTTGTTTTCTCAACTATAAAAATGAGATAATGGACTCCGAGGTATCGTCTATATCTAAAACTCTGATAAATCAAACCAGAAGCACCCTTTCCAGGTGCTGTAAGAGGTGCTGAGAATACAAAGAAAGGGAAAGAAAAGTTCCTGTCCTCAAGGAACTTATATTTTAATGGGAGAAAAAAAACATAACAGAAAACAAAAAATAATATATGATATAAAGTTTACAGAAGGTAATCTTAGAAAAGAATGCTCTGTATGAAAAAATGCTCTAAATCACTATTGATTAGAGAAATGCAGATCAAAATAACTCTGAGGTACCACATCACACCTATCAGATTGGCCAACATGACAAAACAGGAAAAGGATAAATGTTGGAGAAGATATGGGAAAATTGGAACACTAATGCATTGTTGGTGGAGTTGTGAAATGATCCAACCATTTTGGAGAGCAATTTGGAACTATGCCCAAAGGGCTATAAAAATGTGCATACCTTTGACCCAGCAATAGCACTTCTAGGGCTGTTTCCCAAAGAGATCATACAAATGGGAAAAGACCCACATATTCACAGCAGCTCTTTTTGTGGTGGCAAAGATTTGGAAATTGAGAGGATGCCCATCAACTGGGGAATGGCTGAGCAAGTTGTGGTATATGAATGTAATGGAATACTTTTGTGCTATAAGAAATGATGAACAGGCTGACTTCAGAAAAACATGGGAAGACTTATATGGTCTGATGCTGAGTGAAGTGAGCAGATCCAAGAGAACATTGTACACAGTAATAGCCATGCTGTACAATGACTAATATTGATAGACTTAACCCTTCTCAGCAATACAAGCATCTAAGACATCTCCAAAGGCCTCATGGTGGAAAATGCTATCCACATCCAGAGAAAGAACTATGGAGTTTGAATGCACATTGAAGCATACCATTTGCTATTTTTTTCTTCTGTTGTGTTTTGTTTCCTCTTTTTGGTGGTTCCTCCTAATGGTTCTGATTCTTACTTACAACATCACTAAGGTGAAAGTATGTTTAGTAGGAATGTGTATTATAGCCTATATCAGATTGTGCGCCATCTTGGGGAAAGGGAGAGAAAAATTTAAAACTCAAAAGCTTATGGAAGTGATTATTGATAAATCAAAATAAGTTAATTTAAAAAAAGAAAAGAATTCTCTGTCACAGCTGGGGCAAGATGGGGAGTGAATGGGGTGGGATAGAGTGGGAGGGAAGGACCGGTAAAGGATGCCTGCATAAGGTAGCATCTGAGTTATGTCTTGATTGAAGTCAAGGATTCTAAGAAGTTGGCATTAGGAGAGAAAGCATTTCAGGAATGGGGAGTTATCTAGATCAAAGGAACAAAGATAGAAACTATATTGTTGCATGAAAGGAACTTCAGTAAGGCCAGTATAGCTGGATGGTAGAATGTATGAAGGAGAATAAAGTGTGAGAGGACTGCAAAAGTAGTAAAGGAACAGGCTATGAAGAGTTTGAATCCCAAACAAAGGAGTTTATATTTGATTTTGGAGGTATCTGGAACTACCTGGAATTTACTCATTATGAGAGTGACACTGTCAGACCTACACTTTAAGAAAATCACTTTGGCAGTTATATATGGAGGATGGATTGGAGTGGAGAGAGACTTGTGGCAGGGATACCAGTTAGAATGGTATTACAACAATCCACAGGAGAGGTAATAAGGGTTCAGTCCAGAGTCTAAGCTACATGAGTAGAGACAAGTGGGGGATGCAGAAAATATTTTGGAGATAGAAATGTCAAGATGTGATAATAACATATCTTTGGGATGAGTGAGTACGAAGAGCCAAGGATGACACCAAGATTGTGGTTGCTTAGAAGGGGGTGCTGCTCCCTAAAGCAATAGGGAAATTCAGAAGCGGGAAGAGTTAGGATGTAAAATTATTATAAATGCGTTGTTTCAATAATGTTTAGCATATACACAAATTCTAATATGTGTCATAGTTATTGAACTTGTTCTACATGCTTAATTCAATTTTCATCTCCTTGAGGGTAGGGAAAGGAAGATTTCTATTTCATTTATTTGTTCTGAATGACCTACCACAATAGATTATACTTAGTAGGGACCTAATAGAGGCTTCTTGAATTCAACATGCTATAGGGATGAAATAACAGTGTTAGCACTTTCTGCATACTTCCCACCTCCTTGGCTTGAATTTAAATCTTTTAATATCAAGGGAATTATGAAAAATTCAAAGAAACCACCTCTAAAACTATACTACAAAGTGGCAATCAACAACACTATTCGGTACTGGCTAAGAATTGGAGTGATGGATCAGTGGAACAGGTTACGTTACACAAAGCATAGTAGTCAATGACTATAGTTATCTACTGTTTGATAAGCGCAAAGACTCCAGCTTCTGGGATAAGAACTCACTGTTTGAGAAAAACTGCTGGGAAAACTGGAAAATAGTACAGCAGAGACTAGGTATAGACCAACATCCTATGTCATATACCAAGAAAAGGTTAAAAATAGGCACGATTTAGACATAAATGGTGCTACCATAAGCAAATTAGGAAAGCAAGGAATAGTTTAACTGTCAGATATATGGAGAAGGGAAGAATTTATGACCAAACAAGAGACAGAGAACTTTATGAAATGCAAAATGGACGATTTTGATTACATTAAATTAAAAAAAAAGTTTTTGCACAAACAAAGCCAACGTAACTAAGATCGGAAGGAAAGCAGAAAGCTGGGAAACAATTTTACTGCCAGTGTTTCTGATAAAGGCCTCATTTCTAAAACACATAAAGAACTGAGTCAACTTTTTAAGAATACAAGTCATTCTCCAATTGATAGATAGTTAAAGGGTATGAACAGGCAGTTTTCAGATGAAGAAATCAAAGCTGTCTCTAGTCATATGAAAAAATAATCTCTGTTGATTAGAGAAATGCAAATCAACACAACTCTGAGGTACTACCTCTCACCTACTATATTGGGCAATGTGACAGAAAAGGAAAATGATAAATGTTAGACAAAATGTGAGAAAATTGGAACACTGATGCATGGTTGGTGGAGTTGTGATCTTATCAACCATCCTGGAGAGTAATTTGGAACTATGCCCAAAGGGCTATACAACTGTGTATACCTTTTGATCCAGTAAAACCACTACTATGTCTATATCCCAAAGAGATCATAAAAAGGGAAAAGGACCCACATGTACAAAGATATTTATATCTGCTCTTTTTGTGGTAGCAAAGAATTGGAAATTGAGGGGATGCCCACCAATTGGGGGACTGGATGAACAAGTTGTGATATATGAATGTGATGGAATACTATTGTTCTATACAAAATGATGAGCAGGTAGATTTCAGAAAAACCTGGAAAGACTTACATGAGCTGAGGCTGAGTGAAGTGAGCAAAATCAGGAGAACATTGTACACAGTAACAGCAACAGCGTGTGATGATCAACTTTGATAGATTTAGCTCTTAGCAATATAGTGATCATATACAATTTGAAAAGTCTCACGATGGAAAATGCTATACACATCCAGAGAAAGAGCTATGGCATCTGAATGCAGATCAAAGCATACTATTATCACTTCTTCTGTTTTTCATTTTATTCTTTCTCGTGGTTTTTCCCTTTCGTTCTGATTATTCTTTTACAACACGACTAATGTGGAAATATGTTTAATATGATTGTACATGTATAACCAATATCAGATTCCTTGCCATCTGGTGGGGCGGGGGGGGGGGGAAGTCAAGGGAAGGAGGAAGAAAAAATTTGGAAGTCAAAATCTTATAAAAGTGAATGTTGAAAACTATCTTTACATATAATTGGAAAAACTAAAATACTACTAAGAGATGAAAAATAAAAATAATAAATGTAAATCTTTTGTAATTATGTGCTTACAAAAATGGGAGTAAAATGCAAAAGTCTTACTCAGGAGGCTATAACCTATTTTAGGAGTGAAAGGACCTGTGTTTTTCCTAAGGGCAGCCTTGGCCTTTGACGTAAGGAGAATAGAAAGCTATCTGTGTGGTAGAGTTTCAGGGAATGGCAAAGTATACCTTCATATTGATTCCTGAAATGATTTTTTACAAGAATATTTTTTTTGTTACAAAGATAGTGATAAAGCTTAAAATGCAAATTACCTGAGAGAGGTGACAAAGTATTTTTCAAATTCCTCATCATCAGACATTTAGCAAAAGCCTGTTCTTTGCAGGTCATTGTGCTAACTGGGTTAAAAGGAGTAAATATATAAATTCAGTTCCTGCTCTCCAGGGGCCTAGAATCCAATTTATACTGTTGCCAACAACATATCAGATCCTTTTCTGAGGAGAGCTTTTGATCAAGAGGAGGGAGAGATCAGAGTACTTAAGGCCACTGGACAGATACAAAGGGGGAAGGAGATTTCTTGGATAAGGAGAAAAGATGAGGTAAAGGTAATAATGGCTAGTTTCATTTGAAATATACTCAGTGGTTTATGAACTGCAGACACTAAGTAGCGTATGTGATCTATGTCTGTGCATGCAGAATGACCCTAATATTAAAGTCAAAACCTAGAGCTAAAGAAATGGAATTCTAGTATTTCAGGAAAACATATAACTAATAATAATAATAATAACAACAACAACAACAACATTTATATAGTACTTACTATGTGTCAGGCATTATGTTAAGTACTCTTTGATCCTAAAATCAACCCTGAGAGGTTGGTGCTATTATTAGCCCCATTTTACAGATGAGGAAACTGAGTCAAGCAGAACTTAAGTGACTTGCTCATGGTTATACAGCTAAGAAGTATCTGAGGCTGGATTTGAACTCAGGTCTTTCTGACTCCAGGCCTGAGTCTACTCCATCTACTGCAAAACACACACACACACACACACACACACACACACACACATACACACACAATTCCTAGAATGAATTCTAGCCTCCTGAGTAGCACTTTTGCTCTTCACTCTTTTGCACTTAGACCAAAGTTACTTTGAAGAAGGTAGGAGGTAGGCAGAATGTGATTATGTCATCATTTCATCCCTACAATATGTTGAATTTAAGAAGCTTTTATTAAACACCTACTAGGTACAATCTATTACTTTATGATTCAGCACTTCTTAAACTGTGGGTCGTACCCCAATATGGGGTTGTGAAAAATTAGGCAACAGTAAAAGATTCCTGAGCACACAATGGCCAAAAATTAATTCAACATCAAATGCATAATGAATCCGAGGTGTTTCTAGCAGCACTTGCCTGTGCTGCATCGTGCAACTTTATCGCAGCCTTGGTTCTGAACACAGACACACGCACTTTGCACTCTCCATGCCGTCCCACCTACCCAGTCTCACCGAACTACCAAAACACAAAAAGAAGTCCTGAGTGGAAAAAGTCTAAGCCCTGCTGCAGATCATTGAGAATAAAAAATATATGACTCTATATGTATGTATATACACACGTGTACATATATTGAATTGTCATATATGTTTGTCTAATTTGTATACTTTTTTACGTGTATGGATACTGTCCTGTTATAAATTTGTGCTTTAATATTTCAGGAAAGGTTTTTTTTCTTTCATTATTTTGGTTCCTCAGTACTATGGGATTATAAGATATAGGGTTAGAATGGAACCCTAGAGACTGTATCTTGTCAGCCCTTCACTTTGTAAATGAACCCAGAATAGGTGTCACTTGCCTAAGGTCATACATGTAGAGAACTGACAGAGCCCAGACCTGAAAATAGTTTCTCTGACTTAAACTCAATCAATCTTGTTCATTAACAAGCATTTATTAAGCACATGCCATGTGCCAGTCATTTTGCTTTCTCTACTGCTCTGCACTAGATCTGCTTTAGGCTCTATTCTCTTAAAGTGCAAGCCTCCTTTTTAATTGACTACAGGGGCAGCACAGTGCCACGTGCATGAGAATTAGAAAGCATGGGAGCCTTCCGAAAACCCCCAGGAATGGTTTATACTTCTGCTTCTTCATTCCAGGCTAATACATCTACTATAGTATAGCAAAAATATGTTCTTTTTTCTGCAAGGAGCAAGAAGTGACACAGAATAGCTACAAACTCCTTGAACCACTTTCCTCATCAAAAGCCACTATATTTGCTATTCGTGGTCAAAGTGCTCGAACCCCTAAGTGACTTAAATAAATATACAATAGCAAGCCTATTGTATTGAATGCATGCTATAATTCACTCTCACAAATTGTACTCTTCTACCTTGACTCACTGTTACAGGTGCCAAGCCAAAACAATAAAGGTTTTTAGCTGTATCATAAAGCCTTCTGGAATTATAATATTGCTTCTGACCTCTGTGATGACTAAATGCTATTTAATTTTTCCCTTTGTTCACTACAGTGAAAAGGACTTGGAAACACGCTGTAACAGAGGTAACATTTCCCTTTCAAATCACCATCTAGACATTAATACTCCTTTGGGGGAGGTCTCATTTTAGTGGCGGACTGTCTAATTTACTGTAATGTTACGAATGTCCTTCTAACTGGTTGATATTCCAAGAACTATGATGTGAAGCCATAGGCAATTATTTCAAATTATAGTGACTAAAACAATTAGAGTTATTCCCCTCCCCACCACACTTTTTTTTTTTTTTAATAGCACAGCCCTGGAATTTTAACAGGGGCTGAAATGGAACTAGTTTAGACTTGGCTGAATCTACCTGTATAAGAGCAGCATGGTGATTTCCTTCAGGGAGATTTTTGCTTTTAGATATTGTTACTGCTAATTATTTCAGGTGAGAAACACTAGCTATCAGATTTTGCAATCAAATAAAATTTGGGCTAAAATGGGAACATAGCATTTAGGTTTAGTTTCATTACTCTGGCCAGTTCACAAAGGAGCTAAATTCAAAGTAGCTAGAGTCATGATCTCTGTGGGCAGTTACCTCCGTGTGCTTATTCAACAGTATATGATCTGATGTAAAAGGTTGTTTTTTAAACTTTCCTTGGCCTACAGCCATGGCATGATTAAGAAGGGTATGTGCCAGGGATTCTGTGCCACTATATGTCCCATTTGTTAAAATGATGTAGGCACTCAATTGCATGGGACAGCAAATATGGAAATGAGTTACTCACAAAGAGGAGATTATGCCTAGATATGATGGATGTGTAGAGGATGATAATTTCTAGAACTAAGGGAGGTATTTGTATTTTTTTAATGGCCCTGAATGCGTAGAACATAATCTCTTCAGAGGCAGTGACTATTTCTGTTTTTGTGTGTTTTATTTTTGTCTTAGTAACGCCTAACTTAGTGAATTGTATCCAACTATAGATTAATAAAGATTTGTTGGATTGGCTTGGACATATACAATGGCCTACTTTAGGAAAAAACTGTTACCTCAAGACTAGACTATGCCATAGAATTCCATTTGATCTCCCTGCCTCAGGCCTTTCTCCACTTCAGCCTATCCTCCATGATCTACTAAAGAAATATTCTTAAAGCACAGGTCTAGCCATATCATCCTATTAACTGAACTCCTGTGGCTTGTGTTACCTGCAGGATCAAGCAATCAATATTTTTGAAGCATCTACTATGTGCGAAGTATTTGTGAAGCACTGATGATACAAAAAGAGGACAAAGACAATCCCTTCCCTCAAGGAACTTACAATCTAATTAGCATGAATAGTAAATAATTACATGAGGGAAGGGACTGGAATTAAGAGGGGTTGAGAAAAGATTCCTGTAGAAGGTTGGATTTATATAATCCTATATTTGGCTTTTAAAGGCCATTTATAACTTAGACTCTTCCAACCATTCCAGTATTTTTAAATTTTATTCCTTCCATTTACTACTCAGTGATACCGGTCTCCTTGCTCTTTCTCAAACCAGACATTCCATCTCTAGGCTCCATGGTGAACAGATGCACTGGATGCTCCCTATGCCTGAAATTCTCTTTATCCCCACCTCTGCCTTCAGGTCTCTTTGGCTTTTTTCTTTTTCAAGTGCTAACTAAAATCCTACTTTCTGCAAGAAGCTTTTCCCAAATCCTCAATTTTATTTCCTTCCTTGAGAGATTATCTCTGCTTTACCCTGTATATATCTTATATGTACATAATGGTTTGCATGTTGCCTCCCCCTTTAGAATGTATGCTCCCTGAGGGCTTGGATTTTTCTTTTTTTGCCTTTTTTATATGACCAGCACTTAGAACCCTGATTGGCACGTGGTGCTTAATAAATACTTGTTGACCTAAACAAAGATTGAAAGATTTAGAGCTGACAACTCTCTAATTTTAATTGAGGAAACTGAATCCCTGAAAACTGTAATCATTTGCCTATGGCTATGCAGATAGCAAAATTCAGATCTAACATACAGAATCCAGGTCTCCAGACCCAGTATTTTTTCCACTATACTATCCTGTCTCATTCTGATTCAAATTCTGCTTTCTCCCACCTCTACAGAAATTTCTTTATGCTGTTAACTATCTAATGTCCTCATTCTAGCTTTTCCTAACCCCATGGTAAAATCTTGCGTAATGGAGAGTACCAGATTTAAGGTCAGAAGACCTGAGTTTAAATATACTCTCTTCTACTTACTATTTATGTGACCTTAGGTAAATCATTTGATTTTTTTCTGGGCCTTTGGTTTCCCATCTATAAAATCAGGAAATGGACTAGAAGACCTTTAGATTCCTTTCTAGATCGAAATAAATGTTCCTATGACCTGATCAAAGCACTTCTATTTACGTTCTAGTACAAGAAGCTGGTAACAATCCCTCTCTTCACAGGTGAACTCTATTTTTCAAGAAACAACTAAAAGAATGAAAATCTGATGGGAAATGTTTGGACATCTTGCAGGGGACTAGAGAGGTTTTGGAAGGAAGTTTTGGAATCACCCACCACACACACACACACACACACACACACACACACACACACACACACACAAGCAGCTAGGTCTGTAATGCAACAATATTAAAGTACTTATTGGATGACAGGGCTTAAAGATAGTAGACTTTGTGATCACTTCCCCACATATAGGCATAAGTTATATAACAAAGAGCTGGGGTTTTTTTGTGTGTGTATTATAAGTTAAAATAAGGCAATAGAATTGTTAAAAGAGTTAATAGTCTTGGACTGTGTGAAGAGAAGCAGTGTGTCCAGAACTAGGGACAATTTAGGCTGTATGCAACTTAGAATATATAGGTTCAATTGCGGGTGCTGCATCTCAGGAAGGAAATTGAAAAGGTTGTGGGTTTTCAGAGAAGTGTTACAAAGACAGGGAAGGGCCTTAACAACAAGCTATATGAGAACCTTTTGAAGTAAAAGGAGATGGTCACCTTGGAAATCTTGGGGCAAAAGCAAAGGAAACATGGTAATAATCTTCAGGTATCTATTTGATGGGCCCTACATAGAGGAATGAGACTTGCTCTTCTCTGTCCCAGAGAGCAGAAATAAAAGCAATATGTGGAATTTTCAAAGAGCCAGATGTAGGTTTGCTATAAGAAAAAACAAATCAAATCAACCAAACAGAAAACTTTTTTTCTTAACAATTAAGGAATTAGCTGCCTTTAGAGGGAGTGAGTGCCCTCTCACTGGACGTCAAGAAGCAAAGGCTGGATGACCACTTGGCAGGACAGGTATATAAAATATTCTTGTTCAGGCCCAGATTGGACTAGAGGGACCTGAAGTTTCTTCCTGAGATCCCAAATTTGATTCTGTGATTATGTCACCCTCACACCCCCTTCACTTACAGATGCAGAATTTGAAATCTCATGATGGTAGTAACTGGCTTACCCAAGGTCACAGAGGCAGTAAGAAGAGTTGAGATCTGGACCCGGGTTATCTGACTCCAAACCGAGAGTTCGCTCAAATCAATACATCAAGTCAATAAACATTTGTGCCAGAAATTGTGTTAAATTCTAGGAATACAAATGCAAGCAAAAAGCAAGATAGTCCCCATCCTCAAGGAACCTCTGTTCTAATGAGGAAAGCACATCAAAGGAAACAATACCTCTGAATGCTGCCTCCAAAATATTTTCTGTTACACTTCATCTAGACAAAATATTGTAAGCTAATTCTCTAAAGAATAACAAGTAAAAATATGGAAATGAGACCCCCAAAACCCAGTTCCTAAATATTTGAAGAACTCATCTCAGTCCATCTATTTTGATGACAAGTCTCCTGAAAGGAATGTCTGTCATGATATCATGACATCATATAGTGATGCAAGTGGGATTTTCTATTGAAGGCCAATTCCTTTTAGACATGTTCTGTGAAGAGGGGGTGGAGATATCTCCATCACTAAATTCATTGTTCTTTTGGGCGATGAAAGAAAAAGGAAAACATTTTGCTTTTCTTAGAGTATTCTCATATAAGAGGAAATAAAAGCAGACATGGGATTTTCTTTCATGTTTCTCATTCTAAATTTGAGGTTTGATTTTTCTCCCTAGAAAATTTATCCTAGTTGATTTCCCCCTTCAATTGGTGTTAAACACTCTTTATTTTCAGAAGATCATAAATGTAGTGATGGGAAGACCTTTATAAGTATGCATCCAAAAAAACTTGCAACTGGAGACCAGATTTCTAATGGTGGAATGTAAAGATTTCCTTTGACTAGTCAATTATGTAAATTAATTTGCCCTTCTCAAAAAACAAACTTTTTGTACTTTGCATGTTGTTTACTTCCCAGAGCAAAGAAAAGAGAAGGGTGTTAAACCTCAGATAAGCAAGGCACACATCTATGAACTGCAATGATATCATTCAATGCCATGTTTGTACCTAGTTAGAAATAAGTGAACATCTGCTGATTAAAAAGTAAAACTGCAATAATAGCCAGCGGGGAATAAAACACTTTATTGAGCTTTGTTATGTAGATGGAAATGTGCTTTGTAGAAAGTGCTTTATTTGCAAATAAAGCAACTAATTGCCTATGCTGAAAACAGGCACAAAGTGTATTTATCCTAATTTTGAGGAAATACTTTTTTTGGTAAAGTTCGTGTAAACTGGTGCCTACTGCTTTCCCCTCATATTCACATTTTAATCACTTCTTGTAGTTTGCTATGACTTTTAGAATCCTGCTTTGAATGGTTAATAATGAAATCTAGCTATACTTTTTTTGTGTCTGCTTCCAAAATGTTTCTACATCATTCATTCATTCATTCATTCATTCATTCATTCATTCATTCATTCATTCATCATGTTAAATAAATACACAAATACCCAAAAGCTTTAAGACAATTGAATATATGAAGAATATTTTGTTATATTTTTTCAATGTCATCAGGAAAGAAATCTTGTTTCCTGTCACATGATAAAAATTACATCCATGAAAATGACTTTTTCCTTTGATTATCGACAGCAGGCTTTGTCCCCCTCTTTATATATGAGTTTTCTGATTTGAATATCAAAACATTATAGGATCACAAAATTATAGAAAGTTGGGGTTTTTTTTTGGTTGGACCACAACATCATGGGATGTCAGATCCAGGACAAGAACACGAGTATTCTGAGCATAAGACCACTCCTCTTTCTTTCTGGCACACTGCCTCTCTGCACACTCTGTATGCTCCTCTGCCACATATTATCATTTGCTGGCATTTTTTCTTGCTTTGCTATTTATTGCAACTTTATTACAAGCATCTATAATATTCTAACTATATAAACTTGTTTTTTAAAGGGAAAGGGTACTTTTAGATATAAATCATCATAGTCCTGACTCCACAGTCTCTACGATGTATTTAATCCTTGGAAAATTAATTTAAAATAGCTCATAGAATCTTACATTTAGTGCTAGAAGAGGGATTAGAAGCCACTGAATCCAACTTTCACATTTTAGAGATAAGGAAATTGAGGCACAGAGAAGTTAAATGCCTTCCTCGGGGTACAAAACTGGCAAGTATATGAGACAGGATTCAAACTCAGGTCTTTTTTGATATCAAGTCTGGCACTTTATCAATTACTCAACCTAGTTGCCTTTATCTAACTTCTCTCATTTTGTAGTAATATTCCAAAACAGTTTGCCCCTGTATCTGATCATAAAGTATTTGAAGGTAAAAACTGTCATTTTTATCATTATATCCTCAGGTTTTTTTATAAGGTAGGCACATAATAAATGTTTGTGGATTTGAATAGAACATTTGTTAATAGGGATTCTGCCTTACATAATTTTAAGAAGGTACTTTATCAGATTTTTGCGGTATAATATAGAATTCTATGTGGTGTCTAATTGGCAGTAGTAACATTGGGACCAGAGGATTCCAGCTCTAAGATCTGAAAATAATAAGATGTTAAAGTCTTTGGAAAGTGTTAGCTTAAGTTAGAATTTCATGGCTCACCTTCTTTGCATTTTGCTGTATAAATATGGGTAAAACTTTAGGAGTAAGATAAAATCTTCCACCATAGTTTTAAGGAAATTTTAAAAATATGTGTGTGCCTACATACATATGCATGCTCATGTATGAATATAGGTGCATATATATGTAAATATAGTTGTAAAAATACACAGGTGAAGTGTTCAAACTCAGATTTCTTCACAGATTGAGGTGAATGAGATGACATGTGATATGAGGTAATATGAGAGATGATAGTAATAAGATTTTACTAACACTAGCACCAAAAGCAAACTGTAGGTACCTTCTAACCCCCAGGTCGTGACCAACTCTTCTACACCTGATGACACTTTACAGCCATGATTAGTTGTTGTGCCCCAAAATTTCCTCCCCTGGTACTAAACTTTTAATGTCAGGCCTCTTATGAAACACTCAGTCTGCTGCCAAGCTCATTCTCAAAGCTTGGTAGGACCCGTTCCTCCTTTTGAAAAGAGCAAATGATGAGGCTGTTCTGGAACAAAGCTAGCTTTTTAAATTTGCAAAGGTACTCTCCATATTCTAGGTTGCTGAGAAAGTCATATAAGTATATCAAACCATTACCAATCCTTTCAGCATGGTCACAAGCAAAGAATGCTTGTCTTGACTTAAGTCTGACTTAAGGTAAAGGGACTGCTAATATCTCATTGAGATAACCCTAACAGGGGTCAAATAACCAGAAATGAGCCAGTCATCCCTCTGGAGCAGCCACCTGCCAGGCTGATACAGAGATATAGCATAATGGAAATGAGGATTATTGGTCCTCAAAGTCCTCCATTTTTCTCCTACTCCATTGTGCTTTAGGATTTAAACTCAATTCTATAGGACTTGAATGTCAATGGTCAGCTTATCCAGAGGTGATTAAGTCCTGAGAAAAATTGGCTCACACCACCCAAATTCACACAAATTGATTTGTACCGAAAGTCAATTAAATAATTTACAGAAAGAAATATAACTGCCAAGCAGACCAATATTCATGTTGGCCAGTCAGCACATTCTCTTCCCAAGAGGGAAGCCTACTTGGGAAACCAAATTAAGATCAGAAATTTGCTTGGTGAGTATTTGGAATCAGAGCAGGGAGTGTGCCTATAAGCATAAGACTACACAAGTTGAAGGTTTTCCTGGAAGCCAATTTGGGCACACTGTTATCCCCAAGGCAATATGAAATTCAACGTGTTGGCTATCCAAGTGACCTGATTGACGTGACCTTTGCCAGATAGAAAGAGAGAGACAGACAGACAGACAGACAAAGAGAGACAAAGAGAGTCAGAGACACAGAGACAGAGATGGAGAGACAGACAGAATGAACAGAAGAGAGGAGTAATAAACTTGTTAAAGTAATTCCATGACTACCTTGTTAAATTTTATATATGTGTGTTATGTAATTTTCATGGTGTTTTTTGTTTTTTTTCCTACTGGACTTGTGATTTAATTGTTATAGGGACCTAGTCAAGTATAATTCCCTATACCAATGCACATTGGCAACTTCTATGTGATTTGTTGCCTTAGAGAGATTCCCAGAGCACAGAGAGGTTATAAGACTTAGCCAAGGTCGCATAGCTAGTGTGTGTCGGGGGCAAGACTTGAACTCAGTTCTTCCAAGTTGAGGCCAACTCTCTGTTTACTATAACATGCTAGTCATCCAGTTATATTTTTTTCTAAAAAAAACCCCAAAATACCAACCCTATAAGTCACAGAAGTTCATTGTATCTTATAATTCTTCATTCTCTGCATATTCAAACATTTGTTGATGAGTATGAAGTTCACAATAAAGAAGAAAACAATAAAACAAGATATAGAATTGTATTTTTGAAAATATAACTCAAGGAGAGAATACTTCCCTATACATCAGGAGTTTCTAGGCTTACTGCATTGACACACAGGACATGAATGGAAGGGAGGAAGGAAGGAGAAAAGAAAGGAGCAAAAAGAGAAGAAAGAAGTTAAGGAAGGAAGGAGAGAGTGAAGAAAGGAGGAAAAAAAGCTAAGGAAAGAAATGAGGGAGGGAGGGAAGGAGGGAAGGAAGGAAAATAGGGAAAGAAGGAGTAAATAAAGGAAGGAAGGAGGGAGAAAAGACAGAAAGGAAGAAAGGAGGGAAAAGGGAAAGGAAGAAGAAGAGAAAGAAGGAAGTAAGGAGGGAAAGAGAGAGGGGAAGGAAGGAAAGAATGGAAGGGAGGGACAAAATAGGTCTTTATTAACCAAATATCATGTGATAGGCACTATGCTGAACATTTTACAAATGTCATTTCTTTTCTTTTCTTTTTTGTGAGGCAATCAGGGTTAAGTGACTTGCCCAGGGTCACACAGCTGGTAAGTGTCAAGTATCTGAGGTCACATTTGAACTCAGGTCCTCCTGACTCCAAGGCCAGAGCTCTATCCACTACGCTGCCCCCAATGTTATTGATCTTCACAACAATCCTGGGAAATAGGTGCTATCCCCCATTTGACAGTTGGTGTGACTAAGTTCTTCTATTAGCTAAAGAGTAAATGGATTGTTCTTAGCCACTCATCATTTAGACAAGGGTTCCCTGAGTAGACAGGGCTGAACTGATCACTCAGTTCTTCCCAATAAAGCAGGAAGCTAAGAAAAAGGAGCTCAAATCAGATCATATTTCTAGGATTAGAGATTTAGAACTAGAAGGAAACTTAGAGGTCATTTAGTTAAACATCTGTATTTAACAGAGAGAGAAACAAATGACTAGAAAGTTTAAGAATTATAGGATTACCTATTTAGAGCAGGAAGAGGTCTTAGAATCCATCTGTTCTATAGCTTTTCCTCATTTTATAGAAGGGCACATATTCTAGTAAGGTCAAATAACCCAGGAGTAGCCTAGGATTACATAGGTAGTGAGTGTCAGAGTTGAGATTTCAACCCAGGCCCTCTGATTCTGTATTCACACAAGGAGGTAGTAACAGAACTGGGATACCTACCAATGTCTTCTGACTTAAAAGTCAGGGCTCTTTCCACTGTGCCATCTTAACATACCTGTAAAACTTCTTTCAATTGAGCTTACCCTGAAGTCAGTGCCCATATAGTCATCAGGAGATTCATTACCCATTGATATCAACTGATTTTTTTTCAATTTAATTTAGATGGGTAACCTGTATATACAGTTCTGCATCTATATGATAAATCTCTTCAAGGAAGAATGAAAAATATTGCTTCTCTGAGAAAACAAAGATAAAGAAAGTTGCAAAAGTCATGGCAACACTTCCTGGACTAATATGGAATGTGTGTGTGGGGTGGGGTAAGACTAAGAAATGAAAAATATTCTAGGAACAAATAAGGAGGCAAGGCTGAGCATCTAAAATGCCTTTTTTTTTAACAGAGAAGTAAATAAGCTTAGCTAAGGAAAAGGTAGAAAATGTTGATTTTATTCAGTATTAATAACAGAAGAAAGTTGTTCAATGTGACAACAACTATTTAATGCCCTGCAGAATCCCAAATTTATGTCATCCTTCTCCTTTGACAAGGGGATTATGCCTTTCTCCTTGTTGAAAAAAATGTTGATTTATATAAGGCTGATTGTATTTTTTTCTTTTTTACTGATACATCTTCTAAATTTTGGTTCTTTCTGGTCCAATTAAAATACTTGCCTGCATTCAGGTCTAGGAAATAATAACTAGGATTTCTTTCAGCACTCCTATTCCTAATTAAAAGTTGAGGTTACGGAGAAAGGGCTTTACATACTATACATCATTTTATTCAATCCAAGCAAATTGATTCCTGATGCAAACTTCTGAATTGTTTCATTTCTTCAAACACTCATGGCCATGCTGCTGTAGATTTTATATTAAATTGGAGAAAGAGAGAGAGACAGACAGACAGATAGAGACAGAGACAGACACAGGGAAAGACAGAGAGTCAGAGACTGGAGAGACAATGGGTCAGAACAAGAAGAGGAAAGAAGAGTTGAAAGGGGAGAGGGAAGAAAGGAAAGAAGAAAGAATTGGAAAAATCAAGGGAAAGGGGGAGAAGGGAAAGAAAAGAAGGAGAAAGAAAGTGTATCCTAGAAATACAATTGGTCTTTCCAAACTTTAAATCATGATTGGTTTTTATAGAAAGATTGCTGTAAGCTCAAGCATCTATTATCTATATGAGAAAACTGACTTGTCTATTCAGGTAATTTAGATAAACAATCCTTCACCCTATTTCTACCCTTTCCTAGGTCAGGGGGAAAAGGGTTTTGGGGAGGTAATCTGAGGTATTCAAACTGGCTCTACAGATTTGAGTGAACCTACCAAAAAATCTCACTTCTTTGGTTATGTAGACAAAAACTCGATGATGACTGTGTGACTTACTTGTGGTGACAATGGGTTTAATGAAACTTTTAATAGTAGAGTTGAAAGGGATTGAAGAATTGTTTCAGAGTATCACATGGGGCTTGGTATACTCACATGTCTTGTTAGAGTGAGCCTGCCTGAGGCCCTCACAGCTAGTGCTTCTCATGGAGTCAGTTCAAAAACTAAGTATGATCGTTAATGGACATAATCATATTTGTTTTATTTAAAAAAATAAAACAAAACTTCAGGACCATGGAGAAATATTTCAATAGATTCTACTGCTGGGATAAACTGGTTGTGTGTTAGCAGAGTTGGATACCAGCCAAAATTGCTGTTCTGAGACTATCCCAAGCTGCCATTTCATTTTGAAGGTGGGGAAGAAAGTCGCCACCCAACTGTCTCTGTCTGCCTGATCCCAGCTATTGCTCTCAAGCTGTCTCCCTACATGTAAAGCAGAGTTTAGATACCAACGTGGCTATTTTAACTCAACTCTTTACAGTAGAAATAGTCTGCAAAAGCTGTTAACCAGAAATTTACAAGGTGGGTGGGCAAAAGATATTAGCATTGCTTATAATCTCTAATACCAATTTTCAATATATGAACCAGCCTGATTAAGTTCAAAGTCAGTACACTTTGAGAGGTCTGATAAAAATCCACTGTTAAAGGAGTCCTTGATGGTTTCTGCTAAACAAAATAGTGGGTAGGGGTAGAATTTCCTCCACTGCTTTATGTACAAAGGAACTAAGAAGGGAAGCTTTAGAAACACATTAGACATGGCAAGCATTCCAAAGGTAAAGTTTGATTAGAAATATAAGAAGGTGGAGAAGGTTATAAAAAATTGTCAGACAACTGAAAAGCATTTGTTCAAGTCTTCGACTACAGAGGGAGAAATGCAAATCTGAAGCTTCCTGAAGCTTCCTTTGGTCATTTAAATAGCAGAGTAAGTCAAAGGTTGAATCAATGTTTTGCTTTAGATGAAACCTACATTTTCTGTAGATTGAAAATGTAGAAATAGACAAAAAATCCTACATGTTCTCTGGACATTTTAAGTGTCATCACATTAAGATTCCTAAAGATTTGTTCACTCCCTCTTTCTCCTATTGTCCATCTTTCTTTCATTTGCCCCAGTGCTTCTGGCTAATGATAGCTATTGCCTGTTTCCTAGTTAAGTATTCCACAGGTAATATGCCACCCCACCGTTCTGTATAACTCTCAGCTAACTAGAATTTTTACTTACTTGTACCTGACTTGTTTAATATAGTGAACAGACCTTTTACCACTATATAAGCCTATTGAAAGTTATAAGGATTCCCTGATTTGCTGTTGAGACCATAGTGCAGACTGAGGTCACTGAACAGCAGTCCTGAGAGAAGAAAATTTTTAGCTTTAGCACCTTTCCCTCGTTTGTTTGAAAGGCCCAGTTCTTGATCCAGGTGCTAGTTCCTTAGCAGACGTAGCTTTTTGTGCATGTACCCTTCTTTTTTTTATTAATTTATTTTGATTTACCAAAAATCACTTCCAAAAGTTTTCAGTTTTAAATTTTTCTCCCCCTCCCTCCCTAAGATGGTGTGTAATCTGATATATGCTATACATATACATTCCTATTAAACATAGTTTCTTTTTTTTTTCAGGCAACATTTAAAAGATTTTATTTGGCTACTTTTTTTTAAATGTTATTAATTTATTTTGATTTATCAACAATCACTTCCATATGCTTTTGAATTTAAAATTTTTCTCCCCCTTCCTCCCCACCACCCTCCCCAAGATGGCGCACAATCTCATATAAGCTATGCATTTACATTCCTACTAAACATATTTTCACATTAGTGAAGTTGAAAGTAAAAATTAAAACCTATAGGAGGAACCATCAGAAAGAGGAAATAAAACTCAACAGAAGAGGAAAAAATAGCAATTGAACTTCCATAGTTCTTTCTTTGGATATGGAGAGCATTTTCCATCACGAAGCCTCTGGAGATGTCTTCAATCCTTGTATTGCTGGGAAGGGTTAAGTTTATCAATATTAGTCATTGTACAATATGGCTATTATTGTGTA
Source organism: Phascolarctos cinereus (assembly GCF_003287225.1). NCBI lineage: Eukaryota > Metazoa > Chordata > Mammalia > Diprotodontia > Phascolarctidae > Phascolarctos > Phascolarctos cinereus. The sequence goes on along the minus strand of NW_027555625.1, from coordinate 400,768,150 downwards.
CAACATTCTCTTGGTTCTGCTCACTTCATTCAGCATCAGACCATACAAGTCTTTCCATGTTTTTCTGAAGTCAGTCTGTTCATCATTTCTTATAGCACAATAGCATTCCATTGCCTTCATATACAAACATAGTTTCACATTAGTCATATTGTAAGTAAGAATTAGAACAGGTAGGAGGAACCACCAGAAAGAGGAAACAAAACAACAGAAGGAAAAAAAAAACAGCAATGCTTCAATCTGCATTCAAACTCCATAGTTCTTTCTTTGGATGTGGATAGCATTTTCCATCATGAGACCTTCAGAGATGTCTTAGATCCCTGTATTGCTGAGAAGAGCTAAGTCTATCAATGTTAGTCATCGCACAATGTGGCTGTTACTGTGTACTACCTATACCCTTCTCGGGGGAGATCACCACCACCAGGAGGATGAACTATGTCCTAGTGACCTGATAACCTAGGCTTTGAGTTGCTTCATAGACAATGGAAACAGAAGTGAAGATGAGCATCTCAGACATCTCAAGCACCTTTCTTAACTCCTGGGAGAGCATAAAAAGAGTGATGTATTTATTGTTTCACATCTGAAACATTTTTTCAGAGTGTTCTTTGAGCCATTTATGTTTTAAGCATTTCTTTTGTGGTAAAGGAGATAAATACACCTGGTATCTATTACTTTATATATTGAGTAACTTTTATCAAAAGACTCCCATTAATTATCCCTTTTAGGAGAGACTCTAGACAAGAGACATTCATTACTGTTGTTGTTCAGTTATGTCTGGCTGTTTATGACCCCATGTACCATAGCATGCTAATTCTGGCTTTTTTTTTTTTGTGGCAAGGATACTGGAGTGGTTTGCCATTTTCTTTTCAGTGAATTAAGGCAAACAGAAATGACTTGTCCGGGGTCATACAGTTAGTGTATCTGAAGCCAGATTTGAACCAGGTCTTCCTCACTCCTATCCTAGTGCTCTATCCAGTGAATCACCTAGCTGCCTCATGACATAAGGCATCTTTAAGGTTTGAGAGATTTTTTTTCTTGAATACCATGCTGGGATGGGAGATATAATGAGCTATAGAGTAAGAGAAGAACTTAATACTTTTTTTTTGAGGGTCAGGCAACTGAAATAATGATTTTTTTCTAGCTGAGCCCAGAACCATAGTCTAATTGTAAAAAAGTCCAACTCCCCTCAACCCTATTCTCATCTGCATTACACAGGTAATGCATACATATTGATAAGGATAGGGGGAGGCAACATAGACAATGGATTAGTAAACAAGGAGGGGTATTTTCATTTGGAAAGTCACTAGGATTCTGATAGTCACAACTGCCCCAGGGAAGTTGATTGAGATGCTTTTTGGCAGCCTTGGCAGTGATAATTTGATTATTGTTTCCAGCCTAGAAAGGGGATTAGAAATAAAAGTATCAGGGCAGAGGACATGAAGATGACAATATAATGCATGAGGTAGAATGGGACGCATATTTAATGCCATCTTTAGTGGCCCATGTCAGTCTTTACCTATGCCTCCATCAATCAGGACAATATGGACACCAGGGTATAAGTTCCAAAGCCGAATGGGTTAAGTTAAATCATTCATAACATGGATTGTAGAAATAGCACAGATGAGAAGGTTCAACACCACAATGTGGGTTCACACTGATCAATCATCCATTAAATGAAGAAACTGAAATTCAGAAGTGAAATAACTTTTCTTGAAACCACCCAGGGGCAGAACTAGAGCCTCCATCTTACGAACCCAAATCCAGGGTTCTTCCTACTAGCCTACAACAGACTGAAATCCCCATTTACTATCTCATTATGGCAAAACTTTTGAAAAGAGCCTTTATGACCTAATGTACCTAAAAGTTATTGGGGTTTATTATACTCTCTGAATGTATAGAGTACTTATCTTGGAATGGCTTCCCTCTCTTTTCAAAATGTTTTTGTTTTAGGCTTTTTTAAATATTTTTGTTATGTTCCTAATTTCTTAAAAATTATAATCCTGCTCCCTTCTCAGATCCTGGGGTCTGCTGCTAAGAAATGTTTTGGAGGTCAAGGACGATGGAGGCAGATATTCCCAGGAAAACACAGATCTGGCCCTTCTAGTGTCTAGTCCTAACTTTAATTCCTGCTTCCTTTTCCTTCCTCCCTCTCTCATATCCTATCCCAAAAGCACGCAACAAAAAGAGACAAAAAGGACATATTTTATAGCTTAAACTTGTGGGAAATGCTTGAACATCATTTATTGCTTATCTACTTGCAGAATGATTTGAAGAAGAGGAAAGAAGCCACTTCTGAGCTTTGGTCCTTGGGCTCTCCTTTTGTGAAATGGCCCCTGAGGGGTTTCTGAAGGGTCACCAGCTGATCCAATAAGAGAAGTAGTTCCCACACCATGGAAAGGCTTCTCTCTCTAGCCATAAGCAAAGAAGATATTATGTCTCACAAGCTTTGGTTTTTATGGGAAGAATCCAGAAAACAAGTGAATTGCCGCCCATGTGGGAATATGCTCAGTCTTCCATTCTCACCGTCATATCATGCATTCCACTTGGCTATAGCTTTATTCTCACTCCATCACTAGATTATGCCAAGGCCCACACACTAGTCCTGCCTCTATCTTCTGCAGTCAAAACAATCATTTGTTAGGAGGCTTATGAAATTTCCAGATCCTTGGACATTTCTCCCCCAAAATGACAAAGTCCCTGTTGCTTTTATGGCTGTCATTCAAAGAATGATGACAACTCTTTGAAGATCCAGAGTCAAAATGAGAATCCAGGTGTTCTTACTTTCAGTTCTGTATGCACTACCCAAGGATCTTAGTTTGACAGCTAGAAGAGACCTCAGAGGCTATCTCTGATTTTCTAGATGAGGAAACTGAGGCTAGCCAAAGTTATGTAATTTATCCAACATCAAAGAAGCTATTGGTGGCAGAGGCAGGATTGGAATCAAATCCTCTGCCTTTAGAAAACCAGTCCTCTTTTCACTGCAATATGGCCTCCATCCCACAAAGGTACCAAATTGTCTTTTGCTGCCTGTTTTCTGAATCTTTCCTGTTCTCCGAGGACGAGCCTATATCTTTGAACCTAGTGTGATAAAACCTTACATTCATGGCATGATTGGCTCATCTTGCTTTCTAGGGTCTAGGCAGGCAGATGGCTGAGCTTGGCTGAGCTTCAGCTTCCTCATCTATAAAATGAGGGGGTTGGTCTAGGTGGCCTCACAGATCCTTCCAGTTCTAGATCTGTGGTCCTAGGATCTTCCTCATGCCTACTAATCTATATCATTTGCTAGGGTAAGGAAAATGGAGTGGTTAACTGAGGCTAACTGTTTGAAGTGCTCCAGTGAATCAATGAGCACTGCGATTCAAAACCCTAAAGAAGGCATATTTTTGAACTACTTCTGTACTGAAAGACTGAATTATTCCTGTATGGAGCCAAAACGACTAAGGCATAGCTGTGAGTCTGAAGGAGTAAAGGTCAGGCTCATCATTTAAATACGTTTAACTTCTCATTATAGGGAGACCACGTAAAATAGTGGAAACAAATAGCCTGGGGGTCAAAAGAGAGGGGGAAATTCCTACCTCGGACCATGGCTAGCTGCAGTGGCCAAAGGGCAAATCACTTAACCTAAACCTTACTTTACCCATTTGTAAAATGGGCACAATAACAGCTTGGCTCACCTGGCTGTCATGAGGATCAAATAAGATAATGTATATAAAGCATTTTGCCAACTTGAAAGCCTAGTATTAAGCCTTTTATTTTAATATAACAACAAAGGCATATAGATCAAGAATTTTTTGTCTTAGTTATCCTTTTGAATGGAAAATCATATTTTAGTTGAAAGGAAGTAGAAGACAATCAGACAAATGCATATAAGGGTATATTGAATATCTCTTACATTTATTTATTTGTTCTCTAAGCAAACATATTCCTTTACTGTTAATACTACACATGAGGCTCAATATCTCAATGCCAGTTTTGTATGTGGGGATGTTTTATATGGTTAAGGATAACCTGAGTATTTTTTTCTCTTTGAAAATCAGCAACATGACACATAGCAGGCAATGAGGTATAATGGTAAGAGTCCTAATTCTGGAGCTAAAAGCCCTAGCTTCAACTCTTACCTCTGACCCTTGTTATGTTTGTAACCTTGACCATGTCATTACTTCCCTAAGTCTCAATTCGTTTATCAGTAAAACAAAGGGAAATAGACTGCATGATTTCTAGGTATGCAGTGGTTAGAGCACTAGACCTGGAGACAGAAATACTTGAGTTCAAATCTGGGCTCAGATGCTTGGCAAGTCACTAAACTTCTTTGCCTCAGTTTCCTCAATTGTACAAAGGGGATAACAATAATAAATAAATATTCATTAAATATTTATTAATATGTATTAAATAATAATAGATTTATTAAATAATTTATTAAACAATAAACCAATAAATGAATAGATGAATAAGTAGATAAATAAATAAATAAAAATAAAAGCAACCTCCAAGGGTTGTCATGGGGATCAAAAAAGATAATATTTTTAAAGTTCAGGACCAAATGCCTTTCATAGAGTTGGTGCTTAATGAAAGCTTGTTTCTTTTCTTTTCCTCCCTTCCTTTTAGGGAATAACTTACAAAATAACTTTTACTCATTATATAATTGTCTATCAATTTGTTCACTTGTTTCAGTCACATCTGACTCTTTATGACCTTATTTGGGGGGGTTTGCAGCAAAGATACTGGAAAGATTTGCCATTTACTTCTCCAGATCATTTTACAGATGAGGAAATTGAGGCCAATGGGGATTAAATGACTTGCTCAGGGTCACACAGCTAGTGTTTTCCTGACTTCAGGCCCAGCCCTCTATCTACTGTGACACCTAGCTTGTCCATCAATATTATTAACACCTAGCTGTCTATCTATATTAATTGATTTTTAAAAAGTGAGGAGAAATCTTATGCAAGATTCACCTACCTGCTTTTAAATTACTCTTTACTTCATGTTAACATTCAGCTTTCAGAGTGGGGATCAGGTGATCTTTCCAGAGAACACACACTCAGCATATTGTACTCTAAAGAGACACATAATTAATACAACTTTACACCAGAGGCTCTTTAAAAGGGTGATCAGACATCTTTTCAGTGGTAAGGGCCAACACGTTGGATAAATGCAGAAGCTAACTACCCCATGAATCATTTTCCCTTACCTGCATATTAAAAGAATTTATTAGCTTTACTTATTATTCCAAAGATAACTTCCAGTACCTACAAAAATACCAGGTGAAATCCCTAGGAGATGTATTTGTAGCCCCCCTTTTTAATACTATTGATATTATCAAATGATGTCAGACTTAATTAGCAAGAAGTAGATTTTGCAGAGGTTGACCCTGGTTCAGGTTACATCAGGGAAAATGGGAGGCAAAAAACCCTGCAGATAAGGTGATAACAATTGATGGATATAACATTATTCTATTTGAGAAAACCAAAAACGGTAAAGCATTTAGAAATTGAATTCATGACCTGCAAAACAAGATCAAATTAAGAACTGTCAGACTGGTGAAGATCCCTGAATGTGTGGAGGCAGGAGAATATTCTAGTTCTGAAATGTAAATGAGGACAGTGAGAAATGTTTAAAGTGAAAGCAGGTTTTTGTGCTTTGAAAGGAAAAGGGAGGGAGAAAAATGGGTAAAAGCAGGCTATGAGCAAGTGGGTGCTGGATTACTTGTGTGCACAAAGGGAGACGTTCTATAAAATGCCAAGGTTCTGGATTCTTAGACCCCAAGATGAGGTCATAAAACCATTGAATTGGAAGTTCAGAAGGCAGAGAAATTCATGACCTTTGTTGTGACACAGAGGAGTGGTGGTCCTTGCCTAACAGATTCTAGGATGTTTTCACCTGTGAGTACATATTCTTATAATATTTTATGTGTTTTCTACCACCTCTTAAACATACTGATTGAAGCATGTTCAGAGAGGAGCTAGGAAATTTGTTTCAAATAGATGGCGCTATATTTTAGATCTATTTCAAAGTGATATGTGAGGGTAGGTGAGTTAACATATGTGAAAGAACTCAGAAAAGAAGAGAAATAATAATGCTAATACCTTAAATTCTTGCATGTGGAGAAAGTCCTTAGTAAGATTTCTTGGATATAAATTTCATTCTTACATGTTCGATAATGATAATGAGGAAGCAGGAATAATAAAATATTAAGAGTAAGCACTAAATATATTAGCTGTAATGAAGAGATCACATGATTGTAATTTGCCAATCTAGAGGAAGCAAGAAAATCATAGAGATATTACTTTGCATGAGGATTTTACCAACACTAATGACTTTGGCTGAAAAGGCCAACAAGGTTGACTATTTGGGAAAAATAATAAATGTTAGGGGATGAAATTGCTAACAATGATGCATGGCCTTTCTGTAGTAATTTTTGGTGGCAAGTCCTTCTACCTTTATTATTTCATTAAATCATAAGCTACTCTATTGGATGACAAAATTAAGACTAAAATAGGAAATAAAAAAGTGCCCAAGGCGACCAATCCAGTTCATGAGTGGCAAAGGGGAAAAAGGAGCTTTCCATGCCACCAGACTTTCCTCTACAAAGAGACAGGGTGATTAAGTTTACAAAACCACGGTCAGGCAGAAAATGGTGAAGAGTACTGGACTACCAGGTCTTTTTTCCCCTCAGAGTTGGACAGCACACCAACTTGCTGTAGTGGAAAGAGTTGCAGATGCATCAAGCAGAGTATCCTGGTGCAAATCCTGCCTCTGGTAGTTATAAGTTATTTTGTCTTCGGCACATCATTTAATTTCCTTAGGATTCATTTCCTTCTTTCTAAAATGAGGGGGTTGAATCTAATCTCTTAGCTCATGTCTATCTTTGAATCCCATAGGCCTACAGCTCAATCATTTTCTGAATCAAGACTTAGATTCCTCAACACAGAATAGAGATGGGAGAAAATGCATCTAAGCCTGCAGAATTATTTGAAAAGACCTAGAGTAAAACAGCTTACTTCTAAAAATTAAGACAAATGAGTAATATTAGAGTATCAGAGGGTTTTTCCCAAATTCTGAAGATAAAAAGTGGATAAATACAGAAATCTTTAACACAGGCAAAGAGACAGCTTTCCTAGTGGATAAAACACTCCAAAAGAACTGAATTCAAATTTTGCAGGTACTAATAGTCTGACCCTGGGTAAATCACTTAACCTCTCTGCCTGAGTTTGCTCATCTGTAAGGATGAAATGGTCTCTAAAATCCCTCCCAGCCAGTAATCCTATGCTTCTAGAACCTACTTTATAGGACTGCTATGAGAATCAAATAGGATAACATTTGGAAAGCACTATATAAAGGTTATCTATTTTTATTCAAATTAAGGTAGGCATTTAAAAAGGTAAATGCTTAATATGACAAATGTTGCAAGAAAGCAAATGTCATCTGAGAGATGGTCAAGGTATATCTTCTGAAAAAAAGAGACAGAGAAAACCCCCCCAACCTTTCGATATCTTGAGAAATGTAGTTTTCAAGATTCGAGGATTACACTGTACCAGGCTTATTGTCCTGACTGAGAGCAATTTATAAATGTTAGAGGAGGGCTGAAAGGTATGGGCTAGAATTCATGTTGATTTCTCCTGCTGCATTAATAATTTACTGGGAAAGTGAGATGCATCTTTCTTTCTCTCTTAGACACTGTTGTTTCTTGATAACAAGGCAAATTATACCCAATGTGGTAGTGTAAAAGGCCCCAGAAGACTAGAACACAGGTAACTTTCCTTTTTCCACAGTGACTGTGTTGGGCATTGACTTCAGAACATGTGAAGCAGGAAGAATTTTATCTCCTGTTGTGCCACTTACATTTTTTAATTTTATAAACCAATCAATATTTCCTCATTCAGATTTTCCCCTAAAATGTTTATCTCATAATGTATAGATTTTGGAATGCTGTGCAACTAATCAGAATCTGGTTAATAAAGACTTAAGATATTTCCTACATGTTGAAACTCAGATAGGCCAGAATCTAAGTTACAGATATCTGAAGTTTTCTCCGAGTCCACATGACAACAAAGAAATGTACTGTCAAAGGGGCAAGGTTTTTCATCAACTTTCTATCATCTTCGCAGGCAGATCATCACCAGCTAACAAACTGCTCTCGAAATAGGCACATCAATTATATTGCAAATTATGAGTGCATCTGAAATTTTTTGTGTGTTACGCCTACTGTCCTCCATGAGGCATGACAACAGAAACCAAGGATTAATAAGGCAGAAACAATCAGGAAGAATACTATCTTGATAGACTTTTGAATTTCACTTTATTGGAAGTGTTTTTAAATCCATTTGTCCAAGGTGATCACAGATTATAACTTAAAATATCCATAGATGCACAATTATAACAAACATGGGAGGGAATAAAAAGTAAAATAAAACAAAACAACAAAAACAACAATCCAAATTCATGGACCAAAATAAAATTTTAAAAAGACACATTCTATAGCAACATTAATTCATTTATTTTTGGTTCCAAAAACATGAGGTGGCTTTTTGGGGGGAGATGGGGAACAGCAGGGTAAGCCTATGATTTCATTGGCATGGAGAACTCCCAGTGAGCAAAGTCTCTCTAACAATGCAGATTGGCACTTGCTCTTTAACCTTCAACCTTAGAGAACTGTCTAGGGCCCAGAGAATTTTGTCACTTCCTTAAGGTGTAGTATGTTTCAGTATGTTTCAGAGGAAGGACTTCCTCCTGATCCAGGTCTTCCTGATTCCTAGGCCAGTTATCTATGCACTATTCTGGAGGTGGCCTAAAAAAACTGAAAATAATGAAAAATGGGAAAATTGAGGATAAATATTGAACTAAGATCATTTAAAAGGATCACCTGGACTTTATTAGGAAAGGTCTGCATTGGACTTTTGGCTTCATAATACATATTCTGTATAGTTTATTATCCTGTGATATTTTAAATATCTAAAACAAAAAATAAAAAGGAAGTAAAATAGTATTTGGGGAACTTAAAAGAGTTCTCCAACTGTGAAGCCTTCTACTGTTGATTAAGAGGGCATTCAGAGAAAAGTTAAATAATACTTCTGAGGTTAAAGGCCCTAGTTGCTTAGTAGAAAACTCAGGAAAAAAGCCAAGTATAGTTAATTTCCCACAATACTTCACGGTGACCATCTGTGAGAAAGATAATGTTTTCTTAAGAGGAGAAACAATTATTTTTTAAAAAAGAGGGGAGTAAGAGTTAGGGAATAACTTGATACATATCTCTTGTTCTTCAATTAGCTCTTTGTTAATAGGTTGCTAAAACACATAAAAATAAGTAATTACCAATCTAAGTAATAATGCTGCACCAAAAAAAAAAAAATCCATACTCTAGAATGAAGTTATTCGCTTGTCTTTGATAACTGCAGTAGGGTTTATTGGTGCCTCTTATAAAGTTAAAGTCTTCCCCAAACTTCCAAATAGATAGCTGCAACAATTTCATGCTTGCAAGAATATGTGTCTACAAAACTAAGATTACAGAATAAAAATCATGAGATTAACTACAAGAAAGATTATCCCTTTTCTGTATCTTTAACTGTTTTTTTTAAGAAGAAATTCAAAAAGTTCTGGGAACACCAAATCACAGAAATAAAAGAATACAAACAAAAATCCTATCTTTTTGGATAGGAAAGGATGGGTTCTAGCAGCAGGCAGAAGGACTAAGTGTTTTTGTTAACTGGAGAGTAAAAAAGAGCTGGGCAAAGTAAGCACCAAACATTACACACACACACACACACACACACACACACACACCACACACACACACGACATAAAACAAAAAGCCTCACTATCTCATTGGATAGGAAATGACTGGTCTCTGAAGTAGGCTGTAGATGGAAAACCTTGAAATTTGGAACCAATGCCTACATTCAGTTTTGAGTGCTACTTAGTAGGTCACTAAGCTGTCCTAGAAAGAGGCAGTGGAGCATAATGCTGAAACAACTCTAGGTTTGGCAATGGCCTGCATATGAATCTCATTTTTGTCACTGAGAGGCATTATGATGTGGGAGACAAAACTCTGGACTCAGTGTCAGGAAGATTTAGCTTGAAACCTACCTCATATACTTACTAGCTTTGTTACCCTTGGCAACCCTGTGTGAATTTTTTTTAACCCCTTTTTTTTTTCAGACTCAGTTTCCTCAATGGTAAAATAAAGGAGTTGGGCTGTATAACTCTTAAATTCCTTTCCCTTTTAAGTCCATGATCCCAAGATCCTAGATATATCCCTTAACCCTTCTGGCCCTCAGTTTCTTCATTTGTAAAATAAAGATTAGACTTTTTTGTGTTGTGTAACTCAGTTACTCTGATAAATCCAAGAGATCCTTTCTCAGGAAAAAAAAATAAACAATTGAAGGGAGCACTAACTTTAGTCGGAGGCTGATAGAAATAAAGATGTAAGGTCGTTTTGTTTTGTTTTTCCCATCGAAGTTAAAGGATCCCTTGAAATCTATCCGAGGACCTTTCCTTCCGGTTACATGGTTAAGATCCATTTGGCTATACGATCTCTAAATTCCTAAATTTCAAAGAGAACAAAATAAACTCTTTTGATCTTAATTTCCAAGGAAGAAGATCCTCTCACTTGTTTTGATAGTTTTCCCAGTGTTTTACTGCATTATATGTACTTTCTTTCAGAACTATTCAATTTATGTGGCTCATTCTTATGCTCTATCACCAGTTTCATAGAAATCTGGCTATTTCTTAAAACAGCATTCCCTGAATCAGCAAGAGCAAAGACCCGCAAAAAATAACATAAATGGTATGATGAGATGTCTCAATGCACATGTAATCTAATCACATACTACCCTGCATTTAAATAATGGCATTGTAAACATCTTTGAGAAATAGGTAAGGGGGAGGGCAAACAAAATAGATGAAGCATTTGAGTTGTGGGAGATGTCACAGAAATTCCCTTGTAAAATTTGCAGGAAACACAATTTCTTTCTTACATGCTTTAAAAGCTAGGGTTGTCCTGGGCAACAGTAGCTTTTGTTCGGCAGTTCTAGCTTTAGATAGATTCATGGGCCGTTTGCAATCAGTGTTGAAATGCAGGCTCCAGTGAAAACTGTAAAAAGCTGAGAAATGTGTTTCATGCATAATTCATATCCCCCACCATCACTGGAGGTATGTTTGTGAGGAGTCAGTCCTTACTGCAACACTTGCTTGAAGGCTGTGCGTTTAGCTTTGCTCAATGCTCTATTATTCAGGTCTTATAGCATCTAAGGCTTCCATTAGAGGAGTGTCCATTGCCAGCCAATCTTATTCTGACAATATTTTCCACTAGGACTTACACTTAACATATCTGAATTACAGATCCTCATGGTTTTTCCAAGATGGGACAGTTTAATTTCCAAAAACAAAGAATATTCAAAGCTTATGTTTATTTCCTCTAGTGAGTATTTTGTTCTTTAGTAGTCTTTTTCTATGTTATTCACTCTATGATGGAAGTTTAATTTCCTAACCATTGAGATATAGATCTAGGTCAAAAATTATTTTCTCTGGAAATATGTGCCTTTTTAAGAAAAGGAAAATAATTGTATTGACCAGGAAGCAAGATCTTCATGATGGGATATCAGGAACTAGCAAAGAATTTGTTTTACTGTTACTGAAATGTCCTCTAAATATATGTGAATAAAAACCTTGGGTTAGAAAAGGTAGAGGTCTAGAAAAATAATAATCAGCTGCAAAATTTTAGCCATTTCATACAAAAATCATTATAAGCATATGTGTGTGCTTGTGTGTATATGTGTGTGTGTTATGAAATGTCTGGAGATATATTATGACATTTTAACTGGTCAAGATTTAATGACAGTTGAATTCAGTATCATCCAATTAGGCAGTTATCTTCATTAACTCATATCTTTATTGATCTATTTTTAAAGATATTTTAAAATAGGAACCATTATCAGGAGATACTGTATTATTCCACTAAAACGTATCTCCAGAAATTTCTGAAATAATTTACTATTCCTAAATTTAAGTGAGTTCATATATGACTCAAATAATGAAACCAAACTAGATTACGTGTCATAATAGAGAGGACAAAGAATTTTTAGATATTATAGATTTTAGAGCTGGAAGGGACCTTAGAGCTCATCAAGTCTAACCTCCTAATTTTACATATGAGGAAACTGAGAACCAGAGAAGTTAAGTGAATTCCTCAGGGTCACAGTTAATAAGTGTTTGAAATAAGATTCAAACCTAGGTCCTCCTGATTCCAAATATGGTACTTTCTCCAAAACATCAAGGATCTATGTTCAAATTCTTTCTCTGACTCTTACTTGCTATATAATTAAGGGCACTTCAGAATCTATTTAGAACCTCAGTTTCTTCATTTATAAGTTGGAGATGATAATACCTTCACTAATTCTCTCACAGGATTATTCAGAGTAGTGATTTGAAAGCCTTAAATTGTTACTTAAAGGGGAGCTCTTGTTATCAATATCATTATAATTATATCATCCATGATGAAGATGTACATTGCCTTCCACTTGAATAATGATACACAGAGCTATATTCATTTTCTGGTGGGCAGAATGATAAACTAGAGTTTGCCATCTACCATGCTATGGAGTTCCCTAAACCATTATACAGAATCAGCCCTGACACTGCTCCCTAAGGAACGACAGGCCTTACCATTTTGTCTGCTGTTGCATCTTCTGGACCACCAGGCTTCATAATTTGTTATGTGGCTATAACTTAACACCTGCTGATCCTTTCTATCTGCCTTGCCAGTCTTTCCTATTATATATGTGATCTCCTCCAATTAAAATGTGAGCTTCTTGAGCTCAGGGGCTTTTTTTTTTTTCAACTTGTGTACCCAGTGCTTAGAACATAACGACTGCTTAATAAATACTTTTTCGTCCATTCATCATCATTATCATTATAATGCATGAAAGGGGTGAAAATTTTCCTATTAAATGGTAAATTCTTTTTGCACACAATCTGGAGACAGAATTGTGTGTATAATTTTTGTCTACAAGGGTTCATTAAGCTTAAAATTGTGTAATAAAATGCATTTTGAAATTTTGTTTATGGAAGTTTCATTTAACCTCACTAGTGAATTCAAGATACAGACATTCAAGGGTGACTTCTATAGAACCCTGGGAATGTTCAGCATGAAGCTGTCTACAATTTATCATCCATAAACAAGATGCAAAAACTCAATACTATTTGGTTACATAAACTTTGTTATTTATTGTAGTGCAGGATGAAGCTGTAGAATGAAATATCTATTTATCCTTTTATTTCGCTGGATCATCATCCTTATTCCACCCCATCTGGGTATCCCAAAATCACTGCCCTGACCCCTCTTCTCTTTTCTTTATAAATGCTTTTCCTCAGTTGCCTAATCAGCTCCCATTGGCTCAACTATTGTTTTTGTGTAGATGACTTCCAAATTTACATATCTACTTCTGGTCCCACTTCTGTGCTCTAGGCTCTTTCATTTCAGCTACCAATTGAGTGTTTCCAACTAGATTATCCATTTGCCTCTCAAACTCAAAATGACAAAAAACAGAACTTACTATCTTTTCCCCAAAGCAGTCCTCGATCCCTAAATTCCTTATTTGTGTTTTGAAAACCATTATCTTTCTAATCACCCAGGTTTGCAAGTGTAGTCATCCTTGGCTATTCAGTTAAGTCATTTTCCATTTCCTGTGACAAACCTTAATCATTTCTAACTCTGCCGAATCACTCATATCGATCCACTTCTCTCCACTTACATGACTACGACTCTGATCTATGCCCTGGCATATACTAGGTGCTTAATACATATTAGTTTCCTTCTTTCCACTTTAGCAAAAGCATTTAAATTTGATGCAATCAAATGATTACTTTTAGCTTTTAAAAATTAATATTAATATTGCTTTATTGACTGTTTATTCCATTTAAAAATTTCTTTAATTTTTTTAAACAAGATGTACTTTTACTAATCAAACCTTCCTATTACCCTTCATTGAGCAAATAAAAAAATATCTTTAATACACATCTATAGAATCCAGCAAAAGAAATTCTCACATTAGCTAGGTCTGAAAATGTATGTCTCTTTTAGAATTTTAAGTTAATCACCTCTCTGTCGGGTGGTAAATGGCATGTTTTTCCTTGCTTTTGGACTTGTAGTTTCTCATGTTGATTAGAGTTCTCAAGTCTTTCAAAGTTGTTTTTTTTTCTGCATAATGTGGTGAGCATTGAATAAATTGTTCTCCTAGTTTTATTCACTTAATTCTATCAATTCAAAAAGGTTTTTCCAGTTTCCTCTGAAATTATCTATTTTATAATTTCTTATATTACAATAATATTCCATTACACCACCTACCACATCATTTAGCCAATCCCCAATAAAACCACACTCCTTTAGTTTCTAATTTTTGGTTAAAGTGAAAAGAGTTACTATATTTTGTATGTATGTACATATGTGTGTGTATTCCTTTGTCTTTTCATTTTTTATCTGTTTGGTGATATAGACTTTGTAATCATATAAAGAGTCAAAGGTTGTTTTTCAGAATGATTGGACGAATTCAGTTTCTCCAACAGTTCACTAGTGCATAGGGTTTCCCAGCATCCCTCCAGTGTCTGCATTTTCGTCTTTTGTCATTTTTGCCAGTCTGATAGCAATGAAATGGAACTTCAAGTTGCTTCAATGTGCATTTATTTATCTAATTATTAATAATTCAGATCATTTTGTATGATTGTGGCTTGAATATCTTCCTTTAAAAACTGATTACTGGAAACTGACCCGGAGCTCCAAACCCAGGAAGGCCCAAACCAGAAACACTAGAAGTTATGGCCTCATATCTCATTTCAAATCTTTGGGAAGAGCTGAAATGCCCCATCTGCTTAGATTTCTTCACGTGTGCCACATATATGGAATGTGGTCACAATTTCTGTGCAAGATGTATCCATCAATTTACTACAAAGACTTCAAAGCCTAGATTTCAACATCCTAAATAGAATAAGAACTACATTAAGACTCTCTGGCCTAGTTGACAACTGGAGACAATGGCACAATCCTTCAGATTGCTCACCCTTCACATGATGAGGAACTGGAAGCTGAGATATATGATCAAGAGAAAATTCTGTGAGGAAATCAGCATGGATCCTGAAGCTGCCCATTCTAGAATCATCTTGTCCACAGATATGAAAACAATGAGAAGAAAAGATGCACAGATTAAGTTGTGTCCTACTGTGGAGAGACCTGAGCTTTGTGGTGCTAGCAACCTATGTCTGGGAAACATTATTGGGAGGTTACAGTGGGAAACAGTTCTGCATGGGATGTTGGTCTTTGTAAGAACTCTGTAAAAAGAATTGGAGAGGTTTCACCATCTTCTATTGGATATTGGCTTTTGAGTCTAAGACAAAGTAAGTATATTGTTTGCCCCATACCTAGGATGTGTATTCCCTTAACAAGGAAGATCTATAAAGTGGCGATCTTTTTGCATTATGAGGCAAGAGATGTAGTGTTTTATGATGCAGACAGTAGATGTCACATCTATACATTCACCAGCTCCTTTTTAGAGCCTCTCTGGCCTATATTTTCCACTGGCCTCTCCTCCAAGAAGAAAAATATTCTAACTATTGAGCCAGTATCAGATGAGGCTGCAGAAACCCCAGAACATGCATGACCATGACCATGACACTTGCTTGGAGATTTCCTACAGAAGGGAATCCAGTCCCTGACCCCAGTACAAGATCTTTTTTTTCTTGTATTAGGTTTTACCTCACTTTGGGAGTGGGGAGGAATTTCTCATTTTGAAATATTCAGGCAATGTATTGCTTACTAGGGGGAGGTCAACACTGATGACTTAATAAACTATGTGATGGATTCATATTTTACTGTACAAAATGAAGAAATCGATTTCAAAAACACATGGAAAGACATATATGATCAAAAGCACAGTGAAGTAAGCAGAACCAAAAAAAAAACCCCACACAATTTATACTGTAACATTAATAGTATAACACAAACAAATTTACATATTTTAGTAAACTTATTAAAAATCTCATGAGGAGAACCAGAGGAACAATTTGTACAATAACAGCAACACTCTAAAAAATGAACAACTTTGAAAGCTGTAGAAACTGTAATCTGTCAATACAGAACATTAGGAACAATGAAAGTCTCTTAATCTCCATTGCCCTCAGTTTCCTATCTGCAAACAAACAAACAAACAAACAAAAACAACAAAGAAAAAAAAGAGATTGAAACAAATTGCCTCTGAGATGTCTTTTAGTTCTATGGCTATGTCTCTCCAAAAAGCCATCCTAACTTGAATTAGCAAAGTTATTCATCAATCACTACACCATGCTCTGAACTGAACTCTTAGTCCTGAAATTCCAGATGTGAGTTGCCTTGGTGACATGTACTCACTTCCATTGTTCTTTCAGTTTTTGTCCCCTCTATCCTCATGCACTCTGTGTATTTATAGGAGAGTGCACTCTAGGTTTGGGGTGGGCATGACTAGGGAATGATTCCTTATTCTTCTTGCCATCCATTCGAATAACTATATTTGCTAAGAACTGAGTCTGTTTTCTGTGTGTTATTGGGAAGCATATTGGTGGGGGCTCAAAGAGCATACCTCCTCAGGATTACAGGGAAAGTAGTACTAATTATTCTTCTAGGGACTCTACCTTCCACTGTATGAGGAATTGGGGCAGTGAGCCCTAGAAAGAATGTTACACTAGCATAGTTCCATTTTTTTCTATTTCGTTTGTTTTGCATCAATAAATTTTCTCACATGAAAAAAAGACCAACTTGATTATGTCTTGACTCTCCTTTGAGGAATTGTTTTGAGTTTTATAAATTTGAATTGGTTCTCTATATATTTTCAAAATGAGACCTTTCGCAGGGAAACTTATTGCAATGATTTTTTTCTTATTACCTATTATTTAAAGCATAAATATTTTTTAATTTTTTTTTCACTTTCAAATTTTCTCTCTCCACCTTCTCCCCCACCCATTGAAAAGGCAAGAAAAATCTTTTAAAAAACTAACAAATATGTATAGCAAAGCAAAGCAAACTTCTTCATTAACTATTTTCCCTACCTCTCTTCCCCACTCCAAAAGCAAGAAAGAGAAGGAAAGAGGAAAAAAACAAGATGCTTCATCTGACTCCATCAGTTCTCTATCTCTATAGATGGACAGGATGTTTAATCATGAATCCTTTATAACTGGGGTTGGTCATTACGTTAATCAGTGTTACCAAATCTTTCAAAGTTGATTATATTCACATTATTGATATTACTACATAGATTGTTCTCCTGGTTCTGCTCACTTCACTTTGCATAAATTCATACATTTCCACAGATATTTTTTTTTCTGAAACCATCCTACTTCTTGTTTCTTAAAGCACAATAGCATTCTATTACTTTCACATATCACGACTCATTCTAACATTTTCCAGTTGATGGGTATCTCCTCAATTTCCAATATTTTGTCACAACAAACAGAGCTGCTATAAATATTTTTGTACATATAAGTGATTTTTCTCTTTCTCTGATTTGCACAGGGTATACAACTTTACTAATGGTATTTCTGAGGCAATGTGCATACACTGTTTAATAACATTTTAGACATTATTCCAAGTCACATTTCCCAATATCTTCTGCATTATTTGCCATTTTCTTTTTTGTACCAACTTAAGCAATCTCATAAGTTTGGACTGGTACCTTATAGTTGTTTAATTTTTATTTCTCTAAATGTTATTGGTAGAGGGGATTTTTTCATATGGCCATTGATTTTCTTTGATTTTTTTCCTCTGAAAACTGCCTGTTCATAGCCTCTGATCATTTATCGATTGAGGAATGTCTCATTTTTTTTCTTTATAAATTTGACTCAGTACTATATATATTTTATAAATCTCACTTTTATCAGAGAAATTTGCTGCAAATATTTTCTCCAGTTTCCTGATTTTTTTTATTTTAGCTGCTTTTTTTGTTTGTGCAAAAACTTTTAAGTTTTATACAATCAAAATTATCCAATTTATCTACTATGCACTCCTCTCTCTCTCTCTCTCTCTCTCTCTCTGTCTGTCTCTCTCTCCCTTTCTCTCTCCTTCTCTTTCCTCTCTCTATCTCTCTCGTCATGAACTCTTTTACTATACACATGTTTGACAGGTTATTTTTCCATGCTCCATATTTTGCTTATGATATAATCCTTTATGTCCAAATCATGCACACATTTTGAACTTTTCTTGCTAATTAATGTGAATGTTGGTCTATAGTTTCTGGTAGATTACTTTCCAGTTTTCCCAACAGTTTTGTCAAATAATGAGTTCTTACCCTAACAGGTGGGATCTTGGGTTTATCAAACATAAGATTACTATGTTCATTTGTGTACCAAATCTATTTCACTGATCAACTGCTTTGTTTCTTACTCAGGACAAAATTAATAATTGATAATTACAGCTTTTTAGTATGGTTTGATATCTGATACTGCTAACACCCTGTCTTTTACTCCTCCCTGGATTCCTTTGATATTCTTGACCATCGGTTCACCCAGATGAATTTTGTTATTTTTTATTCTATCTATAGAAAGTAATTATTTTGTAGTTTGACTGGTATAGCACTGAATAAATAAATTAATTTAGGTAGTCCTGTCATTTTTGTTATATTTTCTTAGCCTAAAAATGAGCAATTAATATTTTTTCAAGTGTTTAGATTTAGTATTTAATTGTATAAAGAATTGTTTTTAGAGTGTTTAGATTTAATATTTCAATTTTAGGTTTAGTCTTTAATTATGTAAAAAATGTTTTGTAACATTTTTGTGTGTGTCTTGGCAGGTAGATTCCCAAATATTTGTACTATCTACAGTTATTTTATTTTATTTTTATTTATTTTTATTTTCATTTATCAACAATCACTTTGATAAGCTTTTGAGTTTTAAATTTTTCTCCCCTTCCCTCTTTCTTTCTTCCTCTCCCTCCCCAAGATGGCACACAATCAGAAATAGGCTATACATATACATTCCTCTTAAATATATTTTCACATTAGTGAAATTAGTGATGTTGTAAGGAAGAATTAGAACCAATAGGAGGAACCACCAGAAAGAGGAAACAAAACAAAACAAAAGAAAAAAAAATGGTAAATAGTATGCATGGATCTGCATTCAAACTCCATGGATCTTTCTTTGGATGTAGATAGCATTTTCCATCACGTGACCTTTGGAGATATCTTACATCATTGCACTGCTGAGAAGGGCTAAGATTATCAAAGTTAGTCATCACACAACATTACTGATACTGTGTATGCTGTTCTGTTCACTTCACTCAGCATCAGTCCATGCAAGTCTTTCTAGGTTTTTCCGAAGTCTGCTTGCTCATCATTTCTTATGGCACAATAGTATTCCATTACATTCATATACAACAATTTGTTCAGCCATTCCCCAAATGATGACATGCCCTCAATTTCCAATTCTTTGCCACCACAAAAAGAGCTGCTATAAATATTTTTGTACATATGAGTCCTTTTCCCATTTGTATGATCTCTTTGGGATGCAGCCCTGGAAGTGCTATTGCTGGGTCAAAGGATATGCACATTTTTATAGCCCTTTGGGCATAGTTCCAAATTGCTCTCTAAAATGGTTGGATCATTTCACAACTCCACCAACAATGCATTAATGTTCCAATTTTCTCACATCTTCTCTGACATTTATCATTTTCCTGTTTTGTCATGTTAGCCAATGTGATAGGTGTGATATGGTACCTCAGAGTTATTTTGATTTGCATTTCTCTCATCAATAGCGATTTAAAGCATTTTTTCATATGACTATAGATGACTTTAATTTCTTCATCGGAGAACTGCCTGTTCACATCCTTTGACCATTTATCAATTGGGGAATGACTTGTATTCTTATAAATTTGACTTAATTCTCTATATGTTTTAGAAATGAGGCCCTTATCACAGATACTGGTTGTAAAAATTCTTTCCCAGTTTTCTACTTTCCTTCTACTCTTGGTTGAATTGGCTTTATTTGTGCAAAAACTTTTCTATTTAATGCAATCAAAATGATCCATTTTGCACTTCATAATGTTCTCTATCTCCTGTTTGGTCATGAATTCTTCCGGTCTTTATAAATCTGACAGGTACACTATTCCTTGCTCTCCTAGTTTGCTTATTGTATCAACCTTTATATCTAAATCATGAACCCATTTTGACTTTATTTTGGTATATGGTGTGCGATTTGGGTCAATGTTTAATTTCTGCCGTACTCTTTTCCAGTTTTCCCAGCAGTTTGTGTCAAATAGTGAGTTCTTAACTCAGAAGCTGGGGTCTTTGGGTTTATCAAATAATAGATTACTATAGCCATTGACCACTGTGTCTTGCATACCTAACCTATTCCACTGATCCACCATTCTATTTCTTACTCAGTACTTAGTTTTGATGATTGCTACTTTATAATACAATTTAAGATCTGGAACAGCTAAGCTACCTTCCCTTGCTTTTTTTTATCATTAGTTTCCTTGATATTCTTGACCTTTTGTTATTCCAAATTAATCTTGTTATTATTTTTTCTAGCTTTATAAAATAATTTTTGGTAGCTTGATTGGTATGGCACTGAATAAGTAAATTAGCTTAGGTAGAATTGTCATTTTTTTTTGGTATTTTTTTAAAGGCAATTGGGGTTAAGTGACTTGCCTGGGGTCACACAGGTAGTAAGCGTCAAGTGTTTGTTCTGAGATCGGATTTGAACTCAGGTCCTCCTGACTTCAGGGCCGGTGCTCTATCTGCTGTGTCACCTAGCTGCCCCACTAGAATTGTCATTTTTATTATATTAGCTCAGCCTACCCATGCGCAACTGATGTTTTCCCAATTATTTAGGTCTGACTTTATTTGTGTGAAAAGTGTTTTGTAATTGTGTTCATATAGTTGCTGGGTTTATTTTGGTAGGTAGACTCCTAAATGTTTTATAACATCTACAGTAACTTTGAATGGAATTTCCTTTCTATCTCTTGTTGTTGGGCTTTGTTCTTCTATTCAGATGATCGTGTTCTTCCTGTTAGTTTTGTTGTTGACATGATCAATTATGCTGATAGTTCTCTTAATATTGAACCAGCCCTGCATTCCTGGTATAAATCCAACCTGGTCATAGTGTATTATTCTTATGATAAGTTGATGTAATCTATTTGCTAACATTGTATTTAAAATTTTTGCATCTATATTCATTAGGGAAATTGGTCTATGATTTTCTTTCTCTGTTTTGACTCTTCCTGATTTAGGTATCAGCACCATATTTGTGTCATAAAAAGAATTTGGTAAAACTCCTTCTTCACCTATTTTCCCAAATAGTCTGTATCATATTGGAATTAATCGCTCTACAAATATTTGATAGAATTTGCTTGTAAATTCATCTGGCCCTGGTGATTTTTTCCTAGGGAGTTCATCAATGGCTTGTTAAATGTCTTTTTCTGAAATGGGGCTATTTAAGTATTTTACTTCTTCTATTAACCTGGGCAACTTATATTTTTGTAAATATGTATCCATTTCTCTAAGATTGTCACATTTTTTTCTTGCTTTTTAAAGATCAAATTAGGTAATACTTTTATTCTTTTTCTTCAACCTCCCAGTTTTATTTATTAGTTTAACATATTTTATTACTTTCAGTTTTGTTAATATCTCCTTTCATTTTTGGTGTTTATTTGGGGATTTTTATTTGTTGTTTGTCTACCTTTTTAGTTGCAGATCCAAAATTTTGATATGTTCTTTTCCTTTTTTATTAGATTAGATTAGAAATATAAAATTCCCCCTAAGTACAGCTTTGGCCACATCTCACAAATTTTGCTATGATGTGTCATTGTTGTCATCTTTTTTGTAATTGCTGATTGTTTCTATGAATTGTTTTTGGATTCTCTCATATTTTTATTAGGTTATATAACATTTCTAATACTATGTCTGTCTTCCTAACTTCTTTCTTGTTTATTTTATGATTATATTTATCCAGGTCTGAAAAGCATAAATTGAAGTCCACTACTACTATAGTTTTACTCTCTGTTTCATCCTTGAAGGATATGCAATTTATGCCATTTGGTACACATATGTTCAATACTGATACAAATTCATTTTCTATGGTGACTTTAGCCAAATGTAGTTTTCCTGTTTATCTCTCTTAATTAGGTCTATTTATATTTTTACTTGGTCTGAGATTATGTTTGCCATCTTTTCCTTCTTACTTCAGCTGAAGCATAAGACATTCTTCTCCAGCCCCCCTCCCCCCCCTTTTTTTTTTAACAATTTGTATATATTTCTGTTTCAAATCTGTTTCTTATTAACAAAATGTTGTTGGGTTCTGGTTTCTAATCCATTCTACTCTCCTTTTCAATTTTATGTGTGAATTAATACAATATACAATCTCAGTACTAATCACCACTGTGGACTTCCCTCTATCCTATTTTCTCATGCTTATCCTTCTCCTTTTTCTCTGTCATTTCCCCCTCCTTTCCCTCTGGTAGGATTTACTTTGCTTTTGACCACTGCCTCCTTTAATCTACTCTCTTTATCATTTCCCTCTTTCTCTTAACCCCCTTTCTCCCTACTTAAATGTTGGGAAAGATCAATTTTTGTACCCAACTAAACGTCTACATTTATTCTCCCCTCTTGGAATCAGTTCAGATGAGAATGAAATCAACTGATGGCTGCTCTGCCTACTGCCCCTTCTATTACATAAACTCTTCCTTTTATGCTACATTATGTAAAAGCTTTTTTATGATCAGACTCTTTTTGTGTGTGTTTGCTCATCCTTCCATCCTTTTTGACTCTGGACTTTATGTTAGTGTTAGGCTCTGCCCACTTTTAGATGGTGTCTTGCCTGAGCTGTCTTTTTATGCCGTTTTGCTATTTTCACAGCTCATTCTGAGGGTAATGCAAGTTTTGGATGCTTCCAAGGTGATATGATCCAGGAGGTGTTTGTTCTCTTCTCTGTTATGAGCTGTGCAAGCTCCTGCCCCAGGTTTGGGTGTGTTGGATTATGTGTGGTTGACTTTTAGTAGATTGTTGCTGGACTCAGTCATTGTTAGCCTACTGGGAAGTTCATCAGGTTCAGAGAGACTGAACTGCTTTGCTTAACTTTAGTGTTGGTGTCCTGGTCTGGTTATTCAACTGCAAGCTTATGTGCAGGGTTACAGGTTAAAACAGAAGCAACCACCTTTACACACACATTCTTGGGCTCAGACCCCCATCTAAGTTTTATAACTTGTTCCTTGCTCTGTAAACAGCTAGGATCACTCTGTTTCTCTCTCTCTCTCTCTCTCTCTCTCTCTCTCTCTCTCTCTCTCTCTCTCTCTCTCTCTCTCTCTCTCTCTCTCTCTCTCTCTCTCCCTCTCTCTCTCTCTCCCACCACCACCTCCCAGCAGCTCCTCTCTTTCCTGGAGCTGTGACTCAAAATACTGGGTAATGGGCAATAACAATGCCATCTGGTATTCATTAGTGTTTCCAGTATGTGTTTAGTGGTCCCCTGGTATCTCTTTCTTCTTTGATTCTTTCAGACCTATAGTTGATTCAATCCTGTGTGCTATCCCCACTCTTGCTGCTGCTGCCACAGCTGCATTCTTAGCCAACCCCAATGTTCCCAGTTCTTTCTTTCTGTCTTCCTAAGCTGTCCAGGCCTAAAAAAAGTACTGTGGCTTTTTCTCGACTTTCCCAATCAAAATTCAGTTTAAGATGTTTACTATGTTATAAGGAAGTTACATTGAGGTGGAGAAAAATGTCAACTCTCACTCTGCTCTCATCACTATGTCAATCCATTACTTAATTTTTCTAGTTTTCCATTCTAATTTTTTTTTACTATATCACAGTAGTTTTTTGAAAACTGTTAAAATGTATATAATTAAAATTATCTATTTTACCTTTTATCTTTTCCCTTATTTAACCATGGACTCTTTCCCATTCAAAGATCTGAAAAATAATGTTTTCCTTGCCCCTGTAATTGGTTTATGATGAAACTTTTTTTTGGGTACCATGACTTTTAAAACTATATGTATTATGTATCCATTTGGAATTAACTTCTTTATACAGTGTGAGGAATTGATTTAAATCAAAATTCTTCCATGCTGCTGTCTAGTTTTCCCAGAATTTTTTTTTTGGTCAAATGATGAGTTCTTTCCTCAAAAACTAGGCGTTTCAAGTTTATCAAACATTATTGTATTGCACTTGCTTGTTTCTGTATATTGTGTACCAAATCTGTTCCACTCATAAACCTTCCTTTACCCTCTTCCCATCTTTCCCCCCTTTCCTGGATCAAATCATTTTAAGAATTACTGCTTTGTAGCATAGTTTGAGATGTGGTACTCAGAAGCATCCTCTCCACCTTCCCACTTTGTATTTTCATTATAATCCTTGAGATCTTGATGTTTGGCTCCACCACAGGAATGCATTACTGTTTTTTCCAGGTCTATAAAATATTCTTTTTGGAGTTAAATACAGAAATAAGTCAAATTAATGAAATTGATACAGAAATGAAGTGTAAAATGATTTAGGTACCTTTGTCATTTTTATTATATTGGTTCAACCTACCCATGACAATTAATGTTTCTCAAATTATTTAGGTCTGTTTTTATTTCTGCAAAGAGGGTTTTATAGTTGGATTTATATAGTCCCTGATTGGATCTTGGAAAATAACACTCAAGTATTTTACAGCTTCTGCAGTTATTTTGAATGGAATCGCACTTACTAGTTCTTCTTGATGGGTGTTGGCTATATATATAGGAACGCTTGTGACTTAGGTGGTTTTATGTTGTGGCACTGCTGATGCTATTAATTATTTCAATTTTTTATTTCAATTGGCTCAAGCTCTCTAAGTATACTAACTTATTATTTATAAAACATAAATAATTGTGTTTTCTTTTCCCCATGCTTATTCCATTAAGTTGTTTTTCTTATTCTATTGCTATAGATAACATTTCTAGCACCTTGGTAAATAGTATTATTCAAAATGTATCTCCTTGTTTTACATCTTATATTATTTGAAAAACCTCTACTTTTTTGCCATTACATATTATGTTTGCTCTTGGGTTAGTCAAATATAATGTAGTATATTAAGGAAAGCTATATTTATTTCTATGATTTCTAGAGATTTTTTGTGTGTGTGTGTGGGTGTGTTTAGCAGAAATGATTGTTGGATGTTTTAACAAATGTTTTCAATAATTGGTGATATAATCATGTTTTATTATTTATATTATTAGCAAGTTATATATTATTATTATGTTCCTTATGCTGAACTGAACTTTCAATCCTGGTGTAAAACCAAACCTGGTCATAATATGTATCTTTCAAATATAGTACGTGGTTTGAATCTACTTCTAATATTTTATTTAATTTTTTTGATATCACGTTTCATTAGGGATATTAGTCTGTAAATTTCTTTCTCTGCTTTGTCTTTCCTTAGTTTAGGTTTCAAGACTAAGCTTGAATAGAAAATATTAGGAGAATGTTTTTTTCCTTAGTACGCAAATAGATTTTGTGGTAATAGGATTAGTCATTCTTTAAATGTCTGATAGAATTCCTTTGTAAATTCATTTGGTCACTTGAGTGAATTTTGCTCCCTCCCTCTCTTTTAGAAATTCATTTGTGGCTTATTCAATTATTTTTTTAAATATTAGATTATTTAAATAGCATATTTCTCCATTTGTTAATCTGGGTATATTTTTGTAAATATTCAACTATTTCCTCAAAATTATCTGTTATATAAGTGAGCAAAAGTTTCCATTTTTTACTATTTCCTCATCAATTGTTGTGAGTTCCTTTTTCATTTTTAATAGGGAAATTTGGCTTTCTTTTAAAAAATCAGATTAGCTATTGGTTTTTTTTTTTTGTAAAAATTACCTCCTAGGTGTTTTTTAATCAATTAAATCACTTTTTTGCTTCCAATTTTATTGATCTCATTTAAATTTCATGCTTTTTATTCTGTTTTTTTTTTACTTAGGGATTTTTGTTATTAATTTTTTGTTGTAGAAGTTTTTCTTAATTGCATACCCAATTCATTGATCGCTTCTTTTTTTCTCTTTTGTTGATGAAAGTAAAGTGTTTATATGTATATATGAGACTGTAATATGTCTTCATGTATGTATATTTGTATATATCTGTACATATATACACTTAAATTGTATCTTTAAATTTTTAATGTATCATTATCATAATTTTGTTTGATGAAATTTTCCATTGCTTCTTTGGCCCATAAATTCTTTAGAAAGAAATTATATAGTATCTATATTTACTTTTAAACCCTTTCTATAGGGCCTATCTTTGAATATAATTCTGTTGCATTATCATCTATGAATGATGTTTTAATATTTCTGCTTTTCTACAGTTTTGTTAAAGTATTTATATTCCAATGCATGGTTAGATTTTTCAAAGGTGCATTGTACATATAATGGGTACATAAACTCCTTCATATTCTTATTCAGAAATTCCAGAAAATGTATTATCTCTAAGTTTTCTACAGTTCTATTTTTATCTTTAATTTTTTTTTTGCTTTTCTTTTGTTTAAATTTATGTCTGAAAGGGCTATGTTAAGATGTATAATCATTATAGTTTTACCATCTATTTTTCTCTCCAATTAGATTAAATTATTTATATATTTTGATAATGTCATTATGTGCATATGTTATTTGGTTCATATTGATTCATTATCTATGATGTCATTTTGTATAATGTTATTTGCCTGCTTATCTCTTTTTTAACTTTTCTGTATTTGTGATAGCCGTACCTGAATTCATGATAGACGTCTGCTAGTTTTCAATTTATCTTCAACATCACCTAATTATTGGAAATATTTGATACATTTTTAAAGTTTATTATTTTCCTTCATATTATAGTAGCATTCATTTTATTTATACAAAAGCTTTTACAGATTATGACACTAAAATTATTCATTTTATCTTTTATAATAATCTCTCAATTTTTTTTTTTTGGTTAAGAAGTTATCTGATAGCCATAACTGATCTTGTTTCTTTGTAATGATTTTATGGCATGATATTTCATATTCAAGTGACGTTACCATGTCAAATTTATTGTACTATATGATATAAACTGCTGCTCTAAATCTAATACCTTCTAGACTCCTTTCCAGGTTTCTTAGTAGTTTTCCCAGATAGAAAGCTATTTCCTAGGTAATTTAGGTTTTCATATTCATAAAACACTGGATTTTTCAGTTCAATTATTACTTATTCTAACTTACCTAATTTATTCCATTGAACTACTTTTCAATTTTTAACCAGCACCAAATCATTTCAGTTACTAACTTTTTATGATGTAGTTTGTAGTCTTAAAATGCCACACCCCTCATTTTATATCTTTTTAAAAACTAAGTCCATTAATAGCCTAGATTTTTTTCCTTCAGGTGAATTTTTTGTCTTATCTAGAGCTGTAAATCTGTAAATTAATTTTGGTAACATTATCATTTTTATTATATTTGTGTGGCCTAGCCACTACTACTGAATATCTTCTAGTCATTTAATTTGTTCTTTATTTCCCCAAAGAGAGTTTTGTAATTGTATTAATAAAGCTATTAAGTTTCCATTGGTAGGCTGACTTCCGGGTATTAAATACATTTTGTTTTTATTTTAAATGAAAATTTTCTATTACTGTCTCCTGATACTGTTATTACTATATATGTAGAAGTGAATGAATAGTAGAGAACTTATTAAGCACTTCCTATGTGCCAGACCCCACGCTAAGCAACAGGGACATAAATATAAGCAAGCAAAAGAGTCCTTGACCTCAAAAAGTTTACATTCTAATGGCAAAAGACAACATATAGCTCTTCAGCTCTCTAAGGGGAAGTGAAAGGCAAATAGCTAATATTCTTGAGAGATGGCCTGGAAATGTACATGGGAGCCTGGTTGTAGGCCAGAAATAAGTCAAAACTCACCTTTTAGAGTCTAAGGTTTGGTGCAGAGTCCAAGTTTTAGTGGGAAAGGGATGAGTAGGAGAGAGATGGATGGAATAATGTGGCGATTGCTCAGACGTAACATGGAAATGTGGTTCCTTAAGAATCTTTGATGATTAATATAGGATGGTCATAGTAAATCATTAAATCATCAGAAATATGAATAATTTTATTTCCTCTTTGTCTCTCTTCATGGCTTCACTATATTTTTCTTGTTTTCTTGCTACTGATGGCATTTCTAAAATTATGTCAAATAACAGTAGGAAAAGGGGGCATCCTTTATTTACTCTCAAATAAGCTGAGAAAGTTTCTAGTGTTTATTGCATAAAATACCAGTTTTTATTTGTAGATATATATTTTTATAATATTAATAGATCATTTGGTATATTTTCTGAGTTTTTTTTAAAATTCATATTGTTTAACAAAGGGTCTTTCTTCTTCTATTAGTATAATGATGTAATTTTGGATGTTTTTGTTTTATTTTAATATTATTTTGCTACTTGTTTTCCTAATGTTGAACCATCCTCTCAACCAGGGTATAAAATTGACTTAAACATGTAATTTTTTTGGGGGGGAGGATAAACAATAATAAACAATAAATTGTGTTTCTCAGAATTTTCTCAGAATCTTAATAAAAATTTTAAAACAGTAGTGATCAATAATATTCCTCTACAATTCTCTTTCTTATCTTTATCTTTCCATGATTTAGATCGGTAATGTGTTTCCTATGTTTAAAAATCAATCTATGTTGGCATTAGTAATTCTTCAATAGTAAGATAGAATTCTCATGTAAATCCATCTGGATCAGGGTTTTTCATTGCTTTTGTAGTTCCTCAGACCTAGTTCAATTTCCTTTTGTGAGACTATATTATTTAAGATGTTTTAGACGTTATTAATTTGGGTATTTTTATGCATTATGCAGATAATGCTCTAGTTTTTCAAATTCACAGTTTTGTTGACATAAAACTATCCATAGTAGGGTCTGATAAGGCCTTTTATTTTTTCTAGATTTGTTTTGATTCACATTGTTCATTTTTTATTTTCTCCTTTTCTTTTTAATCAGGTTAGCTATAGTTTTTAAAAATCAATTTGTTAAAATTTAAATAGAACCTGATCTTAGTTTTAATTTTAGTTCTATAATCTCCCTGCTTTCCACTTTATTTCTCCTCTAATTTTCAAAATGTCAATGTTGGGACTTATTTTTCCTTTATTTATTGATTCCTTTTCTAATTTAATTACGAATCAATTTCAACAAACCTCTCCTTATTTTTAAATCTATGTCTGAAAGATATAATTTTCCTTCAGAAGAATGCTTTTGTCTACATCTCAGAAGTTTTGGTATGTTTTCTTATCATCTTTGTTTCCATATAGTTATTTATTGCTTTTATATTTTGTTCTTGGGTCCATTCATTATTTAGGAATTCATTACTATTTTCAATTAAATCTGTCTTTTGTTTCTGCTCCTTGTACTGACTACTGTTTCTGTGTGTGTATAAGTTATGATCTGTAAAGGATGTATTTGACATTTCTACTTTTAAACAATTACTTGAAATTTCTTTGTGTTCTTATACACTGTCAATTTTTTGTAAAGGTTCCATGTGTTCCTAAGGTGGGTGTGTTCTTTAATGTTTCCATTCAAAGGAAGCCACACATTTTTGTACTTCAAATTCTGCAATTGTTTGCTTAGTTTTACATTGTTCTTTATGTTAGATTTGTCCAGGTCTAAGAGAGAAACACCAAAGCTCTTTATCATTATTGTATGATCTATGTCTCTTTACAATTTAGTTAGCAATAAAAGGAGATCTACATAAAGGCCTCAGACCAGCAGTGTATTGGTAAACACTTAATAGCTTGCTCTGCAAAATAAATGCATAATGCACCTTTATTTTATTTATTAAAAAAACAAAAACAAAATAGTTATCAATGTATATTGTGTGACACTCTGTAAGAATCAACTCATGGCACAAACTGTGTTTGTCCATGGCCACAGTTAGAAGTTACTTGAGGGGTAGGATTCCAACAAGTCTTTCCTTCATTCTAAGTCCAACACCCCTTTCTCATCAATGATATCCTGGAAGGAAATATGAAGGAGGAAATGACAAGCTTTTGCAGATTATTTTCTGAATCAGATCACATTTGTTATGTACTTAGCTGATTTAAGGAGCAGATAATGCAAGATCCCACCATGTTTGCCCTTTTCTAATTACCAAAAACAAAATTGATGTTTTCCCTGGTAGAGAAGCATTCAGCTTCCAGTTCTCCCTAACTAAGCGTCCTTTTGTGCATATGAGATCAAAAAGTGTGATATCGTTCCCGGATCATCCTGAAATACCTCTGCTTGTTTTGCCCAAACCTCTATACCTAATGGCATTCTATTGAGGAGTGAGGAGGGAAATCATTAAATGAGTTCTCTCTTCCAATTGGCAAACAGTAACAGGCAAAAATGGAATATTCATGTTCTTCCTCAGAAATGCCATCCATGCCCAGTTGTGTAATAGACAAGTCTCTCTCATTCATGTAGTGGAGACTTGAGAGGTAGGTATAAAGAACATACATCTGACCTGAGGAAATATCTGCGGATGTGAAAGTCTTCTTTCCATCATCAAGTAATTCATAGTATTATAGTGATACTGCAACAGTTGAGATTCTTGACATTTCCTCAGAAATTTGCTTAAATAAACGCAAGAAGAATTGCTTAGGTTCGGTGTGAAAGATTCTGGCCTTTGAAGCAACAGTGAGCAACCCTTGCTCAGTGTCTCCTGAATTCTGCAGAAGGGTTATAGATGACATCTGAGACTTTTCGTCCAATGCTGTGACCGTTTCCCTTAGGTCATTTCTGTGTTGGGACAGTTGGAGATTGTTCATCCTTTTTTCTCCCTATTTTGGATTTCTTGCTGGGCCTCGTGCTCTTCAGCTGCTCAAGGTTTTCATTCTTCTCCTCATCCAGCTCCACAAGACTATGGACTTTCTCTTCTTCATCACTTAGGAGTTCCTCTATTTCTTGAAATTCTTCCTCAGTTATTTCTCTTGAGATTTCCACTTGTTCTGTCTACACAACAATCCACAAATGAGGTGCCTTGTTCTTCTCAAGCACTGATTTCTGAACATCTTTTGTATTTCCATGTACCAGTTTCAGATTCTCCTGGAGATTTTTCCCAAAGACCTCAGCAGCCTCTCCTATGAGTAAGATTGTGTGAGCCTCATGTTTCTGGGTTTGTGAACAGGATACACAGAGTAGAGTCTTATTATCTGTACAACCTTGAGTCTGTCACATTTGCTGGGTCCCTCAGGCCTCTGCTGATGTTGTTTACCTGCAACAATAGGTTTCCTTTTACTCAAAGTAGGTTTTCCCATTTTCCTTAAAGTGATTTTAAAAGCTCTTGACTGGGAGATTTCTCTGCACTTAGGGCAGGAGATAGGCATTGAAATTTCACTGGAGCCAAGGAGTTAGACCCACATAACTTTGTAGCAGGTAGGCGCCAAAATTAAAATAGGCTAAATTTCTTTGGGCCACAGATAGGTTAAAATAGAGACAGACTGATGATGGTTGGTTGCTATGGGTCACGTGACAAATAGGAGAGTGCACAGTGGCAATCTTACATTCTTCATGGGCCCCCCAAAATTCTTTGACACTTATGGGCCATATGTTGTGCAGGCCTGCACTGAGACAAGACAGGCAAACACTTTATCCACAATCCATGGCCACTGGGTCTGTGAGACAAACATGACAGATGCTGCAGGTGAGCACATTCTGGGGACCCTCAGCAATCTCTTTAGAATCCATGGTCCTTTGATAGTTATGTTAGCTGCTTCCTTTCAGGAACTCAGTTGCAAGAGGAGATTTAGTTTTGAGCAGGAATGTTCCACAATGCACTTTTAAAGTTTAATCTACATCACGAATATTTTTCAACATCACCTTTTAAGTCTAGACAATCAACAACAACAAAATGAATCAGGCTCTAAATTGTAGCATTGGTTGATTTTTTTTCCTTTGGTAAATTTTATTAATTTTAAACTGAAACACAAAATGAGAGAAGAAAAAAAATGCCATGTACACAGTAGAACATAAGAGAGGATTTGATATAAAACAATAAATTGCCATTTCAAGAAAACTTATATAATAAATAGTACAAATTGTTTTCAAAGCTGCCCAGCTTTTCTTTGCTTCCTTGTAGGTTTTCTTTTGTTCTCTGATATGCATTTTTACATTATTTTTTCTCTTCCTTCCCCCTCACTTCCCCCCCCCAAGAAGGCTACAATTCAGTGTGTATACATAAACACATAGATGGATATGTATAAAACATATACATATACACTCATATACATGTAAGACCATACTATTCTTATCTCCATTTGTTATCTGTTTCTCTGAAGGTGGACATCTTCCTTCATAATTTCAAGTCTTCCCATGTTTTCCTAACATTCACTTATTTCTTAGGTAAAATTTAATAGTCAGCTGTCAGGAGCCAGTTAGAGCTTGGTCTGAAACACTCCCGCCCCAAACACAAATCCATATATCAGTCCATATATCCCTACCACACATATTGAGGCTAATGGCAGAGGAGCACAGAGTGCTTTAAAGATTAGTTTTATCCTTTAGCTGTGTGACCTCAGGAAAGTCTCTTGACTTCCATGGGAACTTTCTTTGTCTATAACATGAGGGGGTTGGACTAGAAGGCTTCTGGGATCCCTTTCATCATATACTTACAAATACACAAAAGACAGAGCAATGAAATATGGGTTCCAGTAAAAATTCTTAAACCTAAGTGCAACCTTAAAAAAATTTGCAAGTGACCTCAGATAATTAAAGATCATTTAACCTTTGTGAACCTCAATTTCCTTATCTGTAAATTGATTGTAGTAATGCTAGCACTACTTATAATGTAGTTTCACATTGTATATTTTGTCTCTTTTTATTCTTTAGTTTTTTGTGTACACATTGTTTTCTAATACAGCAGTGACTTTTTTATTCTTTGCATGCCCAGTACATAAGCATAATGGCTATTATATAAGAAGGTACTTAAGCAATATTAGATCAGGATTTCTGAAAATGAAACCAGGATAGAAGAAAGTCATCTAAAAAAAAAGAAATCTTTGTTCTTTTGTCTCTTCTTTGCCATCATCTTAACTGATGTTTCACTTGAGTAATTTCAATCACCTACTCATTTCTTTGATCCTCTTGGAATAACTTTCAAACCTATAGTGGTCAAATAATTGGGATGTAATGTTACCAGTAGGAAGTTGTACTTACACAGCTAGGGCTAAATCCCATTCCTTGCCCTGACCATTTCTTTCCTTCCATTGCTCATTTTTTTAAATATAAATTTATTTATTTTCAGTTTTCAATATTTACTTCCACAAGATTTTGAGTTCCAAATTTTCACCCCATCTCACCCCTCCCCCCACCCAAAGAAGTCATGCATTCTGAACACCCCTTCCCCTGGTCTGCCTTCTCTTCTATCTCTCCCCCCTCCCTTCTCTTATCCCCTTCCCCTTCTATTTTCCTGTAGGGCAGGACAGACTTCTGTACCCCATTTCCTGTATTTCTTATTTCCCAATAGCATATGAAAACTTTTTTTAAAACATACATTTTTAAAACTTTAGGTTTCAATTCTTCTCCCTTCCTCCCCCCCCAACCACCCTCATTGAAAAGGCAAGTTATGCAAAACACTTCCATAGTAGGCATGTTGTGAAAAACTAACTCTATTTCCCTTAATCCCATCCTGCCCTCTCATTTATTCTATTCTTTCTTTTGACACTGTCCCTCCTCAGAAGTATTTGCTTCTGATTACCCCCTTTCCATTGCTCATTTTTAAGTAATGGACATTCCCATTATCACACCAAGAAAAACTCATCAAATTGTTTTAAAGTAACAAGCACAAGTCATATTCACAAAGGCATCTGAAACAAATCAATGATTGAATATGAGTCCTCAAATCAAGAGAACAATTATAAAATAAATATAGAAGGAAAAAGGTATTGGTCTATCTTCTTTATTTTGGGAAATAACTTCTATACTCATTTGACCCCCAAATAGACACAGAGTACCATTTATTAGTAAATTAGATCAAAGTGAATAAATGCCAACAAAGTAACAGAAAGTATTCAAATCATGATACCGCATATATGCCTATTATAAAATGATACACTTTTATCCAGTATTTAAATACAAGAGGAGCATGGCAGTTGATGTCTTTCCCTGGATCATATTATAAATATCCTCAGGTAGCCCAATTGTATGATAATGTTGAGGTCTTATTAATTACACATGTTAAAAGCCCTGACTCAGTTAAAAGAAAAATGAAATCACTCAAGTGAAACTTCAGTTAAGATGATGGCAAAGGAGGGACAAAAGAACAAAGATTTCTTTTTTTTTTTTAGATGACTTCCTTCTATCCTGGTTTCATTTGCAGAAATCCTGAACTATTTGATGCAGGGTGTACACAAATTATGTTTGATTTTAACCTCACAAAATGTTTGGTGGAAAATCTAATTGCAGTTTAAAAATATTATTTCTATAGCTTGGTTACAACTCAAGTATACTCCATTTCCCATGTATTCCACAGATAATGAGACTCAGTTGTTTTGTGTTATACTCTATCATTTTCCAGGGGTTCATAAATTATACAATACACTGCTTAATCTTCCACACCTTCACTTACTCTTCTTTTCTCTGTTTATATATTCCCACTATATGTCAGCCAATATCTGCATTTTGATTATAAACAGAATGAAACTTCTTCCAAAAACCTGTTAGCATATACAGCAACATATTTTATAATATCTTTCTTGTATTTTATTTCACAAATGCATAAGCTGTATAACGTTTCTTTTTGCTATTGCATGAACTTGGCATTTTTAACTAGCCTGGGATTAGCTTTTCTGTGTGTTCATAAAGCATTAAAGCTTTACTGAACAAAACAGCTCCTTCTGACCTCAGCTAGAAAAATAGAATAACTTTAAGCATGCTCCTTTTATTAATAGATTTTTCCATTTGTAATTCTTTCCCCAAATCCCTCCCCTGTTGCTCTTGCTGCTATCCCTGCTTGTGTGTCAATGTCTAGAAAGATCATCATTTTCTTCCCTGCAATATTTTTGACTTGACAAATGTTGGGGGCAATCAAGTCATCCCCCAAGGTTCCTTGGTTTCTTTATCTATCTCCCTTTTTTTGTTTTTCTATTAACATGCAGAAACAATCAGTTTGGAAGACATAGAGTTAAAACAGTAAGAAGATACACAGTTAACATTCTCATCCAGGAGCTCAGAAGTATCACAAATACCTATCACCATTGTCTGAGTTATTTTAAATGGAGCTAACAGAACAGCCCCTTAAATGTTGGGGGACCAGCAAGAAACACGACAGATGTGCGTGTGTCTCTGTGCTGTTATATACCCACAAGTAATCACTTAGGTCATCATTTTAAACATAGCAGTGGGGCTGAAGTGTTACTGGTTTGAGACATTGCAGACCAAAATGACATGAGATGAAAAATGCATGTAATAAATAAGAAATAAGACAGCTCAACCATGGCAAAAAAAAGAAAGAAAAAGAAAGAAAGGAATACAGGAGGGTTTCTCATGCCATTCAGAATCTCAATCTACTTCAAGAATCTCTGTTACTTCTAAGTGCGTATATTTCTCTCATCAATTACGATACCAAAGCATATGAGGCATATTCCTGGTAATATATAATTATATAGTTTCCCCCTAAACTGTACTTAATGTATTATACAATCAGAAAGTTTGCTTATCTATTGCAACATACCGAAGAAATGATTATGTCAGTTCTGTAACAATTTAAAATACCAGATATTATTGCACTTACTTTCTGATTTTGAAACACTTTATGGAAACTAAAGCTCTTGTAGACTTGGCTCTCAATTGAATGTGCAGACTCTACTGTATTTAAGGTCTGAAAAAATGTGTGGAAATCATCGTGTTCTCAGCTTCTTAGGCTTCCCCGCTCTGCAAACATGCTTCCTCATTATGTAGTTTGCAAATCTGTCTTAATATAACACTTTCCCACAATGTTGCTCTATCCTCCCTCTCCAAGAATTTAATACAATTATCCTTAAAGCTTTCTGCACTCCATCCCAACTAGCTATTCCTTGAACTTAGCATTCCGTCTCCTCTCTTCATGTCATCAAGTAGGCAACCTCTCACGTCAGGAAACACTTCTAAACTTTTATCATCTCCAGCTTCATTCAAGGTTCAGAGAACTTCATTCACCTAGCCTTTCCTGCAACCTACCTCCCAGGCACAAATATTCTCTCCTTCAAATGACCTTTTCTTGCTTATATTTGTACTTTTGGAATCTCCTTTTCCCCCTAATACCCATAAACCATAATTTAAATTTCTTTAAAAAAAAGACTTTAAAAAAAATTTCATTCATTTGATCTTTGTATGTACAACATAGTACCGTGTACTTAGCAAATGCTCGATCAAAATTGATTGAATTTACCTGAATATTTGACTTTTTCCATGCTCTCTTTCTAGGTTTAGGTTGAATTGAAGGGTTGTCTTAAGTCCTGCATGCATAATTTTTAGCTATCATTTATATTTAACAAAAAAGAATACCTATATTGATGGTATAGGTAAAATAGTGTCAGTAGGGCATGTGTTTTGAGTTGCTGTTGTTTCCATCAAATAGTAGGGATGAATGTATACTGACCCTTTCACTTTGCAGATAACAGAACATATTATGACAAAGATAGAGGTGCTATCTATGGCCATAGAATAAAGGGAGTTAGCTGGTCCGTTCGGGGACTGACGTTCTAATTAACTTAGCCTCATTACTGCTGTTTTCTAACCTACAGTGGTCCTAGCATAATTATAATTACTGAAACTTCATACTTTTTTATGGCTTAAAAAGTAATTTACATATCTTAATTCAGAGTTTTTTAACTTTCACAAAGGGCTGTTAGTGAAGAAAGTTCTTTGCCAACCTTAAAGCACTGTAGAAATGTGAATTATTGTTGTTGACCCAATCAACTACTCTGTGAAACTGTGAATGCATTCTACTATTATTCTTATTTTGTACAGGAATGGTAAGGGGTGAGTAGTGAATCTGTGATTTCATTAGTATAAGGAAATCCTAGGAAGAAAACTGTCAGTATGGATTAACATTTTCTCTGCCTGGTAGCATGGAGTTTGGCTCTCTCTCCACCATGCCATAGT
Source organism: Phascolarctos cinereus (assembly GCF_003287225.1). Taxonomy (NCBI): domain Eukaryota; kingdom Metazoa; phylum Chordata; class Mammalia; order Diprotodontia; family Phascolarctidae; genus Phascolarctos; species Phascolarctos cinereus. The sequence continues at coordinate 400,731,078 of NW_027555625.1, read as the reverse complement.
CTCTTTCCTTATTATTTCATACATGATTAAATTGAAGTCAAAGAGGTTAAGGGTTTTTCCTTAATGGCTAAGAAGAGATAGAGTTAAAAGCCAAACCTAGTTTTTTCTCTGAATCCAAATCTGATGCTATTTCCACTACAGTATACCTGATTCCTCAAACTATCACTTATTAAGAATGATCAGAGACTTTTAGAATTGGAAGGGGCTTCAGAAGTGTGGCCAAAGTGTAATCATTTCATGTAGTTTCATATTTTGTCTACTTCCAATGTTCTGGATATCTACTCAACAGGAACTACTACCTGTTCCTCTCAGGGAATTAGGGGAAAAACTGAGTTTCTTTTCTAGCTCCCCCTGAGAAAACTATATTTAGATCAGGAAATATTTTTATGGATTTTTTCATATCAGTCAATTTTGCTAGTAAAATATGATAGTGTCAATCCTAGACATATAATTGTATGCCTTCCTGCTTTCTAATAAGTAGTCAAGAAGAAGACTGCTTTCTTTTGAGTTACTCCATGACTTTTTTTCTCTTATTGCCTTTAAGACCAGTGAATTTCAGGCTGTAATTATTTAGAAAGAAGATTTGTCTTATGAATTCATTAAGTTTTAGTTCAAGCACAGCACACTTCTTTTGGACCCTCAGAAGTAGGGTTATGCAAATGTGATCCCATATGTTTGTGCCTAGTCAGGGAAATAGATAAGGTAGACACAGTACAGAATCCACATAGCTTTTTTCCTCTATGAATGGTGGCAACCCTAATTTATCTTAATTTGTGGATCTCATTAAGATGATCACAAACATCGACAGCCTTGTGCTCATAGCCTACTTGGTAGGGAGGAAAGGAAACAAAAAAGGTATTTTGGAAGGTTTTATCTTTGTAAAGAGTATGTGTTACTAGTATCTTTTAGTCTCTACACTAGATGTGGGCTAATAGAAAATGAGTAAAGCATGTAATAATTCTCTGTATATTTATCTCTGTTGTAGAGGGATATTTCATTTTTCAGTGATAAAGTAGTCTAAATTTATCTAAAGTAATGATTATGATGTTGTCCATCAATAATTAATTTGTATCTATGTGTAAGACACTGTGCTAAGAGTTAGAAAGTAAAGAAAATATACGAATTCTACCCTCAAGAGGTTTACCATCTGCTTGGGAAAATAAGGGATATTTTGCTGTAACCATGATTTAGGTGGTGTGGCTACCCCCCAAGCACCAATGTCTGAGAGTAAATGGCTTCATGTCTTCTCATCCTATGTTGTTCTTGCTCATAGTTTCCTGTAAGTCTTCCATACCAGATCTTCCTAATTCAGAAGAGGGCACTTTTCTCATTCTTTTATTATCTTGTGGCAACCAACATAGCCCTTAGGCTATCCATCTATTACTTCTCATTCTGGCAATCTCTCTCATCAATCAACTTTTTTATCCCTACATAGCCATAAAGATGTCTTACACTACTTTTTGCTTATTTATACCTAGCATAACATTTTCATTGTTAGTTGGATTATTGATCATTGAAATCATTATGTTCTATGAGTCACAGCCATAGAGTATCACTGAAAGAATATTGATATTAAATGGAATGGTTTTTACTTAAAAGTAATGATTTGCTGCCACTGAAAATACTAGGCTTCCCCCCTTCCCCAGACTTTAATTTCATCATCTCTGACTACTGCATTCTTAGCCTAGCTCTTTATCCTTCTGCACATGAATGAAGAATGGAGTCACTTTACAGTTGGCTCATCTAGCTTCATATCATTGCCTGAACAATCTGCATTTTTTATCCACTTTGTTTTTCCACTGTGGATTGTTAGGTTAATTTCTCCTTTTACAGAGGCAGGTTTATAGCTGCTTTCTGTTGAGGTACAGACAATTTAATTTTTTGAAATTTGCTTCAGCCTTTACCACAGTTTACACCTTCAGGTTGTTAAATATAAGTTTTATTGATGTATTTGCCTTTACATTACATTAATTTTAATCACTTCTTGAAGAAAGTATGGCCTTAATATACACAAGTTTTTTGAATGATAGAAGCAACTCACATTCATAGGACTCCAACATTTTTTTACAAAGTACTCTATTCACCACCATTCTGTGAAATATATGCTATAAATACTATTACCTTAATAAATTTTATATAGATGAAGAAACTGAGGATCAGAGAGGTTAAGTGACTTCCCCATAGTGACACAGTCAATAGTTTTAAGATCTTTGTCTCCAATTAAAGTGTTATATATCCAATGTTCTCCCATTACAATATCCACTTTCCAAACTCAAATAGAAATGCATTTCTAGGGGCTACATGACGACTTAGAAAAACGAATTAACACTATGTTGTATTGTTATTTTTTATTTATTTTGTTAAATATTTCTTAGTTACATTTTAATATGGTATGGTTAGGAAACAACTAAAAGGCTGTGAGTTTGACACCACTACATTACAGTGCTCTGCACTGCACATTCTGTCTCTGTTCACTTTTTTAAAAAATTAATTTATTTTTAGTTTTCAACATTCACTTCCATAAGATTTGAATTCCAAATTTTCTCCTCATCTCATTGCTCCTCCAACCCCAAAATGGCATGTACTCTGAATGCCACTTCCTCCAGTCTGCCCTCCCTTCTATCTCTGCCCCCTCCCCTTTTCTTATCCCCTTCCTCTTCAATTTTCCTGTAGGGCAGGATAGATTTCTATATCCCATTTCCTATATATCTTTTTTCCCAGTTTCATCTAAAAACAATTTTTTTAACTTTTGCTTTTAAAACTTTGGGTTCCAAATTTTCTCTCTTCCTTCCTCCCCACCCATCCTCATTGAGAAGGCAAGCAACTCAATACAGGTTATACACGCGTAGTCATGCAAAACACTTCCACAGTACTCATGTTGTTAAAAACTAAGCATATTCCCCTTAATTCTATCCCATCCCTCATTTGTTCTATTCTCTCTTTTAACCCTGTCCCTCCTTAGAAGTGTTTGCTTCTGATTACCCCCTCCCCTAATCTGCCCTCCCCTCTATCATCCTCCTGCTCTTTTGTCCCCTTCCCTCCCTATTTTCCTGTAGGGTAAGATAGATTTCCATACTCAATGGAGTGTGTATGTTTTTCTCTCCTTAGGCCAAATCTGATGAGAAAAAGATGCATTCATTCCCTCTCACCTTTCCCCACTTCCCCTCTACTGTAAAAGCCTTTTCTTGTCATTTTATGTGAGATAATTTCCTCCATTCTACCTCTCCCTTTCTCCTTCTTTCTATATAATCCTCTCTCACTCCTTAATTTTATTCTCCAGATATCACCCCTTCATCTTCAACTCACCCTGAGGCCTCTATCTATCTATCTATATGCATACATATAATTTTCCCCTCCAACTACTCTAATTCTGACAAAGGACTCATGAGTTACAAATATCATCTTTCCATGCAGAATGTAAACAGTTCAACCTTAATAAGTTTCTCATGATTTCTCTTTCCTGATTATCTCTTCATATTTCTCTTGAGTCTTGTATCTGAAAGTCAAATTTTCTATTCAGCTCTGGTCTTTTCATCAAGAATGCTTGAAAGTCCTCTATTTCACTGCATGTCCATCTTTTCCCCTAAAAGATTATGCAGTGATTCTTGGTTGTAATTTTATCTCCTTTCCCCTCCAAAATATTATATTCCAAGTCCTGTACCGGTCCCTTAATGTAGAAGCTGCTAAATCTTGTGTTATTCTGATTGTGTTTCCACAATACTTGAATTGTTTCTTTCTGGCTGCTTGCAATATTTTCTTCTTGACCTGGGAACTCTGGAATTTGGCTGTAATAATCCTAGGAGTTTTCCTTTGGGGATTTCTTTCAGGAGGTGATTGGTAGACTCTTTCCTTTTCTATTATTGCTTCTGGTTCTAAAATATCAGGGTAGTTTTCCTTGACAATTTCTTGAAAAAATGATGTCTGGCCTCTTGTTTTGATCATGGCTTTCAGATAGTCCAATAATTTTTTAATTACCTCTCCTGGATCTATTTTCCAGGTCAGTTGTTTTTCCAATGAGATATTTCACATTGTCTTCCATTTTTTCATTCTTTTGGTTCTATTTTCTCAAAGAGTCATTAGCTTTCATTTGCTCCATTCTAATTTTTAGGGAAGCATTTTCTTCAGTGAGCCTTTGTATCTCCTTTTCCATTTGGCCAATTATGTTTTTTAAGGCATTCTTTTCCTCATTGGCTTTTTGGATCTCTTTTACCATTTGGTCCACTCTGTTTTGGATCTCTTTTACCATTTGGTCCACTCTGTTAGTTTCTTCAGTATTTTTTGTGTGTGTGTGTGTGTGTGTGTGTGTGTGTGTGTGTGTGTCTCATTTGCCAAACTGCTGTCTCATTTTTCATGATTTTCTTGCATCATTCTCATTTCTCTTCCCATTTTTCTTACTTGATTTTCAAAATCCTTTTTGAGCTCTTCTGTGGTCTGAGACCAATTCATATTTTTCTTGGAAGCTTTTGATGTGAAGCTTTGCCTTTGGCGTCTTCTTCTGAGGGTGTGTTTTGATTTTCCTTGTCATCATAGTAACTTTCTACAGTCAAAGGTGTTTTTTCCCCTTGTCTGCTCATTTCCCCAGCTTATTACTTGATGTTTAATTGTTTGTGAAAGTAGGTCTCTACTTCCAGGGTAGAGAGGGCAGTGTTCCAAGTTTCAGGGGTTTTGTGCAGCTGCTTTCAGATCTACTTCTAGGGATCTGTAAGTTTTCAGTTCCTCCAAGGTGGTATGCTGTAAGGAAAGGTGTTTACCTCTCTCCTGGATTGTGCTGTGGTCTATGAGTGACCACAGGCACTCTTTTCTGTCCTGGACCTGTTAGGAGGGCCCCTTCCACTGAGGCCTCAAGCTTTGTTGTGCCAGTCTTCCTCCTTGCCCTGGAACTGCCACCCAGGACTGAGACCCAGATCTGAGTATGGGCAAAGCAACAGAGTCTTACCTCAGTGGTAGCAAAAAGACCCCTGTAATCTCCTTTTGACCTGTTTTTCAACCCTCTTACCATCTGTGAGCTGAGAGCTCCAGAAGCAGCCACTGCTGCTGCTGCTTCTGATTCAGTGCTTCCCAAGGTTAGCTTCAGATTTCCTGTGGCCAGGTCTGTGCTGGTGCAACCTGCACTAGACTGCACTCTACTCTCACACTCAGGTGCTACAGACTTTTCCTGCTCACTTTCGAAGTTTTCTTTGGCATCTGTGGGCTGAGTGATCTGGAAACTACCACTGCTGCCACTGACTCAGTCACCCTGAGGCTTGTGGGTTTTCTAGGGCCATGTCTGCACAGACACAGCCTGCTTTGGACTGTGTTCTTCTTTCACCCTGGTATAACAGACCTTTCCTGCTGACCTTCCAGTTGTCTTGGGCTGGTAATTTATTTCACCCCATCTTTTTGTGGTTTCTGCTGCTTTAGAACTTGCTTAGAGTCATTTTTAAAGGTATTTGGAGGGTTTGGTGGGAGAGCTCAGGAGAGTTGCTGTCTTTGCTCAGCAGTCTTGGATCAACCCTTACTTTATTTTGGGGGGGTTCTTTTTGGTCTATATTTTCTTTTATAACATGACTAATATGGAAATATGTTTTGCATGACTACACATGTGTAACCTATATTAATTTACTTGTCTTTTAACAAGGGGGGGGGGAGAGAGAGAGGAAATGAAACAACTTGGAGCTCAAATTTTTAAAAAATGAATGTTAAAAATTGTTTTTGCATGTAATTGGGGAAAAATAAAATACTAAATAAATAGTTTAAAAAGATAAGATATTTGTTCAGTGACTAAAAGGTAGATGTGCTGTGAGGGAAACTTAATCATATCGGTCTTATATCTTCACTTTAAATGAAATAAAAAGACAAAGGGAAGTTGCCCAAAATTATGGTACACATGGTCTCGATGACTAGAAAATGAAAGGAGTTGGGTTTTTTTTTTATCGTGTATCCAAAGGCAACAACAACCGCAACAAGAAAGACATCATTCCATGCAATACTCGATCATCTTGCATTCAGGACTCCTGACGTGACAGCTAGGCGGCACAATGGATAAAATGCTGCAATCAAGAAGTCTTGAGTTCAAATACGAACCCTAATACTTATCCACTGTGCTACCCAAGTGGGCAAGTCACTTAAACTTACATCTACTTCAGTTTCCTCAACTGTAAAATGAGGGTAATAATAGCACTTATCTTCCAGAATTGTGAGGATCAAATGAGATAGGTTAGGTGGTTGTCCTTTATTCTCAAAGAGGACCAAAATGACATCACTACATTGGGGTCAGGGTACAGTACGTCTGACTATGGCATATCAAACCAATATGAACTTGGAAGGCTCTGCCCCAGGTTGGGCACAAATAGTCCATACAAATATTTCGAGTGAAGATGTCTCTAAATTTGCACATGTCATGTTTTCTTTGAGCTACTGAAATTCTCCTTTGCTCATAGAGCACAGTGTCTTGAGATAACATATGTAAAGTACTTAGTACAGTATCCTGCTCATAGTATTTAACAAATGCTTTGTCCTTTCCCTGTCCCCATGAAAAGCATTTTCAGAAAGAATTTCATGAAGATAACTATAACCTATCTACCAAAATATTTTCTAGAGGCTCAAGACAGTAAAATCTTGTGACTTCAATGAAAGGGTAGATATATGGGAGAAGAATGAAAAAAAAAAGTTGGTGAAAATGGTGCCTTATGCTTATACATCATACATAGTTTCTCCAATAAAAGTTAGGAGGACATATATATAGTGAACAACAAATAACATTATTAAAAATAAAATTTATTATAATTGACTAGTTCCTGAAGTAGGAATCAATCATTCTTTAATTAGTTATTTATACACAGTCTAACCACCAATTGGTTAGAGTAAAAATTAAAATAAATATAAAACTAGTAGAAACTAAAATTGAGATTATGTAACAATAACATATGCTAAGACAGGAGATTCAACCAGCTGTGGACACTAGAAAAAAAGAAAAAAAAAAGAAAAAACATTAATAAGACTATTTTATTCTATGAAGTTTGGATTCAGTTAAAGGGCCACACCCAAGGACCTAGAAGGCCACATGTGGCCTCAAGGTCACAGGTTCCCCACCCCTGCTCAAGAAACTACTTTAGCAAAAATAAAACAAAACAAAACAACAACAACAATAAAACATGATCACCTTGCCAACCAGAGAGATATGGCAGCCATGGATAATAACAATTTATAACACAAATAAATTTCTAAAATCTTATGGAAGATTATCATAGAAGATTATGAGTTGAATTTTTTTTTTTTAATTATAGTGAGAAGTAGTGAAGGGAAACATGTTTATAGTAGACTTGTTTAGAAACTGCATTAAGGGCTACAAAAATGTGCATACCCTTTAATGCAGCAATAGCACTTCTAGGGCTATATCCCAAAGAGATCAAACAAATGGGAAAAGGACCCACGTGTACAAAAATATTCACAGCAGCTCTTTTTGTGGTGGCAAAGAATTGGAAATTGAGAGGTAGCCCATCAACTGGGGAATGGCTGAGCAAGTTGTGGTATATGAATGTAACAGAATACTAAATGATGAACAGGCTGACTTCAGAAAAACCTGGAAAGACTTATATGGTCTGATGCTGAGTGAAGTGAGCAGAACCAAGAGGACTTTGTACACAATAACAGCCACATTATGTGATGACTAATATTGTTAAACTGAACCCTTCTCAGCATTACAAGGATCTAAGACATCTCCAGAGGCCTCAGGATGGAAAATTCTGTCCACATCCAAAGAAAGAATTATGGAAGTCGAATCACTATCACTTATTTTTACCTTCTGTTGAGTTTTGTTTCATCTTTCTGATGGTTCCTCCTATTAGTTTTAATTTTTACTTACAACTTCACTAATGTGAAAATATGTTTAATGGGTATGTAAATGTAAAGCCTATATCAGATAGTGTGCCGTCTTGGGGAGGGTGGGGGGGGATGAAGGGGGAGAAAAATTTTCAACTCAAAAGCATATGGAAGTGATTGTTAATAAATCAAAATAAATTAATAAAATTAAAAAAAAGAAACTGCATTAAGTTCTCACCCTCAGAATACTTGAGGATGAAACTGTAAGGAGAATGAAAATGGACAAAAAATGAAAAAAAGATATTGTTTCCTATAAAGAATTCTTCTATCAGTCACAGTATTATCACACTTAGACAGTAATATCATAGTCCCTGGTATATTTCCTGAGGAAACAGAAATGTCTTTGAAGAAAATAAAGATGTGAAAAGCAGCTGAACTAGACCAAATATTCCCCAAAGAAGTGCATTTTGGAGGTGGGTGGGAGTAATTTTGATGGCATTGAGGGATCAGTTTTAAAGATACCTAAAAGAGAGAATACCAAATGCTTAGCAAAAAATTAGGGACTTCATTATTACAAAAAGTGGCAATCATGGAAATATCAAATACTGCCATTCCGTCTGTGTAATATTATTAGAACAATCTACACAAGTATCAAAGAAATCCTTGATGAAGGCATAAGCAGAGAGTAGATAGGCTTCTGCAAATGAGATTTCAGACAATAACTTGCAAGGTATAGATCAAGATCCCACGATATCTATTATCCATTGTGTATGAAAAAAGAAATTGTGTCAAAACAACATATTTAAGGTTCTCTTTTAGCAAGGTGTCCCCCATGCAGAGGTTAAGATCATAAAAGTTTTTTTTTTTAAAGATTCATCAGTAGAAGGGCCTGATGACACTCTGGTTATTCATGTCAAGTATAACATAAAACAATCAGAGACAAGCTTTTCAGAAGTGTTTGCCACTGTCAAAGAAGATGATTAGTACGGAGTCCAAATCAAAGAGGGATTCTTTATACATAGTCCTTGATATATTCTAGTATGCAGGTAATATTGTGTTGATTTTATTAAGCTCTGGAATACTACAAAGCCTTCTAGTTTAGATCTATAATCTCATTTCTCATAGGAAAAAACATGAACAATGCCTATTATCTGAAGTACAATATGCAATTGCAAAGACAGCCTGTAGAGTAGATCAATCAAAATATATATCTTGAAGAAAACTTAGCTGAATAATGAACTGGTCTAGCATTGAAAATGAAGAAGAAAACAGATGGCATTGCCTTTGGGAAATTGCACAGTGACTGTAATGACCACAAGCTTCTCTCTGAAACAAAGGTCAATCTTTTTAGAAATCAATATTCTTTTGGTGGTACTATATGGTTGTGAATCATGGAAGAGTATAATCTTCAAAGAATTAAGACTACATGTCTCATAAAGGACAATAGAAAGACACACGGTCAATGTCAAATGGATTTACCAATGTGGAATTGTACAAATGATGAGGCATAAAGGATAATGTCAAAAAAATGTATAATTGGAAAACTTATATAGTAAGAGCAAAGACTAACCAGTAAAGAACTAATTTATTCTGATGGTATCTATACAACATCAAGTGATTTAAAGTACTCATTGCTTCCACTCTTCTCCAGCGTACTGGATGGGCCTCACTATGGAATATGCATAGGGAGATATAGAGAAGAAATGAATGAGTTGTCGTCAATATCACTGGGTAGGGGGTACTTCAATCTAAATATATGCCAGGTTGTTCATTCATTTTTTTACCCACAACTCATTATTTTCTCCCAATCAGATTTTCTGGGGATAGAATAGTGGGATAGCATTGAGTAAAATCGACCAGATCCAAATCATTATGGACCTTCTCTGGGATTATCACTAAGCCAAGTCCTTCATAAAAGAGGCACTTTCTGATGTCTATGGACAGCATAATTGTTAAAAGTTTATTGATATATGCCCAGGCATGGTTAAGAATATTAATGACAACAGCCAACACATTCTCAGTGTCAAGGAATATGTTAACAAGGTGTCACAGTTCCCTAGGGATATAAGCAGTAGGGTATCTAAATTCCTTCTCCACTCTGGACACTGTACCTCTGTAGATCTGGGAAGACAGAGCCAGGAATCTCCAGTATCTGAGGATAAAATTGGTGCTGAGATTAAGGAAGGAGAGAGTGTTAAAGGAAAGGAACAGGCAGCAGCTGAACCTAGAAGGGCAGTAGCTGGAAACTGAGCTGAAAGTGGAAGGGCTGAATAGCCAGAGCTGAAGGGGCTTGGAAACTGTATAAAACACATTGACCCTTCTGTGAAATTGCCCTTATTTACTTAATTTTCAATTAATAGATATTTAGGGATCACTATATTACATGCTATAGTGCAGCAACTTTCTAGTCCATTAGAGACATAAACTGAAATGAGTAAACTATATTTTATTTTCCCATAGTGTCACAAATTTAAAGGTGAAAGAAATCAAAAAGGTTATTTTGCCTAACTCCCTAATTTGGCAGATGAGGAATATGAACCCCTCCATAGGTTATGTGACTTGCCCAAGGTCACACAGAGAACAAATGATGGAGCCAGGATTTAAACTTAAACCCCCTAACTTGAGTCCTTGTCTAACACAGTTTTTAAATGTCCATGGTATTTAGTAGATTATCTTGCATAAACACAGAAAATGTACATTAACTGATTACCTGATTATTAAATATATACACACACATACACATATATATGTATATATATGATCTACAAATTTGTCAATTGACATATATTACGATGGTAAAAAGTAGAATCAAGCCACTGTGCTTATTGCAAAGCAGACTAAAAGCCAAAGGGAAAAGTCTTCCAGGACTCTACTAAGAATAAAGTTAATAAGACCATGCTATACTTTAACCCAAACCTATCCAGAAAAAGCTTTTATGTATACTTGAATTTGTTTTCTACACCATAATTTACACTATTATACCATGATCTGAATTCCAAAGAAGACTGTGATATATAAATGAGCATGACAGAGCAGCCAGTGATGTCACCTTAACTTGAAAAATCCATTTGCATGTAGATTGTAGTCAAGTTAGAGGCACTTAAGAAAATGGTTTTATTTGTGTTGGACTCTATTTCTGCTTTCTGTGGCAATATCTGTCACTCAATGTACTCATTGGCCAAGCTCAATGTCCAATTCTCAGTCACTTTATTTCTTTAAGAGTTGGTTCTTTTGTTCTACTCAAGAATTTATTTATTGTACTTTCTGCTACTGGAGGGTTGTGATTCACAATGACTGAAGTTTTCTCCCTTTCAGAGACTTTAATTACATATATTGCTAAGAATCAGACTATCAACCATGTCTTCAGTAGCTTTTCTCCCCCTTGAGACACTTGTATATCCTACATCAATTTTACATCATAATAACAAAAGGTCTTTATTTGAAATCATTACTAATAATTGTCATTGTCAGGAATGAATAGATACTTTTTTGAATGATGACAGTACAGAGAAAAAGGTTATATGCTTCAGTATTCTGAAGACTGCAGAAGCTGATGTAATATGAACTTCCCTGAAAATTAAAAAAAAAAAATCATAGCCTTTTCTGTAAGCAGAGATTTCTCCTACTCCTTTTTCAGGGAAATGAGATCTGCCTGGACTGGAGAGGACAATGGGATATGCAGTATCCATTTTTCAGATGAAATGAAGCTTCATGTTTTCTGTGCCTCTTCCTGGATAATTGGGTATGTGAAGGAGAGTCCTCCTTTATCCAAATGGATGCTTTAATTTTTTTTTGTCTTAATATGCCAACAATACTATTTTCATAGGTTCTGTATTTCTAACTTCCTACTAAGGTTTGTTCAGGAAAAATGGGAGCTTGATGAATAGAAAGAGAAGAAACATATTCAAGGTTATTGAGAACCATGTAACATAATAAGGATGATTAACACATTTCTAGATTTTATTTTCTTCATCATTATTTTTTAAAGATATAAATTAGAGTGATAGAACAGAACTCATCATTTTTCCCACTGAATCTACTACTTTTCCTAACTTCCCCATTGTTTTTGTTTCTCATGCATGCAGTAGGATCTTGAAAAAAATTTTAAAACTCTATATGGTCCTTCATCTCTCACATCTACTCTTGAAAATTCACCTTCAGTCTCATTTCCCATTTATTTCTCTTGCACAATGTCTACTGAATTAAGCCTTTCCTCTTCTTTCTTTACTTTACTATTGTCTCCTCATTCTGGGCTCACATCAGCATGTCTGTATTACATCAATAGCCTATAAAATATCTTCCAGCCTCCACTTCCTACCCTTCCTCCAAATCCCAAACACTACTGTTCTATCAACAGTTATGAAAACCTTTATTTTCATCATATAGAAGAATCTAAGTCTCTTTGTTGTGTCAAGATGAAAGACAGACTGCCCAGGTTGATATTTGATACTACTCAACATCTTCTGCACCAGTACGCTCTCTTCTTTCTGGGTTTTCAAGTCACTTGTCTCTCAAGTCACGGTTCTCTTCCTTTCTGTCTGACCTCTCATTCTCCTTTGCTAGCTCTTCAGCATGTCAAATCCACTGACAGTGAGTATTCTTCAAGGCTCTTTTCTAGTCTTAGTTTTCTTTTTGCTTTGCACTATCATTTTGTTGATCTGATGTAATCCAATTATCATGTTTATGCAGGTGATCCTCAGCTTTATATATGCAGCTCTAGTTTTTCTCTGGAGCTGTGGTCATGTATCTCCAAACGCCTTTTACTCGTTCCAAACTAAATGTTCCACAGGAATCTCCAACACAGCATGTTAAAAACAAGAACTCATCTATCCCCTCAAATGTTTTTCTACTCCCAAGCTTCCCTATTCATGTCAAGAGCACAACCAGCCTCTCAGTCACATATATAAGGTAAGTCACTTTCACTGCCCACATATCAAAACTGTTGGCAGATCTTATAGCTATTTTCACAATATGTCACAAATGCCCCTCTTCCATCCATTTACATAGCCACAACACTAGTTAATGCCATTGCCAGTTCTAACCTGGACTACCATAATAGCCTAAATTGTCTCCCTGACTCATCTCTTCCCACTATAAACCATCTTCCACTCAGCTGCCAAGGTGCTTATTCTAAAGCAGGAGTCCACAAATAAATATACAAAGACAGGGTGCAGGTATGATATGGACCTTGGGCTATAGTTTGCCAATCTGTTTCAAAGCATAGGTCTGGCCATGTCACCCCTACACCCCTGCTCAATGAGCTCCAGTAGCTCCCTATTATATCCAGAATCAAAGATAAAGAGCTCCACCTGACATTTAAAGCTTTCACAACCTTGTTCCACCCTACCTTTGCTGTATTCCCATATTTTACTCTGCTCCATATACCCTGCAATCCAGTTACACTGACTTAACTGCTGCTCCCCAAACGTGGCACTCCACATCTTTGTGCCCTTGTACTGACTATCTTCTGTGCCTGGATTTCTCTGCCTCCTTCACAGTAGGGTCTTAGTTTCCCTTCACCTCCATTAAGTCTGCCTTCAATAGGAAAACCCTTCTTTCATCACCTTTATTGAGGCTGTCCCAAAAGTCTTAGTGCACTTTTAGGCTTTAATAGTTTAAAATTTTACTAAGGCTTAAAGCTTTCATAGCTTAAAATTGCACTAAGGTTTTTGGGACACCCTTTATAATTACATACCTAGTTATTTACATCTTGTTTCCCCCATTTGAATGTAGTGTCCTTGAGAGCAGGTACACTTTTTTTTGGTCTTTTTGTCTCCATTTCTCAGCATTGACACATGGTAAGCAATTAACAAATTCTTATGGACTTATTCTCATTCAACATCCTCCATCAATTATACCTTTTCTACCTCACTTTCACCACCATGGTACATATACACTCTGTCCCCCCAAATCTCCTTACCCATTATTCCATTCCAAGATGTTTATTTCTGTTTCCTTGCCTTTGCAATAACTATTTTCCTTGATACCCTATAGGTGAATAATGTATACTTTTTAATTATTCAGGGTGCACTAGGATGTTCATAGATTTGGCAGAGGGACTAGAATCTAGATTCAAACCCTGCCCCTTTTCCAAAACTAGTGCTCAATTCATTTGCAATCCAAATTACATTATTAGATGACAAGTAGTAGCTCTGTATCTTTAGGACTAAGGGTACAAAGACGATAAATGACATAGTCCCTGCCTACCAGGAACTTTACAAAGGAAATGCACGTATGAAGAAAGATAGTACTAAACCTGGGGTTAAATCATGCCTATGACACACACTATGATCTTTACCAGGCAAGTTACATCTTCTTGGTGCCTCCAGCCTCCCTTACGAATTGCAGAACAGTTGGGGATCTCTATCTTTGCAGGGAATTTCCTCACTAGGAACTCTGTGAAATCATGGTTTTGGACAAAAGATTTGATAAACTAGAGACTACTCAATAGGAAGCCCTTAAGATTTCTGAAGTCTCATACTATGTCACAAAATTTAATGGAAGTGGTGTCTGCAAAATGTTCAAAGAATCCCCGTACTTGTCTAAGTTGGATCATAACATTTCTTAAATACAGAGTGGCTTCTGCCTTCATCACAATTTTAATAATAGAGAATGTTAATGTTTGAAATTGTAGGAAAGTCTATTGACATTCTATCTAGTTCATTTGCATATTCCTAATTTTGGTGATGGTAAATAATGGTGAATTTAAGAACTGTGACAAAGTTCTGCATAGACTTAGTATGACTTATGGCTCCTCAATTCTAAGCAGCAAAATTTATTTATAGTTGAGATTTTTCCATAGGCAAACTTCGAGTTATTTCATAGGATCATGGGAAGTAGAGCTCAAAGAGATTTTAGAGATCATTTATTTCAGGGTCCAATGTCACTATTTCACAAAGGAGGAAACTGAAAGTCCACAGAAGTCATATGATTTTTTCTAGGTCACACAGGTATTAGATCTGAGATTCCAATTCATATCTTTTGACTGGACCATTTGATAAAGGGTATTGGTAAATTAGAGAGTATACAGAAGAGGACAATGAGGATGGTAAAGGGTGTGTAGTTCATAGTATAACTGGATTAATTGAAGTAGTATAAAATGTTTAGGCTGGAAAAAAGATTCGGGGCCCCTTACTGTCTTCTCCGACTCTTCACCCTTCCCTTTTTCACCCCTTCCATCCCTTCCTTTTCCCCCTCCCTTTCCCTCCCCTCCCTCATCCCCATCCTTTCTCCTTCTTCCCTTCCCCGGTCTAGACGATGCCGTGGTGGAGACGGCCGAGGAGGCCACAGAGCCCGCCGAGGCGGACATCACGGGGCTGTGCCGGGACGTGTTCTCCAAAATGGCCACGTACCTAACCGGTTAGCTGACAGCCACCAGTGAAGACTATAAACTTCTGGAAAATATGAACAAACTGACTAGCTTGAAGTATCTAGAAATGAAAGATATTGCAGTAAACATAAGTAGAAACCTAAAGGACTTAAACCAGAAATATGCAGCACTTCAGCCTTATCTGGATCACATCACTTTAATTGAGGAGCAAGCAGCAGCTCTTAAGCAGGCAACTTACAAGTTGGATACATATTCAAAGAAACTAGAAGCAGAGTACAAGAGGTTAGAGAGGCGATGAAAAAATTCCTTAGCACAAAGACTTTGCAAGAATGTTTCCTAAGAGCTGAAATAAGTGGGATGGAACTTATCACTATGCTTCAGTTTCTAAAAGGAAGCGGTGCTGCTGATCCAATGAGAATCCCAGCCCTCACCTCTGGTTGGATGTTTAACTTTGACCACCCCTTGATGTTTTCTGAACTGTAGCCCTTGGAACCTCATCTTATCGTGTGCTTCATTGTGCCCTGGACCAAGGCTCAGAAATCAGGATCAACCACATCGGGAGCAGACACAAAGGAGAGGCTCTCGTCTCCCTGCCTCCTCCCTTCTTCCCTCTCCCCTAGGCCTCCCTCCCACCCCATTCATAACCTGTTCCTCAACTTAAATAATAAATGCCAACTTAAGCAAAAAAAAAAGAGAGAGATTTGGGGTGGATGGCAGATAGCTTCTACTAGTACTGGAAGGGCTACTGTGAGGAAAAGGCACCTGCACAAGTTGTTCTGGGGGGGCAGAAATGGGAATATAGGTAGAAATTACAAAGAGGCAAACTGAGGCTTGGTGGTACAAGGAACTTTGTAACACTTAGTGCTGCTAACCAAACATACAATGTGCTATCCCAGGAAGTGGTTGGCTCCCCTCACTGGAAGTCTTCAAGCACAGTCTGGATAACCCCTTATTGGGTATGTTTCAGTCAAGCTCTTTTCTTTAGAATGGGTTGGACTAGATGGCCCCGTCTTACCTTCCAAATATAAAAATGCGTCAATCTGTAATTATAAATACAGTGCTTTTCCCACTATGCCATGCTCCCTTCCTCATCATCCTCATCTTATGTATTTCTCAAAACCAGTAAATTATCATTTTATACCTCCCCCCAATCTTTTGAAGGTACCCACTCATCTCCTCTGACTCTCCACGCCCTTTCTTACAGCCTGAACAGGTGATAGTATGCAGGTCTTAGGGTAAGTAAATTTAAGTACATTGTTATTTTCCCCCCTTCCACAAGAGCGGAGTGAGCCATGATGCACTGCAAGGTGGCACATTCTTTTACTTGAATGAATTCACATGCTTGGTTGCATAAATGAGAGCAAGATGATGGTGTGCATGTAGAGAAAATATTAAGCACTTAAAAAGTGCTATTTTGAGAAGCACAAAATATGAACTACTAGTCACTGTTGCGTATCCATGAATTTGTTTATGAACACTTGAGCTCCTCTGTTTATGCTCTCTTTCAGGATTTAGTCTGGAGTCAAACCTTTGCATTAGCAGATTTTTTGAGTTGCACTGCTGACCAGGGGTGATGACTTTGGTCTCAGTCTCTACAGTTCCTTGGGGACAATTTCCCTTCGTAACATTTTTCATATGATTCTAATTTTCTGACTTGCTTCCTGACTGACTTACTCATTGACACACAAAATCTGACCACGATCTCTCACGACTCACACCAAAGAAAAAAGTGCATTTAGATGGAGACCATGGTGCTGTCACACAGCTGGGAAAGCGACCATTCATTTAGCTCCAGTATATTGGCCCAAGCTGTGAAAGTTTCCTGCTAGCTCAGCAGTGGGGGTTTTGTCATTTTTGCCTGCCCGCTCTTGATCTTAAGCCTAATACGTACAATCAGTCTGGCAAAGAGAAGTGGAACACCAGGAAGAAAGAGAGTAAGCACCAGTTTTGAAATACAGAGTTGGAAGAGAAAAGGAGGTCAAATGAGTGTGCAGCCTCATGGACACCAACTATTCTAAACATGCGTATGTCCATTTAATAGATATTGCTTGCCATCTTATTCTTTTGTTTGTTTGTTTCTGTGACTAACTTTGGATGGCACTTATAGATATTAAGTTGCTACTGGTGTTTGAACAGCTTTTGAGGTACTGCACTGAGCTTCTCATCTTCCCTTACCTGAGAATTCTTCCGGAGAAAATATGTGAAATGATAGATTTTGTGGTTTACTTTCCTTAATGAACTCTTTTCTAATCTGCTACACAATATCAAACTGTGCTAGCCACCCCCCCACCACCATATACAGGTTCCCCCACCCCACCTTTTTTAATCCTTCTATCTTTTTCTCTTGACTTCATTCTTTTCAAACCACAAGCTTTCTGCCTTTCTTTACTTGTAGGTCTCAGAATCTTAGCTCCAATCTTTGTGAATTGTCTGTAGAATAAGGACATAAGGAGGCAGAAATGATGGAGAAAGATGAGGGAAGTGAATTTTATAGGAAGGAGACAAAACAACAACAAAATATTAGCATGGACAGCACTGATTCTGTCCTGCAGGACTTAATGCATTTAAGAGCTGGATAGGTGTTACACAAGATATTTATCACTACTTAAAACATACACCAAGTATATCCAATTAGTCATGGACCATGTGAAAGTGGAAATCCTTTATGGCAATCATCAGACTTTCACTTTTTTTCTCCCAAAAGAACTATTCCTTTTCATTCTAAAAGACTTAATAAAGTAGACTTATTATTAAATGTTAAAGAAAATGTTTACAGATATTTCTAATGTGTATAATGAGATATTAAGGCTAAACTCTTTAGTAAATATAATTAACAAATCAAAATCTGTGGTACTGGATAGAGAATCTATTCCTTCTACTTTATAAGATGAAGTAATGTAAAAAGGGTCATCTTGTCATTATTGGAAATGATAAATACTTTTTTTGTAATTAATGGAATCTGATTAAAAATTAATACCATTATTAGGAAAATAATGAATTGACTGGAAAACAGAAATTATTAGCACTTTGAATATCTTGTTTACCAAAATTAGTGCTAGATTTAATGGAAATAAATTTATTATTTACATAATCTAGAGGTGACAGACAAGAACATGCAGTTGGGAACAGAGTAAGAAAAATTGTTACTTTAATCCAAAACATTCTACAAATCAATCAACACAACAAATTATCAGTGTGATAATATATTCAACACATTTGACATTTACATTAATTGGAGGTAATGAAGAAAATATTTTTTGTTTGTTGGATGAAGTTAAATAGGCTGGAAATGCATATGAATAAAACATCGTTATTACCCTCACTATACACCTGTTCAGATTTCTATTGACAATTTGATATTTTTATTAAAGGCTGTATGGAAATCCAACACGCACAAATGACAATTTTTTTTTTACACTCATAGGATAAAAGCAAACAAGCCGTGTTCTGTGCATGGGTCTCTTAAACCACAGAGCTATGACAAGTGTTTAACTAGCCCCCAAATACTGCCACTTAGTCATGACTTCTGGTTTGATAAATTATTTACACTTTGGTAGGTATGAGGCTGGTGGAAAATGCTTTTCTTAGCTGCTTGATCGACAGTATAATTATACTGTGTTTTTGTTTTAAGCACTGTTATGCAGAATTGTAATGCCATAAAAAGTAAATAGGAATTTTATGAGCTTTTAACTTTGACAAGGTCATGCAGAAACATACCAAAGAGATGTCACAAAAAGCCCTAGCCATCATTAACTGTGTCCTATAAGTGATGTTCTACCTCTAAACTCGGAGTTAGAATCTATAACCATCACTATCTGTATTTTCGAAAGTCATGTCAGTATAGTAGAACCTGTGCAAACAGCATGTCTGTGCAGAGTTATGTTTTAACTTTTTTTTTCATAGATGTTTTCTGATTCAGAGGCTGAACTGACAAAAGGGAAATGGTTTGAGCCTAGATGGTGATAGGCTCAGCTTCAAGCAGACATTTTAGCCATTTCTAAGCATGTATCTAGAGAGATAATTCCCTTCTTTTTCACTTCCTCTTAGAAATTTCCCATCATTCTACATTTACCAGACAATGTTCAATTTGAGCAGATAGTATTCTGGGAAAGTGTCATTTGTTTGGGAAAATAATGCTTATAAACTTAGAAATAGAAAACTTCTAAAGGAGAGAGATCTTATTAGTGTGCTTACATCTCTCCTCCCCCAAATTTGCCTTAGTACAAATGCCTACTCTTCTAAAAACTGCTGCGGAATCTTTAAAGTATATTGAACAGATGGGGTTTTAAGGTCTCTTCCAAAAGGTCCATAGACAATGCCAAACTCAATTTATCACACTTGGCAGAAATAAAGTGATGAATCAAACCAGCTGGGATTTGAACCCTTGGTTCTGGGGGATTCTTGCTTAAAAAAAAGTGTTTATGATACTATTAGCCAACAATCTTTTAGTATTTTAGTATTTGCAAAGCACTTTATAACATTATTTCATTTTATTGTCACAATAAATATTTGAGGTGTTAATAATTTCCCCATTTTACAGATGAGGTAACTGAGGCTAAGACAGTTGATTGACTTGCCCAGGATTACATAGCTAGTAACTCATAGGATTCTAATTCAGGCTTTCCTGACTCCAAATGGAATGCTCTGTCCACTGCACGATATTCACATTGGGAAGCCTAAGACCACATGTCCTTATCTTTCACATTTTGTTTTCCAGTTTTTTTTGATGTGGTTGCTCATAACCTACAGCTCTAAAACTACTGAATCTCTCATCTTCTCTAAGGATTCAGCCCATGTTTCTGGATCTTTGGTTCCAGGCTTGTTTTCATTAACAAACAAGAGGAACATATTACTGTTTGCTTTTTTGAATTCTACCCAAGCTTTGCTATTGTGACAACACATTTTTTATCTCTCCAAAGTCATTCACTTTCACAGTTATTCTCTATGACCATTATTAGCAAATGAAGAACAGAGCAATATGTACTGATGGTAGTATTGGCAGGGCAAAAATGTCACTTCAGGCTTCTCTGTCTCCCAGTATTACAAATACTGCCCATCTTGAATCTGAATGAGTGATTGTCCAACAGTCATTCTTTTAATCCATTCATATTGGAATAAGATTGTTCTGAATAAGGACCTCCTCCATATTTTCTACTCAGAATATTCATTGCAAGATGCCTGGAAAAGACTTTTTCAACTCAATAAATGCAAGGTAGAAAACTGTGGTCCTTTAAATATGAATCACATCCAAGATATTGACAATTCCGTTGGCCCATTTGCTTCACCAAAGGGAAAAAAAAAATACTGGGAAGCAAAATTTAGATAATGACCATGCTGGAAACTTCATGAGCTATCATGTATTACATATAGAGTCATGTGGGGCTTATAATGCCATTAAAAATATCAAATGTGCAAGGTAAGTAGCTTACACCAAATGGCTGAAAAATATGTTTGGCTATAAAAAATGTTAACTGTAACTATGGAAGACTAAGTATATCAAACAGCTTAACAGTATATACCTGAAAATTTCAACTTTGCAACAAGAACTGGACCTTTACCTTAAATAGGTAAGGTAGAATGATCTACCCAAGGGCTAACTGGGAGACATGGGTTAGGATGGAGTAAAAAATGATGGCTCACATGGGTGTGCTTGTATGCAATGTTTAATCCTATATGTGTCTACAAAAATCAACAAAGTTGAACTGAGCTCTGAATATGCTTTAGACTAATCCTTCAATGCCTAGTGAAATATATTTGTCCTGGAAGTTTATATCATAAAAGACCAAGTTACTCTGCATCTTTAGGGCTGCTACTACAATGGAGGACAAAAGCTAACTTCTCTCTATATAAATATAACTGACAGTAAAAAAAAATCACTTATGTAATATTTAACTATATAAGTAGAAAAAAAAAAGAAGGCTTTTCTGGAATTTGATTTTCTAAAGGAGTATAGTTATCAGATCATTTACACACCTCAATTATCCCCTTCTTGTACTAGTACAATAGGTAGATTTCAAGGCTTCCTTATGTTACGGCACAGGGAAGAGAGAATCCCCATTTCCTTTCATGAAACCCTCCTAGGACCCTTCTGATTGCCAAAAGTAGACATATTCAACAAAATACTCTTTCAAAATTCTCCAGCCAGCACTTCATTTCTCATCAGCTATACTGCTCAGATCTGACCATAATGCCTTCCCAACAAGTATCTTTTCTCTCCCTCTTCAGATTCTTTGTGTGTATGCTCTTCTCTCACTAGATTCTATGCTCTTTAAGGGAACGGACTGTATTTCTTTTCTTATTTGTATCCTTAGTGCTGAACACAACTGTATTTCACTATCATTGGTTTTCTTTAATATCCTTCATGCATTTAGACACATTATTCTGAGAAGTCCGTTGAAGCCATCAGTTTGCCAAAGGGATCAATTACAAAGAAAAAGGTTAAAAAGTCCTAATCAAAGAGAAGTGGCTTTGTTAAGGATTGTTATTATGAATTCATCTAATAAGTAATGAATTTTTTAATTGAATTACGATTTATGTATTGTTTTGTGTAAAATTATATTCTCACATTTGTTTGATTTAAAGTTAATTTCTTATAATTATATCTACTAAAAGACATTATTTAAATCAAAACAGGAGAATCTGACCCAAGTCGATTTAATTACTTGACCATATTTTCTACATGGTAAGCCTCTTGAAGTCAGAGATTAGGTCTTATTTTCCTTTCTATTTCCCTCACTGCCTTGAATCATACTTTGATTATAAAGATATTTAATAAATATTTGTAAAACATTGAATAAATTATTCCTTAAAACATCTCTATTCTTAACATGTGTGGAAAAAAATACTCAAAGCACTTCTATAGAGTACATTTTAAATATAACTTCTTGTCATATGGGATTATATGACCTGCCCAAGATAAGAATATCAAAATAAATATCTGAGAAGGATCCTAAGTATGATGACCACCAGTTCTTTAATTATTTTATCATAAATAGTATTCAGTTTAGGTCATTTGCCTTTATAGATTCATCAAAATAAGAGATTCATCAAAATAAAGATTTCCAATACAACTGGAGGCAAAACCAGAAGCAATATGGTCATTTGAGTATGCTACAAATAACCAAGACAGAATAAAGGAAATAAACAGGCTAGTCAACAAATATTTATTAAGTATCTACAATGGACCTGGCTCCAAGACCAAATACTCCTTCAAAAGTTTCCATTTAATGAGGGCTTATAAATGCAACCAACTCTTTATTTCTCACCACTTGTACCCTTTGGATTCAACTCTACCAACATCATACCCCCCCATGCCAGGTACTCTCCCTCCTTCCTCTTTAGATTCTTTTTGTATGTTGTCTTTCCCCTTTAAATTATGAGCACTTTAAAAGAAATTATTGTCTTTTTTAAAAAATTTGTATTCTCAGAACTTAGCACAATACCTGGTATATAGTAGGTACTTAATAAATGTTTATTGTAGTATATTATAAATAATGATAAATGTTTTATCACTGGTATCCTTTGTAATTCTCTGTCTTTTAGCTTTTACATTTTAAAATATTATACTAAGAAGAGGTCCACAAGCTAAATTAGTTTGCAAAAGTAAACTATGACAGACAAAACATTTTAGAATCTCTAGGAGAACAGGCTATTTTAATGACAGTTAATGAATTTATCTAAAAAGGAATGAATCGTGGATAGCTGTGGAGGTTTCAGACTTCTAAACCCACAAATACCAAAGACAACTTAGAAGGTCAGTAGGAAAAGTCCGTTGGACCTGGATGAGAGGACCATAGTCCAGCCCAAACCCTGGTATAGACCTGGGGTGGTGACTTCAGCTGATTCTAGAACTCTTGGCCCATAGAGAGTAAGGGGAATGAGGGACTGATCTGAGGGGGAATGCAGGGATCTCTTTTGGGTCATTGATGGAGGATTCTCTTGCTTTGCCCAGGTCATAGTCCTGGATGGTGGTCCTGGCATGAGGGGGAGCATTGGCATGGTGCAGCTTGTGGCTGTGGTGAAGAGAAAATCCTCCTCACAGTTGCAAGACAGAAAAGAGTGCTTGTAGTCACTCATAGACTAGAGCACAGGTCAGGAAAGGAACGAACACTTCCCCTTTGAAAATAACACCTTGGAAGAACTGAAAATTTACAGGTCCCTAGAAGTACCCCTGAAAACATCTGCACAAAATCCACTAAGCTTGGGACAGTACACCCTTCACACTGGAAGCAGAGCCCTACCTACCTCAACAAAGACTTTAAAAGTCAAGTAATAGGCTGGGAACATGAGTAAACAGCATGAAAAAACTCAGACTACAGGATCTTACTTTGGTGAAAAAGAAGACCAAAATATACAAACAGAAGCAGGCAACAAACTCAAAGCTCCTACATGCAAAGCTTGTAAGAAAAATATGAATTGGTCTCAGGCCATGGAAAAGCTCAAAAAAGGATTTTGAAAAGCTTATAAGAAAAGTACAGGAAAAATTGGGAAGAGAAATGAGAGTGGTGCAAGAAAATCATGAAAAAACAAGTCAACAGCTTGCTAAAGGAGACCCCCCAAAAAATACTTAACTCAAATGACAAAGGAGGTCCAAAAGACAATGAGGAGAGGAATGCTTTAAAGAGCAGAATTGGCCAAATAGAAAAGGAGGTCCAAAAGCTCACTGAAGAAAATAATTCCATAAAAATTAGAATGGAACAAATGGAAGCTAATGACTCTTTGAGAAATAAAGAAAGTATAAAACAAGACCAAAAGAATGAAAAAATAGAAGACTATGTGAACTATCTCATTGGAAAAACAACTAACCTGGAAAATAGATCCAGGAGAGATAATTTAAAAATTATTGTACTACCTTAAATCTATGATCAAAAAAAAGAGCTGAGACATCATCTTTCAAGAAATTATCAATTATGCCCTTATATTCTGGAACCAGAGGGTAAAATAGAAATGGAAAGAATCCACCAATCACCTCCTGAAAGAGATCCCAAAAGGAAAATTCCTAGGAATATTGTAGCCAAATTCCAGAGTTCTCAGGTTAAGAAGAGAATATTGTAAGCATTCAGAAAGCAACAATTCAAGTATTGTGGAAACACAATCAGGATAACACAAGATTTAGCAGCTTCTACATTAAGGGATCAGAGGGCTTGGAACATGATATTCTGGAGGTCAAAGAAGCTAGGATTAAAACCAAGAATCAATCACCTACCCAGAAAAATTGAGTATAATCCTTCAGGGGGAAAATGGACATTCAATGAAATAGAGGACTTTCAAGCATTCTTGATGAAAAGACCAGTGTCAAATAGAAAATTTGACTTTCAAATACAAGACTCAAGAGAAGCATGAAAAGGCAAATAGGAAAGAGAAATCACAAGGGACTTATTAAAATTGAACTGTTAACATTACTACATGGAAAGATGATATTTGTAACTCATGAGACCTTTCTCAGTATTAGGGTAGTGGGTAGTTGGAGGAAATACACACACACACAGGTCACAGGGTGAGTTGAATATGAAGGGATGATATCTAAAAAATAAAATTAAGGGGTGAGAGAGGATAGTACTGGGAGAAGGAGAAAAGGAGAGGTAGAATGAGGTAAATTATCTCACATAAAAGAGTCAAGAGAAAGCTTTTACAGTAGGGGGGAAGAGGAGGGGAGATGAGAGGGAATGAGAGAATTTTACTCTCATCAGATTTGGCTTAAGGAAGTTATAACATGAACACTCAATTGGGTATGGAAATATTTCTCACCCTATAGGAAAGTAGGGGGGAAGGGGATAAGAAATGGGGGATGATAGAAGAAAGAGCAGATTGTGGGAGGGATAATCAGAAGCAAACACTTTTGAGGAAGAACAGGGTCAAAGGAGATAATAAGTTAAATGGTAGGCAGGATAGGATGGAGGAAAACAGTTTTTCACAACATGACTCTTATGGAAGTGTTTTGCATGACTACACATGTATAATCTATACTGAATCACTTGCCTTCTCAATGAGGGTGGGTGGGGAGGGAGGAAGGCAAAGAATTGGAACCCAAATTTTTAAAAACAAATGTCAAAAGTTGTTTTTACAAGCAACTGGGAAATAAGATATGCAGGCAATGAAGTATAGAAATCTATCCTGCCCTACAGGAAAATAGAAGAGGAAGGGGATGAGAGAAGAGGAGTGTGATAGAAGGGAGGGCAGATTGGGGGAAGAAGTATTTAGAATCCATTTTGCCTTGTGGTGGGGGAGGGGAAAATGGGGAGAAAACTTGGAACTCAAAATCGTGTGGAGGTGAATACTGAAAACTAAAAATAAATTAATTTTAAAAAAGAATGAGCATTTTGTAAAGCAAATTACAATTTATAAATTATCTTATGTAAAATTAGATTTTTATACTTGTTAAGTGCTAAGAATATAAAGAAAGACAAAAGATAGTCCCTACTCTAAAAGAGTTTACAATCTAATGTGGAAGATGAATGCAAACGACTATACACAAACAAGACATATTTAGGAGTTTGATGTATAAATCAGAAATTTATTAGGGAGACAAGCAACAATAATGAACTTAAGATGTCAATTATCCAGAAATCTGATGCAGATCTCTCTGCTTCCCCCAAGACAACAGCTTATAAAATTTCCTGTACCTACTTCTCACTTTAATAAACTAAGGCCACAGAGTAAGCAGGTCCTAGAGAACAAATAGGGTTTTGAGAGAGATCTTCCTAGACTGTGGTGTGCATTGAATTACAAAGGAGAAGTTCCTCACCTAACAAGCAGATATAATTACAAACTAAAAGAGTTGGCCAATGTTGATGTACAGTAGATCCTACCACAGGTGTGACTTGAATATAAAGGATTCTTTTTTCCCCCCATACATAACAAAGAGTTGTAGAGAAGTGATATGCTACCTATCATTCCCTCGACCTTATGAAAAACAACCACTGAAGTAACTTCCTGCTTTTTCAGACCTGAGATTCTTCACTCTGTGGTGGCTTCACTTGCTACCATCAGAGAAAAATTGAGACAAAAGAAGTCATTAACATTAAATTCAAATGAACCAGGATAAAAAAAAGAGCATATAGTAGTGCACTTCTTTGAAACTGCATTTGGTAAGCCAATTATTTTATAATATTTGTGATGTGTCAGTCATTTATTTTGTCTCAGATACTTCAGGATGGCTGCATAAATCACCCAAGACACTCTGCAACAATAATTTCTCAGACAAAATAGTGAAAACAATGGTGGGAGGTGAGCATAAGGTAATCCACCTTAGAATCTATGATACATGAGGAGAAGAAACCGAGATACAGTCTATCATACACTTCAATTTTGAGAAGAGTCAATTTTGAAGAGTTCTGAGAGAGACTAATTAGGACCATATGGAGTAAATTCTATGGGCAACTTTTAACAATGAGAGCTATCCAGAAGTGAAATAGAGGATGAGAAAGTAATGAATGGCTTCTCCCTCACCAGAAGTCATTAGCCAAAAGATGGGAAAGACTAGTTAGGATCACATGGAATAAAATTCTATGGGCAAGTTAGACTAGTTAGGATTACATGGAGTAAAAGTCTATAGGCAAGTTTTGAAGAATAAAATTCTTAAGAAACAAAGAAAAATTATCCCAAAAAAGAAAGAAAAGGGGGATTTAATTAAAGAGACCAACATGGATATTCATGAAACTTATCAACCAGCTTTGATATTAAAATAAATATAACATAAATGGGAGGAAATACAGGTAAAAGAGGATGAAACCCAAAGAATCGAATAGTATTATTGGAATGGCTTCAGTAGCATTGAAACTCAAAATAATCTACATTTGGCTAGAGAAGATAAAGATAAACAAAAAGCCTTTAAATTTAGAATGAGGGAAAAGAACAGATAGGATTGGTTAAATGAAGCAATGATAACAGACACTGGAGAGAAGACAGAACTGATTAGTGCTTATTTTCTTTTCTCATTCAAAGAGAATTAATTTTAGTTTGGAAAGTTCAAAATAATTCTAATACAGAATTATCTCTACCTCCCATCCCCAAAAGGAAATAGTTTGAGAGTATTTTCCTTGCCTTGATAATCATTAGGTCCTGGCAAAGTACTTTCCAGGATACTGGGAGATGTGACTGTTGAGCTACCATTAGAGTTCTGTAGTAAATGAAGAGATGCCAATGAGAATGTTCACATTACAGATGACTGACTTGACTTCAATTATGGACATAGTAAAAGGATATAATATTAAAAGAATATTTAGTGGGGCAGCTGCTTCCCGAGATTCCAGCCCACAGACTGAGGGGGAATCCAGTGGCTGATCAGAGAGGGACTGCAGGGATCTCTTGGACAATTCTGAGGCAGGAATCTCTTGCTTTGTCCCTGTTTGGATCTGGGTCACAGTTCCAGGTGGCGGTGCTGGGGTGAGAAGGAATGCTGGCGTGGTAGAGCTTGGAGTGGCTGTGGAGAGGAACCCTTCTTCACAGTTACAGGACAGAAAGGAATACTTGTGGTCATAGGCCAGGAAAGGAGTAAACACCTTGTCCCTTATCATACCACCTTAGAAGAACTGAAAATTTATAGGTCCCTACAAGTATCTCTGAAAACAGCTATACAAACCCCTGAAGCTTGGGACAATACATTCTCTACATTGGAAGCAGACTCTTACCTTAACAAAGAGTTTAAAACTCAAGTAATTGGCCAGGATCATGAGCAAGCAGTGCAAAAAGAGTCAGACTATATATCTTACTTTGGTGAAAAGAAGATCAAAATATACAACCAGAAGAAGACAACAAAGTCAAAGCTCCTACATCCAAAGCCTCCAAGAAAAATATGAATCAGTCCCAGGCCTTGGAAGAGCTCAAAAGGGATTTTGAGAAGCAAGTAAGAGAAGTAGAGGAAAAACTGAGAGTAATGCAAGAAAATCATGAAAAACAGCCTGCTAAAGGAGACCCAAAAAAATACTGAAGAAAATAACACCTAACTAGCCTAACCCAAATGGCAAAAGAGGTCCAAAAAGCCAATGAGGAGAAGAATGCCCTAAAAAGAAAAATTGGCCAAATGGAAAAGGAAGTCCAAAAGATTACTGAAGAAAATACTTCCTTAAAAATTAGAATAGAGCAATTGGAAGATAGTGACTTTATGAGAAATCAAGACACAGTAGAACAAATCCAAAAGAATGAAAAATTAGAAAACAATGTGAAATATCTCATTGGAAAAACAACTGACCTGGAAAATAGATCCAGGAGAGAGAATTTAAAAATTATTGGACTATCTGAAAGCCATGATCAAAAAAAGCCTAGACATCATCTTTCAAGAAATTATCAAGGAAAACTGCCCTGATATATTAGAACCAGAGGGCAAAATAGAAATTGAAAGAATCCACAGATCTCCTCCTGAAAGAGATCCCCAAAGGAAAACTCCTAGGAATATTGTAGCCAAATTCCAGAGTTCCCAGGTCAAGGAGAAAATATTACAAGCTGCCAGAAGGAAACAGTTCAAGTACTGTGGAAACACAATCAGGATAACACAAGATTTAGCAGCTTCTACATTAAAGGACCGCAGGGCATGGAATATAATATTCCAGAGGGCAAAGGAGATAGGATTACAACCAAGAATCACCTACCCAGCAAAACTGAGTATAATCCTTCAGGGGAAAAAATGGTCATTCAGTGAAATAGAGGACTTTCAAGCATTCTTGATGAAAAGACCAGAGCTGAATAGAAAATTTGACTTTCAAATACAGGACTCAAGTGGAACATGAAGAGGTAAACAGGAAAGAGAAATCATAAGAGACTTATTAAGATTGAACTGTTTACATTCCTGCATGGAAAGATGATATTTATAACTCATGAGACCTTTGTCAGTATTAGGGTAGTTGGAGGAAAAAAATTATATGTATGTATATGTAGATAGATAGATAGAGGGCACAGGGTGAGTTGAAGATTAAGGGGTCATATCTGGAGAATAAAATTAAGGGATGAGAGAGGATTATACTCGGAGAAGAAGAAAGGGAGAGGTAGAATGGGGTAAAATCTCACAAAAAAAACAGAAAAGAAAAGTCTCTTACAGTGGAGGGGAAACAGGGGAAGGTGAGAGGAATGAGTGAATCTTATTCTCATAGGATTTGGCTTAAGGAGGGAATAATAACACATTCAATTGGGTATGGAAATCTGTCTTACCCTACAGGAAAATAGGGGGAGAAGGGGACAAGAAGCAGGGGATGATAGAGAGGAGGGCAGATTGAGAAAGGGAATAATCAGAAGTCAATACTTCTGATGAGGGACATGGTCAAAAGAAAGAATAGAATAAATGGGAAGGCAGGATAGGATTAATGGAAATAGAGTTAGTTTTTACAACATGTCTACTATGGACATGTTTTACGTAACTGCACATGTACAACGTATATTGAGTTGCTTGCCTTTTCAATGAGGGTGGGTGGGGAGGGAGGAAGAGAGAAAATTTGAAACCTAAAGTCTTAAAAACATATGTTTAAAAAAATGTTTTCATATACTACTGGGAAATAAGAAATACAGGAAATGGGGTACAGAAGTCTGTTCTGCCCTACAGGAAAATAGAAGGGGAAGGGGATAAGAGAAGGGGAGAGAGATAGAAGAGGGGACAGACTAGGGGAAGGGATATTCAGAATGCATGCCATCTTGGGGTGGGAGGAGGGGGGAGATGGAGTACAAATTTGGAATTCAAAAACTTGTGGGAGTGAATGTTGAAAGCTAAAAATGAATTTATATTAAAAAAAAGAATATTTGGTGCTCATAGGGAACCAACTTATTTACCTTCATTAAGAGTGGATCATACCATACTAACTTCATTTCCTTCACTAACAAGAGTTAGTAGATGGAGTGGATGCTATTGATAGCTTACCTGAATTTTACCAAAGCATTTTATTATATCTCTCATGTCTTTCTTGTTGACAGTATGGAATGCAATGGGCTAGGTAATATCAAAGCTTGGTGGATTAAGAACTAGTTCAATGGTTTTGTGGTCCAAAGAGTAGTCATTAATGATTTAACATGACCCTGTAAGGGAATCTGTAAAGGATTCACCGAGGGTTCTGAGTTGACCCTTTGCTTTTTACCATTTTTATCAATGGCTTAGATCAATGGTCATTGGGTCACTGAGGGAGAGTTAGAAGGGATCTCAGAAGCATTTTTCCAACCTCTTTCTTTTTATAAATTATGGCTTAGGAAAATCAGCTTACCTGTTTAAAGACCAACAGGTAATCTTGGCAATACTGTAAAATTGTCAGATGACTAAAAAGCTCATAGGGTAGCTAACACATTGGATGATAATGTCAGGATTCCAAAAGATCTCAACAGAGTAGACAGTACATGCATCTAACCTGATGAAATTTCAAATGGATAAGTGTATAATTCTTAGGGTAAAAGTAATCAATTTCAAAGTACAATATGGGAGAGACTGAATAAATAGTAATTTTTCTGAAAATTGTATGGAGTTTCTGGTGGAATATAAGATCAATGTGAGTCAAGTTTGTGATTCAGGAATCAAAAAAGATAATGGAATCTTTTTTTTCTTTTGTAATCCTATTTATTTTATCATATGCATTTAAAAATATTCTTCTGATAAGGGATCCATAGGCTTCACTATAGTACCATAGTGGTCCATGCATGGCACAACAAATACCTTCTATAAAGAAAGATTGACTGCTTCCCTCCCTCCAAACTAAAAAAATGCTTTTTTCCTTCTCTGATCTCACAGTACTATACATTATTTATATAATTCTGTTATTTTAAATGGTGTCATATTTAATTGTGTTCTTTTCCTTTTCTAGATTGTAAGACCCATGAGGTCAGGGACCCAGGCTTATCCCAGAAAACAGGATTACTACATCTCCACATTGGAAGTGGCCTTAGAGGTCAGCTAAGTTTGTCTCTAAATAAGCAGGAACTGCTTCCTTTTCATTAGAAGTAGGTTCAATATAGGGGAAAGCAAAACAAAGCAAAGCAAACAGAAAACAAATGACATATAATTAGGGCTGTCAAGAAAGGGAATGGGCTACCTCAGGATGGGTCCTCCCTACATCATGATCTTGAAGAGAAAACTACATTATCAGTTAATGGGGGTATTGTAGAGCAGCAAGTCCTTGTTCAAATTCAGGTTGCACTTAATGGCTTTCAAGGTCTTTTCTAACTTGGTGATTCTGTTACTGTCCTCAATCCTCCAGTCCTTAGTGCACTGAAATGGAAGGGGAAATAGTGTCTGCTATGTACCAGGCACTGTCCTAAGTGGTTTTTTAAAATATTTATTTATTTTTAGTTTTCAACATTTACTTTAATAAGACAGTGTGTGATTTGATATAGGCTGTACACATACATTCATATTAAACCTATTTTCATATTAGTCTTGTTGTAAAGAATTAAAGAAGAATCAATGTGAGAAACCACGAGAAGGAAGAAACAAACACAAAAAAAGAAAAAAAAAAGAGAAAGCAAATAATATGCTTTGATCTGCATTCAGATTCCATAGTTCTTTTTTCTGGATATGGACAGCATTTTCCATCATGAGTTTTTTGGAGTTGTCTTAGATCCTTGCATTGTTAAGAAGAGATACATCTATCAACGTTAGTCATCACACAATGTGGCTGTTACTGTGTATAATGTTCTCCTGGTTCTGCTCACTTCACTCAGAAGATGATGGAATCTTAGGCTATACTAAGAAGCGTAGTATCCAAGACTAGGGAGGTGAAAGGCCTACTGTAGACACTGCAGTGTTGTATTAAGTCCCAGGTCCCGCTTTTTAGAGAGGTCATTGATAAGGTAGCGAAATTCCAGAGTAGAAAGACTAGGATGATGAAGGGCCTTGCGATTATGTTAAAATTTTCTTGAAAGAACTGGGGATATTAGGCCTGGAGAAGTGAGGATTTGGGAACTCATGAAAGCTATCTTAAAATATTTGAAGAGCTGTCATATGGAAGAGAAGTTAGACTTTTTTTCTCCTTGGCCACAAAGTACTGATCTCAGAGCAACGGCTGAAAGTTGCAAAAAAAAAAAAAAGAATTGCAAGGGGAAACAACTTTTAAAAATGAGAACTATCAAGAAGTGAAATAGACTGGATGAGAAAGTAATAGCTTCTTCCTCACCAGAAGTCTTTAGCCAGAAGATGGCAGCTATCTGGCAAAGTGAACTGAACTCTAGACCTGGAGTCAAGAAGACTAGAGTTCAAATCTGGCCTCAGATACTCATTAACTCTGTTGCTGTTCAGTCCTTTAAATTGTGTTTGATTCTTCATGATCCCATTTGGGGTTTTCTGGGCAAAAATGCTGTTTGCCATTTCCCTCTCCAGCTTATTTTACAGATGAGGAAACTGAGGCACACAAGGTTAAGTGACTTGCCCAAGGTCACACGCCTAGTGAGTGCCTGAGGCCAGATCTGAACTCAGGAAGATGAGCCTTCCTGACTCCAGGATTCAATTCACCACCTAGCTTCCTCTACTAGCTATGTAACTTCAGGCACATAAATTAACCTCTAACTGCCTCAGTTTTCTCATCCATAAAATGGAAGGAAAATAGCACCCGTCTGTGAGGATTGAGAAGAAAAAATGAAGTAATACTTGTAAAGCGCTTTGCAAACCTTAAAGTATTTTATAAAGCACAGTAGTACTAGAAGAATCTAGTAAGTAGTTTTACTGCTACCACCACCACCATCAACCACTACTGTTTATTGGGATATCAGGGAAGTGAAACTTGTTAAGTTTTGACTGAGTGGCTTTTCAAGTCCCTTCAAACTCTGACACTCTATAATGACATGGGGATAACCTATGCATTCTGTCTTTTGTCTTTAAACTCCCAGGGCTTTTGGTTCATTTAGATCATTTTCAAAAGAAATTAAGAGAAAATAGCAATCATTGAGACAGCATATCTCAAATCCAGCTCTTCAGTGTCAACAGGATTTCTGAGACTAGCTTTATAGTTTGGACATCCAAGTCTGTTCCCTATTACCAGCATTATAAAGATATGTCACCAATATAAGCTGTGTATTCTGCAATAGTTAACAGAATTAGTTATGCAAAGGATGAAGAATAAAGATATTCAGACAATCTCTGATTATAAGCTAATTTCAGACACTGTATCTAATGCCAAGTTTAGTGCAGCGCTCTGTTGGTATTCTATGCAAACTTATTAATATTTTCAATGATGAGATAAATGTTGTTGGCTCTTATGAAAGGGCAAGGTCTGGAATTTAAATAATTTCTTCTGGAATTTCTTTGAACACAAGTCAGATTTAATTTAGACGTACAGTGTTTGCTCCAACCTTAACCATGATGCTTTAGGTACTTTTCAGATAGTCTTTTTGTTTTCAATGGGATAAAACTAGAAGAAAATTATCTTTAAGTGAGAAGATTCAAATACAGTATTACAATTCATTTGTTAAATAGAGACCATAGACCATTTAATTACACCTTGAGGACTGAGTAGCATTAGGCCAGTTAGACAGTAGATGCTATGTAATTACAGAGTAAATGGATAATCAAACTGTATTTGTCTTATAACCTAAAGTACAGGTAACAATGTTATTAATTTTGTAAAAGTGAACATGAGAAGCATTAAAAAGAGTTTTCCTGAAAGTAGAATACATATTTATAGGATATACAATGCTAAGTACAAAACAAAAAACAAAAGATGAGTACCTCACCATGATTATTTCGTTTAGGTGAGTCATTGTACAGCTTAGGAGCCATGTATCAAGTGCAATGAATGAATTTGACTTCGATTCCTTTGCCTTCTTCCAAACAATAAGCAAAATGAGGTCTCTGGTGTGTGATAAGCACAATGATGGAAACATTACCATGGTTTACCTTTACTAAGATCTACAGTACAGTACAGCTCCTTCAGAATATGGTTAGTTCAATGGTAGCTTAGAGGGAAAAGAAATATCCTAAAGGGACTGTGAAAAGGGCAATGGACTAGTATTTGAGAAATTAAATTCCTCTTCTTGATTTTGTTCTTAACTCAGTTTCCTCACTATTAAAATCTGAGATTCCCAATAGACAAAAGATAAGACAACTGGCTCTAACAATCTTTGCTTTGGAACTCTAACTGCTCTGAAATTCTCTGAGGTATAGAACATAAAGTTCCAGCAAACTTCTTTCCATTCATACTTCATACTCAGTCTTGTCAAATGTTTTAACTGACAATAAAAAGCAAGGTGATACTGTCAGGATCTTGCTTTCAGCAACTGCTGCTTGAATCTGTCAACACAGCCACAATTCACCTAGAAGGTCACTGTTCAGCTTGACCTGGTCATAACAGAAATAATTTCTGCCACTGTGTCAGACATACACAAGCTTTAAGCTATCTCAGTGATTCCAATCCTTCTTGATGCTGATGCCATGAATCTGCTCCATAACTTGTGTTACTTTATTAATTCTATTTCTATGGATTAAATGGATCCTTTTTTTTCCCATAGATTTTGGACATCTCAGCTGAGTTTTCTCTATAATGTTTGTATGAGTCTCCTCTTTCTACCTCACCTTTGAACCATCGTTTATGCTGATCCTACATAACATGATTTAGGTTAATCTACCAAATTCTGATTCATTCTCCTATTCTCTCTTTGGACATGTGGTCTTTTTTCAACCTTTGGATATTTACTCAGTTTAGTGACTTGGTTCCATCCCAAACTTCTGAATTCATATCAAGATCTTGTCTCACATTTCTTACAATTCATTCTATACTCTGTCTTGCTTTTATCTCTAGATCCTGGCTTTTAATCCATGTTCTACCACCAGCTGAATTCTTATCACTGATAGGTTCTTAAATAACAATGAAAAAAGAACAATTGTATTTACCAACATATAAATAATGCTTTAACAATTAAGAAT
Source organism: Phascolarctos cinereus (assembly GCF_003287225.1). Classification (NCBI taxonomy): domain Eukaryota; kingdom Metazoa; phylum Chordata; class Mammalia; order Diprotodontia; family Phascolarctidae; genus Phascolarctos; species Phascolarctos cinereus. The sequence goes on along the minus strand of NW_027555625.1, from coordinate 400,696,129 downwards.
CATTTTACTCCTGGTATCACATTTGATTTTTTCGACAAAAACAAAACAAAACAAAACAAAAAACTTGTGAAATACATAGTCCAACAATCAGCTGAGGTATAGATAGATGAATAACTGATAACTGGCCTGGCATCATATAAGTAGTAAGATCAGAACAAGTAAACAAATGTTTTGATTTCAAGTTCATCAGTCTTCTCATTTTCACACATTAGAATTCTTAAAAACAATTTCATGTTTTATTAATATGAATTTTCCAAAAATGCATTTTTCTTCATTTCCCCAAATATAAAATCGTGGAGAAGTAGGAAAAGATATAAAATTCTTAATTTAGATCAGTGATAACTGATATAAAGTTTAAAAAGACCTCCATAAAGGCACCAAGAAAATCAAAGAAATGATTAACTGACAAACAATTGTTAAACATTTACTCTGTGTCAGGGATCATTCTGAGTGATGGGTACAATGTGATAAAAAGTAGAAAATTCACTGTGACAGTAAATATGGGGTTCTAGAAATCTTCGTATTCAGATTTTTGCTTTACAACTGACAAAATATTCAAAGGCAAGATAAGGTAAATTTACAATCAGAAAAAATTTGCTTAACAAACATTTTAGTACACTAATAACTATATCTAGCTTGATCTTCTCCACTGAATGAATGCCCCATACCAAAGAAATTGCAAGTCCACCTCTGTTTTCTCCACTCCCCTTACCAACAATAACAATGACAATGACAACAACGATACCATTGAATCAAATGGTACTCAGAATATTATTTAACTGAATGCTGCTCAGTGAGTCCTCCATTTGAGATCATCAGTATCATCTTCTGATTTTAATTAGCATCATTATACAAAATATTCCAAATGCCTTAGTGTAGTTTTAAGCCATAAAGTTTAGGAAGCTTAAAAATTGCACTATGACTTTTGGGGGATTCTACATGCTGCCCCCCCCGAAATGATTAAGAAAACAAATGTAAAATAGAGTGTAGATGTTCTTTTATGAGATGGAAAATCATTCAAACTAAAGCCACTTTTATTATTAAAACCAGAAAATTGCATTTTGGAAGATGATAAATATCTCTTGAGCAAAGATGTGCAAACTCATCCCTAAGGGCTTGGAGGGCATGTAACATTGAGTGAAAGGGGCATGGCTAACACATGTCTTTTTGATTCACTGCCACTAATACATTCCTCCTTCTTTAACAGCTCAGTTTAGCTAATGACTTTTTTCATGCTATGAGACATCTCTTTATAGATATATACTTGATCATAAATGAACTTGCTGGAGTCTTCCCTGTGGTCTATACAGGTTTTGGTTTAGAAACTTCAAATGGCTTCTTTTTTCTTTGCCTTCACATTCCCCCCTCTTAAAAAATCTTGCAAATTGTCAGTATGTTCATAATTTACAAGCTGATGCAGTAAACTGTTGATCAACAAATCTCATAATTGCCTCTTTGATGTGAGAAAAATCTGATCCCATAGCAACAGACCTGACTGAAGATGTCACCCCAGAACTTGGTTATCAATCTATCACCTGCATCTCACTGTGTCTCCTTGGGTCAGTAAACAGCCAGCTCATATTACAGCATTGCTGTTTGATGTATGCAAAACTGTTGGTTTGTTTTGCCATCACAAACCAAGACAGATAGCAAATACTGGATGCCCCTACGTTTAATTTTAGGGAATCTATTATTCCAAAAAGCAATTTAGGAGCAAACTAATGTCAAAAGCTGAGAGTTACTCTTAGTGTTTTACTCAAGTGTTATTAGCCTTAGCATTCTACAGCTTGAAAGGACCTCAGATATTAAATTTCAACCTATTCATTTTAAAAAGGAGAAGACCAAGACCCAGGAAATCTGACTTGACCAGTACTCCATAGAAAATTAGCAGGACAGCCAAAACTAGAGCCTAGCTCTCTAAACTTTGCTTCTGCACCATACTTCTTCAGGAATACATGTCTGATACTGCAGCGCATGTCTGATATATTCTATAGCATAGTATGAAGAAAAAAAATCTTACTTGAATAAGTGCAAAGTCCTATTCAACAACTCAGTAGAAATTGGCTATATTGAATGGTCCTTTACTCCTCTCCAGAAAACTATGTTACTCCTTTTCTGTACTCTGGTAAAATGTTTGAAGTATCGGTTAAAAATCCCTTCAAATATTGAAAAGTATCATATATTAGGAAATTCTTCCACTGATTAAAAGTATCATTTTATTAAAATGTGGGTAGCTATTGCTCTTGTCTCAAAAAGAAATGCAGTTTCCCAAATGAATTCTATAGTGACCAAGGGAAAAAAAAATTGAACTTGAGTCAATATCAGAATTCCTATAGAATCTGCTACTGACCATACAAATTCAGAACACAAAAGAGGTGGCTACAAGGTCTCCCTCCTCTGTCAAGCCTGACCTGACCTCCAGTCATTGCCTTTTTTTCTTAAACACTCTTCAATCCACTTTCCATAGAGTGACTAAATTGTATATAGCTAAATCACAGATCTGATTGCATTACTCCCCAGTTCCAGAAGTTCTAATAGCTCCCTCTTGCTTCCAGGATGAATTAAAAACTCTGCTTTTTAACTTTTAAATCCATTTACAAACTAGCTCCTGTTTACTTTGCACACTACCCCTCAAGTCACACTCCATATACCAGCCTAAATTGGCCTACGTGCTGTTACCTCAACAGTGAATTCTCTTTCTCATTTTTACTCCTCTACAGGCTATCCACCATGCCTCAACTATATTCTTTTCTCTTCCACCTTGTAGAATCTCTAAGCTTAAATGATGCCTCTCCCATGAAGCTTATCTTGATTCTTCCTAATTTCCCTTCCAACAGAATATAAGTTCCTTTAGGCTGCTTTTCCCCCTTTGTATCCTATATAGATAGTGCTTAAAACATAGTAGGTACTTAACAACAGTTTGTTGGCTGAATTAATACACCATTGAGCTCTTAATGCACTTATTATCTCTACCACATCTTTGGCATTAAGCATACATTGCCATCTCCCCAGTGGAATATAAGCTTCTTAAGGACAGGGAGAGTTTTTCATTTTGTTCTTATTTCCTTTGTATTAAGTACAAAGTCTCACATATATTATTATTCCATAAATGCTCTACTATATATATAATTTTCCAATGGATACTATAACTCTCTTAATGCTGCATGGGTTTGTAGTGTCTACAATGCCTAGTATAGTACCTATTATATACTTCATAAATATTCATGGATTGATACAAAACCTGAATTTTGGGCCAAGGATAAGCATTATGCTGAATGCATTTTATATTTAGCCCTCTGAGATTTTCTGACACAATGTTTTGTGCAGTGTGATTTATTAACCAGCTTAGTGCAGTTTTTTTTGATTAATTAAAAACTATTCCTTAAAAATAATGAGATTTAAGAAAAATAGTCAGTCAAGTAGCATTTATTACATACTTACCATGTATCAAGTAATGTGATAGGCACAGAGAACGGCAACACAAATGAAAGGACAGTGCTTGACCAAAAGGAGGGTAAATTTGGATGGGAGAAAATATTACATAAAAAGGAGAAGAAACACTTTTTCTCTCCCTCCGTGTGTTTAATGAAGAACTACAAGTCATCAAGAACTATGATACTGAGAGCCTGAGACTAGATCTCTCATGGTGTGCTCATTAGGATTTTACAAGATGACTTTCTTAAAATACATAGATGAATCTTACCACGCAAAAAAGTATTTTGTTTTGTTTTCTTTGTGTTTGTTTATAACAATCAACTTAGAAAAACTTAGGAACTCTGATCAACAGAATGACTGACGAGCATTCCTGAGGACTTAAGATGAAACGTTATCCAGTTCCTGATAGTGGATGGACTCAGAGTACAGAGGCAAGTTTTTTTTTTGGACATGGTTAATGGGGGAATTTATTTCTTTTGACTATTCTTATATGTAATAGGAGTTTAGGTTTTCTTGCTTTCTCAATTGGTGGGTGGGAAGGGAGAAACAAGGTAAATAATCTGGATGTGAACATAAAATAAAATTTAATTTTTAAAATGGCTTATAATTTCATTATAACAATACTTTCCAATAAACTTTGGGAAAGGAATATATTTATATTTACACAGTTGAATATGTCTTAGATATAAATGACTGTTTAAAAGATACATATAACATTATGAAGTTGATTATGTAAATGACCAAGTTTAAGGGATAGTAGGACGCAATAACAATATATCGTACTACGTGTTTCTAGTGTTCATTTGCCATTGATTCCAATTTTCTTTTAAAAAAATACTATTTGAATTATATGTAATTAGGGAAGTGTTTCAGTCAAAGTTTCTGGTTGTTGGTTTTGTTTTCACTCTTGTATTTTATGTAGCATCCTCATTAACTTCCAAATGACCAAACACAATGAGGGCATTGGTGGTGGTGTAGGAAGAACTTTCCAACCAAAGAATAAGACAGAACTAGAAAACACCTCTAAACACAGCCTAAATTACTATACATAGCACAGAAGATTTATAAGCATAGTCATATTTTTGTCTTTATTTGGATGTTGTAGGATAAATGGGAGTGTATGAGTGTGTGTGTGTTTTAAAATCATAATGCCTTTTATTAATGTGTAAAACACCATCCTGTTATGGATAATGTGTTGTATATCTTTATAAATAGTACGTTTTGTCTAGGGGAGGTTTTTTTTTTTGGTTTGTTATTTTGACAAGTAAACTTTTTTCGCTTCTACAATGCATAAGAGTTTATATTATAAAGTTTATTTCTGTAACGGTAAATTGGACAGCTATGTTTTCCAAAATGGCATATTTTGCTTCAGGAGACCTCCCAATTTTTACTTTGATTTAAAAAAAAATTACTCCGTGAAAATTTTTAAAAAAGAAAAAAGCTGTAATGCATATTTAATTTTTTTGATTCAAAGTGACTAGAAAAATTATTTTTCTACATAAAGGCAGGGAATAAATGGCTGGCTAATCTAGCCATTGAATTAGTTACCATAAACACCCAATAGTTTACACATTGTTAGCTCTTTAGATGAGGAATTTTGTAAATTTCCCCTTGAACAGAAGAGATATAAAATTAATTTTCTTAGGTATTGGCTCCCAACTTTTTAATCTAGGGGAGATGGAAGAGTAAAAGAGAAAGGGTCCCTTTTGCATGTTAACCGTTGCCATTTATTTGCCTGTATGTGGAATGTTTGCTTAACCACCATGATCTAATGAAAGATCTTGAAGTGAGGAGTAAGGAAACAAGAGATCTATTCTTTATTCTGCCACTGACCAACCATGTGACATTGGTCAACTCATGGAGCTTCTTGGGTTTGAGCGTATAGTATCTGAAACTGATGATGATACTATTTGTGTGATCTCAAGAGGGTTGCAATCTCACTGGTCTCAGTTTCTTTATCTGTAAAATGAGGGGCCTAGACAATATAATCTCTAGGTTTCCTTTCAGCTCAAATATATGATCCTTTAATATCTACAATATGGAATAAAATGAGATCATAGAAGAAGTGAGTTTAAAAAGTTAAAGTAACTAGAGGCATGAAGGTATTGAAGTGCTATTATAGGCTTATTGAGTATTGGTGTTAGAAGAGTCTGGACAAATCGTCTAGTCTAACCCCTTTGTTTTCCAGTTAAGGAATGAGAAGTGAATTGACCTGATCCAGAGTAAATAGGTGGTTGGTGGGTATGACTAGACCTTTCATTTGTAGATTTCCAGTTCAGTGCAATTTCTATTTCCCAAAGCATCATTTATAAGATAAGAATGGAATATTCTACTCAAAAGAGAAGCCTGGACTAATTTCTACGATGAATAGGTTTTTTTTCTCTCATTTCATTTAACTTTGCTCTTGCCACTACTTTCTTTTCTCCACATTGAGGAGAGACAAGAAACTAAGTTGAGTGGGAATGGAACAAGTAAACAAGATTCATGGGTCATAGCTCATACATGTTATGTGACTCTCATAATTGGTTTTAAAAGTTCCAGAACTGGGGATTCTTACATTTTATATATCTCAATTTACTGGACTCATAGAGATTAAAGTGTGTGGGTTGATCTGATACTTTCAGATAAATTGCATTACAAAAATTTAGTCTACCAACATATGATAACACAAAGTAACAGTGAGAGAAATAACACCAACAGTGATCCCTACTTCTAGTAAAAATTTTAAAAAATAAATAAAAACACTCTTCTCCCCCCATCCCAGATTGCCCAGATTGCCTAGCAATAGCATATTGTCCTGCCAGGTGGTAATTCTGAATCAGAATGCCTTTCTTGTACTTTTTTCCCTCTTATGCCAGCAGGGATAGATATAGAGCTCTGAAGAAGAGTACACTGTTTTAGTTTTGCTAAAGCACTTTTCCTTTTAATGCATAGATCAAATTTTAAATGTCAAATGTTAAGCGTCAGATTTTTTTTCTTCACTCTATGAGCGGACACATTACTATTCTCATCAAAATATTTACAGGTGATATTATTTCACCTCTAACAGTTCTGATTAAGTTTTGCATAGTAACTCTGGTTACAGTGTTGTTATAGGTGACAAAGAGGAAGAGGAACATACAATATGCAGTGTAAAGTCCTGGTACCTCATTACGAAGTCAGTATAGTCCCTTTGTTATAGCCAAGGTTTATGAAAACCAAGGGGTATTTTGATAAATGCCTAAATGAAGCTGGAAGGCCAACCTCAAGATGATGACAATGAACTCTGATGTTATTGGTTAACCATTGGGGAAGAGAAAAAGGGCAAGGTTTAAATTGCTGAGACAACTGAAGAATTTTCATGTCAGGAGATAACCTACGGATCCAAAATCACTCTGGTTCATATCAGGATTTGAAATAATGCTCTCACTCTCATCAAGTTAGAATCCAGTCTGTCAATGGAAACCTAGAGGTCTGACCATCTGAGAACTGAAAATCTCAACAACTATTAAACACACATATATCCCCACCCCCACATGTAAACTAAGACAATTTTTCTTAGTAGTGCAGGAGAAATAATGAGAAAACAGGGGAAAGTGAATTCATTATTAAATAATGAAATGCTGTTCAAGTCCTTTCACACAGCTAAGACTCAATTTCCTGATTTGTGAAATGAAGAGGTGAGACTAGATGCTCCCTTAGGTCTCTTTCAGTTCTATATCCTGAGATTCTGAGATTTCATGAACTTTATTTTTTTTTTTAACCAAAGTGACCTTGAGGCATTATAAGGTTTTTAGGCTTAGCATAATTTCCTGTTAATTGATAAACATTTCTTGTCATTAATAAATGTCTCTAGTTATTTTAAATTTCATGGACAGAGAACTCTATCACACATTTCTTGGTGTGGTAACAATAAGTACATGATAATGACACTAATAATTATATATAATAATGACACTAAATATAATATAAGCAGAGATTATATTATTTTGAGGAAAATGTGAAATAGACAATCCTTCCATAATTTTAAAATAGTATATTCCTTTATGATTTGTTGGAAAAGCAGTTTTGCAAAGATACCAGATAAATATGATGAAGAAATTTTGAAAATTAGAAAGTTCCAGATCTCTTAACCTCTAAAATGGAGACTCGATAAGTGCAATAAAAGCAAACAGACATGACAGTAACAATGGCCATGTCCCATTTGCCTGGGGCCATCTTATCTGTGTGAGAGTTATAAGACTGGTTTTTGTGATATAATGGCATAAATAGCTAATGGCATGACTCTTTTGGCCCTTCTGATTATTTCCATGCATGAGTCTAAAGTTGTTAGATCAAAATGAATGTTGAATTCTATCCAATATGGATTGCCGCATGTTAAAAGAAACATTGTGACATGATTACTTTTGCATTTTATGACATGCTCTTGTTGTACTGTCAACAAATATAAACTTTAATCATCACAAAAAGATATTTTGTAAACTCTGTGCCACACTAATGCTTTTATTTTGCATGTTTCTTTTACCCAAAGAAATTCTTTTTTCCTAGAATTCCTAACCACAATTGTAATGCATTTCTGACTGACATGCTGACAAATCTATTCCATTTCTTTACATTATTATACAACCATTGATTATTTCAACATATTTTTGCTCCCTCTTGTTCCTTTTAGAAAGAAATGCTGCTCCTAGCCCCTTTCCAGCTAAACAAAATATGTCTTAGAATATTTTGCCAAGTCCATGAAAGTACGCATCCTCTATTTTAATCTGTCGTTTCTAATTTAGAATTTGATATCTAAAAATTGGACATCAGATCAAAATAATTTTCACTTCATCTTAAATGTCCTTTATTTATATTGCAATGGGAACTTAGAACCCATTAGTACTTGTGACATAAAAATAAGTAACTCCCTATTACAAGAGAGTTGTGTTATAGCTGTACGTATATATATATATATATATATATATATATATATATATATATATATATATATAAATAGGAGAGGATAGAAAATGTTTTATGTTTAAATAGCATTTAATAGTTCTTGCAAGTGCTTTTATATATTTATCAATGTATGTCTTATGAAATCCACTGAGAACATGTGTAATTATCCTTATCATTCAAATGAGAAAACTGAAATTCAGAACAGTTTGATGACCTGCCCAAGATCACATCATTTATAAGTGCTATAGTTAGGACTAAAACTCAGGCCTTGAGATTTTTATTTAGAGTAATTCCCATTGAATCACCATATTATCTTTTAGCTGAAATTCTTGATAGGCTTATTCTATACTAAGGATAAAAAATATGGTTAAATACAAAGTCATTTGCTATTTTTAGGCTATATCCTTCCTCTATGTAGTTGTTTTGTCTTCATCAATAAATTGTTCAGTCATTTAAGTCATGTCCAGCTCTTCATGACCCCATTTGTGCTTTTTCTTGGCAAAGATACTGGAATGGTTTGCCATTTATTTCCCCAGCTCATTTTAGAAATGAGGAAACTGAGGCAAACAGGGTGACTTGCGCAGGATCACATAGCTTCTAAGTGCCCAGATTGGAACTCAGGAAGATGAGTCTTCCTGACTCCAGGCCTGGCTCTACCCACCATGCCACCTAGCTGCCCCATACAACTTTTTACAAAAGGCATTATGGTTTTTCTATTTATTTTGATGTTTGACTAATTTATAAATATCTTGCCATTTATTATTATGCTTCTTACAGGTATCTACCTTTACAGAATTTCAGAGTTGGAATGGATTTTAGAAGTCATGGAGTACAACCCACACCGGCCAAGAATCTTCTCTACATTATAATCAGGTAAGTGATCCTTTAGATTTTATTTGAAACTGCTAACATAGGTTCCACATTTGTATTATTCTAATTGGTAGGAAGTTTTCCCTTACATCAAGCTTTAAATGCCAAAAAAGGGGTTTCTATTTGATCATACAGATAATAGGGAATGATTAGATCATAAAGCAAGTGATATGGTCAGACATAAGTGTTAGGCATCACTTTGACAACTGATGTGGAAGATAAATGGTAGCATGAAGAGAATCGAGGTAGGGAGATCTTAATGATCTTTTCAGAGAAACATATTTTTTTTGGAGAAAAGATTGGTAGCCTCATGTACTAAATCTCTCCAGGGGAAGTCAGCTCATGAGTGATGAATTCTTAGGAATAAATTTCTGAAGACACAAAAAGAAATAATTCTGAATAGATAGGAAAAGGGAGTTTTCTAAGGAGATTAATCTTAATATGATGATTATTCCTTGTCCAAGTGACCTTAGATAAGTCACTTACCTTCCTGGGCCCAAGGTCTTTCATTTTTAAAATGAGTAGGCAAGACTAGAAGACCTCAGAGGTCCTTTTAAGTTCTCTATCCAAAACAATGATTCTAAAAAGGGAATTCATCAGTCAACCTCTACTTTTAAAAGATATAAATAGGAGATGGAAACAAAGCAGACAATATAAAATGAAAACAAGACTCATGGTACTCAATGATCCATATAAGGGGGTGTTAAAGTAAGAATGTCCTAAGGCTGGTGAAGAAAGCTAAGGCCAATGAGAGAGAGAATGAGTTCATCTATATTGGAGGAAAAGAAGGATCAAAGAAGAGATAGAACTGCAACTAAGGATGGTTAAGGTGATGGTAACTTATAATAGAGATTTGTTCTATCTCACTGCATTCTTATTTTGCTGCTATTTTATCAGCCAAAGAGAATGATATCTCTACTTGAGGTGAGAGAACATCAATTGCTAATAGGGAGTGGATACACAAGATTAGTAAGGAAATAATTAAAAAAGACCTACCTGCCTGTATTCCTTTTCAACAGCCTCACAAAAAAGAACTAAATCCGTATGTACTGAAAATAATGACAGCCATGGTTGCTGACCTACTACAGTGATCTTTGAAAGATCACGGATAATGAGAGAAGTGATACAGTACAGCAAAGGGAAAATGTTCCAATTTTCAATAAAAGAAAGAGAATGACACCTGAAAACCATGGCTCATTGTGCTTGATTTTGATTCTTGGTATAATTCTAGAATATCTGATTAAATAAATTAATTAGTTGAATGATCTCACTTAAGGAAAAAAAAAGTGATCACAAAGAATCAGTATTGGTTCCTTAAGAAGAGGTCATATGAGACTAAACTTGTTTCCTTTTTTGACAAAGTTATTAAATCAGGAGACTAATGTAGGTAGAGTTTACACAGGTTTTAGTAAAACACTTAACAATCTCTTATAGTATTCTTGTGAAAAAATATGAAGAGATGTGTGCTTGCTGAGATTATAATTAAGTGAATCCAGAGTTGTTTGAGTAACTCAAAGAATAGTGATTAACCATTTAATGCCAACTTTCAAGAAGGTCTCCAGTAAAGTGTCTAAGAAACTGTTTTTACTCCTGAATAGTATGACATTTTTGTATAGGTCTTAGATAAATGCAGAGATAACATGCATATATATGTATGTGTGTGTGTGTGTGTGTGTGTGTGTGTGTGTATAATATATATAATTGAGTTGATATATGCCATAAAATGGAAAGTATAATTAATACATGGGGTGGAAAAGTAATGGTTTAAAAAGATCTTGACTGACTAGAACATTGGGCAGGATCTAGTAAGTTGATATAATGTAAGTAAAAGTAAATTCTAATTGGAGTCAATGACTTTAACTTTAGATCATCTTCAAGGCATAAGATAAGAGAGGCTTATCTAAATAATAGTTTATCTAAGTATGTTCTAGGTCAAAGAGATCAAAGAAAGAAGAAAAGGATGTATATGCAGACTAAATGATTTATTTTTGTGGTAGCAAAGAACTGGAAACAGTGGTTGCCTGTTAATTATAGAAGTAAGTGAAAAATTATGGTATATAGAATATTTATTGTGCCATAAGAAATGAAGAAAGTTATAGTTTCAAAGGACCCTGGAAAGACTTGTATGAAACACCACTCAAGTGAGAAAAATAACAGAAGAGCAACACAACGGTGTAAGGGTAAGCAACTCGGAAATACTTAAGATCTCTAATTTCTTCAATGACTAACAACAGTTCCAGAGTACTAATGAAGAAGGTCACACACCTCTTAACAGTGTTGTCTCGGCATAAAGGATGAGACATATTTTTGGTCTCAGCCAATGATGCTCCTGTTCACGCTCTAAACACCTATTGTCTGAATAATGGCACTGGCCCCTTTATGAAGTCCCCTCCTCCTTGCCTCTTCCTTTCTCCAATCTCTCCTCTACACAGATGTCTAAATAATATTCCTGAGGCCTGGATCTGAGCGCATCACTGTGTAAAACAAAACAAAATAAGACAAACAACCCTTCCCTTGTTCCCTAATGCCTCTTGGATAAAATGCGTATTCCGCAGCAACGCATTTGAAGTTCTTCACAGCCTGCATCCAACTCAGCTTTCTAGACTGATTTCATATTTCTCCCCTTTAGGAACTAGATATTTCTGACGAAGCGGCTTGCTAGCATTACCCTCAACTTGCTATTGCATTTCCCATAGTTGTCGGGGATCTCCCCTTCTCCCAATTGATAGTGATCACTCCCTACTCAAATGACCTGATATTTCTTTGTACCTGTACTCTCAGCATGAATGAATGAGTAGAATGTTAATTAAGCTTTTATTATATGCCAAGCACCAGGGAAACAACTTTTATTTTTTAAATGAAACTTCCTTGTCTCAAGTATTTTATACTAACTGAGGAGAAGATACGTATGAAAGAGTATGACAGACAAAATGGAAAGGCCTGGAAGGACCAAGAATAAATCTCTAGAGTGCATGGGAAGGCTCAGAGGAACTTGATTGTATCAATGGGTCAGATAATAAATAGTCCTGGAGACTGTAGGAAGCAGAGACAGGATAGAGGGTAAGTCCTGAAGCACCTTAGGAGACAGAAGCAGCATATATGGTAAGGCCCATTGGTCCCCTATTTCATTGGTTGGATTTGAGTTTTATGATTTTGTTTTCAGAAATATCCAACTGCCTTTTTGTGATCCTGTTTGGGGTTTTCTTGGCAGAAATACTGGAGTGATTTGCCATTTCCTTCTCCAGCTCATTTTACAAATGAGAAACTGAGGCAAATGGAGTGAAGTGCCTAGGGCACAGTTATTAAGTGTCTGAGAATGAGTCTTCCTGACTCTAAGCCCAGTGCTCCATACACTGCATCACCCAGAATAGAGTTGTTACTACTATCTCATTCAAGTTGTGTGATCAGTCAAACAGGTCTGGAGAAGGGCAAAGGCAAATAGAAAAAGTGTACCCCAGCAAAATGACAGGTCTTTCTAAAACTTGACCAGTATGGATTTATTTTTTCCTTTGTATCTTAGTGCCTAAGCCAGTACCTTATACATACTAGATGCTTCTAAGATATTCATCGGATTGATAGAATTTATGTTTAAATGATAGCAAGAACCTAAGAAACTAGTAATTCTTTATTCTTGTAATATTCTAAGAGCTGTTTCCACCCAATCCAGCAGATTCTATATCAATGTGTTAGAAAAGTAATCTTGTCCTCTATTTACTTTTATAATCTGAAAGCCCTAAAAAACTGTCATGTTTCCCTGAGGTTAAAAAAAGATGGTTTATTGATCACAGCTCTCCTGAGATTTTAGATTGCTATGCACTCACCATTTGCTATTTGATATCTTGCTCCATTCCAGTGCATCTGAAATATTAGTTCAAAGCTACAAAAGCGTCATATAAAAAGTAGTAAAATACAATGGCCAATCATATTGTTTGATCATTCTATGGCCGAAGTAATAAATTATTATAGCACTACAGCGTAACTCAACACACTCAGTTACATCTTGGCTCCATGTCATATTGTGAATTTCATTTTTCATGATCTGCCAAAAGAATAAGATTTACCAAGAGACTGAGACTTAGTGACCATGTTCTGATCTTCACATAAACCTCTTACTGCCTAGGCTTAATGGCTGATCAGTTGTTGTATTTCACATTTATCCTAGGAATTTTTGTCAATTCAATTTACTTCCATTTCTTCTGAAAAAAAATTCACTTTTAAAAATCCCCATTGAGTTTTAAGAAAAGGTATGTATTGATCCATTTGTCTCTATTAAAAATAATTTTTTTCAATATCAATGAGATTAGCCCTAAAGAATAGATGCATTCCATATTACAACTGCCAGCCTGTACCTATCTCTATGCCACAAACCTGTGAATTTTTTTCCCTAACACCAAGCACAGGCAGCCTTGCTGCCCAAGCCCTTCAATATCAGAAGGCAAGATCATATTTGTTGAGTATTTAATGTTCTGTAACTCTGCTGTAACTAATGGAAATTCTCTTCTCGGAAATTGAGTGAGGAAGACATTCCTGTACGGTATGTTATTTCCAGACAATGTTCTCTTAATTTTTTAATGCAACTGTTATTTTGATTTATAATTGCATCGAAGGGGTCCTTCTTAATTCTTATAGGGATATATTCTTTGTCATTAGCAAAATCATCCCTAACTCTTTGGAAGGGATGCTTGTATACATTTAAAAACGTACCATTTAATTTAAGACAGTAGAAATCTTTAACCATATAAATCTGGAGTTTTAGTTATGATGCTAGAAAGGTCAGTTCCTAGCCCTGTTAATTCTAGAACGTGATAGGTTGATTATGTGGGTGTGCATGTGTGCACACATGTGCTTGTCACATGGCTTAAAAAAGGAAAATTACATTTTCATTATTGGTGCTTTAGTACACTGGAATATTGAACTGTTGCTGCTTTTGAGTAACCACGGCGCCAGTGTCTCTGTTTGCTTTCTTTAGAGACCCTGTTAAGTAGTGGAAGCTCTGTTGCTGGTGTTTGTCATCAGCTAAAAAAACATCCAACCCTCTGTCAACTAATCAATTCTAATCTGGTGACGCATGTTTTCAAACATGCGGATGGAACTAAATGGCGGCATTTTGGTTTTTACTATTCTCAGCCACAATAATTTCTATAGAAGCTTTGTTTTAATCCTTGCATGGTAGTAACTGACCAGTGAAAGAAAAGAGCTATTTTACTCACAAAAAAATAGGCTGAAATTTCTGCTGTCTTACTATAGAGAAACCAATATTAAAAGAATATTTTTCTATCAAATTCTTGTAAACCATGACGGTAGTAGGAAAAAAATGTTGGATTTGGAAGCAGAAAGACTATATATCTGTACTATCTATGTTGTAGAATTTGAAAAGAATCAAATGAGAAAAAGTATGTAAAACAATCTATGATCATACTGTCTTTTATTTATGAACTTTTTAAACTGATGCTTTATTGAATTATCATTACTAATAATAAAATATTTTCTTTATAATAATAAAGCATGGTGGCTTTGTGGAATAAGTCCTGGTTTCGTAGTCAGAAAGAGAGAAGTTCAAGTTCTAGACCCTGAAACTACTAAGCAAGTTACTCAGTATCTCAGTCCGGCACCACAGACTTAAAGAGTAGGAGTTTCAGAGCAGGTGCTTGGTAGAGGGAATTTCCTTATTAGGAGTTATCTATGACAATGCAATCATAGGTTCAGTATAAATAACATAAGAATAACATAAGTAACATAACATAAGAAGAACAAAATGAGATAAATACTTCAAGATTCCTTAATTATTTCATTGGTGTGGTTACTCCTTCAAATGATGAAGATTGAAATCTCTCTCTGTTTTAGTATATGATATGCTTCAAAAAGTCTTCACCCAGTGGCTAACTGGGTGATAAACTAAGAGGACACTAGGTAGCATAACTGAGTTCTGTACTTGGGAGGCAGGAAGACCGGGGTTTGAATCCTGACTTCGAATCCTGTGTGTTAAATGACTGGGAAAGTCATTTAACCTCTCTTAAGTCTCGTTTTCCTCATCTTCAAAATGGAAATAATAACAGAATAATAACACCTGCTTCACACAATTATTGCAAAGATTTATTTATTATATCTATGTGTCCACGGTTCCATAGAGATATAAAATGAGACTACAGATATATATCAATACCTATATTTATAGATATATATCTATGTAGATATTGATCCACATAGATATAAATCTATATACAGTTGTCTATATATAATCTACTCATCAAATTATGTTATGTATATGCATATACATTCAATGTTTTTAAAACCTTGTTGATATTGAGATTAATAATGATAATAACCTTTCTGATCTCAGCTGTTAACTTCAGGTGACAGATCTAGAGTTCATTGTCAGGCCCAGGTACAAAATCTTTCCAATTTTGTAGATCCTGTTAGTTCACACTTCTATAGAGCAACCTTTAAGAGGTTCTGCTTCTGGGAGCCAAGATGGCGGAGTGAAAAGGTAGTTGCTCTCACTTCCCCTATCAACCTCTGAAAACCCAGAAAATATCACCCCAGAAAAAAAAAAAACCCTGGAACACCTGAACTAGAAGAAAGACAAGGAGCAGCAGTGCAGTAGCCCAGCAAATGGGTCTCCCAGTGCCTCAGCAAAAACAAGGGGCCCCAGGCAGATAAGTACCCTGTGACATTCATCTGAAAGGAGGTAAAGAAAACAACCTAAAGGGTTCCTAAAGCCCCGGCCTTGCTGATTCCAACCCAACACCAGGTGAGCTTTAGAAGCCCTGAAGCACCCAATTGTGAAGAGATCCTGAAGCCCAGGTGGTAGAGCAGGCAAACACCAACACCTGGACCTCCGAGTGCCTCAGTGAGGGCAGGGGGAACCGGTGGAAACCAGCTCAGAAAACCACCAGGAGTCTCAGCAATCCACTGCAAAGTACCACAGATTCATATTATGAGAAGAGTGAAGATAAAGACAGAACTTCTGAAGAGGACAACATTGTCAACAAACCCACATCTGCAACAACAAAAGGGAATATGAACTGTTCTGAAGCCCAAAAAGCCTTCTTAGAAGAGCTCAAGAAGGATTTTAATAGTCAAATGAGAGAGGTAAAAGAGTCCTTCAAAAATACAATTGGCCAGTTGGAAAAAAAAATACACTGAAGAAAACAAGTCCCTAAAAAACACAATTGGCCAATTGAAGAAGGAAGGACAAAAACTAACAGAAGAGTACACTGAAGAAAACAAGTCCCTAAAAAACACAATTGGCCATTGAAGAAGGAAGTAAAAACTAACAGAAGAGTATGCTGAAAACAAGTCCCTAAAAAACACAATTGGCCAGTTGAAGAAGGAAGTACAAAAACTAACAGAAGAAAACAATCTGTTAAAAACTAGAATTGGACAAATGGAAACTAATGTCTCTATGAGAGAGCAAGAATCAGTCAAACAGAAACAAAAAAATGAAAAAATAGATGAAAATGTAAAATACCTCATCAGTAAAACAACCGACCTGGAAAATCGACTCAGGAGAGACAATTTAAAAATTATTGGACTACCTGGACAGTATCTTTCAGGGAATCATAAAGGAAAACTGCCCAGAAGTCCTAGAACCAGAAGGGAAAATAACCATAGAAAGAATCCACCGATCACCACCTGAAAGAGATCCCAAATTGACAACCAAGAATATAATAGCAAAATTCCAAAATTACCAGATGAAAGAGAAGGTGCTGCAAGCAGCCAGAAAGAAAGAATTTAAATATCATGGAACCACAGTCAGGATTACACAGGACCTTGCAGCTTCTACATTAAAAGACCGCAGGGCATGGAACATGATATTCCGTAAGGCAAAGGAGCTTGGAATGCAGCCAAGGATCAATTACCCAGCAAAAATGAGCATCATTTTTCAAGGGAGGAGGTGGATATTCAATGAAATAGGAGACTTCCAAACTTTCCTGATAAAAAGACCAGAGCTCAACAAAAAATTTGATCTTCAAGTACAGGACTCAAGAAGGACTTAAAAAGGTAAATGGGACAGAAGGATACAATATGTTGTTAATAAGGGGGGGGCTGTTTAAACCCCTACAAGGGAATATGAGACTTGCAACCCTTGAGAACTGTATTGTTATTACACCTTGTTAAAGGAGTATACATAAAGAGGGTGGATATTAGTTGACTTTGATGTAATGATAAAAAAAAATCTAATCAAGTGGGTTAAATGGATCCAAATAAGTGGATCAATCTGATCTTAGAAAATGTACTGAGAAAGGAGGAGGCAGACAAGGGTAAATTACATTACAGGAAAAGACACAAAATCCTATTACAGCAGAGGGAAAGAAGGGGGGGGAGCATTGTTTGAACCTTACTCTCATCAGATTGGCTCAAGAAGGGCATAATATAATCAGTTAGGTATAGAAATCTAACTTGCCCTATAGGCAGTAGGAGGGAAAAGGGGAAAGAAAAGGGAGGGGGAAAGAAAAGAGGGGGGAAAGAAGGGAGGGAAGCAGCAGTAAGACTAAAGGGGAAGAAAAGGGAAAGGGATAATAAAAGGGAAGGGACTGAAGGAGGCAGTGGTCAAAAGCAAAACACTAGTGAGGGGGGAAAGGAGAAAGGAGAAAGAAAAGCATAAACGGGGGGAAAAGGATGGAGAAAAAGACACAGATAGTAATCATAACTGTGAATGTGAATGGGATGAACTCTCCCATAAAACGGAAAAGATTGCAGAATGGATTAAAAACCATAATCCTACAATATGTTGTTTACAGGAAACACATTTGAAAAAGAGTGACACATACAGGGTAAAGGTAAAAGGCTGGAGCAGAATATATTATGCGTCAGCTGAAGTAAAAAAAGCAGGGGTAGCAATCCTGATCTCAGACAAAGCAAAAGCAAAAATAGATCTAATCAAAAGAGATAAGGAAACTACATCCTGCTAAAAGGCACAATGAAGTAATATCATTACTAAATATATATGCACCAAATGGTATAGCATCCAAATTCTTACAGGAGAAGTTCAGGGAGTTACAGGAAGAAATAGACAGCAAAACTATACTAGTGGGGGACCTGAACCTCCCCCTCTGGGCACTAGATAAGTCTAACCACAAAATAAACAAGAAAGAAGTTAAGGAGGTGAATAGAACATTAGAAAAGTTAGGTATGATAGACCTCTGGAGAAAACTGAATGGGGATAGAAAGGAATATACTTTTTTCTCATCAGTACATGGCACATACACAAAAATTGACCATGTACTAGGGCATAAAAACCTCACAATCCAATGCAGAAAGGCAGAAATATTAAATGCATCCTTTTCAGATCATGATGCAATAAAAATTATATGTAATAAAGGGCCATGGAAAGATAGACTAAAAAATAATTGGAAACTAAATAATCTAATCCTAAAAAATGATTGGGTCAAACAACAAATCATAGAAACAATCAATAATTTCATTCAAGAGAATGACAATAATGAGACAACATACCAAAACCTATGGGATGCAGCGAAAGCAGTTCTTAGGGGAAGTTTTATATCTCTAAATGCTTACATAAATAAAATAGAAAAAGAGGAGATTAATGAATTGGGCATACAACTAAAAAAACTAGAAAAAGAAAATTAAAAATCCTCAACTAAAGACCAAATTAGAAATATTGAAAACCAAAGGAAAAATTAATAAAATTGAAATTAAGAAAACTATTGAACTAATAAATAAAACTAAGAGCTGGTTTTATGAAAAAACAATAAAATAGATAAGCCTTTGGTTAATTTAATTAAAAAAAGAAAGAAGAAAACCAAATTACTAGTATCAAGAATGAAAAGGGGAAGCTACCACCAAGGAAGAGGAAATTAAAACAATAATTAGGAATTATTTTGCCCAACTATATGCCAACAAATTTGACAATCTTAGTGAAATGGATACATATTTACAAAAATATAAATTGCCCAGATTAACCAAAGAGGAAGTAAAATACTTAAATAACCCCATCTCAGAAAAAGAAATTGAACAAGCCATTGATGAACTCCCTAGGAAAAAATCTCCAGGGCCAGATGGATTTACATGCGAATTCTATCAAACATTTAAAGAACAATTAATTCCAATACTATATAGACTATTTGGGAAAATAGGTGAAGAAGGAGTCTTACCAAATTCTTTTTATGATACAAATATGGTGTTGATACCTAAACCAGGAAGAGTCAAAATAGAGAAAGAAAATTATAGACCAATTTCTCTAATGAATATAGATGCAAAAATTTTAAACAAAATACTAGCAAGTAGATTGCAGTCACTTATCACAAGAATAATACACTATGACCAGGTAGGATTTATACCAGGAATGCAGGGTTGGTTCAATATTAGGAAAACTATCAGCATCATTGAGCATATCAACAACAAAACCAACAGAAACCACATGATCATCTCAATAGATGCAGAAAAAGCTTTTGATAAAATACAACACCCATTCCTATTAAAAACACTAGAAAGCATAGGTATAAATGGAGTCTTCCTTAAAATAATAAATAGCATATATCTAAAACCTTCAGCAAGCATTATATGTAATGGGGACAGGCTAGAAGCATTTCCAATAATGTTGTGGGTGAAACAAGGATGTCCATTATCACCACTGTTATTCAATATTGTACTGGAAACCTTAGCTTTAGCAATAAGAGAAGAAAAAGAAATTGAAGGCATTAGAATAGGCAAAGAAGAAACAAAGCTATCACTCTTTGCAGATGACATGATGATATACTTAGAGAATCCTAGAGAATCAAGTAAAAAACTACTTGAAATAATAAACAACTTTAGCAAAGTTGCAGGCTATAAAATAAACCCACATAAATCATCAGCATTTCTATATATTACCAACAAAGCCCAACAGCAAGAGATAGAAAGAGAAATCCCATTTAAACTTACTGTAGACATTATAAAATATTTAGGAGTCTACCTCCTGAAACAAACCCAGGAACTCTATGAACACAATTACAAAACACTTTTCACACAAATAAAATCAGATCTAAATAATTGGAAAAACATCAGTTGCTCATGGGTAGGCCGAGCTAATATAATAAAAATGACAATCCTACCTAAGCTAATTTACTTATTCAGTGCCATACCAATCAAACTACCAAAAATTATTTTATAGAGTTAGAAAAAATAATAACAAGATTCATTTGGAAAAACAAAAGGTCCAGAATATCAAAGGAACTAATGAAAAGAAATGCAGGGGAAGGTGGCCTAGCAATTCCAGATCTTAAATTGTATTATAAAGCAGCAATCATCAAAACTGCTTGGTACTGGCTAAGAAATAGGGAGGTGGATCAGTGGAATAGGTTAAATATGCAAGACACAGTAGTCAATGACTATAGTAATCTATTATTTGATAAACCCAAAGACCCCAGCTTCTGGGATAAGAACCCACTCTTTGAAAAAAACTGCTGGGAAAACTGGAAAAGAGTATGGCAGAAACTAGGCATAGACCCAAATCTCACACCATATACCAAAATAAAGTCAAAATGGGTTCAGGACTTAGATATAAAGGCTGATACCATAAGTAAACTGGGAGAACAAGGAATAGTTTACCTATCAGATCTATGGAGAACAGAAGAATTCATGACCAAACAGGAGATAGAGAACATTATGAAAAGCAAAATGGATAATTTTGATTACATTAAATTGAAAAGTTTTTGCACAAACAAAGCCAATGCAACTAAGATTAGAAGGAAGGTAGAAAATTGGGAAAGAATTTTTACAACCAGTCTCTCTGATAAAGGCCTCATTTCTAAAATATATAGAGAATTAAGACAAATTTATAAGAACACAAGCCATTCCCCAATTGATAAATGGTCAAAGGATATGAACAGACAGTTCTCAGATGAAGAAATTAAAGCCATCTATAGTCATATGAAAAAATGCTCTAAATCGTTATTGATTAGAGAAATGCAAATCAAAACAACTCTGAGGTACCACACCCCACCTATCAGATTGGCCAACATGACAAAACAGGAAAATGATAAATGTTGGAGAAGATGTGGGAAAATTGGAACACTAATACATTGTTGGTGGAGTTGTGAAATGATCCAACCATTTTGGAGAACAATTTGGAACTATGCCCAAAGGGCTACAAAAATGTGCATACCCTTTGATCCAGCAATAGCACTTCTAGGGCTATATCCCAAAGAGATCAAACAAATGGGAAAAGGACCCACATGTACAAAAATATTCATAGCAGCTCTTTTTGTGGTGGCAAAGAATTAGAAATTGAGAGGATGCCCATCCATTGGGGAATGGCTGAGCAAGTTGTGGTATATGAATGTAATGGAATGCTATTGTGCTATAAGAAATGATGAACAGGCTGACTTCAGAAAAACCTGGGAAGACATATATGGTCTGATGCTGAGTGAAGTGAACAGAACCAAGAGGACTTTGTACACAATAGCAGCCACGTTATGCAATGACTAAGAATGTTAAACTGAACCCTTCTCAGCATTACGAGGATCTAAGACATCTCCAGAGGACTCGGGATGGAAAATGCTGTCCACATCCAAAAGAAAGAACAATGGAAGTCGAATCGCTCTCACTTATTTTTACCTTCTGTTGAGTTTTGTTTCCTCTTTCTGATGGTTCCTCCTATTGGTTTTAATTTTTACTTACAACTTCACTAATGTGAAAATATGTTTCATGGGTAGTAAATGTAAAGCCTATGTCAGATTGTGTGCCATCTTGGGGAGGGTGGGGGTGGAAAGGGAGAAAAATTTTCAACTCAAAAACATATAGAATGACCTTTAAGAATCTAGTTTCTCTCCACTCCCTTCAATATCATAATATGGAATCAAAAGATTCAGAACAGGATTTTCATAATAAAAGGTTGTTGCTTTCTTCTTGTTATGCTAATAGAATTCTGTGCAAATGTTCTAATAATCTCCAAATCTTCTAAACTGAAGTGAGGTGATAGGATGACAAGAATGACAGAGTTAGAAAAAAATAACATCAATGTAGAAATTCCATTTAAAGTAATTATAGAACATGTATAATTCTTGAGAATCTGCCAACCTACTAAGATACACAGAGGAACCATATAACTATAAAACTGTGTTTACAATAGTAAAAACCTAAATAAAGCAGAAAAAAAATCAATTGTTCATAGGTAGGATTAGTCAATATAATGATGTCAACACAAAATAACAATACTAAGTAAATCAACCTACTTATTTCCATGTCATGACATTAAAAACACCAAAAGGTTATTTTATTGAGCTAGAAAAAATAAAAACGAAATGCATGTGGAGCAACAAAAGAGCAGGACTCTCAAGGGAAATAAAAAAGCGAAAGTGTAAAGGAAGGTAGCCTAGCAGTATCACATCTCAAAATTAAATTAAAAAATTAAATTAAAAAAATTAAAAACAATAACCATCAAAATTTTTTTTAAAAAAGGTCAATGGAAAAGACTACATGCATAAAATAGAGAAAGAAATGAATCTAACGGCTTACTGTTCAAGAAACACAACATCCACCTACTATAATAAGTACTCTATATTCAGAAGAATTTCCTGCGAAAATGGAAAACATTCTGGTAGAAATTTAGAATTAATATAATATCTCATAGTACATAATAAGATAAGCTTCAAGTGTCTAGATAGTCATATGTACAAATTAGAGGAAAAAGAAAGATAATACTTTTCAGAACTATGGATAGTAAAAGAGTTCATGAAGAAAAAGTGATAGAGAATATTACAAACTAAAATGAACAATTTTGATTATACAGAATTAAAAGTTTTTGCACAAATCTAAAGCAGTTATTGGGCAGCTAGGTGGTGCAGTAGATAGAGTGGAGTCAGGAAGACATGTTTCTGAGTGCAAATCTGGACTTGCTAGCTGTGTAGCGCTGGACAAGTCACTTAACCTTATGTGCCTCAGTTTCCTCATCTCTAAAATGAGCTGGAGAATGAAATGGCAAACCACTTACAGTATTTTTGCTAAGAAAACTTCAAATAGGGTCATGAAGAGTTGGACACAACTGAAAAACAACTGAACAACAACAAATGCAGTTACAACTAAAAGGGAAACAGTCAACTAAAAAAACAAGTAATCTTTGCAGCAAGCTTCTCAGATAAAAGTCATTTTCAAGCTATATAAGGAGTCAAAAATCTAAAAAATAATAGCTACTCCCTGATTGAAAAAAGAAATGAATAGGCAATACTTAAGAGAAAATAAATTCAAGCTGGGGGAGGGGCGGTGCTCCAGATCACTAAGAATTAAGGAAGTGCTAATTAAAGAAATCCTGAGGTTCCACCTCAGGCTCCTTCCCAAAATTAATGAAAAGAAAAAGGAAAACAAAGACAAATGACAAATATTGTAGGTGCTTTGAGAAAATAGGCAAGTTAATGTATTGTTGCTGGAGTTGTGAATTGGTTTAACCATTCGAAAAGGGAATTGAGAACTGTGTCCCAAAAGTTACTAAACTACATATACCTTTTAACCCTGTGATACAATTACTAGGCCTATATTCCTAAAAGATCATAGAAAGAAGGAAAGGACATAGATAGATAGGTAGATAGGCAGATAGATAGATAGATAGATAGATAGATAGATAGATAGATAGATAGATAGATGATATGGAAATAAAGACAGAGAGACAGAGATTGAGACAAAGACAGAGACAGACAGACAGATAGATTTACAGCAGCTATTTTTGTGGTAGTAATTAAGTAGAAACTAAGGTATGCTAATCAATAGGAGAATTGTTATGCAAATTATGGTACATGAATGTAATGGAGCAGTTTTATAAAACATAATGAAATGGATAATTTCAAAGAAACCTGGGACGACTTGCATGAAATCAAGGATAGTGAAGTGAACAGAACCAGAAGAAAAAAATATACTAACTGAAATCATATAAATCAAAGAATAACTTTGAAAGACAAAAGATCTCTGATCAACCATGATTTTAGAATGATAATGATGAAGAATGTTAACTGCCTTTTGAAAGAGAGCTAACCAACTCAATATTCAGAACAAGAAATACATTTTTGGATATACCCAATATGAGCATTTATTTTGCTAGACTACAACTATTTGTAATGAGTTTTCTTTTGCTTTTTTCAGTGTGAAGGAGGAGATGAAACAGAGAAATATAATTCACATTGGTAGAAAAAATAAAATTTAATTTAAAAAGTGTATTATCCCACTGGAAAGAATTATATTATAATAAAACAATTACACACCTGGCTTTTACAAATTCAGATGCAATGTCTCATAATAGAAGAGTTATCTTCTGCTAGATATTTCATATATATACTGAACTAGCCTGAGCAAATACCTGGTATCTCTATAAACAGCGTAAAGACATCAATATCAACTTCATCTAAGTATAGGAAACATCATGCTTCCTACTGCCGAAAACTGAAACATGCCCACAGTTGCCAACAACTGGGTGTGCATGTATGTGTGTAGTGCGTGCACACATGCATGTACACAGAGAAAATTTACTGGCAAGAAAAAGAAAGAATGTATCAATTTCACTCGTGAATTTTTAAGATCCACTGAAGGTTGGCTAGGCAATCAAAATACAATAAAATCTCTATATGAGCTAAAATGATTATCAAAAAGTCTTATGAATCAAATCAAATGCTCTAGAGATTTTTGTAGGTTTCTAAGACTGACCTTCTAATTATAATTTTTGAAATATTCAGTGCAGAAGTAGAATCATATATCTAGTAATTAGTCATGTTGTAGAATAAGGGAGCCATCATAATGTGGCATCAATCTAGAACTTTGTACTTTGGGACACCTCTCTCTACAGATTTTTATTCCAATAGGAGATTTTAGTTAAGGACCTGGCCAACAGGCCTGTCATCATTGAAGTGATAAAGATATTAATTTTAAAAGCTACCAAGAAATTTCTTAATTGAGGTTGAAGATATTTTTCTAAGATGCTCTTAGTTCTTACTCCAGGTTAATTATATGTGTTGATGATTCATTTTGGCATACCTGTGCTACAGTCTGCAACATGTCTGTTTAATTTGCAGTCTTACTAGATTGTTTTGTTGTGTGGGAACACTCAAATGGAACATATTTCATTAATTTTGTTCCTGGAAGAATGCTGCAAAGATTGAAATGTGCTTAACTTAGCATACCTCATGCCATGCTATGTTTTAGTAGAAGAGGGTCCTGGTGCTTTTAACTAAATCAGACAAATGCTCTTGGCAAAATTCAGTGATATAAAAATGCTATGTAACATGTAGAGTCTGGCACACACAGAAGCCGCCTCTCCACTGCAAGCAATAATGAACATTTTTGAGCTGTATATTTCTAGTGAAGCCCATTATTAGCAAAGGGGCTGACAAAAAATGAAGATTTTCCCAGCTGGAAGATGGCACAGAAGGAACATAGGAAACAAAAATCTAGCAGGATGGGCAAAGTCCTCAACTTCGGAGTCCCAGGGAGTAGACATGCACCTGAAAGCATTTGAAAGAGAAGGGCACTTCTCTGAGAAGCTGAATATAATCATGAGCAGTTGTAGCCTGTTTGGCTGAACTGTCCACTTCTGCTTGGACAGAATTTGCTGTCATACTGGGACCTGGTGAATATATCCTCTTTCCACCTCTTTTCACTCTTCCTCCTCATCACTGCCATTAATTACCCTTTAGATTTTCCTGTTCTTTTTAAATCTGGCTTATTTGCTTGCTCTCTCTGTTCTAATGTTTTGCCCAGATAAAAGATAAGGTGATTTTGAGTACATTCTAAGCTAGTGTTTTTTTTATGAATGAGTGAATAAGGACAAATCATAACTCCTGGAAAAATAGACCTAACCTTAATTGGAGTGTCCACTATGAACTCTCCTTACTCCTGCCTTCTTTCTCTGTCACTCTGTGTGTGTTTGTGTGTGTGTGTGTCTATCTCTCCTCTTCCTTCCCTCTCCTTTTCCCTCTCTCTCCCTTTCTTTCCTTACCTTAACAAAGAAAGGCCTCACCAGGAAAGCCTAAAACATTGTAAACATTGGCTTGAATGGAAAATAGTCATAATTGAATATCATTACAATAGCTACATTGTTTAAAAAAAAAAGGCATGGAGGTTGAATCTCACAATTCTCATTATTTTTAGGTTTCAGGTCACATCTAACTTGATTTTTCCATAGCACCTGGTAAGCTTATGAAATATGTTGTTTTCTTCTTTATTTTCCCATGATCCTTTTCTGCTTTCCCATTCCTTCAAATACCACAGGTTGAGAAAGAACTTCTGCAGCTGGCTGTGGATGGCACTAGTAGGTCAGCCTTCCACATTACCACAGGTAATGGAATTGTTACCTTTCCTCTAAGTGCTCCCTACAGAGTCCTCAAAAACAGAATGAGAGTGGTTTTATGAGACATTTTCTAAGAAACTGCCGTTTCAATAGTCCAATCTATTGCATAATTAGAATGAGAGAAACAAAGAGAGTCAGTAGTGATTGAGAGAAATAAGTAGAGTAGAAGAGGAAATATTAGAAGGTCTTATAACTCATTTTGGACCAGTAGCTATCACTTTCGGTTCAGCCTCTTTGCAAAATGTACATGTGCATGTGTGTGTGTGCGTGTGTGTGTGTGTGTGTGTGTGTGTGTGTGTAGAGGAGGGGTAGGTGACCACAACAACAACAACAGGAAGGGCGTGTAGCTATTGTTCCAGTATTGATCAATTGAAGACACAGGAGGAATAGCATGGGGAGGAAATTTAAAATGACCTAAAATGCATGTCTACTCTCACAAATATAAAGCCTTCGTAGAAGATTGTCTGCATTAATGGGTCATTGGATTTAAACTCTCACTCCTTTCTCTGTTGCAGTTGAAGTGTCAACATGCAAATAATCAATTATGTAACTTGTGATTAATGCTGTCAGCTTTCAGCAACCTTACAGGTTGCAAGTTCTAAAGAATTAATGGACAAGGAGGTTTTTCCTCAGTGATAGAAGAAGCTGTTTCTAACAAGCAGAGTGGGTCCACTATGGATCTGCCATTATTCGTTGGACCTTGGGAGCTCATTTGTTTTATCTTTTAAATGAGTATTTATTCAATATGAAAACAAACAAACAAAAAACAAAGCAAAACATAAAAGAGCAGTTTAGTAGCTAGGCATTCATGTAAAATATCAGGATGATATGTAAAACCTCTCTTTATTTTCACCCCTCTTCAGGACATACATGCTATTATTTATTCCAGAAGTACTCTAAGATTACAAGCAATATGTAAGTCTGTCAGTTGGGGAACCAGCCACCATTTATTAAGCACTCATATGCCAGGGAGTCTGTCAGGTTTTGAGAATACAAAACGGGCCATAGACCCTGCCCTTGAGAGCTTGGATTCTAATGAGACAACGTGAAAATAAATATGAACATTATAGTCATATATGTTTGTATGCATGTATTTATACATACATATGTGTATATATAGTAAATAAGTATTAGCAGTATTATTGTATTCAATTTTTGTACTATTCAGATAAAAATGTAACAAAAGCTGTAATTACCAAATAAACTGAGGAAATTTAATATCAAGAGAAAGGACATAACCACATTAACAATTTTTTTGATGGGGGGGTGTCCTATGGTTTCATTGGTATCAGAAACTCCCACTGTTGAAACTCCTACCATCAATGAAAATTAGCAAATAAGCCATAACTTATATGTGGCCCAGTGCACTAAAAGTTTAAGTGACTTGCCCATGTTCACACAGCTAGCAAAAAATCAGAGGTAGGACTTGAACCAAGGCCCTTGTGATTCCAAAGCCCCCTCTCTACCCACAATGCCATGTTGCCTCTTTGGCGAAAGAAAGAAAGAAAGAAAGAAAGAAAGAAAGAAAGAAAGAAAGAAAGAAAGAAAGAAAGAAAGAAAGAAAGAAAGAAGGAAGGAAAGAAGGAAAGAAGAAAGAAGGAAAGAAGGAAAGAAAGAAAGAAAGAAAGAAAGAAAGAAAGAAAGAAAGAAAGAAAGAAAGAAAGAAAGAAAGAAAGAAAGAAAGAAAGAAAGAAAGAAAGAAAGAAATGACTCAATATAGTTATAGCTGTGTTTAAGTAATGGCCATATTCAAATGTATGATGATGTTGCCACAGGTTTTCACAAATACAGGATCATTCAGTCTGTTACTAATTTTTTTTAAGCTATGCATTGATGTGAGATGTATCATTTTGAAAAATGAATTCACCCTCCCTCTCTCCTGCCACTTTTGCCGTGATTCACATAAACAATGCCACACAGTTCAATGGTTTGCATGCTGAAAGCATGGGGTTTCAAATGTCAGGGACAAGAGACAGTTCCACACACACGCATGGATACAGGGAGCATTTCATTACTTTCTGAAAGACTCATTTTGTCTAATTTACCACAGACACAGGCCCCTAAGAGTTCTTGTACAGATTTCACACAAAGCATGCTGTATACTTCAAAAGTAAAAAATAAATCTGATATGACTTACCCTAACCTCTTTTCCAGTAACTCCTGCATTCATTCACTCATCATTTCTAAAGAAAGAAAAAAGAGAGAGAGCACTTATTGCTGGTGTGCTTACCAGTTATTTAATGCTACACAACATATGATTCAAAACTTAACTGCCGAGTGTCAGCTTTCTTTTTGATCTCTGACAGGTTGCTGAATCCTGTCTTAATATATGTTATCGTTAACCATACACTTTACCAGTCGAAGACCAAAGTAGACAGGCACACATCTGTTCAGAAAACCTTGAATGCTCCTTTTTCCCCCTCCACCTTTTATAAATTAAAGATCCATCTGTCCTTAGGCTTGATTCCAGTATAACTTTTTGATCTGAATTTTATTTTGGAGTATTTTTTAAAAATTCTACTAAATAAGTTGGGAAAAGTTAAGATATACACTCCTTTAAATGTCTAAACTAAAATTACTCTCATTTCAAGTGTGTATTTACCATTTTTTTTCATTTACTCTTATTGCTTTAATCATCAAGACTCTAAACATATCGGCATTAATCAAAAAAAAAAAAAGGAAAGAAAATATGTCACCATCTGACTAGATGGAAATCAAACTGCAAAATGAATTTTATATTTTTGGCAAATATACCAGCACCACAGCAAAAGGGGGTAGGGAAGGGTGTGACCCGATGCCCACTGTTTAAAAGCATAAAGTTCATTTCAATGATGTGCCTAACTGAAATGTGAGACAGCACATTATGATGGAAAGAAAGTCAAATTCAGTCAAGAAGACCAGGGTTTCAGTTCCTTACCTGAACTCTTTATACTGGTGAAATAATAGGCCTAGTATACACACACACACACACACACACACACACACACACACACACACACACAAACACAATTACACATATACATATATACCTGCACATAGGCATAAACACATGTATAGTGTGTTCATGCAAACACATGTTTATAACACAGAATATAGGCACACATAGATACATGTATCTGTACTTATATCAGCATATGTGCATATGGTGTGAAATAAACATTTTTCCATATGTACATAGGAAATACAGGTTATTTCTTCTTTAAAATATACATAGGCTTACTAATAGCCTAAACAAAAAGTGACATGACAGCAAGTAGAAATTGACTGACATTAAAGAAATAGGTTGAGATGGTTGAGGTTCATTAAATTTTGGTGAGTCAGTTCTTTCCTAATAGCATTTTTATTCTAAGCCAAAGTTGAAAGGCCTCATATTGACCCACTGCTATCAGAACCAGCAAGTTAATAGCTGGCAAAGAGGAACTGTTTCATAGCCATTGAGTAATGGAGACAACAGACACCATGAAATCTCAAAGTTGGCTGGGTCACTTTGTCCTATCATATCTCGACAAGGTGGAAATATAATGAAAGCTCTACCAAGAACTGTACTTAAGGCAAAAATGAATTTATATGAAATACTTGGTTCTAAGGCAATTAGAGTTTCATTTATAGCAGCTTGTTACCAAAGTAGTGCCAACAGTGCTTATTAATTAAAGGTGTTGTTTCATCCTCAGCCCCTTTGTGAAGAAAGTGAGAATTAACCTCCTATTTCTTGGGAATTGCAGTTTTCTAATCATTTTTAAATGGAGGGTGACTAGCTTAGTCACCTCTCCACCCTTTTGCACAGGGGCAGCCCACCTTGGAAATAGCTTGTGAAGGCCCTTTCACTGTACATACCAGATAGAACTCCGTGCTCCTCCTTTCCCCCTCCCCCTGCCATGGGATTTTGATTTATTTTGCAGAATATTTGCCAGGGTTCTTTTAAAGTGACTTTGCTCTTCACTTTCAAAGGATGTGTTGTTTCACTTTCCTCAAGAAGCTCTGTACATCAAGGAAAATAACATCAAGTGATAGGGGTTCAAACGGATTTCTAATCTTTACAGTCCTTCAGTACTTATATTTAAAAAAGTGAGGCATAATTTATTTGTGATGAAACTGAGTTGCTCAGCTCTCTGTTAATAGGATCCTTAGGGCAAAAAAAAAGGGTACAGACAGAACCATCATAAAGAGAAGAAAGCTCTATACTTCTGTCTTTTTTTCCTATTCTAGAAACAATAAATTAATAATTATGTTTGCAATGATTATTGTACATTAGTGATAAATTGCTTTTTTCATAAACGAACAAAGGGCCTAGGTGGTCCAGAGGATTAATACAATACAGGGAAAGCATGATGTTTCTGTTCCCCCCAAATGCTCAGATTCATCCATGTTGCAGGAACAAGTCATAGTGCATCCTTTGCAAGGTTAATGGTTCAATGTAGCTTTTCCTCTTTCCTCCTTTTTGATTCCTTTTGCATGACAGCCAGTCCATTTTCTACCTAAAAGAGGATCTGTGCTGGGCATGTACAACTCATGTTGGAAAACTGTGGCACGGTTCCCATATGAGGGAAAAAAACCCACTTTTTCTCCTAGTGATAAAGATATATATTTCAATCGGTTCACACAGTCAAAGGGATACTTCAATACCTCAAACTGCCATTATGGTTGGATAGAACAGCAATTTAAAAAAGCCTCACAAAAGCAGTGGAGGTCCATCTGCCTCATTATGAAGCTATGAAGATAGCCTTAGTGAGTACAGTATTAAAACTGTTTTCAGTTCTTCAAAGTATGCTACATTCCCATCATCTTCTCTTAAAAATAATGAAAGGCAAGACGCATAATAACATAGAGCTGAAGTGGATGGCATGCAGTAAGGGCTTGTGGCTAGCATTGTACTTCCTCCTGTGAAAAGTATCACCATTTATTATGATTCATTAAAATTTAATTTGTGTGGCATGTTTAACAGGTCATTTAAAAATTGGTATTTTGTAGCCAACATTACTAGCTGGTCAAATACTCTGAAAAAAAATTAAACTTTACAGATTTATTGTTTTAAGTTTTTATTGAAGTAAATCTCTCCTTTAATCTTGAATTGTTTTCTTTTGCCAATGAGCAAGATTATTCTTCTTTCTAATGATCCAGCTGACATAATATTTTAATTGATTTTTTTTATACAAGTTAAAATGAGGCCAGACTTTAAAATGCATGTAATTGCAAAATGGAAACATTGACAAAGTTTACCCGAAAAATGAATTTCTTTTGCTTTCACTATAGTTAAGGTGTACTTCTGTAAGAGTAAAGATTATTTTACAAGAGATCAATATTGCTTCAAATTTGATTAGCACAGTTGTGCGACTATAATAATTAAGGGACTTGATGGCACTCCTGCTTCCATAAACATTTTCTTCTTAAAAAATATATATGCACTATGAATACGTTTTCATAGTCAGCATAATTAGTATTATGACTCTGTGGCCAAGATATATCTTTATAACTAAAGAGACATAATAAACTTTGTTTTGGAAGAGGTTAGATTTACATAGTCAAAAGATAAAAAAAAGGAAGCTTTTATCTAGTAAGCAAAAAACCATGCTACTCCACAAATGGATATTTTTCTTGTCATTTATTCAGATTAATTGCACATATTGACTTTTTATATATATGAAGTTAAAAGGAGAAGATAGTTAAGGAAAAGCTAGTGAATTTCTTTTTTTTTTTTCAAATCTATTGTCCATACAGCTGCCCTATGTCACCAGTCTGCTTAAGAATCTTTATGAGTTTCCTGTTTTCTCCGCCTAATTCCAGGTGTTCTTAACCTGGTGTCCTTCAACATTAAAAAAACAGAACAAAACAAAACACTTTTCCCCCCACTAACTGCATTTTAAATTCTATATGTTTTATTTTATGCATTTAAATATATTATTTTAAGATAGGATCCATAGGCTTCATCAGAATGCCAAAAGTAACCATCACACACTCACACACACACACACCACACACACACACACACACACACACATACACCCACAGACTCATACTAAATGGAAACATTAATGATCCCTGCCTAGGATAAAATAGAAACTACTCTACTTTACTTGTAAGCTTTTCACAATTTAAAGCCAACCTTTGTCTTTAGACTAATTTCCCATCACTCCCCTGCATTCACTGTACATTGAAGCCTAAATGGCTTACCTGTACAAGACACGTACAAACCAATACATCCTGTGCCTCTGTCCTCATACATACTGTTTCCCCTCCCCCCATGCCTGGGTTGCTTTCCTTCTTCACTTCCACCCCACAGAATCCCTGGCTTCTTTCAAGGCAAAGCTAAGGTACTTCCTACATGAAACCTTTCCTGATTCCCACAGAAGTTAGTGTTTTCTCCCACCTCAAATTTCTTTGGTTTTTAAAAATATACTCTTATTGGGCCCTTTTGTTTCTCTAGAATTCTTCTGGTAGCCTTCCCTCTACCCTTCACAGAGAGCCATACCTTATAACACAGAATTTTTTTCTTTATATGAAATGTTCTACATTTATCAACCCCTTCTTTCATTTTCTATTGTTTTGTGGTTGTTCTTTACATTTATATTGTTGTAGTCACTGTGAATAGTATTATTTTGCTGGCTCTGCTTACTTTTGTTTCTTGCATTAGTTAAACTGAAACTCTTCTGCATGTATTTGATATTAACTTATTTATATAACTGTCCTTTCTTACTCCCCTAGTAGAATGTAGCATATTAAGGACAGGGATTATTTTATGATTTTGTTTTTGTATCCTCTTTGTTTAGCTGAGTGTCTGGCCTATGATATGTCCAATAATACCTGTTGATTTGGACTGAGTGGAGTTTAAAGAATTCAGTATTTTAATAGAGGCAGGGGGAGATAGCATGCCTGAATATGACGATACTGCTAAGGTAAAAGAGGAAGATAGGATGAATGAAATTGAAGTAGGAAGGGTGTTGAACAAGAAGGATACATCACCAAATTTCATGAATCTATTAGGTAGATGATAGGATGTGCAGAATTTACAGATGTACAGAACTTTTCCCAATATTGTTTAATGGTTGTAGTCAATTAAAACTAAACTCAGCAACATTATACCTTTGTAGTATTTTCTTTTTAATATCCTGTGGACCCTCAGAGAATAGAAGCCTGTATTGCTGTCAGGGTTGAGGATTCAGTTTCTGACTCCTGATGATGGCCCTGTGCTTTCTCTCACAGCCTCTGTGATCCAGTCCAGCACTGACATTGTTATCAAAGTATTGGATAGGCTGTTGTTTATTGCACTTTGCAACCAAACATAGCTAAGCTAGTAAATAAATGCTGTCAGAAAAGTTTAGGATCTCCTTGAGAATAATCATAGAAAATGAGAACACTGATGCCATATTTGTGTAGAGGCAGCTCTCTATCAATCAGACAGGTATTTATTGAAGCTTCACTATGTGCCAGGCACTATCCTAGGTACTGGGGAT
Source organism: Phascolarctos cinereus (assembly GCF_003287225.1). NCBI lineage: Eukaryota > Metazoa > Chordata > Mammalia > Diprotodontia > Phascolarctidae > Phascolarctos > Phascolarctos cinereus. Next base: position 400,662,181 of record NW_027555625.1, on the reverse strand, counting down.
AAGAGAACAAAGAATTAAACAATCTCTGTTTATAAGGTATTATATTTTAATGGCAAAAGACAACAAGTATACACATATTATATAGTATAGATATAAAATTAATTAATTCTAATATATTCAAAGTAGTTACATATAAAATAGTTTGCAAGTGAAGGGACTAGCGCTTAAGAAGAAGAGGAAAGGTTTCATTTAGAATACTGTCCCTATGCTGAACCTTAAAGAAAGGGACTCACTGAGGCAGGACTAAAATTCATAGTTATCCAGTCCTAAAGTATCCTAGTTGGCAAAAGTGGACAGAGTTCTTGGCCTGGAGTCAGGAAGACTCATCTTTCTGCTTTCAAATCTGCCTTCAGACACTTAACTAGCTGTGTGATCCTGGGCAAGTCACTGTTTGCCTCAGTTTCCTCACGTATAAAGTGAGCTGGAGAAGAAAATGACAAACTAATTCTGCCACAGAAAACCAAATAGGGTTATGGAGAGTCAGGCATGACTAAAGTGACTCAGTCACCACAACAAAATGTCCACCAGACTAGGACTAAGACTCCTTGGAGAGTGAGTATTGTAGGGATCAAGACTTGAGATGCTCCCCCACAGGTAACTGTGAAGTGGTTGGAAGAAAAGGAGAAATGAACCTAAGGGACAAGGGACAAAATTCAAACCCATCCCACCTTGGCACTGCCAGAATTCTCCATGAGAACAAGTCCGTGACCACCTTAAGAGACACCCTCCTACAACATTCCACCCTACACACATTCTAAAGAAGTAGCGTGGTGTGGGAGGGACGGTCTTGGAGTCAGAAAGACTTGAGTTCAAGTTTCAACCCACACACAGGCTGTCTTGGGGACTATATGATGCTGGATGAGTTATTGAACTTTCAGTCTCTCGGCCAACTTTCTAACGCTATGAAACAAAGAAGCACTACTGCCTTGTTAAAGGGAGTTCCCTCACAGCGATTTTTCCATCATGCTGTAATCACAGGGAAAGGAAGAAAGAGAGGAGAGAAAGAAAAAAGAGAAAGAAGGAAAGATTTTATCCAGAAATGTGGGGATATCGATTTCAACTTTTCTTCATTAATGACACCGACTATTCTGTTCTAACTTCTGTCCTTCCTCCTTCCTTATTCCTATCTCCTTAATATTAAATGTTTTTTCCCCTTCCTACCCACCTGTTAACATGATGAACAATACATTCTTGTCACACACAATATGTACAAACCTAAGACAGAAGTGGCATGCTCCTACTCCCTCCTGCCATACTGTTAATATTGTCCAACTTAGACCCTAACTCCTCAGCCTGGCTTCAGCCATGCCAGGAACTCTATTTCCACTGTGTATTTTGGAGGATGGATCCATTTTATTTTGAAAAAAAATGCTTTTACATCTTTGAACTTTTATTAGCATCATTTTACTTCTCTATCTCTCTCTCTCTCTCATGAATAGAAACATAGCTTTCCTCTGAGATTGCCATATGACTTAAATCTCTCTACGATGGAGGCTATTCTTTGTCTTACTTCCCCTAATTCACAGGAGTGGAAGACAAATGTCAGAACACCTAGGTTTCAATCTTGATTCTACTAATTTCTGCCAGTATGACCTTGAGCTTATGATTTAACCTCTCTGGGCCTGTTTCCTTATCTGCAAAACGAAGGGGAAACTAGATGAACTTTAAGGTTCTTTTCTTGCTTTGCATCCTATGAACCTACATTTTAGACCAACTTCCAACAATGAGTCTTAAAATTAATTCTTCTGTCACCATCCCTCAACAACTTTTTGTCCTTCAAAATTCATACAATCTGATTATACCACCTTCATCACATCCTCATTGTTGTCATATATCAATATTCTGGACAAGTTCCCACCTTCCTCAATTATTTTAGCACCTGGCACTTTAGCTTCATTTCTATCCCATCCAATTACATCATCCTCAACAACATTAATATCCATGTTCATGACCTCAGATTTCCTTAACTTCTTCAACTGCAGTGACCTCCATTTTTACTCGACTTCAGTTAGACATCAGTATCACCTTAGAGCTTACTATCACCCGGCTGTGCATTCCCTCTAAGACCTTAAATTTTGAAATTCTACCTTATGACTACAAAAGAATCACAAAATGTTAAAGCTGGAAGACTGTTTCCCAGAAATTCCTAGGTTTATAGGTGGGCAAACTCCATAAAGAAAGCTGAGATGATTTGCCCAGAGTCAGAAGCACTTGACGAGCATATAGAATCAGACTCATTTTTTTTCATGGCCCCAAAGGATCAAGCAAGAGGTAGAAGTTGCCGAGAGATGACCTTAGGTTTTCTTAGATTCTCTATTAGGAAGAACTTCCTGACAATTAGAGTTATACAAAAGTAGAACAGGCTATTTTCAAAGGTAGGGGTTTACTCCTCATTAGAGGTCTTCAAATGAAGGCTAGGTGACAGCTTCTGGTAGAGAGAGGGTTCCGGCTCAGGAACAGGTTAAATTAGTACTCTGAGGTCATTTCCAGCTCTGAGATTTCGTGATCTTGTAACACTGTAAGTGAGGGGTAGAGAAAAGATGCAAACCCAGGTCCTCTAACTCTAAATTCATAGGGAGTGTTTTCCACTTTACCATACTTTTTCCTGTCTTTCCATTTTTCCCTTTAATTATCCTACAACACTTGTTATTTATCTTGATTATAACCTCTATTTCCCAATATCCTCTGCAGTTCTCCTCTTATCTTACTACAATCTCTTGCTGATCTCATTGTCAACCATGGATTCATTTCTGTTATATACTAAAAATGCTTGTAGCTCTAATCTAACTCTCGAACTCCAGTCCTGTTTTAGCAAATGCTTAATGGACATCTACATCAGGATATCCCATTGGTAGCTCAAATTCAACATCCCCAAAATAAGAATTATCTCTTTCCCTACATACAACTTATTCCTTTCCCAAACACCTCGATTTTTGATGACAGCATTACTAGCCTCTTCTGGTCACCCAAGTTTATAACACTTAAGAAGCATCCTTGACCTTTCCTTTGCCTACATCTTCCCATACACATACTCACATGCAATAAGTTGCCAAGCTTTACCACTTCTACTTCTGACATCTTTGGGATTAGTGCCCTTCTCTCAACCCACATGACTACTATCCTAAATAAGGTTCTTACTGACTCTCACTTGGACTTCTATAATAGTCTCTTAATTGGACTTTCTAGTCTTCCCTAATCCATCCCCCCCACAACTGCCTAATTAATATTCTTAAAACACTGATTTGACCATGTTACTACCCTGTTCAAACCTCTTCTGTGGCCCACTAATTTCTCCAGGATAAAATGTAAATTCCTCAGCCTGACCTTTGTAGCCTTCTGTAATCTGACTCCAGTCTACTTTTCATATATGTATTCATCTCTTGTTACTTCCCTTCACTCATTCTATATTCCATCAAAACTAGACTACTCTCTGCTCCCTGAACATGACACTTACTCTTCAATATTCATGCCTTTTCAGAGGCAGTCCCTCATGCCTTGAACACACTCATCTCTGCCTCTTTAAATTCTAACTTTCTTTGAGGTTCAGTTCAGGTGATCCTTCTTATAAGAAGCCATTCCTAATTTCTCTCCCTTCTAAAAAGATCTTACATTTGCTAATCCCTATACACGCTGTATTTCCTTAGTGGAATGTAAGCTATTTGTGCACAGGGCCTATCTAATTTTTGTATTCCCAATGCCTAGTAGGCACTTAATATTTACTGTTGGTTGAATTTCAATTTTCTCATTCTTTCACTTCCATTTTAGCTTTATTTGCCTCCCAAATTAGTTTGGGCCGCAGGATCAACTATTTTAATGATTCACTGGATGCCATCATAAAACCTTCACCATTTGGGATTTTTACCATTCTTGACCTGCTAATTCTCAATCCTCTGACCACAAATCTTTGCTCCCAGTTTGGAGTTTCAGAGCTGCTGCTTGGTCATGAAACTAAGAGATTATATTCAAGATAACTCTAGGTCTATAATGTCAACTAAGTCATCAATAAAACTGACAATCTTTTTATTCAACCACTAGTAACTCTGAATAACATTCTCTAAAGGTGTTTGTCAAATTTCTTTCCTCAGGTCTCAACCTCACTACCTCTTCACACACTGACAGAGATAACCTATTTATTTAAGAGGGGATTAGGGAAAGAAATAAGCATTGATACAGTGCATATTATGTGTATCAGGTAGTGTGCCAAGTGGTTCACAAATACCTCTTTTAATAATAATAACAGTGATAACTAACATTTATATAGTACCTACTATGTACCAGTAATGCACCAAAACATTGATTACTTTTTCTGCACATTGTTGTTTTACGTAGTTTTTGATTTCTGTAATGTCAAATGTCTTCCCATGATTCTCTGAATCTCTTCATATTCATTGCTCTTCTAGCACTATGCCAAACACTTTACGATTATTATGTCATTACATGCTCCCAACAACCCTTTGAAATAGTGGTTATTATTAGACCATGGTACTGTTGAGGAAACAGACAACCAAGAGTTAAGTGACTTGCCCACGGTTACACAGCTAACAAATGCGTGAGGCCAGATGTGAACTGAGGAGATTCAAACTGTCTTCTGTGGGCTTCTTCAACTCTACTTCACACTTGAAAATGTCTGTTTCTTCATCTCTTTTTTCTGTTATTTAGAAAATGATGGGGTTCTTATTCTTGAAAAGACTAATTTCTCCAATTGTGAACTTGATTTCACCTATTCCTATATTTTCCAGGACATTTTTTATCACCCTCTTTCTACCAGGCATCTTCAATTTTCCCCTTCCACTGTCTCCTTCTTTTCTTCCTATGAACATACTTGGGTTTCTACTACCCTGGTTATCATTGTGGTTGTTTATCCCAAGCACCTCAACAATGCTTCTATGAAGCATATTCTCAAAAAAAGAATAGCAAAAAATATTTAATATATTGACTGTGACTGACAGTACATGTCACTTTATATTTTTTTACTTTATCATTAGTTAACATGAAGCATGAGTGATTTAAATCTAATCATTTGGCCATCACCACTGTCCATTGTATCTGACTTATGTGTGGCTGTTTTTTAGGTAGTTTTTATTTATATTACTTGTTTTTTTATGGACATTGTTCTTTTGCATATTTTTCTCAATTTGTGTAACTTCAAATAAGTCTTCTCATGATTCTCTGAATTCCAGAATATTTATTAACCTTACAGCAAGACAAAATTACATTACATTAACATATCAAATATGTTTTACCATTCCTCAATCACTGGATGCATAGGTTTTTTCCAACCTTTTACTGCTATTTTAAATAGTGCCACTATGAATTTTATCTATATTTTTATCTTTATTCATTATTCTTTAAAATAATTCTACAGACTTTTCATAACCTCAAGCTAGTAACCCATATCTCTTCTTTACGCCTTTCTCCCCTTCACTGCCAAAACTTTTGTTGAAAGAGCAGTCTACCTACACCCAATGCCTTTATTTATTCAACTCTCCACACCTCAAATATTTGCATTCTGACTTCCTCCCTCAACATTCTATTGAAACTGTTCTTTCCAAAGTCATTGATGATCTCATAAGTGACAAATTTAATGTCCTTTTCTTAGTCCTCATTTTCTCTAACCAGTTTGCAAGGCTGGATACTGTGGACAACCCTGACAGATGTTGCTTATCACGATAAGTATTTAGAGACCTACAGGTGAATCCTATCTCTACTTGAAGCAAAGATTCCAATTATTTCTGGGATCATATTCCATTAAAGTGGAAAGTTGAGGACTAAAATGTTGTATAACACAGTCTGTTTTCAGTTCCACTTATTGCACTTAAATCAAACATTGAGGGAGAAGATAGGAAATAGAGGGGAGATTAATAAAAGACGGTTGACCATTACAACTCATAATTCGTCACTAGGGAGAGTATTTTTGAAGCTTTCTTTTACACATTTCTTCGGTGGCTTAAAGCTATTTTTCATAAGTATGAACAATTTATTTGTTTCTTTTTTTAATTTATAAACTACAAAGTGTTATGGATTTTTACTTCTGATTAGTGGGGTCTCTAGTTCAAAGGAAAACTAGCAAACTTGTGAAACAGCCTTCCAGACTCTAGTATTTACTGGTACCTGATAATCTTTGCTACCATGAATAATGTTAAAAACAAACAAAAAACTTAATTGTTTTTTCTGCTTTGGGACTACTGGCCCGCTTGTTTAGTTTCAGTGAACTGAAACAAGGTAAGGTGTAAAATGCTTGAAAAATACTTATGATATGGTTGACACTTCCTCCCTCACTTTTTCCACTCTTAGCTCCTCAGTTCCCACAGCTACAGTTATTTGACTCCCACTATCAGGCTTGAACTCCCAGCCCTAGACTTGGACACTCATTTGAGTGTTTAAGTAAGTACTTATTGTGTCTCTGGTAACTTCAAGTCATAAGACCTGAGTTTGAACTTGGATAATTCATTTTATTTTTTTCAGGACTTCAATTTCCTCATCTCTAAAATGAAGAAATTACACTAGATGACCCTTCCAGTTCTAGATCTCTGATTCTATGAGTCCTAGCAATTAGGTCGGTGGATGTTAGACATACTAGGATTGGGCTGCTATGTTGGTCTCCCTGTGACTGCAATCTTGCTTTACTCTCACTAGTCATTCTAGATATTAGAGTCCTCTCTTGAACTCCCTCGATTGCATGGTTTCCATCATTTGTAACCAGACCTCCCTCAAAGCCAGCCAACTACCTGGCTAGATATTCACCTTTTGTCTTCTACTAGATCCAAATGGGTGCTGGTAAATGTTTACCAAATAGCTCTTCCCACTCCCTTAACCCCTTCCCATAATGTGAATACTATACTCTTTTAAATTTCATCTGCATTAACACTTTCTTCAAAACTTTATTAAGGGGACAGCTAGGTAGTGCAGTGGATAGAGCACCAGCCCTGAAGTCAGGAGGACCCGAGTTCAAATCTGGCCTCAGACCAAACACTTGATACTTACTAGCTGTGTGACCCTGAGCAAGTCACTTAACCCCAATTGCCTAAAAATAATTAAAAAAAACTTTATTAAGTCTACATGATTAATAAATCAAACCACGATTGGGAGCACTCTGCTGATTTCTAAGGTATAAATGCTCACAATGATAATGTAAAACTCAGTTATTAAGAGCTGGTTTGAACTGGCTCCAGCATCCCTACCCCAGATCCCTCATCCCACTTATTGTCTACTCACTTTCCAGGAGAATCTATACATTGGGCCCCTGAGGCTTTACCACAGGTAGGAATTTTAGAAAACACTCTAAGATTGTCTAGAAGTGTGCTGCTTCCCCCTTCAGCAGCCTAGAACAGTATCCTGGAATGGGCTCCCTCTGCCTCAGCCTTATTTCATCTGTATCATTTCTACCTCCTCCCTATCCACTACCAACTTCTCCCAGGTGCAAAAATTACTAGTTATAGACCTGCTGCTAAATTATATACCTGCTTTAAGAACCTCCTCATGATGACTGCTATTCCAAAGATTTAGATGATCTGGGGTCTCTAGTATGTTCATTGTAGGTTGGAGTACATACCATTCTGTTAACTATTTTTAATGCATTTAGAGCACAGGAACATCAAGATTTCTAAAATAAAACACACAGATACACACATACATATTTGGGGAGGTATTTATACATATGTTTTAAATTATGTTAGAGTTGCAACTCAGCCATATCACAATGCAAGATATTCTCAAATATACACATAGGCATTAATTGTGCAGTATTTTCAATTGACCAAATGTGTCAAGTTAATCCTGTAGGAACTGGCACATTTTTCTCATAGTCATATGTTATATTTAGTAATTTACAATACACCTATGGCATGTTTGTGAGAGAAAGGCAGGAAGGCAGAAAGAAAGAAAGAGAGAGAAAGAGAGAGAGAGAGAGAGAGAGAGAGAGAGAGAGAGAGAGAGAGAGAGAGAGAGAGAGGAGAGAGACAGAGAGAGACAGAGAGAGACAGACAGACAGAGAGAGACAGAGAGAGACAGAGAGAGACAGAGAGAGAAGAGAGAGAGAGAGAGAGAAGAGAGAGAGAGAGAATGAGAGAATAAGAATGATAAAATTATTTGTTTGGGAAAACCAGGCTATGATGCTGGTCAATTTAGCCAGCCTCCTGAATTCACCAGTTCTCAAGTAATTCATTAGCGTCATATTTTCCTGGATTACTATGATTTGCATTTCTACTATGATTAATGTACATATTTATATATGTATTTGCTTTTCTGATACTCAAAATATAGATTGTGCTTTCCTGTAAGGGATCCATGCACAAAAGCCATATATGAGGGCTTTCTTGGACTCATAGATTCAAAGTTATATTAAACCATAGTCCTATTCAGATTCAGCCACTATACAGCAAACAATGGTCTTGAATTCTGCTAATTCATAATAATTGTATCTGAGAGAACAAATAAGACTGAAAAGTTGCTTTTCCTGTGATTGAGTTTTCTTTGCACCTAGATTTGTCCTTCAGGACATCCGTCTATCTTCTACAAAAGACAGTATACAAGATTGATGTCAAGAAAATATTTATGTTTTTTCCTAGGTATATATACATATGAAACACTAAATACCTGAGCCACTAGAAAATGACGCACAATTTGTACCAAAGAGGTGAGAAATTGCAAGACTCTATCATTTCAGGCCAGGGAAAATAAAGAAAATTGCTTGAAGAACACAGAAAAGTTGGAAGAAAATGTTCAGCAATTGCAGATGTATTGCTACTTCATGAGGTATTTTCCTTTTATTATTTTTATCTTTAAATAGGATATGTGGGGTTCCATTTATGCTGCTACTCAGGGTAAATTTGGCTTTCATCTCTGCTCTGTGGTCCTCATTCAGATTCTGCAGTTGATGTCAGGCACAGAGAAACATGGAAGTTAGCACAAGAAGACCAGAGCTGTACAACTGGGTGGCTAAGGAAGAATATGAGGCCTCAATACGAAGAAACCTATTTCTAGTATTTAAGAGACTGAATTGTTCTTGTTTATTCACACTACCAGGCAAGCTCCTCCCTCCCAATGCTTAAGGAAAAAACAGAGAATCCAATTACTTAGGGAAAGGGAAATGATCCTAGAAGGACAGAGAAAGATTCAAATCCAACAAGAAATGAATTTTTTTTTCAAATATTCAAGATATTTTCTCCCTCTGCAACTCAACACATATACTACATTCAACAGTTTGATTATCAATCCTGGTCCCATTTATAGCATGTATATTTTCTTTTCTCAAATCAAACCCGACTAGTTTCTCATTGCGATGTAGATGTGACCTTGGGATACTGCAGATTATACTGATGGTGCCCAAGCCCTGGAATAACCTGTCAAGTTGGAAAACCTTTGAGTTAGTAATCACTGATGAGCTTTCATCTGTGAACAAACTTAGCTAAGTTTGGAGACGCTCGTCAGGCTAGAAGTTTGGACACCGGGCAGCAAACTTTTTTTGTGTACCATACCCCATAAAACTTACCAGGAAGATGTGGAAGGGATGCAATCTGCATCAGTAAAGAGGTACCCACACTAAAGATATCCCAGGTCTTTTGAAGTATTTTCTCTCTGATATTTAAATTCTCTCTGGCACTTTCTGTAATGACTACTTTAATATTCTGTTGGGATACAGTTCTGCTCATGTATGATAATTTCTTAATTTCCCTGCCCCTACCCTCTCTCTTTATTGCTAAGTATCACTTGCAAATAAAATGAGATTTTTGTTTTTAAGCCCTCAACTGTCCTGCTGCTCAATTTCCAGCTGAAGTTATAATCTTCTGTTTGGGATACCATAGTTGATTACTCTAGAAATAAATGTGATACTCATTATCCACCATTTGTGACAAGGATGGGGAAAGACTGTGATTAAATAAAAATCGGCTTGGGCTGTTTTGCAGATCTCTAAGCACAGTATTTTAAGGGCTTCAGCAAAATTCATTTGTTGGTATTTTAAAGTGTGCGCTTACTCTCATATTGCCACCTATTTTTCCACGTATGGTATGAAAAAGCTACCTTGTCAGGCAGTCAGTCAAAAGCATTTATCAAGCCTTCACTGTTTGTAGAATTGTTTACCAGGCCCTGTGAGGCAATACCAAGGAAACAGAAACTCCAGCTATTGCTTGAAAGTAATTTAATGGAGGAAGATATGGCATTCACTCAATTACTCTAATCATTAAACATTTATTGAGTACCTTTATGGCGGAACTCAAATCTCTCCATGTTGTGCATGATATCAGAGACACAATTGGAAATTTGGGTGGCATTCCATTTTGGGTGGAGGTGGGTTATAACCCAGGACACTCCAGGGATAGCATGCGCTTTAGCTGTCTCTGATATGGTGTGGATCTATGGCATAAGTCCCTGGGAAAGGCAGCATGTAGGCAGTATAGCCATGTGTAGTACAATTACAAGATGCAGGAAAGGCACCTCCAGGAGAAGCACATGATAGTAATCAAACCTTTGTTTGGTATCATGTAAGAGTTAGGTAGAGAAATTACCCCCTCCCCAAACACACACAGCATTAGAACATCCAGTGGGGGTTTTTTTGGTGGGGGCAGAGTGTTTCTCCCCTGTTCTTTTTTCTTTATCTTATGGTCCTCTTTAGTCCTGGGTAGCATTGCTGCAGGATAGCAGGACAAATGTATTCTCTGCCCTAGATGTCACTGCTCAGGGGCAGCCTAGGTAGCTCTCCTTCAGTTATAGTTTTACTCACCTCTAATCCTTTCCATGTACCCAAAGAATCATAGTATCTATGTATAAGAGATTTATCTGGCTCTGTTACAGCTCCAAACACATTAGACCTGTTTCCACTTGTGAACCTCTTCACTGTCCAAGCCATCCTCCCCAAATGCAGGATCTGAACATATCACTCCCATATTCTGTAAACTCTCCTTGTTCCCTGTATTTCTAGGATAAAAGATAAACACCTCTATTCATCTTCTAAAGTCCTTTACAATCTGGTCCTAATCTCCCTTGCTAACCATGTTATACATCACTCCCTTCCCACTCTCTGTTGCCTACTTAGACCGGTCTTTGTGCTCTTCTTCACACTTCACACACTACTTCCCATTTCTGTAATTTTGCATGGGTTGTGACTTGGCCAGAACTGTATTCTTACCTTAACCCTGCCTCATGGAATCTCTTACTTCCTCTCCTTATTTCCCTCAACAGATATAACACCTTAGAAAGTAAAGCCTTTCCTGACTCCACCTGCCCTCCCTCTCTTTACCAGTTTCTAACCCTATATCTGCTGTGTGTAGCTGAGAGTTTTCAGGAGCGAAAGGAAGCATAGTTAATATTCTTCTAAGGTTTTCAGAATTTGACTTACCACTTGCAATCCAGGCTGTCTGTGCGAAGCCTTTTATCCCAAATGCATACAAATGTGTGAAGGTTAAAATAAAACTTGAGGTGTCTTATAGAGGAAAATAAGTCAGGCAAGGACAACATGGATCCCGATAGGTGCATTTGGAAAAGAAGAGTGTGGTCAGGCCTTGAGGGGCACACCTATAATCCTTGCTACTGGGTAGGCTGAGATCTTTGAAGCTTGTGAGTTCTGTGCCTCAGCAAGTTGATTGTGTGTTCAAACTAAGTCAGGCACCAATATAGTAAGCCCACAAGGGGGGGGGGGCGGGGATTTAGGAGAGGAATGTAGTACACCTGCCTATGGAAGAACAAAGTAGCCCAGGATATACCAGGTCAAAACTTTCATGTCAATCAGCAGTCTGATAGATTGTAAGAATGGTCATTATACTTTCAGCCTGTGTACAATAGGGAAACCCAGTCAAAAGAAGAATGAAGAAAGAAGAATGAAGAAGAAGAAGAAGAAGAAGAAGAAGGAGGAGGAGGAGGAGGAGGAGGAGGAGGAGGAGGAGGAGGAGAAGGAGGAGGAGGAGAGAAAGAAAGAAAAAAGAGGACAACAACAAAAAGTGTTTTTTGGAGAGGCCAGACTAATTGCCCCATTAGTATAATCTATTTACTTTTCAATCTACTAATAATTACTACTTTCCAAAAGTGAGATGGCTCATTCAGAACATGATGGATTTTCCATCACTGGAGACCTTCAGGGAGAGGCTGGATTACTAGGGGATTTGATAGAGAAGATTTCTGTTCAGGAATGTGCTGAAATAGTGTCTGAGGTCCCTTCTGATCCTGAGATTTTGTAATTCATGTTAGCGTTAACCTGATTAAAACATAATTTAATACACATTTCCCAGATATGAATGCCAATTGCCAAAAATAATCAATTCCATCTCATACTTATTATATTGGGGCAATGCTTATCTTTAACCTCCAACCATGGTCATGGTCATATGATTTACTTATCCAACATTGTGGCAGTCTGAGTTTGATTAAAGTAGGAAGGAAAGAAATATGTGTTTATTAAGCACGTAGGTACCATACACTATGCTAAGAATTTTACAAGTATTATTTCACTGATCCTTACAATAACCTTGGGAGGTAGGTGCCATAATAGTCCCCATTTTACAGTTGATAAAAACTAAGGCAGATAGAGATTCACCCAGGGTCACACAGCCTGTTGGTGTCGGAGATCAAATATGAATTTGGTCTTCTTAACTTCAGGAATACTGCTCTATGCACTACATTATCTAGCTATACCTGGGAATGTGATTGACACAACACTGACAAAAGAACTATTATTTTCCATCATTCAGAGGAACACAGTCCATAAAAGATATTCTTCTCTCTCTCCTCTGTTTATTTCTTTGCTCCTACTATTCCTCTCCCTTGAAGTATCCTCACCTATTTGTCCTTGTCTATTGAAATCCTTAGTATTCTTTCAAATCCAGATAAAGTTCTACCTTTTTTTTTTTTGATGCTTACTGCTATGTACACTGATTTTTCCTTTATTGGTACTCCCATAACATTAATTAGCTGTACCAATTTATCACCTAATTAAATGTGTTATTATATTGTCCTTTAATTATTATATATGTGTTATTCTTATCTTGACAACTAGATTATAAACTCTTTGATAGCAGAGACCACATAGGATTACAGGATCATGGACATAAAAGTTTAGAAGAATTTTAGAGGTCAGAAAGTTCAACCTTAGCATTTGACAAATGAAGAAACTGAGGCATGGAGATGTTAACTGACTTGACTAATTCATGTAGCTAGTAAATGTAGGGAGGTGGAATTTGAACTCAAGTCTTTCTGATGCCAAGCCTAGTGTCAAATTTACTACACTATACTGCTTCTTTTTGTGTAAGCATTCTATGCTTCTTTGTATTCTCTATAGCATCTATCACATAATTTTCGAATGTGAAGGCATCTTAGCAGCCACCTAGTCTAACTCATGCTAGAGAAATAAGTCCCACTACGCTACGTCCTGCCAGTGCTAAAAACAACCTTTCCTTAAAGACCACCTATGTGAGGAAAACCCATTCCCTTCTGAAGCACTCCATTCCACTTTAGGATAGCTCAAGTTGTTAGGAATATTTTCCTTATATGAACTCTACATTTGTCTCTGTGTTCAAGCAGAATATGTTAAATTCTTTTCCCACCAGCCTTGAACTCATCTATTTATAACATTCCACATACCCCCATCCTTAAAGTCTTTTCTTCACACTAAACATTTAGAGATCCTTCAACTAATAGTGCTTATATAATATGCATTCGAGGCTTTTATAATCTGGGTTGGCCACCACTGGGTGTTCTCCAGCTCATGGTACCCAATAACACAATGCTGGTGACACAGTAAGTTCTCCATAAATAATGCTAGACGAATAATAACTTGGAATGTGAACACAGATGTTCAATTTCTCATACCATTTTTAGCAACGTAATGTGTGTTCAGTCATTTATCAGTCATGTTTGAGGCTTTGTGAAAACCCATTTGGAGTTTTCTTGGCAAAGATACTGGAGTGGTCTGCCATTTCCTTCTCCAGCTCATTTTATAGATGAGGAAACTAAAGCAAACAGGGTTAAGTGACTTGCCCAGGATTACACAGCTAGTAAGTGTTTGAGGTCACATTTGAACTCAGGAAGATGAACCTTCCTGACTCCAGGCCCATCACTCTACCCACTGCTCCACCTAGCATCCTAGCAGCATAAGAACAAATATTATACACAGATATAAGCCCATTGTGGGCTGGGGAATTGCTGTATGATAAAGGGATAGAGAAAAGCATTGCTTCAAAAGGTAATCCTTAAGAGAACAGACTGATCAGCTGTAAGTTTTTGCCAATAAAGTTATTCTTGAATATAATCTCACTGAATCAGAAGGTCACATGTTTAAATTTGGGTGCCTGCTTTAGCGTACACAGCTATGCGTTGTTGAAAATGTAATGATAATGATAATAAAAGTGATGATTAGCATTTGTACAACACTAAGTTTTGCTACATGTTTTGCATATGTTAACTCTGATCTTCAAACAACCCTGTGTAATACATGATATTCTTATCCCCATTTTACAGATGAGGAAACTTACAAAGGGGTTAAGTGCCTTGCTCAAAGTCATATAGTTGATAAGTTTGAAGTAATATTCAAACGCATCTTTTGAGTCCTGTTTTCTATTTACTTCATCACATGGTTGCCTTTTGAAAACAAAAGGAAACAAAATACATTTACCAGAAATTGTTTATTGTTGTTTGCCCTTCGTTCTCCAAGAGGATCAATGACATGAGAAAGGTGATGTCTTGACCAGCGAGTGAATCCACTAAGCGACTAAATAATAGCCACTTCCTAAATGAGTTTCTCTTTTCATTGTTAGCACAAGTGAACCCTGAACACCCAAACAGAATATGTATAATCAATACTCCTCTGCCATTTCTGAACCTAAACATCAGTGACTAAAAATGAAATAAAACAATAACAATTCGAGATTGTAAGTAAGAGTGCATGTCAACATATTGCCCTAAGTTTGAGGGAAATACTATTTCTCAAAACTATCAATAATTATGGAATCCTGCCTGCAGTTTCAATGTAGCCTAGGAGTGAAGAGAGACTGCAGGTTATGTCACTGAATCCCTAAAGTGCCACGTGTTTTCTTAGATGATTTTAAAGGGCACACTTTTTTAAAAGGAGGATATATAAACTTTGAAGTATGTTTTTATGGGTGTTGTCATTGATTTTGAAACAACAAATCCAAAAGGAGAATTAGGTCAGGAGACAAAGGGGCCCAAGCATAACCTAACTGCTATTAAAATGACACCTCTTTCACGCAATGTTAGGTTTCCCTAACTGAAGATTTGAATTCCAAAAAGGGCAGCTGAGTTCACACACCTGTAATCATTACCATAGTTCTCCCTTATTCTATGAAACTGTCACACAATTTGTTTCAGATGACAATTCCAAATCATCAGATCCAGCATCTTAGAGATGTATTATCAACAATCTGTTGCAGGTTTCCCTTTAAAAACTGTTGATTACATATATTCTGAACTGTCTCTTTAAAACACCAGAGAGAACAGGTAGGACTGTGGATCAACTGAGCCCCCAAATGGGAAGCAATAAATGACAAGACAGAAACAAAATGTCCTTTAAGAGGCAGTTTGCAAACTCTTCCTTGTTTGCTGTCTTCTGCCTATTTTTAAATAATGCACAAATCAACTTCAGTACCATGGAAATAATCAACATAGGATCAAAACCTGGAGTTTCTAGTGGAGCACAAATCAAAAGCCATAGGAATCCAACAGCTGGAGCCTGTCTCATTATTTCCCTGTGCTTTGATGTGCTTTTCAGCCAAGTATCTTAGAGAATTACTTGCAGATATGTCTATCTACAAATTCTACATTGCTTACATATTATAGTTTCCAGCAGAGATAAATACTGTAACTGAGTTCTCATTTTCAAAATAGAAATTTCCCTCCTTTTCTTATCTTCTATTAAGCACAGTCTTGTAAATGGCGGAATTGAAAACCAACTGCATCTAATAAGGGAATCCAGTTCATTATTGACTCTGGGCTGCTAGTTTCCATTAGATCATCCATCATAGTTTTATTATGTGATCAACTGCCTAATTAATTTTGTACTGGGGTATTTAGACAGAATACTGAATGTTTCAGTGGGGTTTTGCTATAATCCTGCACCTGCGGCCTCAGAGATTTCGATAGCCTCCTATCATAAGTTTATACTGTGCCTATAATCACTTCAGCTTTAGTAGGATTCCAGCTATTCAGTCCACAGAAATACAGAGATATTTAATTTGAGAGGCAAGAACATTTGCATCTGTGCTTATGTTTCTTTGGACTTTAATCAGATCAAAGTTACTGCAAGATATTAGGAGTGTTAGATACAATATTTTGCACAGACAGTTTTAGTGGATAAATCAGGCACTGTTTTATTTTTCTGTGCTTCTCTGTTAATGTGAACAGATGCAATCGTGCTATTGTATAAAGTGTCTTGATTGCTAGCAGCATTTGATTTATTAAAGATAAAATGATATCCCATATAGTGATAATTAAAGATAGCTTTGTATTCTATATTGTACAGATAAATGCCATAGATTAAGAAATAGCTCTCCCTAGTTCATTGAGCATCGGACATTTTAAGATGGCTAACTTAGAAGAGTCTCAAAGGAAAAATTTAGGTGTAACAGGCAGTCACTGAGCCAAATCCTAGCTCATGTGACACATTCTGCTTGTCCTGGTTTTTCTGCTTTTAGCTTTTGTCTTTATTCGATAAGATGATATCTATGTTGTATCTTAAGACAGCTGTAAATGAAAGACTAACTAATGGAAAATCTAATATTGCAAATACAATCCAGTGAATATTTATTGTTTATGGTTACACTTAGCTCTTTTCTATACTTGAGAAGGAAAAAAGGAAGTCCCTCTAATCTTGTCCTGCCCATGGAATTTGGCAGTACTCTAGTATTGGAATGAACTCCTTTATAACATCATCTCACGGCAAAAACAAAATACAAAGAACCCCCACAAAAAAACAAAAACCCGAACTCTGGAACAGAATGTCAATTTGTCCTCTGTGAACACAGCTAAGTAGATGGTAAAAGGCTCTTTCTGGGTCTGTCATTAAAAAAAAAAAAAGAAAAAGAAAAAGGTATTACAATAAGGCAGAGGACTCCATTCAGAGGACTCCATTGTTTGATAAGTACCTCAGTGGATGCTGTATGGTCTGGAATTTCCCTGGCTGGGGAACCCTCTACCTCTCTCATAACCATGACTTGTAGTTTAATCAATCATTATGAATACTTAGGAAACAGAAGCAATCTTCGGTTTGGGGCAACAGCCAGAGAGTTCAGTGGATACCTGCCAAGAACCCCAAAAATCTCCACGGTAATTATAGAAAACAGACAAAAGGAGGAGCTATAGAGTGCATCACTATTGATCGGTGGACATTTTTGGTTTTCTGTTCAGTAATGAGCTTGGGAGTTAAGCCAATATTATGCCCAAACATAAGTTTGTGTGCTGATAATTCCCCAGTCATATATATGTCATGATATTCTTGTTTTGGCTTTCATGGGCCATAGTATGTTAAGTTATGATTCAGTGTCTAAATTATAATTAGTATCTACATAAGCTATGATTTCTAATACATCACCATGTCTGGGCTTCCAATTTTCACAGAATTTAAGTTTTTGTGGCTTTTCTTTTATTATTGTATTTTGTCTTTTTTCCCCAATGAGGACCGTGCAGATACAGAGCCCATAAGGGATATTGACATTCAAAGCTTCAGGATTCCTAAGCTATGTTAAGGGCATCCCTGTAGGGGCAGAGGAAAGGTGAACATCTCCACAATTTGCTTATGACTCTCAAGCAGTGCAGTTAGTTAGCTACTGTCACCTAGGAGTTAGCAACAGAAGGGGAAATATTGCATGGGTGACAATGCTATGACTTCTCCTGAACTTCCGTCATCCCCTTTCCTTCAACAACCCCTCAGTATTCCTGTAGCACGGAAAAAAACCAGGAAAACTACATTCAAATTAAAGAATGGGTTCCTGATAGCCTCCTACTTTTACCCTGAGGTTGAAAGCCTTCAGAACCTCAAGGCTTGTCTTATTGCTTCCCCTTGCTAGGCTTTCCCTCCTCTTCTTGCTCAAAGCCTTGAGCACACCTTATTACCAAAACCACTCGTTACTAAATCTAATTTTCCCAAAATGTTCTGCTCCTCTTCCCTGGAACTGCTAAGCTTTAAGGTTTAACCTAACCAAGGACTGGTTGGTATTTAGCATTTGTTGTAGAATACTGCCTGAAAGCTCTTCATAAAAAGCTCTCTCCCCAGAGATTCAGGGCAGATGCCTTCCATCTTGATGTCTGCCCAATTTCTTTCAACTGTTACTCAGAAGAGGGAGAGCCTTGGCTAAGCACTATTCCTTAGAACCTGGGTTACACCACAGTAGCTACAGCTTTCTATAGTTTCCATAAGAGGCATCTATGGGATTAGTGCTATGGTGCTTTTGTTAAATTTAATTCTCCTTTTTAAAAAATTATTACTATCATGATAGGACTAGAATGTTAGTTGTATTGACTCTTGAACCAGGATTAAAACCAATAGCTAAGCAGCACAGATATAATGATCAGTCTCATCTCAGCAGAAGAGATGAGACTTTTTATACCAGAAAAGTGGGGGGCTACTGGTGTAGAATGATGCACATGTTATTAGACATCAATAATGTGTGAGTTGGTTTTGCTCAACTGTTTCCCTCCCTCCTCCCATTTTACTTGAACAAAGGAAGCCTTCCTGATTAAGGAAGTAGGGGTAAATATAATCAGAAATGGCTATGACCAAAAGTCATTAATCAAACATTTTTTAAAAATCCATAATATTTCAGCACAAAATTGGGAGGAGGATTAGGCGGCAAGCAGTACAACATCATACGTATTCCTCAATTACATAGGTATTTCTATTTAATAAAATATTTCTTGTAAACTAAAAACCTAGAATTGGTCCCAACATGCTTTATGCTTTCTCTCCTCACTGCTTACCTCTCTGCTTGGAATGCCACCATTTAGATTTCTACCCAGTCTTTAGCACCTAGTTAAACTGTTGTCTTCTTTAGGAAGCAAACTGTCCATTTGTCTTCAGAACCACCCTGCTCTGTACCTTTGTCCTGTACCAGACACTCTGCTTTCAATTATAGTTTCTACGTATGTGTTATACTCCTCTTATATCACTATTCCCTCATTATAAGCTCTTTGAGAGCAAAGCCTACGTCTCTGTGTTCTTCACAGTGCCTAGTACAATTTGCCACCCCTCTTCTGCCAGCTTCTTCATGTAAGTGCTCAATGCATATTTAGCCAAATGAACTGAACTTCCCTTTTGTTTTCCGTTAAGAAATAAAAAAAGATATAACAAAGAAATTAAACAACAACAACAAAAAAGAGATTCTATAAAGGTCAGCTAGGTGGTGCAGTGGATGGAGCAGTAGGCCTGCATTCAGGAAGACTCATATTCCTGAGTTCAAATCTAGCCTCACTTACTAGCTATATGACTCTGGGCTAGTCACTTAACCCTGTTGAACTCAATTCCTTATCTGCAAAATGAGCTGGAGAGGGAAATGGCAAACCATTCCAATATCTTTGCCATGAAAACTCAGAATGGGGTCACAAAGAGTTGGACATGATTAATAGAACTGAACAACAATAACAAGCAATATAATTTACTATTGATACTCTTCTATGAATTCCTATTTGATTTCTCCTCACCCCCACCCCAATTGTGAACTCAGTGGATAGATGTAAGAAAAGGAAGGCGAATAAAATCTCTATCCAACCCTGAAGCTTGCTCTTTTGCCTGAGGTATAAACATTCAAGTCTAGAACCAACTATACAGCTTATGCCTCTATTCCAAGGCTTGGGATCCAGGAGGAAAGTGCTGAAGGTTAGCATGAATTCTCTCACTGCTAACAGCTCTGACATCTCACCTTTAACAATTAGCAGAGTCTTCCAAATTGTAAACAGTGACTCAGTGCCTAACAGTCTTTCTGGATACTCATGAAGCTGAAACTAAGGAATGTTACTATTTAGAATGAGCAAACCCACAGGAAGAAGAAAGTGTACTGGAGAAGAGGGGTTGGACAGGTGGGGAATCTCTTCTTTCAACTAGTAACACAAATTCATTTGAACAATTTTGAAGCTACTTCAGTTAAAGAGCTGATTTCCCTTTCATGCTCCCCCACCCCCACAAGAATTTGATCAGAAGGAAGTGCTATTTTACTCCCTAAACAAATCATGCCTTTCCCCACTAGTTATCCTGGTTAGGAACTTTGATTTCTGCTTCTGTTTATCAGTGTTAAAAGGGGGCACGTGCTAATTTTCTACATGTTATGGTGTATTGCCTGTCTTCAAATTCCATGCTGCAACATTTCTTTTAATCACAGTTGAGGAGTCAGCACAGCTACAGAATCCAAGTTAGCCCACCAGTACATTCCAATGGCTGAACTCTGCCTTTCCTGGTCATAAATGAAAGTGGCACTTGCATGGGGACGCTTCTTTCTGTTTAAGAAGTGATGTGTGTCATGTATCCAAATGGGCCAATTAAAGTAGTTCCTTTCTTGCTGTAAGCTGCTGACAATCTAGCAAGATATGCTTGCTTTTTCTTGGATGTTTAAAAAAAGAGAAAGAGAAAGAAAAGTTCACACACACTCCTCTTATTCTGATCAATTGGGGCTGGGGAATGTCTCTCTGTTTTAGTCCAAGAAAGTGAGAGGATAATGGTGCTTTGGGTACCCTGCTCTTTGGGCTGGTCCCATGTCCTAGGGAGAGACAAGTCCCTTCAAGTAAGAGAGCTCAGGAAGGAAGCATTTGTGCTGACAGGCTTCTGGTGACTTTTTATTCCAATTTACAAAGTAATAGGGTGAAGTGTTTTTATGACACCATGTGTGCCCTATTGGGGCGATAGCATAAGCCTTGATTAGCTCATCAGAGATCAAACTCCTTAACAAGTTACTGACAGATGCAGTTTTAAAACTAGGAACTAGGTCAGGTTTATTACCTACATCAATCCTTTTATATAGTAGGGCAGAGACAGAAAAGGAGAGGGAGAATGAGAGCGAATGTGTGCACGTGCACAGGATTGAGAATCTCACATTAAAATAATTCTGATTTATCAAACTTGAAACTTCTTTGTTTTTTTTTCTTTAAATAAAGTATTATCACCCAAGGTAACAACCATTCGGATACTCCTCTTATGTCTGAAAAACAGGCATTCTCTCATCTTCTACTTGCCACCCTTTCTGAAGGCAATTCCTTAAGATGTTTTTATCTGGAATAAATGAACACTGCTCTTTTGATGCTAATATTTTGGCCAATGAGTGAAGGGAGTTCAGGAGCTGCTTTGGCTCTTTTAAGGGGAAATAGATCTTAATGACTTTTATTTTTAACATTCCTTCTATTTGGAGAAAATCTGACCAGGAGATAAAAACAATTTTAGTGATGGTAAAAACCATGGAAGTCCAAAAAGTTTTGATTCTTATCTGAACTTTTCAGATAAAGGTTTCCATTAGGTATCTATTTTATATCTTTCCTGGAATTCTAGTACTTGTCCTTCTTCTGATATCTTGGCAAAAGAAATATAGATATAGAGGGACTGAGTTTTTCTTTGGCCAAAATACAGCCTCCCAAGTACTAGACCTTTGCCACTGACAAAGACAAGAATGAGATTAAATGGGTGGAGAACACTGACCTTTCCTCTTTGGCCTATATTTTTTTTCTGTTCAAGTTCATCTGCTAGTAAGCCTGAAAAGATCTTGGGAGTATCAAACCATAGGAGCTCTAAGCTAGATAAACTATATGTAACATAGGACTTTGATTTTTGGTCCAGATAGGTTAAAAAGGAAAGACCTACTCTTACCCTAGCGACACTCTGCCTGGCTTTTGTTAACTGGATGTGGTGACTATGATGAAAGACTTATCTATCTGTTCTTTTAAGGAAGAAGTTTTAGCCACTCCACTCTACTTAAATGAAGCTAAGATTGTTGAGCTAGCTCTAATCATATGAGTTTGCTAGTTGAGAATTTGCCCAGTGATGAGAAACCTAAGTGAGCAGAATGGAGCAACGCTCCTAGCAAAGATCAGGCCTAGTGAGTCTGGTGGAGGAACACCGTCAAGAGATGTGCTTTCCAATGAGGAGCAGAGCTCACCTTCATCCTTCTTCCTCTCTTCCTAACCCTTTAAAATTCTGCTTTAAACTTTATCATTCCACTGAAATTTCTCTTTCCAAAGTTACCAGTGGCTTCTTAGTTGCGAAATCCAGACACCTTTTCTCAATCTTTATTGTCCTTGACCTCTCTGCATCATTTTATGCTATTGATCACTCTCTTCCTTGTTGCTTTCTTCTCTCTAGGCTTTCACTCTCACCTGGTTCTCCTCCTATCTATCTTATTGCTCCTTCTCAGTCTTCTTCAACGGATCCACATCTGGATCACATCCTCTAATTGGTAGTGTCCTCAGGTTCTGTCTTACGCCTTCTTCTCTTCTCCCTCTATACTACTTCACTTCATTATCTCAGCAGCTTCAGTGGATTTAATTACTATATGCTGATTATTCTCATATCAACCTTTCCTGCCCTAAACTCTCTGTTGACCTCCAATCTCATAGCTCCAACTGCCTTTCAAACATCTTGAACTGTATGTCCAGTAGACATCTTAGACTAAATGTGTCTAAAACAGAACTCATTATCTTTCCCTCTTAATCTTACTTTCTCCTATCTTTCCTATTATTCTGAAAGGCAATGCTGTCCTCCCAGACCCTCAGGTTCACAATCTAGGAGACAGCCTCAGTATCTCTCATCCCCATACTTAATCTGTTGCCAAGGTCTATTGATTTTACTGTGCAACATCTCTCAAACATTCCCTCTTCTCTCCTCTGACATTGGCAACACTGTAGTTCAGGCCCTTATCACCTCTCACCTGAACTATTGCAATAAACTCCTGGCAAATCTTGCCAGCCTTGAGTCTCTCCCCATTCTGATGGATCCTCCATTCAGCCACCAAAATGATTTTCCTAATGGGCAGACCCGACCATGTCACTCCCCACCACCACTACTCCATAAACAACTCTCTGTTGCCTCCAGGATCAAATATAAAATGTTCTATTTGGCATTCAAAGCCCTTTATAACCTAGCCCCCTTCTAACTTTCCAGTCATCTTACACTTTACTCCTTTCCATTTACTCTTCAAACCGGTGACACTGACTTCCTTGCTGTTTCATAAACAAGACACTCTATTTCTCAGCTCTGGGCATGTTCTGTGGATGTCCCCCATGCCTGGAACATTCTCCCTCCTCTGCTCTGCCTAATGACTTCCCCGGTTTCCTTTAATTCCAACTAAAATCTTATTTTTATAGGTAGTCTTTCCCAACCTGACTTACTTCTAGTGCCTTCCCTCTATTGATATTTTCCTAGCTATCCTCTAAACGTCTTGTTTTGTATATATCTGCTTGCTTGTCTCGCCCATTAGATCAAGGGCTCCTGGAGGGCAGGGACTATCTTTTGCCTTTTTTTTTTTTGTATCCCCTGCATTTAACACAGTGTCTGGCATGTAACAATCACTTAACAAATGTTTATTTATTAATTTATTGATTTGGGTGGATGGTATCTATAACAAAAAGACATCAGTGATCCTATTGCATTAGACGTGTGGTGAGCCTTTCATGAATGCTTATTCTTCCAGATGGTGGTATGTCTTTCTGGGTGAGTGTGTCCTACATTTATGAGGGAGTGATGTCACATTATAAATCTTCTTACTATGCTATTAAATTTCATTGTTTTGATTGTATCCTCTGACTAGAGAAAAAGTAAACCTATTAGTGTCGGGGGGTGAGGGGACAGGGTCAATCATATTTTTCTCAGTGGATATAGACTGACAGGATATCTTAAATCTGGGATATTCTAGAGAACTTCATATGTGAGGGGGTCTTTTTACATGTACAAAAAGAATCAGAAAGGCAAATAAAACAGCCAAAACAGCCTGTGTTTTGACTCTGAAATATATGTGTACACACATGCAGTTATGTAGCCCCAGAGATGTGTCCATATGTATATATGCACATATAATCATGTACCTACACAGATACATACATGACTGTGGCACACATGATTTATACACATATACGAGAAGCAGCCCAGGGTAGTGGATAAAGATCTCAGAAAAACAAGCGTCCAAGTCCTTTTTCTGTTTCATATTAGTTGTGTGAACCTGGGTCAGGCACTTGGCCTCTCAGTTACATCAATATTTCTCTAAGACCATAAATTACAGAATAGTTGCTGATCCACATGTATAGAAGGACTTCCCTCAGTAGAAGTTCCCTACATGAGTAAAATTGTATGTGACAAAAAAAAAAAGCCTACACACACGCACACACGTGCATTCCTGGATTTTGGAAGGAATATCCTGATAGTTGAAAGTGATTCACACTATACCTTCAATTAAAAGACAACTTTCTTGACTAGATTAATAAAGACAGTTATAGAAAACCCAAAGGCAGAGGGGTTGATATAAATGTGTCCTGCAAAATATGTCCCTGAAATGAATGAACAAATACGTATGTCTATCAAGCTTCTCCAAAGACATATTTAATTCGTCTATATCACACACTAGAGCAGATTCATGGTCTGTCCAGAGGCACAGCTTTTGCCAGATTACATCTCAATAGATATCATCCCTTTAGAATAGTGACTGATAGCCAAGTGGAACAGAAGAACTGTTAGAAGTTAAAAAAGATGGTGGGGCAGGGGAGGGCAGGGAGTATTTAGCCCAAAGAAATTCACCTTTCAGGATAACAAATGTTCTTCATTTGGGGTTTTCTTTGCATGCGTTTTCTCCTGCTTGATTTCAGTTCCCAGGGAATTAAAAAATCAGCACTAGCCTTTGTGTTCATTGTGGAACTAATGATGTGATGCTGAAATACTGACTCTCATTTTGACATGTCATCATACCAGCAAAATGTTGGAAGAACTCCTTATAGTCATCTCCATATTATTCAGGGTCTGATTACCTAGGTCCCACTCTTAGATCAAATGGATCTCTAGTTCCTTACTGATCACACCTCTGAGTCATTTCACAGCTCATTGACTCCTCTGCTGGCAAGCAGACAGGCAAAACTAACTTGGTGCAGGACAAATCAGGCAATTATTTTTGTTCTTGGCCAGAGTTTTATGGGAGTCATAGAAGCTACTGACCACATGAGGTCAAATGTGGCATGCACAACCTCAGAGTTTGGTGATGTTTTGACTTCCCATAACTTCTACATCGAGATTTAGATAGCTTAAGTTAAAACCAACTTTATTTTTTTAAACAAATCAATTATAAGGTTCACGCGTGTTCTGCTTGTAGTTGATAAACAAACAGATCTTTTACATAGGAACTGTTGTTGGCAAGTCGACTCTCTCCCTCCTTTCCCCTCTCCCCCAATCTGTACCTGGCTTATTAATATGTTTGAACTACACGTTTAGTCCTGTTATCTTCATCTCGTTGATTTGGACTCTGAAATATGTAACATTATGTCCCCCTTCTCTGGAATGCCATTCATTTCCTCTCTGCCTATTTAGATCATATCCATCCTTCGAGGCCTAGATCAATTGTCAGCCACTGTAAGAACCTTTGCATAGTCATAGTGGTTTACCCACAGTGTTATGTCCCTTCTCTGATATTCTATAAGAATTGTCCATATCAATCATTGAATTGTTAATCAATTTCTCACATATATCTTGCTTTGTCAATTATACTGTTAGCTTTTCAATTATGGAAAATGTGTGCTATGTTTCTTTGTCATCCCAACAACATCGCACAACTTTAGGGAGGTGTTATATAATAAATATTTGTTGATACAATGTGAATTAATGAAGCCTTTGTTGTCTCAAGGGCATGTGGTCAGGGGAATAATTCTTATTAAATGTACTAATGCAATTATGTTGGCACCTAAACAGCAAGCAGTTCATTATAAGAAAAAGTAGTGTATTCTCATCAGGAATTTCATCATTATAACTAGATTGGCCATCCAGTATATCCTCTTGGGAGTTTTATATAGAGTATGCTGTACTTTTCATCCCTTAAGTACAATGGCAAGGTAAGAAAAAGAAAGGTACAAGTTTAAAATAAAATCGAGGGGGTAGAAGACATATCTCTTTGGCCCAGTAAGGGTAGAAAATCCAAACAAACAAGAAAAGGAGATAATTTCTTGAATTTTCTGTGTAACCAACTAAAAGAGATAATTCTTCGTGAATTATTCTTGTTGGAAGTAGTCTCTCTCCCTTTTGCCCCCCCACCATTTTACCCTTTAATCCACTCTATAAATAGTTGGTTAATTCACTTGCATCTTGCTTTCAGTTGATGAAAATCACACATAAATCACTTGTGCCTTGCCCAGCCCCTCCTGGATTTGACACTAAAGCTTTGGACTCTGTCCTATTCAGTAAGCAACAGCACTCCAGATGGGCCTGGGAACCCTGCCATAAGCCTCACTCACTATCCCAACATGATTTTATGGCCTTCTGTTGGAGCATTATACAGCACTATAGAGCCTATATGACTTTTTTTTTAGTCAAAATAATAATGACATATGGCACTGCCAACATAACCTCTATCATTTGGGAGAAAACAATTTTCTACTTATTTTCTTAAAACACAGGGCTAAGTGACTGCTTCAGCCTCTGAAATGGACACTGAACACTAATGAGTGCTCGCCAATGGTGACCTATTCAAAATGGAAGTCTTACAGTGTGACATTCTGCTTAAGTGGCCTAAATGATAGGACATCAGTCACAGGAGTTTAAAGGTCCGACAAGATGGCAAAACATTATTAATTCAATATCTCTTTAATAGTAAAAATGTGGCCAGGGGTACCTCTGACAATTTTTTAGGATGTCAGAATACCTAATTGGAGATTAATCCCTAACAACCTCTAAAACTATTCAGAAGTTTAAATGAAGCCTACAAAAGAAAGAGCACCGGTTCAGCCGTGTCATTTACTGCTAATGCTATGGAAAACAATTTGATTCATTACAGAGGCAGAAGCACCCATTTCCATTTTTCCTCCTATCTCTAAGTAGTCAATTATACAGCAGTATTCCCTAATGGCTAGAATTGGAAACTGGGATTCCTGTGTCCTACATCCAGCTCTCCCACAGACTTTCTGTGAACAGTAGAAATTAAAAATTTTATATTACAATAAATCATAAAACTAAAATGAAACTGAACACTGAAAAATTTCTGTGACCAATATTAGTCCTGGATAAGATATGAAGAAGCACTATTTTCTTTTTGGAAAGAGATGGGATACTAAGTGTATGAAATGTTGCATATACTACCAGATGAAGGGATTGCATTAGCTGGTTTTGCTTAACCATTTTTTGTTGTTATTATTACAAGAAAGGGGTCACTTTTGTCAGGGAATAGAGGCATGAAATGTATGCAGATGACTAAAATATAAAATCAAAAGGAATCAATAATGTAATGGGAATTACAATAATGCAAATAACATAACATAGGATGTTGGACCTAGAATCACAAACATCTGGGTTGTAATCCTATCTTAGAAACTTTTTAGGTATGTGACTTTGGGAGAGTCAATTAACCTCTCTAGACCTCTGTTATATCAACTGTAAACTGGAAGAATTTGACTTAATCACTTCTAAGCCTATGAGCTATCCTTCTAGTTCTGTCTATGATCCTATGGCACAATAAAAGTGACTAAAAGCAACCATGAAAATAATAATTTGAGGAAATTGGAGTAAGAAAAATAAATTTTATATATTATATATGTATATATATATATATACACACATATATATGCATTATATATCTATATATCTATATCTATATCTATATCTATATATATATGATAAATTATCTCCTTTTTTCCTGGTCTTGTAGATAAATGTGTAATCTATTAGTCCATATTTTAGAGGCTTCAAAACTTAGAAATTGAGAATTCAGAAACTTGACATGTTTTCTTTAAATCCCATATCTTCTTACCATCATTCTGGGAATTATGTATCTGTGGGCCTAGAAAAGCAGGTCCTTGGAGAAAAGATGATTAGGGCCTGCTTACTGCAGAGGCAGAATGATGCAAAACATTCTGAAAGACTGCTTGACCCATCCTACTCACTATGCCCAAAATTACCACCATTAAAAGTTACTGCTTTAGATTAAGTCATTGATTCTGGATGGCCCCTCTTAAAATCCACATACATTTTATAGGAGAGGAAGTCACATGCAACCACAAACATTATTGTGAAAGAATTTATCAGAACAAGTAGCTTTACACAGGAAGACTCTGGGGGAACTGGATATAAAATACATAGGTGTTAATACAGGACAGGAAGACCACTAGTTTAGAAATCAGAAGAACTGGGATCTAGTCCTAGCTTTGTCACTAACTTATGATGACCTTCAACATGTCATTTTTCCCATACTGGGTTTCAGTTTACTTATCTGTTAAAATGAATAAATTGAACTAAATTACTTCCAAGCACAAATGCTACTATCCTCTGAATTCTATAGAAAGGTCTAGAGGATCAGTATCTGTCAGGGAGGGGGTTAATGGCAGATACTCAGGAACTTTCGATAAGTGGATAGAGCATGGAAGAACATTTTCTACCTTAATGATAGAAAATTCTGTGGAGGGGAGAAAGGAAAGGGAAGAAGAGAAATGGTTTGCCAACAGAGTGAAAGATAGTGTCAAATGAAGGGTGAGGAGAAATCAGAAGATACATTTATTTTGCTGGAGCCTTGCTTTGAGTATGATGACTTTGTTAAGAACCCTGTTTTCAGACATTGCTACCACCTGTGTTGCCCTAATCTTCTAGAGGTTGGTTTATAGGCCAATGCACCTTTACATGAGAGTCTGCTCTATTTCTCCTTCAAAATTTAATGACACTCTAGGTTCTTAAATTATAATTCACATTTCCATATATGTTATCCAAATACATTGCTCACTTTGCTTTTAGAGAATTACTATGTTTTTCTTTTAAATCAGACATATGATGTTTAACCAATAATCATTCATTTAGTTAAACAACAATTAAAAAATCCAAATAAGGAGAAGCCACTAACATAAAGCTATTCCTCTCATGGAGTCTACACAAATTATTTCAATTAGTTTCCCATTATTGAGATTTTTGCCAATTCATGAACATTCACACCTCTTCCTGAAACACCAATACTTAAAATTTCATGTCTTTTAAGGACTTGAAGAACTTTAGCCAAACAGAATAACAGTACCACGTGCCGCCTCCTCCAACACCTATACAAAGTTCATTGTATAATGTTGGCATTTACAACACTGAGGTCTAGTTCTCTTTTTGAACACTCTTTCAAATTTTTATGGAAATGTGTAAAGAAATTGGGATGTTTAGCCTGAGAAAGAGCAGACTGGGGTCAGGGGCATGCTAGCTGTTTTCGAGGCTTTTGTTTGTTTGTTTTTGGGGAGGGGGGAGAGGTTGGTCATTTAGAACTAGTTCTACTTAGCCCCAGGCAGAACCAGGAGCCATGTGTAAAAGCTATTAAAAGACAGATTTGAAGCTTGATATAAAGGCAGTAACAATTAGAGTTCTTCAAAAGCAGAATGGATTCCATCAGGAGAGGGTGGTTCCTACTTCAGAGGTTGGATGACCATTTGTTGGGTATGTGGGAGAGAAGGTTCTTGGGCAGCAATAAGCTGGACCAGAGAGTTTATGAGGCAGGTCCCTTCCAACTTTAAATATGTGTGATTCCGTTGCCCTGCTTTTTGAATATCATTAGCAGTTTTCTTGTTTTGTTTTTTAAATTGCATATACAGTGTCCTATTAATTGGCTAATGACTTCCAGTCCTGTGGATGAATATCAGCAGGAAACCATACACATATTTTGGGAAAAAAAATCAAACAAAAATCAATTCCAGGAAAGCAAAATGTTTCAACATGTTGGTTTAAGCAGTCAATAATTCAAAGTGAATAATAAGCATGATTAAAGGTTATTTGGCTTTTTATTTTTATGGGGAGAAAAAATTTTGAATGGAAAAATGTGCTAACATGAAATTTCTTTTAGAAAATTTACCTCATCTCCAATTGGAAGAAGTCTGAATAGTCATGTCATCCATTTTGAAATTACTCAATTCTCATAATAATCAACTTTGTCTTTGTTTTCAGTCATATTACTTGATGTATATATGAACTATTCTCCCACTAGTAGCTCTTTGTAGGGACTGAAATAAGAACTTTCAAGGTTGTATTTATTTAGTAATTTTATAACTTCTTAAAAATAATGAAGTAGGAACTGGGAAACAAGGGCTCTGGGGATTTATTTGGCTTCTCTTGCCTTTCGCCTCCCCCACTCAAAGCACTGGCAACACACATTTAACTTTCCTTGAAGAAACCCTGAAAATATTAATGGAACTCTTGGGCCTGATACGTAATCATGAAATTAAGCGTATCTAGTGGACAGTTATTTGCATTTGACCCAACCTCATTGTCAACAGAAATAAAGTCAATGTGGTATAGTAGAGACCCTAAACTGGTAATATTGTAACACAGTTTAAATGTCACCATGACTAACTTTGGGACCTCTCAGTTTCCTTGTCAATAAAATAGAGTTGGTATTGTTTAAACCTTTTACCTCATAAGTTGGTTTGAGGAAAACAAATTGTAAATTTTGAAATATTATGTAATTTGAATAATCTTAATATTAATAGCAATGATACTTATCCAATACCTATAGAAAACATAGTAACCTGTTTCAAAAAGACTATGGATTTAGAGGTGTAAGAATAGATTTTTTAGTTTTTACTCAGTCATTTCAGTCATGTCCAACTCTTTGTGATGCCATTTGGGGTTTTCTTGGCAAAGATACAAGAGTGGTTTACCATTTCTTACGACATTGCCCTAAGAACTCATTTGAGATGATATAGATATAGATATAGATAGATATAGATATAGATATAGATATAGATATAGATATAGATATAGATATAGATATAGATATAGATATAGATATAGATATAGATATAGATATAGATATAGATATAGATATAGATATAGATATAGATATAGATATATGTATGTATATGTATATGTATGTATATATGTATATATACATATATATAATATATATAATATGAATATATATATATATATATATATATATATATGGAAACTGAGAAATATGTAAGGGACTTATCTTAGGCTAAGGTCATACTAATTCCCCCTTTCCCTCTGTCACTCCCCATCTTTCTGCTGTAGAATAGGAAAGTATTTTTTCCCAGCTTTATCTGACTCTAACCCCATTTGGGGTTTTCTTGGCAAAGATATGGGAATGGTTTGCCATTTCCCTCTCCAGTTCATTTTACAGATGAGGAACTGAGGCAAACAGTGTTAAGTGACTTCCCCAGGGCCACACAACTAGTAATTGTCTGAGGCTGGATTTGACCTCGGAAAGATAAGTATTCCTGATTTCAGGTCCAGCACTCAATCCACTGTGCCACCACTACATCACAAAGGTGCATCCACTGACACTCGTGAATTTTAGGGGAGCTCCTTGTGTTCTTATTTGGAACCAATATACTTTTGTGCACAGTTGTAATAAGCTTCATTGTTTGATTTAAAATACATTAGAAGCAAAAAAACACATATGAGGGCACAGAGAAGCAAGGGAGCAGACATACTGCAAGAAGCAGGCATTCTAATAGTAGCAAAAAGTAACAGCTGGCAGTCTTTAAGGGAAGCAGAGAAGTTATAGAAACTAGAACAAGAAAAGATACCTGCCTGCAAAGCCTAGCACCCTGAAACTTCATAGAAGGGCAGAGTATCCTATGTATCTCAGTGGACTGAGCTAATCAGTGCATTAAAACACTAAACAACATTGAAAATTTATAATGATGATTATGAGTCATCAAAATAAGTTTATGTTGATCATTTTATTTTTTTAATTTATTTATTTCTTTTTAGTTTTCAACTTTTGCAAGATTTTGAGTTTCAAATTTTCTCCCCAACTCTACCCTCCCTTACCCCAAGACAGAGTGCATTCTAATTACCCTTTCCCCGAATCTGCCCTCCCTTCTATCACCCCATTTCTTGTCTTATCCCCTGTCCCTTCTATATTCCTGTAGGGTAACATAGATTTCTATACAGTTCCATGTAAATACAATTTTTAACATTCATTTTTAAAACTTTGAGTTCCAAATTATATCCCTTCTTTCTCTCTCCACCCATCATCATTGAGAAGACAAGTAATTCCATATAGGTTATACATGTATAGTCATGTAAAATACTTCCATAATAGTCATGTTGTAAGAGACTAACTGTATTTCCCTCCATCTTATCTCACCGCTTGTTTATTCTATTCCCTCCTTTCTCCCTGTCCCTCCTCAAAAGTGTTTGCCCCAATCTGCCCTCCCTTCTATCATTCCCTGACTCTCTTATCCCCTTCCCCCCGTTTTCCTGTAAGTTAAGATAGATTTCCATACCCAATTGAGTGTGTATGTTATTCCCTCCTTAAGCCAAATCTGATGAGAGTAAGGTTCACTCATTCCCTCTCACCTCCCTTCTTCCCCTTCACTGTAAAAGCCTTTTCTTGTCTGTTTTATGTAAGATAATTTATCCCATTCTACCTCTCCCTTTCTCCTTCTCCCAGTTCATTCCTCTCTCACCCCTTAATTTTGTTTTTTTAGATATCATCCCTTCATATTTAACTCACTTTGTGCCCTCTGTCTTTATGTATTTCCTCCAACTACCCTAATAATGAGAAAGGTCTCATGAGTTACAAATATCATCTTCCCATGTGGGAATGTAAACAGTTCAACTTTAATAAGTCCCTTATGATTTCTCTTTCCTGTTTACCTTTTTATGCTTCTTCTGAGTCTTATGTTTGAAAGTCAGTTTTTATATTTAGCTCTTGTTTTTTTTTTTCTCAAAAATGCATTAAATTCAATTTTACCCCCTCATTAATTACACTCAGTGTTGCTAGGTAGGTGATTCTTGATTTTAATCCTGGCTCCTTTGACCTCCAGAATATCATATTCCAAGCATTCCAATCCCTTAATGTAGAAGCTGTTACATTTTATGTTATCCTGATTGTGTTTCCACAATGCTTGAATTATTTCTTCTGGCTACTTGTCTCTTTGACCTGGGAACTCTAGAATTTGACTATAATATTCCTGGGAATTTTCTTTTTGGGTTCTCTTTCAGGAGATGATCAGTGGATTCTTTCAATTTGTCTCTTACTGTCTGGTTCTACAATACAGGGCAGTTTTCCTTGATAATTTCTTGAAAGATGATAAGTCCAATAATTTTAAAATTCTCTCTCCTGGATCTATTTTCCAGGTCAGTTTCTTTTCTAATAAGATATTTCATATTGTCTTATTTTTTTCATTGTTTTGGTTTTGTTTTTATAATTTCTTGATTTCTTATAGAGTCATTAGCCTTTATTTGCTCCATTCTAATTTTTAAGGAATTATTTTCTTCAGTGAGCTTTTGGACTTCCTTTTCCATTTGGTTAATTCTGCTTTTTAAGGCATTCTTCTCCTCATTGGCTTTTTGAATCTCTTTTACCATTTGGTCCAGTCTATTTTTTAAGGTGTTATTTTCTTCACTATTTTTGTTCTCTTTTAGCAAGCTGTTGACTCATTTTTCATGATTTTCTTGCATCACTCTCATTTTTCTTCCTCATTTTTCCTCTACTTCTCTTATTTGGTTTTCAAAATCCTTTTTGAGATCTTCCATGGGCTAAGGCTAATTTACATTTTTCTTGGAAGTTTTTGATGTAGGAGCTTTGACTTTCTTATCTTCTTCTGAGTATATGTTTTGCTCCTCCTTGTTACCAAAGTAAGTTTCTATAGTCTGAATTTTTCCTCCCACTGTTTCTTCATTTTCCCAGCCAATAATTTGACTTTTTAACTCTTTTCTGAGGCAGGGCTCTGCTTCCAGTGTGGAGGGTGTACTATCCCAAGCTTCAGGGGTTTTGTGTAGCTGTTTTCAGAGACACTTCTAGGGACCTGTAAGTTTTCAGTTCTTCCAAGGTGGTATGATGTAAGGAGAGATGTTTACTCCTCTCCTGGCCTGTGCTCTGGTCTTTGAGTGACTAGAGACACTCTTTTCTGCCCTGGAATGCTGAGGAGGGTTCACTCTGCACTGCTGCCACAAGCTCTGCTATGCCAGTGCTCCTCCTCACCCCAGGATTGCCACCCGGAATTGTGACCCAAAAAAACAAAAACAAAAACAGAATTTTGACACACA
Source organism: Phascolarctos cinereus (assembly GCF_003287225.1). Taxonomy (NCBI): domain Eukaryota; kingdom Metazoa; phylum Chordata; class Mammalia; order Diprotodontia; family Phascolarctidae; genus Phascolarctos; species Phascolarctos cinereus. The sequence continues at coordinate 400,628,046 of NW_027555625.1, read as the reverse complement.
TCCAAGTATAGGCAAAGCAACAAAATCCTGTCTCAGCAAAGAAAACCCTGTAATCTCCTTGTGATAAGTTGTTTGATCCCCTTACCATCTGTGGGCTGAGAGCTCTGGAAGCAGCCACTGCTGCTGCTGCTACTGCTGCTGCCACCATCATTGCCCCTGCTCTGGGACTGTCCTAGGGCTAGACCTGGATTGTGCTCCTCTCTCACTCGGATCCAACAGACCTTTCCTACCAACCTTTTAAGTTGTCTTTGGCATTTGTGGGTTGAGAAGTCTGGAAACAGCTACAGCTGCCTCTGATTCCATCCCCTGAGGCCAGCTCTGGGTTCTCTAGGGCCTCAATTGTGCTTCCTTGGCTCATGCTGGACTGTGACCTAGTCTGGTGCAAGAGACCTTTCCTGTCAACCTTCCAGGTTTTCTTAGGCTAGAAATTTATTTTACTCTGTCTTTTTGTGGGTTCTGCTGCTCTAGAAATTGTTTAGAGTCATTTTTACAGGTATTTGGAGGGGTTTGGGGAATAGCTCAAGCTAGTCCTTATATTTACTCTGCCATCTTGGCTCCTATGTTGATCATTTTAAGAAGGCAGGAAGGATATGTAATACAGTTAAGAAAAATACCTGGAGAAAAAACAGGTTAAATTTTCTTAAGCTTCTACCATTTAAATAATAAACTTCATTAATGAGAAGACCTGGGTTTAAATGTTGCCTTTAGAATTTACTAGGTATATGACAAAGGGGAAGTTTCTTTAATTCTCTGAGTCTCATCTGTAAAAGCAGGTATGATAATATCTGTAATACTGATATCATAGGATTTCCATGAAGCTCAAGTGAAATGATGAATATAAAATATTTTGCAAACTTGAGCTACAAAAATGGTATTATTATTATTATTATTATTATTATTATTATTATTATTATTATAGGACATTCATTTATTAGGAACAACTAATTACCTGATGATGTCTTATAAATGTGATACTAACACACATAGACATAAAGAGTCATATCTGGCTTCTAAAGAAACCTGAAATCTCAAGATGACCAAAAGTTACTAGCTAGTAAGGGGTTGATAAACTCTCCACTGATGGAAATTGGTACCAATATTTAGTTGGATGGCAAGGAGATTAAAAGCTAGCAGTTGGATTATTATTATTTTGCTTATCATAACAGTAAAGTTCTGAGGAAGCAATTCTGGCAAGTATTTCACTGTTCCATATGGAAAATCCTTCTTACCACTTTGTAAGCAATATTCTCTGGTTTTTACATAAGAGAAGAGAAGGACTCCAGGCATGTATAAAGAACTTTGACAATGGAATTAGAGGAGATGGGTAAGTCATGTAACCTCCATGGATCTCAGATTCTTCACCTATAAAACGAAGAAATTGGACTCAATGACCTCTGAGGTCCCTCTTAATTGGGGCTCTATAATTTCAATGGTCTAATGACCCCAAAACCCCAATATTACTCACTCCTTCTTCATCATGTCACAAAAAGTTAGAATGCACCAGGCTGATTGACTGAGATCAACAGAAAATCTCCACGCTCTTAGAGTTCAATTGGGATGGTAATGATAGAACAGCAAGATAAGTGCCTATAAGAGCATTAGCCACAGCCATATGAAAATGCCTTATGCCAGAAGAAATGCTTCTGTGTGGATGAATATAGATTGGAGATGTGGATGCTGTCAGCAGCACCAAGGAAGCCTATGTGCTGTGTTGACGCTGTGAGACTTCTAGGTAAAGTCTCCAGTAAAGTGTGAAAAATTCTCTCAGTTTGAAGTGCCCTTGTTTCTGGTAGCAAAAGCTATGAGTTCAGGTTTCATCCTAACGTTGGTGTTTAGAGAGAGATATATAGTGACAAGTTTAGTCTCTGTCCCATTAGGGGTGCTTGAGAATTGGCTGGCCCTAATCCTGCTGCATGTAAACATATCATATATTCCTCAGGAGTAGAGTGATGAGGGTATTAGCTGAATTCATGGATTCCAAAGGTTCCTCAATGTTTTGACATAATTAATGTTCTTACCCACTCCAGAAAAGACACTACTGTCATTATTATTTTTTATTTGTGAACCTGATCCTTTTCTTTGGGCTCCAGAGACCCCAACTGATGCTTCTGGTTGTACTAGGAAAGGAGGTGCTATTCACTTTTGTCTACCTTTCCTGCATGAAAAATATCGGAGACAAGGAGTAAATGAATTTTTTCACAGTATGATGGAGGCATGTTGAGGTATTTTATTTTCTTCACAATTTCATTGAACACTCAAAATAGTCATATGTGTGTCAGTTTTTAGAAACTGCCTCCATCCCTTTTTTGGCCAAAAAATGTGGGAGTATATATGTATGCATGTGTATACACCAACAGTTACATATATGTAAATAAATTATCCAGGTCTTCAAGCACTACAAATACTCTGGCACTTTAAAAATGTTAACAACTCGTGTTGTAGATTTGATGGAAAAATCCAAAATGACATTTCAAAGTCAGTTTACTGCAGTTTAGAACATCTATATTAGATAGCTAAATATAGGGTATCCTTCGTTCAGATTCTGTGACAAAGGAAAAATGGCTAATGTGGATGTTTTCTGCGACTGGCAAAATTGAGGAGAATATCAGCTTGGAGGAGAAAATTCAAATTTGCTTTTAAAATCTACATATAGATTGTTTCTATGATATCTACAGCCTATTATGACAATGCAAAGAGATCTACCTATGGTTTTAAGAGTGTGCAAAATTCTTGGGGAGGAAGCCCCCCCATTAATGGCAATGAATCTATAACTTAGCAGATAAATCCTAGTGAATTTTCTGTGGTACATGCTGGTTGAGTTACTTGCCCAGGGTCACACAGCTGGACTTGAACCAATTCTTCCTTTCATCAAACCCTGAGTTATTAGAAATTAAAAGTACAGCATCCAATTACGACAAATTGGAGGAGATTTTATGACAACCCCATGTGGCTATATTCACTTAAACAATAAAAATTGATTTCGCTATGTTCAGCTTGTGGGCACATTCTTTTCAGCATTTGAAAACTCTGAAGATAAAGTGGTTTTTATATACTACAAAGTAGGATGATGTCATGAAATATCAAACGTAATGGAAATGTTGCCTTGCCTTCATTGCCACCTCGCCCATTACACGTTACTCTCTGTTTCACTAGGACAGTGGTTTTCAAACTTTTTAGAGTCATGAACAGTAGTTCTTTATCGAAGTTGGACCATATGGTACATTACTTTCTAAAGCTGGGAATCTTAACCTGGGTCCCATTACCTTTGGATATATACATACAAACATACATACACACATACATATACAACTCTATTGCCATACAGTTGGTTTCCTTTGTAATCCTAGCTATTTTATTTTATGGATTTAAAATGGTTATTCTGAGAAGGGGTCCATTGACTTCACCCCCAAAAGTCTTTCTCTCTCTCTCTTTCTCACATACACACACACACACAACAGACACACAACACACAGAAGCACACATGTCAGATTAACAATACCTTCTCTAAGATTAGTCTGTGTATATATGATACACTTTGAGTATATCTTATATATAATTCTATATGTACATGTTGCCTTTCCTATTTAAAAGGAAACCTCTTGATGGCAGAAATTTTTTTATTTATTTATTTATTTATTTTTGTATGTGCCTGCAGTGCTTAATACAGTGGCTTCCTTCAAGTTCTATCTGTAATCCCATCTTTTATGAGGAATCTTACCTGATCTCCCACAGTGCTACTGCCTTCACTCTATTGATTTTCTCAGTTTTTCCTGTGTATAACTTGTTTGCATATGGTTGTTTGTGTGTTGTTTCTCCCATTAGACTCGGAGCCACCAGAGAGCAGGCACTGTCTTTTGCTTGTATTTGTAAGCTTAGCTCTTAACTTCGTATTTATCACATAGTAGGTATTGAATAAATGTTTATTGTCTCACTATAATATAAGCACTGTCAGGAACTGTGCATTTCATGACTGATTGTATCTACCTAAATGCTCAATGACATTTTAAAAAAGTGAATTAAAATAATCAGATTTTGAATTTTAATTTTGACATGATAATTGGAGGTAACCTCGAGTGACACAAAAGCAAGGTTGAGAGAATAATAGCCTAATTGTGTCACCCTAGTTATACCTTAAGGACAGACAACAGTGGAGATATTGAAGATCCATATTTAGTTAGGAGCCACTTGGATATATTATTGTTGGACTCAGGACAGCATAATCCGTCCTGGGCCCCTCTGCAATGAAGCAAATATAGCAAAAGCCATTTGCTAATATTTTCAAGAGCTCAATCTTTAATCCATTGTGTGTTTTATTTCCCCACTTGTACTATTCTTTTGGGGGCAGAGAGGATTTACAACCTGTTTTTTTTCCCCTTATCTTTTTATTATTTCATCTAGACTTTTAGATGCTGAAACACCATAATACAATAGAAAGAGCTTCAGATTTGGAGTCTAAGGAGCTGAGTTTAAATCTCATCACTGTTACTCAATACCTGAGAGATTTTGAGCAATTTTTTTTCATTTCCCTAGGCCTCAGTTTCCTGTAATGTGAACATTGGAATACATGGCCCCTAAGGCCCCTTTCCAGAAATAAATCTATGATCCTATGATTACATGAATCTATTATATAGGAAAGTTTTCATATCATTTAATATATTCATTCATATGCTCTGACCCAGTGGGCTCAAGGGGACAGGGTAATGCAAACTCATGCAAGGCAATCCCGCACAGGTTACTTGAAGGTTAGAGAATTAGTTCTTCCCAGACTCCACCAAAAAGAGAGCAGTAAACAGACCAGTTTTGCTTCCATAGTGATTTTAAGATTGGCTATTAGGCGAACCCGAATGAAATAACAAGAGGAGGATGGTTCTTTGCTTGTTGTGGTGGTTATTTCACTGAAATGCCATAATTCTAGAACTCATAAAGATATAAATAATGATCATCTCTACACTGGATTTATATTCCAACATTTTTCCATACTCTTGGCCATTTTTGGACTCATCTTTCCTTCACAATGAGCTGTAGCTAAACTGAATATTTCTTCCTCCATAACCCACCTAGAACTAATTCCTTTCTTAAATGACTGCCACAGTTTCTGTACATGTTCTTCTGACATTATGAGTTAACAAGTAAAATTTCAAGCTATGCAGCACCTACCACCCACTCTTTTCCCTTCACTCCATCAGTGATGCTGCTACAGTTTTCCTTTTTTTTTTGTGGTTGCTTAAAGACCACATTCTTTTTAAATTCACAGGTTCTGCATTGCTTTCATATAATTGGTATACTTCTCATTTTTAAAAAACTCTCCTATCTATCCACCAGTACTTATATAGTCCACCACAACATCTTTAGCTATTGATCTTTTTGTCTTCAACACATCTCCTATCTCTATCTAGTCACTCTCACTTGATTTGTATCTTCTTTCACAATTTTTGAAAAAGCTGTTTTTCAATTAATGTACATCCACCCATCTATTAATAAGAAAAAGCATGAAACACACACACACACACACACACACACACAAAACAAACAATGACTTTTTCCATGCATTTGCATTTTAATTGTCAAATGGAACTATTAAAAATAAAGCATTATTCACTGTTTTGGGGTAAATTTGTTATTTGTTTCAAACTTAATACAAAATGAGAAAAGAAAAAAAATTGCCAAGTACACAGCAAAATGTAAGAGAGGTTTCAAAATAAAAAAAAATTTCCGTTTCAAGGAAACCTATATAATAATACTACACATTGTTTTCAAAGCTGCCCAGCTTTTCTTTGTTTCCTTGTAGGTTTTCCTCTGTCCTCTGCTGTTTACTTTTTGCTTTATTTTTCCCCTTTCTCCCCCCGTACCCTAAAGAAGGCTACAATTGCTATATCTATATATACACGCATACATATAGATATATACATATATATAGATATCTATAAACATATAGAGATATACATTCAAACAAATATATATGACTGTACTATGCTTATTTACACTTGTCATCTGTTTCTCTAAAGGTAGATAGCATTTTCCTTCATAAGTCCAAGTCTTACCATTTTTTTTTTCTTAATCAACCAGCTCATCATTTCCTACACCATGGCAATATTCCAATCACATCCTCTCTGAGAGATTGTCTATGAAAAATTTTCCCCAATTTGCTACATTCCTTCTATTCTTGGCTGCATAGCCTTTTATTTATGCAGGAAATTTTTAATTTAAAATAATTGAAATGGTCCATTTTATACTTCAACAATGCTCTCACCTTATAATATAATAATTAAGGTCTGACACTGCTGAATATAGTTCCTTTACATCTTTTTCTCCTTGTTTCTTTGAAGTCCTTGACCTTTTTGTTCTTCCATAAAATGTTATTATTTTTTTCTAACTCTGTAATATAGTTTTTAGTCGTTTAATTGGGATGGCAATGAATAAATAGATTAGTTAGGTAAAATTGTCATTTTTTATTATAATGGCTTTACCTACCCATGAACAATAAATATTACTTCAATTATTTAGATCTGATTTTATTTGTATAAAAATATTTTATGTTCATATAGTTCCTGTGTCTCTTTTGGCAGGCATACTATCAAGAATTTATACTGTCTAGTTATTTTAAATGGTTTAAAAATTATTAAATAATATTACTGACACATGGTGTCGTTTCCCTGTTTTTCTCTTTTGATTAAATATATTTTAGCTTTAACTTTACCTGAGATCGCGATTACTACTCCTTTTTTTTTACATAACAAATTGTACTCCTGACCTTCATTTTATCTTTGTATGTATCTTTCATTTTTATAAAATTTCCTGAAAATAACATATTGTTGAATTGAAATTTTTATCTGCTATCAGTTTCTATTTTTATGGGTAAATTCATCCCATTCCCATTCTAATCTATAATTACTTGTGTATTTTCCTCATTCCTATTTTTCATCACTATCCTTCTCACCCTATTCCTATCCCTCCTCAGTCTTCTGCTTTATTTCTACTCTCTACCTTGCACCCCTTTCTCTTATCCTTTACTCTTGCCCTATCCCCGGCCTCTTATTTCTTTCTTTATTTAGAAGACTTTTATACATACATATAAGCATATAATATGTACATATGTGTGTGTTGTTCCTCTTTAAGTCATTCCTGATGAGAGTAAGGTTCCATCACTACCTGCCCTCCCCCCAGTAGCTTCTTCTATATTGATTTATTTCCTTCAATTCTTCATTTGTATGAGATAATTACTCTTTTTATCTCTCTACACATTTTTTAGAATCACCTCATCACACAAAGCTCAGTCCAAGCCTTTTTTTAAACTACCCAAATAATGATGACAGTCCCAAGAATACTGCTAATATTTTCACATACATCCCTTATAATTGGCCTTTAAGGTTTGCCTTATATTTCTCCTGATGTTATATGTAGAATTTCCCCTTAAGTTCTGCTGTTTTTGTCACAAATACCTGCAAGTCTTTCAGTTCATTAAATATTCATTTTTTTCCATTCAAGATTATAATTAACTTTACTGGGCAAGTTACACTTGGTCCTAACTGCAGCTCTTTTGCTCTACAAAATATAGTATTACAAAACCTATGGTCCTTCAACATAGTAGCTGCTAGGTCTTCTGTAAGCCTTATTGTAATTCCATGATATTTAAAGTTTTCTTTTTCTTGTTGCTTCCAATATTTTCTTCTTAACCTGGGAGTTATGGAACTTGGCTATGATATTCCTGTGAATTTTCCTCATGGGTTCTCTTTCAGGTGGTGATTGGTGAATATTTTGTTTTCTATTTCTGCTTTGCCTTCTTGTTCTAGAACTTCAGGGCAATTTTCCTTGATAATTTCTTGTAATATTGTGTTAAGATTCTTTTTTTTAACATAATTTTCAGCTAATCTAAGTATTCTTATATTATTTCTCCTCAATCTCTTCTCCAGATCAGTTGGTTTTCTGATGATATGTTTCACATTCTCTTCTATTTTTTTCATTCTTTTGATTTTGTTTTATTATTTCTTGGTGTCTTAGAATGTCATTAGCTTCCTTTTGCCCAATTCTAGTTTTCAAAGAATTCTTTTCTTCCTTAAGTTTTTGATTCTCTATTTCAAGTTGGTTGATTTTCTTTTCACAATTTTCTTGATTTTTTGGATTGCTCTTGGTTTTTTCCTATTTTTTTCCCTTGATCTCTCTTATTTGATTTTTAAAGTCCTTTTTAACTTCCTCTAAGAACTCTTTTTGTGCTTGGGCCCATTTGACATTTCTTATTGAAAAAGGAGTGGCTTTTTTTCACTCTGTTATCTTCTTCTGAATATGAGCCCAGATCTTCTCTGCCCCCATAGTAGCTATCTATGGTTGGGTTCTTTCTCCTCTGCTTACTCATTTTTTTATTTGTTTTTGTTTTATTTTGGTTTTAGTGGCTATTAGCATAATAAAGTTGTAGTCACAAGGTATAGGGAATGATTCCCCAAGTCTCAGGTCCTTCTTACTGTTATTTTCTGAGGTCTGTCCTGGGGCTCAACCTTGGGCTCTTCTCTTCACCCTAAGCCATGGCTAGGGCCCCTAACCACATTGTCCCACAAATGATCTTGTTCCCTGTGGTGCCTGGTGGCTGCAGACTACAGCTGTCCTCTCTTCCCTGGAACTGAAACAAAAGACTCTGCTCTCCTGCAATTGCCCACAACCAGCAGTTACTGTTGCTACCAGGTATCTGCTAGTTCCCCACCTCTTATAGCCGCTGCCTGGGACACATCTGGTCAGCACAGCTGTGCTTGGCATCCTTCAACAGGGGAAGGTCCTTCAGTCTTCTCCTCCTCAGCCATCAGACCCCCACACTGTCTGTGAGATGCCAGTTTCTAAGGCTGAGGCTGCTTCCCAACCCAGCTGCCCAGGGCTCATTGTTTGTTGATTCTGCAGAGTCAGCCTGGAGGTGTTTACACTTCTTTGAGGCTGAAACTCTTCTCCTGGAGGTCAGGTCTTTCCTGAGGTCTTCTCAAGTTGTCTCAAAAGAACAACTACTTAACCCTCACTTTTGTTTATTTCTGCTGTTCTACAGTCCCTCTGAGGAGATGTTTTATTATTTTTTTTTGTAGAGGAAATTTGGGGAGCTGAAAGTTTTCTACCCTACTTTGCCGTCTTCCCAGAATACTGTCCCATAATTCATAGTTCATGAGTTTATAGCCTTTAAAATTACTGAAATAAATCATCCAAATCCTAAGGATCACTTTTTTATATTATTCTCTCTCTCTCCCTTCTCTTTACTCTCTCTTTCTCTCCTCTCTCTCTTCCCCTCCTCTCTCTCTCTCTTCCCCCTCACTCTCCCCTTACTTTTCTTATCCTCTCCTTCCTTCTTTGTCATTCCCCCCCCCCCAAAATGCATGTAAAGCTTCAGTTTATACCCTTATTTCATTGGGCTTAGGGTGAAATATCTAGGCATGGCACTTATATCTGGAAATTACTGACCCTGCAAACACTATGCATACAAAAGGGAGGCATATGAAGGGCATTTCACAATATAGTTTGTACGGATGGCACTATTCTAAAGCAAAGACTATAGTCAGCACCATGGCCTTTTTACATATTTTTGTGCAGCAATATGTTTATACACAAATAGGTGTATATTTGTAGACATTCCTATAAGTAATTTCTGTTAATCTCAGGAAATTAAAAATAGTGATCATTGAAATTCTTCAGTTGCCCAGTATTTTAATTATTTGCCTAAACTTTTACCATAGTAAAGATCAGGTGAAAGTATTTCATTATATGTTTGGATTTCATAACTTACAAAATAAAATTTTTATACAGTGGTCACATTTTCACATAGACTGTAGAAATTATAGATATTTCAAGTTATAGACCTATAAATATTAATATGAGCATAATACCAAACAATACTAGTTAATAAGTGGACCCAAGTAAACAGTCAAAGCTTTTCTAATATCATTCATAAATAGGGTGTATTTTAAACCCTATCATGGCTAATGGTCTTGGGAAATGTATTTTAGGAATTTATGTTTAAATTGTAGTTGTGGATTTTAGGAGGCAACATGGTTTAGTGAGAAGAACAGGAAGAATTAGAAGTGAAGTCAAACTTGGTTTTACTTCTCCTGCCAATCAAATAAATGTGTACCCTTGAGCAAGTTGCTTCACCTTCCTTGGTCTCAGTTTTCACCTCTGTAAAATGAGGCAACTGACCTAAATGATCTCTAAGTTCCCTTCATACTCCAAAATCCTGATTCTAAAAGTTATATTTACTTCTGTTTTATTTTATTTTGTTTTCCCCAGGTCTTCTTAGCAGCTGTAAGGGATGAATTAAGCTTGCTTACATGAAAGCACACACACACACACACACACACACACACACACACACACACACACTTCATTGTTTCTGTGAGATCTATAACTCAGGGATGATTTCCCAACCACACATCAACAGATTTACAAAGATGCAGAAAAAAGCTTCCCTGAGCAAGGGTAGGGCTAGAGAGCTGTAATAAGTAACAGTGTCTGACACAAAGATTAAATTCGGTCTCTTAAGACCACTGAATCTCTAAATAACTACCCCTGGCATGTCCCATAAACCCCTGGAGGTTCAAATAAATTGTTGCTAAGTTGGTGCTGTTGTTTTTCACACAGGCTAATGGATGCTAATTCAGAAAGCAAATAGCTACTGAGGTATTAAGCTTCTCCAACTATTGTAACTGTTTCAGGAACTTGCCATGCTTACAAATTTATTGTCTACTACGTCATTTCCCTTCATTTTTTCCTCAAGAGAATTTTATATAGCTTGCCCTTACCTATTTTACATATATGGCATTTTTCTTAGCATTAAAGTGATGTATTTAGAAAGGTTCCTTTAAAAGCCATTCTGAAGAGCAGCCTGCCACACTCTCCTGCTTGCTGCTAGAGATGCACTGATGCTTGTTTTAATGTGGCTCTTCTAACAGCTTGTTGAGATAGGGAGCAGAGGAAAAGTGTAAACATTATTAAAAATAGTCTATAGTGCCAAGTGAAATGAAGCAAATGCCAACAATTCTCCAAAAGTAGCATAAAGTTCACAGAGAATGTGTACTGCAGCATTTACACTCCCTCTTTACTACTACTCACTAAGATTCACACACTATCCACGTAGTCTCTTCAGTCAAGTTCCAAACAGTTACCTCGGTCTAGGAAACAGCAGGCATAGCCTACCAAAGAACCCACCAAAACCAGCTTGGTAAGACTCAGATGGTCAGTCGATGACTATTTTGCCCTGAGATATTAGGTTAATATATTTCTTCAGTTTTCTCCTTATTGAAAGAATTATTTGCTTCAACAAGGTTATGTGTATGAAGGCCAGTCTTCTCCTCTCCCACCACATCGTTTAATAGAATTTTAAATAAATGCAACAAAACAACAAGAAGAAAAAAAAAAACCCAAAATGTGATTGCAAATCCTGACAAAAGCTTATGGTAAGAAAAAACAAAAGCATATTTTCTCGTTCCTGTGAAAAGAGGAGAAACATAAAGATTTCAGAGAAAGCAGAGCACTTTAAATATTATCACTATCCCTATAATGATGTGTAACACTAGCTGCTTTCTGCTAGTAGAAGAACTGAGCCACAGTGCCATCTGAGACAATAGGCAATGCCTAAGTCCTTGGTATTCTCTATTTGAATACTTTGTACAAAGCCAGGTTGAGGAAACCTTGAACCTTTGTTTCTGCTCACCACGAATTTCAATTTGTGCCCTCTGGCCTCTGGGAGGGTTGAAGTTATCATCTAGAGCAAGCAAGAATTCATCCTTTTGCAGGGCATGGGAAGTGTCAGAGGTTGTTTTCCTTGTCAACGGGATTCATGTTTGCCCCCTCTAAGGAGAACAACCCTGTTTGAAAGCCGGTTTCTCGTCGTTCAGATTGGTTTCCTCAGTGTTAATCCAGTGGCAAGCACTAATAGACAGTGACTGGAGGTGATTGAGCTCTTTTAGTTCTTCCCTTCTTGCCATAGGATCCAAGAGATAAAAGAAGATTCCTGAGGTTGCAGATTATAAGTTTGGATGGCTCATTATAAAAACTCCACAGAAAAATAGGAAATCTCGCTCTCTGCATTTTTTAAATGCTGCTTCATTTTTAAAACTAATTTGCTACATATGTATCCATCATATTCTGCTCTCACTAGCTAAAATAATGAGATGGAGTAGAAGTAAACTTGATTGTATGTTTCTTGAGGGCAAGGACCAGGTTACAAACTTTTGTAGTCTCCATTGTGCACAGTCCAGCGCTAGACATACAAGTATGAGTTCAATAAATATTTGCTGATTGCTAAAGTTCATGGTTTGAGAGACTGCATTCCTCACTATTCCATGGAATGCATATGTCATTTTGTAGGAATCAGATTATTTTCATATTAATCCATCAACATATTTATTGTACTGGTGAAGTCTAGATGCTATTGGAAATAAAGAGAAGCAGAAAATTGGGTCCCAACTCTTAAGAAATTTATAGGCAAGTTGGGAGATAAGACAAATCCATTAACATTAAGTAACATTACAATAGTTAAATAAAAGTATGGTAGTGCATGAAAGCTTTTACTGATCTTGCCTTGTTCCTGCTCTGTCTCTTTGAAAAGTTGTGCATATACTTATCTACTCACATGCTATAACTCCTGAGTACAAAGTAAACTCCTTGTGCAATAGGGGCTGTTTGATATTCTGTCTTTTTTATCCCTAGAGCCTAAAACAGTGCTTTATGCACAGATGTGCTTGTTGAAGTAGAATAAATGACAAGGATGTGAACTATGCCACATATCATGTGATCGATTGTCAAATGAGTCCTATTGAAAACAAATGGGTTATTTCAAGAGGATAGTAAGATGACTGTGGGTTAAAGTTAGCCCAGAAAGCTCCATGGAGAAAGTGAGGCTACAGCTAGGACTTGAATGAAGGACAGTACTTAGATGGATTGAAAAAGTATTCCAAGTTGGGAGGAATAGCAGGGCAAAGGCAAAAAGGCACCAGCAATGCGACATTAGGAAATAATGATGAGCTCCATTCCTATTACTGAATTTTCCTATTTGGACAGTAATAATAATGCAACTCTTTTAGGCAGCTAGGTGGAATGGTAGATGGAGTGCTAGAAGAGGAGTCTGTATGGCTTGAGTTCAAATCCAGCCTCAGACACTCACTAGCTTTGAGTCCATGGGCAAGTCCCTTAACCTGTGTATGCCTCAAGTTTTCTTGTCTGTAAAATGGAGATAATAATTAGGACCTATTTCCCAGAATTGTTGTGAGGATTCAATGAGAAAATATTTGTAAAGAACTTTCAAAAACTTCAAAGCACAATATAAATGCTAGCTATTATTGTCATTGTTCTCTCATTGCCAAAGAGACAGCCTGGGCTAGGTGCCACTGTGAGAGCCCCTATGCAGCCTAAGGGCAGTATAACAATACTAGGCTCCTACAAAAGCATATTATGGAGTTGGGTGAGGGATACTTATGGAGGAAAGACAGAGCAAGAATGGTGGTTGAAAGAACACTGAAAGCACGTATACTTCATCGTGTCCCTTTTGTAATATTAGTTGATTTTGCCCCTCAAAGTCGATATTTTCATAGACTAGGCACTTTTTTGTTGTTTTCAACTAAATTGGATTTATTTTTTCTGTCTGTAAGCAATTATTCAGCAACTTGCTATATGCCAGGCATTGTGCTAAGTACTAGGGATACAAAGAAAGGCAAAAACAGTCTCTGCTTTCAAGAAGCTCATAGTTTAATAGGGAAGACATTATGAAAACAGGTAAGGACAGACAAGATATATAAATAAATAGTTGGAGCTAATCATAAGAGGAGAGTGACTGACATTAAAGCGGAATCAGGAAAAGCTTCTCATTTAATGATGGTTTTCAACTGGGACTTGAAGGAAGCAAGGGGAAGCAGGAGACAGAGGTCAGGACAGAGAGAATTATATTAGTCATTTTCAAATACACATCTTCCACCGAAGCCTCCGATGTAACAAAGAAAAACTACAGAAAGACTTCCCTAACCCCTCTTAATTCCAGTTACCTTTCCCCTTTTTATCTCCTGTTTATTCTGTATATAACTTGATTTATATATATTTGCATGTTGTCTCCCCTATTTGATTGTAAATGTTGTTGAGGTCAGGGACTCTCTTTTACCTCTTTTTGTATCCTACTACTTAACACAGTATCTGACATATAGTGGACACTTAATAAATATTTATTGATTAAGTTAAACCAATGAATATAGCAACGTTCTGTAGCTGTCCTGTACTACCTCTGTACAGATAGGAAGGAAGGGTATTTTATCATCTGTTCTCTTGGAGCAAGATTAATCATTGCAATTACTCAGAATTCAGTTACTTTGCAGTGTTGTTTTCACGTCTCTTATTGTAGTCATCGAGTATTTTGATCTCCTGGCTCTGCTTACTTTGCATCAGTTTATTGAAGTGTAAGGCAGCGTGTATGGTGGGGGTCCACCCCTACCTCAATTAATGTACTCAAAGGAAATGATGATCACTTATCTCAGGAAGTCACAGAATCTATCTTCTGTCAGCATTAAGTTCTAAGCCCTAATCTCTTTATCATGTGACAATTCTAATTACAGAATGTAAAATGGGTGTTAAGGAATTTACCTATACATCACAATGGGTGAAAAAGTCTTTAATCAATTAGAGAAGATTACAGGGCTTTAGTCATTGGATGGCTCCAAATGACAATGCTAGAAACATCTTGTGTTTGGATTAAAGAATGATACAACCCTAGATCTATGTATGATAATATCAGCTGAGTTGTGATCCAGTCTAGCAGTAACCCAGTCAAATGGCGAAGGGATACCCCAAGTTCAGGAGTTAAGGATGCTAGTTGGGGAGAAGGGTTGTAGCCTCAAGGAATAAGACCCCTTGCACCAAAATAGAATGCCATCTATGGACTTGAAAAGGAATATCAAGCCATAACATGCTAAGAATCGCGAGTTACCCCATTTTCACTCATGTGCCCCACTACTATCATACCCCAGGTTTGAGAACACTCTTCCACAGAGTTGTACGTATTTGGGGAGAACAATTACACAAGTGGCAGCTTCAGAGATATAGTTTTAGAAGGATAGTGACATGGGATACACCCTAAAATTGTAAGAATATGAAATAGTAAGCTCTACTCTAAGCACCCAAAATTGTGAGTTTACATGTAACTTATGGAGTGGCCCTAAAGGAAGTATTGTCCATATCTTCCCAAGATTCTCTAAATTATTCACATTTTTTCATCTTAAAACATAATAATATTGTACAGTATTAAAATAAGACAACTAATTGGTTCAGTGGATAGAACACTGGGACTGGAGTTGGGAAAACCTGAGTTTAAATTTGGCCTTAGACATTACATAGTAAAATCTGAATCACTTACCATGAAGTTTGATGAATATTAGTTATTACTATTTCAGTTTTTCTAAGCTTTATCATGGATCTTAAATTGTTAAACATGGACCTCTCTCTGGATAGAAAAATGTCTTTTCAACTGTACAATTTAAAAATCTAGTCTTTTGCTTGGTGGATTCTACTAGCAATCAAACCATCACAACAAGCATTTATTAAGCACCTACTATATGCCAGGCACTATGCTAAATGCTGAGAACATAAAGAAGAAAAGTTCTTACTATTAAGGAACTCACATTCTAAAAAGGGAAAGAATATGAAAATGTCCAAGTAACAACATATAAGCAAGATATATATATATCATTCATATACATGCATATGCCTATATGTATATATGTATATGCACACACACATATGTCCAAATATTTATATGTATATACATATATATACATGAAAGCAAATACATAGAAATAAGATAAATATGCAAGCAATTACATACAAACAAGATATGTGCATATATACATATTTACGTTTTTCAATTTTTTCAATTTCAAATGTACATATAAAATTAGAGAAATTGAAAGTAATCTCAGAGGGGAGTATTATAGAGAAGTACCACAATGTTCTTCAGGTAAGATTCAATTTCACTATTAAACTGATGTATGAATGTGGTATTTCTAAAATAATGGAACTATAATTATTGATTTCTGATGTATTGATCTAATTTATTTTAATATAAACTTGTACCACTGAAAAATCAAGTTAATGTTTAGAAAGGTTATTAAAAGTTAACAAGAATGAAATTTTCACCATGAAAAATTGTATAGGCATTAGCAACAATACAATTTCATGAAAAAGGAAATTATATTTGGGGAAAAAGGGAATTTCTAGTCACCTCTAACACTTTGAAGCCATTTAAAGAAATGTCTTAATAATGCTTTCCTGGAATTTCCTTCAGTACATTCTCTCAATTGCATATGGAATACTTATATGGCCTCATAGCTTTCCATATAAATAAGGAAATCAGTGTGTGTCACATCTATTTTCATAATTATGATATTTTTTCACTAGCATGCCGTTTTCAGTGAATTTATTTAAATGTTTTAGTGATGTTGATATTTTAGTTCTTTTAACTTGGTAATGAACTCAACATACATTAGTGACAAATTTGATAGTCATGAGACACTGGGAGAAAGTTGTTTGTTCTTTGTTTTTGAAGAGGACCAATGACATCACAAGGTGATATCTTGACTTGTACATTAGTTGCATTTAAGTGAGGCAAAATTGCATAAAATCATCAACCTCACTCACTTTTCCAGACTCATTGAAGACCAGTGGCAAGACAAAAGTTAGGACATCTTGCGATGACTAGGATGCAGTAAACAACCCTGGTATCTTTGATGTCTGATCAAGTTCTATGCATTGGATAACATTGGTGTCTTTGATGTGTGACTGAGCTCTAGGCTCTCCACAGCACCTACTTAGTGAAACAAATTGTTCTCATCCGCCCATTCTCCCATGAGGTGAAATGTTCACATGTTTGAGGTTGACATCCTCCTAAGTCACTGATGAGTTTAAGACCTGTTGGTTACCTTCAACCTGTGTTTAACCCGTCTGCCAAGATGGTTTTACCAGAGTGTGGCCAATGTGCATGCTACAGCTTCTTGGAGCCGCAGGTAAAGGTTAGGTCAGAGGTGAACACCAAAGGTGGATGAGCAGCCCTGGAAAGCACTGGGCAAGTCCTCAGACTAGAGGTGCTAGTCGGGCTGAACATCTCGTACATCTAACGAAGGGAGAAAGTAGTGATTTAAAAAAAAAGAATTTTCAGATGAGTTCATCGGACCAAATATAAGATTAAATTTAATAATTATACATGTAAAGTATTGCTTGTGGCCTAAAAAATTCACAGAATATGATAGGGGGGAATGATGACTTGATATTATTTAATCAGGAAAAGATCTCTGGGCTATGGGTTTTTGTGGATTTCACGTTGAATATGTGATTTTATGACATGGAAGTCAAAATCTTTGATGCCATCTTATGCTTACGTTAGGAATCATAGCATCCAGGACTAAGGTGGTGATAGTCCTACTACACTATGCACAGATATTCATTCTATGCACAGATCAAGCTATTTCTAGAGTACTATGTTAAATCCTGAGTGTCATTATTCAGAAAAGAACATTGGTGAGCTGAAAGGTTCCAGAAGGGCCTAAAATCCGTGGCATATGAAAATCAGTTAAAGAAAGTATGATGTTTAGCCTGGAGAGTAAGAGACACAGGAGAAACATGGTCTTTTTCTTAGACTGACTGAAGGATTGCCATGTGGAAGAAAAAATAGATTTGCTGTATTTTGGTTCCAGAAAGCAGAATTAAGAGCAACAAGTGGAAGTAATAGGAATATTTAAGCTAGGTACATGGACCAACTTTGTACCAGTTAATACTACCTAAAATTAGAACACAGAAAGTTGTGAAGTGGAGGGAGAGATTCCTCCCCACTGGATTTTTTTCCTTTTTTTTTATTATATTCATCACTATTGAATTTGATTTTATTGTATTTGGCTCAATGTCCTAGTCTTTTTAATTTATTTATTTTTAGTTTTCTGCATTCACTTCCACAAGATTTTGAGTTCCAAATTTTCTCCCCATCTCATCCCTTCCCCCACCCCAAGATGACATACATTCTGAATATTCCTTCTCCTAATCTGTCCCCCGTTTCTTATTCCCTTCCTCTTCAATTTTCCTGTAGGGCTAGTATATCTTATTTCCCAGTTACATGTGAAAACAATTTTTTTTAAACTTTTGTTTTTGAAACTTTGGGTTCCAAATTTTTTCCCTTCTTCCCTCACCACCCACCCTCATTGAGAAGGCAAGCAACTTGATACAGGTTATACATGTGTAGTCATGCAAAATACTTCCATAGTAGTCCTGTTGTAAAAAAACTAAGCATATTTCCCTTCATCCTATCCTGCCCCCCCCATTTATTCTATTCTCTCTTTTGACCCTGTCCCTCCTTAGAGGATTTGCTTCTGATTACCCCCTCCCCCAATCTTCCCTCCCCTCTATCATCCTCCTGTTCTCCTGTCCGCTTCCACCCCACCCATTTTCCTGTAGGGTAAGATAGATTTCCAAACCGAATGGAGTGTGTATATTATTCTCTCCTTAAGCCAAATCCAATGAGAATAAGATTCACTCATTCCCCCTCACCTTCCCCCGGTTCCCCTCCACAGCAAAAGCCTTTTCTTGTCTGTTTTATGTGAGATAATTTACCCCATTCTACTGCTCCCTTTCTCCTTTTCTCCTTATAATCCTCTCACCCCTTAATTTTATTCTCCAGATATCACCCCTTTATCTTCAACTCACCCTGGGCCATCTATCTATCTACCTATCTATCTATCTATCTATCTATCTATCTATCTATCTATCTCTATATACATACATACATATAATTTTTTTCCCTCCAAGTACTCTAATACTGACAGAGGTTCATGAGTTATAAATATCATCTTTCCATGCAGAATGTAAACAGTTCAATCTTAATAAATCTCTTATGATTTCTCTTTCCTGTTTACCTTTTCATGTTTCTATTGACTCTTGTATCTGAAAGTCAAATTTTCTATTCAGCTCTGTTCTTTCCATCAAGAATGCTTGAAAGTCCTCTATTTCACTGAAAATCTATTTTTTCCCTGAAGGATTGCACTCAGTTTTGCTGGATGGGTGATTCTTGATTGTAATCTTGTCTTCTTTGCCCTCTGGAATATTATATTCCAAGCTCTGTGGTTCCTTAATGTAGAAGCTGCTAAATCTTGTGTTATTCTGATTGTGTTTCCACAATACTTGAATTGTTTATTTCTGGCTGCTGGCAATATTTTCTCCTTGACTTGGGAACTCTGAAATTTGGCTACAACATTCCTAGGAGTTTTCCTTTGGGGATCTCTTTTAGGAGGAGCTTGGTGGAATTTTTCAATTTTTATTCTGCCCTCTGGTTCTAAAATATCAGGGCAGTTTTCCTTGATAATTTCTTGAAAGATGATGTCTAGGCTCTTTTTTTGATCATGTCTGAGACAGTCCAGTAATTTTTAAATTCTCTCTCCTGGATTTATTTTCCAGGTCAGTTGTTTTCCCAATGAGATATTTCACAATGTTTTCTATTTTTTCATTCTTTTAAATTTGTTTTACAGTATTTTGATTTCTCATAAAGTCACTAGCTTCCAATTGCTCCATTCTAATTTTTAAGGAAGTATTTTCTTCAATCTTTTGGACTTCCTTTTCCATTTGGACAATTTTTCTTTTTAGGGCATTCTTCTCCTCATTGGCTTTTTGGACCTCTTTTGCCATTTAGGTTAGGCTATTTTTCAAGGTATTATTTTCTTACGTATTTTTTGGGGGTCTCCTTTAGCAAGATGTTGGCTTGTTTTTCATGATTTTCTTGTAACATTCTCAGTTTTTCCTCTACTTCTCTTACTTGCTTCTCAAAATCCTTTTTGAGCTCTTCCATGGCCTGGGACCAATTCATATTTTTCTTGGAGGCTTTGAATGTGGGAGCTTTGACTTTGTTGTCTTTTTCTGGTTGTATGTTTTGGTTTTCTTTGTCACCCAAGTATGACTCTCTGGTCTGACTCTTTTTGCATTCATGTTCTCAGCCAATTACTTGAGCTATAAACTCTTTGTTAAGGTAAGGGGTCTGCTTCCAGTATGGAGAATGTACTGTCTCAAGCTTGGGGGTTTTGTGCAGCTGTTTTCAGAGATACTTTTAGGGACCTGGATGTTTTCAGTTCTTCCAAAGTGCTATGATCAAGGGCTAGGTGTTCACTCCTTTTCTGTCCTGTGTTCTGGTCTATGAGTGACTACAAGCACTCTTTTCTGTCTTGGAAAGATGTGGGGGATTTTCTCTACACTGCCATTATAAGCTTCACCCTGCCAGCACTCCTCCTCACCCAAGGACCACCACCCAGACCTGTGACCCAGATCCAAACATGGCCAAAGCAAGAGAATCCTGCGCCAGCAAAGAGATCCCTGCAATCCCCATCTGATCAGCCACTCAATTTCCCCCTCAGTCTGTGGGCAGGAAGCTTAGGAAGCAGCCACCTCCCCAGGGCCACATGTGGGGACTAGGGCTGAGACTGTGCTTCTCTGTCACTGTAGACACAGACTTTTCCTACTGACCTTCTAAGTTGTCTTTGGTGTTCATGGGTTGAAAAGTTTGGAAACTGCCACAGCTACCCGAGATTCAGTCCTCTGAGGCCTGCTCCAGGTTTGCTGAGGCCTGCGTGACCACACCAAACTGCGTTCCTCTGCCTGCCCGGTGCGATATACCTTTCTGATCAACCATCCAAGTTGTCTTGAGCTAGAAATTTGTTTCACTTTGTCTTTTTGTGGGTTCTGATGCTTTAGAATTTGTTTGGAGCCATTTTTACAGGTGTTTGGAGGAGTTTGGGGGAGAGCTCAAGCAAGTCACTGGTTTTACTCCAACATCTTGGCTCCACCCCCCACTGGATATTTTTTTTCAAAGGCTGGATAATGACTTTTTTCTGGTGTCTTGTAGAGGGGATTCTCATTAGCTACATTTTGTACTAGATGATTTCTGAATTCCTTTCCATCTCTGAGATTCAGTGATTCTTGAACTATCAGAAACTATATCCATTCTTGATTTGATCTTTTTCAGACAAATCTCTCCAGGTGCTTGGCCTCTCTGCCGCTAAAGCTATGACATCTGCCAGACCCCTCCTGTTTAGACAGGTCATCTCTTTCTGGTTTATTCTTATTCATTGTACTTTGTTGACGGCTGTGCCTTGCCATGACCCTTATAGATGTGACATCCACTTTATGGGACCTAATAGGAAGTTCTAAAGACCAACATTATTATATCCAGTAATATAAAAGATACTCTTAAAAGAAGTGAGCCATTAAATTGAAAACAGCAAAATTCAATGACTTAAGAACAAATCATTCTCCACAACTAGAATTACTATGTTCCATTTTTATCTTCTACTAGATCTTATCAGTTCTCTGATAACGAGTTTAATACTGTGGTGGAGTTTGAAATGCCAAGCATCATCCTCTGTTACTGTTAACAAATGGAGTTCTACCAAGTGTAAAAATTTTAGGGTGATACAATATGTGGTTCCCAGTATATTTCAATGAATAGTGGGCAGTTACATGTGAATCTTTTGTAACAATCCTTAAGATTTCATTGAATTTTTTTATAACTGGATGTTTTTATATCTAATAACTTCCATGATCTCTGCAAATAAGTGAATGTATATATTTACAATAGGTAAAATGCTTTCTGAAGTGAGTTTCATTCTAAATAGGTTATTTAACAGTTGTTCATTTCAATTGAACATAAATGATGAATTGTTGGGATCAGACACAATATGTAACTTATAGAAAAAAAGCTATGGATGGCAACATGTAAACATCTACTTCACAAGACAGGTATCTTACTGTAGTGAATAGTGTACTTGAGCTTAGAGTCAGGAAGACCTGAGTTAAAATCTCATTCTGCTTGCTTCGTGATAGCAGGCAAGTCACTTAACTTCTCAGCATTAGTTTACTTACCTGTAAAGTGGGAACAATAATATCCCTGTTTTCATAGGGTTATTGTGAGGATGATATGAGATACATGTAAAGTTCTGTGTAAACTTCCAAATGCTATCTAAACAATCACACCAAAATATGGGAATAGTCAATATTGGAGGAATTGTGGGAAGAAAGGCAAAATAGTGCCTTGTTAGTAAAGCTGTGAATCAGTTAAAGCATTTTGGAAAACAATTTGTTATGATAAAATTAAAGTAACTTAAATGTGCATACAATTTAACCCAGAGAATTCTCTACTAGGCATATGCTCCCAAGAAGGTCACTGATAAGAAGAAAGTTCCCATATAAATCAAAAAAAAATTATAGTAGCCCTTTATGTGGTAGTAAAGAATTGGAAACAAAGTAAATATCCATCAATTGGGAAATGGCTAAATAAATTCTTTTAGATGAATATAATTACTATGATGCAAGAAATATGACAACTACAGGGAAGCATCTATACTTTAATGGCTTAATATCATTTAATCATTATCATTATATCAAGACTTGTATGAAGTCATTCAAAGTAAGAAAAGTGAAGAACACAATATTTACAATGACTACCACAATGCAAATGGAAAGAATAACCACAAAACAATTAAAGTTATTTTTAATTCTTTACTTACTATAGTGTTAAATGTCCCAAAGGCACAAAGAACACTGGTAGGATGCTGGTATTAAAATGCTGAACTATTGCTTTATGGCTATATTGTCATTGGAGTCATTAAAGGAGCTTTATAAATCTCACAAAGTAATCATCTGCCTCTTTAATTATGGGTGTAACTAGTCATCCATTTGCACTATGTATCCATATATATGTATGCATTTATCTATTTATGTATACATATACATATGTTGATAGGTGAGCTCTAAAGATTATCCATCTAACTGCATGTCATAATCTGGACAAAAGATGTTCTTTGTTAGTTTCTCATGTGGGTAATTAGGCCAAACTCCACTCTGAGTGGTTATGGAGTTTCTACAGTATTCTGAGCTTGATGTAACCAACTGAATGTCATACATAAACATGAATATCTGGAGAATCTCAAGATCAATAGAAAATTCCACTGCAATTTGAATGATGTCCTGCATCTTCTTCATGACAGCGGTAAATACCTTTAGCAAGAGTACATCTCTGAATTTTATGTTTTTCCTGATATCAAACAAATGAAGAATGTACATTGTCTAGATTATTTTTCCAAAAATAACAACAACAAACAGTTGGATACATAGCTTGAGTCAGCTAACCACTACATATTTCATGCAAATACTTCAGGAGTTCAGTGATCTGGACATAGGATTGACTATGAGGAGGACAGTGGTTTTGATTGCATTTTGGACTTGCACAGAACTTTACATGATCCTAAACACCAAAACTCTCTTAGTGACATAATATGGCTTCAAATCATGAAATGTCGAAACCTACAAAGAATCAGAAATGTTCTTAACCCAAAGGGAAATGGAGAAATGCATGAGTATAAGTAAACTAAATCATGTTAACATGGGCATTCATGGCAAAAAATAAAACAAAAAATAAAATAAAATAAGGACAACCGGTCTTATAAAGAGTTAGTAGTAACAGATCTACAAACCCAATTAATACAATTTTGCTCACAAAATATTAAAAGTTACCTAGGAAGACTACTGTCAAGGTACACTGATAGAAGGATTTATGGAGAGATATAGACAAAAGAAGATAAATTATATAATTCAAACCTAGGAAAAGAATTCTGTACTCTTTTGATAGGCTTTAGGAAACATTTTTTGTTATTTCACAGAAAGAAAAAGGAAGGAAGGAAGGAAGGAAGGAAGGAAGGAAGGAAGGAAGGAAGGAAGGAAGGAAGGAAGGAAGGAAGGAAGGAAGGAAGACAATGAAAAGAAAAAAACGAAAGGAAGAAAGCACTCAATTGATATTTCTAAAGAACAAATCTAAATATCTTGCTTTTTGCCTAAGAAGTTTCAGGGTTTTCGTTTTCCTTTATGATAAAATACAAACTCCACTATTTGCCATTTAAAGCCCTCCACAGTCTGGCTGTGACTTATCTTTCCAGACTTAATATGTATTATTATCCCTCACACCATATACACTCCAGCCAAACTGGACAACTTGCTATTTCCACATAGCTTATATCTTCCCTCCTCTATGCCTTTGTTATTTTCTATGTCTTTAATATTCTCCTTCCTCATCAATTCCTCTCGGGACACCCCACCTGTCTTTAAGACTCAGGTGAAATGCCGCCCCCTATAACAAGCATTTCTTAACTTCTTCAGTTGTTACCATCCTCTATTCCAATCACTAGGCAATTATTTTGTATGAATCCTTTATTTCCTTATTTGTGAACATATTGTGTCTTCATGGTAGACTACAAATAACTTCAGGACAGGGAATGCCTTGCTTTTTGCATTTATATACACATTATTTAGCACTAGACCTGGAACATAGGGTACTTAATTTTGAGAAAACATAAATGAAAACTGCATGAAACAAGAGTTAATTGTCTTAATTTTTGGTAAAGCCCTTTGGGATTCAAATGAAGCTACTTGACTATGCCTTTAAATCCAAATCACTCTGGCTCTCACCGATGGGCCAATAATAGGTTCCAACCCAAACCTCATTTGCTCATTGTTTGGGTTTTGATGGCTCAAAGTGAGCATAAATAGCATTTTGTTTCTGTTCTGGCCAGAAACTCTGAGGGTCTTCCCTTCCCAGACTGATTCTTTTGTGAAGGCAAAGCAGGCCATCTTTTGTCTCAATCCTTACCTAGCCTTTAATTACTGAATGGGTGTTGCCTCAGACAAACTGAGACCTGAGAAAAACCTTAGCTTAAAAAGGCCAAGGTCTCCCACTGCATTAAGGCCATCACCAGTCTTCTTGACCTATGTCTTACCACTGGACTCATGACGCTGGGGGGAGAGAGTAAGGCTTGATGACTGCACAACTCTGCCTCACTTAAATTCAATTCACTTATAAGTCAAGACATCTCCTTCCTGATGTCAAAGGTCTTCTTCTAGAAAGGAGGAAAAACAACAAAGGTACTTAATAGAGTCTCATTGGTGGACTGAAAGAGGAAGAAAAAAAAGGAAAAGGAGGAAAAGAAAGAAAAAAATGAAAAAAGAGAAAGTAAAAAAATGAAAGAGAAAAAGAACACATGATTATCCTAGAGCAAATTCCAATTTGTCCTCGTTAAACATTAGTGAGAGTGTCCATTGATCTTACAGTAATTATAACTTTCTAATCACTAAAATAACATGTCTTTTAATTGCACTATTTAATCACTTAGTAATCTAAACTTTATTGATAACTGATAATATGAGGTACCTCAGAAGACTTTTTAAACATAGACATAGCTTTAAGCTGTAATAGGTTGTATTTATCTCTGGGAGGTTAGCTGTGCTGGTTAAAGCACAGTGCTCAAAAGGATATCTTTTCAGGTGCATTCCCATTTCAACAATTAACTTTGTTCTGTTCCATGAATATTGATGTCACCATTTCCTCTAGCCAGTCATATCACGAACATGTGCTATTCGTCTCAATGGGACCAAGTGCTAGAACTTAGATGATTTATGTAAATCCATCCTCACTCTCAGGGAGAAAAAAACAACAACCTTCAAATCATATGCTTTTCCAACTCAACAGGTCAATAGCATTTCCCACAGACTGCGTATGGAAAAAAAAAACAACAACAAACAAAACCACGTTCAGTAATTAATTTCTCTACTCTACCTTAATAGCTTATAATCATCATGATGATGATTATCATTTATGTAACACTTTACAGCTTACCAAATGTTTTCCCTAGTCGTCAACAACAAGGATTTACTAAGTGCCCAGTATTAAGTGAAGCACTAGGGCCACAAAGAAAGGCTACACTTGATCCCTGCCCACAAAGATCTCACACTGTAACATCACCTCTATGAGCTATGTTTGCTGCATGTTTACATAGTCAAACTGAGGAAGAGAGATGTGGTTATCATCAAATTCACTAGTGGCAAGCTTGGATAAGTTAATATGCATGCATAGGCATTCACAGTGTCATTTCCAGCCCTCTTCACTAGAGGACATTTCTTCAACAAGTTCACCTGACTCGTAAGACCAAGAGGAGCGAGCATATTTTTTGTCCACATTGCCATTTTGAGACCTTTCATAGGAAGTTAATAAATAGGTTTAGAAGTGGAAACTACCTAGGAATCATCTAATCTACTCTCTTCATTGTATAGAAGGGGAAACTGAAACCCATAGAGTTTAAGGGACTTATTCAAAGTCATACAGGAAGAAAGTTCAAAGCTAAGATCCAATTCCACTTCTAACTTCAAATCTAATGTTTGATGCCTCTGTGCTCTGTTATTCCTCTACCAAACACCTCAAATAGCATTCCTCCTCAAGGTTCAAGCCTCTTCTTGCCCTTTCTTGTTGCTATTAATTGCTCACCCCTAGGTCACTCTCCCAACTTTCTCATAGTTTTCCCCTACTCATATTTCATCCTAATACTCAGGGACTTCAACAATCATGTTGTCAATGCATTGACCAACACTTCCTCAAACTCCAACAAAACCTTTTTCTTTAGCCCATGTTAGCCATAAGGCCAGCATAGACACAATTTAAGCCTCCCCATTTCTTGGAAATTCATCACTTCTAATAGTTATATATTTAAATTCCAGTTTCCGACTATAAACCTCTTGTATTTATTTTTCTCAATTAATCTAAATTTATTTTCCCCCCTTATCAGGATCCTTTGGCCCTTGATATTTCCCTGGTTGACATATCTAAATTCCTGAACATTACTTCCCTTTTCTTCTACTTTATTTTGACCACAGCAACTGCATCAATGGTTGTTTGACTTTCAATCCTTTGATCCTTGACATCTGCCCCTCCCAAACTGCAAATGCTTATCTCCTAGGAACAGCAAATATCTGATTTAGCTGTTCCTACTCCAATGTTGCTAAACATGACTGGAACAGATCACATCAATAAATTTAAGTTATGTTACACATTAGGAATAATGGTAATGTGGGTGGTCCCTTCACTGCTGCTATACAAGCTGTCTACTCTACCTTGATTTCCTTCTGAGCTCATTCCCAACAGTGATGGTTCCAAGGCTTTCCTTCTTTTTTCCCACTCCTCCTTGTGGTCTGCACCTGGATCACTGTGAACAGATGCTTAGGCTTCTATTTCACTAAGAAGTTTGTACCAGACAATGAGAACTTGATCAAAGCTATTATCCCCAACCACCTCCATTTTTCAGTATCATTAATCATTGTCTCTTTCCTCAGATTACAGATAAGGGATTTTTTTCCCCTCTTTGTTAAATCTAATCTCTTTATACCCTTTATTCTTTTTTCTCTTGCCTCTTTCAGGACTGTGATCAAACATTCATCCTCTATTCTTTCATGAATTTCAATATTTTCCTCTCCAGTGGCTCCTTCCTCACTGCTGGCAAACCAGTTTGTGTTTCCCTAATTTTACAAATAAAACAAAACAAGACCAACAAAAACCACCACTTGTCTGTCTTTGACCCTTCTACTGTCATTAAATTACAGCTGAATCTTTCTCCTTTCGGTGATTGCAAAGTTCTCTATGTTCAGTGCCTCAATTTCATCACTTCCAACTTTTCCCTCAACCCTTTGCAATCTGACTTCTTACCCCAGTGCTACTGAAATTGCTCTCAAATGACCTTGCTAATCCAAAGGCTCTTTTCATCCATCCTTGATTTCACTACAGCTTCAAAATGTGCCTAGCCAGATATATTCCTACTGGGAGGAGACAATATGTACAAAACATACAAGCAAGAAATACAGAGTATATCGGAGCGGGGGAAGTTACTGGCTCACTTTATAGATTGCCAGACCTGAAGTAAAGAAGACTCATCTTTCTGAGTTCAAACCAGCCCTCTCCTTTCATCTTCTCTCCTCTCCTCTCTTCTCTGCTCTGCCCTTACCTTGAGGGTGTTCTGCCCAAAGGAGGGTAAATTTTGATGGCCAATAGCTACCTAGTTAACTTAAAGTTTACTGGCTAGATTTCTTTCTCAAAGCCCAGGCCCTAAACCCAATTCACTCTGAACTTCATGGATTGAACAACAATAGGTCCGTGCTCAAGCACTACTTAATGGTTATTTTTTGGGCCCTTTTGACTCACAGCGAATGTAAATAATAACTGTTTCTCTTTTGGCAGTAACCCTGAGAGTCTTCCCCTCCCAGTTTGATTCTTTCCTCTTTCCTTCTTTCTTTCTTTCTTTTTTTCTTTCTTTCTTCCTTCCTTCCTTCCTTCCTTCCTTCCTTCCTTGCTTCCTTCCTTCTTTCCTTCCTTCCTTCCTTCCTTCCTTCCTTCCTTCCTTCCTTCCTTCCTTCCTTCCTTCCTTCCTTTCTTTCTTTCTTTCTTTCTTCCTTCCTTCCTTCCTTCCTTCCTTCCTTCCTTCTTTCTTTCTTTCTTTCTTTCTTTCTTTCTTTCTTTCTTTCTTTCTTCCTTCCTTCCTTCCTTCCTTCCTTCCTTCCTTCTTTCCTTCCTTCCTTCCTTCCTTCCTTTCTTCCTTTCTTTCTTTCTTTCTTTCTTTCTTTCTTTCTTTCTTTCTTTCTTTCTTTCTTTCTTTCTTTCTTTCTTTCTTTCTTTCTTTCATTAAAAGGGCCATCCCTTGACTCACTTCTTAAAGAGGCTTGTTCACTGAGTGGGTGTTGCCTCACTCAAAGTGAGAACCTGGCACAGACCTTAGCTTAAAAGGGCCAAGGTCTACCACTGCATCCTGGGCCCTTTCCAGTCTTGCTGATCGATATCTGGCCACTGGGCCCAGAGGGCTCTGGAGGAGAAAGTAAAGCCGGTGACTTTGCACAGCCCTCCCTCACTCAAAGTCAATTGCAAGTCATGTCATCATCCAATTGATGTCATGGTCCTCTTCAGGAATGTAGGACAGACCACAGCAATCACAACCTGGAACACCTACTAGCTGTGTGACCCTGGGAAAGTCACTTAACCCTATTTTTCTCAATTTCCTTCTTTGTAAAATGAGCTGGTGAAGGGAATGGCAAACCACTCCAGAATCTTTGCCAAGAACACCCCAAAAAGGTTCATGAAGAGTTAGAATGCTGAAACAACTAAACAACAACAGCAACAAATCAGAGTAGGGGGCTAACCACTGAGGGAAACAGGAAAAAAATATATATACATAAATACACATATATATGTTTTTGGAGGTGTCACTTGAACTGAACCCTTTGATGTGCGGCAGGGAAAGGAAAATATTCTAGAGACAGATAGTCTATCCAAAAGTAAGGAAGGGAGATGGAAAGTTGTGAATGATGAATGGTAAAAAGGGCAATTTTATTGGAATATAAAGTGTATCAGAGAGAACGACATATAATCAATCATTCTGTAAAGATAGGTTGGAATGAAACTGAGGAGAGATTTAAATGATCAATGGAGCAATTTGTATTTTACTTTAGATTTTTTTTAAAAAATTATCTCTTTAGTATTTTAATTTTCCCCAATTACATGTAAAAAACAATTTTAACATATGTGTTTTTTTAAATTTTCAGTTCTAAATTTTCTACTACCCTCCCCACCCTTCTCTCACTGAGAAGGCAAGCAATTTCATAGAGGTTGTACATCTACAATTATGGAAAACATGTTTCCATATTAATCAAGTAATGAAAGAAAATGTAGACCAAAAATAAAAAAGCACAAGAAAAATAAAGAAAGTGAAAATTATTATGCTTTGATCTACATTCAGACTCTATCAGTTCTTTCTCTGGGGATCAATAGCATTTTTCTTCATAAGTCCTCTAAAATTATCTTAGATCATTTTATTGCTGTTACTGTGTACAATGTTCTCCTGGATCTGCTCATTCCACTTTCACATGAATTCATGTGAGTCTTTACAGGTTTTTCTGAGAGCAACCTGCTCATCATTTTTTATAGCACAATAGTATTGTATCACAATCATATACAACTACTTGTTCAGCTATTTCTCAATTGATGGACATCTCCACAATTTCCAATTTTTTGCCACCAGAAAAGAGCTGCTAAAAATATTTTTGTACATGTAGGTCATTTTCCTTTCTTTTATTTTTTATCTCTTTGGGATGCAGACCTAGTAGTGGTATTTAGGGGTCAAAATGTATGCATGGTTTTATAGCCCTTTGGGCACAGTTCCTAATTGTTCCATAGAACAGTTGAATTGGTTCACACTTCCACCAACAGTTCATTAGTGTCTCAGTTCTCCCACATCCCCTCCAACATTTGTCATTTTCCTTTTCTGTCATGCGAGCCAATCAGATAATAGTGGCTGGTCCCTCAAGTGTTGTTTTAATTCTAATTTCTATAATCAACAGTGATTTAGAGCATTTTTCATATTACTATAGATAGCTTTTATTACTTTGTCTGAGAACTACCTGTCCATATCCTTTGACCACTTATCAACTGGGGAATGACTCTTATTTTTACATACATATAAATTTAACTCAGTTCTCTATATATTTGAGAAATTAGGCCTTTATCAGAGAAACTTGCTGTAAATTTTTTTCACACTTATGATTACTAGCTATATTTCCCTCCAACCTATTCCTCCCTCCACATTTATCCTACTCTTTCTCCTCTTTAACCCAGTCCATCTCAAAAGTGTTTTCCTTCTGACTAGTACCTCCTTCAATCTGCCCTCTTCTATCACTCCCCCCACTTCTGTCTATTATCCCCTTCTTTTCCTACTTTCCTCTAGGGTAAGATAGCTTTCTACACTGAACTGAGTGTGTATGTTATTCTCTCTTTGTGACAATGCTGATGAGAGTAAGGTTCAGGTGCTCCACCCCGCAAACTCTCAACTGCACTATAAAAGCTCTTCTGAGCCTCTTTTATGTGAGATAATTTACCCCATTCTACCTCTCCCTTTTCCCTTCTCCTACTGAATTCTTCTTTCTCATCCTCAAATTTTATTTTTTAAGATAATCATTCCATCATATTGAACACACACCCTTGTTCTCTTTCTATGTATACTTCCAATTACTTTAATAACTAGAAAGTTCTTTGGAGTTACAAGTATTATATTGTTTAACCTTATTGAATCCCTTATGGCTTCTCTCTCTCTCTCTCTCTCTCTCTCTCTCTCTCTCTCTCTCTCTCTCTCTCTCTCTCTCCCTCCCTCCCTCTCTCTCTCTCTCTTTCTCTCTCGCTCTTTCTCTCTTTTTAATGCATTTTTTGAGTCTTGTGTTTGAAAGTCAATGTTTCTATTCAGTTCTGGTCTTTCCATCAGGAATGCTTAAAAGCCTCTATTTCATTGAATACCCATTTTTTACCCTGAAGGATTATATTCAGTTTTGTTGGGTAGGTAATTCCTTGTAATCCTTGTTCTTTTGCTTTCCAGAGTGCCCTATTGCTAGCTCTCCAATCCTTTAATGCAGAAGCTGCTAAATCTTTTGTTATCCTGACTGTGGCACCATAATGTTGGAATTGTTTCTTTCTGGCTGCTGGCAATATTTTCTTCTTGAACTGGGAGATCTGGAATTTTGCTATAATATTACTGGGAGTCTTATTTTGGAATCTCTTTCATGAGGTTGTCAGTGGATTCTTTCAATTTCTATTTTACCCTCTGGTTCTAGATTCTTAGGCCGGTTTTCCTTGACAATTTCTTGATAGGTGATATCTAGGCTCATTTATTGATCCTGGCTTTCAGGTGGTCTAATAATTCTTCAATTATTTCTCCTTGATGTATTTTCAAGGCCAGTTGTTTTCGCAAAGATATATTTTACATTTTCTTCTTTATTTTTATTCTTTTGATTTTTGTCTTTATTATTTCTTGATGTTTCATGGAGTTATTCTCTTCTACTTTTCTTGCCTGAGTCTAATTTAAAAAATTTTTTTTTTCTTCATTGAGCTTTTATACCTCCTTTTCCATTTGGCCAATTCTGCTTTTCAAAGAATTCTTCTCTTCAGTGAATTTTGTATATCTTTTTCCTTTTGGCCAATTCTGCTTTTGAAGGCATTCTTCTCTTAATTGGATTTTTGTGCCTCTTTTACCGTTTGACCTGTTCTGTTTTTTAAGGTACTATTTTTCTTCAGATTATTTTGTACCTTCTTTACCAAGCTGTCAACTCTTTTTTTACATGATTTTCTTGCATTACTTTCCCCAATTTCCCATTATTTTATTTATTTGATTTTTAAAATCCCTTTTGAGGCATTCCAGGAATTCTTTTTGGCCTGAGACTAATCCACTTTATTTTTTAAGCTTTAGATGTAGCAGTTTTGACTTTGTTGTCTTCTCCTGAGTTTATGTTCTGATCTTCCCTATCACCATAATAACTTTCTATGGTCAGGATCCTTTTTTTTGTTTGTTTGTTTGTTTTTCTCATTTTTTTAGCCTATTTCTTGACTTTTAGCTTTATGTTAAAGTGGAGCTCTGCTTCCAGGGTGGAGGGGGCATTGTCCCAAACTTGAAGTTTTTTGTGCAGATGTTTTCAGAGCTAGTTCTGGGGATCTGTAAGCTTTCTGTTCTTCCAAGGTAATATGATCCAGGGAGATGTATGTTTACTACTCTCCTGGCCTGTGTTCTGGTCTGTGAGTGACCACAAGTACTCTTTTCTGCCCTGGAATTGTGACCACGGTCCCCTCTCCCTTGTAGCCACAAGCTCTGGTGTGTTAATGCTCCTTCTCACCCTGGACTGTGACCCAGGACTGATATGCAACAGAGTCCAGCACCCAGTGCCAGTAAAAGGACCTCTCCAATATTCTTCTGACTACTTCTCAGACCCACTTACCTTCTGTGGGCTGAGAGCTCTGAAATCAGCCATAGCTGCCATTGATTCAATCACTCCAAGGCCTGCTCCTGGTTTGCTGGAGTGCCACCTGCACTAACATAGCCTAAGCTGGATTTTGCTCCACTCTCACCCCAGAGTGATCGACCTTTCCTGCCAACCTTTTAAGTTGTCTTAGTCTGGAAAATTATTTCACCCTGTTATTTTGTTGGTTCTGCTGTTCCAGAATTTGTTTTGAAGCATTATTTAATTTTGTTTGGTCAGAAATTTGGGAGAGCTCAAGTGAGTCCCTGCCTTTTCTCTGCCATCTTGGCTCCACCACTCTGGCCACTGAAATTTCTTGAGCTTAAGGAAGCATAGCCAGACCTACTTTTTAGGAATATGAGAGGAGAAAATCAGTTCTGTTTTAGACGTGTTAAATTTGAGATACCTGTGACATTCCAGTGGAAATGTCTAGCAAGCCATTGAAAATGTGGGATTGAAGCTCAGGAAACATATGAATGCTTGATATATAGATGGACAGCTAGGGTGTGCTGTGGATAAAGCACTGAACATGGAGTCAGAAAGATCAGAGTTCAAATTTGACCTCAGACACTTAATAGTTGTGTGACCCTGGATTAGTCACTTAACCCCTGCCTAAAACTGGAGAAGGAAATGGCAAACAATTCCATTATCTTTGCCAAGAAAACACCATGGGCAGAAAGAGTCGGGCATGACTGAACAACTAAACAACAACAGATACATGGATGTGGGAATCATCTGCATAGGGATGATAATTGAATCCATAATAGCTTATGAGATCACCAAGTGAGAGAGAATAGAGCAGGAAGAAGACAGAGCAGTGGTACATACTATACATTGAAGAAAAGGCCAGGAAGATTATCCTGAAAAGAAGACTGAGAAGGATTGGTTAGATGAACAGGAAGAAATCCAAAACAGAAGTGTCACAAGAAGCCAAGGAAGACAGATTATTCAGAAGGAGATAGTGCTCAATAATTTTGAATACCGTAGAGAGGTCAAGATGGATGAGGACTGAGAAAACTCTTTTGGATTTACCAGTAAAGAGATCTTTAGTGATCTTGAACATAGAAAGTATTAAGACTTAAGGATGGAAATGAGATTACAAGGGGTGGAGAAATGAGTGGAAGGTAAGAATGTAGAGTGATATAAGACAATAGCTCTAGGGGATAGTTTGGTTTGATTTGGTTTGGTTTTTGTTTTTTAGAATGGGAGAGAGATAGGAATACATGTGGACAGCTGATAAAGAGTTAATATCTGTATTTATCTATATCTATATATGTCTGTCTGTCTATCTATCTATCTATCTATCTATCTATCTATTTATCTATCTATCTATGTATCTCTGTATCTCTGTATCTTTCTATCTATCTCTAGAGAGAAAGAATGATCAGAAAGGCAGTTTTCCTGAAAAGAAAGGATAGTATCAATGAGGCAAATAAGGCAGTTGGCCTTTTCAGGAAGGTGAATCACCTATTAGGCAAAGATTAGAACAAAACAAAAGAGAATAGCAAGTGATTTTGAGAGGATTTGAGGATTAGACTTGAGGAGAACAGGGAACTTATGATAGACTGCTTCTTTTTTTTTTCCAGGAAAGTATAAGGGACGGAGAAGGAACTCTAAATGTTAGGGCTGTTGGGGTAGCCTTTTTGCTAGGAAAAGACCCAGAAGGCCCATCTACAATTTAATTAAATGCTCCTCAATGTTTTTAAATTACTAAATGGGTAAAGGAGGAAGTGATAAGCCAGGATTTTGCTCTTAATTGGTTTGATTTATCCATATTCCTACAATATCCACCAATATTACTACTTTTTTAAGTGTATACTATGTGAATATTTTAAAGATCTGTGATTTTGGTGACTATTCCTTCTACCAATTCAGAACATAGTACCCCTGGAACTAGCAACTAGACGGTTTTGAGAATTACTTTGGCTGAAACATTTGTCAATCAATATTCAATCTAAGTGATGAGCATCTCCAAATTTATCTAGGCTGGCCCTCAGAAAATAGACTACAGTCTAATCTATTCCTAGGCCAATATGTCAAGCCTTTCAAGATTTATAGGGCCTTCCAGAGCTTGCACTGCTCTGATAGCCTAAAAGACCCTAGGGTCACCTTCACTCCATAATGAGGCATTGGGTTAAATTTTAATACAGGTTAGATTAACATATGAATATCAAATAATATCATAGGTTATATTGTTTATTAATTTCTCATTATTATACAGGATACGAACTAAGATCTAATTACATAACTCCAATGGATCTGTGACCTCATCAATTCTCTCCTTCATGTCAGATGGCAACTCATTCTTGCCGACACAAATTGTGACTTTGTTTCTTTCTCTTTCCATAAGTACACCATAGGGAGTCTTTCCCATATGCTATGAGATGGGGTGAGAGGGTGGTGGGTCTTCCTTAATTTTTCTTGACACCATAAAATACTAGTTTTGTATATAGTATTTTATTGGTTATCCCTTGCTTCTGCTACGTAAAAGTCACATCTTCATTTTTAATCATATCCCCTTTGATGGAGTCTTAAATTTCTCTTGCATTATTACTTGATTATAATGTATCATGTCCAGATCATACCCACCATGATCCTCTCAATGCCCTAAGTAAGATCTTCAATTTTGTTTCTTTAGAAACTGTTGTTGTTTGTCCTTTGTTTAGAAGACAAATGACACTAATGCATGTGATCTGGATTTGAGTGAGGCAGAGTTGCACAAACTCTCACTGTCTCTTCCAGAGTCATTGAGGTTCAGCGACAAAAGTCAAGAGGACCAGAGGTGGCTCAGGAAGGAGTGGATGACCTTGGCCTCTTAGATGTCTGACCAAGCTCTAAGCATTCCACAATGTTTGCTTCAGCTGCTTTCATGACCAGTGGAACAAATTGTTCTCATTGACCCATTTCCCTGGAGGAAGTCCACAGGTTTGAGGCCTGTCACTTACCCTCAACCTGGTTTAAACTCTCTGCTGAGATACTTTTACTGTGCATGACCACTGCACATGCTATAGCTTCTTGGTGCCACAGGTGAAAGTTGGGTGAAAGGTAGACATCAAAGGTGGATGAACAACCCCAGAAAGGACTCAGCAAGCCCTCACACTAGAGGTGCCAGTCCTCTCTGAACACCTCATACTTCCCATGTATTATAGTAGTTTAAAAAAAGAACTATCAACTCTACACAATTGCTTCTCAGATCAACATATCCAGCCTTTCCAAAAAGCACCAGATACCTACTGGATATTTCAAGCTGTGTGCCCTGGAGACATCTCAAACTGAACATGTGCAAAACAGAGTTCATTATGTTTCCTTCAAAATTACCCCTTCTCCCAAATTTCTCTATTCCTTTTGAAAGCACCACAAGTCTTCTACTGTCCTAGGTTTATAATAATAGCATTATCCCCCATTCATCACTGTGTTTCAAGCCACATACCCAGTTTTCAAATCTCTTCATTTCTGCCTCTGTCACCTCTCTCACATCTGATTCTCTTTCCCTGCTTACTCAGCTAACGCTTTTGTTCAGGCCCTCATCATCTGTTGTTCAGATTATTGTAATAGCCTCTTAATGAGCCTCCCTACCTCAAGTCTTTCCCTAGTCTTGTCTCACCTCCTTACTGATGGCAAAAACAATCTTCATTTAATGCAGATCTGACTATGTCAAACCCATGCACAATCATCTCTAGTGAGTCCTCATTTGCTTCTAGGACAAATTGTAAGTGTCTCTGTTTGGCTTTGAAAACCAATTTATTTTCCAGTCTCATTGTATATCACCTGTCTCCCTATACAGGAATCCACATGCTACAAAACAACCTTCTCCCATTTTTTCTTCTACACACCACTCCATCTCTTTTCCATGCTTTTAAAGTATTTGTCTCTCATACTTCCCTGACCTCTCTTTTCACCTTCACCTTCACCTTCTCTTTTTTCCTTCAAGAGCAACTAAAGCACCACCTTCTACACACTGCCTTTTCTGTTCCCTCCAAGTGCTACTGCTGTCTCTGTCTCTTGTCTCTCTATGTCTCTCTCATTCTCTCTCATATTTAAATACTTTTATTTTATTTGTAATTATTCTCTTTATGTTTCCCCCATTAGAATGTAAACATGTTGAGGTATGGAATGTCTTATTTTTGTATTTATAACTCTACAACTTAGCATACAGTAGGTATCTCATAAATATTTTGGTTGACTGACTATATATCAAACCAGACCTCGCTGGGGGAGAAAAGCAATAATGACGTGGAAAAGATGGGTCTTATTTCATAGAGAAGCTAAGGGTCATTAAATAACTAGTTTTCCAAAGATAATCAAGTCTGCTCTCCCCCTCTAGTCAAATTCTGTGACTGGAGCTCATTCTCCATTTGCAATATCTATCTTAGCTACATAAAACTGTCAGTTACTATGAGTAATATAAGCATTCTTCATTCACTTATTTTTAAAAAAATTAATTAGGCTAATTCTTTTGAGTGGATCTTATTTAGGATGTTCTTATTCAGATGGATCTTGGTTATAATGTTCTTCAGTTTTTCAGGTCTTAATGCAATTGATACAATGACATTAACATACAGGAGCATTTGGAGGACCTCCGAATCTTTAAAGAATCACTCTTTCATCTGCACTGTTAGCTGTATCTCCTCAATGACAGTAGCAAATAGAGTAGAATATATCTTTACCATTGTGCAATTGATTGAAAGATGCAGAGAATAAGAGACCTCATGTTTATTTCTTCTTGAATACATAAGAAATCATTTTATTCAGCAGAGCAAAATACTGCCTTAAAGGCTTACCTTCAAAAAGGTATTTCACGTGTATATGTCAAAATTATATCAGGGTACTTGAAAGATATTAACAACAGAAAAAATAATGTTTGATAACTCTCTGATTATTAACCTAAGATATTATTATTATAAAAACTAATAATGAAGACAACTCTTTCTTCATTTTTAGTAAACCTAAAATCTTTTTATTTTAGTGAACATTTTTTCCAACCAATTTTCTGCATACCAAATAACCAGGTGTCTACATGTAAGTGCCTAGCTAATCAAAAGTAATCCAAACATCCCATTCTCTGTCACCCTACCATGACTACTGAATGTTCACATCTCATCTGGTTAATTTACTAACCTTTCCAGTCCTCTCTTGGATATGTTGGCATCATACAGACACAGCTCATGGTATGTTACTTGGCTGTGAAGTGGATCACTGGTAGCAGCAATTATGAAAATAATTAGGGGTAGCAAATGCCAAAATTTAAAAGAGTAGAATTTTTGTGCTCCAAGCCAGTGAGAATGACTTGATAAAGGCTCTATACACTACTGTCCTGCTATCCTCAGGCACAGAAGAATAACATTTCAGAGTTCCTAAGCATAGGGATATGAACAATATATGCTAAAAAAAAAAGGGGGGGGAAGTCTGGCTATATATAATTCACAAAAACTCACATGGATACCCTCCTCCAGGAAGATAGTTCAACTGCTTGGTAAAGATTTGAGTCCACCAGTCATTGACATCTCAATAGAATCAAGGTAATTGTTTTTACATCCCTACTGATAGCAAACCATGGTTGAACAGCTGGTTATCAGTGGGGACCCTGTGCAAAATAGCACTGCAAGGAAAGAGGAATCTTGTCTCTACTACATCTGTAACACATTATACCATGATCTCTTGAGTCCCGATACTAAGGGTTTCAAAAAGATGACACTGCCACGAATGCACAATGGGAATGGAGCTATTTCAATAGCAAATGTGTGTGAAGTTTTCCTCATACAGCACAGGACTGCTATTATAGGGTATGCAATAGATGAAGGTATTGTAAAGCCAGTCCTTTGTTCTAGCTGGCCTCCAAACTGATCATGCTTAGTCATTAAGTTACTGCATGATACCTGGAAACCAACACTGAAATATGCAACACTACTAATGCAAAGCAAGGGAAAGATTTCTGGCTAGGAGTGCTGGAAAGCCATTTGCTATCATTATATCAAGCAGAAACTCCATTTCCCCTCTTCTGTCTCTTTCTGTTATATACATTTTAAAACGAAAGAAAGCTGAACTTTTTGGAAAAAATTACAAGCTGAGCTATACATGTGTCTACATACGATAAAATAATCTTTTTTTTTCTAAGAAGGAAGCATTATACAGTGATGGATAAAGAGCTGCCTCATAATAAGGAAGACACATGTTCAATCCCAAACATGGACTTTTTGACACACGTGGGCTTTTTGACCCTGGGCAAGTAATGTAACTTCTGTGGTATCAAACTCATATAGAGCTTCAGACCACTAGTGCACATGTAAGGATCCCTGAGGGCAGCATACTGACTTACTTTTTAAAATGTAATATTATCCATGTTTTACTGTGTGTTTATTTTGTTAAATAATTCCAATTACATGTTAATCGGGTTCAGACTACCCTCAAGCATATTGTGAGCTATATGGAGTCCACAGGCCAGTGTATCCAACACCTCTGCTCTAGGCTACTCTTTTTGTCCCTTGTATTGTAGAGCTGCTGATGTGTTTAGGTAAAATAAATTTGTTCATCAGGGAATTCCTTAAAGCAGTGAAATCAGAGAAGGCAGAAGTCTAGCTCTTATCCCTAGTTCCTATAATACTTTAAAGTCACAAATGATCTTCAAAATCACTCTATGATATTGATAATGTGAGTATTGTAATCCCTATTTTTCAAATAAGACAACTGAGTCTCAGAGAAATGACTTCTCATGAGCACATAGCTAGTAATTTTTTATCTTTCTAAAATATTTCTATTTATTTATTTATTTTTGCAAATTTGACAAAATCCAACATAAACATTTACATATACTAATATGGGATAGGGGTTGGACCTATGGTTTCATCGATATAGGAAACATCCATTTGCCAATGCATAGCAGCACATGCTTTATAATTCATAATCTTTGACTCCTGCCCGTAGTTATAAAAAGTTAAGTTGTTTGCTGAGGGTAATATAGCCAATATGTATAAAAGGCAAGACTTGAACCCAACTCTTCTTGTCTCCATGTCCAGTTCTCTATCCAGCAGTCCATGGTAAAGAAGAACAAAATTAAAAAAAGGAATTCATGTGAAATCAAGGGTTACCTATCATGGTCAGTTTTTTAAGTGCATATTAAATTTAATATAGTAGTCTTATTAATTTTCTGTATGTATGTGTCCCTTTCTGAACTTATAGTATATTTTCTAGTTTGTATTACAGAATCATAGAATCTTAAAAATGGACCAGAGGATATTTAATTCAATCAGTATCTTTATGGAGAAACCCTCAACAACACCCCATTCCCCAAAAGAAAACAAAAGATTATCAAGTTTTCACTACTCTTGGTGACATCTTTAGAGTGGAAACATATTACCTGCCATGATAGCCTATTCCAATTTTAAATAGTTTTAATTGTTACGGCTTTTTTTCTTTAAAGCAGACTTACTGTAAATTAGTAAAACCAGTCCTAAACTGGAAACTGACAGAAAGAAGACAGTTTTTATTTTTTATCAGTTCTTGCGTATATTTCTTCAAATGTTGAACAAAGATACTGAATACCAAGAAAGATGAAATATTAATTGAAGAGGGTGAAAAAAATGAAGGTTCCCCAAATTTCGGAGACAGTTATTTTCCTATCCTTTAGTGCTGATGATTCAAATCCAAATGATGGAGTAAAAAATGACTCCAGTTATTATTCTATCATCAGGTTAGTGTCACTTGAGCTTTAGATTTTACTTTCCCTTGTGAATGGTATAGTTTTGAGGCTCCTAATTGTTGATCCTTATTGTAATTTTCTCACCTCAGATTCTTGAAAACTATGTCAACTGAGTACGTGCTCTGGCAGTCCTATCTCTCCTATAAAGTTTACAAATAAATCTTGCTGAGTAACTATATATCTGTCAATAGAGACAGGCTACTGACTCCAAATTATTCTTTTCAGATACCAAAATTCCATTCTAATGTGAGTGTGGCTTGTCAACAGAAATAACTTAAGACAAACATACAGCATAAACCAGGGTTTAGAAAATCAAGGACAAAGGTAAAGCTTTTGCTGGGGATGATACTGAGTAAAGCATGCAAGATCTAGACCTCAAGGAAAATCAAGGCAGAAAAGGAGAGCATAAACTACAAGTCCAAAACAAGAAGGTTTTTTTAGGATGGATCCTAGACTTGAATTAATGATACAATTGTCATATTTTCTTCCTGTTTCAGTAGAAACTAAAGTCTGAAACATCTCAATTTTAGATATTTCAAGCATAAATGGAGCCTATCATTTCATGCAGCAATTCTCAATAACTAGCCGCCACTAAAAATTCTTCTCTTTCAAATATCATACACTTAAGGTCCACTCAGTGCACTGGAAGTGTTTCTGTCTCATTTTTACAATGTACTGTAGTACAGTAGAATAATATTGATCAGTCTAAATGCCATTGTATGTAATTTTTTTTCTTCTCAGAAAAACCCTGTGGAGGAGGTTGAAAAAATATTCATTGACCTGGAATGGAGGAATATAAATCATCTAGTCCCATATGCTATTTTTGAAGAAAAGAAATATGATGTCAAGATAAATTAAGTGACTTGTCAAAAGTCACATATGTAATTAGTGGCAGGTAAGATTAGAATCCAAGTGTATTATCCACCCCAATACTGAGCCAGCAAACATTCAAGGTCCTATTATCTGCCTTGCCTGGTGCTATGTACTAAGGATTTAAATAGAAAGAGATATATAAAGCTATTCACCATTCATTAACTCATTCATTCACGAATTCAACAAATATTATTTTAATACTTATCTCATTAGACATTGTGATAGGCATGGCAAGTGGCACAAAGAATAAGGCCCTGCCCATATCCATACTATTCTTATATCAGACATAAGAGGCAGCATGGTATAGTGGAAAGACAGCTAGACTTAAGTGTGAAGAGACATGTGGGTTTGAAGTCCACCTCAGGCACCAGCTATGTGACTTTGGCCAAGTCACTAACCTCTTTAAGCCTCAGTTGTTTTCATTTGCACAAATTAAAAAATAATAACACCAACCCCATGGAATGTTTGTGGAAATTAAATGAGATAACATGTAAAACACTTGGTCAATCTTAAGTACTAAATAAGCATCCCATCATCATCATCATCATCATCATCATTGAATAACAAGTACTAAATAGAATGTGAAAGACCAGTGAAAGAAATAGGAAGATGTGGGCAGCTGGGAGCGAGGTGGGATGTATGTGTAACGGGGAAGGCAAGAACATCTTTCTTGACGATGATGTTAAAAAAAAAAAAGTATAAGTAAAGACATGGAGACAGAAGAGCAGACAGTATGTTTGGGGAAACTGTAAACACTCAAAAAGGCCCCTTACCACCACCATGAACATAGCTCTGCTGGGCATACATAATGCTATATACACCTGCTAATGTATCCTTTTA
The DNA here is from genome assembly GCF_003287225.1 of Phascolarctos cinereus. Taxonomy (NCBI): domain Eukaryota; kingdom Metazoa; phylum Chordata; class Mammalia; order Diprotodontia; family Phascolarctidae; genus Phascolarctos; species Phascolarctos cinereus. The sequence goes on along the minus strand of NW_027555625.1, from coordinate 400,585,976 downwards.
CTTACAATAGGGAATAGCACACAGAACTTTTAATGGACAGGCATCATGGAAATACATAAAAATAATAGCATTTGTCAGTTCAATGACATGAGTACAAAGCAAAGGAGAAAGCCCTTTATCTGACATTTAAAAGTAGAGATTTGTTTAAGATCAAGGGTAGAAAACAAGTACAATAAAGCATAAGGTGCACACAATAAAAATACAATCACCACTGCGTAATTTGTGAATAGTACATTCCATTTGAATTGACAGGACTAGGATATTGTGATCTAACACCTTGCACCCTCAAAGAGCTTCGCAATCACATTTTATTGTTGCTGCCAAGGTCTCCAATTAATCTCATTAGAAGCTTACAGTTTTTAAGTGCCTCATCCCCTCTCTTCAACACTGTTTACTGTATAATCCAGACAACCTCAGATGATTTCTTATTTTAAAAATAAATTTATAACGCAGTTACTGCTATTAGGGTGCATTATAACTAAAAGATTAATCCAGTTAAAATACAGAAACAATTACCAAATCTCATTCAGCCAGATGCTCTAATAGTATAAGTACTCTGGTTTCAGACAAGAGTAAGCATGATGGGAGGGTGACCTCTCTAAATTTTATATGTGTCTCACACATACATACAGTATCTTCCCCAAGAAAGTCTGGAAAATATTATATGACAAGAAGCTCATCTCCTGTTTCCTCTTTCAATGCCTTTATATAAGCCAAGGATTCCCTTTCAGCTTCCAGCAGGTCTTCTTTCTATGAACTAGAATGACCTCATGTTGTGATAAACCATTTCATTCTGTCACCATTGACTGGAAGGAATTCTGGGGAAAGCTCATCTCTGAGTTCAATGTCTCTACCTCAAGATCAGCTCCACATTCAACTTCTACTCACTCTAAGTATTAACATTTTTATTCTCTTTCCTAACCAGATTTCTTCTATTTCACTGAGCAACTATTACCAAAGTTAAATGAATTATATGGCTTAAAAGGTCATAAATCCTGCTGGAGAATCAGCTCAATAGGGAATTTTAATAAGGACAATTGCAAGATGAAAATTTGGGGTTAGAGGATATTTAAAATGCTGTGTTTGTCCTTTGAGACATTAGCATTTTCCATCTTGAAGTAAAAGAAGGAAAAGAGGACTGGCCTGGACTAAAGGGCTCTGGTAGTTAGTTATATATCTGATCATGCCCATTTTCTGCAGGATGCTGATTGAATAGTTATCTTACCAGGATTTAGCCTGTTTTATTAGGTAAGTATTAGAATAAGAATAGTGGAAGGGAGATTAGGAAGCTGTCTAATATGAGTCCTTGTTTTTCAGGTAGAAATAAAGCATCTTGCCCTAATTTTATTTGAATTCCCTTTTAAAAAAAAAAGGACTCCCCAGATTCTGAGACTTTCTAGACTTCACTGACATTTCAGTAATGGGAAAACAAAACAAAACAAAATAACTTCAGTCGGTATTCTTAGGAGAGTTATACGTATAAACCTGTGCTAGGAACTCTGTAGGGGACACAGTGAAATTAAAGGTAAGATTCTTGCCAACAAGGATCTTACAGTTTAGTTAGGTTGAATCGATTAAGCACACATGATATTTTGAAAGCACTTTCCTAGGTGCTGGGAAGAAAAAGTTTAAAAGAAAGGGGGAAAATAGTCCCTGTCCTCAAGGACATTACTCTCTTTCCCATAAGTTACAGATAAAACATATGAGAAAGGAGGAAAAAAGTCAAATGGAGGGTCCAGGGAAGATGTGCCAAAGAATTTGTGAGAAGCTCTGCATCTTGAACCTAACACAAATCTGCTTGTTGTAATTTCTTCCCTTTCAGTTGAGCTGGAGAACAAAGTAGATTATCATTTCATGTCCTTGAAGACAATTACTGAGATATTCTTTTCTTAAGCTTAAATCATTTTAGTTCCTTTACACTTTTTTTAAATGTGCTTATAAATGTTGAGTTTGTCCAGTTTACTCAACAGAATTCCAAATGCTTAGTGATTTTTTTTTTGTAGTGCTAAAATGTGGTAGGTTTGTTTTATTTTAATTTTTTATTAATTAATTTAATTTCTATTTAATTTTAATTATTTATTTATTTTGTTTTGTTTTTTTCTGGCATCCTTTTGTGAGGATAGGAATTATAAAAATCATGTAACAAACATCAAATCAAGAATTTTTAAAAAGTTGATTAGAACTCTGTTTCTCAAACTGCTGTTCTTTCTATGAAGAAACCATGATTGTTTTCAGTCCACCAAGGATCTTGGTGGGGTGAGACTCATGAAATTCCATTTATCTACTGGAGTGTGAAAATAAAACTTGTTATATCTGTCAATACATTTTTCAGGATTTTTTTTCCCTCAGGCACATTGAAAACTCATTATCTGTGGGGTTAAAATTGTGCTTGATTTTTAACTCCATGAAGAATTTTAGTATAGAATCTGATGACATTTTCCCCTCTATTTGGAAAATTGAATATTCAAATATAGCAATTTGGTTTTCTATTGTTCTTTGAAAAATACCTTTGGAATGTTCTACTTGATCATTCTGTTACACACACGTAACACACACACACACACACATATACACATACATGCATACATTTTTAACATTATCTATATCTATCTATCAATCTATCTATCTATCTATATATCTATATACATGCATATATGTGTACATGCCTGCATTCCGTAAGAAAAGGAATACAACAATGTTGTCAAGCATAATGTGATAAAAAATGTTTGAAATTTTTACAGTAGAAACTTGATTATTCATTCTAATAAATGGAAAAGCTCTAATGATTGATCCAAAAGAGGTTAATTTTTTTCCATTAGCACCTTATCAGGATTTTAACCTTGAAATTCTCAGTCCTCTATAATGATTTGAGAATGGCTCAATGCTTGTCAGCAAATTCTGAAGTGCTCTAATTTACTGTATATTTTATGAGTTTACTATAACTTACTCTATTTTTGTGTATCTATTCATGGATTTTTCAGTATTTTGTTGTGGATATTTCATCCTTTCCTGAAAAAAAATGGTGGTAGTTTCTCTTTCTTTTTCCTTTCTTTTCTTTTTTTTTGTGAAGGAGAAGATATTAATAACAAAACTAACAACAATGATAATGATGTTACCACATTACATTTACTAATGGCATAGGATTTGCCATTTAAAGAGCATTTTTACATAAATTATCTCAACTGATGCTAATAAAAGTCCTATGAAAAGAAGATAAAGTTTCAGAAATATTGAGTAATTTACCTTTGGTCATAAGGCTAATAAGTTCTAGGGCCAGGATGAGAGCTTAGACCAGTGGTTTTTCCATTGTGCCAGGTTGCCTCCATTTGATGGTCAGATGAATTAACTTCCAAGAAGAAGAAAAAAAACCCGAGGATATTGCTGCCATTAAGTGTGAAGGGTCTGGAAAAATTTTCAGTGACTTGAATAGAGAGCTTGAAGGTTGTCTTTCTCCCATGAATCCATAACTGTTCATTGTACTTAGAGTGAAGGTTAGCTTCATTCCTAATTCAGAAAGTAAAGGGACTCACAGAATATCTCTTCTCTTTCCAAGTTATCAGGAAGGAGGAGGCACACAGATAAAAAGTAGAAGGGATGTGAAACAGAAACAAGAAGAAAAAAAAATCTGCACAATAGGGAAACCTGACATCTCAAAGCTGGAGAGGGTAGAACATGACATAGAGAAGAAAGGGAATCCTGAACACCTGAAGCTAAATGCTAGCTATGATGTTCTTTCCATGAAGAAGAAAGCTAGGTCCTCCAAGGCAGGAACAATTTCTTCTGTTCCAAAGAATGAGGATGTGTTCTAGAGGTCATGTTAGGAGAGACATTATCCAGTTAGAGACAGAGGAAAAATGACAAGTAGTGGTGGCCAATGACTTACCACTGAAGTGTACTGTCTATGTGGCCTTAACAACATGCAACAACGTCAGCTTTCCAGGGTGTGTAATTCATAAAGGATGCAATGGACAGCTTTCTAAGACTTCTCAAACCTCAGGACTGCTCTTCACTTCTGGTAATGCACATAGAAAAATGATACCACCAAAAGGAATTTAGAAAGCCCTGATGACAATTAAGAATCTCTGGCAAGAAAGAAAAGACTCACATGTTTATAGGAGATCTTTTCATCTCTGATACCATGAAAATTCAAGAGATTTAAAAGAAAGTTAGATTTGGGAAGTAAACTACTGGTTAAGAGGATGGGACCTAAAAATGAGAATCATATTTGTAGACCGTGGCTGAAAAGAGGCACCACATAAGCTCTGTGTCTGGATGGAGATAAGATAAGATGAGATAAGATAAACACCTGGATGGAGTCTTACAAATCTGATCCAAAGGATTTTTATAAGCTGGAAAATGCTGGATAGGATAAGAGAGAGAGAAACAAAATTTTATACGTACCAGGCTAGATACCATAAAGGGAAGCTACAGTGTAAGGATATGTAAAGGAAATTCAAAAGTAGGATGCTCAGAGCTGGTGCTCTATCCACTGCACCACCTAGCTGCCCCCTGGGAATACCTACTCTTCAAAGAGCACATAATGCTATACCCCAAAAATCCCAAATTAGGCCAGTTCTGAACTGGCCCCCTAGTTTTGGACTGAACTCCCATGCATTGCATGTCAAGCCAAATTGAGAGAAATTAAACCATGGACACACACACCCTAATTTCATTTGTCTCTTTCTTAGAACGGACTCTGTAAATAAATTGGGGTTCACAGGTGTAAGTCAGTGAGCAAGTAGTGAGCAATAAAACTCATGGCCTCAGATATCTGCACAAATACACACAGTAAGAGTAAGAAATGCAGTGAATTTTATATATGCTAATGCAAGGAGACATTGTTACAACTGAAACTAGAAGAAATTGGAGCCCACACTTAAATATGGGTCTTGAAGGGCATATGCTTACTTTGATATATATAAAATATTTATGTATATATGTGTGTGTGTATGTGTGTGTGTGTGTGTGTGTGTGTGTGTGTGTGTGTATAAATGGATGGATTAGTATTGCATCAAAATACTTGGGTGAGCCCAACTTAGAGAGGACAACACTATAGACACCATTATTCTTGTGAGAATCAAAGGAGGGAAAACAAGTTATAGTGTTATTGGAATATGTTGAAAACAAAACAAAACACCAAGACAGAAGGAGGAAACTTATGATGGCTCTAGGAAATAAATCACAAGCCTGGCATGGAGGTATGATTTAATGATATAATAATAAAGCAGAATAAATTACCCACACATCTGCTAAAGTAAATACTTTCTCTCCTCTCCTCTCTCCTCTCCTCTCCTCTCTTCTCTTTTCTTCTCCTTTCCTCTCCTCCTTACCCCTTCTCTCCTTTTTTGTCTCTGTCTCTCTCCCCAACTCTCTCTGTCTCTCTACCTTTATCTCTAAGTTTCTCTATATGTATCCTTTTTTGTCTTTCAGTCCGTATCTCTGTCTCTGTTTTCCTATCTGTCTTTATGTCACTGTCTCTATCTGTCTCTCTCTCTCTCTCATGTACTAATGAATTCTTGGCTTATACTTTGACTCAAGAAAATCAAATTCACAAATATAACATTGGGAGATGTGTGGCTTAATAGTACTTTATTCAATAAAGATACTGAGTCAAGAGAGATATAACTGCCAGAAATGCTAATGTGATCATAGGAAGCATTAAGAGAAAAATTGTAAAAGTGGTAGGCTTAACTCTGCCCTGACCACATGTGATTGAGCATTGTACCATGGCAGTTCTGGGTGGGACATTTTAGGAATTATATGAAATGTCCAGAGAAGAGTGACCAGAATGGTGAAAGAGCTTAAAACTCTGAAGATTAGTTGATGAAATTGGGGAGCTTTAACCTAAAGAAGAGAAGACTTTTTTAAAAACTTTTTTAAAATTAATTTATTTTGATTTATCACTTATTATTTAGTCACTTCCATAGGCTTTTGAGTTTTAAATTTTTCTCCCCTTCCCTCCCCAAGACTGTGCATAATCTGATATATGCTATATATATATATATACATTACTATTAAGCATATTTTCACATTCGTCATGCTGTAAGGAAGAACTATAACCAATAGGAGGAACCACCAGAAAGAGGAAAGAAAACAAAACAGAAGAAAAAAAATGGCAAATGGTATGCTTTGATCTGCGTTCAAACTCCATAGTTCTTTCTTTGGATATGGATATCATTTTCCATCATGAGATCTTTGGAGATCCTTGCATTGCTGAGAAGGGCTAAGTTTGTCAACGTTAGTCATCGCACAGCGTGGCTGTTACTGTGTGCAAAGTTCTCCTGGTTCTGCTCACTTCACTCAGCATCAGTCCATACAAATCTTTTCAGGTTTTTCTGAAGTCCGCCTGCTCATCATTTCTTATAGCACAATAGTATTTCATTACATTCATATACCACTTGTTCAGCCATTCTCCAATTGATGGGCACTCTCAAGGAGAGAAGACTTATTGTTGACACGAAATCTATCTTCAATTATCTGAAGGGCTTTAATGTGTGAAAGGGCTTGGATCAGTTCTTCATGACCCCAGAGGGAAGGACAAAAAACAGTAGGGTAGAAGAAGAGAAAAATTTTGCTTCGTTGTGAAAAAACAAAACACCAAAGATAAAAGCAAAAAACAACCAACCAACAACAAACAACAATAACAAAACAACGACAACAAAAACTTATTAAAGCTTGCCAAATGTTACCAAAAGTGGAATGGATTGTTTTGGTAGATACTGTGTTTCCTCTTCTTGATTGGATCTGCATATAAAGGCTGGACAGCAACTTGCTAGGGATGTGAGAAATGGGATTCTTGGTCAGTTCTTGGTAGGCCTACTGACCTCTGAGTTCCCTTCCTTCTACTTTCATGATTCTACATAATATTTTTTCAAATGCTCTAATCCAGGTGCAGACATTCCATGACAAAAAAAAAAGCCATTGATTATCTTTTCTTGGTTAGGCAATCAATGAGCATTTATCAATTGCCTAGCGTATGACAGGCACCGTGCTAGTCACTGGGACTTTTTCTCTTCTCTCTATATATTTTTATACTTGGTGATCTCAAGTCCCAAAGATTTAATTATCATCTCTATGTAGATGTTTTTCAGACTGATTTGTCTAGCCTTAACCACTTTCCTGACTTCCATTCTCACTTCTCCAAATATCTTTTGGACATCTCAAACTGAATATCTCATAGACACGTTAAATTCAACATATTTGAAACTGGACTCACTACGTTTCCTTTCTCATCTCTCCCAAGTGTCTCTACTTCCTAACTTCCCTGTTATTTTGCAAAGTACCACCAACCTTCCAGTTACCCAGCTTCACAACCTAGGTATCACCATCAACTTATTATTCTATGCTTCCCCCCATCCCAGTTTCCTAAGCAGTCATGAAGTCTTGTCATTTCGATACTAATATGTGCCCCTTCTCCCTTCTGACACTGAAATCACCTTGGTGTAAGCCCTCATCATCTCCAGTCTGGAGTATTGCAATAGCCTGTTGTTTAATCTCTTTACTTCAAGTTTCTTCCCACTCTAGTCCACTTTCTAATTAGCAGTCAAATTTATCTTCCCAAAGCACAAGTCTGATCAATTCACTGCCTTACACCTGTGAACCCCAATTTATTTACAGAGTTCATTCTAAGAAAGAGACAAATGAAATTAGGGTGCTTGTGTCTGTGGTTTAATTTCTCTCAATTTGGCTTGACATGCAATGCATGGGAGTTCAGTCCAAAACTAGGGGGCCAGTTCAGAACTGGCCTAATTTGGGATTTTTGGGGTATAGCATTATATGTTCTTTGAAGAGTAGGTATTCCCAGGGGGCAGCTAGGTGGTGCAGTGGATAGAGCACCAGCCCCGAAGTCAGGAGGACCTGAGTTCAAATCCGGCCTCAGACCAAGCACTTGACACTTACTAGCTATGTGACCCTGGGCAAGTCACTTAACCCCAATTGCCCCCCAAAAAAGAATAGGTATTCCTAAGAGGTGTCAATCAACCATAACAGGTCTACATACTAAGAGGTCTTGAGTACTGGCCTTGGATCACTTATTCCACAAGGGCCAATATAACCCATCATCAACCCAGTCTTGACAGTCTGAATCCACCAAACCTGAGTAGGATAAAGTCAGGCCTGGGTTTGGAGTTTGATCAAGATAAGAAGATTCAATGCAATCTCATTATCAAATATGTCCTTCTGAAGAACTTTGGACAAAAGGCTGGCAGGGTGGAGCTCTGAGTCTCCAAAATACAGATTACCAAGAGAAATCATTTTTCACATACCCTACCCCATTCAACCTAGCCTCTTCCTAACTTTCCAGTTGCCTTGAAACCTACATATCCCAGTGTATTCTATAATATAATGACACTGACCTCTTTGGAGTTCCTTGCACAGGGGAATTATCTCCTGACTCAGAGTATTCCTTAGCTCTCCCCCATGCCTAAAACTCTCTCTTCATCTCTTCTTCCTGCCTTCCATAGCTTCCTTCAAGTCTCAGCTAAAATTGTAGCTTCTGCAAGAAAACTTTCTAAATCTCCCTCTTGATTATCTCCAATTTATCCTATTTCTATCTTGTTTGTACAGAGTTGGTGCATTGTGTTTCCCACATTAGATTGTGACCTCCTTGAGAACAGGGACTGTTTTCTGCATTTCTGCTAGACTTGCTGAGTAAAAACAGTTCTCCCCTCAAGGAATTTACACTCTAGGGAGAGGTCTGGTATACTAAATCTAGAGGGAATCAGGAAAGACCTCTGGTAAAAGAAAGAAAGAGAGAAAGAAAGAAAGAAAGAAAGAAAGAAAGAAAGAAAGAAAGAAAGAAAGAAAGAAAGAAAGAAAGAAAGAAAGAAAGAAAGAAAGAAAGAAAGAAAGAAAGAAAGAAAGAAAGAAAGAAAGAAAGAGAGAAAGAGAGGGAGAGAGAGAAAGAGAGAGAGAGAGAAAGAGAGAGAGAGAGAGAGAGAGAGAGAGAGAGAGAGAGAGAGAAAGAGAGAGAGAGAGAGAGAGAGAGAAAGAAAATTGCCTCAGAACTCAACTTCAAAGGAAACTGAAGATTCTTTGAAGCAGTGTTGTTGAGGTTTAGGGGCTTAGTGGTGCTGGGACACCAAAATCACAACACGCAGATCCTGCCTGTAAGAATTCATCCCAACCCTTCTTTCAGCCAAAGACAAGGTTTATTAGAACATCCCTCATATTGGGCAGAATCTTAAGGATTCTCAATGTCAGTGAGCTATTGGCTAGATTGTAACAATCTGAGCACCTTAATGGAGACAAGATGGACCTTACATACAGAAAGATTAGGAAGGATTTAGGAGTGGCCAAGTAGTCTGAGAGGACTGTGAGGTAATAGAAGGCCAGAGACCTGGACGACATGGCCAAGGGATAATGGAGCCTAGCCTAGGTAGGATTAAAGGTGGAAAGTGGTCATAGGGAAGTAAGACAATGGAGGGCTAGGCTAGGTTAAGGGTAAAGGAGAATTGGGGGATTTGGTGTAGCCACAATGAAAGGCCAGTGGATGGGATTATAGCCTCAGGGGAATGCCAGAGATTTTGCCACTGGGGAAAATCCAGGGTTTTTCCTTATTGAGGTCTAGATCCCATCCTCATCATTGGTATATACAGTATACTCCTGAATTATTAGTCTATGCAAAAGAATGGAAATGGGAGGAGTGTCATATATGAAGGAGCATAAAGAAGGGCACATTGGCTGCACCATGGAGAGCATAAAGGGAGTGGTGTATAAGGAGGCTCAAAAAGTAAGTTGGAGCCAGGATGGAAACAGCTTTGAATGCCAGAGAAGTTTATTTTTGATCCATATAATTTGATATGGAGCCATTGGAATTGATTACATCAGGGAGATGCTCAGTTAGGTTGTACATTTCGGCAGCTGTGTGGAGGATGTGGAGGATTGCCAAGAGACTTAAGGGGGGGAGACTAATTAAGAGGCTCAGACCAAAATATTCCCTTCTGCTACTAATGCCTTTTTATCTGGGGGATTACTTTACCAGTACATATACCTTGTTATTTAAATGTTGTCTCCTCCATTAGAATGTAAATTCCCTGAAGGCAGGGACTGTTTTTATCTTTCTGTAATGGCCTCACTGGGGACAATGCTTTGTACTTTGTAAGTATTTAAACGCTTGTTTACTGACTTCTTTTCTCTTTACTCCACCCAACCTCTTCTACTTCTACTTCCTCTCTTTGTCCATTGTACCTATGTTTTCAATCCTTTAGTAGTATATATAGGCACTGCTACATGCCAATTCCAAAGCTAAAAAATTTGCTACCTCCAGATCTAGAGAGAGGTTAAAAAAACAGGAGGAAAAATAATTCTAGTAAACAAAGGTGAAAGAGGCCAAAAAAAAATTATTTTGCATGGCACCATTAACTTTACACTGAATATAGTACTTTTTCCTAGTAAGGTTTCAGTAAGGCAAAGAAAGTCGATTGCTATGAAGATCTGATGGATATACCTTCCATATTCATCTATTTTTATCAAAGAGTACAGACAATCCTCATCCCAGAACCATTTTTATTTCCATACTCCTAACCCTCCCTTTTTAAAAAATCCCCTGGGGGCTGTTACCTGGCCTCAGTAGAGAGAGCACCTGCCCTGGATTTAGGAGGGCCGAGTTCAAATCCGGCCTCAGGCAGGTAACACTAACTAGCTGTGCGACCTTGGGCAAGTCACTTAACCCCATTGCCTAGCCAAAAATTAATTAAAAATTAAAAAAAATAAGAAATCCCCTCCTCTCTCAACCTCCGGGACTAGAAGTTCCCACTTGATTCCTTCCTACCACTTGCCCCTTCTCCTGTCCACACTCAAAGCCTGCAATCAGAATAAAATCTGTAATAATATCTTATCATTTATGATATAGCAGATCTAAAGGCCACCAAATCCAACACGAGTTCTTTTATGTAAAGTATAAGCAAACTGAGCCTGACAAAATTAAATCCCTTGTCTTACATTGCCCAGGTAGTAAGTCAATCCTTTATTTCCTTGTGTTAATTTAAAACTATGTTATTAGGTCATAGAGATGTAGTCTGGCATAGTAGAGAACTGGCCTTGAAGACTGAAAAACTTTGATTCAAGTTCCAGCTCTGGTCTATACTGGCTGTATGGACCTGGCAAGTAACTTAAATTTTCATGGCTATAGGCAATTCTTCAAGACTCTATACATTGCAGAAAACTTACTGACTCATATTGGTACAGGGAGTTTTCTTTCTTGGAAATTCCCTGTGTTAATGAAATTCTAAGTTTAGTGGCCCACCATGTCTCTTTAGCTCTTCTGAGGTTATTTTTAAAAATAGAGATAAAGCCAAAAAAACACTGGGGGAGGTGCCTGGAAAGGGATAAGTAAAATTAAATATATGTTAAAATTAGTAATCAATGCTAATTACATATATTGAATCAAAGAATCTGAGAGTTGTTAGAAATCTTGCAACTATATAGTTGAACTTATTCCCAAAAGAAATTTAATCTTCTTTCTGTCCTTTCTCTTGACAGTTGTAAAGCCCCAAGTGTGTTGTTTAAAGAATGAAAGCATCATAAAATATATATCCAATTTTCTAACTTGAAAAATAACAAATAAAATATCTAATTTCATTTTCCTTATGACCTTCCTTCCTTATTATGTTTCTGCTTTCTAAGTTTCTAGTGTGCATTTCATACCTATATATTTTCCCCAAAATATATTAGTTTACATTTTCTTATCTTTCATTTTTTGAAACTTCTTCAGGTCAAATTATATTATTTTCCTGTCCTTTGCTGATGTTAGCAACACCTCTTAATGTAACAGCTATCCAAGATAAAAGAGAGTTGAATCCTCTTTTCTGCTGTATACTTTGCTCAAAGATTAAACAAGTTAGGCTGTGCATTGTTTTATAGTTAAAATAATTTCTCTCTATCATAAAATATTTTCTAAAAGTACATGGAATAGTCCATATATCATCCATGAAAAGGCCTACTACAGTACATTTAAAAGCAGGGGTAGAATTAAATTATACCTATATACATTAATTCTAAATTTCTTAACATTCAGTCAATCAACCATCCACAGAAACATTATATAATTATATATAATTGTTTAATTATATATATGGATGATATGACACTATATTTTCATTAGAGAGAAACAAACATATATAAATGTAAATATTATATTGTATATATCATATGTACATAGTGATTTGAGAATAGGATGTGCATATATGTTCATGTATGTACACATGCATATATTTCATGCAAACATATGTATACATGTGTATTATGTACTTCTCTACCTTGTGTTGTATCTTTCTTTGATTCTCTCTTCTGATGTCAGGATAACTTTGGTGATAGAAGACTATGCCAGAAGAACACAAGGCTCTAGCAGGCCCTTCCAATCTGGAATGCCTTTGAATGTGGGGTATATGGCAACTGTCATTTGAGAACCAGCCTAGCTCAGGTTTGGAGAGGCTGAGGACCAGAAGGTTGGCCACCAGGTGATGGGGTTTTTTTGGCCACAGCAACCCATAAAAATTGTTTACTAAGGCATGGAAGGGATAAAATATGCATTGTTGTATGGTCTACCCCAAACTAAAAAAAAAAATCACAGGTCTTTAAAACAATCATATACACACATTGAATATGCATATGTATGTACACAAATGCATCCATGTATGAATAGTTATATGTGTTTATAATTACATGTGTGTGTGTATATTTTTTTAGTCAGAGTATCAAGACCAGTTATGTCATCAAGGAAGGAAACTAATGAAGATCTACAACTTCTTTGCAAACTACCATTCTTAGAGAGTTGCCTAGGGATAATGATAGCTGGCATTTATATAGGACTTTAAGCTTTGCAAAGATCATTACACATGTTACCTTGTTTGATAGGTTTGATTGATGGTCACAAAGTTAGCATGCATCTGAGGTACAAGTGGAACCCAGTTTTTCTTGACTCTAAGACCTCACTGATTATGACATATTGACTCTGTCTACATTGCACCCCCTTCTCCCCAACCACCACCACCACCCAGATAGATGCACACCTGGAAAATTTAGAGAAAATCATCACAGAATTATAGAGCTAAAATAGATCTCAGAGGTTATCTACTCCAACACTCTTACTTTATATGTGAAGAAACTGAGCTTCAACTGCACAATTTTATTGTCTCTATCAATGTATACATTGTCATGCACATAAATATACACAAAACATAGAGAAAATAATCAGAATATATTTATTAGAACTGTAAGGAATCATAGAGTTTATCTACTGTAGCACCTTTAAATTTTTAAGTGAAGAAACTGAAGATCAGCTGCAAAATTATTTTTTCCTATAGATTAGAAAATAATAATTCAGCAATATTAGGGTCTAAAATGAGACACTGGACTTATACTTATTTAATAAATGATTTACAAAATGGAAGCAGTGGTATACTTTGCAAAAAGAGATGATGTCATCATAGAATTCATAAGAACTGAAGATTTTACCAAAGCAGATTTCAAAAAGTTGAGAAATTATTTTTAAATCCATAAAATAAAAGATTTAGAGTTGTTTGACACCTTGGAAGTTAGTACAACATTGTAATTTTAAAGATGAGAAACTAAGGTCCAGAAATGCTACTAAATATAGTAATAGTTAGCATTTAGCATTTTAAGGTTTGAAAAACATTTTACAAATTTTATCTTCACAACAATCCTGAGAGGTGGCTGCCTTTACTATTCCTATTTCACAGATGAGAAAACTGAGAAAGACAGAATTTGAGTCATTTGCCCAGGGTCACACAGCCATTAATAATCTGATGGAGGATTTGAACTCAGGTCTTCCTGACTCCAAGATCAGCACTCTATCCACTGCTCAGAGAATCCACAGCTGCATATAAGAGACTTTGTTAAGGAACATTGCTATATAATCAAATTAGAGAACTTGAATCCAGATTCTATAGACCATAGAAAGAGATTGTGGCTCAAAATGTCAGTTTTGACAATATAATCAGAAGTGATCTGAATGAAGAAGGAAAATGGGATATATGTGAAGAAAACAATGCTACTATCCAGGTATGTCTGATGAGCTCAGATCTTCAGTGGCTCTGAAGAAGTGATGGAAGGAAGGCCATATAACCAAGGTCAAATACAAAACAAGGTCATGAAGCTGATTGGAAAAATGCGAAAAACAATGTAACAAAAATTTTTTTAAAATGTGTTCAGCACAACAAAAAGAGAATAAAATGCCCACCATTTTGCACAGATTGTGAAATGTTGACAGTTGACAGAAAACTGAAAGGCTTTATTCATCTCTCGCTTCCTTTTTCCTCTATGAAGAATTATTTTTCTTTTCCAAATTGTAAAGGGTAGAACAAATATATTTAAGAAGTAACTGAACCACAAAATAAGTAGAGAGATAGTAAATGTACACCTAGATTCTTTCAATTAATTTGAGTCTTCAGGCCTGGATAAATTCTATCTCAGAGTACTTGAAAAAGTTTGCAAATGTTAGGAGAACTTCTATCAATAATCTTTGAGAAATTATAATGAAGGGAAGCAAGAGAAAAACACTACAGACATTCAAATTTTCTTCCAGTTTCCAAAAAGAGGAAAGCTGGATACTAGAAATTGCAGGTTGTGAACTCTAACCAAATCAGACCAAATCTAAGCAAAACTCTCACTTACTCTTTAGTATGAATTAAATGGTTTGTGAGAAATAGGAGCTAAAAATGGAAATGATTAGTAGGAGCCAGCCTGGGTTCCCTAAGCACAAGTTATACTGATTTAACTTTATTGTGTTTTTAAAGTGTCTTCAATAAACGTGAAGTCCTACAGTTGACTATAAAGAAAAATGAAGTGCAGGTGAGTAGCACAAGGGACACTTGATTTCATTAAGGAAACTGTGTGGATTTAAGGTCACAGCACCTGAATTCAAATGCTGATTCTATTACCACTTTCCCCCCATGCATTAGTTACTTACCCCATCTGGGCCTCATTTTCTCATCTATAAAATGAGATGGTTGGATAAGGTGGTGACTAAAGTTCCTTTTAATTGTAAATCTAGGATCTTATGGAGCAGCTATGTGGCAATGTGGATGGAGTGCCAAGATCACCAAGCCAGAAAGATCTAAATTCAAATAAGCCTTGAACATTAGCTGTATGAGTCTGGACAAATCACACAACCTCTGTTTGTCTCAGTTTCCTTATCTGTAAAATGGGGAAAACAATAGCACCTTCCTCCCAGCATTGTTGTGAAGATCACGTGAAATATTTGTAAAGTGTGTAGCCAGGGACTTGGCACAAAGTGGGCACTATAAAATGTTAGGTATGATGATAATAATCCTATAAACAACAATTTTCACCAAAAGATACCTAGGAGTTATAGTTGTCTTCAGATTCAATGTGAATAAAAAGTCTGGTGTGACCTTCAAAAATGAAAAGAAAAATCATTTGTTTATGGTTCAACCAAGAGATTTAATTTCTTCAGTACAGGGATATAAAAATTCACTCCAACAAAACAGATCATATTTCTTATTCCTTTGTAACTTAAATAGAGGTGACTAGGACTTGAGAGGTTAGGAGACTTGCCTGGGCTCACATAGTCAGTCATATCAGAGATAGGACTTGAACCCAGGAATTCTCAAATACCCTGGGCAGACCTTTACATGCTTCCTTTGCCGTCAGTGCTCTTCCCCACCATTATCCCCACTCCAATCCATTGAAAAAATAATTCATCCATGTGAAAATAGGTAGTATATTGTCACGCTTAATCATATATTAGAAGTTCTGAATATTTGGTGTATAAATAAAATAGTTACAATGATTTACTATTATTTTTTCTTTTTATCTAGATTGCTTAATGATAGTTATTGATATATTTAAAGTGACATTAACAAGAAAGAAATTAACCTTAATAAAAAAATGCCACTTTGAGACGAATAGGTTTTATAGATGCCATTTTATATTACACACTTAATTTAATGATGTAAATTATATAATCAATTTTATTTAGATGATGTTACATATAAGATAACAACAAAAGAAACCTGGTGACATTTTGCCTCTAGACTGTTTTTCCCCCCTGACATCTTGATAATGCTGAAATCAGAAAAGTATAAAGTAGCTGCTGGATTTCTATTTTATCTGAAGTCACTGATTTGGCCTCCTTGGATATTTCTGCTTCACCAAATAATAGTTTTTCTGAAATGGAAGTGAAGAGGCTTGTTTGACCCTTAACACAATACTACCAGAAGAAAAGGAAGGAGAAAAAAACAAAAACAAAAACAAAAACAAAAAACACCAGATCATGAAGAGTCAGAGAAAAATATACTATTAAAACAACCATGCCATTTACCTTATTCAGTGACTGTCTACCATTTGTGACATATGTGCTGGACACTGCAAGAATTATAAAGCAAAACCAAATATGGTTCCTGTTCTCAAGGAGTTTACAATCTAGTAACTAAGATAATAGGTACAAAAAATGTAGCAGCAGCTTTAGCTGTGGTGAAGCTTCCCGAAGTGGATAAAGCACACACACACACACACACACACACACACACACACACACTGATGACAACTTTATTATTGTTTCCCACAAGTCACTTACCCTTGTTAAATATGCAAACTGAAATACTTTCACATTGAAGGAGGTCTGTGCCTTTAAAATTGAATAATCAATCAATTAACAAGGATTTACTAAGAGCTTCTTATTTGTAAGCCAGTCACTGGGAAAACTGCTAAGATATGAAGTAAAAACAAAGCAAAATAAACAAAAAACAAGAAAACAAGTGTAACAATGATGTATACATACATACACATATACATACACACACACATATATATATTACCTATGAGATGATTCTAATGATTTTGTTCTTTCTGTTTGCTTTTTTGTTTGTTCTTCTATTTTTAGATATGAATCGAATAGTTATTTGGGGATCACACAGACATCATCAAAGAGGTTTTCAAAGCACAAGCTGAGATCTGGGAGAAGGGGTTCAGTGTCAGCAGGGGTCAAAGACTTTAGATATGGCCACAGTCTGAGTACTTGAAAGGTCAAATGAAAGTCCTGGTCACACGAGGAATACTTGGCCGGTTAGCAGAATGGCATTTACATAAATTGGTAACCATATTCTGTAGAACAATAGAAATGAGAGAATCAAAGGACTTAGGCCAAAGACGGGGGGAGAATAGGTTGGAAATTGAACAGGGTTTGAGGAAATTCAAAGAATTTCCCAGATAGTCAGACTCAGAGTGCAGAATGCCCCTGCAGACTTTCATGGCTGAGTGTGCCAGGGATATTCCTTTCTGCCTTGTTCTGTCAATGAACCACTTCTCAGTACAGATCCCATTCACCTTTGCTGCCTTTGGAATGGGAGGCAACTATGTCAAAACTAAAGTGGATGGACAATGAAATGGCAGAAGCAGTGAACAGGGAGCTGACTCAAGAAGAAGAAAAGCTATAGAGTATTAAAAACGTAAAACAAGTTCTCTGAAGGCTTTTTGCTACTGTACTGGAAAGATGCACCAGAGTAGGTATCCAGAAACTGGGGTTAGGTCCAAGTTGTAACACTAACTAGCTGTATGACCTTAGGCATTCCATTTGACCCATGCAGATTTAAGTTTAACACATCGGTAAAATGAGAAGTTTGACTGCAAGATCTCCAAAGTTCCTCTCAGCTTCTAGCCTTCTAGGAATCTATGAATCAGGCATGCATATAAAGATTTCTGCCCTTTCAATAAAAGTTCAAGAGTCCAGAAAGCTAGCCAACATCTATAGCACCAGTGGGTGAAAGATAGATCATTTGAAAAATTCAAATCTGTAGGGAAGCCACATACTCTAGATTTTTAAATAATTTCTGTAATATGAGGAACTAAGATGATTTCTTCAGTTTGGATTAAACATTTTGTTCTTGCTCTTATAATTAATATCTTTGGCAATGATAAGATGCCATTTGTATCCTTAAAATGAACCTAAAACACATATAGCTCTGTTAACTTCCTTGCTCAACTGAAGCCAAATCAGTTATTAACTCTGTGCCTAGCGATACACTAAGTCTAGTTGGGTTTTGTATTTCCTGAAATTAGTCAACCAACATACATTTATTAAACATCTAGTATGTGCCAGGTACGTACTAAATGCTGTTCCAAAGCTTTGGGACTAGAGTTACATTTATAATCAGTAAAAGACATAGAGTGGTTTTGGGAGGAAGAGCATAAGCAACTAGGGGGATCAGGAAAGTGTTCCTATGGAAAGTGTTTCGTGAGCTTAGTGTTGAAAAAAAAAAACTGGGAACTTAGAATTCATACCAAATTATATTGTGAAGAAAATACTAACAACACATCAATATTAGATCATGATCTCTATAACATAACAGTATATCATTAAGTGCTTTACTGTGTCATAGAGTCTACTAGAATGGGAACCCCATGAGGGTAGGGACTCTAGTCACTGTACATAATTTGTATAACAAGTCATTGTATATATTTGGTCCTTAGTAAACATTTGTCCATGTTAACCCAGTAAAAGCTACAGAGATGTTTTTAGCGAACTCCATAGAGGACACTATGGAAATGGATGAAAAAGAAAAGAGAAGGTATTGCTTAAATTTTCTATATATTATAATCATTAATGGCATTGTTCTTTCAGTAAGTGTTTATATCAAGCCACTTCCTTTAGGTCGACAATGTCAAAACTTCTACAGGTATGGAGGAATAGGTACAAACACTTCACATAGCATCTGTGAGCATGTCTGTGTTTCAAAGAAAAGTCTCAGGATATACCATTTTGGTCCAAATACTCCTGGCCCTAGTCTAGAGCTGCTCTTTCCATTTCAGATGTTGCTTGGGAGCATGTGCTCACATGCCACCAGGCACTTCTCTTGTTGACAATTTTGACCTTTATTAATTCAGGCCTGTTCAATCTTCACTACTGATCTGTCAACGCTGACACCTTGTCACACTCTGATTTTGCAGGGAGAATTCTGAAAGAGTTCACAGGCCATCATACTGAATTGGCTTGATACCAAAGGAAGGAAAACACACACACACACACACACACACACACACACACACACACACACACACACACACACCCAAGGTCCAAGACCAAACTCACTCTCTTGTTTTTATTTGAACTGTTGATCCTCTCAGAGTTGTACTGTAGATCACTTAAGTGTCCCCAAGAGTTCACAAGATGAACACTAGACTATTCATATGCTTGTATAAATTGGCTTCCATGAACAAATTTTCCGGCTTGCCCTTTTCTATTGAAATATGTCCCTTGTTGCGGGGAAATGCAATAAAACTATGCAGTGTGTTTTTTAATCTGTGAAAAGTTGAAAAGGTTACATGCTGTGTGTGAGTTTTCTATTCTCGGAATATACATACGCTTTCCATAAAACAAAAGAAATCAGCATAATTCAACAGATTCCTGTGTCTCTTATTGCCCCAGCATAGTAGTTTCTGGCAAAGAACACACAAAAGTAACTTCTCACAAAAACAGCACTTTGGATATATTTCAGCTGGCAATCATGACCTTAACTCTGTCTTCTCTATATAGGCATGTTAAAAATGAATGGTGTGACCCCTTTGAGATTAAGTTGCTGAAGTACAGTATTCAGACATGATTGTATTTAACTAATAATATTAACCTTAAATTAATGACATTTATTTACTTTTTAGCTCTCTTTCTCCATTTTGTCTCTCTGTCTTTCCCTCTCTCTGTCTTTTTATTTTCTAATTAAATTCAACAGACATTTATTGAGCTTTCACAAAGTGCTGATAAAAAAAATGGGAAATTGCACATTCTCTCCCCTTAAGGAATGTTCCCTTCAAATGGGCAGGAGTGGTGGTGGTGAAGCAGTTAAGATGTATACAAATTGGGATGCTGTAAGGTAGAATATTAAGAGGGCAAAGATGATTAGGAAAGGGGGCTCACGTGTCTAGAATTCACTCCTGCTTATTTTGCCTTCCTCCTCCTTCCTTCAAAACACAGTTCAGGTGACTCTACCTACACTCTACCTAATTACTTGTTTACACGGTATGTCTCATCTCTCACTCCCCCCCAAAAAAAAAACAAAAAAAGTTCTTAAAGACAGAAGGCATAATTACATATTTTAGTAGCCCCAATGCCTATTGTAGTGACAAGCATAGTAGGTTCTTAATTAATGTTTGCCGAACTGAACTGAAAGGAGTTTAGGGTAAGTCCCTCTTCAATACTTAAATAACACAAAATTAGTCACAGCTCAAATATTAAAAAATAAAATGTTAGTCTTCTTACGCAGAGGAAGCCAATGCCATCATCAGTTTGAGCTGTATTTCAGTACCAGGGATGAGTCTGAATTGATACATCATCCATGGCCCTTAACCCAGTTCTACTTATAATAGCCTACATATGTGACATGGCTGGAATCTTGAAGCAATTGAACAGAGTGCATTTCCTTATTTAAAATTACCTGACTGTAAAGCAATTGGATCAGAAGACTTCAGAGCTAGAAAGCACATTATAGACCAACCTTTATTTTATCAATGAGGAAAAAGGCCCAGAGGGAACAACAACAACAAAAGTCAGAGAATTCTACAGCTGAGGAGGAATGTAACAATTATCTAATTTGAGGCTCATTGATGTTCCAGTGCCTGAGAATGTTGACCAAGTTAGTGACAGCACTAGACCTAGAGCCCAAATATCGTGACTCCCTGATCTTTGCTCTGCCCATAATCAAACAATATCTCTAATCTTAACCTTAGCCTCATTAGCATCTTGTCTGTAATTATGATGATTCATATTCACATAACTTAGGAAAGCATTTTCTGCACAATAACTTTGTGATGTAGGTAACGCAAATATCATCATGGCCATTTTACAGAGGAGCCAACCAAGGCTCTGAAGCTCTTATCCAGAATAAGAAAGATAGTAAATCTGAAGCAGGATTTGACTAACGTCTTCAAACTTCAAGACTGATGCTCAGTATAGTACACAATGCTTTAAACACATGAACTACTTGGCACAGGCTAAAATTAAATATGCTAGGAAACTAAAAATTATAGTACATTCAGTAGCTTAACTGCACTGAGCCTCAAGAGACCTTTTTAAACAAAATACACCCCTGCTAAAACCTTGTTTGCTTCTCTCATAAGAGTACAACATGAAATGAAGACAGAGGTTATAATGGAAGGAACACTGGGATGGGAGTCATTATCCCCCATTTAACTCTCAACTTCCAATAATAGGCTGCATGACCTTCATCAAGTCTCCCACATTTAAACCTTCATAAGCTTTGCATCCATTAACAGAATTATTAGTTTCTGAGGGGCAGAGCCAAGATGGTGGAATAAAGGCAGGAACTCGCCTGAAATCTCCTACAAACACCTCCAAATATCTTTAAGAAAGGACTCTATTACAGCAAAACCCACAAAAAGACAGAGTGAAACAAATTTCCAGTCTAAGACAACCTGGAAGGTCAACGGGAAAGGTCAGTTGCACCAGGTTGAGAGAGGAACACAGTCCAGCGTAGGAGCATAGACTGGGCCCCGGAGTAGACAAACCCAGAGCAGTCCTCAGGACAAATGAACCCCTGCAGCAGCGCTGGTTTCTAGACCTTAAGGCCCTAAGTGCCAAAGACAACCTAAAATGTCAGTAAGAAAGATCTGTCAGACCTGGGTGAGAGAGGAGCACTTTTCAACCCTGGCCCCACCACAGCCCTGGACCCAGCACACAAGAAGCAGGTCTTGGGAGTGATGGAATCAGCAGCAGCAGTGGGGGCAGTGGCATCTTCCTGAGCTCACAGCCCGCAGATGGTAATGGGTTCAAATAATTGGTCAGAAGGGGATTACGGGGGTCTCTTTGCTAGCACTGAAGCAAGCCTCTATTGCTTTGCCCATATTTGGATCTAGGTGACAGTCCTGGGTGACAGCCCTGGGGAGAGGAGGAGCACTAGCATGCAGAGCTTGTGGCAGCAGTGCAGAGAGTGTCCTCCTCAGAGTTCCAAGGCAGAAAAGAGTGCCTGTGGTTACTCACAGACCAGAGCACAGGCCAGGAAAGGAGTCAACACCTCTCCTTACATCATACCACCTTGGAAGAACTGAAAACTTACAGGACCCTAGAAGGAGCTCTTAAAACAGCTGCACAAAACTCCTGAAGCTTGGGACAGTATACCTTCCGTACTGGAAGCAGAGCCCTGCCTTAACAAAGAATTAGAGTCAAGTAATAGGCTGGGGAAAAGAGCAAACAATGGAAAACAAAACAAAACAAAAACAAAACAAAAAAAACCCTCTGACAATAGAAACTTACTTTGATGACAAGGAAGATCAAAACACACACTCCGAAGAATTCAACAAAGTCAAAGCTCCTATATCCAAAGCCTCCAAGAAAAATATGAATTGGTCTCAGGACATGGAAGAGCTCAAAAAGGATTTTGAAAAGCAAGTGAGAGAAGTAGTGGAAAAATTTGGAAGAGAAATGAGAGTGATGCAAGAAAATCATGAAAAACAAGTCAACAACTTGCTAAAGGAGACCCCCCCCCAAAAAAAAAATACTGAAGAAAATAACACCTTAAAAAAATAGACTAACCCAAATGGAAAAAGAGGTCCCAAAAGAAAATGAAGAGAAGAATGCCTGAAAAAGCAGAATTGGCCAAATGGAAAAGGAGGTCCAAAACCTCATCAAAGAAAATAATTCCTTAAAAATTAAAATGGAGCAAATGGAAGCTAATGACTCTATAAGAAATGAAGAAATTATAAAACAAAACCAAAAGAAAAAAAATAGACAGTGTGAAATATCTCACTGGAAACACAGCTGACCTGGAAAATAGATCCAGGAGACAGAATTTAAAAATTATTGGACTACCTGAAAGTCATGATCAAAAAAAAGAGCCTAGACATCATCTTTCAAGAAATTATCAAAGAAAACTGCCCTGATGTTCTAGAACCAGAGGGTAAAGTAGAAATGGAAAGAATCCACTGATCACCTCCTGAAAGAGATCACGAAAGGGAACTCCCAGGCATATTATAGCTATATTCCAGAGTTCCCAGGCCAAAGAGAAAATACTGGAAGCAGAGAAAAAGAAGTAATTCAAGTAATGTGGAACCACAATCAGGATAGCACAAGATTTAGTTGCTTCTACATTAAAGGATCAAAGGACTTGGAATATGATATTCTAGAGGTCAAAGGAGCTAGGATTAAAACCAAAAATCACCTACTCAGCAAAACTGAGTTTAATCCATGAGAGAAAAAAAAGACATTCAATGAGATAGAGGAATTTAATGCATACTTGAGAAAAGACCAGAGCTAAATAGATAATTTGACTTTCAAATATAGGACTCAAGAGAAGTATGAAAGGGTAAGCAGGAAGGAGAAATCCTAAGGGACTTATTAAAGACAAATTTTTTACCTTCCTACATGGAAAGATGATATTTGTAATGCACAAGATCTTTCTCATTATTAAGGTAGCTAGAAAGAGTATATATAGACAGAAGGCACAGGTGTGACTTGAATACGAAGGGATGATATCTAAAAAAATTAAATTAAGGGGTGAGAGAAAGGAATGTACTGGGAGAAAGAGAAAGGGAGAGGTAGAATGGGGTAAATTATCTCACATGAAAGAGGCAAGAAAAAGCTTGGGAAGTAGGGGCAGGTAAGAAGGAATGAGTGAACCTTACTCTCAGCAGAATTGACTAAAAACTGGAATAACATACACACTCAATTAGGTATAGAAATCTATATTACCAATAAACAACTTTAGCAAAGTTGCAGAATATAAAATAAACTCACAGAAATCATCGGGATTTCTATATAGTACCAACAAAGCCCAACAGCAAGAGACAGAGAAATTCCATTTAAGTTACTGTAGACATTATAAAATATTTAGGAGTCTACCTGTCCAAAGAAACCCAGGAACTATATGAACACGATTACAAAGCACTTTTCACACAAATAAAGTCAGATCTAAATAATTTGAAAAAAAAGACCATCAGTTGCTCATGGGTAGGGCAAGCTAATATAACAAAAATAACAATTCTACCTAAATTAATTTATTTATTCAGTGCCATACTAATTAAATTAACAAAAATTATTTTATAGAACTAGAAAAAATTATATCAAGATTCATCTGGAAAAACAACAGGTCCAGAATATCAAGGGAATTAATGAAAAAAAAAATGCTAGGGAAGGTGGCCTAGCCATACCAAATCTTAAATTGTATTATAAAGCAGCAATCATTAAAACTACTTGGTACTGGCTAAGAAATAGAGTGGTGGATCAGTGGAATAGGTTAGGTACACAAGACACAGTAGTCAATGACTACAGTACTGCTTGATAAACCCAAAGACCCCACCTTTGGGATAAAAACTCACTATTTCACAAAAACTCCTGGGAAAACTGAAAAAGAGTATGTCAGAAACTAGGCATAGATCAACATCTTACACCATATACCAAAATAAAGTTAAAATGGGTACACAATTTAGATATAAAGGCTGATACTATAAATTAACTGAGGGAGCAAGGAATAGTTTACCTGTCAGATCTATGGAGAAGGGAAAGATTTATGACCAAATAAGAGATAGAGAACATCATGAAATGCAAAATGGATTATTTTGATTAATTGATTAATTAATTAAACTGAAAAATATTTGCACAAAGCCAATGCAAACAAGATTAGGAGGGAAGCAGAAAACTGGGAAAGATTTTTTTATAATCAGTGTCTCTAATAAGGGCCTCATTTCTAAAATATATAGAGAACTGAGTCAAATTTGTGTGAATACAAGTCATTTCCCAATTGATCAAAGGATATGAACAGGTAGTTTTCAGACGAAGAAATTAAAGCTATCTATAGTCATATAAAAAATGCTCTAAATCACTACTGATTAGAGAAATACAAATCAAAACAATTCTGAAGTACCACATTACACCTTTCAGATTGGCTAATATGACAAAATATGAAAATTATAAATGTTGGAGATATGGGAAAGTTGGAACATTAATGCATTGTTGGTGGAGTTGTGATCTGGTCCAACCATTTTGGAGTGCAATTTGGAACTATGCCCAAAAGGCTATAAAACTGTGCATACCCTTTGACCCAGCAATAGTACTTTTACGGCTATATCCCAAAGAGATCATACGAATGGGAAAAGGACCCACATGTACAAAAATATTCATAGCAGCTCTTTCTGTTGTGGCAAAGAATTGGAAATTGAGAGGATGCCCATCAATTGGGGAATGGCTGAGCAAGTTGTGGTATATGAATGTAATGGAATACTATTGTGCTATAAGAAAAGATGAACAGGCTGACTTCAGAAAAACCTGGAAAGACTTGTATGGTCTGATGCTGAGTGAAGTGAGCAGAACCAGGAGAATGTTGTACACAGTAACAGCCAGGTTGTGTGATGACTTTGATGGACTTAGGTCTTCTCAGTAATACAAGGATCTAAGACATCTCCAGAGGCCTCGTGATGGAAAATGCTATCCACATCCAGAGGAAGAACTATGGAGTTTCAATGCACATTGAAGCATACTATTTGCTCATTTTTCTCTTCTGTTTTGTTTTGTTTCCTCTTTTTGGTGGTTCCTCCTATTGGTTCTAATTCTTCTTTACAATATGACTAATGTGAAAATATTTTTAATAGGAATGTATATATAGAGTTTATATCAGATTGCGTAGCATCTTGGGGAGGAAGGGAGGGGAAGGAGGGGGAGAAAATTTAAAACTCAAAAGCTTATGGAAGTAAATGTTGAAAACTAAAAATAAATTAATTAATAAAAAAGGGAAAATAAATCTATATTATCCTACAGGAAAGTAGGGGATAAGGGGACAAGAGAAGAGACAGTGACAGAAGGGAAGGCAGATTAGAGAAGGGAGTAATCAGAAGCAAACAGTTTTGAGGAGGGATAGGGTGAAAGGAGAGAATAGGATGAATGGGGGGTGGGGCAGGATAGGACAGAAAGAAATATAGTTAGTCTTTCACAACATGACTATTATGGAAGTTTTTTGCATGACTACACATGTATAATCTATATCGAATTTCTTGCCTTCTCAATGAGGTGGGGTGGAGAGGGAGGAAGGGAAAGAATTTGGAACTCAGAGTTTTAAAAATGAATGTCAAAAATTGTTTTTTACATGTAACTGGGGAAAAAAATAAAATGCCAAATTTAAAAAAATTAGAAAATATTTAACAAAATAAAAAATATATACAATACTGCCCCCCAAAAGGAATTGTTAGCTTTGCTCCTCACCCCCAGCTTAGTAGAAATTTAATGCTGCAAAGAAACGGTAAACAAACTATGAGTGTAAATTGTTGGAATGTAAAAAGCAGCCAAAGGAATGGAAAAAGCAACCCAGAAAGACAGATGGGTAGTGTGGGAGAGCAGCTCAACAAGTCTTTCTCTACTGCTTCATCCCTTATCCCTAGATACGATCATTAGGAAATTGGGAAATTGAACTGACTAAAAAATAAAGGGAGCTACCGCTTATGGCTATCCATAAATTATCCATAGAGTATGCATGATGAAAAGAGGAGTATGGGAACTTGGGCATCAGTGGTAAAGATGGGGGCAGTCATTGGAATATATCTTGCCTGAAAACACAGATAATTGTAATGACAAATAGAATTATATTTGGTATAATATATGTTGTAGAAATATGTTTTCGCCATGTATATTGGTTTGAATACAGGTCTAAAAATGTATGCGACACAAAGCAGACCACCATATACGTAATGGTAAAAGAAAAACTGGAGTTTCAGCTCCCCTTCCTTGTGTATGTAATTTAGACATGTAATTTAGCCTTAACTATGGAAACTATCCCATAGGCAAAGGTACCCAAGGGCTTTTTAATAGAAAGATTGGAGGGCAAGGAAAGTTAAACCATTACTTAAGAGAAGATAGAATTTCTAAGTCTCATTAAGAAGTTTCAAATAACCCATTTCAATAAAAAATATTTGAAATGCTGATAAGAAATCATTAATGAAAGCAAGCAAGTCCCCCTAAGGACAAAACATTTTGTTAAGACTGTTTTAGTTAGAATAAGCAATTGAGCCAGGCATGGTAGCATACACCTGGAATCTCTGTTACTGGGAGGCTTAGGTTAGTGGATCTTTTGATCTTAGAAAATTCTAAGTTCCAGTGGGCTATGCTGAATGGAGGTTCTCACTGAGTCCAGCATTAATTTGGTGAGCTTCCAGAAGCAGAGGGCCATCAGCTTGCTCAAGAAGGAATAAGCCGATCAAAGCTTCTGTACAGATGAGGGTGGGATTGGGTCAATGAATAGTTCTTGCACTTGTAGCCTGGAAATACCAAGTCATGGCTAATATATCGAATGCTAACTATTGAAAATACAAAGAAAGAGGCAAAAGTATTTCCTTACATAAGAGGACATTCATTCTTTGTAAGGTATTCTGGAAAAAAGAAAAGATAAGGCATTAACAGATGTGGGGTCTGGAAAAATTATCCTATAGAAGGTGGGCTTTCAACTTAGTCTTGAAGGAAACCAGGGAAACAAGAAGCTGAGGTGAAAGGGTAGAGCTTTCCAGGCATAGGGAGAGGGGGGTGTTGGCCACAACATAAAAGCAGGGAGATGAGAGATGAACTGACAGTAGGCCAGTGTAGCTAAACGGACTAAGGTGGAAAAAAGACTGTATAGGTAGGAAGGAGCTAGGTTATGAAGAGCCTCAAATGCCAAACAGAAGAATTTATACTTGATTTTAGAAGGAATAGGGAGCCAATGGAAGTCAATGACTGGGGAGAAGACATGCTCAAATCTATATGAGAAAAGTCACCTTGACAATTGAGTACCTGAGGGAGGAAGAAAGGGAGGAGGGGAAAAAAAAAGGATGGAAGGAAGGAAAGAAGGAAGGAAGGACCATCAGCATAAACGTGCTGAAGGGAAGGGAGAGAAAGAGAAAGGGAGAAAAGAAGAGGAAAGAGGGAGAGAGGGAGTGAGAGAGAAAGAAGTGAGAGAAAAAAGGAGGAAGAAAGGGAGGGAGGGAGGAAGGGGAGAAAAGAAAAGAACAGGCAGGAGAGAAGGAAATATTTGTTAAATGTCTCTTCTGTGCCAGGCACTTTGTTAAGTGCCTTACAAATATTATATTATTTGATCCTCACAATAACCCTTGGAAGTAGGTGGTATTATCATCCCCATTTTACAACTGAAGAAATTGAGTAAGGCAGAGGTCCAGAGACTTGCCCAGGACCCCAGGGTCACAGAGCTAGTCACTATCTGAAGTCAAATTTGAACGTGATCAGTGGTTTATCCATTATACCTCAATGGGGAAAGATTTTAGGCAGGTAGACCAGTTGAAAGGCTACTGGAATAGTGCAGGAGAGAAGTGATTAGAGCCCAGAACAGGCTTGCGGTTTTGTGAATGGAGAAAAGGGGGCATGTGCAAGAGATGCCGTGAATGCAAAAATGACAGGATTTGGCAACAATTTGGATATGTACTCTGGACGTATATATTGGATATGGGATTGATGATACAAATATTATACAGCTGTGGGCGTGGAGGATGGTGGTACCCTGGACAGTCAGCCAGCAAGCTTTTATGAAATGCTTACTTTGTTGCTAAGTGTGGGGGATACAAAGCAAAGCAAAAGTCAGTCCCTGTTCTTCAGTAGCTCACATTGCAATGGAGGAGAAGGCGAGACAACATAGAAATAACTATCTACAAAGAAGAAAATTAGAAGTAATCAGCAGGGGGGAAGACAGCAGCATTAAACAATTTTGGGAAAAAGCTTCTTGTGGAAGGTTTGATTTTAACTCCCATTTGAAGGAAACAGGGAAGGTAGGAAATGAGGAGAGATTTCAGGCATGGGAGATAGCCGGTGAGAAAGCAGAGAACAGCAAGATGCCCCGTGTCACGGCATATCAGAGTCTATCATGGGGAGTGAGATATCAGAAGACTGGAAAGTTATGAGGGGACAAAGTTATGAAGTTCTTTGCATGCCAAACAGAGAATTTTGTATTTGATCCAGGAGATGATAGAACTACTGAAGTTTGCTGAATCTGGGGTTGGGTGGTGGTGGCATGGACAAACCTGCTCCTCAGGAAAATCAGTTTGATAACTGAATGAGGATGGATTAAAGTGGGGAGAGCCTTGAGGTAGGGAGCCAGGGAAGTTAAGAAGAGGAGAGGGTTTGGAGGATAATATAATGAGTTCTATTTTAGACACTGAGTTTGGAATACCCATGTGACATCCATTTAAGCATGTTTAAGAGGCAATTGGAAATGCAAGACTGTAGCTCAGAGGAAAGACTAGGGCTAGATATACAGATCTGGGAATCATCTGTGTAGCGATGATAATTAAAACCATGTGAGCTAATGAAATCACAAATTGACAAAATATAGAGGTAGAAGAAAAAGGGGCCTGCCACAAAACTTTGGAGGGGGATTCACAAGGCTAGTGTGTATGATGTGGATGTAAAACCAGCAAAAGGTAGGACTGGTTGGGCAAAAAGGTGACAGTAGAGAGAGCTGTATCATGAAAACCTAGAGAGAAGAGAAAATCCAGGAGGAGAAGATCATTAACAATGTCCAATGCTGCAGAAAGGTCAGGAGATTCAAGATTGGGAAAAGGAGGTAGGATCCGACAATCAACAATTTACTGTCTAGTAGGGGATATGATAATAATAATAATAATAATAATAATTCATCTTGTGTATTACCTGTTGACTGAACTCTCCAAACTTAACTAGCTTAGTCCTCAAATGAAAAGTAAAAGCCTCCAACACTGGATCTACACTCAAAGTGTTTTCAGCAATCTTTAGCTTGCAGTGAAATGTGTTCTAGCTTTGGAGTCAGAAAACCTGGGTTCATTTCTGTGTAATCCTGGACATATCACTCAACCTCTATCCATTTGATTTTTAACATCAGCAAAATTAGTGGATTAAAAAAGATGATCTTGGAGACTCCTTTAAGCTCTAAACTGATAACCCCATACACTTATTTAAAAATGCCTAGAAAAGTTTTCACAGAACATTACCTTTACTGTTTGCCAGCTATCATAAAAAATAGCTTGAGTAAAAAACAAAACAAAACAAACAAAAACAAAACAAAACAAAACCCACCAGATCTGATGTCAGAAGGCCTAGGTTTTAATCTCAGTTCTGTTACGCACTTACTCAGGTAAGCCTTTCTGCCTTTCTGTGTCTCAGTTTCCCCATTTGTAAAATAGAGATTAAAATACTCATCTAACCTATCTAGCAGGGTCTTGGTTAGAGCAAAATGAGAAAATGGACCTTTTTAAAGGCTAGCTTAAATAAAAGCTACAAAGATGATGACGATGTTGTAAGTTTTGGAGTGTTGTGACCTTCAGCATTAACTTTCTAATTGCCCTTTAATGTTAGAGCAAAGAAAAATGATTACAGAATGACATGATTGTGCCTGAAAATGGTGTGTCATCCCTTCTTATTTACTTGCAGGATAACTCCTATGAGGTACTTCCTGTACTGAGTGAATCTTCTACACCCAATGAAGTTCAGTAACTGCCGAAACACTGACATAGCCCCTTAATTCATTATTTTTCACCTATGAGGTCAGAATTTTTAAAAAACAAAACAAAACAAAACAATTTTATGCCATGATCTACATGTAGGAGAGACAAATAAAATTTAAGATATCAAATACACATGCTTGACCATTTTTAAAAATGACACAGAAGCTTAGAAATGTTAGGAGCAGAGCTGTCTAAAGACAGAAGGCTGGACTGGGCCTTTTAAACCTCATGATGCTACAAACTCACGTTCCCTTTCATAAACTTCTGGCTGTACACGAAGACAATGAAAGACAAAGCCACAAGAAACAAGCAACAAACCTGTTTTCTCTCATCTCATAAGTATTCATTAAATTCTTCATTATTTTGTGAAATAGGGTAAGAAGCAGAAATTTTCTTTAAGTAATTCATGAAAGATGTCCATATATCATCAAAGTCATCTGTCCTGCCCTGAATTCTGTACATTACCCTTTAGCATGCTGCTGAACAAGACATTAATAATAATGTCTAATTAATGGATATCTATCCATTTTGTTAAGGAAAGTTGTGTGGCACTTTCCCAATGTCTTATGAGTGCCCTTTCAGAACAATGAGGACAAGTTTCAATTTTTCAAAACTAAAGACAGGGTTGGCCATATCTGTAACATATTGAATTTTAGAAGTTTCTTATGAATTCTACCTCTTCTAGTCTCATAGAGGTTTTAACATCTTCTAAACTGGATTATATTTCTCTTTACATATATCCTAACCCTGCCTACTAGATGATAATCTACTTTTATCACAGGGGCCATGCTTTATTTTTTGTGCCTAGTGCAGTACATTTTGCATGGCATGCATGACATGATCACAGAAAAGCAATACAGTCTCACAGACAGAGTTAGCATCAGTTGAAAAGATCTGAGTTCAAGTCTTGTCTCTGATTTATACTGGTAGTGAGATCCTGGCTAAGTTGCTTGAAATTTCAATGTTCCAGGCAATTATCTATAAGTGACAGAGTAAATATAATTTGCAATTTTCTTACACAGATGGAATCCCAGGTCTACCTGTCACTACCCCCAAAAAGGTTTTAGATCTGGAAAAGACTTTAGAGGCCACCTAGTTAAATCTATTTTACAGATGAAGAAAATGAGGCCCAGAAAGGTTAAATCACTTGCCCAATGTGGCAGTATATACAAGCAAAGGATTTGAATCCAGACCTTTTGAGTCCATTCCATTGGTGCTTTCCTCTCCACCACTTAAGTATTTAATAAAAGTGTGTTGAGTTGACAGATAGATGGCTGCCTGTCATACCTCAAATAGAGGAAAGCAAAAGTACTTTGAGGCATATTTGTAAATAAGCCAGTTTAAAAAAAAAGATACTTAATTTGGGCAGAAAATGTGAGGAAAGGTATTTTTTTCACTTAAAATGTGAGGAAAAACTGGAGTGATACATTACAGTTGGGTAAATTTTATTGTCAGACTCCACCCATTTGTCTTCACAGGTTTGCAAGTCTCTTCCATGTAGGATAATCAGGTGTTAACATGGTTCATTGGAGAGATAAATTAGATGATGCATTCATATGGAAATATGGGGTCAAAAGCCATTGCTGAGGGAATGGAGAAGTATGCAAAAATTATATATACACAGCCATTTTGCCTGCAGAGGTTTCCATTGTGATCCAACATATATTTTCTGCCTGAGAAAGTAGTCTGTCTGTCTGTCTGTCTGTCTGTCTGTCTGTCTCTGTCTCTCCTTTCTTTCTCTCTCTCTTTCACAATTCCTCCCACTTACCCTGCCCTCAAAATAGGAAAGCAAATGTAGGTAAATTAAAGACAGAAAAGAAGTAACATCACATTTTCACTGAATACTCAATCTAATTCAAACTTATTTTTGTTCAATACAATAATGTTTTATGATTTTCATTCCTATGGGCTTTCTTTTTTCATTGTACTTTCACACAATCTAGCTCTGTGCTGTATGAAGTGTTAAGATCTTCTGAAACAAGAACATAGGATTATAGATTTAGAGTTATAAAGAATTGAAGAACTAATTTAACGCAACTCCTTCATTTTAGATAAAGCAACAAAGGACTTGCCTAAGGTCACACAGGAAGTAAAAGTTAGCAGAGCTGAGATTCAGAAAAGCCCAGGTTTTCCAATGCTAGATTTGATGCTTTTTAAGCTTATCATGATACTTATTTTAGTCCTCATTTATACAGAGAATTTGGAAATGAGATCTTTACATTAATAGAATGAGAGGACTTTAGGACTGAAAGGCACCTTGGAGATTACCTAGTCTAATGTCTCCATTTTACAGATGAAGAAACTGAAACTCTGCAGAGTTAAGAAATTGTTCAAGGTCAGAAAGTTAGAGCCAGGTTTTCAGACCCCTTTTCTTTCTCTGGTTTCATCATACCAAGCACTGGGCAAGTGACATATATTGCACGTGAATTATAAACTTTCATGGAATTACAACCTACTTAACACATAAATGGAACAAGAAAAAAATGTTCCTCTTTATTTGACAGGTCACAAGGAATTTACAGTGGCTAAGTCATCATTATGAACTATAATCATCAGCCTGTATGTGGCTGTAGAAGGCATATGAGATTTCCCTGAATCATTACACATTTTAACATCTACCTTTAATGGTGCCTTTTTTTTTTTTAAGCCTGTGTCTCCCTGTTAGGCCTAGGCTAGAAATGCAGTGGCTACTTATGGCAGGATCCCACTAATAACTGGGACAGGTGCTTAGGGTTAGTCCCTCTGTAAGCGAACTGGTCTCTCTCCCCTCTCCTTTGAGTCTCAAGATTTGTTCTGTGAAGTTAAGATTTAGTCAAAGCACATTTGAGGACCTAGAGGACCTCATGTGGCCTGGAGGCCACAGGTTCCCTACCCCTGGCTTAGCCCACTGCAGCTCAGAATCCAGAGTAGAACTGATCCACCCTACTTACAGGGATTACTTATGTATACAACCATTCCAAGCACAAATGTTGCTTTTTGAATAAGATGCAACACTAACATAATTTTGTTTTTCCCATAATAACAGAGAATGAAATCAAGGCAATACTTTACGATGGAAGCAATGCTATATTAGTGCTTACAATACTGAGCCCAGCTCTACTCCTGAGTCTGCTTCTAGCAACCAATAATGATGTGCTAATTAAGCATGGAAATATTACATAGGACTTAGAGCTGACATGTACTTTTATAGATTGTCTAGTGCACACCCCTAATTTAACAGAAGAGGAAAGTGAGGCTCAGAGCAATTAAGTCCTTTGCCTAAGGTCACATGGATCACGAGTAGCAGCACTAGAATAATAATTTAAAAAAAAGATTAAAAAACAAGTTTCTGTATGGTCAGCAGAGAGGCAGCTTTGTAAAACTCAAAGAGAAGTCATCTGGGGGAGAGGAGACAGTTCTTTCCCTAGCTCCTACAAATTAGCTTTGCAATATTGTATGAATCATTTTACCTCTCTGGGCTTTATAAAGTTCCTCAATGACAAGACTATAAAGGGGTCTGACTAGGTAAGCTTGTAAATCCATTCTGGCTCTAGAATTTAATGATTCTACAGAAGCTCTATACTTGAGTTCCTTCTACACAACCTTAAATGTATCGTTGGCTAGGTTGCGTTTTCTTCCTTTTGTCCTCTGACTTGACAGTTGACAATCGCCAAATACATTACCAGAGACCCTAAAACATCTAAGGAAGAGCAATTGCCAACTTTCACAAACAGTTGTTCTTACCCATTGACTGCAAATGACAAGCAAAATTAAAATAAAGAAATCGGGATTGGGGGGAAAATCATAGAAAATAATGCACTATAAAGAGTTCAAATTTGTCAGAAAACTAAAAAAATGGCGATTTTGTCTCTTGCCAAAAAAATAAAAAATAAATAAAATTGTAATTAGCCAGTAAGATAAAAGCTGTTGAATTTGTAGCAATGGAAATATTAAGACAAATTAAATACCAAGCTTATCTCTGCTTTGTGCTATCAATATTTTATACTAAACATCTGTTCCTTGTATCTCATCTCAGAAACACTTCCACACTTTATCAGGGCAAGCACAGCTTTCAAAGCAAATTAAGCTAAACCATTTTCACTTAATCACCAATTGATCACAACATTCCAAATGACACATATTGATCTGTAAGAGCCCCATTTTTCCCAATTCGGGAGAGCATATTGGAGGAAACACTTGATTTGCAGTCTGAGCAAACTTGTTAGGCACACAGTTCAGAGGCATTTTAAGTAGGATGCATTTCAGGGATTAAAAGAATAAAGAGCGATCCATTTTCAGTGAGGGTTCTGAGAGTATAATTTCCAGCCTTTGTTCATAGAAGCATGGGCCTAGAAGAGAGGTTCAAAATCATCAGTGTAACCCCTTCAATTCACAATTGAGGAAGATGAGGTCCCAAGAGGTCAACTTGTCCAAGGTCATAAGGTTAGTGAATAGCAGAGCTGGACTGAGAACTTCAGTTTCCTGATTTCCAGTCCAGTGATCTCACCAGCACACCATGCTGCCGCTGCCTTTCTTTTATATTAAATGCAGCCTGATTTTTCTATTCCAGGTTTAGATTGTGTACTGATATAAATCTATGATGAGGAGTCATAAAAACTTACAGTAACTTCTTTTTCTTCTGTTAATACTACTCCTACTAACCCGCATTTATATAGCATTGCAAAATTTGCAAGTCACTTTCCTTACACTGATCCTGTAAGGAAGTAGTATAAATATTATTCCCATTCCACAGATGAGGAATGTGAATCTCAGATGAGGAGCCCGACTTACAGTCACTCAACTTGTAAGGGACAGAGATGAGATTTGAACCTAGGCTTTCTGATCCCCAAACTGCTATTTATTATCCACGTGACCTGGATATATCTTCCCTCATCAACAAAAGGAAAGGGTTTGAACATGATGAATTCTAAAGTTTCCTCCAGTTCCAAATCAACGCCCCTCAGACTCCAAACCCGATAATCTTTCTATGCCCTCATGCTAAACCTGACTTTAGATGGTTTCAGGGAGGGGCAATTGAGGATTTGTCCTATGGTTTCCATTGCCAATGGTGTTATATTCTATTTGATGCAGTTTCTCTGAAAACTTCAGTATTTTTTCTCAATTCACAGGGTCATGGAGATAGAAAGGACCTCAGAAACCATTTAGTCCAGCCCTGTCATTTTACACAAGAGAGAACTTAGGCCTAGGGAGATTTGCCAAGGTCAAGCAGTTGGCTAATATCAGAAGAAAGATGTGAACCCAGGTTCTTTGATTCCAGACTTAATGCTCTTTTCACTATGCCAAAATGCCTATGAGTATTATTATTCCTGTCGTATAGTGGAAGAAAACCAGATTCAGAATGCTAAGTGATTTGCTGTGGTCAAACACCTAATAATTATCAAAGGTGGAATTTGAACTCAGATCTCCCTTAATACAAGCCCAATCCTCTTTTCCATTATTAAACTTTCTGACCCTGCCCTGGGTATAAAATACCATATCTTATAAACTTCCTTCCAAAAGGCCTAGAAGAATATAATTTCTAGTCATTTCTGGGATGAGGACAAGTGGGTTGGAAAATTAAAAAAACATCCTTTAGAAAGTTGAGGTTATACATCTCTTACTCATTTTATTCTGAGGCCCAGGGAATCTATTTGTGCTCAGAGTTCCAACTGACTTCCAAAGGAAGTCTATAATCATAGGGGCTTACTGAAAGGATGAAGCAAGAATAAAATTGCTCCAATGTGAATTAGATAGAAAAGGCAGGAACCCAACCTCATTTACCCAAGAAGCTAATGCTCAAATTAAAACCTTTATATGCCATCTGTAGTTTATTGAGAGTTTTGATTTTCTACCAAGCAGTTGCCCAGAGAAACTGCACAAACACACTATGGCAATAAATAGTGAATACATTTTACTTTACTATTCTCAAATGATCACTCTAGTGTATGTACTTAACTTTATATATGTTTTTTTTTTTGCTATAGTGAATTAAAGGTTGATTTCCCCCCTTCCTTTGCTCCCTTAAGGTATCTAGAGTAAGAGTTTAGTATTTTTTCCCTTTATAAAATAAAGGCTGCCTTTGAAGCAGGAGATCTCTGAAATGAGGCATTACAAATGTCTTTGATGCATCAGTCTCTGTGAAGGAGAAAGGAAGAATGAGAAAAGAGAAGGAGATTGATTGCAGCTAATGTGCCTATCATGCAGTGTCTTTTTAATCTTAACGGAATGACCACAGATAATCAAGAGGTCAAGCATGAATCAATCACGGACTTCATATGTCAGAGCAGTTCATATGTCAGAGCAGTTTCCAAACTGTGAAAGACCTGGTTGAAGCAAGCTTTTTAAAGAGAATCATCACAGTAAAGCAGATCATAGAATCAACTTGGGCTCTATCTGGGCAGGGTGGGGTGGGGTCAGGTGGCAAGGCAAGGGAAGTTGGGCTCAGAAGAAAGAAAAGTATATCTATAGGTGAAGTTCTAGAATAATCCAAATTAAATAACAATTTAATATAATGGGATGTTCAGAAAGACTTTAGCATCATCAAGTTTTCCTAAATAAATTAGCAAATAAATCTCTTTTAAAAAGTGCAGGAGATATTAGAAGGATGGTATAACATAGTAATTTTCAGAAAGAGACAGAGAAAGAGTTTTAAAACTAATTTGTGGAAAAGAATCTGCAAGAGTTCTTACAAGTTGTAACCTCTGTTGAATGACACTGAGATAGCAGTTTAGCTGGTTCTGCTAAACATTCCCTCAGGGAATTCATTCCTCTAGGGGCCCTCTGTCTAAAAGAAGGAAAGAATGAGTTCAGGGGCTGAGAAAGAAGAGCTTACTCACAATGGCTAAGAAGTCCATTCAGTACAGGGCTGCAGATTTTTGCAAACTCATTGCCTTCACTAAAGACACCAAGTAGCCTTTTTCAGAAAGAAAATGCATGTGTCCTCTCCTCCCCCCTTCCCCCACCGGAAATCCCCCAACTTCAGAAGGCAATACCTCCTACACTTTTTGGATGAGATATCGAATGAACTGACAACTAACTGACATGCTTAAATTCTCTTTGTGTTGTCAGTCTCTATGAATAGTAACAATAATGATTAACAAAAAAATAATAGCTAGCATTTATGTAGTATCTACTCTGTGCTAGGCACAGGGCTAAGTGATTGAAAAATGTTATTACATTTGACCCTCCCAACAATCCTGACAGGTTCTATTATTATGCCCATTTTGTAGTTGAGGCAAACAGAGGTTTAGCAACTGGCCCAAAGTCATAAGGTAAGTGAATATTTGAGGCTGAATCTGAACTCAGGACTCTCTGACTGGAAGTTCAACACTCTAACCACTGTTCCACCTCTCTGTCCCTGTGAATACCAAAAAACAAACAAACAAACAAACAAAAAACAATGATTTATATCTGGGCCATTTTCATCTATTAGCTTAGTTGTGTTGGATAATCAACTCTCAGGGCAATTGTACCCTTAGTTACTTAAGCCCTACAATTTCCCAAATCAGCAAAGTCAAATATTGTCATCACCATCTTGCATCTTGGCAGGAGGAGAGGGGAAGTAGTAACCTTTAATTTGAAATGTTTTTTACAATGGAAAGATTTTTTGAAATGTTACATAAAAAAAAATAATCAAACTACTTACAAACACACATTTATGAAAGAAATAAAAACTTTTTGATATATCTTCGCAGATTGGATTCATGATAAAAACGATGTATGTGTTTTGCTAGATATCTTCCCTCTTCTAAGCATATTTATATCTCATAGAGATGTATCTATCTCATATAAGGTTGTCTGTACAACTATGTGTTTCTTTTAGTCAAGAACATTCAGCAAGTTCCTCGGGGAGCCACGGAACAGCTCATGAATTGAAAGTCTCAATACAGGTACTGATATTATCCAGCTATGCAGCATGGGCTAGTCATCTTGTCCTGGTTTCTTCATCTGTGGAATGGACAATTTGTACTAAATCATCTCAAATATCTGTTTCAGATCTGGAAGTTCTGATTCTCTTGTGAATTGAGCAATGTTCTAGCTGCTAACAAGAATGGTAAAGTAAATATAAAAAGACACATGTTGCTCTAAAAAAAAAACAACTTACAGCCTAAATATGGGCTAATTAAGCCATGCACATAAGATAAACATGTTTATTTAAGCAAATAGAAATAGAACTAGGCAAAGTAAAAGAAAAAAGTATAACCCTAGAAATAGCAATAATAATAGTGACAGGTTCCTATAGCACTTAAAATTTATGAAGTGTTTTGGCCCAGTTTAGAACTATGCCTTCAATGGTACTAAAAGAGAGAGACAGAGACCGAGACAGAGAGAGATAGAGAGACAGAGAGAGATAGAGAGACAGAGAGGAGGAGGAGGAGGAGGAGGAGGAGGAGGAGAAGAAGAAGAAGAAGAAGAAGAAGAAGAAGAAGAAGAAAAGAAGAACAAGAAGAAGAAGAAGAAGAGAAGAAGGAAAGAAGAGAAGAAGAACAAGAAGAAGAAGACAAAAAGAAGAAGAAGAAAAAAAAGAAGAAGAAAGAAGAAGAAGGAGAAGAAGAAGAGGAGAAGAAGAAGGAGAAGAAGAAGAAGGAGAAGAAGAAGAAGAAGAAGAAGAAGAGGAGGAGGAGGCGGAGGAAAGAGGAGAGAAGAGGGAAAGAGGGAGGGAGAAAGAGGGAAGAGATGGAAAAGAAAAGGAAAGTAGAAGAAAGAAAAAAATGGAAAGAAAGGAGAAAAATTCTGTGCTAATGTAGCTAGGACCCTAGAAGGGTTAATAGCTAAAGACAAATGGAGCACTTTTCTACCTCTTGTTTTTCTTCTGGCCATTATGACCTAATATTTAATTTGTCATAGGCTGAGTATACCTCCTATTTTACTTACTTTATTTCATGTTCCTTGAATCTAGTAAGTTCAGTTCTGAATAATTCAAACAAGAAAGTCAACCCTTGCCTATATTACCTAACACATAGGCTGTAGTTACAAACTT
Source organism: Phascolarctos cinereus (assembly GCF_003287225.1). Classification (NCBI taxonomy): domain Eukaryota; kingdom Metazoa; phylum Chordata; class Mammalia; order Diprotodontia; family Phascolarctidae; genus Phascolarctos; species Phascolarctos cinereus. Next base: position 400,546,585 of record NW_027555625.1, on the reverse strand, counting down.
TGGATCTGAATGATACTGGGAAAGAGAGCAACTTGAGATGTCCTAATGCTGTCTGTTGGCCTCATTTCTACCCTCTGTGGACGTGGGATGTAAGGATAATATGGAAGGTGTCCTTCTTACATTACAAGTTGTTATTTTCAAGTCTGATCAATCATTTCCAACTCATTTCCTATTTCTTTTTAAAACAACAACAACAACAACAACAACAACAACAACAGTCTGCCAAGAATTCCAACAGCAGAGAGTAAAATACTTTGGGCAGCTGACAGGCAATTCAATTTCCTGGCAGATTTTTAGATAATCAGACACCCAGGAGAAACTTGTAAATTTGTTTTATTCATGGTCAATTTGCTATGGCACATTTTTCTCTACCAGCTCTACTCAACTTTTTACTCAACAGGAAAGTGTAGCATCATTATGTAGCAGCACAACTGGCTTAGGTGGTTAAACACCCACAGATCATCACTTCTACAAACAACCCTCCTCCTGCTTCCTCGAATAATTTGAGCCCAGGATTCGTTCATCCATTAAGAAGCTTGTGCCAGACTCATGGGGCCATATACTCAAGGGGAAGAAGAAAAAAAAGGGAAAAAAAAGAAACCCCCACACAAGATAATCCTTCTGATCCTCTGAAGCCCTCTGTGGTTATGGGCTCACTGAGCCAATTATTAACAAGGAGGCATTGCTTTGGAGATGCTTGATTAAGTGACCAATTGAACCAAGGGTCAAATGGAGTTAGGGAGCTCAGGCAGAACCAAATATAAGTACTGTGTTAAACAGACTCGATATGTACTGTGGGTAATAGTTGCAGGGTGAGGATGAACATATTTACTGAAAAGGATACTTAACAACTACTCATGCTTTGTTAACAAAGCAGAAAAAAAGCGACAGTCCGAGTATATGTTGGATGACATAGACTAAAAACATAAAGGCAGAAAAGCTTCTGTGATTTTACCTAGGCTAGCTCTACTGTTTTTACATTAGACTATCCCTAAATTGTCCCTGAGAGAAAAAAATTTTATTTTCGATGACCTCCAGAAATGAAGCTATATCTCACAATAACTCATTAAGTTTTTATTTAAAAAATAGTAAGAGATTTCATCTATATTTGTTGATCTTTTTTTTCCCCTGCGATCTAAACTTTTTTTTTTCTTCTGTGTGTAACATTCTTTCCAGAGGCCACATGCCACATGTGCTTAATGGGGACCCAGATCAGCTGGGCATTACCTACAATGTGTTTCCTCCTACATTTTAAAAAATCAATAATTATTCAAGGCTTAGTCTTCTGTCTTCCAAAATAGATGATCCCAGTAGCTGAAAGATAGCTAATTTATGCCAGAGATTTCACTTATACTCAATGAGCCAAATGTTAGGATTATCCATTAATACTATTAGTCCTACCTTTTCAAATACTTTCCCCCCTTTCTCCCTTTCTTCTTTTTAACCTTTTCTTCTTTTTGTCTACTTCATTTCCCTCCTTTTTTCCCCCTCCCTTCAGCCCTGTTATACCTTCATTCATCTAGTGACACCCATGGTCTTTCTGGTGTCCTTCTGTTAAACAAATTAATCTCTATTACCTGTATCTCAATTACTCTCAGTTTCAGTAGTTCTTGCTTTGTAAATTCTTTATTTCTCCATTTTATCTCATTCTTGTAAACTTACTGTCATCTTTTGTGTGCAAAAATCTACCTGTTTACTAAAATTATTCAGAATCATAGTTATAAGGCATGAAACACACAGACCCACCCCTAACTCCTCACCTGAGCACCAAGATTTGCATAGAGATTAACTCATATAGCAGAAGAAGACATGCTATTAAGTATAAGGACGCCCAAACTATGACATTAATGACCATAGACAGATTTAATTCATTAATTCATTCCTTCATTTATTTTGTTATTTATTTGTTTATTCGTTCATCTATCTATCACCTAGTTATGCTTTTATTTACTTTACATGAATCAAAATGAAAAGTTATCATACTGAAGCCAAGCTCACAATTGTGAGCCAAAGAGGTCAGCCCAGGGTAATAAGTGAGGAAGGTCCTGAGCTTACAGAGCAAAGAAACCTTTATATTTCTACAGACATGGAGAAGACTGTCTTCTAGATGGGAATTGGTAAGTACTTACAACTCCAAAATAAATATACAGAACTGCTGAAAACCAGTAAACAGAATCTAGATATAAATATAACGACCTCATCTTTTATGTCGCTTAAATAATTAAACTGCTTCTTATTGAATAATGAAGTTATTTAAGGAGAGACATCAGAAAAGCAGCCAGCCAGCAGATCTAACTGTTTTTGCCTCGAGTGACATGTTCACAGCAGTGGGTTATACTATTCCTTCGTAAAACTTGTTCTGTCGTTTTCACAGTGCTGTTATTTTGGACTGATAGTAACTCGACAGAGGGGGGAAAATACCTATCTACTGTATCTGCAAGCTCCAGATGACAATGAGGGTTGAGTGATTCATGAGACCAGGGGAAGCCCTCCAGCAAGTTAAGGCAGGTCCTGTCTGCTGAAAGGGAAACAAATTCCATCCCTTCCCCCCAAAATGACTAGAAAACCCAGAATATGGTACCATCAACGCACTGGGGCAGGAGTTGGCCTTGTCTGGCCTTTAAAATATGTCTTATAAAGTTCAGCAGTAGCTACCACTAAATTAAGAACATGCCCTAATAATCAACTTTTCAGGCATCTTGAGAACTTACAGGAGAGTTCATGCGTGCTTGTTACTGAGTCAACACAGTCTTAAAGGCAGCTTCTGACAAATGACAAGGTAACTAGTTCATCAGTCATTCCAAGATGCTTTTAAAAATATATAAACCATACCATAATTGTATCTGCCATCTTCAAAAGAAGCGACAAATGCCATGCAAGGATTCCTTTTTCAGGTAGACATGCGTTTTTCCAAGGGGAGACTAGGGTTTCCTAGGAAGAGGGAGAAAAGTACTCTAATCTAAAGGAATGAGATTAAGCACTGTAATACCCTTCATAATACTAATGGCACAAATAACAGAATTAGACTTTAAAGAATCTCGTTTGAAAAGAGCATTCATTGAGTGAGGGCTATATGTATGGCAAAGAGATATTGGAATGCTGGTACAATATAGACACATATTAATTACACAGGAATCTATTTCCAATGCATTTTGTTCTCTTTAACCCTTTTTTGGCATTACCTACACTGTCCATAACAAAGGAGTAGGAAGTAAAAAAAAAATTAGGAAGCAGAATTCCTTAATTAGATACCAGTTGGGTTGTTTGTGAGACATATTGTTTCAGTACAACAGACCTTCCCAACAGATGACCGAGAACAGTCTCCAAGTAAGGGATAGAGAACAGAAGGGAAAGGTATAAGCATTTATGTAGCTCATGTTACACACCAGGTACTGGGCTAAACTTTACAAATTTTATCTCATTGGAGATAAATGGCTCTACAAATACGAATAAGCTGCATAAATGTTATATTATTAACATTGTTATACTTATTATCAACAATAAATGATTGAGGGCTATTATTGTATTTGAGAATATTTGATATTGATTATTATGGATTAATAATAAATTAATATTTACTAATAATATTTATAAATATAGTAAGCTTTACAAATATGACATTTGATCCCCACAACAACCTTGGGAGGTAGGAGCCTCTACAAAGTATAATTCCTGCATGTATTTAAGAAAACTCCCTGGTGTTACTTGTTAAGTTCCCATTTTTAGAGTTTACCGAATATACATAAAAAGAAAGGCAGTGTGTTTTAATTTTTATAATTTAATGCCAACATTGTTACATTTGACTTGAGACTTGTTGCCTCTTCATATTGGCTACAACTTTCAGAAAAAAAAAAGCACAAGTGAATTTATTGATATGTTTACCGACAGTGATTTAAAAACCACAGTCCTAATTCCAAATATGCTTTCCCAGTTTATAAAATCACATCAGGCATGGAGTAATTAAGATTTGATATACACGTATATAAGAGGGAAAAGGTGAAGGGAACAAGCATTTATTAACTGCCTACTATGTGTCAGGCACTGGGATAAGTGCTTGCAAATATTATCTCATTTGATCCTCACTATGACCCTAGGAGGTAGGTGCTATTATTATCCCCATTTTGTAATTATGAAAACTGAAGTAGACAGAGGTTAAGTGTTTTGCCTAGGGTCACATAGCTAGTAATTATCTGAAGCCATAATTGAACTCAGGTCTTTCTGACTCCTTGCCCAGAACTCTTTGTACTGTACCACCCAGCTGTTTCTAAGATTATATTCTCAAATAAGTGTGAAATTCCACTTCTCTAATTTGTCTAATCATTTAGCCTCACTGTACATATTCATCCTGGACAAGGTCATTTTATTTCCTTGACATGGAAGTCCACATCCTACAACCTGGTCTGCCCTGTGAACACTGAGAACCCTTCCTGCCATGGAAAGGGATAGGAATCTGTGATTTCATTAAGTATAAGTAACTCCCAACTATGGATATATCTTTTACCCATGTATGTCAGCACCTCCTCTACAATTTAAAGAGTTGCCTGCAGAATTGAGAGATTAAATAACTAGACTAGAGTTCTACAGTCAGTTTGTGTCAGTGGTAGTATTTGAAACCAGGTCTTCTTGCCTTTGAGGATAGCTCTCTACTTTGACCCATACTACCTCTTCTAATGTTCTGGATGTCTGGTACAAATTATAAAATAGCAAGCAAAATGTATTCACGTTCATCAGACCCTAAGAAAAGAATCAACTGTCCCTATGAGGAAAAAAAAAACAGGGTTTGTCTCAGATCCGATTAAATTACTGCTTGGCATTTAGGTAGTACACATACAGAACTGTGCCCTCTGCCCCCACGGGAAAAAAAAAATCACCTCCCCATACCTAGTTTTGTTCATTGAAATTTAATTTTTAAATAACAATTAAATTTAAAAATAAAAACCCATACATTTAGATTCAATAATGTTATGTAGAGCTTTTAGTACCTTAGAAACAATGTTACATAAATAGGAGTTGTATTGAGGGCAGGAGGAGGAAGGACAGACAGTTAATGGGACAACAGGGTTGTCTTGAAGATGGATGCAGCAGAAGAGTGGAAAGTCTGAGGCTAAGAATGGATGGTTTGGGAAATCAAAGAATGAGAATTCCATTTGAATTAGTACTGGACTGTGTTTAATGTAATGTTGAGCTAGCTCTAGGGAAAGGGGTGTCCAAGGAGGGTGATGTACTTTGGTACTCAAAGCCAAACTGGGATGAGAGTATTGTCTGCACATTGGTATAGGGGATGTGGTAATGCTTGGTGATGGGGGTGGGCGGGAGAAAGAATAACATAGAGTAAAGGGGGTATGTAGAACTTGGGTAGTGTCTCAGGCCAGAAGCCTTAAAAGGGGAGAAGCAAGGAAGATAAGTATAGGGCAAAACAATTAGAGAGGTTCTGGAAAAGCTCCACCCCTCCCTCTCTTCCTTTTGGTTAAAGGTAGCAGAGGGTGGAAATTGGAGACTTTCTCCCAGATCCTTCAACATTTAAAGAGAGTACCTAGGGCATTCATCTCATGATTTCTCACTCTGGTGTTAAGAACAGTGCCTGGCACACAGTAAGGGCTTAATACATTTTTATTGACTTTGACTCTGACCCCCCCCAGAAATCATGGTGATTAAAAGGAGGAGCCCAAGAAAAAGTATTGATCTGAGTGGATTGAAAAATGGAGACAAATCCTTTCAGAACCTCTAAGTCAGCAGAGGTGTGGTGGATGTACTTTAGGAAAGTTCACAGTGAAAGGGGAATCTGACCAGAGCAGAGGTCAAGGAGCACTAGAATGAACTCTGGCAAGTAAGTTCATCATAATGCTACAGCATAGTTTCATAACACTAAGGCTGAGATTTGATTGTAAATCATAAATGACTTTATTGTGAAATATAGGGGAAACTTTAAACAGGGTATGACATGTAACTTGAAGTTAATTCACATAAAAAACTGAGTCTCTTTGTATCTTTTTTTAGTACCAAGTTTGTACTAAAAACTTTTCTAGGTAACGACTCATTTGGTACTTAATAAATGTTTACTGAATTGAATTAAAGTATTGCCAGCAACTAACATTTAATGAGCAACTACTACATGTAACGTTCTAGCATTGTAGAGTTAATTCCCAACAGAGTTCTCTATACCCACTGGGCGTTCTATAGATGTTTTTGACTGATTAACTCATCCAGAAAATATTTGTAAAGCTGTAGTCCTCATATTCATATTTCTAAAACAATCTAAGATAAAAAAATTTGCATAATAAAATCAAATCTAGGGATTCTTATTCATGAAACCTTATGCATAATATGGGGGATGAATAATATGTGCTTTGAAAGGAAAAAAAATATTATGTGCTACATAATTGTCCTCCCCGTGAAATCTAGACTTTTTTTCCCCCTCTGTCTTTTGGAATCATTCAAGCAAAGGACTATTAACAGCCTGATGATCTTGCAAAACATGTTTACCTGAGAAAAATTGCTGGGCAATATGGAAACTGCAGGAGTGGATTAGGCTGCCCACTCAATCTCTCTAGGTTGCCTTCAATTTAAGATTTGATGAAGCTGAGCTGGAATACATGACCCCCACACCTGTTTCTATGTAAAAATTAGTTTTCAAAAAGACTATGCGCATCTTTTCCCCAGTTTCCTATTAATAACATGATTTCACTGTGAATTTGGGAAGTTCTGCTGCTCGTGACCTCCCACAGGTCATTTGTAACTACATCTCCTATGAGTTATGAGCCTTTGCCATCCATGGAATAACGTTGATCTGCTGACAGTAATGAGACAAATATGTATTAGCTTCATGCCTCAGAAACTGTAATGCCCCTAGTGAATCCTTGACATTTACTGTGTGCAATTTCCCCTGGTGTAAAATGCAGTTTGAAAAAACAACTGGAACTCATGAACATGCTGGCAATGGTTATGCCAGCCGAACACTGACTCATGTGAATAATGCTGCAGCATAGTCTTCAAGCTTTGATTACTGTGAGCAAACAAAGTGTCTACACAAGTGACAGATGCTTAGCATTGTTACCTGGCGTCAGCAGTTACAAATTTCCTACTGTCCTGTTAGAAAGTGGACTCACAATGAATCTCCTATCTCTAATTTCTAGATTGAGGAACGTATCCAAAAATAGCTCTGCTTTCTCTTCTCCTCCCTCCTTCCTCTGCCCCAAATCCACTGACACAGTTCTAATTTTAGGATGATATTTGTTTCAATAAAATCTGCTATTACAGAGATCTATAATTTAAGTATGCAGAAGAAGATAGTTACAAAGGCCTTGTCAAAGAATTAAACAGTGTTAGAGGTGTGACACTCCTCACATACTTTGCTTAATAGACAAGTAACGAACATATAGTTATTTAATTGTATATTTATTAAGGAATATAGTTTCTACTGATAAAACCAGGTCTCTTGATCCCCAGTTTCTTCTACTACATGGTACTTCATAGCATTGTTTTAATTAATGTTTTTAAAATGCTACATCTAATAAGGTTTATACTGTAACATTATTTTAAAATTTTACTGTATTATAAACTTCAGAGAAAATTGTGATATAAAAAATAATCATTCCCATTTCTTTAGCACTTCATGGTTTATAAAGCACTTTCTTCCCAACAACCCCATGCATATTGCATAGTATTATTATATCATCTTGATTACCCCAGTGATCATTAGTATGAGGTATGGAATAAAACAGAAGATAAATAATGACAGCCAAAAGTGGTTTCAGCTTTCATGGAAGATTTAGCATAGATTTCAATTCAGCAAGGGATCTCCTATTTAGGTGATTTTATCAGATCTGGAAACATTGAGGAGTCTCCTAAATGAGATTCATATTCACACAAAGGAGTTTGGTCTGCCTGAACCACCCCCCCACCCCCACCCCCCCCCCACACACGGTGCCTATTGCCTAGATGACGATGTGTCATTGTATGGACCTTTAAAGCTCATCCATCAGTCTATATCTTGTACAGACACTGATAATGGAGAATGAGTTGCACCCAGAACCTAACAGGAAGAGATGAGCATGCCAGATTGCTTCTGGACAATTTAACATTTCTTTTAATGACCTCATTTCTTACTGAAACAAAGACTCATCGTTTGAATATCAATATATTACATGTAGCAAATTCAGAATCCCACAGAAAGTAATGGAGGAGATGATGACCATGATTAAGCTTCAACATATGAATCGCAAATGAAGATTTATGAAGAAAAAGCAAAAAAAAGCAATGTTTGTCAAAAAAGATAGTGAGATAGATATATGGCAAAAATGAGGAACCACAAACAGATAGCCTGTGTGTTCCACAGCTATCTTTGCAAAGCCATGATAAATTGAAGAAGGTCACCAGTATATTTGGAGGGAAACCCTGTGGTAAATTTATGGGAAATTGTGGGCAAAAATAATGAAGAACGGGCATGCATGGATAAGTTGTCATCTACACTATATGAAGGAACATCTGTATGGATGAAATCACTGATCCATTTGAACATCTGAATTTGTTAATTGGTAATGTCCTGACATAGGATTTGAATCCAGGTATCCTGACTTCAAGTACAGTATTTTTCCCATGAGGCCACAGTACTTATGGCCATAATGGCTTTCCATGATGTCATGCTGCCTTATGATATTTCTATTGTGCTTTCAAAAAATTCTCTTCTGTGTGTTTGCAAAATATTCTTATTACACAAGGAAATTGAGGGTTCCTGTAGGAGAGTAGCAGGAGAGAAGGTTGGAATGCTTAGCTGTGAATAGATTATAAATGACTTCACGTGTCTGGTTAATGAGTTTGGACCTTGAGCTTTTATGATGGATTTTCACTATTAATCAATGGGCAACCACTATAGGTTTCTGAACAGAAGGGTAATAGAACCATATCAGATATTTTCTAAAGGTGATTTCAAACTTGTGGCGGCAGCTTTTATTTTTAAAACTGAGTACTTCTATCACTACGGCTTTAGGGATTTTGCTGTTCATAATGGCTTTCATGCTCTGCATCATTGGAGGGAGTATTTACCTTAATGAGAGTACAGGTCCACTCAAATGCTGGCTTATGTCCCCTATTTAGTATGAAGCAAAAGAGAGAGGCTCTCATATCACATTACCTCTCTAGGTTACCATTTTCTTACCTGTAACATGAAGAACTCGGAGCAGATCTTCTCTAAAGTTCTTTGCAGCTCTAATATTTTTGATTTTATTATGAAACAAATGTTCTTTGGAAAATTCATCTGACAGTGCTTTGCCTGATGAAGAGACTGGAGGCATGAAGACCGTCATAGTGTACTAAAATAACTAATGTGTCTTGATGGGGAGAGAAAGGGGAAGTTAGATTTACTCTTTACTTTTGAATAGTGTTAAGACCAGGTGCATTTTATTATTTTGGATAAATTGTTAATGACATATTTTGTTTTTATATCACTGTATTTCTCAATGTATCTTTCCCCATTTCCCTTCCAGAGAACCATTCCCTATCACAAAGAATTCAAGAAAAAAAAATTAAAAAAATAAAACTTTATAAAAATTAACCAATAAATCCCCAAAGTCTTATATTTTCTCAGTGTTCCATACTCATACTCTCCCAACTCTGTAAAGGAGCAGGAAATGAATAAGCATTTATTGAGTACTTGCTATGTGCTAAGGATGTTACAATGACTATCTCGTTTGCTCCTCACAAAATCCCTGGGAGGTAGGTGTTATTATTAAGCTCATTTTATGGTGATGAAACCGAGCAATACAGAGGTTATGTGACTTGCCTAGGGTAATATGACTAGTAAGTATCTGAGGCCAATTTTGACCTCTGGTCTTCCTGACTCTAGTCTCAGAATTCTACCCACTGTACCAGCTACCTGCCTCTAGTTCCCTCTGAAATCAACCTTGTTCATTATAATTTTTCAGGACTCATTTGTGTTGTTATTATTGTGATTTAAATTGTTATAATAATTGCATTGCTTTGTGGATCTGTTTATATCTTATAATTCTTCTCATGATTGTCTGTATCCATCTAATCAATTACATATAATTTAAAAATTCAAGTTAATGTAACCTAGGATCAATATTTATTTGTATGTATGTGTACATGTATGCCTTTGTTTAGGTGTGAGTTTGAACATAAATGGGTAATTGTTATGTGTAGAAGACCATATATGTATGTGGGTAAAGTTCACAAATTGAGAATCCTCATTGTAGTCATACTGGGAGGGGCTCTTATGATAGTTGAATTACAATTCTTTCATGAAATAATTTTTAAACAATGAGGTATTTCTTTTGGAAAAGATATCTTCTGTTGAATTTTATTTGTGAAAGCAAAGTTCCATTTCTATAGGGAATGAATGGGGTTAGTCCTATGATTTCATTATTATAGGGAACTTCCAGATAGGGAAATTCTCTCTACCAAAAACTAGCTAATATTAGCTAAGATTTATATAATACTTTAAGATTTACAAAGTACTTACCTATATTATCTCATTTGACTGACAAGGATACTGGGAAGAAGGTGATATTGTTCACATTTTACAGATGAGTAAACTGATGTTAGGGGATTAAGGAACTTGCCTAAAGTCACATAGAGCTAGTGTCTGCAGTGGGATTTGAACTTAGCTCTTTCTGACTTTACATCTATCCAGTACATCATAATGCTTCTTTCTCTTCACCTTATAGTCTTTTTTTTTCTTTTTTTTTTAGGAAAAAAATGGTTTTGTACATGGGGTATAACATTATAAACACCTTATAGTCTTAAAGGCAGTATTTCCTCTACTGATAATAGTGAAAGCCAGCATTTTATACAAAACTTTAAGGTTTATGAAGTTAGCATATTATCTCATTTGACTGTCACGATGACCCTGTGAGGTCAGTACTATTACTACGCTCATTTTATAGGCAAAAAAATTAAGGCTGGGAAGGTCACTAAAGCTAATAAGTGTCTGAGATGGAATCTGGCCTTTAGTCTTTCTAATTCCAAGATCTATTCACTACTTCATGGTGCTGCAGTTCTCTTCAGTAAATACTCTAAAATAGCAGTGTTTCATTGACCTGGGTTCAAGATCCACTTCTGACCATATTGGTTTTGTGACTCTGGCTAAGTCACTGAACCTCTCTGAGACTTACCAGGCAACTAAGACTTCCATTTCTATACATTTGTAAAACTAACTCATCTTTCTCACAGACATTACAATAATAATGGTTGGTATTTAAGAGCCTGTTACATACATTATCTGTTCTGGGCTTCAACACAATGCTTTAAGATAGATTACTCAGGGCTTATTATCTCTTCAGTTTTCAAAGGAACCCAGGGGGAACCCGGAGATAATGTGTGACAGGCTCAAGTCACTCTGCTAGCAAGTATTAAAAGCAGGATTCAAACCTAGGTCTTTGGGACTCAAAGTCCCTAATTGTTTCCATTACATTTAGTTGCCTATTAAATTCCCAATGTACCTTCATTCCTTTCCAGAATGTACTCTCTTTACCACGCCACAGTAACTCCTTCATCCTTAAAACGCACTACACCTCTGGACTTCTCAAATTGGAAGTACCCACAACCCCTGTGGCCTCTCCCTTTAACTGGCTGGCTCCTTCCAAAAATTCCATTTTAAGGAGTGCTCCCAAAGAAGTCATGTCTTCCCTCCTTTCCAGGCTGAGTTCCTGATTCCTTGGACTTTCTCTGTCATGCTTTGCACTGGGTACCTTCATGTTGCCTCTTTTCAGTTTCCTTTCATGTGTCTTTTTCTATTAGTATGTAACTTCTTTGAGAACAGAGACTCTTTCATCTCTCTTGTATTTATATTCCTAGCACTTAGCATCGTGCCTGGTACATACTAAATGTTCAAATAAACATTTTTGATTTGACATGACTTGATATACAGACATGTATTACAGTAAGTGACAAAAGTCATTATACAGATGAAGAAAACAGTATCATGGTGTGTTCTATTATGTCTATACTAAAATATATATCACTTTTCCCCCTTTGTTTTAATAAAAATTGTCAGTCCTGAAGGCAACAGTGCACATATATTTATATACAAATATGCGTGTGTTTTCCAGGTATTTCTTAGCAATTATGTACATCAATTTTGATAATTACTATTTGTGTATTCTGAGATTGTTTTAATCCTCAACAACCTACCTACTGTCGAATTTGGCCATTACACTTTAATAAACATGGCATTTAATGTTATTTTCTAGAAAGTTTAATTTAGCAAAATTTCTAATATTACATTACAAAATACTAATCATAATGGTCGTATCATCTCATAGAAGTAGGAGTTCACTCAAAAAAGGAAGCACACAAAGAATAAAATAAACTGATAAAGATATCTAAGCATACAGTTTTCACCAAGGGAAGATATAACCAGTTGACCTGTGTCTTACCATGCCCTAATCTTTTATGCCTTTCAGTGATAAGCTTTGAAATTTTACCACAAATCAAGTTACTTCTTAACTTAGATGGCATTAACACTGCTGTCATATTTGTTGTCTGTCCCAGGGCATACTCATTCGGCAGACATTCTTTTAAATCACAATTACGTGTTTAGTAGTCTTGTTTTCTAATTAGGTTCTAGGGTCCTGGAAAGCCTCATGAGCTATTTTTCTCACATAGAATCACAGAATCATAGATTGAGAGCTGGAGGAATCTCAGCTGCTATCTAATTCTACCCCTTCATTTTATATATGAAATATCTTTGCATCCCTCATAGTGCATGCAATGTAAGGCAATTAACAAATATACACTGTTTGGCTGAACTGAAGATGAGGGAATCCAGTTAAATGAAGACGTAAAATTTTAGGCTTAAATACAAATGACTATTATGAGAGCAGATGAGATTTGTGGAAAAGACTCCACTAGAAAGAGGGAGCAATTGTCATAAAGCACATTGAAAAAGAATTTGGAGGGGGGGGGAGGCAAATTTAATCCAATAACATTCATTATTCATTATGTACCAAAAACTAATGAAGATGATGATGATGATGATGATGATTTCAATGAGACCTGTAATTTCAATGGTACAGGTAGCTCTCTTTGAGGAAACTCCCTTTACCAAAGCAGGATAGCACCTTCTATACAACTTAATGACTTAAACCATCACCTAACAGGGAGTCAGTCACATAGTCAATATGCAACAGAAGCAATCTGTTTTCCTTTCTCTGAAATTGACTTTCTGTACACTATATGATGCTGAGTCTACAAAGTCAAAACTGAAATGGTCCCCGATGAGAAGAAGCTTACATTCTGCTAGAAACTGGTGAGAGAGATCCTGTGAAAAACTGCAAAATCACAAAACTTTAGAATCTCCAAATAGGAAATGACCTCAGAGGACATTTAATACAAGCAGTATCTGAACACAAACCCCTTCTACATCCCTGAGAAACCATTGAACTGAATAACTTTCTAGCATACTTTAGACTCCTACAAGGTTGGAAAAAAGGATTGATACAGAGCCCAAAGGAAGGACAAATGTGTGCAGGTGATAAAAATGTAGCAAATTATTCTCATTTCAATAATTCTTTAATCATCATTTTTTTTATTAAAACAGCCACAAATGTTGTTATATGAATTCCAATATCGTCTATTAACTACGACCTTCAAAGTGCCTGGTATATTAGTGACCATATGTACTCATTTCCCCCACTTCCCTCTCGAAACTACCTAAGCTTTGTCCATCACCATCAAGCTTTCATATCCTGAATGTGTTTTTCTAAGTATACTAAAATATATTAAAAAAAAGAATTATTCTAACAACCTTCTACATTAAAGGACTAGTTAGCTAAAAACAACAGTAATCATAAAACACTGACTAACCTGGTCTCTAAGGGCCCTGTTGCTTTAGAAATTTGTCAAGGACAAGCCTATCCATCATTGAATTTTTGTTTTAAACATAAACAAAGTCTCTTTTTTTGAGTGGCAATTCTGAAACATAATTGGGAAGAGACAGAATAAGACAATATTTTACAAATTACTCGAATTGGTTGTGCAACGTGATCTCGGTTTAAGTGGAAAAAAAGCTGCTAACTTAAGGGGTGGAAAAGCTTACATTAAGCCCCAAAGATTAGCTTGCTATTAGAGTATTCCAAAGGTCAAATTACATTTAATAACCTTTCTAATTTTATGAGGTATAAATATGATGGGAGTAGAGTCATGACATCATTTAGCCCCAGAATTGAGGGAGTTTCTTTGTCATGTAGATAATGGAGCTGTGGATGGTAATAGCAAGAGACCTATAAAACAGGGCAACAGGTTAGCTCCTTTAGGATCATAGGATTTCTCCTAGTGTGACATAAAAAGGATTATTATATTGGCTTTTGGAAGTGTCCTGACATTTCCATTAAAATCATGATTTTGACAGGTTTATACATTCAGTCCCTTTCATTTGCATGAGGTTGAAACTTGACATTAGAAATGCTCAGACCAAATACATCTCAACAGTCTCACATACTTGCATATTGATGTACGCCTGCAGACTAATATGCAATACCAACCAAAAAGCAGACAGTACAATGTGTGTGTGTGTCTGTGTGTGTGTGTGTATTTCTCCCAGAGTTTTTAATAAATTGCTTAATACATTATTAAGTTTCCTATTAGACCTAAAAAGAGGGTAAACCACATCAGATATGGGAACAGAGTACTTGGTAAGTTGGCAGCAGTATGGTCCTAAACCAAGTGTTATATTCACATTAGAGTTACCAGAGTGTATTTTGCTTGACTTCCCAGGGTAAGTACACTGTGCCATGGGCTTTTAGTGCAACCAGCCTTGATTTGGCATTGACATTTATATCATTTTAATGCATTGTTAAAAACTATAATACGTACCTGTCAACACATTTTATTTGGGCTTTCATTTTCTAGTGCTTTACATAGGCTCACAACTTTATTTAAATCCTTCTACTTGTTTTCCCTTTAAAAGCTTTTGCATAATACCTTCTTTATCACCACTTCTAATGTCAAAATGAGATAATTTTCAAGTAAGACTAGGTTTATGGCATTTTTTAAAAGTTGGTTTCACTCTGTCCAATGGATAGATTTAAAACATGGGGATAGCAAAATGTCAAGATATTTTATCCAAAAAAAAAAATCCAGACCTTTAAAAATGAATAGATGATGGATACTTCACATCCAGTAGGCACATCTACAATCCTGATATGTTCTTCTACTGTGCTTAAAGCTCTTTGTAGTCTTTACAAAATGACTGTTTTATAGTATTTAAAAAAAAAATGGATCTCTGATTTCATTATTACATGAGACTTTGAGTCCCTTGTAAAATAGGAATCCTCTTTTGCTCTTCTTGGGCACTGAAAGGATTAGTTACTAGCCCAAAGTCAAGAAGCTAATATGTGTCAGAAGGCAAGGCTTGGGCCTGAGTTTTTCTAACTCTGTGCCCAGCTCTCTCTCTCTATGTCTGCTCCCCATACCTGGAATTCTTTTGCTCCTCATCACTTAATCGCTTCCATGGTTTTTGTCACATCTTAGCTAAAATCCTGCTTTCTCCAAGAAGCTCCTCTCAGGCCTCCTTAATCTTAGTGCCTTCCTTCTGTTGAGCATCACCATTTTATCCTGTGCTGTGTATAATTTGCATGTTGTCTTCCCATTAGATTATGAGCTCCTGGAGAGCAAGAACTATCTTTTCTCACACTTTGTGTCTTCAGTACTTAACACTGTTCTTGGTAAATAGTGAGCACTTAATAAATTCTTATTGACTTGACGTGGCTATTCCATGCTACCTCTTGAATCACATATCTTAAAGCTACATCACAGACAGGAACCTCTTTTGGCCTTTATTGGTACAATGTAGTGGAAAGATTAATGGATTTAAAGTAAGAGGACCTAGCTTCAAATTCTAATTCCACTATTTACTTGTTTGAGTAATTTTGTTAAACTTCATGGAGTTCAATTTCCTTACCTGTAATATGAAAATAGATCACCAAGGTCCCTTTCTTCTCTAAAATCCTATGATTTTGTGAATTCAGCCTTTGTCTTAGGCAATCCATGTTTGCTCTTTGATAAATACATAAGTTTGAAATACAATTTGATTTCAACTCAATAAGAATGTATTGAGCACACATTACATGCCAGGCACAGAGCCTGACACGATAACTGAAATGATGCAGTTCTGGTCCTCAGAAAGCATATATCTTACTTTGGGGATACAAATGTACACAGCTCATGCACAATAATTCATTGTTTATGGATGTGGGAATTAGCCTAACCATTCTGAAAAGTGATTTGGAATTATTTAAATTAGAGAATAATAGGTTCAGACTTTTTTATCTAGAGGTTACACTGATAAGCACGTAATCTGAGGGGCCCACTGACAAAACAAAAAAGGTTTTTATATATGGTAATATTTATAGCAGTTCTCTGACCAATGGGGGATGGGTATCAAATGGAGGCAGATCAATGCAAGGGAATACTACTGTGCCATAAGAAACAATGAATTTGATGAATAAAGAGAAGCATTAAAAAATTTGCAAAACTTGATGTAAAATTAAAAAAACAAACCAAGAAACTAATATATATATAAACTACTATCATTTATATGGAAAGAAAAACATTAACAAAACAATTGAAAATGAATATTGTGAACATGCATGGCCCCAAAGAAGTGATAATAGAAGAAACCTTCCCCCTTTCCTTTCAGAGGCCAGTGTTGTTTCATATATCATCAGATTTTGTTTTCTCTGTGGATCCTCCCTCTTCCACCTTTTTACTTTCTTTCAAACATTCTACGTGATAATGAAGGTTCTGTGGGAGGCAGGTTTGAGAGGAATACAAGAGAAAATATAAAGGCAGAGCCAAGATGGTGGATTAGAAGCATCAGCCTAAAATTCCCCTGAAAACATTAAAATAAAGCCTCAAGTGAAATTTTAGAGTGACAGAGCCAGCAAAAGGTCACGGTGATACGTTTTGCTAGCCTTAAACGACTTAGGAGGTTGGCAGAAGATGTTTGTGAGACCAAGGTGGGTGCCAGCCCAGAGCACATGAGGTAGCATCACCAGCAGTGGTCCTTAGAGGTGGTACTGACAAAGGTAGCAGTAGAAGCAACTTCAAGAGTTCTCAGCTGAGACTTTAATGGGGTTGGACAACTGGTCAGAAAGAGATTATAGGGAGCCCTTGGCTGGTGCTTGGAGCCTTGTGCTGATTGGCAAACTCTGTTACCCATATTCAGTTCTGGGTCACAATACCAGGGCAGAAAAAAAGCATGAGCAGCTCATGGCTGCGTGTAGCAGGGTCCATCCTGTATAAAGAGCAGAGGACAGCCCCAGAGAGCAATGACCACCCCATATCATACCACCTTAGAAGCATCAAAAACCTTCAGACCCCCAGAACTATCTCCTAAAACAACAGCACAGTAAAATCTAAAGCTTGAGACAGTGCCTCCCCCTCCCCAGGCAAGCAGAGTCCAACTTTAACATAAAAGTTCAAAGTCAAGAGATAGGCTGAAAAAACGAGCAAATAACAAAAAAAGAACTTGGGCATAAAAAAGCTAATACAATATCAGGGAAGACTAAGACACAGACTCAGAAGAAGACAACGTGAAAACAGCTACAACCCATCTCAAAGAAAAATGCTAATTGGACACAAGCCCTACAAAAATTCCTAGAAGAGTTTAAAAAAAAACCAGATAAGAATGCTAAAGGAAAAATACAGAAAGTAAATGAGAGCAATTCAAGAAAATTATGAAAAGAGAATAAATGGTTTGGTAAAAGAGGCACAAAAATTCACTAAAGAAAAGAACTCCTTAAAAAGCAGAAATGGCCAATTGAAAAGAGTTGCAAAAGCTACTGAAGAAATTAATTCCTTAAAAATTAGAATTGGACAATTAGAAGCTAATGACTCTATGAGACATCAAGAAACAATAAAACAAGGGCAAAAGAATTTTTAAAAACAGAAGAAAATATGAAATATCCCATCAGAAAACAGATTAAGGAGAGATAATTTAGGAATAGTTATACTATCTGAAAGTCATGATCAAAAAGAGACTCTAGACATATTTCAAGAAATTATAAAGAAAAACAGAAATTAAAAGAATTCATCAATTGCCTTTTGAAAAAAAAAGTTCACAAAATGAAAACTTTCAGGAATATTAAAACCAAATTCCAGAGCTCTCAAGTCAAGCAGAAAATATTGCAACCAGCCAGAAAGAAATAATTCAAATATTGTGGAGTCAGAGTCGGAATCATACAAGATTTAGCAGCTTAAAGGAGCTTAAATGTTTAAGGAATATAGGACTTGGAATATATTCTAGAAGGCAAATATGGATTACAAGCAAGAACAATCTACCCTGCAATACTAAGCATAATCCTTCAGGGGAAACAAAGGATAGTTAATGAAATAGAGGACTCACAAGCATTCCTGTTAATTTTATTTTTTAAAAAAACATAGCTTAATAGAAAATTTGACATTCAAATACAAGATTCAAGAGAAGCATTAAAAGGTAAAACTAGAAGTGAAATCCTAAACGACTCAGTAAAGTTAAATTGTTTACATTTTTTATGAGAAGGTAATACATCTAATTCCTAAGAGATTTACCATTATTAGGACAGTCAGAAGCAGTCTGTACAGACAGAGGGTGTGGACATGAGTTGATTATATTGGGACAATCACCAAAAAAAATAAGAGGTGAGAAAAAAGTATGCACTAAGAAAGGAGGAAAGGGAGAAATAGAATGGGGAAAACTATCTCAAATAGAAAGAGTGGAAGGAAGAGCTTTTACAATAGAGAGGGAAATTGGAGGGAGTGACAAGCAGTGTTTGAACCTCAGTCTCATCCAAATTGGTTCAAAGATGAAAGAACACACACACAAACACACACCCACACACACTCAATTGAGTACAAAATCTATCTTAATCAACAAATTAATAGGAAAGGAAAGGGATAACAGAAAGGGGGGTGATAAATAGGAGGACAAATTAAGGAATTTAATGGTCAGAAGCAAAACAGACTTTTTAGGAAGGACAGGATAAAAAGTGAGAGAATGATAAACAAAGGAAAATAGGATGGTGGGAAATACACAGTAATCATAACTATGAATGTGAATAGGATGAGTGTACCCATAAGATAGAAGTGAATAGCAAAATGGCTTATAAACCAGAATCCAACAATATGTTATTTATAAGACACTCACTTGAAAAAGAAAGATACAGAGTTAAAAAGAAAAAAGAGAGAGAGAGAGAGAGAGAGAGAGAGAGAGAGAGAGAGAGACTAGAGCACAATCTATTCCTTTTCAGATGAGGTTAAAAAGGAAGGGGTAACAAACAGGATCTTAGACAAAGCAAAAGCAAAAACAGACAATTAAAAGAGATAATTAAGGAAATTTTTGATAAAAGGTACCACAGACAATAAGTAATAGCAAAACTGTTTACAATAAATTTCTCTGATAAAGGCCTTTTCCCCCCCAAATGTTCAGGGAACTTAGTCAAATCTATAAAAATAAGAGTTGTTCCTAAATTGAGAAATTTGGGGGATATTAATAGGCAGAAAAAGACATTAAAGCTATCTATAGTCACATAAAAATTCTCTAAATCACTGTTGATTTGGGAAATGCAAATGAAAATAACTCTTAGATACTGTTTCACACTTATCAGAAATGACAAATGCTGAAAGTGTTAAGGAAAAATATGTACTCCAATGAACTGTTGGAATTGTGACCTGGTCCAATCATTCTAAAAAATAATTTGGAATTATGCCTAAAAGGCTATAAACCTGTATATGACCTTTGATCCCAAAGTAACATCATGCCTGTACCCCAAAGAGATGAAAGAAAAACAAAAAGGACTTATAGGTACAAAAATATGTATAGCAGCTCTTTTTATGGTGGCAAAGAATTAGAAATAGAGGGAATGCCTGTCAACTGGGGAATGGCTGAACAAGTTGTGGCATAAGACTGTGATGGAATATTATTGTGCTATGATAAATGACAAAGTAAAGTGAGCAGAACCAGATCATTGCACATGGTAACAGCAAAATTGTAATGTTGTTGACTGTGAAAGGTTTAGTTACTCTGATTAATATAATGATCCACAACAATTCTAAAAGACTTATGATGAAAACTGTTATTCACCTCCAGAAAAAGAACTGATGAACTCTGAAAACAAGTTGAAGTATAGCTTTCTCGTTTTTCCCCTTTTTTGTTCTGATATGGCTAATATAGAAATATGTTTTTCATAATTTCACATGTATAATTGATATCATATTACTTGCCTTTTCAGTAGGTGGGGGAGGAACAAATAGGAGGTAGAGAATTTGAAACTCAGTTTAGAAAATCAATTAGAATGCAAAAAAAAAATTTGTAAAAAGAGAAAATGTAGTAAATATAGGTGATATAAAAACAAAAGATTTGAAACACTTTAAAAACAAATGTACACTGATAAATAAATATAAAACAAAACATATGCAAAGTAAAGATAAATCATTTCAAGAGGAAGAGATAACTAATAACTACTTGGGATTGGGGAAGTTTGTATTTTTTTTTTAATGTAGTGACATTCCCTTGAAGGGAATGAGGGATTCTAAGAACTGGAGGTAAAGAGGGAGAACATTACAATTTTGGGATATAGTTTATACAAAGGATTGGAGGCAGTAAATGGAATGGAATGTAGAAGGAGAAAAAAGTAAACCAGTTTAGTTAGAATGTAGAGTTTATAAAGTGGAAGTATTATGAAATCTTTCAAAACAGATAGACTGCAGTTAGATTGAGAAGATAGTTAGGCCAGACTCTAATATCATATGTGTTTTATCTCTGGAATAATGATCCCCTAAAGCTTTTTTAACATGGAAGTTACTTGTTTAGTTTCTTTTTTAGATTTTAAGATACACAATTTGGCAGCTCTGTGTGACTTCACCAAATCTAATAACTAGACTAATGGGCAGGGTAAATTGGAGAGGGATGAGACTAGAAGCATAGGGTCCAAATGGGGACCTATTTTCTAGCTTATGCTTTGAGAACAAGAGATTTAGATACTGTTGAGATGAACATGAAAGAACATAAGAAAGAACATATCAGAAACTTATAGCATATCATAAGAGGGCAAGATATTGGGGGGTATTGTGGTAGTTGATTTCTCAAAGTTTTTCTGCCAATCGGTTAATAACCATTTACTAAGCACCTTCTATATTCCAGGAACTTTGCTCAGTCCTGGGTATATAAAGGGAAAAAAAAATTTCTACTCTCAAGGAGCTCACAGTCTAATCAGGGAGACAACAGGAAAGAACAGACACAGACAACAACAGGAAATAACCCATACATAACTTAGGGGGCAGAGCCAAGACGGTGAAGTAAAAGCAGTGACTTGTTTGAGCTCTCCCCAAACACTCCAAATACTTGTAAAAAATGGCTTTAGACAAATTCTAGAGCAGCAGAACCCACAAAAAGACAGAGTGAAACAAATTTCTAGCCCAAGACAACCTGAATGGTTGATCAGAATGGTCTATTGCACTGGGCTGGTAGAGGAGCACAGTTCAGCATGGGCTGCACAAAGACCAGGCTTCAGTGAACCTGGAGCAGGCCCCAGTGGACTGAATCACAGGGAGCAGTTGTGGTTTCCATATTTCTCAACCCACAAATGCCAAAGACAACCTATAAGGTCAGTAGGAAAGGTCTGTGTGATCGTGGTGAGAAAGAAGCTTGGTCCCAGCCCCAGTCCTGGTGCAGGCCCAGAATGGTGGCTGCTTCTAGAGCTCTTGGCCCACAGACAGAGGAGGAATCAAGTGGTTTATCAGAGGGGGATTGAAAGGATCTCTTTGCTGGTGCTAAGATAGGATTCTCGTACTTTGCCTGTGCTTAGATCTGGGTCTCAGTTCTGGGTGGCAGTCCTGGGGCAAGGAAGAGCACTGGTGTGGTAGAGCTTATAGTGGCTATGGAGAGAGAATCTTCCTCACAGTTCCAAGGCAGAAAAGAGTGCTTGTGGTCACTCATAGACCAGAGTCCAGGTGAAGAAAGGAGTAAACACCTCACCCCTTATCATAACACCTTGGAAGAACTGAAAATTTATAGGTCCCTAGAAGTATCTCTGAAAACTGCTGCACAAAATCCCCAAAGCTTGGGACAGTACATTCTCCACACTGGAAGCAGACCCCTACCTTAACAAAGGGTTTTAAACTCAAGTAATTGGCTGGGAATATAGGCAAACTGCACAAAAAGAAAAAAAAAACAAAAAAACCCTAAAAAAACCCTCAGATCATAGAATCTTTTTTTGGTGACAAAGAAGATCAAAACATACAACCAGAATAAGACAACAAAGTCAAAGCTCTTACATCCAAAGCCTCCAAGAAAAATATGAATCACTCCCAGACCATGGAAGAACTCAAAAAGGATTTTGAGAAGCAAGCAAGAGAAGTAGAGGAAAAACTGGGAAGAGAGATGAGAGTGATGTAAGAAAAATATGAAAAAAAAAAGTCAATAGCTTGGTAAAGGAGACAAAAAAAATACTGAAGAAAATAACACCTTGAAAAACAGCCTAACCCAAATGGCAAAAGAGGTCCAAAAAGCCAATGAAGAGAAGAATGCCCTAAAAAGCACAAGACTGGCCAAATGGAAAAAATAAGTCCAAAAATTTATTGAAGAAAATACTTACTTAAAAATTAGAATGGAACAAATGGAAGCTAGTGACTTTATGAGAAATCAAGACATTGTAAAACAAAACCAAAACAATGAAAAAATAAAAGACAATATGAAATATCTCTTTGGAAAAATAACTGACCTGGAAAATAGATCCAGGAGAAATAATTTAAAAATTATCTGACTGCCTGAAAGCCATGATCAAAAATAGAACCTAGACATCATCTTTCAAAAAATTATGAAGGAAAACTTTCCTGATATTCTAGAACCATAAGGTAACATAGAAATGGAAAGAATCCAACAATTAATTCCTGAAAAAGATCCCCGAAGGAAAACTCCTAGGAATATTGTGGCCAAATTTCAGAGTTCCCAGGTCAAGGAGGAAATATTGCAAGCAGCCAGAAAGAAACAATTCAGGCATTGTGGAAACAGAATCAGGATAACACAAGATTTAGCAGCTTCTATATTAAGAGAGCAGAAGGCTTGGAATATAGTATTCTGGAGGTCAAAGGAGATAGGATTACAACCAAGAATCACCTACCCAGCAAAAATGAGTATAATCCTTCAGGGTGAAAAATAGACATTCAGTAAAATAGAGGAATTTCAAGCATTTGTAATGAAAAGACCAGAGCTGACTAGAAAATTTGACTTTCAAATACAAGACTCAAGGGGTACCACTTTATTATATCTTCACACAGTAGTTTATGCCCATAATGAAGACCTGAATCATTATCAATGAAAGGTAAAATGTTCAGTACTTATTCTCTAACAGGAAAACCGAGGATACGTAATAGATTTTATAGAGCACATTTTTTTAAAAAATGGTTAATGGTTATAATACCCTTTAAGAGATAAACTCCATAATGCTGAAATATTCACTTACAAGTCCACTTACAATAGTCTATTATTATGTTTTTTTCTCCCTAATCTCTACTGTACCCCCTAGACTTAATAGACAACTCATTTTTGATAAAGTAGGGGACTTTTTGAAGATAAATTTCCTCAAATTCCCTATTCCATTCATTCCTCAAAACTTCTTGGTAACAGCATCTGCATTGGCATGCTTTTTGATTGTAGTCAAGGAAGAATCCTTATTAATTACTAAGACAAATCCCTTTATCTATATCCACTATCTGATTCCTTCTAAATTCAAGTACCTTGCTCAGAGCAGACTATCTTTTTATTGTTGTTCAGGTGTTTTTCAGTTGTGTCTGACTCTTCATGTCCCCATCTGGAGTTTTTTTGGCAAAGATAGTGGAGCGGTTTGCCCTTTCTTTTTTGGCTCGTTTTTACAGATGAGGAACTGAAGCAAACAGGGTTAAGTGACTTGTCCAGAGTCACACAGCTACTATGTGTCCATGGATTTGAACATAGGAAGAAGAATCTTCATGATTCCTAGCCATTGTGCCACTTAGCTACCCCTTTTTTATATATCTTCAATCTCTTACTCACTGCTGCAGATATACTCACATATGTATCATACTTTAAAAAATTTTAAAAGATCTTTTTGACTCTCCAACTCTATCTGATCATCTCATATTTCTCCTCCCATTGAGCATTTATTAAGCACTCACTATATACAAAGGAAAACCCAACTAAAGTCCCTGACCTCAAGAAGCATACATGTAAATGATGAGATATACAAAATGCACGTACAGAATAGGTGGAAGGTGATCTGAAAGAGGAAGGCACTAGCTGTTACGTAGGAGGCACAGTGAATAGACCAGCGGCTGTGTAGTCAGTTTAAGTCCAGTCTCAAACAATTACTCGATTTGTGACCTTGCCTGGGCTTCTTAACCTCTATCTGTCTGAGTTTCCTCTGCCATAAACTTGAGATGACCAGAACACCTACCTGAAAGGCTTATAGCGAGTATCTAATGAGATATTTGTAAAGTGCTTAGCACTCTGCCTGGCATGTAATTCTCCACTCCCCCTTTCCTAACAGCTGGGATAAAGGGGTATCATTAAAGGCCCGCTATAGAAACTGGGATTTTGAGATGAGTATTGAAGGAATCCAGGGAATCTAAAGGGTTGAAGTGAGGGGGGCAAAAATCTCAAGTGTGGCAGAGAAGCTGATGCAAAGGCATAGAGATGGAAACGAGATTATCACCTGTGAGGAACAAGTAGGGGAGTATGGCTAGATCTTAGGGTATGTGGAAGGGAGTAAAGCGTAAGGAGATTAGAGAATTAGGAAGGGGCCAGGTTAAAGTTAAACTTCTGAAACACCTGATAGCATTTATTATTTCTACTTCATCACTAACCACTTTTTATTTAACCCCTTCCAAAGAACCTTCTACAACCTTGTCCCTAGTCCACCGTCAGTTTCTCCTAATCTTATAATTCAAAGGAGTTCAATAGTGACCTCTTCCCCCTCCCCCAACCCCAATTCCTGACCGATACTCTTTCTTACTTGAAATCTTGTTTCTCTTTCTGTCTCTGAAACCCACTTTCCCCAATTCCCCATCCTTTCTCTAATGTCTTAAATGGGAATATTCTCCAGGGGTCTGTCTTTAGTCTTCTTTTCTCTCTCTACACCCTCTGCCCCTGTGGCAACAAACCATAATGAAAGGAATACTTTAAACTCTGAGGTCATGAGTTTGATCACTGCTACGCTCCTTATCACAAATCACTTAGTTTTTATGGGCTTTAGCTTACTCATCTATAAAATAAAGAGATTAGATTATAATCTCTAAGATCACTTATAATATGAAATTTTATAATGTATATGCAGAATCTTCTGATTCAGAAATATCATACCTGCATCTTTAACTGACTACTGAACATCTCCATCAGGATATATCTCAGAAAACTAATTTAACATGGCCCAAATCTGCTTATTATCTTTGCCTCTGAAACTCCTTCTTCCAGACTTCACTATTTCTGTTTTGGGCCTTTCCATTCACTAAGGTACAACTTGGGGATCATCTTGACTCCTTCATCATTCCTTCTCTCATCTTTAACAAATCGTTGTCATATGGATTAGGATCGTACGGTCATAGATGTCAATCAGTCAACAATGTTCCAGGCACTGTACTAAGTCCTAGGACTACATAGAAAGGCACTCAGTTAATAAAGATTTATTAGGTGCCTGCTATGTAACGCACTGTGCTAAATGCTGGTGATAAAAAGAAATACGAAAGACAATCCCTATTGTCGAGGAACTCATAATTTAATGGAAGAGATAACATGCAGCTAACTACGTAGAAACAACCTATAAAGGATAAATCGGAAATAATCAACAGAGGCAAGGCATTAAAAATACATCAAATTGGGAAAGGCAAAAGCAGTCCCTTAGAAGTGGAAGGCAAATGACAGGCCAATGTACTTAAACCCCTTCATTTCACAGAGGAGGTAACTGAGGCCAAGATAGATTAAGTGATTTCCTAGTAAGTGACTTAAGATTACACAAAGTTGTATTTTATCTTAAAGCCAGGTTTGTTTGTTTGTTTGTTTGTTTTTTCCTACTGAAGCCCTGCTCCTCTCATCTACCTAGGTAAGATCTTTCATTCATTAGGTTTTCATTACCTCCCAACTGGACTGTCATCTTCTAATAGGTATTCACATGCTGCTTTCTCTATTTTTCCACATTATTATTCATACTTGTCAGAATATTGCTTCTAATGCATGTGTGGTCATGTTAATTCCTCTGGTCAAAAATATTTAGTGGCTCCCTATTGTTTCTGAATACAAAGTGCAAACTTCTTAGTTGAGGATTAAAGGACTGGGACAGTCTTGTAGCATGGTACTTTTTCTTATTGCTTCACTTTATATAAACTAAGTTAGTCTAGTGAAATTGGACACTTTTGATCATTCATGCTTTTGATTATGCTAGTCTCGATACCTTGAATTGGTCTACCATTCACGTACTGCTTACTGAATTTCTAACTATCTGAATTTCTGACCATCCCTTAAAATTCATTTAAAAAGTTACCTCTGCCAAGAAAAAGAAAGTCTTAAAAATGTATTTTTAAGACTTTCTTTTTCTTGGCAGAGGTACCTTTATAATGTATTTTTTAAAAAGCCACAGGAGTCACATAAAATGGTATCCTAATTTTCTAATTTTAATCTTTTATCGTAGATTCATAGTCTAATGGGGGAGACAATATGAAAATAATTAAGTACAAACAAAATATACACGCTATAGACAGAAAATAATCAACATTGAGAAGGGACTAATATTTCATGGCTATAAGGTACCATAGAGGTAATCATGTTCACCATCCTTATTTTAAAAATAAGGTAACAGAGGGTTAGAAAGGTAAAGTAACTTGCACAAATTCAAAAAGGTGGTAAGAGATAGAAGTAGGATTCAAATCCAGATCTTTAAACTCTAATACACACTCTTTCCATTGTACCATATCATATACAGTAATATGGCATATCATATTATTAATATTATGATACACACACATGCTTTTTTATTATTAATGTTTTTAGAAGCCATGGCAAAAAATGCAATTCATACTTTAAAAAGCAATGATATTACTAAAAAGACATATAAAAAGAAAAGGAAAGGAAAGAGACAAAAATAAAAGAAGAGAAATGGAAAAGAAAGGAAAGAAGAAGAAATAAAAGAAAAGGAAAAAAAAGTTGAAATGATCTTGAAGATAGCAGAGTCACCCAGAAGAGAGGAGGGAACCACATTTCCCAGTCACTCACAGAATCTTTGCATAGTTCTTAAGTAACACACAGTATGTGTCTCACATTTACTCAAATAAATTGGCCTGAAAATGTGTAAAAGTGAATATTTCATTGCTTGCCTCTGAGAATGAAGTAAGTTGCACAGCATTCTAGCCCTGAGTACCATTTTAACATTCATCTAGGGCTTCTTTCATGGGCTGTAACTTAGCTCATTCATCAGCCTGAAATGGGCTAATTTAAAATAGACTGAGAAAGAAAAGGGGAAAAAAGCTAATTGTCTGCAAAGAGGTGTTAAGAATGAAATAAAAATATAGGAAATTAGGAGCTGAAGAGGTATCCTTTACAGCTGTTTCAGCTAGCTGTCTGAGGATTTTTTACCAGCAATTTGTGAAGATGTGTGGGTATTGAATTACTATGTGCACAAAGCCAGTCTAGTGAATGATAACTTCAATACCAGCTTTGACTTGAGTGGATTAGGTGCTAAGTGGGCTTAACAAAATTACCCAGAGCATTACATCATATTCCTACCACTTTATGTGACATCAACCACTGTTCCTGTGGGAGGATACTGACAAAAAAAAAAAAAAGGAAAATCCTTTTTCTCATCCCCACTTTGGAAAATGAGGACTGCTTTCACTGAATTTTGAAGTGCCTACTTTTAATTATGTTGTGATTCTTTTTTTTCAGAAATGAAGGGGACTTGCAGCAGGTTCTTTCAGAAGACCTTGTAGATCTTTCTGCTCCACAAACATTTAGAATAAATGAGTGATAATGTTAATATTTATTTATTATATTTATAATTGTTTTATTTTATAATAAACACAATAAGCCTATGAAGCATAAGAAAATGACTTGCTGAATATTGGATGATAAAATAGTGGTCTCCAGGCACCTGACAATACCTGTGACCAGTGACAATTCTAACAGGTAAATAGATAAGCCAATAATAATAGCAACAACAACAATAATTCAATTTGCATAGCACATTAAAGTTTACAAGACAAAATTACTTTCCTAATAGCCATTATAAAATAGATACTGAATTATTATCTACATTTTTGCTTCCACTCAAGACCTGTGAATTTATTAATTTGTAGAACTTCCTTTTTCATTGATGCAGATCAAGAACTGTCCTGCAGTTTCTAACCTTTGAAGCCTGACTCAGACACTGAGATGTTAAGTGACTAGAACATAGTCACAGAGTTGCTATGTGTCAGAGGGAAGACTTGAACTCAGGTCTCCCAGACTCTAAGGACAGTGTTCTATCCATTCTATGTTATATTGCCTCTCTTCCTAACTTTTAAAGACAAAACAGACACTGGCTCAATTGCCTCACAACAATATATGGCAAAAGCAAGTGGTAGAATTGACTTAAATCTCGTTCTACTATACCTTGTTGCCACTTTAATGGAATTAACAGGCTTTGTTGCCCAAGGTAGTAGTAACAGAATTAGTATTAGTTAGCACTTACTGTCATTGTGGAAAACACCTGGAAGTGCAGTTGGCGAATCTGAATTCAATGGGACTAAAGCTTATACTATTTATTCTCCAGTTTTTATAGCGCCACATTCTCAGTCCTTCTTTGTGCTGAATTCTTGACCAAGCGGCCCTTGAATGTTAGGTTCTGAGGCAGTATCTCGTTTGCAGCACTTTATCATACCAACTACCTTCTAAAATATAGGAAGTGATCCCAGAGACTTTATCAATCTCACCTAAGGCATCCTGACTCTAGACCTTGCTTCCTCCATAGCTACACCTGACTACCTTTAACAGATGCCGTAAACCATCTATGGAACCTGGTCTTTTCTCAATCTAAGAGCCAGCAGAAGATAAATTGACTCCAAAGAAGAAGAGGCAGCTCTTAGGTAAGAAACTCTTTTACAGAATATTACGCGACAACTTCACTACAAGCTAAAAAAAGCAACAAGTGTTTCTCAAAACTTGAGAAGCAGTATATTGGGGGCAGCTAGGTGGTACAGTGGATAGAGCACCAGCCCTGAAGTCAGGAGGACCTGAGCTCAAATCTGACCTCAGACCAAATACTTGACACTTACTAGCTGGGTGACCCTGGGCAAGTCACTTAACTCTAATTGCCTAATAAATAATATTTATTTTTTAAAAAATAGCAGTATATTGTCATAGTAGCTTCTGATTCAGTGAATATATTAATGGCCACTTAAGTAAGGCCTAGTATCATGCAGTTGATACATACTTCTTGGATTTCCCTAACTTTATCATTATATTCTACTAGTTGCCCATTTGTAGGATCCATTTTTAATTCTTTAACTATTATACTATTAGGGGCAGCTAGGTGGCACAGTGGATAAAGCACCTCCCCAAACTCAGGAGATCTGAGTTCAAATCCAGCCTCAGACCAAACACTTGACACTTACTAGCTGTGTGACCCTGGGCACGTCACTTAACACCAATTGCCTAAAAAAAAAATACAACAAAAAAACCCTATTGTACTATTAAATTAAAATATTAAAAGCTAACTTCTCTGCTCCCTACCCACCGCACACACCCATGGGAATTGAGTGTTAAAGTAAATAATTATGTACATTTTGTGAAACACATGGTTGATATTGGGGTAGAATAGTGTCAGGAATGATTTTCTAAGACTCCTTATTTCTACTTAGACTAGAGAGATGGCTAAGACAAGGAAAAATGTTAGTATTCTTCTTGTCCAAGTTATTTCATAGTCACGGAATGCCAGAGCTGAAGGGTGCTCAAGAAACCATCTATTCTAATCTCTTCATTTTACAGATGAGTAACCCGAGGCCCAAGACCGACTTGCTCAGGATAACGCAGAGAGAATGGCAGGGTTGGGACTTCAACTCGAGTCTCTTGACTCCTAATCCATTTCTCTTCCTCTTATAGCATTATGTCTTTGGAATGGTTCTGTGGCACTATATGGCTTCTATTTCCAAGAATTTCACTACTCTAGGAAAGGTTTCCTAAGATGTACATCAAAAGGAAAATTCATTGATCCTAGTTACTTACTGGACTAATAGCTGTAACTTGATAGAGTATTCTATTCCAATTTTTAATACTTATCTAAATATCTACATTGTTGTTTCGGGGAAGGCTAGAAAGCAACAAGGAATTATTATATAACCTTACTTCATTATGACAAGTTTGGGTGCATCAATCAGTGAAATGGGTTTTAGTTTCTTTCAAAGGAAAAGTTAGTGCTTTCCAAAGAGTTAGTAAAAAAGACAAGAAATGCTTTATCTAGTTTTTTTAGTGCAATTAAACAGTTGGAAGAAATTTATCCTATTAACTTAGTTGTGTTATTTTGGAAGCAGTTCTTCTATTTGAAACCAAGCTGTGTTTTCCCCTAGTTCATAAATCAGCATTATTATTCTGTAATTACTGCTTTTCCTCTTTCTATTTTTTTTTCTGTGTAGAAAAGGCAACACTGAGACAAAATGTCACAACTAATGGAAGAAGAAATGATTATTAGTAGGAATTCTGCAATGCCGAATCAGTAACATGCCCAGAAATAGCTTCATGTTGATGGGGGAATCTTTCTGCTGCCAGTGGTTTAACCATTACTGACAGAAATCCCCTAGGGCCATGCAAGTGATGAACAGTACAAGGAGCAGGCACAGTATAGTTATGGACAAATGCACAAGCCCTTGTCAAATGCAAAAACTGCCCAAATGCATCCATGTGTAGGAGTCCAAAGCTGTACCCCCCAGCCCACCCAACCTGATCAGTTTATAGATCACACATCAATGTCTCTGATGCTTTTGCTGCCAGAAGAAGGCATCAAGCTCCTTGACGGATCCTGACCATGGGAATGACACCAAAGAGAACCCTTTGGATTTGACTACATCGTTGCTTAACCAATCTGCCTCTGTCATCCCTCAAAATAAATGTTCCCGTCTGCAAAGAGGCAGCTAACCCTGTAGTGCTATGAAAACTTAAGGAAGGAAGAAGTGAATACTCATCTAAAATGAACCATACTACAAAAATCTTTTCTATTTGCCAGTGGTTCTGGGGCTATTCTTTGGCATCTGCCTCTCCTTAATTCCTATCCACTGGCAGTGAAAGGAAAAGTAATCATGGATTCAACACTGAATAATGATTCTTATACTTACTGGGCTATTTTTAAAGCAATATGCTTTTTGAAACGTTGCTGAAAACTTTGATTACATTCATAAAGGAAGGGGACATTCCCACTGAGTATAAGAATACTCTAAGAATCTATGCTTTCATCAATGCAAGGAACACTGAGGGTACAATCTCCCTCTATTCGTTATAGTCCTCCTTAAAAAAATTTCTTGTAGGTGTAACTGGGGAAAAAGTGGAAAATGAATAAAGTTCAGGGAATTCTCAATAATTAAAGAGAATGGCATTAAGATTCCCCCCAAATGACAATTCAATCAGTTGGAAATTAAAGAAAAGCAAGTAGGTAAATACATTTTCATAGCCATTTTATGAAAGTTACATGGGTACTATTTAACCTACAGCATACTTGACAGAATTCTCTGAAGAACCCCTCCCCCCTTTTTTAGTGCTTTCGAATTTAATTGTAAAGCTTTATGTCTTACCTTGTGAACACACTGATGCACAGAACAAAAGAGCCCCAGTCCTAACATTGAAAGATCTGGGGTCCATTTACTCTTCTGATAGTTACTACCTGTGTGATCTGTGGTCTGCCATTTAACCTGTCATTTAGGACCAGGGCGTTTATCTGGTCCTTAGACACCTCATCAGTATAAGAGAGCTGGATTAGATGAATACTAAGATCTTTAACCTCTCTATCTATGTTAGTATCATATGTTCTCTAAAACTGGAAATTTCTATTTAATAAACTTCTCTCTGACCAAGTTCTCTAAATTTCATATGATTCTGAACGTTCAAGTGAAGAAGTTGAATATGATGGTCATGAAGTTGAGCAATGTTATGAGTTCAATTCCAGCAACATCTATTTGTTTTGCTTTATGTCATGATATTAGAATAGATGCTTCTGGGAAAAAAAAACATTTTGCAAAATCATGCCATTCATCACCAAAAAAAAAAAGATGGATGGATAGTCTTTGGCACTACCTTTCTGATGCCTGGGGGGGCGGGGAGATTTTTCAAAGGGGGGAGAGGAAACAAAACTACAAAGTACACACACAAGTGATAGTGGGTCAGGAAAAGAATTTCCATAGATGAAGGGCAAGCATATGATTGTTATTCTGCTAAGGCATATGTGTGCCTCAAGGCAGATATCTACAGATGTGTTTGCCTGCAGGAAGTAGGTGAAAGTCAATCAAATTATGTCAGTTCTACTAAAATTAAGATGAATTTATGAATGTCTTGTCAGCACTAGAAATTGGATAGCCTTCTTCTACTTGGATCAGATAGGTACCCTCCATTTATTTTTAATAGGTAGAAAGGAACACAAATAAATACATTTTCTTCTTAACCAGTTTTTGCATTTAACCAGGGCAATGAATTGAATTACTTTCAAATTGAATAAGAAAATATGCTCTTTACAATCACAGACAAGTTGAAGGAGCTTTCTTTTTTTTATTACAGCAAACATTCAACAAATTAACCTTACCCAGGTAAACCTGGCAAAGGAGAGAAGAAAGTGAATATTTTCTGAAAGATCAACTAGATTTAAACTATTTTCAAATTGGCTCTCCCTTCTAGAGGCTTCAGTACAATCAAGACTATAAGGATTGTTTGATTTAAGTGGAGGGAGAAAAATGAAGGCAGCTTCCATGGTCAGATGCAGAAATATTGAATACAATATTGACATGAAGATGGGAATTAAGAATTTCAGAACCCAGGAAGTAGAAGAAGATTTAGAAATACATTTCACATATTGATCAATCTGAGTTCAAATTCTTTTTAACAAAAGAAATAGAAATACGTTTTGTGAAACTCATTTGCCATCAAGATAAAATATTTCACGTTTCTATCATGTTATAGATACTTTGGGGCTAGCCTTTATAAATCAGTCAAGTACCTATTAATCAGTGGTGTTGTGCTAGGTATTAAGATACCAAAGATAATGAATAAAAGCATATCTACATGCAAGGAGCTTGCAGAGAGAGCCATTTCAAGAGTACACATGGAGGTCATTTGATTAATTCAGACCAACACGTAGCAACCATGTGGTGAACTGCAAACAATAGGAAACCTGAGAGAAAGCTAGCTTGCTATCTTAGATTTCATGATAGTCAAAAGGAAAAAATGAACATAGATGAATATACAAACATTTAGGAGAAGCGAATTGAAACACTTTATAGAAAAAAAAATCACAGGAGCATAGACCAAGAGCTAGGAGGATCTCAAAGGCCCCCTAGTCCAATATCCTTATTTTACATATGAAGAAACTGAGGTCTAGGGAGGTTGTGGTTTGTCTAGGGTAATACAGGTAGTAAATGTTTGATGAGGAATTTAAATTCTGGTTCTCAGATAAAATGCCATGGTCTAAGGTACTAGAAAGGAATTGAAAGATAAAATACAAGTGATTGTAGAATTATGCATGTATTCAGACACTATTAATAGGTTTGAAGTATTTTTTTTTCCTTTATTTGTTTCAAGGGAGATCTTACTGGGTAGGGAAGGGGGAGGGGATATATTCATAAATGAATGTGATGTAAAAACAAAAAGGGGTCAATAAAAAAGAAAATGAAAAATATAATATGGATAATTCAATCAATTATGATTATCATGAGGAAGAAAAGGAGAAAAAAGCTAAAGGACCAATCAGGAGCTCTTAAACATAAAATGAACATGGACAAAAGATAAAAAGCATAGTTATATAACTTAGGTTTGGGGTTTTTTTGTTTGTTTGTTTGCTTGTTTGTTTTGGTCCAGACCTGCCATTTCTTTGATGTTAGGAAACTTCCTAACCAATGAATTTTTAAAACTTTTCTGCAACTTCTAGTCCTACAAAGTTTCCCAGAGAACTGAGAGGTCAAGTAACTTCCCCCAGGTCACAAAGCCAACATATATTGTGTTAACTTGAACCCAAGTCTTTCTAGCTCCAAGATCAGACTTCTATCTGCTATACCACAGCTGCTTTCCATACAACAAATAATAATGAAAACAACAAGTCACATTCATATGATACTTTAGGGTTTACAAAATACCTTATGTACATTTTCTCACTGGATACTTAGAATAATTCTGTCAGGTAGACACTATTATTTTCTTCACTTTATCAATGAGAAAATTGAGAAACAAAATGGTTCCCTGAGTTATTTTGGTTATACAGAAATTTTGTTTAAAGACTGGATTATTACTTTTCCCAGACTGGAAAGTAGTGAGTACAGTGAAGAAAAATGGATTTAGAATCAGAGCACATGGAATGGAGTCCTGGCTTTACCATTCCGCCTATATGATCCTATGCAATCACCTGACCACTTTAGGTTTTCTCATCTATAAAGTGAAGGGATTAGACTACATCAGGGGTTTCAAATACTTCACCCTCTAGGCACATCTGGCAGCAACACTTAAAAGAATCAGATTAAAATATAATTGGGAAATATTTGACAAAATAAAAAATAGAATATATGTATGTGTATATATATGTATATACATATATATGTGTGTATATATATACATACATATATATATATACATACATATATATATATATATATATATATATATATATATATATATATATATAGGCAGATAGATATGTTAATGTGCGTTTTTTAAGTCAATATGATGTTCACAGGGATCTTTATGTATGGTTTAGTGGTCCTCATTTCTGTGTGACTTTGACACCACTGGTCTAAATAATCTCAGAGGTCCCATTCATCTCTAAATCTATGATACTGTGTCATAGAATTGATTCATAAGTCTGGTTGGGGTCAAAGAAGTAACCTTGAAAGTACTTTCCAATTCAAAGATTAGATAATTCTGTTACATAGAGTCAATGCTTCTTTTATCTGAGACAATTTTATTTTCAGTCCTACTCCCTCCATTCAGATATTAATCAATTCATACACAGAAGACTTAGATACTATTGCATTTTTCAATATGTCCGGAAGTAATTGTTCCACAACTTCCATTAGAAGCCCATTCCAATGAGTCTTTTTTACAGGAATTGCAATCTTTTTATCTAACCAAAATTCATATTCCTACAAAATTAAACCTCTTCCCAATCATAGCACTAATAGTGGAGATGGGAAAAAATAATCATTACCATCCTTCACATAATACTGTGACACACTGAATGACAGTTATTGCCATCCTTCAGACATATCAAATTTGTTACCCTTTATGCAAGTCTGTCCATCAGCAACTAGAGTGCTTCCCTAATATTGGCATGACAAGCCAGAGAACTTCATTCCTCCTTTTTATAAGAAGTAAATTATTCTAAAATGCATTCTTTTAGTAAAGTATATCAAGAGTAATTATATTAATGATATTCTGGCAAAGTGTGAAGATGCAAGTTTCATTTATTTTGATATTTTCCTTGTCACCTAATAAAATAATTTACACTTTTAAAAAATTTCCGTCCTGTGTCATATTGTGTTCATCATAAAACCAGTGTTTAAAATCTGGCAGGCTGTCAATGAGCACCACGGACGTGACTATTTTTAAGTCTTTCACCTAGTACTTATATCAAGTTTGATAGCTAACATTTTGAATCAGAAGTAAAGCATGACAAACTCATTATATTTCTAGAACAAAAGAGAACAAGAAACAACTGTTTTGTTTAAAAACATGAGAAAGAAAAAAAATCATACTGTTAACTTGCAAATAAAAGAATTTTCCATATTCACATTTTTCCATTTTAGCAAGTTTAATGGAAATGTGTAATGGCTTAGGTAAAATTAATGGGGCATGATTAGTAGTCTGACACTTTCTTTTAGACGTGGTGATTATCAAACTGTTGTCAAATATTTGGCTTATTTGATGGTACAACAATGAAATGGTACTCTTCATTTTGGCTTTTTTTCTTCCATATATTGTTAACCCATTAGATGTTGGCATTTATCCCCACCTTCCCCCAGGATGAAAATTATTTTATCTACTATTTTTATTTCCTTTGTATATATAACGGGGGCCTCCCCATGAAACATGCTTAGAGCATTCCTGGATCTGCTTGACTATGTGTGAATCCTTGCTAAAAAGCTTCTTTAAACTGTGAGAAAACAGAGTCTCTTTGTTGGTCTAGATCAGCCATTATAATCATGAGATGGTCAATAAGCATTTATTAAGTGTCTACTATGTGCTAGGAACTATGCTAAGCACTAGGGATACAAAAAGGGGCAAAAGACAGTCCTTGTCCTTAAGGAGCTCACATTCTGAATGGTGAAGACAACAAGCAAACAGGTAGATGCAAAGCAAGCTGTATACACAATAGCCAATAATTAACAGAGGGAAAGCCCTGAGATTAGGAAAGGATGGGGAAGACGGCCTGTAAAACATGGCTAGTGTTACTGGATCAAAGAGTATGTGATGTGGAGTGAAATACAAAAAGACCGGAAAGATGAAAGAGGGCTAAAATATGAATTTGAATACCAAATAGAGGATTTTATATTTGATCCTGGAGGAAATGGGCAGCCATTGGAGTTTATTGAGTAGAGGTGTGGAGTACTCAGACCTGTGCTGCCGGAGCATCACTTCTGTAGAAGAATAGAGGATGGATTATAGTCCATCTATGGAGATATTTGAGGCAGGTAGACTTACTAGCAGGCTATTGAAATAGTGCATGTCTGAGGTGATGAGGTCCTGTACCAGAGTGGTGGCAGTTTTGAAAAGAAGATGTATTTGAGAGATGTTACCAAGGTGAAATAGACAGGCATTAATAAATGTTTGTTAATTAACTAAATCTACTGAATAATAGGCAGCTAAGTGACATAGTGGATAAAGCACAGGCCCTGAAGTCAGGAAGACTTTAGTTCAAACCCCACTGAAAAAGTGCTGTAATGAATTATATATTGCAATTCACAGCTCTGTCAATAGCATATTTAGAATGCCTGTGTTCCTGTAGCAACTTCTTACGTTCATTATCTCCATCTTTTATTATTGCCAAATTGCTAGGTATGAGATGAAACTAGAACTATCTATCTATCTGTCTGTCTGTCTATCTATCTATCTATCTATCTCCATCATTATTAGTGTTTTGGGATAGTCTTACATGTGTTAATATTTTTTAAACACCTATTATATATACATTTTGGGGGGAGACTATAACCCAATCTTTATTCCAACTAATGAGTTGGGTAGAAGAGGGCTGGCTAGCTCTGTCTTCTCCTCAGGGTTCCCCAGGGGTAATTGTCTTTTCAATTGTCTTTTCAATGCCATTGACTTAAGACCTAATTCTGGTATGCTGTTCCCTCTCAAATTAGCCAGGATGGAATATGAGGTCAATGGTCCCCAGATGTCTCATTTTAATCCTTAGTTCTGGCTCAACAGCTATTAAGAAAGCCATTATTCACCACACAGCAAATTGACAGGTAACAGTCATAAAATACTTGCACATGCACCAAAGTTAGCATGCCTGGAAACAGGCTTACCAAACATTCATACGATTGAGCTTTCATTAGCTATCTCCCCCCAATCCAACTGGAGGTGTGAAGACAAAAACAAAATAGCCCCATATGCTCAATAAGCTTATAGTCAACTCAAGGAATACAATATGTGCACTGGTTAATAAATAGAAACATGTATTTACTAAATAATTCCATGACAGAGAGGTGGCTCACAGTTAGAAGGGGATGGGAGCAGGGAAGAGATGATATCAAAAAGAGCTCATATAAATTGATGACTAAGCTGTATTTTGAAGGAAGGGTTAGGGATTGTACTAGCAGATGAATTTTGAAGGGGAGCCTGGAATACACTGCAATGCTTAAGCAAAACAATGGGTATGTACATAATGTCAGAATTTCAACCTTTAGCTACACTCCAGGAGGAGAGATATATTCTGAGTACTATTTATAAAGCAGGAGATATTCACAAAGTAACCCTAGAGTTGTATCTGGCATTTAAGGAGACAGAGGATGAAGTGTCTTTGTGGCTATAAAAAAGCAAATAAACAAACAAAACCCTCTATGCACTCTTTAAGCTGAAGTTATGAGTCTAAGAATGGAAGAAAAAAAAAAGAATAGCACGAATGTTTCCCATTTGGCAATCTGTGAATGAAACGTTAGAGAAATTGAACGTGAGAAAAATGTATGAAGCTTACTAGGGACACCATGGAAGCTTCCCTTAAAAATAGCCTTTCAAATGGGAATTGATGAAAATAAAGACAGTTGTAGGGGCTTGTGTAGCGATTAATTGGCTGTGGCCATTTCATAACAGCATGGTCCAGTAGCCTTTACCAATGGAGGAATTAATTGTCTGGTACTTCTTCGAGGATCTCACTCCATGCAGTCCCAGAAATCTCTGAGATATGCAAAGTGCTAGGGCACAGCTGTGCAGAGCATTGACTGCTGAAAACAATTGCTCCCTCAGAAAAAGAGCAATGATACTGAATTTTCCTTTTCAACATAAATTTGAATCATGGGAAAAGAGGAATTTTAGTGGAACATCTTAATACAAAAAAAGCAACAAATGCATAGAATTTCTAGAATGTTACAAGTCAGGAAATCATAGCTTTAGAGCTAGAAATTATGCTAAAAGCCATCTAGTACAACTCTTTCATTTTACAATTGAAGGAAAAAGGCCATATGGGCTAAGTCACATGACTGAGGTCACACAGGAAGAAAAGTAATTAAGTCAATATTTTTCCCTCCTTATCACAATCTCTTCACTTCCCTTTAAATCTCAGCTAAATTTATACTTTCTACAAGAAGCCTTTCCAAGTCCTCTTTAATCTTAGTATGTTCCCTCTGAGATCAGCTCCAATTTGCCTTTATTTACAGGTAGGTCCCAATTAATGTAAATAATGAATTGTGGGAAGTACAGGCATTATTTGAATTCACCCTAGAATCAATAACCACATTTTCCATATATGTATACTTTGAATAGTATGAATTAGAATTCCTGTGACCACTTCAAGAAATTCATTGTTAGCACTAACTGGTTCTAGCTTTATCTTATCTTCTTTGTTCATTATTGCTTATGGGTTGTCTCCTCCTTCAGAGTGTGAGCTCCTTGATAGCAGGGACAGTTTGTTGATTGCCTTTCTTTGTAACCCAAGTGAGTAGCACTGGGCCTGTCAGTAGACATTTAATAAGTGTGTGTTAATGAATTAAGTCCAGTGATTATAGGTTAATAGGCAACTAGGCCCTAGAGTGGATAGATTCATAGAACATTGGGTCAAGAGTCAGGAAGACCAGAGTTCAAATTTAGCCCCAGATACTTAACAGCCCTGGGCAAGTTACTTAACCTCTGTCTGTCTGCTTTTGATTCCTCAACTATAAAATGGGAATAATAGCAACATCTACTTTCCAGTGTTGTTGTGAGAATCAATTGAGATAATTTTTTTTTGAAATTCAGTATTTTATTTTTGCCAATTGCATGTAAAAGCAAATTTTCACATTCATTCAAAAAAACATTTGAGCTCCAAATTCTCTTCTTCCTGCTGTCCCTTCTCCCTTCCCTGAATCAGCAAGAACAGAAAGGAATTTGATACAGGTTTTACATGTGCAGTCATACAAAACATATTTCCATGTGAAAGAAAACAGATTAAAAAATAAAAACACAAGGAAATAAAGAAAGTTAAAAAAGTGTACACCAATCTGAGATGGATAGCATTTTTCATCATGTCCTTCACAATTGTTTTATATGTTTGTATTGCTGAGAATCTCTAAGTCATATATAGTTGATCATCATGCAATATTGGTATTACTGTGTACAATGGTCTCCTGGTTCTGCTCACGTCACTTTGCATCAGTTTATGCAAATCTTTCCAGGTTTTTCTGTAAGCATTCTGCTCATCATTTCTTATTGCCCAGTAGTATTCCATTACAATCAATAAACAACAGCACATTCAGCCATTCACAACTAATAAACATCCCTTCACTTTCCAATTATTTGCCACCACAAAAGAGTTGCTATATTTTTTTTCCTTTTTTTATCTCTTTGGAATACAGACCTTGTAGTGCTATTGCTGAGTCTAAGGCTATGCACAGTTTTACAGCTCTTTGGGCATAGTTCCAAACTGCGTTCCATAATGGTTGAATCAGTTCACAACTTCACCAAGAGTTCATTCATGTCCCTATTTTCCTATATTCCCTCCAACATCTGTCATTTTCCTTTTCTCTCATATCAACCAATCTGATACATATGAGGTAGTACCTCAGAGTTGTTTTAATTTGCATTTCTCTAATCAGCAGTGATTTAGAGCATTTTTTCACATGACTATGGATAGCTTTGATTTCTGAAAACTGCCTGTTTACATCCTTTGACCATTTATCACTTGAGGAATGACTTATATTCCTATAAGCTTGACTGTGCTCCACTCCCAACCCAGTGAGACAGGACTTTCCTGCTGACCTTCGGAGTTGTCTTGGGCTAGAAAATTGTTTCACCCTTTCCTTTTGTTACCTTGTTTTGAGGAATTATTTTAACACTGATGGGAGGGGAATTTTTGAGATATATCTAAAGCATTTATCACAATACCTGGCACATAACAAATATACATATAATAACAACATTAATAATAATAATAAATAATATCATAGATTTATAGCTGAAAAGGATATTAGCAGTCATTAGGAAAGTCCTGTTATTTTACAGAATAGAAACCTGAGGCATTGATAGGGTAAATATTGGAGGAAAGATCTGAACTCTGGTCTTCTTGACTCCAAGTACAGAGCTCTTCTTCTGTGTCAC
This sequence comes from Phascolarctos cinereus, assembly GCF_003287225.1. NCBI lineage: Eukaryota > Metazoa > Chordata > Mammalia > Diprotodontia > Phascolarctidae > Phascolarctos > Phascolarctos cinereus. Next base: position 400,505,619 of record NW_027555625.1, on the reverse strand, counting down.
CTAGCTGACCACAACTCTTATAATCATTTATTCTAACCCACTCATTTTATTAAAGAAAGGTCTTTTTTTCCCCTTCCCCATTTTCCAAACATCTGCATTTAACTATGTACAGGTTACCAGGCAGTAGTGCTTTATTTCTTCCCCCTCTTCCATCACATAGCTTGCTACTGTTCACCATATGGCACATTATAGTTGTCCAGTGAAGCACATCTGTCTCTCTCTGGGATATGACAAACAGATTTAAATCCCTAAAAATCTGGCTTTGCTCAAGCTTTTAACAGAAGGTATCACAAGATTGAAATGTGCCATTGCCTGGATGTATCTGGTAAGACTTCACCTGGAGATGTGCAGGAACACTGTCTCCACAATTTACATTTATCTATTGTTGCACTTCAAAAGAATAATAGTCAGTGAAGTCAGCTGTTTCTAAGGAACAAAGATAAAACACTAGGCATCTCAGAAAGCATAACTCCCAAGATTTGGGGAGTTATCTATATCTATATCTATTTGTTAAGTTGTATTTTCCTCTTTTGTGCAATCAGGAAGAATATTAAACTCGATTAAGCAAGGGAAAGGAAGGCAATAGTTCATTTCTGTGTCATGAAGTGAATCGCTCATGAAGCCAGGGGCTGCTTTGTAGGGATCTTGAGCTCCTGCAAGATAATAATTGCTATCTTCAGTGTCTCCCCCAGCAGACATCTTCTAATCTATCCCAACCCAATGCCCCCTAAGGTCTTGTCTTTTTGCTTTTGATTATATGGGATGGAAGGAAAAAACACAAAGGCTAACTATAAATAAGAAACCTTGTCTTAGACAACAACCATCCTAAGAGACGGATAATGGCTGATAATCAGATGACAGATGATTCTCAGGTCCCAAACCCTGAATATTTGCAAAAGTGGCAGGATCTGGCAAGATAGGAAGGGGAAACCATCCAAGTGAAACCATCTTCTGAGGGCTGCTCATCACCACTACATGTTTCAGAAATTAGAGGCAGTGGGATATAGTGAGAAAGCCCTGAAAAAAAATAATAATTCAGAAGACTTGAGTTTTAGGCTTGGTTTAAGCACTAGTCATGTGACTTTAGGTTTGAAGTTTTCACTCCCTGGGCCTTAATATCCTGATCTGTTAAATAAGGGGATTGGACTGAGACTATGTATAATAACTATGTCCTTCAAGTTAGTTTCAGGAGTTAATAAAACATTGGGTTCTCCAGTTTTTGTCTGAGCCACTGGTGACTTCCTGTCACTTAGAAATGGCTACTAGAATCTGGACAAATATTCTCGACATACCTTTGCAAGTCATTACTTGACAGGATAAGAAATTTACAGCTAAAAAGGATTGCAAACATCAATTAACCCAATATCCTCATTTGGAAATGTGGTATCCCTATCAAGAAACCAACAGACATAACCCAGCTATGAAAAAAGAATACTACTGACTCTCAATGAGCAGGCAAATTTTCCTTTCTTTATTGCTTCACACTATAATGCAGCTTTTACAACGGCAAATACTTTCAAAAGGAGATTCTTCTAAAACTCCCAAATAAACAGAAGTTATCACAATTAAGTCTTACTACCAGTCAATCAACAATCACTAATTGCATGCTTAACATTATGTTAGGCACTGTATCTGATACAGACATTTTTCCTGCCCTTTAGGAATCTTTCATGTGAAACCACCGATGAGCAAGATAAGGCAGCCTATAATGTAACTAGTTGCCAAATTTGTATAGTGAGAAACATGAATAGAGACAGAAGAGATAAACTATCAAAACAGTGTCATGCCCTATATTTTTTGTTGGATTATTTGAATGTCTTCTTTGTCTTTGGGAGGCTACTCTTTGGCGTCAATTACAATTATAGTGATAAAGTGAAGTAGGAGACAGAAGCAATTATAGCAAAACCTTAGTTAAATGCACTATTTGGAGAAGAGAGCAAAGAACTTTTTTGCTGACTTTCTGGTCCACCAAAAAATCTTTTCCCTTCAAAACTACCTACCAAAAACATTTAGAAAATGAAACATTTACTTTATCAAGAATGGACGCATTTTTAATCTTTACTTTAAGCAAGACATATATTCCAAGGCCTCAGGATCATTATTATCAATGTCCGTGTTCATTTTGTAGATCTTGAGATGTGGATGCAGAAAGAAAGGAAGACTGATGCAAATCTATACCGAATCTAGGACCTAGTCGGGGTAATCAACTTTTCTCAGCTTGCTTTATTGCTCTTTTCCTTGTTCTCCTAAAAACATGCTACACACCAAACAGCAAACAAGAATCTGGCCAATGGAGGATTCTGCCTACTTTGGTTCTGGATAATTTGTGCATTTTAAATGACAAATCTAGCATTTTTGCTGTTTTCCTGCATTTCATGTAAGAAATTGCTATTGGAGGCAAAGACGGTGCAGAGACTGTTTGTGTTCATTTTGGTCATCTACATTGAGCAAATCCAAAAGATCCCACTGTAATGGGACCTGAGAGGTAATATAGACTGTAGTAGGAGGGGGACTTTCTAGAGTTAGGAAGACTGCCCCTGATACATACTTGGGCAGTATATATCACCCTATCACTCACTCCAGGAAATGGTCAAAAATTATCAATTGAAAAGAGCGTGCCAATCTACATTGACAGAGGAAGATCCTTGAGAGCTTTTTGTATCAATCAAATCAAAACTCCAGTTTAACCTTCAGGACTATTAATAATATCACTATCAAGAACTCTAAAACACATTTTAAAATCAAGGAAATAGAATGGTAAAATTGAATTGATAGTAAGATTCTCATAGAATTTTGTTTCAAGACTATTAATTCATATCTAGAGGCAGCATTGAGTAATGGATAGAGGTCCAGTCTTGGAGTCAAGATGAACTAGGTAAAAAATCCTGCTTCTGACACCGGCTGTATGACACTAAGAAAGTCATTTTAACTCTCTTAGGCAACTCCCTAAAACCATAAATCACAGAAGAGTTGCTGTCTTTCATTAGTTGTAGGAATTTTCTCATCAGGTTTCCACTATTACCAAATGAAATTACAGTCCAGACTTATGCCTCATTCCCGCAAAATGCTTAGTATCTCAATAACTAGTAAAAAAAAATAATCTAATCCATTTCACATTCAGTCCCTAGAATATAATTTATGGACTGCTAAAATCAAGTATATAACTGGCAAATAGCAGTCATTGCATGTTAAGGTCTACTATCAACACTTAGAGAAAATACTAAACTGTTGTACAGTGCGGGGGGGTGGGGGGAGAGAAGGAGACTGGCTCCAGTATCAGAGAACCAGATTCCAAACCCTGCCTCCAAAAATTACCACCCGTGTGACATTGGCCAAGTATATAAGCTCCACATGACTCAATTTTCTCATCTTCAAGATGAGGGGTTAGGCCTAGATGGCCTTTCAAATCCTTTCCTCCCTGATTTAAGATCTAGTGCAGTTGTTCGAATATACAGGAACTGGGAACATGATCTAATGGGGAGAGAGCTGACATCTAAGTCAAGAAAGATCTGAGTTTAAGACCCACCTCTGACTCATATTGGCTGTGTAACCCTGAGAAATCACTTTACCTTTCAGTGTTCTAGGTAACCCTGTAAGACTAAAAGTTTCAGGGCAACTAGGTGGCATAGTGGATAGAGTACCGGCCCTGGAGTCAGGAAGATCTGAGTTCAAATCCGGCCTCAGACACATACCACTCACTAGTTGTGTGACCCTAGGCAAATCACTTAATCCCAATTGCCTCACCAAAAAAAAAATAATAATAATTAAAAAAAATAAAAGTTTCAAAGAAGGTGTTGACTTGCATTGGTAGAGGAAAGTTTCCTCACCCTGAAATTCTCTAATGATGACCTCACAAATCCAGTCTCAGTCTCTGTCCCTATGCATTCAGAAATACACCCCCATACATACTTCCCACCTGCCTCCCATCCACATATATAAGAATGTATACACATACATATGTAAAGATACATGTTTATATATAATATACAATTTTAACCTACTTAGTCACAAATGTACACAAAGATGTTTTAAATTAACTTTAACCTAATCAAACAATTTAAAGGCCTTAATCTTTAAGTTTTTTTAAATTATGGTTGCAAAACTCAATGTAACATAGAATGTGCATAAACCAAATGAACTGATGTGAGCATATTATCATTTTAAAAATATTCAGGTATGGTATAACATTTATTAACCTCTTAACATTTACATCTAGTAGCCCAAACTTTCCTTCTTCTCATTGTACAGGTAAGGAAACTAAGGCACTGGCAGGTTAATTTGTCCAAGGTCACATGGTTATTCAGCAGTGGAGGCAGGCAATCTTCTCTAATTCTAAATCACTATTGGTCCCACTATGCTATGCTACTTCTCTGTCTATAAGTCTTTTTGTCTAAATAAATGTTTATATATAAACCCCTCTTTGTTAATCCTCCTAAATGAAAATAATGAAAAGTAGAGTTATTTTCAGGAGCAGAGGAAAAATTTCTGCATGGTGATGAGATCAAACGATTCTAAATCATTGTCCCTGGTATCTAGGTAACAGCAGATGGTGATATCTGTCAATCCTTTATTTATTTGCATGATTTACAAATAGATATCTGGGAGTCTTAATCCTTAAGCTCTTTTACTGTCACATACTAATTGATTCTGTGTGTGTCCACATAGGCTGTGAATCCAAAGGAATAATTATAGTAATAATGATAATAATAATATATGAGAATATGTAGCCTTTAATGCTTCAAATAAATAATCATGAGTAAGAAGTTAACTTATTTCAAACATTTCAATGTTTTCCTGATGTCTTTTTATGTATAAATTACACAAGCTCTGTTACTCTTCTTATTTATATTATAAAGGCAACCTCTAATGTGCTTAGCAATTTGGCAGCTACTAAGAGAAGATGAATTAAGGATAAACTTGTGTTTCTACCTATCTTGAGTTGTTTAATACAGCAGCTCACTTTCAGTATATTTCAGGAAAACATAGAAGGTAAAATTTAAAAATATGCTTAGAAGTTATCTCATCTAAACCCTTCCTAGATGAGGAAACTGAGTCCCGAAGAGGTGAAATATCTTGCCCAAGCCCACTGACCTAGTTTCAGTCAATAATTAATGCTGAGCTTCTCTCTCTGTTCTTCAGTCTTGTTTCTTTGGTTTTCCTTTTCACTTCTTGATTTCTTATAAGTTTCAAAAAGAGGAAAAAAAACATAAAACTGACAAAATATAAAAAACAAGCAAATCCTGCTATATCTGTGCTCAACATGACAATACAAGAAATCCTGACCTTATTTATGAGGCTGGAAAATATTTAATTATTTATCTTCCCTGGGAGGGCAGTGTTATTTAGAGTTTGTCACTCTGATAAAGTTCAGCATTCTGATTTCCAACTTTCTCCCAGAAAAAAAAAAGTGAGGAGAAAAAAACCGAGAAATAGTGTCATTTATGGCAAGAAATTAGCACAGTTTCAGCCCTCCAATATTCACACAACTATAGAATTCCATCAACATAATCATGAATTTAAATGTGAAAGCTCTCTTACATTTTTATTTGTTTTTTTTTTTTTGTTTGTTTGTTTTCTGGGTCTTCTGAGGAATGCTTAAAGTCCTCTTCCTAATTATCCTAATTCACTTAATGTGAGGATGGATTAAATGTTGGAATTTCTACTTTCCTTTTTATAGATTTACTTCTTTCATCAGCCAATAAAAGCATCACTGGGATTTGGTGTGTATCTCCCATTATTACATTATACTAACTGACAATAATAA